>NC_039515.1:2652052-5262868 GCF_003672135.1 Ooceraea biroi
ACCAGTGCTCTTCATCCTGACAATCGTCGCCTGGTCCTATTATGCCTACGTGGTGCAGTTGTGCTACTGTGAGTATCTGAAGTGGATCCTGCAATGCCCATTTCTCGTTCACTGATTTATATTTATACGAAACCGAAGGAGTCCTTGCTAACCTCATTTCGCTTCCTGGTTGCCTTATACAGGAGATATCGTGGGAATAGGAACCTCTTGTGATATATTCTTTATCTATATCTTTATCTACTTTATCTTTGTTTGTTTGCTGATTGGAAGTTCAAAGTTAGAAATTAGGTGTTTCTGATATATTTAATGTTTCTGATATATTTAATTTATCAGTAATGAGTAATATAATCAGAAATATAAGAATATATATGTATGTGTATGTATAGGGTGTTTCTTACTAAGTACATAGTTATTCTTTATGAGAAGTTGAGTCGAAAAGTCTTGAACTATTTTTCTCTGCAATATTTACTGAAAGAGATATTTTTAAATAAATTCCAGCTAATCAGCGCCATCCTTTAGATATACTTCTGGTGTATCTAAAGTGTGCGTGAGTGCATACTATCAGGTGCATAACTCACAGATGTGTATACTTCTAAAAGATGGTGCTGATTAGCTGGAATTTACTTAAGCATATCTCTTTCATTAAACATTGCAGAGAAAAATAGTTCAGGATTTTACGACTCAACTTTCCACAAAGAATAACTTAGTAGACAGGGGATGAGAAACATATATAAAAGGCATAATACAGGGTGTCCCATGGGAAGTTGCTGAAAGTAAACGATTGGTTCTCCCCTCCATGACTTCAGAAAGGGTCTTATGGTTAACGGTCGTTCATCTGAGTGTCCGCAGTTTTATTCTGGTTGAGGTAGATGCAAGTCCGTGCGCGTCAAAATGAGTAATCTGACGACGGAAGAAAAGATTTATCTTGTCGAATGCTTCTTTTCCAGAGGAAAAGTTTATAGCAATGCTTACAGGGGGTTTCGTACTAAATACGGAACACATAAAGTTAAGAGCGAAAACACGCTGAAAAGGTTAGAATTTATTATTTCTTTAAACGTATGCGTTACGTCACTCCATTTGTTGGCAATAAATTTGCATTAAAATAATGTTTTGTGTTATTTTTATCAGAATTATCAATAATTTTATGCAGTATGGAACTATCCAAGACCGTAGACATGATCTGCCAGGTCCTTCTGTGTCTGTAGCTGCAGAAGAAAACATTGAAGATATTAAGAAGTATTTTGAAGAGAATCCAAATTCTTCCATTCGGAAAGCTGCCCAAGCTCTTGAAATATCCAAAACAACGTTACACAGGATTTTAAAACATTTCCTGAAAATGCATCCCTATAAAATAACATCGCATCAATTGCTAACCAAACGCGCTATGACGAAACGTGTGGAATTCTGCAAGACGATAAATGGAATGTTTGAAGATGGAGAACTTGATGCAAAATTGATAATTTACATGGACGAAGCACATTTCTGGCTAAATGGTTATGTTAATAAACAAAATTATAGATTTTGGGGGTCGGAAAATCCCAACGTTTCCCTGGCTAAACCTTTACATCCACAAAAAATAACAGCATGGGCTGCGATCTCGGTAAAAGGAATTTATCTGCAATTCTTCGAATCAACAGTCACTGGTGAAAGTTACAAGCAGCTTCTCGAAACACAATTCTTCCCTCATGCAAAAAAAAGAGGCCTGGTCAGAGGATTTCATTTCATGCAGGATGGAGTGACACCACATCGAACCCAGGAAGTCTTCGAAACAATCCATAAAGTTTATGGCAATCGAGTCATCGGTCTGGGATACCCCAAATTTGCCCAGGGGGGGCTAGAATGGCCACCGTACTCGCCGGATTTAAATCCATGTGACTTCTTTCTTTGGGGATACATTAAGGACCATTGTTATGCCGGAAATCCAGAAACAGTGTCAGATTTAGTAGTAGCTATTAAAAAGGTCGTCAGGAACATTAAAGACGACATGTTAGAAAAAGTTTTCACAAGTTTTCGTAAAAGAATTGATTTTTGTACAAATTCAGATGGTGCACACTTTGAAAATATTTATCATTAGCTTACTTGATTATTAGCATATTTTTCATTAATAAAATAAACTGATATACAAACATTTTGCTAAATTTTATTTATACCCATTAAAAACTGCAGACTTTCCTCTCCTCTCCTCTTCTTCTTTCCAACGCAATTTTTGTTTTTTCAATAACTGTATACGTTTAAAAATGACAGCTGATTAGTTTCAGCAACTTCCCATGGGACACCCTGTATAAAAAATAAGAAATAGAATTTTTTAATTATATCATAGACATTTATATATACTTGTATACTTGAGTTTATAAATCTATGTTCTTATGGATTCATAAACTTTCACAGTTTTAAAAGGCTTCTATTTGAAAGCTTCTAATTATATTGTTATATTCTGTTTCAGACACAATAGACAGCTATGCTCAAAAAGGTTTGTATCTCACCTATTATATTTTTTATTGCTATTTGATACAATTGATTATTGTATTTAATTGCTTTATCATATTTATAATATTATCTGAATAGTAACTGATTATTAATTATATCATTCATGTTACAATAAAAAACTTTGAAAATTTGCTAGTTATTTGAATTCCAGTGACTGTTAATATACAACACTTTTATTTTGCATATGTTAACAGCTATCTACCTGCTCTTCTTCCACATTCTAATTCTGATGTTTTTGTGGTCATATTGGCAGACAGTGTACACAAATTTAATGCCAGTACCAGATAAGGTAATTTATCCAGAATTTGTGTAAAAATTATATACACACTTATTTATCATAATTCTCTAATATTGATCCACAGTGTGCTCATATAATTCCTTACATTTTACAGTTTAAAATACCCGATGTCGAAATGGAGAAGTTGCAGCAAGCCGAAACTGAGGAAGTGCAGAGACTAATTTTGGAAAGATTTGCACAAGATCTTCCAGTTACCAACCGCACTATAAAAGGAGGTAAGAATTATCGATTTGTACTAAACATGGGTTTACAATTTAAAAATAGAAACATAAAAATCACAAACTTGAACCAACGGTGTCATACATGTTTTCAGCCATGCGATTCTGTGAGAAATGTCAGTTAATAAAACCCGATAGGGCACACCACTGCAGCGTGTGCGGCACTTGCGTCTTAAAGATGGATCACCACTGTCCGTGGGTGAATAATTGCGTAGGCTTCCACAACTACAAATTCTTCATGCTGTTTCTGGCGTATGCACTTATCTACTGTATATTTATTACCGCCACATCTTTGCAATACTTTATACAATTTTGGAAGGTGAGTACGTGGTTCTTTCTCTTTCTGTTTCTAACGGCTAATTCACAATGTGGAAGATAAATAATGTATTGAGATTCCGGGCCGAAGTCGAAGCGCAACAGCGAGCGCGTACTTTCACATCGATTATCCGTCTCGAGCTATTTGTGACCGTCGTGATTGGTACGAACATTTTTCTTTTTTGTAGGGCGAATTAGACGGAATGGGTAGATTTCACCTACTGTTCCTTTTTTTTGTTGCGTTGATGTTTGCAGTTAGTCTTACCTCCCTTTTCTGCTACCATTGCTATCTTGTTGTGCATAATAGGTCAACGCTAGGTAACTATTGGATATATTTCTGTTTCAATACGATACACCACACGTACGGTGTACGCGCGCTTTGTTGCGTGGCATACTAATGGGCGCTGTGTTTACAGAGGCTTTTAGAACGCCTATGTTCCGGACGGGAAAAGACAAGGACGGATTTAGCCTGGGAAAATACAATAATTTTCAGGAAGTATTCGGTGACAACTCGCGTCTCTGGTTTCTTCCTGTATTTAGTAGGTACGTATGCCCTAGCCTTTCAACGTACCCTCTACGCGATAGAATTACATTGTTTTATACGAAGTGGGAACCATTTGCACAATATGCAATGACTGAACTGTTATGTCAATTTGTATGCTTCTAGTATACCGCCTATCATAATCTTTACCATAAAAAAAAACGACTATGCGGTTTGGCATACTTAAACGAAATTTGAAATACGGTAATATAAGTACACTGCAGGGCCTTGAAATAAAGTGTGAGCAATATCGATTCCCTTTCAAAGATTATTTTCCTTCGAAAGCAAGGCAGATTGCATGTTTTATGTAATACGAAGGGTTTTGTTTTTTTTTCTCTGATTAGTATTTTTCTGTGTATACTTTTTTGTCTAATTATATATGTAGAATGTCTTCCGATGTGTGACAACATTATTTTTCTATATAGAATGTTTTTTTGTCTTATTATTTTCCTTTCGCATAAAATATAGGTTTTCCGAGAAAGATGTTCAACTATCGTTGGTATGGAAGGATATATATATATATATATATATATATATATATATGTGTGTGTGTTAATACTATTTTATTATATATCTGTGTTATATCAGTTACGAAGAAGAAATTTGTATTATTTGTATTCTCAGAGCAGGATGTGAATAGACTGTTGCATAAATCGAGACTTACTGTTAGTCCATCTTTATTCTGTGTGTTAATATATTCTTCCTATGTTTTTGGATACGAATTATTTCTTAGAGATGTGGATACGTGAGAACAGTCAGTTTGGTGCACCGTTAACTAGTATGCAACATTTGCTCTCGCACATTTCAAATTGTTCCTATGAGCACCATATGTTGATTTATATTTTTTCTTTTTTTTTGCGATCAAGATAAGACACATAGTAGATTCAGTATTTTTAAATTGGAGTGGTTGCATTGGATGTGTTCTAGTCTGGGAAATGGTGTCGTCTACCCAGTAAGATCGCAACACCAGGGCACACCCAATACTTATGACTCCATGGGCAGTACTCAGAACAGGTCAGCATTATAAAAACTTCAAATACAAATGCAGTGTTAATTACCTTGACCCTTTACTATGGAACTCGCTCGTATTTTCGATAAAGATCTGTTTGACATGTACATAAGTGCTTTCACTATTGAAAGGAAGGACTGTTTTCTATTATTCGGTCTTGAGTTTTCTTATTTTGTCACTTTCAATCTATTCAGAAGATATTTTCGGTGTTTTCATAGTTTTGTGTGTTTCTTAATTCTTCTTTGTTTCTTTATTGTTTTATAGAGTTCCAAAGTAATGAAGCGATTCTCAAGTGCTTCCAGGCTGCATGCAACGCATTTGATATTTTTGTTTGGTGCTGGCTATTCTACAGCTATTACTATTTCTCAGTCATTTCTTAACATAACTTGGGCTTTTCTAAAATGTCTGCAATATATAAAAAATAAAATTCCCCTTTATCCATTCTGCTTCTGAGAAAACATTCTTTGCCGTTACAATTCCGTTTTATAACACAGTTTATGTATTTCTAATTCTTTTTCATGTTTTACATTTCTTATTTCTTGGAATGTATCTTTTATCAGAAAATATATATAGATGAAAGAGATGCAAGGACACGTTGTTGTAAAATGAAAGAGTCGGAGAAATTCTTAGGAAGTGCATACATGTGTTTTTTTATAAAGCAGTCTTATTTCTAATATTTTATGCTTAGATAAATAGCTACTTTGTTGAAAAGTGTATAATAAGAGATTTAATCGTCTTTTCAAAGTTTACGTACAACAAGAAATCAATAATGTCAATTTTTGTTAAAAATTGCATGCGTATGCAATCAGATATAAATTTCATTTACGAAGACCAATCCTCTCTCGTGAAATTGTTACAATTATTATGAGAGGTATTGTGCATCTGGTTCTTACAGAAAGTACTTTAGTGCAAAAACAGTACTTGTGGTGTAACTATGTACAATTATCTTCCTCTTGGCCTCTTCTTCTTGCGAATCCGCATTCGCATTTATCGCGACGAATCGCGCACATAAATATAAATTCAATGAGCGAGAAGTTGAGGATGAGGAAGATATGATGAGATAGTTACACCATAGAGGGTAGTGGACATGGGATGACATCGAGTAGAAGGTAGGGATATGGCTTGCAGCTTTGGAGACGGGGTAAACTTTCCCGAGCGGCTGTGCAATGAGGATACTCATACTCTGTTGGGCCATGGCACCCAACAGTGGGGTGATGAAACCGAGTTTGACTCCCCACCTCCCTACGTGAATCAGGTACTTCATAGGTTCGATTCCTAACCGAAGACAATAGAAAATGTCGTTCGAATTGCTAGCATATCAAAATGCCAGCGTTGTATAGCAGCCATTATAGTTTCCGTACAAGTCACACACAGAGTATACACACAAAGATTTATTATTTAAGCTTACACGTAGCTAGTAAGGTATCTACCTCAATTGATACATATACATAGTATATATAGAGCAATATACAGTATCTCACAACTTGCGACTGTAATAGATTTTTCAATAGAAGTTGGAATCATAGTTCTTTTTGGAGAGCAAACAATGTGCTAATTTTATATAATATATAATAATAATATTATATGTTGTAATTATATGTTGATTGATCCTGTGAGTTAATTCTCTCAGATACAAATATATAATAATTTTCTTTAAATAATTTTTAAATGTGTCTCATGAATATTTTCATGTTCAGAATTTATTTTATTTAATATTATACATCTCAAATAGTGATGCACGTATAATCTTGAGAAAACAATGTTAAAAATTAAAAAGTTATGATATAAAACTCATGTTCTTGGATTATATAAAGTTGATAAAAAAATTTTGATTTTACAATTAAAATCACGAGTTGTGGGATATTTTGTTTAATCAGCGGACTTGACGTATATTTTCACATTATAGTAAATAAATCAATGTATAATGTATAGGAAACATTTTTAATTGTCACAAGCGAAATCCATATAATGCATTATATAATTATTTATTATTATTAAACGTTACACTTTTATCCGTTAATAATGAGCAATATGATACATTCATTCCGATTTCAAGATACTACATTGCTAAAAGAACGTTTGTACATCTAGGAAAATTAAGTACAAAATAAGATGGAAAATGTGCATTAAACATCAGTGGAAAAATAACAGTTTTGTTTTTAAATCAGGTTTTACTGATTATTATTCTTTGTCCAGAATGTCCCTATCCCACGTTCATTTACAATATATATCAAGAAAGATCGGAAAGTACATTCTTAAAAAACACAAAACACACTGATTTTACTCCAGAAATATTATACACAATAAAAAAAGATTATAAATTAAAAATTTTTTTAAGTTTTCTTTTTTCTACATTTTACACATGCATTGCACAATGTTTTGTCATAAGTACACAGATTAAGATTACAGAAATACACGTCACGCTACGAAATTCCCGATAAGTAAGTTCCCGATTTTAATATCGATAAATATTGCTTATTTGTTGAGAGTGCCTCTCTTTGCTTCCACAAACTAATACTAAAATATTCAAAAACTGTTTGTTGTTCCTTATATATTTCTCATTTTAATAATTTTAAATTGAACTGCTAAAATAACTTGTGTGGAAATTTTTGTCATTAATTTGTCAGTTTTCATTATCACATTATATATATATATATATAAATATATAAATATATATATACATATACACAAATAAAAATATCCAATATTGCAACTATATTATATTTTTTCTTCTACTTGATTAAATATGATCTTTTTTATATTTTTCTTTAAGCTTGTAGCACACGTTCCAGTTTGTTTACGGATAGCTAATTGAGATACACAACTTTGATTATTTTTACAGCAATATACGTGTATGTAATTATGCGCACATTACAGAAGTATAGGTAAATGTAATGTGCGCAACAACTCCTTTTGGTATAATTCATTCTATTGAATTTCTGATTGACCACAGGTCCACCATTGAACAAATGACTATGATAGAAGAAGCTACAATTTTGGCTCTTGGCACTGGGTAATATTATCCGTAGTCCCTATTACTTGTGATGGCTAATCACGCCTCATGCATGCATCTGTGCAGTATCAAGTGTCATTCTTTCTTTGTGTATTCTGTATCTTTGAATCTTATCTCTGTCTATATCTGGTATCTGTTAGCCGTTTAATATTATCTGGATGTAACGAATGCAAACTAACATTTATATTTTTTGCAACGATTCTATCTGTACAAATATTTGGGATAATTATATGCAGCTTTTGTTTTCATCTTCTATGCAAATTTATTATTTGATTTGTGAGTTTTTGTATATGTTATTACCTTGTTCTTTTCTGTTACGGTATATAAAATCCGCATGCCTCATTATTGTTAAATTTTTTGCAAATTATGAGATGTTCTTTTAAATATGATAACATGATAAAAATATTTTACAGCACTGCTGTGATAGGTCCTTCTGTGGACGTCGAACAACCGTTGGTGAATAATACAGAATCTGTCTGAATGACACCGTTCGCGCGACAATGCCTCGTGTCCATGCCTTCGTGCAATCATTGCAATTGCTTTACGATACGATGGATATGATTGAGAATTATTGATTTACG
The DNA here is from genome assembly GCF_003672135.1 of Ooceraea biroi. NCBI lineage: Eukaryota > Metazoa > Arthropoda > Insecta > Hymenoptera > Formicidae > Ooceraea > Ooceraea biroi. The sequence goes on from NC_039515.1 coordinate 2,660,515, forward strand.
CTCGCTTTCTTAAATCTTATGAAATGAGATTTTAATTTGTGGCATTGTGTATGTATTACATAATGCTGTTATCGTAAAAAGAGATTTACACCAAATTGTTACCATAGTGAATGCAGATATTTTTAACACTACAGGTTGTCTCACACTAAGATACTTTGCGTATTAACTGTATTATATATATTGTAATATATACATGGATCGTTGTTAAAAAAACGTATTGTTATGATAACTCCTTGTAATTTTAATCTTAGTATATATTACATAATATAATTGAACTATCTTGTAGCGTGGTAAATAATATCGATGTCACTATAAATTTACAGCTGCTTGTGTAGATTATAATGTGTATCATAAATGGCGAGAGAAGTCAGTTTAATGTGACGATCGAACAACTGCATTTGCACTGACTACCTCTGTCAGGATACAAATATGTACATGTGTGTTGAACAGAACAAGAATTACAAATAAAAATTCGTCCAAGTTGCATTGAAAGATAAATGGGATGATTCTATAATAAATTTATAATAACTCTTTAAGATTACTATTATTGTGTATAACTTTCCAGGTTTACTATGTAATATTTTTACATAAAATAATATTGGTTGTCTTTACAGAAAACAATGTAAAAAGAATAGAATTATATATTAATTCGTTTCTCAATAATTTATAAAACGTACGAAAATACGTATGTATAGTTTTGCACGATTTGCAAAACTATACATTTGCAAATATATATTTATCTTAACTTTATATCACATACAAAGTGAGAATCATCCTATTTTGTTTAAATTGATACTTAATAAGCTAAGATCTTGTTTCACGTTTTGCAAAATTTAATAATTAAGTGCCATCGATTTCTTAACTTTGTAATATTCTTATAATGCGATTTACTTTATCATAGTCACATATATATTATTAAATATCTATGTTATACAAGCTTTATTTTACAATGGAGGGTGTAACGGTGTAATATTATTAAAATATCAAACACATACATGACAACAGAATTATAAAGAAGAATTATAAAGAGATGTCTGTACTTATATCTGTAAACGCGATTACAATTAATGATTACTTATGGTTTACATATTAATTTTCCAGAATATCGTTTTTATATAAAAAATATTTGGAATGACAATATTAGTTTTACAAATACTTAAATAATATTTGGAAAAATTAAAAAATGCAATATGTTTCTGTGCAATTTGTTACATGTTGCGACTTTTAGACATAAAAATTATTCGTACATATTTTATATTGGACTGCCATGCTTAATTATATTGCGTATGTTTGTGTACTTTTAAAGAATTATGTGTATTTTTATTCTCAAATATTGAAACTATACACACACGTCTCACGTGTATGTAACAATTATTAAGAGCTACGTCAAATCCTAAAAGCTAAGTAAACAATAATCTACACGTGTGAGTTGTGTAGATTAATGTTTAGTTAGGTATGCTGAGCCTGTATTTCTTATGTATTTAATTCTTTAATGTAAAAAATTTACAACATGCTTATCGAAAATGATTTATTAATCATCGTTGACTGGAAACCTTATTACTTTTCAAAACAGTGTGTATAAGGAATTATAAATTACAGTATGTTTACGAAACTAGAAGACATTTATTTCATTTTACATTAAATGATAGATAGATATATTTCATGTTTAGGAAGAAATAGATAGTGAAATTATTTATACATTTATATGTATACGCAACATATACATGAGTATTTATCACAGCGTGTAACCGTATTTTTTAATCCAACTTAATCCTTCCACTGTCGACAATTTCGGCCGATACTCCAAGCCAATATACCCAGCATAGTTGTGCCTTTCCAACAAGGAAAAAACGTATTTGTAATCGATTTCCCCCGGTGTATCCGGTTCGTGTCTATCAGGCACTTGCGCTATTTGAATGTGAGCTAAAAGAATAACGATATTGTATTTTGTAACGATAATGATACGAACATATTAAATGTTAAACGACACCAACCCGTGTAAGGTAAAAGCTCTCGAAAGCTTGTTGTAATATTGCCACGGCAATGTTGCAGATGAAAAATATCCAGTTGCAGTTTAAAGTATGGATTGTCTATCTTTCTCACCAGATCTAAAGCTGCGATGATAAAAATAATATGTATGAAGAAAGTTGCTCTAATAGATTATTATTATTATAATACATATATAAAATAAGATAATGCCAAGTAAAACATTAATGTTTAAGTTTGCACCTTTCTCGAAATTATTCATGTAATAATCCGGTACAGTATATTTATTGATCGGTTCGATCACGACAGTGATATCTTCCTTTTGACATTTGTCGATGGCATACAGCATATTTTTCATGTAAACCACATCATTGTGGTTTATATGAAAAACCGCAGCCTTGGATGACTCCACTTTTCCCGACATTACATGAATCCTGCCAAAAATGAAATTTATTGTCAAAATTAATGCAGCACGCAAATCTATGGCTGTAAGAAGTAATACTGAATCATAATACTCCTTTAAACTTACAGTTTATACTTACATAATCATACTTACATCTTGCAATCCAAAGCTTTTGCGTATTGTATCGTTTTCTCAATGCTTTTCTTGAAATTCTCTTCCTCGCCTGGAATTGCAGCAAAGCCCAATTCCCCTTTTGTGACATCGCCTATCATAATATTCGTGTTATAAGACTAATGAGAACAATCCAACATATTCTTGAATTTATCTAAGCTTAATGATTTTCTTCAAGCTGTTCGACAATGTACGCATTAGTTCCGACATTTCTATTATTCCTAATCACAACCTTGGCAATATATAAATATAAGAATTATATCCAAGAAATATTTATTTTTATGATATAGCGTGTAAGCACAACATACCTGTGAAGACATTCAGAAGTACTTGATCGACACCTGCCCTCGTCTTGGCTGCGGCTACCTCCAGACTGGAGAAGCCAAATGGAAATCCACTTTCTACCGCTTTGAACCCAGCTTCTTTAGCCAGCTGGTATCTGTCAATGATACTAGGAGCCTCCGTGAACATGAATGACAAGTTACTAGCGAACTTTAGAACCATGCTTGTGGTTGCCTGTAAGAATTATGTAAGGTGTGAATGAAATTGCGCCCTTAACCAGTTGCAGCTTTCGTCGACGCATTATATAATGATCTTTATCTCCAATCAGGAAACTATAGCAACTGTATCATTACTGGATAACCGATTTTTATATAAATCGGACCCACCCATCATCTGATGGATAAATATGTTGAATCATAAGATAAATATAAGAATCGTTTCTCAGAGTTCTTATATGTTTTTTTTGGTTTGAAAGATCTACATACCTTTGCGATAAATGAGAAACAAGGTTTTGTTCAACGATTAATATGCAGCTGACACGGATTTACATGCGGAAGCATGCAAATGTATTCGACTTTAAGAAATGTAATTTGTAAAAACTAAGGATTAAAACAGGTTTTGTGTCTGACACATTCTTAGCGTTTTTGTTTCCACATTCACGGATCTTGAACAACCAGTACCACCCGTGTGCTCGTGAACAGTGTCAGCTGTTTGCTTGTAATTGATAGAGGAGTGGGAGAGAAAGAGAGAGAGAGAGAAACAGCAGAGAAGGATAGATTATCTCTTTCCTCTAGTTAGAGCCTTGTTCTTATTAGATACGCTTTCTACATTTCTTTTGATCTTCCTCTTCCTCTTTCCTCATTTTGCTCCAATTTTCAGTCCAAACACTTGAATGTATACTTATCTTAATTTGAGCGTGAAAACATAATTAATAGGAAGTAGAAAGAATTTCTTTTTTTTCTTGACAGAGATATGTGGTAATAATGCAAGTTTCTCCTCAATGTACACTGTATTTATACATGGTCTGGTATAACATTTAATTTTCAGATACTTATAGCCGCGTGACAGCGTGGCTACAAGCCTGACGTACGCGATTAATCTTGAACAGTATACAAAACATCCCAGATCTAGATTATCCGCTACTCTGAGTACTGAAATAATAATTACATTCCATTTCCGGCTCAGGAGTTCCTTACAAGTGCACTTCTTTTAAAAGTAAGTGCGTCTTTATATTATTAAAAATATTATTAAATATATATAAATATCGAAGAATATTATAAAAATAGTATTATTTTTTAAGAATACTCTTACAGTCTTTGCATACACGACACATGCTCACATCATATATGTCATGTAATAATAGATTATATTAATTACACATTGGAAATATTTTGGGAAATTCCGTTTTGCATTATTCCCTACTTTCCTTAATTCTTAATTTTTCGCAGAAAAATTCTCAATCAAGACGGAGAAGCTCACAGTACTCCTGACTATGCGATTGTTATATACAACATAGACATATTGCATCTTATAATATTAATGTGTTGCATCAAAATTTCTTCAGTAAAGCGACGACGCCGTTATACAAGAGCGTTCTCGCGTCACGGCCCCAGAGGTAATCAATGTGATTAAATTTCTCGTAGGCCACCTTTTTAACTTCTATAACGTTCGGTAATGTGCTTGCCAGCTTTTGAACATCCTAAAACAATTAATAAGATACGAAAGTTTGATAAACATTTTAATAGAAATTAATTTTAACTGATACATTTTACAATCTTTATTATGTTTTCTACTATGTTATATGTGTATCTCTGAAAAATATGTCTCTAAAGAATTAAAATATTTTTTCTGTCTTGTAAAAGAAGAGATTTTTTTGTAATTTTTTGTAAGGAGTATAATGCAATTTTATTAGCATATAAATATTCGCGTGCGTGAATAATGTAATAAAGATATATAATAAAGATTTCTCATGAATGAAAGTTACGTCACCATATAAAACTTACGCTATGATGTATGAGAAGGTCATTGTCGCTGTAAAAAAGCGCTACGGGCGCTTTCACTCTTTCGAGACTATATTTAGGGGGTTGAGTGGATCCATAGAGCGCGAGATTTGTCTTGGCACCGTAATCAAATTTCCGAAATAATCCTGCAAAAATAAACAATTGAAGATTACGAAAATATCAACATAACAAAATTACAGCTATTTATTTTTTTACATTCTAAAAGAAGTAGCCTAATTAAATGTTTGCGCAGATTTAAAAAAAGAAACGCAATTCGGATGCTGTTCAGGCGCGCTTCCTACTCACCGGAGTGTATTATACTCGCAAAGTGGAAGATCTGCCGGGTCGAAGATCCTGCCGGGAAGTGTCCGAATATTACAGGCACTATGGACTTATCAAGCTGATTGCTGCCGAATCCGGCGATGAGGGAAAACCAGCAGTTGCACAAGCCCTGCGTCAACGTGCACGGGGCGTTGCGCGTGAAGGTGCTCAATATACGCGATTGCCATCTGTTACGAGGGAGTAGATGGTGTATGTTGCAGATGACAGATCCCCACTGAAACACGCTTGTGATGAATATATGTATGACATTATAGACGAAACTAGAAAAAAAGTTTAACAATGCGTCACCTCGAGTAAGTCAATGATGTGCACCAGGAATGTAATCAGCGGGCTTCGTTGATTTGACAAGAACACCGCGGGCGCTAAACTGATCATTCCCTTGATTTTGGCGTTGTACTCGGGTCTCTCGCTGCCCATCACGAAGAACACGGTCGTGCCTTGGCTGTGGCCGATGTAATACAAGTCGGAATGGCCGGTTTCCTTTAGGATGTAATCTATCATCGCTGGTAAATCGTAGTAACCGATCTCGTGCCAGCTGCGACAAAAATATGCGCGCGTAACAAAATTGCCTGCGTTTGCTTGCAAATTGAAGCTGTTCGCTCACCTGAAGTTCCAAAACTCTCGATCTCTCCTCGTGTAATGCTTGTGGTACTTGGAGTAGGTGTTCCCTCGGCAGTTTGCGAGCCAAACATCGTACCCGCTGTCGCAAAGAACATATGCTGTAACGAAAAATTATTCCTCAACGCTAAGTGTGATTAAACAGGAAGAAAACCCGATTAAAAGAAATAAAAAATGAAGAGATATATTAATTAAGAATACTTGATTACAGAGAGCTTCGTGAGGTCCCAGTAGCACCCAATCCGAGGAGCTGGATAAGAGTCCATGGCATAGAAGAACTGGCAATCTGGAACTTGCACTGCCACGAGATTCGGGAGCTTCCACAGAAGCTGATGAATTGTGACATTCGACACTACAATCGGTACTGGTATTTATGGTGGAATCAATATTTGGCACAGATGGTACTCGATCGTTGGACGGGAGCACACGATGCACAGCCAAGCCATAACCGTCCTCTGTCCAAATCTTATGGGTCTCGGCCTTGTAGCCATGAGCTTCAATCAGTTCAGGCTGCGGACGCGTAAAGCGATTATGTTATAATTCCTAATTAATTCCTGGTTAATGTCTGGTATTAATTTCTTGTCTTTCGCTTATTTTCTTTTTATTTTTATTACTGAATGCTATCGCTTTATAATAAAAACGTATCGGAATAATTATTCTTAAATAATTTCTAATAATGAGTAATTTATTGGGTTGAGCGGAAAGTCCGTGCGGATCTTTTTTAATAGCAGTATAGGGGCTTTGCGGTAATTACGAAGTTTTGCATTGAGGAATAATACAAAATCTTGCGTTTGAATTTTGCTAAAAGGATGCGCACGGACTTTCCGGTCAACCCAATATATGAAGCACGTTGACATTGATTTGAGATTTCCGACGTACAGCTGTCGGGTATCTGAAAGCAAGATAATTCGATTTAGCTCGCGCGATACGAGTGTCACGAGTTTACTCAATTAGCTCATGAAATATCGCGCGCGCTAATAAACGCGAGCCTTTCGATCCGTGCCGAAAGCGGAATTCCATCGCGGCGCGAAAGCATGTTTGCTCAGGGTTCGAAGGGAGGGAGGGAAAGAGAGAAAGAGAAAGAAAGAGAGAGAGAGTCCGTTACGAAACGATCGCGCGTAACTGTTACAAAATTACAGCGGTCGCAACGCTATGAACTTTATGTTTCGAAGGTTGAAAATCTATCGCTTTCAAGTAAATTTTCGTGACACTTTTAGAACAATGAAGTATTTGATAAGGCCTGTGCATTACTCATCATTATATGCAATAAGACACGAGCTCTTTCTATATATATATAATGTTTCCATTATATTTCAATTAAGTATCACAAAGGACGCAGATAAGAACAAGATAAAATAAGATAAAGACGAGAATGAAATTTCACTCGATCTCACGTAAGCTGTTCGATTATAAATAAAGGCGAAAGTAAAATTTAATCGACCTCGCGTGAGGTATTCGATTATAAAGCGATTCTTCGAACAATGCTATTTATATATATACGCGTATACGTCCATGATGTCATTCGCGAGCACTCGAGAGCGCGTCGATTCCAAAGTCGACGGCGATTTTTGACAGCCTTTGACAGTATCGAGCGCAAAGTTAGCAGCGCAATAGACTTTCGACAATTGTCAACGCGCAGCGTCCATCTTACCGTGGCCATATGCGCCTCATCCTGTCTCCCTATTCCGCTCATGTTTGACCGATGCCGTGACTGTGTGACGAGGTGAAATTTCTTACGCGAACCCGTCACGGATACGTTGCGCGGCGAATGTACGCACGCGTCTCAGCGCTCGTCTCCGCTCGTCTTGTTTCTGCCGCTCTCCCGTTTTTTTTTTCTCTCGAGAGAGAGACTCGCAGCGATTCGCGCGATCCAAACGACTTTCGAGAAAGCGACCCGCGAAATCGTCGCGCCGAGAAAACGCCGCGCTCCCGATCGCGCGTGCCGAAAGAGAAACGCCGCGCACAACGGGAAGACGTCCTCGCGCGTTCGTTGCTTAATTTCTTGTGTCTTAATTAATTATATGGATTTTCGAGCGAGCTCGCGAAATCGCGAACCTCGTTTGAAAGCACAGTGAAAAGGAACTTTGTCCGAGACGATTTGCGCGCGCCTGTGCACGGACGAATCTCGCAGCGGCCACGAGCGGAGACGAGGAGCGACTGACGCGCGCCAGGGCGAGAACGTCAAGTATAAGTCACGCTGGAGCAATAGTACATTGAACATGAGAGAATGTCGAAAGCGCACCGAAGCCGAGGAGCCTTGACACTACACATGCAAATGTCAAAAAAAGATACGAATACGATATGAACGCCAATGTGACACGAACAAATTGAAAATTGCCTAGTAACCTAATAATATTTAAAATGTAACCTAGTAACATATTTATATAGCGCGGTTTTCGTAAATATAATCTATTCGAAAAATTGTGTACGCTTATATACTTATATCTGTAAAAATTATTCACCAAACTTGCTAAGAAAATAATATATTTTGTTTGGAATATTTTGTTGGTTAGGATAGAGAAATGAGATTAAAGACAAGGAAACAATATGAAAAAAGTCATGAATTATGCCCGGTTTCTTCACTTCTCAATAGCTATCTTCTAGATAATTAAAAATTTATTTTCTTCATTGAAACCGCTGATTACGTATTTAACGGATAGCTATTCTTTATACTACTCACTTTTGACACAGTGTCTAGAATGTTATTATAAATTACCATATTCTGTCAGGTTAAAAAAGTGACTGATACTACAAGATATCTTTTGGATAAAGTTATCGAGAGGTAAAGAAATTGGACCTTAATCTACCTTGATATATATAATCGCTTGACGCTTATATATATGCATAATTTATATGTATTTATATGTGCATACACGCCCAGCGTACTTACATTAATTTATATGCATTTATATGTGCATACACGCCCAACGTATTTATACATGAAAGCTTCGAAGTAACGGCAAAATAATAATTACGCAGCGATCTACACGTGTATCTAAATATCTTACGCACGTAATTGCTCGACAGCCTTTTTCGTTACGATTTTCCTTCTTTACGATAAAAATAAGTAATCTCGTTAAAGATTCTTCTCATTAAAAATCTCTATAAAGATAAACAACGTTTTCTACTGAGAAAAATAGTGCAATATGCGCACTTAGTGCAATGTTTTCGTAGAACAGTAAAATTATAAACACAGAAATGTGTCACTAATGTCACAGCGGAGCACTAAAAATGCACTCAGTACGTATCAATTTTACAGTAATTTTCCGCTAGATAATTACTTTAATTATATAAATATATAACGTGTATTAACGTCATAATAACATAATACATATACTCTTGATCTTTTTTTTTGCAGAAGGATCCCTCCAAGCAGTGTTTTAGCCTATGGTTTCGACGCTTTGGCGATCGGGAAGCGTGCGCATGCGCGGCGCTTCGCACGGTACGTCCGGTCTCGCGCCGTCTCCCTTCCTCACCGTCGACACCGTTTGTCGTCAAGCGGGGCCGCCATGATTGTCCCGGCGGTGTTGTGTAAGTTGCGCGAATCTGCGGCGAGGAATTCAAAAACACATTCATTTCCTGAGGCGCCGTAGACGCATCTTCATTCTACGCGCATCTGCCGATCGTGTCGTGCGCTGCAATGGCGGTGTAGGCGATTCGCGACGCGGGGTTGTCTCTACCACGATGTAAGTAGTCGAGAAACTGTTGTTGGATTTTCGTGATTCCCTCGCGTGATCCCGGCCGCCCCGAGGGCCCCAGTCGACGTCACGCCGACGGCGTTGTCGGCTTCGTGCACGCGATAGTTGCAGTGTCATGACGCGCCCGCGCTTCGCGATTAATTCAACTCGTTCTACCGTTGCCCGTACTTTCGAGAACTCCGCTCTCTTCCATATTGAACGGACTCGCTGGTTCCGTGCGAGTTTCCCTCATTCGCGGAGAAATTCCGGCACGCTGATCGGGAATCGTTTGTCGTGCACGTGAACGCGCGAAGCACGCACGCGAGCCACGATGCGTATTCTACGGCCGCGTGGAATCGGGAGCGTATCAGGTTAGGACGACACGAAACCATGTTTGCGAGGTTTCTGTTTTTCTTGTTTCTTCCTCTCGCGATTTTCTTTCCGTGCGATCGAATTGCATTTTGCGATCGCGAGCCACGATAGAGTAGCAAGCCCCGAAATTGCTCTATGGATATTAGTAAGTCGAGTGGCAAACTGCCGTTAGATCTTTCCCGCCACGGATAAGTTCTCGCTACGTTCTCTTTGTCCCGCTATTATTAGAAGTATCAGTCATCACAATTAATTTGCGTGAGCTTGCGAAACAAAGAAGTATCGCTGCAATTGTGTACATCGTAACGTGTCGCGTGAACACGTGACGAGGCATAATTTAATTATCCACGTGGATATTTTGCGTTCAAAAGTGTAGCTTTCGAGTTAAAAAAGGAATTATCGCTCATATAAATTTCTCTGTTTAATGAATAATACTTTTACGCGAAATAAATCCTTAGCAAAGTAAATCCAGCAAGTATAATAATTAGAATGAATACCTTGATGAGTGATTAAGACTTAATATCGTAACTTAGTCTTCTTTTAGACTGCACTGCGTGTTGCTATCTGAATGGACAATAAGCTGGATGTTTCGGAAGTCGAAGATATTTCAATGATTGGTACTGGAATTTTTCACTTATCTGACGTCCCAGAGATATCAGAGGTATTAGAATCGACTGGCCTTAGCCCCCTAACTTCCTCCTTGGATCAGACACTCACTCTGCAGGAGGATAAAGCCCTTTCGTCCGAAGTTAACATGGGCATTGAGGATACATGGTATAAATATGCCCTTTCTTACAACCTCTAAGCAGTTTGTGGGCAGGAGGTTCCAATTGTCGGGCGTTGTTTCAGGACTGAAGCGAATAGTTCGACGTCAGATTATGCGATTCCTCTTCCACCTCCGCCCGGACTGAACGATTTCGCGGATGTCGGTGCTGATCCCATCGGTGATTCCGGCACTGGCATAGAGCACGGCCCGTTCCTGCCACCCAGCACACCGACGCTTAATAATCTGTTCGCGGAGGCTGGAGACTCCCACGATGAGTCGCCAATGGGTGAGTGTATGTACAACAACGCGATGCTTGAAATATGAAATGCGACACGATGCCCGCTGTGTGCGACCCGTTCCCTTTCATCGTCCACTGCGAATGCTTTCAGAGGTGGTAGTCCTGCCAGCTGGTGTGTGTGGTCTTCGTAACTTGGGTAATACCTGTTTTATGGCAGCTGGGTTGCAATGTTTGACCGCGACTCCTCCTGTCCTACGACATTTCTTGGATTTACAGCAGAAAGGTGAGAAACTGCCCCCACCCGGATCGCTAATGGCACATTTTAGTGTACTCCTGGGGAAAATGTGGTCTGGCAGATATAGCGTGCTCAGACCAACAGAGTTTAAGCAGACCTTGGGAGCGTATCATTCGCAATTTAAGGATTACAGACAGGTGAGCGTGTGATTATTGTCGTTTTTTTTTTTTATAATTATAGTTTGTCACTGGATATGAGAACTTATGTGTACGTACGTTTGACGGCAGCATGACTGTCAAGAATTTCTGGCGCTTCTACTGGATTCCCTTCACGAGCAAATGAACACAGCAAAGTGTGCCAAGAACTGTCAAGTTCCGCTGTCCACAACCACTGCCAATTCTTTTAACTCTGTCGAGAACTCAAACGGGAAAACCCTTTCTCCTGTCACTGCCACGGCCAATTCCAACTGTAATCCAGATCTTCTGGAGATGTACGAGTGCTTGTCGCCAGAGTGTCCAAATAGTCCCAATGTGACGATGGCTGGTTCACCAAGAGGTAAGCAATTCATTTGTGATGCACATGTGTATTCCGCAAAATCGTATCTTGAACGTTCGATTCCTGACTGTCGACTATGTTTTGTAAGATTTCGATTCGTCAATTGGAGAACTGGACAGTATCACGAATTCTCCACGGGACTCGCCGTTGAATGGTGAGGAGGACGAGGAGACATTGGATTCAGACGAGACTGCCGAGGCGAGGTCGAGCACTTTCATTCACAATAAAGTGAACGAGGAGGGCACGAACGACGCCGTCACGCCGACGCGGTCCCTGCGACTGGACACGTTGATCGAGTTGTCGAAGAGCGTGCCGCAGTACGGCAGCCTGTACGACATTCACAAAGAGGCTAAGACCAGTAACGCCAATTTCTTGGTGACGCAGCAGGAGTGTAACAACGAGATCCACTACGACTCGCAAAAGTTCCCGAAGGACAACGCTCGCAGAATGCCGTTGGACAACTCGAACCTGATGGAGAACCACGACTTCGACAATAAGAGCGTCAGCATCAAGCGCATAAAGGAGGTGAACGTGCAGAAGGTGAACGGTAGCCTCGACCACGCGTCGAGCGGCTCGGAGATCGAGTACGACAGCGGCCTGGAGAAGTGCAACGTGAAGCGAATGCGACTCGACGACCAGGAGAAGAATCACAAGCAGGACGGACTCGGCAGCGAGGGCACTCAGTGCTCGCGTATCTCGCAGAATTACGGGAACGGCGCCATCGCCGCGCAGGACGAGATCGAGGCGGACAAGCATTGGGTGAAACACCTGCGATCCAACAGGAGCATCATCGTCGATACCTTCCAAGGCCAGTTCAAGAGCACGGTAAGGATCTTGTCGAAATGCTATCGCTTGCTTCTCCGGGAGATTGTACGTTGGAGTAATACCGTAAAACACATCGGTGCTTACTGTAAAAAATCTCCCATATTAAATTAATTAGTAGATTTTCCTTCCTGTCTTGGAAAAAGATAAGAGACAGGTCTCATTCTACTATTACAATCGATTAATACTTTTAGCCAAGGAAAATTAAACGTAATAAAAATAAAAATTAAACACAATATAATTTTAGAACAATATATAGTATATGCCAAGTTAATGCCTGTGTTTGTGTATAATGTGTATAATTTAAATGTGTTCCAGGTCGTGTGTTCGGTATGCAATCATGTTTCTGTTACGTATGAGCCTTTCATGTACTTATCGGTACCGTTGCCCCATGCTATGGAAAGGCAGTTGAATGTAACGTATGTTCCTGCGAACGGTGATCAGCCCATGAGGTGTGTCGTTTCCTTAAACAAGCAGTCACGAATCGGCAAGTTGAAAGAGGAATTGTTAAAGACACTCGGCAAGGAGAATATTTCGGTGACTAATATTGCGCTCGCCGAGGTCCTAGAAAATCACATAGCGAAGATTCTGGTAGGTACGGCCGAATATGTATTCAATATACTTTAACGTGAATTTTTTTAATGCAGATTTGTTTATATTAATAATTATTTCCAGTAATTAGTTTTGCTTCGATAATATATAGTTAACGGAAAATATACTGCGAATTACGATAAGCTGGTCGGTGATTTTCCTTAATTAATGCATCCTTCAGCGATTTAGAAATTCTCTCAGCGTTGCAAGGTTTTTCGCAAGAAAATTTATCAATAATTGCCAGGATTCTGATAATGTATGAATGTAATTTAGGATTTAAGTATATTTGCTTGATGTCAGATAAGAGTTAGGGAAGTGGAGAGTCAAGAAGGTGGTATATCGATTAGACTCGATTGTCGCCGATACTGCTCTCCTAGAGCGATTTTCTGGAGGAACATTCTCGTAGCGTGAAAGCATAGTTACGAGGCTACACTTCATCATACAGGCTCACTCTTTCTTTTTTTTTCTTTCTCTCTTCTTATTTCTGTTATTATTTCGCCATCGCTGCCGATCTTTTTACCGCTATTGCTTTTTGACTACATTATTTTCCCCTTGCACCGTAGGTATCGGGAATTACTTGCTTGCTGTAGCTTATCATACTTAGGCGGAAACATCACTCTCTGTTGGGTTCTACATCAAGATTTTAAATTTAAGGATGACAATACACTCTTGAGACACGTCAATGATACGAATCGATCGATATACGCCTTTGAACTCATGGAACCTCCCGATGCGTACACTTCAGTGTCCGATGGCGGTGGGGATCGCCCATTGGAAACGGATTCCTCCCAGAGATGTGCGAACACGAGCGAGGAAGTACCGTGCATGATCTGCCTCGAGGAGTTGGACGGCGATTTGAAAAGGCACAGTGGCAACAGCTGTAACTTCATCATGTGCGACCCATGCATCGAAGTAAGTCTGTCTTATTTAAATAATCATTTGTATTGATACGTTCACCATCATAAGTTTTGATGACTTTGTTCAATACATCACTTTCCTTCTCGTTTTTCTTTTCCTGTTTTTTTCAATTGGTAATCTATGTATTCTGTTCTTTATGATAAAAAATTTTTTTAGATTTCTTTCAATATCTTTTCAGCGTCGGATACTAAATCAAAATATCTCCTAATATTCGTAATTTTTATAATAGCAATTTCGAGGAAATTGGAGATATTTATCAAGTAGCAATGATCGTATTAAATATAAACAAAATGTTTTCTTATTGAATATTTTATAAAATATAATAAAATATAATAAAATACAGTACGCGGATGTTCATTAAAATTTGTTTAGAATATTCAGAATATTTGTCTGAAGTCTCAAGTGAATCTATTAGTTTCTGTTACTAACTTTTTATTAAAATCATAATTATCCCAATGATGAGAACACGGGCAGTGTTAATCTAGTGGAAGGGGCATAGAAACAAGGCAGTTATTGCCATTTTCGCCTCGGGAAGGTCTGAGATGAGGTCACGTAACATTCTAGACGGACGGTATTCTAATGATACGTACGAGAACCAGAAACAGCTTTACGTTCTCCAAACTTGCCGGGGACGCTTTCTTGAAAGCAGAGGCGACTGGAAACGAAAAGGTGGAAACTCGTATGACCGGCGTTTTTAGTACAATCCACAAGCCTGGTAATTCATACCTGGAACTCAATTCAGACTAATCTGATACTGCCTTTACTGAGGGTACTACTATATTATATTGATTCCACCTCGTTTTACATAGAAGCGAGAAACGAAACACAAATTACGCTGAAAACTGTCGCGCGAGTAAAATAGCAATCTCAACCAAAGCCTAAGCTTTTTCTATCACTTTAACAGAATTACTTCAAGAATCAAACGGAACCTCAACTGTGTCCGATGTGTTCCACGTATATAACAGTCTCGTCATTTACGAAGATAGACCAAACCGGCCGGCCGAGACCTACCGTGCGTATTCTCAACGTACCTCTAGTACTGAGGCACGACACGACGAATGAGACGACGAATAATCGCAAGGGCACGAAGCTCTTCGGTTACCCGCACTTGATACGTCTGCCGTCGAGAGTGAACGCACGGGATTTGTACGACATCGTCAAGAAAAATGTGCCGCACGAGGGACACTACACGATCCATTTTGTCGATGGACAAGTAAGTGCGGACAAATAACGAAGCTGTTAATATCTAAGAATTCCAAGAGGATTATCGTAATGTAAATTAAAGTTATTGATGCACTGCAATACAAAGTTACTAAACATATTCTTGCAGGGTCATCATTGTTCGCGATGTATGTATACTGCACACTGTACAGGATGTAGCGTACCCGAGACGGGGATGGTCGTGCTACAAAACGGCGACACACTTGCAGTTCGTTATACCGAGTATGTTCCTAAAATCCTGCATCCTATTGATCACGTTAGTGTCAGCAAGCAACGGCCGCATCATCCGCTGTCCCTCTACGATTGCCTTCAAGCCTTTAGTCAAAGGTAATTAATGTTTTCAAATTACATCAACTTTATTATTAATTTAGATACTTTTTCGGCACTAATTTAGACAAACGAGATTATCATCATAACTCTAAATAATGAGATAAAATGTAATGTCGAAATTATGGAAAGTAGAATTAACAAGTCAAAGTAATTTATGTGTCACGCGATCGAAGTATGAAAAATATTAAATGTTAAAGAAACAACGCACTAAAAAATTCAATGTCGAAAGTAAAATGTTATATATTAGAATATTTGTTTCTGTCAAATATTTAAATTTTTTTTAAATTTTGATACTTTTAGTGAAACTTTAGACGAGCACAATCCTTGGTTCTGTCCTAAATGTGGGTGTAACCAATGTGCCACGAAAACGCTCACGGTACACCGATATCCCAAGTTCCTTATTGTATATCTTAAACGGTAAGATTTTTTTTAATGAAAATGCTCTACAAAGTTCAAATATCTTGTCTAGATAGCTTAAGCATCGTTCTTTATCGATTGTAGATTTGTGTTTTATGAATGTGCGAGCATGAAGCTAGATGATAAGGTTACATTCCCTTTGGTGGGCCTGAGCGTAGGACGCCACCTCTATGATCTCTATGCCTGCGTGTGCCACTTTGGAGGTGCGTAAACTTGATTGATCTAAAAAGAAATGGCAAATGGCAATCTTCCAATAGAATTGAAATTTTATTTTAGAAGGGGCTTTATCCTATTAAAGTCGGAAATTGGGTTTTGTTGCGCACATTCGTATTTCTTTATTTTGTTTCCTTGACGTAGACACATTTGTGTATGGAAAGGATTATTCCAGCTACTAGTATAGAAGCAACGATACAATGAAATGGTGACAGAATGCTTTGTACACACTTTGTATTATTACATCGTTACGACGTTGCGTTTTACACCTATGTTGTAATCGTGTCCTCCGAAAAATATTGTCGAACATTGTACCTCTTGGAAATGATTGGTGTCTTGAATGACGTTTCTTGCCTCTTTTGGACTTGGAGAGTACTTACTTTGAAATATCCCCGTCCTTTCTAAAATGATCGTTTCAATTCACGTAGTCGAGGGTTAGGCAAGTGTCTAAGCGAAATACAAAATGTCCAACTACATTACACCATTAAATAAAAATTTCAGGTGTGTCCGCGGGCCATTACACCGCGTACGCGAAGAATCCGCGCACGGATGTTTGGTATTATTACAACGACGAGATTACGAGCAGGCAGAAGCCGCAGGACGAGGACTTCAGCAACGCGTACATATTGTTTTACAGTCGACAAGGGACCAACTTAAAACCATGCAATATATAACAAGTGGTGTACCTAAGTGGATAATCCTGTAGAAGCTGTCGATCAAACGGAGCGCGAGTAAGAGGAGGGTAACGATCCGGATTAATGAGAAGGGTGCAGCACCCGACCCGCAGGGAGAATGGATTAAACGTTGCGGTTTTCCCATGTGTTCTCGCTAGGAAAGTTTGTATTCGCGTCGTACACGTCGTACATTTGCAAGGTTTGTTTCCCCTTTGTCTCTACTTTTATTACGCTTGTGTTTTTCGCCTTCTCCGTGCGTCCACTTCGCCTGCCCTCTATTAGAGCGTCTTTGAAAGTGCAATGTGGAGTGTGTACACGATACGCGCATAGATCTTGCGATCCGTCTTACGTTGGATATCGATAGCTGTCGCCCGTGCATCTTGGTTACGGTTTACCCCTTTACGATGCAATTTTCTCCAATGAGGAAATGACATACCCACGTGATCATCGACGGGGGAGGGGTACGAGAGGGCGTTTTGCACCGGCGCGGCGCGGTTTAGGCCTGACCTGTTTCGCGAATTCGAACCGAATGAGAATCGAACGTATTTGTACTGCATATATTGTAAACATATATCGAATTTGTACAGTAGATGGTTAAATGTAGAATTCGAGAATTCTAAACACGTAATTTATTAGTGAATAAAGGTGAGAACGCGTCATGTGTGTGTGTACGTGTTTAATGTGTGTGTGTACACATATACATAAATACGTACACGCATGCATGCACGCACACACACACACACACACACACACTTGAAATCGAACTCTCTTAAGTCACTTGTCAACGGCGGGGCTCCCTTTATCTTCACCCCCGCCACCTTCGCTCCTTCCCTTTATCTGTGCGACGAGAAAACGGGAGGACGTTTACTTATGAACAACGAAGTTACGCTTATCCGATATTCATTATTTAACCGAGGAGACAGTAGGATTGTAAAGCGAGACAAAAATATACAACATTTTACGAAACGATTTACGGTTTATGGATTATTTATTAAATTATATATAGTCATATCGCAATATTTTTTATATATCACAAGATACTAATCGCAGTCCAACGTACACTCGCGCTCATAATTCAGCATGATAGTGTTGTAATTATGCTAAACGTTTCTCTTTGCGAGCTGCTTCTAAGTCGTCGGGACACGTTAAATTGTAACTTGATCGCAATCGGGAAACTTTAACGAACTGTAAAGTCAACTCTGAGTTTCCCTTTGGTACAAAGAAAAAACATCGTCGTACTACAATAACTTTCTCGGATTGCGGAAAGAATTTGTCATTTGTGACTCTCTTTTTTAATCATTTCTAAAGAACTCATTTAAAAGCATCGATGCTTACGCTGCAAGACTATCATACAAGTCAAACAAGATTAATCAATTAAGATGAGTGAAATTTATCAAGCTCATCCATGGAGGTAAAATGTATTTGCATCGGAAATACTAAATAATTTAAATCGAAAATACTAGAAATATATTAAAAAATAAAAATTGGTTTAATTTGCTGTTATAAACAGTATTATTTACAAATAATTTTACTTTATCCGTCATTAAGTTCTGTTTAAAAATAAAAACTTCGTCTAATACACTCTCATCTGAAAAAGTACGTAACATTTGACTATTAATCACACTACTACCTCATTTTCAGCCAGATAGCAGAGGCGCATAAGGAACTATGCGCCAATCGAATTTGATATATTGTAGGTGTGTCAGCGTTCTTGCAGCGCTAAATAATTACATTGTGTGTTCTATTATCTCTAGATTTCTTAAACTTCACGTCTACAAGTTGAAAGAAATTCTTTAATAGCATTTCCTTAACCAGCTAATCTTTTTCACTGGTGCATCTACCCTATTCAATATGCGCGTACTCTTTTTCTTATACATTTATTAATAGCTTATCTCCTGTGTATATTATGTTTCCGTGTGTTAGGTATAGCTTATTATAACTATTATCTTTGCATTTTCTTATTATGGCCATTTTTTCGTCGTTTATGTTCTCCATCGCTCGTTATTTTCATTCATTCAACATTATTATGTAGTGCCCTCACCTTTTCCAGATCAACATTTTAAGAATGTATCATATTTAGATTGCAAATTGTAATTATAATATCAGGTAATTCGGTTTTAAAAAGTAATTGCGCGTTGCTGCGTATATCGATAGAAGTACAAATTATTTTCCAATATTTACATCGAAATTCGGCATCGCTGAAAATACACATAGTTTCGAATTTTTTATTGAAATTATCCGTATAGCGCGATCGTATACATATCGGTGAAACAGCAATGAGATCCGCACACAGAATATGTAATATATGTTGGCAGTTGATATTTGTGATATGTATTGATAACAATATCTCTACTTCTCTATTTTCGATAATTATTACAATTCTACGAACATGAATTGTTTTCAAAATAGAATAATTGCGAGATCTTTTCTCGTACATGCGTGGAAAATATTACAGCATGACAGTCTCCGTTAAATCTATCCTGTATCATATTTGTTTTATATCATAACATTCTGGAAGATGTTATTGTAGAAATTCTCTTTATAAATCTCTATAAATCCTTAATATTCGAAATTAAAAGGAATTAATTAAAAATCCTTTTATAAAGGAGTATACATGTATAATAATCGCAATGTGTATATCAATTAATGTGATATGGATTAAAAGTATAAAATATAAATGCAATATGTAAATTAGCACGACATGCTATAGTTGTTTTCTAATACCATGTTGATCATATGTTGACATTTTCGGATCGGACATTGCTATTTTCTTTTCATCTTTTGCAATTGTAACAGAAATTGTAACAATCCAGAAACATTGTGATACATTCGCTCTGAGAACGTAAAAAAGGTGAAGGCACATTCGTTGACGTTGATTATACATATATATCTAGTTATTTTCAATTTTAGTTTCTAAAGTTTTCCGATACTGGCTACGGTGTATCCGCTCGGTATAATCCCTATGTTCAATTTATATACGTACGTCTCGTATTGTCGTCGTCGCGAAGCTACGCTCGTTAACGCAGTGAAACAGTGAACCAAACAATCGCGCCGGGATGTATAAGGCCACCAATCTCGCAGTTCACCGTACGAGTCTCTCCGTTGAGAACAAAGAGTGCTTGATTGGAAGGGCTTACCATATATCGCCCAAATATGCCGCTTTGTATTATCGGCCTGTTTGGGTTGCCCCATTTGGTGAGATGCGGCGGTGTAGCCTTTCCCACGCCTGTTATCATTTCCACTTTACCTGTAACGATAGATACGTTAGCTGCTTGCAATTCATATCTCCAAAGAGCTCTCCCGACAATACAAATATCTAAGGGACGTAATGCAAAAGTGCCTCGATTCGGCTACAAATGAGAAAGGATTGTCTCACCAGTAGTTAAATCAAGAAAGAGAATGTCTTCTTTGTCTATCGAGGAAGCATAAATGTCGTAGCTATGCGTCGTCTGCGACGGATAGAAAGCAATATCGCTAATGTTTAAAGTCGTCTTCACGTCGAACGCAAATTTTAGTCCGCTTGCTGGAAAAATATAATTTTGCGTTACATAATTCGATAATTAGGGTAAACTTGCATAAGTCTGCTTTCGTATCTCTTTCAATTTAGTTAAGTCTTTCTCCTAAATTTTGTGAATTTAAGTTTTGAAAAATTTTATTTTTTACGGTTACCAAAGTTATGATCCAAAAAGATAATTTATTTATAATTTTTAATAATAATTTTTCGAGATATTTAAAATTTTCTTTTTGTATCGTTATGAGAGTGAAAGTAAACGCAAGAAAGTATTATATATAAAAATATAAATGTATTACGTAGTATTTCTTGCACCACAAGGGTAACGCCGGTATCTTGCTTGTCGAGAGTAACCAGATATCTAGAATCTGGAGAGATTGCTGGTTTTCCGAGGATGTTTGGTTTGTGGGCGAGAACGCTGTCAGTGAGATAGTCCAATAGTACTTGACCAGTCGGACGTCCGGTGATCGGCTCCTCACATTCCAATATTACAAAGCCGTCTAGAACGAAACGGGATTTCGCCAATGGATTTAGGAGATACTTTATACCTGGTGGAAAAAAAATATAAGAGGAGCGAAGAACACATTACGTACAAAGATCGGAAAATTCCACGCTTGTTGGTACACAGTTGTAGCTGGCCAGATTTACGGTACGAGTATACCTCGTGTCAGCCAGATTGAGTTTGTACATCCCATGCTGATTCGCATGGGTCACGTAGCCGTATTTAAACGTATGTTTCGTATCCTACAAAATGAATTTTTATGATTCACATAGAATTCACTCAATGTGTTTTATTATATTTATGTATAAAATAAAATGTTAACAAATTTTTTTGCTAAGAAAAGATTAATTTCAAATTAGTCAAACGGTTCGTTTTGGATCTTCATAGTCTAATTAAATTTAGAAATTTAGAAATAAATAAATAATAAATTTAGAAATCTAGAAAATATGGATGAAATGTTAAAAAAATACATAAAGGAAAATGAAAGCGAACGTACACGCTGTTGCGGAATGTATAGGCCTTTCACGAGATCGAATTGCGCGTCGATGGGGTCCGGTCGTATGGTATGGTGTTTCTTGCGTTGAGCAGCTTCCTTGATTATTTGTACGGTCTTGATGCTGACGTCTATCTCGCTTCGCCAGTTCAGTATCCAGACGTAATCGAAATTTTGCACGTACCACAGATCGACGGGATTCTTGTCTGTAGCTACTACCTGAATGTTCATATTGGGATGACACTCGATCCGTAAAATAATTTTTATAATAAAAGCTTAAGATAAAAAAGGAACGACATGTACATCGATTATCATCATCTGCACCTCGCTGATCACGAGCACGCGATCCTTGTCCGGTTGGCTGACGTACACGTATCTGTTAGCGACGTTTATGGCACGTCCCCAAGAGCATGGGACGTTTTTAGGCCCGCAGACGTACTCCTGAAAATATAAAAGAACGAGATCATGATAGCACGAAAGCAATCTTGCAAAGCAAATTTGAAGAACAGGCAAAATAAGAAAAGAAGAACATATGCTGATTCTGCACCTGGGTACCAGGTATGATGTCTGTGGATTGGATCTCGTGCAACGCGCGGCATGTGGATGGCTCGTACACTAAAATACCCCACTCGTGAAAGGAGAAGAATCTGCGCTCCTCGTCCGTTGCGACTGACATACAAGATTTCCATATTGATTAAAAATAGAATTATTTTGCATATATTAAATTAAATTAAATTATAATTGATTGATAATCCATTATTGATAATATCGATGATATTAATAAAAAGCATGTCCAATAAATAATAAATAATGAATCTATACACATTATTTTGATGATATCGGTGATATTAACAATATATTCAACAAATAATAAATATAATAGATCTCTATACATATTGAGAACGTGTAAGTCTCTTGCTTACTTGGGGTAGGTTGTTCCTGGATTACTAGACTACTAATATCACGTGTAACTCCCCCGGCGCTGGTTGCTTCGCACATGTACGCCCCAGTGTCGGCATAATCCACCTTTCTGATCAGCAACTTCGTACCGTTCCCGATCACCTCGTACTTGTCTGGCTGATCCTCGCTCAGGGGTTTGTCGTTCTTCAACCACCGCACCCGTGGCAGAGGCTCGCCTACCACATGGCATCTCATTTTCGCCGTTCCCTTCGGCCGTTTGGATTGGAATTGTGGTGTCACCCTCACATCAGGTATGGCTGAAACGTAATAAGTGTTATTATTGGATTGTAACATTCGTCCCGCTTTTCTAGTGTTTTTAATAATATGAATTGTAATATATATTCATTATTAAAAACAAATGGAATTAATTCAATATGTTATAATCCAATATATTTCAGGTAATCTTTTCGACAGGATGAATTATATTTTTTGATTGTGTGACAATAAAGTTTTTTGAGCAACTGATAAAATAAAATAAGAGTCATAGAAAATAGTCGCGAAACGATTACCAGGAGTATCACAAGATAAAATACAATTATTTGATAGAGCAAGATCAAAATTAGATTTCGAATTTCTGCTGCACCTATAACATTCCTATTTTCTGTCTGGGAGGAGACTTACTGTATACAGTGAGCAAATGCGTTTGCACTACATCCTGATTCCTGAGAGCATGGCACGTGTAATTACCCGCGTGTTCCAGCTGCACGTTTGTCAGATAGAGACTGCCGTCGTTGAAGACGCGGATCTGCAGAGTATACACATGCGATATAACATGACTTCGTCATTAAGATAATATACACTCGCAGGTGACAAAAGATTTTGACATCGATCCTAAATCTTCTGGGAGAAACGCAATAATCCAGAATGAAACGGGGATGAATGGGGACAAATATTTCTCGATGAGAGAACTGTGTATTTATTAAAGTGAGCTGGATAAAGGTTGCACTTGTGGACACTACTTGGATAGCAGCGTACCATCGACCGATATTATATCTCGAGGGCCAAGCAAGGGATAGGGATCGAGTTATTGCTCGATTGGGATACCTCCGGCTCGCTGAGGGTCTTCACGTCCGTGCTGTAACGCTGCCAGACCAAGGGCGGGGGTGGTGTCCCGGTAACGTCGCACTTAATCTCCACGTTGTCTCCGACTCGCGCGGATATGTGATTTACTTCGAGGGATTTGTCCAGCGATACCACCGATACACCTGCACAGATCAGGATCGCCCGCGCGTGTTATTACACGTTATACGTTACACCTCCGAAATTGAATGGCGATCGCGTTCGCCGCACAAACTTTGCATAATAATTCCGCGCGGTCGTTTATATATGCACGATGGCACTGCGCTGGTCACGTGTGCAGTCTGACAATTTACGGTGACGCTATTGTCCGTGAACAATGCGTCCTGGGGAGACCATTATAATGTAGATTACCGTAAGAAAATTACGTAAACGATTAATCGCTACGTCGGGCCAAACTAATCGCGAAGATAAGCTTACCCCGTTAAAGTGATGTAACATACTGACAAAATCGTGTCAAGCAGCAATATCAAAAGGTAGCCCTGAATAATTGAAAAGGATTGCTGGAGAACCCGTTGAGTTGCTTTTTGAGTTTTCAATTAAAAAGAATCAATTTGAGATAAGATCATTTGTGGAAGCCGCGTTAACATGTTATACTTTATCTTTGTCGTTGCTGAGAGACTCGCAAGAGACAAACATTCTGTAATAAATGACCGATGGATGGAACGCAGATGGTGTACTCACTGTAAAGCTTGCTAAAGGCCATGTAAAACTCGTTAACGTTCAGCTTGCCGTCGCCGTCAGTGTCATCGTAGCTGATCATGTGGCTCAGGTTGCACCCCGCGCACAATTCCTGCATGTTCTCCTCCCTGGCGATCTAAATTTTCGAGACAACGGTCGGTTAAGCGCATCATTCGCGGGACATTATTCGCGCGATGGAAAAACCGTGCGATTATCGTTAAAGTGAATAAATCTCATCGCGAGCGCAACTTTCTCTCGGTCTCGCTAAATGCGCGGGAGAAAACGCTAATGACGAAACATCACGCGCGAAAAATACATTCGATGCTAAATCACCTGCTCGAGCTCCTCCCGTTCCAAGTTACCGTCATTGTTTCGATCGTAATGAGAAAACATGATGCTGACTAAATACTCCTTGCTGTGATTATCTTCGGCCATCAACCTGGCGTGGCTATACAGGAGCAAATTGTCCTGCGACAAGTATCAAAACTTTCTTTATTATATCTGATTATATCTAATAAATAATCTTTGTTAATAGATCAGTAATAGATTGTTAATAGATTTGTTAATAAATAATAGATAATAACTTTTTTGTTAAAGACGTGCTTTAATAAATATTACAAAACGATAATGACATAACAGAAATAAATCAACTGAAGAAGATGAAATGGATACTTTTATCGAGATGGAAATTTTTCTGTTACGTGTCCTGTTTCTTTGTATCAAAGTTAAATCTGAACGTACATATATGTGACCGAAAAGAGCATTATGTAACGGTAAATAACATCCTCCATCCAGAAAATAAAGGCAGCGCTCTTCGTCGAGCAATACTTCTTACATTTTCCGTGTCCTATATATCGAGGATTATTATGGAACAAAATCGATGACATACTTTCATAATTTCGTATTCCTGCGCCGAGCACTTCCCGATACCGTGATCGCTTTTTCGCGCATCCGATTTGCTCGCCGGATGATGCTTCATCTTACTCCTGAACTTGGTGTGCAAGGCGTTCTTGCCTTTGGTTGAGGCATGGAGCGCGAAGAAATCCTTCCGTGCCTGTGCGCTGTAATTACCTGGAAATGATGGAACATTCCATCATAACTTCGGGTTTTCACGTAACGACATTGCTTTTTTCTTGTTGCTACAACTCGTAATAAACTGGACGACCACACGGCTGCCATAAATTAATAGAAAACTTCGAAGTTATTATTGAGTTTATAATGGAAGCAAAGTTTTGTACGAGTTGGGCCAAAGATCGCGGTTTCTCTTAAGGTAAGCAGTGAATTAAGGCTGGAAGTATCGGCAAAGATATTTCGCCGATCCTTATTTGGCAAGATTGATAAGGTCTTACAAAATTTACACACTGTTTTACTTTCGTGTATGATTTTATGATCTATCCTAAAGTTACGTATAACTTTTGAGTTATAAATTAGAACTATTTGCATATCGGTCGATTATGTCAGATATCGAAATTGATCATATAAATTAGTTAATCGATTGACGTATCGTATACCGACATGTATACTTTATCGCTTTAAACATTCGAATTATATTAATAATTTGCATAGACATTCTGCCAATGGATAACCGACTTGATTTATTCGCTTCATTAAATTTGCAAATTCTGATCGTTTTGAGCAAGGAGCTAAATTAACTAGACAGTTAAATCCAATAGAAGTACAAACGAAGAGACCAACATGTAAAATTAAATCGCTCATTGCACACCGAATGATTGATATTTCACCCTTATATCCGTACAATTCATGAAAAAGATGGAGGTCTCATTGGCCCGCTGAAATCCTGCAAGAATGTTGCAGCAATGTTGCAGGAATATCACGCAGCATGCTACATCGCGAACTCGAGTGAAATTTCTGCGATACGTGCGCGGTAGCGTTCCGTTTCCGTTGCGTGCATGCAGTTAAGGGTGCATACGTGCGTCTGGCACGTGCTCACCATTGTTCACCAGACATCTGGAGAGCCTCCGCGTGGTCAAGGACGTGCCGGCGTTGCAGGACGCGCGGTGCAGCTCGCAATGATTGGCGTACACCTTGCCGTTGCTCGCGCAGATCGGTCGATGCCTTCGTGCACATCTGCGAACGCAGACGCACACGGCGACGATTTCCTCGTCATCCGCGCCGGAAACCTGGCACTCCCGCCCCGCGCCGCAATACTTCTCCAGGCACGGATTGCCGCGGTCTGAAAGAGCGTGGAAATATCGCATCCCTTGTGATACGCGGCATCCCCGTGATATATGTTGCATGCATATCGAGCGCAACCCCTTGAAAGCGTCGGCCGCTCGTGTACCGTATGTATACGGTAAGCGCGTGCGCGCGCGATTGATGGGCAGGATCTTACACGCGCGCGAGAACCGCGGCGGACACCCTCGCGCGATAGAATCGCCAATCATCCCCGATAATGCAAGCTATTCTGCCCGGTTTGCAATAAATCACGCAACCGCGCAACCGATGGATCGCCCGCCCTCGGAATACCGTTATAACTGCCGAATCATTTCGGGATATCCGCATATATCCTATTCTACTCACCATAGATCCACCTCGCATCCCCATATCGTATTCTTCCCCCGCTGCAGCGAACCGTCCCGCGGCGCTGCGCGACAGTTTTACCGTCGCATAATCGATGGGATGGGAATATCAGATAGCGGATGTACATAACTCAGAAATTAATTTTGCGGAAATTACGACGCCGTTATCTCAAAAATACGCTACGTGTCCCGAATCTATTATAGTATTTCAGTTGTAGATGATATAAAAAACTGAAGAACCATTTCAGTCGTTCAGGCGAATTTATTTCGTTATTTGGCAGAGAACACGGTACAAAAAAACGTAGTTGGTGCATATGAAAAAAATATAACCCGTTAAAAAGTCTTTTTAAACAACCGTGCGACGAAAAGTTGTTCAGTGCCGTTCCGTTTGTTACTCGCTATCGCGCGTCACGATTTTCTTTTATTCGCTTCGCGAGCGTTGCGAGCGTTTTATTCGTGATCCCACCATGTGCGCGTTTTTTTACGTCATCGTGATTTTATTGATTATGGGGTTGGTGCTTTACACGATTTTGGCGTTGTACGGATTGGTTTAATGATGAGCGCGGAGTAAACGCGTACGTACAAAGCGATCTCTGTAAATTGTGGTCGGAGGCATTCGCTGTTCGATTAAACTTTCGTTCGATTAAACCGAATCGCGTAACGGCCGGAACGAGACGCACGAATTACTAATTAACATATACGCGTGCAGACGAGATTTAGCGGTTACTCACTCTTGCGGGCGTGCCAGTTCGCCGACTCCACGGTTACATCGGCCACCGGGGTTGGTGCTGCGGACAAGGCCCCTTCTGTGTTCGCTGATACCCCATCATCGCTGTCCGCCGTGAAGTAACGATGCCTCGAACGCTGAAAACGGCAAACTTTATTGCACATCCGCGGCATCACGTCGAGTGTTCGCGCATGAAACGATTTTATTTTTGCAAGTTGTGTCGCAAGCTCTCTCAAAAAGTTTCTTGAAAATTTGCAAGATTTATGGGGAAAGTGAATTTTTACACTTTTTTCGTGAATCTTGAAGCTTGAAAATTATTGCGAAACTTGAAATATATTCCATTTTATGAATAAATCCCTTTGTTTTTATATCTTGCTGTCAACCCTTTGACCGCTCTGGATGCTTGAAGTGGTCACCATATCCGATTTATAAATGCTTGATGCATTTATTAACAGCGATTTAATAATCTTGGCAATCCGTGATTAAAACTATCTAAATGCGTTTTGATGTTATGCAATTCATAAACGACCCGCGTAACTCGCCAAAGCACTTCGTTCACCACGACAACCGCAGCCGCGCATGGCGAGCGTTTTATTCTCGGGTTCAAAGGGTTCTCGCTGTCAAAGGTTTAATCGCAGCAACGTTATTTACGCTATTCGATCCAGGATGCCGCGTTAATATATTTAATTTCGCAGGAACGTCTTGCTGGACGAGGCGACTCCTCAAAGCTGAAGTTGGAGGCTCAAGTCCTGGACTTCAACAGAGTCGCCGCGTATTCTCCGCGGGATAGTCAATGGTCCGTAGGTGGCTTCGCGGATGTGAAGCGCTAAGCTTCTCTGTGTCGCCTCAGTGCCGCTGGTGCCCGCATTATTCGTCGCCGGCAATCCGGAGTGGTTCAAGTTGCCGGAAGTTGACCGTGCGCGCGAGGGAGACCAGGGACAGTTACGCTGGTTTGTTGGTTTCCGGATTGAGTCACGGAGTCAGAGAGTTACGTACGTCGACTCTTCACCGAGGGTTCCGAGTGAGCTGACGCTCGGTCTCGCTCAGGTAAATACGGCGTCGCGGCGTCAATGTACACGGATAGACAAACCGGATATGGATTACAGCCGCACGGGGGTGGCGCGCGAAATCCTCGTCTTGGAGAACGGCCAAGAAAATCTGCCACGAGAAGAACGCTCATCCGACGGTCATCAACTCTCGGACGAAGGTTTATGCGCGTAATAATGCTGGTGCTCGGGAAGAAGGAGCGAGCACGCGGCGAAAGGATGCAGCAAGGACGTGAGGGATTTGTATAATCGGACGATAAGTTGCGTGACGACGTGAAATTGAGATGAGCGCCGAAAGCTTCGCCAGGTCGGATCTAATTCTGGCCATTAATCCTGCGGCTGATCTCGTTCATATTCGGGTTACAAGACGTAATGCACGAGCGTCTTAACATCTTAATTGCTCCCCTCTTTTTATAAGATTCGGTCGACTCTCGTTGCCTTTCACTGAAAGGGGAATTATCAGGAATCGATTATGATGACTGAGATGCTGGAAAATTCATTAAAACTGATTGCAGCAATTATGCTCAATTTAAGTCGGAAAGTGGACACAAGAAGTCTTGTTAATCGCTCGATCACCGAAATTGCCCTCTGACCTAAGAAACCCGTTCAACCGTTCAGTCTCTTTGCGCTTCGATTGGTGATTTAGTGAAAATTGTTTTTACCGATATCGCTTGAAGAGAAAAATCTATTTTAGATATCAATTTACTGTGTAACGACAGAACAACGATACATTTTAATGAAGATTGTCGTCGACACGTGTATGCGCGTGTATGTGTGCGTATAATAGCACTTACCTTGTAATGAAGTGTATCAGAACTGAGTGCCGGGGCGATGTAGATGGAAACGATCGAGAGTAACAGGAGATAGGAGGTTGCGAGACAGGGCTTTAGTCGCATCTGAAAAATATATAACACAGAAACCACATTACACATCGCCGCAGCCATTCTTTACATTATCGGAAAAAACTTGTTCCCTTTTTGTCTCCTTATATATTCGCAAGATTCTATGTAAATACATGCATATTTTCTCGGAATCTTCCATGTTTGAATTTCAGATTAAAGCCCGCTTTAGATGACCTATAACTCACGATAGATTATAGGATAGAATTCTCCGCTGAATTCTATCGTGAGTCATATGGTTTGAAGCAGATTCGACGTATTGAAGTTAAATAATTGTAAAATTAGAGGGAACATTGTTTCGTACGCTTTATTTATTTATTTAGAAAGAACGCTCAGTCCGACTGTTTAACGAAGTATAATATAAAAGAAACATTGCTAAATTATGTACACTTTTATTCCATAACTTTCCGCGATCTCTGGCGCAATTTGATGATTTTTCCATTTTTCCAGAATCTGTTCTAGCTCTTCGATGAAAAAGTTTTTCACGTCGCGCGCGAGTTTCTCGGGCGATCCAATAGAAGATTTTCGTTTTCCTAGATTAGGTAAATGTCATGCTGTGCGACAGTGGCATTGTTTCGTCTGTCGGGGGTGCAATCCCACCTAACGCCGCGAGGAATTTATAGTTTTTCCAATTATGTAGCCGTTCGCTATTTACATCCTTCTAATCCACTGAGACCACCAACTTCTCCGCGGCACATACATATATACCACGGAAAGAAAAGAGAATAGAGTGAGGGTGAGATCGCTGCGGCTCTGTATGCCTGGAAATTTACAATGCTATATTCCGGAGACATTTACACGATAGGGGTTGGCCCGTCTTAAATCTTCCGATTAACTTCGAGCCTGGCTGCTCCAGATTTTATTACCCGCCACGCGCGGTACTTACGAGTTTAACGTAAGAATTGCATTTGTATACAAATTGCAAGAATCGCAAGCGTGTATCTTATGTTGGAAGACGAAAACATATCAATGCAAAACCTAATTCTGCATAAGAAACACCTCAATTGTGAATAAATATTTGTCATCATAGAATAATGATGATGTTATTTAATAAATGTGATGATATTTAAAAAAATACATATTTTTAAGAAATTTTAGCGTTGTCGCGCGCTTGTCGTATATTTATATGCCTTTTTGCGTGAAAGTTTTGTATATTACGCATCAGATGAATTACACGCGACTGTATAGAGATATTTTTACAAATGATAAGACGAGAAGGCGGAGAATGATTATCAAGCCTTCCAATTGCGCACAGTGGCGGACATGGAACTTTATTTCGGATGTTGTTTGGATGCAACTGTGTCCGATCGGAAGCATGTCTGGTCAGAATGATGTTCGCGATCGGAACCATGCGCAAATGAAATTGCGTCCGATCGGAATCGTACGCAAACGTAATCGTATTCGATGGGAATACTGTGTGTCCGATCGGAATCATGTGCAAACGCACCGTGTCCGATAAAAATACTGTGTATCCAACCGCACTGACGTCCGATCGGCATCGTATCCGATCGCAACTGTGCGCGAACGCAACCGTGTCCGATCGCTACTGTACGATGTCTGATCCGGACTGTATCCGATTGGGAAATAACGCCGTGTCCGAACGCCACTGTGTGCAATCAGGATCCACTCGTTATCACCTCCTCTGATAGCAGCGATTCTCCCCCACGAACCGCGAAATAATACACTTCAATAAGCTTCAAACAGACAGCTTTTTACAGTAGTATCTGCATCTGTTTTGCTATTAAACAATTATAACCATAAATGTTTTATAATAGGTTTTCACTCATTTTGTGCAGGATCTTATTATATCTTGCACAAAATATAATATTATATTAGTTAGCGGGAAACATCTTTAAGTTTTGCCTAATATATTCAGGTCGATTTAATTTTAAATGTTTTGTCAAAACATTTAAAATTTTATATCAGCTAAATAATCAAATATTCATACTTGTGCATGTAAGCTTGAAAAATCAGCTTTAAATAATATATACAAAAATCTATAAAAACAAACTATATGAAGAGTTTCTACAAATAATGAGTATATTTTCGCTTCATTAAATCGCTCCAAGCTCTTCAATATTTGATCCAATCTGATTAGGAACGATTATTCTTTCAATTATTTCGTAACACATTTAATCAGTTTTCCATTTAAGATATATCCTTCACTCTGCCAAGAGATTTAGGAGGGGATCTAGGCTGACTGCTGACTGCTATTTGATCAGACTGATTCTCTGAAGAAACATAAAGCGAAGGAGATACGGAGACCTTGGATGCTGCGATCGTTTGCGAACCACTGCTGTCGGTCTTCGGACGATTGCCGGTGATAGAACACTACAGTCTTTTTGGGCGGATCATTTGGCCTGCCTCGGTATGCCGAGCAGCCGGGTAGGGATGTAGGGTCGTGCTGACACTACAAGGGCATCTTAGTTCTCCTCCGATCTCGGCTTGGTACGCACGTGTTCGTTCATACGGTTGCCAAGGGGCAAACGTTAGCCAAATAGCTAGAAGAGATCTTAAGTGGATCCTGGATTCTCTCTTTCGCTCCGAAATTTTGTGCAAACGTCCGTAATCCACTTCCGAAACACGATAATTACTGTGAATCACGCCTTTGATCTTCCTTTGGCTCTGTATCGTCTCGTTAAGTATCAGAATTAATTATCCGCGACTTTTACGTTTTATTTCGTTATTTTGTAATTGATAATAGTTAGTTCTGCCGATAGGCTATTTCCATATCCTTGCAAATGTCGTTTCTATATATAATTTATCACTTTTACTTATTATATACAATGCTCATTTTATTCTCTTGTTTGTAAATTTTCTCAATCATTATTGAGCGAGTTTTCGAGAAAGCGTTATATTATAAAGTGTTTTTATTTTGTAATGTATGTTTATATTTGTTCGAGGCTTTAAATAATTTTAAAAGAACGATAAGTATAATTCACGAGAAATATAATATAGTCATTATTATTATTAGGTGTGTAAATTAATTTAGTACTTCTATTCATACGCGTTCTCTCTCTCTCTCTCTCTCTCTCTCTCTCTCTCTCTCTGAATAATTATTTTAAATTAAAATATGTTTTCGTTTCACTGCATGCAGTTTTAAAACAGTGGTATCAAGTTACAAAAAGTAATGGAAATTACATTAAAAGTAAAGTATGACATTTCTGTGTCTCTACATAAAATGAAATTTAGATTTTCTAAAAAAGAATACTGAATTAATTTACGTAACTAATACATAGTTTCCATTTTTCTCGCGTTAAAAGAAGACCTTCATCTTCTTAAAACGCAATTCTCAAAGCTCAATAACCGTTCAATTGCAGATCTCGTAGGGATACTTTACGACTGAAGAGCGACCAACTGGGAGAAAATCATGATGTACTTTTTGCTCATTAGTTGCGTCGCGTTGCATTTTGGCGCTCGCGAGCAATTCGTCTCGGCCGCACCATCCTTGACCGACGAGTATGGCTCTACCGAACACTCGAACACCCCCATTGGCACGAATACAGAAACGGGGTTGCGTATCGGTAATACGCACCAACACGGTTGTCCGTGTTCCGATGGCTCCTCCGGAAAATCGGATGAATTGACGCAACAGAGGCAGCATCTCGAGCAGTTGTACAGCCGGAACATGATGGTGCACGGCATGATGTGCATGTGCAACGTGGCCATGCGGGGCGCCCCGATGAGGGATGATTATCATTACACAGTGGGGATCGGGTCCCACAAGCTGCACACGCGAGTCGCTACATGGAACGAGGCGAGGAAAGCCTGCAACGAGGAGGGTGGTCACCTCGCCATCATCAACTCCATGGCCGAGGAGCGCGTGAGTGATCGCCGATCGAGAGAGATCACGGGAAGCATCGCGTCCGATAATCCTGGTCTGATCCCTGCGATTTTGATCTTTCCTCGGGCAAAGATCGCGACTCGCAGGATATTTCCGAGGGAAATCTTGTCCCTCCCGATGGGGAAGATTTGTAAATATGTAACGGTGATTCTGAGTGAGAATAGGGATTTTATGCAGAAATCCGAGTGCATATATAATATTATATTTCCTGGGGATATGTATCATTATCATCGCGCGTAATTTTATCAGCGTAACGGACGCGATGCTATATTGCTTCCCTGGATTTGGTTACATTATTGTTGTATTATTACTAAATTAGTTATATATTTTCGTTAAAATTTGATTCCGTTTCCGCAGGTGCTGGTGGAAATGTTCAATCGCTCAGGGTCGTTCAAGGGAGCAGCGACTCAGGAGGAGGCTTTCTTGGGTTTACACGATCTTTACAAGGAGGGCGAGTGGGTCACGGTGTTGGGCGATTCGCTGGCGAAAACCGGTTACAGCAAGTGGAGCGAGAGATGGGGCGGCCAGCCAGACAACGGAGGTGGCAAACAGCACTGCGGAAGCCTAGTGAAGGACGGCAGCATGGATGACGTCGCGTGTGAAATCATGTTACCATTCTTCTGCGAACTTCCGATGATACAACCGTTACACTAATAAAGAAGAAGTGCCCTCGACGTGC
This sequence comes from Ooceraea biroi, assembly GCF_003672135.1. Lineage (NCBI taxonomy): Eukaryota > Metazoa > Arthropoda > Insecta > Hymenoptera > Formicidae > Ooceraea > Ooceraea biroi. Next base: position 2,694,302 of record NC_039515.1, read on the forward strand.
GAGAGATTAAGTATCGTTCGCACCAGGCACGCACGGTTCGTTGCAGCATCCTGATATGGTCTTTTCAAAGCTGCATCCTCTGCGTCTTTCCACGCAGGGAGATCCTCCCTCGATTATCAGTAAAACGAGGTGATTTGTTTAGTATATAAATTATATAATAATTAATATACTAAATAAAAGATAAAAAGAGAGAATAAAAAATATCAAATAATGATATATAAAATTAAAAATATCTTTTTATTGAACTTATTACGAAATCTTCTCCCGTTTTTCACGTTTGATTCGTGTTCACTGACTGACCGCAAACGGACCTTTCGATTGCTGCGCGACATCATCAACGTCGAGATTAGCAATTCCAATTAGTCGCTTACTTCTGCATGTAGCGCGGCTTTCTGAAGTTTGGACCTCGCAAGTTCCCGTGCTGTGTGTATGTATGTATGTACGTGTGTAATGCAACAGCATTGTCACTCGTCGGATCTACGTGAATGCGTCGCAGCGCAAGTTTACAGCGGATTGAGAATTCTGCGTTACAGTCACCATGCGGAAACCGGGGCTCATCCATATGTGAACGATATTTAAGGTTCGACGACGTATCAGTCCCTCTATTCCTCTATGCACGCTGCGTCAAATTCGCATCGATGCGTTTCCATTCGGATTTTTTTTACGAGGACTTTACCCCAGGCGTTATTGCTGGGATATATAACTTACTTTCGCGATTTATGCTTGCGGGTCGTATAGCGCGCGTTATGTTCCGGAGAATAAAGAATTTATAGAGGCATCGATAGAGAGTACGAGAGAAGAAGAGATAGCAGAGCAATGCAAACCAACGGTGTGTTGGCGAGTATGTAAGCCCTTTGGTATTTATGGCGTAGAGGTAGTCAGGAGATTCCTGATTTTGCTGGTCCTCCGTTAAATTGCGTCCGAAATTGAGAAACATGCTGAAAATGAAGGCGCAACTAATTCCGCATGCGTCTCGCATTCGTGCCGCAAATTATAGTTATCGAGAAACCAGACACCGAATGGTGAATGATAATATTGCTATCTCTCTGTACTTTGCGTAAAATCTGTCGTAATATTACCGCGAGCAATGGTGCAACAAGTTAAAATAGTTACCGATGCGGTAGACATCTGTTTGGGAACATTATTATTCGCGATATTGCGTGATTCGTATTTTCTGATATACTTGTTCGCCGCAGGAAATCAATAAATGCACTTCCGTGTCCCAGTCTTACGCGGTTGGATGATTTTTTGATGAAACGTTTTGAGCCTAAATTAAAGGAAAACTAAATGAAATGGCATATAAACTTGCCTTCGGCTTTTCCTGTTTTAAAGTTTGTGTAATCTTAAATTTCTTGCGAAAAACGATCATTTTATTAGCCATTTATATAAGGACATTTCCCATTTAGTAAAAAGTTTTCTTGCATTAGTCAAGATTTAATACTGGAACCGTGCACGCCATAAAATGTAAAGTCATAAACCGCAGGTCACTAACTCGACTTCTCTCATCTGCCCCCATTTTCCTTTTTCTATTTTCCTCAAGTGCCGATGTACTCCTATTTTCTATATAATTTATATAATTAAAAAACTTTTTGAAATTTAAGAAATACCAATGTGCCAGTTTTTTAAAATGTAGCTCTATTATATCTAAAATCTAATATCAAGTCATCAAATAGAAAACTAGGAAACGTTTAATTGGACATTCCTTCTCTTTCTCTATATGCATTCCTGCAAAAAATGATATCGAAATGTAATATACTGTTTATTCGAGATATGCAACAAGCGCTAGCTTCCATTAGTCAGTTCGGAGTTTCGGACACGCACCGCGTTCGGCGTGCAACTTCAAGTTATAATTATAACCATGTACATGTAAATATATAACCATAGAAAACAGAATATACTCTGAAAAATGGTTCGCAATCGATCCTATCGTTAACAAATATCATAAAATTAAAGTCAGAGACGAAACGATGGCATAAAAAATTGTAATTAACGTAGATTAATTCCTGAACAATGTCGTCGCTCATCGTGTCAAATGATTTGTATTTGATGATGCTGGAGTTCGCTGTGGAAAACGTGAGCGAATTCTTGTCGTATCTTAATGTTATCACTTGATATATAATATTTTACCAAATTCATGATATTTTATTTGCGAGAAGATGGTTATATTATATCAAATTTCGTCACTAAAAATTAAATCATTCTGTCAAACATGTCATTAAAGTCAATTTTAAAGTCGACCAAGATATATCCGGCTAGCATAGTACAGTTTCTATTCTGTAATATTGAACTAATAAATAATTCAGTACAGTTTACCCTGCTATCCCATTTTTACTATAATCCTGTGAATTACGTTGTTTTCATATTCTACTCCCTGTGAATTAAGTTGTTTTCACCATCTGGAACTTGTATAAGGTTTAGTTTAAACTCTAAGCGCTATAATCTTATCTTCATTAAGTAACACGCAACCGAATACGGAAGGTATCGCAGTATTCATTATCTTTAATTATCTCGTTACGTTAATAGTTGTTCGTGCCCTGGACCACCGAGTTTGACAAAGTTGTACTGAAGAAAACGACCGTCATGTTCCGCATGCTGGACGAGGAGTGGACGCCGTTATCGCCAAATAGGCAAGATTGCCGTCCTTATCAAGGCTCCAACTGCGAGAACGAGAAATTCTACGGTGGCAGATCCGTCGTCTTTTGCGTGTCGGCGGACTTCTTCGAGAAAGACGCGAGCGGCGTCGTCGTTCAGCTACACGTGAAGAAGGATGTGTCCGAGTATTTCGAGATGAATTCGCGCCAAGACGTCGGCTACGCTTCCGTGCCGGTCGATGATCTTCTCAACGGTATCTCCAGGCAGATCCGCGAGCGGAACGAATTGGCAGAATACTTGTCGGACTTCTATAAGCGGCAGATTATCTCGAGGTGATAGTGCTGAAAATCGTGGCATCATACGTTGATCATTCGGCGGGAACTTTTTTATCGCGGAAGTTCGCCCCAATCTAAATGTCCGATCGCATTTGTTTTGGGATATTTGTTGGTAAAGTGCTCTCCGAGAAAGCTACTGTCATTTATACATATATCGCAATTTTTCGGTCTTCAATATTGTGTATCTTTATGTCCCCAATCAAAATTGTATGATAAAAGTGGTCTGTTAAAAATCGACCGAGAAACGCTTTTGTTGTACCTTTTATCGTTCTTTTTAAAGCTCAATTTTTCAAGAATCATTCATTTTTTACGATTTATAAACTCGTAGCTGAGCTTACAGCTCAAAAGCTATATGTGAAAACTCTGATGGATATTTCAGCTCGAAAACTGGTTGTTCCGACTTGCCTCTCGCGACGGAAAAATCAATTTAAAGTAAAAGTCAAATAATTCGCGGTTAAAAAGAGCATAGAAGGAAACCGCAATTTCAACCGTGCAATTCCGAGACCAATAATGTTCGCATTTAAGGTCCACGAAAGGGACGTACACTTTGCGGAGCGAGGATCTTCAGGATACCGTGGCCACGATCTCACTCTACATCCGGATTAGCTGTCTTGGCAGAAGTGTCGTAACAGAGATCGCGTCCATCGAAGGGCCATGCGGATTGTTCCGCGTTCACGGGGAACTGGATGAGGAGGATCCCTATCTCACCCGAAAACTGACAGGGAGGGTTGCTGAGGGTGAATGCTGGGATGATTTGCCCCCTATTCCCCGTGGTCGTCTGGTATGCCGCTGCGAAGAACTCGTTGCCAAAGACGTTATGGATTTATCTGACGATCGATTCGGCTATGTCGTGAACGACGATACCATCAACGGAGCGCCAACACCAATCAGAAGAGAACCCCCCCGTGATCTCCAAGACGACTACGAACGCGGTGCAAGATGCAGCTGTGACTGATGGAACGGTGGCTGCAGCCGCTATGGTGTATGACGTAGCTGCGGATGTAACTGCAGATGCAACTGCGGATGTAGCTCCGGATGCAGCTGCGGATGTAGCTATCGATACCGTCGTGACCCCCGTGACGAAGATCGTGGCAGACATTGCCGCGATTAGAAAAGAGAAAGCCGCCAGATACAATGCACTGCGCGACGGGACAATTGCAGATGCAGATGAGCTTGCAGTGGACAAAAGAACAAAACAGCCTGCACTTTCAGCGATGAATAAGCAAGCAATTAAGAACGCTCGTGACAAGACTGGTCGAAAGGAGCCTATCAGTCCTGTAATTAGGAATAAGTGTAATTTAAAGAATAATATGTATTTTATATCCTTGACAGCTTTTTTCTTAATTACTTATGATATATCCTCAGATTCAAGTATAACTTCGACAAAGCAATTTTAATCTTCTTCGAAGAATATTACACTTAGCTATGGAAAAAGAGAATCCAAGAAGTGTATTCTTCGACTAATTGAAAGTGGATTTTTCCAAAGAAAAATATCGAAACATATATCTCTCTCTTTTTCTCTCGCTCTTTCTCTCTCTCAAATAGTATAATAAATCATTCAAACTAAAAGGCTCTTTAAAAATTAAGCTTGTCATATTTTAATGGGGTATATTAACAAGTTACCAAAGAATCCTATTCAATCGGATTCTTGCTCAGAAGAAGTTTCGAGTTGGTCGAAGAACACGCCTTCGGATTTCCAAAGTTTTTCCTTAAACATCCCACGTCGAGAATATCTCAGATATGTTCCGCCGGAGTAGGACGTTTATTTATCTAACTTTATGTGTCGAATAATGCACCGATACATAAGAGAAATATGAGATTTCTTTTCCACAGATGTCAAGCAAGCGTGGCAGGAGCGAAAGCGAGAGAACGACACGCGATAAAGGACAAGGCGGGAACGGCTTTCAAGAAAACGTTCGCCGCGTCGAGCGAATCGAAGCCCGGAAGATACACGGCAACAATCGGTATCGCGGAACGAGAGAAAAGAACCTACCGTCCTCCGCTGTTCCCGTCCTCGTGTCAGCAAACGTATCCTTTGTACTGTCGATTGCAACCCCGTCCAACTTGCTTCAACCCCTGCCTCAGCGTCGCGCCTCGTTATTGTCGTCGGACGACGGCGTGCAGCCCTCGATATATTTATATCTAACTGATTCGCGCACACGTGATTTCCGTCAATTTCATGGGGACAAGTTGACAGTTAGGATCGAACCGGCTTTTTTCCCTCGAGCCCTTCAATCTACAAACGTACATTCGCAATCATTCACTTTCGTCTTTTAATATTATAAATCTCTCAGAAGCTAATTTCAATTTTATTCTTTGAAAATTTCTTCATCTTAGTACTCATAGTACTCAAATATTAAAATTGTGAAATTTGCAGAAAGTTGAGTCGATCGCTTTAGTTTCTGAGAAGCTCATCAATTTCTCTGTACATCGACTTTTCATCAGATTTTTCTTCGTTTTTTGTTTCCAAAAAAGTCATTCCAAAAGATTCTCCTCAGATTCACTGAAATTGACACTCGTCGACCCGGGTAATTTAATAGTGTCAGTTGCATTATCCAGTTACATCTTTCCCGAATTAGTATTCCTTCTGCCTTGTATTCGCGAGATCACGTCCAAGAAACGGCCACATAAGAATAATGTCGAAATCGCCAAATCGCAGATATTAAAGTTGAAGTAACGGTGAGCTGACCGACTTTCTTTAAGTTCGATTGCTTTTTTGTCGCCATATGGTGCAATCTAATCGTCGTGCAACAACCATTCAGACCTGAATGCTCGAGAGATGCGCTGCGAACGATTAAAGTTATTATTTTGATCATTTCGTCAATCCGGCTCAGAAAGAACGAATAAGATGTAACCGTAAAGTCACTTTATTGAAAAATTGTATAAATATATGCCTTTACAACAGCATTGCTTATTGTGTTAGTTTTTAGAACTTGTAAGATTTCTACAATATCTTAAATTGTAGAAATCTAAATTAAAATTTTAATGATAACAATTTACAAAGCGAAAGTCTATACATCTTCATTATATCTTACGCTTGTTTAATAATGCGTATGTGTATGACCATTTAGCGTTAAATAGATAAAAATAAAACGCACGGATGCGTGCTATCTATGGATGCTCCAGATGTTAAGAATAATAGCATGACGTGTCTAAACGCTATACAATTAATTTCACGTGGCTAAATGTGTATCGTGATCCGCGCGAGTCAAGTATATGTCGTGTATCCACATCGCTCGGATTCCGTTCCAATTTTATCTGTTTTTCCATCGCGTTTACGACTCCCGGAACGCTTTTCAATTGGGAATTAAATACCAAAGTATTTTCAGATTTTAAATATTGGTAGAAAATCGACGATGCTAAAAACCTTTTAATTATACCGACATCGAGCACTGAATACTGGAATGTTTGGCAACCGAAATTTTCGTATTATTTCTATTATAAATCGGCAAATATTATAACGAAATGTTTTATGACAATGTAACACTGATACTGACACTGATACGTTTTTTATTCATACAAAAATGACTGGTCGGTGAAATACTGGTATTAACGGCGCCATTTATATATCAATATTTTTGGATTTTAGAATTACAGCGAAAACGAGAAAATAGATCGCTATAAATACCAATTGATATAAATATACCGCTTCTCAATGGCGAATGATTTGTATCCGGATTGCAGTACGCTCGGGTGACACGATTAAGTAGAAAATAGAGTATCAGCTTGATTGAGAAATCTGTGTTTATTATGGGTGGAGTGAAATCCGCGTACTTACCAAAGTCTAGTTAACGAATTATAGGAGAAGGAGGCTGGAATCCAATATAACTCGACCGTAATGCTTCGTATGTTAAACTGTGAAAGTTTCCCATGTTTTAATTTAATGGAAAGCGTTTTAAGATCTCTCTTTTCATGAGATCGTCTCATCGCAGTTGGGTTCATAAAACTCTATCAGATTTTATTGCAACACGCTTTGCAAATATGTGTAATAAAATTTATAACGTCGACAATATATGTTGATTCGTAAACGAGCGCTAACCATTACAAACGCGAAAGCGTAATACATTACACATAAATGGAAGTAGCACATCATCACGTGTCAACAACGGCTCGGGAAATTATATTATTAATATAAATAGCACTTTAAATATTTGGAATATACATTTTAAGTTTACTAATGTTCACTCTTATCTGTTAATCAAGAATTATAATTTTATCGTAAATATTTGAATTTTCTCATCTAGAAATCGCTTATAAATTACGTAATAATTTGAGAATTAAAGAAATTAAAAATTAATAATTGCACAAACAAAATTATAAAATGTGAAAAAATCTATATAGATATATAAATATTAATATTTTTTACTTGATTTTACGTTAATTATAGTATCTGCCTTTATGAATCTTTACCTTTGAGTGAATTTCAAATAATGAGAAGCGGTAAAAAGTAATAAAAAGTGGATTTTAATCTATGTTATGTTATACGTTAAAATTACGTGATAATTACGTAGCTACAATGTACAAATATTTGCAATTGTAAAACACTACAATTTAAACAATTACCATAAATTATTCTGCACAATATGATAATGCGTATTGCAACGATTCCGCTCGACCTCCGAAGGAAAAAGCCTGTTTTCCATCTCTTTCCCAGAAACTACCTAATCATCGATCGCGCCCCTTGATTACTCACGTTAATCATTCGCGAATGGTTCATGCCAGCAATGTTATGCAACGCAAGCATGTAGAGCAAGAAATGCGTCGATGTCCGTGACAGCATGGTTGCAGAACTGTCATATACATTCACCGTGAGCACTTATAGAAATTGAGAGAGGATAGGAAACTTGAGAGCCAGCAATAGATAGAAAGAAAGAAAGAAAGACAGACAGAGACAGAACTTCTCTCTTGGGGGGAGGATTGACGGACATGTCCTCATACTGAGGTGACCACTTTGCTCCCCCGGACGAATCGAAGCGCGCGACCACCATTTCTCCTTTCACGTGGTGGTCAAATCTTTGACCAGATACGTCGAGCAGATAATGCTGGCGTTACGGGGCATCCTATAAAGCGCGGTGCAACCGTATGATATCCCGCGAAACGGTTCGGACGAGACGTAGTGCGGTGCACACGAGAACGGTGCGGTTCACCCTAGCGGTTCGCCTTTGATAGCTTCTATCGGGACGTGCATTTGCGCCGGATCGTCCGCAGTAAGTATCGCACGTGTGCCCATTAGCGTATGCGTTAATAATCGCGAATTGAAATGCAAATCTGCGATTGTCCATCATCGTGGCGCGGTGGCATTGGACTCGGCTTCCGAGATGCGCAACGAAAAGCCATCGTTTGCCTTTTTTTTTGCCGGGCATGCATTATGCGTACGTAATTTATTATTGTCCTGATAACAGTTACAAAATATTACTTTGTTACAAAATACTACAAAATAGTTACAAAATATTACAAAATGTTACTCTGTCTTTAATGTTATTATGATCCGATTTTTTATAATTTAGTATTATAATTTGTAATTTTTCTAATTAGTCAGGCTAATCAATCTTGGTTCTTACGTGTTGCAACTAAATTGTTGAGACCAGAGATTTTTGCGAGTCTTCGAGAACTTTAGAAACTCCTCTTCAACAACCGTTTTGCTTCGGCGTTTTTATATTTATTCCGCTGTTAACAGTTCGTGATTAAAGATTTACACGTAATCCTTCAATGCCCTGTTATAATTAATAGCCGCATCACACACCGCACCTCCGGTCGCCGGAAAGGTAGGGTATACGATCAAGATGTAATTAAAACGTGGGGTGGCGTGCAGTCGATATTGCTCTTATCGATGAATTTCAGCATCGACCCGATCGTGTCACAATGCGCGCGGATAGACATACTTTCTCAATCAGATTACGGGCATGATTTTCCTCTTAGCGGGTCGTAACTTTGATGGAACTCCCATGAAAGTTGTCGACCTGATGTATCGACCTAATATGTCAAACATTTCCCGCTGTCACGCCTTTCCTGCATAATGGAAGAGCACGGATACATCAAAAGAACGTGCCTGTAATAATAATAATATCGAGACCCTTGAACGACATGATGAAATACGTATTTGAAATACATAAAAAGATCTATGTATATGCAGATATAAAATCAAAGAAAAGTAAATCAATCATTTCTGATGGTCGCAGACACGTATTTGATGTAAAGCTTTATTCAAAAGATGAATATGATCTGATTATTATCACATGAATATTTGAGTGTATCCACTGAATTCCGAATATATTCCGCTCAGATATGTATGTCTAAATACACGTTAATATGATAGTGACTTGGACATCTCTGTTGATTATTTAAATCTTCAATTTAATTATGCAATGTACAAATGTGCTATGTATAAGAAAAATATTGAAATTATTATCCTTGGAAATTATTAATGTATATTAACGTGATAATTTTAATATTGTCAAAAGTTGTGTTCATGGAAACATCCATACTATGTGACATGAATATGAGAAAAGATCGAATAAGCCGTAAAATCCGATTTTCTTACAGAATCTTCTTTGCTTATCTGACCTACAAACATCTTTAATCTACTCACACGTATCTATTTATATCTCGCATTTAGAGACAACGCTTATACGCGATAATAACTCGGGTAAATATTGCAGAGTATTAAGGATCAGTTTATTCGTGGACATTCAGACTTACGTACTTCTCAACCCCTTTCCTCCTCGTCACGTGAACAACTTTACGGGTCTTTGCGCAATCGTACCTTCTTACCCATTGTTCCGCAACCGAACGCGATTTAGCGTGCATTTTCGCCACGTTAAGCTCGGGGTAGGATTACAGGAAAGGGTGGCTGTAAACCGTCCAGGGATCCGGAGGGACGTAGGTGGCATAGCGATACTATGCGGTGCATTATCCGCGTTTACGCCGGCTGGTTCATACATATTAACGTAAGTCATTGCGAGCCCGTACGCGCCGAAATGTACGCGCGGAAAACAAAACGGCGAGGAAATCGCGACCGCGCTTTATAGCCAGGTCGTACCGAGGCCCGACCGTTTTCCGCTATTACGCTGTAAATTACGGCGCGGCGTGCTGTTTCGTAGCCGTAGCCGGTCGAATAATGCGCGAATAAACGCCAACGAGGAAGACGCAGCAAAATCGAAATCGCGCGTATCTCCTCGACGCAGACCAACCCTCTTGGGATCGCCGCGTTATGTAAATCTCAATATCAGCAAATCTCCGTTCCTCCCTCTCTTCTTCCTCTCACAACCCTCTCCTTTTCTCCGGAACTCTTCCGTGACATCTGAAAGAGATCGGCTCCGCCGATGTATTCACCGGGGCAAACACTCGGCGAATGGAATCCATCTGTGGGATCCGTGGGAGCTGGTAACCGCGATAAAACGTAAAACACACTGACGAATAATGGAAAGTGTAGTTAGCATTATTGACACGCCGTCAGAAACTTCCTAGATTCGCTATTCGCGGAAATAACTCGTGAGAATTTATTCCAGTTTCCGCGTAATTATATACACATTGCAAAATTTTCATATAATTGAAACGTTTTTCTCGGCATGGTATCTCTCGCGAGATGCATGTCAAATTCACGTATCGCGTGACCGGATATCCGAATGTAATGATAATTCATCATGAAAACACGCGGAACGAATAATCGCGGTGGGAGAAGATTTTATACGTTTTTATACGTGCACTTTCACTGTGTACCCCAATCGAGTCCGTATTGATCTATTGGACATGTTGCCGTATAATAAATTGCCTTCATTTCAATAAAAGTGCATCCGCCACAGGTGTTTCCGCAACCAATTGTTTAATCAAGCAAATCTGACGCTCGCTGCCTCGCTGTCGCGAATCTTTCGTATGGATCTAGCCTGTTATAAAAACTAACGATATTTGCAAACCTAATTTGTTCAAGAATATGCACGCAAAATCCTTTCTATTTGTTGATTAATGTTAGGTATTAATTCTTTAAGGGTATTAATTCTTTTAACATTCTTATCACAAAAATGTGTATACACTATATAAGTATACACTCAGTACAGTATACGCTATATAAATATATACATACAAATTCACATGCATGTGCGAATTATGTTGCATCTCTCTCCAAATCGATATTTTCAAGCTGTTATTATATAAATTGTAAAGAGTAAATACATTCCTCTTTTATTATATTTCACGAACAATAACGTTTCTGTTTGTCCTTAAAATAAAAATAATAATCGAATGATGTTTACATCGCGTACACCCTAAATAAATGTTTAATATATTTCTTTCATGAGAATGTCATTTCCAAACGTTCGTTCGTTACTCCGTTAGACTTCCAGCCGTCTCGGAATTCTGCACAACACGAAGCTCGCGCTTCGCAGGGATCTTTCTTGCATTGGACTTTTTGCACAAATACATGCGCCCATTTCTCAAGCCGGTGTGTCATATCAATCATCTCGTAGCCGGAAAAGCCTCACGTGAGAGCGCGTCGCGTGACCGCCTTGCGAGAAAACGTGGCGTCATCGGCACGTACATAGTATGTATCTCCGACGGATAATTAACTTTTACTTTCACGATTAACTCGGGCAAACGCGTGACGGCCGGCGAAACGCAACCGACCGATCGTCGATGCGATCTACTTACATATCTGCGTTGTTGACCACGAACTTGAGTTCTTGCGTGCACTTATGCGCTGTGCGAGAGGCTGCAATTAGATTTTTTCCAGAGCGCGACGACACAGAAAAATGATGTACGCGGGAAAACGCGACTCGATCACTTAACGCGTAACGACGAGCTTCCTCACGATAGCGTAGTCACGATTTAGACGCCCGCTTTAATTGCGGATAATTATACAGCGGGCTGTCGAGACGGCGGTTATAACGGCTAACAATGGCTGCTTGTTAGGCGAGGGATCGCCCTGTAATGAGACCGCTACGAAACCCTCGTAGCTGACTCGTGCGCTCGCCATTTAATTTTGCAAACAACACGTTACGTAACTAAGTTGCGTTGTTCACCCTTACGCGATAATTGATATCGTTTATCCTTTCAGTAAAAATTACTCACGGATATTTTCAACTCGTACCTCGCGAGTGACATGGACTCTCGCGGATTTTCATTTTTTTGTACGTTGCACATGCGTCAACTTTTATTTAATTTTATGGGATTATGAAAGCTTGCGTAAAAGCTTTTCATGAAAATTTTATACTAATTATCCATTTGAAAAAAATGATTAGTATTTGCGCTGGATTGATAAAAACCTGTATGGCAATAAAAAACTGCACATTTATACATACTATATATTGGGTTGGCCAAAAAGTAATTGCGTTTTTTTCCAATAGATGGACATACATGTCTTGAAATGTAACTAACTTCATTCTAAACCGCAAAATCATTATGTAGGTTAACAACTCACAGTTCAAGCTTGTTTTAGAAACAGAAAGTACACGATTTCGTTAACAATTGTTTGTTTGCCGTCGATTTCAAAATGGAAAATCAAAAAGAACATTTGCGTCATATTTCGTTTTATTACTTCTGAAAAGGGAAAAACGCTGTGCAAGCTCATAAAAAGTTATGTGATGTATATGGCGAAGATGCTTTAAAACTGCGGCAGTGTCAAAATTGGTTTACTAAATTTCGATCTGGAGATTTTAATATGAAAGATGCACCACGCTCAGGAAGGCCAATCGAAATTGATGATGACAAAATAAAGGCACTGATCGATTCCAATCGGCGTTTAACGACACGAGAGATTGCTGAGAATCTTAACATATCGAAATCGAGTGTTGAAAACCATTTAAAACGACTTGGATACATTAGTAAGCTCGATATTTGGGTACCACATGAGCTCAAAGAAATTCATCTCACTAAGCGTATTGACATCTGCGATTCTCTTTTGAAACGTGAGGAAAATGATCCATTTTTGAAACGTATGATAACAGGCGACGAAAAATGGATCGTCTACAACAACGTCAAACGAAAAAGATCGTGGAGCAAGCGTGATGAACCTGCTCAAAGAACTTCAAAAGCAGATATTCACCAAAGAAAGATTATGCTGTCAGTCTGGTGGGACTTTAAAGGTATTGTGTATTTTGAGCTGCTTGCAAGGAATCAAACCATTAATTCAGACGTATACTGTCAACTGGATAAATTAAATGATGCCATCAAACAGAAACGTCGAGAATTGGTGAATCGCAAAGGTGTTGTGTTTCACCATGATAACGCTAGACCACGTACAAGTTTGGTCACTCGTGAAAAATTGTTGCAGCTTGGATGGGATGTGTTACCACATCCACCATATTCGCCAGACCTGGCACCATCAAATTACCATTTGTTTCGTTCTTTGCAAAACGCCTTGAATGGTAAAACCTTTACTGCTGATGAGGATATCAAATCGTTCTTGGAATTGTTTTTTGCTGAAAAAGATAAGAACTTTTTTGAGCGCGGAATCATGAAGTTGCCTGAAAAACGGCAAAAGATAATCAAACAAAATGGACAATATATTGTTTAATAAAGTTTTTGTTTCCCATGAAAAATTCGCCTTTTATTTATATAAAAAAAAACGCAATTACTTTTTGGCCAACCCAATATTATATAATTACAAACTTATCAAAATATAATTTTTCATTACGACATTAATAATTCTATTTTATTTCGTTAATAATAAAATTTTCTGCAATAAGAAGTCGCGCACGCGTGTGTATCTCCATATATTTTTGTTTTTTAATATTATACAAGAAACAAAATATTTCGTGCCAAGTTTAAAATGGAAAATTCAAACTTCGAAAAATATTATTGATATTGTCCATTTTTGTTATTGTTTGTTACTGTTATTGTTATTTATAATATAGTGCATACATAGAGCATTGTTGTATATAACACGTATTGATCTGCAAAAAGCACAATAAACTTTTATACTGTACGTTGAAACCGATAGCACTCGCTACAGAGTTGTTGCATCCGTATTTAAAAATAGAAGGGGCAAGTAGGAGAGCTCAGAGTTGTTCTGCAAATTAATAAATGAGACGAACTAGATAGAAGCTCTCGCGCGTCTGAAAAGATGAAATAAATCAGCGCGCGGGCAGAAACGCGGCAAATTGACTGCGCGCTGCGATTTATCATAGCCGTTTCTCTCGAGGTAGTGCGCGAATTTTTTCCTGATCCCTTGCCAGGACGCGTATTTTGGAGCACGCGTGATAAATAGTGAAACGCATATATACGCGTATAAACGCGAATGGAATAAACAAACGTGCACCATTGCCGCCACAAACATTTCGTTCCAGCAATGTATAGTTCAACGATAACCGAATACGAGGACAATACAGACCGAAAGTCGGCGCAGCCGGGAACGGAAAATGGCAGGGATTCGATTCTCAATCAACCGCCGAAAGGGCACGTACCAGCGGAACAGCCATTAATTTGGCGCAATATCATTGTCCTTACCGCTCTCCATGTCTCGACGGTCTACATGTTCGCCACGCGGTACGACGAGGGAAAATTTTGGACCTGGGTATGGGGTACGTATATTTATTAAACTGCCGTCAATTAGTTCCCCATCGTGATTTTATCAATCGATGAGAGTTTTGCGGAGCGCGCAGAAACCGTCGAATGGGTATATAAAAATATACATGATTCTACTGGAAATTGGAAGCCAATTTTTAGATCGTCGGGAATATTCGACTATCGTTCGCTGTAACTGTCATTTCCAAATTGGAAAATACTTAAAGCTAAAAAATGGACATTCAGAGAATGAATATCTGGAAACATTTTATACGTAAACGTTGAGGATGATTTCCGTTCATTGCAATATCTGGATTCTCTGTACTATGTAGCCGAAATAGAAATTAAGACGATATTAAAAAATAGATTCTACGCGAATAAAATAAGAGTACGAAAACGAAATTATGGAGAATAATAGAAAAAATAATTCATTTCCATGCGCTATTAATATTATATGTGAAAACATTTTGTTTCATCTTTAATTACCTTCAAAATAAAATAATTAATATTTATAAAAATCTTCCCATTTCATTTCATTAATATTTATTAGGAATCCGTTCTCCATTTCGCTATTTAATCGCGAATAATCTCATATATCTCACGTTAGATGGTCAAAAAACAATTCTCATCTTGTTCTCATCTAACTTTCCATGTTTTCAGAATTCTCGTATGGACATATCGCCGGTTTCGGTATAACAGCGGGTGCTCACCGCCTTTGGGCGCACAAGAGTTACAAAGCCAAAATGCCACTCAGAATATTGATGGCTTATGTGTATTGCATGGCTGGCATGGTAAGATGCTCCGTACACCACAGTTGTAATTATTCGGTCAATTAATGATCGTCTGGTCGGTTAATGACCACGCGAAAGTTTATCATAATTAGCAGACTGCGTCTTTAAGAGAGATTCATTTTCCGTAGAAATATTCCGTGGAAATACATTATAGTACGTAGTTTTACATGAGGCGCGTACTTTTCAAAGTTCGTGCAACCCTTGCCAACTCTACATGAGGCGCCCGTAATCTTTACGGACATCACAGCGAAAAATATTAAAGTATTAATGTTCAAGTAAAACGTTTTCCGCTCTTTTAAAACCGTTTTAATTGATCAGATTCCAAATTCCAGATCGCAATTTCAGATCGTAATCTGACACGAGCTTAATGAGGCTTCGCGGCCTCTAAAGATTCTAAAAATTCCTCAGAGAGCGTTTCACATTTTGCAGACTCATCCGTCTAAATGGATTCGCGTCCATCGAACGCATCACAGATTCACGGACACGGACGCGGATCCGCATAACGCTACCCGGGGCTTCTTCTTCTCGCACATCGGCTGGCTGATGATGAAGCATCATCCGGCAGTCAAGGAGTACGGCAAGCAAGTGGACATGAGCGATATCGCCGCAGATCCCGTGATACGCTTCGTCGACAAGTGAGTTAATGGTTCAGCGCATTTCGATCAATAATATTCCTTGAATTGTGATAAAATTATTCGCATTTCGAAAAATAATGATCGACTGAAATGATAGAGTCGATTGATCGAATCAATCAATGTGCCAATCGAACGAGCAATCAGTTGCGAATACCGTCAACCGTCGTACCACAGTTTATCCTCTAAAAGCGTTCAGTGGAACCTATTATTTCCCAAGTGACGTTATCTACGTTTTCGCTTTTCAGAAAATCAAGATTGTTCTTAGATAATATGCGTATTTTAAGATGCTCTTCTCCACTTCAAAAGAAATGCCGGGCTTTCAATTCACGGATAGCAATTACGTTTTGCCAGTGTTCCGTATCATCGTGCCATTATTTAATTAATGTTTCTTCAGGCACGATGCTATCTTCCGAGAAATAAAAAGTAAAATTCTTTTTACTTTCTTATTAGAAAGATGCATCAACACTCATTCTACAATGATAATTCAACGTAGAAAGCGTCCGTCAAGCTGAACTAATGCTCGGAGAATGAAGTAAGATCTAATTAAGGGAAATGGGAACAATGATGCTACACGCTCTCTTCTCTTTCGAGATGAAAAACGAATAAATAGGTTTAATAGGAAAATAGGTTTAAAATATTCGTAAGCAGGCGCGAGATTCTCGAACCGGTTTGATTGCGAGATCCGGTCTCGTTTAACGTGTTCCCGATTACCGCTCCTGGTTGATTGAAGGATTAAGCGAGATCGCGACGTTTCTCACCGGCCAGCGCAGACATAAATTGCGCTTTGATTTATGTGCTTTGGGGCGTCAGGTGATCATGAGAAAGAAACGCGATGCCGTTAAATCAACGCGCATCAAGTCGTGCGTGGCACTCACGATGCGATTTTATTGCAGATATTATCCGCCACTCATGCTGACCCTGACGTTCATCTTGCCAGCCGTGGTACCGGTATACGTGTGGAATGAAACCTGGACCGTAAGCATATGGGCCGTGCTCATCCGCTACGTGTATCTGTTGAATGCGACGTTCATCGTCAACAGCTTCGCTCACATATACGGCAACCGACCGTACAACAGGTACGCGCCACTCTCTTGGGCTCACGTTTGCGCTATCGCCATCGGAATCGGCCAGCATAACATTCGCATCGTGATTAGATATAAGTAGGAAAGTGTTATGATTACTAGAGAGAATCAGTGTATTTCACACGACAGGTTTATGCACATGGAGACACACGCATCTCTAGATGTGAATGCTTAATAGGTTTAAATAGAACAAATGAGAAGATCACTCTTCAGTAATTGAAGTATGCAGTTTTATATATTAAATAATAAAATTAATAACTGATATCTCTTTTATGATTTTTCAATGTTTGATTTTCCAACAATTGAATAAAGCCATTCTTAATAATTCTGTGATAATTATTCTGTTCCATAATATGGCTCCGATGTAACTCTATTGTATCGGAAAATTATTGCGTTATTTTATTGTAATGTATTGCAAGCTGCATTATTTTGTAATATATACAGTGTCTCAATAGTTTTTTCTAATTTATGGATTCTTTGAAGAATTTTGAGTAAACAGTTTGATGTCATTTTTTAATTATTTTTTATTTTTTAATATTCACTGTTTAAGAAATATTAAATTTTTTAATTATTCCAAAATAAAGCGTTATTTAAAACTTTCTGTTCGTAAAGAAAAAACTTTCTTGCTAATACTAGTTTTAAAACTTAAAATTGTATTAAGATTTCGTTTAAACAGAATTTGCTTGGAATTATGTAAAGAGAAGAATTAATAATTTTAAGCTTATTTCTGCGAAGAATCATCTTATTTTTAATTACTCATTCTAAAATTATTAGAATGATATTTTTATAAAGAAAAACACTTATAATGAAATGTTTACACTCCAAAACAATGCCTCTGATCTTAGATATCCTGTACATAGATGTTAAAAGGGGTATATCGAAGTTTATATTAAGTACACTCTTAGTGTAATTAGCATACTTCAACTTAACTGTTCTTTAACTTCTTTGATCAAGAAGTGATTAATCTTGTGACGAAGCAGTATACTTTTTCGGAAACACAAGTTTCTGTCGCGAATTCGCTTCGCCCACCAATTCCGTTAATACTCGTTGCACGTAAAACATTTCGTACCATCTAACATTTCGTATCTAACATTTCGGAAACTTGAGTCTAATCTCTTTGGAAACAAGTGTTGTAGTACTTATAAGTAGGAAATAATTGTAAATAACGAATTTCAGCCCTCTCGTTTTATAAACTGATAAAACAGACGTAACATAAATCACGACATTGTTGGAATATCTCCATTAAAAAGAATTTTTCTCCTTGAGGTACATTTTTAAACTTGCTAGAAGAAACGCAGTCCTGTATTTCCGACATACCTTCGCCTGCGTCGCGGAAGAAGTCAATCTTGCAAAAAAATCGGAAATTTCAGGAATCTCAAGACTTCCATGGGTCGTGACTGTTCAAAGCGGAGTAAGGGCAAATGCTCGTCAATCTTCGTCCTTAAAGGGGTAAATTTACCGAGGGGAATTTCACAGCGGGGACACTATACCGGGTAGAAGTTGTAGGGTGTTATTCCGCTTAAATAATCTGTTGCACGAGATCACGCGCGCGCGGCAGAAGTTCGCTCGCGCGTAGCCGACCCAGATCAAGCGGCGAAACTTCCCTCTGCCTCTCTCCTTCTTGTTTCAGAAGTCTTAAGCCGGCGGAGAATAAGACGGTGTCCATGTTCTCTCTCGGCGAGGGCTGGCACAATTACCATCATTGCTTCCCGTGGGACTACAAGGCCGCGGAGCTGGGCTTCTATCGTCACAATCCGACGACCGCCGTTATAGATTTCATGGCTTGGATAGGATGGGCATACGATCTGAAGACAGCGGGCCCGGAGGTCATCGACAGGATCTGCGCGAGTAAGGGTGACGGCACGACCGGCCACTCGAGACGTCCCCTCAAACCGATATCCTCGAGATAATAGCTCGGATAAAACGAGAGTTAAAGGAAATGAAAAGAATAAAAGTAGAAGTAACGCTATGAGATACTCTGGGCACTTGGATAGAGAAAATCAAATTTATATCGCACTTTAGCGAGTTTTTAGATAGTTATGTTAAATTGTTGGTTGCACTCGAGCTTTCGATTGTTTATCCCGATGTGTAGAACGGACGAAAAAGCGAGGTTGATCTTTCATAAATTAAATAACCGACTGCTTCCTTTTTATCGATTCGACGGAGTAAATGATGCAACTTTTCTTTCCATTGGCCATGTCCGCGCTACTCTTTTTAAGAATTGAAAACTGACGTGATTTAAAATGCAATTATTAATAAATTAAGTATTGTTCAATACCACTTGCGCATCATACAATTGTGTTATATAAAATAGAATTTTTATGATTCTAACTTTTCTATGTTTAATTTGGTAAAAGAGAAATTAATATTACTGATAATAAATAATAAATTTAACATTAAATAATAGCAGATACTTTTAAAGTAAATTATGATAATCTTTATGTGCACTTATTATGAAATATTCAAGAAATGTATTTAATTTAATTACTTGATTAATACACATACAATTTAATTTTAATGTTACACAGTTATATGTACTTAATGCACTTCTAAAACGGTAATAAAAGCTTTAATTACAGTAGAATGTATCAAATGTTTTATATTGATGAATAGAAATTAATGATAATTATTGATCAAATTAATTGGAAAAAGCAGCCAGGAATTATTTTGATTATTAAAAGTTTCCTATATCGATCTATTTTGTAACATATTTATTTTAATCGATAAACAGTTAATATACTCTTCGCGTTGTTACTCACAAATTTGCGCAGATTTTTTTCCCTTTCCACAACCAAATTTTAAACTGAAACGATAAGTTACTCCGAAGCGTACTATCAAAACGCAAATTAACGGGCCGAAAGAGCCCGTGC
Source organism: Ooceraea biroi (assembly GCF_003672135.1). NCBI lineage: Eukaryota > Metazoa > Arthropoda > Insecta > Hymenoptera > Formicidae > Ooceraea > Ooceraea biroi. The sequence continues at coordinate 2,714,103 of NC_039515.1, forward strand.
GCAGCTTAACAGTGCGTAAATCTCGGATTAAGTGTTTGCACGAGATTCGCGCGCCGTGAACTGCGCTTCTATTGACGCGCCAATTTCCGTGTTGATGGAATTTTAAGCGCTGCGGCACCCCGACAAAGGCTTCGCTGCACCCTTGCGTCGGGACGCATATATGCGGACGGGGCACGCTGCACCGCGACCTCCCGCGGTCAACGACGATTTATATAAACGCCCTACATACGCAAAGTCACGTTTCGCCGATAAAAAAAGAATGAGAGACGCCAGAAAAGTGTTATCGATCCGGATAGCTTGACGTCGCGCCGTTTTACCCGGGGGGTTAAATTTAGTATTTATCATCACATATTCCGCGGAGTCTACAGGTAGCGCCTGCGCGACCCCGCCGTGTCGCGCGTCACGCACCCCTATGCGCGCACATGCCTATACTTGGGATGGATTCGTCTATACACTGCCGATATACATAGCGCGGCCGGCGAACATATTTACCCTCTATGCGAACGCATTACGAGCATTCGTCTATTTTTGCCGTGGCAACCCGTCGTGTATCGATCATCCTAATGTTTCTGTAAATGTGAGGCCGCGCGCGTTCCCTCCCCCGCCGTACCCCCGCATACCGCGAGACGCGCGAACGTCGCGAAAATCTGGGACAAAAGGGAAAAAAAGATCGCCCGCCGTTCTCCCGCGACGGCTGCACGGTCGTTGCACGTGCGAGATGATACGCGTGTGTGTCGCGTGATTAACGGTGTACGCACGTTGCCGATTTGCTTCATTTGTTTCTCGTGTTTGCATGACGAGGGTCATGCAGTAGCGGGATTTTCATGATTACTCAGGATACTGTAATTATTGAAATTGATTGTACCTCATTCGGTTTAATCAACCGGTCTTTATGATAAATGTGGCTATTGATTATATTCCGGGATTTGTAATTCTAGTATTTATGTTATTATACATGCATGTGTATGTACAAGCATTTTTGCAACTTGGGAATAGTTGCATAAAAGCAGGCATATTCTAACTATTTATTTCCTACAATAATTCCAACAATAACTCTTCAAAACAAAAATTCTACTTTTTAATCTTTTTTACGTATTTCTACGTATAACATTCCTTATTTCTCCATATTTAAAACTGAAGAGAGCACTTGCGTCCAAAATTTTAAAAGAAACGAAAAGGAAAATCTATGAAAAGCTGCAAACCTGCATTGACATTTTTTCATAAAAATTTTCATTTTCGTTTCATTTTCAAGAATAATATAAATGAATAATATAAAGGAAAAGCCACAACTAGTAGGAATATTCTGGAACGCATAGAGAGAGACTGTATTTTTTTTCTCTCCGCAAAGATTAAAAACAATGAAATTGAATTAGTTATCTATAATGCCTTCAAACTCGTCCAGAAAAAATAGCAAATGTGTTTGATCTGCGTTAGAAGGCGCAAAATCATCATACGAAAGACAAACGGATTAACGTGAGCGCTAACGAAGGATCCAAGCAACTCGACTCACCCCGTGTTACTGACCTGACCAGTTTTGCTTCCGTCAGGATAATACCCTCACCGCCACCGCACAGTAAACACACCACCCGCCACTTTCGTCCCACGACACCGTGCTCGATTACGACGACGTGCACGCAGTCTGGATTTTGAGGTTCACGCCGCGCCGGTAGTGGTGGAGGTGGTGGTGATGGTGGTGGTGGTGATGCGCCGGAGTTTTGCCCCTTTGCACAAAGAACACAAAAACACACGGTCCGGCTGGATGCGTGCGTGAGAGCGTGACTTTGTACGCGTGGGGAGCAATTGGAGGACGATAATACAATTAAAGCTGTGGCACATAAATTGACATTGGAATTATATCGGGGAGGGGGTACGTTTCACCGAGACGCAGCAGCACGCCGACCGATACGTAAATGAACGCGTCGTTATGAATGAAAAGAGCAAAAATCTCCCCGGCGATTCTCCCGGAAGAGCGGAAGTGGTTGTAGGGGTTGTTGATCAAACAAGCTGCAGCAAGGGGGTGCGCAGGGATCGTAAGAACAGAAGCTAAACAATCACGCGTTTCCGCTCGGATGCATTTCGCGGGGGGTGCGTGCGTACGACGCGCTCGCGCGCGCGCGTGTGTATGCGTACGTGTGTGCGTGTGCGTGTTACGCGTCGCGTGCGTGTGAGCCGGATATCGTTGCGTACGTGTCGCCGGATATGCGCCCGTGGCTGGCTGCGTGTGCGAGTATACGCACGTGCGGGATGTCAAGGCGCGGGAGATCTTCTAACCGCGACGGTGGTTTAGGGTGTACTGAACGTGAAACCCGGAGGGTTGAGGGAGAAACGGCGTAGTGTCTAATCCAACATTACCCTGACCGACCGTATAGCAACGGCGCCATGGAAACGGCACGTTTGCGCGTGCGTCGTCGTTGTCGTCGTCGTGGTGGACGACGTCGTCATCCTCGTCGTCGGCGTCGTCATCACAGATCGACTTTTTTCGCCGATTCCGCTGGTTACTTCGCCGAGGATGCGCAATAAAAGCCGCTATTAATTCTCTATAAATGTAATTCCTCGGAAAGAGCGGGCTTGAGAAGGAGGGAGAGTATTTGTAATTTGTCGCCCTTTGGGGTAGTTGGCGCGCGTTGACCCGAGAGCAATTGCGGGGTGGAACAGACACCGAAGCTGCGCCGCTATAAGATCCTTAATTAATTCTACGTAATCTACTTGATTAAGCGTAATAGATCTTCGGTGCTTCAGTGCGACGTCGGTGCTTCTCTCGGATGAGAGAAAACGTGAGAAAAAGCGGACATGTTAAACGGAGCTGTCCCTTTCTCAATAGTGCGCTACCCTTATCGCCTGTCCCTTATTAAAGGAAGGTTCGCGTGCACCAAGCAGCAGACTTTGATCCCGATCAAAGCGACATCTCTTGTCGACACTGTATCTTCGAGATAAAAAGATATTTATATAAGAAATTTATAAAAGAACTCTTCTTTGCTTTACGGAGTCACTGTAATATTAAAAGCCTAAAACATGACTGTCGTTTGTAATTTGAAGCAGAGAAAGAATAATCTCTTTAAAAATCTAAATATATCTCTGGAAAAACGTACCTTTATATAGCTAAAAAGTATTGATCTTATTAACGCTTTTGTGTAAATTTTGTATTAATTGAAAATAAATTTATGAAAGAAGAAAAGAAGGAAATTATATTTCATCGTAATGGATTATATTATCAACTGATCGCGCCAATTATGAATCGTTGATAAATTGATAATGCAATGATAACGGCATTTTATCCTTCGAGTTGATAATATCATGAGTTATTAATGAGATTAATATTAATTTTCAGAGATTGTAATTCTTTTATTATTTAGACTAATATTTGATTTGTCATAGATTATTACGCATTTACACACAATTATATCTTAAATGAAATTTTTTAATTATTTTTATTTAAAGAATTTTGATTTTCTAACATGTCTTTGTGTTTCGAAAGTTTCAAAGAAATTTGAAACGCGTGAAATAAAATAAAGCTGAAGAGAAATAGGAATTTTTAACAAGAAAATTATTTATTGAAGAGGGTATTTTTGGACGTGGACTTGTACAGATCAATATTACGTTCTAAGGGTTAAAGACCTCTCTTCGCGTAGGAGGGTAAGGCTGTGCGAAGAATATGGACATTACCGACCGTTTTTAAACGTATAAAATATATATTTTGTTTAATTCACATTCGGTTTAAATTTTCGTAATAATTAAACTTCAATTTTTATAATTAATTTATAATTGCTTCATTTGTCGAAAATGTATCTATCTACATTTACGACGTCGTGCATTATCTATGTATTATCATCATTTCTGTGTGGAATTCTTGAGTTCCCCTCGTGCTTATGACGGCTTACTACTCTCACTTTAACTCGACAGTATTTTGAACTATACAGACTGCAATTGATATTTAATAGCATCTTATCAAAGTATGAATAGTGCAAACCAGTTGCTAAACAATGCTGGGAAAGTTTCCTTAGTAATTTATCACAGCCCCGTACTTGTCGTCGATATAGGTGGCTGTCGAAGTATCAATGATGCAAAACTACTTACCGATATTTAATAAACGGTGATCTTTCATGAACAATTCTGATATGTTGAACATAGAGATCAGTTTTGGTGAGATACTTAAATAATCCTTGATTATTTTCATTATTTGCTTTAATTTTTTCAATTACATACAACCATACACCACCCAAAAAGTAACAGATAAATTATTATATAATAATATGCATCTATTGAATTGACCGGGAAATTCATGCAAATTTTGCTTAAAACCGCGTAAAACGAACTTTTCGATCAACTCAATACATAGTAATAAATCCGAAACGTTTTTTACCTCGAGTTTTGCTTTACGTTTTCGCGTATTATGTTGGCCAGTATAGATAATCCCTGAAAAAATAATAGGAAGTATCGATTAAATTTAGATTTTTGCATTCAGAGAAAACAATCAATGTATTGTAGTAAAAAAGAAAGCGGACAATTATCAAGATGTTTGATATACACATACACATTATTAATTTATTTTACGTAGATTTTCTAAATAAAACTGCTGCGATTATTTTTATTTTGAGTCATTTTTAGTTAGTACATATACATGAACTTACTTTGTCCATTTCTTCGGGCGAGGCGTAACTGTAACTTAGTCTCAAGCAATTATTGGAATACGTGTTCGTATAGTTGAAAGCACTCTCGGGAAGAACGAAGACACCGGCAGGCGCGCTTTTCTGCATCGCTAAATCTGTTGCATTCTCCAGACCCTGTATTTTCAACCAAAAGAACATTCCACCTTGCGGTACAGTCCATTCCGCCAAACCTTAAAGTAGAAACTTTGTGTGAATATTTGAAAGTTACTTTTAAAATCTAATAAGTTAACATACGCATTCCGGATTTACACTTGCTGCAGATATTTAGGGCGATTTTTGATATTAATATTTCTCTCAATAAAATTGGGGAAACAATGGCTTTTGAATAATTAAAATATGTAAATGTAACCAAACTAAGCAATTTTTGTTAAACCAAGTTAAACCAAAAACGCTAACATTAAAAGCTAACATTAATTTTTCATGTTTATAAAAAACAAAAAGTGGCTAAACTTATTTTTTAACAAAGATTGATATCTCCAGAAAAAATCGGTTAAATTGCTAACAATAAAAAATATTATTGGAATCAATTTATAAAGTACCAGTCAAATGTTTCTCGATTGCAGCCAGCATTATGTCACGTCGTTCGCGGTAGAACCTTTGAACATCCTTGAAGTGTTCCTCGAATTTATCCCATCCCCAAACATCTAATAATTTGTAAAGTACTACCTGGAGAAGATTATTGTAAATGTAGCCATGTATTTTCAATAAAATAATTTTAACCATAAATTTGTGTATACTTGGGACAGAGCCGGCGCATGAAGGAGGGAATTGCTCATATGAACGCTCAGTATGGACACAATTTTTTTGCCGGCTGTGACAACACCCAAGCGCATTCCAGAGCTAATGATTTTGCTGAACGAGTCTAATCTGATTACGCGGCCATCAGTATCCAGGGAGAAGAATGATAGGGGCTGTTTGTCCAAGAAGTGAATGAAGCAGTAAGGGTCATCCTCGACAATCAAAAAGTCATATATCTGTGCCAATTTGTACACTTGCCTCCGCCGGTCGTCCGACAAGACGGTACCCGTAGGATTTGCTGCCGTTGGATTAACATAAAGAAACTGAAATATTCAACAGACTCTGCATATCTCTCCGGCAAATGAACGCGGTGCTAAAGTTAAAACTACTGTGGTAACAAAAAACGAAAGAGAGTTAAGTGAAATTACGCCAAGTAAATTAATCTCGCGATTTTTAATGGACAATTTAGGAATTTTAATTTTTAACTGTTAAATTTTCTTTTCTGTAACTTGAATTGTAGTTGAATTGTGCAATCATGCAACGTGTTTTGACGAATATCGCAGACGAATTTTTTGGAATCAACAATGTGGAACAAACAAACCTTCTTTTCCGTAAAAACATCAAAGCTTTTAACGTTAATAGGGTTTGAGAGAAAAGAGAAGAAAGTAAAGAACGTTCGCGAATTTCTCTAAGTGTATTTATACAATACTGCGAACTTTCTGTCTTACTTTTGGCATCGGTTTGCCATCCCTACGTCTCTGCTCACATTGCTCGGCGATATCTTCGGGAATTATTCCGTCGGCATCTTGATTGATTTGCACAATTTCTGGCGATAATGGTCGTAGCTGCGAATAGAGGAAAAGTATTATGTTATCAAGATACTTCTTCTCAGAATAATTCTTCAAAGATTATATTTTGCGAAAAAGAGATTGGTATCGACGATTTCCATTGTTTGCACAAGTAAACTTGCGCTTGTATATTATTTTCTTGATATTAACGAATTTATATCAATTACCATTATTCTGTGCATGGAAATAAATAAAATAAAAATAAAAATGAAATAAAATCATCGAGAGACGAATACCTTGCACATTTTGCAACACTGCAAAAGGTATCAATATTAAAAATTATTGTTAAACGACTAACCGCCCCAATTACTCCGGAATATGTCGGAATTTGGATCATGATTGGATCATTTGGATTGATCATCATTTCAAAAACCTTATTGCAACCGTCCATGGAGCCGCACATGACTATGGCGTCCCAATCGTTATATTTTGGTTTGTGCCATCTAGTTTGGAATTCTTTCCACTTCTTCAGTAAGGGCGCATAACTTCAATAAGTAATAATGCAGTATTAAAATATAATCATCTAATTTAAGAAAGCGTCTACATATTTATTAATAAAGCAACATTGGAATTTGTATTTCATATTGGCACATTTTCAACTACGAGTTATCCCGTAGTGGACAGTCAACGTGTTAGTTAGTGCAGACGTGTTAGTATATCTATTTTAAGATTTTATGTAAATTAAAATTTGAGAATATTTTTAATCGCCCATTTATGTAAATTAATTACATATTTTATTAATATTGCTTACCCTTGCGTGGGCAGATATTGTAACGCTGAACTCAGTTCACGCTCGTCAAGTTTCAACGAAATATTAGGTTTGAACGTTAATGAAATATCTTTGATAGGAAACGTAGCAACGTTTGGCATACCACCAGCGAAAACTATTCCACTTGGTTTTTTTTCATAAAGAGCGTCTACATTAAAATTTGAAAGAATATAAACAATTACATTACTTAAAACATCAAATCATCACTATATCGATACATTAGATTCAGATTAATTGTATTTAAAACGTAATGATAGATTAAATAAGAACAATCGATATATAATCAAAGCAAACTCCTTATTTATAAGTATTTTTTATTTAATACATTCGAGAGATATTTTTAATATGTTTTAATGAAAAACAATTATAATAAAAAGTCTAAAGAATTATCAATTTGTTTCATGGTCAATAGATTATTACTCTTGTTTAGAAAATATCAATAGATTAGATAAAGATATTTATTTAATAGATATCATTATTTTAAAAATATATATTTTTTGAGTAACTGAGAAAAAGATACTGTGCGAGAAATTGTTTCGTTCAATATTAAACTAACAATTTTCAATTTCAATTCAAGCAGTTTCGCCTCGCGAATTGAGTGTTTGAAATTTTAGAACGTCTGGAACATAAAAGGAGCAACTGACGAAGAGATGACTTTTCGTGCACAAACACGTAAAAACAAGTACAAAACAACTACCGAAGATATAATTCCGTGTAAGGAATGCCTATGTTTCGTTGTATGTGTTTCATGCGAGGAACATATCAGTGTGTATTTGTGATTAGCTTTACAAAGTCGTTAAGATTAATGCCGGTGTCTGATAAGAGGTACGTATAGTATTAAACTAAATTTGAAACCACGATAAGTGTCTTACTAAACAATATATTATATAATTTTATATTTATACAATAGATGCATATTTACTTACTCGATGTGATAATAATTACATAATTACAGAATTAATAATCTCTAAATTATTTAATTAATAAATATAATGTTTTATTTGTTATATTTGTTTTCTTATATAAAAAAAACTACACTTATCGAATTATTATCATTATCTTTTAATTTAATTAATTAATTATAAAGCACAAGCTAGCATGAATAATTGACTCAGACAATTTCTTGAACTGTATCACATATTTTTGTATCATCTCGGCGCGTAACAAGCTAGAACTGCAGAAATCCTTGATCGCGCCAATGATTTATTGCGAAATTTTCACGAAAGAAAAAATACAAATATAAATATATTAAATTATAGATTGATAACTTACTTATGTCCCTAATTAGATTCCCTTTTCTGTGGGCAACAACTTTAGCGAGGAACTTGGTGTAATCCATCATGATTTTGCCTGGTGTGTCGCGACTCACGACTGTCACAATTCCATTAACTCCCTCGAGATAGCTTCCAGTTGCAGAAGGTATCGTCGAAGTGATTCGGCGTACAATCTGGATCAATACTGCCGTACGATCTTTAAAGAGATCCTGGAGCAACTACCGAACTCGAAACACGAAAGCGCCATCATTTGGATGGAACTAATAAATAATGACTGGCATTACCAACAGCACTCACATTACCGACATGTTGGAAAACGTGTAAATTATGAAAGACGCAAGAAAAAGCGCGATACGGTGTTCTGAAACGCTCGATGCATCGAGTCATGTGCTTAAAATGATGCTTGAAATTGTCAATTAGAGCATCATTGTCACGTAGACGACCTTTCGCTCTTATTTAATGTAGATGCCAACTCACGAGTAGACTGCCCCTGTTTATTCTACACGCCAGCACGAGTAAATCACCTCTGGCTTTATTTCTTTATTTATTTCTGGCATGTATAAATGTGTAAATACTCACGAGATCACTCTATTTTACATGCCATACCGTGAGCAGACAGCCTCTGGCTTTATTTCATGTGGATGTAATTTCAGGTAGTGTTTCCTTCGCCTGCAAAGTAGAATTAGATATTACTTGTACTTGGACGTACGGAATAAAGAGAGAAAGAGAGAGAGAGAGAGAGAGAGAGAGACTACATTTACAATTCTATTATACAATTACATTTTCTAAGACCGCTCTTACTAAGACCGTGTGAATGTAGCGTATAAAATGTGCGTGCGTGCGTGCGTGCGTGCGTGCGTGTGTGTGTGTGTGTGTGTGTTGGATTATTTTATTCGAAGATAAAGAGACAGAAAAATGGATGTGAATTATCTTGCAGTATTTTTATCGGTGCTTGCACCATCCTGCATATACGTCATCCTATATATCATTCACATTGTTCGTTCGTTATCAGGCGATGCCAGCCGTTGTAATGGAAGACGTAGCCGAGGCCTAAAAGTGGGAGGACACGTGGTTCCAGTTGAGTTCATAGGTCATCAAGCGAAAACGAACAATGATATTGATTGACTAAGAGAGTCGTCATATCACACAAGTTGATAACTTGTTGTTATGCCGGCTGTTACATCAGCTGCTGTATTCCAGTTATTCAGCATCTCTCATCTTTATCCCTGCTGTACAACATGGTTGATTTGCTTTATGTATGTTTAATAGATATACGAATAATAAATCATTACTAATTATAATATTAGAAAATAAAAAAATACGAATAAAAGGTATCTCTAACAGTAAATATAAGTAAATTAAAGTTATGCTACTAGATACATGCAATGGTCTTTTTACCTTGTTCAATCGGATAAATATTTAGTATATACAGATATACACAATGTAAAATTATAATATAGTATATAATTTGATGTGAACTGATAAAATAATAATTTTGCGATACCGTGACAACGTAAAAGTGATAATAAGTATTTATGAAGGCAAAATGATTTATTACCTGAGAATATTTTATATCTTCTTATCTATTTTATATCTTACATTTCATTTAAAGCATAATGGGGAATCTAACAAGATGTTTACTTCCGCCTCGTCGCTCGTTTAAAGAGTATCGACAGGATGCGATTAAAAAAGGACAGTACAAAACTTTGAAATATACTCGTAACATTTATTCCAATTTATTAACATCTTGTATGTGTATATATCCGTGTGTACGTGTATATGTGTGTATGTATGTATGTATGTATGTGTGTATTATATGTACCGTAACCACGTGTGTAACTTGTAAGCGTGTATGTCATCGTTTCCATCGCCTTTGCTTTTTTTCTCCCTTTAACGCTTCGAATAACATTTTATGGGTAACTTATTGTATTATGCTGCCCGATAAACGCTCCATTCGATGTCGATCGACCGATCATACGCGCGCGCGCGTGAGCTCGCGCGCACACGCCGCTGATCGGTGCAATCGGGGATGAGTTTTTCGATCGATCTCGAGTAAAAAAAGAGCCATCGACGTCGAACAGAACGTTCGGCATTCGGGTCTCGTTCCGGCGACCGACAGAACGGAGGGGCTCGTCGTGCTTTTGTGTATGTATGTGTGTGTGGTATGTGTGTGTGTGTATGTAGCGTCGTTTGTAGGACACAAATTCGCCGACGTGTTGACTGTACCCGTCTCCCTAATTGGTTTTTGTAATCGCTTCGATCGAGTGACGTTCGACCCGTTCGTAAACGGTCGCAACGAGCATTTCGACGAAAAACAGCGCGGGAGACGTCAAGGTCCGCGGTGCTGACCAACTGGCGAAGGAAGGCTTGACAGAGCTAGGCCCGAAAGTACCGCGAAACGAAAGCGATTGTATCTCCCGATCCGATTTACGATCGATGATCGTAGCGTTAATGACGATTTCATTGATTCCGTGATAGCGATTTTCTTCCGCGCAATTTCTACTTTTTTACTTGAAGTAAGACATGATTGTTCTCACGCATTGCGCACCGCGTATCGATCAAGTACCCGGCAATGAAATGTTCTATATCCTATAAATTAATATTATGGCAGTTAACACATTACGCGTTGATTGCTTTAACAACGCGGTTCTCTCTTTTACAATAATTGTTTTCCGTTGTATCCTTCATTAACCCTATCACTTTCCCCATTGATACGTATATTAGCGTTATTTCTAAAAGTTCTTTCTTTCTGGGAAAATATATCTCGTAGATATATATTACGACTTACTGGAATGATCGTTAGAAGATATATCGCCAAGTGAAAGTGAGAGAGTTAAATTGTCAATTTTTAAACTTCCCTACTTTCTATTTCATCGATATTTCTATATTTATTCGGATACACACGTACGCGTCCAAACGTCACGTTCAAGCGTCCCTTTTACGAAAATAGGCCCCGCAATCATGTTAAAGTACACGTACGCAAATATTGAAATAGTGAAATGTGCGATCACACGTTGCACTCTAATGGATGTAACAGTTTTCAGTATCGTCGAAAAAATCAGATTTCGATCGTTTATGCTATTTTGCGTTCCCAACCGACGCAACTTTTTGGGTACCATCGCTTTTTCCGAAAGAATAGCGACGAATATTTTTCCAATTTTGTAAAAATATTTTCTCGATTTTCATCCCTCTGTCTTATTTTTATTCCTTACTTTCCCTCCTGTTCCTCCCCGAGTTAACAGGCTACCGTGTGCAGCGGAAGAGTAGATTAAATGACTGACATGAGGTATCAGCGCGTGCATCAAATGCACGATTATCCCGAGCACCTTGCGAATGCATTATCGTATACAAATGGAATACCGTATGACGTCTCCACGTCGTTTGTTACGCGACCGATGCTCGTGCAGGTCTCCGAAAATTACGGACGCTCGTGGAATATTGATCGTGTCGCGACGAGGAAAAATATTTCACAGCGTGTCGGTTCTCGAATTTGTCACTCATGCCGAGTTGCGCCATCGTATAGTGTACACGTATGCACCATCGTCCCGTCGTGTCGGTCGACGGAAGTGTCTCTGTACCGTTTTTGAGGCCGTTTTCTTGCCGGTACGCTCGCCGGTATATATTCGTCGTCATTTGTCCCCCTCCCGCCCCCGCGTTTTCTCGCCACCCCCGCTAGAATCGCCCGCATCGCGTTCAACGCAACGGAATTACGGAACTCGGAATTATTTACAAAACGGAACTCGCACTCGCAAACCCGGTTTGCGCCCGCGTTCGGTTCGCCGCTAATTATCGAGTCGCTTCGTCGTCGCTTTTCACCCCCTTCGTTCCGCGACAATGCAATTAACGGGCATTCGCGTCTCTTATACGTGTAACACGCGCGTCCTCTCAACCGCCAACAAGCCGACACGTTCGCACGGATTCTCACATCACCGAATAGCAGAATCGCGCCACCCGAGGGGGCAACCCACCCCCTTTTCAGCTCTAGATTAGAAGTGATCCGAAACTGAAGCTTCACTCAAACGGTGCACGTTTCGAAGCCGCACGTTTGCATCCCGCTGAAGCTGATGGCATTCAAAAGCGACGCGAGTCGCGTCGCGTGCTTCTCATTGTTCACCTTTTCCAATTAATTCTCTAAGTTGCAAATTTAGCACGCACCGAAATTGATATGTTCAACAACCAATCTGTCGCGTATTATTTGAGGCCAATATTTTGTCAAATTTAGTTTTATATTTAACTCAAATGACAATGTCTTTTATATATTATAATATTTTGGCGTATATACACAGTGTAATATTGTACGGCGCGTTTTCATTGTTATTACATAAGAAATTCAATCATCTTTCTTGATGATATATTTACGACAACGTGCGTGTCTTCCTTTTGAAATTACGTTCGGCCGAAATCAGCATGGCAAACGTGCGCTCTCGCTATCGTGCACCTATTTGGAAGTACAATGGTAATAGAGTAAGCGCCCAAACATAATCAGACACGAGTCGCGAGGATGTAGAAATTCTTTCTACAGAGTGATTGAAAAATTTCTTGTACAGAACAGAACGAGAGACTTTGAGTCGGGTCTTCTACGTGAGTCACTAGCGAATGAACACGTATCTGATTAAGTTTAAACATAATCACTTCGATAAGTCTATAATGTATAAAAGAAGAGTTGTTAGGTACATATGTAAAATAGAGACAGAAGATAGCATACATTGCAGACGAATACAGTATCTTTCACACAAAAGTTGAAAGTATCGACGAAATTACAATTTTTTTCGTATATATATGTACAGCAATGTATATTGCAACATTCTTCGTGTGTGTATATATACAGGGTGATTCATTCACGTATAAATTTTTCTATCTAAATAAACGCCATTAGAGAAGAAGATCTACTTGTTTTAAAGAAAATATGTATATTGCGACAATTTAATATATCTTTATTTACAATTTAATGTAATGATTCACCTTGTATAATATATTAAAATGAATACATCAGTCGCACATATCCGAAAGTTATTTTAGAAATACAGGAGATTTGTCAATATTAAGTTTCTCTGTTTTCTTATATCCGATATTAACTTAAACGCTTTCCGTAAAATAATAAGGAAAACGCCGATATAAAGTCACTTTGAAAAGAATTTGAATTGAAAAGAAAAATTCGTTCAATCGAAGAAAAACTGTTGCCAATCCATTTAAATATTTATTTGGCACGGTGGATATAATTTGTCATAAGTGAATTTAACAGAAAACGAGGAAGGAAAACATGAAGACGTCATATTGATAAAGAGAGAAGTCGATTGATATCGCAGTGATAAGATTGTAACGTTTGCATTAATAACCATTTGTACAAACAAATAAGAAAACGCTTTAATATCTCGTGACAAAATAAGTTTTTAATTTTAATAACGAGTGTCTTTATCGATATCAATCAAAGAGGAAGAGAATGCGACGTTTTGAAAATGAGTAACTCGAATTAAGAGGAGATTAGACGATCGCCTGTATCGAGTGCTTAGTGAGTCTAGGCACGAGTTCTAGTAAACAGTCCCTTACTCTTAAAGTATCTAAAGTGTCGAAGAGTAGTAGAAAAATTATAAAAGTACGAAGGTCTATAATCGTTAACATGAGAGAGATTCCGTGCGGCCGCTCATTGCAATTTCCTGGATTTTTTTCTCTATCTAGCGTTAGAAAATATTTGACGATGTAAGATATTAGATATCTCTCGACAGATAACGAAGCTTATTCTTGGAACAACTGATTATAAGGTAATTGTTTGCCAATGCCGTTATAAATAGTGGGACTCCCGTTTGTTTAAATATAAATTTGAAACATACAACATCGTTAAACTTTAAATGCAACAATAAATGCAACGAAAAATTCAATAGCAACTTCTACAAACATTATGTGCTAACACAATATTTTTGCGTAAAATTATATATGAATGTTTCAAACGCGTTATCTCTTTCAGAATAAATTACAATGCCTTTTATAAATTTATGTGGATTTCTTCTTTTCCTTCTCCTTCTGTTATTTCCCCCAATTTTCTTTTCCTTTCTGAACATTGTTTCATAAAACTATTTCTAATCCTCGATGTTGGCTAGAAATACAAATTAAAGATATTTTTACACTAATTTACTCGATGAAAAATAGTTTGAAAAATTTTAATCTTCCTCAATTCTACCAATAAACTTGCAAATATAATGAAAAATAGAAATTTACAATATTTTTGTATAGTATATCTTTTATACAAGAAAACAAGTTTACAAGTATCTCTCTCTGATTTTGATAGGTTTTCGGCAAAAGTATAATTTAAAAATTGAAATAGAATTCTTCGCAGCTAATATACTTTTATTCTAATCGATTCTGATTTAACATTGATCGGATAATAAATAATATGAAAGTAATGCTTCAATCAGAAACATTGCGGGGAATTAAGAATAATGCACGATTACAAACTCTAAGTTATTGACAGAAAAAATATTAAAAATTGTGCTTTTTTATTATTCTTCCAACATCGTAATTTTCTAAGTATCGAACTCTTAGGAGATTATATTTACTTCTTCAAGTAAGTATAATGCTTTACCATATTCCCCAAGCTTATTAAAATCGAAGAAAATTACTTGCAAACTTTTCCTTGAAAGTTACCGTCATCTCATAAATCTCGTAGAGCTTTATGAGAAATTGAACGGGGATGACAGCAAACAGAAGCCAACAGAGGGACGCGACTGGGCGAAAGCGAAGCGAACAAGCGTACATAAATCGTGGGAACCGAGCCGAAGGAAGAGAAAGAAGGGGACGCGCGCGAGTTTTATACTTCAGCACGGTCAGATTTCTGGCGGCGTCGCGCGGAAACACTCCTGAGCTGATGGAGCTGAGGGAGGAAAGATGAGAGTGGAGAGCGGTCGATGAGAGAGAGAGAGAGAGAGGAAAAGCGGAGAGAGTGTATATTCCTCTAAACGATGATGGAAGAAGTGCAGCAGAAAGGCACCGAGAGAAGGTTTCACGAACGTGGTTGTACGAACGTTAGACGCTAAAATCAATCGACACGAACTCGTGTGTACAGTCTCTAAAAAGTCTCTCGCGCGCGCACACATACACACTCTTGCGCCCGATTTGCATACACACATATACAATATATATATACCGCGCCGCCCGCCTAAAGTCACGTTAAACTACTTGGCACACGGCCGCGCGCGTGCGCGCGCGATCGCGCGCCCATGCACTCACGCATGCACGCGTATACACTCGCATATATCTTCTTATATGTATATATGTATATGTATATATATATATAGAGATTTATATATCATTCTCGGTTCTTCCTGAATCTTATATTTCGACTAGACACTGTTTGATTGTTACATTTGGCAATTCGGCAGCACTCGCGAGTTTTTTTCAAGCTCCTTATCTTTGCGCGACTACGGCGCGACGTGCTGCACGCCGTGCACCGTTGAGAACTTATTGTTCCTTGATGGGACTCTTTCGTACGCCGGATGAGGAAAAAAAAAACATAAACGAGAAATGTTATCTTTATCTTTACTCTTTTGACATCCCGCAAGGATTATCTTTAAAACTCAGTTTTACTTTTCTGCTTTAGCCTGAAAGCTTTTTTCCAGCTTTTTGCCGGTTATAATACGCGAAATTGTTCGTACTGAATTGCGCGCACATGCGAACTACATTTTCCTTGCGCGTGACTCTTCGGGATTACAAATAAACTGGCCAGTGTGGTCGAGAGCGACAAAGAATCGTTATTGATTTAATTTTTCTGGAGGAACGTACGAATCTTTTTGTTGAATTTTTCTTCGGAATTATCTTCGGAACTTTCTTCGGGATCTTTTTTCTCTTCAAAAAACATGGCATGTTGAACTGATTATTTTAACTGATTGTTTTTGGCGGAACGAATTCATCAGCGTGTCGGCGTATAGCAGGCGCACCTTCTCCGCGATAGTATAATTCTGTTTAATTTTTCTACACAGCTGCGTCCCAAAACTCCCCATACTCCTATCCGTCACCCCGTTACGCAATTACTCCCCCGCAACGCGTTGTCGTAATTCTCAAGCGAGAGATGTCGGCCTCTCTGTACATTGCACGTAACAGTGATTCAATAAGGCATACGATGTCCAATTAGAGACTTTCCCCTATTTGTCACGGAACTTTTACCAGTTGCACGTATCTCTAGGAGTTTGAACATCTCTCTCTCTCTCTCTCTCTCTCTCTCTCTCTTTCCCTCTCTCTTACTCCCTCTCTCTCTCTCTCCATCTCTATCTCCTTTAAGAAACTTTGCAGTAATCTCTTAGGTCCGCAAAAGTTGACGTTTTCGCTTAATGGTCGTAACAAATAGCCATGTATAAATTATTAAAGGAATTACACGAGACGGATCTCTGTAATCATATATAGTCGGCCGACCGTGCGTCGCAGCTTGTTGAATTTGTGCCCTTATTCAAGGGCGGAGGGGGGAGGGGAGAACGTGCAGGGAGCGAGTTTTGGAACGCAGCCAACGTAATATAAAGTCTCCCGTTCGCGTGCACGACGTCAGACGAGTTTCGCTTCCCTCCTCTGTCAATTCGGGGGGAGGGAGGGCGGGCTCGATTCGCCGTCGTACGGCACGCCTCGACGTTGTAATGCATCTCGCAACACGACGTTATTATTATTATATAATATGTACACCTATCTAAGAGTAACGGCTGCAGCACTGAGCGCGCGGGCGCGGGCGCTGCGTGCCGCCTATTTTACGTAATATTTTTCACCACCTTACCCTCCGATATAATAACTTCTCGGCTCGTCTTATTCGTCTACTATACAAACTCTTAGCTAGAACAACGGTAGTTTAGGTAGTCCTCGTGCGCTCGCTTTGCTCTCACGCAAATGCGTTTTACTGTATTTTTCTGCTTTTTTCATTTTTTATTCAGTTATCACTCGTGCGCCTGGAGGGGCTCGCCGGCAGTGATGTTAGCCTTCCGCGGGAAGATCTCCGGATGTAGAGAGGGGGGAGAAAGAGAGAGAGAGAGAGAAAGTGACATACGGCTCGCCCGGTTAAACTACATTTCGTCCTTTTACCGAAAATAGACGGCGCATATATGTAAATTACTCTCGTCAGTAATAAATATGTCACATCTAAATCTCCCTTTTTCTCTTCTCGTTCCTCACGTCACGCTGTGACGTTTTAATAGGTGTGACTTTCTACAGCCGGAGCGAGCTTCTCGTCAGCTAACATCACTGAATTTAACGGATGACGAGGGGTTCACTTTCAATTTACCTTTCGTCTCGCGTTTAATTTCACAGGAACAATTTGGCGCTTTCGGAATTTTTCATATTTTTTTTCTCGTTTGATTTTTTTTAGGTTGATAAATTTACTTCGTTCTGATTTTACGGGGGGTATGTATTCGCTTGCGCGGGATATCTCGGTATTATACGGTGGAAAAACTCGCTGAAACAACTTTACGGAACGACCGATAAGATGGAAAACGTTTACCGAACGAAAATACGTTCGGCGTCTGGGAAACTTCGACAATTCTGATTCACCGCGACCGTTCGCGATAATCGCCGTTTCCGGCGCCCCTCCAACGGGCACGGCATTTATCTATCGTACGCAAGAGGGTTATAGACACGTACACGTACACCCAAAACCTTACAGAGCTTACAGGATTACACGAATAGAAATACGATTTGTTTCCTCGCATCTAGGGAAACGTCGGATCGACAGCGAATCAGCGATTCACCCCGCCCGAAAAAATGACGGGGCGGAAGACCGGTTCGACGGCCATCCGGACGAGAGTGCTGCTTCCCTCGCGTTTCTTGTGTTATCTCTTTTCTCGAGTTTTCCCGTTTCTTCTTCCGTTCTTCTACTTTTCCATTTCCTCTCCCCAATCGCTCTCGCCTCGTTGATAATCACATGTTACACTGACGTTATACGGTCGAGTAATTGCGCGCGTATTATTGTTTCCGCGAGAAAGCATCACAATCGGTCCAACGAGCTTGATTATCGTCGCGCTTGTATAAAAATAATTCCCTATTTTCGCCGCGACGTCGTCGATCGGCCTGCTGCTGCTGCTGCTGCTCCCCGTTGCGATTCCTCCAACCCCTTCCTGAGTCTGCGAATCTTCGCGGTTTCACCCTGGTCAATCGAGACGAGTTTTTTTTCCGCTCATCCCAGCGGATTTCTCCTTTTGTGCGATATATAGATCACCCCGCGTCCTTATCCCAGATTCCTCGACTGCCCGAGAATCTTGCAGGGATCTCGATTGGCGTCGCGGAATCGCGCCAATTGGGACGCCACGAATGTCCGTGCGAGGAAGTGCATTTGCCTGCTTTCGTTGTCGTCGCGAAATGTCGGAGCGTGCGCCGCTGCATTGCATTGAAAAACGGAATGATTGACTGACGGAAAACAATGGGATCACCCAATTCCCACCCTCTGAATTCTATGAGACGCGGCGGTACGTAGCTCGTGGCTACGTGGTGGTGGTGGTGGTGGGTAAACTGGTATCTCTGAACGTCGGAATGTTCCGTGCCGTGACGGAGCGCGCAGCGTGGTTACGCGGAATCTCAGATAAAGCCGGATGTATTGTTCGCAGAGTGGATTTTCGGGAATGGCGGTAGACAGACAGACGTGGCAAACGGAGACATGTCGGATAAGATCTCAGGTGAACGTAGATCTTACAAGTCGCCGTCGGCGAGACGTCGGCTGCGGGTCCGATGGGTTCCTTGAACCGGCAGAGGTAATCCGAGCCGAGTCTGGCGCGCTTGCACCACCGAGTGTACCACGGAGCGTGCTACACGGTCGACGCGAAATACTTCTAGATCTAGACCGCCTTATAAGATGGGCTTGCTCCGGTTCCGGCGACGGAAGTCGCCGCCGCAATATCGGCAATCTCCGATATTTCTCGGACGAAAATGCTTTTCCTGTCGCTCTTCCTACGTCTCGCGTTCCGCGTCTCACGTTTCTCTGCTCCGTCTTCCCTCCTCCCCCGCCGCCTCGACGGCTACATGATTAATCCCTTCTCCGTGCGCAGATATTCGTCTCATGTTCATTCCTTTCGGTTTACAAAGGCATCCAACGGTGTAATTTTTGATCGTCTTTAATTTCGCTACGTCGGAATTCAGACTTTCTCTTCGTACTTTGGATAATATTTGACTTTTGATTGTTTTTACGCGATGCTGATTGTCGTGGGGATCTGTGGATTACAGCCGAAATCTGCTAGCCAATTACGTCGGTGATTGACGAACAAATGAATCCAATCGTGAAATGTGTCTCGATGAAATCCAGAGAGATTACTTTTCCCCGTAGACGCGACATGGCGATGACAAGGACGCGGATGAAGCGCTGAGACTCGAGTTTTCGGGCAAATGATTTCCTCGAACATATCGACATTCTGGATCTGATTGTTCGGTACCTCGGTAAAAACAGGTCAAAGGACATGCTCGCGATACGGAAAACGCGTCCTAAAAGAGCGTTTCTTGAGACCATATTGGCGGGATTGATGGCAATGGCGCTGGCGGTGGTCTATGCCTCAGCTCGATCGGCGGTGAACACGGTGGAGATCCCACGCTACTCTGACTGCTACTGGTCGCCGTTGAGGCTGGCTGCGACCTATTACCAAAAGCGTATTAATCATCGAAAAAAATAAAAGAATGCTTTATTGAAATGCTATGGCTTTTTTTCTTTTTCTCAAAGCAATATCGGATGAGTCAAAAAATTGTGACTAACAAATATCGATATTGTTTCTAATATATCGATGTGCAATATTATATAACATAAAATAAAATAATTATTATAATAACTGTTAATAGTTTACAATATTTTTACGAAGAAGTATTGTATATTCTAATTTTCTGATACAGCAAATTATTAGTAAATTAATACTTCGGAATGTAGTTAGATGTTGGTCTTACATCGAATAATTATACATGCAAATTACACCGCAAAACTTCTTCTTCATCGTATGAAAATTCATGATAAAAATCTACCTGGAGGTTTCGACGGCGGCACTGATGGTCAAGCATTCTTGGCAGGGTTTGCTTCCAGCCCGTCGTCTGGGCACGCAACCCGCGCATCCGTCCCACTTCTCGGGGGTCTGCTTTTTCCTAGAAGGCACCCGCAGGAACCGCCGACAGCTCGGCCCAGGCGCGTCCGAGTCCGTGGAAAAGCCCGAGACCTCATCCTCCGTGTCGACGCACTGCTCCTCCTCGTCCTCGTTCTTCAGGAACACGGAATCGGAGCCGAGCGACTTGGAGTCCGGATCGGGAGGATCCACGCTGCCCATCGACGCCAACGGCGCCCTTCTGCCCGACGACGCCGCCATAAGATTGCCAACCGCACCGGCATAAAGACCGGCCTCGCTACCGCATGGCGATAAATCGGGAGTTGGCTGTATTACCTGGGCATAACAGAAGTTTCAAATTAGTTTCGAACTGAAATTCGTCCGTAATGGACGAATATAGTAACGTCCTTTAGCATTAAGTGCGATTACATTAATTTTGATTTATTAACACAGATATAATAATAAGGATAGAATAATAATAATAATAATAATGGAATAATATTATAAAAGGAACAGCAAAATTGTTTTGTAGTAATACTAATAAATTATAGTAGTAACACAATTTTAATAAAATAATCATAGAGCAAGGGGCGAAAAATAAATTTAACCACAGGGAGACGCCGCAAATAATGATACTTTTTTAAAGGTTGCTGTCTTTGAAGAATCAAATATTCGAGTTCACCTGGATATCGATAGGGTAATATAAATCCCATGGCTCATCGTAGGCGGCGTGACGCGGGAAGGATGGAGGAGGCGGAAGGCACGGCATCACCATGGCTGAACCCCTTCGTTCCAGATAACTACTTCCGGTGCTACTACAGGTAACCGAGCTACATCTTCTGTGATCGACGGGGGGAGCCAACCTCGGTTGCCTGATTGGCGCTGCCAGCAGGGCATCGTATCCACCTCCGACTGAGGCGAAGCGAGGTGCCTCCACGGGTGAACGAGACTGGTTCATCTGACACAGATATAATGCCTCTTTTACGTAACAATATAGGTATCAATCTTTCCATCTAATATATCAATGCATGGCGGAACACTCCAAATTATAAATTACATGCAATTTTGTTAAAAGCATCAAATAAAGTGTGTTTCCCGAAGTATAAAATGCACTGATCCAGGAGAATGAAAATTTATCCACTTTGTATAGAAAGTATAGGAGCGATGTTGCCATATCTGAATTACTATTACTTGGACTCGTGCTATTTGAACTGAATCCAAGTAATAAAAATGTTTTAAAAGCATCTTCATCACTCGAAAGTTAGCCCCATTTCAGAACTTTGACGTAATCGATAAAGTCCTGGCTGATCAGTTTGCAATATTTAAGCTGTCCTACCTCGACGCACAACGACCTCCTCGGACCACGACCCGGCCTAGGTGGTAATCTGGCGATCGCTTCGAGGGCGGCGGCGAGCGCGCGTTCCTCGGCTTCAGCTTCCGCGACCGCCGCGGCTGCTGCCGCGGTTAACGCCGGATCTTCCAGTTGTTTGCTCGCCTTGCATCTGAGGACATACGTGAGCTATAAGAAAGATAGTTCTTTCTCTCGGAAAATAATTATTCTACACAGACTTAAATGTAGTAATAATATTTTATTCGTATTTAACGCAAGATGCACACGATTGTTGTTGTAGTCACCTGCTCTTGTAGACTACCAGCAAGACCATCAAGCTGAAGAAGCCGCCGAGGGTCGCGGCAATCCGTACCCCCGTCATGACGTCGTACGTTTTGTAGAATTCGATTTTGAGCTGTTCGCGCTCGCTCAGAGTCGGCGTCGCATCTGGCAGGAACGTCGTCGGATCTGTCGTCGTCGTCCCTGTCACGTTGCTGCCGACACTCCCCATTCCTGTGGATCAAACAAGATTCGCTGTCGTTACACATGCGAAGAGGAAAAGAAGGTATGTACACACGTACGCGTTCGTTGACTCGCATTGAATGCTGATACTCCGCAAATTGAGCTTGAACCGAAGTGCGCGAGCCCTCTGTAAACCGTTCGCGAAGAGACGTGGACTTAAATAAAAGATAAGAGCGAAGAAAGAAAGAGACTTTTCGGAAATTCTGCCGAGAAAAATCCGTGCGAGGAAAAGAGGCGACATAGCGAAAGAGTCAGAGGGGTGAGACAAGGAGGGAGAGAAGGTGGTTCAAAAAGAAGGAAAACGGATGCTACGACCGCCGAGCAACAATCGACGGAGAGAACGAGGGTAGGAATGGTACAGACAAGCTCTCTCTTGTCGAGCTTGGCCGCCTGGTATTGTGTACGTGGAGATGGTTGTAGGTTCACGTATTGATTCCACCTTCGCGAGCCTACCTCCAATGCCTAGGAGCTGCGGAGCGCAACGGCATCAAGAACAAGTCTATTAAGCTCAAAATTCGTTTGCAGAGACTCAGCTGCGTCGTTCACGCTATTAAATTTTCCAAAGCTTGCGAGACGGCAAGCTGAGTCTTGTCTCGAGGCGGAAGAGAACATTTCATGAATGAAAGAAATAGAGTAAAAAAAAGGAAGAAAAACAGTTTTATCTTATTTCCGAGCATAATTCATCCTTCGTCGTGGTTCTTGGAATGCGACATTGTCTGTTGTTTGCCAAAGAGAAGCCCGCGCGACACGAAGGGAATCCAGAGGGCCATTTTGCGAAAGTCGACGGAATTTTCCTCTCGGCGGGAACGCGAACGAAGTATTCCTTAATGCAATCGCCTTCAATTTTCACGATCGTTGAATCGCAGACGCGAGCAAGACGAGCATTCAAAGGAATCGTAAAAGGGGAATTTAACGACGCGGCGGTGTGGTTGAAAGCTCAATAACTTCAATATTGCAGGTAGTTTGGAGAAATATTGGGCTCTCACGTGCCAGGCGCGTCTCCCTTCGGCGAGATTTACCAGGCCTCCAGGAGGCCTATGGATAATGATTTGATAAGAGATACCATCTCGCCCTTGAAACCTCCGCCACCGCCCCATTGATTCAACGCCCTTAATCACTCGGGTTAGGTCAAGTTAGGTCAGACGACAACCTGTGGATGCTCCATGTTCGAGAAGGTTGTTCCGTGTGCTCGCACTGGCCATATCCCCGTAAAATTAACGGCGCGGCAAATCCCCCAGAGGGTTGCGACCTACAGAATTCTCACCACGTAGCGAGAGCTATTTACTATTTGCCGCGTAAGATAGCTGAAGAGGAGGGTCTTACGCAGCGACGTGAAATTACCGCGAAAACTATTACCTCCGCTAAAACTCTTGCTAAAAAGTTTCCGTCAAATTTTACTGCCGTTAACTCAATCAACACACTTTCTAATGCTTAGTATTATCCGTCGTTCAATAGATAAAGCGTGCCACTATGAATAGCTTGGCTAGCCCCTTCCGTCTGCAAACTTGGATTTTAAATTGAATTAAATTTTGAAGTGATATTTCCCTTGGGAATATGTCAATAAAGATTATCGAGTTTGCCTTGGTTTCCAACCTGACACGTTGAATATTTTAAGTAATTAACTTTCAAAGTGCAAATCTATTTGTCAGTTGAGAATGAAAAGATATGTGACGAATTAATCAATTGAAAAAATCGCATAAGGAGATTCCTAAATTCAACATTTTCTGGGAATTTCTTTACTAGCAAAAAAATCAAAATCAAACTGGAATCCACAGAATTCCGCATATTTTTCGAAAATTTTATTCTGAAAAATCGACATATCCGCTCATGCATTATACACGCCGTGAATCTTCGCGCAGTCTCCCCGTGTGTGTTTCGTGCGTCTGAATTCCTTCATCCGGATGAAGTCGTTCTCTAAGCAAACCTCGCGGCGTCTATCACGTATATAAGGAAGTATTATATTATACCAGCAGATTCCAGCATCGCAGCTCGCACCTTTGGCGCGTGCATCAACAATCCGCGCATAACAAGCGATTGAGCGTATCGACTTACCCCGTTACGCGCGTTTTAACGATCGCGCACGGTCCATATATACGGGGCTGTCGATGAAATTTTGAAGGGGATTACCGAGGTGGATCCCGGTACGCGCATGTGCTATTACGTGGCATTAAATTTGCGTACAATGCAACTCGAGCGTCTGCCGGAGCAGCGGCGGGATAATATTAGACGAAGTATAATATAATCCAACAGGCACGCATGTTCCGGCGAAGTCAAACATACAGATCGGTCTCCTTCGTCCAGCGACCTCGTTTCAAGAAACTAGGATAATCCGCGGGCCTCGTATCTCACCTCGTCTTTTCGCATTAACGACAGCCGTTGCGAGATCAAGTCCGCGGACCTCTTCCGTTCGGCGAAGAGAATTCCGATCGAAGAGAACGAACGTTTCGTTTTGTCTTCTGGTCGTAGATTACTCTCTTTTGTTAGATACAATTTGGATATTGATTTATCGAAATACAGTCATGAGTATTCCTTCAGTTCTGAGCGTAGCATTATAATTAATCTAAAATTTAGCTGAACAAAATTAGTCAAACTTGGACTGCTAAATATAGTGAAGCAATAGAAGATTTATTTATTGATGAGAACTGAAGCGAATGTCAACTATGGTTTTAATCAAGTCCGCATTGATTGACAGCAGCTCAATGAGGATTAGTGAAGAGCTCAGTAATTACATGTTAATAATTCAGATATGTTTACTGATTTAGTGTAAGAGAATAGGAGTTCGCTTAAATTTTTGTAATAATAATGTTCTCTTCGCTCGTTGACAATTTTGTTGATGCTGAGTGGTTTACACTCTTTTTTTGCTTTGATGTAAAGAATGATAATTATAATTATATATTATATTTATAATTATAATTATATATTATATTTATAATTATAATTATGTATAATTATGTATTACATGCATATATTTTTAAATTGTAAATGCGATATTAAGCGCTTCAATATCTTCAATCCTTTCAGTCTTCAACCTTTATTTTAATATTTATTTGATACCTACTTTCATTCACTATTCATCTACTTTCGTTAGATATTCATCTCCAGAATACCGCATTGTTCGAATAAATTTTTGTTTAGTTCGTTGCACGAATGAGATTTTACTTCTTATTCAAAAGGCGAAACTTTTGCAAAGTCGCGTGTCAAAAGATTTTGTCGCTACTCGCACGGCGAGAACGCGAAACTTTCTGAAACGCAAATTTGCGCCTCGTCTAACTTTTCGTAGGCGTATCGACGTGCGAAAGCTCAGTCCAGGTGTGGAAGTTACGCGCGTGTACGTGCGAGAACGCGAGCAAGTAGTTTTTAAATTCTCGCAAAAGTTCACGCGCCGATGCGATGCCGGGAACGTGAATGGCGCGGTGCGGAAAACGGAACGTTTTTCCGTTCGATTCGCGAAAACGACGACGAAATGACGAGTCTTATCGGTATCCCGCAAACGGTATTTTTCCCCTTTGACGCCTGGCGGACGCGTGTTATCATTTCCACGTCGGCAACCGATCAAAAAGGGCTGGCGCGACATTGGGTGAAAATGGGTCGTCCGATAATTCGTCCTCTCAAAAACACCGTCACGATATGTATGGATTTGGGTTAACTTCGTTCGGACAATTTTGCAATCGTGAGAATCTTTTGTTTGTGCGCAATGCTCCGAAACAATATGTGAAATTTTTCGGTGAGCACGCACGTACAATAGCTCGTGCATTTCGCTATTTAAGAATAAATATCTGCTTTCGAATAATTTTTATAGGAATGTATTTCTGTATTCTGCATTTGAAGGAGAAAGACAGCGTTATTGTATTAAATGTAAAAGAAATATAAATGATATGTTTCAGATTTTTTAAACATATTATAATTTGTATATCTTGCGTAGATACAAAGACATTTATATCTGTTTATTTTTATTTTAATATTTTAATCTTGTTTTTAATATAAATATTTTAATATCCGCAATGTGTCATTCAACGGCTTAACGCTTTACTTACTGTAATCTGTTCGTACATAGATTACGATACACTTCGAGCAGAAACGGATATCTCCGTTATCAGTATGATTTTTCCAAGTTGTCAAACTTATCGTGATTCTCAAATATTCCTTTATCACATATATCAATCGTTTCGAACGTGTTGCGTATATCTAGTAACATTCGATTCTCATCTCAGATTCACACAGTCTCAACAAAACAATCTCACAAAATTAACTCAGCTCACTTTAAATCACAATATTTAGTTGTCATCTTCCCTTGTCAGTCGAAAAACACGACAAATCACGACGAACTGCACGAGACACATAAGAAACAATGTAACGACAAGTAGAAACGCGTGAGATCGATCGGTCCGTCCGTTTTCGCTGAACGGAGAGAGCACGCGATGCCGTTTGCACGGTAACGAAACGAGCGAGAGCTGGAAGAATATTGGGTGGAAACGTGCCGGACTGATAATTCGATCCCAGAAAAGCGTTCGTCTCGGAGCGTCGCGCGGATTTGGGTCACTGGTTCGAGGCCTGTTGAATGCCAGACCGTTCCGCCGATTTCGTCGCTGCCTCGCAGATTATGATCTTTGCTGGAGGCTTCGGGCGACCGACGATGTACACGGGACTATTTGAATACCAAGAGGGACCTACGGGCACAAGAGCGGAAGGGAGAAGGGTTGAAAGGGAAGGAAGAGTATCACAGATCAAATCGGCGGGCGGATTTGCCTTGTTCGCGCGATTTCTCCGCGCGATTCCTTCGCCGCGTTGCGAGAACGATCCCGCTTAACGAAATCCAGCTTTCAGGATTAATAAATACCATGAAAACGCGAATGCGCTTAATCTGAGTCGCTTCTACCTCGCATAAATTTTGCGATATCTGCGACGCACTGGAAACATCGTCGAATACCTGAAGCTAGATCTTCCGGCATCAAGACGACAATACTTATACGCGGAAATTATTTTTTACGTCCAGATTTATGGATTGAGAAAGAACAGCCTGCCTCCGACTGCGGTAGGATATTTTTAATGATTTACAGTTGCGTTTTCGGATGGACCGCCAGCCATCAAAGCAAACGAATTTGTACGTTCCCTTGGAAACATCGAACGGCCGAGGTCGACGCGCGAAAATTCGGTAACGAGTACGTCAGCGATCCGGTAACTCCGGGTTATGTGCAAAGCGTGTGCCAAACGGGTAAAGGGCAGGGAGTAAAGAGGAAAAGGGACGAAATCGATAAACCACCCTGCCAAAGCAAGCCTCGCTCGATCGAAGCACACCGACACACCTCTAACGTCGTAACACTCGCCCCCGATCCAGTCGGAACGTTACGATATTCTGTGCGAAGAAACGCCGGATCATAAATCAAATGAACGCCGCTTACGACCACCGAATCTCAATGGCGAGATTCAATGGCGAAGAACGTAAATTCCTACGAATGAATGCAGATCCGTAAACAATCGCTTCCTATAGATATCTCGTGCTGTGATAGCTCTATTAACGATACTATAACATTATATTATCGATATTTTAAATACAACACTGAGAAATTTAGGGTACCGAATTTAAAATGCTATTACACTTGCTGCAAGTAATTTTGTAAGCAATATAAAATACTTGTTTTAATATCCCAGAATTAATTATAATACTGATAACAGTCTCTTAAATCATTTTAAAATATCGCTTACGATAATTGCATCAGCGGACTCGACATGGTGCTTTATATTTCGAATAACCAGAGTCTACATAACATTTCATCAAGCCATCGATATGAACATTATATGCGGCGTTATTTAATAAATGAGATACGCAAACGAGGTATCCAATATCATTAATATGGTAACAGGACATCATTTGCGGCCAGTTCAAACCGGGACACATTAATTGACCGACGAATTACACGAATACTTACGTGTAAATCTTCCGCTATTAAATCAGTTCCGCACAGATCTCGTTCGTGTGAGACCGGAATCGCATCGCATCGGTATCGCGTCACAGAGATTCCATCTGTTTTTCGATGAAAACGATAATTCTTCGCGAACATGCGAAGCGTGACGCAGCTAATGGGGAGAGATTTAGGGGCGGAGATTATAAAACACGGTTTGCGTTACTACGTTAACGTAAACCGACTGCGAGTTCATGCAGCGCGCTTGTCTGTGTATACGTGTGCGTGTGTGTAACAAAGATAAAAAAAAATAAAGGATAAAGAGGACAAGAGTCGGAATCGATAAACCATTCCGCCAGCTCAGCTCAGCCCAGTTCACCTGAAGCTCGCCGAGTCCTGGATAACGTTGTAATATCCATTGTGCCCGATGGAAAGAACCCTTGTGTCGGAAGCCATTAAAATCCAATTTTACAACCAGTGTCGCCGGCCAGCCAGACGTAAGCTCTTAATCAGACAGCTAAATAATGTTTTTTGAAGATAATTCTTACGCCAGCGTATCATCGCCGTTGTTTGTTTTCCGATTAACACACTCGTCGCTAACGACATTATTACCTAAACAGCTGATACCAGTTTTTCTTTTTTTTTACGCGTTCTAATAAATAATTTAATTGTAATTTTTCGTCGTCCTCTCCTTCTTGTATTATGTCTACATCTGAAAGAATTCTAAAATACGCATACATCTAACGTCCTAGATCCTAAAACGCCTAATAACAGGCGATCTGACAATAACAATGGCCACAAAACGCAATCACAAAATTAATAAAAAATAAAGTAATTGTGATGGTCGCTGCATGACCACTGTCGACCATTACATCACGCGCGTATTGTGCTACTATTGATTAATTACTGCACCAATCGCATGCGTAGGTTTAAAGGGTCAGAAGAACAACTTAATTGTAAAAAAAGGGTCATTACAAAAAAGGGCCGCCTGGATTGTTAATTGAACGAAGCTGGTTAAAATTGTACTATTGACCCAGAGAGATGCGGACCGATGTGTCGTCAACGATAAACGCCTATCGACCGGAAGCAACCGGCTACTGCAGGCACTGTCCTCGAAACCCTTTCCCTCCCTTCCTACCTACCTGCCTGCCTGCCTGCCTACCTACCTACCTACCCTCTGCCTACCCCTTCCCCCTTCTACCCCATCTCGCGCACAGGCACATTCAGTCGTAACGTTGAAGCGTTTCCCCTGTTTTGTATTCACGAATTCCTTGGCCAAGGATGTTCCGAAATGTCTGAGAGTCTGAAATGAAAATATCTCACTCCCCCTCTTCAATCTTCGAGACGAGATACCGCGGCGATGCGATTCCGATCGGCGCAGTTTCTTGTCGGTACAGGCCGGCATACCGTCTGGTATATATGCACGTTCCCTAACCCAGTTTAGAGCGGCAAGTGCGACGGAAGGGTGGAATACGAGGGGTATTTTTACGACTCTGTTACTCGATATGTTTTCGCGAAAGAATCCCGTTCCTATCGAATAACTCTTTCAATTTGCGCGATAGAGAACGCGCGCGCCATGAAAATCACATTTTCGCCGGTCGCAAAGATGGAAAAGGCGATCTTTCAGATTCGCCCCGTTATTATTTCACTAGGCAGGATGCATATTTAGATCGAGAAAGCGCTTTCCCAGGTTTACATTTAATTAATAACAAAGATAAACAGTTTTATCTTTCAAATCACTCTTGCTTGCTTATTTCATACATAAAATTCCTGTGATTGAAAAGTATTAGAAAAACAGGAAAATGTTTCGGACTTCCCAAGTTACTTTCATTTATCCATCTTCGTGCGGCATTATTACTGCTCGCGAATACGGCGTTTCTCAAAAACGGTCATCGGGCGATTCAAATGGCAACTGCAGTGATATCGAAGATCGATTTAACTTGCTTACAACGCCATTCCGAGCAGGTGTTGCCGCCTAACTAAGGTGCCATTTCGAGCACGTGGAACCCATCAAGGAGTCAACATGCCTGATGTATGGCGCCGCGCGACGTAATTGAGCATTCCTGATTTCTCCGATCTTCCTTAGGCAAGCTTTTATTACATTCGTCGGTACTCTGTCTTTTGCGTTCGAGAGCTTTAAGAGAAAATTAAAAGGATTAATAACGCATTCAAAGGAGATGACGCCGTATATGAACAAACAGAATCGATAGGATGATGAAAGGAATCTGTAATTTATTTCGTATTTTATTTCGTATTTTAATGAAGAAATTAATTAACGCAAATTGCTTCTTCCTATTCGCCTCCCATATAACACAGAAATTTGCAGCAACGTTGCTGCAATGTTGCTGAAAGCTTCTGTGCTGTATAGGCTACGTCATTTTAATTAATTGATACGTTACTTTAATCAATTATTTCATTAATCAAATACCAAAGATTAAAGTACTCGATCAATTGCGGAATTTTAAATAATCTTCTTATCAGTATTACAATCATCAATTTTATCTCGCTTAGTCAGCATCAATTAAACATGAGCTTTTCGGGACAGAATCATGTTTCTTTTTTTCGCAAAAGCTGCTGAAACAGGCGTATGCTGCCCCTATAAGTCAAGGTATTAATATTTGCATTTCATTTCCATTCTCCGGCGATCAAGTAGCCAACGGGTTTTCTTACATGCGCCGCTGCGTGCGAAGCGTTCGATCGATCGCTGAATAACGAGGAAATTAATTAATTATTACGCGTGGTCTGCGCGTGAGAGACAGGCGCAGCTTGGTCCCCGAAAGAGGCGGCTTCACAGAATAACGATTACTGGAGCTTCGAAGCTCGGCGTAGCGCACGCCTCGATGGTGATAAATGTTGCTCCGGGGGTCGCTTGTCGCACATCACCGAATTAAATTAACCTGGACGAACGTACCCGGAGCCCCGATAACGTAAGTCTCGTCGAGAGCTCGACAAGGAGAACCATTGATCAATAAGTAATCGCAAACGTGATCGCTCGGAATCTCTGGGCTTCTTTCGTCGCAATTTCGAAGAGATACAAGTCAGCGCGTTTCGTCACGGTTCGTCTCTCGCGCAAAGTGCGACCGTGAGAATCGTCGATCCGTCGAAGAATGAAGATGACACGAAGAAGATGCGACCGATCAGCCGCAAAGGAACGCTTGCATAAGGAAGGGTGACATGAAGGGTCACCAGCGATTCGTGCCACTCTTCCGATACGGTCGATCAGTGACAACCGATCCTTGCTAGTAGCCGAGATACGCGGTTATGCGTAATCAAAGGGCGTCTTGCGCGACGTCGCCTCCATCGAAGAGCCACAGCAAAGCGGGGTGCCCTCTCCGAAGGGTGGCGGTGCCGCAGGTGTGCCCCGCTCCACTCCACTCCGGCGGCAGGCAGGGTTGCCGCGGCTGTTGGCCGACACACGTTGGCGTGGTGAGAGGCGCGCGCGCTATGCTTTTATTTCCTCGACTTCCTCCAACCCCCCTCGGACGGTCGGTCGACCGGCTGGCTGCTGGTCGACCGACCGGCCGGCCTTCCTGCCTGCCTGCCTGCTTGCCGTCTGCTCGAACGAGAAGGTGAGCAGCGAAGGGCGGTGGACGGCCAGTAGGGGCGGCTGGTTGGGCTGGTAGGGGAGGCAGGTATCGATTCCATCCTGCATGGAGAGGAGAAAGACCATCGCCGCCCCTCCGTTCTGCCGCCCTCCCGCGCGTCAAGTCCCTCCAAGCAACCTACGCACTCCGGGTCACCGGGTCAAAGCTCACGGCCGCCGGCTCACTGTTGCTTCTCCTTCGAAATGGGTCTCCTGGCGGTGGCGGTTGGTTGGTGTTGCGCCCGCTGTTGGTAGTGCGTGCCCGTTTTTCTGTAAGCGCACGCGTGCTCGCTGATCCGCTCTCTTCTGCGTTTTTACGACGGCAGCGAAATGACGCGCATTCTGCAGCGAGATTAATCCATCAGCGTTCGCCTCTTGTTTGTCCCGCGGTTCGTTGTCGCGCAGTTACATCGGTATAATTGTCTCGCGCGATGTAACCGAGAGCGAAGAACGAAGCGGTAACGATCGATGCCGCGGCTTCACGACTGACACAAGTAACACCGTTTGTGTCAAGCAAACAGTAACGTATCGATCATGTTTTCTCAGCCGCGAATATTTTGCCCGGTTCCCTTGGTCCATATCCTCCCTACGCGTTACTGCCCGTTAATGTTCGGAAAAATTGGGCGTTTTATTTATCGTGGCAACGTGCGTGCGGATATGAACGGTGCAAAAAAGCAATCCACAATTTTTACTGCAGTTGATGTACTTTAGCGTATAACGACGTATTTTTACAGCGTAATAACGGCCATATTTTCAACCCCTCGCTGGCATTCTCGACCCACCGATGGGACTCGACAGCTTGACAATCTCCTTTAACCGGTCTACTCTCGCAAGCAAATACACCTCGACACAGTCAGCATGATATAGCTGCAGTAATCCAACGAAAAGAGTCCGAAAGAGAGGCAGAGAGGGGGTGAGAAGGAGGGTAAGAGAGAGACAGTGAAATACAATGGAATTGTGTCGTACATTAACTCTGTATAAATTTATTTTGTCCATCTTCGTCAGAGAACGTGCTAACGTTGCATCGCGCTCGTGCATCAACCTCGCGCGAGATCATTATGCATGGAATTAGCAGGAGAATCACAAAGGATTCTCTCGTTTAATCGTAATCAGCTCGCCGACTGCTTCTCATCTTCTCGTCTTCAAGTCTGACCCTTCATGACTTTGTGAGATCATGTGTATTTCAACACTTTAGCGATAGTTCATCACGAATCCGCTGCGAATCCGATTTGCTCTTGAAATAGGAAAATGTCGATATTTAATCGCATTTCGCAACCGTTAAGGACCTGTCGCGAGTATCTCAAAAGACCATTTCTTCTGACCAGTTTTTCTTTAAAGGAAGATTTCGCCTGGAGCACTGCGACCTAGAAAATCGATATTGTCCAGTTTTCCAGCACGATTCTTACGTAATTGAATTTTAAACATTCATAAATTGAATTCGAGTGCCTGGAGAGAAAAAGCTCGTTTATTGAGTAAGACTCATCGCTCTGCACTTTTTTTCAATCGCTAACTTTTCAATGAGTTTCGCGAACATTTGCATTGGACTATCTGCTGTTGCTGCTTGCCGAAAACTGCCACGATCGATATCAATGATTCTATAAATTCGATGTGTTAATACAGAAAGAGAAGATATGTTGATAAAGAGCAAATAATTTAAATAAACAATATATTATACAATATTTTTGCATATGTTAACTTTACAGTTTAATTTAAATATGTGAATGTTTAATAATTTGCACATAAATGAAAAGGATATGTACTTTACAACTTTTTTATTGTTACTTTCCGATATTGTGTCATCTTGATTATTTGATAAAGTATTAATGATATTAATTGAGATATAAAACGCGATGCTATTCATCATAAATAACGTAGCACTTTAATGGCGAAACACACAGAGCATCTATGCAATTTGTTAAACTCGCAGTGCAGAGATTTCTAGCACATGTGGCCAGTGGCTTCAATTAACGTCCAATTATTTTCAAGGCACTTAATCAACGAATGCACAGGTATTGTACACGTTTCATGAACTATTTAATTCTATTACCGCTCTCGCGTGCTTCAGCGCAGCAAATTTTTAATTAGCGAGTAAAGATTATTACGTATCCGCATGCAGGTATGCTACAATATACGTGGTATTTTTGTTCATCGCGTTTTGTGAATCGGTCACTGCAATTCTCAAATATTGTCTTACAACGAGCTTGTTCTTTGACATGTATAAAAAACATGCTCGCTGAATAGATTTTTTGTATACCTTCAAACGAATATTTCAAAATTGTTTTATTAATGCAATAATCACCAAGAACAAATTTATTTGAACAAAACATTGAGGTAAAAGTATCTGTCATGTAGCATTAAAGCGAAACTTTCGTTTTAGATTTTTCAGATTACTATATTGCAAAAAAAGCGTGACTTTTTCATTGAAATAATTTCTCCAAAATTGGCATATCCAAAAGCAAGTTTTCTTTGTCCGGAATTCTTATTCTTATTAGATGTAAGACAATGGAATATTTAATAACAGAGTACTAAGAATTTAAGAAATTATTTTAAAAATTTTAGATTTATGAACTATGCATATGAAATGCGCTTTAAATATACTTTAAAGCTACGGTATACTTTAGAATGTTGAATATATATGAAAGATTATATATTAACAGTGCTTAGCTACTAGTATCGTTGAATGTTTGATGAAATCTGTGCCAGAAACATTTCTCCTTCAACACCTTTTTACAGCAGGCGCGAAGTTAAATCTTACCTTACGCGAAAGAATGTGATTCTAATTTAAAATAAAGACACAATGAAGACATTACATACTAGCTTAATATTAAATGCTTTAGTAAGATCTAAAAGGGAGAACTCTCTGTGCTCGACTGCACATTCATCTCTGCATTGGCACGTGAATGTGTTAATGTCGATATATTCATTGAAAGCTGATTGGCATGCTTGAATCCTCTCGAGGTTGCGTTTGCTGTCTTTTTTAATATTTAACTCCGTTTGTTAAATCGTACTTCCAGCGTTTCCATTGGAATATTCGAAGTGGTAGCAAACGGTACATGAAAAGGTTCGTCGGTGCGTGATCGATCTTCAGTTGGAGTACGCTGAATTTCCGAGAGAAGTAGGATAGATTCGCGAGTACACATTTATGAGGGAAAACGCGCGCGCGCACACGTGAAGAGAGACAAACACTCGTAAGCACTGACGTGGATTCAGCGAGATGCGTACCTCAGGATGATGCGCTCTCCATCTTCAGCTTGTTTACGAGAATGAAGATCTCTACTGGGCGTACATCTTGGATTTTCGCGCGATATCCGGAAGAGTCGATGAAAAAGTGCGGAGAAGCGGTCAAGTTTTCTCTCTCTCTCTCTTTCTCTTTCCTTTCTACCCCGCCGATTCCCTCGAGTCCACTTGGAAGCGCTCCAGGAAGCGGCCGCGGAGAATTTCGCATATATTATGAAAATAACGACGTGGCTCCCAGACTATTTGGATGTGTGTTACGGGACAGACGAAAATCCTCAATTCGAGAGGCAAGATCGATCGGATCGGAGAGGGTGAGTCTCGCGAGGGAATCAAGGGAGATTCGAGAACAGCGCGTGGCCTACCGAGATAAATCTAAACCGAAACAGCGATGAGAGAGAGCAAGAGAGAGAGAGAGAGACAGGAGATCAGAGGATGTGCAGGTGCCGCGCGCGTTTTCGCGAACATCGCACAAATCGACGATAGATCGTCGCTGCCGAGATCGCGGTAATTGGCGAGCCAGTTCGGCATTGCCGCGCGAGATTAATGGTGGTGAGGGTAAGTTACCACGCCATTTCCGACGAATAGATTTTCGAGTCGCCCGGACGATTAGCGAGCCGCGTGCGCGCGTCCCAATAATTTATGCGGCGCGACAATGAATCTCCGCGGGAAAGCGTTTAGCTAATCGCTAATCGCGCGCGCGCGCTGCTCGGTCAGAAAATCTCGCTTGAGTTATGCGAAGCGTATTAACCGGCGTTTCGCCGGCTAGGTAATCGGTGGATGTCACGGACTGGTTGCTCGCGCGACCAGACACATTGTGCACACATGACTATGTACCGTTGATGAATCGCAAATATAATGTAACAACAAGGCGCAGGATAAGGGGGTGGGCGCCGCGCGCGTGAATGTGCTGTCGGGCATATCGGATGTATTCGAAACGTGGCGCGCTGCCGCGTCCTCGCGCGGGGAGAGAGAGGCGGGTTTGATGTGTTTACAGCTAGCGCGGTTAGTGTCGACTGCCGAGAGGATAAACGGCAGCAGCCGGGCTAATCTGCAATGCAGATGCGAGTACTTCTGTAACTTGTAACGCGAGCGCCCTAAGAGAGTCTCTTGACGGCGGGCCGCCGGCCCCGGGGGTCGCGAGTTGTGGACGAACACGCATACGACGAGAGCAAATTTGCCGATACCACAATGGCCGCTCGTATGCAGTTTGCGGTATTCCGCGCGCGGACAATATCGCGGGCCGCGCCGAGCGTGAACAACCCTTGTCGCGCGGCATGGGCTGGGATGCGCCGATGATCATCGTACAATAGGTCCAGTCCCTATCCCACGTAATTCCATACATTATTTTCTCTGTCGATCAGGCGCGTAAGGCATCCGCTCCGCGCGATGTCTGCTCCAGAAATCGTTCGTAACGGTCATTAAAATCTGTTTGCGTTAGTTAGTTTGCGGTTTTGTTACGATTGGCAGCTCCCTCCGAACGCGAAAACACGGTGAATGGAATAAATCATCTATTAGCTGAAAAGCAAAGTTGCACGTCTCGTCTGTGGTGTAAATATTTTTTTCGTGGGGTTTCTCGTGGCTCTTCGTCAGACGTAAAATGCATGATTATATTTTTACAAGCTGCAGGCGCATTCGCAGAATTCACATTCGTGAAATAATGTTTTTGTACAGAAGATATAATTTTTAAAAATATATAAGAATTTTACACTAACAATTGTTATTTTTTATTTGTAGAAAGTAAATGTGATCTGAAAGAAACGAGATAAATTTTATTTGTAACAAAAAATAACTGTAAAACTGAATTCGTTGTTGTATCTTCTCCAATATGCGAGAGCAAATCGTCAATAAATGACACGGTGTCGGTATGTCGGCATAACGTTAGAAGCACGAGAAGTGCGCGTTTAATGGCACTCTTTTAAAGATTTAACGGCAATAAAAGTACGCTTTTAACGCAAGTCGGAAGCGTTTGTTGCGATATTTTGGCCCATACACCGTTCGCTTTATAGCCAGAACTGCGATACCAGATGTTCGCAATTCCGGCGTAGACGCAATCTTGTCTCTATTGATTCCGCTAAAACTAATCGCTTGGAATCTAAGTTCGCATTCACAGCGCGCATTAAATGTATCAAATGTTTATGTTATATCGCAAGTCTTATTTATAATTTACAATTTCCCTATTAATTACCCTGATTAATCTGTCGGATTTGTTATTAATCCATCTATTAGCAGAGGATGCATCAACCGAAAATCAAGCGACATTTATTATTGTTACCCGAATGTGCGAATGTGCAGAGTATGCGATTATGGGCACCGAACTGTCGCGACTGATCGCGTTTTGGGCACGGATTCCAAATCGTAGTCGATTTGATCGGAATTAACCGTTTTTCCTCGCGCCCCCCATCGACAATTCATCGCCGATCGATTTCCCGTCCGATACCGATGGGTTAGGCCGATCGGCACGGTCCCGGTATGGAAATAGCATCGCGCGCGCCGTTCGTCCGGGGGGCCAATAGGTGTCGGAGGCGCCTCGGTTGTTCCGGGACTTTGTTGAGAAACTAGAACGAGCTTACATCGCCTTCGATGGCGTCGTAGGGTCGTGCCTGGGTCGTGCCTGGGGCGGCACCAACCACGGCGCGGAGAGGACGACGACGTTGACGTTATTCCGCAAAACTCAGAATCCAATATCGTGGAACGCGCCTCATTCACTCTCTCTCTCTTTCCCTGCCTCTCTCGCCTATCGGTTAGCTCCCCCGTTCTTATCCTTCATCCTTCCCGGATATCTTTCCGGTGTACTTCACACGTGTCGTTTCTCCGTCCTTCTTTATCTCCATTCAGTCCTTCGGTTACCAGTCTCGCGGAGAGAGAGAGAGGAAGGGCTTAATGGTTCATCTATCTGCCGTTCGTGGACTAGGAGCCTCTCTTCTTCAGCTCTACCTCCCTCTTTCGTTCCTTGCTATCGCTCATTTTCCAACCTGTACTGTCGTTCTTTCTCTCGGGTGGGTATCAATTCTGGGATGGGTAAACGCCTATAGTAAACAACGGCCGATATGTCGATATTCCTAGCGAAGACAAGGGAAATAGGCTGTGTGTTCGAAAGGATCGGCACTGCCGAAGAGAGGTCGTATCTGCAAGAAAGATGGCTGGATCCAAAAATAACCAAACAGATCTGCGAGTATCATCGAAAGTTTTACCGAGAATTTTCACATTTTTTTCCGTTTCGAAACGATAAGCTTAATTGGAATTTGAATGTTCCACGGTATTTTTGCAAATAACTGCTCCCGTATATGTCTGTTTCCTCGTAAATACCAAAACTAAAAAAAAAGATATTCGTTCTGCAAATGCGAACGGTAATGTTTTATTGTTAAAAAAAAATCGGAACAGTTTTTGAATTGCATTTAATGGACGTGATGGTGGTGTATATGTGACACGATACTCGTATTACAACGGCAATATCAGACTTCACGTGCCACGTACGTTAAAAATTAAACACCCGTGAGATGCTTGGTTGGTTAGTTCCTCCGTCGATATTCGATCAAGAAATTTGCTCTTCCCTTTTGATATCCGAGAACATTGATAAACGATCGGCGACAATTACGTTATTGAAATTTACACCTTGTTGCGCGATCACGAAGACGAGGACAGGATCCACCGTTCTGTTACTTTTATATCGATCCTCGATACTGGTCCCCCTCCCGATCTGTGTCTCACAATCAGTCTCCCTTCACCGCCGCGCTATCGCGAACTGAATCTTCAACAGTATCAGTTATGCCATTTACATTTATCTTCCGACTCGACAGCATCTAAAGCTTGCCCGACCTCCGCCGGTTTCTTTCGTCATGTAGAGAGCATCGCGTTCAGTACGGCCAATTCAATTTTAATAATATATAATGCGCCGTTTTCAAGCGATTTCGCGAGGACGCGATGGTCCCGTCTAATGCAGATTTTCCGCAGACTTTAATCTGAAAAGAGACGTCGGCTTCGAAAGCAGCTCTTTTGAGAGATGTTTTATTGCCCAAGCGAAGGGATTTTCCTTTTTCTCCTCTTTCCTTTTTTTCTTTTTACCGGTTGAACTTCGGGTACTCAGAGTAACGAACTAGAAAAATATCACGACTGAAATCTTCATCTTTAATCTCAGTCGCAACAATCTCTTCTTTCATTTCCGTCACTCGTATGTTTTCAAATAATCACCATCTCGATCAGGGACTTCGCGACCTAAAATGCAAGATGAAGTGCTTTCATGCATGTTTGTGAGTGCCTTCTCGTAAGAATTCCAACTGTTTGTAAGTACTATTTGCATATCTAAAATCAGTTGCGAAAAATATTAGTTAGCTTAGCGCAAACAAACATTGCATTCTTATATTTACCGAAAATAAAATTAATCAGACAAAAATAATTTTGTACATGGATTATTTCATATGTTTCAACGCAATCAATTTGCACGATGTTTATGTGTTATAAATCCACGTGAATCGAGACACACGTATCGCTTTTTGTAACGTGAATTGTTTATTTTCCAAGAATCCATTTTGCATTCTGATCATAAAATGTTTTTACTACTTCCATTATAAAAATACCTTTCCACATCAATATTTATCTACTGAATAAATATTGATAATCTTACGCGGAAAGTACGGGTGCATTATGCGCTTCACTTGAAACTGTGCCGAGAGCGAACAAACAAGTTGCAGAACTTCATACGCTCTATTCCTACGGCTCGCGGGAAAAATTACAATAGATTTTGCTTGGTAAGCAGTCTGACCGTACCGAATCCGCTCATAAATATTAAAGAAACGACAACGACAGTGCAATCAATCTTACGTTTTATATTCCCGTGTCTACCCCCGACGCTGCCCTTGTCCGACATTACGCTATTCGATAGAGCGTTCGGCATTAACTCGAGTCTCGGGATATTAAAGTTGAATGGGGGAATGCGTTCCATCCAGTTTTATCTCCCGGCTGCGATTATCTCGCGTTTCGTCGATAAAGCAAAGTCGGGATCGGGAATCGACTTTATGCCGCGTTTGCACGCAATTTATTCGCCGCCCTGATCTCAGACCACCGAGGAATGAAATCGCTTTACAACTGGCGAACAAATCACTCTGATTGGAGGGTGGCGCACAGCCAAGGGTGCGCCGGAGCAGGGAGAAAGAGAGGACAGCGCGATAAATTCCCATGGTAAATAAAATGTCCGGTGTAATGGGTTTTCAGTGCGCCGTAAAGATCGAATGCTGATCAGGTTCATCAAATTTTTACGACCTAATGGCCGATTGCGAAAAGGAGCGATCGGATCACGTCTCTCGGACGATGTCGCGGTGTCCGAAAGGCCATTAAAGATTTATATACGTATATACCCGTGTCTCAATGGAAAATAACGATACGCTCTATGCTTCGACGTGCTCGTTAGTAGCCTGTAACTCGTCGATTGGGTTAATGGGCGTGTTTTACGACGCTTGCGCGAGGCGCGCCGCGGAAAAGTTGCGAGATCCCTGAATGCAAAAGCGATCCCTTGAAAGCCCCATCGAGAGGATACTTCACCACACGCGTACCTTCGTGCGGAAGCACGCTAAAAGTTTCGCGCGCGTCGCAGCCAATCGAGTAATGACTCGAACGAATCGCCACGTGCCTATTCTTAAAGTTCCACGAAGGAGAGCGGAACCGACTTCGGGCGAATCGGAGACCGAGTCGAAGGTTCCGGAACTCGTGAGGAAGGGGTGGAAACCGGGTCCATTGCGAGGAAGGGACGGGGAGGAACATTTCGCGCGAGTTGTAGCGCGCGGCCTATGACGAACAGAGTTTTCCACTTTAAAGCTGCGAGGATGTAGTTGTAGAAGATCGGGCGGTACTTCGAGGCTTTTACTGCTCGGAATCGGAATTCCAGGAAGACCCTTTGTTCCAGCCCCCGTGCACAGAAAAAAGATATTTGCGGGTGGTACTTACAATGCGGATATCTGGTCGTGATCGCCTTTTCCTTTTTTATTTTTATTCGAACAAATGGGAGTAATTACAGTGATCTTATGTCCCGCGCACTAAATCGAGGAATAAAGTTGAAAGTAACGGTTACAACTCGGTGTTTTAACCTGAAGAATAAAGTTTTCTCATCTATGTCGCCTACTGAAGTTTGCTCATAACTCGTTCTCGTTTGTGGCTGAATGAAACTTAACGGGAACGATGTGTCGAACGACGTCCAATAATCGGAAAGACGATATTGAAAAGAAATTTGGGAAAAATATTGAGACGACTGTATTCCTGTATTCCGTTAAACAACATCTGAGAGCCACAACGACGCGAGACTAATACAATAAATTTGCAAATTAGCCATTAAGTACACCATTAAGTACACCTCGTGAAATGTAGATGGTATCTAATTTATGGAAACTATTCCCACAAGAACGGGGGATGTAGGGCGGGAGGGGAATAGAATGGCGATAAAATATATTTCGTCATAACGGCGCGAACATAATGTTCTATTAGTGCCTTCAATAGTGCGAGTTGCCCGTCCGTGCAGAAACGCATTCGAGCGCATTTCATGACGTTCCGCACGGCCCGAGGCTGCGGGGAAATTGAATAGCGCAAGCATAAGCTTCTCGAAACTAGGCGGTCATTCACGCAACGGGGACACTGGTAATAATTGAACAAGGATATCTACAGGGCGATGGTTGCTTGTGTTAAATCGAATAATCGTCTCTACGTTTTTGTATTTCGCGTGGCGACACGCGTTCCGCGCCCGTGGCGATTTATGATGCACGATATCCTTTTACTCTTTTTATATTCCGCATATTACATGCAACATCCTTTACTTCTTTGATCATGATATCTCGCATGGTAGTTTAAATGTTCAAAAGTGCTTAAAGTAGTTCAAATATGTATATTACAAGTACTTATATGTATAAACATCTTATTACATAATTATATACTATTATTTATTATTATTAATTTTAATTTAATTTATTTAATTTTATTATATATATTATTTATTTAATATAATTATATATATTAATAGATATTTAATTTTATAAATATTTAAAATATATTTTAAAAGTATTTTTTAGTAAAGTATAAATCTCTCGGCTTTTGTACATCCACTTATACTTTTATTTATCTTACATATCACACGCTTATGAATTCTCATTATGAAATAAGGCAGGTACGTCCATGTGCAGTGTACACGCTGTCACACGAAAGAATCCTTTGTCTTCATGCATAATGCAGTGCCGAAACAAACTAACCGCGACGAAGTCGAGCGTAGAAAAAAAGGGGGTAAATCTCTGCGGAGTCGTTAGCAGCGGCGAACCGGTAACTCGGATCACGTGATACATTCACCCTCACTCTAAATCTCCTCGTTTTCGCGGTTCCTTTCTCCCGGTGTTTCCGCTTCCTCCTCCATCTGCATCCGTCACCCCTTTTCCGTGACCCGACTTAGCTGCTATCGCGCGGCGCGACTCGCTATCAAATTAAAGCCCCCCCTGAATGGGCTCGTTAACGACATCGCGGCGCACAGCTTCTCGGTGGGACTCATTAAATTTATGTCGCGGCAAAAGTTTCATCCGGAAACGACGAATCGTTCCTTCGCGAAGCTGAGGGGTAGCTGCCTCGCGCCGCGTCGTCGTCGTCTCTCACTGCAAATGCTGCGATGGCAGGGTGAGAAGGAGGAGCGAGAGGCACGCGCAATTCCGGCAATTGCAATGCACCTCTTTGCAAGAAATCCTCCGCCGGTAGCGAAATAATTCGCCGACTTAATTCATTTGCTCATGAATCCCCCCTTATCTGCACTATCAGGGGGTATCGTTAATCACGTTGATTGTATACGTGTGACCGGGAGGCTTCTTGTAAAATCCTCGCTAACGAAATTTCTCGCGAGAAATGCAATGAATTAAATATTATAGAATTCTTTAAACGTTCCTTCAATTCATTTCACTTCAATTGAATTGAATAATGCCGACATTCTTATGCGCACATAATGAATATGATAATAGAATTATATTACTGAAATCGAATAAATTTGACATAGAAATGGTAAAAAGGCAAGGAACCAGTGCCATTTTGTGCAATTAATTATAAATAACATCTACTATTGATTTATTCATGTAACAATTGAAAAGATTAATTTATACGCATAAAAACACGTAATAAAGAGAAAGAAAGAGAGAAGGAGAACAGACAGAAAGTGAATAGAAGGACAAAAGTTATCGCACATATTTTGTCGAACGCGAAGTACAAGATCTAAGTAATGGGACGTGATTCCGCGGAACGTGAAGCGTGAA
This sequence comes from Ooceraea biroi, assembly GCF_003672135.1. Lineage (NCBI taxonomy): Eukaryota > Metazoa > Arthropoda > Insecta > Hymenoptera > Formicidae > Ooceraea > Ooceraea biroi. The sequence goes on from NC_039515.1 coordinate 2,757,264, forward strand.
ATGAAAAAAGTGGGAAACGATATGTCCTTTGTTCCCACGGTCGCCAGAAGACATTTATCTGTCGGGAGTTATCCGATGTCCGGCTAGAATACCACTTTTCCACTCCGCACGTAATCGTGGGAGTGAATGAGTTTGTAAACAAGTTTGCCCCGAGAGATTTTTCTCTTCATCCGATCGTGGCGTCTGCCCTGTAAATACCGTAGACGTGCAAAAATGATAGGGGGAAAGCGCAATCTGCCTGCCTATTTAGGCGGAGCTGTAGCTGTAAAAGGACGGGGTAGCGAGCCGTTCGGTTGCGCGCTTCATAAAAAATACAATATAATGAAATTCCATGAAAATACAATATCCGCAAAATATCTGATTATTATACAATATTTATATTAATTAATAATGAATCATAATTAATCATTTCTGGTAGCGCGAAATATTTCACATTTATTATAAAGTAACTTTGAGCTAATGAGATTATAATAGATCCAATATGGCATTTACATTATCCCATATGATATTTTCAAAAATTTAATGTAAAATTTGTGGTCTTTAGAAATAAATGAGTCTCATAGATGAGTTATATTCCCTTCTGCTTTTGTATATCTATAATTAATGCAATTATGAAGTGCTTTATCAAAATAAAGAATTTTTATTCCAGGCATCTTCTCGTCCCACTTCACCTATCAATAGACAAGAAAGTGCGCTTATGAACGTCGCACAAACGGGCCTAGAGACATTATTCAAAGATCTCGGCGAGGAAGACGAGGTATGCTGAGGCGCGCATTATACGTCGGAAATGGCGCGGAAAATATCGGGGCACGCGGGTACCAGGAAGTTGGCTAGCTATATTGCAGCAAGCGGACTATTATTTACAACCGCTGATGATATTTCGGAAAATCGGCGCCGTGCATCCAGCGAAGTCCCGCTGTAAGATGAATTCATTTCCGTTACGTAAAGTTTGTCGTTCCGCGCCTACACGTGAATTCGCACGGACACGCGTGTCGTTTCATCCACATCGTTCGCATTTACATCCACGAGCCGTTCCATCCGATCGTCCGTCAAACGTCTCTTTCACTCGCACGATAATCGGCATCGCGATAACCAGCCATTCGTTACGGACTCGCACCAGTTTGCGAGCTTCTGCGAGCATCGCCTAGCGCGAAGGACGGAGATCCGACGACGTGGAAGTGGATAGTGGGTGGTTGCGGGCGTGAGGAGGGGTAGGGGGGAGACGCGACGTGCGAAACTCATTAATCACTCGGTAATTAAATCATGCTCGAGCCGCCGTCAACGGCACACGCTTAATTGCCAACCCTACTGGCCCGGGTATCTCTCAATCTCCCTCTCACTCGACACTCTCGGTCTCGGGTGTCCTTTCCTCCTTTTCTCCCTCCCTCCCTCTCGCCCGCCCGCGCATTCCGTAGACGGATGTGTACGGATCGCGAAACTTTCCCTCGTCGTTCGGTAACTGACTGGATGAGAATCCTCCGAGTCTCATGGCAATCGGTATAACGGCAGAACGTCAGAACATCGTTATTTCCAAAGGGGAGTTTCGCATGTCACTAACTCCAGTAATTCCGTATTTGGACAAAGCAAAGTTATTATACATTTGTAGATATATATCTATGAAATAATAAAATTATATCGTAATGAGGAATGTAAGTAAAAGTGAAGGTTTTTATTTATTTATTTATAATTTTTATGTTTGAGAGGCGCTGCGTTAAGCAGATTATGCTAATAAATTAAAGGAACCTTCGCACGCGCATGTAATTTGAATAAATTTCGATATAGGAACGCGTGTTTTAACAAGAAATTTAGCAGTTAATTATAAAATAATTATTTCTTAAAACAATTACTCGTCGACATCGTGTTTGCATTTTTAGTTGATCGGCCATCGAAATGACCTTGGAAAAGTGTTCGAGAAATTCCTCGAAGTCTTCAATAAATTATGACCGAACATCTGGCGAGTGTTGAGGAAAGCTGGTGGATAAACGTAATCGCCGGAAACTGGTCAGTCTTGTAATCAATCAAATTCCAATTTAATTAGATTAGAAACTAAACAGTCGACCGCGTATCTACTTGGTTTTAGATAACTCAAGAAGCTTCTTTTATGTTTTCTCTTCTTGACGTGGCGGTAATTTACGTTATATTAAAGTTTGTTTCTATTAAGTTATTGTAACTAACACTTTGCTTAATCTTAATCACTTTCCAGAATCTATCTAAAATCTCGAAAAAAAGCGATTTTTATGCAAAATTATGCACGAATACTATTTGAGTTTCCTACTGAACATATTACTAATAATTTAGTAGACTCTCCAGTTTGAGCGGTTGACTTTGGATATTTCCGTGATGAAAGGAATTTCTGAGATATTTAAGTTCCGCGGATCAAAAATCTCGTTTTCCCTATTCTTCACAAGATCTCTTAAAGAGATACCTTCGATATCTATTTCTCGACGGATGATAATATTGGCATAATCGATTTTTCAGGCCTCTATGATAGTCTTATTAAATTGCGCTAAGTAAGTCGATTTGCTTTAACAGGGAATGGAGATGGAGGATTCACCACGAATCCCGCAAGGCAGAGATTATTTCCTTCAACGCGATGCTAAGAGAATCCTACTTACAAACCGTTATCCACAAAGTCTTTATAAGACTTTCGTATAGGGATAAAATATATTTCTTGAGGAATATAATAATAATAATATCAAAAAATAATTTATGAAATATTTTATTGGCGATATCATTGATATTAATTAATCTTATACGATTAATTTTTATAATGCCACAATTGATATCGTAGAATCTTATTCACGTTTATTCTCTTTCTCTCCTTGATCTCAAAAGAAGATACTCTTAAACAGAGAGAGAGAGAGAGAGACTAGGTTTTATTAAAATTTGCAATTAGATTGATATATATTATACAGATAAATTTTGTCATACATATTTTTTGAAGATACATGCTCCTTGATTATTTATATGACATAACGTGATGACTTATATCACATAAAATGGTGAGTTTCTGTCGTAAAGTACGAGGGTAGCAAGTCACAAATCCTGCAGACGGTCCCCTTAGGTGAAGAAAAAAGTTCCCCCGGGCGTAACTCCGTCGGTGGTCCAACGACTTTCGAAAAACAATTTGCCGGCGACTGTTGCGAGAGATGTGTGTCAAAGTCGAGGAGTGAAAGGGAGAGAAAAAGAACGAAGGAACTTCTATCATAAATCAAAGGACTCTTTTCGCTACGTTTTTTCTTCCTTTTCCCTTACCGTTCCGTATCGGAATATCGTTGAGAATATTTTACGTGATTCGAATCGAGAAAATTTAACGCTCCGCGACGGTGTACGACGTAATCAGAAAATTTAACGCTCCGCAACGGTGGTGGGCGATGTAATCTCGCCTCCATCAGACACAAATTGAATTAAAAAGAAATAGAAGAGGAGAAAATATTTCGCACCGCGGTTAAGTAAGTCAGGTGGACTTGTACGCCCAGGAATATTTCCGAAACGTTCGATGGAGCTGAGAGTGATAGATCGGTCAGCACGTAAGATTACAGCAATCTCCATCGACGAGAGCCAGTGGAAGTTCAACGGGACGGATTTAGATCGCGGCCTTCGACTCGCTAGCCGACCTTCAAAGGCAATGTTCTGCGATACTGGTCCTGGGGTACGTATTTCTCGATCGGGAAACGGCGCGGAAATATCACGGCGCGACTGCGTGCCTTTCGATTTACGATTAATCGTAAAGATACGTCTCGACGTCGACGCGCGTTTCGCGAGCGTGTAAAACGCGCGAAAAATCCCGTCGCGCATATCGATGACGAAACGCGCGCTTCGCGTGCTCGTAATGCGTCGCAGTAAAACGGCATCGGTGGTATTTATTGCCGTGATGCTTCCGCTGGATTTCGTCGGGCAAAACGCGCAACTATTAGCCGGTGCAGCTCTTTTCTAGCGAAGTGTCGCGAGTTTTGAAAACTCCGAATGCAATTTCGCTGGCGAACTTCCTTCTAATGAGTTATAAACGCTCCGGAGGAGACGTGAAACGCAGGAAGTTCTTCCGGAAACTGGAACGACAGTTTTGAGGGCTGGGCAAGAGTCGGGGGTGAGTTTTGGCGGGTAAAGCCCGAGTATTAAGGGGCCATAAATTTCACCTCGTCAGTAATCCAGATACATTAAGTCGCGACTCAGCGTACGAACGTTACCCCTGAAAGGAGCACTTTGTTTTACTGGCAATATATTTAATCCGAGATAATTGACAGGAGGTTTCATCAAGATTCATTTATTTGTATTCTCCCCCCTATCTTATTCATATTCTTTTATAAATCGAAACATAAAGAGCAAAGTAAAACAATTAACTAAAATAAGGTTTAATTAAAATTTCCTCTGAAGCGAAAAATTCTTTTTCATTTTCAAGCTTCCGTCTTTGCAATTAGAAAGCGATCCTAGTGTAGCCAAAGATAGAGTGAGCTAGTCTTCTAAATAAAGATATTACGTATGCACTCGCTGCATAACAATTGTCCCAACGCGCGACGTGTCGCAAAAAGAGTAGCACGATCGCGAAAGACGGATCGGATCCTTTCTCTTCGGCTTTTTTTCTTCTTTTTTTTGCAAGGGGGACGCTTTTCATGGAGAAGTGGGCTGTTCCGTAGTGGATATCCCCCTGGCACAATGTCACTGCAGGACCGATGTCACAATGTCACGGAGCACTGCGGCAAAGTTTGCTTTCGCGACGGAAAACAAGGTTGCCCGGGTGGGTAATTAGCGGTTCACACTTGACCCAGTGAAAAAGTGTAGTCCCCGACCGCCAACTGTACTGTCCCACGCTCGTCTCGCATTGATGATAATAGCACCGCGAGTTGTTTACGCGGTCAAATCAATGCAACGAAAAAAAATAGTGACCGAACGACGGCGGAATAATTAATGTGGCCAATTAACGTGATCGAGCGCGCGTGCACGTATGCACGTCGTTGTTCGGCATTTCGTTCGCAGATACACGTTTTGTCTCTCCCTCGTCGTGCATTGAGTGGGTGCTCGAAGTATCGAGCGTCGAACTCGAAACGCTCAATTTTCCATTAGTTTTTCTAGCGTTATCGGCAAACGGATTAGCGCATAAATCGGCGTTAATGGCCGCTTGTTCATCGGGCGAGAAGCCGCGAAAGTGACAACGGCAAGTGACCGGCATCGGTCCGGATAAGCCCGGTGATGGTGGTCGAGCACGGTGTGATGTGACCGAATTGCCAACGAACACGCGTCCACTCGCTGGCGAGCGCGATTCATCGATAGTGGCGGCGTTAACTAATCTTGGATGATATGGAAGCCAAAAATAGGGATGGCGAGCGATCCGTCTACCCCCATACACCGCGCGAATCGAACGGATGCACGGGAATTTAATAATTGGAAATCACACGCTGCGGATTTGTAACGTTTCGAGCCCGACCGGTCGCGTTTTAATTGCGCTTTGGGAGAGTTGATTGCATCCACGCATTATGGGAAGAAGCGCGCAAAACTTTCGTGACGCTGTGTGCGTAATTCGACGTGCGCGATGTTTTAATTAACTATAAAAATAAGATTGATCGACAATTAATCCGTGAACTGACAGAGAGACATAGTTTCCAGTAAACAGATGGCAAAGCTTGAATCGTGAATTGAGATTGACTAGAGCTAAGCGAATGTTTATTTATATCTTTCGCACTGAATTCATCCGATCGCGTTCGGTAAGACACGCGAGAAACATGAGACGCGTGAATCATGTAATGGACAAAGTTAATTTATGGACAAGCTATACGCGCGCCTATGTCGACAGCATAATTCGCATTATAAATCATCGATGACGCGTGTGGCGTTACGACACAGCAAATATTTACCGTATATATTCGTAAGGTTTAACGTAGTTGATTTCGTGCCATGTGCAGCCGGCATGCGAATGCGATGCGTTTCGACGATGTGCGGGAAACACAGGCACGAGATACACAATCAATTAGAGCGGTACTACGGGGGCAATACGCGGCAATACAGGGCTGGAAAATCCAGGTATTACGCCGACGCCGCACGTATACACTGCGCGACATATTTAATATCGTATTGCCTATTTGCGACCGGTCGTGCGATGCAGTTTAACAAACTATCGACTGCTCCGCAGTTACGCCCAGTTACATAGGTAAACAGCGGATGATGTGTACTATGAATTTGCGGCTTTTCAATGTCGCATTATGCGCGCCCAATCGTGCTTAACTATCGAGCTTGGCCTGCGTGCGTGCTTAAATGGAACGACTAACGTCTATAACGTCGGTTCGATCAAATCACAGATGCCATTATCATTGGTAACCGCGCTCGGCGTGTTCGGCGCAGAGAAGAGAGGAGAGGCAGGACATTTGAATTGATTTTTTAGACGATGCTACATTATCCAGTCGACCCATAATTCACATCGGTTGGTTAATGAAATTTCCATCCGATTGCCAGCGTAAGTTTCAATGACTGCGGGGGTTGATTTCATGTGAGAATTGTAACTATAGGGTGAGAAACGAAAGGGTATCAATGCCGACCGAGGAAACTGTAATGCGGCCGAGTATGTGAATTACTGCGTTCGAGTAGATTATAAAATGAAGATGGAAAGAGAAGAGAAGAGGGAGAGAGTGAGACGACAGAGAGAGAGAGACAGATAGACAGAGCGGTGAGGGTAAATTCCGTATTTGTCTTTCCCATGCACTCTTTATTATCCCTCTGTCTACGGACTTGCACAGCAGAACCCGTGCTAGTTCCTCTCGGAACTCTTTTTTTTTTATCTCTCGCCAACATACCATCGCGCGCGACCAACACGCACCCATCAATTTCTATTCTCATCCTTTTCCATTTGGCGCGTATCCGTTACGTAGTCAGAATCCCGGTAATCTCTCGACGACAGAGATCCTCGCGGCTTCAAGTGACACAATGCTGAACAAATCCTTCCTCGTTCGCCCCAGATTCCCTCCTGTATTCCTCTCTCTCTCTCTCTCTCTCTCTTTCTGTCTTTCTTTAGCTGTTTTGCTTCCTTGTAGACCATTCCAGTGTACATTCCACCTGCCATCCAGCTTGCACTTTCTCTTCCAGTGGCTAGTTGCGGATTGCCGGTAGCTCGCGTGTCTGATAAATTTCAGTCATCTCCCTCGCACCTTATAGGTAACGACTTCGGTCACCGGGGGTGAGAACTGGATGGATGATAAAATATTAAATATGACGAGGAGTTTCTGAATTTGAGCGACACGTTGATTAATGACCACGTCTCATAATTAATCGCTCGAGCCTTGCCGTGGGCCAAGTCTCTTGCGTGGTTACGTGGAAGTTTTCTGATAAATGTATGTAAGATGAGTAATCAGAACTTGATCTCTCTTCTTTTTCCAAGAGTCACAGACCTCAATAAAATCTTGTCCAAACGACGACGTGTTTTACTCAACTCTCTCAGTTAACGGACAAAGGCATCAAAGGTTTCGTTATTCCAATTGTAATGAGCCACTTTATTACAACAGTGAAATTGTTTAGAACCGTTGCCCACGTTCCCTTTATTTGAAAATATGTAATACCTCCGGCTTTAATGAACGTTTGCAGATTGAAATGTTCACGACAAAAGACGAAAAACGTGATAGTACGATAACATCGCACACCCTGGACTATTTAATTATTGGCATTTATAATGATATGTTAATGCCTCTCATTCTCAGTATTCTCGATTCCCTTCGTGGAATGGGATATGAAAATTCGCTCATGCATAATTGATGAGTGAGCGCGCCCAGATATGTATGATTAACGAAACTAATTCTTTTGTCATTGCATTTAGCAGTTTCATAATGTGTTACAATAACCTTGCGAATGACGATATAGCCTTCCGTGATGGCGGGAAAGTTAAATTAATAAATTGATAAAATAATAAATTAATCTCGCTGATGCATTTTTACTTTGATGATCTCTCTCTCTCTTCTCTTTTCTCTCTTTTCTGTTTCCTATCCTCATGTCTCGCGAACAACTGCATTCTCTCCGTATTCTCTCTTGATATCCTTCAATAGTACTTAACTGTTCTTATCTCTTTCTCTCTCTTCTGTTTCCTCAACCTCTCTGCAATCTCTCCCTTTTCCTTTCATGTTTTATCCGATACTTCCGCGCACTCTTCCTTTCACATTTATGATCCACGGTTCTCTGCTTCCATTCTACATCTTTATCCGCGAGCTTTCATTCCGCGATCCGACTCACTAGAATTTTCTCTCTTCCTCCTGTCGCCCATTTCTTTCGCGAGTCTACCCTTTGATGTCGTTTATATCTTCTCATTCCTTCGCCTTCGAAGTCCCTAATCATTTATCGCTGCTATATTCGTCACTCTGTTCGCTCTTCCGACAGGAAATACCTTACGTTTTACAATGCATATAAATCACTAGTCTATTTTACTCCAATGATCTCCCTTCTACCTCGCTAATTTTTCTATTGCTTTTAAAACTTCACTCTCTGTCTCGTTCATGTCCTCCGCTCTCTCGGGGGACTCATTTCTCATCATGGTGTCGAAACTTTTTATGGTGTCGCAATTTTTTTATGACGCTTAAATCACTCTGAGAATTTTAAAGAGATGGACCGAAATAGTTGTTTTGAGAATTTTATGAATCCGCCGGATGAAAAGGACAGTCCCTTTTCAAACAACGTACCTCTCGCAACCCGGTCGTGTAATGAGCATATTTACGTGCTTAAGTGCAAAGTTACTGCAACGAGACCGCATCGCATGTTTATCGGCAGGATGGACTCTTCGAACTTGTTATTGATAATAATATTGGCTTATTATATTATTAATAATATTATTATTAATAACAATAATAGTGTTATTAATAATAATATTGATTCTCACACGTAATTTTCACGACAGTATTAACGACATCTCATGAATATTAAATACGGAATAAGTAAAACTTTGTAAAGGCGATCTATGCATACATAATCGCGCATTATTATTAACACTATTCAACGCGGAGGTATAAGAAATCGATAATCGCTAAGCAGTAAACTATGCTTTCAATTTTCCAGTCTGCTATGTTTATCTTTGATCAATTCTTATAATATTTTTGGAAATCTATCGGAAAAATGTCTACTATGCAAGTTTTCGAGATAGAGTGAGTGCAAATAATTAACTGTTGGGTGGAGTTGCAGATGAAGTTATAACAAAATAAAAACTTCACCCAGGAGTTTTCGAGGCCGGTGAATGTTTGATACTCGAAACGCTACGACTCAACCTACACTCAGTCATGTATCACTGACGAACGTGATCAAATCGCTGTGACGCAAATTTCTTTCGTACTCGTGTCACGTGTACGACAACTGTCAAAAAATAAATTGCGCGCACATGCAAAGATAAACCGTTGCGCGTCGAAAGGGCAATAATTGAAAACTTTTGTGCTCAATTATTCTGACGATGTTATTTCCTTCGCGTCACTTCACTAAAATTTCAGTTAACAAATATTTCCGAGTGTTTCTTGATTTCGCACGAGAGGCAAAAATTTGATGAGATTCTTTGTGAAAACGGAGACTTTTTATCACATTTTATAACTTGTTCTTCCACCACCGACGTCGCCTTTTTTGACTTTAGTCAATAACAGGGGCGAGGCGCATGCCGTAAAAAGTCGACGAACGTCCCAGTGAAAAAGAAGGAGATTGCACTGATCATATATAATGTACACAGAAAACGTTCCGCCGGAGTAGATCTGAAAGATAGATGAACCCCGTCGGGCTGTGTGTGCGTATTTGCTCACTATTCATTTTTCTTATACCTAAGGATGTCGCTCGCAATTGATCAATGCTGAACCAACAAATTTTCACGAATCAGAGAAACGCTTGCCAAGTAGCGCGGCAATGGCAATCAGACAAGCAAGACTGATCCTTACCATAAATAGCGAATTAAATAAGGAACACAATATTACGCTTTTTATTTAATATTTTAATTAATATTTATTAATTAATATTTATTAATTAATATTTATTAATTAAAATGTAATGAATATTTTTTATTAGTGTCCAATGCCAATTTTAGGCAGTATGTAAAATGGATAGACACGTCTCACGAAATTGCGAGCAAAGAATTGAATGAGAAATACGCGCCAGGAATAGAAGAGAGCTTTCGACACGAGGAAAACCGTTGAGGCTGTGAAATGGAGCGTGCGGAAGACAGCAGGAAGACTCGAGCTTCGAATCTTAAGCTCGCCACTAATCCTTGTGGCTTTGTCTTTGCGAGTGAACGGTGGAAGCTTGAATGTCTTCGGTTGGATTGTAGTTTCTACTGGATTTCTCTCTCTCTCTGTGCAAGCGTATACGTGTACATTTAAACCACAAAATCATTGTCCCTCTCAGTGCGGATCAACGTATCGAGTGCCATCGAGACCGTACGATTCTTATCGATCGCCATTTGCGAAGGGCGAAATCTTCGTCGGCGAGAAATCGCATGGTTTGTCGCGTGCGTGTAAGGAAAGTGTCAAGTGGATTCGCTCGGTTTCGTGTCACATAAACCAAATGTACCATCGGTAATTTAATTTCTCAAGTTTCGCCGCAAGCAAGGCACGGCTCGAAGTTACAATTAGAGACTCCGCGACGGCAATTACGCTAAACTTGCTCGACCCGATCATCTGGGCTTCGGAGATAATTGAACGGGGATCAAATGTTGCGACGACGGCGTTCGCGAGTCTTGTTTCTCCGCAGAAAATACGATACGAGCGCGTTTAAGATGTCGAGACCGTACCTAGGCTCGAGGTTCTACCGGCGACAATAACGATCATATATTGGCGGCTATATCGACAGCTGAGTTGCAATTCGATTTCAAAAGGTCGATTCTTTTCATGAAGAATAGACTAATTCTTCACGGATACGTTACATGGCTAAATTACATAGATATAACAGATATAACAGTACAGAAATAAATAATATAGGTTTTAAAGCAATAATTTGCAAATGTTTGGATTGCATGCGCCAGAATAGGCATTGTAATGTGCGATCATTAATACTTTATCATTACTTTAATTGATTATGAAAGTCCGCGAGGAGTTGGGAGAGTGACGTACGCAATTCGTAGTTGTTCCCGTTATTGATGGGCGAAGCAACATTGTTAATTAATCTCGTTAAACCCGACGGCGGTATTTCTGTGGTGCGGCGGTCCGCATTACCCGCCAAGTCGTTTCTCAACTTGTTGATTTAATTCGCTAATCCGCGGCGGTTCAATTAACTAATTCACCGATGTGCGGAGCTAAATTTTCATCCGGACGAATTAGGCGAGCGGTCTCGGCGAGTCCGCTAATCAAATTAGCATGCATACATATACATATCGTGTATAATCGCTACATCGTGATAGCGGTATGATTTGGTCGACGATGATAACCTTTTATCACGATGTCACGTAATTGATCATATCCTCGAAAATACCGATCTCGATCTCTTCCGGAACAAACAGTACTTTTCGAGTAATGAATAACACAGTAACAAAACTTCCAAAATAAAATCCTGCCAAATATCCGACATTGGAAAAATGTGAGACATGTGTCTGTCTTCTTAAACAATAATAAGTAATAAACATTCAATCTCTGATTGTTCCATGTGCGACCATGTGCGATGTGTATGCATACGGGTATATGTGTTTCTTGTTATTCCTACGTAAACCCTCTTACGTAAAGTTATATGGAGTACGTTACAAACTGTATTTGGCTAACGACGAAGTTGACATTAAATTTCAAAGTAAACAACGAATCTGTGAAACCATCGTATGCAGCAATCTAATCGTTGGGTTGCATCTTCTGCGGGTTTGTGCGATTCGATTCATTCTGCCGTACTGGCAAACTATCAAATCTGAGAAGTTCGTAAATTTCTCATTCAAGTATATCATTCAAGTTTCTTCAGACTGCGTGCTGGTATCTTTACTATCGTATTGCCCAGCTGGCATGGGCAATATCCTAGAAGCAGGCGCTTTTTGTTACTCAAAGGAAGACCGGGCAAAGAAGCGGCGTTCGATCCGACCTTGGCCGCGTTTCAAGATATATTCTTCATGTTTCGCCCTCCGAGAGAGAGGAGGGAGAGAGAGAGAGAGTGCGCTCATCTAGATATCGATTTGTACGCGTAATGCAGTTTGCCTGTATGCTGAAATCACGGACGTATCTGACTTCCAAATTTTTTTCGCGTGACAATTTGTGATTTGTCAGAACATTTTTAATGTAGCACGGAATGGGCTTACGAGATAAGTGAGATGAGCAGCAGGACGGACAGCACAAAACGCCGGAAAAAGCTGGAGAAGTTTTAAAATTGCAAGATTGAAAAGAGCACACAAGCGCAAAATAAAAAAATTCATTGCTCTTGCTGCTGCGTTCCATTTTGATTCAGCCTCGGGATACTTAGGAGATAATTTCTCTACAGTATTGTACGGAAAAGGAGGAAAAGTATATAAGTGCAATTTTGATTAAAAGTTTAATTTTCAAAATGTTACAATAGATACAGCAGATAATACAAAAGCTCTCAGATATACGGCATCGCGTTCAAGCTGATGTAGCTTGAAATGTACAAACTATAATAATATATCACACGATATTGCAGGCAACACATATAGATCGATACGTAATCTCATACATACGATGGTTAACATATTCGGAATACGAAAAATCGGGAACATTCTGAAATTGAAGAATACCGATTATTCGCCTTTCAACTTATGCGAATCTCGCGGTAGTGCATCCTCGGAGCGCGGAAAGACGGCATTGTTATTGGAGAATATAATTTATCAGGATGCACCGGAGTGAAGTAAGTAGAGTAGGAAATTTCGAGATGCATAAATTCCGTTTTGGAGAATGGCTATTTTCGACTGACCTCAATATATATTATCCGAGAGGAATGAGTCTATAATCTGCTTTTAGGTAAATCGCATACGTCATACTTTATCACAATTTAATATAAAACGAAGCTGTCCGTAATACGTTATTTATGGTATAATATAACTTTCTGAGATCTCTCATTTTCGCCGGGAAATCCTAGATAGAAATACTTCGGTAATATCTATTACCCTGGTTATCTTCGTGTTCTCATATTTTTGTTAAAATATTGATCTTTACGAGCCGAGAATTCTGCTAAAATCTGTACGCTGTGTCGGAAAATAATTTAATGGGAAGACCGAAGAAATTTGGAGAAAATACAAGCGTTAACTTACTAAAGCAGGCAAGCACACCCTGTTTATTATTATTATACGTCATAAGTCGCTTCCGCAAATTTCTTTGCTTGTCCTATAATAGTGCCAAAGAGGAGCACGTGTTAGAGACCGTAATTGTCATTGGCTCCTCGCTGCTTCCTTGAGGAGCGAATAAGAATGCCTCGGGGAGTGCAAAAGGAAGAGAAGACGGAGGGCGACTCTGGCCAGCTTCCAGAAGGCATAGACTCGAGAGATTCGCCAATGGAATCGCGGCTTGGAAGAGTGGTCAGAGTTATGGAACTGGATGCAGGTGTTTCAGATCCCACGAGACATTCCGGAGCCTGGTTATCCGTACAATTTCCATCTCTCTCTCTTCCTCCTTTTCTGTGATACGTGATCGCTGGTATATCATAGAATACGCCAACCGATACAATCCGCTTTTATTAAATCACCGATATCTTCCTCGTGTATCCTTGATGCAGGAGTGCATCGCAATGTATATATGGATGCGCCGAAAGAGGCAAACTTCTCGAGTCTCCGCTTGTTTCTAAGAGGTTTACGGATACGTGGGATCAATCGCTGGGAAAGTACATCAAACATTGATCGCTTAAGTTAATCGTAACATGAATAATTACAAAATAAACTTTGCATGACAAGACAAAATTGTAAAAGAAAAGATCACATTCGATATATAATAATTGATCAAATAACGCAGCGCATTTTTAAAACGCTTCTCGAGGGAAATTATGAGTAATGAGCAGTCCAATTTAGAATAATTTATCAAAAAACACTGCCTAGTTTTCCTCGTCAAGGTGTGGGAGAAGAATGCGACTGCACGTGCCATCTTTCAATCTTCTGACGTGCACTCGGGCTATCGGTGGCAATCGGCGGCAGGAAAATGGCAAAAAGTTATTTCATAGATGACCAAACTATATATAGGGGTTCTACCGAGCCACAGGTGAAGGACGAGCGGGCGTATGTCATTAAATGCGACAGGACGAGTGCTGCGGAAATTGGTCTCGCGAGTCCTCTGTCCTGACTTCTTCCGACAGGCTTATTCATTATAATCTGACTCTCTGATATATTTGAAAACCGCAATTGAACGGGATGCAATAAGTAATTTCTTGTGGTTTTACAAAAACTCGAGAAGTTTACAATATAAACAATTTATGAGGTAAATTTTATATAGATTTAGGGAACATATTTATCATACTTAACAAACTCGCTACATAAAGATCACACAGGGAAAAACGCAAAGAAAATGTTGAAAACCTTTGTACGACAATAGCATGCTACAATTTAAGTGAAAATGTTAATAAAACGTTCGTATTTAATTATTATTTCCATGAAGAATTCTTCTTTATACTGGACTTTGAAACCTGAGATTATATGTGCGAATTGGACAAAGTTGAAATTTAATTAAAATTGAAAGCTATGAAAATATATACTATATGTATGTCCCAGAAGTCTTCTTCCTCTTTTCTCTCTCCAGAGTATACTTTAATCCAATCTTGATTCTTACATCCATAATAACGGCTTTACTGCCACGGTAGCGAGTACTTATTACAACGTTTATCGAGAATAATAGCGGCAGCGTGGCTCGAGTTACCCGGGTCAAATTTGTTAAACTTTTGCCTGCACGTGATATAATACATGTACATGCACATGTACACGTACGTGTGTAGAGAACTTATTATTGAGCGAAGCGCGCACACGGGCCGTATAACGTGCGGACGCGTACATTCGTTGCTGGCGAACGGATTCCATAATGACATGCCGCGTAGTAAACTGGGACATCTAATTATACTCGAGGGCCCGCCACTCGCGCGGCCAGCGTTGAGCCGTCCCTGGAATGATCCTACTCTCTCTTGGAAGCACACACGGCGCCGCGAAATATACCCCCTCGCCACGGCGAGGATCACTGCCAAGCGATATGTGCGCGCTTTCGCATGAAGCGCGAAGAGAAGCGAAAGCTCGCACTCGGCGTGAGAGATTAGCCCCCAGGACGTAATATCGGTCCGCGCTCGTTATCCAACGTCCAGAAATAGGTCTCCTGCTTTTAAAAAATATATACGTATATCCTTGCTGACAAATGATGTTTCAATGTTACTTTATTTATTCTCCTGATTTTGTTTGATGAAATTTGGAATTAAGCTCGAAATTTGCTTTCAAAAGCGCAATAATGACGAAAATTAACTCTCCGTGTCTGCTTTCGCAAGATCAATATTAAGCTGGACGTTGAAACATTATATAAATCATGAAGAATGAAACCATTAGTAGCCTCTTTTAAGCTGTTAATAATATCAAATTTATCAATTTGTGATGTCTTTGAAAGCCTCGGTTATGCGATAATTGTGCGCAAGTATCTGAAAATCATCGGATATATGGTCGTGATCTCTGTAAAAAATGTATAATCAATTTCTGCTCGGTGGAGAACAGGAAAGTCCCTGCCACTCGCAAATTTTTAATATTAAACATCTTGACGACGCAGATTAAAATTAGTTTTCTCGCGAAGGTAAAATCAATCAAAATTAATTATAAAAGCAAGCTTTTACGTTATCTATTTACATTCAGATTTTTATTTTGCAATTTATACGGGCAAATAAATTAGTAACAAGTTTTTTTTCAGTAAGAGTAAATGATGCATGTAAATACATGCGTACTCCTCTGTTTAAAAATGAGGCATCTACAATTCCGCAAATATTTGCGCGTATAAATTTCGCTGAGAGAGTGAAAGTG
Source organism: Ooceraea biroi (assembly GCF_003672135.1). Classification (NCBI taxonomy): domain Eukaryota; kingdom Metazoa; phylum Arthropoda; class Insecta; order Hymenoptera; family Formicidae; genus Ooceraea; species Ooceraea biroi. The sequence continues at coordinate 2,773,147 of NC_039515.1, forward strand.
CGTATACCGAGCTAAATAAAACAACGAACGCGAGGGAGATACGCTATCGCACGATGAACGACGCCAGGGATCAGGGACGCTCACTCACACGGTGAAGAAGGAAATATGAAAGATTTAGGGAACAGTTTCTCAGGGCGGTTAGGGGACGAAACGACTTATTAATGTTCGCGTGGTTCGCTCTATATCTTGTGTGCACGGCAGTTGCTTCCCTCTGCTTTCCAGGATTTTCCGTGTACATAAACGCGTAATACATTAGCGTACGCGATGTATGTGTGTATCGTCAATTCAATTATCGTTCGGCCGCAGACCAGGGTAAAATTCAATTTTTGAAACGACCCATTTATCCCTTTTCGTTGCCGTAACATATCCTGCACGCATGTCCACGTTCCTAGTTCGATTAATAATCAGAACTGTGCGAGTGGCGATAAATTATCGTGGAATGAGCAACAATATCACCACGCGAGCCATAATTTTGCACATTACATAATGGTACTATCTAGATATTGACTTTCCAGGCAGTAAACTTGTAAGGATTAATTGCTGCAACGTTGGCATAACAAGATGATGAAATCGGGTTACAGTCGTGCATTCTACTGCTAATTACGCATGGTACCCGACAGTCTACTATTTAAACTCTAATGACAAATTCTCTGATAAAATTGAAATTGATTACTTTTACAATAGAATTATTAAGATATTAATAATATTAATAAAATATCAATACGATATTAATAAAAAATTAAAAATTATAAGCGATGAAAGAAGAATTAAATTTCACGATTTAAATTTCAGAAAAGAGAAATCTTCTTTAAACTTTAAATTTATTTTCATCAGGATATGTTATACATATAATATTAATAACACTTGGGAATTTGCAAAACACTATTAAATCGCCCTCGATATTTTTACTAGAGAAAGCTTAATTCCCAATACGTTTCTCCATCGTTATGCTTCATGGTGGGTTAACTTGCAATTTGTCGGCAAGTGTTCGAATAAATTCTCGATAATTCCAAACGATCCTGTTCCCAAAATAGCAGCTTAGGCAACGGTTCCCCAAGAGAGATCTTAAGTTACATTAGTCGGGTTGTAGTTCGTGCAAATGGTGCCTATTCGTTTCGCGATTCTCCTATCACACCCCCCGCCCTTTTAGTCGTGTGAAAATATTTGTAAAATGAAAAATTTCTATACTGTTGGCTCGAAGATTTTTCCTCTTCCACAAACATTTTATACACCCACAGAAAAGATTTCTGGACTTAATGCTATTACTCTTTAATCTATCATAAAATAAGATCGCTATAGCGACAATCATATTTATTATTGAAAAGAAGCATATTTTAATCTTGAATAGAAAATTCGAAAATCTAGATTCAAATAATCTTGGTGCTATCTCATTCATTTTCTCAGAAGGATTTAGATACAAATTTGTAGCAAGTTCAAAATATTCTTGATTTAAGAATATTGTGAGATCTAAAAGACATCTTATTCTATTCTTCTAAGAGAATTTGTAGAATCTGCACAAAACGGCCAATATTTATGTGTTGCAATCGAAAATCGGGAAAGTGTTTCTGTTATTTACAATGAATAAGTGCAATACTCTACAAGAAATATTAAAAGATATAGAAATGTCTTATCTCGAATCTTATTTCTCAAGTAAGTATATTGTATATACTTACTTACATTTCCATATCTTTTAATATTTCTTGTAGAGTATTGCACTTATTCATTGTAAATAACAGAAACACAGAAATACACAGAAACACTTTCCCGATTTTCGATTGCAACACATAAATATTGGCCGTTTTATTCGAATAAAGGACGCAGAAGCGCCGAGTCGACGAGCGACTGTGAGAAAATGATGCATCGACATCGACAAAGCTTACTATAAAGTGGCGCTAATATCAAATTATTCTACATACAAGAATATATAAGCATAAATTTGTACATGTTACTCTTGTCTCAAGACAGTAAGACAATCTTATTTAATTCGAGAGAGAAGAATAGAAATTACTGATTTAAATTAAAAATTGTTTTATTTTCATATTTTTTATACTTGTAATACGATTAAATTAGTCAAGAATATTTTTCGTCTTGTTATCAGAAATCCTTTCTGAGGGTGTACCAAATGTTTTTCTCGAAACCGTCTCAATTAATGATAATCGTAGAATAATAAAACTAACATAAATATAAAAGCTTATTTCTCTTATTACCGCTATATATACAGGGTGTCCCGGGTTTTAACCGACAAACTGCGGGAGCATATTCTACTAGTGGAAATAAGAAAAAATTCTTATATCGAGTTTGCTTAGAAATGCTTTATTACAAAGTTATAAACCAATATTGAAAAGAAATATGAGATAAGTAACAACGGAACATAGTGTAGAATTTGGAAGGTCGAAGATGTTTATGTTATGTGTATTCACATGTATTCATGTTCACTATGTTGAAACGATTCAGTATGATTGTTACTTTCACAACAGTAGCTGTTAGATTTCAATCGTCGTGTCAACTAGCAATTACTATCAGAATGCCAAAAGTGTTTTCAAATGAGGAATACACTGATATTCATTTCGTGTACGGATTCTGTGACGGAAATGCACGAGCTGCCGTACGAGAGTATCAACGTAGATTTCCTAACAGGAGAGTACCAGATAGATTTAAAGCAACGAATTACTAATTCAGTTACTGAGATGCAACAAAATTTTCAGGAATGTCGTACCGTAACAAATTCTGTACTACGTCGATGTTTAGCTTGTATCGATGTGCAAGGACAACATTTTGAAATGCGTCACTAAATCATTGCGTAGATAATTTTTATTTTTGTGAAAAAATCCGTTGTTACTTATCTCATATTTCTTTTCAATATTGGTTTATAACTTTGTAATAAAGCATTTCTAAGCAAACTCGATATAAGAATTTTTTCTTATTTCCACTAGTAGAATATGCTCCCGCAGTTTGTCGGTTAAAACCCGGGACACCCTGTATATATATATATATATATATACACTTGTGTATATATATATATACTTGTATATATATGTATATATATATATATATACAAGTGTCACAAAATAAAGTAATTATAATATTATATACATTACTTAAAGTTCTTTTAAGATGGTAATTTTACCGTATTTTTAACCGACTTCATTAATATATCACGTATTTACGTTTAAAAGCTATCGCAGTTTAGTTGACCACTTGCACCGACAATTGATCGGCTGCGGCAGCACGAAACCAGTCTGCCCATAGTATTTTGCAACGAACCGAAAATATAAAAAATAAAGATTAGATAAGATTACTCTGATAAATAGAAGATAATATTGCGATATAAACGCACGTATATTGTTGTAAACTGCAACAGAATGACAGCGTAGCATGTTTTCGACAAGTTTGGCGGGAAAGGGCCGTCACGTACACTGTATGTCATTTCAGGGCACGTGTGGTTAATATTAATAAGTGCTTAAGTGTATATTAAATAGTGGATGACACGCTTGTGAGCCTCATTGAGTTATATTACAGGCGTGACTTCCACAGCTGCTTATACCATGCTCGTGCGAGCCACGGTGGAGGTAATACCTTGCATACTACAAGGATAGCTCGTAACTGTTATAGTATCGTTAGGACTTTAAGACGTAACGAAGAAACAGACGTAGACGATAATAGCGATAGTAACGACGGCCGTAACGATTATCCCCTTTCTGCTGGAATCCTGATTAAGGTAGCTACGAAATCACGTGTGAATCATTTAAGCGGCCACGTTGCTACAATGCATCCTGATTGTACGTGAATTAAGCTATTTGCTGTTACTACACATTTCGATAACAATATATTAATATTATAGTTTTCAATGCTACTTAGCTGTTAATAAAAAATGGATGAGTTTATTGAACGTTTTCAGCAAAAGCGACGGTACTTTTTGAACAAGGCTTTATTTATGGTTTTATGTATTACAATGGAATAAGGTATAGTTCGTTCGACTTATGCATCAAAATTGCACGAAGACAGATAGACAAAAGAATATGATAAATGTAGCGCAATTTTGCCGCGCAGGATGATTTGTATCGGTTGAATGTGTTACGGCAAAGCTTTTGAAACAAACGGAACAACAGAACTTGCTTTTTACTTCTGTGTTAACTTGTTAGTGCAGAAGTCATTAAAAGAAATTCCGGCATTAATTAAAACAGATTCCTCAAGCATAGAAGATGAGCTAGATGTACGGAACGTAGAGCAAGCTGACTATTTTGGTGTCAAAGCGCCCATGACAATGTTCGCATCAGCGAAGAATGACAACCGCGATCATTTCAGTTCCATGCTCGAGAGGGTTGAAGAGGGTGGTTCCCGCAGTTTGAGCACTGAAACGGCTTAAGGCCGCGAACAAACTTGAGCAGAACGAGATAGCCGGCGTTATCGTCGAAAAAGCCAGCTATGATAGTCAGGGAATGCGAAAGGCCTCGTATATTTAAGTCAGAAAGTTTTGACATGGCGAACCACTTTCGACCGCTCACGGCCGCCGAATCGCGTAAATGGATGGATCGCCGCGCCACTACCTTTCCCAATCGCGGGCGCGAAACTGCAGCTCTACTTTTCGCGCATCGCAGTCATTTGCAACGAACGAATTTACGTTCTACACGGCTAAGGCAAAAAGGCAACGCGAATCGTACGTGTTCACCGATAAAATAAAATATGACATCAGTCCGCGTTTTCCCGTGCCCCTTCCCGTGCCGAGTCGAAATGTCCCGCTTTGCGGGATTCTTCGCCGAGAAAAATAGGACACTCCACTCACGAAACACCAAACTCATGAAAATCTCCCAAAAAAAAAACACGAAAACTCATGTTTCAAATCCATTAGCCTTTCTGTTTCATTGTAACCGTATCGATCCGCGGTACAAAGCGCAGTTAATCTACGTCCTATTCTGGTTGTCGACGAAGTTTGCCATTTATCGCAGCCCGGCTTAAATTCAAATGACTTTCTGGGTCACCTTGGGTGCGGAAGGGCGGCATTTCGAGAGCGACGCGATGGTCGACGGAGCGTCCTTTTTCTTGTTGTAATTTTGCACCGCCGTGCTTCATTCCGTCATTGTGCGTTAATTCGGTAATGTACATTGAGTTCGCGGCTGATCTCGTCTTGTTCTCATATTTCTCGTTCTCGTCGCTCACGGTCCTCGCTCCTTTTATTGCACGATAGGTTTAAGAGAAGAACCTCGAAGTGCGCTTTAAGACAACTTATTACGGTGGCCGACATGAAAGGAAGCGAGTGGCTCGCGACAAGGCGAGAAAAAGGAACAGAAAGTACAAAAAATGGAATACCATGCTACTGTCTACTAATATTTTATATTTGTAAGGTTTCACTGCTTCAAAGAGACGCAACGATTATATTTTCAGCATTACTTTCATGCAAGTACCATAGATCTTATTTAATCGATCTTTGGAAATTCTGTTTTGTAACAGTTACTGCAGTAGTCATGTAGAAAGCAACTCAATGTATTATGCAATATTTCAGATCGATGAACATGCATAAAAAATGGATTGATCCATAGAGAGATGCAATAGTCTTCAACTTGATTGTTCGTGCAACCAAAACTATAGTTATATATCTCTGGATAGATGAATATTATTACATAGTCATCCACACATGCCCATGTTTTATGATTCTGCGCATAGTTTGAGTGAAATAAAATTAACGTTTTATACAGCGGCGACAATTTTTCAAATATTTTTATGGCCGCGAGTTAAAATTTTAATAAAACTTTATAGAGCAACATATAAAAGCAATGTTTTATCGATAATAAAACGCGCATTGGAGCGAATATTGATCAAAATCATAATTTGTTAAAATAAAATTAAAACGCATGGCAGAGATGACCAAAGAGGAGAAAAAGAGAGAGAGAGAGAGAGAGAGAGAGAAGAGTATTCGTACAGTGGCTAATTCACATCCGTTAGCGTAGCTCTAATTAACCTGACCTATTAAACAGCTTCAAGCATGGAAAATGCTATGTGACATATCCCGTGCGCTACATGTATCATCGCTTATTCGATTATTTCCATATTTAAATTATCATTTGCGACTAATCCTGCTTGCCCAAATTGGCTAAATATTTTGGGAAAATGTTATTAATTCCTATATGTTATTAATTTCGTTTCCCGCGCGCGTCGTATAATTAATAACCGCATTGTAATTAATATATGCCAATATATGATAAACATGCCTGGACATACACGGCGTACATATCCCGCGAGAATTGTAGCACGATCGCGAGAAGGAAGCCATATCCATGGGAGGCTGTTATTTTATTTACTTCGTTTCATTATTACGTATCCTCACTTCCGATATGCAAAACGCAGGTCGGCCAAAGAAAAGAGGTCAAAGAAATGCTAGTCTAATTTATTCAAATTTATTTATGTCAGGCGCTCCGAATATGATTAAGTGGCGTGTCGCCAGTACGGCGAGACCGGCCATTTTGTTACCTCGCTGCAAACTGCTGCAAGAGACCTGGTCTTTGTCACCCCCGCACCCCTTCAAAGACCAACCGCGTATTGACACGTGAGAGACGCGAGAACCTGTCGCGCAGCAGTTAATTGGTCTGAATTAATTAGTAATAAGACCAAACGTTATACCGAAACCGCGGAGCACGCACTGAGAGAGACGCATAACTCAATTCGACGGCCGGTAATTAAAGCCGCGGCGGGGGATGCCAGCCACGATATCATCCGCAAGCGAGCGCGAGCCCGCTGATAATGACTTCCATGCAGGAGTGAATTCGCAACGCCCCGATAACGAGCGATGGATGAATTTCCACGGATATTTTCACGGTAATCCGTAGATATCATCGTATCATTGTGGCCGCGTTTGTGGATGCTTTTGCGAAAAGCATCGTCCGTCACCCCGTCTGTCACCCCCTATGCGCCGCGTTATCGTTCCACCTCCTCCCGAATCATGTTTACGGCGACGTCAAATCTCCGCCACCGTCTCTATCCGTTAAACTATATCTTCTTCTTGCGCCATCAAATCCGGTGTAGAAGATACCCTTAGCAGATCTCGCTTTGGCGCTCTGCTGACCTTTTCCCTCAAAATCGCGCGAAAGAATCAAGTAGAAATCAATGAGAGAGAAGTAGAAAGAAATGGGGGAGAGAAAAAGACAGAGGGAGATTAAGGGAGAGGTGACGCGAATGAAAATGAAACAGGGAGGAAAGAGCGGACATGAAAGCATTGTAGTCGCCGGGTGGAGATCTTCTCGGAGCAGAAGAGGCAGAAGAGCCAGGGGTGTCGCGGTGTATTTTTAACGTGGCTTATCTGGCCGGAGACGAGCAACTAAACAACGCACGGGGCGGGGGATGGCGGAGAAGGGCAGAGGGGGCTGATTTAAAAGCCTCAGTGACTCTCAATTCGCGCATCGCGCGCCTAGCCAGGACGAAAGCACGTGATGCCTCGCTAATTTTAGGGGACGTTATTTCCAGACGAGCGTCCTCTGCGTTTATCCTGCCGCATGTGGACGCACGTCGCTGTAATCATCGTCACCGCAAAATGTTTTGGGGAGATCGCGTTGCATTTCCATCTCCCCTTACAATCGTCGTCGTGGACGCGCGCCGAGTTCGGAAGCGGAATTGAGCTTGCTCGAAATTCCAGTAACGCGCGCGTCGACCGCTAAAAATAATATTGACACACACGGTGGTTAGTAGCGCGCTAATATGCTTCTCAACTATAACATTTTAATTCGACAGCCGTGATGTGTGGCGAGCAGCGGTTGAATTTCCGTTTCGGCTTCGGGCCACGCGTTTAATTGAACTTTGGAGATTCTCGAGCCACGAGACTCGCCCCGTCGAGTGTTTTTGAAATAATATTCGGCTACAGATGCTTCACCACCGCACTATCCGTTATCGTTAAACTTCAACTTGTGTAAACTCTATCATGTTGTAATAACCTTTTTGATCTTCCCCCGAATGCGAATCATGCGGATCATGCATGTGAGAGCTACGGCGCTGATAATGGACGATACTGCGTTCCACGTCCCGACTGCAACGATAGTTAAATGAAAATTTACGCTGATCGATTTTAATAATGTATGCGAATAATTTTAGTAGGCGATTTTAATAGCGTTCGAATAACAATATGCATCGTGCTTTTAGATTTAATTTTATATCTCCGTGCAAACGTACATTTGTTTCTAAATAAGCGGCTTGTGCTTCCAGTCTGCAGCGCTCGTCCTGTCCCGTGAAATTAACGTGATTAATGGATCGCCGTGTCTCCCGGAACGCGTATTAACTTTGATCAATATTTCCAATATTGCGATGTCAATAAAACGAACGTTGGATGATAGAGTAAGCTCCTCCATCGTAACCTTAATTGTAATTGTTGCAACGTGCAGTCGACAAACAATCGGAATCACGTGGATTTCTACTCTGACGGCCTGATTGGTGTCGGAAAATTTTCCTGCGATTCCGATAACTTTTACGCCGTGATTAAACTTTTGTCAGCAATTCTCGTAGAGCACTAAACCGCAATCGGAACCTTAAGTCTTTATCATCTCATTCTCAATATTCAATATGTCTTTGGACATCATTGTTTCATTACAATGGCAAAGATATTGGAATATTTACACAAATTTTAACTGTATTTTCTACTTTTTCATTTGTTTTGATAGAAAAAGAGAAAGAAAGAGAGAGTGAAAGATTTTACAACCTCCTTCATAAGGAATATTAATCGAAAGTTATAACGCGATAATTAAGCCGCAAAGTTCGGTAACTTTAAATAACTCGACGGTAGACTGAGGAATTTCCAATGCAGAGAGAGAGAGAGAGAGAGAGAGACCGGTAATTAAAGTAGCTACTTTCCATCGGAACAACTGAGGAATGCACAATGGATATTCCTAACAAAATGGGCTACAGCCATTTGATTATATGTTATACTACGCAAATAGATAAGTTGAAGTCACACGTTGTATCAAAAATTGGCTCGCAATAACGAATATTCGAATTGAGTGACGTGTCGCATCACACGTCGTTGCACTTGATAACACGAGCTCCAACGTTTTTGCTCGTTGTTCGCTTGCTCTCTTTGGGATTCCCCCGCGTTCAAGCAGCTTTCCGTATATCCTTTCGGCAGCTTCATGTGCAGACGGAGAAGAAAGAGCTTCCCGGTCCATTATCGACGAATTTCACGCCTCGTCGACCGTCTCCACGATTTCGCTGCTGCATGCCCCTTGACGGGGGTGGGTTTTTCGGTTTCCTTTTAACGGTCCGGTGCACCCGAAGCCTCTTAGTTTACTTCCTTTATCAGATTCTCCCTAACTCGGTTCCTTTTCGCTGATAAAGTCGGAAGCAGCGTTTGATTCCCGCTGACAGTGGGATCCTCGACCACAATTTTTTGCTCGTTGTTTCAAGATTGTCTCTCCAGATCGAAATTCGAGACTCTTCTGGTCGTCATTCTCGAAACAACATTCGCTTCACGCGAATAACTTTTTACTCAATCCTGATGTCGCCTGACGTCACTTGAGGTATGCGCTCGCATGTTTCGTTTTACAACAAACGAAATCGTCCTTTATTGCTCGTGTAATTTTACTATATACACGTGCGCCGAAAGCTAAAGTTGCGAAATACTAGCTGGTAGTAGGGCCTAGCTCGAAGAGTTGTCACACGTCCTACTTTCAATCCTACAATCGCATATACTTGTCCTACGTCCTACATTTAAATGTCCTACTTTGAAATTAAGAATCGATTATCACATGCTAAAATAGACAAAGAAAATTAATTGTGCATATTAAAATAGATGTTTCCTTTTCTAATTAATTCCATTATCTCGCTTCTCGCGACTGTTTTTATATAAAACGACAATATAACATTCATCATTGTACCGTTCATAGTAAATAAAATATTATTATGCCAATTATCATGATAAATCAGAATAAAGGGACAAATACAGGTAATTTGAAGACAGATATAACTGCAGCTGCGTGCAGCGAATAATGCTCCATAAAAAATACACTAAGGAAGATATTTGATAAGAAAGATACTCTCATCAGAGTCCATTGAATCCAAACAAGATGAAATCATGCAAACAAGATGAAATCTTGAAAAATCTTTTCAAATGCGTTCCTTCGGTTCAATAGAATCACTCATAGGGAAATCAAGTGGCAATTCAAACGCGCATTTACGTAAATAGCGTACAGCCGCGTTGAAGTGCCACTGAAAAGTGTGCTTGCAAGCGGTGTGCAACAGCTTTACGTTATTAGAATTGAAACATCATCCAGTATGACTCCAGTATGAATCGGTACTAAATCGGAAAAAAATTTGAGGATCCGCGAGTAAACAAACTGTGCGGAGTTTGCTCGAAAAAATCAACTGTACGAAAGCAATCTTGAAGAATGCGTGTCAGAGAGTATACGTTTGAGACCTCGAAATATCCCTCGATAAAGGACTGACATGAGACGTCGAAGTTCTTGCCTAATTGACACCTTGAATTCTGCGCATAGCCAGGTGGATAGAGATGGAGCGTATTTCTCACTGTTTCGATATCCCACGGAATTTTCCACGGAGTCCGAATTAGCTACGGAACGCTTTTACGTAACTGTTCATTTCCCAGACACCCGAGTGCCTCGACTGACATGATCGATGAGCATGAACGACAAAAAGCTTACGAACGCAGACGGGATTATCGAGAAACAATTTTAATACGCTAATACCATTATCTCGCCGCAAATTTCATCAATCGATAGCCGGTTGACTGGACCTGCAACAGCGTGCTAATGTTTTTCAGGAGATCGTCAGTGTTCTTTGACGCGAAAATACTCCCGAATTGTTCAATATCGCATTGTCGCGATGCTCTGATTTGAATTAAGCGAGATGATATACCGTCTCAAGCAAAACATATCTGTCGAAACGAGCTCGATTTAATTCGCGTGACCATTGGTAAAACACGTTCCGACTAAATGTATCTTTTCTTTCAAACGGACAAGAATAGCCGCGCGCTTCTTCGCTGAGCGAGCGGCGGGATACGCGTTCGGTCTGTTCCTACATAACTCCATAGATTTCATAAGTAGATTACACACTGTACTTGCAACATCCGGCGATCGATAGGCAGAGTAAACATGACCTCGGCGAGACTGAAAAATTCAAGCTATAACCTGAAGTGCCGAAGACAATAGAAGTTCTGCGACGATCTACTTTTTCTTGCCCGCCCCTTGTCGCAAACTTGTCGGATTCACCGGAGCACGCGAATGCTATGTGCGCGATTATTTATCGACATCCGGTTTCGCTGCCAGCCCGGCGGTAAAAACACTACTGCACGTACAATTGATTTTGTGTTGAGCAGTTTTGCTACGTGGCTAATGTGAGATGTACGTCGAATATTTGCGTGCACTTTAGCGCACGCTGTCAGGAACATTTAAAAGTATGTGGGAGGATTAAAGTGCTGATAGCAATGTCACGCCCTTAGTCGCGCCTCTATTAATGCTCCCTCAGTGGACATAATTTTCACGGAACACTTCTAATTTGTACTCTTGCACACGAGGTGCTATTAATTTTTTATCCGTAGTGCAATTTCGTAGTACTTTTACAAGGCTGCTCCATTCATATCTAATTGAAACGTTCATTGTTGAATGTACCACTTTGTTGGGAAACATAAAGAATTTTACCACATATTACTTATATACTTTACATAGTTTATATACTTTGACATCATATAACAAGAGTTATAAGTTATTCTTGAAAACAATTTTCATAGCGTTTTCCAGAATAAATTCAGCCTAAAAATATTTGAGACCAACGATGAAATTGAGACAAGTGAAGAAAGTTAAAAAAACGACGAAACAAGAGGCTCGCAAACACGTAAAATGTTTGCGCTCATCATTCGCTGATACGTCGCGAATAAACAGACGTTCGATTTCAGTAGCCCGTACGTATACCCACGAACATTAAACTTCAAGCCCAGTATTGCGGGTGCGCGTGGCGTGCACGTAATAGAAATCGTTTTTCGGTAATTCGTATGCGAGATTCGTGCCGCGGACGCGTTTGCCATGCGGGTTCGCCGATTTGCATCTACCGCGTGTATTCGCGAGCGTTCCGCGCGCAGGAGGCGCGCCGAATTATGCGAGTCCCTCCGCGAATCTGCAACCCCCAAACCTCAGATCCGAGGGAGGCTTTTTGCTCCGTCAATTCCACAGGTTACCTCTCGTGGGTGCGCAAAGTTTCGCGGTGTCGTTCGACGATCGATACCCGGGAAGGAAGTGAAGAGGATGGGAAGGAGATGGAGACAAATGGAACATGGATGAACACGCAAGCCCGCGTGAAGGAAAGCCGCTGTTCTCTGCGTGTGGAAACGCGAAGAAATTGGCGCTAGATTCCGCACGGCGACACATTCATATCGACATTCACGAATGGAATTTTTCGGTATCGTGGCTGACACACTCATCTCTTCGCGGTCCTGAAATCGTTGAGAAATCGACGGAACGTACGCGCAAAATTCATGCCTTATGATCGAATTGTCTTGGGAATATCGCAATAGTGCAAAACACACACACAAATACACAAACATAAATACGCATTTTACATTTAATACGCGTGTGTATGTATTATATGTATTATATGTAATGCCACAAGTGTCGGAAAATCTTCGATTAGCATCGTCGGCTGAGGCGGATGTGTGTTAATCGACGAATCTAGTTTCACGTGAATCGAAAGCGGGCGGATTTACGAGCGCCCCGGTAATGGTTCGGCAGAACCGCATTAGAATCGCTATCATTGTGCATCTACGTCAATCCACGTTTGTGAGCAAGCAGCAGCAACACAAGAAGGTAAATACCAAAGTTCAAGGGGAGATCGCGTCGGAGTAAGGATAAAGCGCCGTTAAGGGACCGTACTACTACCCCACGAGAAAAGCTGCGGCCAGGTGAATAAAGGCGAAAGGGGACAAATGGCGGACAAATCGAGGAAGCTGCGAGCACATCTCTATCGAACCGATGCATGTCGACCACTGGAAGAACAATGAGTTCTAAATACCACCATCTCTGCCTTGATCCCTAGCCGTTCTCCTTTCCCCGTTCTCCCTCCTCCAGCCCCGACACTTGCCGCTAACAATTCCGCAATCTATCTGACTTGTGCGACTGGGAAGATGAAGGCGCGAACTGTTCTTTCAATAATTTAATCGTATATGATAATGAGGCAACTGTTGCACTACGCATGGCAAAGTATCGCATCGAATTCGACGTGAATGCGTTTGCGAAAGATTGTCGAACGTCCAAGCGACTGATCCTGGCAACGTAAGCACGGGATATAATCAGGGATTAATTGTCCGCTCGTTAGATATTCATAGCAAGTTATAATGAGATACCAGATACACGTGGATCCTCTCAGAAGTAAAATTGCGAACGGAACAGAAGAGAAAATAGAGACATCGTCGTAGTAACACACTTGTCATTACTCCAATAATTTTATTTTGTTCTTGCAACTCTAATTAAAAACTTTTTTGGTCATTGGTACGTCTTGGTAGAGTAAATTGCACGTGGAAACTGCGTAAGTTTCTGGATGCATCCCATTTGTTAAAAAAGTTTTAATTAGAGATACAGAGGGAGAGAAAAAGGAACATAGTAAGATAAAAAATTGTTAGAAGCTTGTAAATGTATATGTATACACCGTGAGAGTTTTGGATTAAACCGTTTGCAACGCAACGTAGAATAACTTTTTCGTGCAAGATAGTTCTCAAATTCAACTTAGTAAGCAACTTAAAGCTCTTAACCAGAATTGTTGAGTTCGCTCGAGATCCTTCTCTCTAGTAATCGTTCCCCAACAATAATACAGTAAGTTGACTCCGATTGTTCCACGATTTTTATTTTTTTTCACGGAACAATGTAACGAAGCATCCCATAAAAGAGGACCGTAAACGATTTCGCCTGCGATCGATTGAAATCAGCGTTTCGCCGATATTCCGCAACGATAGCACGTATTCCGTCATACCTCGTTTCGTGGATGTGGCGGTCGGCATCGATGTGAGCTGCGACGGGATGCCGGCTCTATCAGTGGCAGTGATAGCCCACGGCCGAGTCTCGTTCTTCTTCGTGGACCTCGTCGTCGTCGTCGTCGTCTTCGGGACGAGCTACTAACCTGGTAGTCATCTCCACCGTGACGACAGCCAGTCGGTCATCGTCCAGGAATCGAAGCACGCACGCACTGAAAACATAGCGGAATTTTCCATCCAGCAACAGTATATCGAGGGATATTATATAATGTATTAGTTTGTACATATCATGGCAGATTACTTAATATAGGTGCGAGAATACGCAGCTATTTCTAGCATTCGACGATTTCTCTTTTCGGAAACGTCTCCAAATTGGCGGTCGTTACTGCAATATTCATAGAGAAATGGGAGATGATTGATTGTCTGCGACTGTAACTTCTTGCATGTCTGCGTACGATATGATTGAGCTATTGTCCGGTTATAGTTTGATTACTGATATGATGGATGCGAAATCCCACAGATGTTCTATATTGAGCTCTTTTATTATATTAATCCGAGAATTGGTTTTTTCATAGATTAGTCCCCCCCAAATTCAAGGTTTCGTTGTAATCGTATCTGTCTAACGTAAAACATGTTACAAGATTGAATAACTAGCGCTAACAAATATATACTCAAAAGAACTTTTTGTCGTGAGAAACTTGTTAGATCTACGGTTTAAAGGTACTTAGAAGTAATTAAGTTTCTTTAATTATGTGAATAATCTTCTTATAAACATTTCATTTACTTAATGACCGTGAAGTAAATTACAACTTATTTTATAATGCCGAACTTAAGTTCGGCATTACACTGAAAATAGTGTCACTGACGAACATAAAGAGGTTTTTACCACGACTGGAGGAAGAAAAGTTCGTTTCGCTGGTGTTTGGAGCGTTAAAACTCTACTCTGACAATTTCTTGTTCGCTTATGAAGTTAGAATCAACTTTTTACTAGCAGAGTTAAAATGGCTGTTCACAATATGCTCGCATTTTCTTAGTAGGATAAAGCTCTAAGCTTCTTTTACAGGAAGAGAGAAAGAGAAAGGGGATAGAGGGAGAAAAAAGGAAGAAAAGAAAGAGAGACAATTCGTTGTAAAATCCTCGTATGAAATGTAATACGCTGCGACGAGATAAGCGTGCAGGCAAATATTAAAATATTTGAATCTCTCTCGCAAACGTTCAGTGTGAAATTGCTTATTCAGCATCAGCGTAATTGCCATTATCTATCCTTTTCTTCTTAATTCAATACGCCAAAGCGGAATGCATGTCCAAAGATTTAATCCTGCAAAATAGGCACGATGGCTCAGTGATCTCGAATAGCAGCGGCGCGGTAGAAATGGCATCGAAAATTTTCGTGTCGCGGCAGAAATTGCATTCCTGCTCCCCTTCCCGCCATCCCGCGATTTTCCGCGGCCATTTCAATTTTGCGGGTATTCTCCGCCCCAGGAGATACGATCGATTGACGCGTCATAGAAAAATAGCAGTACGCGATTCACAAATTTCGCCGTCTGCATCCGTGCCCTGCGCATAGATCGACGGCTGTCACGGCTGCGCAATTAGGGCCGATTTACGTCGGATTAAAAGCACGCCCGTAACTTCGAGAACTACAATGAGAGAACGGTCTCCGGTGACGTGTTGAAGACTCGTGCCGAGACCTTGGCTGTCTGATATGAATCCAGATCAGATGGCACTTGATCTCTTCGCATTACCGTGTCAGCGATTCTCTCGCTGAAATGGTCGCGCGCGCGATTCTCCATTACCGCGATCACATTCAGCTAATGTAAGCGCTGTAATGAAATTAGTTCGTCCTCGAGAAATGGCTTTCATTTGCCATCGATGGATCGGAAAACATCGGATCAGATTTATTATCGTTCCTTATTCTTCCTTCTGTCTGCCTTCTATCATATCCTTTTCTTTAAGGCGTTTCTTTTTTTTATTGTTTTCTGTCGTAGTATCGCCGTAATGATCGCAGCGAAACGTGCAGTTACGTGTTGTGTACTCGCGTGTACCAGCGGAGTTTAATACAACAGGCGCACAGCTCGTGGATATTGCAAACTGATAATACATGTTTGATGAATACATGTTCTCGTAAAGAATGACAGAGGTGGCGATGCTGTAATGAGCAATGGACATAACGCAATGCCGCGTATATTAAAAGTTGGATCGACAATGAAGCGTGCAGTCGATACAAAGTCTGAATTCCTGAATCGAAAGTGGACACGTAAAGATCGTTATCTTTTAATTATGTATTGTGTGTACATGATAATGATCCTAAAAAACGAATTATTTTACGAATAAATTTTTCAGTTCAATCGTTCCATCTGCATTTGACAGAGAATGGGAATGGAGATAAATATCGGAGAGAAATAGAAAAGTGAAAAGAATAGGTCACTTTGTAGACTCCAAGAGCGAAGTCAAGTTTTTCTTTTTTCGCAAAATTTTACTAGCATTCTTCTATTTTCTTGTGATTTATCCGAATATTTCATATGAAAATAGCAAGAAAATTTATGTATAAAGAGAATTTCATATAAAAACTTACAAGCAGATAAGATATAATAGATTTCACATAGGAACGATCATGCGGATATCGGAATTATTTGCAACCACGACGTTACACGGCGTTTTTCAGTCTCGAATTTGATTAGCATGCAAAACGCACCTTTTGCTATTCCTCACGACGCCCCGGCGGATTGTCTCATCCTTCGACGGTATCGTTCGATACCGATTCGCACAGCTGGTCTTGCACGATTCGGCACGGTGCTTGGCACGCGGGGCAAACAACTCGGGCAATTCAGAGAGACACTCAGCCGCAGGTACCACCACACGTAAGGTACCTTTGAGGTCCCCGTGTTTTACCTCGGAACACCCGCGCACACACACGCCTACCCGGGGGAAACGGAAACGGTACCGTACCGGCGGCACAAGGTTGTACCACCCTCGGTACCGGGTCTTTTCGAGGCTCTACTGCCGCAAATTCCTTCCCACGTCGTTGGGGTCATATACATGCCACAGAAAATATCAGGGATCGATGCCGACTCGAAACGACCTCCCGTGATGGCATTAGCAAAGGGCGCGAGTTATGTATCTCGCCGGAGACATTTATTATTCCGCGACGGGTGTGACGTCAGCAATGATGTGCCTCTCGTCGACTCGTTGCGTCGCGAACGAAATCTCACGTAACACGTAAACTCAAACGGAAGTACGACGACGACGACGTCCCGCTCGGCACCACCGGACGCATCCCGAGGATTTCCCCCCGTGGAGAGACGATTGAATTAACGGATTCGAGATTCGCGATCGACTCCGCCGTCCTCGCGGGTATCCATGTTCCCGCAGTGTGCCGTCATGCCCACCGTCTCTCAGGAGGCTCTTCCTCTTAGTTTTTCGTCGTGTTCGACGGACCCGCGCTACCAGAATCATGCTTCCATCCTCCGCGTGTTCGTCGGCCGCCGTTTATGATTCCCCCGCTACGTACTACGTGCAGCGAGTGTCTCGAGCGTGTCAGCTTCAGATCAGCTCCTGGTTGCATCTTTTGTCGGCGACAGGTATACGTTCCTCATGCTTCGAATGTTCAGTTACGAGTCTCCGAATGTTCGCAGCGAGATATCGATGTTCTTGGTTACGGTGCGAGCCGCGCGCAAACTGCAGACGGGACCGGAGCTGAAAGCAGACTCGCCGTTTGCGATCGCGCGCTCAACACTCGTCACTTCGAAATCACTTTACGGTCCGCACCATCTCGCCGCAGACACTCTATTTTCATTCAATACTTTTATACCTTACGTCATCACGCTTACTTCCGCAGCAGGAAGAAAACAAGAGAAAGAATCAGGTGAGTTGCGATGATCTCTTCATTGAAGACACTTTTTATCGTTTTATCGTCCAACTAAACTTTTTCATTAAGAGGGACAACTTAAGTGATCAAAATGCAAAAGAAGAAAGAAGGAAAGAGAGGAACACAAGTACGTGCTTATTAATTCCCCTTTTGTGAAGAATGTTTCATTATGCGACGGCATTAAAGAGTACCCAAAGGAATTTCTTCGTCCATTACCGCTCGGAATTTCCTAATAAATTCTTTAGTTGCGCTTTTTCTCTTTGCTTTTTTTCTTTATCGCGCGACGCAATTCCGCGGCGAACTACGATCCACATGAATTATTGATGTATTTGCATATCGACGTGCGCGAAACCCTGAAACAAGACGAGTATTTTTGGAAGCGGCCGCTATGCGGGGCGATGCGTGCGGAACGCCGCACAATGGAATACTTAAGCGTGAGTCACCGTGTAGCACCCTCGTAAAAATACCCGCGGCCATTCAAATTCGTGCTACACACACTCCTCCCGACGATGCATCTCCGATTACCACGCATTTCTGTTCGGCGGAATGCATCTATCCCGGCTACCTATAAGATAAACATTCCTCGAGCAAATAACGCAGTTACCCGAAGATTACCGACAACTAATACTCGCTCGCGTAACATATGCGTTCTACGAGTAATTCCCCGCGTGTAATCCCTCGAATCGAGAAATACAGTCGCTCGAGGATTAATTGCGGCGGTTAATTTCGCCTTAGAAATTAATTTTGCCGCAGTGACAGCGAAACCGGGATCACCTGGGTTTCCGCCGATAGAAGTATGCGGGCATCTCCGCGGTGCGAAAATTCACTCTTCAACGTCAGATCAGAAAAGCTGGCGAAAGCAAGTGTCACGGCTGCCGCATAACAAACAGCTGGCGAAACCTTTCTATCAGTTCCGGCTGTCACGGTGGAAATAAACGTGCATTCACGCGTATTTCGGCGGACGAGAACTCGGGAATGTCAAGGGGGAGAAGAGATCATCGACATGCGTAAAGGTGCGAATACCCGATTGGATTGTTTTACAATACGGCTATTTGTATGGATTATCGCGGTGGATGTGCTGTGGATTTGCGAAGTACGCACCCACGCGTGCACGTATCGACACGGACACGGAGAAAGTAAAGTGCACATTAACTACACGAGAATTTCTTCACTAATATTCCCAATTCTTCCCTCTTTTTGTATTTTGTAATGTGTATTACAGGAATAAAAGAAAGACAGAAAACAGAATTTAAGATAATTTTAACATTTCGTGATGCATTTGATCAAGAATTAAAGAACAGATTCTGTTCATGTTTGATAATTTTCTTTTTTTTTTCTCTTGTTTTCTTGAATTCGATTTTAATATAAGTGAATTTATTTTATATTTGTTTAAATAATCAACCCGAAATTCTTTTCTTGTTCTCGCCTCCTTAGATTTTTGTCTTTTTCGACCATTACTGTTCGTCAAACTCGCAAGCTCAAGTGTCTTGTCGTGGATGTCTTCTTGATCACGCGAACGAACGGGGTAGCCTCCAACCTCTTCTCTTTGCTCTTTATTCTTCGTCACTTTACTCTCTTCTCGGTGATATCTGCGATTCTCACGATTTTCGTGCAAGAAGACGTCGCTCCCCTTCAATTTCTCGTAATCTTTTTTTTACGGAACCGGATTATTCACATCACACTTTACAAGATACTCGCACCCCGCTTTACACATATCTGGGAGAAAACACAAACTGTTACACACATATCTTTTCACCTATTCCGAACTTTCGGATTGGCGATGTTCTCTCTCTCTCTCTCTCTCTCTCTCTCGTTCTCTCTGTCTCCATCTTCTTCCAGAGATCATCTTTCTTCCCGTCCTACTTATCCGCGCGTACTCCCTTACTTTCAAATATCGTTCCCACTCTAAATCTTACTCACTAGTGAATCCTCCGCCTCTCCTCGGAACTCCCTTCATTGCCGCTCTCGGACTCGGACCTCCGTCCTCTTCGACCTCATTACTCCGATTTCATTAATTCGCACCGCGCGAATGCGCGAAAAGCGCGCCCTCGGTACCTCGCATCTATTCTCTCGCCCCCTTTCTTCCGCGATTATCACCACCCCCGCGCGATATCGCTCATCGCCGATTTTATTCGCCGGCGAACAAGCCTGCCATCCTCACGGCGACGAGGGAGGCCGAGGCAGAGATAGACAGCGGACGAGAGGGAGAGGAGAGGCGAGGGGGGTAGACGGGATGAGAAAGAAACGCGCACACCTGCACTTACACACACGCCGACGAAAACAGAGAGGGAGAGAGAGAAAGAAAGCGAGAGAGGCAGAGAGGAGAGAGAGATCCACCCGCAAAAAGTGTGCTTACGGCACGAAGTCGCGCGCTCCACTGAGCTATCAACGGGCATGCGTCCGCGTAGTAACCGGTAGCCCGTTACGAGGCTTTCCCCATCGTTTTTCCAACCCCCGCGCGTCTTCACGGTGCGGCCACCTCTTCCGAGAGCAGCCGCCGCCGCCGCCGCCGCCGCCGCCGTCGTCGTTGCCGCCACCGCCACCACCACCATCACCACCACCACCACTATCGTTGGCCGCCCCCGCGCTTCGGACCCGGAGCGTGCGCGCGCGTTTGCCTGCGTGCGGGATGCAACAGATGCACCTGCACGCGAATTCCCGACCGGGGGTGCGGTACGCACGTATGTAGTTTACAGAGCGGTATAGAAGAGCGGTATCGGAGGCCCGTTACACAATCGAACGTAACGAGGAATAAAAAATGAGATAGGGGACATCGATTTATCGCGGCTGGTTATCTTTAGAAGATAGCAAAAGCGCGTCGAAGACGCGCTCCTCGTTCATACTCGCCGGCGTTACGTCGGCGTTATTCCCCTTTCTCTCGGGAAGATGGCGATTAAACGTAAATAATTGTTCCGGTCTATTATTAACTTAAATTTTTAAACGCGTCGTGATATATAAATCCGTGACACATAAATTGTTATGAAGCAGAAATTATTAGAGAGCACGCTGATTTTCTGCGTAATTTATTATAATGCATAATTATGTAATTGAATGTGATTAATCGCGACAAAAGCTTCATTATTAATATTACGTATTGCTTGTTTATCGTAAACAATTTCCGGGAGCGATGTAATTAGCGACTAGATTCTTTATCGCTCTATTATTATTTATTGCAGTTAATTATTTAATTATACATTATAATTAAATTTTACTCATATGAAATACATCTCAGTTTTATAATTATTACATGTACAAATTAGGTATAAAGTAAAGAATTACAATACACGAAAACCTAAACTGATATCATTACATTTTTTATCATATTGCATAATTCCTAGTTGACGCGAACACCTTGTTAAGGTTTTCCAGTTGTTAGAAAAATCAATGAGATGCAAGATGCAACTATAATGCAGATACATTATTTATGAGGTCATAATCTACTAGTATTGATATAACTACCAACAAATAGATATAGTAAAGAACTAACATGGCACTCCTCTTTACAAACTAGGCCAACTTAGGCATGTTTATTTTTATGTCACAATAAACATCACATAGAAGAATGTGTTTCTAGTGTAAATCCACTACAAGACACATTAACGATTTTAACGATTTTATATTAAAATATTAAAATAATTAAAAATCTTGCATATCTGCTTATATAGCTTTTATATTTATATTTAATAAAAAAAAGGACGGATAAAACTTCCGATTTGGTTATTATTTAGTAATAAAGAATAATTAGATGTATTTATAACAAACTAAAATTTCTCTTTTTATAATATAATTTGTAATGATATAATTAAATAGATTCTATCAAAAATTAAAATTTTTGCATATAATAAGACTGAAAATTCCAGATGAGGTAAAGTCGCGCTTAATATAAATGTATTACATATTTAGAAGAATATACTACTATAAATTTGTAAATCTTTTACATCAAATTTGATGAACGCGTAATGTATTTTATATTGATAATTTAATTCGATGTGTTAATGTTAATTTGTGGCAGATATTTGGTCGGTATTTATAGAGCACTGCTTACGATAAATGTCTGGTGGACCACTTCATGTACGTTTGCATAAATTTGTGAAAATAAATACTAATCTTTATTAAATTTACCATTTGCCAAATCCCACAAAAATAGAAGAATTATCTTAACAACAGTTAGTAATAAAGTCTACATATTTTAAAAACATTGATGAATTAGAAAATTATTTCTGTTTTTTGGTTTTCCGTCTCTATTTTTTTTGTTTAACACCATGTAAAATTTGTCATTGTATCACATTTAAAGGTAAACTGTATTCGTTACTGTACCATTGAATTTTGCTATTTAAAAATAACAATTTGTTTCATGTGTTATAGAACAGCAGTTTTTATAAAACAAAACAAACAATTATTTAAACTTATTGTTATATTATATCATTGGAAAATAACATTATCTAACCTGCTAATTGAGTTTTGTTACTTGAAGAAATTAGCTCCAAACCGCCACAGGCCACTATCTGTATCACTATCTTATTTGATGGTGGAGACTTCTAGCGGAGTTTCTTGGAATTAAAAAAGAACTAGTAGCACAGATCAACGGCGAGTCGAATGTAATCTCAATGACGGAATAAAAGCAGTAGTTTTATCTTTAAATAAACAACTTTGTTTTAATAATGAATTTAACAACTTTTATGTTATATTAAATTAGAATTAGAATACACTTTATTTTGAAATATAACGGCAAGTTTTTGAGTAGTATGATTTGCGTATGCACGCGCGCACATACATAGATAAAAGAAAATTTTTTTTATTTTTATTTTCTGCGGTCTATTTAGCACTATAAATGTTTCAAAACGCATTCTGCCCTTTTTTTATTTGAAAGAAAAGAAAAAATAAAGTGTTTTGTAACGCTAAATGGACTGCAGCCTATATTAATAATACGATTCAATATTTAATTTTTAGCAGCTCTTAAATAAAAAAATGAGTTATTGAGAAATTCAGATTTATATTAGCAAATAATTTCCTTTTTTTCAAAGGTACAAGAGAAATTGCATATTGCATCATTACATGACAATGTGACATTATCAGTCCTTTCACATGGTTCATGGCTGAAGTGTCTTGTTTAAAGATTTTTTACACCTTGTTTGAGAACATTTATAGATCAAATTATACGGTAAATATCAAAATACATTGTTTCGTTCTCAAAAAAGTGATTTACCTGTGACGTATAACGAAGTCTCTAAAATTGTTACGCACGTTTTAACTCTAAAACGTTGAGAGATGCGTGTCTAACCTCACATGCCGTGTGAATTTGTGATACAATTTGTAATTACTTTTTGTCAGAACATATATAAACGTGTACATTTACATAACGTGTTACATAGACTTTATTTTCACATGCAGTGCATTTTTTCCAACAGTAATGTCAAAATTAATTTTATAGATTAACACGTTTTTCGTATCGAGGTTAACCGCTTACATAAAACAATCTATAATTTAATATAAGCATAAATTAATACAATGACAAATGCAGTATTTGTTTTCATCATGAAAATCGTGTCCTGTATAAATTAAGATATTTTATTATCTAAGCAATCTCGTTAAAAAAATTAATGTTAAGAAAGAAATATCTCTCGTGACTTTTGACTTCAGGTTTTCTAAAGTATGGAAGAATATGCGAGAGAACCATGTCCCTGGCGAATAGTTGACGACTGTGGCGGTGCCTTTACAATGGGCGTTATCGGTGGAGCAATCTTCCAAAGCATCAAAGGCTTTCGCAACGCACCGAGTGGATGGAGGCATCGTTTTACGGGCAGCGTAGTCGCAATCAGACAACGAGCACCTATCATTGCTGGCAATTTTGCTGTATGGGGTGGCATGTTTTCTACAATCGACTGCACATTAGTTCGCCTTAGGGGAGGAAAAGAAGATCCTTACAACTCCATCATCAGCGGAGCAGCGACTGGTGGAATTTTAGCAGCAAGAAACGGCCTTCCGGCGATGGTAGGCAGCGCGATCATTGGTGGAGTGCTGCTGGCCCTGATAGAAGGAATAGGAATCTGCTTCACGCGCCTCTCCGCTGAACAGTTCAAGCCATCGTCGCTGGTCGAAGACCCGTCACAATTCGGCCCATCACCGCAAGGCTATCCATCATAATTCAACCGAATGATCTAGACTCATTTGAAATTAGAATGAAATGTATAAGTTGATGAAGGTTGACGACGCTTCGCCACAGAATATAGTCGAGTGTTTTTTTTTGCCAATGTTAAATTTATATGTAATACAAAGATCTTATTGTTAGGCTAACAGAGTCGGACATTTTAGGTTGTTTCCTTATCTATTGCTGTTTCTTTAAAGTTTCTCTTCTATTAAGATACCAAACAATACTGTTAGATACCCTGTAAATATTTGCAAGATACGAATAATAAAAATAAAGTATCATATCGTCAGTATAGTCTTCGCAAGTTTATTTCTTACATGACCTTAAATCAAAATTATTGATATTTTATATATACATTTTCTCCCTCTCCTATAAAATATATAAATCTGCTAAAATATTTGGTTCTTAAGCATTAATCTAGCGCAATTACAACATTAAATTAAAATTCAGAAGATTCAGTTGTCTTTGAATTCTTTATCGTCTATAATTAACTGTTCATCTTCTCCACTTTCTTCACTCTCCTCTTGGAAATTATTCAAACCGTGCGGTAGCACGGATAAATCTAATTCATGTTTTGTGAAATCTGAATTTTCTGTATCGCTCATCATCATTACTGACTCCGTCTTCGCGCTAGTTTTCGTAACTGCTTCGTCCGATACGTTTTTCGACTGGGACGTTTCTCGATTGAGATAGTCAGCCCCAAGCAGAGTGTTCCGCAAATGTAATCGCTCCACCTGCATTGATTGATTTTTTCATTGATACTTCTTCTGACGTCGAAATTGTAAGTAAAAGTGTTTAACTTAATCATGTATGCATAAATGTTAATGTTTACCTGTAACGCAAGTATTTGTTTCTCAATCTTGGATAATATGTCAGTGAGAAATTCCTTTTGCCTCATTAACCGCGCACGATACTGTGTCATTTCATGCGTTTGTGCTTCGTTGTCCATTGTTGGAGATTTTTCATGAATTTTTGTGTTACAATGCTTCGCGACTTTTGCACTTTCAACTTTTTAGAACGAATTGGAGCTGTTAGATATGTAGAGTGCCATCTCCGTGTCCATGCGAGAACTGTATGAAACACACAAATATTTTCCAATCATTGAGTAAGAAGTAATGTGATTGGTGAAGATCCGCGTCGCAACTGTCGCAAGGCGCTTTGCATGTAATCTGGCATAGATATCTTAGGACTAACGCACCGTGTGATATAGCCTTGAGTACGTTCAAACATGGCGGCTTACATCAAGTTCAAATCGTTCAAATTCAGTGAAATAAATTTTAATATATTTTTAATGACAGTGTGTATGTATGTATCATACAATAACGTTATTGAATAAAATTTCTCACGTTATTGATGTATTAACCTGTTAATGTTATAAAAATTATTACTGAAGCTTAGTAGAAAATATTTTAAAGTTCTATGAAGTGATTTTAGCTTACTGCAATTAGTTAGTTGCTTGCTATATTAATTATACATATATACATACAGAATTCGATGAAGACGTAATATATATCTTTATTGCATATAATAAAAGTAAACATAATAATAATAATAATACAAAAATTAGCAAACTTTCTTTGCCATTGAATTTTCAAGTTGATGATATAAATTTACTAACAAAATAATACAATTCCGATTTTTACTTCAAGTAATAATTATTATGATATACATATGTAAAATACTTCTTCAGCATCATTTAATGCATAACTGCTACGTACAATAAATAGCGTGTAAACAGAGTTAATTTCTTTAAAGTAATACGCTCGCAAAAATATCTCCGCACTGAATGGTAAACTCTTTAAAGTTGTCGATATTCACAAGATATTTATTACAAACAGTATCACAAGAATGCAAAAATATTCTACATAGTTTACAAGCAAATATATAAAAGTTTAAAAGCATTTTTCCAATGTTCATTATATTATATACTATTCTACATTCGCTAAAATTTTACTGCTCACACACATCCTTCGTATCTTTAGTTTTAATAACTTTCTCGATGTGACTCTTAAGAGTCGCTAATTGATGCATCGTCTCAGGATCCAGCTGAGGAATATTCGACATGCGCAATCCTTCCTGAGGCAACAGAGACATCACATTGCCGTTAGCCAGAGGTACATTGATGTTGGCGATCTTCTCCTCGATAACAGCGGAGACCAACAATGGACTGCCCTGCATGCTCAGGACCATCTCTCCCTGTCGCGGACGTCTCAGCACATTCAGCGGCGTGTTAGGCTTGATTTTTGGCGTAACTAAGCCGTACACGGCCATTGAGGTTTTCAGCATTGCCGGTGTCTTGAAGTTGTCCACTTTCAGTGCAGATCGAGTCACACGTCCCTTGCTAGGCTTAGCCACTGTCTGAGTGACCTCGCTGAGTTGAGCCGCTCTGGTGGAACTGCGTGTTGACCTTCTCGTTGAAGTTACCTCCACCTGCAGCTGCGCCTTGGTAGCCCGCGACACTGCGCTACCCATGCTGGTGCCTCCGGTCGCGTATCCATCGTCGGACGCAGCAGTAGCACGCTTGGCACCCTTTTTAGCTGCCCTTACTCTGAGCGCCGTGGCGGGCGGTTGCATGCTGACGGATGAACTCACTTGGTAGTTCTCCTTCTCCTGATCGCCAGCCTGCCAGGCGAGCACCTCGCTCAGCATCATCTGACGCACCTCCGCTGGCAAACGGGATACCACGACGTCGATGAAGGTCTCGAAGCTCTTGACGTCCGCGTGCGTCTCACGCTCGAGCTTGGCAATGCGCTGCTGCAAGTGCCTGTCGAACGTCTGTATCACCATGTCGTACTCCCTCCCCGAGTCGCTCGTCTTCTTGCGTGTATACTTGGTCCGCGGCATCTCGGCAGGGTTGGGCAATTTTGGCGCTGCGAGCACTTTTCTATATTTCCTACGTATAAAAACGTATAATACGGTTAGAACATGTATAAAACGGACACTGAGATATAATAATACTGGAGGAGGCACTGCTATGCTTCGACCGTAAGCGGAAAGCGGCCGTGAGACAGTAGATGTCCTCCTCCAGTATTATTATATCTCAGTGAAAACGGATCACATCAGCGGCCATTTATGGTTAGATTACACAAACAACAAAATATACCACCGATTTGAAATTGAACAACGCTGCGAAAATGTCGGAAGATTTGGAAAAGCCCCAGGTCCCGGAGAGGCCCGGCGTAAGACGAGAATTGAAAAAGGTAGATTTAATAAATTTGTCCGCAAATCACGTTAGAAGCAGTTCAAACTCTCACGACCATTCACGACAGGAAGGAATATCACCAAATGCATATGGTGGCGCCACTTTACGTATTGATCAGAGAGAACCTGAGAGCGGCCACCAGCCTCCACGGGCACATTTCCTGACGTTTGACGCGCCGCCTGACAAAGTGGACGTAAACTAGGTCGTTACGCTCGGTAATGATATATGATTCGTGTCCAAACTATTCACAGGGAAGCTTTCCCATGTAAACTCTACTTTCGAACGAATCATAGTGCGTTCGAAAGGGAAGGTAAAAATAGGGTTTGGGTGTATGAGCCTTGGTTTCGGAGAAATTTACATCTAAAGCCTATTACACAATGCAAAGGAACAGGGAATAAACAATCGCGTTACACGATTTGAGTACGGATGACCAAATCGAGCAACGCGATTGGCTATTCCCTGTTCCTGTTGCCTGTTCCTTTGCATTGTGTAATAGGCTTTAAAATGAGTATTTTCCAGAGGTACGGAAAGTACATACCATTAATAGCTACAATTCGGCGTGAAGTGTGGTAGTCTAGTGGCTAAGCGCGAGACTCGTATTTTGCCATCCGCGCAAGTTGGGTTCGAGACCGAGTTGTGATAATTTTTTTTCTTCGGATTTTTGTTTCTTTGTGTTTGCATTATATTGTTTTATTATGTAAATAATAAATTATTATGTAAATAATGATTTATTATGTTTTATTATATTTTGGAGGTATACGTATATAATGAGACATAAACATATACATTTAACATTTGTAAACTTTTTATTTATTTATATAGTTTGTATACTGTCGTATAATAAACACTCGACAGTATACAAACTATATAAATAAATAAAAAGTTTACAAATGTTAAATGTATATGTTTATGTCTCATTATATACGTATACCTCCAAAATATAATAAAACATAATAAATCATTATTTACATAATAATTTATTATTTACATAATAAAACGATATAATGCAAACACAAAGAAACAAAAATCCGAAGAAAAAAAATTATCACAGCTCGGTCTCGAACCTAACTTGCGCGGATGGCAAATGTTAAATGTATATGTTTATGTCTCATTATAAAATAATGTCTCATTACAAAATACGAGTCTCGCGCTTAGCCACTAGACTACCACGCCTCATGCCGAATTGTAGCTATTCATGGTACTTTCCGTACCGCTGGAAAATGCTCACTTATATCATTACCGAGCGTAAAGCTGGAGACACAATGCGAGGCGATAGCGATAGGAACAGGGAATAACCAATTGCGTTACACGATTTGAGTACGGATGACCAAATCGAGCAACGTGATTGGTTATTCCCTGTTCCTATCGCTATCGCCTCGCATTGTGTCTCCAGCTTAAGGGAGATTCTCATGTAAAGAGCCAAAAAGAAGCAGATTTTTCGAAATTTTTTTTCAAGAACGTATTTAGTCAAAGGATCTCAAACTTTAATAGTACATCAATACATGTAAAGAGAATATAAAAATATTTTTTTGGTTAAAAAAAACATATATATAGATATAGGTATGGACGCCGTCTTCAGCGGCTTCGGCGTCGCAGGTGTCAAACGGTGTGCAGTCTAGCATCCGCTGTAATGGTCTGAAACAGAATATTCAACAATATTTATTAATTATAGATCATTACGCATCGTTTGAACCTCATGAAGCAAGAAAAGAAACCAAATTGAAAAGAATGGCGACATTTGAAAAACAATGCTGTTTTTTTCATTAAAATTTTCATTGTTATTGTGAAATAAACATTATTTACTTAAAAAATTTTGTTGCTTTTGAGGTTCATACGATGAACAATATAATTGTTTACATGTAGAGCCCCGAAAGAACCCAATCGGTCTAATATTTTTTTAGTTATCCTGCACACCAGTTTGAAAAAAGTGATTTCGAGAAAAACGCGTTTAAAGTTTTCGGTTATAAAAAGTAATGCTTTTCAATACTTACAGTCCTAATCGGCGATTCCAGGGCCATATAGTAGGCCTTCTGCATCCTCGTATAACTGCTGCTGTTGTAAATTCACTTCTTTGCGAGCAGTTCGAGCTTCTTTCGAGCTGCTGAGGCTTCGTCGCTCTTGTCGCCGTATCCGCGCGGCGTCATACGAGTCTGCATACTCCTTACAATGGGTACCGATCTTTAGTTCTAATGTGTCCATAATTTTAAAAATGGCGAAATAGCCTTCGTTGAATAATCCTGCAGCAATATATGTGGCTATTTCTATTGTTCGGATGCCACAATATAAATGTTTCGGAACCAAACGCCAAACACACGAATTGAAGCTCTCGTTTGCATTTTGTGTATGTCCGCCTAAACATCTTTGAAGAAGTTCATCCTTAGACAAATCTTTGTATAAAGGCAATAAATGTTTTTGAAGATCTGGGTGAAGTGGGGCGGGGTGGTCAAAAGTAGCTCCGGTAACTTCAGCAACACGCCATTTGCACCAGCTCTGTACGCCCGGCGGACAATTCTCGTGCATTGGATTTTCATTTGTTGAGCACAAATGTTTATATGTTGCCATTATATCTCTTTTCATATCATCGACAGAATCAACATTTCGACGAATTGCTAATCCGTAATAAGTAGTTAGTTATTTTATCAATATATCAGTCAATTTTCCTCTTCCACCTAATTTTTCTTTTCTCTTCAAATTGCGGAGCCGTGTACTCATTCTTTTCTCGACGTGCCCGATACATTCATTTGTAATTACTGTACAATCATCGCCATATGGATTCAAATCCAGTATACCATTAAAAGTTTTAGAATCTCCGTCGCCGATGTAGTTGCCGTACCTGACATCTAACTCCTCCTCAGATCTCGCGAACATTTCCTTTATGGAATCCACCTCCATTTTTCCTGAAAAACCATCATGATTTATGCAGCATTCATCCTCGTGTGCTTCTGCCCATTCTAGATATTCATCCGTGCCTTCTTTACTTTTCCATAGTACACAAGCCTGACAGTAGCTTCCCTTTACGACAAGATCAATCACTTTTCCAGAGTAATATCCGATGAGAGTAGTTACTGCATATAATGAAGAAAAGCCGCGTTTTTGCCAGGAGCCGTCACCAGAAACTTTTAAATTATTTGAAGGCCTTTCTCTTTGTTCATTTTCCACTTGCTCCTCTCTCACGGCTTTTTTCCGCAGCAAAAGAAAAACTATTCTTGAGGCGTCATAAATGTGTTGCAAGATGGCATAATAAGCATTCGTACTGATGCCCTTCCCTAAATCCATAAGGCTACAAAATAAATTGATGCCTTCTCTACTAATACCTAACAATCTCATGACAAAAACGATTCTACGATTGATCTCATAACTGTTGTTTATAAAAGGAGAAGAACTAATGTGTCTTCTACCACATCGGCACGAAAGTAAAATCTTGAAACCGAGTCC
Organism: Ooceraea biroi; assembly: GCF_003672135.1. Taxonomy (NCBI): domain Eukaryota; kingdom Metazoa; phylum Arthropoda; class Insecta; order Hymenoptera; family Formicidae; genus Ooceraea; species Ooceraea biroi. The sequence continues at coordinate 2,803,745 of NC_039515.1, forward strand.
ACGATTAGCACTCTGTGCAAAAGAAACAGTTTGCTTGCACTCTCTGCACACAAGTAAGTCTGAAAGTGCCGTAAATACCGTGATAAAGTCTAGAATTCTGTAACAGTGCGATTGATAAACGGGAATTTCTTCCGATTGCGCAGTATTCAATTTTTTGGCACTGGCACTTTGTCCTCTCGGAGCATTATCATCCTTCGTACTCTGATTGCCACTGAACACACGTTTACGCGGCCTCGAAGAACGATACGTACTCTCTTTGCTTCCTTTTCGCATCTTTGCAAGTCTTTTATTACGACTTCTACGCAGACTAGAATCCGAAACACGACTGAGAACGTCTGAGAAACAACAGGCAAGCGTACACTATTGTGACTGCCGCAAAAATTTCCTGCCTCAGCTATACAAGTACACGAAGGTATATCCCAACAAAAGAAAACCGTTAGACGTATACCTGCGAAGCTGTTTGTTATGTACGAGTGTATGAGTGAGGGCAGACGAGACGCGTGTCTCCGCTCCGAGCGCTCCCAGCTACCTACTCAACGCGCGGTTGAAAACTCGACTATAACTATACGTAGAGGTCGAATATCGATCTGTAACTTTAGGAACATATTTTCCACATGTATTAGAGTTGATTTAAGCAAAAAAAATCGAATTTTTTGACTCGTTACATGAGAATCTCCCCTTAACGAACTGACAACGGCCGCACCACGTTGCAAAACACCAGTTCCCGTCGATCACTGAAGTCAAGCAACGTTGGGCACGGTGAGCGCTCGGATGGGTTGCCGCCGTGTGCTGTTGTCTGTGGTGGGAAGCGTGAACTAGTTCACGTCCACTTTGTCAGGCGACGCCAAACGTCAGGAGGCTGGTGGCCGCTCTCAGGTTTCTCTCTGGTATTATACAGGCTGAAACCTAGGACGTTCTATACGTAGTTTCCTTCATGTATGAAACCAATGTATAATACATGCCCAACTTTGCATCCCGGTGTTCGGTGCAGTGTAATAACCTAACCTCGTTATTCAGTTGATGCCTCGAACAACGCCGCTGTCGTCAATCTCCGTCACTCTGACGTAACTCGTGTAACTCGAGCGTCACGAATGAAGAGAAAGCATCGAGCAGATGTATCAGATACTCGGGGATCTCTCCTCAACGTAAATTATTAACCGATTTACGCCATGGAGACCGTTAAGGTACAATTTCATGTTGTCGCTCGGCGCTCATTTTCAGCGACAAAACAGGTCACGTGATCAAAATTGACCAATATCCAGCGTTAATTTTGATCACGTGATCTGTTTTGTCGCTGAAAATGAGCGACGAGCGACAGCATGAAATTGTACCTTTACTAGAGAGCCTCTAGGAGAGAGAGGCGACACGAGGTCATGTGACCAGCTTCGTCGCGATTGGCTGGCGGCATCATGGGCAAATTTATTCATTGCGACGCCAATGCAGACCATATGTGACGTGATTGCTGTGACGTTAGAAGACCGTGTAAAGGCGAGAATAACATATCTGTGATTAACGATTCACATATATGAAGTAAATCTTTATTATTATAAATTATAAATAAACTTTGATTGTAAAAAATGTCAGTTGCATTCGAGAAATATATTGAAACAATATATTTACTGTTTATTCTTGTTTTCTATAAGAAATATTACAGTATCTCTTGATTTGGCGACGCTGATTTCTGTGTCAAGTTATTTATTGTATTCTTTGTATTACAGACAGCATTACCACTCGCTATGCCATCCAGTTGCAGTGCATATAAGTGTTCCAACAGGAGTGATGAAGGGTAAACAAAAATGGATTGTTGTGGTTGGGAGAGGCAAGAATTGGACACCTAGTAGTTCTCAAAAAGTTTGCGAGGTTAGTAGTAATGTGCAGTATGCTTTGACTTTGCACTTTGGAAAATAACATAATATAAGACATTAATAACACAATGTAACTTACTGTTAAACTCAAAACATTTTGTGATTTTCTTCCCATAGGGTACATTTCACGCCATCGGAAATTGAATTTGTTGCTGAATGTAAACAAGTTAAATTTGGTTCGGTGCCTTCTCGTATTTTACATATTATAAATTGCATATAACAGAGGAAAATATATTGTAGTAACACATTAAATACAGGTACTATTTTTCAGTACATAACATAAAGTCTTATTTAAGCAATATTACATTCAACGTAATCGTTTGTTATGCTATATGTATAAACTATGTATGCTATGGGAAGAAAATCACAAAATGTTTTGAGTTTAACAGTAAGTTACATTGTGTTATTAATGTCTTATATTATGTTATTTTCCAAAGTGCAAAGTCAAAGCATACTGCACATTACTACTAACCTCGCAAACTTTTTGAGAACTACTAGGTGTCCAATTCTTGCCTCTCCCAACCACAACAATCCATTTTTGTTTACCCTTCATCACTCCTGTTGGAACACTTATATGCACTGCAACTGGATGGCATAGCGAGTGGTAATGCTGTCTGTAATACAAAGAACACAATAAATAACTTGACACAGAAATCAGCGTCGCCAAATCAAGAGATACTGTAATATTTCTTATAGAAAACAAGAATAAACAGTAAATATATTGTTTCAATATATTTCTCGAATGCAACTGACATTTTTTACAATCAAAGTTTATTTATAATTTATAATAATAAAGATTTACCTCATATATGTGAATCGTTAATCACAGATATGTTATTCTCGCCTTCACACGGTCTTATAACGTCACAGCAATCACGTCACATATGGTCTGCATTGGCGTCGCAATGAATAAATTTGCCCATGATGCCGCCAGCCAATCGCGACGAAGCTGGTCACATGACCTCGTGTCGCCTCTCTCTCCTAGAGGCTCTCTAACCTTTACTGGTCTGTCGGTTCAATCTGTTTCCAACTGTTTTTCCCTCCATTGAGGAATCAAAATAATATAGTGACATTTCTGAGCGTGCGCAGTAGTAGGCATAAGATTTGTGGGGGAAAAATAACTAGATGAGCTATCTCTTGATGTGAACTTCGAATATTTTTCAGACTGAGATCGCGGTTACCAAATTCAATTATTCGCAATGAATGTAAAACATTTCTCGAAAGATTACACCTCGGATTACAGACGAAATGAGCGGCAAGAAATGCTGGTCGCTCCGCCTTTAGACTTGTCATTTAAGAAAGCCATCAACATGGATGGTATATCAAATTATAGGAGAAATGTTATTTCCACGCTCAGTTTTTAACTTTTAGTTGTTAATTAAAAGAATGGCAATTTCTTATTATCTTTATAAATTAAATTACTCGTTACAACATTAAAATCGGTGATTATTATTTTTATATAACCACTCGTAAGAAGACACATTCTCAGTTTTCTGTCTCACAGAATTGATGGAGAAACGGCCGCAGACAATACGCACTGGCAAAGCACCAGCGAGAACTTTCAGAGATCGTTACGTAACCAGCACGTTGTGGCTGAGCAACAATTTATTAAGCTCGATGGAAGGTGTTGAACGTCTTGCGAACAGAGTTCTCGACAAGCCTATTTACCTCAGCTGGCTGGATTTATCCTTCAATGGGATTGGGGAGATTACAGGGGAGATCGAAAAGTTCGCAAACCTTAAGATTCTCTACTTACACGGCAACAAAATCTCAAATATCACGGACATTCTGAGGCTGAAAAAGTTACGAAATCTCAGATCGTTAACGTTACACGGCAATCCGATCGAGGATGTCCCTTGTTACAGGAATTACATCGTGCACCTCCTGCCGCAGTTGCTCGCCCTCGATTTTTCGCCGGTGATTGCCGGCGAAAAGAAGAAGGCGCGACCGGTCGGGTTTCACAAAATGATAGCAGCCTGAGATAGAAACATAAAATTTTATTTTTTTTATGCTCTTTCATACTTTTGATACATATCTTCTCTGAATCTTCTTTTTTTGTACATTTTCATATTGCGTGAGGTATGTAACAACTTTACGAAGCTGTATGCCTGGTACAAATTTTTCCTGGAAGATACACGAATATTTGTTCATGAACAATGTACAGTTAATCCCCAAATTCATTCAGTTATAAATAATAATAGACAAAATTTACAGAAAATTAATAGAAAAATCTGTAAAAGCGGAACCGTAGCCGTAAGCTGTTTGCGAACGCGATCCGCGGCACACTTCCACTCGATTCCTCCAATCGAATTCCGAATGACACGTAATTTCCTGTATATCCTTCTTACGAATCTACCAATTTGTAAATATAAAAAATTTACAAAGATACCTACGTATATGTATACGCTATCGCGTACTTAGAATATATCAATGTTTTTGTTTTATTTATTTTCTGAAATCTGCAAATTTGCAAATGAAGACATATAGAAAATGCTTTTCCATACTTTACTGAAGAAACATGTACAAATTTATGTCATTCACCATAAACGTGAATTCCTGTAAACGATACAAACATTGATTTGTGAGATATACATGTACAGCAAACTCACATTGTACGACGTGTACAAGACCACGTTATATACGAGTCTGTTGTCTATATATATATAATACAATACCCTGTTCAATTCTGTTTTGCGATGAAACGGCTCCGAAAACTAAAAGCGTTTCGTCAATTTCGAGATAAATTAAAGACATTGCGATAAGCCTGTACACGATCCCTCCCCACATGTTATAAATTGGTTTGCAATTTTTTGTCATTTTCAATTTAATGTCTGTGATAGTTTGCAATACAATTTGTCACCTATACGTTCGTACACCTAGTGTCGCCTACGCTTGCTACGATGTTTACTCGATTTTTCCAAATCGCGATCCCGGGATCGACTTCGCGATCGGTAACTCCGCGATCTGCGCGACGACTTGTGACTGCCCGACCGTCTCCGCTGCGTCTTTTTGGATTTGCTGGAACGGCTCTGGCTGTGACTGCGGGATCTGGATCTGCTACGTTTTCTCTTGGAATGCTTTGTCCCCTCGCCTCGTGATGGAGAAGTGCTTGGAGATTTCGAACGCCTGAAAGTAAAGTAAAATAATTAACGTGATAAATTTCTGCAAATGCAATCGTCTTGTCTTTCTTTTTTTGTTTGCTAAATAAATTATACAATAATATTTTTCTAGATAACTATAAAAGATAAATAGTTTTATAGATAACTATATTGCTTTTTGTAATTATGTGAAAACGTTACCTGGGTGATTTCGTTCTTTCGGGAGCTGCATGCGTGCCGCTGCGGCTGATGAATCCGCCCCAAGCGTTATGGTGCTTTGGCAGCGGTGGACTCGGTGTATGTCCATCGACGTCACCGCTGCGCGCCTTAGTCCTGGCCTCCTCGTATTGGCGTCGCAGCTCCTCGACGCGCTTCTCCAGTTGCTCGGGCTTGACGCGCACTCGAGAATACAATCGCAGTATACGTCGGCACACGTCCCTGATCACGGACTCGCTGACCCGGAACAGCGAGAACCAGGAGGGCGACGTTGGCAGCGGCAACTGTAGCTGGCGAGCGGCCAGGTAAATGCACGCGCACGCCACCGTTTCCGGCTGATAGCGCAGGAACACATCGGAACGCAGCGAGTCGTTCATGTAGTTCCAGCTCTGCTGCATCAGCGCGCGGTTCTTTTCGTACCCGAGTACTTGCAAGTACATGACTATGATCTTGTGCGGGTGCTTTACGTGCACGCAGAAGCCCAGCTCCTTTAGCACTCTCCTTTCCGATTTGATCACTTGATTTTTCAGCGCTACGTAATTCTGATCGAGAATCACAGGTTGGATAGCTCTGAAACAAATTGCAAAGAGATATATATATATATATATAAATTTAATTTAAATTTATAATTTATGTATAGTACATATTCTCTTTCTTATTTACTGCATATTTATTTACTTTAATTATTAATATTATTTATTCTTAGCTTAAAGCAAAAAATGACGAATATACTTACTTTTGACTGGAGACTTGCTTTACATGATTAAAAACGTTAATCACGTCTCTGATACGCCTCGGCGCTTCCTCGATTTTGCTAGCTAAACAGATGCAACCCATCGCAGTCGTCTCCATATTGTGTCTGACTAACGATTTACTATAATAAAACCGTTGAAATATTACTTGTCCCGTAGCCATCGCAACCTACACAAATATATATAAACAAGATTAATAAATCGTCCGTGTTGAATAATAACAACAATTGACACATTGTCTTCAGTGTTTAACCCTTTGGGGACGCAGATATACTCCTGCCATCACACTTCTATTTCGCTGTGTGACTCATGCCAGCTTATATCCAGCGCATAGTTGCCATTCATTTGTTTACACTAGTCATCCAGTCTGGAAAGTACATACAATTTTGAGCTGTTTAGTCAGTTTCATAGCAAATGAACAATATACAATTGCAAGTTCTGGTCCGCAAAGGGTTAAAGTAGTTTTTTTATTATACACAGTGCGGTCCATTTGTGAGACAAGGTTTTGAGTTGAGACAAGTTGATCCAAGTGTCGAGACAAGATTTATATAAAATACGAGGATCGTTTGATAAGTCCTTAGAAAATGTACACACACACATACATGTGCGAGCACGTTACTATTATGTCAGTTTGATATTAGCGTCGCCATTTCATATATTTTCTAAGGACTTATCAAACAACCCTCATAAAAACTCACCAAAATCCTAAGTACTTTTTATTTAAAATAGGCTTCATTACTGTTGATGCCCTGTTAAGCGTTCGATTCCAAACTAGCGTTGCATCACCATTAAAAACTCCTCTATCTTAATAATCTTCAGTCGATTAGCTATTTCAGTTGGTCGCTTGTTGATTGGCAGTTTCAATTTCGGAAATGTGCTGAATTTTTGGCCTTTTAATTGCAATTGTAACTTCAGGAATAAAAAATAATCTGGGGATGGCAAATCAGGTGAATAGGGTGAATGATAATAGTGCTTGCTTTAAGCCAGAAACTGCCATACAATTGCTGCCGAATCTATGACTCAAAAAATACATTTTATAAAGCATAATATACTCGATATCAAAGATCGCTGTTGATAATTCAAATTATTCCTACATATATATTCATTGTTATAACGACATAGTCATAACACATCATAGTCATGGGACATAGTCAAATATGAAATTATGGTTTTGTATACTTTTTAGATACTAATACAGCTGCCTGATTGGCTAATGAATATTTTAAGCTCATATTTAAGAAGACCTTAATATGAGAACAGAGTATGAATACCAACTTTGGACAAAGATTATGGAAACTTGGATTAAATGGAAATGACTGTAGCATGACTATGAAAATATTAGTCTCACAATGTATAGACCGCACTGTGTATAAAAATGAAAAATCTAAAGCAAAATGAAAAATCTAAAATCTAAAGAAATAACATTCTAAGATATAATTTTCTCTATTTTTAAATATCTTATTTCATTGGTAACATGTCAGACATTATTAAATTTTTTATGATTTAAGATCCATTTTTTAAAGTCCATAACTTATAAATAACTAAATATTTATATTTCACAATGTAAATTTAAGAAATTAATTAATATAATATTATAATATAACATATATATTAATTTTCAAATTATCATTTTGTATTTGAAGGAAAGAATATATGGTAGCACTGCTCTTCGAAATAAGATTTTAGTTATAGGTGCTCGCAAAAGTTTGTAACATCAGAAATAGGTAGAGAATGAGTTGGAAACATTGCTCAACGAGAATTCGTCCCAAACATTCATTAACCCCAAGTTGCTTGCAGGGCAACTTGGAGTTAATGAATCAATAATATCCTGCCACCTAAAGAAAATGGAAAAAGATCCAGATGGAAGGAAGATAGAATTTTAATACGAACTTTTACTGCAAGTACCTATAAATTCGTGAAGGTTATAACAACTATAGCTAGTATACTTATATCTTATTATAATCGTTCATTATGATCGCGTATTGCAAAACTCACCTGCGGTAATTTCAGGAGAATGCCCGCTGTCTGTATAAGTTCACATCCTAATATCCGCAAATCTGTCTCAGTTTCCGCATCGAGACCGTCCAGATACGACGGAGTGGAATTAAGCTTGTCCTCTGGCAAAAGACAATTCTGTAACGTTAACACGATCTTGCCGTACGGCTTCGCGTTCAGCACGCTCATGTTCTTCGCCGGCACCGTAGAATTCTCCTTTGTGCTCATCTTGAAATACTTGGAGCTAATTATTGTCCGATGCAGTAACCACCAAACTGTGCGGCGCCACAAACTGTAATGGCTCCTAATAAGAGGGTCTCTAGCTCCTAAACACAGAACGCGGCATCGTTGGTCACGCGGTGGAAGTCGGATAGGGAATATCGCGATCGACCAATCAGCGGCTCGTTTATATTTTATGTAACTATCATCTCTCCTTCGTGCAAGCGAGATGTTGATTGGCTACCGTGGCAATTTTCTATCTCCATTTCCGCCTAGAAAGGAAGGAGGGGTTGCAATAATAATTTCAATTGCAGGCTCTCCTCGCAGTGCGAGGCTCGCACTGAACCTAATTTCATTTAAATTTCATTTTATATGAACCTAATTTCAAAGCTATAGGTGTGCATTTGGCCCTCAGCCAATCAGCGCGCGATCGGTCACGTGACGAGTTGTCGACTCTCTTATTAAAGGCTCTCTACTTCCGCCGCGTGGCAAGCGTCGCGGAACGACATTAATTATTACATTTTCATGTACTTATAATTATTATTACGATAACTTTTTATTTTCTCGTAATGTTATGTATGGTACATAACATTACGAGGTATGTAACACGTAAGTGAGTCCCATTTGCTCGCAGATAAGGTTCCACCAATCAGAATACTCATTGAGCTAGGGATATTGTATTCATCGAAGTATCGAGTGCTGTGATTGGCGGTGTCTGATCGTAACAAACGGGACACTCATATAGGTTACATAACATAATAAGTATGAAAATTTTTATTAATCAATATAGCAAGTTTCCTTTATACCATTTAATTTCTTAATTTTTATAAATTAATATAGCAAGTTTCCTTTATACCATTTAATAGAATCCACACTTGGTCATCCGCCAATTAATACTGATGCGTTAATTTGTCTTTTTGATTGTTCTCGAATGCATTTATGTCAAAGGAAAATTAATTCGTTTTAAATTTTTTCTAGGATACATACATATGAATGTTGGGAGATGGGTTGCAATCCAATTGACATTATTGCAAGTGCTTTACAATATTTTGTATCCCTTTTTCTGCTCTCAAATAAAAAAATGAAAATAAAGCTTTGAAGAATTTTTATAAACTTATCACATTTCTTTGGATATCTAAAGAGAGTTGCAAAAGAAATATATATTATAAATATATTAATAGAAATATTTTAGAGGAATTTATTAACGAAGATACAAGAATTGTACAAATTAATGTATATCCAAGTATATGAATGATATATTCTCTTACAAGTGATACATGTGTGTTACCTTTCTTGCAAATTAATTAAAACACAAGAAATACAATCGATTAGCTCGATTTTTCACTTACAAAGTAACATCAGTTTGTGAAAGATGAGATATTGCTGCATACCTCACTCCCTCTCCTTCGTTACTATACATAATATTAAATATATACAAATTTCAAAATAATACAATTAATATAATACAGATACAGAGCTATATATAACGTAACAATTATTGTACAGTGTGTGTGTGTGTATATATATATATCATATATATATATATATATATATATATATATCAATCAAGCATACAACTAATCATAAAACATAACACAAAGAATAAAATAGGTGCTAACAATAGTACTTTAATCTAAAAGTTCCTTTCACGTGTTCTCAAGAGCGATGTACATGTAATATTGCACATCCTCAATTTATAGCAGAATCTACATGACCAATTTTGCATCATATATTCGCATCATATATTTCATAACTCTTCGATGTGTATGATATGTGTATCGTACGAAGTTGAATAAAGTTAAATAAATTCAATAGAGTGTTAAATCTATTCTGTATTCCATATAAAACACATATTTGAATTTGAATAGGAATTCCGTTTAATCGCGTATGACACTTTGTTCATTCAACTTGCTCCCATGATCACACATAATCATGACTTCATTATCACGACAATACCACAACAGAGTCATTTTTCATCTAGCGAATCGTCAATATATTATTTATACTCAATATATATTAGTCAATATATATCGGTGTAACAATAATTGCAAAAATATCTTGCAGACTGTACATAATGTGTTTACATATTGCCTAATTGTAAAGTTGTAAAAGTCTATCAAAGAATTAACGTGAAATATGCGATGCGAATACGATTTATAACTTGTTGCTTACATTATGTTTTACTTTTGTTATCATTATAAACACATCTGTAATGCCTGTCACATACTGTTAGTCCAGTAGGTCAGGATGATTTTATGCAATCTGCTTTCGACAACAGACATCAAAAGTAATGAAGTATAAAATATATAAGATGTATTTTATTCACAGAAATCATCCCAACCAACTATGGTCAATATGCTATAAAGAATTAGTCAGCATACAAGATACTGCAAGGTGCAAGGTGATAAATGTGAGACACTTCAGGAATTAAAAGTTAGCACAATAAAAAGTTAATATAAGTTACTATAGTATATTCTATTTGATCTTCTCTCCAAGTTACAATAAATTTTGCACTCATTGTTTCAGCAAATCAAGCTAAAGAAATTTAAAAATTATTTTATTCGGAATAAATGTTACTTTTAAGTGCTGAATTCTATTCCTGAAGTGAATCTCGCATATTACAGAAATATCCTGTATCTACATCGATAAAATAAATTCTTGGAGAAAGACTGCAGATTCTCTTTCTCGGAATGTTGCAAGTTTTCAATTTAATGAGATAGTTTATATGTATATAGAGAGATCACTCCACAGTTGGTGAAAAATGTAGTTTTAAGAAATTTGGAAAAATAAGATTCACGGTCTCCTCTTTACACTACGTATTCTATAATATACATAACGTTGTTTCTCACAGGATTCTCCTATCCTCGTAAACTGCAGCAACTGTCTGTGTCGAAAACTATTTTGCAGCCCTTTATTTCTATGGCAGTGTCTCAACGTTTATCCGTGCTTGCTTGCTTGTACGTATACTTTTCACCATCACTGCGTAATAGCATCTTAAAAACTCCGACGTTAAGTAAAAATACACATTTTTCACGCCATAATCGGGTAAGTTATTTAGTGAAACACAACAACCGTCGAGATACAAGAAACTGAAAACTGTCCGCTTTGAAGCTGTAAAAGTCCATATAAATATGCGATGATTTCGTACACATTATATCGTGCGCATATCGTTCCCGCGACACTGTAAAATGACTTTACGAAATCATTACGAACGCTCGACAATGTCTTTCTTTGAGTTTACGGAAGCATCATTATTGGTCCTCGTACCATCATTGCCAACAATCTTTCGGTCAGACGCCTCGGATGTCTTGTTGGATTCTTCGGCATGTCCCTTGCTCTTTATCGTGGCATTCAGACTTTTCAGAAAGTTACCAAGATGTTCGGCGGCTATGGGGTTATGTGCCCACTCGTTCGAGGGGAAAACTGCTAACAATCTTTTTTGTACCATCTCCGAAGTCAATTGCTTCGCAATTTCAGTTGCTTCCGATTTGTTGACGTTGAGCTTGTTGCCATCGTCGGAAGTAGCTGAACCGTCAACGGCACTGTCATCAGGATTGGCAGTCGAGTCGGAAGGTTTGACTACATCGGACGATGTCTGGGCATCCGTCACCGTTTCCTGATCCGTCGACGTCGAACAACTCTTGTTCGTCGCAGTACTCTCCACTGTGATCGAACTGGAATCCGGACTAACCGGCGATTTATTACACGTCATTTCGGAACTGACGTTGTTCTTCGGCGGACTGAACGTCGCACTTGCGGCTTTGTTACTCGCGTTCGTATCGTTGCTATTGATATTATCATTATGATTAACACTATCCTCGTTTCTCGTATTTACACTGCCATTACCAGGAGGTGGCGACGGCGAAGCCGTCGACGATACTCTAGGGCTCGCTGCCTCGCGATGCTGCTGCTGCTGCTGCTGCTGCAATGAACTATCCGTATCGGTTGATCCTGAGTTTTTAGACTCTACATTCGGATCTTTAACGGTCTCGACAGTAGTAGCTGGTGCATTGCTCTTCGTGCTGTCGTCGTTGCTCCGTGATACGAGTCTATTATTCGTGCTTTCGACGTTCGAAGAGTATTTTCGTTGAACAGTCGCGCGTGGAGCTTCATCTGTCGAATCGAGGCTTTCGTTGTTACGAAACATTGGAAGCTTACCCGCATCGCTTACCGCTGCTTTATTGGCGCTCGCCAACTTGTCGGTGGACTGTTGCTTGTTAATCGGCACTGCTAAGGGCGCCACGGAAGACCTCGCAGGCTTAACCGGCGCGCACTGAGCAGCCAAATGACTCTTCCCCGGCATTCCGCTGATACCGGGATTGCCGTTTTCAGTGGCTCCAGTCGCAGCTCCACCGCTGGATTCTGCAGTGGAACGTGGTGGCAGTCGCAATCGCGCCGTGTCCATTTGAAACTGCTGGAGATTCGGTGCCTGACTGAGAGCGAAGATGCTCTGCAGACTCGGAAAAACCGACGGGAAATTCGCATTCGGATGGCCGAGGGAACCAAGGGACGGTGCGTAGACGGGCGTCCGCGACGGTGCCGGTAACGGGCAATCGGTAACACGATGAGCGGCGGGTGTCAAGGAACCCGGTGGTGCTCGATAATACTTGTGCCCGCTCATGAGCGTCACCACTTGTCCCTGATCGGAGATGCCTCCCGGTTGCATGGTGTCCCTAGGAATAACCTTGTTGGTCTTATTGAGCTTCGTCACCGGTTGAGGGATCCTTAGAGGATGCATGTCCATCTTCTTGTTGCTTCCGCTCAAGTCCAGAATGTCTTTGGACGGCTCCTGCGGTTCTCTTTTCCGTTTGCCGGCTACTGATGTTGTTCGTTGTTGATGATTCACCACCTCGCCACTTCGACTTGTCATCGTCTGTTTCGCTGCGGTTATCATCGTCGCCGGCGGTTTGGCCTTCGGCGGCGTGGTGGGCATCCTAATCTGCCCCGTCTTGAGCGCTTTCAGCACGCGCGAATTGACCGATCGGTCATTCAACGTGATACTAGGATTTACTTTGCCCAGCGCTACCTTGCGAGTATTATCAACGAGATCAACGAGATTAGATTCGACCAGCTGTCCCGATGTTCCCGCGGACTTGGGCGAGGTCAGCGTTATGCTCAAACTCGCTGGAATGCTCAAACCGCAGCCATCCAGAAGATTCCTCGTGTCATGTGAGAGCATCGGGCCGCTCGACGATTTCACGTTGTTCGGCGCGCGACCCGGGTTGCTACCCGGGTGATCTGCCGTTATGTTAGTCGCTCTACTCGTAGGTATCACGTGTTCCGCAGACGGCGTACGTGGCATTTTAATAGCAGCATTCTGTGAAGGAACAATTTGTTGCTTTTTATTGACTTCTTTTTGTGCGATCTGCGGCGATTTCCGACGCTTGAGATCGGCTATCGGTACGCCCGGTGGACACTTCCTTTTCACCGCTCCAGCCGGTACAATCGGCGGATCGCTTGAAAAAGTATACACGTCCATCTTGTTATTGCTGTTCGTAATGTTTATACTGGTTCCCGAGTTGAACGACGCACGTCCGTCCGTGTCATCGATTCTGCCCGACGCGTACGTTCGATTACTAGCGGGCATTCCGGTAACGCGCTTGGCAATCGCGCTTGCTACGATGGTGTTCGCGTTTGAGCTGGCGTTCTCGGCGCTGCTGTTCTCTTTGACCTCGTTACCGTCTTTCTTCAGAGTTTCCTCCAAACTCCTCGGCATCGCGTTGCCCTTCTGAAGTGATTTAACGTCGTTTGCCAGAACGCCTGCCGGAATGTTTGCCGGAGTGTCTCGAATAGGTGACTTCACCTTACTATCGTGATCCGACACTGATTCCCTAGCAGTCAACTGGATGCTTTGAAGGAATTGCTTCTTATCCTGTTGCTCCGCGGGCCTCTTAAGGGCCGTTTTGAGGACAGCGCTGGCATTAGTGGGCGACGTTACCTTCTCCGAGCCCGGAAGTTGGTCTACGAAAGTCACCTTACGCCGTTGCTTCTCTTGCTTATCCGGATGCAGCGGACCGATCGTCGCGACCGATTTATCTTTGTCCTGCTGCTGCTGCAGCGACTGCAACGCCAATGACGGGCTCAACGACGAGGGCGAGGGGAATAACGATGATGGTAACGACGGCAATGACGACGACGACGCATCTTTTTCCATCTGGCCGCAACGCAGCAAAACGTTACTGATAACCTTCGGTTTCTTCGCACTGCTGTTCTGCGGCGGTGAGCATTGCTTCAACGTTATTTTCACTCCGTTGGAATTCACGACACTGAACTCGGGACTCGTAGAACTTTTAATGTCGGTCACCGCGGCGGTCGGATCTTTCCCGTTCCAGCCAACGGAGGATGGACTCTTTAACACTTCGTACTTCCCGTCCGGGTTCTTCAGTATTTTAATCGGAGTCTTTATCTGCTTAGTTGAATCGTCGCATGTCGTTGGTGTCGACGAAGGCGACACGCTCACCATCGATGAGGAAGATACGTTTGTCGCTGCCGTGGTCAGCATCGTCGTGTTTGTTGCTGTCGATGTCGATGATGTTGTAGATACCGTTGTCCTCATCGTCGTCTTGTTTGCTTCATCCTTCTCGGTGGTCGGTGCTTGCTTGCGTTCCACGAGCGGCTTCACGTGCGGCTTGTCGTTCGCAGTTTTACTCAGATCTTTTGGCGAAGATGTCGTTTTTTCATTGTTGTCACTCGCTGACTTATTTCTGATGGTTTGGTGGACTTGCTGCTTCGGCTCGGATTCAGTTATCTCAGGATGATTAATAGGATGATTAGTGTCCGTATTACTGTCGTCCCGCGCATCATTCGGCGGCAAACAAGCTCCGAGTCCCGGGGTCGATGGTCTTTGGTGCAACGGTGCCTCGAGCCTCTGTTCCTCTTGCGCCACCCGATAGAAGAATCTTATTGGTGCGATCTACGCAAGAAGCAATTTTATATGTAAAGTCATGAGTAAAATAAATCCTTTAATGTAATGCAAATTAATGAGAAATAAATAAAAAATTAATAGCGTACCCTCTTCCATGCATAAATGTAAGCGACGTCCATGAGAGTCCAATGTTCGGGCAGTGGCGCACGCCGATGGCAAATCTCGACGGTGTATCTCGTTATGTCGACGCTGTACTTCATCGCTATAAATTTCTTCAGGTGTGCGATGGTCACCAGAGCAGGACACTGCAGGTATCGCTTGTTGCTGACTGCGTTATTGTTACTATTATTATTACTACCATTGGCACCGTTCAAATTGTTCGTATCCATATCGTTGGTGCTCAGTATGGTCAACGGATCTACTCCAGGTGGTAGGTACTCTAGACTCAAGCTCACTACATCTTCTGGATTGAATATTAATCGTCCGCTCACATCCTCACCGCGTTGTTCCGGCGTTGCCGAGTTTGCTGTATAAAAAAATTTAATATTTCAGATACCTTTCGTTTATTAGAGATTAAGCAAAATTCAAACATTATTATTGAACCTTAGCCAATTCTTCAACTAAGTTCGAAAGTTTCCTCGCGAAAGCACGTTAAAATTTTTACCGAGACAAACTTTGCGTCATATGCGAATATACGCGCGTTCCGTATTTTGCTTACAACGTGCATTTATTCACGTTTTCACTCGAAAGTCGGTTTATAGCGTCGTCCAATAAAGTGTGTAACTTCGCTGACTTTGATGCAATGGCGAGACACCACTTTCTAACGAGAAGACCTGATCCAAACCATGTAATATCGGAATACCGACGATTTAGCAAGGTAAACGCACGATCAGCTATCAGCGAAATGTGCTTCGTTTGATAATGTGGATTTTAAATGCGAATATCTGTTGCGCGAACATTTCGAGCATCTATGCAACGACTTACCGTGCTCAGGATGCTTCTTGTAGAACTCCCGTCTCTTCAACATTTCCTTATGATATAATCCGGGCACCAGTTTGTACACGATATCTTGTAACGCTTTGTCGGCTCTGCAGAAAAATCACGATTATGTGAATCATCTGGTAGATAAATTTCAAAATATACAGTTTATGCTTATTACATACAATCTATAAAAAGTAGGATCGTTATCTTCCAACACACAATCAATTTATTAATATTTTTGAATTTATTTGAAATTAAATTTAATCGCATAGTTAAATTATTTTGAATAATTATATTAAAGTTTTATTATTGGTGTGGTAGTCCGATCATATTTTTGCAAAAACAAAAACATTTATGTAACATAAATTACATGTATTATATACGTAGCACATAAAGCTACATACTTGATGTTTGGTTTTGCCTTGTTGAGCGCGTGTTTGCATGACGGACAATGCGCCACATTGCCGAGATGCTTCAAGATGCAGCTCCTGCAAACTAAATAGCAAAAATTCCGATGAGAATTAATGGCAAGTGCAATAATCAATCAGAAAAGATTGACTATTACAATCTCAACTTTACTCACAAGAGTGCAAGCACTCCACCACGGTTACGGCGTCTATGAGGTAGCCGCGGCATATTTTACAAATTAGATACGGGTTCACATCGCGTAAAAGTGTCCTCTTGCCGATACCAGCCATTTCTTCGTCATGCAAATAAATTGCAAAACGCGAAGTCTGTAAAGGAAAAATACCATCAGTTTGGGTGCATCGAATTTTAAAAATCAACTGCAACATCGATTTTGGTGGTGCTATTAGTACTATAATTTAGTAAAGAGAACTTTTTCTGTTGCTTATTTCAGACACAGTAATATCGAGAAATAGAAATTTGTATGTATTAATTAACCTTATCGTTAACTGTGCCATTTATATATTAATTAACTGTACTGTTTATTATATATTAATTAAACAAATTATTATTAATATTAATTTAAACATCGATCTAGCTTACCACCGGTAAGGCAACATTGAAAAAGCAAAACTTTCACCAGTGACGGAACATGTTGAAAAATTACAGTCACAGTTACAGTTAATTCTTTCGGATCTTCGATCCGAAATTACTTTCTTGACAACTTCAAGAATTTCTCCACTCTCGTAACAGCTGTATTCGTAACCTTGTATAGTTTTGCCGAATATGAAAATTGTCAGCGATTTGTCATTATGTCTATAGTTGAATTTTCCAAAGGTTTCTCAGGTAGCTACGATCCCCTCCGTCACCCTTGTCACCCCTCATCCCCCCCAGACCAACCCGCCTGTGGATACACGGGTGCGTTCCCTATTCCCGTCTCTGTTTAAAATCGTTCCTTCCGTTTTTCCGCTCACCCGGCAGTGCGGTTAAAACCGCCAAACGTCCCTTGCAACGTGGTGTACATTTGCGTGTGTGCACGCCCGTCGAATATATATACCTGGCAGTATTGATCGAATATCGCGGTATTTTGTGGCCCTGACGATAAGTCTATTCGCCTGGTTCTTACACCATGCATGCGAAAATTCAAAACTTTCCGACTTTTTCCTTTCCTCCTTTCCCTTTTTACGTCTCCATTTGGACCGACTCTACGCGCTCCGAAGCGTCGAGGGATATGCGGCGCATCGCCATAAACGCGGACACGTGTGTGCGCGTATACCGAAGATGTGGATTCCGCCATTAACACAAGGCCAGGTCTCGAGTAAAATGGGCACTCTTCATTTGTCTCGTTTTCATTTGGGAAGAGAAAACTGAATCAGAGTGGTTCATTCAGAAAGACGTTTATCACCTTTAGGACCTTTGAAAAAAGACTCGAGGGTTGGTCTTCCAACTGTGATCCCCAAAAACTGTGGCCGCTGATCAAGCATGCTCCGCCTATCAAGCCAGAAATGTCTCTGATGAAATACGCTATCTGTGATCGATGTACAGTCTATTACGAAGTAATGACACGCGAATAGCATCCGCGATGAAAAAAGCACCAAGTTTTCTGCGAGAGATGGAACAACACATCGTCGTTCTATTCTCACGCGGCACGTTTTACCACCATCGTTTACAGTTATCCGGATTATTTCGTCCCCTGAAGTATGCCTTTAAGTATGTATCACGTTCTGCGATGTCTAGTAACTACGTCTATTTATATCGGGCTGTTCCAAGACGAAGGAGCGAAATTCTCGCGGTGCACGGCGAACGAGACGCGGGAACACGTCGCGCGAAAATCACGCAGATATCCCGAGAATAATATCTCAAGTAATAATGGGGAGGCTCCACACAGCCAGATCTGCGAATTCTAACTCGTGAGTGAGTACGGAAAAACGAAAGGTATAAATGATAATCCTTAGACATCAATAAACAAAATTGGAACAGAGTCTGAGAATATTTCAGTTTCTCCTTGTCGCTGTCTCATTCAATCCTCATTTTGATGGTTTGCGTTACGTTTTGAATTTAAATATTATGGAAAATATATTGAACGTAACATTATTGGATAATGTTAATTGATTTAATGTTGCATCTTGAATTTGTTAATTCGTCGAAGCGAAATGTTGTTTACTAGATCTGAGAAAGCTTATTTCGGTAAGCATAAGATTGATGGGAACATCTTATACGTTTGTTATTTAAAGATCATGGAGTTAGCAGAAGCAACTGAAGACATGGTGTCAGCGAAATGCTTGCACCATCGGGATAAACCGGCGGTGGCGGTTTTTGATAAAGCGGTCGTCTCGAAATTCGCCACACTCGCGTAACATGGTCCGCGAAGAGAATCGCTAATACGTGCTGAGTTGCGGCATACACGTGCTTCGGAAATCAGCACGTGCTCCTCGTACGCGAAGCGTTTCGTGGAACATTCGAAGAATTGAAGTGACAAGATCCTTCTCACACACACACACACACACCACCCTCGCAAAGAGCTCGAGATACATGTGACTCGGCAGATCTGCCTAGGCCTAAAGAGTATTAAGTATATTGTATATTAATTCGATACTCTTTCTCACAAAGTGCAAACTTTATACCAAAAACAACGCGATATTAATTTTCAAAGCAATCTCCATTATTTTCCATCACTTTGTCCCACTTCTCGACCAACTTTCTGATTCCGCCGCGAAAAGAATGTTGCGGACAGGTAAAGACACAAAATCAATTTAAACATCTAATGAGAGAGAATTCCATTCTATTGATTCAATTTATTCTAGTTTTCGGCATTTTTTGGATTTGGCAATTAGGCCACTTGTTCGTTTGTGATAAGCGGAACAAGCTCGAAATATTTAAAACAATTACGCTAATTGGCAGGATTAATTATTCTATCTATCGCAATGCTACTGTGCTTACATGTGCCTGCGCAATTGTCTAGAATTCTAGATTGTTAGTTTATCCATATCGGTATGGCAATGACAGTGGAGCAGTGAAACGTGCGTGTGTACTCGCACTTTCGTTACACGCTTTATACATCTCGCGGTACTTAAACTACACGAATACGCGGTTTGTCTCAATGTCACGATCAACAATCGACCAATAATGCGTCTCGCCATCCATGCTTCTTCTGCCCGAGTGTTTCTCGATTGACAAACGAATCCCGTGTGATTTCGAACCGAGAACGAAGCAGCGCAGAATGAGAAAACGCGTAAATACTAATATATACGTTGAAAAGAAAAATATCTGCATGTGTGTGTGTATTCTATACGTGCGAGAAAGGATGTGTGAGTGAGGGAGATAGCCAGATGAGAAGGAGGGGAGGATATGGGGATAACACAACGGAGGAGACGAAGAAAACCGTACGCCCCGTCGCTCCATCTCTCGCACACAAGCGTAAACACTTACCTTCCTTCAATCCTCTGTGTGTGTGTGTGTGTGTGAGCGACCGGTGGGGCTGCGTGTGCGCGAGTATTGTATCATGTGTGCGCGCGCGCACACACACACGTATGTGACCGTGTTTATACGAGTATCAAGTGCCAATGTGCTCGTGTTTATACGTACTTGTATGCGCGACGACGACGAACATGCGAAACGTGCCAGCGGGGATGGCGGGCGCAACGGCTATGCACTCTCCAGCGCACGATTCTGGGGCACGAGCGTGATACGTGCGCGCGCGCGAGCGCCCGCGCGTGTGTGCATAGGACTACGGCGACTACACGACGGCGACGCGTTCGTTGTTCCTCGCGCGATGCACCACGTACGACGACGCGACGTGCACCGATGTGAGAGCGCCACGTCCGACGCGGAACGAGAACGTCTCCGGCGATGCTCTCCGATGCTTGCACGTCCTCCCTCCCGCACGGTCTCTCCCTTTCGAGGTTCCCTCTTTGTGACCGTCGGCGGCCTACGGTATCGCGCGTGGTACAGCGCGATCTCGTCGCTCGCCGTTACGCGTCATTCACCGTCTCTCGATCGGCCGCGATCGTGGCGATTCCGCTTCATCGCACGCGCTTGGCCTGCGACGGAGCAACGACGTGCGAAAACGTACAGCAACCGCGCAGAAAACCTGCCGGGAAATCCGCCGCTTCCCTCCCGATCGCAAACGGCGAGGAAGCACTACACACTCGGGGCGCGCAGGGCGGTCACGAAATCACGACGGGGCCCGGTGGATAGCGCCGCGCGGCGCACTCGAGAACTAACGCGCGACAGCCGTCTGGCTGGACTGTATAGCTGACGCGACGAGACGACGGGAAAGAGAGATGGAGAGCACGCGAGCGCGATAACTACACGTACCACCGACGACGTCTCTTGCCAAACTGAGCGGGAGGCACGCGGAGTGGGATATGCCCTTTCCCTCCCCGCGGGCTCTCTCCCCCTCGTCGTTTCTGTCCCTTCGGGTATATGCTCGCTCTCCTCCCTCTCGCCGACCCGCTTGCTCTCTCGGGCAGTCACGACCCCCTCCTTCTTCCGCTCTCGCTCGTTTATCCGTCTCTGTCTACTGTCCTTCGGATCCGATGCGACTATACTAGCTCTGCCGGTTCGTCAGCTCGTCTCTCCTCGTCTCGTCCGCTTCTCTTCTATCTTGCTTTTTCCGCTATCTCTCTCTCTCTCTCTCTCTCTCTCTCCTCCTTCGTTTTTCTCCCACTACTACCGGATCGTACCTCCTTGTTGCCTTCCCTCCTCTCCGCGCTTCCCCCTTCGGCGAAGATAATATATAGTAACCCCCGTACTAACACACAACGCGCCGCAGCTTGCCCCTCTCGCGTCGTTACCAGCTGGGGTTACGACTACCAGCTCCTCTCTCCTCTCCCGTCCCTTACCGCGGAGTTGCCCGTGCTCTTCGCTCGTCTCATCGACTCCCTGTTGCGGCCCCCTTCCAATTCTGCCATCTCTCTTTCCCCACTCCGCCGTTCCGGCGGAGAGCGGGGAATGGCCCTTGGCTCCCCCTTTCTTTCTCCCTAGCTTTCTCCCTTTCTGCGTGCAGCCCTTCCTGCCCCGTGTACTCTCTTTTTCTCTCCCTGAACGCTTTTCCCAATCTTCCTCTTCTCCTCTTACCCCCCGTGTTTCTCTCTCCCGGGTCGCTTCTCCCTCTCCCCCTTCCCCACCTCCCATTTTGTTCAATGCTTTTTTCCTGTATCTCGAGCGTCCTTTTCATCCTTCTCTCTCCTCACATTCCGTTACTCTTTTTCTATGCCAATATAATCTCTCTCGCTCCCCACGTGCAATCTTTGTTCCTTTTCCTCCTTCACTCTCGTCCACTGCGTACTCCTACCTCGCTAATTCTCCTCTTTCCTCGGTTCCTTTCCCCCACCGTTCTCCTCTTGCTATAATCTCTTTTCCCTCTCTCTTCTTTCTACTGCCTCTGACTCGTTTATCTTTTTCTTGCTTTTAATATAGAAAGTAGATGTAACAAATGCTGAATGATCTCAAATCGCCGCTGTGACGTACGGTTCGTTGTTCTTCCAATAGTTTCCCACGATGTTTGCTAAGTCACTTAACACTTTCAAGAGGAAAGACGCCATTATGTATTGAAATATAACAGCGACTTCGAGAATAGGGATTACCTAGAAACCATACTTAGGCCCGGTTGCACTAACGTCGCTTAACTTTAACCGTAGCTTAACTCACTCTTCGTCTCTTTAATTTGCCCCTTAGAAAGAGACGAAAAGAGTGAGTTAAGCTAAAACGGTTAAGCTGAATCGGACTTAAGGAACACGTAGAAGACCTTGAAACCATGCGCAGAAACACATGGGACGATGCCTGGTGTCGAAAAGATCTTATTCTACGATTTATTCCGATTTATTTTCTTAGAATTGCTAACTTGCTGATTATCATCAATGGTGAACCATACTGCATAAGGTAAGAGGTAAGAGAACTACTTTTGATAACATGTAAAGCAGGAAAACTATAATCTGTATAAGGTATAAGATAAGAAAATTATGTGACGTAAAAAGTGCACGTATAAACTCTAGAATTACTGTAGAATTCAGGGTATGAATAGTGTATACCTAAACATAAAAAGAAAGAAAACTCTGCTGTAAGTGATAGCGTAAGTTAAGTTGTAAATGTATGTAAATAGCATGTAAAGCAAGAACGCGTCCGTAGTAACTCATAAGATATATCAAGTTTTGTTGTAAAAACAGTGCTGAGGTAATTATTATTTAATTAGTAATAGCAGTGTAACAGATAAAAAGAAGGGAGAAAGATGGATGATTCGATCTTTAACGCCTGGGTATTTAGTACGTGATAAATATCAAATTTGCACTTTATAATTCTCTCATTTGAAGAAGAGAGAAAGATGCTGATTTGATCTTTGATGCGCGATGTTCAACATGTAGCAAATATGGATATAAATAAGAAAATTCGAGTTTTAATTTTTTTGTCATTTTTTCGCGTCGCATATGCGATATGCAACGAGTACGAAAGTCAGAAAATCTCGTTTCCTTTTAAAAATCATTGCCATAAAAAAGTGTCGGCTTAAATACATGTATATCTTGAATTACAAGGCGCGAAAAAAGAAAGAAGCAAACAATTCGTGCATCTCGCGTACGCGTTCGTATGTCACTTGTTATCAGCGGTACAGCCGCAGATTAACGCATTCCGACATCTAAGATCCTTATGCGAGTCTTCATGTGCAAGTGCACTGTACAGATCTCCGTGACGTGCGGCCGCCGTCGCTATTTGTGCACGTTTGCGGCGCCTGCGCTGTCCGAATATTCGCCGCGAGTTTCGCCGAAGTCGGTATTCTCTTCCGCCTCTCTTCCGCCTAAGACCTCGCAAATCGTGAACACCGTCTAAATATACGATCGAGGTCGGTTGCAGCGAGCGCATCCAAGAAATTCTGCCTGTTCCGCTTACGTCACGCATGCTATCAGGAAAGAACGGCGATCCGATAACTCAGATTTCGCACGGGATGTGCGATCGGACACGAGAGCTGCGAAGACAAGTTGAGCGGATTCTACAATGCGAATTTAAGGCATAAGAGTTACGCTTGAAGCTTGAAGCTTAAATTTTATGCCTTAAATTCACGTCATAGAACCCGCTTTAGATATAAAATGGACTTTGAAAGTCGCTCCATGATTTTCTGCATAACGATCGCAAGATAGATATCATATTTTATGATATTGGATCAGAATAAATGGGGGAAACAAAATGGTGTTGTTAATTATACGTGGACATATAATTAACTTTTGATTGGGAGATTTCATTTCTTCTAACATCTCAACTTTTTTTCACATATAATGCAGTTTATAATTATCTGACTATGGAGGATGAAGATCCCGAAAACATGGAGGCTGCGATCGACACAGGAATGTCGAAATAAACGGAGATGCGGTAATCAGCGAGATAATCTATGAAATTTTAAGTAGAAGAACATAATAAGAGAAAGAAAGAAGGATAATGTTGTAACAAAAGTTCGTAGTATTGTTTAATTTTTTTAATAAAAAAAAGATGAAAAATTCTGGAAGAACGGAATCGCGAAGCCACCACAAGAATGGCAAATGATAGTGGAACAAAACGGTGCATATATAGTTGAATAAATATTTATACACATATGTAACAACTTGGAATTTCACTAACTACGCTACGAAACGCTACTTTCGTTACAACCCAATATATTATCATGATTTCTACATTATTCGTGATTCTCGTATTTGTTAGAGAAAAAGACAGAATAAAGTCGTGCAGTTTGTTATTATTTGAAAACCGTTTGCGAATAAAGGAATAAAAGTAAAAGGGATAATAAAACCGATTTCGCGGAAAAGAGATTCGTGAGAAATATTGCGAGTGATTTTTGCGTTGCACGCCATCGGCAATTTGTCGAAGTTTCGCGATCTTGTTCGTCTAATTTATTATTTATTTTAACCTGTACCGTGTCTCAATTTTACCGTCACTTGAGTATTAATTATACACATTATAAATAAGAAAAAGAAAAATTTATTTTATCACTCGTCCTCTCCCTCCATATTCTATAGAGAGAAATTCTATGATAACACTGGATATTGTTTCTTTTAATTTAAGAGAATTTTATGGAGAAATTATAGCGCGGCAGTATAAAGATTAAAAAAATCGACGCGCGAATGTTGAAGAGCATAATTACCAAATACCGCACTGCTATAAATAAATCACTGCATATAATCTATTGATTAAATTTTGTTATGAACTAAATATTTATCTCCTCTAATTATAATGACTAACTGTTTGCACTTATTAATTATAATGACTAAATATGTGTTTTAAAGTATAATGACATATAATAAAAATCCTATGTTCACGATTTCTATTTTTTCGTGACTAAAGATAAAAGCTTTGAAGGGTACATATGCAGGTAGAGATTTATGACATACCACCCTATTCAGAAAGAATGCATGCTTTGGAGTTCAAATGGTGGACAGTTGCTTTTACTCTCAACAAAATTTCTTATTATTTGCTTAAAAATAACTTTTCTCACATATAATTCTTCCTAGAACTCTTCCTAGAATTCTTTCCATCTAGAACCATGACTAATTTAGTATTTTTTAAATATCTTCATATTTACGGCAATATAAATCGTTAAAATAAGATGTGCATAGATTCGCATGATTTACATTCTAAGCTTGCTCTATGGAAATTTCACGTAGACAGAAGAACCGCACATTTTATGACGTACTTTATGATCGACATAGAATATATTATTAAAACTGCGTTAAAAGATATTACTGAAAACCGAAAAGCTTCTCGTCGGTTTTTAATTACATGGGTCGCCCGAGGGTGAAAGGAAGGGAGAAAGAGAGAGAGAGAGAGAGAGAGAGAGAGAGAGAGAGAGAGAGAAGCAACCACGACCGTCAGTCCCGCCTCTTTGCAATGCGCGACCTTCCAATCCCGACACACCCTGTCGTTGGACCTCAAGACCAGGGTACCCTTCTCTTCCCTCTTTTACGATCGCAGAACGCAAAATTATCCGTGTCATGATGCGTGCTCTCTCTCTACCTTTGTTCCCTCCTGTCCCTCATCGTCCCTTCGTGCTACGGTGCTCCCTGAGGAGGGAGTTTCTCTTTGGGGTGCCGCTCTCTCCCTACCACGAAGATCTCTACAGATAGACTGTCGGTCGGTCATCGACGACGAAGAGCGACCCTAGGAATGCGACGAATGAGATGCTAAGAAAGAGACGGAATTCTGCGATTCTCTCTTCGGCTTGGTCCTTTCTCCAAGCCGAGGTCTGTTTCTACGAATCGTCGATCCCATCCGTCGCGCACATGTATAAGTGACGATGATGCGTGGGCGGCCCCAACCGACTATTCGGTTGAGACGTGTGCGTGTGTGTGTGCGCGCGCGCCAGGCATTCTCAGTGAGCGTGCGCCGATATCGGTCGATAGAGACGCCGCTTCTGGGAAACGCTCCACGTGTTTCGCGAAGAAGGCAGGAGAGTCAGCGCGCCCCTTTTCTTAAGCAGTCCTTTTTCCACTTGGTGTGTATCACCAAGGACGAATCGCGCGATCGCGGGAGAGAAATCAATTTCTACGATCCGCGATACGGATCCCATCGCGGCGAGTCATCGCGCGGGGAAAACGCGTGGATTCCATGCGATCCGAAGACGACGCCGACGGCGAGGAGTGCGGGTGCGCACTCTATCGATTCATTGTCCTGCCGCTGATTTCAGGACGGTCGCCGCGACTCCGCCTCGCTCGACTCTCCTATCGCTTACTTCGACAGGCACGCGATAGTGGGAGAACGCGAGTGTTTCGTCGCTTATTTTACGGCATGTTGCCTCGTGCGTATAGGAAATGAACACCATAAAATAAATGGTATTACCAATCCGTATGTACTAAAATACAAAAGCGACGCGTATCTTTGCGCATCGTATTTTTACATTCCACTAAAGTCTTTTAACTTTCGACATAAAAGCACAACAAATCTTATAAACACTTAAATTAATGATCTATTAAAGAATCACGATGACTTCCCATTTGGCGCATTAGCGAGAAATCGATAATCATGAGACATTGATTAAAATAAAAATTTATATCAACGTCATTGAATAATTCGTTAAGAACCTTGTCGATTTCACTATCGACTATCGTCGTTTAATCGGTCTTGTTTTAATGATCGCATCTTCCGTGCGTTATTAGTCAGGAGCGAGACGTAATGACATCAACAATTTAGTTTGCATCGCGATAACGGATCAAGCGGACATCAATATAAAGAGCTAGTTCGTTCGTTAGTTCACGTATCGGGTCCTTGTTTACCTATACATAAATCTTTCGTAGTGTTGTCATCGTTTCGATAAGAACGCGGCAGCGGTGGCTTGTACTTTGGAAGAAAGCGGACAGGGGTCTCGCATTCCCCGGAGCCCCTCCTGATGCGCGGGTACATTATTCATTCTCCACTACATCCGCACGGGCGACACGAAGGGTGCCGCGCGTCCGTGTGTGCGTGTAGACTCGCCCGTAGACGCGCGTTTGCAATGCGTGCGTGCAATCCGGTAACGCGACGGAACGAGACGGAGAAGAAGGAGAAGAAGTAAAAAGATGACCACCACGAGAGTGGAGAGAGTGGTGGCAGAAGGGTGGTCGCACCGTGCGTCCCATGGTGGAGGAGAGACAGAGGGGAATCGAAATCCTGCGGATTGCCCGCCAATGGGAAGAAACGAGACAGAACACGAAACGATCGAACGAAAGAGAGGGAGACAATTTACGCGGTGTCCGTTATACACGATGACGATGCAATTTTCTCTCCTCTTCGCAGCATGCGCATCCGTTTACCGAAAAATCGCAGACTTTTTTCAATTTTTTATCAAAAATACTACGTGGACTACGTAAAGGAGAAATTAAACCGCTACCTGTGTGTCGGAAGAGATTCCATCCACCCTCGATGTCGGAATCGTTGAAGTTCCCCGGAACCGGAAGTCGTAATTTATAAACTTTCAACTTGTCTCGAAAATTTTTGTTACGCTAATTTTACGGTTAAGAAGTAGTCCTAAAGATTCCATACCACGAATTCTGCCTTGTGATTCGTTCGTTCCATTCAAACGTACCTTAGATACTTCGACGGACGTTCACACTGTCACACCGATTCGATTCGATGGTGACTGCAGTTGTTGTTGTGTGAAGGATGCATATAATGCGTCATTGTCCGCGTTGTGTAACTGCATCTCATTTGCGCCCCCGGGCGTGCTCAGCCCTCTTTACTTCCGACGCACTTCCCCGGGGAGGCTACAGCCAATCAGCGGTCGAGGCCTGCGGGCACAGGCTGGCTCTCTTTCTCTTTCTATCTATCTGTCTCTGTCTCCCTCTTGCGCTCTCTGTCTCTTTCTCTCCTCTCTCTCTCTCTGTCTTATAATTTTGCTAAAAGTAAGCATTGTTTAGTACCTATGCGACAGCAGGTCCATCTGTGACTAAAATCACTTTCGATTACCTAAACGAACAATTCTAACACAGAAAAAAAGATAGATGGAAGAAGTGGAACACTAAGAGAAAAATATTGTTCAATGTTTCTCGAGCCTATTTTATTGTGAGTCCTATGAGAATTCTTTTCTAAGATGTTAGCTGGCTCCTGTCTCCTAAGCCGTTTTAACAATCGAGATTTACTACCAGAATGTTCTTCCATTAACTTCACGGTCTAACGTGATAAAACCGTGCGTAACAATGGCGGATAGGAGCATTTAAATGTGAAACGACACAATTTTACAAATTTACGATGCATTTGTCGAACTTTCAACGTAAGAAGATGATAAAAACGATAAAAGAGAAAGTAAGAAAGTAATCCTTGCAAAAAGATTTCTCTCTCTCTCTATTAATATTAATAATATTGATACTTTATTGCTCCATTAAGTAATGAGAAATATGTGAGTAGAAAGAACAAGATGGAATAGACATTGAATAAATCATAGGATATAAATGTAAAACAAAGAATGAAGGGAATAGAGGAATATTTGAAGAGATTAGGATTGTTAGTTACGTGTAAAATGACATTACATATTATTATATTTATTTACGAACAGTAATCCTACAATATGTGGAATGCAATATGATATTCCTCTGAACAGTTTTAACGGAAACGACGGAATAGACAAGCTAACGCGAATACACACAACAATTGCTACTACATCATCCTCGCATTTCCATACTCGGCACTTTATTATTTTTTTTGCCTTTGTCATGCTAAACTTGGCTCTCGTTAGTGCTGATTTAGAACACTTGAACAATTACAATGAGATATATTATGATATACATATACGCACCTCTAATCGCACCGAAATTTTCCAAGGTCTCTCCAGGTACAACACAGATTCTATAAAATTTCCCTCTTCTTTTTAGATGCCGAACAAATACATACCTAAAGTACCCGTGGAAGATGGAAAGAAAACGATCTGAAAGATGCTATTAACAGCTTTCGTCTTTCTTTTTAAATATGAGACGTGTGCTTAGGCCTAATTTTAGTCAAGAAACGTTTCTTCTTTCTCTTTTCACAAATTAACTTATCTTTGTTATAATGTTTCTTGCGATACTTTTATGCCATTGTTACAACGTGCCGCATAGGCATATATGCATATACATGCATACATGTGCGTACATATCACGTTATATCATTGATGACTAAGTAACTTAAACTGATTCAACAAGCCTTCGACTTGCATTTACATCAATCAATTACGCAGGATTTAACATTTTCCATATAATTGTAATAAGAAATTTGTGATATTTGGCATATTTAACATAGCATAAAATTCGCGTAAAGACAAGAATGCTTACGTGACTTATCGTTATATTAATTAGTTATATTAATGCTCAGTGTTTAATACGCTCATTTAAGATTTAATCAGAAGTTCTTTTGCAAAGAGAATGTTTTTGTTTGTACGATCAACTACATGATTCCAATCGTTCCATGCTAGTAAAAAATAAAAAATTGGACAATCACGGATAGCGAAATACCTTCGCGAATGTGGGCATACCGGACGCCATTAATATATCCGGGTGTACACCGCAAACATGGATGACGGACGATACGTGAATGTATCGTTTCATTGTTACAATTTGACTTAATGTCAATCAAAATCATCACGATAATGATCTCTGGTAATTAATGTGTACTAGACTGCTCGAATGCGAGCACGTCCATTCAAATGGAATATTTTATACACGACGCGCTTGCTGTTAGTGATAATTGACGATGATAAGGACTTGATGACTGTTATGCGCGAGTGATTTTTAAAGGTTTTTGGGTTTCACGAACGAACACAGCTACTTTGAATCATTGCTCTAGCGATCGCGCGTCTCTGAACGCGGGTCCGTAAAGCAATTTCCGTTATCGAACTAGATGTCTAGTCAAACTTCGTCGCTACTGATCATCACCGTACTTTGATTGAACAAAACAAAGATGAGCGGATGATATTTTTTTTTTAATGTTTTGTAACTACTCTCAATGATCACGTTTTGCTCAGTGAACGCTCACCCAACGATTGCACAATGTTGGTGTCTCCTAAACGCACCCATTGTTGAACCACATCTCAAATGATGTTCTCAAATCACGAACAGTTCAGGGTTGTACAGTTCGGCTCGCAACTTCTCACTAAGCCTGGTCATTAAGCAGGTTTTACATGGAATTTCATGAACATCAGAGATTGGAAATTTTCGGAACTACATATATCCAGATTTGTCAATTGAACCGAATGCGTGTCTACATTGTTGAGCAATATATATACTGTGTTGAGCAATATATATACTGTGTTGAGCAATACATATACTGTGCAATGAAACGCATAATCTCGCTATGTAAAATTTTTAATGTAATGGCAAAATACTGTCTTTGATGGGAAGTTGTGAGCTGAACCATAGGATTCGCATCATAAAGCAGAATCCACATGAAGCTAACAATAAGTCATGGGCCTCTTTACTCGAGTCTTGAGTGAGGTGTCCTTGCGTGAACGTGCGTTAAAATTTCCATCGACCTGAGACTGGTGGACTTGTACCAAGACTCCACTTTCGTCCATTTATTTATAACAAATGGCCATATGACAAGAAATAGCTGTAAAAAAACTAAAAATGTCCGGATTTATCGTTTACATTTTTGTGCCACTTTTGTTAGTATGTAGTTTTTACAATAACTCCGTCGTGACACTCGCGGAATAATGAAACGGTTCACAGTTGTATTTAGAAACGCGCGTAGAAAAATATTATATCTGGGTCCCTCTTTGAAATCTTTTGCCGCGAGTGAAAGCGAGAGCTAGCCAATCAGCTCCCGCTCGCAATCAAAGTGGCAGTTTTGATTTGTTTTTTTTCTCTCGTATCGTCAGAAGCGTCACGTATCGCTTCAATATCGGACGAGGGAAAGTGCATCGATAATTGACGTAAATTCTTCGCTGGTTTTTCCACCGTTGACGATATCGTTAACTTTTCGATATCCCTTTTGCTTTCTTCGTTTTTCACATCTATTAACTGTTCCTCTTCTCTTTCCTCTTTTTACTACACCCATTTTATCACGCTATATTCTGCTAATTAATATTACCTTTTTTTTTGTATGTCCCATTCATTTATTGATTTTCTTTCTTTTCGTAAGTTTTACTGCATGCTTTACTAACCGTACATGTATGTGACACATACACACACATATACAACGTCCACTCTAAGATAAAATTTTAATCGCGATGATTTTGCTTGCATTATTGAGTCATTTATTATTACTTATTATTATTATTATTATCCCTGCTACAATTAGGAAGCATGTAAGTACATAAAAATATCTATTTATAATATTAAAAATCAGGAAAAATAAAAGAATAAAAAAATAAGATATTTAAATTTTTACTCTAAAATTCGATGGAATAAATTCAAAGTTATTTTTTGGAGTCAGTTATCTTATTTGGCATTTAAGATAGTTACTTATTATTACTGTCAGTTATGTACTTTAACACTTAATCTTTTGATAGCAATCATTGCTTTTGTGTTTTAATACAGTTTCATTTAATGAATTGATATTGTTAATTAAAAAATGGAAAATGACTTTGTATATTAAATTTAGGAGCGTAAGTACGTTTGTTTCTTTATAAATATGTCTCAACGTTTTCTCAATACCTACCGTTTCATAATGAATTATTGATTTTTAGCAACAAATATAATAATCCGAAAAATTCACACGGACACGTCTAACGACTTCATCTAAATGGAGTTTAAGTTGTTGCACCGAAATATTTATTGGTGAAAACATATACTCAACATCATCTTCATATATAGGGAGTCTAAAAATGACAATTATAATATAAATAATACAAATATAATAACAAGGAAACGATCGTTAAAAAAAATCTATAACCACTTTAAACAATTTATTATCGAATACGCATGGTTTTTATTTCTAAAATCGTAATAGTCCGTTTCACGTGCGTGCAGCTTTGCCAATATACCGTCCAACATATATGTATATGTCGGAGAACGATTGTATTGACTCCACCTTACATCGTAAACCTGTAGCAGCAGATCTGAATTTTACGAACACTTCCGCATTTTATTATTCGCATTTTAAGAAGCAGTCATGCGGAAGAGAAATTCCGAGACTTACAATTATTCCTTCAATATCGAATTAAACTTGAAAAATTTTCCTAATGTTAATGTTACATTTTGGTCGTTATTTTCTGCGATTTATGAAGGTTATTCATTTGATTTTCTATTATTCGTGACCTAATTTGCTCTTGCAATGTATGATGATTTATTCACGATGCTGATATCTATATTTCTTGTTAAAACATTCCGCTGAGCGAGGGATATATAAAAACTCATATTTTACATTATTCAAAATTTACAATAAAATTGAGACATTTCTCACAAATGTAGATTTGAATAAAATCCTCGAACTTTTTAATTCGAAAACTACCCTATAACTGCTTTTACCATCAATATAATGCGCATAGGAATCTTGGAAAAAACATTAAGAATGAGTTTTTCTTCTAAACTTTGAGTATAAACGTATATCGCAAATTGTTCTGATATAAAAAATGCAATACAACACGTTATACGAATTCAAAGGAATTTAAACGAAACTGGCTGAGATTTTATTTTTGCAAACGTTGTATGAAATTCTCAACTTACGGTTCTTTTACCATTTACGGTATCGATATAATACCTAAGCATTAATATATTTGTCAGTCAGAAGACGCATTGATTTTTGGTCATCGTATCGCACGTCGCGGAATATCCTGTCACGATTTACTTCGGATTTACAGATCCTTCTTTATAAATTTCGCAAAAACGTGCTGTTATAAAAACATCGTAATCCTCCTACATGTCTATACGCTACGGAGTCTCTCCGGGGAATCACAAATCGCGCATACGCAAATTCTCGTTTATGTGTTCGTTACGATTCTATCTAATTCATCTTTTACCACGAGTTTTCGAGTAATTAGTCAACGGCATCATAGTTCGCCGTACAACCGATCGATTACACGTTTACGCTAGATGATAACTAAATTGCACTAATACATTGCACACGTTTTCTGGCGTTCTTTGGCATCTCTACGATTTATTATATTATACATTACATTTCGCTAGTCGCGTAACTTCTGAGAAAGAAGAAAAGAATTACCCGATGCGTAGGCCCGTGCGAACACTCGAGAGAAACGGGTCTTGCTCCACTCCGTACACGAGTTTAACTCTCTCGCTAGATTTCCTGAGAATAACATTCACCTAACGTACGCAAATAGGATCCTCCTCTCGGGATTGCACGGAATTAGGTTCTATTATTTTATACTTACATCTTTGGAACCCACCAAATGAGATTGGCCATTATTTAATCACATACGTAACTCTCATAATCATTCTTTAACTGCTTAATACAATATCTAATATTAAATAATCGTTTTTTATCTGTTTTTTTTTTAATTATCTCGAACGTCTTCAGAACAAATATACTCCCAAAAATATCCTACAAACATAATAAATCAACTAGTAAACAACTTAAAAAAAATCAACAGCATTGTACAGTAATACATAGAGTCGCAAGGAACTTCTGCAATAAACAAAAAAGTGAACCTTCTTTTAAGAAGAGGAATCAAGGAAACAACATGCGCGCGATGTTGGATTAATCGCGAGCGTGATATGTGATACTTAATTAAAATATGTGAATATTATATAACAAAAATGCACGAAGGTAGTTACGTT
This sequence comes from Ooceraea biroi, assembly GCF_003672135.1. Taxonomy (NCBI): domain Eukaryota; kingdom Metazoa; phylum Arthropoda; class Insecta; order Hymenoptera; family Formicidae; genus Ooceraea; species Ooceraea biroi. Next base: position 2,837,294 of record NC_039515.1, read on the forward strand.
CAGCCTGATGCTAACAACAACTGCTTCGATCTATTCGACTATAGTAGACCAGAAACCTTCGAGTACTCGAGTCAAATTTGAACTTCCTCCTTCAATTCTCACGTGCTTCACGAGTCCTCGCACAGTCCTATCGCAGGAAACGACGAATGTCTACACTTGCATTATCCGTTTCGCTCTTATCATCGTTTCCATCCATTCACCGACTATCACTTCTCGAGATATACATATATGTATATGTATACATGTATATGCTAACTAATTCGCGTCTTCGAATATTGGACACGTCACGAATTTTCCTTACGAGAGCTCGTTTGTCAGATCGATCCGTCGGTAACCATAGTAAGTATAGACCGCGACACAGGTCAGGCATACATTATTACAGACATACACAGTTTTGATATATCTAGGTAACGATAATCCGATGTGCAATCGGCCTCCCTTACCTTCAAAAGACGCGCGATGATACAATCAGGTCAAAGGCGGACCTATTCACGTATCGTCTGATAAGGACAGATATGGACGCTCATTTATAATTAATATCGCGCCTGTTACATTTGATTTGTAAAGAGAAACTTGATTCAAAATCGTGCGAAGTTCAATAACTCTCTTTATTCCTGTAAAGGGAGTTATTGGACACGTTGTGTGTATATTTGCAAACTTTTTCTCAATTTTAGCTTGATACTAGGTATTTGTATTTATTTCATCAGAGAGACGTATTAAAGGCTTATTATATATTCCTCGATATATAATAATATAAAATATTTAGAAATTATTGTAATACACCGATTACTTATGTGATTTAAATATTCCTCATATCAGTTTCACCAAAAGGTTCGTTACGTATTTTCCAATTGACCTGATTGCGCCATCGTATGTCGCTGCGAACGAGTCGCTGGAGAGACACGAACAGGAAACGCACGGTAACATTACAGCCTTTGGATTTTGGTCGTGTAGAAATTTTGTCTCCCAGCACTGGGACTGCGACTGAATAAAATGCAGAAAAATAGTGAATAGTAGTAGAATAGTGAAAAAATAGTGGAAGAAGAGAAGATGGAACAGGAAGAAAAAGAAGGTAGGCTATAGGAGATGAACAACATCGACGATGAGAAACTCGTGTTTATGGTGGCTGTTGGGAGACAGTGTTGAAGTAACTGGCCCTTTGATTACGATACTGTGAAGCCACGACGGCTTGGGGATTGGGGATGTGCCGTACGCCGAGATTCGGTTTGATCTTCATACCGAAGCCGGAGATGCGTTGGTGCGGCTGCGGTATCCGCAATGCAACCTTGTTCGTGGCGGCCAACGCCATTGAGGCCAACTCCATTGTACTTGGACTTTTCTCGGTCAAACAGCTACTTAGACGGGACACTGCTACATCCGAGAGGGTCCTCAGGTTTGACTCCTGGCCTCTACGCTGGTGCTGCTGCTGGTGCTGCTGCTGGTGCTGCTGCTGATTGAGTTCTTTGGATTTGCGGAGAAAACCGCTGGCGGTGCCGATTGCAGGCCGTGTCGGTCTCGCTGCCGATAACGATGACATTGAACAAGACGAGGGTGAGGAAGAAGATGATGAAGACGAGGATGAGGGAGACGAGGAAGATGAGAAAGTTGGTATCCCACCGCTGGGTAGCGTAGCGGATAAATCGAGGACATTGTTGTCATTAATGGCGGCACCACCGCTACTGAGATCTAGCGGCGTTTCGTACTTGGAAGTGGCGTTCGACAGCAGCGCGCCGCCGCTGCTTGTTGTGGCGAAACCGGACGGTTTCGCGACGCGTAGCGGCGCCAGCGGTGGCGGTTCCTTCTTCTTCGCCACGGCTGTCGCCGACACGGGAACCGACGCGGACGGTGATGACGCAACAACGGCAGCAGTGGCGGATGACGACACCCGTTCTTCCTTCGATGTCTTGGACATGATGCTCTTCAGGGCATCGCGCATCTGCTTCTCCGCTAGTAGGCTCCGCACACGATTCGCCTTACTCTCACGCAACTGTTTCTCCAGCTTCTCACAATCCAAGCTGTCCGATCTGTCGGCGCCGCTCTGCGATACGCGCTGCTTCGCCGTCTTGTCACCACCGGCCTCGTTTATCGCCACGAGACCCAATCGTCGTAGGATTTCCTCGTCCTTCTTCGGTCTTTCCGGTTCGCCGTTGTCCTCCGCCGACTTCGTTGGTTTTTCCGCCTCCTCCTTGCCGATTACTCTCTCAGTAACGTTCTCGTTCGGCGTACCAATGTTCTGGGCGATACAAACCACCTCGTCTGGGATGCTGTCGATGATCTCCTCGATCGTCTCCTCCATTTCCACTGTCGTACTGCACTCCTTGGGACTCTCGTCGCGCGTTAGTGGACCTGCTGCCGATCGTTGCTGTCCGATCGCTTTAATCTTCTCGCGCCTGACGGCCCGCATCTGCAGCAGCTTTTCCTTCGTCTGACTTGTGCCAACGCCACCACTACCTCCGCTGCCGGTGCTGCCGCTTCCCGCGCTTGAGGTGATCCTTGGCGGACATGGTGTTAGGCGAACTTTGAGTTTCAGTAAATCCTCGCGCGGCGTCGTCGTGATCTCCGCGATTACCCGTTTATTTCGTCGCTTCCGTCGCTTTCGATGCTCCAACCTCAAGTCTTTTCTTCTCACGCCCTCCGTCGACCGATGATGATTGTCCGCCGAAAGACTAGTGGCCGGGGGATCGGGAGCACGCATGACGGGGGTCACTTCGCAGCGCGGCTTCTTCGTCTTCGTCATCTCTTTGTCACGAACATCGACGCCGGTCTCGAGGACGCGTGGAGTTTCCGCGGCGCGAGCCGGCTCCACTTCCGGCTCGCGGCTGGGCTTGGGACTCGGCGGCGGGGTAGGTGGTCGCTGCATGTTTTCGATCGTTGGCGGACCGTCCTTCGTCGCGTCGTCCTTGTACGCGGATATCTTCGGCGACGAGATTGTCTCTTCCTTTCGCAGTATCCGGTAGAACAGTTTCATCGGCACTTCCTACAACATGCGAATCATTGCGCCGTCTTTGATAACGTGCGCACCGTACATGCGCGCATGACTTGGCCATCTAAGCCAACATCGAATACCGATTAGAATCCTTTCAATGGAGACTTTTGAAACTTGACTTCCCGTGAAATATAGCATTTAATCTGCTACAAGAGTCTTCGGCCAAATATACCATTACTTTATCACAAGTTTGTTTAAAAACATGCAAAAAACATGTTAATTCAGATTTTAAGCTACTAAAAAAGAATTTTCACTATACATCACGTTGCCATCTGTAAGACCTGCAGTTCTTGTAAAATAGAGTATCAGTTTTAATGAAAATAGATATTTTTTCACTAGGACAAATGTAGATGGATCACCACGCCGCGGAGACCAATCGGGTTTAGTTAATTAAATCGGCAGACCGATTTTGGTCATGCAAATTTCTAACAGTATTTTCTATTACATGTTTCTATAACCGTTTGTGTAATACTTTTTTCTCTTAATAATTTTATTTTTAAAATACATTTTTAATTTTTTCTATTTATTGCGCGATCTTACATATGCAACACTATGCATGTAATGTAGTTTTGTTGGAAATAGACAAAACAAGCATAAAAATAAAATGTGTTTTTAAATTTGTCTATTTTATTCGGACAAAGTGTATTAGTAAGGCAATTTTTGAAAAATTACTGCGCAGGTTAAAAAGGCTTTCCTTTCAAGTTAACGTTTTTATAATTCCAGAAAATTGTACCAATATGATAAAAATTCTCTATGATTCCGTATCTTCATGAATTTAATTTGCATTAAGAAATTACGCTAGAAAATTGTATGCTTTTTCCTTATCTAAAAAGTGACAAAGTACAACGAGAAAAAATACAAATGAAAGAAAAATTACATGGTTTAATCAATTCAATGCCATAATTAAGGGTTAATAGGAAGCTCTCGTTTCTAACGTTCACAGAACGATCGATCGTGCGCCGCACATCAAACCAAACCATTAAACTCACCCTCTTCCATTGAAATATGCAAGCAAGATCCAGGAGTGTCCAAGAGGGATCCAGTGGACGCAGTGTGCTCTCCTCGTCGGAGTGTTGTGTATCATTTTCCTGATACAAGATTTCTATCCTACTGTTGACGCCATTGACGTCTGCATTGGCTTCTTTCCACCCCCGCTTCAGCATTAACAGACGCACCAGATGACGCACCGTCACGGCGGCCGGGCATTTGAGGTACCGTGTGCTGCCGCTACCCTCCTGCACCACCTCGTCATCGTTCATCAACGAGTCCCGCCTCTCCTTCGACTTGCTTTCATCATCCGCGTCTTCTAGCTTCTGCAGACTCAGACTGACGAAGTCGTCCAAAGTGAGGTCGAGGGCGCCCACGGGAGGAGCGAGCAGCGGGCATTGCGGATTTACCAGGCGAAAGTGACGCCGGCGCTCGAGCTCTGATCGGAAGAGACCGGGCACTGCGAGGTATACTAGCCGTTGGAGGCGCACGTCCGGCAGCAACTGCGGCGATGCCGCGACACTGCAGACGGGGCACACGCGGACGCCGCTGCTCAGACGACGAAGAATGCAGCCTCTGCAAACTAATGATCCGCGTCCGCGACGTGTCAAGACGACCACAACAAGAATATAATGGAATCGTACTCTGATATATATATGTGTGATGTATTGGGTTGGCCAAAAAGTAATTGCGTTTTTTTCCAATAGATGGACATACATGCTTGAAATGTAACTAACTTCATTCTAAACCGCAAATTCATTATGTAGGTTAACAACTCACAGTTCAAGTTTGTTTTAGAAAAAGAAAGTACACGATTTCGTTAACAATTGTTTGTTTGCCGTCGATTTCAAAATGGAAAATCAAAAAGAACATTTTCGTCATATTTCGTTTTATTACTTCCGAAAAGGGAAAAACGCTGTGCAAGCTCATAAAAAGTTATGTCATGTATATGGCGAAGATGCTTTAAAACTGCGGCAGTGTCAAAATTGGTTCACTAAATTTCGATCTGGAGATTTTAATGTGAAAGATGCACCACGCTCAGGAAGGCCAATCGAAATTGATGATGACAAAATAAAGGCACTGATCGATTCGAATCGGCGTTTAACGACACGAGAGATTGCTGAGAATCTTAACATATCGAAATCGAGTGTTGAAAACCATTTAAAACGACTTGGATACATTAGTAAGCTCGATATTTGGGTACCACATGAGCTCAAAGAAATTCATCTCACTAAGCGTATTGACATCTGCGATTCTCTTTTGAAACGTGAGGAAAATGATCCATTTTTGAAACGCATGATAACAGGCGACGAAAAATGGATCGTCTACAACAACGTCAAACGAAAAAGATCGTGGAGCAAGCGTGATGAACCTGCTCAAAGAACTTCAAAAGCAGATATTCACCAAAGAAAGATTATGCTGTCAGTCTGGTGGGACTTTAAAGGTATTGTGTATTTTGAGCTGCTTGCAAGGAATCAAACCATTAACTCAGACGTATACTGTCGTCAACTGGATAAATTAAATGATGCCATCAAACAGAAACGTCCAAAATTGGTGAATCGCAAAGGTGTTGTGTTTCACCATGATTAATGCTAGACCACGTACAAGTTTGGTCACTCGTGAAAAATTGTTGCAGCTTGGATGGGATGTGTTACCACATCCACCATATTCGCCAGACCTGGCACCATCAGATTACCATTTGTTTCGTTCTTTGCAAAACGCCTTGAATGGTAAAACCTTTACTGCTGATGAGGATATTAAATCGTTCTTGGAATTGTTTTTTGCTGAAAAAGATACGAACTTTTTTGAGCGCGGAATCATGAAGTTGCCTGAAAAATGGCAAAAGATAATCAAACAAAATGGACAATATATTGTTTAATAAAGTTTTTGTTTCCCATGAAAAATTCGCCTTTTATTTATATAAAAAAAAACGCAATTACTTTTTGGCCAACCCAATAAATCAGTGAAATTAACGCGGGAGCAAGCACGTGATGTACCACACATTTATTTGTCAAAGATAATGGTTTATCGATAAATAAATTGTATGTTTGATAAAACTTCAATCAATGTTATCTTATTAAGATCTGTAATCATGCTGAACGAGATACTAACAGGAGTGTAGACATTCCACGAGAGTCGTAGCGTCTATGAGATATCCTCTACACAGGGGGCAGACGATATGTTCGTTTAAGTCTTGGACCAGTGGCCTTTCTTTCTCCTTTGCCTCCATGTTGCTAGCCGGTGCTGAAACAGCTGTACCAATTGATTGTTAATCCATCGCGAATAATACAGCTGCCATATTCAAGATATTACATATGGTTGGATAATCGCATTTTTAATCTGCATTTTTATTTCTTTTAACAGATGAACGTGATGAATTTTCTTGCATTCAGTTCATTAATATAACGACAGATATTGCTCTAATTAGATGCGCAAGCGCGCGTCGTCCGGCGCGAGTATACGAAGTCGGTGCCGCGGATTGCAGTGCGATAGTCTCGCGACTTCTTATGTTCGATTTCGAACATTTTTATATACATATGTACTATTTTCAAAGCTGCTACAGAAATAAGAGCAGAAATAAATCTTTCAAATACCAACGTCAGTTTGAGATACGTAATTAATATCCGATATTAAAATAGAATAATAATAGATTTGTAATGTCTGTTCCAAATTAACATTTTTAACTAATATTTTCGGCTAAGAAAATTTGAAGACTTAATTTCTTTTCTACTAATTTACTTTTCTTCCAGCAATAATTAAGAAAGTACTTTAATGAATGTGCGCTACACGCAAACAATTTTTATTTATAATTGAATTCTCATGAACAAGTGTTATTTTGCTTCCAAAATTTATAATATGTAATATCATAAATTTTTATATTTTTATATTTTTTATATTTATATTTATTTTATTGAATTCTTGAATTTAAAATGAAAAATTAAGTCACTGGAAGAGACTCCAAGGTATTTTAATATAGCTCTCATGTTATAGCATGAGATTCGTCATGGCGGAACGTCGCGTGTGCATCGCCGGCAAGACTCTTCTAATCGACGCGTAATCGGTAGCGCGGGCTACATCCGCGCAAACGCGCGCAGCAACGCGCCTGCACACACGATCGCGATGCAGTTGCTGCTCTCGCAACGCCGGCGCGGTCGGTGCGTTTGCTCGTGGAACGGCGCCACAGCACACGACTTCCATGTGCATCGGTGCCGTACAATGCCGCCGACGTACGTACGTACGTTAGCAGACAAGGAGCATGGAGGAGTGTCTCTCTCTCTCTCTCTCTCTCTCTCTCCCGCGAGAGCACCCGGAGGAGGAGGGGGAAGCGTACCAGCGTGATCAGGACTTTAAGGTCTATCCTTAAAGGGGATGGTTTCTCTACTCTCCTCGTCTGTCGGTCGCGTGTCCAAGTGTCGGCCGCGATACTTTGAAGCCGGTAAACACTCGTGCGATGCATGCAGGTGTGTAAGTGCGTGTGTCGCCAAGCTATGTCCGCGAGTTCGTCCGTGTGTTCCACTCGGCGACGAGAATAGCTAAAGGCCGCAGCGCAGATAAAAAAAAAAGGAAACTTGCGTGCAATCGAAATGAAGCGACGAGCGAGTCGGACGCATTCTTCTCGATCTCGCCTTTATCGATTATTTCGAGGAAGATGTTGGAAAGTGACTTCTGTTGTAGGTACACGTGAACCGCATCAAAATTTTCTTGATTGTATGTGGAGCTTTGAATACTCCGTAACTAATTACATTTCGATGCACAGTACTTGTTACTTCAATGTTTCATCACCAGCGTTGTATTATAATAATGCCGTCTCTCGTCTTTTGCGCAAATTAATTAATTCCAGAAATGCAGCTCGGAACTGTTTGGGATCCGTTTGCAATTGTGCCGGATATTTGAAAAGCAAATTTGGTAGAATTACTATTACGTAGTAGCGTGGTGGGTGGACTGTAAGGGGTAATGAACCTCTAAAAATAAAAGTCGACCATCACCTGTGCTCTCGTATAAATCTGTGCGAAAACGATTCCAGTCTGTGAATGATCCGCCAAGGCCGGATGAAGAAGGAACAAAAAGGGACGAACTGTCTCCCCTAACCCTCTATTCAATGCGAGAGAAAGAGAGAGAGGGAGGGGGAGAGAAAGAGAGAGAGAGAAAACACGGGCGCCAAGTCCAGAAAACGTTTCTCGCATACCGTGACTCGTCGGAAATCGAGTCACGTGTCGTCGCTTGCGCCAGATAAACAAACTCGCGAGGTCAGACAAATTCAGATCAATTCCAAGATTTCTGCACTGCCTATTGCAAAATAGTGAAAAAAGCGATTCGTGTAATTCTTAACTTGTTTGATCAGAAAAGAAACAAATTAAAAAAATCCAATATATTGACCGCTAAAAAGTTTGAAGTTTGCTTTCCTATCCTCTATAATAAATAAAATTTTATTAAAATAACGAATTAAGTATAGTAATCTTTCGAATGTTTATTTTATTCGAATAAACGCTTCTACAGAAATTCAAGAAACAAAATCGACAAATATCTCAATATTTCAATATAATATTAAAAAGAAAAACCGTAAATTACTTTTTAGTGAACTATCGTCTAACTTTCGTCTAATTGTTTTGATTAGAAATGAAATGAAGCAATATACATCGTACATTCAGATATGTATATTCTAACAATTATTTCTTGAAATTATTTGTTGGAGCATTGTTCTACGCGCACATGTTAGATATTATGTTAATGAATACATAATATTTCACGTTTACATATCTGAATACATGCATGAATTTTTATGAAGAAGTTGCAAATCTTGTTGCATACAAGGTCACGGTACAAACGGACGTTCCGAGTCGAGACTAAAGTGAACATTCCAACTTTTTATAGGTCTGGGAATATCTCCGAGGATTTACACGCGATGGCAATCAATATAAAAAATTAATATTTTAACGCTACGGTACTTTTAGATACGAGGAGGCGCATCAAGTGCACAGCAGCAGAAACGTGTCTACCGGGTGTTTTAGAAAGCTAGTTGAACATTTTCTCAAGTTAATGCAAATGCTGAAACAAAATAAAATACGACAAATGTATTATCCACGTTAAATGCTCCTTCAGCGGCAATAAAATTTATTCCTCCATGTCTTTTATAAAATCAAAACAGTTTATTTATATTTTCGTATGGTATATAATTGCGTTCCTCCAATTCAATGTTCATTCCAATTTCCAACCGGAACGAGCGAAATTTCAGTTGAACGTACCATTCTTTTGTATATCAGCTGTGCTGCGTCATACTATTGCAATGTGGTAGATAAATTATCACTCGCGATACAACCATGGAAGGTACACATCGTACCCGCACTCTCTACATTTGTCGTATAATTTCCTTACTTCGGAAGATATATACCCAGTGTTTCTCTTTTTCTTTTCGCTCGACTCGGCAGGCACGTACATACACGCGACACTCGGGACCGTCTTATCACTCGCAGGGATCCAAAAACGACATCATCGGGATTCGAGGTCGCAAGTGTTTCCTCAGGTGGGAGACCATGCCTTTTATTCGGGCATGGACTACCGTGACCCCCCTACTACCGTTACGGAACGGCACGTTACAGTACCACCACATGACGGGTACGTATCATACCACTGCGCGTCACGTACACGAAATCGGAGCCGCGCATCGTGCCACACCGATTCATGCACGGAGCGCTCTGCAAACAGAGCGAGAAAGAGAAAGAGGGAGATGGAAAGAGAATGAGAAAGAGAGAGAAAGAGTAGCATGCAAACCAGTAGCAGCTTACCAGCAGCGTGACTGAGGCGAACGTCGTCGTCGTCGTTGTCGTTCCCGGCGAAGGAACGTAGCGGCGGACGTGGCAACGACGGTGCGACGGCGGCGGTGGCAGCAACGGTGGTCGCGACCGCGTCCGCGGTGAAGAGGTGGCAACGCTGCTCCGTCCGTCGGCTCGCAACGGCGCCCCGGCCCCGGCTCCGACCCCGGCCCCGGCCCCAGCCCCGGCCCCGGCCCCGGCCCCGGCCCCGAGGCGTCCGATAGTGCCCGTCGCTCGTAGTCGTCGCTCGCGGTATCGCTTTTCCTCTCTTGCACGAGTCGCAGTTGAGTCGTCGTCCACCTCCTCCTTCTCCTCCTGCTCTGACTCCGAATAGATAGGCGGCTCACGACAGCGGCGGCCACGTAGCATCACGTCCCGGCATCAGCCGTCATGGCCAACGACGCAACGGTCGTGTGTATGTGCGTGTCGCGCACTAGTCGTCGTCGTCGTCGTCGTGAATTAATCGTGATCGTCGTAGCCGTCGTCGGCGATCGACTGCTCGCCGATCGACGCGCTCCGATCTCGTCTCGCTCCGATCGCCGTCGCGACCGCGTCACGCGTTCCTCGTCGGTAGTCAGTCCGCCTGTCCTCGTCCTCTAGTCACCTACCGTCGATCGACCGGCGCGAGTCGAACCGAAGGGCGCGCGCGCACTCTCCGTTTCCCCTCTCGAGTTTCCCCACCCGCGTGTTTCCACCCCTCCCCCGCATGTCACTTTCGCGCGAGAGCGTCGCGCTGCGATGTAATATCGTTGTTATGAACTTCCTTGTAAAAGTTCGTGGAGGCATGAACGGCGCAGGTAATGCTCGATTATCGAGAAAAACAGAGTGGGAGGGAAAGAGAGAGAGAGAGAGGAAAAAAGAAAAAAGAAAAAGAGAATGCGCAAATCGATCATCACGCTGAACAATGATGATAGTCGCCGCGGTGTTCCGATACCCGCGCGATTAAGAGAACGACGACACCGCATGAAAACGAGAAGGCACCTCGTATCGACCCCGCCTAAACCCCGCCTTGTTGTGACGGAATCACACGAGCGACGCCGAGCGTCGACGGGCGTCGACGAACGCGCTGCGTTCCTTTCGCGATGATGCTATCTCGTTTCCACCTCACTCATGTATCTTCATCGTTATTTTTCTCTCTCTCTCTCTCTTCTCGTTATCCGTCCCCCGCAGAAGAGAGGGGGGGATCGTCAAGGTTCTGCGCCTATATGTTCCTGTTCAATCTATAGATCGCGCGTGTTATGTTTTCCGTATCCTATCAATCGATCGAACAATCTCTTCGCAAGCTGATCCCTTTCACTATACTTAAACTATGGTGAAAATCTGCTCATAATCTACGATTATTTGAAGACGCATCATCAACATCTCCAAAATCAATATTTCTCCTTAATGACTTTAAGAGATTTGTGCTAAGAGCGCTGTAATTGTAATAACTTCTCAGATCAGGTTCAGCTTGATTTAAAGTAATCTCGTTTAAGAGAAAATAGAACTCATCACTTACGATGAGTGATAGTACGTGCTATTAACAGATTTCAGTACATTTTACTCTTTCCATGTTTCACTGTAGATCTTGCAATATTTAAGTATCACAAGGATTTAAATAACATAAAATTAAAATTATATTAATATCATTTAGCTTCCTGAACGTAACACTTGCGCGTTTCTAAGTGCGAAGAAACTTACGGTAAGGTCGGTGTAGATCAACAAAGTGAAATGATCATTTACATAGACGCGCATATCACAGCGCCATATGATAATTAATAGAAACTCGACCGCGTGCAATTAAATGTAGGACAGATGTGTTCACAGTCAATTATTATTATTATTTTATTTATAAGTTTTGTTAATACTGGCGATTGTGATACACCTGTAGTGATATTCTATACTGCCTGTACTGACTTATTGACTTTATCAAATTGCCATTATTATAATCGACAAAATGACGTCGATAAGACAATTCACACGGACAATTCAATCAATTCGTAAAAATATATTCATTTAAATATTTTCGCCATGGTTTCTTCGAGGAAACATAAAACATAAAATAAATTTCACTTTTACATAATATGTGATGTTGAGCTGAGATGACGTCAATATCCTTAACGTATCCTAATATTTCAAATGATCTTAAACTGTTGAAAAATATTATGGTAATTACGAGGCAATGAACAGTTCAGGCAGTCAAGAGACACAGTCTCTTACTGAGTTGTGATTGTTGATTATCTCTGCTGTTTGTAGTCGTAGATATAGTGTGTACATTTAAATTGTATTGACCGATTTGAGAATGATATGGAATACGACATAATAATCAAGATTTGTTATTGCTACTTTAGAGATTAATAGTTAATGATAATATTAGAGCATAGAACTGATTAAAGATTATCATTATCAAGATTGTGGGAAGTGATAATATCGATTTAACACTAAACTTAAGCAATAAGCACATCCACCAATCAGATAAGCATTCCCGAAGGCGGCAGTCTGCATCGTGCAAAATGCTCGAATTAATTGATCTATTTGCTTTAGTTCTCCGTTCATATTTGATTGAGTTGTATTCTTTACTTGTATTTCACGCCATTGCACACTGCTAATGATTTAGAGATATAAAGATGATGTGAAACAGCAAGTGTTTTAACCAAAGTGTGTTAAACCGTATTAATTGATACTGCCTCCTCATAAAACCTAACATGCTTTGGATCATCGAACTCTTTTAAACCGCAGACCTCGATATCCTCGATACCTCGATATTTTTCATATGAAATTGCATTCTTAGATGTGAAAATAAAAAGATTAGGAAGCAAAGTCGAAAGGGACGAATGCAGAGAGAGCAAAAGTAACGAAGCCGTTTTGCGACTATCGCTTTTATTCCGTTCTATAATTTTCTTGCTTTGCATAATCAATGATACCCTACACTTTGTCGCGGAAATTACGATGCATAATGAAGTCGAAAAGTGGATTGTTTATGCAGAAACTACAAGCCATACCATGTAGCGTACCGTGTGCGTATGTACAAACGAAAGATAAAACAGCACGTAGAAAAGGGGGGCAAGAGGATGTTGGAGTGGCCGCTGATCGATCGGTCGTGATAGCGTCGTGCCAGAGACCAAACCGGGCACCGCACGCGCAGCTCACGTTCATCGGGCGGACGCAACTCTGGCCTATGGGCAGGCAGGTGGGCGTGGCCGGAGCCGTTAAAATGGCGTCAAACTCCGACTACCAGGCCCGCCCGCCAAAGACGCGCAGCTGTAACTCCGCCCGCCGCGTGCGCGTTTAACGGCGACCGACGTATCGAGACTGCGCCGCGGAGCGTCTCGCGGTGTCTCGCCAATATGTATGCTTCGAGAAAGAACGATTTTACTTACAACTCCCGGAGAAATATTCTTATCAGATCTATCCGCACCAGCTCTCGCAATTGACTATCGCGGATTGAGATTATGCTGCCATTACACATCGAGGCTCAAGTTTGAGCAATCGAGAACAACGCTAGAGAGCTATTAGCATCTCGTTTCTTCTTATCGTTCTACTTTTTAATGCGTGACTTAATTGTATCCATCGTTTTGTGGAATCGTTTAACACGATTCTCGTAAACGCTGCATCACGCAGAAAAAGTCGCTGCGACAAGTAAGGTTATACGTGGCGGCCATGTTTGCTGGAGTCTCTTGATTTATTGTTCAAGCGAGTGCTACTGCAAGCGATGACTCTACTTTCGATTGGAATTTAAGTAATATGGGTATACCTTTATTTCGTAGGTATATCCTAACTCCAGCTTGGGAATAATGAAAACAGAAAAAAACGGGGACGTACGAAGGGAAAAATGGAAGGAGCAACTGAATTCAGAGAGATACCTGTCGCTCTTGATTTATAGACTGGATTTGAACTTGGTTGGAACTTGGTCGGTGTTAGTATTAGAAAAGAGTAGTAAAAATGGAGAGATTAGGAGAAATTACTCGATCGACGATATTTATAGCGTGTTTTTATATTAGGATCATCTCAAATATGATCTTAAGATACTTATTAGCCAATGAGAAAGCTTTAGTAATATCTAAAGATTATACTTAAGATAATTTGATTATAAAAATACACTATAAAAACCTTCGTCTATTTCTGATTTATGAGATAAAGTTGAACGGATGTAGGAACAGATATTTGTGATAGTTAAATGCATATATATGTATTTTATTGTCAGACATTATCATTATAATGCATCATTATAGATATAAATGATTAAAATTCTAATGTTATTCACGTAAATAATATGGATCCTAACGTTAACTTCATTTAACATATTTTTAATAGTAAATTAATTGAATAAAATATTTTATAAAAATATTATTAGATGCTCACTTTGAAATTGAAAAATAGGTCTAAAAATAAAATTTTGTAAATAATTCAAAAATAGTTTTTGAGAAAATAAAAATAACTTTGCGAATGTTGTTTTAGGAATGTATTGGTAATATGATATATGATATATCTTAAGCAATTAGAGATTATTTTTTATTTTATTTCTCCTTTTTTATGATATAATTTTTGAAACATTATTCTTCTGAATGGGCAAGGTTTTCATGCTAAAAGTTATCTTTACTGTTATTGTTCTTGTAGAATAATTCTTTAATTACGAAATTACACCTGTAATGGTTCCTTAAGATTTATCAGAATTGTTTAATAAGAAAGGAAGTGCAAGTTTTCAAATCATAGGAGATGCGTATATTTCTTTGTTCATACTTTTTGTATAAAAAAATTAATATGTAATAATATATTTTACATATTTGTTATTACGCTTGTAATACAGGTTTATTAAATTAGAGGGGATAATTCAACAGCACATCCTGTCGGGCTAACTCGAGCAACATAGGATCGTCGAAGAACTTGTTGATGGACACATCCTCCGATAAGCCTTTGCGTCTTCGTGTTTTCAACATGAACTCTCTGGCCAGGTGGGTAGCCGGTTGTGGTTCGAGTGGTCTAATGGTGATGCTCTTGTCCAGAGGATCGCCGGGCACGATTTGCCAGTGATGAAACACGGACAAACAGAATGCTTGTCCCTGAGTATGCGTCCGTAGATCCGTTTCGAATCCGAAACTATCGATCGCTGGTATGAAGGCTTTAATCGTGTACAATGGGCTGCCTGGAACCGGTGCATCCTGCGTCACATGACCTCGCCGTTTTGCCAGGACGGTATAGACGGCAGACACGCAGTCCGCGGGCGCTTGCACCTCAACGAACAGATACGGCTCCATCAGCCGCGGAGTTGCCATAAGAAAGGCTGAATACGCGACGCGGCGAGCGGTAGGAATTATCTGACCACCTAAGAACACAAGATCGAGTATGCGTACGTTGTGAAAAGAGCTATAAATTATCATTATGAAAAGAAGTAGATCGATAATTATATCTGGAAAAATCTATTCTTGTCTCTCTTTATTCTCGCAATTTTTAAACTTCCATTTTTTATTTTAGCTATTCTTTAAAAATGCAAACGTACATACGACACGTTAATCATGCTTATTAAATTAATATATTTATTAATATTTATTAATTAGTTTATGCTTATTAAATTAACGTAAGATATTACCTCCTCGATGCAGCGGTTCCTGTGCGATAACGGCATCAAGAATCTTGAATTTCACATTTCGGATAGGCTCTTCGCATAAAGGACCTTCGCGAGTTCCCCATTGAAAGCCTTGAATAATAGCGTCGCGTGCACTGTTCAACAAGGTTTTATCTACCTCGGAAGGTAGAGTGTCATCTACTAAGATGTTAGGTCCAGTGGAATCAGGTCCGAATGCCCATATGCTTCGTGCCGCTAACAAATCCCAATCGTACTTAGTTTGGAAGAATTCTCCTAGTCTTTTCCTATAGAAAAGTTTATAATATCGTTTACGCTATTCTTTTGTAATTGTCACATTTATTATATTATAAATATTGAATATGGATTATTAGCTATTTAATGTTTTCAGAATTAGCCAAACTTCATAATTCCGTTCTGAAATCTACTGTCAAAATAAACATTTTCTAAGTGAAAATGTCTATTGAGATTATTAATAATTTCTATAAATAATTATTAAAAATTAGAAAACATTTTAATATTGCATGTTTCAGTAAAAAAAGTAAGTCTTAAATAAAAATTCTGTTTAAATAAATTCTATTTTAAAGAGGAATCTTAAAAATTTAATATTAAAATATTAAAAATTTTTATGTATTATATATTTTATTTATTTACACTTCCAATACTTAATTCGCGAGAAACTGTTTACAATTCAAAAATTATTAGCTAATTATTTTCGACTACTGAGAATACGATTCAACGATTCAATTCTATTCTACGATTCAAAATCAAAAGTGATTACTTACTTGTTCCACGTAATGCGGACGTGTTCGGCTTCAATGTCTTCGGCGAGGCCTCTCTCGAGCGGTTCCGCTATCATCGTTATTTTGTTGCGCTTATTCGGTGTTTCAGCGAAACACTTGAGAGAACTAGTCTCCACCACGGTCTCCGCAAACGCAACCACCGGGTCAGCCACTTTTATGTCAATTTCGGAGTACATGCGCCGTAGATCGTGCATCGCGCAATCCAAGTAAAGCTCGCCGGTTCCCAGCACAACGTGCTCACCGCTCTCTTCCACTCGCGTGCCCAGCAACGGATAACTCTTGTTCACCTTCCGCAATCCGTCCAGCATTTTCGGCAGCTCCGACGGATTGACCGGCTCGACGGCGATTTTGATGACACTCTGGGTGTTGAATTTCAGCGGCCGGAAAATGTGCAGCTCTTCCGAGTTACTGGGATCCGTGATAGTGCTGGTCTTGACGATCGGCCGATCGATACCCTCGATGAGGACCCAGTTGCCCGCGGGTACGCGGCTCAGCTCAATCGAGTAACGTGCCTCGCTGATCCACAATCTGCCTACCGTGAGAACGCGCGAATCCTCCTCGTCCGTGCGTGAATACGCTTCGCCCAACACACGAACGCGCTGTCCCGCCTCCAGTGTACCGGACATCACTCTACCGAGCACTACGAATAGGGTACAATCCTCGGTCGGATACATTTTTGTACTGTGTATCATCAGTTTTCCCTGCAAGAATATTTCTTTATGAAAATTTATATTAAAACCAATAGAGAATCCTGATCGTATAAAATATAATGCCATTATTATAATTGATGTTAAGATTATATCAGTGATGTCGGAATTAGATTGAAATACTAACGTCTGGGTCACAATTGACCATATCCTGTGCGAGCATCGAATCCATCGGGCCGGTGTAGACATGCTGCACTTTAACGGGCGCATGCGCTTGCGGACTAGGTACGTGGGTGACGCACATGTCAACTAGTCCGCACATATCTCCCAGGAATCTCGTGCAAACGAGTCTCAGCAAAGGCCGTATGTTCATCTTCATCTCCTCAGACGTTAAACGTATACCAAGCTCGTCGAGAACTAGAAAATCATGTAGCAATGATCGTTTCATGAAGTAGTTCGAAGCTACGACAACCGAAAAAAGGAATGAAAAAAAAAGTTTACCGTCAGGCAATGTCGTGTCCACATCGCCAACGACCTGCGCGAATATTTTGTACAGAGGCTCCAAAATAAACTCGATGAAACTACGCTGCGCCGTATTGTGCGGCGGTTTCTTGGTAAATTTTCGCGTCTTGGGATTGAAGTAGATATCACCCCAAAGCCGCTTGGCAAACTCGATGGCATTGAGCTCGGGATAGTTCTTGGCGTAAAGCGCGGCGAACGATTTCAGAGTGAAGCACACGTCGTACTCGGAGCTGGCGAAACAGACGTTCCCGACGGCAGGTGAGACGAAGGCGGGATTCTCCGTGTCGGAGTACATCGCTATCAGTCCGTTGATCTCCTCGATAATGTGCCGCAGTTTGTAGTAGGCGTCCAATGGCGGCAGCTTCAGCTCCAGGACCAGGCGGTCTATCTTGTTTATGCAGACCGTCAGAGCAAGCTTCTCCTGGAGTGCGTGCTTCAGCAGACGCTCGGTGTTCAGCATCACGCCCTCTGCCGCGTCGACGATCAGTATCGCGCCATCCGATAAGCGAATCGCGGCTGTTGCCTCGTCGGAGAAATTCACGTGGCCCGGTGTGTCGAATATGTTCAGGAGGTACGACTTGGACTTGACGTCTTGCAGTAAGAGAGTGACAGGTGTCGCCTTCGTAGACACGCCTCTCTGTTGCTCCGTAAACAATGTATCTGTGTACCTGTTAACACATTTTAGAAAATTATATTTTCTAAACTTTTTATTATAAATTATTATTTTATTTTAAATATTTTATTTTAAATTATATTTTCTGCTTATGTGATTGAGATAGTAAATTGGAGGCACGTATATTTCAATTCTACCTCAGCGGCTTTTCATCAGTTATACTGTGTATATAAGGATGCGTCTGTTGCACTAAACAGTCGACCAAAGTTGTTTTGCCATGATGAAGGTGCCCCAACAGAACCACGTTTCTAATTAGATGCGGTGCGTCCATCATATCTGCTAAGAATTCAATACTGTAAGTCGTCTCAGGCAACTGTTGTTGTTTTATTTGGAACTTTGGCTTTCTGGTAGGTGCTATCAACGGTTTGGTTAATGGCTGCGCGTCTTCTTCTTGCACAAGTGTTTCTACCTAAAGATATTTACAGCAAAGCATAATTAGGGAACTATTTCTGGTTAAAGACTCTTATAAAAGTATTCCAGGAAGTAGTAATAATAGAGTTAGCTCCTTTTTTATTATTAGATTTACAATTATCTTTGTTGCATAATTGTGACTATAAAAATTTGTATAAAAGTATAGTTATATTTAAGAATAGATTAAATTAATGCTCAATAGTTTATAATATTTTAATGTTAAAAATTAATCTAACTTTGTTACCTCAGGCCCATATACTTCTAATGCACTAGGGTAGTATCGTTTATCTTCGTGTAATACAACTGCCATAGAGGATCCTTGATCCGCTTGCTCGCGTGATTCATCTTTGTCCTCTTCCATTTCGTCTTCTTCTTGCGTCTCCTCCGCATCATCACCAACGTTGCCATACTCATTTTCATCCTCGCTTTCCGAGGCCAAGTCAGGACCGATGTAATTTCCGAACTCGTCATATAGATCAACATCCATTTTGATACTTGTACAATTTTAGTTTTCAATATTTTTCATAATAATAATGTGGCTTTGCGACCTGTATTAGAAATGTTTTAAGTATAGTTTATTTCATTATTTTACGTAAATCTTTATCATATGTCTATGCATTAAGCAAAGTTAACCTTAAAATTTTATTTTGCGAATAATAATTACATACATAATTACTGATTTGCTCCAATAAAAATCTAACGTGAATAATATAATAGTTATTACTTATTTATTATTTATTTATCAGTTTTGCACTTATCATTTATACATAGCTATAAACAATTTAATAAGCTTCAAAACGGATAGAATCACGCTATTTACCGTATGAATTAAAACTTTAAAATATACATACATGTATTCGTTCCTTATACTTATATATTGTCGTTCTCTTGATTATATAAACATAAAATAATATATTAAAATATCATTTAACACCCGGCAAAAGTACACGATACATACAACAGTCGCATTTGCATCAGTGTAGCCAACTGGCCCTGACTGGCCCGTAAGCTGTAGCGCGACGTCATGATTCACATGGACAAAAATCTGGACAAATTAACCAACGATCGACCAACCGCCAGTCTGCGGACTTCGAGTCTACAGTGTGATTTGTGATATGCGTATAAAAGTTCGACAGCTGTTAACTGGTCACTGCGCATGAGCGAGAACAGCGATTCGCACTCGCATCGTTCGCGCGTTCCAAAAGCCATCGGAAAAAAATCGTTAATAACCTTTACGTGACTAACCAGTCACACGCACGGATATATTTGCGCACGGTACTTGTCAGTATTTTCGGACTGACAGCTGTGCTAGCGCGAGAAGCCAGGAGTGGCGGATCATGTAAGGTGAGTGTTTCCTCGTCACCGAATGATCGTATCCCGGCTGCCGTTGTACGCGTGTCACCGTAAAACCGTAAGCGTCCCTCGACGAGGATCGACGAGTTTGCTCTCGCGTTGTGCAACGCGCGATCGACACACCCGTTGTATCGACGATACAATGTCTCGGCACGATCTTGTTTGCGACTTTCGCGTGAACAATGCACCGATATATTCCTGCTCCTAATCCCGCTGGACAAGCTCCTAAGGACTGGTGAATCGTTGCAGGATCTTCCAAGTCGACGAAACAACTCGCCATCTCACGAGCAGTTGCACTGCCAAGGAGATACGTCGGAAGAGTTGACAGAATAGGCAGACGCAGGAACAATAGCGGGCGAAGAAGGAGCGGGAGATTCAGAGGAATGACACGACCACCCAATAATGACAATCTTACCGCCTTCAAGCTTGTCGTTGTTGGAGATGGAGGTGTCGGGAAGAGCGCTCTTACCATACAATTCTTTCAGAAGCTATTCGTTACAGACTACGATCCGACCATTGAAGATAATTATAGTCAGCACACAGAAGTCGATAAACAGTGGTGTGTCCTGGATGGTAAATCTTCTTTCTTATTCCTTTTCCTTGTGTGATACTTCCTTATCGATGTATCGTATTATATAATTTCTTGTTGTGTTCTTTCGATAACAAAGAAATTGATGAGAAACTTGATGTATATAATAGATACATGTAGAAAGATGAAGCGTTACTTGTAACATTTTGATATTAATGATTCTTTATGTTTATTCACGCCCTCGTAGTGCTGGATACAGCCGGTCAAGAAGAATTTAGTGCTATGCGTGATCAGTATATGCGGACGGGTGATGGATTTCTTATGGTGTACTCTGTGACGGACAAACAGTCGTATCAAAACATCATTCATTTTTATGAACAAATTCTACGAGTGAAAGATAGAGATATTTATCCTATGCTATTGGTGGCTAATAAAGTTGATCTGGTGCATTTGAGAAAAGTCTCCGAGGAACAGGGAAGAGAATTGGCTCATCGTTTGGGTGTACCTTACATTGAAACTTCTGCCAAAGACCCACCGCAGAACGTGGAGGCTGCATTTCACGAGGTATGCGTGACAAATCTGTAAGATTATTAATTAAACCAGCACATAACCGATATAACTTTTCTATCATTCAACTAATACGGGGTTTATTTGTTCAAGGTTGTCCGTATTATCAGGAATCACACACGGGCCATAATGGAGAAAAATCAAAAGAAACGGCAGCGTTCGAGAAAGTGTAATATCTTATAAGTTTCAAAGATGTAGTATACGTACGTACATGCTTGTGCAAGAATTAAGGACCGCGGTGCTGCGTCGTAATCGCATAACATCTTCACCTCCGAGAAGGTACATCCTTGATGCATTGTTCGGATCTATCGGAACGAATGAAATCTTCTGTCCTCCGATATAGGTATCTATAACTAGTCTTTCTTTCGTTTTCCCGTTTGTTTTTTTACCACTGTGTACGAATAAGTACTGCGGAACATCCTCCGTTACGTAGTACACTTCGTGGATGTAACATCCGTTGAGAACGAATATCAGAGAGAGCGTGCCAATGAACAACATAAAAGTTCTGACGTTCGTATCGCACGAATGAGAAATTAATTTTTCTAAATCCAATTCTGAATTAATTTAATAGTAGCCAAAAATAAAAGATAGGAGAGACATTGAGTATTCATCTGCTGCGTATAATAAATCGAGACTACGTCTCTATCGACGCGTGCACATCAATTTTCTACCATCGAAAAAAAAAAATGGAATTGAGCATTTTTTATTGCACGATGCATAACGTTAGAGGAGTTTTTTTACTTCTCCATGTAAGAGAGATCTTCGTCATAAAATGACTGTAACAGTTTCGTATATATATCGAGTACTCATCGTGTATCGAGCTCACTTTTCAAATAGCTGTTATAACTTTAAGCATATTTCTTTCACTACAAATTGGTTTTCTTTTCTTCAATAGTAAGAAGATATTCTCTTTACAGCAAATACTCACATTTTTCTAGGATCAAGCACATTAAATGTGTGTCCTTTTGTGACTTGAACCTATCCATTTTTCTATGCTCCCCTCTTCTAGGGATATATTTATAAGAACTGATTATAAATTATTTGCGTAATCAATAGAAATGAAACAGTATTATACATTATTTCATTTTTTACGCAGTGTAAAGTAACAAATAATGAAACAAAGAATTTAAAATATTAATATAATCATTAGATGATAAAGTCGGTAAATATGATAGAAAATAAGTTTAAAAACTGATTTGATTGAACAGTTAAACGTAGATACAATAGGTGTGTTAGAGTTTCGTGTTTCATTAAAACCTGTTACATTATTTATTGTTAATTAATTCAGAATGTTGTAGATATTTCAATTTTTACATTAACAAAAATTCTCAGTTGGCAGATATGCATTAGCTTTATTGCAAACAATTATGAATTTTGGATCAGAAATATAATATTTAACGCATGAGGCAATATATTGCCTTTGCTACTGCAGTTACTCACTTTTGTATACATAGAGGTCTGATGTAAGAATTTACTTTGATAAGACTGTATTCCGTTCATGCGATAGAAGCACAACAAATATAGGAAGCACACAGAAATAACTTCAATGTTAAATGATAATAAGAATTATTCTACTTTCTTTCTTCTGCATAACTTATTAATCATTTTTCACATTATATGGCTATATACTTTTTTATATCATATATAGTTGTTTCTAATATAATGTATAACAGAAAAGTATTTATTTATATTCGGTAATGGTATAAAGACTGATGTAAATGGAGATATATAATTTACAAGATACGTAATTATTATTTTAATTATTTTTTTATTATTTTATTTATTAGAAATATGTATCCGACATATACATTTGTACTTTGGATTGTTGTTAGGATAGTTCAGATGCCAAATAATAAATTAATAAAAATATGAGTTTATTCAAAGCTTCCATATTTCGAGGTGCTATTCTGAATATTTGCAAGTCTTTTTCATATTTATCAAAAAAAAAATGATTTAAGTATTAATTTTGGTGATGATCAATTTTATTACTTATGTAGTTTAGCCACTCGTGTTTAAATATGCTATTTATAATTTATATAATTGAAAAATAATTTATTATTTTTTCATCAATTTTTATAAATTTAATTCATGTTTCATATGCGCGCGTATATATCAGACCTTTTATATATATCAAAAGAATAATGCCATGGCCTATTAATGTTTAAATATAAAAAAAATCTATAGTTTGTATTTAAGAAAGCACCATAGTGCGTGCGCAGTTATATATGGTAAAAGTTAATGTTATGTGTTGAAATGACTCTCGACGTAAATGGTTTCTGACGCTTGAAAGATTAATCTTTGTTCTCATTTTGATTACGCATATAGGTATATAACAGCACACAGTATATATAATTTGCATGTTAATTACAAAGAGACTAATTTGCCTATCCTTGTACATAAATTATCTTTTCGCTGTGTCGCGATATATTCGAACTTTTACGATTATCATTTTATACATGGAATTATAAATCTTTCTATTCATTAGGTATTTATAAACTATGGATATTCTGTTCTTGTTTAAAAATTAATGCGCGATTAATTATATTAACAGTATTAGCACAAATGTATTGTATTAAAGCAGTTTTATTTCATGCAATCTAAGCGATATTATTATTATTATTATTATTAATATTGTATGCAAAAAGAATCATAGTACGTAAGAATCCTGCGATCATTAAAAATCTTGAATTTGTTTCTTCAAATATAGGTATGACATAATTGAAACGTTACTTAGTTATCGGATATTATGTACATGTTGCAGTTGCAGGTGCTTCGTAAATTTTTATCGCGGCTATTAGCATGTAATCTTGCAAAGTGCCATAAAAACGATGTTATATATAATCAATATCGAATGAGAGTTTATTACGATGTTATTTTTCATCATAATCTTCTGTATTCGAAGGATTAAAAGAACATATTGCTCGACATGATTAAAGGATCGTTCCTTTAAACGTATTATTATTAATTAGCGGATATTTGCTTATTTCGCGTAAAAATGTTTCTCGGATTACAACTTGGTCTTCAGTAAAACGTTTTCCTTCTCTTAGTTCTGTTTGAAATCTGCGCAATTATGCGAAAAGGTGATCCTTTAATTACGTCGAGCAGGTTCAGTATTTAATTGCGATATTTGATTGCACACGTAATGTATCGCCCTTGGTATAAAAATACTCTGGCTAAAATTGTTCGAGTCTGAACATAATAATAAGGAAGGCACCGTATATACCGATATATATATATATATATACATATACTTTTAAATATATTTACTTACATTAAGTGTATATGACATATACTTAAGTTACATGAGAAACAGGGCGTCTCTTATCGCGAATGTATGCACCTCCTGGAATATCACTTTAAAGCTAAAGTAACAAACTTGTAAACCCTCAAACTTTTATACAACCCCGCCGTTGTACATTGTGTATTTTATGATACCTAAACCGCGCACGAAAACTCAGTTTCATTACGGCCGTGAGGATACTTTGCTATTCTTGCAACGTGGAAACGATCGTCAAAGCACAAGCGTTTTAATCAGTATCAGTATCAGGTGAATGAGGGTGGACGGAGAGGGTGAACGACTGCGCTGTAAGTTGCGTGTAGCTCGTTCCAAGTTTTAGATACTCAGGATTTAGCGTTCCTCACGTGTCGCACGATCTGTAATAAAGCTACGTCGTTTTATATCGCCGTCCAGTTGGAAGAGTATTCGTACGTGAAGGTAAAGAACGCACGGGATGCCGGAGCGTGGGCGGATGAGGTCCACTTGCGGAATATAGCGCGAGCAATGTCGAAAATGGAAATTTGAAAGCGCGATATGCATCCGTAACGATATAGTAACGCATTTCGCATATGTACGAGCGTGTGGGTACATAATACTCGGTTAACATTGAAAACTAGAGTCTTGTGTATTTTTTCGCGTAGTGAAGCGTCGAATTTTCTGCCTGTTGATTGTTATATTGTTTGTGTTGATTGTAACTATACGGTAGTTATAAAAAGAGAGATTTGTGTGTGATTGTTTGCTTTACGAAGATGTTTTGTGTTATGTTATAAAAAAGCCCGAAGGGCCTTTTGTCCGATAAAATTTTATATTTGATATTTTACAAACTTTTTTAAACTCGACAAATTGTAGAGACTGTCAATCGATAATTAAGTTGAAAAGAAGATCAGTGTTACAGGTTTTATTAATAATTGACGAACATTTATTGACGAAAGGAAATTTAAATTTGTTACGCTTGACAAAGATTCTGGTTTGCATATATATTTGATGTTACTGATAGGAAATCGTGTTTTAAAGAAAAGTTGAAATTTTTATTTGAAAAGAAGTGTGGTGTAGTCTAGACACAATCGTAAGCATGAAACACAAAGCATTACGCAAGATCGAAATTAGAAACGACCACATAAAAAGAATACGTATATAAATAAATATATTGCACATTCAACCGTTTTTACGTGAACGTTAGCGAATCTCCGCGAGAATATAGAGAGAAAAGACAGAATTACTTTCAGGGTGATAAATCGACAACACGTTCACACAACACGCTTCTAGAAGTTAAAGAAGATTACCTATGAAATAGTCAATATATTGAACCATTGTGATATTGAAAAATACGAAGAGATTATAGTGAATGCAGAAGGTTGTGAGAGTCATCATCGAAGGGCCAGCCGTGGACACGACGGTTGACTTCCATTTCGATAATAGAATCGAGAGACATTGTTTCTTAAGAACTCATCATTGTCGTTCGCCCAATGTTTACTACTACCGTCGTTCGTCGCATCGCACACGCGCGAGCGCACCACTGTTATATAAAAATGATCCTTGCAAAAAGAAAATCATAGGGAATGGTGCACAGGAGAACAATGAATTATAGATATATACATATATATATATAGTAAGAAAGGCAGAGCGATAATAGGGATATTGAGCGCAGAATGCAGAACTTTGTCACACATACCGTTCTTATTTATATATAGTTAGTTATGTGAGAAGTATATATATATATACATATATATATATATTTTGAAAAATGAACAGAAGACGAGAATATCCCCCTTCACTCCGCTCCGCGAAAATTGTGTGTGTGTGTGTGTGTGTGTGTGTGTGTGTGTGTGTGTGTGTGTACACAAATACATAAATATATATACATATACGAGACTACCAGACGTAAATCCTCCCGTGTTATACATGATATTATATGTTGTATATGTATAATCTATCATATAATATATAATATATGTATAAAGCATACGTATATGGGCATGTACGTATGCGTACGTGGGTGCGCAAATATTTTTTTGTTGAAGCGTGTGCGTGTAGTGCATATATGTATGTGTATCGCGTGCATGCGTGTGTGTATATGTATAATTGCGCGTGCGTATTCGTGAAAACTGATGTCACTAATCGTGCCGGTTACTTTGTGTGTGTACATATATTAGATATATTGATAATAAATTATAACTCGTGTTTACAATAATCGTTTTCCCGCATATTTCTTTCTTATCTCTCTGACACTCTCTGTTTGATTTATTCCGTCTCTACGCATGATATATATGCGTGCATCTGACATTCGACATTCGACATTATCCTGACGTCAGTCAAAGTGGCAAACATATCAATTTAAAGTTGAAAGAAAATAGACCTATGTGACACTAAATTTATAAATAGCAAATTTGCATCTCGTTTACCCTCACATCTTCGCTCTTTCATTTCCTCTCCCTCTTTCTCTCTCTCTCTCCCTTCCCCTTTTTCGCGTTTTTTTATTTATTGCAGTAATATATATGACGCGTCACGCTGTTTGCGTCTCTTGATAATCTATACATATATATATTTAACAATGAAATTTTTCTTTTTTCATTAACTATATCACGTTAATTGCTTTTAATGCATATTAATATTACACATATGAAATCTTTAGCCCGTACCACAATTGAGCGGAGTACTCGAGCCACTTCAAATATGTGTAGTCTCTCACCAGCACTCATTCTCGAGTGGATGTGTACCTTCGTGCTTAGCTACGCTGTACGTGATGTGATAATGTGATGAGAAATGGAGATTAAAATGATTAAATAGAGGCGACCCGTGCAACCACCGGTTACTAAGTTCCCGGAGAAGGTAAGAAAGGCTAGGTGTGCATGACGCTAACTGCAAGTTAATATCGATTGTCGTATTTATTTAAATAATAGATGCGGACAATGTAGGCGGAAAATTGGCACTGTTGAGATGCTACAATGCAGACAATAAGAAAATAACATCACCATTTTTTGTGGATAAATCGAGTAGAGAAAAATCTGACTTTTACAGAGATTTTCTTGCAATTCTCTTGAGAAATGGAATTAATTTAATTTACATTTTAGAAAATTATGCTTTATCTCGTGTACATCACTCAACTTTCATAAAATTTAATGTAGTTTCATGGAGGAGGAGCAACAGAAGTCATAAAAGGATTTAATAATCGATACCTCACCATCATAACGAATAAAGTTTTCGAATTAAAATTCTTTTTTTTACGCGCAAAAGTTGAAAAGAGTTTACCTGCTCCCTTTGACACCTCTCAGGAGGATTACTATTCTTCGGATTTGAAAGCAAATTCGTGTCACGAGAAACGCTTTTAGAAATATGGAATCTACAAAATATTGATCGAAAGCATTCTAGACATTTATGTAGCATTTGGTTATATAATTCGCATGCGCATGTTTGAAACGTCGTGAATTTCGCAGTGAATGAGCGAATCATAAAAAAAACGCATTTCGCTGGCGCGACATTATTGTGTCGCGTTGATCTTATTTCTCTGTTTCTTGATTTCTCTTTCGGTCGACATATTGCGTCGGTATATCAAGAATATCTGAAAAATGTGTCTCGCTGATGCGTCGCGTTACCGACGATTATCCTATTTCTGCTTCCGCGTGTCTCTCAATCACGCGCATTTGCATAAAGGAGCACAGAAAATAGGTCATTCTACGGCAAAAGAGAACGCGGTTGCAACTGCCGTCCATGGGGAAATGTTTTAACAAAAGTCTAATATTCTCTTTCTCTTTCCTCTTTCTCTTTCGTGTCACCTCCTATAGAATTCTTTCTTAACAATAGCTGGAGTGTCGAGGCATGCGGCGTGGCGATGTCTTATCGCGATATCAAGCGCGATAAAAGTTTTCATCTCAACCGGGTAACCGGGAGAATGCGGCGGATTTAAACGCGCGTTCATCGTCCTGACTTTATTCCGACATTAATCGCGCTTATATCAGAGACCTAACCTCTAGGCTCGCCATATTCCACAGCTTCACTAACGAGTGAGTTTTATGCGTTTTCATGAATAACCAGAGACCAAAATACATTATAGACTATTCACATATATAATCTCAGATTAATTCTACAGGACGTCTTTGAGCAGCGGAATATAAATCTTGAATCGCATTAATTAATTTCGTCTCGTTAGCGTTTTCCTCGAAAATTTTACAAAATTCTTTCGAGAGTCATATTAAAATATATAGACACCTATAAAATTATAAATCAGTATCAGATTACTTCTCGCCCTCGGATGAAGCGGACTGAAACATTCGTACGGAACGTTGGATGGTCCAAAGGTGATAGACAACGCGGCTTCGATCCGGAAACCAGATAAAACTGTTAAGTATTACATATCGAAACTGAGAATGATACCGACGTTTAGTACTATCCTACTCTTCCGCGTGTCAAACGGAGCAGGTCGGCATTCTCCATTAATATTTATGCCGATGCGGGGTGTCGATATGTCGCGACGGCAATTCAAGCTGTCACCGGCGAAGCGTGGCGCAACGACGTTGAGCCTGCGTAGCCGTGGTATGTAGCCGCGGCCCGTTTCGATTTTAATTCGCACAGGTCGCGATACATACACACGTCCCAACAACATCGTGAACATAGCAGCAGCAGCAAGATCTTACGGCGTCGCGCCGGCCGGCGCGGCGGCTGGCTCGCGAGCCGAGCGAATACGAGATTCGTCGTGCGCGCGCAGCCGGCAAGACCAGCTATAAAGCAGCCACGGAGCATGCCTACTCTCCAGTCTCCCCCCGCGCACTCCCGCACGCGTTTCATCTTCACCCGCACCGCACCGCACCGCGCCACTCCACGCCGTGCCGTGCCAAAGCTGCGGCGAGTCGGTCAATACTCCGAGCAACGCGGCGGTGAGAGCACGACGCACGTCGGCTGTACACACGCCGCCTCGCGCTCCGCGTCGTTGAGAAGGGAGATACAGTTTCCTTCGCGCTTTCTTTTTCTCTCTCTCTCACTCTCTCTCCCTCGCTGTTTCTTCTCGCGCACCCGCGCGTGCGCGCGTAATCTCGCTGCTCGCTCGTTGCGGCCCGTCGCGACAAACGCGAGGAACGCGTCGTCTCGTCGTCCTCACGTAACGTCATCGCGTTCGACTCCGGCGTGCATCGCGGGCGCCGGCAAGCGCGACCGTCTTCTCTTCGCTCGTCGTGTGCACGCGCTTGTACGAGGAGCATACGGACACATCCGACGTACACGTACACGCGGACAGACAGGGGAGTGCGTGAACGTAGTGCCGTATATTACGCACGCGTAGACGCGCACGTCGTGCGAGCGCGCGAGGAGGCGGCGCGCGCGTCCACCGAACAGCGTCGTCCTCGTCGTCCTCGTCGTTTCATATTCCATTCGTTCGACACGCCGTTTCGTCGTTCGTCCGTTCGTGCGTGCTCGTGGCATTTGCGAGAACGCTGCGCGTGAGTACGATGTGAAGGAGCAACTTCGGAGCGCTGCAGAGGACACGGTCTCGGGACACAGTGAAGTTGGTGACCGGACACAAGTGTGAAGTTGGCGAGGGACAATCCGAGCGTCGTTCGAACGACGTGATTCTCTCAGTGATCCCGCGTGCTCCGTCGCAGATAGTCGCGGTGGGTGCGTCTTCGCCGCGTTTTCCTCGCGGGCAGAAGGCAGGACCGAGCGGAAAGCAGGAGCACTCTCCTCCCAAGTGTCAAGCCAGCTATGCGTTTCGGTGCGTGATGGACAGGCGAGCCTTCCCAGCCAGCAGCGGCGGCTGCTTCTCGACCGGCAGACTCATGGATACGTGGATACTCTTCCTCTTCGTCGCCATTGCCGGTAAGTACCTACCTTTATCCTTTACCAATCTCTCGCTACTGCGATTCGCACATTCGCGATGCGTCGCGTGTCCTTTCGCTGTTCTCTCGACGTCCCTCCCTTTCCTTTCCCTTTCGAGGGAAGATAACCCCATCGCGTTGAGTAGAACTTGTCCTCGAATAGAGCCTCGTGTTCTATCTGTTCTTTCTCTACGCAAGAGCCCGAAATTTTGTCATCTGAATGTTGGCCCCTCTGTGACGTTATTTTCTTGTATATGTATACGGTAAACGGTAATGTAACGTGTAACGTTCAACGCGTAATATTCCGCAAGCAGCTATGCAGGTTATTTCGGAGCGTTAGACACGTGTCTGCAGTTTATGCTGCAGGATCATTATAGCGCAATTAGGATAATTCAATTTATGTATAACATTTGTATTATGCGTGGTACGATTATTACGCATGATACAATACGTAATACTACAAATGTTATATATAAATTGTAGAATGTCATATTTCGTGATTCATGAACTGATTTTATTACGGAGAACATTACGTTAGCGAATGCTATTTTGTTAATTTATTCAAAAAGAAATTAATAAAAGTACGTGATGTATTTTGAAATCTTTCACTTTTATATTCTTGCATTTTGCAGAATTTTGTTTTGGTATAAATTTATGCGATTCTTCTGTCCGATTACATGAAGCACATAAAACTGTAAAACTGTATCTGCGTATATAACTGATTTGTTTCTATTCTATCGTAATATCGAATGACACCTTTTTGCAATAAAAGATACCAGCAATAAATGTCGTTAATACATAACAAAACCGCGGTGGAGAAGAAATCTCTCCTTGTTTTTGTGCGATGGTCGATCGTTGCCGCTGGCGTTGTTCTTTCGCGCATAGACAATGTGCGGTACATCCATATTACTGCTCTTCGCGAGCAGACACGCTGTAATTCGAATTGTAGCGCGGTAATAGCGCAATTTTAGGATGATAATACGTGAACCACAACAGGTGAGCAATAACAGAACGGCCCATCGCTACTACCCATTGCAATTTTGTAGATGGAGATGTTTGCATGGAGATGCAGGAATAGAGTGGGTGGAAATCAGATGCGGCAGATTCAATTCGTTGACTTTGTAATAACATGTCTAATGCATTTCCGTCTGTTATTGAATTTCAATTTTCTATCTGCTGCATATTCAAGAGCATCCGCGCAAAAATACGATTCGATAACGAATAATAACATATTGAAAATTATATTTCTTTTAAATCTTTTTGACAACGCGCGCGCGCACACACACACACACGTAACGCACTCTCTCTCTCTCCTTTTCTCTCATATAACAATGACATATAGTTTAGATGGGTACTGTCCGAATGACTGCATTTTTTCCATGAAAAATATAGTAAACCAAGAGAAAATATTTACAATCGGATTTCTTGATTATTATTCATGCTCACTGTCAATCCATTTGTTAAGCAAACAAACATTTTATTTCATCGTGGGATTTAGCGGTTTCGCAATCTTTTATCCGATCACCGATTCAGAGAGACGCTTTCTAAAGCCCCATATGCGCCATGAGCCAGCGCCGCTCAACCACTAGGTCGTCCCACCCGCCGTGATTTGGCGTTATGCACTTGCGTCTCTCTTTGTTCGGCGCGTCGATGCGCATTACGTATGCAGCACGTGCGGGGCGCCGAGTGTGAGTGCGTGGCGTCGCATCGCTTCGTCTCGTCTCGTCTCGGCGCGTCTCGTTTCGTCCCGTCTCGTCTCGTCTCGTCTCGTCTCGTCGCGCCTGGCGGCGACACGTTGTATCGCAAACGCCAGGCCTGAATGCGCTTCATTCAAGAACAACGATGAGGAGAACGCCACTTCCGTTACTGACCTCCGACCTGCGCACTCGCGGAGTTTCGAGCAACTCTCTTGGATTGCGTATTTTTATCATGTCATTATGCCACCAAAGATGTGCATTCGGTACTTCCTCGTTTACTTGGTCTTTGTCGACTGGAAGAGGAACTGGCGTCGAATCAGCAGTAATGTTACATGAAAGAAATCCGCAAGGATTTCCTCCGTTAACAAGCAGTGCAAAAGTGAGATTACTTACAGAAAGTACGGATCGCGCAGTTAGATGCTGATAAATCATTTAATAATATCTTCTACATTCTATCTTCAATAATCCCATTCGTTCACGATGGTGTCATTAAAGATATCGCGACACCTGAGTGCAGCTGGCTAGATGCACTTGCTCTTATTGCGGTATAGCGTGTTGCGGTAGAAATACTCACTTGATGTTTATTGTTCCGTTCAAATAATGTACGGAAAAGTGCAGTAGGGATACACGAGATCCCGTAGAACGGGGCCTAGAACGGACAGGCGCCACCGTGCCACGAATCCGGCTGGCGGTCGTCGTAGGGAATCACGGCATGATGCCAGATGGCTGGCATTCTCGGTGACATGCAAGAGAGGGATCAGGGAAGCTCTCTTTGTCCCTTTTTCCCCTTCCTCATCCCCTTAAGCCTGTTCCTGTTCTGTTCTTCGGATGATAGCCGAGAGAGCTCTCCCCTCGTTCCTTTTCCTCCTTGGCCGCCGGCATGTTGCGATCCTGTATGTTTCTCTCTCTCTCTCTCTCTCATTTGGCACATCATCTCTTTTCCGTCTTTGTCTTCTGCTCTCGTGATATCTTTGGTTCGCGTGTAGTTGGCTACCGCATCTTATCCTATATCTTAGGAAAAAGGAAGAGAGAGAAAGAAAGAAAGAAAGAGGTAGACATGCTCAGAAGAGAAATGCGAAAATTCGATTATTCTACTTTCAACACTTTTCCGCCCGCAGATAAGACGCGTTTACAGCTTTTATATTATTGGAAACATTATTTAATATTACAGAAGAATATCACAATATATTTCTGTTCCTGAATGTAATTTCGTCGTGAAGTACTTTGAAACTTATCGGAAAAAAAGATCTCCGCTTTGTCTCCTTTTATATGACAACGTTGGAAAAAGAACAAGTTCAATATATTATTTCTATAAAGCGTATAACAAATGTATAAATAAAATAATTTCCCGTGGGATTGCTTCTATTCTCTGGGGTATCGTATGGAGGACATTTCGGAAACAATACAGTAAAAGCTTTCAGGACTGAATTTAGTTAATGCGTGTACTTCTGACCTTTAATTTTGGACTGTTTAAATTAATTCCTCTGTTCTCCGTACAGTACAGGCGATTTTCGTAGTTTGTGCGTGTGTGTGTGTGTAGTTTGCTATTCTGTTCTATCGCAGACCTTTATACAATTAAGCTGCTCCTTTCCGTTAATTCTGCTAAATATATTTGTCTAAATTTTTGAATTAGTAATATAGCAAAATAAAAAAGAAGGAAACGAAATAGATCTTTTTTATTTGTTTATTGCACTTGAAAAAGTAACGTTAATAAATATAACGTTAATTTATCGAATTTTATAGCATCGACAGATTGTTAGCAAATCGTACCGCTAGAGTTTAAATCCACGATTGTGTGGTGTTAAATTAATTCCACTATCTCTCCCTTGTGTAATATCTTCGACTTTCATTGTCAGCCATCGTTCGTATCCACATGCCCGGGGGAAATATGAAGAGTTATTGAAAACGTCGCTTCATCGAGTTTTCACGATATTTCATAGTAAATAGCAATAAATTCCAACAAACTTGTCGCATCTAACGTTACTGCGATATCACGCAATATTAGTGAGTCTGTTTGCAGAAGAATGAGACAATTTCATTCGTAATTTATAAACTGTGTTTTAATACAGATTTTTCCGGTCACGTTTCACAACAAATCGTTTTACATATATTTGTAATACTTATGTATCAACGTGCATTACCGAATCGAATGGGATTTTAATGATACATGAATGTTTATAAAATTGATGTTTTCGTAGAAAGAGAATTCATCGATTTTATGGTTTAGAAGGAAATTTCTCCTACCGACATGCTATGTCATAATGATAATGCGAATGGATTGTGGATAAGACGAGATATCATACGACTACATAAATTACTCGTAAAAAATTTTACATCATTTCCTACAAGCATAAAAAATTTGCAGCAGTGGAGACTACTCCACTGCTGGAATATTATTTCTGCAACTATGACAAAAATGTAATCGGTTTCTTTTCCCAGCCCTCCAATAAACATCTCCAAACGTCTCGTCCAGTTTATCTGGGTGATGGCTATATAAATATTAGGTACGTCCTACGTGTATCGTAGCGCGAAAAACGCTGAGAAACGCTATTCCGAAGTTAGTTGAGGAAGTTAAAGTTGATACGAACTTTGTGTACTTATACATATGGCGTATCCTTCCTTCTTCATAAATCGATGTGACATAATAACGATTCGCGAGATCTCACGTGGGGAGAAGAGGCTGCATGACGATGACAGTATCGGTAGATAAATCGGCGTTTCCGTCACTTCGGCGGTCACGATGAGAGATAACTTCGACTACGACGACGACGACATGCTTCGTCGGGGAAGTATATCTATTCTATGACACGACGTTGTGCTTTTTCTTCTCGTTTTTTCTTTTTATCTCTCGACGCGGACTGATTGAAACATGCGCGTCCGTAATATCCGGCATAGTTGGTCGCGCGAGCGCGCGCATACACGAGCCTCCGTCGCTTTCTCTCGTGGAATCCTTGTGAACGATGCACCGGGTAATGCCCGTTTCGTGTTTCCGTCCCGGGAACCACAGTCCGTGTTTCGTCGCCGTGGGAAGTGATTTAACCCTTCGAGGGAGGCTCCGCCGACCTGACGCAACGTTCCGCCGGTGACGTCACCCGCGGGTGAGCACGTGTAATGATTACTCTTGAGAAAAAAAAGAGTATTTATGCATACTGCAACGTGCGCTTAATGACATTTATCCGCGAAAATTGTTTCGCGTAAAAATGGTTTACGCTGACTACACTGGAATTTAATGCGTAGGAAGAAGCAGTGTTATACTCAAAAGCGGTGATATAAATTGTCGGTCTTATTATGCCACTTTCGCACGAAAAGTTGCACGAGTCGATTCTCGACGCCGGTTTGACGCGTAAATCACGAGATTGAATACGTAATTTATAAAAGTTACGTAGATAATTACTGTGCACTTCACATTACTTCGCTTTAATAGAGGTTTTTTCTGCTTTTTGACTCGCGCACTTCGAAAGAGAGATGTGTTACGTTCATTGTGGTTCGTCGAACCGTCGTGCGGCAGTTTTTCCAGAGAGCGGGTGAAGAGTGCGAACTCAATGTGCGACAAGCGCGCGGCGCGTGGAGGGCACTCGACGCACGTTGAGTGCAAACGGAACGCGACAAAGAAATACCGTCCGCCGTAATTTTTCCGATACGTTTTTAACGGTTGTCGAGTAACAAAGAAAAATATCACACGCTCGGCCGACGGGAATTTCCGACGCGTAGAACAAAAATCTACGCGCGGGGGAAACGTGCGCTTTGAACACGCGGATGCAGAAAGTGTACGCGAGTCAGATTTCGCGCGCGTAGAAGCGCGATATCTCGCGCTTCGTTCTCTCTTTCGCGCCGTCTCTGCTCTGCTCGAGAAACCGTCACTCAAGTTCATTCTCATCACTGGAGAGCGGATAAGTGGCGGCGGCGGCTATGCAACGCCATCGTATTTCACGTTGGGGTGCACAGGGCACAGGGAGAGAGAGAGAGAGAGAGAGAGGAGGGAGCAAAGCGATAAGCGAGTTGTTTCGTGCGAGATGACGCCGTCGCGTCTTAATGCTGACGGGTGATATCGCGCGTTCTCGACGAATCGCTTCATTCTGCCCCATAATCGCCGCTCTTCCCCTTCATTCAGGGCTTCCGATCTTCATTTTTCTCTGTTCAAATGTGAGATTAATTCCCATTCATGCTGACTCGCGAATCATTTGTATTCCGCTAATATCTCGTTTCCGCGCGACGTATCCGTTCCTCGAACTCTCACACATAGACATGTGTTCGATGTGTATTTAATAGAGTTTTGTCGGAATATTTCTGTCACACATTTGTCGTTAAAGATCAATTAAAGCTAAAAATGATGAACTGTAATATAACTGTAACGAACAGAAAAATAGTTATTGGCTGAAGAAACGCAAGATTAACTTTGTTCTTGCCTGTCTGCATGATTTAGACTTACCAATAAAATTCGAGGATGCTACGCGATCAATCATGATTTTTGATTTCGTATTCGAAGGTACATTGAATATTACATCGCGAACTAGTTCCAGTAAAGTCAATATTATAATATATTTCAAGATTTAGGCGTGTATTTTTGCGATTTACAGAAATAATACGACATATATAGTATGTTTGAAAATGGAGTTGAGACTTTATTTTATGAATTCAAACATCGATCGTCTATACAAATGGTTCATTTATACAAAGTATCTCTCTTCATTATTAATACAGCATGCACGATCGACCAATGCATGAATAGAATTATGAAGCTCTTTTAGAATTGCTTCGAGGATCAAAGCTGCTTGGATGGTTGAAAAGTCATTGTAGCGAGTCTCTTTCGTCGAAATTTTGAATTTTGGAAATAGAAAGTAGTTACAGCAAGCCGAATCAGATAAACGTGCTGGATAGTCAATCACTGCTTGTTTTTGGTTAAAATCTCACACACGCATTGAAACTGCTTCGCTAAAATGAATCATTAGGTATTTTGCGTTCTATCGTATCACATTGAGAATTTAATCAGCGAAATAATCAAGGGAATGCGCATTTCCAAAGGGACGCAGATACGCGTGCAACACGCTAACAATATCATTTGCTGCATCGCGTTCGGTTTATACTGCATATCAGTTATACCGTGCAACGGTGGTTCTCGATTCACCTCAGTCGGCTCCGCTGTATTCGCTTGTGTAAATAATTGCTGTTCAATAATGCGGCGGGAATTAGTAGAACACGCTCGCATCTGCGCAATGTCTCCAGGGTACGAAGCTAGGGCTACAGCAATATTGTGTAACGAAATCGATCTAATAGACCTGCGTTCAACGATGCGTGCTTGAAAAGTGCGTTGCAGGCCGGATCTCAGGGTTGCACTAGTTGGCGCTGAAAGAGCGGTTTTAATCAACTGTCCGATGTTATCTCACCCTCTCTCTCCCCCGTATATTTTTGGAGACGCCGGATTCTCGCACTAGGACTTGTGTCGCTAATACACCTCGTCGGTTATTTCATTATTCGCAGTCGGGTGGGATATTTCATACTTGACTCCTGCCTATGCGCGCGCGCGCGATCCCGGAATTCTCATTATCCTTCCGGAGCACGGGCACATTCATCAGGTGTCAAATAAAATTCACCGGGCTCTCCGTTACTTAAAGTTTAACAAAGATCTACTCTCGAAGCAGGTACACGACACTCTTATTTCACTCGCACCCCTCTCCTCCCTTTCTCATGACTGTCAAGATGAATTAAAGGCCTACAACTCGGCGAGTTGCATGCAACATGCAGAGCGCATGCTGCGGCGCTATCTTTGTCGAGGTTTATTTCGTCGATAAGCCGCGTCTACTTTCACCTGTGTGTGAGTCGAAGTTTACGACGACCGCCATTGTTCCGTTGACGTTGCCGCTCGTGATAATTGCATGAAACTTGCGTGCACGATAGGGAATGATCGGGATTTCATTCTGTTTTGGCTCTGAGGCTGGTTGCGCGTATGTCTTTGTGTATTAGTCGGCTTAAAGCGAAGAGCGAGAGAGAGAGAGAAAGAGAGAATCAAAAGCGATATTCGAGCGACCAAAGTGTGGAAATAATTTCAAAGTAGTTTCATGTTTCGCAAGCACGCGCGAGTTGAGTTCGTTCTCAATGAATCCTGCGCCGGGTAATCTCCGTGAGCCTGTACAGCGATATTCAACGACGAAACACGGGTGACAATAATTAAAACTTGCCTTAATGCTAATTGCAATAAGACTCGCTAATTATGAGTCGATTGTGTCATGCAACGAATATAGATACATAGCCAGCCGCTTAAGCTCAATGTATTGTTCTCAGAGATGCAAAAGTGCAGAGAGATCGTCAAGCATGAAATTCTTTTCCTCCGTGCCTCTGAATCATATAATTTCCTCGCTTGTCACTCCTAGCTTTGTTGTTATCGAATAAGACGTGCTCTGTTTCTCTCGGCTCGTCGTTTCGAGCGTTTTTTCACACGTCGTAAGATTCAAAGTATTTTTAATTTCCCATGAACATTCTGCACTGCAGCTTGTATTCCTTTAATATCGATAAAACGTGGGCATCTTGTATACGCATATTGTCTGATAATGCGCCAAGCATCGCGCATTTCGTCGACTCGAAACTCTTCGCGAACTTTGATTGCATCCTTTCTCAGTGAAAATTTCATTGTTCGCCATCTATTGCCGCAACTTCTTGACTACTAGTGTAAAGTACCCCATTAAAATTAAATTTCCACTTAAATATCTGCTAAAATATATTTCAGATAAATTGTATAAATAAGAAGCGTACAAGATTTCGTGACCAGTTTGCACAGTTTGTCAAATGACAATTGGAATTTGTTGTTCGGGAATGTTAAATATTGACACTACGCAGACGCTACGCATTTAACGGCACTTGACGTTCTCAAATTCTTTCCGAGTAATACGTACAATGCCAGATATTATTTTATAAATAACGCTCGCACGTGTGTGAACCAAATACTACAATTCATCAAAAGCTTTTAATCCATCATCGCTTATGACTCAAAAAAATTGTCGAAACTGCGAGGACATGAAGGTGCTCCATAAATGCGCCACTACCACACTTGCAAACACATATTTTCAAGTACACTATAGATACATTATAGATACATATCTTTATGAACGTTAATGCATTTACAAACACGTTAGTCAGAATCGTTAGTCATCATTCATCATCAGTATATTTCATCCAGCAAACCGGAACAGAAGAGGAGGAAGAGAGAGGGAAGAGTGAACGTACCGTGGCTGGGCTGCATACGGAAAAATATCGGAGTAGCTCGATCGATCGAGCTACTTCGATATTTACCCATTTTATCCGACAACTGGCGTTCGCGGTCAGATTCGGTGGCAATTCTTAAGATTTCGAAGGTGCGTGAGATGGAGTCGTCCTGGCAACCCACTTGGTGGAAACGGAGTACCCTCCGTATCTCGCGTGGGCTACATCGACCGCCGTAACGAGGTGCGCGTGTGAGGGAGAACGGGAGGAGGGATAGGATACATGGATCGAGAGAGAGCCCACTGAGAGGTTAAATCGTTCTCGGATCGGAAACGCGGGTCCTTCTTCCCTTGTGCAGAGAGGAAGAGAGAGAGAGAGAGAAAGAGAGAGGTGTTCCGTTGCGGGGTATGCTTTGTCGTTCCCCTTTTTACTGCTACCTGCGCGACGTCGTGGCTTTATGCGAATTCCACCCACTTTCTCGCCACCCACCCACCCGCACACTCGCTCGACGATGCCCCTTATCCCCTGATGTGCTGATGTCACATCCGCGCGGTTGATATTGCCCATTGCGCATCGGGAATACGATTTCGTTTAGGTTTTCTCATCACGTTTAACGCACCCTGATGCCGCCCCAACGATGTGACACACATCGTCAACTGTGTTTACGCACTGTACGACAATTTATGTCCAATTGGAACTGGAATTTCCTCCAATGATCTATAAGGTGTGTTTAGAGCTGCTTATTTTTTATGAAAGCAAGAGCATTACCTTTCTGTATGACGAATACTGTATTAGTAAACGATTTGTATTATTGATACTTTGTTGTAGGTGCACATGTAGCTGCTTTTTCCACTTTGCAGCAATTGCGTGGCCTTGTGTCAATTAATCACTATTGCGTGAAGCTGCATAAGTTACGTTGATATTGTACTACAAAAAAAGAGCACACACGTGGTTTTTTTTCTCTTCTCTAGCGTTATAATCGATCTCGTAAAACACTTTGCTCCTTCATTTCTATTTGCCAGCATGGAAGAATCCTTCCGTTATCTCTGATTTCATTCGGCAACGACCGGGTAAGAAAGATAAAGAAAGAGATCAAAGGGAGCGAGTTGGGGATGGGAAAACCCTTTGAACCCAACGATGAAAGCCTTCGGTTAGGTGAACGCGGCCGGTACCTGGGCCGAATGTGCGGGATGAAAGCGGAAAGTCGAATATAACAGTGGTTCGCCCCTTCGCCTTTTCCGCTTTATTTGAAATCGATCTCCTTCACGGTCAGAGCGATACCCGTATCCGATTCAGCGACGAACGACGATGATGACTCGGCCGTATCGAATCGCCGGGCGCAGATACTTTATACGCGCTCATCGAATAAACGTCGCTCTACCTATCAGGAATTTAGTTGGAATTATATAGGCACGTGCTCTTAAGGGAATATTCCAGATTAATATCCGCGCGGATCACCACGCTCGGATTCAATTGAAATTCTTGGTAAGGGAAGTTTCTTTCGTCTTTTGGCAGCGAGAATAATTATTTCTTTTACGTGAATTTCATGACGGAATTTCACCCGATGTAATTAATATCAGTGTACTGGAATTTCGAAATTTTGTTTCATGTATTTGCACAAAGCACGTTACTATAATATTATCCGATATATTAATGTTTCATGAATAATTCACTGAATAGTTAGACACGTACGCACGTACTAAAAAGGATTAATCTTTAACTGCGAGCATCACGTCGTTCGTTTAAAACGAAGAACTTTACAATAAACAATTAACCGCGCTATCCAGTATTATTTCGCGACCGTTATACCGTTTATATTCTGATTATTGCAGAAATATTTAATCTGATCGATTGTGACGCATACCTCATTCCATTTCAATTTACTCATTTGATAATTTCAAAAGAGCAGTTTAACATGCCGCGGTTAAAGGATTAATATAGAGGCGATTTGCACGATGTACATATTTTGCTAATTTCTATAGAGCACATTTAGAATATTCCCATATTATATTCGTAACAAATACGAATGCGAATGCGCGCTGCACACGCGCACACTTTTATCTGCTCAGACGTATTAAAAGCACCCGTTTAATCGGGTTATAAAATATCGAGGCGGCTGATCTGCGGGATGTATGCGGGTCAGAACGGCCTCGTATTCGGTTCAAACCCTCGCGCGTGTTCCTACACGCAAGGATACGTTTGGAACAATAAATTTATCATTCGTAGTGCGCCCGTCGGCGTACCTCGGGATTGAAAATGCACCGGCTCTTGCTCGTATTGTACGTGTTCGCGATGGAGTTTTGATTATTTCGTTTGTGGAAGAGCAAACAAGCAAACAAACGAAAAAAAGGAAGGGGAAAAAATTGGAAAATACAGAAACGCGCGGTGAATGGTCCAGCAGTAGAAACCTGACTTGATTTTCCACATCGCCGTTTTCCGGGCCGTCATGATGACGTGATGCGAAAAGGAACTTGGGAAAGGGACAGTGGGGAGCAGTAAAACCGAAAATAGGGAAACTTTCAAAGTGCGGAGGTTTTTAATTACAGAGTCATTAAAAACTTGAAAGAATTTTACTGCGAGATAAGGTACTCGGAGCGCTTCGGTATTATCATCGTGAACCGATGATACCGGCGCGATATTGCATCTCGGCAGACAGTGCGACGATAGCGACGATTTCACAAGAACACGCGGCGTTCCGTGCATGCCTCTCGCATATTTTTGTAATAAAAAACAATGCGCGCCTCGTCACATAGTCGTGAAACTGCGGAAAAGTTCAGGGGGGAAAAAAGAGAAAAAAAAACAATCGATTGTTAACTAGCTGAAACAAGAAGAAAAAAAAACAGAATGTCGTGGGTGGCTACGAGCTGGCGGGGTGGAAAGAGGGATGGAGGAAGGGCGACAGAAGGGAGACTGCATGGGATTCCAATTTCAGCTTCCAATTCCGGCGTTCCGTGCGTTGCGACGTTGCGAGCCGCTGCGACGCGCACGGAGCGCGCGGCGTGACGCCAAAAAGTTCCGCTCGCTCGCACGTGTACGCGCGCGCGGAAGAATGCATCGTGTTCGTGTCTGCGACGCGACGGCTGTGAAATTGCGCGGCCCTATTTTCGCCGCCGGAAGTGCACGGAAGGATGCGCCACGTTACTTCCCCTCCGTCGCAAATCCACGGAGCGAGGCGCTATGCCGCAGTTTCGCCACCGTTTTTCTCCGTCCTCGCCCCTACGAAAGAGGAAGGAGGAAGGGTGGTTTGCACGACGATACAACGAACCGCTCGATCGCCCGCTCGCGTTACTGGATT
Source organism: Ooceraea biroi (assembly GCF_003672135.1). Classification (NCBI taxonomy): domain Eukaryota; kingdom Metazoa; phylum Arthropoda; class Insecta; order Hymenoptera; family Formicidae; genus Ooceraea; species Ooceraea biroi. Next base: position 2,879,409 of record NC_039515.1, read on the forward strand.
CGGTTTAATTTCGCGGAACGATTGGCCCGAGCGTCAGAAGATCGTCGTCATTACACGTCGTTGTCGATGGGTAACGCGCGATAACGCACATGCCTGTTACGAGAAAACTCTTCTTCCCTTTGGATTCTCTGAAACTAGGTCGGCAGGCAGCTAGGTCCGACAACCAGGTCTATACGCGCGTATCTTGGCTATCTGGATGAATAATATGCGAATATTATGCAGTTTTTTTGCGTAACTCCCGCAGAAACTTCAATGTTTGCAATTTTCCCCCTGGTTTCTTCCTTTTGCCATAGTAGGTAGCGTAGTGGGGCAGTACGCGGCATAAAAAATTCTGAATAAGACATAAAAGCCGTGTGGGCCCCTCTGACGTTGCAGGCAATTTCGAGACCGGGCAAACTCTCCTGCCGTCGCATACGTAATTATACCGACGCGCAATTTCACCGTCGGTTTATCTTTACCGCTTTATTCCAACCAGAATTTTTTATCATCGCGTGCTATGTTCGTCCTGTCCAGTTTTGAAATATCGACTTTTCCGTATTCGACCGTCCAGTGTAAATCATTATAATCATGGAAAGAATTAAAATTCTTATGAATGAATGTCGAGCACTATTCAAATAAATAGGTAACGTCACTTGTTTGAAGTAAAAGCGTGTGTAAACCTTTTCTTTCTTGACGCAATCATTGATTTATTCGATTATATTATTGCGATTTTTACGTGACGAGGTAGCAAGAACGGAGCCACCCGCGAAGCGATGATTTCTCGCGCCGATCTACTTTTACGCGACGTAAATCTCACGTTCGGACAAAGAGCTCGTCCTAAAACTCGCAGTCACCCATCGATCGTACTGGAAACGGCGCGGACCCTATATTTAACGCGGCGTTTCGTTCCCTCGCGGGGCAGAATCGCAGGGAATATATACGTCTAGGAATAAAATTCTTGTCGGCCGGCGACTTATCTCCGGCTCTTATCGAGCCACTGTCTAGAGAGATCCATATATCCCATCGTGCACTTCTCGACAACGTTTTGCTTCCTGGCGCCCAAAGTATTGGCAGGAAAATACAGATCTACTATTCTCTATTCGAAAAATGTCGCTTCCATGAGAAGGAGTATGGAAATATGAGAATTTTACTGTTTCAAATGAAACTCGGCATTTCTAAGCGACGCGCGGAGCGTTCTAAGGATAAAGATTTGCCAAGCAGATAACTATTGCTATTGCATGGTGAGTTGATATTGGATAGAATAAAAAATTCCTCTTCATTGATTGACATGTAATCTAATTTGATTTGCATGTAATCTAATAGCGAAATACAAAAAACAAAGATTTTTCACACGTGACATAATTGTTCGTGATGTCTGCTAAAATATTTCTCGATTCTTAATCTGTTCGTAATAATTTTTGAAGGTGCAAAATTGTTTTCTCTCGATCCAGATTCAATTATGGACAGTATCGTAAATCTTTGAAAACAAAGTCTATATTTAAAAAATACCAATTCTTATTAAATTGTTAAAGCTGTGTACGGTTAATACCGAGAAGAATGACGAGCGTTAAGCCTACCATCAATATCGCGACAATAGAACGACGAGCATTCTTTCTATAGTTTTTACTATTTGCAATCGACACGAAGAAGTACGTGATGCTCGGCACAGTATGTGTATTGAATAATTGAAAAAAAATTGAGATTGAGGATAGATATTGATCGCTCGATGGGATTTTACGTGGTGTAAGTGGTTGGCATATATCGTATCGAGGCATCTGCTGCTGTAAACGAATCTGGGTCGTCACGATGAGGACCGAAATCGACTAGTGGCTATTATATCGTAGGCCGTGGAACAGGTCGAGGGCATAAGTTTCGCTCCTCTCTAAACCAGACTCTGAAATCTCGAGCGGCGACAGCCACCGCTAAATCTGCTGGCGAAGCGCTGCGGGAGTTAAAGCCGGAATGACGTTTCAATCGGGATGAGATCTAGGATGGGTGGGCGGATGGAATCACACCTCGGTGGCTATTCAACGAAATGTAAAAAAAATATACTCCGAGCTGCAATAAAATAAGCAGCTGAAATAAGTGGACGAAGCGGGTCCACGTAATTTCCGAGCTCATTCGAATGTGAAGCCGACAACTTCGCTTTATGACGGCTCGTAAATTTGTCGCAGCTTTGTCCTACACAATTTGTAAGAAGAAGTTAAGAATCGGTAGTAAAAGCAACGGAAATGGTTCTTACATGTGTATTGAAATACGTTGAAGATATCATTTGTGATACAACAACAGCCACGACAAAAGGATAGTATTTCTCGTTAAACGATAATTTTTGTTAGATAACCCGTGTCCGGTGACGTCTCTTTCAGACGTGTTAATGATGCAATGCTTTTAATGAGGCTGGAGATCGCTGGAGTTTAGCATATGTGTAACAAAACCAAAAATAAGAAAAATTTAAAAACGTTCTCTTTTTGCTCCAACTTAACATTGCAAAAATGAAGCAGCGCTTAACAAGATCAAAATAGACACGTTTTATGGAAAATAAAAGTTTTGTTATGTTGTTTAATTTAACGAAATCTACCTCTTTAATACCTACCTCTCGAAAACAACCAGTATATTACCCGAGTCGAAATTTTAGTTCTACATTGAACCTCGAATTCTTCATTTGAGGCGTTATTCAGCGTCTATTTAGCTACTACTTTAACACTAAAATATGTCCGAAATTTCCTTTTTTGCCGCTAGAGCGTCAAAGCAGGTTACGATCAAGATTATAGCCGAATGTTGCAGGGTCAAAATAGCATCTTAACATCTGTTTGTAGGAGTTTGAGTTTCAATGTAAGAGTTCTAGGTTCTATTTTCCTAAAAGTAGGTTCGTACGACTGCTAAAAGCATTAAAGTAGGCGCAAAATTTCGACTCGAGTAATCATTAATTACAACATTGTTTCCGTAATTTACGATAATATTCAAAAACCTTGCTAGCTCTAGTTGGAATTTATCCATCGGAGCAACGCTTTGCATGTGTAACTTCCAGAACGCTAAAATCGTGCGCAATCGTACTTGCAATTGATCACAGATTAGCGTAAATTGAATAAAGTCATTACATATGTAAGTATCGTTAGCTCGGTCCATAACTCGAAATCTGGGTTACGGCAAAAAGTAATCCTCGCCTCGCGCGTATATGAATATACAGGTGATATTCTAAATGCAAAAATATTTTTGCCAACAGTATAATTCACAACGGGGAAAAATATTTGTGTAACGCGCGGTGGTCCAAGCGAAAGCGCATAAGTAACGCATTGGCCGTCGCGGCCACGCGAAAACAACGCGGATACAACCACGAGGCAAAATAATATCCCGCTTTTTGCCGAAACAGGGCTCGTGGGCATAAACGGGTGACGCAGGATCTCCTGCTGGAGGGTTTTCGAGCGGAGGCACGAGGAATGAAAAAAAAGGAAAAAAGAATGATTAAAAAGAGTATCACGATCGCGTGCGTGTATTTGTAATACCACGACGTAATGGCACTGCTGGCAGTAAACTTGGTCCGGGCACCCTTCGGCGGTAGCAGCGCGCGGTTCCGCGGTTTCGGGCGAGTGTTCCGGGCGGTCGGTTCCCACGAGTACGTGTGTTGTGTACGTCGTGTGTGTTCGCTACCCAATAAATATCTGTCGATCGCGAATAAACTTGGACGTTCCCAGTGCAGCGAAGCACAACGGTAGGTAGGAATTGGAGCTTCCGGTTCTGCGGTCGTGCGCTCGAACGCTCGAAGGAACGGACGTTTCGATCGGAAGATCGAGGTCCATCGCAAAAATTCGCGTAAACGCTAGCAATCGCGTGGTTGATCGATATATATATATATATATATATATATATATATATCGCGCGTATCTATGTGCACTGGGATTCCTGGGAGTTGATGAATCGGTGCGCAAGAGATTTTATCCGAAACGGACATTCGTTTGTTGAAACCGAGCTGTGGTAACGCGAGAATACCGACCGGTCTCTCGCGCCGATATCGTTTATCGTACTTTGTTATTTGTTCGGATACGACGACTCGTATGAACAAAACAGAGCAAATGCTCTTATCGGCGGGAAGGACCGGCGGGAGCATTCGCTTTAAAGTAAAACTCGGAAATGGAAAACACAAGTTTGTCACCATTTTTTTAATCTTTTTCAGCGTCAACAGAATAACGGAAGTGGATGATCCTTTGCTCAAGATATCTTGCGATCTTATTGATTCGATTGTCGACATCGGGCGACGCACTGTAAAGGATCCACGTGTGATCCATTCGGGCAGAGCTGCTACGTTGTGCATGGCGTTTTGACGTAAAGCAACATGCGGTTTCACGCTTCTCGATGACGCGAGCACTCGCGTGGGGTCAAAGTATTACGGTATCCCGGGCGCAGCGGCGTTATGAAAGCTGCGTTGTCGGCAGCGTTAACTCTTGCGGCTTGTAGCGTTCCGAGCGAGCTATACATACTACACCTGCATACACGCGAGCCCTGTCCTCTGTAACTCAGTTAGTCGCCACACCGCGCTCACCGGTGATACGAATTACAGGCCACCCTGTGAACTCCTATAGACGTGCATGGCTTGTGTATTACCTCGTTATGCACCTCGCATCTCCCAAAGTTATACGATGAAACTCCCGACGGCGAGACACGCGCCCACCCGGCGGGCTTGATTTCGATCCCGCTTGCTTAATAACAACACCCTCGCTTTTAATTGACGCCGACGACCACGCGGACGAGCGAACGCTCCGTTAATTTGGCGCGGTCGCGAGAATACACGCGTGCCGACGCGCTCGTGCGCGCGCGCATCCACTTTAATTAGTGCGCCGATAGTCGCACGGATTAAAACCGATGGTTGGGATTATCGGAATAGTCTGAGCTATTCGGAGCTGAAGCTCGAATCTTGAAAATGGCGCTTGGGAATGTATCCGCGCAGCTTGAATTTGCAGCAGCGAATTTAGGTAAAGCGTCCAAGAGATCGTTGCGGCTCTTGCGCCGTCACGAAACGTTTCAGGTCGCTCGCTCGCGCTCGACAGCTCTCCATTGAGCCAGATTGGAAGCGAAACAAGGCACGCGAGAGTATTTTTCTGTTTGTTGCATCGCTTTGTGTTACGCATGTATACGTTATGTATGCCACGGCGCCTTCCGTTACTGTACATACAGCGTGTAACATGCAGCAGACGCAAGGATCGCGAAGTAATAGCCGCCTTATGGTGACGAGAGCCGCGCGATTGTTTGCCCTGCGTTAACACGGGAGTATAATCTCTCCTCTGGTTTGGCACCGGAATTTCCGCGCTGTGTCGGAAGTACGACTCACGGTCTCTTGCACGGATTCCCACGTGCAGGCTTTGCGCAAGATATTAACACGGCGAATGTCGCAAGGTTTACGGAATTTAATGAAATTGGAAAATTTCGAGACACACAGACACACTCGCAATAATTATAACCGAGAATCAAGATAAATAATATAACGTATTCTCTATTTATTATTATTATTGCGGCGAGTTTCGATGTTCGTCGTTCGTAATTAACACTTTCGCTACGAAGGGCGTACTGCACTGTTTAAAAGTGATCAATCATTTACAAAATATGTCCTTATATTATGCATTATATACAATTTATTAGATTAATTTTCTGTTCCGTATGCCACCGTTGACTGCTAACTGTCTCGTTCCATAGCGAGCCCTTTTCGTCTGACGCGCGCGTCGTAGCGAGGTATAAAAACCGTAATAATCGTGGTTATAATCACCAGCGTCGTTGCAAAATGAGCTGCGAGTCCAAGGGCTTTACAGCATCACCGCAAGCTCGCGGGCATGTGTGCCGAGTATTTGGATTACCTCGTTACCGTGTTTCCAAAGTTACGCTGGCGCATCTCGCGCGGTACGTATACCGTTGTCGAGTAGGATTCATCGCGTGGATCTTGGTCCAATGGCCACGTTTAATTAACGGTTACTGCCGGTGTGCGGCAAGCGGTTCGTTCGAATTTCCGGGTGCCGTTAGTCTTTGTTACGCCGCGATTCACCACCGGTAAGTTCTCGGGCCCTTATCGAATCCCGGGCAGACTTTTCCGATATATATTATCACGTCGGGACAGAGCGGATAAATTGTGCTCGATGCTAGAAAGCGCAATTAAATACAATCGATCGTTGTTCGGATGTTAATGCGATAATGGAGTACTGACGGAGCGCTTATGGCTAACGAGTATATTGCCGGAGGTCAAACAGGTTAATTGAGACCGTTAAGTAAATGGGACGACGTAATGATTGCTCAATGATTAATGATGTCCCGCGCAAGAACAATGGTCGAAAGCGCGAGCGCGGAATCCGGGAAACAGGAAACGCTGGAAAACGAAAACAACGAGGAGGAACACAACGCACGCGTGAAAACTCGCGTAAACGTTTTCACTTTTTCACCTCGTGGCGATAGGGCGTATCGCTGACTGGCTGGCTGGCTGGGGGCGAGAGGTGCCCATTCGCCGCTTCCGGCGAAGCTTTTTACAGAAAGGGTCGTTTCCAGAAGACTCGTATAAATAATGCATGTCGCAAAAAATCCAGCCGTCCTACGACTACAAGTCGAAAGTGGAACAAGAAAAAGCAGCTTGAGCTTTCCACTTGAGCGCTTAATCTTGTATAAACTTCAGAACGTTGTCAGAATATTATCTATTGTGTGCAAAAACGTGTTATCCCTTGATATTCACTGGGTAAGATTGAAATTTATGAGGAAAAGTTGTAAAACCTCGATGCAACAAACGGCGTGAATTTTTAAAGCAGTTAAAAAACTTATTAAACTACAAGAGGCAAAGCGCGAATGCTCCGCTTTTAATTGCACAACGGTTTGAAAAACATAATCGATATTGAAAAAGATCATAACTCTCTCTACTGCAATATATTTTTTTGCGATGACAGTTGCGTATGTGACGTGTATTTTACGTTTAAATTCAAGATGTCAAAATTCTCTGTATTTCCGTCTCTTTGCTATTGTATTCCGCGGATTCGGGTATCAAAAGGAGATATCGGACTTGCGGGAATCCGACGGATTTGACGCTTTGAAGCTTTAGCAACTCGCGATATTGATGCTCGAGCTCGTTTGTACCCGGAACTTGGTCGATTTAATTCCCATAAGGATCTTAATTCCGCAATTACGTCACGACAACGCGGTTTCCTCCCTATCGTAGCCGGCTTTGTCTGGCTTTGCGATGACAATATTCGTTTGGACATATAGACGAGAATATACGCGCGTTTCATCATCTCACTAGCACTTGTTATCGAAAACACTTGTTACTGAAGTATACGTAATTATACGTAAAATCCGATCAAGTCTAGTTTGCGTTTAACTTGGTCACGTGAACTTGTTAAAATACTGCACTACTGCACAAAGAGATTTAATGATCCGCCAACGCAAATTATTATCGAAGTAGCCGCTTTTGAGTAGCCTAATTTGTTTACATTTATCACGGCTATCTTACAGTATTTGCTTTCATGAAACTATGGAAGCGAAACACTTTTACGAAAATATGGACGTTCGGTCACACAAGTATCGTTCTAAACAAATGACTGAACAATTGCTCGATGCAAAAAGACCGGCTCGATCAGATCCACGCTAGGATTTATCCGTATCGCGCGATCCGCATTCGCGACAGCGGCCGAACTTCTGTTTTTTATTTGCGGCCATTATCGATTTTTTGCGCTATTGACGAACTCGCGGAGTGGCAAACTCGGCAAAAATGCGCGGACGCCCGGAAAAAGACACGGCCCGTAGGGACGCGTTTTCCGCAAAAGCGGAAAAGCGTGTGTGCGTGGGGCAAAACGCGCGCGTTGTATCGTAGCGAGAATCACCCTCGAGATAGAAAAGGGCAAATCTGGATAAAGCGGAACGGTGGCGGATTCCCCGAGTGATGCTAAAGCAACCGGCGTAACGTTTCTGTTGGTCCGCGTGTCGGTTGTTATCGTAAAATCCGGGGAACGTACTCTTAATACGCGGGTTGGCGCTTTAAACTTCCGGCAGCTCGGATGGAGTATCCGACGATGTAACGACGGCGCATCGCGAAGAGAAGCGTTCGCTGCAGTGTCATTTATTAAAAAGCGCCTCTGCGGCGTCGCTCAGACCGTTTCGAACTTGCGGAATACATAATGTGTCGGCAGCAACGCGCGATCAACGGCGACGCAAAGCGCACTTTGTGACACTGGAAACCGGAAGCACGGAGGAACTCGCGTAACTCGCCGGTTTTCCCGGGATACCATGGGGGTGAATCTTGTTACCTCGCAGAGGGACGTCACTTTTACGGTTCATGGCCGCGAGCCATCGTCCCTTCGAAATTCGCTGTTCCCGCGATCGTACAAGCATTTACGGTATCCCTCGCATGAGTGTTTACGGTAATTCGTGCGAGCGGGCTTGCGAGGCGAACCGATTAATTCGATTTATCGATGTGTGTCCCTTCCCGCGAGTCTGGAACAATAGTTATTTTTTAATTCTCTGGGCTTTCAGACACGCGTAACAATAAAGCCCCAAAGCTGGAAATATAAAATTCAAAATCTTGTTGTGTTTCATATTTTTCATCGGGTTGCATTTAATTGAACTCTCAATTATCCAACGACGTAAAAGTTTCATTGGTAAACATCCCCGCGAATAACGAAAATTATTTTATTGTGCTTGTTGGATGCATGCTATCGTTACGTTTATCTTGCCCGAACTTTTGCGGGAAAGCGAGGGCGCATCGAGGTAAGTTTGCCGTACGGGGCGATTCCGCCTTAATGATTTCGTGATCCGTATTCTCAAAAGTCCGCGCTCTAAATCTGTAACTCGGAGAAAGTCGAGCAACTTGGTCGCTCGAACAAACGCTCGACGGATGTTCGGGGGTTCCTTCAAGTTTCCGATTCGACATTTTAATACATTCACCGTTTATAAAACTCACAATGTTTCCTCATGCATTATTCCCCGGTAAAGAGAGAGAGAGAGAGGGAAAGACTTACTTCCGTTTTCCATCGAATAAAGTAAATGTTATGTTAATACCATGTGCACGCGCGCGCGCGCTCACAGGCCATTTGAAAAATGATGGCGAAGCGAAATGAGGAACATGTATTCTTCTTTACAAGAGCCTTTATGTATACTGAACGTGCTTCTTTGTACGTCTCTTTCATTACTTTCCAATTTTTCACATTCAATGTGAGGACTTGCATAACTCGCTCACATATATTCACTCGCGCGTACGGTAGCGAAATACCTTACTGTCTTGACTAGTTTATCAGATAATCTCTGAAATATTAGTTGACGACGTGACTCCCGCCGGCTGCAGTTTGCGCGTTATTCCAGCATTTTGCCTTTTGTTCTGTATGTATACTACACCCGTATCTGAGATTGAGGTGTTTCCTTGCTGTCGCCTCGGGTGGTGGAGATGGTGGAGGGCGACGGCCGTGTTATCGAATAATGCACCACCGTTGCAATTTCGTCGTGTTATAACGGATCGAGAGTATTCCGCGGTTCTGGAATTGCAGTTTTCTATCATGCGGCTTGAAACGCGAAAGCCGCGCAACTCTGGCGCAGCAACCTGTATATTCCGTGCACATTCACACGTATGTATATATACATACATACATAGATTATAAGATATATATAAATATACGCAGGAACGAGGAAAACAGGGAGAAAAAGAGAGAGAGACAGTGATGCGGGCGGAAGTGCGAAGCTGGTATACATTCGTCGTTTTCTCCTGGCTTTTACGAGCTGACGGTATGTACATATATGGAACATTGCGCATTGTGCCAGTGGCACGTTACGACTATGTACACGATAATTGCATGGCGCACTTATGCGGAATCGATACAAGTCCATGACCGTTCTGTTCCAAGAGCATTTGCAAATGTAGGACTCTATAACGGATAGGATTGGGAGATAGACAGAGAGAAGAAGAGAAGGCATTTAAGGGCTATTTAGTCCTTAATAAATTGATCGATCATTAATTGCAACTTGGAATATTATTGATAATCAAATAATAAAAATTGATTAATTTATTTATATACGCGTTTCCGTTCAGCTGAATCTGCATGATTCTCATCGTTTCTGCACTTTTATTCCTACATACTCGAGTGAACAGCTCGCAGATTAAACACGTCGTTTTTACAAATTATCCGTACGTCAGATGAGCGCTGTAAAAATATCATCTCTGCTAAATTATGAGTGGAAATGATGTGCACGCTAACAGCCATCTCGATGCGACACGAGGACGCCTGGGACGTCCGGAAGAGGCATCGCGAGTGCACATATGTACGATTATTAGAGTATCAAGCGACGCGAATGATTGCCGACGCCCGAGTGGGTCGTTACGCGACCCGACGATGTTCTCCGTTTCTCCGGGGCACACGGACGTCGGGAGCCGCGCAAGAACGGGATCCGATATTCCATCCAACCAGCAAGAAATCAAGCGCTGGCTGATTAATCGCACACGACGCGTCGCGACGCACCTCTGGCCTGCCGGCACGAAAGGCGCGACTCTCACGGTCGTTAAACGAAGAATATTCATTATCGAATTATGTATGCTGCGAATTACTCGTTGAATTCTTATCCGTCTATCACGGGAGAGTGGATCGCCAATTAATTTCGCGACGATGCGGTGATTCTGTTTGATCGCTCGTGAAATTAGCCACAGTGCTAGAGAGCATCTTTCGGTCGTGTGTCTCTGCGACGATCAGGAATCAGCGAGATTTAAATTTTCTCCTCTTTCTTTCGCGTTAAGTTCTCGATGTCGTCCTTTAATAACGATTACTTTACAATAAGTTTCAGCATTGTTAATCGAAAAAAAAGAGTGTAAGAGAAAGTACATTGTTAATCTGGAAAAACATAACGGAGAAAATGCTGCGTTCTCGTTCACGTCACTAAAATGTGCTGCATTTTTAGAAGGGCATCCAGGAAGCATCATGATCTAGTACAACGTGACGTTGGTACGAGTAATCACTCTGCAGTTTATATCTTGAAATTTTCATATCTCTCTCTCTATCTTTCTCTCTCTCACTCTCTCTCTCTCTCTCTCTCTCTCTCTCTCTCTCTCTCTCGCGTGAGCGCATCTAGATTCGTGGATGGACCATTCTAGGCACGATTTGCGTTTGTGTCTGCTGCGAGGCCGCATTCGTATGCATGCGCATCTACAAGGAGTTCATCGTGGTGTAATACGAATCCGCATAGCGACGTTCTCGATTCTCGAGTCCCCGGGTCTCTCCGGGCTCGAGCATTTCGTTCATACATTTGCACATGCAACGCGACATCTGTCCAATATCTGCTGACAATCCACAGGGCCTTCTCCACCTTGCTCCCCTGCCCTCTTCCTCTGCCGCTTATGTTTCCACTTGATTTATAACGCGAATCTAAACGAGACCGCAGATGTACGCGGACGTGATGTACGCGGTAAAGCAAGCGCGATGAGCGAGATTCGCCGCTTCTTAATGAGAAAAGAATGACCGTTCCTCGCCGCGGTCGAGACGGCTAATCTAGTCGGGATGATAATGCGTCAAAAGATAGAATTTCTCGTCGCGGAATGAGAAATTTTATACGGAATAACGTGAAAGTTGCATCAGCGATAAGACGTTATTAATGAATATCGTTACGTTCTTGTACTTCTTTGTTTCTTTCTCTATCTCGTTTTTAATTGAAGATCTCAAGATCTTTGATTTTGCAATCTTCAGCATATATTTTTTATGATATCTTTATGGTATCTTTATATTGTACAACAATATAGTGTTTATATCTAGTTTATATTTAGCAATTTGATGAGCGAGATTTTTCTCTTCATCTGCTTCATATCGAGTATTCGTCTCGTTTTACCTCAATCAAGAAAGCTAAAAAAAGCGTCAGACAAGTTTTTATTCGAGCAGACTCTCTTTTCGTACATTGTGAAATACATGTACGTCGATGTGTAAATCGAGTCCATGTATACGCGCATAATCGTGATGTACGCGCTTGGGACTTAACTTAAAGTAAAAATTTCCACATTATGCTATTCAAAGTGTCTTAAACGGTTACATAAGTTATTTGCTAGTTACGCCGCACAAATTCTGAGAAGCTTCTCTCCTGCTGCGTCTCCTTTGTAGTTCGTGGTAAGAACCACAGATGTTAATTCCCGAATTAACAAAGATCTTTCTGCACAATTAAGACTTTAACTATTCTAACGTGGTTGACGGTGTTGTTTCGCGAGTGAAAGCAAATATCTCATAATTCGTTTGTGCGTTTGTCTCTATTTATTATTATTACACGCTACTTTAAAAAATCGCGTATTTAATTTTTTGTTCTGTCCAGTTTTTATAAATATTGTCACATATTAATTGAGAATTAACATATTAATGCGAGAACTGCGGTCGAGCGGAAAGATTATCTTAGCATTTCAATTAATCCTGTTTATTTGACTAAACTTCCTGCGCTGCTTACAAATATTATGCTTTGCTGCAATGAAGCATATCTCGATAGCATATCTCGATAGTAACATCGCCACGGGCTATCGGAAAAGTGAAGTTTGCATGGTAACTCCTATAAATCTAAGAATGAAACACTCGTGTATCTCTCGTGCAGTGGGTCAGATTTAGCGACAACGCCGGCCTTTATTTCAAGCGCGCCTCCTTGCAGCCGGGGCAGTTTCTATTTTTGAAATAAAGTCTCGCACTCGCTAATAAAATTCCGGGATTCTGCTAGGCAAACACGTTCGTGTTGTTTCTCGAAACAACTGAAGAGAATTGGCTGTATCGGAAAAGTAACGTCGCATCGACGAGACGCGACACGGAGCTCGGGCGTTTACAGAATTACTTTCCGGTATCTTTTGCCCGATAAAAAAAAAGAAAAGACGAAGCGGAAGATATATTACGGCGATTCCGATAGGACGACGCCGTCTTAACTCCGTTCCGGGGTCCGTGTGCCGAACGTATTAGCCGGTACGGCCATTAAAATTCTTCCTTCTCGAGTATTTGCCCACGCGACGTCCGGGAAGAAGAGTCGGCCGCAATTACCCGAAAGCAATTCGAGGGATTCCGCGTGCGTTCGTGCGAGCGCAGGACCTGCGTCATTGTGCATGCCGTGTAATGAGTGGATTAAGTTTGTGCGGGAGGCGGCCGGGAGAGGAGGAGGAAGGGGGCAGACCCCCCTCTGTGGCTCTTAAATTACGGTGATCCGCCCAGACCTGGTTTCCATCTTCGCAACTCCTTCGACGTACTTGCCTCCTTCCCTCTCGTCCTCTTGTAACGGCCGGCGTCATGCACTTCGTTCGATCCCATTTGAGATCCACATCGCGGGGTAACTCTGGGGTAGTTCGTCCACGGTCGAACTGTCGGGGCTCTGCGTCCCTCCACTTCTCCCTCGCCGATGGTTAACGACGTTCCCGACAGAATTGATCTCTTACGTTTCTTACGTCAGATTGAAAAATGAGAGCTGCCGTAACTGTCCAAGTCATTTCTGTGGAAACCTTTCCTGTTCCTGAAGATCGTTCCAATGAGCGGAATCAGATTCGAAATGCATTAGACATTATCGCCAAATTGACTGGCTCTCGTGTCTGATTCGCAACGTTTATTACGCTCAGCGGATTGACTCGGTTTCCAAGCCGCTTGACGATGGGTAAAAGCTGTAGAGGCTGTACTACCCGGAATTCGCTTTGCCTTTGGCTGCGGGTTACTCGAAGAGCTGACCTCGTCGTCGCGACAGCGCGGCAGCTTTGCGAGCGTCGAAGATTCCTCTGCGCCCTGGAAATTAAATCAAGCCTCAACGAGGCCTCATTAAGACGAGACCAGACCTCTTCCTCTCTCTCTCTCTTCCTCTGACGAGCAATCTGCAGCTTCGTTCACTTATACAGAGGCGTATTCGCGCGTCCGCGCGCGCGTATACCCATGCACCATGCTCGAAGCTGAAAGTGTTTTTGATTAACGCGCTTTTAGTACGCTTCTCGGGTTGATAACCCCTCTCTACGCTAAAAGGCTGGGTCAATATCGACCCCAAGTAAGGGAAAAGAGAGAGATGATGAATGCTAGGTGGAGGCATGCGATAAGGATAACGTGACAAATTGTTTCCTTTGTCGAGCAATTGATTTTTATGTTCCTTTGAACTCGCTCCTTGAATTTCCTCACGTACGTGAGGAATGTATGCGAAGGAAGGTATGTAAAGCTCGCGTATGAATCGTGCATGCTTTTGCTAGGTGAATCTTAGATGTCTCTTGATAAACGTCATTATAACTTGGAATTAGTACCATACAAATAAACTATTTTCGTTAAACAATTATTAAAAATAAAGTTTTATCGGACTATTATATTAATATAATAAAATTATATAACGACTCTAATCATTTCGTTAAAAATTTAAGCATTCTTTTATTTATATTTTTTAGTCAATCTTACGAATGCGAGACATCAAGACTTTTACTTTTAGGAATAGCTTTATGATTCATTTTCTTGAGCTAAGAAATAAAGGGGAGTAGGTTTTTGCAAACACTTTGAATATACATAAAATACAAGAACGTCTCATGATGCAGTGTATCTCATAAGCACATTATCGCGAGCAGCGTATAAGACTCTTGAATTTTCCGCTCGCTGGCGTGTATTCGGGGTAAGCACAAAGCATGAGCTCAAGCGAGCCTGAGGAACGTGTGCGGATCAAAGCGTTTCCTTTCACACGCCATTGTTCTCGCTCTACCCTTGCACCTCCGTGGGCGGGACGAGCAAGGGTGCCTGGAGTAGAGTACTTCGGTGGATTAAAACAGCGTTTGGTCCTCGCTTCTCGTCGCGCCAGAAAGGGGCCAATAAAGAATGACGGCGGCGGCTAGAGCTCGCTGCCAGTCGATGGCACTCGACCTCGAAAAGCGATCAAAGATTCAGCGAACCGACTTGCATCGCGCAAAGGTCAATCGACGACGCTTTATCCCCAGATATCGCGGCTTCAAGACGCTGTGGAAAATTCAGGGTATCCGGCAACGTCATGGATAATCGTGTCGACTTGCTTGAAAGACACGTACATGTTGCAAGTCCCGCGTCCTTTAGAATTCATCTTGAAGATGCATCTATCGCATTCTAGCGCGAGAACGATATGTATTTGTAACAACGTATTTGCCGTAACAGTTCTTGTGATTATCGGATATTGACGAATTCTTCTTTCATAGCGCGAGACTTCTATTTTCTCTCTCTGCTTTTAGTCCAGTGTTCTCAATCTTTAAGGAGTCGAGCGATTGAGATGCGATATCCGATATTTTCTATCAGCACACACACACATACACACACACACGCGCGCGTGTTCCTCGAAACTGGCTAAGGTGGTTAGTTATCTGACCAACGATTCGCTTCTCTTCTTTTTCTTTTGGTCTTCCGGACAGAGAAGATTTAGCAGACCACCTTACATCATGGAGTCGAGCGGCAGTCGATGCTGCACAATGCTACTCTCGTAAAGCACGATTCGCTGACACAGCGGGATGAAACTTTTCGTTCCGTAAGCGACATAAAGTGTCGTCGTCGTCGTTGTTGTCGTCGCTCTCATCGTCGTAGTCATCACGGTTGTCGTCGTGGTCGTCCTCTTCCGTCCTCTCAGTAGCATTGCCACCTGCTTCAACGTTTCCTGCCATGATGCTGATGAGGAGTCTACCCGTCAATTAAAACTCATTCGAGCAGCAATTAGCGCCACCAATATCGACCCAACGTCGAGCGCTTTTTCTGCTCCGCGTTTTAAGGGCATTCATTGCTGAATTGGCAATGTTATTTTACGCGAGGAAGTTTTCTCGAGAAAATACACGAAACGAAACTTTTCAAACTGTTGGACATAGTAATCTAAGTTTATGGTACACTCATAGGTACACTCGTACCTGGCATTTAAGGTAGAATTGCTAGTATGTTCCGATCAAGTAACATTATTTTTATCGCTTCTTGTGATGATTTTCAACATCCGAACAAAGTATGATCTGACATGGGTTTAATCAAATGTTACAGAAAAGTCAATCGAATTTCATATGCTTTTTATTCATAATTGTGCAACAAAATATTTCATTGAAAATATTCCTTTTCTTCCTCTTGAAGAAGTTTTTGTAATATCGAGAAACATGTCGACAGCTGTTTGACATTTGACACAAAATGGAAAGTTGTTTCAAAGTCGAATAATTTACATAAAATCTTTTACGAATTCTGAGCTTAAAAGTCATAAAAATGAAAATTATCACGAAAGAATCTTTTATTTATTTCTTTGCTACAAGAATATGATATTCTGCCATTAACAAGTAATAGCTTTACATGTGTACATTCATTGAAATGCTAAATCGCAATGTACTCTTAGCGCCTACGTCTATAAATCAAGCTTGTTCACGCGCGGAGCTTTACATCGGGAACGAGTTTACCTTTTACAGAAAGTTCAATTTGTCGTGCCGTCGTATCGGATTATTCGTAGATTTTCGCATTATCTTCTCGGGGCGGGACGGGTTTATCGCGCCCCGCTCGTATAAATTCTTGGACGCGCGCGCGTATTCGCGGGCGTATCTCGCGCGCATACCGAGCGGACATTTGCTCGCGAGCATTTTCGGGGCTCGTGAGCCCGCTGTGACGTAAAGCGTTGCGGCACGCTGGACGTTTTCGAGCTAGGCGCGATGAGTATAAATTCCGTTCAAACCGGGTGACGCCCGTAACGCCGCGCGATGCAGCACGGCGCAGTGAAATATCCGAGCATATTGCGGTAGTTATAAAACTTTCTTGTTTGAACACGGGCGTGCTATGTACGATATTCGCGGGTAAGTGTCGCCACCGGAACTACGAGCTTCCTGGGCTTCCGCGAGAAATCCTTTCAAAAGTTTCGCCGTTCGTATTAAGAGTATGTAACTTGCGAATGTTTTAAATAGGCTGTTCTTACGCATGCTCTTATTAGCGGAAATCACGTGTCTCTTTTGATCTCTTTATGCACCGCGCTTTTTCTTTTCGTTAATTCACAATGTAATTGGCTGTAATTAGCACTCACGTTAATACCCATTAAACCTAATTATGGTATTGTGCTAGATTAGAGTTTCTTTTTATCTCAGGCTTTCCATAATTTATGAAAAGGTTTTATTATACATTATACATTACGTTACGTTATGTAACACAATACATTTATGATATGTTAATCGGCGATAAAATATTTTATCCATCGTTATAATTTTATTGATCATCATCATTATCAAAAATTGAATATGTATACTACAAATATAAGCAAAATGGTAATGACCAACGCGCGATTGCAGCGATTTCCGTTCCCGATGCCCAATTCGATATGGACAGGATCGCGAGCGCTCGCGAAGCGCGTTCACGCGGAGCGGCGCGCGGCGCCATCGCGATGGGAATAAATTACGTTCGGGCCGTAGTTAACCCCGATAGCCGGAGCGCGTGCCGATATATATGTATATGTATATATTAACTCGTAAAACCTCAGCCTCATATGTCCGTTGCGGTCGCCGGTCGGTTCGCTGCGTCTCGCGCGCGCGTGCACACGCGCCGGGCGGCGCGCATAAAATACGCGTCCGGCACGCGGCGCGCGTAAAACGCGTCCGGGGCCGGAAATTCTCGGCTACCTTGCCCCGCTACTCGCGCGCCTGAGCTTTTCCTCGTATGAATCACACACAGACTCACTCACACGTTGTGTGAGCCATGCAAGACCGCTTAGACCGCTCGTGAAATATAACATGTTACGGCCGGCGCCATGTGTTACGCGGAATGTATACCAGACGTAACCCATGGGTCCCTTGGTCAATACGGCGCCGAATTTTTCCGGGTCTGCTTCCGCTTTGATCAAGCCGCAGTCGTTTCCGACATCTTTTAAGCCTTCCTCATCCGCGAGATATTTCAAGCTGACAAACTGCTGTGCATCCGATAAGATTTAAGCTCTAGCGCGGTTGGTCCAATCCGGGCCAACGGAAACGTGCGTTTTATTTTTTTATTTATTGGCCGATACGATTTTATGAAGCAACTGGACTGGAGGGAGGACGATCTCTGGCTCTGATTTCTGATCAGAGAACTGCGAACGGATAAAATTTTTACGAGCGTGATAAGATTACCGGCGTGATGCCGACCACTTCACCAAGGTGTAAACCGATCGCGGGGAAGATGTAAAAGTTGCGCTTACGTCTTGAAGAACCAACCGTTTTCATCTTTCGCGGTGCACATGTAACGTTACTTTCGAAGAGCCGAGGCAGAGATGCATAATATTAAATCGCGCATCGCAGGCGTGTACATCTCGTGTTACATGTCGCGAGTAAAATCTCGCCCCTTTTCATTTTACATGGTATGCTAATAAAATGTATATCAAACTACGACCGCGAAACGGTCATTTAATACGCAAGCGACACGGCGCTTTAACTACGTGCGCGTCGAATGAAACAATACGCGCGCGAGCGCGCAAATATTTTCAAGTCACTGGTAAAACTATCGCGCGATTTACGGGTCGCCTGAAACAATCCTAATTGACCGCTCGCGGCTAATGAACGCGCGCCGCATAAATTTGCATTTAATTCGCGATCGCGTTTGCACACACTTTCATCCTTAGCATTTACCGTCACCCAGCATCCGGCGAACGAATCATCACCGCGGCTGCGTGTGACTACGTACACTGTTTATAAGAACAGATTGCCCTTGCACGACGTAACGGATACGCGTATTTATTCCGCACCTCGTGTAGCTGATCCACGGCTGAAGAAACCTGTAATTGCGATGTGCATGAATATGCATTTGCAGGTATCTGCAGCAGGACACTCGGTGTGCTTGTTCGCTGGCAAATAGTGGCAAACAGCATTTCACATTATCGTTTGAATTTCGCGATTTGTTTGTTTGCTCTCGATCCTGGACAACGAATGTGAATGTAACTATTATATTTGTTGCGCGCCATCGCGAGTCATTGCGCGTGCAATGCGCGGCGCAGGCCACTTGTGAATGACGGTGAATTTATGCGACACGCAGATTTATTAACTGCGAATAGGTATCTGATCGGCTACACGAGTGCTTTATCAGCCGGCCGCGTTCATCCATAATCGACTTACTCCTTTTTCTCGGTGTTCCGATCGCGCGTGCATTGCGATGCCGCACACGTCTGTTTTTAAAATGATATTATTTGCTTATCTGTAATTGCGGCACACAATGCGCAGCGGTATTGTGTGCGATTAAAATTCATCCTGCGTTTGCCGCGCAACCAAGCAAGAAACAATCCTGGGATTAGTAATCCGCGCACATCACGGGGTACTACTCGATGACGCAGGCCGAAGTCCGGAATATTATTCGATTACTTTCATCGAACAATTTTTGTCTCATGTATATGTCGTTTGTGAATTTAGATAACATTGGACAGCTACGTCATGGACTCATCAACAGATAAAGAAATTGTTGTATACCGCCTGCGGAATAATTTTTAGCAATTGGATGACATTTACATTTTACTCGAGTGACATATGTAATGGATAAACAAAGTATTTGCATAGCTCGTTTATTTCAAATAATTCAGCACAAATTTAAAGCACGAAATATTATTTCAAAATATTTTATTCGACATTCATTAAACAAACAAATAAAGAGGATACGAAAATGCAGCGAAAACCACGGAAATTATCGGTAAAAAAATTATTCGATAAAAACAGATATTTTATAACTCTATAAATATTCACGTAACATCTCTCTCGTATAATTATTCACACATCGTAGATCGTTAATCGATAAATATTTCGTTATTAAATTACATGTTAATTAACAGATAAGATAAAGAAAGAGTTACGTCATGTATACGTATCACAGAAGTCACGGTCGTAGGGATAAATAGCATTGCAATTTTCTTAGCATTGTTTACAATATTCTTTTCTAGTTGCTCGTTTTTGAGATAGTCGCCGTTTTTTTTCAGTCCCGGTATTTACCGCAAATTACGTTCTTTCATTAAATTCTTCAGCGCGGCCAATGAGAGCCGCGGCGCAGGACAATTTCGAATAATAAACGACTAATTGGAGGAATGGCGCATATGCATATACACGCACATGCACGTCCCGTCCCTTAAGCGTCGCCCGACCGTGCGCGCGCGCACGCGCGTCGCTTTATATACTCTTTGGTCACCTCGTTCCGCTTAGGTACGTACAACACCCACGCAATGGGAATATCTAATGGCCTCCCACGGGATTAAACTTCGGAACGAAAATAATGCGATCTCTGCGACGACGCGGAGCATTTACCGGCCCGACCCCGGCTTATTCTTCGTGGAAATCTAATTTTCCGTATTGGCCTCGCCTGTAAATACAAGCGTGTCGTAAGCATAAACGCCCTCAACGGGCTATCTCGACGAAGTAATGCAATTTCCGTTAGAATGCGAATCTCGAAAATTAGATCCACTCTTTGCGCGACTTTTATCCATCGCTTGATCTCGCGATGGCGCATTTTTTTCCCTGCGAGCAGTCGGTTAGAATAGGAAAAGAAGCGGTTCTCGAGTTTTCAACGTCTCGGACGCTGCAGTGCTTCGTCGAAATTAAACGCGGGACACATTTGTTATTTTCTCGATTAATCAGCCGTAAGCCGCATGACATTCGCGATATTTTAGTAACCAGAGAAACGATCGCAGGTTCGCGTGTGCACATTTATGGAAGAGGAAAAGTACGTTATTTCTCGAATTTTTTGATAAGAATGCCGTCGTGCTGTCGACTTTCGCGTCGCTCGTATATTTCACGAGAAAATGTAAATTACATTTGACTACGTCGTGAGACGCGGCGCGCCTTACGGTAGAATAATATCAACGTGCGATTTCTGAAACCGTAATTCAGTTTCGTTGGAGATGCGAGTTATGGCATAGATATACATAGTATCACGTCGTATTGTCGTATCGAGGAAACAAGATAAAGGTTTTACGGTCGCGAAGAATTTTGGTACGCGTTCCATCATTTTCCACGTAGCATCTTATTATCATATTATCATCATCAGCAGTAATGATAATTTCTTAATGGTAAAATTGCACGATTTTTTGTGGCAGCTGTCATGTCAATAATTTTAAAACGCGTAAAGCTTTGCTAATTTTATTTGTGTGTACGCGAGCGTGTACATGCTATGTTGCAAGATTTTCCTTCAAGAATATCTTACGGGTATCCACCGAGATATTTTCTTGGAGATGAAAATATGCACGTGCATACATTTACGCAGTAATTTTCGTTGTATTTCTAGCGAAAACATTGTGATCTGTATTCACTTTGAAACCGTTTGTAATTAAGTTTTCAAGAAAAGTTGTGTCGTTTACCCATTTCTCCAACGTAATCGCAACGTTGTAACAGCCTTTCATGTCGCGTATATTTTCTTTGTGTATTTCTCATTATAATTAAGAAAACAAAGTAAAAATTAAGCTTCATTATAAACTGAATAAGCACAACTGTTCTTTCTAGAGAAATAAAAAGATAAGACCGCGATTCTAATTAAGAACTTTTGCTTTTTTGGAATTTTGCAGTAAACAGAAAATAATAGTTTAAAAAATATAATTTCGAGAGAAAAAATAATATTTAATTCATTAACAACGTGTTTCTGAAATTTTTGTTGCAACAGTATCCTCAACATGGCAAATATTTTTCCAAACTTGTAAACACATTGTTAAAAATAATTGAGCAAGTAGTATATGATCATTTTTCTTGAAACACACGTTACAATAATCAAGAAAGCAATTACGAGAGAGTTATCTTTTAATCCAGCAGAAAACTTCACAGCATTTACTCCTTGCTACCTTCTTCCATAAGAAAAACGATATATTACTCGCCGTTACAATCAAGCCGTCAGCATTTCTTGATTGGCCTGAAACGTCATCGATCCCACATCGATGTGAACTCGGCCTTACGCCTCGGTACGCGCGCGTAGGTGGAAGAAAATTGATGGAACGATTACGCGAGCGATTACCGCCACGCCGCTCCCAAGCATTATCACGCTCGTTCGATCGGATGCGCGTGCCGCACACGCGCGCGCGCGTAGGTCGTTGTCCCTTCGGACTTCGGAATCGGTAGAACTGAAACGATTGCGAAACGCGAATAATCCCTCCTCTCGTGCTCGAGTTCGCGTCGATCCGTGTCGATCGCGCGAATGCAACTGGCATTCGTCAGCTGGGCGCGTCAAACACGCTCGGCTCGGCATCAAACGCGCGGTCGGCCGTGTAAGCCGGCCGGCGTGCGAGACGGCGACGTGTAGCAACGGCAGTTCATTCCGATGGGAACGGTAATCGATCACGGTTACGGTATCGCACTATTCTACGGGCAACGCTATGCTAATCCCGGAACTCGGTGAAACTAAACGTTACGGCAGGCCGAAACAAACGCCTGGTAATCACCCGGTAATCCGCTTAGCCTGGACGCTTAGGGCCTTTCGTGGCCGCCGCGCCGCGAACGCGATTGGTTTCACGGATCTCTGGATGTGCTCTTTTTTTTTTACGTCGTTGATGCACCTGTCGCAGCATCGACAGGCGTGTCGCACGTTCGAAATATTTATGACGCCACCCGATGATGACGACGAGGGTCGGCGATGATGGAAAGGTGATGGATGCGTATCGCCGCGACGATCGCGAAAGCTGGTCGACGTAAAATATTACGTCACGCTTCGGGAACCACGTATCGATGGGCGAAAGGGAAACTCGTAAAGAGATGACAGGAGAGCTAAAAACTGCTCTTCCTCCTTTGCCCGTGCTATCGGTATTGAAAATGAGCATGAAAACCTCACGGAAGTAAAATAATCCGTCGATCTATGTATCTATTTAGATCTCTTGGTGTTAGGTACACGTATATCGTATACGGATACTCCAAGTGATATCCAGTTTTCTCTTGCGTGACTAATGGGTCTTTACATTCCAACGATGAATCACTCGTTGCAGAAGGGTTGCACTTGTCGATTATTTGCACTTGTGGAAATGTAGATACTTTTACACTCTCCTAACGGAACATCTAAGTTTTCCTCATTTTTGACACGTTTCCTTGACGCGGAATAATCTTCCTTCCGGATGCGCCCAAACCATCTTACATAATACCAGTTGCACTGTATCTTGTTTGTGTTCGATAATTACTTCCCGCCCCGTGGTGGAAGGACACCAGTAATTGAGGAGAAGG
Organism: Ooceraea biroi; assembly: GCF_003672135.1. Taxonomy (NCBI): domain Eukaryota; kingdom Metazoa; phylum Arthropoda; class Insecta; order Hymenoptera; family Formicidae; genus Ooceraea; species Ooceraea biroi. The sequence goes on from NC_039515.1 coordinate 2,902,444, forward strand.
GAAGGGTAGAAATCAAGCGTGATTCTCATGCCGCCGTGCGGAACCGAGGAATTAGATGGAGCCGGGGGTGAAGGCGGTTGCTGGAAAGGAATCGTCGCCACGAATCGGCTTGCACCCTCGTCATCGTCACCGTTCGTCATCGTCGTCGTGGTCGTCGTTCTCATCCTCGTCCTCGTCCTCGTCCTCGTCGTTCTCCGGAGGTAGGAGTGCACGGTCGAATCGAGAGAGAAAGCGAGAGAGAGAGAGAGAGAGAGAGAGAGGGAGGGAAAGGGACGAGTCGTCGCGGGTCGGGTATCGATTAGGTAGGTTGGTGTACGTAGGTAGAACCGGCCGAAGTCACACACCGAGATACCGAGAGAACGGCGTGGCGGTGTGGCGTGGCGGCGACGCTGTCGGGAGGGATCGATCGGTGTCCTCGCCGTCCGCCCGCACCCGCGGCTGAAACAAATAAAACGGTAACGAATACCTGCCCCGAGACCGATTTCCGAGCCCTTTCGGTCACTCGGGCTGTTCCCCAAGCAGGTTCCACGTTATCGAGCTGAACCTAGCGTATCATGAAACTTTCTCGCGAAAACGCGTGAGTCTTTCATCACCGAGGCAATCTCCGTGAAGGTTCACGGAGTGACGTCAAAGATGTTTTTGCGATTTGCATTTTGCGCACGACATGCACTCACTATTTTTCCGCTTGATTCGAAGCGGGTTCAATGAGACGCCGTTCAATGAGGCGCGTACGCGCGCTGCGTGATCGCCTTTGACGCGACGACAAAATACCGCTTTCTGATGGGAGATTGCGAGCCGCGTCGCATAACACCATAATACTCGGGACTTGAGGTTCAGCTCGATAATGAGGACGCATGATCGATTTATGACAAAATCTGGCTCACGGTTCAGACATAATGTAGATTCTACTTTATCGAATATGCCGCTGCGCGGAAATGGTAGCCTAAGAGTCACGAAAGGCACAAGACCGCTTTGCATGAATTTCTCCCTGATAATAATGTATATAAACGGGAGACTGTAATTATCATGACAGTGTAATAATTATTGTTATATATATCACGTTATGTGCGTCAGAGAAAATTTACATTGTAATCTCGGTAGCGTGCCTCGCCGGCGCTGAGGTCGTTGCGGCGAAGGAAAGATTGATCGCTCTTCAGGTTCATAATAACGCTTAAAAAGAGTGCGAGGTCTCAGATTCCGCGACACGATTATATTTAGTTTTCAGTTAGCCTTCCACTGATCTGCAGAGTGGAAAGTAATTATCGAACGCAAACAGAGCAAGGCTGCTTTTCAGCTCGCAACATGATACAGGGCGAGAAGAGGCGCCGTGTCTCTCAAACGATGAAAAATTTTCTTGATGTCGGGTGAAAACGAGCGTTTTATACCTATGCCGCGTAACATGTTTTACTTGCCTTCTTCATAAAACAAAATCACGGCGAGAAAGGAAGACATCATGTAACGAGAGATAAAAAAGTTCGACGCAAAAGATTCTGCGAGAAAATACGTTGAAATTTGTCTGGCAAAGAAGCAGCTTCCCTGTTATCCGGCGTAGCTGAACGTAAATTCTCTCGAATCGCGGATTACGCACGATCCTTGTACCTCACGAAAAATGTAATGCTTCTTTACACGTTCTTCGAGCTATGCGATGCCAAACTTTTTCACAGTGTAAGAATATAAATATTTCAATATAAAAACCTTAATATTTATTTATAGATTTCATGAGTATCAAGCGAGACTACGCAGAATTCTATGATATCTTGTTAAATTTTTAATAATTTTATCTGAGATTTTTGTTTTTACAAATCTTCAGAAAATATGTAAATTTCCTAGATCGTCCGTTTTAGATACTTCTTCATATATAACTTTGCTTGTATAAAAATGTGAACTTAGCACATCGATTGATCTATCAAACAGCTTGAAATTGGTGTTGATCCCATTATTTCTAACTTTATTTGACCAAATTGGTGCTATTGTATTTTTTCCTTCTGTTTCACAATTAACTCTGCCATTTCAGAAAACTGACATGAAAAGTGTTAAAGATTCTGACCTGTATATTCATGTTCTATATGTAACATCAAATGTGATCGCTTAGTTATTAGTGGAAATAATTATTTGCGATGTAAAACAATTAAACTTTATAATTAGAGGGATATATTTAGCGTGTTTCATAGTGGAATATCAATTCGGATCTTTTATCATTTGAATATCTCTGATAGCTGCGCGCATAAAACGTTTCATATACAAATTTCGCAAATAAAACGGCTGTATCAAACACAGTTGAGCCAGTTGATATGGTCAGTTCAATTTGCAACTGAAACTAACATTTTTTTTAACGGTCGTCTACTGCACGATAATTGATTCTCTCCGAAATTGCGATTTTCTTTTTTTTACAAATACGCTCGAAAATACCGTAACACGCTGAACATATCGTTTATGTCGTTTTGCGATAATGGCATGATCGCATCATCGACGAGATGAACGATTTTTGCCCCGAGGTGGAGCAGCAACAAACGCGAACAAATGATTTCCGCGTCGCCGTTAAATCAATCTAATGGCCTGCTTTACACTCCGACACACGCATATTCTGACGTTAACGCGCGTATAATACTAACGCGGTGCTCGTCGGAATTTCACGAGGGCCGATCATGAGTGTCGGGTGACGATTTTGCGTTCATTAACGAGCGTTATAAATTTCGTTTGTATCGCGTAGCGATACGACGCTGCTCGATTAACGAGCGCGCATCAACACCGCAGTGTCTGTGAATCTAATGTGCGCGCGGATTATGCCAGCGAGCAGGGGGACGGTCGGGGAGAGGGTTGAAGTTCTCGATCGACGCACCTCCGCGCTTTGAGACACCAGCGCCGTCTCTCTTGTTGCGTCGTACGTTCAGGCGGCTTTGCCACCCCCGCATTTCATACTGGCGTAACTGCGCCTCGTATTTTCGGCGAAATGCCTGATCCGCCTCGTCACCCCGTCAGTCGCGCTCGTTTTTGACTTGCTTGTCTATGACTTGCCGCCTGCACCGCACTAGCGGTATGATAAATTAAACACTCGTGCGCTTCTCGAAATCCCTCGGTTTTCTCTCATTTCTCGTTCCCCGTTCTACGGTCGGATTGTCGCGATGCGCTTTACATAAACTTGTATCAGGCCATGCATGGAAAAATTCGATTTAGAGATCGGAATTTGATCAATTAAAGCATTGGCTACATTTTTATTAGCCAAACTCCAATCTTCAAGTCGCCATCTCAATGTCCAACGCGTGATTCGATACGCTTTATATTCGTCGTAAAAGTGAGTGGATCGGGATCTGATATTGATATATTTCGCGGTCCAAGATTTCAAGCCTCGTTTTTTTGAATTCACCCATGAACCCAAGTATCCGGAGTCTTTGAGCGTTAGAAGATGCAAGATCAGGAGTTTCAGAGATACGTATCGCTCGTATGTACGAGGTGGTTTGGGAAGGGGGAGGTGATCCGCGCCCGGGAAACGATCGAGGAACACTCCGCGAAGCGGGAAACGGTAACGACGAAATCGAGTTAGAGCGGTTATCCGCTTCTGCGAGGGCGGAAGAATATTTATTGTAGCGGGCGGAGCACGTGTGACTTTGCACGCGCGCGATGTTTTGCACGTCATTTTTCCGGGCGGTTCCACGTCTCCGCGAAGCCGGATCTCTCTCTTTCTTCTTTTTTTTTTCTGGCTTTTTTTGAAAGTTCCGGAAGCGCGTCACGGCGACGCGTCCCAGGAAGGCTGTTGAACCTGCCTGCCGCGCGCTTTTTCCTTATCCCGAGACGCGGAATTACTTTCGGCCGTACGTGCGCGATAAGCTTACGCGAGCGTATGCCGGTACAGCGCAGCGTGACGGAAAATGGACGCGCGCGAGCGCGAGCACGTCTATTTTCGCTCCCCGGTCACGTAACCACCGCGAACGAGCGAGCGAGCGGACGTACATTATGCGTTACCTTATACTCGCTCTATGCGGTATTCATCTCGCTCGGTCGCGACGCACGATGATGTTCCATGCCTATCGAATGACGAGGCGCCTTAATCAGCCGTCGTTTTAATGCACGTTAACACGAGTCTATAGTTGCGTCCCTCGTGCAGATCCTTCGAGCTGGCTCGGGTTTAATTTAACCATTCACCGAGATTACGTTTAACAAACATGGAATAGCATCGTGTTTGGCACGGGTATTATTACAACGAGACAAGTATCGTCTTGTTTACCTTGTAGGATTTCAATATCGAGCTCTTTGTCGTAGATATTGATTGTGTTGGGCACATTGTTGTTGAGTATTATTGAATATTCTTACATTTATCTGAAGAAAACACTCTTTTTGCGACAATGAACATGCGGGAAATTAATCTGCAAACGTTTATTGGAATGATAAAAGAATGACTTAAAATACTTATGAGATAGCAATCGCTATCTCATCAGATTTTTTATTTTTGCTAAAAGTACTATGATACATATCCTTTAATATCAAGAGTGCATCAAATTCACTAAAACTAAAATTAAAATTTGTTAATATATTTATAAACGTTACGCTTTATGTACAATTATATGTACACACTAAGCGTAAATCGCTCAATAATTAAATTAATAATAAAAAAAGAAGGAACAAATAACTGTCTGGGTCGACGTGATTTTCTTGGTGACACGTGTCGGCAAGTGCAACGCGTTGCGCGCAAAAAAAATGCTAATGTAGAGGAATTTCAGTCATGTCAATGCCGCGAAGAACGTGCTATGCAAATGCGCTTTATGTCGGGGGGGTGTCCATCGTGCTCGCTAGTGCAATCTGTGCACCGACGACGTATACAATGATGCACCTGATGCTACGTGTAATTACCGGTGTCACTGCGGGGTGATTTAGCCGCGCTGTATAATTAGCCTTAACTCTAATAACCGGCGACTTGGTCGATTCACGGACGTTGTCCGGCGTTCACGAACGCGAATCTTGCGATTGCGTTGGGCTACCGCGCGAAATGAAATCTCTCGCGGTTATTTGGACCGACGGAAAGTCCGAAATATTAGTGCACATTAATTCACCCCGCTAACCATGAATCTAGTGTGTGTCGCGAAATATAATGTGCACTCTAATAAGCGTACGTGCATCGCTCGCAGTTCACTAATTATTTTATTAGTCGTGGTGCTTTCCAGCTTTCAGCTCTTAACGTATATTAGCCGAAATTAATTACACAAATGGTCCGCACAGTTCGTTCGTCTCTCTCTCTGTCAGCTGAACATATGTTTTCTACGTACAGAGCAGCAAATTAAAATTGCGATTTTCCACTGGTCTGCGGCGCAATGTTCTATAAAATACACAGCGCCGCGACGATATTGTCTCTCGAGCTTTAATGACAGATGATCATTGATGAACACGAAATCGATTTATCGTTTGTGGAGATTTCCGTGTAAACGCGCGAGTTAAAATACTGAAAAAGTTTCACTGGAATTTTTAAGTAGAAAGTAAACTTTTATTATTTGACTATATCTCGGAGAAGCTTTGCACACTCTACTTAAAAAATTAAGTAACCTCTTAAGGAACAGAGTATCTCGAGTATTCCAATTTTCGAACATTTTAAGGAGATAAAAAAATATCTTGTTGAACGTAAAGGTGTTATCTCCGTGGTGTGTGTGCCGTAATAAAGGAAGAGCTATAGTACGCGAATCCACTTTCTATGTAAAACTAGCCCCCTGGCACAGTAATTTTACAAATTTACCTTCCGGATTTTGTACCTGCACTTTTTTTCCCCCGGCGATATTAGTTATTAAAGCCGCGCCGTTTCGCCTCGTGCAACTGTTGCAGCCGTATGCATTACGCCGTCGATTCATCGTCGGCACCCCCATCCACCTCCTCAAGGCGATATCAGATGCAGCGTGGTGCAGTGGCACAAGCGCCGTGGCACTTGCGGCTATAGGCGCCGGAAGTGCACGTATATGGTAGCCGGGTGGCTTGCCCTCCACAATTACTTGCACGGAAACTCGCGAAAGCAGGTCGAAGAACGGCAAAGTTGTCGGCTCTCGCCATCTTTTCGCATTGTTTATGCAGGTGAGCGAGTCAAAAGTCATTGCCTCCAGTCGTACGTAACGACGATGCATTATCACTCCCGAATACCTACGAAGTTCGAGGAGAGAATTCTCTTGCTCGGAAAACCTCTTGCTATTGCACGATAAAACGTTGATAAAATTTCGTTTATATTATATATATATATATATATATATACAGATGCGCCTTTCGCATGATTTTCTTCGAAGATTCTTCAACCGACGCACAGAAAAATCAGATGACACTTGCGCCTTTCGCGAAAGATCTAAGATATCATATCGCATGGAAGCATTTCGTGCGCGTTTAGACGCGCAAGATTCTCGTGAATAAAATTTCAATATTCGGATCCACGCACACATGGTGAGACATTTATTTTCTGCTTTAACGCTTAGCCGAGCGCAGTTAAAACGTTCGCTCGAGACGTCCTAATAATTCAGCCAGCTCCGTTTGCAATCCGCTCGCGCACATAAATTCTATCGTCGTCGTCGTTGCCGCTATTAGTACACGATTTCGTCGTCCAACGGACAATCGTGACCACAAAGTTCCGACTGCATGCACTGCACTGTTGCTAAAAGCGGTTCAGAAAGAGGCTCTACATCGGAAGCGAATGATTCATCGGTTCCGATTGATATCCGTCCGTTCGCCGCGTTCGTTTGGCCGCGTGTTTCATTTCTTTTTTGCCTCTTTATGGTCAAACGCAGGCAGAAGGCCGATCAACCAACAGTGGCTTCGAGCATCACGAGTTTTACGATACTTATCACTCCCCGCGCGGATCCCGCATTGAAGCTTCATTCAATGGACGATTGACGCCCCGGACGACGACGTCGGCGTCCCGGCGCCGGTCGTACCAAGGTCGTTCCCGGAGGACGAAATTGCTTCCGCTCGCTGTTTGAACAGGCAGCCTCCGATATTCGTGCCGAGTTTGCGGAGGGAACGATGCGCTGCGTATAACGCGGGGGTTGCGAAGGGTGTGCTCTTTTTCCGCGGCGGCGCGGCCAGCCTCCCGATCGATCGATTGAAAACTATTCCAGCGATTACGCTGCAAGATGCATGTCGATGGAGATCAGAGCGTATCGGACGTATGTCCGAGAAGAGAGAAGAATGGAGATATTTCCGAATGGGGAGTGGAACTGTTCTCCAGGAAATTATGCTCTCGGTTATTCTGTAGATTCTAATTATTAAACTGGCTGATAAGCGTACTGGTGCAGTAACAACGCCTTGTGAAAAGGACCCCGCACCAACTTTATGGAAATTGGCTCTCGGCGGATTTTGATGAAATTTTGAGAGAAGGTCCAGTTCAACTTCCTGATCAAAAGTATATACAGGGTGTCCCGGGTTTTAACCGACAAACTGCGGGAGCATATTCTACTAGTGGAAATAAGAAAAAATTCTTATATCGAGTTTGCTTGAAATGCTTTATTACAAAGTTATAAACCAATATTGAAAAGAAATATGAGATAAGTAACAACGGATTTTTTCACAAAAATAAAAATTATCTACGCAATGATTTAGTGACGCATTTCAAAATGTTGTCCTTGCACATCGATACAAGCTGGACATCGACGTAGTACAGAATTTGTTACGGTACGACATTCCTGAAAATTTTGTTGCATCTCAGTAACTGAATTAGTAATTCGTTGCTTTTAAATCTATATCTGGCTTACTCCTCCTGATTAGGGAAAATCTAACGTTGATACTCTCGTACCGGGCAGGCTTCGGTGCATTTTCCGTCACAAGGAAATCCGTTACACGAAATACTGAATATCTACGTGTATTCCGTCCATTGATTTGAAAACACTTTTGGCATTCTGATAGTAATTACTAGTTGACACGACGATTGAAATCTAACAGCTACTGTTGTGAAAGTAACAATCATACTGAATCGTTTCAACATAGTGAACATGAATACATGTGAATACACATAACATAAACATCTTCGACCTTCCAAATTCTATACTATGTTCCGTTGTTACTTATCTCATATTTCTTTTCAATATTGGTTTATAACTTTGTAATAAAGCATTTCTAAGCAAACTCGATATAAGAATTTTTTCTTATTTCCACTAGTAGGATATGCTCCCGCAGTTTGTCGGTTAAAACCCGGGACACCCTGTATATACTATATGTGTATATGCGACCGTGAATATGGGAACCATGAATTTTGGTAGTAGAACGTACAATTGGGCCCGATCTCGTTCAATCAAACGCAAGGCCCAATCGACAGACAAGGCCCAAGTGGAGAAAATGTCACCTTGGGTATTCGTATTATTGAGCACTCCCATAAACACTACCCAGCAATATCCTAAATCATAATTCATGATATTCTTAGGTAATAGTCTTCTTTACCGTGAATCCGCTGTTATTTCCCTTTTGGGGCTTTCCAGGGCCCAAATACTGCTTTAAATGGAGTTGGGCCCATGAGAACTTTTGATCAGGAAGTTGAACTGGACCTTTTCCCAAAATTTCATCAAAATCCGCTGAGAGCCAATTTCCATAAAGTTGGTGCGGGGTTCTTTCCCATTAATTCTTCATGGAAAAAATTTTTTAGTAAAATATCGATATTTCAAAAAGGTATCATACACTATGATCTGGCTAGCAAGTACATATAGCTATAAAATATTAAAAATTATAATACGAGATTAATTATAATATGAATAACTGTAAGAACATTTTTTGTACATAGGTAGTACATTTTTATTATAACATGCGGTTATACAATGTAGAAAAATTTTAATTATACGTCAGTCACGAGATACAAATATGGCAACCCTTATTCCTAGCGTGATATATTATTCAACAAAATCTCACCATATGTTCCGGTGTGTAAATAAATTTGCGATTCCCGTTTATCCTGTATTATTCCCTGCGACTTTATCATTTCGCCGCTCTCGAAACAAAGCCTCCATTAAAGCGTATTGGATTAATCGGGAATTTAGAGCTGAGCGTCGGAAGTAGTTACTTATCTGTACGTTTAATCCCCTCGATTCGCTCAATGCCCGTCAATTACCGGCAGATCGCTAATTAAATGCTCGATAGAGTATTTGAGCGGAAGAAGAGATCAAAGACGAATCGTTCCATTTGCGGCGTTTCTTTTTTAACGCACGCCGGAAGGCATCGCGGAATGACGGTGAGCGGTGGGCTGAATACGAACGTTTCATTTATGCACCGTGACAAAAGCGGCAGTGCGGCCGTATCGAGAAATGTATATGTGTCGAGGCATGGGTAATAGAATGAGGGTCGCAGTAATGCGAGGGTGGAATGGGGTCGGATCGATCATTGAATCTGACGGCGGAGGACAGTGGCGGTGGCGGGCGTTCGATTTCCAGAGGGCTGTCGATCTCTGTTGTTTGCCCAGTGCCATTTGTATTCCATTGAGAGTGTCGGAGGTGGTCGGCGTATTGGTCTTATTGTTCCAGGTAATTCATCGAGCTTTCATTCGCGTTTGTAAAAATATTGACGATATGTACTCGGTGTGTACATTCGTTGCAACCGGACGATTGCGCGCTCGTGTCTCAAACGTTACGTGCAAATTGTACCAAGTTGCTTTAGACGTTGCTTTTGGTCGTACGAAATGTTTATTGTTGGAGCTCGTGTGTTGATTGTATTGATTTCTTGAAACGTCACATCTTTTATTGACACTGAGATACGTAACTTGCGGATTTTTCTGAAAATGTTATTTTCAGAGCTATGAACTTTTCGCAGTTACTGCCACGAGCATTGATACTCTGTACATTAACTATGAATAACTGAATAACGAATAAATGAATGTAAAAAAATAATTAACATAACTGTGACATCTTTTAATATATATATATATATTTTTTTTTTTCATACTTAAAAACTAATGAATTTTCGCGAGCCACGTTTGCTATTTATATTCTTGTTTTAAAATTTATCCTTTTTATTATCATCAAATATTATGTGAATAATATTCCTTTGAATTTAGAATTTTGTGTTATGCAACATTATAATATGATTTGTTTCGAAATGTGAATCATTTAGCAGTGATTGTTAATATATTTTAATTATAGGAAAATTTTCAAAGTTAAAAACTTCCATTATTTCTAAATTGTTCATTTGATATTATAATAAAGTGAGAATTATTAAGTGTGATATTTTCGATAATTAATATCGTATTTTAATTTATTACATTCATGTTACTCGTATATGTTGTACAATATGATGTGTCAAGATAATGATTACGTCATGCATTATTACATCAACTTGCACTCGTTGCTCAAGCATTTCATCATAAAATTATTACAAACTTCAGAAATAAATATGTTAATGGATGCATATATATATATATATATATATATATATATATATATAATTCTAACAGATATCTTGAATCTTGAATGAAAAGATATTAAAAGTAAGACACCTGGAAATCGAATCGATTAGTTAAAATTTAAAGGCTCTCAGCATGTATTGTAAAGATAAACTCGTTCATGGAATGGATGATGGTTATTGCATCTTCAGTTCATTAAAGTGTTAAATTCTTTATAGGAGACTTTGCGGAACTTTCTATGAACTGCAAGAATCTTCCAAATTATGATATAAAATTTCTTTGTAAAACTAGAGATATAGCCTATTGGATTATTCATGATCTCTTCTTCGAATTACGTATATTTAAATAAATCTTATATACTATTTTGCCAAGCAATATGTAACAAAATTATGTATTACAAAATTAGCTTTTTGTGTACAATGAACTAAACCGAAGATAAAATTCTTTTGGGTCTTAAAAAATCGTTGTTTTTGTTACATTAAAATTGTATCGTAGTTCTATCGCCAGACTCAACATTATAATAAAATCTCTATGAAATTCTCAAAATAGTATAAACCGATTACTATATATTAGATTACTCAAAAAAGATTCAAATGATGCTGAAATATTTAACATTTCTTTATTCGTAGGAACTAACGCAAAGTATTAAAATTATATATTAAACGTACAATGAATAATTATACATATCCGAAGAAAAACCGACTTGATTCACTATTTGTGTGTTACCACTCCTGAGTGACAAGACTCTGGAGAGTAGCCAGGATTCGCAAAACCGTACACAGGCTTCCGTACATCCGTGCACAGCTGCTCTCCGTACATCCTACCGACATTTCCTCAAAGAAAATGAAATATGACAACGGCAGAGGAATGGCCCCGTTGGCGGCTCCGCGAATCAATCGAATCGCTCAACGTCGAATCTCGTTTCCCGTTCGTCTCTTGTCAAGCTTCCTTCCGCCTGTCTTGGCCTTCACTCCGGTCCTTGCGCTCTGCGCGCGGAATGTCAGATCCGCAGACCGAGCGGATTTACTGCGCCCAGCAAATAAACATACCGCCGACGTTTCCACGGATTCTCAAGCACTACGCAAAGGCGGCGATCCGCACGCAGCCTCACGATCTTCTGCGATGGACCGCCGCGTATTTCCGCGCCCTGGCGAACGGAGAGGTGCCCCCGGCGAAAGTACGTTTCCCTTTTTTCGCGCAAACACGTCGTCCGCCGCGAAAGCTACGCAACTTCCTTTTCAATTCGTATTACCTTTCCGCGGATCCATTATTCATCGTACGACGCCCGCAAACTTTGTATTATAGAGGAAGCTTAGTCTTCGAGAGCCGATGGAAAAATTCGGAACTTCTCAAAAGCGCGAATTCTTAAATGTTAACAATGCGTCTTATGTAACTTTGTTGCGCGAAACATTTCTCGACATTACATGTTTCTTTAATAGTGGAGCTTGCTTTTTGCAATGAAGTGAATCTTTCCTCTACAAAAACATTGTGAGAACGTTTCAGTGAATATTTCATGCTGAGAAGAGAGAAAAACTCTCATAATAATATTCAGAATTCTCTATAATGTCTGCTATTATACTGTTTACTTTTTTTTTCTTGAATATATTCATTTTAGTCTGTCCAATTTAAATAGTTAATAGGAAAGCATGGTGAAAAATATTTCTGATAATATCGCTCGTGCAAAGTAAAAATTAATCAAAATTCCACGCGCGCCAATCGAGGAACTAGCGCTCTTGCGAATATTCATTATTACACAATGTTATTCGTGAAGCGGGTCAAAGTGAAGCACGTTCATCTCGAAGAGTTCTTCCGTCGGCGTTCTTCGAACGGATGTCTGTAATTATAAGTTTGCGTAATTTTAGTTGTGAGATAACAACATTAAAGAGAAGTTACGAACCGGCGCGAGGCGCGATCTTTCTCTCTCACGATTGATCGTTGATTAAAAGTTAAAATTTGCGCTGCCAGAATATGTTTAAGAATTCAATGAAACTGAAAATCAATTCTATCGCGGAGTCGAATTAATTCTTAAACGTGTGCCGCGATGTTTTGCGTGTGAATCGTTTTTCTCGTAATTAGATTAACCGATATCATTGTCCGTGTTATCGGTATTTATTCATGCGTGTTACCGACAAATTCGCAAACTTCGGTCTTTATGTAACGCGGCTTAATAAATAAAATTGTTGCAACGATTGACAAAATTAATTCGATGGCTACTAAAGCTTTTTGCAAGGCCGATGCTTTTATTGACACTATTGGTATTTTATATTTTGTTCACAGTTTGCGCTCGATACGTTTAAATCTTCTGTGAAAGTTTCTAAATTTATTTAACTTCTACTTGTCATGAATTAAATGTCACGCACGCATACACACACACACACATACACACATATGCATTACTTTGCTGGTGAAAAGTTTATTTCCAATTAGCGCTCGAACAAGCACTGTTTTATCTTTGCTTTGCCTCACCAAAACTTTTTGATGTAAAATGTTAAATAACTTCTTAATTACGGTACGGTTTAAGCATTCACGAACATAAAATTGATTTCAATTTCGTGAAATTACACATCACCAAAGAATTGAAGCGATGCAACCTTCATGAAACATCCATTTCCTATATCTCTCTCTCTGCTCTCTCTCTCCTCTTTCTCGACATCTATATATTTTACCGTTTAATTTACAACGCAAATAATCCAATTTGTAGCTGTTATTCAACACGTGCGTGCGTTATCACTGTTAACCAAAATTCCTCTGCTTATCTGTGGCATTTCGTGCTACCATGCAGCTGACACGCGACACCTGCTTAGAGCGCGATATTTCCGGTCTACGTACGTAGATCTCTCAGAATAGAGAGCAAGCGAAATAGAGAGTGTATGTAAGAGAAACGAGGAGAGGGAGAGAAATTGGAAGACAAATATCAGCGTAATTCACACTCCTGGGAGCGTGAAGCGCGCGGTGGAAATGTCGCGTCTAGCGACAGCGAAACCGGTTCATAGCACCTCCGCTTCGCCGCGTTTGTGCATTGTATGTGCGGCGGGCATTATCGATGACCAGACACGGCCATTGCAAGACTATCCAGCTGATAACTAACCATGAACAATTCCGGTGGTCGCCGATATTGTGTCCTGTAGGAGAGACTGGAATATCCGCCCTTTGCACACCCTTCGGGCATCACGCCCGGCTACCTGAGAACCTTACTCAACCGATACGGTCACGTGGACAAGGTCTCGCTGAGGGCCCTTCTGCAGGACTGGCAAGGGCTGGACCTGCCCGAGACGAGGCTTTATCAGCTCTTCGTGGTCGCCGGTTTATCGGATAAAGAATACTGTGACTTCTATCGATTCCTCGCCGTTGCCTGCGGATTTTTAGGAAACGTGAGTTTACAGACGCTATTAGCGAGACACTATCTCTTCGGCGCGTTTCATTGAGTTTGTATGAGAATGGAATTTTTATTCGGACAAAAGCGCCGCATATACGTTCGAAAAGATCTTTATTTATTGTGGGATTGTGGATCAAATGGGGAAATACAAGCCGTATAGAGCGTTCAAAAAATGGAGAATTAACACGACGCGATGGTACGCACGATGTAATGGTAATTGAAAAACGATTGGATATTATTGGCTGGTACGTCAGCGTAGAAATCTACACTGTGCGAAGTTGCAATTTAGAACAAGCTGAAAGTGATGCAGCAACTCTTGCTGGATAAATTTTGTCTGTACAAAAATCGGCAGCTGTCAACGTCCGATTTTTTTCGAAGGACTATTAACTACGCTGAACGTTCCAGAGAAACAGATTAGAATTGCAGTTAATTAAAATGCCTGTTAGAATGGATATGTACTTTTAAAATGATAAACGAACGTTACACAAAATTTAAAAATAGCTGCAAAGAGCCTAAAATTCTTGTTCTATTTTTCACATACAATTAGACGTGACATTCGACGCGAGTTTAAAGATACATGCACTCGAGAGGCTGTCATCGAAATTTCATAAGTAATTCGTCTTATCACGAAAATAACATTTTATTACACATTGTTGGTCACGTAGATCAGTCCGCGAGTTAAGTAGCGCTGTTAATCGCGTCTGACGGCGCTTGTAATTCACGGCCTGTTACGCCCGCTTCAGAATCTGCTCGAGACGATGATATACGTGTGCGAGTTACTGACGCGCGAGCCGGAAGGCGGCTCGGCCATGGTACCTCTGAGGATTTTCTTGGATCTCTACGGATATCTGGCGGATCTCGATTGCAGCGGCAACCTTCTTCGCCACTGCAAAGTCGGACCCGGTGCAGAGAAGCCGTTTGCCTCGGAGCTGTCGTCCGGCACGATCGATTCAACGACGAAGGCCCGCAGCTGCGAGTTCGCAGCGACGAAGGAGAAGGTATCGCCAATCGCGCAACGTTTCGCTTCCGGTTGAATAAAACATCCGTGACGTCGGTCCGCGTTTAGTAACGGAGCAGTAACTTCGTTTCACTTGATCGGGTCGCGAAAGATTCTCCTCGGCCCTGGAGGAGAAGACCGTTAATGAGACAGTTTTGGAGTATCTCCTAGCCATTTCTCCTAGTCCACGTCGCTGCCGGGGGATTTGCAGTCGTAATGAGGATCGTGATAAAGATTACGTAAAAATTAATTGAGGAGAAAATGTTTGAAAGTGTATCTTGAAACTGGCGAATAGCGTGAGCACGTAACGTTGTCTACTGGGAAATTCGGAGCTCGCTTAGCTAGCGATGGAAAATTAAAGTTCCCATATAACTATGACATCATTCGTGACGTTCGATATACGATATACGATATACGATGTATGCAACGTGTAACAGTATAAAGCTATTTTCAGGAACAATCAAGCTATACACGTTTATTGTTGATGCACAGAGAGAGAGAGAGAGAGAGAAAGAGAGAGATTTGACTTACGATATGCATGACGGCAAGACACAGATTTGACGTTTATTTATAATATGCGCATGGTGAAGCTATTTCGGATGCAAGTATGTATAATGTAATAACGTGCGCTTTAAGCGAGCGGCACATTGTAATTTCGCAGCTATAATTATAATAAAGTTATAACACCGCGGCCTTCTCTGAAGAGAACAATGCGACGGACGGTTCATACATGTCTCTGCATATTTTATAATGATTTAATAATTGCGAGGTGCATTTTCCGTTCAGTGTGTAGTTAAAAGGAAGTCTCTGGCGGTGTTTTAATCTCCATGACACAGTTTTGTCTTGATTAATTATAACAAAATGATTCGGCAGCATTTAAATAACTAATTAATTAAGGCATTAATGTAGCACGCGAATAATTGTTTTGACGTACAGGCATTAAATTGGTGCCAATAATACAGCGTTAGACTGGAATAAACGGATGAAAATGTTGATACAGCAATGCGGCACAGTACAGCCGGCAAATTACAGGGCGTATAATAACGCGCATACGATGGATAAAATTTAATAAATTTCTCGAGTAAAATTTTGCCAATAAGCTCGCATACGCGCGGAATAAGCTGCTTTCATTGTACAACATCCACTCTGGCCTGCTAACTACTTCTCATTATAAGCAACGCTGCATATTTTATATACGCATTTGCGTTTCGGACTGCCCGGTTTTACGGAGCAAGCGAGAATTAACTGGCTCGCATAAAGATTACAGAAAATATTAACAGCTATGCTGCTCGACTCACCGCGCAAGTCACTTGGAAACTGTCGAATTAATGTCTTGCCTTCTGCATTTATTATTTATTATGCAGCGCTGCAATAACGTAAGAAGATTATCGTGGCGCTGCGCGAAATGCTATACGTACGTCGAACGTCACACCGTTCATCTTGAAGACGACTTAAAAACAGCACGACGAAACGGCACCGAGATACACCAACGCGTTAATTACTATCACGTTTAGCGAGATTCAAATCAATCGGGATAGATAGATGCCTTGCGAAACGTCGTTTCGACGTCGCATCTGGCAATCGACTTGCTTTCAATCAAAAACACGTGTCAGAAGGAGGCAAACAGCACCGACGAGGATGTTTGCGGAGAGACGTCGGGCGAGAAGCAACCCTCGGGAAGCTTCCTCGGGATCCTGAAGGATTACGGAGATGACCCGGCGCGCATCTCCGACGTCGACGCAGCCTCGGCGGGACAGTCTGTCGCCGGCGATAAAACCGAAATTGAGATCAAACCGATTGATCGTCACGTTTCCCGAGGAGGGAAAAGCGAGGTATGCCAGCCAGCAAGATGCGCGAGTAAACGCCGGTCGGTCGATCAGTCATTTCGAATTTTGTGGCCAGGCGATTACGTCGTAAAGTACTGTCATATTGTACACTACATATCGTACTTCCATCGACGTAGATCTGAAAAGTAGATTTTGATTTTGATGGGTTGCTGTTTGCGGTATCAGTATGCGCGCTGACATTGTAAACTGAAATTGAAAGTCAAACGTTTCCAAACACTTGGACTATTCTTCAGAATAGTGAATAGTCCTTCGAACGGCCCGCATATATTTTCCTACGTTTGTTCAGTTGACGCATTTGCTGAACAAATCGTTATACGCGAGATTCGAGTTACTCCGCAGCAATATCTTGTAGTCGCGAGCGACAAACGAGTGAAGGGAATCGTTTGTTTAGTCGGCGATCGGAACGGACGTGGAGAACCTCGCCGGTCCGTCGATCATCGATCACGCGGAGCGTCTTGCTGATGATCACGAGGGTCTTTCAAAAGGCGACGTCGACACTCGCGAAACGCCTGATGATTCATCGGAGTTTAACTTTGAAGACGTGGAGCAAGCGATCGACTACGACGAGACAACGACCGCATCGATCGATCTCGAGAGCTCGTTGGAGAAGACTTGTCGATGCGAACCTGAAAGCGACCCGATACCGCCGGATCCGCTGAAGGAGTTCTGGAACAGGATGCGGGAGGAAGTGGAGGCGGGACGTCTGGATGTGATCTTCCGAGTACCTGGGATCGGTCCGCCGGTATCGGTCGACCGTGTAACAGCCATTGGACTATGGCTGGCTGATTGTGCTCGTCGTCAGGAAGGTCTGGTCGGCCCGCGAAATATCCGGCACTTCCTCTGCCCGAATCTCGACGATGCTTTGGAGTGCGATTGCACGCAAGCAGCGTGAATCACTCGATACTCCCGAAGTATCTCAACACTGTGTTGCTAGCGATACCGGAATACGATGGGAGCGGTTGATAAGTGCTGTTTAATGAACCGCGAATTCTCTATGAGGCTTTATGTAATATACGTTGGTGATGCTGCATGAAAGATTAAACGGAAAAATGGATGTAAAAATTTTGTGACGGTTGGAAATAATTTTTATCTTCTTTTACATTTAAAATGAGACATCCACTGAATAATAATCGGTAACGCTTTATCATTTTTAATATTTCATATTTCATGCAGATATTACGTGTTGAATAATAATGATATATAATAATACAATTATTTTAACTATTTTATCTTAATGATAATTATAAAATTATAAAATTAATGAAATCGAGAAAGAGCAAATAGAGAAAAACATTTTTGTGAAGGCGAATAACATTGAATTACGAATTATTTCTCAATTCTTATATTATTTCTCAATTTTACTATCTAGTTAGATTTGCTTTATTTTCTATGAAATACAAATTATATAATAATGTACATTTTAATATATTTTATTGAATTTTAACATTAAAAGAGCTATAACATAATATTAGAAAATAATATTTCCATAATCTTACACATACAATATATGGATATACGTAATATCTCCTTATAAATATGTGGATATACGTAATATTTCCTTATAAATTTATTTTATAAACCCTAACGCCACGAATATATGAAAAGGACGATAAAATCTTTTTTCCTCGGCACGACGCGAAAATGATCGATATTCTTCGAGCGCACATGTCTGTATTTTCTCCAAACCGTCCGATCTGTTGTGCGTTTTGTCAATTCGCTGGCTACCGTAACGGCTACAACAGTTCTGTAATCGATTATTGGTGGAGTTATTATTGGTATCACGATTGTACAATATTGACATATGCCGGTCAGCTCGAGAGTTCATAACCCGCTCATCCACCCGCGCCCTTCTCTTCCTGCATCTGCAGGATTTACTTTGATATCGAGCGCTATCACCGATTCTGCTATCGAAACAAACAATGTACGATGAGCGCGTGCCATTGAAGAGCCTGTTACATTTAGTTTAAGGCCAGTGCGAATCAAGACCACAGCTCCAGCGTTTCAATCACGGGGAAAAACCCCAGTCAAAGGCTGCGGACAAAAAGACCGGTGAGTTTTTCGTTTGCTTTCGAAATGAGAGCGCCGTGATCCATTTAAATCTGCACTAGAAACCGAGTTTCACTCGGGAAGTTTGCACGTGAGAGTACCGTTTCGAAAATTCGCCTCGTCCGCATGTTGCAGAAAGGGAAAAAAGAAGAAAAAAAAGAAAAAAAAACGTTTTTCACTGATCGTTGGGATACATTTTTGGAACTTTCTTGTACGATTCAATTGTGCGAGATTTAGTTTTCTCTGAATTCCCCTAATTCGGGACTTGATATTCATCAACTATTAAATCGCTCTCTTCGATTTACACCTAAATAATTTAATTCACCGACGCGTTGTACGCCAGTGAATTTACCGTTATCTCTCGTAAAAAAAGCTATCGTAAAAAAATCTCGCTTTTATCGCACTAAATTAGCCCGGAAGAGGCGTCTCGACTACTTCGGGCATGCGGCATCTACTTTTCTACGTGTCACCATGTGAATTTATTATGATAGTCGCAACATAGAACCTTTTCCCTTCAGGATCTGGCCGTGTTATCTCGACGCAGATTAATTCCCTCACGGAGGACACGCAATTGTTATCCACTGTACGACGCAGTGGTCACCTTTTTTGTACGCCACGCGTAACTCGCGCGATTAGATGGCTTAGAAATGGGACACAGAGTCTTCTACATACATATAAAAGGCGGTTTCTTTCTTCGTCTTCGTTAAAACGATCACGGGATTTCGAACATCAC
The DNA here is from genome assembly GCF_003672135.1 of Ooceraea biroi. Classification (NCBI taxonomy): domain Eukaryota; kingdom Metazoa; phylum Arthropoda; class Insecta; order Hymenoptera; family Formicidae; genus Ooceraea; species Ooceraea biroi. Next base: position 2,921,779 of record NC_039515.1, read on the forward strand.
GGGATGATTCCGATTATCGCGCCGCTTTTCGCGCTTCCGTTGCTGTTTCTTGACGTCCACGGATGGCACATTGCGTTTCCAAACAACAGCGAGGTTCTCAGCAATGATCTTCGCGAGACCACGCTGGATGGACAGCCGGCTTTCATATTTCCAGGTGGGCGTTGTCAAAGCGACACTAATGTAATATTGTAAAGTTCCATTAATTTAATCTAACGAAAAAAGAATGCTCTATGTAAAGTCATTACATGTTCAATCAAATACATTCAAGTGCGCTACTAACAAAACCGCTTTATCGAGCTTGACCGCACGTGACAGGAATTTCATCATTCATTCGTTTGAATTTTCATCAGGGACCAAATGGTGCGGCAGCGGTAATATTGCGAGCGGTCCGGATGATCTGGGGATGTTCGCAATGACTGATGCGTGCTGCCGGGAGCACGATAATTGCGGGGACATAATCGAGGCGACACAGACGAAATATGGTCTGACCAATACGGCTTTTTACACGAGGTGAACCTTGCATTGGAAAAATATTGAATCTATTTTTGACGTTGGTGGATTTTCGCGCGTTTCAGGTGAAGATTTCGAAATATTTTGAGATATTCTTAGAATGTGTCAATTTATTTCAATATTTATTTCAATATATCATCAACATCTAAATTTATTTAAATATATCAATATTAATAAAGGCAACGTTATCAATATTAAAGGTAAACCTGCCGTTTTAACCGTTTACAAAATGTGTACAAAAATATCCTGGCTTTAGAGGTAAAAGGATTTGAAGAGCATTAAAAGGATTGCTAATCCTCAATATTTTTATATTGGCTATTATTCTATGCAAATAAAAACGTTAACTTCATTAAGGAGGCTCAATGTATAGATATATATATTGGTGATATGGTAGAAAAAATACTGTTCGACCTGTGTGAACGTATCGTTATACAAAAATTTTTTAAAGTTAATTTTTAGTTTATCTATATAGTTATTTGTACGTGTAGTGCATACAAAGATACGAGTACGAATATCGTTGTAAACAATAGAGAAACACGGGTATATAAATGCACGAGAGGATAGAGCTTTACATTGTCGAACGTGAAGCGTTTGAACGACGGAAAGGAAAAACAAGAACGTCAGTTTAAGCTCGCGTTTTTCATTTCTGTTGTGCGTGGTATTGATGTCAATGCGCCATGTCAAAGGATTCAATGCAACATGGAATTATTGAAGAAATTCAATGAACCAGCTTACAGTTTGCAAGTTTTGTTCACGCAACTGGAGCAACCACTACCAAGTTCCGTGCGTGTCTTGCTACAGTTGCGGCTGACGGTCTGACGTTGATAAATGACGTCGTGCATTATTGCAAACTTAGTATATTAATTACATAGGCAATTTCCTCGCGATATACGACATGAGAAAAAACATTATTATTCAGCTTATTTTATAAAATATTGAAAACACGTGCTGCGAGTTATCGTGTTAGGTCAACGAAATCAGCAAATGCATTTTATATCGGGACGTTAACTAAATATATTAAATCATATTAAATATCATATTAAATATTATCTTAAATATCTGACGTCACATAAATTACAAATTAAAATTTATATTAAAATATATTAAAATAATGCATAATTCGTGAACAAAAAAGTCAACAAGACGTGTTGCAGCATCGATTCGTTTAATTTTGACAAGAGATATTTAATAATTATACGAGAGAAACACGTGAACACGAAAGGAAATATTGTCGCGCGTTTAGGACATCGCTATCCCCCGTACTTGGGATAATCCCTATTAGCGTTCCGGGATTTAAAATAAAACGGAGGATTTGGCACACGAGTGGACTAAACTTGTAATTTGTAAGCTGCGCGTTAGATACACGAGCTCCGTACTTAAAGTGGACCTTAACCGCGCCGCTCTTGCTCCCGAACTCTTCGATGGTCGCTCGTTGCGACCTAGTTCCCGTATTGTTTATCCTCGCGCGAGCTCGTGGTCTTAAAGAATTTCCGGACGAACCTCCCCGTTTGGCATTCCTAACGCGGTTGCATGCATAAAATGTAGTATAATGCAATTGTGATAGAGTCATCTGAAATGCAGATGACGCAAGGTCGCTTTTTGTAATGGTGTAATCTGATAAAGTGTCATGAAATGTGCGAAATCAGGCTGCATTGCTCGTGCGACGAGAGGTTCTACGACTGTCTCCATGGCTCGGAGGAACTCGTTAGCACGAAGGTCGGCTTCCTGTACTTCAGCGTGTTAGACACGAAGTGCTTCCGCGAAGACTACCCCATCGTTGGCTGCAAACGGCATTCACTGTGAGTCGTAAGCGTATTAGAGCTTCGCGAGTAGAGAGTCGGTGCTCGACTTACAAATGGGTCAGACATGGTAGAGGAAGAGACACAGAGAGCGAGAGAGGGATTCATCGATCCCGTCGCAATCCTATTTAGCACATATATACGAGTTGCTTCAATTTCACGCGAATCACGCGAATCATATATGTATCGCAATAGTATTTGCTGTGTGGATAGTGGAGCGATATGGATTTATTTTTTAGTAAAAGTTTGAACTCTTGGAAACGTATCGCTTGACAAAAATTCAATATTCAAATACAGTCTCTGTAATTTTCATATAAGTATCCTCCGACTCTCGTCGAATTTCAAACTGTTGAATCTAATGGCCTTTTTAGTCAAATCCATTAAAGTACATTGCTGGAAATATACATGTGAAGATTCTACGTATAACTGTAGAATGTAATTCGAAAAATCTGCGGGCTATATCGCATACGCAGGCATGCAAAACTTTTAAGGACGACGTGCTAACGACCGCTTGGCAGCATTCCTAGACGCTGTTTGGAGTACGAGCTGGACGAGAGCCAACCGAAGATGTATCAGTGGTTCGACGTACCCACGTATTTCCAAAACGACCACCGGATGACAACGGCTGGCCATCATATTCGATCGCTCGATCCCGAGGCTCCACTTGCGGCCCGATAGAAGTCTATTCTGCGAGACCACCGGCCATCACAGGAAACGACATGTCGAATCGCATAAATATCCAGTCCATGCCACATCAACGTAGTTAAATAAACGCCACTAAAACCGCTCTTACGACTGCTTTATTCTCGTTGTACCTACTTCTCTCTCCGTTTAATCCACGCGTTGGTCTCGTGAACGTTCAAAAATTGAACGCGCGTACGCGTATATATGTATATATGTATGGGATGCGAAATTATAGAGTGAACGATCCGCGAAAGTGGAAATTGCGAGGGTCGCGGCCATTAAGCGCGCCAATCAACTGCAAACCGTAAAAGCGTTTTATATTTTCGTGTCTCGATACGGTAAATTGTGAAGCTGTAGAGCATCAGACAGACACGGATCAACATTTTTAATCAATTTTTTGCCAGGTAAATTGTCGATGTTAATTAAACTTTACAGGGCTACGTAAAAATGATAAAATGCCTGGTCATCGATTAAAAGTAACAAGTAAAAGTCCTGGGTAAATCACGTGATACGTCGCGATGCTACTTTTATCTAGCATTGCTAGCTATTCGTTTTACAATGTAGCGATAAGTCCCGTTGAAACCCCACTGAATCATTTCGCCAGTGATCGCCTGTTATCAGATTAGAAAAACAGAAGCTAAAATAGAAGCTAAGTTAGCACGGAAGAAACGAGGGGGTGGTTCATGGGGTGCCAGAGGCGAGGGAGATAAGCGATGCGAGGGTCGAATCCGGGGGCTCGCTCTCTCTTCGCCCTCTTTCTTCTTCCTCTCTCTTCGCCCTTTCCCAAGGCTTTCTTCCGTTTTACGGGAGACCGTGCGGGCAGCTGGCGCTTACTCCGGGATTTACTCGAAAATTTATGTTCGGATGGAGCAGCAGCCGCGCTATTCTCGTACCCACACTGAAGCACCTCCCTTTCCTACCGCCGATTTACAACTCCTCCACTCACCTGCGCCAACTTCCGGACGCGCGTAAGCACGCGCGCGCCAACTTCCCGGCGACTCCATTCTTCGTCGGATCGTGTACCATCGACATGACATAAGAAAAATTGTCCACTTCCGTGAACGCTATGATTTATCATCAAGAAAGGCGCGCGCGTGATGTCGCCGAAAGCCAACACGTGATACTGAAATATTAAGAAACATGGAATACGTTTTTGGGCCCTAATAGCAGACTATCGTCTCGTTCATGCCAAATTGTAATTTTTTCCTCAAAGCAACCGCATCGACTGGATTCACTTATTGAATTTCCTCTTCTGTCTCTTTGCAGACGTGACGGCGTCAGTGGAGGTTCACTTCGAGAACAAGGATGGCGGATTCTTCCTGAAGCATACGACGCGACAGTATTACCCGGCTCGCACGCCGGACCCAGCACCGGCATTGTCGACCGGCGCGTCGAACAGCAGCCCGCCTGGTGTGGTACCGTCTCCGCCGCCCGGCTCCATCCTCTCGATCGACAAGTTCACCGTCTTCCAGACGAGCGAGCCGGTGTCGGTGCGGGCCACGTACGGGCCTTTCAGCACGAAGCAGACCGTTCCGGCGCGCTACATAGTCCCCGATCCGCTGGACACGCTACCGGCGCCGGAGACGCGACGTAATCTCACAGCAGCAACGATCCTGGACGCACAGGAGCTCGGCGCACGTCACTTGGACATGTCGGCCCACCTGGTGGGCAACAGCGTGCCGCGAGACTCGCCGGTGCTCAGGGTGCTCTTCCACGCCGGCAGTGAGGCCGGCACGAGGCGTCAGCTGATGGCGCGACATCAACGGGTCTGCGTAGTCTTGCATGCCAGCCTGGTCAGCCCGTCGCGGAACAACGCCGCCAGCAGGAGCAACAACGGCCGCGGCTACTCTTCCTCTTCCTCCTCGTCCTCGTTCTCCTCCGCCTCGTCGTCGTCTTCTTCGTCATCGTCTTCGTCCTCCACGCTCACGGCTGCCTGCAGCCCCGACGGCGAGAACGGCGTGTGCCTCGCACAGATCACCATACCGGCCGATTGGTGGCCACCGTTGCCACCGCCCGACGCCTCCGGTCGCGTCAAGGTCGCCAAGAGCCTGCCGCGATTGATCCAGGTCGCTTACTCCGTGCTGGAACCGCGTACGGAGGAGGGAGCACTCGGAGGAGGTAGCACAAGCCCTGACGGCAACGGCGAATCGGGATTCTGCAGGCCCAGAGTGCAAATCCAACCTGTCACCCCTCTGGGCCAGATACCCTTGGCACCCAACAGGGCGGACTACAAGGAGCTGAGAGCGGACGACTCGCTGACGTTGCTGGTACCGCATGAACCGCTCTATCCAAGGTCCAGGCTGCACGTGCCGGCCTTCCTGCACCCCGCCAAAGTGACGGATTCCCGACAAGAGCGGCCGCCGTTGATCGTCACAGTTTACCTCAGGTAAGCAAGCCTGCGAGCTCTTCGTGGAACTCGAGAATGCTATCTCACGTCAGAGAAATGTATGCATCTGATGATGCTATAAATCATTTGTGCGATTTATGCGTTTCCTCGGTGATATATCGCGAAATGGAGGGATTTAACGTTTACAGCTTATATTCGCCAATTCGTGAGTTATTGATGGATTAAATTGGTAACTAAATATTATATGATGTATAATACTATGTACATATGCGCCTATACTATATGCTGTGATAGAATGAGATGAATTGGTAATAATGAAATTGTTGAATAATGAAATTTTAAGGGTATGCTACGGTAATTGCACTCGCTTTTGAAATTCATGCTTTACAGAACATGGCTTCTTTGTGAGAGGTTCTCTATTTGTCAAGCAATTGCGTTAGAACTAGTCAGCAGATTTTTATTGCTCGTCCTCGCAACATGATTCACGTAATTTTGTTATTATTTTTCATTCGAGTGATCCCGTAGGATGACCCGTTTGGACGGTGATAACGCGCAAGATAAGCGGTATCGATAGTTGAATTCACTGCGGCGGCACGCGGGTTATCGAGATCATCTTCGCAGTTCCCGTACCAGAAGCGATTTTAAAGCAGCATCGCGCAATTTATTTATTTACGTGGAATCTGCCTCGAATGGCTTTGACGCTCAGCGAAATTTTATACGCGGAACTATATCAAGAAGATACAGTTACATAAAATATTTTCATAAAAATCGAGTTATCTCCATAGAGATAAATTCTTGTTTTACCACGTTATCTATGCGTGTGCAATGGCAATACTTTTTAACCTGGTAAATTGTAAGGTTTGTGACTCTTGCAGTATTCTTCCATTACATATAAAAAGCCTCACATTTTGCGATATTTTTATACAGACATTGTTGATAGCCTTTTTGCGGAAGTTCACATTTTCCATTTTAATCATTTCTTTCCGATTCCGTGCTCTTGCGCAGCAATTATTATCAAATGGCGTTTTAGTACAACAATACGTTAACATGCGTTAACGTATTATTAATTAAATAATAGTATTGTGCTATTGTCGTTGTAGAACGTCACGAACAGTTGACCTTTTCCGAAAATTAATATTCCATGCGCATCTGATCACATTGGAGTTAGCTCCAGTTCAACTTCCGCGTCGCAATATTCGCAAACTCGATTATTATTTAATTTTTGTCCTCCTTTTTGCTCTTTTATTACTTTTATTCAACGCACGTAATTAATAGCCGCTAGAATTCGGGAAGGGGCCCGACACACATCCGGATCTCTTAAATACTTGAAACGCGAATTACTTCGTGGAAAAGACCTCCGGAGAGGAGAAAGGGGAGAGGTAGGAGGAAAACGGACGAGGGGAGGCGAGGCGAGGCGGGCGAAAATTTCTTCACGCATTAAAGAGCTCGGAGCTAATCGCAGTCTTTGTCCGCGTCGAGGGGCGAGCTTTATGCCGCTTTTTATGTCTCGCAACCTTAATCTAAGGCTCTTACATTGCTGCGTTAAACTGTAGATTTCTTACGCGGCCGCCTCTTAAGCCGCGCGCTACTCCGACCATAGGTTTCCTCTTCTTCCTCGACCCTTTCTGTATTATATTGCGTCGTTTGCACGGTGTGCAGCACCGTTGCATCTAGGATGTCTCGCGTAATCATGCACTTTCTTCCGACCGTGGACGTTGAAGCAGGAATTAAGAAAAATCTCATTCGCTTTGATACCAGCGATGAAAGAAATGTTTTCGATTCCGGTTTATTGCTGTGACGAGCTCTTACGATCATGAATATTGCGTGGCGCGTTTAATACGGCACGACTCACGCGATGCACAGTAGAGATTTATTGTACAAACGGAATTGCCTCGAATTTACTTGAATCGATTCTTGAAATTCTTCTCGGGACTCGTACGGAAATGTCGCTGATTTCGCAAGCGGTTTTATCTAAATGCATCGGTATCGATCGATTGTCCAAAATACGTACGTCAGCATGAACAAGAGAGGCAAAGGGAGAGACAGAGACAGAGACAGATAGAGAGGGTCATTGAATAAACGGTAGCTGCAGAGCAACATTTGGTCATTCGTCAACGTTGGAAGCGTGCGGGTACATATTCCAGATCGTTCTCGATAGCGTTCCCGGTCGTTGCTTTGCACATCGGTGATTTCTATGTAAATGCGAGATAGGCTCGCGGAAATAAGCTGATCTGGAACTTGTAATTGGTTCGCCGGGTGGCTCGTCCGGCACGGCATTCCGAACACCGTTTAACGATCACCAAATATTCACCTGTTTCACGTTGAGTTGTTGCCTAATTCTTGACCCTACTCGATTCTCTGTTGTCATCGAAATATCTCGGAAATTGCTTGCTAGCTGGATGGGATGTTTACTACATTTTCGAGGATCTTTATGTCATTTTCTTATTTCTTTCATTTTTTATGTATCTTGTTTCGAATCAGTTCAATACAAAAAATCGATAAAAGAATAATTTAAGGCTTAAGCAGTTAAAAATGTAGAAAACATTAAAAAGATTCCGCACGTAATTTGATGGTATAGTTTTGCACATGACAAAAATCAACAATTTTTACCATCAACTTGCAAAGACATACATTCTTAACAGATTTCCGATATCGACTTTTTGAAAATAGAATCTCGAAAGTTTTTATCGTATATTTTTACGTAAGAAATCGTTTTTGTTTCACGGATTGTATCACGAATTCGACCGCATTCTGTATACAAGTTGGACCTTGTTTTGTCGTTATAACAAATTTGTATACGACACATTGTTAATTAGTTCGTGATGCTGCAAAAGCAGAAATAAATTGACGCTTTATAAAATCGCGCGCTCTGGGCGCTCGCCTGCTGAGATGTTTTGTAAAATTTCCTGTTGGTTTAATTAAAGCCTCGCACCGGTCGAGATGATCCAGATCGGAGATATGTAAATTAAATTGTCGGAAATGACGAAACAAACTGCCGTGCAAAGATGAGAATTACGCTTGTTTTTGCACGCTTGAATTGTGGCGTCCAACATCGCGAACAACTGGTCTTCTCGGATATACATGAGACGTGCGCGTATCTGCCGTTAGTATAATTGTGGAGAACAAAGTTAACACATGGCGTGTGCTCCGTGGTATGCGCTGCAGTATGCGCCGCTGTGCCGTCCGCTATATGTTGTAATATTTGACGCCAGCGGAATTTTGAAGCGAGGCATCTGCGAAGATCCTAAACTGCTGGTAGTCTGCTTGGCAGTTTGACCAATTAATTAAAAACTTTATCCGGACCATAAGACACCGATAGAATACATAATATTTTTATGGGTTCCAACTCAAATCGCTCGTAAAATATTGTGCTCTCAACTTTGTCCTCTCGCGATATTTCTTGAAAATATCTTTATTGAAGAAGTTCCTTATAGCTTCTTTTTGCGCTTAAAGATATCGGTACACTTGTTTAGATATTCTAAAAATGTTATTGTTGCGATACGTGTGAAGAAAATTTGATTATCTGTATTGTATATATCATGAAGCTTTTTCAAATCTTTCTGCTTCTTTTTTGACCGCGAATGCTCATGTCTTATGTGACTCTGACGTCTCGCGTGCTACAAACGCACGCAACAAATCAGTCTCCGCCTCGGAGACGACATTTCGCCTTAGGAATATTTTATGCCGGGATCTCGGGACGTCGTGGAAAATGTCGCGTTCCACCTAGCCGTCTCCGCACTTCGAATTCCTTCTTGCTGATCCGCGCATTATGGTGCCCGCGCGCGAGGGTCGAAAAGATACGTTCGCCGAGCGATAGCACGGCGACAAGAGGCAGCCGTCCCCGTTTCCGAGGGTGGAGGCAAATTGAGTTATTGCGGGGAAGGGTAGAGGCCTTCTCGGATACGAATTAGCCGGCTGCTCTTCTTCTTCGACCCGGGCAAATACGCCGAAGGAACTTGAAGAGGCAATATCCGGTCCCGCTTGGGGCCGCGTTCAACCGGAAAGTATATATACGGGCGCGGCCCAAAGTTTCGTATTAGACACCCCATTCGGTGCACTTTTCCGCCGCGGAATCCGCTTACCAGCGAGCACGGAAGTTCACACACTCGAATATTCTCATTCCAGTTTGAATTAAGAATGACCGTCTCAGGAGCTGAAGGGTGCAGGTCGGAATCCGAGCGGCAGCTTAAAGTGACTGCATCAAGTCCTGTGATCACGTGACACGCTTTCAATAAATTAAGCGACCCGCACTGCAATGTGATGGTACACTCGAGTGTCTTTACACTCTACACATTCGTCACTGTGACGGTCATCGGTCACCGATACTGAGCTTTCCGTTTGCGTCATCCGTTGATCACCAGTGACCGCCATGCAATAAGTGTGTCGGGATATGATACGCAATTATTTACGCTTGCAAGATTACGACTGTTTAATAATAGAGATTAATAATAGAACAGCATAATAAACAAGGCGCCCATTGGCAAACTTAAAATTTTTATATCTCAAAATTTTTTTAATCTTCATGTTGACATTACGTGAATGTTAAATAATTCAATTGATGGAACGAAAACTCAATACGCTTAGCCATCAATATTATTATACTATCCGATGTATTCGTTAGAATATTTCGCGATGCACGCGGTGCATGAATTTTTTCGTTTGTTACGAAACACGAGAGATATTGCAATCACGTAAACGAGAAGATTCTTAAATATTGCAATAAAATTTTCGATCATTAAATATGAGTACGCCGAACGCTTTAATGCAACCAGCGCAGTCGCACGCGGATGATTTCCTCATTCGATTTTATATTCTCGATAATTCCGAATAACAGATTTGTATGCCATCACGCGTCATCCGTGCCACAGAATTATTAATACGCGATTGTATTCCCATTTCAGCGTCGTGCATTTTTGCGCATCGTTTCGCCGCGTTCTTCCCCGATAATCCGATTCAAACGGGACCGGGGACGGGTCAGTCGGATTATCGTGGCTCTGTGTGTGTGGTGCAACGACAATGGCACACGATTTGTTGCATCTCTTGGTCCATCCGCATCGCCCGTACCGACGCGTCGAATTTCTATGCGTCGCGGTATCGGATAGATCTCTCATCTCCTCGGCGGCGTTTCTCGGCTCCGTATGTATCATCTACCGCGTATGTGATACCGACCCTGTGACCCGGTCACGTAACTGGAGCATGAATAGTTCGCGGAGAGGAACGCGGCCTCCAGCGTTCACGCGAGCGACTCGACTTGGCGATGATCACGAGGAGGAGACCGTCCCCCGCAACAGCATATAACCGTTCGTTCTTCCACGAGGACGAAGACGAACGTCGCGAATTTTCCGCCCGAACGCGCCCTCCCGTTCTCGCAAACTCGCTCGGAATTGCAGTTCTTTGAATTTCCCCGAAAAATCTGCGCGGGAATCCCAAGAGCGGAAGGTATACGCGCGCGCATACCTGCCACATACCGTTTCCGGACCGTAGACTTCGGAGCGATGTGCCCTTAATTGCAGCCTCGAATCTTTCATCGAACCTGGATTTCTTTTTGCTGATCGCGATATTGCCCCGACACGATGGCAATGGGGAACCAATGCTTAGAGGACTGTGTGTGAAGAGTCCTCGGCTCATCAGACCGATTGAGCGGAAATCCGATATCTGCGTATGACAACTTGCCAAAGATAACTGGCAAGATCGAGGAGGATAATTGGATCCGGTGAAGAACACGGAGGAGTTAATGTCGTCGCGGGTTTATAATTGTATTTTATCGGGTTTTTTGTTGCGGTGTCGTAATCGCGTTATATCGCTGCCTGTGTACTCTTTTATGTATGAGTACCAGTTATCGACTCACGGGAGACGCGACTTTTGATTTCTGTCGAGGAGAACTTGAGCGCATTACGAGAGTGTGCTCAGCGAGTTGAAGCAACACGAGGGCAATGGGTCTCCGGCAATGGACTGCATGGTTCGTTCATTTTTAACGACGAGAGAGAGGACACGGCTAATAATACGATAGATGAAGGAAACGCGCGCGGATCGATCGATACGACGTGATATGAGTAATGAAAGTACCGCGCAGTATTGTGCCATAAGTCTTCGTTGGAGAGAAACATTTCTGAAACTTCGTACGTGACCTGTACATTATCCTGAGAGCACTTTTTATTTCATGTCTCGCCCGTGGCCCTTCTCCTCGATTGTACTTCATAATCTATCATCTTTAACGCGAGTCTTCGTTCTACGCTGAGCGATCCCCGGGATAATTCCTAGCATAAATTTCTGAAAGCTCAATTAGTTATTTGTCAGTCATGAATTAATCTCTCTGATTGAACAACTACGCGCTTGTAGCATCTCGCGCAAAATTTCGTCGATTTATCAACGGAACGCGTAATCGCGAGATCAATGCAAAAGCTTTTCATTCCCAACGAAATTCAATTGAGTATCCGTTTTGAAGATTCGAGTGGATGTCGAAATATGGGTTACCTGATATCGAAAATCTGATATCGACAACTCCAAATTAATGAAGAAATATATGTGTGACTCTGAAGGGACGTCAAATCAATTTGTATATAAACGTCCTGCAGCGCTGATTACTTCGTTTATTTTACGTCTAATTTGTCGTTTTTAATCCGGCGCACCAATTTAGATGCAAATATGTTTCGAGTAAAGTGTGAACTCGGAAATAGCCGAGATCGCGCTAGATGTGTAACAACACAAGTATACATACATAACGAATAAATTCTATATCTGCGATGGCATATTTCCGCGTAACATAATTGCCAATTACATCGGATTATTAATTATCTCGAACGGTCTCTTATCACGAATGAAAATCACATGAAAAATGAATCTCCGTAATTATCTTTAAAGCGAATCAGTGAGATCTGATTCTGTTCCTGCGGAGGATTGGCACATTGCTGGAAGATATTGCTTATTTAATGCGATCGGTGTTCCATTCGATATCTCTCGCCCGACAATGACAATCGATTTATGCTAAAATTGTGCACGTGCCGTGTGTTGTAGGGCGAGGGTGAAATCTGGCGTGAAGATCCTGGATGCTTCGTCCAGCAGCCCGGACTGGACCGTGACTAGCGAAGTCAACGCGAAGAACACTGCCGCCACGTTCACGGCACGACGCAAGGAGAATGCTTCGCGTGTACCAAGCACGTAAGTACTTGAATATATCGTGTATCTTTGATGTAACTTTGTCGCGTAACACGAATAACTTCCCTCGTTAAGACGACGCACGTCGGCGAGCTTTGCAAGACACGAGATTGTTTGACGTAGGGGCAGTTAATGCGATGAGTAATTTATAACAAATACCTCGCCTATGGATAATAAATATCTCCTTTATTAAATTAAAGTCGTGGATTGAAGTTGCTCAATTTTCTATGGATCGATTCTGCTGCGAATTGCGACGGAAGACAAATTTTTCGATAAATGCGCATGTAAAAATAAGTATAACATTCATAAAAGAATTCGGGTCTTTTGTTTTGAGAAAAAAGAAACATTATCGAAGATTCTTCAAAAGACATCCAAGTTATCGATGTGCTACTTTAAAAAAAAAACTTATCGTAAGAAATATATTTATTGAGAACATTTCTTTTTTCTTTCTCTCGTTTTAGTGAAACATGGAGGATTAATAAAAACAAACTGCAAATTTATCTGTTTGTATGTATTTTTACTGGAGTTTATAGGAGTCACTGAAAATTTAATAGACACAAATAACAATATGTCATATTACATCAAGTTCAATATACAAACTCCCTGTACGTCCCTTAACCCAAGGGAAATATATTTTGGGAACTAAATATTATTAGATGTTATATCTCTCTCAAACCGGAAGATAATCCGCCGTCGTTTGATCCAGAGTATCTGTCCTCACGGTAGTCGTCTTAGGTGTGCAATGGCGCTTCTTCTTCTTTGTTACCTTCTTCTTTGTTATCTTCTTCCTTTCTTTCTTGTCATCCTTCGATCGAGTCACTCGATTGTGTGGTTTGTTGGCCAGCTCTTTAGTAATAACTTTAACATGGTGAAGGGAAGTGTGTTCAGACTCCGATTCACTCGTCGAGTGACCTCCGATCGATCGGACAAGCCGATTCTTCGTTTCGGTCCCTTTCTCGGAGGACGATTTACTTTCTTCCGAAGTATCGGAGCCGATCGCTCGGGTGAATCGAATCTTCGATTTATCCTTCTCTTCGGGCGATGATTTACCTTCTTCTGAAGTATTGTCGATCGCTCTGGTAAATCGCTCCTTCTGTTTGTTCTTCTCCTCGTCGGAAGTCGAGTCGTTCTTCCCAGTCGCGTGAATAAATCGCGAATTCCCTGCGGGCTTGTCCTTCTCCTCCGATGACGATTCGCTGTCCGAGTCAGCCTTGACCTCTCTGATAAGCCGATTTTTCGGATTACTCTTTTCCTCGGTCGAGTCACTGTCCGATATATCAATGGGAACCGTTCTGACGAATCGTTCCTTCGGTGTATTCTTTGCTTCGGACGAATCGCTCGCTTCGGAAGTGTCTCCCGCTGCACGGACAAATCGACCTTTTAGATCCTTCTCTTCAGACGTCTTGCTCTCCGACGTGTTTTCCGCCGATCGGGTAAGTCGATTTGTCTGCTTATTTCTTCCCTCGCCGGACGACGTGCTTTCCGAAGTATTTTCTTGGATTCTTCTCTTGTGTCGTCTTTTCTTGTCTTCCTCCTCTGAGGACGATGATGAAGACGAAGACGAGTCATCGTCATCGTCATCATCATCATCAATACAATCATCCTCGTCATCGTCGTCGTCATCATTATACTTTTTCGATTTCAAACGCTTCTTGTTCTTCTTGCGATTATCGTCGTTATCGTCATCATCATCATCGTCGTCGTCGTCGTCATCGTCATGCTTTTTCGACTTCATGCGCCGTTTCTTACTCCTTTTGTGATCATCATTATCATCATCGTCATCGTCGTTATTATCCTCACTGGAAGAACTGCTACTGTCATCGTCATCGTCATCATCCTTCTTGTTTTTCCGTTTCGATGCACGTCTTACGCGCTCAAGTGCCTCATCTTCTTTTTCAGCCTCCAAGGGGCTCCATTGGTCGTCGAGATGCGCGTCTCTTCTTACATACAGCTTCTTTTCCTTGCTGGACGATTCCGACGAACTGTCGATCTTCTCTACACTCACGTCGGTCAGTGTCGACGTAGTCGTCGTCGTCGCCTCATCCTGCACCAACTCCTCTTGCGCGGAATACGCTCGGACACACGCGACTAACGCGAGCGTGCTCGCGAGAAGTATCAGCGCGCTATGACGCATAATTAATCGATCAAGCTCGACGACTCGTTTTACAAGACAATTCGTAATCGCGACGAGCGACCGCCTTATATAGCGCCGTCGCCGAGCACTGATAAAGACGACGGCGGCATCTCGGAGCAGACGTCTTGCTGACGCAATGGAATACATGGAAAGAGCAGCGTGAAAGAACGAGAGTGGGAGGAAGATGCGAAGAAGAAGAAAGAAAATTCGCCGGAGGGCGATCCTCGTTATCACTCATTCAACATGTCGTTGATGATCCATTTTGATTCTCGCTTAAGCTTCGCCTGGCGCGCTTCGGCGAAATCGTGCCAACTCGATTTGGGATCATCGATCGTGCGGAAGGGCGAACGCCATCCGCGTGTTGGAGCATGCACGCAACGAAGATCGTCAGGCCATGATAAGGGGGGTGATTTTGAGCAGGGGGCGATTCCGCTTATCGAGATTCTGATCGCGGTGGTAGCGAGCGCGACGACTCTCGCATCACGATCAGACGAACTCCTTGTGTGATACCACGCTCTTCGCAGGCTGCTCTAGGCAGCTCGAGGCTGCGGTATAATTACTTTGGTGTAAGCGTCGCTGCCGCAATCTCGATAGGACGGTAATGAGCGACCGACGCCGGGGGCGACGCTTATTGAGAGCGTTCGACAAAGAAAGTACTTTGAATTGCGGAACGTGGGTCTCCGTAGAAAAACCCGTTTCTCAATGGATATCGATTCTTAAAAGACGTCGTCTCTGAGAGCCAATGGCAATTTGTACGGTCAAGTTTGACGGCTAAAGTAGCCACTTTCTGTCGCATTTAGAAACTTTAAGTAAATCTGGGACATTAGAAGAAGGGCGACAGCCTCTGATTTAATCGCAAACTCAAAGCTCGTTTGCTGTATACGTCAAATTCAGCATCCGTTTTCAAATTCTATCTAAAAGCGTACCGCTTTTTTTAGGGGATGCGATATATCGATATAACATAATTTAATTTTGTGAATTGTTTTTGAAAAAATAAATAGTTATTTAGCGTTACAGAAGGAAATATCTATTTGGCAAGGCGTGAGTCAGTTACGCCGCGCTTAATTAATTTGATAAATCTGTACGTCCAAATGTGGATCTCTAATCAAATTTCCATGACTATAAATATTAATTTAATCGTACTTTAATTTATAATCTCCGTGAAAATTGCTCGTTTTACGGCAATTTTGTTCCCTTATATAAAAGAATAAGAACGAACGGGGGGATCGCGTGTGGCCGAACAGAAACAGTAAGAATGTTTTGGAGAAACGCTTTTAACGTCTATAGAGAGGAAAAACACAAAGCTTCGCGCGGCATGGGCGCCATCGAGTTCTTACACGACGTACAATTTTCTGTTCGCCGTTTAACAACCGAGTAACAGGCGAGTTTTCGTTTCGCATCGGTCCTGCGTTCGTTCTCACGAACCTCTCCGGAATGAAATAGCATCAATCGTTAAAGACGCGTTTACGCTCGCGCGAGCACGTGTGAACGTGCGAATGATCGCGAACATTCGCCTCGTGCCTGCAGCGGAAACGTGCAGTACACCATCGCGAAGTCCTCTTCGTCGGGGTGATACACAGCTTCTGTAGATTGTTCACGGCACCGCGACCGTCGAGAACTCTCGAGGAATGCTATCTACACTCCATAGTCCTTCTCCGTTGTTCGTTATCACAAACTTTACACGGCATCGTTACTTCCGTTGTTTATAGTTATAGTTATATTATACAGTCCTGATGCTTGTAGCTGCGAAACATTCAATTGTCAGATACTTGTCGAAACTTTTCGTTTTCCCTTGAATAAACATTCCATCTTTCTTCTCAAAAAGAATAAATAATCTGTTTTTTTTTCTGTCTCTCTCTCTGGTTTCCGTTCCTAATTATTTTGAGCATTCCTGCATTCTATTTCAGATCTGCTGAGGAAATAATGACGATGCTGCTGGAGGCCTGCGAGGAAGAGGAGATACGCAGGAGCTGGGACGGCGGCAGGATCGTGTGGAGCGTGCGTTATGAGCTCGAGGGCGAGGAGGAGAACGGTTCGCAGTTGACGGGGGCCGATCAGCTGCAGCCACGTATGCAACAGCGCCAACTGCAGCACCATCATCATCATCATGTCGAGAGGCGGAAACTGCAGGCTCGGCTCGAGATACAGAAGGATGATATACAGGCGGTACTTCCGATCTCGAAGGTAAAATACACGTTTCCTCCACACACAAGGGTGTAGACGTTAATTCTACTTAGCGGGGCGGATACTTTGTGTCGCGCAGAGTCGTTTCAGTTTCCCCCTGTTTTTATCTTCGCCGTCGGTTAAAAATTTAGACGAACTGGCCAAGTTTTAGGAATAGCTGGAGGCTGTCATCGTGTCGGGAATATCGCAATGTTATTCACATGGTATCGAAGTATACCTGTTTACTCATGGATTTTTAAAATAGGTATAAAAAGGTAAACGAATTTGAAATTGAAGGTTCCTCACTGAAAAATAAATTGACTCTATTATTAGTCGAGGAAAACCAAACTGGCATCTTTCCGCGGTATGTTTCGTCAATCGCATATTTACGATGACCCGATGACGAAGAAGTTTATTCATTCAGATATATCTGCGAGAAGGAGATTCTCGAGTGACTTTACGTTTTCATCATGATAATCCAACGTGACGCTGCGATGACAGATTAGAAACTTCAAGATGTCATGGGGAAAGTATTTGAAGGATTTTTGAGACCTCGATCAGACATTCTGGCTCTCTTCCCACGGCTACGGTTATTTTCATCGCGACACTCTACGTCCCACGTCCAGTGAAAATCTCTCGGAAAAGAGCTAACTCCAACGACGAGCGGGCGATCAATACGGTCGTATATCGATCACCTGGCCGCGCGAGAATCTGTTTCTACTCGGTCGGCCAATCTACGAGCATCCAGACGCTGAACGAGCGAGAAAGAGAAAATGAGAGAGGTATGGGAAGTGGAAGGATGGGAAGAAAAAGGAAAAATCGACAGGAAGAGAGAAGACCGACAAAGGATAATACTTTTCCCTCTTTGGCTACCAGGACGGGCTCTCTGATGCTTTTCTCTTCGGCTTTTCCGCGTCCGCACGCTCGCCATAACGGCGATATATCTGGCCATGGCGAAATTCTATCGATACCGCGAAATCGATCCACTCAGCATCACGCTATTCCCATTTCGCTAACGGCGACGACCCAGCTGCCGCGACAACAGATTGTAATGAAATTTTCGATTGCTGGCTACATCGGACGGTCTTCCTGCTTGTATGCAGCACACGGTAAATTGTATCTAATACGGAGTAAAACGTGTAAAGCGTGCGGAACGTTCATTTTTCTCAGAGTATCCGTTTTCCGAAAATGGACCGTTTTAAACGAGAATTATACGATGCTGCTACTTGTAGAAGAAACTTGTAGAATCACGGCTTTTTTCCGTGATTCTGATTTGCAGATTAATGAATCTGAGACGCGAAATGAAACGCGCATTTGTGCTTTAAATTGGATTCGAACGCCGTCGACGAGTTCGATCGTAAAACTCGGTGTCGCAATGTTGATGGATAACACAGGACAGAAAGGAGGAAGCGGAAGGACGAAGGGAGAGATTCCTTTAATTAAAAACTTTGCTCGCGCAGTCTCGCGCGCAAGCGGGAGGGAAAGGGTGGCAATTAGAAGAGTAAGGATAATCAAGAAGCGCGCACCGAGTTCGCTGACACAAGCTCACAGCGGCGCCTACAAAGAGGAATATGTAAACGAATTAATTATCTAATTTGTCAATTAACGGCCTCCCGGCACGCGTGCGTTTTCCTTCGCCGAAATTTATCAACGTAATTGCCCGTGTATTGTGCATATTTTACGCGCTGTAATCTTTAATATCCCCGCTGTTCCTCCATTCGTTTCTTGCCGTCGTCGATGAAACATCATTCTGCATTAAAAATATTTTCTGCCTTTTTTCAACGGGCAACAATATTGCGATGTTGGAAAATAAATAAAAAACAACTGCGCATTTTATTCACACATCAAGAGATAATTTTACGATCCCGAAAATTGGATGTCCAATTGCACGCTCAGTTCGTATATCAGGACTCCTGTATTACTTTGCGGTGCTATTTTCAAACAGTTTTATCGGCAAGTTAATCTGAAGCTGAAAGATTAGGACAAACAAATAAGTTCATCCAAAAATGAAGAGATCATTCAAAATGAAGGGGATAAATTAATCACACGTAGAACAGTGTAAAGCTGCATTGTCTTTTGACATAACAGGCCAACGTGAAATTAATCTTCGTCCATAGCATCTATTCTTGTGGTTTGCTTCTGAAAAGACCAACGTTCTGGACAAACCGGATCATGTCAATCATACTTTGTTGAACAACAAGACTCGTTCAACGAAATGAACGGCGTCTCTCTCGCGGGACGCGAATGCTGACCTTAACTCATAGTTGAAAAACATATTGTCCGACGAAACCAGAGAGAAAAATCGCGAGTTCATATTCTCTCACTCCGCCACTTCCGTTCGCTGTACTTTTGCCATATCGCGAGAGACGAGCACGCGTTTGTCTGGTTCACATTTTGCTGGTTCACATTCGTGCTGGTCACGTTTCTGCCGGTGATATAGTAGTCGACTGGCGCATACACCAAGGCGCCAAGGGGGGTATACAGGAAGCGCGCTCGGCGTCGGAGATTTAAATTCCCTCGCTGCAATATCCGAATCGTTTGATGTTCCTTCCAAAGGCCGGCAGCCTGTACGGACGGAAGCCAACTTGGAAATGGCTTGCTGGACCAACCCCAACCGACCAGCCAGCCCTTGCCAAGGGCACTGGTCCCTTTGCGGAGTTCTCGCGTTGACGAACTAGTAGAAAGTACATGGGTGTCACGTATACATGTACATAAACATATATGCACATAATATCGTAGGGTGCAAATGTAACTTCGGCAACAATTATAAAATATTTATTGTTTGCCACTTAATTTCGTGATATTAAGTATATTTGGGAAGCAGAGGCGTCCAAAAGTACGGTGCTTTAGTAAATAATATTTCTGTGCTAGCGAATGGTATAATCGAGGGGTTGGTCACTGAGGTAATCTTTGTACAAGGGCTAGGTAATTCTTAGGGTAGTCTCAGATAATCTGAGGTAATCTAAGGTAATCGTGATACCATGCGCGATATATATTCAGTATATCTAACCGCCGAGAGACAACCAAATATCGGAAACGCAACCTTTCATATGTTTTCGCATCTATATGTCCGCCGAGCCGCCTACTCTGTGCTTGATTCTTTTGCTCTGTGCTAGTTTATTTTTTTTCTGGTTTTATTATCGAAATCGATCAAAATGGAAAATTCTGAACAATCATCGAGGGAACTACCGGCTGAAATCAATATGGAAAATACGGCATTGATGAATTTTGACAGTAAATTGAAATTTTTACCAAGTTATTTGATCGAACTGTTGTAGTATTAGGTAATCTTAAGGAATCTGAGGTAATTTAAAGGTAATCCGTATCAAGGGTAATTTTTGTACACTATAACTGCTAGTGACCAACCCCTCGGGTATAATATTATTTCGTGCATCATATATAGTGAATAATATCGTCGAAAACGAGAGATATTATTTGGTTGAATAAATAAAGTGTTTTAAACGTATACTGATTAACTTTTCAAATGCAAGACCATTCGAAACATTGCAACCCGTGCAATATATTGAATCCGAAATTTGATACTTTTAAGGAGATTTTTAAAATTATTTTTATACCTAAATCACGTTTCAGGAGTTTTATATTTTCGTTGCATATTCCAATATCCATATCGTGGCACACGTATTTTTTAATATCGCTTATCGCGCCTTTTGTCTCGTCACGCCGAAAGAGGAACGGAGCTTGAGATAGAAATGGGTAGCAGTTATGAATAATGG
Source organism: Ooceraea biroi (assembly GCF_003672135.1). Classification (NCBI taxonomy): domain Eukaryota; kingdom Metazoa; phylum Arthropoda; class Insecta; order Hymenoptera; family Formicidae; genus Ooceraea; species Ooceraea biroi. The sequence goes on from NC_039515.1 coordinate 2,942,305, forward strand.
ATAATGGCTCTATCAATAAAAGTCGTAGAGATGCATATATTGAAATACATGCAAATTTTCATCACGTACTATTAAAAATTGAGATAGAATTTTGATCTGTTGGTTTCTCTTCAGCGCGGGAAAAATGTTTTGTATTCCTGCTTCAGAACTGGGAGGTGATGAACACGGCGGTATTGACGGGGCGTCAGGTATCGCAGGGGATGAAGGTCTTCATCGTCAGTCAATCCGGCGCTGTAGCTGACGTCACACTGCAGTCGTCCTGTCATTCCGAGGACGAGAGTGTCCTCAAGGTAACAGTAGCCTTTCAGTATTTTTGGCAAACTGCTATTTGGGAAACAATACATTATTCACGAGCGTTAAATTGTTAAAGATATCGGGCACAGCTTGCGAGATATCTTATTTATGACAAATCGAGAAACAAACTGTAAGATCAAGAATATCTCAAGGGTATCTCGTTTTTGCTAGTCGCTGCAAAATACCAGTGGTTCGTTATTTAACAAAATTAATTTAAACTAATTTAATTTGTTGTAATATTATTAGAGTTTTACGACAATTTATAAACATATGTGAAAATTATGGAACGAACAGTACTCGATGTGTCAGCTTTTCATATCACTACAATAGATTGAATCGTTTGCCAAGTCTAAATACTGAACTCATGCTGGTAGTTTGCAAGGATTAATCACCACTTGAAGCTCGGTTACCGTTTAAATTCGCAGGTATCGTCCTCGTGCAGCAGTGTGTATGTGGATGGCTCGGAGATCAGAGGTTCCAGCAACGCGTCGGTCCTCGTTAAGTACGGCACGTATACAGGCTTGGCGCGGTTCACCGTGTGGATGCCCGAGTTCCCTCTGGAAGTAACTGTCGGTGACACACGGCTCAGCCAGATAAAGGGTTGGAAGGTGTCGGAGGAGCACGCGGCGGGCGCCAAGAGCAAGCGCAGCTTGTTGAACACGACAAAGACAGAGGAACAGACAGGGTCCTCGGCGGAATCGCCGTCTCCCGTGACCGCGCGAACGAAGAAAAGGAGCGCTGTCGAGCTCGAGGAATCGATAGAGGATACTTCCCTGGACGTGGACGACCCGGACGTGATCCTCGAGGAGGACGAACAGGAGGAGCGGAGCTTTCGCAACGGGAACGATCACGGATGGGATACTGTCAACACGATCGATCGGAATCCGGCTAATTGCAGATTGCGATTCCAACAGAGCCCGGTCGAGGTGCACGCCCGTTTCCTGGCGAACGATCATGACACGGGCCGAGAGTCGTACTTCGTTAATCGTCGCACTTGGCTGCGCGTCACCGACCTGGTGGCCGGCATGCTGCGCGTCTCCGATCCCAGAATAGCGACGCTACTTCAAGGTAGACTGGTACAGGGACGTGGGGTAGGTCGCACGGAGGTGCAGGTGCTGTCGCCGCTCACCGGTCGGGTAATCGGTGCGAAAGAAGTCAGAGTCGGCAACGATCGTGTGTCCGTGACGCGTCTATCCGTTCGAGTGGTATCCGGACTTCAGCTGAGCATCAGCCCCGACACCGCGATCGAGAACGGATACGTCGCCGAGACTTCAGTTACCAGGAGACTGACCGCTCAGTATCAGGCAAGATTATCACCGATTGAAATATTTGTCTTACTTATCTTGTCTAATATTATTGTTGTGTCATCCGTAACAGATGGCAATGTTCAATTTTTATTCAACACCGCATCATACCTCGATAAAACATTAATTATTTTACTTAATTACTTTTGTTTGTTCGCCATTGACAGGAGGGTCTACTGGACATTGACGTGGAGTTTTCGGACGGTACCCGCACGCCTCTGAGGGAGATCGCCGTGACCGATTACCACTTGCTGGTGGAGAGCTTGGATCAGGACGTCGTGGCATTCGCACCGATGGTCGCCTCGCATCACCCACGAGTGATTGCGATTGGCGAGGGCCGTGGCGACTTGCTACGCGTGAGTCTACAGCTCGACGAGTCCTGCCGGCTTGCTGGTAGACGATCAGGCAAGGGCTCCCAGAGAACAGCGGTTGCCGTTCTGGCAACCGCGACCGCTGGCGTTGAGGTGGATTTCGCGTCGAGCGACGTGCCCAATCGACCGGAATTCGTGCAGAACGACGGCGGCGGCACCGTCGGATCCCACCATCACAGAGAACGCAAAACCAGCCGGGGTGAAGTGGCGTCTGATCTGCATGACATTCTCATCGGTAAATAGATCCTGTTCTCCTTTGCTGCTTCTCTTTCGCTTTTTTTCACGTTCTCTTCTCTTTTTCCGCCTCTCTCTCTCTCTCTATGCTTTATAACTGCCGCGTATCGCACAGTATGCATCCTTGCCCCGCGCTTCTTAGCGGAAACTTTCCTCGCCGGAGAACTATTTGACTTGTACTCTATAAGAAGTTCCGTCTGTTTATGCGCGCCTTTCCTTTCGTAGTTTTCCTCCCATTTTTTTCTCCCTTTATGCTGAATGTCAAATGCCGTCTCCTTTTCGAAGAACAATCCGGTTGAGGAATCCTGAAACGTCATCTCGAAAAAAACATATGAGTCTTCCTCTTTTATTTCAGGTAGTCTGAAAGTTTCCGCGTAGACACCACGTATTTGTGCATCAGTGCAATGCCAAATCGCAAATGCAGTATCTCTCACATCCCGTAATCATTAGACTGAAAGTGCAAATGTGCATTCGCTATTCACTCCTTGCTCGATCGCCTCGACTTTTGCATGCCCAATGCAGCACATGCAGTCTTTCTTTGTCTAGCTTAGAAGAAGTCTGGGGGGGGAGAAAAAGTTTTCGGCGGCTTTCTAACTCAGCACAAACACCCTGTCTCACTCTATCCTTTCTCTCTTTCTCTCTCTTTGTTTTTTCTGTGCAAAGGGTTACCGCTGAAAGACGAGAAAGATGGGCACGAGCACGAGCCTTTGGTGCAGGCACGGCAGCATCGCACGGCTATAGCTAATGGCATGTCTTCAGGGGGTATGGGCGTCGTCGGCGTGCGTCATCACGGCGTCGGGGCGCGCATGAGTCCGCTCGAGATCGGGATGTACGTGCTGCTCGCGGCGTTCTGCTTCGCGATCGTTGTCTTTGTCGTCTCCTGCGTGGTATACGCCAGCAAGTTCAAGCCACAACCGCCGGACTCACCGCTGACCGGCTCGGCCGTACCGGTGCTCTCGGGCGCGGGTGCGAGGGCACGCGCCGCCGCGAACCAGCTGGCGTCCGGCAAACGGCAAACACCTCGTGAATCGACCACCAACGCACACGACTGGGTATGGCTGGGAAGAGCGACTCTCGAACGTGCCGCCTGCGGTCCGCAACAGGTACGTTGATCAGTGAAATGGTTTGAAAGTGATTAAAAAAAAACGATTCACCAACGGTCACCGTATTAATACTAGTTTATCAGATTTTCGAACAAGCGTAGCTAATTGTACGTTAGGTAATCGCGACTGATTGCTCGGTTGGCGTTATAGGTACGCGTGACGAGTAATCCGCTGGCCGGTGAAGCGGAACCCGAAGCCGAACTGGGCACGTGCTTCGACAATCCGAACCACATCGAGTTGCCGTCTGTTAATCAACGACCTAATGGCGGTGGTACCAGCGCCATTGACACCACGACTTACTGTAAGAAAGACAGAGTAGCGCGTAGTTTCGCGGCGAAATCCGCCGTCAAGCCGTCGGCGGTGATAACACCTACCACTTCTACAACGGCGACAACATCAGCGTCGATGGTGACTCCGGTGATGATCACCACGCGGAATGAGTAATTATTGAACGTTATCTTTTCTTTTACCTGAAGGATTCCATTTTTGAAGATTATTCTTTAAATATTGTTATATATCAATTAACAAGGAACATGATATTAAAAAAAAAATTGTTACTCAGTATGTAACTTATAATATGATGAACGAAACTTTTTTGCAGCAACGATGACATTCCCCCGCCCTTGCCGCCGCACGGAGTACCTACCGCTATCTCGGTATCGACAACATCGGCGACTGCGGGAACGGCGATGACGAACAGTGCCAATAACGGCAATACAAGCGAGGATTACAAACCGCCGGTACCGCCGCATAGGAACACAGGGGTGAACGTGCGGCTACCAGAACCGCCGCGGAAGCATCGACACAGGGCGTCCAGTGGCGGCAGCGGCAGCCATCACGGGAATAATCATCGACACAGCGGCAAGCCGCCGCAGCAGTCGAATCACAACGTAGTCAAACCGCACGGAAAGGCCAGAGTGGACAACGCGAACAACAAACAGAACGGAGGTGAGGACGAGGAATTCGTGGAGCTGGTGAATCACGACGACAACAGACACCACGCGAAGGACGCCGGCAGGTCCCGAGAGATCAAGAGGGCAACCATAGTCGGTAATCCGATGTTCTCGTCGTTCTCCACGTCTGCCGTGGTCTCCACGGTCTCGAACTCGTCTATTCCTACCGGCGGCACGGCCTCATCCACCACTACGTCCCCGCCGTCTTCGTCACCGTCCGCCTCCTCCTCGTCCTCCGCCTCCTCCACTGCCTCGTCCTCTTCTCAGGAGCAGGAGGAACCGGTGCCGCTCGACGACCTCAATCTGGGTATGGACTACAACCAGATCATGCAGTACTTCGACAACCTAAAGGAGTCGAATGCCTAGGTAGAGCCGTTCGACCTCTTTGAAGGTCGAGCAGTAGTCAACGTCGATACGAAACATCGGGATCCTCACTAGTAGACACAGGCCGAATCGCTCATCCTCGCGCTTCTTCTCTCGAGGAGAATTCTGTCGAGGATGTCCGCGACAGCTCGCGAACGGGAACGAGATTCCGCTACGTCAACGACGATTTCCCGAATGTTTCGTATTTTAGACTATAATCTAGTCAGCTTCCTAGCAGCACATCAAGAATAACGCGCAAATACAAATACAATACACACACACACACACACACACACACACACACACACACACACACACACACACACACACACACACTCGCGCGCCTCTCGCGCCACAAACGCATACACAAATCCACGTACGCGCTCGTATTAATGAAATTAAGAAAGAGATAACTTCTTTCACACACGATTTATACAGTCTCTTGACAATTTGTTACGACCGCTAACAGTTTTCGGACGCAGAGGGTAAAAGTTCCTGCATTATGATATAATTTGCCGTGATACATTCATATTTTTTATCGCGCGCCGATACGTAAATAATGATACGTAAAATATAATAAGACGAAGAAGTTTTATATTATATCAATATCTTACAGCTCTCCGATACACGCGAAGAGGATATAAACATATATATGCATATATTTTCACTATATTTTTTTACGAATTTTTTACGAATTATCATTATCAGTGATCCGACATTTTCCTTTTTTGCTGACTTGGTTTTGCTATTTTCATTTGAAATTCTTGTTACGTTTTTTAATAGCTGAATTTTGTCTATTGTCGCCTGGCAACATTTAATAGATTTAATCTGTTGTAATTTTACCTCTTAAATATGCATATGAGAATATTATTGGAATATCGTGACTGCGAAGACTTGTTGGCGTAATAAATAGTCGGAGCACTGTTCGTACACGCAAGAGGCTTTAAAAAAAACTGACTGTCGGTGGCCAGTGGGGTAGGTAGATCGCTCGCTCGACGACGAGCGTCACACGATGTTCCGACGTTCCGTTCCTCGCTGCGAGCTTTTTTTTTGTTTTCTGCAGGACCATTGTCGGTCCTCGCTCTTGCCCCGCGCCATCATGATCTCTCGCTCAAACCCTTCCTCCGCTATCATGATTTCTCCCCTGGTCGAGTCACAAGAGATGAATATCCTTACGACGTTTTTTACTTTCGATCGCGCACGATTAATTGCAAAGAATTCTCTGGCTTGTGCTATTCTCATAAATTTTCCAAATGTACTATACTTAGCTTTGTGTTATGATATATCTAGCGGCAGAATCCTTCAAATTTCAAAAATTTGAAAATCTGATTTTCCGATTTTGCGCAAGAAATTTGTGGAAAATAACAAAAGAATAAAAATTTTATCGTATCATGTTAACGAATAATCTCTATATTTAATAAAAATACATCAATATTATCGCAAAACTAATTTCAATCATCAAAAGACCGTTATGTTTTATCTGCCGTAAAAAAAAGGAAGATTTTACGTGTTGGATCTTTCATCTTGAATCTTCCATTCACTGAATACTCGCTTTATACGTGGCACTGTCAACAGTGAATTGTGCAATTCGCTAAACTTGTCAATCAGTAACTGGGTGTATGACCAGACAGAAGTCAATATACGATGCGCGATCAAATTTGACGAGCACGTTTGCCTCGCGACTCGACCGGATCGCATTGGAGAAGATATATTTATTCGATCGACCATACGTCGTAATGTTTGTAAATTTTGCTTTGTAAGACTGTGTACATATATACATTATACATATACGCGCTAGCGCATATATTAATTATGGACTTACAGGTTTAAAGTTACATTTGTATGGCTAATAGGGAATCGCGAATCGTTCCGCGCGTCGCTCGACGAAAAAAAAAGAACAGTCAGATATATTGAAGGAGGAGACGTCGACGACGGAAATAAGCGTATACGTTAGACACTACGAACGCTGCTCTCTGACATCGCTTTCGAATTATCCTACAGTCCCCTCAAGACCACGTAAATTCCATGAAATCCTTCTAGGTACCTCGCGCGTACTCGTAATCAGCAGTTTTTATTATGCCGAAATCCCCGCGCGTATTTTCGCCACGTGAATGCATCCGCAAGCGTATGTGACATCGTTAGGTGAGATCAGTATCATGGAGCATCTAGATGCTAGTACCTAGATGTATAACGCACGCGTAGACGCGTGCCTAGGTACGGTATCGAGATACGGTATCTCAATCGAGAGCATTTTTGCTTTGAACATTTGTATCTAGGTACTGTATCCGAAATATTGTAATATGTATATACATATGTACTTGCCATATCAAGTGTATAATTGTATATTTATCGTGAAACACTCATCTACGAGATATCGAAATCGGTCGAAGCATTCTATGCAATAGGAGGAAGTCCTACATAGAGATTCTAGTTCGTTTAGTAATGCGTTTCTATTTATTTACTAGACTTATGATTATTACTTTGTGATAATTGTTTAATGTTTAGCAATATTTGAGATATTTTATATGCGTACCTTAAGTGATATCTGAAAGAATATTGTATCGTTATGTTGCCACATCATTAGCATGTACGTTTGTACCTAGATACAAAGAAACTTGTAAAAGTGTATATAAACTAAATGAACGATATTAAAATGGCTTATTTTAATGAAAATTATATATTATAAATCATTGCCAATGTCGAACAAGCGAGAAATAATGGAATAATTATTAGTTAACATGTTTGAAACAATAATTCTTTAAAATCTTGATTAATAATTCATCAACTCTTTCTTTAATTCACTCATTAATCAGTATTGTATAAAAGAAGCAAAACTGTATATAACGCGAAACGAAAATTAAACTGTGAAACATGTTTCATATTTTTTCCTAATCATATAATTAACTTCGTCATTTAATTTAATCTCTTAAACGTAAGAGATAATCTTAAAGATTCTGCACGATCATTAAATAATCATCACAGTGTGTTTGTTTGGTTTATACGCGCTTTTACTCACTTATATATAACAGCGAGAAGAAAACGTAAGAGAAAGAAGGTTCCGTTTGTTCTTCCCAGTCGACTAAAACTAGTTAGCAACTCATACACAGTCGTCCCATTGTTTTCCATTAGAAAACTGATCACCGCGAAACGATCGAGTGCAAAGAAAGCAAGAATACTAGGCGTGAAGTGAACAACCTACTCCAAGGATCAACCAGAAAACCTATTAATTATGTATGCATCTAAGAACTACGTGTCTAAGTATGTATGTAACTATGTAAGTTGTGTGTTAGCACATCGCGTGGGACAATAGTGATCCAATCCATCGGCGGCGAACGGCGAACGCGGCGCCTCGTTATCGCAATAGCACGGTGAAACGAATGAATGTAATACACGATTGTGAAAGATTGACGAAAAAAATCGAAATAACGTCGGACTATCCCGCCGAGAATCTAGTCTTTTTTTAGCGTAATTTTACTATAGTATATATATACATATTATATATATAATCAACGTAAAGTGTACGATCTACGTTGCCTTTCGCCCGATGATAATATAATATATTATCTCTTTATTTGTCCCGCGATCATTATGCGTATAAAGCTTGATGTATATACAATCAACCCTTTAACCGGTATGGCGGAAACCAATGTTTTTCATTCATTACGCTCTTAGAATTGTTCAAAGGAAAACTATTGAGACGTATCTATCGATATTTTTTATGACTGGCTAATTTCGTCTTGCGCAAAATGGAAATACAATGGTACAGCATTTTGTTACGATACAAACAGTGCGGTAAATTTTACTAATTGGAAACATGATAGGAGACGCTTAGTGCAATAACGTTTGAAGCTACAAGAAGATATAAATATATAAATATATACATAGTCTCATATCATATCGTAAGACTGCGCCATTTAATCGAGGGTTGAATAACTTTCGATGGCAGAAAACGCGTTTTCCTTTCAAACTAACTATCGAATTTTTATGAGTTTTATGAGGCCAATCGCTTTATCTCATTTTGTTTCTCTCCTTCGAATGGACGTAGAAGCGATCAAACTCATTAGCGGACACGGCGAAAACTTGTACGAATCGATCATATCTAAATATCAAGCGAGACAGGCGCGCGCTAATCGTTCATAGCCATTATCTAACGAGTTTGATATAAGGGCACCCTCGGTGATTATCATGATGCCATAGCGTTTACTTAGTCTTACTGAGAGTGATCGAAGTCAGTGGCTTGTATGTTAGTACATATATATATCATCGCGTGATACATACTAAACACACAGAATAGACGAGACTTCATGTACATACGCACTTCTAATTCCACGTCACTTAGATGAAAAACTCGTGCTTCTGTAGTGTCGACATGCTCGTCGCGAATAAAGCCACGCCGAAAAACGTATTCTTCTCAATATGATCCAACGATTCCTGGCAGGATTTTTGCTCGCGCAGAATATTGTACAAGACAGCAATTTTTTCTTGTACTTCCTCTTTTATCGTTTTAATTTAATTTTTTTTTCCTTAAAACATTTGCAATACTAAGAGCACGAAAAGTTGTATGCAGTATGTTTGCAATACTAATTACTGGATCGCGTTCAGGGATCGTTGGTAATTTCCTCACATCTCTCTACCCCCATATTTCCCACGATTCATCCGATTCATCTAATTCCTACTCACGACCAATGTAATAAGCGATGGTGGATGACACACGTTGCATTTGTCTTTCCACGCCTCCTTTCCTGTCGAATTCTTGTCGATTAAAGATAGACTCATCGCTGACTCTGCATCCGCACACATTCCTCAGACACGATGTCGCCCTATTAACGTTAAGTGTGATGCGCGGAACTGAAGGAAGAAAGAAAGAAAGGAGGAAAGAAGAAGCGATAATTAGTATAGTTACTAATTGTGCTCGCGACGATGACGCTTGAGCGACGTCGTCGGCGAGCGAACGCCGACGATGGCGGTGGTGATCGCGTCTACGACAACGATAGTACGACGCAGGTGTCCTCCGAATTAGACAATTCTAGAAGATGATGATCGTTGATGTGCAGGAGCTCATGAGATTTCAACGGTTGTCTCGACAAATTCCAAAGTATAAAGCGGAAGAATTATTCTCACATTTTCTCATTCAAGACAAACATCTTTTCCACATTTGGAAATATCATGCGTCACATGTGTAACATCGGATCTATATTTTTCAAAATTTAAGACCGATTTAAAATAAGGTTTTTAACTGCGCATATATCACCGGAAAGGCTACATTGAATTACCTCGACTAGTTAAAACAAGCTTGAAACGTCCCATCTCATTCTGAAATCTCATGAACTTTCGTTCCGAAATAATTGAAGAAAACATTTTCATTAATAATGTTCTCTTTATTCTAAAAATTCAAAGGCGCTTTGCTCGTTTGTACTATCACAAGCGTTGTATCAGCACGAATATCAGAGCCATTCCATGATGCCGGATGACAGATTTTGCCGACTTTACTAATCAATGAACAGTAAAAAAAATGATGAGAGTGAATGTCATGCGTAAGTGACTTACGCATTGATGTTCGACATCCATTTTCTCGTTCAAGGAACAGAAATAAGCAGCGTATTAAATCTGATACTTCTTGCCTTCTTATTTTCTTCACAGTAGATCTCCATTTTCATAATTGCCATTCATCGCAAGTTCGCGAGAGATGAACCGTAATCGCAAAGGCAGCTTCTCTGAAACCCATCACATCCGGAACTGTGGAATGACCGTCATTAGTAGAAGTATTATCATCATCATCATGTCTATTATCGATACTCTACTGCTATTGTTACCTACCTGTAGTACTATCATTATATTATTGTCATCGTTGCCGTTGCTGTTATTGTTACTGAGATATTGTTGCTGCTGTTGCTACTGCTATTACCATCGCCACGTCGATCGCGCGTGCGTACACCCTGGGGGAGACACGAGGCGTCGTTGACGTCGCCGTCGCCGTCCTCGTCGCCGTGGCCGTCGTCGTCACCGTCGACATCGATGTCGGCGCCGCCGATACGCTAATTATAACAATAAGATACGACTATCGCCTATTCAATGTACAATATGTAGTATTTACCTGTTGTTACCATCAAACCGTCATCAAAGATATATAAAAATATTGTAATTGTAACATATCGAACTTCTCTCTAGTGTTACTCTTCTGATTCGTGTCACAAGTCCTTTTTCCTGATCGCAACCTCGCTCATATCGTTACACGGTTATGACAAACTGACGTTCTGAACGATTCGACTGCAATACGTTTTCTTGAGATTTGCTTCTTTCTGTCCTAGAAATTATAAAAAAATTATAAAAAAATGTGACGTAAGACAGAATCGCGAGATAGATCTGTAAGACATGTAATTACGACTGCAGCATAAAGGCACAGAGGTTTTGGTTAGCTTTTGTATTTAACTTACTTTATAATTCCAACAAAAAGCAATATGGTAAATAAATTGTCACTTGGTGCGTGTATTATGCTATTTATTGATTTTTATATAGAAAGAAATCGTCGAAGTTATTTCGCAAAGTAGATTTGAATTTGAACATGGAGGCGTGGCGTCGCGTAGCGGAATTTTTATGGAAACTTCCAAGAAAGTCCGTCACGAGTGGTTGCTATCTATCACTATCTTATGTTCAGTAATTGTAGGGAAATTAACCTAACCTACGTCTACAAATGTTAACAATTAGTTATCGATGTTAATCTGCGTTTATTTATCTGTTTCATCGTAAGATTTTATGGACGAATGCAGATAAATAAAATAGATTGATTGATTCTTCACTCAAAATCATTCGCAACACTTGATGTAATTGCAATCGCAAATAATTATAACCTAAAAGAGTTCTATCCCTGATACTCAATAATGATGCTGGCATTCAGGAACCTGGGGCGAACTTTACTTTCCAGTAAGTTTTTCAGATAATACTTCTGTGAGAAGAAACTGCGTTAATATAATAATTCTTTCTGTAAATTCGATTTTCATTACTTTTCACAGCATACCAATGCGTGTCAAAAACACCAGCCACTGGTTTAAAAGTCTTTCCTCGTCCGATGGAGTTTGGAGGTAAGTAATTCATTTATCTGTGACATTTACATCATTATTGTTATACGAGCATGTTGACTAGCATGAATAGAGGGAGATCGCCAATAATATATACTGATTTTTCAATGATGATTGCCAACGTTGCCAAATTTGTTGAACAACATGAAATAAAAGTGCTCTGTTAAACAATTAAATATACATTGTGCTCTAATTTGTATTTGATTGCCAGAAATTGAGTACCCTGAACGACGAAAACTCAGAATAATGGAAAAAGTGCCGCAATTCCCAGCTGGAATGCGTCCACCTAAAATGCAAAAGCGACTGAGATACATGCGAGGCCCAGAACAAATCCACAACAGTCTCTTGTACAAGCAGTACGGTATCGTTGTAAGTCTCTGTCGAACGCAATGGTTAAATGATCGAACGGAGCATCTCGCTATTAAGAATTGTTATCGCGTTCTTGAATGCCACAGGCTACGGGAGGAGGTAGACTGAGACACGGTCATTTTGAGATGATACGTTTAACGCTTGGCCGAAAACTCAATCAAGACACGATGTTTGCAATTTGGCGTGTGGATCCACCATGGCAGCCAGTCACGAGAAAGGTGACGGATATAATAGAGATTAGAGCGTACTGAACCTATTACATTTTTGTACTGAACTCGTTACACTTTTCTCAGGGACAAGGACAACGAATGGGTGGTGGTAAAGGTTCCATTGATCACTACATCACTCCCATTAAGGCGGGACGTGTCATCATTGAAGTCGGCGGTTGTTGCGAATATTTTGAGGTATTTTAATGGCTTAGATTATCTCTTCTCAATATTTTTCAAAGTATCCATTTTTATTTTTATAGTAACTAATGAGTATGAGTAAATATATATTAATATTTAAAATCTCCTTCTTAGATAAGGAAGGTACTGAATCAAATAGCAAATCAATTGCCGTTCAAAGCTAAAGCTGTCAGTCAAAGAATATTAGACGGTGATGCAGCCAAAGAAAAGTGGAGGGAAGAAAATAATCAACATCCTTGGTCCTGGAAATACATGGTTCAAAATAACATGCTCGGTTGTCATAAATGGATATCGCCGTTTGACAAACATTGGTTCAATAAGTACTTGTAAATAATAGTGAAGGTTTGCGACGATAAAAAGGAGTATTCTTTTATTTCTCCCTGCCTCATAAAATCACTTTGGTAAGACTGAAAAATTCCCCAAAAAATCCAGCTGATATGATACACGACGTGTCATAAATAATTGATCATTTATGTAAAAAAGGGCTGTTTCACGCGTGTTGCGATACCGTATTTTGCTTGAATTTGCATCTTTGATTATTTAAATGTAGACCGCTAGTGTTATTGCATTTACACCTGTTGTCAGAAATTAGCGCCACCACTAATGAAGATCTGAAGCTTAGGTGGAGCATACATGACTTTTCGGTGTTTGTGAGGTTAACAACGTCATATGAAAAGATAAACGCAATAAAATGTAAGTATAAAACTGCGTATTGACATGATTACATTATTTGATTATAGTAAATACAATTTTACTAAAAACTTCCTCAATTCGGTTACATACGTTTACTGTGACGTGTTATATTTATTTGTAATCTGTTAAATGCAATTTTACAAAATCAAACATTACATGAAACATATATGTTTAATCAAATAATACAATAAATTTCACAGTTTAGTCTGCGAGATGACATTATAATTAGATAATGTTACAATTCTAGATGACAAAACTGTTGGAATGGTTGTCGGGTGCAACTGTGGCTTGCGGCTTGTGGGTTGCTATGCTTACAAGCAATCTTCCTCTTTTTAAGCAGTCGCACGAAATTATACTTTTCCTTCCAGTCATCTGTCTGTTCCTTTTTGGCCTATACGCAGCTACTGTTATTCTGTACAGAGTATTTACCTTTAATACTTGTAAAAGTGCAGCCATCGAACTCCAGCAAGTAAGTTCAGCTTTTATTTAAGGAACTTTCCTGCAGAAATATTGTTATTACTAATCTTAATCTTGTTACTTTCATTTTTTAGCAAATAAAAGAAGCTAAGAAAGATCTGCAAAGCAAAGGTGTAACACTGTCGAGGGCTACTAGTTCTTAAAGAAGAAAGAACTTTTGTAAATAAAACACAGCGATCTGTGCAGTTTGTACGTTTTCTGAATTTTTATATGCATACGACCATATTAATTTCATAACGTTATAAACTGTATGTGATGATATGCATTTCTCTTTAAGCTAACTTATACTTCTTGCTCTATTTATAGAATAATTGGTGGAACGTAAATAAAGAATAACGATGTCTGTTGCATATGCGTATATAACAAAATAATATTTGACCATTTTTATTTACGAGTTGCTTACTGGTAGTGATACAACGGATCCACTTGCATTTTTGTAAATTGTAATTTATTCATTTATGCTATGTATTACAAGAGTGTGTTGAGCACACAACGGAGAGTGTGTTCATTAACAGCAGTTCTTCTATATTAATAATTTCTCTATATTTATAAAAAAGGGAAATAAAACTCGGATTCAGCACAACAAACGGATTGGAGCTTTATGCATACTAGAACTCTCCAATGAGTCATCTTTTATACTTTTTTTTTCTTCTGTACTAAATTATAAAAGCAATGAAAATATTTTTAGATATTTATTATTTTTAATGATACTTCAATAAGTAACTGTATGATACAAATTCTCAAGAACTCAGAATTTCCTGCTTATGTAACGTGCATGCATACGTACTTATGTATGTATGTAATTTGTTATCAATTCTGATAAATCCAAATTACTTTTTCTGTTCCTACAGAAAACATGTTAAAATTTCTTTCATCCGATAAAAAGGAATACAGCCAGACAGATCGTACATATAATAAATTATACTATTTCATAGACATAGTTTTAACGCAAATCTAACATAATATTGTATATAACGGTTATTCAGGTCATGATCGTTTTGAAAATATTCAATAGATAAGTGTTTTATTGTTCTTAAATTATGGATTCCGATTGACTTGATATTGATCTTATCATTCAAAGGTTCTTATTTAATATTTATATCAAATTGTGATTATTGAAACCAAATAAAATAGGAACAAAATTGTGCGTGGCAAAGCAGTTCTCTCTTTCATAACAGAGTGTTACAATTCGTTCGATTTCAGCATGCAAGAAAACTATTAATGTTTAAATAATCAGTTTTTCGTGATTATCATGTAAAAGATACTTTCTGTTGTATATACATACATAGGTACGAATATACGCAGGTATATGCACACGCATATACGTATGCATATATATGCGATTGTACATGATGGATGCACTCTATAATTTTTACATCAGAAAGCCCCACAAATGTACAAAGCGTACTCATTATACCTACACGCAGATATTTAGATATGTATAAAACATACCTATAACATGAGAGTGAACATATCTTCGATCTATATGCTCAGCCCTCGATATATAACTACTGCAAGGTATTATTCTTTTGTTGCAGTATTTCATAACACGTTAGGCTTTCTCATATAAAAACATAATTATATTGCTCCAATGTATATTAAAGAAACCAGAAGATTCTTAGATTGGTAGAGCACTTGTAGGCTGTAAGGATGGATTTTTTTTGTATAATATATACGTTCTGCAGTAAGCAACAATTCTTTCTTTCGTAAACACATGCGTTACATGTTAAATGAAAAAGAATGTATTTTAATTTTTAAAAGTATGAAACAATGCTCGAGAAAAGAGTTGACGTATACGTAAAGTTATGAGGGGGTATGCGTTTTTTTTAATCGTAGATTCAATCACTTACCAAACACACCAGGGTTTTTATCTACACAACAAATAAAATAGCATAGATATTGTGTATACCTATATACAAAGTAAAGATGATTATTGTTAAGGTCAAAATGATAATGGTGCGATTATCCACCCTTGTTCAGTCCATTGTTTTTCTGTTCCTTCCTGCTCGGAACTCTTGCGCGAATAATCGTGTGAGCGATTCAGTCGTCGAGATTTTGCGAGAGCAGAAAGTTAGCAGCGAGATTTTCGTTCTTTTCACAGGCGAAGTACGCTTGTACAACTAAATGTTCCGGGAAACCTAGCGCCTTCAACCTCTCGATGGCGTCTCTGTCCTGTGGTGTTATCTGAATTAAACCAGGCCCCACACCCGCCGCCGCGCCCGTGCCAGCCCCCCCGTTCACGGCACCCCCTGCGCCTGCGGTTGCGGACGCTACGCCACCGCCGCCTCCTCCGGATGTTGGTAAAACCCGCGCCCCCGCTCCCGTAGTAGGCTCCACTGTACGAGGGAAGAACGGAGAAATTAAGTCAATATTATTATTGCATCAGCGTGTTACAAAGAATGACTATAATAATGACTATGCTCTTCGAGCACTAACCAGCTTCGTTGAGCATGCGTACGAACGCTTCCTGATTCTGAGAAATGAGTTGCAAGAGGGCAGGATTGGTAGATCCGATTTGCTGAAGCAGACTGTTCAGCAGCTGTGGATTCTGTTGAATGACTTGGCGCATCTGTTGGAACTGTGGCTGCATGCGCAGGAAGGCTAATGGATCTTGACTCTGATCCTGGAGTTGTTCTTGAGCCTCTGGCGGGTCCTCAGGCGGGTCCTCGAAGAGCTGCGCTGGTATACCCGTTAGCAGGTACTCGACAGCTCTATCTGGGTTGTTAAAACTCGCACGTAACGCTTGCACGACCTGTTCGCGTTCGTACCTGATGCAAACAGGAATAATAAGACAATAAGGACGTCGTATTTACAGAAAGAATAAATTATCATGCAGTTAGGTCGTTTCTCCACACGTACCCCATATCCATGATGTTGTTTACCATAGTGTTATAATCCTCTCCCATCAGCAAGGCACTTTCTGCTTGGCCAGCCGCTGATGTAGCCGCTGCTGTAGCCGCTGCTGCTGCGGGTTGTTGTTGTTGCTGCTCTTGCACAGTACTAGCTGCTCGCGATGTATCTTGAACAGTAGGGTTTGAACTAGGTTGCGTAACTGCCACGCTGTAATGCAAAAATGACGTGAGGCGTGAGATATAAAAAATTTCCACAAATTCTTTACACGCGATGTACGTTAATAATTTATATCCTTCAGAAATCGATATCACGTTGAACTTGAACGGTATTTGCCACATAATTTATTACACAGCTAGAATTACAATATAATATTGCAATAAAACGAGGGTTTCAGATCTGGCATTTGTAGGCGCTTGAGAGGTAAATTAAATTGACGTTTAAATCACCTAGAAGTAGATTCTTCCTTGTTGTCGCTTTCCGCACGCTGCTGATCCTCACTTGTTTTGGGAGTAGCACCAGCTTTAGGCTTAGTTACCATAACAACTATAAACTTCTTTTCATCGATATTATATTCTGTTAATGGCTGCTCATCTGCTAATATTTTCCCTGTAAATGATTGCATGTTGTCACGATCTCAGGGGTAACGCGTCTAACGTGCATCTTAACGTATCCGCACGATAGCGGACTTAACCTATGAGCATTTTTTTGCAACATCATTCTTATTCCTCAGCGAGATATATTTAAACACACACACACACACACACTACGTGATGTTCAGCGTGTTACAAGAAGGCGTACGCTGATACGGGCTAAATGAACGCCGGGCGCTCCGAGATGAATCGTTCCGGATGGATTTAGGTTATTTTATTTAATTCTATTGCTTACCAGCGTATATCAGTTTCTGATGCTCGGCGGGGAAACCTTTTTGCGTTTCGATCTTCTCCTTGAGTTCCTTGACCTGATAATGACAATTAGATGGAGATTTTTATTTGTTGAACCGCTTAAAAATGCCAATTCTCTCTGGTTAATGCCATCTGATTTTACTTACAGTTTGCGACGAGTCGATCTCTATCGTAAACGTTTGCTGCTGTAAGTTTTTCAGAGTTATAATCATATTGCCGAGGTGGTGAGTTCGCTGTATGTCAAACAATTGCAAAATTAACCCCGAAAGTTTTTTCACGATAAGAATAAAACGGTGTTTTGGTAGAGATTTTTTCGGCGATGAGTCGGCACTGCCTTAAACAGTTCGCAAGTATATATATGTTACAACTTGCGACAGTGTGTGGAAAACATATGATGATGATAAAAGAACTAGCAACGACTACCAACCACTGAATGCTATTGGTCAGAGAGAAGTTGAGAGCAGTTAGGCCGGCGATCTAGTGACTTTCGTGGATACTGGGCAGTAAACCACGTGGGCAATTATTACATAGTAACATATGATATATAAACTAAAATATACAATACAAAGTTGCTTTCCATAATAATTTTACTGAGAAATCTCAAGTAAGAATCTCAAAAAGTTTTTATATATGGTCAGCAGCAAAAAGTAATAAAAATTGCTAAACACGCGATAGTGAAAAAAGATCTCCAAAAGGAAGTAAAGTGTACCAATGTCATACAGTGTTCATGAGCACCCTACCTAAGTACTAATCGTGCCTCGTGCCC
Organism: Ooceraea biroi; assembly: GCF_003672135.1. Taxonomy (NCBI): domain Eukaryota; kingdom Metazoa; phylum Arthropoda; class Insecta; order Hymenoptera; family Formicidae; genus Ooceraea; species Ooceraea biroi. The sequence continues at coordinate 2,960,470 of NC_039515.1, forward strand.
AACGTTGCTTCAATGATCAGACGAGAACTGATATTCTCAACGTGGTATGGTTGGCTGATAAGAACACGTGTTCATCATGAGGAAATACTTTAGCGAAAAAAAATATAAAAAGGTTAGGATGTGCCAACGTGCCCCTGAGTCGATGCCCCTCATGGTACAACCGGTCGGGGGGGGTCCTTCCACAATGCCCAACGAGACCCGGGGGGTTTTTTAGCGCGAAAGAATCCCGTACACCGTCGCCTCCCTGTCCCCGGGGGTGGCTAGTCATTTTTGAAGATTTCTCTCTTCCGTAAAAAAAGGATGTGCCAACGTCACACGGTGTTCCCAAGCGGTCACCCATCCAAGTACTAACCGTGCCCAACATTACTTAACTTCAGTGATCGGACGAGAACTGGTGCTTTGAATGTGGTATGGACGTTGCCTGACAAGGTGTGTTTTTATTATAAAGAAATTGTACAACTTCAAAGAAAATAAAAAAAAGTTGGAATGTGGCAACGTCACACGGTGTTCCCAAGCGGTCACCCATCCAAGTACTAACCGTGCCCAAAATTACTTAACTTCGGTGATCGGACGAGAACTGGTGAGAGAGACGAGAGAAAATGTGTTTATTTAAAGCAATAAAAAAAACAGTAATACATTTAAAGGCCAATAAACTAAACCTAACAAACGATATATTTATAAATAATCTACGGGCTCGCATGAGCTTCTCTTAGAAAGTTACAATATTAAAATGATGCAATATGTGTCGAACAAAACCATATGTGTTTACAAAAAAAGAATTGCGTCGCCAGAGCTTAACATTATCAGTCTTTCAATCCAGGCAAAAAGGCTAAAAAAAATCCTGGTACTATGACAATTGTGTGTTAACATAAATAAACTCTACAACAACAAAACGAAAAACAAACAAAGATAAATAATTTTCTTATGTCTAGCAATACAAATTTTACGTTGACGTGATAAATAATACTGCTCAGATAGTCAGTCACATTGTTTTGTACATTCTTGTATCAGTACTATCACTTACGACCTAGTCGTGTTAGGAGGATCCAGCCACCAGTATTTTCCGTAATTTTTGATATTTTTATCTATAGTAGGTATGTCCATACTATATCGCAATATTGCATTATCCCTTAAACAATCTATATTCGAATTATACTAAATTGTTTTAACATTTTTATGTCGAGATATGTGGTAAATTATTGGTATATTGTTCTTATCTTGGATGTATCCCTCTCCGTCAAGATAGAGAAACGCTTCGGGAGGGATATATCCTGTGGTGAGAGTTTTTTTATAATATTCGGGGTTGGGAAAAAGGGCACTGAATATTAGGCTATTTTGCGTTACATCGATCGCGTTAGCAAAATGATCTCTCGTTAATTTTATTATAAAATTATCTATTCTTGGAATTTTTGCCTCCTCATATATCTTTTTATTGCTGTAGGCTCGCTTATAATCATATTCCGCGTTAGCGAACATCCGCATACAGATTCTTAAACATTTTCGTTCAAATAATCTTAATTTTTCCATTTGAGAAGCGGAGATATTGTACCAAATGGGACATCCATATGTAAGGATCGGTCTTACCAAGAGTTGATAACATATTAGTTTTATTTTTTTATGCAAAATTCTTGAATACAATAATTTTTTATGCTTAAAAAATGCTTTCCTCGCTTTAACTAACTGTGCTTCGACATGAGCATTAAACTGAAGTCTATCGTCTATATAAACTCCAAGGTATTTTACACCATTTTTATGCGGAATACAGTTCTCTCTATTCTCACCTACTGTTATCGCAAAACATTTGTAATTATTCCTTACGTTTCTATTCGCAAAATCAAGCCTAGGTCTATATAATACCGTTTCGCATTTATCTATATTGATTTTTAATTTCCAAGATTTATAATACGAATGGATCCTTGCAAATCTATCTTGCAATCTATTCTGTATTCTAGTAGGCCATTTATCAGCAAGATAAATGACCAAATCATCAGCAAAGGATATTGAGTTTATGGCATATTCAGCTGTTGTATTAAATAGATTTAAAACATCAGACGTATATATATTCAATAAAAGCGGTGAAGTTACTGTTCTTTGCTGTAGTCCGTTTTCTATATAAAATTCATTGGTCGATGTGTCTGCACCGATAAAAGTAACAAATGATCTTTCGGTTATCATTTTCCAAATTAATTCAATCATGTGTACGGGGAATGCTTTTTGCTCAAGCTTAACTAACAAACCATTGTGCCAAACTGAATCGAAGGCCTTTTCTAAGTCAATGAAGCATGCTCCCACACATTTCCCATCATTTAACGCCCAGCAGATGTCCGACGTGAATTTATTAATCGCGTGAATCGTAGAGTGTCTTGCTCGAAAGCCGAATTGGTTTTCCGGTATTATTCCCTTTTGTGCACATATTGCTACTATCGCATCCTTGATAATCATTTCATACACTTTACTAATATTTGGTAATAGGCTTATCGGTCTATAACTCGTCGGATTTGATGGATCTTTATCTTTTTTCAAAAGTGCTACAATCATTGCCTTCTTCCAATGGTGCGGATAATGTCGGTAGTTTAATAAATTATCGAATAAAATAGCATATGCTCTAACAATTATTGTCGGTAAATGTTTTAATACTATGTTAGGTATTTTGTCAATCCCGGATGATTTCTTATTATTTAACTTTTTAAATTTCCGTCCTAAAGAAAACGTTGATGTAAAATACGGTAATGAATAGCTTTCAAAACTCGGAGAGTCAGCTAAATTTTCAGTATCAAACACAACAAGAGAATTCGAGTTAACCTTTGCATTATTGATTATAGTAGCAGCTTTGTTATTTATCACTGCCGTAAAACGTTCATTACCGGTTCTTTGTTCGTTGTTGATATTCGCGAAAAAGGCTCCTATCGCGTTTAGCTTGTCACTCGTTTCAGAAATTATGACATTGCGGCTATCATCGATATCTCCATTACACTCTACATTATAACGTTCTAAAATATACCTTTTATCGTGTGGAACTGTGAGCGTAGCTATTTCTGCAAGGCTTTTCTTCCTAAAAAGTTGGTTTACTTGGGGGAACATGGAAGCCGAGTCGTTTATGGGGATATTTTTGATTCGCTTTTCCCAATACTCGTTAACTGATTTCGCGAATTCTATTTTCAAAATTTTTCGAATTTCGCGTAAAAGAATTTTTAAAGTCCTAATTTCATCTGCATTAACACAGGGCCAACGTCTCTGTGCTCTATGGAGCTGAGTTAATATCCTACTTTTCATCCTCTGTATCCTAGCTATGTTCGGTGTAAGGTAAGTGTCCACTATGTTTCTCGCTGTATTTTTAGGGATTCTTTTATCCATTGCATCTCGGATGATGAGATCTATTTTTTTCAGGTAGTCTTCCGTTTCTACTATGGAAAGATTTCTGTCATTTGGAATGTCGAGTGTGTACGTTTTTCTTAGAAAATCCGTAAATTCGCTTCAGTCGTTTTTTGGAAGTTAAATGTTTGGGTTTCCATACTATCATTAAATGGAATTTGTGTGTCCTTTGGAATTTCAATTTGTGCTAAAACCGCGTTATGATCACTATCGTACGGAACATTCGGTAACCGCGATGATTCTCGTACATTGACAAAATCAATCCTTACATCCGCTAATATTAAATCTAAAAAAGAACTTCCCCTCGGATAAGAGGGGTATTGTGTATTATATAATTTGATTTTATACTTATGTTCATTATTTTGAAGCCATGTATTCAGCGCCTTTCCTCTTGGGTTATCTATCAGATTGTTCCAATTACTATGCTTGGCATTCCAATCTCCCGCTAAAATGTAATAATTATGTTCCGCATCAAGCTTTAATTGTGCAAACAGATCAGAAACATTGGGAATAAACTCCTTTTGGCTTCCACATGGAGCGTAAACCGCCACTAAATATAAGTATGTATTAGCTTTAAGTTTTAATTTAACGATTGTATATTCTAATATTTTTCTAGGTTGTTGTGCTTTAACCTCTACCCGAGTATATTCAATATTTTTCTTTATAATTAAAGCAGTGCCTCCTCCGTCCTTATCGGCTCTGTCATTTCTTATTATATTATAATCTTTAAAAGCGATACTATGATTAGCCTTCAATTTTGTTTCTGCCAGAAATAATACATCAGGATTATGTCTTTTAATTAGACACATTACTGAATTCCTTCTCTGGTTTGTGACTATTGAATTTACGTTAATACATACAAATTTTAATGTTGATACAAGATTATCTTTGGTATGTGTGTTTAAAATTATATTATCTATGTTGAAGGGAATCAATAATATCTAATATATAGTTCGTTTTCTTTTCGTTATTTTGTACTCTTGTAAGTAAATCGTTTGTTTTTTCGTCAAAGTGGTTTAGTTTGTCCATTACCTGCTTTTGAAAATTCTGAAACATGTTTGTAAAAGTCTCTGTAAATGAGGATAAAGGGGGGGAAGATGCACTGTCACACCAATTAGCATTTGGTATTGTATTAGTTGTAGCTTGTCTGTGCTTATTTATATTAGTAGCCGATTGTTTATTTCTAGCCGCATCCGCAAAACTCACATTTCTCTGGACATAAGCATGAATGTGTGCGGTCTTTCGTTCTCTCTTTTCTCGCAATTCTACTTTTTTATCCTCTATCTTTTTTGTCATAGCAACAAGGACCGGGCAGCCTCTATAGGATGCTGGATGACCGTAACCTTTACAATTCGCGCAGAAAAGTTTCGTTTTATCTATCGAACCATCGGTGACCAGACTACACTTCCCCGGATCATGTTTAATATCACATTTGACGCAACGGAACTGCATTTTGCAATTTGACGCCACGTGTCCCAGTCGCTGACAACGTTTGCATTGTATTATTTCTGTACTTTTTAATCTTTCCCATGTAATGACATGGTGGTATAGTCTATCTAGTTTTTGCAGATTCCGCAACTGGGAAGTAGCATCCAATTGCACTATGTAAATAGATAAATGTCTGTTTTCACTCACAGATCGCTTTGTTTTAAATCTTGCAACTTTGAGAAATCTTAAATTATCAATATTATTAAGTTGTACATATGATTGTAAATTTGCTAATATGTCGTCCGGTTCATATGAGTGATGTATCCCTTTCAACAATACTGTAATGACCTTTTCTTTCTTTGGTGTATACGTATAGTAACAAGCGCAAACTAAATTTAATATTTCCTTTGCTTTACGAAAATCTGAAAGAGTTAACATTTGCAAAATATGTTTTTTATCATTTACTCTTTTAATAAAAAAATTAACCTGCTCTAATTTTGTCAATAATAATCTCTCTGTATCTTTCGGGTTCTGATATAAGATATTTATTGGGGGGGGGGGGGTTTACTTTCCTGCATCTGTGTTGTTTCCTTTTGCGATGAATCCTCGCTGCAGCGTTGGCTATCCTCTATGCTGATACTATCTCTGCTTGGCAACTCCGCCTCGTCTCTCCGTCCATCCTCACGTGGCGCTTCCAGTATTTGATGCTCATTATCTTGCGTTTCCTGCTTCGCAGCGTCGCCACAAGGTCGGTATCGGCCTGCTCGTCGGTATCCATATTATTCGATACATCTAGCGCTGTGTAATTGTTTTGTGTATCTATAGTATAGGAAGAAGCTTGTGTCTCCTTCATGTGCCAGGATTGGTCCGATTTCTGCGTGGTCCCTTCGGATTGGTCTAGCGTCTTGTTTTTGTTGTCCAGTACTGAGTCTTGGCGCGGTTTTTTGCTGCGCGTAGCTTTTAGATTAGGCATGGGGCGGGACTTCCCGCTCTTTATCCCTTTCATTACTGTACTTAATAATCGCTTATTAGAAGTAATAGTCTCATACCTCTTGAATACGGCGATGTCATTCGTTTTAAGATAAAATGAATCTTTGCTGATTGCTGTATCATGAGGCAAAGCCGGTAAGGTTCTGCTCGCCGTCGCAGTCACATCTGTCCGCTTATCAGTGCATTCGCCGATCTGTATATTATTTGTTACCTCGGTCTCCACCGAGGAGATGGTCCAGGACTTAATTCCTGCTCTTCCGGTCAATATTTATAGGATAAACCGCTTAATTGCTTAATAAACTCTCTCGCTTTGTTCTGCCGGCACTGCTGCTTGCGACCTCGACGAGAGCTCGACGAGAACTCGACGAGAACTGGTGCTTTGAATGTGGTATGGACGTTGCCTGACGAAGTGTGAATTTATTATGAAGAAATTGTACAACTTCAATGAAAATAAAAAAATAAACATAAGGCCGGAGACACAATGATAGGCAACAGGAACAGGAAATAATCAATCGCGTTGCTCGATTTGGTCATCCGTACTCAAATCGTGTAACGCGATTAGTTATTCCCTGTTTCTGTTACCTGTTGCCTCCCATTGTGTCTCCAGCTTAAATTAGAGTGTGTCCACACCCCTCTGCTTACGATATAAAACGAGATCTATAGTAATATAATTATATATCTTTTTGGTAAATGTTTACTTTAAACTGCTCCTAGCAGAACAGTCTATAATTCCAAATTTCGCGCTGTCTTTCTATCACGGCGCATACACGGCGCATGCTCACATCACAATATTTCGTCGGTATGACAGGTTTCTTAACCTAAATAATTGTCATTTTGGTATACATAATATTGACTTTACCGACCGATTCGAAATGCTGAATTGGTCATGTCGATTCCTGTACTCCGTGCGCATTGAGTGGCTGCATCATTTACATTGACATATAAAAAATGTGAAACACCATGACGCGGTGTGTCTAGACCGTTATAAAATGGAGAGAGTACTCGAAGAACGTCTGAGGGAAGCAGTTTGTGTTGGTGACGTGGATGCTGTGCAAGAGTTCATAAATTTAGGAGTCGACGTTAATGCACGGCAACCTGTCAGCGGATGGTATTATTCATTCTAGCTTTGTTTTTTCGCGAAATCTGCGAAAATTTATTTATTCACGCATATTTTCCTCGGACAATATCCAACTTTTTCTTGAAAACGTCGTAAGAAATGCGATGATATTCTATAATAAGTGAATATATAAATAAAATAAATTTGTTTCCTGAGTTTTTCAATATTTTTAATAACACCTGGTTGATGATTCTTCATGTCCTTTTCTTTAAATATATTTCTTAAGGACTGCTTTACACTGGGCATGCAAGAAGGGACACCTGCTTGTTGCCGCTTTGCTCTTAAAAAATGGTGCTGATAGAAACCTGTGGTCCGAGATGGGTGAAACTCCAGCATCCTTATGCAGTAATCAGCAGATCTTACATCTTTTGGGTGCAAGCAGTGATGCTCAGCGAATTATGAACGATTCGTTGCATACTGTTACATCTACGTATGCTCAACCAGATTTTCTGCATGTTGCTACAAATCCTTCTAAACCCAGAAATAATGTGTATGATGAAGGCAGATCCGTCACATCATTTCATGATGGTTAGATGCAAATTGTTTGATCACTCGACAATCTTTTGATCTCGTAACATTTTTCATAGTTAAACTATGAGTTTAGCTACATATGATTTCAATATAGCCATAAATCATTTTATGTTACTGTAATTGTTATTGAAATGGTGTATTTTAATTTCTTTTAATAACAACATTATTTTGTGTGCATTATTATATTAAATATTTATATGACATGTACATATTTACGTATATACATGTACAAAAAAATTAATGTTTATCATAAAAATTGGCAAAAGTATAAAATTGTAAAATGACATTTATGGAACTTTTTAAAAACTTGCATTTTTTAAACATTTTTTTACAATTCCTTGACACGATATGCTTGATGGGTACTCGTATGATTTTAGAATTGGTATTGAAAATTCGGGTCGCCAATTCAGCGGATCCAGATTTCGTGGAGGTAGAATTACCACGGGGTGAGCTGACGTACCAAGCCCTCTTGTACCTGTGTTGCAAGGAACTGGAGCTGAATCCACATCAGGTCCAGAAACTAAGAAAATTACCTAACACTAAACTGAGAAGGGATAAGGATGTTCAGAGGCTTCAGAACTTTCAAGAAATCGAGGTTGTTACGGACACGACGATCGTATACAAGAGTATGCAGAGTGCCAATGGCCTCGCCAACAACTTGCCGATATTGCCGGCCAATGGATATCAGAGTATATCCAAGAAGGATCAAACTATTTTGTACTGATCGTTCACGTCAGAAAGGAATCCTTCTTCCCAGTTTCAAGTATTACAGTTATCAGGCATCTCAAATATTAGCTCGTAAACGAGTATAAAATAAACAAGTAAACAGGCTATTTATTAAGCAACGTCTTACGTTGAGCATTTATCTAATATTTAAGTCCAAAGTATGGTCAACTATAGGGTGTAATAAAGAACAAGCATAATTTAATGTTAAATTTAGAAATATTAGATTTAGATAATGTACATTAGAGATCTGAGAGTAACAAGTTTTTTGTAATTGGTTTTTAGAATAAAACAAATGCGAATTTTTATATATCTCGATCTTCCTTTTTCTTCAGTGTCTTGGTTTTCACTTTTCTTTTAGTTTTCTTCGTGCTCTTCGCGTCTTTGGTGACGATCACTTCGCCACTGGGTTTAACTAGAACTCTGGTGTTGCGCAGTGTTGATAGTTCACCCTCCGCGTCACGATAGGCCTTTGGCCTCCTTGGCTGAATTATCGGCACTTTCACTGTATTTTTATCCTCTGAAATTAATAAAGTTGTTTATGTAAGTTAACAGTCCGTCATATGCATTGCTGGTAAACCGAATAATCGATCTAAAAAAAATAACTTACTTAATGTCACGTAAATGGGAATCGACAGACTCCTGGCACCTTTCAGTCGAAGAGCTCGTACGTTCTCCCAACCACCGGGATAATTTTTGTACAAGTGCTTACACGTAGCCCAGACATTTTTGAGCACTTCCTTCTCGCTCATGGCTGTGTTTCCTACTTGGACCACGTGGGTATCACCGTGCGAGTGAATGCACATGCTCATTTTCCTCAATGCGTAATCGACCTCGTGTTTCAAATCTTTGCTCTCTATCCTGATGGAGGTTGGCAATTTCCGTCTCTTCAGAAATTCTTTTCCCAGCAAGTGAGATATGTGGCCGCTGATGCGACCGTCAACGAGAAAGTGATCGTAACTGGCTATCAGTTTTCTCTTCAACTCAAATTGATCAAATTCAGTTTTCACACGATTCATAGGTATTATCTCGTTTACACGAGTACATCCGTGCTTGCTTAACAGGTCCCTGTAATGTTCCACCGTTGGCTCGTAATCCTTTCTCCTTCCTCTCTGCAGGTCACAGACAAACAGAGCGACCTCGTCGTCTGACGTTATCACTGAATGCGGTAATAAGCTGGAAGCCCAAAAAAACGTAAAGGGATATTAGAATTTTAGAAGAAATATAACGATATATTGTTGTACATGAATTGTCATCATTCCAGTGTTTGTAATCAGGATACAATCTCATAAGGATCCATTGGTAATGAAATATAATCATGTGAAACTTTAAGTTATAAAAGACAACCTATCAAAATTAATTTAAAAAGATAAACCAAGTTTTTTATTAGCAATTTTCCAAACTAAAAGGAAATATTTCAGAAAATATATTTATTGTTCCATAAATTTACTTACATTCTCATTCGCCTGCGAGGAGTTTTGGGGACTTTGATGCAATTCACTTGTAAAAATATCGGTTCGGCCTCTTCGATGAGATTGTTCTTTTCTTTCAATTGTTCCCGCGTCAAGTGAAAAATCGCAGAAATACACTGCAGAATATGTTGTTTTGATAGTTTCTTTAAATCGAATCCTTCTTGAGCAGGCGTTTCCATTTCGGAACGTGTTCGCTTTCGCGAGGTGCGCGTACCTGAATTTTTCTTCTGCTCCATTCTTCGTTAATTAAATTAATTAATGTAACTGTTTTATGAATTGATTCCACTACGATAGCATGACGCTATTTTTCTTACAGACTTTCTTCTTAAAGAAATTATATTTTATTAAAATAGTCCTCCGCGTCTCACCACCGACCACGCGGGAAGCAAACGGAAGTGAAGAAGAGACATGTCTCGTGCAGTGCTGCCAACAGGAGGGAAGCTGTGACCAATGTTTGGCTCGGAGAGAGAAGCGCCACCATTTGGCCATTTGCCAAAAAAAACCTTAGGTTCCATTTTCAATTTCGAAGCGCATGCAGGCGCATTTGAAACGTAGACATTCTTGAAACGCGTCGCTACCAGTCGCTACTGCGCATGATTCTGATGTATTCGAACTTTTTTAATAGCGAAACGAGGATTATAACCTTGACTTTAATAATAAGCTTTGAACTGTGATGTAAACAATGGGAATACCAAGTCAGTTGGTACATAATACTCACTTATGTTACGTCTCATCGTACTCCTCCGAGAACTGACATGGTTCACGTGCTTTCGATCAATTTTAACGAAATTTTCGATTGACAATTGAATCCGGGCGCTTGAATAATTAAAAATATCGACATTCGGTCGCGTAATTCTTTCGAATGATAAACGATATTTTTACTTGAGAGTCCCAGGATGCTTGAGAAAATTATGAAAACCTTTTCCATCAAATGGATGATCATCTACGGCATAGTGTCGCCGTTCTTCACGGCGATTGCCTTTTTGTACATTCTCGGAGTTGCAAGGTACATCACCGATTTTGAGGAGAATACGTGCGAGATGACGTACATGTTCGAGTACCCGCAGTATGTGGTATGTGAACACGATGCGAAAAAAAATACAATTATTTAACGACTACTTTACTTTTCTGCTGGACTTCTCATGGACGTTACTAGGAATATTGTAATAGTTTTCTGTGAGAGTGATTGTGGAGCCTATAGACTGAGAGATCCTTATCTTTAAACATGTGTTCTTATCTAGAAACCTGTACTGCGTTAGAAGTCTTCTAACTATTAGGTTGAGAGCTCGTGTACGGATTTTGTTTAGCAAAATTTAAGCGCAAAACTTTTTAGTAAGAATTAATATTTGCTTAAAACGTTTGCACGGACTCTCCGGTCAACTCGATAAATTTGCATTACTTGTTTGCCTTCAAAGCAAATATTTTCTGAATTTTTGAACGTAATGTGTGTGTACTTTATTTTAGAGAATATCTTTGGACAGCGATATAAAAGAAAAATATCCCCGATTCGGATTATATGCCTATGGAGAAGGTTATGTAACGGAAAAACTGAGAAGAATGCACTTTTCTGGAATACCGGTGCTTTTCATACCAGGCAATGCTGGCTCTCATGAGCAAGGTTTGTCTTCTTTGATATTATATATTTTGATTATATAATATATTATTGTATTACGTATGTACACATACATCATATATTGTGCTATTTGTATTATACATTGTGTATTACTTGTGCTTCCTTCTTATTTCAGTACGATCTATCGCTTCAGTAAGTTTAAGAAAGAGCATAAGGGACAGGATTCCCTACCACTTTGATTTTTTTGCTGTTTCATTCAACAAAGATTACTCTGCATTTTATGGAGGTAAATCAACTGAAATATAAATATAGTGTCTATCAATATTACTCTATCGTAATTAATATCAATACTACCGTATTGATATTAACGTACATTATATATAAATTAATTACACTTATAAATACATATTAATCTATTTAAGGTGTTCTTATGGAGCAGACCACGTACGTCTCGCATTGCATAAAAGCAATATTAGCTTTGTACAAAAACAAAGTGGACAGTGTTGTACTGATTGGTCATTCTATGGTAAGAAACGTAAATGTAGATCTACGTCTCGACTGAAGGACTTAATTGATATTCTTCTTCAGGGCGGCATCATAGCGAAGGGTGCTCTTGTGCTAACGCCGAACGTGAATGCTTCGTACGCGAGCATGATAATAAACCTGGCTACTCCCAGCACTCCTGCTTTGGTCCTCGACAGGATCTTCGCGAATTACTATCGCGAGCTGGAGAACCGCCTGCACGAGATCAAGGATGCGGGAGTGAAAGTGGTGTCTATCGGCGGTGGGCCGCGCGACATCCTCGTAACCGCCGCGCAAACGTACGACCGCACGGCAGACATAAATGTCCTCTCGACGAGTGTGCCGGCCGTTTGGAAGTCCACGGATCACTTGAGCATCCTGTGGTGCAAGCAGCTGGTGTTCCCGATCGTGCGCTCGCTCTTCGATTCCGTCGAGTATTCGAAGAAGCCGCCTAGGATCACGTCAGATCCCGATGTGAAGATGCAGTCTCTGTCCTATCACTTTCAGCAGGTAGGCAGTAAGACTGATGAGTCTTTCGAGATGGTCCGCGAAACACGTAATTTCAGTCAATCTCACAAGGCTGGCCGTTTCAGCACAACTCGGGCAAGAGGCTGTACCATCATAAGGAAAAAATTCAGTTCGAAGCCGACAGCGAGTGGGTGAATATTACGGATCAGCAGTACGTCTGGCACAATAATAAGATCGGGTCGAGAAAATCATCGGCGATCTATCTGGCGATGGAACTGTCCCGGACTGAGTCGGACTCTGTGACCATCGATACGATAGATTTGGAAAACAGAGACTGGTTATTTGTGTGCGCGGCGTCAGAACCAGCGTCGAAAGTGAGGGACCAACGGATTTGGTAAGGCACGCACACGCATCAAGTTGTACATTTTTGTCACTGAGAAAGAAGTTACTATTTACTCCGTTAATTATTTAATTAATTAATAAATTAAGTTAATTAATTTTGTATTCTCTTAGCGAATGGGGCTGGAATTTGACAAATAAAACGAGAATCTTGCCCGATCCCCTGTATCGCTTGAGAAAGAGCATCGATCTGAGGCTGAAGGATATCGATTATCTAAACGTCACGCACGTCGTTGTGAGAATAGTGGCAGATGATTTCGATAATCATCTCGCGGTCAACTTCGACTCGTATTTTTACAACAGCCGAGTGGTATCCACGAAAAACCGATTCCTGCAGCTGAAACATTTCTTCGGCCTCCGCGAGACCAATCTGATCGAGAGCGTCAAGGGCAGCGTAAGGTACTACGTGACGCTTCCCGATATCATGGATGCGGTCACGGTCCATCTGAAGGTGCCCACGTGCACGAATCTCAAGCACTACGCTATCGTCGAGCTGCTCGAGCCGTGGAACCCGGGATCGACGCAATCGAGATTTTTCACCAACACGTAAGTGCATCTCGGTCGCGCGAGACAAGACCCGACTTCGTGTACGAGATTCCTTTTCACGTGCGATGTTACGATGTTACAGGGACGACAGCCCGAAGACGATGAAGATGCAGACTCTCTACGGACGTCGGAACGAAACGGCGATTTTAAGGCTGACCCTCGATCCGACCTGCATTTACGGAATCAACATTCAACCGGCGGGGCCCGTCGACAAGATCTCCTGCAGGATACGGGACCGTTGGCCGTTGCTTTACATCACGATAATCAGTTTACTCATACTGTTCGTCTCTCTGAGATTACACAGCGGCTCGGACACACTGCCGACAGTAGCTGTTACTATAATATTGTCCTTCGTCTTTCGAGTTACTTATGAGACCTGCATAGCTCTGTGTATCATTGGCGTGTCTGCCATTGGCGTTTGCTGCTCCGTCATATTTCTCGGTTCCGTTGCGCATGGAGTAGCGGTCAGGTAAAATCTTTTCTTCAAAAATATTTAAAAAAATAAATAAAAAATATTTTCTATTGTCGCTAGAAGATTGATCGGTGAACTGAAATATTGTAAATAAAATTTGTATCCCTTTTTTTACAGATTTCTCGCACGCGCGATAACCTTCTCGACAACGTGGTCCGACTGGGTGCTGAACGGCCTGACTCAGTTACCATTCGTCACAGCCGTCTTCGTGGTGTCCCTGATTCCAGCAACGTGCGGCGGCTTGGCTATGCTGATCTCCGTGTTTCTGTATTACCTCAGGTTAACGAGGATGTACGAGGATTATCTGGAAGGAATATTATTGACCCCGCTCCAGCATTTCAATTGGTTTAAACGTTTGAGGAGCGCAAGGCACGAGGAAGATGACAGAAGTGCTAGTCAAGAGATCTATAATCACCTGATCCTGTTCCTCTTGTGGAGTTTCGCTGCAATCCCGGCGGTCCCATCTGTTCTTGTTTGGGCGAAAAATTTCAGGTATTTTTTAATTATCACAATTTTTTTTCTAGCTCGACCCTTTTGCTGCGGTAAATTTTAAAAATGCTATCGAGACTTTTATTATTATTATTATTATTTATTACAGCTACGACATGAGGCTCACCACGGAGGATCCTGCGCTTCTGACGTGCTGGACAATACTCTCCGCATGCGGTATATTGGGTATCGCGCAGATCTCACCTATCGAGGAGACCCGCACGAGGGAGGTCGTATTAAGTTACGCGCTACGGCTCGTAAGCTGGATCGTCCTCTCGATGTCGGCAGCCCCGCGCCCGTTTTTCTACCACTGGTACATGCCGCCCGTCACAACCGCGCTAGTAACGCTTATCACGCTAAATACACTCATACCCTAAGTCTGATTAAAATTGTAAAATGCAATTTGACAGGAAGGATATTCATACGATCCATACGTGATTGTACACGATGATCCGAGTTCCTGATTACGATTACACGCGATATTACTTGAATTTGTGATATAATTAGGTGTAATGTGAGATAGGTATATACTCTAATGGGATTAACTAACATAATTAGTCGCGAAGAATCTCATTATTAATTTATTTATTAATATTATTTAATAATTTAATGTCACGCAACATTCGGTTATGTTATTCATTTTTTTATTTTCGCATATTTACATGGCAGCAGAATGAGAATAAGAGAATATTTTATGCGCGTTATTTTTAATATATCGTGTATATATATATATAAAAGTTGTATATTAAAATTTTTACTATTTTGTCCTATATACATGTATATATACATTATTTTTCTTTTTTTTTTAACAAAAGAGCTGGTTTATTCTGTAGATGCGGTTCCGATGTTTGCGTTCTCCACGCTGTACACGCATATCTGCTTCTTGGTAACGGGATGTGTCCCATAGTTTACAACCATGCCCATTTGATGTCGTAGGAAGTCTACCGTTTTCGTCACGAGAGTTTTATTATTCGCGTGCACTTCCGGGTGTTGCATAAACTCGTTTAACTGAAAGTGCAATACAAGAAAGATCTTTTTTTTTTAAGCAGATGTGCAACGATTTGAAATGAGACGCAGGCATTCCAAAATATATCTTTTTAAGTCCTTTTAAAATCATGTTGTGGGTGTAATGTAATCTAAATTTCAAGTCTTTCATGATTTCATGATTTGATAAAGAACAAGGCTTTGTGATATTTTTGGAGTGTGCTTTTTTTACCTTCATCCACCTGCACTCCGAGATCTCCCGCTTGCACCTCTCGATCTCGAAGTTCTGAGGTGTCAGATACGCAATCATGTACATATCCGAGCAACCGAAGAAATAGTCGTGCCCATGTCGAAAGGAGATCAAGCACTTGAAGTCCGCCTGTATTCCCGTCTCCTCGAGGACCTCTCTCTTAGCTGCCGCCTCGATGTTTTCTCCTATAATCACAAAAAGCTATCTAAGCCCACGAATTAATTTTATCATGAGAGCCACAGTGGATTGTTTTGTTAACCTGGCTCCACGTAACCGCCCGGAAGCTTCCAGTTTGCTTTGTTGAGAATGTACTTCTCTTTAATGACAAGGATCTCGTTGGTGTCCTTGTTAAATACGAATGCACCGACACCTAAAAATGTATGAGCGTATTTTGGAACGTTACATTCCTCGTCGATGGGCAACCAACGGTACAACATGACGTATTCCTCTTTCGCATGATGAAATACAAATCCCATTTTCGTTAATATGGGAACCCATTCTGCGTGCGGTATGTGCACGCGAAACCATATAGCGCGTTTCCTGTCTTTTGACCACTGTTCTAAAGAATCTACAAACATATTCATGGAGCATTATGTATATCCCTGTCACTTTTATTGCTGCAATATTAAAACTCAATCTTGATGCAAAATTTATTAATTTATACATTCATTAATACATATTTCTGATGAATGAACACTCTTAATGATAAAAATAAAATGATAACTCAATGATGGAATAATTTTTAAACATAAATATTTTTATAAACACACAGATACGTTCTATTTAATTTTAATTTTAACAAAAAGAAGATGGACTATCAATAAAACAATGTTTTAACACTTTTATCTTTGCACAAACGCAAAGTATAATTGCAAAATATAATTTAGTGAACCATTTTAGATTCTACTTTTGCAATGTCTCATACATCTTTGGAATTTATTTGATACTTTTATATAAGAGACAAAGTGAGGGAGAGAACGTGTCTACCTTTGAGACGTTGTATAAATATTTTATTGTCGCAGTCCTCCTCAGCCGAGTCGATCGTGATGCCGTTGTAATGATCGTTGTGACCCTTGAATATTCGCTTGGCCATCGTGACATCTAATTGTTTAACATGCGTGTTATACCGCAAACTTGAGAGAGCAATACGCGAGCTTTGTAAGGACGATCGCGCTTTCAATGTTTTCGTAGCGTGAAACAATATCGCGGTTGACACGTTCTGCATCAGGTAATATCGGACGATCAAATTTCAAGGTGAACATCGATGATCGTCAAGTGGCTTTTTTTCAAGAACTGATTTCACTCGAGAACTGATTGTGAGATGAACGGAGATTAAATTGTCAAGGTTATGTGCGTCAATAATTTTTCTCATTATTTCTTCTACCGATTTACATTGTCATTTGCCGACAACATAACCTCGATGCGTCGCATAATTGATTTCTAAAAATGTGAGATTCTTCTGAAAGGGTTTTATTAACATTGCTAATTTAATAATTATAAATGGCATTAATCCCTGCAAGTAATTAATGAAAATGCTGGAACTCGTGAGGAAAGTTAACCTTAAAATGTGTTGAAAATATGAAGGAAAAGGAAGTGTTTTGCGGCATTTGAAACGTCAACTGGACCACAGCCTTGGCCAAATAATGTTACGTAGATTGTTGCGTTATTCACTGGCAAAATTAGTTCCTTTTTTGCTCATCGAATATTCAAAGACAGAATGAATATTATCTGTATTCGCAGTTACGAAACAGAGCTTTTAGCACATTTGATGTATATATTTTGCGAGCGATAAACTTCTATCTACATTTTACTTTTAAATATATTCTTATTACATCAAAAGCACATTTTATCAATATTACAATATCGATCGATGATTGTGACATCTAAAAATATTTTCGCATTCGAACATTTCTTTTAAGATGACGATAAAAATAATATTTAGAATTTAAAGTTGGAATATTTATCTATTTGTGCAATAAATCGGAATAAAATAAAATAAAGTATCAATGTTGCATATAGACGTTAATTTATAATTTAATGATATTACAAACTTATACAATAGATATATATTCTACTTAACTTAAATTGCTACTTAACCGTATACGGAGTGTACACAAAACGCATTACGAAGCTACTTGCATTGTACAAACATTGCATTAATGCCACCCAGTGTGTCCGCGCTCGCAGAAATATTCCGTGACGCGGAATTCGGTTGCATTTGGTTCTTTACAAGTGAGGTAGTCATACTTCGATATTAAGCGAAGAGAGAAGCTTCTTAAGTATTACAAAAGATAATTTCATCTTCTACAAACCCACACTATATAAATGCGTTCGATAGCACAACATTCTCAATCGTGATGAAATAAATTAATGAAAATTATAAAATTAAATGAAGCGAGGAAAGAGCTGAAATAATTCGAAGATGAAAGAAACGCGCGACAAAGAGAGAGACAACGGGTCCCTGACATGTTTTAATATACATTTAAATATATATTTTAATATTTAATATATGTTCCAAAATGGATCGCTGCCTAAAACATTTTTACGCACGAGACGCGCGCTCGTTTGCCAATCTTTCATTAATATCTCGAAGATCGCAAAACGGCGTAGGACTTCGATCTCTACTCAACATAATCCGCTCTATCTTCTTTCGGCGTTGGTTTATTATCGAACACTCTATTTGTAACAACAGTTATGTACAAGACGCGTACGTACAATCGAGTGCATTGATTGCGTTCCAGATTATTGAATCGGGCTGAAATCTAGTGTATTGATGCACTCGATTGACGCAATCACGTATTTTTCAGACTCTTCTTCACGCAATACTTTTACGCGTGTTGTCAATTAGTACAATATTGTGCTAATATTTAAGTTTTAAAAGTCTTTTGCAGTGAATTCATATATCTTCGGGCAATGTTGTTTGGCTGCTATTTTGTAAGTCGCCATACTGTCGGTTTTAGTGTTTCGGTTATAATCGTCCCGCAGGTGAATCGTTGTCGCGTTTCGCATTATTTGTATCAGTTCTTTCGCCTTTGCGTCGTCTTTCCATGAGTAACCGGGATAAAATTTCGCCGATGGATAAATTGTGAATCGCCGGCATTCCTTATTCTGCAAAGCGTTCGCACGCATACAAAATATAATTGTTTATTTAATAAAATTGATACATATCAGTCGACAGAATCTATTTTAAAACAAAAATTTTAATATGAAAATATCAAAATATAACATTTCTTCTCCTTAAAAAAGCTGGTAATCTGATATTTTTATATCAGGAATTTGTTCTTAGAATATTTAATAAAATTAATTATTCAGAATTAATAAAATCTGTTCTTAAAATTCTTACTGATGTTTAGATACATTTTATTTTAATAATTATAATTATTAAAATAACATATGTACAATATATAGTTTTAAATAATTAATTATTTCTATAATATTTTCATAAAATTTTAATAACATTATTGTACTTACCGTTTGCTGATAACAGAGTTGCTTGAGAACCTTAGCTACGATGTTCGTGATATTGTAACTCAGATAATCGTCCACAGTTGTATTTTTAATAATTTCCATACAGGCGTCGATAAACTGCCTTCCGAAATCTGTGCTCGTGTCAACGCCAATCACGCCGACCTCTTTATCTCGATCTCGTACACCTACGAAAGTAGTTAACTCGTCCAGCGATCTGAAAATAAATTTCTATTTGTCCAAATATATTCGCCAAGTGTTGTGTCAAATTCTCTGCGATTCAATGACAAAATGCTAACACGTATTATTTAGTGATCCTCTCTAGAAGTTGTAGAATCTGATCAACTCTGAAGGCACATCTTTGTTTGAAGGAAAAATCAACAAGAAACTTGGGGGGGATCGCCAGTTTCACGCTTCGTAAAATTGACTTTGGAGCCTCTAATAGGATAATCCGTGCTAATCCGGTGTGAGAATCCAGAAACTTACGCTTGCACTATGCTGTTCAAGTTTAACGCCACACCGCCGAACTTCCACAGAGTCAACATGCGGATGTAATCATGAAGATCTCTGCGCAGCCAGGCTCGGTTCTCGGAAAACTTCCATACGCTCGCCGAGAACCAGTCCTCTATCGGTGTATCGAGAACGTATGTCGACAAGCGTATTCTCCTTATGTACACGTTGTCGTACGTCTCCAAGATCTTGACAAAAGCCTCAGAGTTGTCAGAAAATCGACCGGGCGCCAGAAGAAGCAAGAAGACATTTAAGTTGCGATTATTTTTGGCTGCCGATTCCACGGCACATGCCTGCCGAGGCGTGAGATTCGGTGGTGAACACGCGGTTTCGTGAAAGAATATGCATCTGCTTGGTATCAGCATCGGCTCATCTGAAATTAGGGAAGAAGGGATACTTTTACAATCTTGTTTTATCAAGTCTCTGAGAAGGCCAGTTTTAATGTTTTTTTTTTATAATCACGTGAATTAAATATCGATTGAAAAAGAATACGTCACAGTTATTACGATATAAGGAACAATAATTAATAATTGAAAAGGAATACACAATTATTAGGAAATAAAGAATAATTAATATTACGTAACAATATTAATTATCTTTTATTTTTCTATTCTATATAATTATAATTATGAGATAATTATTAACCGATTGGAGTCTCTCTTCTAGAGAAGAAAAGAATTGTGTTAATTTTTATTTTTTATATACACATAAGTATGACACGTACATACAGTGCTTTTAAATAATCTATCTAAATATCTGGCATTTCTACTGTTAGTAAGTATTGTAAGCAGGAGAGCATAAGAATCGTATAGCGTATCGTAAGCGCATTATTTGTCACCGAATGAGTCATAATTGATTCAATATGCGCTTTATCAGTAATCCATTGGCTCTTAAATATCTCAAAACTAACGCCAGATGTTTACTATACAAATTCCGATTAGATAGTTATTCCTCCCATCGGCTTACAGTTACTATTTCCATTTAACTGGAAGGGGGAGGAACAGCGTGTTTTCCTTCACGCGCTTATTTAAACTAGCACGTCGCGTTGTGCGTCAGCGTCAATCGAGAGCAATCATTCATGATAACATCAAAGCTATAATCGTAACTTTTAAGTTTTTTCTTGTGTGAATCCAAAACGGATAATTTGATTAAAGCAGAAGCTCTTTTAGAATCGTTACTCGAGAATCTCTTGGACACAGTTATGTAATATTTCTTACATATTATATAATACTCTCGTATAAAGCGCTTTTATTCGAAATTCTCTTATCTTATCAGAAAGTCTCACTCATGACTGACCCCATTCTCCTTGTCCGAGTTCGATGACGCCTTTGGAGTTGCTCCAGTGACAGTAGAGCTCGCTGGACGAGATGGCGATTGTCAGTCCTATCGACAATTCTCTCCAGAAGACGCAGACGACAGTCGTGAATCCGACTACGAGGCAGAGCGTCAAGAACGCGCGACGTTTCCTCATGACTATAGGATAACTTCGTATCCTTGATCGCACTGAGAAACCGCGGGAGCGTACGTACCGCGACAGTATTATCCCCTGTTCCTATTGATATTTCTGCCGGCGGACGTCAAGAGCGTGTTGGAGATCTGTTCCTCGTGCGGCAAGCATTTTGTTTGTTTGTCAGAGCGGCTGTAACTATAACTGTACCGCGATCCGCGCAATTGTTATTGCAATCTTCACGATGAAACGTACAGCAAACGACTTTCAACTGCTCATCGCGGTATACGATTATCTCTGAATCCATCATGGTATCTACTGGATACGTTTATTATTATCTTGCAGCGATATGGAGTCAGATTATATCGTGGCAATATATTGATACCTAAATACTCCAGACGTGATAATATACTGCAGATAAGTTTTTTCAAGTGAAGATATATCGATCTGACGGGAAACATGGGAAGCACTCAGCGAATTGTACGTCAATTTAGCATTAACGCATTGCGTGGGACGCGCTACGTGCTCAAATTCTCTTACTTTATACTCACGTATACTTGTGATACATCTGACTTGGCTTGCACGGAATATTACGAATGATTTTTTTTAATACTGGTTCTTAGATAATAAATAATTCGATGCGTGTGGATGCATATTTAAATTTTTCTCGATATAATGATAATATCTTTTTCCCACATTATTTCAAGTTCAGTGAGTCAATGTGTGATAACGAAGTGTGAAAACAAAGCGTTATTTAGTCACAATGTATAGTTTTATATACATAGTTATATATATAGTTTGCCAAATCACGAAATCTCCTGACTTATATGCAATGCGTTAAATACAAATTACGTTACGTAATAATAATAATAATGTATTCATACGTATACATGGATGCATATCCATGAAGGAAAATAAAACCTTGCGAATAAAGTCAATGATGAGTCACGCCGGATAATTACACTTCCAAGACTAAATGAATGTAAATAGTCTACACGAAAGACGACTTTGTGAGGTTTGCATAACGTTACACGTGCTGTGGTCTGCCGGATGTAGCACGATTATTATTATGTAACATGAATTTGGATGCTCTCTCTTTCTTTAAAATATGGTGAAGTATTTACAGAACAATTTTTGAACTATTTTGAAAATATTATTAATAAATAAAGTTTACTTTTCGTATGTAAGAATTTAATGTAAAAATGCATGTAAAATTTAATAATTACATGTATTATAATAATTAAATAAAACTTCTACATACCCTGCCAGCACTATACGTGACAAGCACGTCACTACGACGTCACTACGTCTTGTGCACGTCTGCGCGACGTATGTCTTGCGACGTCGGTGAAGGCCGGGTATATGTAAAACATTATCGAGGAAGACGGAAGATAATTGTCAAGGTATGAAATCTAAAGAATAAGTAATTTTATGATGCGTATTTTAATAATAATAATACATCTGTGTATATTTTACCTATTTGTTTTTACGATCTTGCAGTTCTTGTATCAGAGGATCTGTCAAAAAATATAATAAATAAACTATTTACATGTTGGCTATTTGAAATAAACAAACAACTTAATACAGTAATGCAAGACAATATCGAAATAAAAGATTTTCCATCGACTATGTATGTACATAACATTTATTTCTACATGTAATATCTTAAAGTTTAGATATGAAAACAATGCATCATATTCGAATTTTGAGGTATCTTGTATATTCATTTATATATATTCATTCGTAAAATACATTTTTGATTTTTTTTCAAGGACTTATGTGCTATTTATCTTTGTATGTAGAAATAGAGTTAAGTTGTAGCGAGTCCCAAAAGTTACGAAACGTCTTCTTACATTGTTAAAATACAAAATTTATAAAACCTTTTTTCAACTGAAGCTCTTTTACATTTATAATTGCATTTGTAAAGTGTATGTAGGAGGTTGTACCATTATACCATATTGTACTATAAAGGTACATTATTGCTTTAAGACAGTATGAATTTCCCGAACAATGCGTATTAATAGAAATATGGATAAATTTATCATTTCTTGTCGATGTTTTGTAACACGTAACATGACGGAAATTCTCATCAATTGCTATACGCGTAGTTGTTTTGAAATAGAGAAAATAGAAACGATTAAAGTATATTTCTCAGCTTTAGGTTTTCTTTGGTTCCTTAAGTACCGAAAATTGAAAATTATATTTCTAGTTCTCAACGCAAGACAAATACGTATTCTACCTGCATAGCCAACAAATCTGCAACGGTTCAACAAGATGTAACAAGTTTTACACGTTAGTGCAAAACTAAGATCTTAATTGTTGGCACATTAAGTCAACCTCGGTTTGCGAGAGTAATACTCAATTTTCCTATGTCTTCATCAAACGAACACACGAACGCTACTATCTCGATATGCTATCTAAAACCTATTAGAAACAAAACCTAATGAAAACAAAAGAGATATTCAATGGCTGTAAAAAGAATTGTGTACGATACGTAAATGAGGGAGATATAAATTCATGAGAAACGATAAAACATGCTTTATGATTACGTATTACATTATTGTATTGATGCTCATGTTTGCACATATATATGAGCAGCTGCAGATTCCTCGTGAATCTCTTTCGTAAACTCAAATATCGCACAGACATAATATTATACTATGGTAACGTTTCCGATCTATCTTCTATCAGTGCAAACTTAAGATAAGATACGTACATAACAAGAAATACGTCGCTGCTCTCGATTTGCGATGGTGTTTCCAGGAAAATAAATTTCAGCAATGAAATTACGCTAGTTTGATATTTAAATTATATGTATATCGTGTAATTATATTTAATAAATTACGTATCGCGAATGACTATTGTTAACCAAAATAGAGACGTCGATAATAATAGAATAAAATCGAAAGAGTAAATTACAGATTCTGTCAATCTTCGAAGTGTGCGACGTAACGTGTTGCGCTGGGTAGAATTCTTAAATTAATATATAACTATAATTAATCATAATAATATTAATAATAATTAAACGCCAGTTATTTTTGACAGTTTGTACTAATGGATGCGTTTCGTAATCGCGTTCGCGTTCGATATTGCAGAAATGTTTTATTCAACCGCAAAACAGACGATACGGACGAAAACGTTACGTGGATATTACGTATCGCTGAACAGCCGTTTGTTTTTTTTTATACTGAGCATTTGATTCCGCTTCGGGAATCCTAGCTTAGCTTGTGTGCCTGTGTCAATTAATATACTATCCGTATATCGAGATTGACTAGAACAAACGCAACAACGTGTGTGTGTGTGTGTGTGTGTGTGTACCGGTATAAAACGAACACTAATTTCGTGTGCACGCGATAAACGATACATTCGAGATGTAAACAGTACCCCCGTGCACGACGGAAATGAGCAAACCTGTTTTACACGCTTACCATGTAATTGAAAGAATACAGCTCGAGGAGACTTCAAGTGCAAAAATAGAGCTCTTCCGCTGGCAAGGCGGTAAGTGAAAAGGGATCTGCTAGTATATGATACTGTACACGTCACCTTAACTTGTATCGAGATCACCTCGTCAGTGTAGCCGGAAAATATCGCTCGAAACATGCAAGATGCACGTGCTGTAATTGCTTCGCTGCAGCATGCCGCGGTCGCTTGTTTATTGCTTTAAACGCATACTTGGCCGCAACATGTAACCTGCAGTAATGATGCGTAAAGTGCCTCCGACATTGTTACAATATCCTTTAATACTTGTAGAAGCATCATGCGAGATGATTAGAACACTTTTCTAAATCAGCCTTTATCTCGTTAAATGCAGTTTTTATCATTGTCCGCTTCCGCTTTATCGCGACAGCGTTCCACGGAATTCGCGTATAGAATTTATGGTATTTTACCGGTATGGTATTTCGAACGATGTTTTCTTTCTTTCTTTCTTTATCCTAACTAAGCTTGGATTCAAAATATTTGGCCACAGTTATTGAAAACATTGGGACAGTAGTTCCGCGCGATAACTGCGTAAGGTACGTTGCTATTTACGTGCACCTGTTCGGCCTTACTTAACTTGTTCCACACGTGGATCGCCTTCGCTTTGCTCAGTATCTTCAATGTTGCGTCGCTGTCTTTTATTTCGAAGTACTTCTTCCATTTCTTGTAATGGATCGGATAGAAAATAGACGGCGGGTACACCGTGAAGCCGTGGCAACGTTCGACCGTCATATCGCGCGCCTAGAATAATAAAGCAAATAATAAAATAATAAAGCAAAACGTGAGAATAAAGTATTGGGTCGTCCGGAAAGTTCGTGCCGATTTTGAAGGAAAATTCAAAGGCAACATTTTTTTATGTCGATAAATATTTATTGACTTATGTATGCACCGTTTTGTTTCACAACCTTTGTCCATCTTTCACGCAACTGGAAGATTCCATTCTCCCAGAACTTCTTAGGTTTCTCGGCGAAAAACTCCTCAAGGTGGTTTTTTATGCCGATCAAAGAGTTGAAGTTCTTACCGCTAAGAGAATTTTGCAAAGATCTAAATAAGTGAAAGTCTGAAGGTGCAATGTCTGGTGAATACGGTGGGTGAGGTAGCACATCCCAGCCAAACTCCAACAATTTTTGTTGGGTAGTCAAAGAAACATGAGGTCTGGCATTGTCCTGATGGAACACGACGCCCTTCCTATTAGCTAATTCTGGACGTTTTTCCTGAATCGCTGTCTTTAATTCGTCCAGTTGCGAGCAGTACTTATCTGCATTTATCGTTTGGTTGTGTGGTAGGAGCTCATAATATAGGATTCCTTTCCAATCCCACCAGACACAGAGCATGGCTTTTTTTGGATGAAGGCCAGTTTTCGGAGTGGTTAATGCTGGTTCATTTCGCTTACCCCAGGATCTTTTTCGTTTTACATTGTTGTAAATGATCCATTTTTCGTCACCTGTCACTAATTGCTTCAAAAATGGTACGTTTGCGTTGCGCTTGTACAGCGAGTCGCAGATGGAAATGCGATCCATTAAATTTTTTCGGCCAAATTATGCGGAACCCATACATCACAGCGACTTACGTAACCAAGCTTCACTACATGATCGTGGACAGTGGTTTTCGATATTTTCAGTATCTCTGCTAATTCACGTGTCGTGTAGCGCGGGTTATTCTCGATCAGTGTCTTGATTTGGTCATCATCAGTAGTAGAGGTCTGCCCGAGCGTTCTTGGTCTTTAAGGTTAAAATCACCAGCTCTAAACTTAGCGAACCACTTACGTACGGTTCTTTCAGCTAAAGCGCCTTCTCCGTAAACAGAACATATCGAATTTGTTGCTTGTGAGGCATTTTTGCCTTTCCGGTAATAGAAAAGCATCAAGTGTCTAA
Organism: Ooceraea biroi; assembly: GCF_003672135.1. NCBI lineage: Eukaryota > Metazoa > Arthropoda > Insecta > Hymenoptera > Formicidae > Ooceraea > Ooceraea biroi. Next base: position 2,986,579 of record NC_039515.1, read on the forward strand.
AATATTCTTTGTTTTCTTCCATCTTCAAAAGAGTACAAAACTGACACGAATCAATTTATCTCAAACAACTTTTTTCCTAAAGATGCGTTGAAATGTCACCTTTAAGCATATGTATATAAATCGTATGTTTTCAATAACATTGATATATTCAGACATGTTCCAACGTCATCTATTAAAAATCGGCACGAACTTTCCGGACGACCCAATATTTCGATAATGATTGAAATTTTCCATGTATTTTTAAATTCTCAATTTTCATGCTTTTGTGAAATAAATGTGATTATAAAATTCGGAATTTGAATTAGTATCGCCGGAATAATACAATCAAAACAATCCTTCTTTCAACCAAACCAGTAAAGTTTATTATCAAACACACGACGTTTCGACTGTAAATTCAGTCCTCTTCAAGTGTATAGATAAATTAAAAGTAATAAGTCATTTTCTGTAAAAATATGAAGTAATTAAAGTAATGTATGACCCAGTAAAAATATAAAGTAATTAAAGTAATGTATGACCAAATAAAAATCAATAAAATACACTTACTGAAAATGACTTGATTACTTCATGAATTAATTACTTCATATTTTTACAGAAAATGACGTATTACTTTTAATTTATGTATACACTTGAAGAGGACTGAATTTACAGTCGAAACGTCGTGTGTTTAATAATAAACTTTGCTGGTTTGGTCGAAAGAAGGATTGTTTTGAGTGATTATAAAATGTTGAAATTACGAAAATAATAAAAGTTTTATAACAATTGCCAGTGTAATAAAATACATTGTATGTACATTGTAGAGACAAAATATCCACTTCCAGTGCAAAAGATAACGTTATAAATTACGTTATCATGAATGTCTGTATTTACGCTGAATGGTTTTGCGTTTTACTATTTGCGTCAGATATCGCGTATATTCCGAGACGCGAAATTAAACTAATATTTACGAAACATCACATATATAGAACGCGAATCATATACGATATATACAGAACGCGAGATAGAGATCAATCGTTCGTACAATAAATACTCACGTATTTCGTGCCGCAGAGCTTCTGCAGTGTTCTCGTGATGACTCCGGGCCCGTTGTTACCCCACAGATCGCCGCGGAAATTTTTCTTGAGGTCGCGGGTACACGCGTTGGCAACACGCCGACCCAGCTCGGACATGTCGAAGCCCATGACGCCGGCAGCGACGTCGTCCCAGTCCTCGGCACCGGCGAAGTTCGTCAGATTCTCCAACGAGCTGGTGACCACCACGTCCAGATCGACATAAATCCCGCCGTATTTCCAGAGAGTCAGGTAACGCAGCAGGTCGGACATGTGGCTGACGGGCCAGCGACTCTTCTTCAGCGCGCCGCTGGTGTACCACGCCTCCAACGGCGTGTTCTTCACGTATTTCTCCGGATAAATGTGTCGAATCTTAATGTTGTGATAGTTGAGCAGTTGCCTGATGATCTCGCGCGTGCTGTTCGAGAACTCGGACTTGCTGACGAACAGTAGGTACACCGTCATCGTCGGGTTCATCCGTGCCGCCGATTCCACGGCGCAAGCCTGTCGGGCGTTCAGGACTAGGCCTTCTTCGCCGAAGCAGGAAGTTTCGTGGAAAAAGATGTTCCTACCCGGCACTGGCCTGTCGTCCTCTGAAGCGCGGATGTAGTTTAAGTAATTTTTCTCTTTACAGGTATATATATATCTACGTATGATATGAAAATACATTATTCGGTTGCGTTTTAGCGATGTCCGGAAGTTCATTCAAAATTGGTGAAAAAGATTACTGTATTACGATTTTAATTGTCAAATGTCAATAAATCAAACGCTCGAAAATGTGTTAATATTAATGGTATAGAAGCCAATTTTTTATGTATATATTTGATAAAAATAAAAATTTTTCAATTAGAATTAACTAATACGTTTTATAATTTTGAGAGAGGAAAATGTTGCACACTACACCGCTCCTTTAGAGTTTCACGTTACGCTTTTCTATCGCTATACTTCGTAGAAGAGAGGAAAATGTGCGCTGCACATTACGCCGCTTTTTCTAGAGTTTCATGTTACGTTTTTATATCTATACTGCACTTCGTGCAATCGCATGACACATGATAACACATGTTGAACGTGCGTTAAACGAACACATCATTAATAATTAATTCCAAGAGTTTCCTGTGTATCGTGCAATACCGTGCGAATCTTCGGTTATTTCCACGTAACAAAAATATACCGAAAAACTAAATCTTCGTCGACGAATCACGTAATCGAATTATCATTACACATCGCGGTGAGAAAAAGATGTATGAGATTACCATAAAAATTATCTCAAAGATGAAAATAAAAAGACAAACAAAATAAAAAAACATATGCAAAAATTAATAAATATTAAATTTAGTATCTTTAAATGTGTGTGAATATTTGTCGTGGTAACGTTTTGATATCTGAACGCGAAATAGAGTCTAAAATGAAACTTGTCAATTGCGACCTCGCTCCAATTCCTTGAACGTTTGATATGCAAAAGCAGTATTGATTACCTGAATTTGGATCGAAATCTCGGAGTCCTTCCGTGATTGTAACTTCATCGTAGCATTTGATACCGTTGGTCACCGTTACATCGAAGAACGGTATCCTTTGGATGATGTTATTCTCGGTTGAGATCATAAGGATGAGGACCACGATGACGAAGGCGAAGACGCACCATAATAATCGCTTTTTCATTCTTAAGGAGATTTTCATTGGGCTATGTTGAGCAAAGGATGTTGTCACGATGTATTACGAATACTGTGTTGTCTACAACGGGTGTATGTAGACATCTTCCTCTTCAGTTTCTCGTTACTCCGTACGCTTTCTTAAAAAGAAAAAAAAACAAGCGTCTTATCAGTGTTTTTTCTAGTTTTATCAGTACATTTCATTATTCATTCACATTAAAAAATATTTGATGCAATTGGCAGTACGATACACACACGCATAATTTGAAAAATTTGAAGTCCTTTAAGCTTGTTTTATTTGAAACTTTGAATTAGAAATCATGTAAATTTCAGACTCGTGCTTCTAAATTTTTTAATATTGAAAAAGATAATGTAATAAATCTTGTTATCATACAAAAATAAAGTGAATAAATGTTTTTATTTTCATTGATTGATAATGTATTTCCTTCTCTTATTGAAATCTGAGGTATAATACTTTTACACATAATATAAAATTGCATGAAGAGAGAGAAAGAGAGAGATATTGTTTGTTAAAGTTTATATTATAAAATTAAGACATCATTATAACTACTTCGAAACAAAATAGCAAGAATCTTCCGATTGCTCACTTCAGTAACTGTTCAATAGAAGCTACAAAGAAAGCGATAACTAAAAGAAATTGAGATAACATTACTTTTGATATGATAGCAAAAGAACTCAATCATTTCAGATATCAGCTGCGGTTCACTTAGCGTTAAAAGTCAAAAACACTTTCTATTCTTTTTCTTCTTTCAAATAAAAAGAATTCAAAGCATATGTAGTGCTATATATAAGTGAACCGCATTCAAAATATATTGCAAATATATTATTTTAAGAAAATATTAGTTCGCAATAAATGATACTAGACTTTCCGAGTATCAACCGATTACAAGTTTCCAAATTACAGAATTTACTTCCTTACTAGCCATCGTCACGCTCATCAAAAACTCGTTTTTGCAAAACAGATTACTTGACTGCGCAACAACTTTTTGCCTTTCAAATAAAGCAAATAATTATACTTCTTTTGAAACGCCATTCCTCTTTATCGGGTATATACGTTGCAGTACAAGCGAAAAACTGGAATAAAATCAAACAAAAATCTCACGCAAGATGTGCGCCAAATAAGACTGTTATATTATACATTGTTACGATTAAATCGCCCTATTCCGCGTAATTTAGAGCACCAGACATGATTGCGAAAGATCATCGCGCGCAATAACGCGTTGCAGCGGACGATCACATGGCGCGCAAAATCACACAGGTTTTCCTTGTGGAAGGAGCGCGCTTATTCGCGCGGAAAATGCGAAATCAAAAAAAAGAAAGAACAGATACAAGCTGCGCCGCAAATACGTACGGCACGCTGCAGGCGCGATATTAGCTACCTCCGAACAAGGAATCAAGTATCGCGGTATCACGACGAAAAACGCATTATGTAATGCCACAAAATCGCGGAGCCACTTTTGAACGAAGCGGCAGCGAATAGTAACGGCGCGCAATACTCGCGCGCGCTCGCGAAAGCTCCACTGTGACCCTTCGTGTTTATCTCCGGGTTGCTCTCTGCATGCGCGTGCTTCCTTTCACGTTCAATGTTCATCGAGGTCCAACGCGACACGATGTTATTACGATGTGATTTCTCCCGCGAAATTAATATCTGCGGCACGCGCGTGCCGGCGCTTTTCCGGTGAATAAATTCGCACGCTCGTCTCACACACATGTGTAACTGCAGTGCCACGCGCGATATATTTATTTATTATACGTACACTCGTGCACGATACTGGCCATGGACACAGGAAATGAATCGGCGAACGAAATCAACGGAAAACTCGCGCTCCGATTATTATCATTCGCGCGGAACGAAAGAGCGGTCGGGCTTTGTCTCACTTTGCGCGAGCAGATCCGAGCACGTCACGAAGAAAGAAAAAAAAAGAAGAGAGCCGTTAAAAGAAGAAGGGCGTGCGGCCGCTTCGAGATAAATCCGCGCGCGACTATCGCGGATACGCGCCATCTGCGGCGAGTCCTCGCGCGCGTTCGGTTTTATCATACGTACGTACGTAGCCGTGTGAAGTCTGCCGCCAGTCGTCGGCTCGACTCGACTCAACTCGACTCGACTTGACGAGTCGCGCGCGAGCGATCTCGCACCGCACACCGCGAGATTTTGTTTGATCGATTGTTGCCGAGACTGCAGAGACCGTTATCGCGGCGATCCGTCGTCGCGTCGCATCAACGATGCGACGGGCAGCACACCGCGATAACCACCACCTGCTGCCCCGAACGAGGGTTCTCGTCGGTGCCGGCGAGGGGGCTGCTGCTGAATTCGGCATGACGTACAACTCGTCACGTACGTACGCGCCGCGAACGTTCAACGTACTCCCCTCCACCACCGTATATCGATCGATTCTCGCTGACTTTGGGGCTTGGACTCGCGAGCGAGATTAGCGGCAGATTACGTTTACACTTACGAGAGTGCCGTCGGAAATTCAGCACGGACGCCTCTCCTCGCGGGCATTATCTGTCGACTAGCCGAAATGATTCCGTCGGTGAATAAGAGCGACGTCGTTGAGCGCATCACCCCTCCGCCGCCGCCGATCCTTGCGCACAGTAATGAAACGCAGCACCGACACGCATGCGTGCCAGCGGCGCGACGCGCGATGCGACGCGACGTGACGGCTCGCGGCTCGCGATCTTTTGCCTCGATTCGGCGGAAAAAAACGGCGATGCAGTCAGATAGTATGTAAGCTCAACCGCAAGGCTTTTGTACACGATTGTACATACAATAATGTTGCTACAATTATTATTCAGCAACATTATTAATTACACAGGCACACAAAAAAAAAGTGGTCGATCCCAGAAACCAAACTATCCTATTCATATGTATTTTGGGTTGCTGAACACGAATCCGAGGTTAGTTTTCGTCCATCGGATCTTGTTTTTTTCGAACCTGAAAAAACTGAAAAAACATTTAAAAAAACATTTCCGTTCATTTCTTTCTATGATTGTTGTCAATCTCAATCAGCAACTCAAAACATAAGAATATAGCTTTCTTCTTCGTCACCGTACCCATATCTATCTTTTGCATAGCAAAAACTGCGATTTTAGCGACTCTGGCGGTTTTTTCAGGTTCGAAAAAAACAAGATCCGATGGACGAAAACTAACCTCGGATTCGTGTTCAGCAACCCAAAATACATATGGATAGGATAGTTTGGCTTCTGGGATCGACCACTTTTTTTATTTTGTGTGCCTGTGTTATTATTGTATTTCTGTATTTGTTTGGAGAAGCTTCGGGAATGATACTTAGCTCTGTCTTTGCCAAATAATATCTTCCGAGAGGACTGATCGCAGTAAAAACGAGATGAATCAGCATTTTCACAAAATCAACTATTGTTTCCCCTTCGGATTTCAAAGATTCTCGTTCGCGATGCTTAGTAATTTATGAGTAAAATTTATCGTGTCGGTTGACTTATCCGGATGACGCTGCACGATTACAAAATTTAACTTAACATGAAAGACTAAGGAGCTTACATCGATAAGGTATTCCCATGTGCGCAAAGAGATTAGCATTTAGCATTTACGTTCAGTAGTTTATTCGAATTTACATGAAAACGACATTGTATCTGCAGAAGTGATTATTTCAAGGTAGCTTGCTTCATTGTGATATCGTAATCAGTAATCGATGTTTTATTATTAGTAATAATGCATACTAAAATTTTGCCTCTATGTGCTCGTATTATTGCGGCTACACCACACCTTCGGAGACTATGCAAAATTGACGTCCGATTAGTTTTTTTTTCCATAGTTAAAGTACGTAGCGGGAGACATTGAGGACTCATGTAGCAACATCAGGTGATCATGAGTCGGGAGTAATGTTCATCTTCTTCGCATCCGCTATAAATTTCTCTACCATGGCGCTCCATTCCTGGGGACGGTTCTGAGTGTACCAGATGGTTACCTTTTCCGCAAATTCCTTCTGTATGTCCGTACACTTTCGGCATCTTGTCACGAACGCTTCGACGGAGTGTTCTGTAAAAATTAAATTGCGGAATTTTTAATAATACGAAATTATCAAGAATTCAAATTTATAAAAATATTTATCGTGCAAACAATGGATTAACGCTAACAAATAAAGATTCTGCGATTCTCAATGGTACGAAGAAACAAGAGTTAAGAGTTTAACAGTTGACGCTGCACAAGGCAATAAAGTTGTAATCAGAATGTCAATTTCAACAACGCACATTTCGATTCTATTTTAAACGCTCTTAGAATGATCGCAAGAACGCATTTGAACTCTGAGAAAAAGATTCAAAAAGCAGAATCAAAACGTATATTTTTTAACAATTAATTTTTGAGTTATCGATTGCATGTTTTAATTATTTACTTACACACCGTAAATCTCCAATACCTCTTAGATACTTATTTGTATATTTAATTTTGATAACATTTTTGATATAAATATTTTTAGTTTTTTTTATAAACGCTTTTTATAAACGTGAGAGAGAGAGAGAGAGAGGGAGAGAAGGGATTTTATATCTCTGATTTAAACATGAACCTTGAAACTTACATGTATACGTGTAATAAAATTGCTAAAATATTATTAAAATATTATACCTTTGAGAAACAGTTCCTCTTCCCTGTCGCATGGTCCGGTATCCATTAAGCATTTGTAATATTTATCTCGTTCTTCATCGTTCCCCAGAACTCTATCGACATCCGATGCGATCATAGCATCGAATTTGTCTGAGTACTTCTCTTGGGCGATGGCGGCCGCCAGTACGACCAGAAGAGTCAGCAAGCAAAGACTCGATTTACCCATTTTTTTATCGGTCTCAGGATTGCGCGAAACTGGATGTCGATTCGATTAGTTATCTCTTTTATAGTTTGTACTCGCCCTTGGTGGTAGATCGCTTCTTACGTAAATGCTATGTAAATAGTCGTTAAGCCATCGGACTCATTGTAATTACACGCATTGCAAATTAAGTGGATGGTAGGAAGATTCAATCCTGGAAGAATTAATTAAAGAGCTTGCGACAGGGGACACTAGACATTCGATCATTTCGTTCGTGCAATGTAGTCATTAGAATAGCTTGGTGTTAGCTTAGTGTCTCTCGAAAGTCCAGCATGATCAACGAGGTGGAATTAGAGTTGTTTCCAAAGTTATGCAAATACTGTAATTTTGTACTGGCAAACCAACATGCGACATCGCTCGTAATCGTACACTTGCTTTTACGCTGCATATATAGAAACTGCTATTCTCAGAAACATTGAATTAAAAGCATTTACAGTATAACTTCTAAGAATCGTTAACTTGTACTGTTTGTTTTTTTAATAAGCAATCAATATAACTACAATCAACAGCTAGAAATTTTTTACTCTAATTATCCTAAGAATTATTTAAATTTGAAATATATACAGACCAAAATTCTACGCAGTCTATTACAGACTGGAGTAGATAATATGAGATATTTACTTGGAGTAACAATAAGTTTATTAAAATTTTTTAATATTTCTAAAATACGGATCATCCGTTTGGATGTTTTCACATGTCGTCATTACTCGAACGATTTCATGAAAAAGTAAGAAATAAATTCTTCGCTGTTTTGTTAATGTTTTTCTGCAACATACTATTTTTCGATATTCGGCATTGGTTGACGAATGAACTACGAAAAGATCGATTAGGCATATATTCTCCAGTTATTTTTTTATATACTATGTACGTATTCCCGAAGCTTATATTTTGTCGGAAAATATTTACTTTTGTTTAATAATTTAGTAAGAATAAAAACCTTGTTACCTAAGAACCTTCACTGTTACATAATCTTTGCATAATACTTATGTGTATGTATGTTATATCTCTGTATGAAGAAATTGCAAAATGATTTAATGATATGTATGTGTGTGTGTAAATGTAAATGTAAATAGCAAATGGATAATGTTAGAAATGTGTGTGTGTGTATATCACATAATAATAAAATTACAAAAGGTATTTTTAGATGTGTGTATCTGAAATAAATATCGACGTGCCCCTTGCTGCAACTTGTTTATTAATCCTCGCTGCTTAAAATTATAATCACCTCCTGTAAGATTCGACTTAATACCATAAAAAGGAATAAGATTTTTCAGGATAACAAACGTAATGAGAGGTATGGCAAAGCGCATATACACACACACACACACACATACATTTTTTCTTCCTGTTTTATTGTCCAACATTTATTTAATTTTACTGTCTTTTCTCTTATATAAGCTTGCGAAGCAAGCTTTTCTTGCTCTTCTCTTACATATAGTTTATTATAAATATTTTCTATTGAAGTCTCAATCGAACTTCTTTTTAAAATCCAATCATCAACTTTTTGTCGACTTTTTGTTATTCTAAACTTCGTCCTTATCCACTGTTTAGTTATGCACTTTTACATAATCGTGATCTTTTCGATGATCATAAGTGTCGGTCTAGTGATTACATGAAACTTTATAAATTTCTTGAACCAGGAATTCCAAGCTGATTTATTTCTTCGTTTTCACTTCATTTTTTCCAATGCTTTCCACTTTCTTGTCGAACTTCTTAATTTTGATCGGTAGCCTTTGATAAGCTTTCACACTTTGGCTCTGTCTTCTTCCTTGTGTTCGCTTTTTTTGATATTTAAGCTTTGTTCTCCAAGTCGTCATCATTCTCTCGATCATTTTTAATTTATGTAGGTTCAGGCTTCATAAAGCACAATGGGATCACTGATCGCTTACTGATGGCTAAAATTCTTGAGATACAAAAGGTATATTGTTTCGTCATTGTTTTACAATTTAAATTGCTGTCACACTTGCTCTTCATTGAAGACTCCACTATTAATTTATAGGTGACGGACTTGTGTTTCTGTGAGATCGCTCCTTGATAAAATTGTATTTATATGTTTTGTGGCTTTTTAAATCAGTTTTGGTTTTTCCTCTAAAATTCAAAAACCACTGTATTATCAAATTAAATAAATTTTTCAAATAAATGTTTAAATTGTAGAATAAATTTCTAAAATACAAGTTTTACTACAAATCTTGATCAAAATATATATCATTTAACGCCTTTTGATATGTAAAAGAAGGAATTTTTTGAAAAGTTTCGAAAAATTGTTGTTTGATATTATAAAAAGTATATATAAGACACTATAATAAGACCATAAAAGTCGACAACATTTTTTGAGGTTATCTGTCACTCTAAGCCAATACTTAACATATTTTCTTTCTATTGTAACGTAACATCAATTACCGTTTATTAAAGTTAGCGAAATTATTCATCAAATGAAAGTAAAAGGTATCAATACTAGTAATAAATAACGGAAGAATAATATAACAATCTTATACTATTACTAATTGTCAATTTAACCTCAAAAACTAAACATGACTTTTATCAGATTACATTCTTTTCGTAACATTAAAATTTTTAACTTTTCAAACAGGTTTTTATTTATGAAGAACGTCGAAAAAATTTTATTTAAATCTTATTACACATATTACATCTTTGTATAAGTTTTCGAGTCTAGTGCAGGTTTATTTATCTTGCACAGTAAACTTTTGAGTGAATTATTTCAGCGAAATTTATTCGGTTCTTTTATTATGTGTGTGTATATCTTCTTATAATATTTCTAGTTAAATAAAATACTAAAAACATTTCTTACTTCACTCCATTATACTATTTTCGATTTAATAATATTATGCTTTGTCAAGCATATAGATATGACATTATCAAGAATATCAAAGTCAAACATGTGTCATTATATTTGCACATTGAAATACTAGATATTTTATTCCTTTATAATGTGTTGTTTAACGTAACAATCACCGATTTGTCAAGGTTTTTTGACACGTAAAATTTGTGTGTTAACCGGTAGGTTGAATCGTACTCACAGAATCACACTACATACGTTTCTGATAACACACTTTTGATATGGGACGAGTCTGGCGAGAAGACAGCTAGGCCGGTGATCTCCAGGGTTCCAACACCTCCAATCGGTTTGGATTGGTTTTTTCGCGCATTCGTGACGCAAACTGTGCGAATGCAGCGACGTTACTTGTGCGAAAAACTATGGACGGCCTGCGACAATCTTGGCGGGTTCTGCAAAGAGTAATTGATACAGTTGAGTTGGTACGTAAATAGAAATTGCATATTAAACGTGAGATAGATGTTTCCACTTGTACTGACATGTGTCGGCACTTGTCGACTTACGTGTGCTAATTTAAATTGATAGTTTTAAATACGATAAATAAAAAGTATTTATTGTGTATATGAAAATTTAATAAGCAAAATTTGAAAATTTTTTTCCACGTTTGATCTGCCAAATTTTGATGCTTTAAATTACATTTAAAAGAGTTGTATAAAAATAATACATTTTATTAACATAAATATATAAAGATATTAATTAAATATTAATTAAAGATATTAATTAAATATATATAAGCAAAGATTATTTTTCTTAATTATATTACAATATGTATTGTTGAATATAAAAATACTCATATTGTCAAATCGTTTGCTTTAATTTTATTTACAGTTGACATCACTTTCTGATATCATTGCTTCTGTACACAGTTGTTTGATGTATGAATATTAAAATAAAATATATAAATTATATTATTCCTTACAATTAAAGTGATTTTGTGATTTTCACAACTTTTATTAAACATTTTAATTGAAACACAAGCGCATGTACTTGATATCTTCTTTTTTCTTCTCTTTTAGAGAGATATAAGTTTTTTGTAAATCTTTTTTATATATGTATACATATATGTGAAAGTTAAAATCAATCGAATAACTCAGATATCATCACTTTAGATATCATTAAAATCAGTTTGGAAAACACGGTTTTGAGAAAACTTATTTAAAATTTTAAATAACAATCTTTTAAAGAAGGATGAAGATTTCTTTTTTCCTTTAATTTACTATCAATTATATTAACAGGAACATGTATCTCTGTCTCTTCCCCTTTCCTTGTACTATATGATACGTATATAACGTGTAAGGTATCTTAAAAACTGGAGTGTTTGGAAACAAATGTATTTTTTATTATAAAACGATTTAAAGTCCGTGATCACTGCACCAGTTTTTGACAACGGTATATGAATAACAAAAACGTCTTTACAATAAATTGAAATATATATTAATGTCACTTTTATAAGATTAGTTTGCCGAATTAAAAATCTGTAATAGAAAAATGATTTGTAAGGATAACAAATCTAGAAAGAAGCATTTACAAGATAAATTCCATTTGGTTAATACTTATATAAACTTACAAAACAGGTATTCTGTTTTATGTAAAAGCTATTACACACGACACGACAAAACTTTACAGATTTCATGTGGAATGTTTACAAATGTTATCATTTTTTATTGGAAACAGGCATATCGTTTTCCTTCTGTTATACATGTATATTCCATTGAACATATTTTTCCGTTGTATATAGTACCTTAAAAGTATAAAAGAGGAAATTAGCAAGGGACTTTATTTGAAGGCTGAGAAACATTTGTGGACATTTACATGATTCAACAATATGGCAATGTAACAAATTTCTAATCCTTTTCAAGATTATATCAACGCAATGCATCGATGTCAAACTTTATGCTGTTGTAACTGAGAGAAACATATTTGTGATATTTTATTAACTGCTATTAACTTGCTCGAATTATTTATTGAGAATTTAACAAGTTCACTAAAAAACGTTCAATAAATACGAGTAAGTTAAATAAAAATAATTAATGTGCAATTTTGGAAGCAGGGAATCTAGGAACAGATTTCTATATTCCTTTTTCAGAGATCAATAAATGAAAAGGAACATAAGAAAAAAACAAATAAAATCAATCGAGTAAACAATAAAATTAACGAGTACGAGTAACAAATTTGTATCGGGTAGTAGGGGCTTAATACGAACGAGCTAAATGCTATATTAGAAGTTTCTGGTATCCCATCGGATTGTAAAATATTGCGTATTTTGATATTAATTCCCATATATATATGATTTTGCATCAGGAGTACAGTTTTGCGCCCAGGGGTGGTTTCGCAGTACGTTCCAGTCTTTTCTGCTGCTGATCTATCAACCGCTGTTCCCTCTCTCTTCTCCTTTGCTCTCGCAGCACTTTGCTAGGATCGTTGAACTCCTCTATAGCGTCTACGTCCCAGCCAGCCGTATTCTCCTCCCACTCCTCCAATTCGTTCTGGATGCACAATGCGACGTGAGCTTCTAGAGAGAAATTTGCTCCTTTTTTAAGCAAAAGGTCAATCAACTTACGGTTGGGATGAGATCCATGGCTGTAAACTTTGCAGCGTTGCGGGATTGGCTTTCCATTTGTTTATCCTTCAGCAGAATCTTGGTTTGTCTGGTGATTTTTGGAGTCATGTCCTAAACATGTTAAAGAATTAAGTTGCAATGAACTTATTAAGAACAGCAGTTCTATTTGCAGTTACCTCAAAAAAGTTCAGTTGCTCTTCAGTAGGCGTTTCGGGAGACTTGACCACTTGTTGTCGGTATTGCTCTATCTTTGCTTGCACCATGTTAACTGGCTTATCTGGTATAACGACAACTGGATTTTCCTCCCACTTGTCCCACTGTTCTAATTCCTTAAGTAAGTATGTTCGGTAAGCACTTTTATAAATTTTAATTGTATAAACATTGCTTTACTTTCTCATATTTAGTATAATCTATAAGATTATGTGTTATTTTTATTTTATACTATTATACTGATGCGAATTTTAACATATTCTATTTTTTAATTCTTTTTTGAAAAGTTAATATCATAAAACAATGCATGATCCAATAACATGGCACAGTGATACTGATGATAAGGAATTAAAAAGATATAAATATTTGCATTTGTTTATTTCTAACTCTTACAAACTTTTATATTATTACTCTACTTTCTCACCCTTATTTTTTTAAAAAGAAACTATTATGAGAAAAAGATGTCAAAGCTTACTGTTGAATTGGTTAGGACGTTTGGTACCACTCCGACTGTGGACAGGGGCACAGAATCGCAAGACGATCTTCTTCGACGACGGAGGCAACACATCGCACGCTTAAATAGCCCGAGAAGCAGCACGAGCAAGGCTTTCAGCCGATTTATTAAAAATTCCACAGCCATTTTCGGTAATCAGCTAATGAAAAGTTAACCTCTCTCTCGGAGCCGGAAGATATTTTAGGTCGGTTTATATCGGGTACGAACACCACAACAGCAATTCATTTTGCAAGTCGAGTCTGCGCGATCGACTATTCATACTGTCTCGCGCTTTTGCCGTGTAAACTTATAATTTTTTTCACTAAACTGAGGAAGATTCGGATCTGCGCAAGATGCACATAACCTACAATCTTTCTGCGTCGACATAACGCGAAGTATCACTCCATCGATAACTTTTCGATTATCGAGATCGAATATCGACATCAAACTAAGCGTTTGAATTTGAAATGAAAGAGATTTATTTAGGTATAAAGTAATTCTAAGATTTTTACATAAATTTATTGTCAAATTAATACAAACATGGAGGTACACATTTGAAATATTTAGATCTCTCTCATATCTAATAGCTATAATCTATTTTTATATCTATAAAATATTTTACAGCTGATGATCAATAAAATCAAACGTAGGATCATTGTGATACTCATACAGTTGTAACTTATCTTTAATTGATTTATTCATGTAACAGAATTTTTTTGGGAAAGGTAAAAAAATGTTATTCTTTCAGTGCGTTAAGCACGCGTACATTTGTCACGCCTGGTGTCGCGATCGTATTGGCATTTTTCATACTGAGCGCATCTCACCCCGTTGCAGTAAACCGCTTGATTATCTATAAACATTTAACAAAATACGTTTGTGATGATTCAGGTATTTGAATATTCAGCAAATCCACAATTTGTAACGGTTATTTTGGATTTTTTTTTTATTTTTATATCTATGCATATGTATTTTTTTTATTTAAAATGCAGTATCTATAAAGTTCCTGATTTTCATTCCTTTACGCCGTAACTTAGATCTTTTACTAAAGTTTTTCTCTAGTGTGTAAAAATTCTTAGCATATGAAAATAGAATTTCATGACTCACTGCTCGAGCCTTTGTATCCACCGTCACTACCAGTGTTGATGACAGTTGATTGAGTGCACGATGTATGACCGCATTTATTCGGGCAGCACTTCTGATTGGAAGGGCACTGATCATCACTTAAACATCTGGAGACGCAGTTTGTCACGGTATTCCTTAGTGGACAGTTGCCGCTTTTGTCTGCAGAACGATAATAATGTACATTATATAATATTGTTGATGGAATCTTTCATAATTTACTTTTGTCATTTATCTTCATTGCTAATTAAAGTTCTATTTAACGCTTAAAGTAAAATAAACTTTTTAGTGTCAGGGTGAAAAGCATGCAGGATGCATGTGTCACTTCCGTTTATTGTTTCCGTGCACATAACCGATTGGCATAACTAATATTGGTATAACTAATATTTACTTACTAAACAGCTGAGCAAATGTGCCGGCGGCTAGCAATACTAGCAGTATCACAAAGAGCGATAAATTTTCTGCAAAAGAGTTACGTAAATCCTATATTTATGTGGGTGATCGTAAGTGCACACGCAAGCATTAAGAGATTGTTCAGTGTATCTAGTTGCGCAAGAGAATATTTTGCAATGTATGAATTACGATCTTTACTTTCTTCAAATTGACTCTATTGATTTTATTGTGTGTCAGTATACAATTAAATCACATAATTTATTGTTTAAACGAAAACATAGTGTGTGATTTTTAAGTATTGTAGGGAAATTTGATGATTGATTAAATGTAAAGAATATCGTATCCATACATCCAATTTTTGAAACCTTGCACATATATTACAATTGGAATGTACGCTGAGAACATATATTAAATCTCATGAGATGTTGCGTATTGCATACATATCACGCTGAAGTGCATAAACTCCATTGTGACTTCCAAGGTTGCACAGTCTTGAAATACTTACGTTTCATCTTGCAAACTGTTCTTGTATACTTGCTTAAAAAGCTCTATCTCTCACGGTTTCGATGAGACTTCTAAAACGCAACGGCGAAAACGGATGTTTAAATACTTTCCACCTCTACTTTGACATTGGATGATTGCGACAAAGAGAGTGCGAAATATGGCAAATGCGTCGTAACTTCATATTTAGCGTGACTAAGAAAACTGTTATTGATATGATCTATTTGAACCTATGCACTTTGTATTACGTGTTGTATTATAAGGAAAATGATAAAAATAAAATATATAACACGAAGATTGTTTACTACGCACATGATGTAATTGAATCGGGATGCATTCAGAATATTGACTACAACATGAATAATTATATATAATTGTGTAATCTGTTTCCATTTTTATTTTTCCATACCTGAACATTTCAAGAAAATTGTTTTATTTGTTTCTTTATTTCTTTATTCTTTATTATCTTTGTTAGGCTAAAAATTGACTGTTGTAAATTAATCTTTAGTAAACTATTAGTACGGTATGTACACATAACACACATATCTATGCACGCTCAATATATTACATATGCATATATGTATACATATACATGTTATAGATTATGTCTCGAAAATATATGCAGACATATGAAAAACTTATAATTAATATAAATTGTATTTTACACAATTGGCATGATTATGACATTCATATCATGATAATTAATATGATAATAAAATTGAAAAAGAGGGAGAGAAAGAGAAGCTAAGAACATTACATATAAGAAGTAATAAAATGTCGACACGTATCTCTATGTCAAGAGCACCTTGACATTCCCAAGAGTCCTGAAGCTAATCTCATTAGCGTATCAGTAAATCTTCTCTCACTATTAAGAATGTTTTTCTTGATGCTGGCATGACCTTGGTTTAGATTCTCTTAAAGTCTGGAAGCTGGGCACAAATTTATGAAATTGTCTCTCTTTCTAAATTCACAAAAAGATATAAATTTATTATATAAAGTAAATTTTTATATTTATCTTACTTATATTAATGTATTCGATCAATATAATATAATGAATTTATTTTTTGCAAAATAATTCAGATTAAGAAAATGTTCTTATAAATATCTGTGTAAAAATTGCCTGACTAAACGACAATTTAATGATCGCAATAAGATTGCAAATCTTTTCGCAGTAAAAATACAATTGTGGGAAATCGAATCGTGATACGAACGTATGGAAATTGTACTTCCTCATTACAATAATTGCTATGTGCGGCATTGTAGAAAAAAAATTAACGATGTACACTTTTTTAACAGTGGTAGAACACACGTAAATGTTACTCATCAATATAAATTTAGATGTTAGTTTTACAATTCTGTATTCTCTTCCTGAAATAAATATGAGAGAGGAAAGAAGAATATTATATGTCATTATTCTAAACGATTACAAATAAAAATAAAATACTCTCATAGTTATACTTAATGTCAGTTGTAATAGATTATGAATGTAATAGAGAGATGAGATGTCTGATCGAACAAATTTCTTAATAATCATTATAATCATTTCCGAAGCGCGGAGCAACCGGTTGAACTGCAGGAGGTTCGCTGGATTCAAGTACTTCGATGTCCGGTTTTTGACAAGCTAGTGCACCACATCTGTTCTTGCAACATTTTAAGTTTCCTCTGCAATCGTTGTCGCCATTGCAAGTCGATGAACACACCCATCTTCCCGTGGGTTTTGAAGGACAAGATCCTGGTTTCTCTATATTATATAAAATGTAGAAATTATAATTATTATATGATAATTTCATATAAAAATTATATTTAATAATGATTATAGATTTTTCCCTATATGTATATTCTATTATAGTATCTTTTTCATTATACAGTATATCGCAGTTAACAAGAAGCATTGTTATTGCAAAACTATAATAAAGAACAATAATTATTATAACTCTGTTAATGTTTAGAAATTAATTACTCCCTGAAACTGTTTTGTTTCATTTGAAATATTCAATAAGTGAAATATTAGACAAATACAATAGGATACTTATTGTTAGAATATATTTTCTCGGAATATATTATCGGTAAAATAACATTGAAAAATGATTGCAAGTGAAAATATTTCAGAGAATAAGTTGTAATACATTTTGTTCCATTATGACACTTCGATATTATATTAAATTTTATCGTAGTGTTTAGAATTGTAGTAAAATGTCGTATCGATCCAATGGTCTTCCTCAGTTTACCAGTTTTACCAGCTTCACCAGTCAAACTAAACGCGATGATGAAATTACTTACCTGTCGGGCCAGATCGCGTCGTCGTGACGGGCAGGGAGCAAATAGCACCGCCACATTGAGTTGGACAACACTTGCCGACTCCTGCACAATGTAAGTCAACGTAGCAAGAACGTCCGCAAAACTGTACAGGTAAGGCAGGTGGACATGAGCCTGGTTTTGCTGCATAATTGGTTTGCGCTTTCGCAATGGAGATCGTAACCACAAAGATCAAGATAAATAGTGACTTCATTTTCCTGCTGTTTCCAGGCAATGCTTAACTGCTATCTGGTATGTTAGCTGTACAATAAAAAAATATAACGATAGAGCCGTAAGGAACATGTTTATAAATATTGAGCAGTTTGTGTGAAATTATGAATTATAATTAAATTATTGTCTAAAACATATAACATAATGATTTTACATAATATAATTACAGCAATTCTCTGATTAGCGACGATAAGCAGAATACATAAATAACAATTTTACTTAGAGAAAGATATACATTCAAGATCTGTAGTTCATTTTGCAATATATCTGAAATATTAATTACAATTGCACTAGAAATTGATAAAATCATATATATTTTTTTTCGAAATAAAATAAATATCTTAAATGTAATTTTTTATACAATATAATATTTTTCTTATCTTTTTGTTCAATCACGTCAATAGCTTTATTATCCAACTCTAATTAAAGAACATAGAATGCCCCAATTTTTGTTAATAATATTCATCTTTTTTCTGCATTTTTCTTTCTGTTTTTTTATGTTTCTAATAATTCGAGAAATTAAGCAGAATGGAGATTCGAATGAATAATGTAGTAACATTATTCGGTCAACTTGGAGTTTGTATTTACTGCAAATGTATTATTAAAAGATTATTCACTGCATTATCGATTCCTTCTCTCGACTTTTGTTTTATCATGATGTTTTATGGCACGAATACGAGAACTGTGTGGATGGAAACACGTTTTTTACATAAAACATGCACTTAAAACGTATACTTGCTGCGATTTGTTGTTATCATACTTTGTCACTTATGGTGCGTATTACCTGGCAGCAAAGTTGATGGGAGTCTTCTCGCGCGTTTTTGCCATTCAATAGAATCGGCACCTCTAATATATATGCTTATCGTCGGCTTCGTTTTTCCCCCTCTCACAACGTTCATGCGTTACGCATCTCAACGCTCATTTCCGCAGATAATTTTATAACACTTCATATTATATCTGATGTAATTATCAATCTGATGTAATGTATTATAATATAATGATATGTTGAGTCTTATTTACATTTTGTATAAATTGTATTTTACCAATATTTCAGTTTTGTAAATTAAAAATACAATGTTGCCTCTTACTTGTTGATCTAAATGAAATATATTTGTATTTCGATAATCAGATTTTTATTAAAATCATATTTTTTAGAATTAAATGTGATATATGTACAATAACTTGAATTAAATTAAATTAAACTTAATTAAAATGCTCTTTGTTTTTTGTATTATCCATGGAATATTTAACTAATTTCGTTTTGATTCGAGCTGAGAAATACATAAATATATAATTGAAATAATTTGAAAAATTTTTAGTCGAATTAGAAATAATATTGTTTGCAATGATAGCATGATAATAATTACATTTTTCAATATATATTCTTGTTTTAGACTATTATCTTTCTGTACTGGGTGTATCAGATATGCTTTTGAGCATGGTCACATGCTATAATCGGAAAACGTTGGTGAACCGCAGCTGTAATTAGAACACCAATTAATATCAATTTAACCGGAAGGAAAGAAGTGGTTTTTTGGCGGAGGAGGGGAGGGGACCATCGTCTAAATTGTTTCCTTTCTACTGGAGAGTAACATTTTGTTTCGAATTAAAGTTATTTGTTTTCTAAATCATTATTTACATAGAATTTTCTTAAGTTTGGGTAAACTTTACTGATGATAATAATAAGAGCAATATAATTTTGTGAACAGAATTAAATTTTCTTTTATATCTAAGGAAGTAAACGCAAATTTCATTATAAAAGTAATTGTTTTATGCATGTTACAAATGTTGCAAACAATGCGGTAAAAACTATTGCATGTTATTCTGATTATTATCTGACAAATCATAATATTTTTGCTTATATTTTGAATAAATTTTCATTAACGAATATTCATTATCATCTAATTTTCACTGTTGCCACGTTTCTTAAATTATTATAATAGTAATGTATGAGAAAAATGAAAATTAAGTTTTGAATATATCTTTATATTTTTCGATTGACTCAATATTACATACATAAATATAAAATAAAGTTGTTGTCACAGACGTGATAAAAAATAGTACAAAACATTTATGATTACGCAGTAGTCTTAAAATTAACAATAAATGCATTCTTGGTACACAAGCCTCTCCAAACCTGAGAAGAAGTCTAGTCGAGTATAACGAATATATGAATAACTGATTTAATAGTAATTTTATATTGCCTTTACGAAATATATAAAAATAATGTATTTCTAAATGTAGGACTCGCGATGTTCGTATGCGTGTAGCCAGAAGGATGGAAACGTGGAATGCATAAGCGCATCTATAATTCCCAAGTATCTACGTCTTCGCATTCTATTATCTTCTTATTGACATGCAAACGAGGAATTAAAAAGACACGGTGTTGTTATATATTTGTATATATATGCGTAAGAATAAATAAAGAAGATAGAGAGAATGTAACATCATGTGTAATTCATTTATGTAAATTACTTGTATTAACAATTTATATGCGTGCATATTCAAACATGTTTCCTGCGCTCTCTGTTACTTAAATCATTCTTTTTTATATCTATTATGTTTTTCATTCGACAAAACCTACGTTATCGCATGGTATACGATTGGTCACATTTTATGAATTAAACAGAACGTTTCATAGCTTCATGCATTCATTCGTAACTATTATTTTTTGAATAATTCTCAATTGGAAATCAATTTTTAGCAACAAAGATGTCGAGAGTATTATTTGTTGTAATTTTTTAATTTCTTAAGTATTACTTATCGCCATAAATATTCTGTTATTTCTTCGTCCACTAGCTCAGGAGTGAAAAGTTTGGTTTTAATCGTTTGTAACTACAGATGCGTGTACATATTGTGCTTTTACATATCTACTGAAAAATTGATTCTTAATTAATTCTTACATTATCAGAAAATTTTTTTGTTAAAATTTGACTACTTTCAACGTGATTGGAACGTTAGCTGATGAGAATACGTATTTCTTATAAGAAAATTGTACAACTTTTACGAAAAAAAAAGAATGGTGTGGCAACGTCACACGGTGTTCCCAAGCGGTCACCCATCCAAGTACTAACCGTGCCCAACATTACTTAACTTCAGTGATCGGACGAGAACTGGTGCTTTGAATGTGGTATGAACGTTGCCTGATAAAATGTGTTTTTATTATAAAGAAATTGTACAACCTCAATGAAAATAAAAAAAAAGTTGGAATGTGCCAACGTCACACAGTGTTCCCAAGCGGTCACCCATCCAAGTACTAACCGTGCCCAACATTACTTAACTTCAGTGATCGGACGAAAACTGGTGCTTTAAATGTGGTATGAACGTTGCCTGACAAAGCGTGTTTTTATTATAAAGAAATTGTACAACTTCAATGAAAATAAAAAAATAAGTTGGGATGTGCCAACGTCACATGGGGTTCCCAAGCGTAGTTAAAATTTACATCGCGAGTTATGAGACATTCTATAGATTTACTTTTATAATTGATTTTACATCTTAATTTGCATATATCTAATCTTTAATTAATGCTTTGTACGCGTAATATGAAAAAATATCGATATTGTAGATGTTTTTATCATGTAATATCTATAACAACAGATATTAGCAATGGTAATGTTGTATATTAGCAATAACCATTGCACTTAACGGATACTTTTTTTTTACGGAAATATAGATATTACGTCACATATAAATACCGAGTGTATACGTAACATTGAGATATATATAAATCGTACACTGACTAATACTTAATCAGCAACATTACATTAATTCAGTCATGATTGAATGCGTAAAAGATATAATAATACATAATTTGCATAATAAATTGTCAACGAACATTGCATCCGCCTCTGATTACTGTTTTCTATTTCTTAGTCGTAACTGAAACAAATAATAAAAACTTATTAAATACAAGTTGTTAATAATTAAGAGAACTGACAACTTAACTTTTCAAAATTTAATCTAAAAGCAATTAAATAAGAACTTTTCTCTTAATAGATTTGCAATAGGATTTACAATTAGATTCGCATGAATCTAATGAATGGATCATTGATCTTAATCATGATTCTTCAAAACTTCTTCTCGCAAGTTTTTCTTCATCTCTCATTCTAGAAAATAATTCTTAGGAATTGCATTGAAAAACTTGTGTCAATAGATCAGATGATTCATCTTATAAAATGTATTTCCCAAGATTACAAACATGTAAAAGGAAAACTTAAACAACTTATAGTATTTGAGTGTCTTATATTAACATTTTATACATATGTGTGTTAATTTAATTATTAACAACATGTTATATTATTATATAACATTTTGTACTACTGCTCGTTGTGCATTGCCCCGTTTGCATGAAATACGTGAAAAGTCATACCTCTCGGCGGTACAGGTGGTCCAGGCAGTTTCTTTGGTATGGCGCCAAGGGTATTGATGACATCTTGACCCATATTGACGGCAAGGTTCATGTATTCCGGCATTCTGGTCTCGCTGACCTTACTCGTGTTTCTCACAACGCTCATCGAGTCCGCTGGCACGTGTTGTTGGTCATATATCACTCCAGCGCCTTCTTGACCCTGGCTGACAGGCGCAGAATCGACCTCGTCAACAGTAGATTGAGACAGCGATGGTTTCATCCTTGTAATTTCAGAGCACGCCTCAGTATCGTGGCCGCAGGTATCGTTAAAATCGCTGTGACGCTCTTTCGCGTTCTCTTGGTCCACATGAGCAGAATCGGCGGATGCTGCAACATTGCCATTTGCACAATCTGGGATGCACATCCCCGATGGAATTGGAGTACCGTTCGATGGTGACGGGTCGGTGTTCACGTAATTATTGTTGTTAGTGTGTTGCTTCATCGCGTTGGTTTCTTCTTGATGTTTGTCTGATGGAATAATAACGTTTTGCGCAAAATCAGGATATTTTGGACGTTCGCATGGTGAGCTCGGTGTATCCGGTTCCCTCGGAGAGCCATTCGCCTTAAACGCTGCGAAGAGGTACATTGGAAGTTAGTCATTTCTGAAGCCTTTCGAATATTTAAAATACTTTATATCTAAGAATCATGAAAATGTCCAAAGAACATTTTCATTTCTTCTTCATATTTATTCACATTCGAGATTAAATATCTTAAAAATCTTTTCAATTTTTGCTATGATTTTTGGTGCAAATTGCGATCTCGAATAAGTAAGAGTTACGTACGTGCGTTTGATTCGATTACTTCAACATTACCGTAAACGGGTAATCCCGATGGTGGAAATGCGATGTAATGCTCGTGATCAGCTTTGGACAGTGATTGCACTTGGCGCAAATCAAGATCACGCGTGACAGAGACAATCGGTAATGGGGAATACCCGGATGCTAGTAGAGATTTGCCCGTGAATGGTTTAGGCGTAGGTGGTATTTCGTAAAATGTCATGCTAGCCTTCTCATCTCTGGCATTTTGCAGCTGAAAACAATCCGTGCACGATTTAATAATGGGAACATATTTAGTTTCTTGCAACTTTTTCCTTACAAATTTTTATAAAACTTTCTAAGTATTGTCTACATTATGTTTGACACACTTTTCTGCCACGAATGCGAGATTAAATTAATCACACATGCATAACGTAACAAATATTGTATTTCTCCATTAAAATTATGCTGATTATTAAGAGTGATAATTATTATTAAAAAACTGAGTTTTTGTTTTCAAGATTTTGTGACTTCGATTGTTGTTCTTTCGATTATTTCTGATTTGTGACATGCTAACTGTACCTTTCTGTCTTCGGAATCGGAATGAGTTCCGCTGTCACTCAAGCTAAGGCCGCTGCAGCCGCTAATAGTGCTCATTCTGCCGGATGATGATGAACCTAAACAGATACATTGAATTGTACAGGCAAATGAGATTATTTAATTGTTCGTATATAAACTCATGCGTTAAAATGATTATTCAACAATTCTAAAAGATGTCAAAAAATTATATCCATTTTTTCTATAATTTTGTAACATCTTTTAAGTTGTTCTTTGAATATTTACATGTTTCAAACACATTTTCTTAATAATTTTTAAAGTTTATCCATTCTCATCATATATAATCATATGAAATTTAATTATTTCAATTTTACACGATATAATTTTTAAATAAGATTATCAATATTTATAAAAAATTTTAACAACTAACTTTTATAACAAAAGTGACGTTCAATTCAATTCTATTTAATTAATATTTTATTATAATGCTTGTCATACTAAATCTGAAATAACTTACTGGAAACGCTGCGAAGACTTAAACTACTAACAGGTCGATGATCAGCTAATCCACCATTAATACCTTCAGATTTGCTTGAAGACAAATCGGTGACAGTAGTAGCAGATTCCTTCGCATCTGTAACGAAAGTTAATCGAAAAATATTCATTATTCAATTTAATAATAAATTAAAAAGTAATAACTAGATTATAAAAAAATATCACAGTTGCGCATGGTCACACTCGCCTTTTTTCCCCTTGGAGAAAAATTTTCGTATCTTATCGAACGGCGTCGGAGTCTTCATTTCTTCCTTCAATTTTTTCTGTATTCTGTCGTATTCCTCCCTCATCGCCATGAGCTGTCGCTGTTTGTCTTTAAAGCTTTGCTGCACATCGTTTCGCTTCTGCCAATTCTCAACGAGTCTCTCTACTTCGGATATGGTGAAAACGTTATTCTTGAAGTCGTTTATGATCTCTAGGAGCTCGTCCTGCGGACCTGATGGCTCTCTGGATTTGGTGCTACTGTTAGACGACGTTCTGCCGTACGGAAGATTATAACATATTTTCTGGCTGCAATTGTCCTCCCGTGCTCCCAAGGAATTCTGATGAACTTCTTGGCGAGTATCTTGTGTGGGCGTATCTGTACGGGATGACGGTAGATTTGCATTGTTCGTTGTTGTTGTTTTAGCACCTTTAAATATACATAGTTTCGTTATTGGAAATGTTTCATATGCAAGGTGAGGCACCTAAAACAGGTTACCTGAATATCTCGGCTGTTATTGGTGATAGAAAAAAATGTATCAGACCAAACTTGCATGGTTTCGAGGGACACATAATTTGTTCTAAATAGTTTTTTATTAGGTGGACGCGTAGAGGTCATATGAAGGTCAACTTCGTTTTTTTAAATGGTATGTTTTTTTACGTACCATCTAGTAGAGCGTTTGAAGATGCGTACATTGATCTACGGGTCAAAATCATTCAAGGTCACTGAAGGCCAACTGCAAGGGAAAATAATTTACTTTATATTGCCTAGAGTTCTCTGCTATTAAAAATACTGTAAACTCAGAAATAAAAAAGTTCTAGCCCTTAGAAATTTTTTCTTTTTCCGCAAAGTTGAGTTGTTGTTATCATTATTTTTTATATTGCCTAGAGTTCTCTGCTATTGAAAATACCATAAATTCAGAAATGAAAAAGTTCTAGCCCTTAGAAAGTTTTTCTTTTTCCGCAAAGTTGAGTTGTTGTTATCATTATTTTTTATATTGCCTAGAGTTCTCTGCTATTGAAAATACCGTAAATTCAGAAATGAAAAAGTTCTAGCCGTTAGAAATTTTTTCTTTTCCGAGAAGTTCTGAGTTGATGATATAATTATTTCTTATATTGCCTAGAGTTCTTTGCTATTAAAAATACTGTAAATTCAGAAATGAAAAAGTTCTAGCCGTTAGAAATTTTTTCTTTTCCGAGAAGTTCTGAGTTGATGATATCTATATTTTTTATATTGCCTAGAGTTCTCTGCTATTGAAAATACCGTAAATTCAGAAATGAAAAAGTTCTAGCCCTTAGAAATTTTTTCTTTTCCGAGAAGTTCTGAGTTGTTGATATCTATATTTTTTATATTGCCTAGAGTTCTCTGCTATTGAAACTACCGTAAATTCAGAAATGAAAAAGTTCTAGCCCTTAGAAATTTTTTCTTTTCCGAAAAGTTCTGAGTTGTTGATATCTATATTTTTTATATTGCCTAAAGTTCTCTGCTATTGAAAATACCGTAAATTCAGAAATGAAAAAGTTCTAGCCCTTAGAAATTTTTTCTTTTCCGAGAAGTTCTGAGTTGTTGATATCTATATTTTTTATATTGTCTAGAGTTCTCTGCTATTGAAAATACCGTAAACTCAGAAATGAAAAAGTTCTAGCACTTAGAAATTTTAGCCTTCAGTGACCTTGAATGATTTTGACCCGTAGATCAATGTGCGCATCTTCAAACGCTCTACTAGATGGTACGTAAAAAAACATATCATACCATTTAAAAAAACGAAGTTGACCTTCATATGACCTCTACGCGTCCACCTAATAAAAAACTATTTAGAACAAATTATGTGTCCCTTGAAACCATGCAAGTTTGGTCTGACACATTTTTTTCTATCACCAATAACAGCCGAGATATTCAGGTGACCTGTTTTAGGTGCCTCACCCTGTATACACATACATAAGAAATTTATGATTAAGAAATTAACTTTTGTATATAGAATATAATAATATTAATAAAATATTTATATAAAATATAAAATAGAGAATAATTGACAATAATTAATTGTCGGATATTTTGAAATAAAAAATATTACCGGCATGCATCTTCATGTAACCCTGGAAGGATAGGTCCAGTCCGTTTGATGTAACAGAAGATGCAGATGAGAACATAACTGGCATTGGTGTTGGTACGGTTGAATAATTCGAATTTAAAGATCTGTCTGCTGTCATATTAGCGATCGTCGTCGTTAGCATAGTCGGAATTAGAGTCGTTACCGGTCGTGCGACCGGTGGAACCAAGTAAACTTCACTCAAAGGTCTCGGTTGGCAGTAATCTTCCTGTTCGTTGTTGATCTCGTTCGCAATCACTGATGGGACATCCGTGGCTGAATTCGTTCCTAAATATATACATTTGTTTATATTGTTTCTTTTAAGAATAAGATCATCCATATATAAATAATTTTTATTTTACTTATTTATATATTATTTTAATAGATTCTTTTTTACTGAACATTCCACATAAAATAATTTACCAGTATAACAAACGCCAAGAACGTAAAAAATAGATATATTTACAATGTGGAATAAATATGTGCTATAATTTTGTTCTTGCATAATTTTATTCTTGCGGTAGATTAAATTTACCGTAACTAGATAATATTTTTTATCCAATTTTAAGTGTGCATAATTGTTATACTACTGTAAAGATCAATTATTTATTTTAATAGATTAAATACCTGTTGATCGGTTCGTCGTTTGACTTATGACTTTGAGGTAGCTGTACATGTTGGTGAACTCGTTCATTTGCTGGCATTTTATCCATCAGGATCCAAAGTCACGCCCAAAACATGCAATACAGAATTGATACGTCAATTAATGCATCGGCCATTAAAAACTACGAGCCGTTCATTACGTAAGAAAAAAATGTACATTTCGTTTCTCAAAGTATGTCCTATTATTTTTGGGACTTTTCTCGTAAGCTAAGACAAGCACGCGTCAAGTTAGTATTGAGTCTCGAGAAAAGCGAAGAGTAAAATATCGCGGAAGTACCGGTTTGTGTTTGACTATTTGCGACGTCGATCTAAAGGCGAGGTTTTTGTACCATGTAGCCCCGCAGTTGATGTGCCAGTCTCGTGTGCCCAGCTTGCTCGGCGAGATCAGCTGGTGTTAGATCGGAGACGTTCTTCAAGTCGCACGCTAGATCGCCACCCGGACACTCAAGTAGTTGCCACGCTAGCTTTTCCAGGCCGAACCGTGCGGCGAAATGCAGAAACGTTGGATTTTCTTCTGAGCCTGCAAAATAGAGAATCATACTGATCAAAATTATCTCAGAGAGCAGAGAAAGATGCTTTTCCACTTTTACTCCTTTTTATAAATATTTAAATTAAATATATGTACTTTTAAAGGTACAGTTATACGCTGCCAATAAAATAAAATAAAAGAAGACTGAAAATGTAGCTTTTGTTTGATAATTAAATTTTAGGTCATTTACTTGTATGATTTCTATGTGCGGGCACCATGCCGCTCGGAGTCGACAAGAGACTGAAATGCGGTGGCATGTTCTTCTGAAACGCATGGACCATCCAGTTGTCCAATTGTTCTCGATCAGTGGAACTGAAGCCGAAAGTCTGTAATAAATAATAGAGATGCGATGATATTATCTACTGCTCTTGAATTTTCGATTTAGTTTTTAAATTATAGATCAAATACTTGTAATAATAATAGCAATTGATTACATGATCAATATAATAAGCTAGTGTAAGAATAAATTCTCTATCATTAGAATGTCTTTTTAATATATTTTTAATGTATCACCGAAGTTAGATTTGACTTTGACAATGACAATTAAATTCAGTAGTAAATGAAATAAAATTCTCGTAAAGATCTTCGAGTTAAATCTTCGAGTTAAATCTTCGAGTTACCTGGCACATAAATTCAAGAGGATTATCGTACGCCCGGAGGATTTGGTCGAGTTCTCTGAGTCGGCTTTCGCATTTGACTTGTCTAACACCGAGCGCACAGCCGTTTTTAGATATCCTTACGCCAACCAGCATGGACACTTCGAGACATTTCTCTGGTATCGAAAATTGCAGTGCATAAGGATTTCTTCTTTTCACGTTACTTATATCGATCGCGTCGCCGCAACGATCGACGACTACCGAAACATTATCCTCCGGACTCAATGGGTCATTTAGCAAAGCTATTATTTTGTTTTGCCCCTGCGAACAAAGCATATACATCATTTTGAGCGTTCTACAATATTTTAAGAAAATTGTTAATAAAGTCAAACATATATTAAAGTGCATAGAGCGTAATGGCGAATTTAGAATTGATATATTAATTAAAACTAAGTTTATTATATCTAAACTAATTTTGTTCTTTTTGCCTTAAACACGCTACATATATGTACGCACGCGCCCAGTATCTATACATTTTAATATTTGTTCCAAAATTTGGCCACAGAAATAATTACTTACTAGTTTGACTTTTTTCGGGTGCACGGAAAATGCAGTTTTGTCATTTCTGAGGGTTGCTGGCGGCGCAGTGCCCAGAATGGCGATCGCCGCACCCAGCAATTCACCCACAAACGTTTCATCCTGATCCTTCACGAAGAACTTCCTCCACTGATCGTAGGAGACCAGATTGGATCTATGAGAATCGTTGATGTGGCTATCGTGAACGCCCAGCATCATCGCTAGGACTTTCTCGGCGACCAGATGACTGGTCAGATGAACCGCATGCTCGGGACTGATCCGGATGCGATCCAACAATATTGGACAGACGACAACGATCTGGAGACGGGACGATCGGATCTTCTTCTCCGTTTTCGGAGCTATTGGTTCCTCGATCACTAGATGACGTATTCTGAAAAATGATATACGTTATTAATTAGGATAGATCATACATCGAAGTAACTTTTGCAGTCGCAAGACACTTTATTTTATGCTCACTTAAACGGAGGTCTTCCTTGTTGACGACTGATTTGCTCGAAACATGCTGTTAAGTATTTAACCCATAGATTGGAAGCTTCGCTTTCCTTGCTGGATACAAAAAGAACGTCATCTTCCCCATGTCCATCCTTCGATACGGTAGTTCCTGATTGTGGTCCTGAAATGAGTAATTGAAACATCAAATTAGTAGAGTTTAAATATCTATAATTTTATTTCTCTTGTACGATAAATAAAATTTTGATGTCAGTAGTAGTAAAGACACGAGTGGCAGAAAATAACATAATCATTAATAAATAAATAATTTCATTAATGTTATGAAGTAATATCGAAATTTAATCACATGCTTTATATGTGGTTTGACAATTTTATTTAATAATTTGTTTAAATTTTTCTTCAGTGTTGCTTACATCTTCTACTTTTATCTTTTATTTTGTCGCTCTTTAATTTATAAAATTTTTATCATATGCGTGTTACAAGCAACTGTGTGGTCACTGTCGTGACGCATAGGAAATACACTTAATTTCGTGTGACGTATATCGTGGTGCACGCGATGCGGTCGTAATGTGTTTGATGAAATAATGCCACAGATAACGTGATTATTTCGTGTTACACGCGAAAGTAATAACCTTAAGATGATAAAATGATTTTGTAAAATTCAAGTTCAAAATCAAGGTATAGTGTCGCCTGTGATCTGAATTAATTGAACAGACAGACGTGTGATATGTGCAACGATTGATAATCGATACTCTTTTTCCATGTCTTTGCTATAGAATAATTGATTAGCTAAAATTATAGAATATTTAAAAAAATATCTATTTTTCTGCATATTTTTGTATCGTATTGTATTATATATTATTATATAAATATATATCATTGTACATTGTATAAATCACTTCTTCTTCCTCTTTCTCGTGAATTTTACGTTAACGTGAATTTTTCATTGCTACTGACAATCTCGACGAGAAACTATAATAATGTCATGATTATATCGCGAGAAATACAAATGATTTCTAAGGCATGTGGGTCATGTCGTTCTGACGATAATTGCTGTAGAGAGATCAACGTTCTCGAAAGAGCGCACATCGGATTACTTTAAAATGTATGATTCTGCCTTCTGTAGTTATCAAAACAAATATATATATATATATATATATATATTTACACTTGCTATATACTTAATAATAATTTGCATTGTTGAGTATTTATATATTCTCGTTGTGTAACTTACGTATAATTGCGGAAGAATTTAGAAAATTCGTTCGGTCTCGTTTTTCCAATTGAAGACTAGAGTAAACATCAACCATTGTAACATCCGATGCTCGCAATTGTATAACTTTATATTCGCAAAACGAAACATGCACAATTCTCTCCGTTGTTGTAAATTTTAATTGTAGTGTCTCGATTTTAACGTCTTAGAGAATCGTTCACCGAGAGCTTGCTGGCGATCATGCGGCATGACTCTCGCACACTTCGATAAATTTTTTTCTCTCTGAACAAGGTCTTTTGCTCTGTTAATCGCAGAAGAACCGAGTCAATGGATAACGATATACGACTGCTTGAAGCTTCTCTCTCTCTCTCAGAGAGGAAATCGTACCGTTCGTTTTCGAAGCCCCACCCTGCACGCATTGTTTTTACACTCTTAGCTTTGCTGACGCGAATTAGGCGACGCCTATAATTTTCTCGCACGCATGTTGCATACTAAATTCTGAGATCTCCATCATTCGTATTGTCTGTAATGTAACTAACTATACATCGAGCAATAATAATATTGTATACAATTGTGAACCGGATTTGTCTATATACCGCGGACTTGATTATATTTTCATTTTATTTTATCATTATGTAATTTATTTGCATTTATTTACACTATCTGATTTTTGTTCTAGATATGCTTCATTAGTAGAAAATATCTAGTAGATTCTCTATATTTATTTATTATTTCTTGTAATGTAAAGTTTCAGCGCTAAAAATCTTTTAATTTGTGTATGTAGATTAATATTAGACGCATATGTTTTTTAATAATACATTTAATAAAGAGTTTAAAAATATTTATCATTTCTGTGATTCCTCCTAATTAATAATGGCGCGGATAATTTTGAATGTATTTCAGAGAATTTTTAGTAAACTTTTAAAATGGTATTTATTGTATTTCAAATAATTTTTCTGTTGTCAGAAATAAAAAAATAAGTAAGAAAAAATAAATTAATACTTAATATTATTTTAACTTGGAATGCGCTAATAAAAGTAATGTTTAGACAAAGAGTTGATAATTAATTTGCCCTAATGGTACTTCATAACCTTATGCATTTGCGTTTAATGCACATATGTGATTAATTTTGCATTTTATTAACATACCATATTCTTATCGGGTATGTCAAGGCGATAACTGACGTGCTTGTAAAAAGAATTTAAGGATCGCATTGCGAACGTGTATGCTTGTTTCTTTAAAATATCTTACATTTTTATTATGATAAATATTGTCAAATGTGCAATTTTATTAAATATTTAATAAATCTCAAATCAACTTATTTGCTTCTACAGAATTACAAAATTAAGTTCCTACAAAAATAAGTTATAATAGCAGTAATTATAATAAATATATGTTATTTGTTTTAATTAAATAATTAATTCTATGTTATTTATTAATTAAATTTATAAAAATATAATTAATAGTAATTGAGAAAATATTAAATATATAATAATTATAG
The DNA here is from genome assembly GCF_003672135.1 of Ooceraea biroi. NCBI lineage: Eukaryota > Metazoa > Arthropoda > Insecta > Hymenoptera > Formicidae > Ooceraea > Ooceraea biroi. Next base: position 3,018,905 of record NC_039515.1, read on the forward strand.
TAATTGAGAGATAATGTCAAAAGATAATTACCGAAGTACTCAACGCTGCGTTTTGCATAATAATCCTCAGCTTTTATCCTCATTTTTCTCACTCATCGATTCCATCCACTCATTTCAAGCTGTTAAAAGGAACATATTCGCGATTAAAGTAAACGATTACTAGATGTATATAATATATAATTGATTCGATGACAAAATGCTTTCTCATCATCAACAGAGCGCGCAGAATTAAAAACGGTTTAAATTTGATAAATTTACGTTTTAGCAAGATGAATATTACTTCCAATTTTCAATTTCATAACATAATGATCCATATAATATTTTTTAAGATTACTATTTTTTAATACTGTGAAATATGATTTTCTAATTTATTCGTGGAAAAGCAATAATTATCGTAGACGCGTCGAAATTACACCGGTATTTAATTGGCTTTAAAAAATTGATGAAGAAAGAAGTACACGAGAATGAAGAGAGTATAAAACCGATCTCCAATGTGATGCGCGACGGGACTGAACAGACATCCGAGTGTTTCTTAGGGATGCACCGACCGTCGACGACGTTTGCGTCCGGCGCAAGCGCATCAAGATGTGCGTGCCTGTGAAGAAAGATCCGTAGATCCATGTGGCGATCCATGGATTCCATTCTTTACTATGTAACGGAATTGATAAATGGGCATTCTCGTACTGTAAAATTATGTTTTTAGATAATTATCTATGCAGTAGTTATTTGATAACTTTTTGTTCCTTTTTGTTAATTAGAAAAATAAAATATTAAATAAATATACAGTTCATACGAAGCATGGACTAGAATGTTGTAACATTTTTGTGAAGAGTATATAAAATATAAAGTAGTATTGAAAAAGTATTATTTTTAAGAAAATGCTCGAAACTGTATTTATATATTTTTGGAGATGCTATATATTTTCGGAGAATAGATAGCGCGAATAGATAGATATTTCGAGTGATACAATAGTTTAATAAGGAAAACATTATGCACATGAAAACTGTTCCTGAACTCTGAAGAAGGAACTCTGAAGAAACATGTGATAATTTGTACTATCATACAGATAAGAACGTGCCAACTAAATAAAGCGGCCAGCTAAATCTAGATCGTAGTTTATCTCTCACATTCTGTTTGACTTGTTCATTCTTAGTTTAGATTAACGAAAAAGTTGTTAATATGCATTAACAGAGAGTTTAAAATAAAAATTTTACATATGTAAATCATGTTTTGTAATTATAACAATAAATTTTAAATAACAAAATAATTTAAAATTTTAAATAACGCTTAATTAAAAAAGGAGAGGAAATCTGTTTAGTTCTTTGTTTCAGTAATATTTCTGAAAGAGACTGAGAAACGCGCGTGGGGAATGATACAACTTTCACCGTTTTTATCATCCATCTATCCCTGATTCATAGTTTCTTAAAAGCAAAGACGTAAAACAGGAGCCCCATTCACAGATGAATCAAAATTCCACTGGCGCGATGCGGCTTTTAAAGACGTTCTTTCTCTTCCTTTCTCTATCTCCATTCTCTCGTCTGTTTTCTCTTCACTAAATTGCTTATTCTTATAATTAATGACTAATTATTTATATCGATGATGTTTTCGTAATTTGATGAAATAGGTAAAACTTGAAAAGACTGCCTTTGAAAAATAAAACTTTCGTAAAAATGAAAAATGAAAAAATAGAAAAAATTCGATTGGAAAGAATGAATGTGATTAAATAAAAGATTAGTTTTCAAAGAAAGTATTACTAGTATTACTAGGGCATATATACATCGCGTACATCTAGCCATGCGTTTGATACAGAAATTGGACTACTCAATTAGTCAGATCAGAAGAGGAGACTGAGTCACTCGATCCTCGAGGGATGAACAAGAGAATAATAACTGTCTTGAGGTTTTATGAGAACAGTGTTTATGTATTTTATTATGATAGTTTTTTTACTTTATACGTCAATCATTCCAAGAATATCACTTTCTTGATTGGCAACAAGACAGTACTCGACGAAAATAATATTTCCCATTTGTGAAAAATACTGGATTGCATAATGGATATTTATTAACTGATCATTTACAGCGCAACTGTTTCATCGTGGTGGATTATTAGGAAGTTGCGATATGAAGTAGCGAGCATTGGGAATATTTCTGTCGCCGGAAACGTGATGGATATTGCGGGAAACTGCCAAACGGATATGAAATCATGTGTCTACAATACATACGCGCGTGCTACATTCGGAGCATACGCTTATAAATTTCTCGGAGGGACAGAAGACGCGCGATAAGTTAGCGGCCGCATTTATAGGTTCCTCTCTTTCTTGGAAATCACGACTGACAAGAGAATCATTGGCCGTTACGGGGAATAATGACCGATAAAATTTTCTCGTTAAAGTACAGACTTTAGTCTAAATATAAACAACTTCAGATCTGCCGAACCTTTCTCCCACTTATTTATCCATTGGTCTGTTAAAAAGTCATGGCAATATTTCAATAGATGACATTACAAATTAGCTATTAGTGAAAATCATTATTTCAAATGTCCATGTACGATAGTTCATAACAAGAATAATGTAGCATATTACATAGTATTATATGATATTATATTGTAAAAAATAAACAAATGAATTAGTTAAACAAATAAGTTAATTTTTCAGTACAAATAAATTGATTAATTTTTATAGTAGAAAATCGATAAAGTTTTTAATTCATTCAATCCTGTGATTATATCTTTCTTTGATAGTAACTTTTTAACAGCAATTCTTTCATGATAATTCTTTAACAGTAACTATAAATTCTCATTTATGGATAAAGATATGTAAATTGGGCTCACTTGCATTATATTTGCACGTATTATCAATATTAGCTCTAATGTTTATAATATATGTTTTAGTTTTTTAATGATTGTTGTAATCAATTTCTTGTTTTGTTCGAGAATACATCCTCAAAGATTATTTGGAAACAAAATCTCAACTATTCTAACGCTAGCTGCACCTTATAAGCTTAGATTATAAGCTTATGGGATTTTCGAGAAAAAGAGAGAGAGAGAGAGAAAATATCTAGTTAGAAATTCTAAGCTTACGATTTAATCTTTCGATAGATTAAGTCTGACGCAATCTAAAACAATGTTAGGATTTAGAGTAGGATTTACAGAATAACTTTTTATTCTTGACTACACCGAAATTTAATTTTAAACTTCTTTCTTAATATCTTCCGGCTAATATGACAATTGTATTCTTTTATAGGAATTATTTTAGGACATATTACGGATTTTTTTGCCGTATCTTAAAATTACAAATCTGTTAATATAAAATCTACCTGAAATTAAATGTAGAGTGAAAGCTTATTATTTGTTCATAATTCCAAAGCTTGATTTTTAAAGCTCCATAATTTTAATTCTTTTCAATTCATTGAATTCTCCACATTTTTATTAAAGAAAAATCGACTTGACGATGAAGGAGTTTGTAATTGACTTAAATTTACATAAGACAAGCGGAGATAGCTAAGAGATAAACGAATATCTTATAAAAAAATTATAATTTTTTATTCAAATATTTTCATTAAAAAGAAATCTTTTAAAAAATAAAGTTTTATTCCTTTTCCTTTTCTTTTTTCAAATAGCATACGATCAAATAGGAAAGCTTCTTCTAAAAATATACATAGCTCGAGGATACATGCCTTACGCTCCGAGATACTCTGTGAAAACTCTTCTTAAAGCAAATAAGTCTTATCTGGTAGATGGTAGATGTATCGTATTTTTAAATTGAAAAAAGTATATACATACGAATATATTCAATCCTCCTTTGTGCCTGTTCATTTTCGACTCTCATCATAGTAACATAGTTACTGTGAAACTCACAGAAACGCTTGAAAGCACCCTGAATTTTTATGTACATTCGAATATCGTACGCTTCTTCATCTCAGAGCATTTGAAAACTATTAAAAACTACTAAAAGATGAAAGAAGCGTGTTAAATATAACGTGTAAAATTTTGCGTTAACATTTTTTATCCTGATTTTTTTCTATGAAAGATCAAATTATAGAAAAGCGTATTTCGAATGAGCTAAATGAGAAAGTTATTTTCCGGATGTTTATCAAGGTACTCCACGATAAATGCAATTTGCAGAGGACTGATGAAATCGATAAGTGAACGAGAGCTATCGAAGAGTAATGGGGACGAGGAGTTTTGGTACGTTGAATAAATCCATCAGTTACCGGACATCGCGTATTGACCAATCAAAGCTCGTTTATATACTTGATGGTCGTACTAACTCTGATTACTCGAATCCCTTTTCGAGCACGAATCTAGATTGGTGTTTCAAATAAAACGGGATCAACGTGTATTTTCAACGGAGAAATTATCGCTTTAGTGATCCAGAACACATATTCTATTATCGATTTTTAATCGTTCGAGATGTTTAATCGTTTCATGCCTGTTTGTACGATTGTACAAGGTGTTCTATATGATTACAGCAGATTGTAGCACCTGTTTCGTAGGTAGAAACATGCATCTTGTTTTACATCGTTCAACTTTCGCCTCGATCATTTTTTTTAACGAAACAGATATTAGAACCCATTGCATCCTGTATGTTGACATTGCATTTTTAAAATTAGACAAGTTGAAAATATCTTCACAAGATATATTTGTAAATTATATTATTAATATCTTTCCTAACTTTGATTTATTAGCATGATATTATTTAAAAAAGTACTAGAAATATTATAATTAAAAAACTAATAAAATATTAACAAAATGTAGGCGCTATTATTATTTATTAACAAGAAAGCTGTTAATTTCTCACGATGAATTATTAGCAGATAATGAAGTTACATGAATATAATAATTTTCTATTTACCTACATACATACATGCCTACATATACATTAATATAAACAATTAGTAGTTACTTCCGGGCAGTTTATAGAAGCTGTTTCCCTTTAGCTTCTGGATAAAATCTCAGAGATTGTGTAAATGTTTATAGCACGTGTAAATGTCGGAGCAGAAGGGCATCCTCTCTTTCCTTTCGGAAGTTTTCGTTGTTTCTTAAATAACGACATACATACTACTACGAGAATAATCAATAATATTTGATTAAAATACGTTTAAAATACAATGCGAATAATCATTAGACAAACATTAATTATGCGAATGCATTAATTACATTGACAATTCGATCGATCAATAAAAATTAATTTTAAGATTCTATAATTTTATCCTTTCTATACGTTTTCAAACGTTTCTTGCAAATTGAATATTATATGATGATTATCTGATTAACTAAGATGGACTTTGAATTAACTTTGTAAAGCTTTGACTTATCGTCATGAAGATTGACATGCTGCCTCATGGAAAGTAACTGTCAGCACCGGAAGCGCTAGATCTGTGCTGGCGTAATACTAGGAAGTATAACCGGTAAAAATGATATGAAAATAGGATCAAATATGCAGGCAGAATAGTTAATCTTGCGGTCACTGACCTCTGTCTTGCAATACATTTACGCGGCTCATTTTATCACTTGACACATTCATTTTTGTTGGTAATGCATCACGAGTGAATTTCGTAACACATAACACATATTTTCACATATTATTGATATAATTGAGAAGATAATGACTCTGTATGAAGAAATAAATTAAAAATATGGTAACATTTCTCTTTATACGAGTTGAAATATGACTTTTTTAAATTTATTCTTACAAAAAAAGAAATAAGAAAAATAGGAAAGAATTTACGATGCGAGAGAAAGAGTGTGTTCTTTCGTTCAGATCGTAGAATGTACGTCGGAGCGATTGCTTATAACTGTGTCAACATATGGACGGATATTTCCGTTTCATGCTGGAAGCAGCACACTGTGCATTGCTTGCAACGAAAGACATGTAAAAACACAGTTTGAAAACGTATTTATAGACTAATACACTTGTATACATGTGTGTATGAGTGTATTATTTATGAGATATTAAGAAGAAGAAATTAACAAGAAGGGATTCTTGTATTAATTATTTATATGTATTTCATTATCAGTACTGCACATGGAATCAATAGTTTTGTCTACTGCATGAACATCTATCTACATTCTAGCTTCATTTCCGTTGCAATCAATTAAAAACGGACATTGGCCAAGGTCGCATTTTCTTTATTAAAGGCACGCACGACAAAACATCTACTTCATTTTTTTAATTAAAAGAATTTGCTGAGTAATTCACATGTGTATTTTAAAATTCCATATATATCCTATATTGTAGGAGTATATTATGTGTAAAATATAAGATATTTAAAGTTTAATTATGAATTTCATGAAGCTTATAATATTATAAAATCTAAAGTTTTTAGAATAGGTTTTAGAAAAATTTAAATTAAAAACTTATCTCTCCTTTTTTCTCGCTTTAAAGTTCCAAATTATTGAAATTGTTAATATATAAATCCTATTACTGAACTTTTATAAAATTTAAATATACAATACACGAAATATTTGATATATGCAAGAATGTTAATACAATAATGTTACTATGCTATTACATATATTACATGTTAAACAATATTTCTGTGAAAACAATTTCATTATAAAATTTTTAACTTTTTAATGAGTTTTTTTTATAAAAGTCATTATATATTGATTTTATATATGCAAATGCACACGAGATTGTTTCGTTGTCACGTAACTTATCACGTAATGTCGTAAATTTCAGAGTTTCATGGCTGTGTGACGACCGGCACATCGACCATCGGAAAACGACGAAGTCGTTGGCCGAATACTAAAAGTTGTGAACTTCCGGAGCAGACTTTATCCAACTTATGCGCGTTTATTGGACCCGGATTTTATCTGTTACGTGATTGCGAGATCGCCGGATATCCTTTATGCGTTATTTATTTTAACTGCGATCCGAATTTTAAAAGCGATCACACGCAAACGGAATTAATTAATGAAATAATTATAATAATATCGTATTATTAGAGATAAAATATATACATATAAGTGAGTTACTAATAACATTACAATTCAATTGTTTTTGTATTTTCTTTCATTTACATATTCTCTTTGACAGTATTTGCCAAAGTTTATAGAAATATAATTATATCACTAACCGGTTTAAGAAAAGTTTGTATTTTAAATGAGCAATTGGATTAAGTAATTAGTTTGTTAAATAATTTAACAAATTAATTTAAAGTTTACGTTATTAAGTTATAAATTATTATATTAATATAAAATAATTTTCTGTACAGAGTGATTTTTAAGAATTAATTTTAGAATCAAGATATATATAGAGATTGTACTTTTACATCTCTTGACATAAATAAATAAGTAAATTTTATGAATAAATGTTATGCCTTAGATCAAATAAATTATTGATGTCTGGTAAATGTGTAATAATATATCTATAATTAACATCAATATTCAATTATAATAATTTTATCATCAATAGGAAAATATTTTAGGCAATCATTAAAATTGATTGCCAAGATAAATCTAGATGAAAGAATTTTGTACATAAGGGCTTTCATATTAAGTTCTTGTGTAAAAGTATTTGATGTCTTTGACATAAAAGTCGTTCAATAGAATCGTCACTTTGTTGCACTAATTAAGATTGAAGTAACTGAAAAGTGTCATCTGAATAGAGATTGGGGAACAATCGATGAAACAGAACGATCGAAATTGTGTCGTAGCACCTCGACTTTTGTGACGCTTGGCGTTTCATGCGGGCATACGAGACGTGGGAATGCGTGAGAACTCTTCACTCGAGCACCATTCTTATAGTAATAATAATAATTACCCGCAATAAAAAAAGAATTCGCACGATTTGTGCTCCATGATTTATTTCACGAATTTTTGCCGTTCCAGACTTCAGAAGTACAAGTTCGAAACGAATAATTTTGAAACGCGCGAAACAAAATTACGAAAAGAATTTAAAAAATATCCGTATTCGTTTTTGATTGATTGATAGACTTACCTTTATTGGAGGCATTTCTATATCTTCTACGCCTGATCTTGTTGCAAGACATTTGTTCGTTTTCGTTGCAGGGGATGCCATCGATATCATCAATTAACATAGGAGTTGCTGCTGGGTCTGTTTCCAACAAATTTCTGGATCCTCCCGTTTGCTGTCGTCCACCAGTGATCACAGCGTTATTAAACGCGCACGCTTCTTTTCCAAGAAAAGTGCCGATTGAGTGCCTTCTGCGACATGCGGTTGTTGAACTGGCCATGGGAAGAGTGGAAGAAAGGTTGTAGTACCTACAGGAAGTTCTTAACAAAGTAATTCATTTGGCACCAGTTTTTGTTGCATTCCTTGATCATACGTATGTACAAGTATATAAACAAGTGTATAAACAAATATGTCAAATACAATATATCATCGACATGAGAAAGTCTTAAATTACCCAAAGAGTCTGTTACTGAAAACTAAATAGTAACAAGTCAGGTATTATGTATATAAAAGAAATAGAAAGAATCTTTTGCAACCAAAGTTAGAAGAGATAAATAAATGATAAAGTCAGGTATAAATCGATTAAGTGGATTTTGAAGTATCGAGATGTTTCACGGAGAGATTTCCAGTATGTATAATTAATCACAAATATATGAAAAGGAAAATGTCAAAATTAACGTCAAAATAGGTAAATCAAAATTGACAAAATGATTTAAAATTGTACTACTAATCAGTACATATACAGAAATAAGATACAGAGATTTGTGGAATATGAGATGGTATGCATTTGGAAAATATATGACAGCTGCGGTGCACTAATGTAAACGTAATGAAATCAAAGTTTGAAGTGCAATCACGAAGATACATTGATTATAATCGATGAACGATCTTCGGTAAGAAATTAGAGTAATAATTTTCTTATTAACCTGGAGTTATCCACACTGAGAAAGACATCTGCGGTACCATCATCATCGTTGCTATTGTCATCGTTGTTGCTATTGTTATCGTCACCATTATGATTTTTCGAATTTTCCGCTAAACCGCAGTAAATCATATCATTGGACAGAAGCTCGCTAGTAGACTTCAAAGCTCTTCTATCTCGGCCAGGCCGATGCCGATCTTTCTCAGAATGCGAATACGATCTATATTCAGACAATTCGCGATACATATATTTGTAATAAGGTAATTTCGTTTTTGTCAATGCTTACTGAAAGCGAGAAATTCTTTAGAAGTCTGTATAAAATCTGTATATGTACAGAACGTTTTAAAATCTGATTTTATTACAAGAATAAATAAGTCAATTATCTCTCTCTTTCTCTCTCAGTCTTTAACAAGTAATATTAATTTTTTTTGTTTCTGCTTAGAATCTACATCAATTTCTCTATTCTACAATAATTTTATTTACTCTTTTACAACTAATACCATTAACATTTTAATGAATACATTTGACATCCTTAATCCTGTTTATGTCTTTGTTAACAATTTAAAAAATAAGAAAAAATAAGAAATAAATAAACGAAATATTTATTTAATCTGATTTTATCCCTGTTAATCCTTATCGAAATTATCGAATTTACCTATGTGGCAAATATGATGCCAGCGGTGCAACATCGGATGGCCTCGGGTCGCCTTTCAGGAATTTCTGCGTTTTCTCTGCATGGTCTGCATTCGCGCTCATCGATCTGAAGAGATTCCGGAAGCTTCTTCTCTTCCCGCATCCGGGATGGATCGTAATGTTTCGCGATAGCATTGAAACGTGCTCCTCCGTCGGCGTCGACCCGGCTGACGCGCTGCTGCCGCGACCACCCCCATGGTGGTGCATTGATGCTCCGGACTCGGGTTCCGCGATGCCACCCTGAGAGGAAGCCGCACCCATTTTGCCAGCTCTTCGTCGAAACAGGGCGGAGAGACCGCTGCCGTGACCCTTGCTCGAAGACGTCGACGTCGATGTCGTCGTCGTCGTCGTCGTTTTCGTCGACGACGCTGCCCCGCCGGACAGCGAGAAGTACCACGGATTATCTGTGAACATACGGATCGAACGGATTTGGATCACAGGTTTGACTCACTTCGCACTTTGTTCTGCCGTTCCTCGGCTCCTCGCAAGAAATTATTCTCACACTGTTGTATGTCTGTCATCTCTGTGCACTTTTCTACGATGAACACTATCCTAAAGCGAATTGGCACCACAAGAGATGCGAAATTGTAAGAGTCACCTTTCAAATTCAATCAAATTAGTTGGATATAAAATTTGGTTTAAAATAAACAATAAAAAACATAAATTTTTTAATTTTATATTCTAGTTCTAAAGTAAGACACAAGGTTTAGTTATGTATCAAGTTTGCACTTATCACAGCTCGACTCAATGCACTTTATTCACAACCTGCCTAATAGCGAGTCCACCTGTAACTGCGGGAGTTTCATGGGACACCATGAACGAGCTTTACGACACCATTGCATCCGATCATGGTGGGGGGATGCATCGGACCGGACGTTGCATTGTTCCCCCACTTGGTAAACCGGCAGTAATATGCGGTAGCTGCACCGGAAATGTACCACCGTGATTTACAATCTTTGCGTGATCTTTGCGCGATCTTTGCGCGCGCCACCGAATCTTATTGTTTTATGCGATATTCTTATTATTTATTAATTACATTATTAATTATTTGCTTTACTTATGATTCCAATTATCTGCGTGTACACTTTAATGTTATTTATCTTATTTCTCTTATAACAGAGTTCTTCGATATTACGAGATACACTGTGCCAGCACTTTTTTCATGAATATAATTTAGCAAGCGTATTGAAAGACATTATTAGAGGAATCTATATCAAGAGTTTCTTCTTGTACCATTTAAAAGAAAAATAATTAATGTGTAAATAATTAATTTTAATTATTTGAGAAATTGTTGTATACTGGAAAATTAAAAGATTTTAATTACAATTATGTTACTATCATGTTTCACCATTCCAAATTTTGACGATACTAATATATATCGCTTCGTGAATTATATTTGCGATTTCATTTAACAAATATCCGAGCAAGTTGATATTTGTCAGCGAAAATGAAGGATATGAGGGATGCATGCGACTATGCGTAAACGACGTGTCCAGCGTGTTAAATATTGCGACGATCTGTATGCGATCTTGGCAATCTCCGTTGCGATTGTATTGGAGAAGAATAAAACTCACCAACTGCCATGATGACCTTCCCTCTACAATCGCTTCTTTGGATACCACGGATACCTGTAATATGACATATATTACAATTTATTTATTGTATTTTCTTGTACACAAATATATTTATCCGAAAGAGAGAGAGAGAGAGACAGAGAGAGAGAAAAGTGCTGAAATTCCGACGTCAGAGAAAGAGTGATCGTGATTTTCCTTCCTGATTCAGCAATTGCACGCGGGAAAGTCTATGAGAATGTCTGTCGGGGCTTTCATTCATTGCTGAAAATACGCGCGAATATTATATTTAGCATCGGTGAGAGACGCATCGCATCGTATATGAGAAACACGACCCGTTTAACACTTACGTACATACAGAAGGGGGTGGCGAATGAAGAAATGGGGGTCGAGTGCGAATGCAGCTCATTCACGTTTTATGCACGCAACATTATCACGTCGTCCCTGCATCCGTCACTGTTATTTCGACGACGGTATTTGTTAAAGACACTATTTTTCTTTGTAACGAGATTTTCTTGAAAGAAAGTTTCTTCGTAAAGAAAATTTTGCGAATTCTAAAAATTGTTCCTTTGTGATAACATATCTTTTTATTCGCAAATCAATTGCAATAATTAAAATCATGCAAATTTTTACGTTTAAAATAAATATCTTTTAAAATTTCTATGTGTATAAGTTCTCCGAATTAACAAAACTAAGTATTTTTATTGACACGATTACTTCCTGTAAATTCTATGAAGCTCGCAATAAAATTTAAAATTAGATCTAATTTAACAGAATTTTATTAACAATTTTTATTAAATTTTTATTAAGAAACAGAACGATTATTTACTCGCAAATTCGTGATAATTTGCTTATACTACGTTTATATGATAGTCATTTTTATTATTCATGAGGCTGCAATTGAGAGAGAGAGAGAGAGAGAGAGAGAGAGAGAGAGAGAGAGAGAAAGAGAGAGATTAGTCTGATGAAAGAGAAATTAGCCGAAAAGTTGCGCATTTCTTCGAATTTAGTTAAACGAATACGCGACATGGCAATTTTCTGCTCTCGTAGCTACTGCAACGATGACGGTTACTATTTTCGTATGACCGGGAGAGGTAGAATGTGCCTGGTAGAGGTAGAGAGATAAATAGAAAGGCAGAGAATGAGAGAAAATGAGAAAGAGAGAAATGGGAGTAGAAGAAGAGCGAAAGAGAGGTAGAAAAGAGAGAGAAACAGGGTGATCGTACCCATGAAAAGCCCAGTGTTTCTTTATCTAAATACATAGATTAGTCTGATGAAAGAGAGAATGATTAACATAGAGGAAAAAAAACGAAAAAGATAAAGTTGCACACGCGAGACGGTTTATTAGATTTTTACAAAAGTTTAAAAACTAAAAGATAAAAAAAAATATTTATCTCTTTTGTTGAACTAAATCTCGTAGTATAATGAAGCAACAAAAGATGTAAGAAATAATAAAAAATGTAAATCATAAATCTAAAGCATAACAATTAGTTATATTAAAATTATTAAATTTAGGAAAGGAAAATATAAAGAAATTTATGACAATTATAAACTTATAACATTCAATATTCATTTCGGTCATTATGTATAAACATTACAAATAATTTTGTGACTATACAAGTTGCTTAAAAAACTTTCGGTTTTTTTATCAAATTATCAAGTTATTTTGACAATGGCAGTTTAAATCCATCATATTTGCAGTAGCTCGAGCCGTCCTGTTTTCGAGATGCGGTTTCTTGAACAAATCACACGCGTTCGTTGCTATTAATAGAAGTTCCCGCGCCCGTCGTGAAGGATTGGCCGCTGCGCGCCGCGCTGCATCGCGCCCTGCAACTGCACCTGCACCGGCGCATGGCCCGATAAAAAGAAGCTTGTATCCGGCGACGCACGTGCTCCCCGTAGACGCGCACATGTGCAGCAAACATTACATTCAGAATGTAGTGCGTTGTTCACGACCATAAAGCCGCGGTTTAGTGCAACCGAGGGAGTTCTTTCTTGGGAGGAACTTAAATTAGCTCGACTTGGTTTGTGATTGTTCTCTCGCTCTTTTGCTTTTGACTTCTGTTACATTCTTACTGTCATTTTTTCAAAGTTTTTAAACCAATTTTTCAAAATACTTTTTCAAAGTAAAGTTTTAAGCTAATTTTCCAGAAATTTTTGAAAAGTCTAAAAACATTTCCTTCTGATTTAAAAGTACTTTTTTAATTTATGTGCGGCTTAGTTGCAAATTGAAATTGCTCTCTTTTTTCAGTAAGTTAAAGTTAAATTATTGATAAAATAATAAATAAAGTAGATTGGAAACAATTTGCTATTGATTATTATGTTTTTATAATATGAATGTTGTATTTATTTGGTCTTATCGAATGTTGAATATGATATTGAATATCAACAAAAAATACTTAATATGAACTAGATGCACAAACTGATTTATTATCAGTGGAAATATCCGTTTAATATATTCTCTACGTATTATCTAAAAATATTTATTTAAAGTATAATAAAATATTATATCTAGTCAAAATCATGTCAATGTAGCATCGAAATTGCAGCTTGTTATCACTGGGTAGAAAATAGATCTAAATAGTGAAACTTTTCTATACGATATAAATTTATTCCTAACGACGAGATTTGAGATATAATCATTATATAATATATTAGAGTATAAAGAAGAATATAACAAAGAATATAAAATAAATGTGAGTTCAATCAATTTATCGTGAGAACAAACTCACCTTTAATACACACACGTTTCACATGACATTGTCTGCTTTATCCAATTTGTGGTATTTACGATATCACTATCGAGTTCTTTATTCTTGAAACAAGAAACATTTAACAAATAACGATGTCACATCACTTTAATATTCTTGAATAAAGTGGCACTTTTTTAGTTCGTAAAATATTGTAATTTTTTATTTGCTTTTTCTTTCTCTTCTTTTGTATTACACATAAAGTATATCTTCTTTGCATAACACATCTATGTTTTACAATCTTTAACTAATTTGAATATCTACATATTTATTCAGAGTTTAATGTTCTTCAATATATTTTATAAAATGTTTTAAAAAAATATTGTAATCTTAGTGTAAAGATGTACATTCAGCCTTATTTATTTTTATGATATTAAATTATATAATTCAAATCAATATATTTTTCTAGATTGATCGAATATTGATTTAGGATTTCTCACATATAAATGATGCAAAAATATTCTGAGTAATCTTTTATTAAAGTCAATCTACGTATCTGTATACGTTTAATTAATATAGCCAATTACGATCTTAATTAGCGTAATGAATTATCCAAGTCACAAGATTACCGATAACAATCAATTACGTTGTCATCCACGATCTCATACTATTCACTCAATTCACATTGCAAATATTAAGGCAGTAGCTTTTTCTTCTTCTTTATATATTTCGGACGCTCCATTGTATTTATTTTACGGAATAAGAAAAACGTTCATTCACTTTAGAGAAAATCCCATATGTTTAATTTTCGGTTTAAGTTTCGCGAATTTTTAACGGGATCGTGCCCGGTCAGGGATCGTGCACTGGTACAGCACAACACTTCTTGAAGTACTGACAAGCCAGACCTGGAGGGAGCCCCATCAGCGGCACTGCCATATGATCACTCGTTTGCTCGCTCACTCGTTTCTCTTGCTCTCCTTCTCTTCTTCATTGCCACCACCTACGCATCTGGCAGTCTCACGAAGAAACGCCCATGTACGCTTTGTACGAAACGTTATTTCGGGATAGACGAGGACGGCGGAGTCGAGATGTCGAAGGACGACTCTTCATTGGCAAAGAGAAACGAACCTACGTTGCATTTTTTCGATGCATTGCACGCCATTTCTTCCTTGTATTTGTAACTATGTTGCTCACGGTATTTTGTACACCCGTTTGTTTGCTTTGTATAGATAGTATCTATTGGAGAGATTAGATAGCCAAGAAGAAATAAGAAGTAGAAAACTTTTCACTGTAAGAATGGATATGAAGAAAATTAACAAATTTCCTTTGAAATTAATATCTCGCTTTTCCAAAAATTAACAGAATAATAATAATAATTAAATCATTTCTTTTTATTCTTAAGTTATATCAATGAAAAATTTATATACATATGTATATTTTTTGAGTGATAATTGAGTGAAGCACGCAATAAATATAGCAATAAATATGGCATTAAATAATTCTGCTTACTTAATACAGTTTATTTAAAAAAGATTTACTTTGAAAACAGTTCTTTCGCTCTTTCTCTCTCTCTCTCTCTGACTTATTTTCTGGTGGATACGCGCCAAATGTGAATATGTGTATTGTATACCTTAGTGGTAATGCTGTTGTGTGAGTGTACGTTGAAGAATGGAGAAAAGAATAAGGATAGTGCCGCGCACGTGCACGCTTGCGTGTCTGTCACGCATATGCGTGCGGAAGCGGAGCGGAGCATGTATTTCCTGCCCGCGAACGTGCACATCTTCTCGAGCGGTGAAAGGGTTCGACCTTTTCGACACGTTTCCCTAAGTCGCATCTCTTAGCGTCTCTTGGGCCATTATTTCGCTATAATTCGTCGGCAATCAGCGATTGTTGATAAAACTAAAGCAAATTCTTTTTCTTTTCTTTACTTTTGAAATATTTAAAAAATGTTCTTCTTTTCTCTGTTTAATAATTTCAATATGTTTAATAATTTTTTACACTTTTATCGATAACATTTTATTTCATCTATTGCAGAAAATGAATAGAAATATGCTCAGTATGATTCTAAATGTAAAAAAATATATAGCATTTTTTCGCTTCACCTAACAAGCGGAAAAAATTGTTTTCACATTTGACATAGAATCAGTTTCACAAGTATTGTAAGCGTTTGACACATGTTCACCACACGTTGACTACACGTTTTCGAAACATTATAGGCTGCTGTTACTAAATACCAGTATTTGTATCCTTGGTTCTTTTGTTCTTCTTTCGCACGTGTTTGTACTCTAATAAGTTTTTAAAATGATCCTGTCGATTTAATCACAAAATTGTTAATAACTTGTCAATTGTTGACTTTATCAATATTTTTGTAAAACTTGTTTGGCACGGTATGTATATATCATTTAATATTGATCGACATTTAATATTATTATTATAATAATGTACATTTAAATAATCGCATTAGTAATCGCATTACATTTAAGTTGCATAATTTAAATATTTGGTTTATCAAATAGTTTTATACATATAAAGATATCCGAATGATTTTCTATTTTTATTGTTTTTTATCGTGCACGATTATTTGAGTTCTATACGTAACAGCTTATATCTGTTAACAGTTAACACATCAAATATACTTTTAGTACACAGTTATGAGTATTACATATATTGTATCAGTCAAGAAGTTTGGTTCAATTATTAATATCAGAATGCCATATACATGTAATATAGGAAACAATGTTTGGCAATGTTGATCTAATTGATAATGTCTACATCGTAGATAATAATGTCTAATGATAGACAACGATGGTGATTACTAGTTTGATGAATAACTTGTTTTCACTGAGTGCGAAAAAGTAAAATTTGAGTTTTACAGATGGCAAAGTTTGGCTCGAGTTTTGTAGAAAAGTTTACTTTATTGCATTCAACAATATACATAAATAATTTTTCTTTGACATAAATCAAGATATCTTTCACATTAATTAATTGACATATGTTATATAATAGGATATATAAGACAATGATCATTTGTGACAGATGCAAAGAAATTTACGATAAAAATTTGGTAAAACTAGCTTTAAACAAATCGCTTAACAATCGAAATTCCTATAAAAGTTGCTTCCTACCAAACATAATTTTATGAACATTATAATAAATTCAGGTATACTGTACGTATAATATTATATCATATAATATACATTGTATACATTGTATAATATACAATATATTATACAATACTCGATACAATACTAAATATAATGTAATATTATATTTAGTAATGTATTATATAATAAATTCATATAATATTAGAGTATACTATAATATAACAAACTATAAATAATATAAATGTAATACACTATTATATAAATATAAGATACAATATTAAATAGAATGCCGTATTAGAAAATAACAGTTCTGTTTTTATATTAAAATAATAAGGAAAATAGAATAGATATTAGTAACTTGTTAGTTATTTATTTTTAGTCATGATAAGCAGTAGGTCAAATGCGCTAGATTTTACTCAAACGCTTTTTTAAAATCGCCTTTATCAACCATAATATTCCAGTACGTGCAAAATAAAAGGATATACTTTATGTGACATTTTATGCTATCGCATATATTTTCGTCAGATTCCCTTCTTCTCCACATGTTGTATAACATTCCGCATTTTCTCTTATCATGTCCACAATAATGGCATAAGCAACTACCAAATCATAATAAAGCGCTCTATTATGGTAATCTTCTACCGTAGGGTTGAAATTATCAATATCGCAAATATCTCTTAACATCCCTATCTGCCGTTTGAGCAATTTTATCTGCTTGTTCAAGTCTGGTTCAAAATACGCGAAATATTTGTATGTTTTACTATTATCGCATGTTACTGCTTTAATACGTTCTACAAATCCTAATTTCGTATAACATACTTTAGTTACCTCAAACCATTTGATGCAATGTAAGAAAACTGAGATAGCATCGTCGCGAGTTGTCACATATGTATCAGTGACTTGGTTGGTATACTTATGGATAATTTTTAGATTTTTCTCCAGTGTCAAAGATTATATAGGCGTTGTAGAAGACATTGATATAGATTTAGTTGCTTTATCAATTGGGATACTTCTACCAGGTCTAACATTTGTCATGTTATATTTCGATAAGAATAACAGTCGATTGCCATACTCACCCCACAATGAAGCTACACTCGCTTTTAGTTCATAATAACATGCATCATGAAAATCTTTAGAGCGATCAGATGTTTCGGCTTTATCAACTTTTTTGTTATATAGTTCTAGCATATATTGTGCAGAAGCAAGACAATTTTCTGCTTCAGTGAAGGAAAGGCGAAAGCGCAGAAAGGACTTAGACAATTCACATGCAGCACGAACCCATGCCAAACCTGTTTTCACTGGATTCGTCATTACCATTACTAACTGACGCATTAAAAACTTCTGCATAATATTTATAAGGGTATATGCATCACGTAAATTGGAGCCAAATTTCACTATTACATCTACAGGCTTTAAACGATTTAAAAGTTCTCTATACAGAGCCACGAAGGAAACCCTAGCGTTTGGATAAAATCCTTCTGGTTCAATATCAAGACTAACACAGAGTATATTGATAGGCGCAGGAAATTTTTCTCCATACTTGGTATATTTGTGACATAACGCGAGCGCTTTATGCGAGAATGGATAAAATTTCTCTGGTTCATTCAATTTGCGATAAACGCATTCTAATTGCAGAGATGCCCTCAAAACTATCAAAATGGCTCTGCGATCCAATTCTTTTCGGTTTAACAGTTCTAAAGATTTCTTCAAATGACTCTTACGTAGCAATAACTTCTCTTTTGTTTCGTGACAACTCCGCAGTACACCCATGTTACAGTAACATATTGCTAGAACTATAACATCGTTTAATTTTGACTCTGCTTTATTTACTTTCTTATATAATATATCCATTCCGTCTTCTAGTGGTCCCGCTATATCATTTGTCTCTATCTCAGTAAACCTCTTTTGTTTTTGTAAAATTGCTGCTTTAAATGATAATATTAACGTTTGCCGAATCTTGTCAAGAAGATCCCACTTATCCACGCACAAGACAGGGTCCGTTTCTGCAAAATAACAAGGAAACATACTTTTGTATTGATACTATACAATCCATCTTAAATAGATAAGTTCGTATAATATAATCATACTATGATCTTACAGATTAATACATTACCACGATCATATTTCGCTGGTATCATTGAATTCAGGTGGCGGATGTAAACCGACATGTACTTATACATTGTTGCTTAATGTCGATGTAATGAAGGTTCTTCGTATCACTACGTACGTCAAATCACTTTTGCGTATGGTGAAATCGTCCAACGTGAACAAATCAGAAACTGAGAATTATAAATGTACAATAACAATGTGAATCAGTTCGTCGCGTCTAAATATAAAATACTAATCCGATCAATACTGAAAAAGAATTCTGATTCTCTTAACGATCTCTACGTTTGCGCGTCTAACGTGATACAACCTTCTTTTTGAAAATTGTCCGCTGTTATTGATGCTATATGAATTTCTGTAAACACAAAGTGACTTGCGTGTTATTATCGAATGTTTGTGGCTTCAAAGCTGCTTTGTCTTGATAGAATTCTATAATACTATTCGTTTAGATCTTTGTTCGAAAATTTAATTTGAATGTGATACATGTGATTTGCGATTTAAAATGATATTAGAAGAATTATATTATAAAACTATACATATACGCGTTGTGAATACAATGCGGAAAACGGAGTATAAAATCATATTTAGTTTTGACTTTTGACAAGTTGGGACTTTTTATATATTATACTTGGCGCATATATTTTTTCTTTTTTTAAAAAGGTTTTTTAGGGATTATTTATTACTTGCATTATTTCTTGTATGTAAGTGGATACGTCTTTGTCATTTGTTATTCACACATACGCTTTATTCACTTGCTACTGATATCCTTTTCTGCAAACGATATCAGTTGTTGGAACAGTGGTATCGATAGTTGCAAATGAAAATGCTGGCGATGGCTATCTATTCTCCTCGCAAAAGCAAGAGGAATACACAATGAATCCCATATACATTCACTCACGTTTCGGTCTGTCTCCTGTTCGTCCTTTTTCATAATTCTTTAGAAGATTTAAATTTCTAATCAAGTCCATGTGTATTCATGCACGAATACCGTTGCACCAGCAGATGCAAAGATTTATATTTAGCGCTATCATGTAAATTAAATTTTTCAGATTAAAGGCTTATCGGATAGTGAAAATTAAAAAAAGTCTCTTACGAAAAACATAGTAAATTTAAGACTTTTTATTCATCTGTTTTTTGAGAAATACATACATACACTTGCGCGCGCGAAATTTAAACATATAACTTTCCGAAAAAAGTGTCACAGAGGCCTATCATGTGTATCAATAAAACTGATGGAATTAATGAAAAGTAAAACAATTTCAATGCAAAAAGAGTCCGCGTTACTGGGCCAATCAAAGCGTATAACGTATATTGACAGCCATAAATGATAAAAAGTTGTGCCCATCCAGTCACATGAACAGTTGCCCGCTCGGTCGGTAAAGTTGCGGATAAAAGAGATCCAAGGTCAATCGCGAGTGAAAGCCGCGAGTCTCCGGAATCTAGTGTCAGCGAGACGTAGATGCGGCGAGCTCAATGTCGAATAGTGTTTCTTACAATATGCGCGACTGCATGTTCCAAGAGCCACATCGCTGTAATTTGACGAAAGGATCGTTAAATTCGTACGTGGGATTGAATCTTCGTGCTCGTAAGTGCATTCTTACGGTTTTTGTGTTACGGGTTTCTCGAGGGAAAGGTAATTGCACATTGACCGTTCGTCGTTTGAGAGCGATTTCAATATATTTCAATATATCAGCGAATCTTGCTGATAATAGTAACGTTATGTAAGATCAAATGCATTCAATCGTTCTACTATTGACGTCATTTATTGGAGCAAGTTTTGTGTCGATTAAGCGCTTCGACTTGATATATCGTAAAATACGACATATGAAAGATGATATTTACATAAAATAAATGTTAGAGAAAGGTTTCGAATAAATAATAAATCTAGTTTTCTGTGATATTAATATACCTTGCAAAAGACTTGTAATAAACTTATGAAGGATATAATAATGAAATTATTTATTATTTTCTAGTACTATACACTTTTTTAAATAAATTCTATATGGACTTGAATTTTATTTTTATTGACATTAACGTCATAATCGTATGTTTGTGACTTAGTAAATAAGTTAGAGTTATCATAAACTACAGTTTACTATATGATAAAAAAATTGATAAAAACAGATTTTTTCGTTCTTTAACGTATTGAAAAATGTTTTACGTTATCATTTTTTTACGAAGAATCTGTACATTCCGTTGGGCGACGACAATATTTCAAATATTGAAATATATATTTTTTTTTAATTTCGCTATTTTGGTTTGCGTGACAGAATATCTCCTCCTATAAGGCGCGTAGGATAAAAGTGAAAACGCTTTTATGATATAAAAGGACTGCAGCCTATCGATTGAGCCTACTTAGAAATTAAGTGTTACGGAGATGCGATAATTGTGCCTCCATTCGACTAGAGGCTTCGCATAAGCATTACACGATCCGGTTAGCCTTGCTGCGCCTGAGCACTATCTCTTGATAAAGAGTAATGTATCGAAACATAAGAAGACGCAATTCTTCTGACGTATCCTGACATCGGAAAATTCTGCTGCAATCTCTTGCTTTTAATGTTATAATTTTCCATAATCTCTGCGAGGAGAGAGGAGAGAGAAACAGAAAAAAAGAGTGAAAGAGAGAGAGAAACTATTCAGAGACTCGATTGTTTCGGATTCAATTTGTCAGGGTTTTCAGCGACGGAGGAAAGAGAAGGCAGGTTTCAGAGAACTGTGTTGAAGCGCCAGAGGGATGTAGCCCCTTTATTGCGCGCAGAAACGACGTCGGCGACGAGGAATGGGAAGGTATCGGTGCGGAAGGGGTGCGGGCTTGGGATCGCGAGTACGCAGCCGCGCGAGGTTCCCCGGGAATCGGGTCTTTCCGGGTCCGCGACACGGTTTTCCCTTTACTCGGCTCACTTTAGCACCCGTGGTAGTCAGCGACGTTACACTCACGGACTCACTCGCTCGCAACAGGTGACGAGGATCTCGACTGACCGGGTCAGACGCGAGAAGGATTCCGGCGAGAGAAGTTTGGACAAAATACATATATCTGGGCTGCTCGGTCAACGGCTACGGTTCCAGCAGCGTCCAGCGTCCGGAACGTCCGAAAAGGGAAAGGCGAGAAAGAGTTTCTAGGAGAAATTGCGAAATGAGTGTCGAGGACGCCATCAATTACTCACCCAACGAGGAGGAGGACTATTACGCGCTGTTGTCCTGCGACGAGTCTTCCACGGTGAGACATGACACATTGTAATCGATTTATTGCGCTTCACGTGAACTGCGACTCGCCATTTTACTGCCATTTATCGTACAAAAATAATATAATGTTACGGTGTATAATCGTTAGAAACAAAATAACATCTCGTCTAACATTTAGCGCCGGGCATACAAAAAGAGGAAGCTAAATTTTATGAGAAAGGTGAAAGAATATGTGTAGGTTGTTACATGAATGTTGGATATATATTTTCCACCTCTTTTTCGCATGACTCTATTAAGATTGATCTTGTGTTTACAACATTTTCTAACGCGATCTCTTGTTTTGCGGGAAAGATTTGCCCCTCGAAATATTTTGATGATGCGTTGAGAGTGTTTAGTTAATTATTTTCGATCGTTTATTCATATTGTAGATATCTAAGAAATAGAAAGTGTTTACGTTAGCACTTTTTAATGTTATATACATAGAAAATACATTTGAATCATCATTATTACTAAAAGAATTATTGTGATTTTTCAAATACGAAGAAACAAATGATTTACACTTTCTAATTTACACTGTTTCGTTTTAAATGTCTATCCGAAATAAACGAATGCATTATTGCTTTTATCGATCGAAATATACCATAGGCGTTACCCAACTAAGCTTTTATGTCTGAAATAATCATATTGGAGAACAGATATAGCGTGAAATTACAATTATAAATTGAAATTTGTAAAAAAGACGTGAAGAATTTAATTGTAATAATAATATCTTAGTAATTAAACGTTTGGCAATAATTTACTAACACGTGTATTAAATTACAGTTTATTAATGTTTATTGATGTATTTATATTAATTAATAAGATATATCTCAAAATATTTTATTACACAGCTGTATACATATATCAAAAGTGTATTAACTGTAGTGCGATAATTGTGTAACTCAATTTATTTATGTATCTGTAATCTGATTTTATTCCTAATTTTTGATATTCGATGATTCATCATCATATCACACAATAACATTAATTTATTGAGGTAATACCATTAGTATACAAAATATTATGGAGACGATATAATCTAATCAATTATGAATAATAAACACAATCGTAATAATGTTAATGAATTAATCGCAACTTTCGCTGTTACGTACATCAGAATAATTTTCTACATTTATGTGCTGAGATAATTAAATTGAACGTGGTGCTGCTCCTCTGTAATAATTATGTCTCCGAAGGAAACTGCAATTTAGACTCTGCATTAATTGAATTCTTGATCAACACAATTACGCGTAATCTCGTTTGTTTCTAGTTCACGGTATGCTCACGTCGTGAGTTGCGCAACGATGCATTTCTGTTGAAATCAAATCACATTCTCTATCGAGTGAGAGATTGGTTTGATTCGTAAATGATTGAAATGCATTCATTGTTCCATATTTAGCGATTAGTCAAATCGCAACGAGACATCAATAGCGAATAAGAAAATCGATTCGATTCAAAATTCTATGTTATCGATATAACTAATACATATTTGCATAAGATGGTAAATTATAAATTCGAACATATTATTTATTTACAGTTTGGCGTATCATTCTTTATCAATATTATACAATAGATGCCAGACAATTTAACGAAGATAACGTAATAGAAAGGTTATTTGCCTCTCAACTCTCGCGTATTTACGTTTTACTAACGTTATCTTTGGACTGCTGATAAAAATTCAGTCTCCTGTCGATAAACCGTTAGCATGTTCATTACATTTCGCTTCTATCAGCAAGCAATAGTACAAATATAATTTTACGGACGGCAAAGATATTTAAAGATATTTAAATCTGCGTGCTGTGATACAAACTAATGTAAATAATTATTAAAGTATTACAAAAGAGTAAAAATGATTAGATTTATGAGCGAAACTTTTCTCTTTGTATTGTTAGAACCTGAAGACTGTTGAATATATTTAATTTTCCTTTTTTCAAAAACTTTTTAAAAAGATATTTAGAATATTATTTTATTTTGAAATATTATATTATTTTAAAAAATTATGCCGTCTAAAGGAATGAAAGAATTAAAGTAATATTCTGTTTTAATTTCACTTCTTTCGTTTAATATATCTGATTATATGTGCGTTTTAATTAAAAAGAGAAAGAGCCAAAAGACAGACAAAAATAATTAACTTTAAAATAGAAACAAATTAAATTTCCACTCTTACCATCAAATATAATATCCTAGATACTATTTTATTTATTATTTCAAAAATTAGGTTGAGCAGATTACAGCGGAGTATAAAGTATTAGCTCTACAATATCATCCAGACAAGAACGACGGAGACAAGGAAGCTGAGAAGAAATTTCAGCTCTTAAAGGTGCGTCTTCCACGCAGGAAGGATCGATCAATTTTATCGAATTATTATTTATAATTACGCTCTCAAACATCAAACTGAGCTCTGGTATATTGTTCGTATCACAGTATGCGAAAGAGGTCTTATGCGATCCCGAAAAGAGAAGCAACTATGACAAATGGCGGAATAGCGGTATCAAGATCAGTTATAAGCAGTGGCTCGGCATGAAGGAACACGTGCATCAGGTAAAATTTAACAATTAATAGTCGATTCGTTTGACTATAGTATTATTTGGTATAACATTTTTAATAAGCTTTTAATGTGCACGCTTGCCATCTAAGCGTAATAAACTCGTGTTGTGACATAAGCTCGTTGTAATAATAATTTTATCATTATTTATTTTTTCGATATGCAATCGCGTACATTAATACTGACCAGTGCGTCTGCATCGAACAATTAAATGCAATATTTAAAAGAATCATCTTTCCATTTGCTTGATTAACTGCTTATTTTGAATATTCTCATCTCGAAGAATCGATGAATTGCATCTGACAAAATAAAATTTTATTTTTCATTAGACGCAGGCACATCGGACGATATTAATATATTCCGAGAAAAATTGCGCATCATGAAATAAATTGTTTGTGAATGAGTGAGATTATCATAATGAAGAGAGACGTTATTTCAAAAGGGTGCTTTTCAATAGATTCAGTCTATTGTATTGAACGCAAACAGCAGCGTATGAATCGAGTGACTCATTCATAATACTATTTGATGTCCAATGCAAGAAATTTATACATACACTCTCTCGTTTCTGGTTCATAAATTAATATCAAAGCAAGGTGTGCCTTCCACGTGGCCAATTAATTTCATCGATTTGCCGTACACCGAACGCACTTTCTTTGATTAATTAAGGCGCGTCCTGTAATCGCAGTAAAGAACCAGAAGCTTTTCCTGTTCACAGACCATGCACTGGAGTACGCCGAAGACGAAGGACAGGATGCTGCCGGATACTGGAGAGGCAGGCGGTTCACCGGCTCATGTCAAAGGCCACTCCACAAATGCACACAGGCGAGCCTCCGAGGGTGGAGCTTCGAATCTCTACTATCGTTCGGGCCACGGCGTACCGTTCGATTATCAGGAGTCCAATCAGGTTGTCAATAAGTTCCGTAATTATGAGATTTAAAAGATCCCCGGCGCACTTCTCACTCGAGCCGACTTCATTGTACCGGATGTTTTTATGAACGCAAGCATAAAGTATACTAGACAAATATCTATGTGTACAAGTATATGGGACGTTGGTCCGATCGCATTGGCACAATACACAACATCGACACGTTTGACAAGTTAGCGAGTCTCGTGAACTTCATTATTCACTATCGAGCAATTATTTAATTGTTAATAGTTTGATGTAATTTAATTTGTGATCATTAATATAATGATGTTCTGTTTCATTTTGTTCACACACCTTCGTAATCGAGAGAGAATTATTGGCGCGTTGTTTTGTATTGTGCTGTGATCTTTTATTGATTATTATTTATTATTACACTTTTGCAAAATTGTTAAATAAATAATTTCTCTGAAAAATTACGCTAGGTTGGAAATCTTGGCGTTGCACATTGAATGATTTTCTAAAAAGATATTATACATAAAGCGTGCTTCGCGGCTTGTGTTATTTAAGGTGCATGTGTCAATTTGATCGAACGAACGACCCCGTATACGTGTACGTGCTCGCGATCGCGCGTACATATGTGTGTCGCCTTCAGATTTATATTTTGTTATACTATAAATAAGCACGCGACGGATGGAAAAAATCGAGGAACGCTGGAGAGATCGTTTATATTATTTGAGCCCTCTTTCCGAAGTCTCCTGAGTAATGTCTAACTGAGACCGGTTGCCGTTTTATGCACGTACTCTTGATCTTACGATGTGTGTAGCGACAGAAGTCAGACGATGTAGCGTCGAGGGTTGTATAGTTATCTGTGATTCCGCGAATAAATTTTCCACTAGAAATTAACTGGTCGTTTCTCAATCGTGAATTCTGTCGAACGAAATACTTAAGTGCTTTCCCGGAAAAACTTTCCCGGAGAAGTTTCTTTAATTCAGTCACGTGTAAATATTAAATTGAATTCTAAATACTTATCGGATGTAGTCTATCGGGTGTAATTCATTGTGAAAGCAACTTCTAACGATAGTATCAACGTTTTTATCATTATTGTTCATAATTACATTCCCCGGTTAAAAAATTATATTTCAACATTTACATTTACAATACGTCGATAATAGAATTAAAGAATAATTCAATCGGGTTTTCGAGTATAGTATCGCAACGCTGAAACTATCAGCTACGACGTTCTAGTGGAAGAACGTAAATATATAATATAAAAATGTATTTTGTTAAAATATAAAATATAGGTAGAACATAAGAATTTAAATTTAATAATATATTTAATAACATATTTAATAATCATTCCTCGTTTAATATATAATAGTTTAATAGTTACATTATTATACAGTTCTATCGAACAAATATTGTTAACGATTTTTGTAAAGTTATCTTGTTAAATATTGACGTTTTCAATATTTTCTTCGGGAAATTTCGCGAAACGTTGAAGCGCTTAAGTATTTCTTTCAACAATGAAACTAATCGACGATGGCGCACTTGTACCTGTGTCCGATGTCAAACGCAAAGTATAATGTTCTTTCCCGATGACAATTGCGGCGATTTACCTCCATTCCATTAAATCACGTTTCGCTCATGCGAATCAGCCGTGTTCTTTCAAAATCGTGGAGAGTCTAAAACGATGCAGTTTCGACGAATCATTTTTCGATACTATAAAGATGCAGAAGAGGATATATATACATACACGCCGAATAAATAAAGATGAAGCCGGATTATTTTTGTATATTTGTAGCGTCGAAATATGAACTCGCTAAAGCTGTATCAATTTGCACATCCAGCAAAACTCAATGGTTCTCGCTGAATTTTGACGAAATTCATCTGCATCGTATTTTGTGTATTTTGATGAATCTACATCTTCTCAACGTTCGATGCAGCAGTCAAGAGAATTCGTCGGTGAATTGCGTTTGGCATAATAATTGAAGGAATGCCTACTTATAACCAGTAATTAATAATAACTTAGCGACAATTAATCCTGGATGTGTCGATGTGTATAATTCCTTGCAATAGCGCGATAAAAAACAATAAGTGTTCCTTCGAGGATTTTCTCGTTAATAAACATTCCATGTCATTAATGTCTTCTGATTAAGATTTAAGCATTTTCCTGGATGGAACGCATCTATCGTGTGTGCTTAATATTCCCAAGTCTTTAATATAAAAACTTAAATGTAAAATATTAAAAAGAAATAAGAAAATTATGCACAACATTACAAGCTAATATGAAAACTTTGTTATACAAGAAATATTGTAATATATTTATATAGTTATATAATAAAAATACTAGAATTTCAATAAACGACATGTATATAAAATCCGAAATATCACAGTGCATAAATAATTAAACACGGCACGTTCAACTCGAAAATGCTTAAATAGGATCAGAAAACATTAATGACACTCGATCTGAATCAGTCAATCTTTCTTCCCACAAAAGAGAGTGTGATCTCTTTGTACCCTCTAGCAAAGTTTAAAACATATCACAACAGGTCGATTTCGTCTTCCTCTTTCCATTTTACTTCTGAGTTTTGATAAAAGAACCTGACAAAAAGAAAGAAAAAAAACACATCTTATCTGTACAAAGTAAAATAGGAAGATGTAAGTGGGGTAAGAATTGAGACCAATTGAATAAATCGAAGTTATATTATGCCTACACAGGCAAAATAAAAATCGTTGGTGTATAGTTAGCAAGTGCCAAAAAATATAAATAATATTAGTATTATGAACAAATAATTCAATGATATTTTAATTTTGGATTAAAAAATATTTTGTTTAAATAATAGGAGATACACACAGATATACACACTGCATTTGCAATTAAAAGAATATAAACTTCTTTACCTTAACTGCTATGGGGCACAAAAGATAAAAAAATAATCACAAATTACAAATGGAAGAGTGAAGATTTTGATCATTTATTCTAAATCTTTACAGATAGAATGTGCATGTGTATGTATGTGTGCATGTGTATGATATGTCTCTATATCTCATCCCATTTATAACAGACTCACCTGTACCCTTTGTGCTTTGTGACATTATAATGAAGGATGCCGCGTTTTTTATAATTCAAAATGCCAAAATGTATAATTATTAATAAAGTTTTTGATTTAAGTTTTAAATTCTAAGTTTAAACAAGATAGCAAAGTTTGTAGTATTATTTTGATATTTCTTATTAATTTCCTCTTGTAAAAAGATTATTCTTCTTAGAATTAAATTATTGGAAACTTATTACTTATATTTTATTTTTTCCAAGGATTTCAATTTTTCTGCTTTATCTTAAATATTAAGAATCGCATTGACAATGCGAGGATCTAAAAGACTTGCTAATTGCAATCAGTCATAATTTTGTCAGAATCACAGTTTCAAGTTTGTATTTAAATGTTATAAATATACAAAGCCAATAAGCAAGTAGATCAAATAGCAAATTATTTACTTATTTTGTAGCATCGAATTGCGATATTGATCAAACAATTTTTCCTGACAAATACACTTTTAAAATTAAAAAGTAAAGACACACACATATAGTTATTAAAGTACAGAATAGTGTGTGTGTGTGTGTGTGTGTGTGTGTGTGTATATATATATATATATATACTATATTTGGAAACAAAAGTGTGGACGCGCGCGCGCACACACACAAATAATTACAATAGTAACGGAAATAAAGAAGTGGACATGTCGGGAAAGCTTTTATTCGTTTTCTTTATTGATTTTATTCTTTTAGTTTCCTTATATTTCTGAGAAAGCTAAGCAAATAACTTGTTGTTTGATTTATTCTACGATCGGCTTCGAGTAAGCTTCATAGTAGAACGCGGTTAATCAAATTAGTCGAACATGTAAGCATTCGTTTGCGCTTCGTGGGATTCGCTGCGCGATTGATACTTCTTTAAACTTACGGAATGACAAATGCATAGTTAAATTCAATGACATATCTTCGATAAGTCGTTAAAAAATCTTACACATATAAATTTTTTCATAAATGCATCATAAAGAAGAAAAACATAGTGCTAAGAATATATCTTGAATATATCTTATATTAAAAATTGTTTATATTTCTGGTTTTTACGTTATTGATACATTTTCATGATGTCTGTTAGGAAAATATATCAGAGATATAAATTGAAGATTTATCTGGATAAATAATCAAATAAGAAACGAACGAGCGAGTTACAGAAAGTATTTTAATCTCGTCACGAATGTGTCACGAAGTTTAGAATAGATAAAATGTATTGGACAACGAGGAGCATTCGCGAAATTTTCTCTAGTTTGCTGACACTTTTCCAAGGTACGAAGAAAGTGGCAATTAGGTCGATAAGTTTGTTAAAGTTAAATGAGGAATTTGGAGAAATTGTACGGACGGAATTTCCCGTCTTTGGCACTGGTAATATCCACGTATACGTGCTAGAAGAAAATAAGATGTTATTTATTAGAAAATTATATTATTAGTATAATTTCGCACAAATGTACGAAAGAAAGCAATGCGTAAGTAAAAAGTTAACTTGATTGTCATGAATATCATTTATTGAGCGACCAAGACTGGATATTATGGATATTAGACTCAAATTAAATTAGCAATACTAATCAAAATGAAGATAACAAAAGAAGAACCGTTGATCCTAACAATGTTCCGTTAATTTTATTATTTCACGTGACAGATTTGACGGTTCAAGGACTTTTTTGTAAGAGGTTCTTCATTCTCGCTGCTGTCGAAAATTGACTGGACCATTCTATATATATGTACTGTATACCCATATTTTTCTAGATGGGCCCAAGAGATTCTGTGGCCTGTGGGACATATGCCTACATATCTTACCTATCTGTCGTTTATGAAGTCCTATTGCCATCCTCTCGAGAACAAGGTCGGAATCTGTTCAAATGCCTATCAGAACGATGCTCATGACGTTCGATATCGACATCTCTCTTCTACGTAACTATACACAGGCATTTGTGATATTGTGATTCAGTGGAATGGAATACAAAATTTTACTTCTTTATTTCTTTCGTGAACAATTAAGGACTAAATTCTCTCAACCATGGTAATTCCAACAAATCAAAATTCAAAGTTAATACAATAAGTATATTTAATCTATTATCATCGTGTGTCTTGTGCAGCGCTTGCTGATTGGCAAACAGTATTTTCGGCAGTTCTCACGGGTTATGCGTATTTTTGCGTGCGTAGCAGTATGAATGAAATATAGGTGCGTGTGAATATATCTATATATTTAAATGCGTAATCAAATATATAATATATATATATATACATATATATTGTATATTCGTCTCGCGCTGGTCGACGCGGCGATGTATTACTCATATCACGAGAAGATTCAATAAATGTGTTTAATTATGAAACACTGTTTTGCAATTTAATCAACCTTACTGATATGATTTTCAATGATATTATTATTGTCAAATTTTATTAATGACTAATAAATAATTAGCAGTTTAATAATTTTATGATAAACAACTATCAATTACGTAAGTAAATTCCGAGTCTTTAAGTTCATTATCTCTGTGTGTGTGTGTGTGTGCGCGTGTGCATGTGTATGTGTGTTAGAATTGTTTGTAAAGAATTAAACATATCGGCACTGTAATATTATTTTTTCAAAGTATTCTGCATAATTTATATTTTACATTTTTACATTTGAGTTTTTAAATTTATTTCTTATATTTGTACCATTTTTACAATATTCTTCGTTGTAGTTTTTATGCTCTTTCTATGACTTACAATAAATATAATGAAAAATATAATGGCAACGGATGCTTTGTGTAATATATCGTGTGCATGATACAATCTTGTGTTGAATTATTAATTTATCAGTCTCATTTTTTAGTATGCATTAATTAACTGTTTGCAAAATGAACAGCAATGTTACAATGGTAATTCCGATAAATGTTAAACTGACGTTGACAATAAATCAATAACTGTTTTATCTTTTCATTTCACTTGCATTTTTCCTTTATTTCTTAAATGGAAGCAAAGGTAATATTTTTCTAATCATAGTTAATATGAAAATATTATCTTTGGTAATTATAAGCAAAAATGAAAAATTTCAATGCAATAAAACAACTTGCATCCGTTTGAAAATTATCTCTCTTTGATTTAATTTATTTTAATTAATAAAAAATAATATACTAAACATTTAGTAAAATATCTGGAACATACAATTAAAAATGACTTATTAATTATACAATTTTATAGATTATTATCGATTTGAATATCTTTCTTTCACGGAAACTTGAAATTTTCTATTTTTTATTATTACATTTTATCGATTGTACTCCATTTGGTGCGTACTATTTTCATAAGTTGCATGAGAAACTTTGTTTTCTATGCAGAATAGGAGTTTGGTGTACCGCGCCGGATGATTGGGAACTGGAGCGAAACATTTGGTTTTCGCTTCGGAGGTTTCTCCGCAATTTCAGTCATTTTAACTGACCTTGTTCTTCTACGATTTTTATTTGTGTAGTGTATAGGGTATTATAGAAATTAATTTTTTCTTTTAATCTATTTTTCCTTTCAATGTAAAATGTAAAAGTTTTACTAACGTGCAAAAGTCACAGATACACACAACTTAGATATAAATAATCTATACAAATGTTTGAGTTAAGGCTAAATTTGATGTTGCTTTTCTGAATTATACTACAACCTTTCAAGCTCGATTTACTCATGCAACAATTGTAGAATATTCTTTCTCAGTCTCTACGATCTTAATTTATATTATACATATATTTATACATAAAATCTAGGATCGACTAATTTTAAAAACTTTTTAATAATATTGAAGCTATACGATGTGTTGGGAGATATCAAATATACTTTTTAAAATATGATTTAGGAAATGCGGATAATTGTATAAAATAATTAATAAATCTCGAACATCTTTTTGAGAACATATTCACTCGAAATCATTAAAGTTGTACTTTATTCACATGTTTAACGAATGAAATTGTATACATCATCTTGATGCACAGATGGATATCCAAAACGCTAAAGATATCTTTTCCATCTGGCATATAATTTTACAATTGCATTTTACGTGCCAGCTTCCATACATTGTACCAAAGTACGAAGTCAGAACGCAGTTCTGTAAATTCATTCTTTACATTCTCCTTGAAAGAGAGAGAGAAAGAGACGCGTATAAATACTCCATTCCATCTCTCTATGTAACTGCATAGAACGCACTTCCCTCCATTGAACTGCAAACAGCCCTTTGAATGCCATTATACTGTCTACTGTTGTTACTGCTTAACGTTGCGTCCGTAAGTGTGGCTGCGTTAGATAACGCGAGTACCGGCCGTTGTTTCCGATCAGGTTTGCCGACAACTTGCTTGCAGCTCGTATTGGAGCGCCGAGCGTGTGTCAATTTAAACTTTGACCTACCAGCAACGCTTCCATGCTGCTCGCCATAAACCACCCACGCTTCTTCCTTTAACCTTCGTCCAGCGATCTCGTTCGAGGAGAACGCGCGCTTCGTTATAATTTTTCCTTCAATGAAAATTTTGAAAAGAAAATGAGACCATGGAATAACTGCCTGCGTGTCGCGGAACTTCGAAAAAAAAGCGGAAAAACAGTGAATGATAAGTCGTATCGATAAACGAGAAGAATACGAGAAGAATCTTGTAGATTTATAATAAAAAGTACTTGTCCGCGCGCTTTTGTTACAGTTACACTTCTCACGTATTGAGAAAAGTTGCTGATACGAGAGAAAAACGAAGCGCCTTGTGGTGTGCTCTTTGTAACTGAGCTTAATCCATATCGGCACCGAGCGGAAGAGAAACATGCCGGTGGGAAGGAGGACGAATCGATATCTCTCTCGTTGCTCTCTCGTAGGTCTATACACGTACATATACATCGGAGAGATGTGGTTGCATGTATGTGTGTGATTTTGATACAGCTCCGGGAGAATTGCGCTCTCCCGACTTTATAATGGATATACCCACGCGCATTGATAATACCGCAAAAAGAAGCTGCTTCTTCTTCGTCTTTCAACTTTTCTTCGAATATAATTTATTCTTTTATCAACTTTTTATCTTTTTATTATACTTTTTATTATATATAATGTATTTCAGAGATCAGAGAGAGATATAACAGAAATTTACAATAATTTTATTTTAAGTTGGAGTATACTATCATCTAGATCGATCTCTGTTCGTTGGAATTTTATAATATTATTAATAAAAATTCGCCAAGAAGAAAGATACAATTAAAAATGATTCAAAAAGACAGTACAGTGCCTCGTACTAAATGCACACTACATATATCTTAACAAGATTTACAAAAACAAGCGTATAAAAAAATGTTAAAAACCAGCTACTAAAATACAGTATTATATATATTGCCTCGTTTATTATTTCAAAACTGACAATAACGCAGTTAGTTATTATTGATAACAATAATTATGAATGTAATTACTCGACATAAACTTTCTTTAAAACTCTTGCTAAATTGTGGCCAAAAATTTTTATTTAAAAGGATGCTGGAGTGACTGCTCCAATGCGAAAGCGCCAAGCGTTTCATTCAGATGAAACTGGTGAAAAGTCGTAAGTGACGTTATCGACAGAATTGACATTACCAATTACAGGGTAAGTCTCAACGACTGTCTCAACCTTTTACCATGAGAGTTGGATTACCGACTGCAACTCTGATTAACTGAACGCGCATTACCATCGGCAAATCTCAGCGGCACTTTAGTCGGAGCATCGCCGACAGGTGGATTGCATGGAGCGCGTCGGCGCGCTCAGCGATCCGAGATGCTCCAGTAGTGGTCTGTCCCGCGGCGCGTGAATAGGATTGGGTCGATTTGCATCGCCGATGTGCCCGGTGACGTACGAGTGCATTGTAATCCGGAGACAAAACCCGGAAGTGATTCCGCGGCCTCGCCGTCCGCCCTTTCGACTTGTCGCGGAGCACGGGATCTTTCTGGTGCAAATGACAGGGCGCGAGCAGCGGTACGTGGGTACGTTTGGTCGCTTCCATTATTAGAATCGGACTGTATTCCGGATCGATACTGATTCTCTCGGCGGATTCCGCACGACGGATGCTGTACGAGAGATATTCTTTGTTTCTTATTGTACAGAGAAACAAGAATTTGAAAATTTCGATGGATTTGCTGATTGATTATTGTGTAGAATGTCCATTTTATATTTCTATATCCAAAATTGTTATTAATCTTTATTTTTTGTTCTTTTTGTTGTTTGTATAGTTCGTCGTTTAAATACTTATTTATTAAATATAGATTTAATTAAATAATTAAATTGTTATAGAATAATTTAATTGTATTCTCGCACATTGGAATATCACGTTGGAATTTGATATTCAGTTTCACTTAACTGGCTGGCGAAATATGTGGGGAAGAGAAACTATCATGTTTGACCATTTAAAAAGTAGGTCTTTGTCGTGTGATGTGTACTATCTTGAGTAACGCATTACCCCGAGAATTTTAAAGAGGATTTTTTTATAAGCCTAATTTTGTAATGCGTTTTTAGTGCATTATACAAGATGCTATATTCCACTTTCTTGTCGCGTGTTTCGGTTTAGTTTCATCCATTTGAAACACGAATAAACGGTCTTATCGGTTATTGGCAATCGCAAAATCAGTCGCGAGTGTTCGATCTTGGTAGGAACGTTTATTACTACCCGATAAGAGTATTGTTTATGGATCCATCGCATTAACTCGTTTATATTGAATTACCTCGCAACTGCTATGATTGAATTCGCGTAATGTAACTTAGGAAATTCATAAATAGTGTTTTCTTCAATTTTCTTTCAAGTTTTTAATTTTTTTAATGTAAAATTATATGTGTAATATAATAAAGCCGCCAGATAATTTTTTAATTTACTAAATTACATTATTACATTATAATTATATATCTTACGTATAATATAGCTTCTTTAGATAAACTTTTTACAGCGTAATAGTGTGAAAAATCGTAATTTATTATATTATGCACAGGCATTACAAGAGATGTATACTGTAAAAGGTAGCAGGATCCGTTAATAATAACGCAAGAGGTCTTTGTACTTGGCGCGCACTCTGGCGTTTATACGCGATTTTCTTGAATATTTTGCTGTGGCGAAATCTTGAAATGTAACAGTACTCGCAAGCACCGTAGAAATTTCTCCGCACTTTCTAATCGTATGGAAAAAGCAGTCATGTTTTACATAATTAAAAATTACCTTTCTACGAGGTGTTTGCCGAAGGAGAGTTAAACTGAGATTTCTTCTTCATATAACTTCATATAACGATATTTATGTATGATATTTCAACATTGCACGTGCTTGCACGCATGCACGACCAGTTGAATGATAATTTTTAAATATTGCATTTGCACTATATGTGTATAAGATGTACAATAGCATTCCAAACATTTTCAATGTACGGCGGAATGTATTAGTCAGTGCGTTACTTAGGGTCGTTACGAAATTCTACGTTACTAATACATTTTGTATGTTACACTTCAAAATACTTTCTATATTCCGCATTCCCGCATATAGGGAGATTTTATTCTATTAAACTTTTAAAATTAATTATAAATTTGATTTTGTTAGTAATCATAACTTTATAAATATAAAAGAAAGTTTTCTAATACAAATGCAACATCACAATACAATGCACATATATTAATGACTATCGGATTTTGCGTGTCCTTGTTTCCGATCAAATTGGAAGCAAAGTAATTATAATGGCATTCGCTGGTAATTGCGAATTTCAGGAAGTCGCGTGTACGAAGAAGTTCGTGCGAAGATTCCGGTTTTTCATTTAACTAGGAAATAAGAGAAAGTGCGATACATATATGTGTTCAACGATGAGAAAGGAACTTGGTGGATGCCCCCGTGTGTGCAACCAATTATTATGAAGCATCTCGTTAGAAAATAATTGATTCTTCCTGCTAGTAATCCAATAACTTCGGTGACGTTTTAATTATATTGAGTAAATCAGATCGTAAAAAAACGTCATTTGACGAATGATGTCTATAAAAGAGCCCGGAAATATGCCTTCTCTGACTGATGCTTTACAATATGGCAAAAGATATTTTATAGAATGGTATAATTACCGCCATTGATGGTGCATATAAATATATTAATATTATATAATGATATTCGAACGATTTTTAAAGATTATTATGTTCTTGGATAGAATATCTGAATAATTGTGCTGCTGAAATGTATTTATTAATTTATGGCATAGTGCTATCAAGAATTATGCAAGCTTGAAAGAGCAAAGATATTATTAACACTTCAACTCTTAAATTTTGTTTTAAGAAACAAGACGCTTGGTAAAAGAATTCGTTTCATATTTTCTGTATTTTATATGTTTCACATGGAATTATTACTGGCCTTTTCGTCATTTTTATTCCAATAATAAAAAATCATCCTATGTATATTGTACATGAATTATACAATAGACACGATATACTCCGCAAGAAAAAGATATAATATTTAGAATCACTGAATTTCATAAATTTTATATCTTTTTATTATACAAGAAATATAATCAATTTTTATATAATTTATTATATATAATTATATATTTATTTTACACCTGCAGAGGTCTAAATCCAGCCAAAAGCACGATTGTTATTAAGATTTCTCTCTCAACGCGAAAGCACTCGTTCTAGGTTCTCTCTTTCGAGGTGAAAGTTGACTTATTGTGCAGCGTGCGTGCAAAGTGTCTCAATCGAGTTTTTGCCGTGCTATATCTAGTGCTATATCGCTGAATATCGAAAAATTGGTTGCTTTTATTAATGCACGTTTCATTGATTGCCTCTCCGATCAGCGTTTGTCCAGTGATAAAACCAGCGACCACTGTAAATTATTTCACGTTATAGCGCATTGAAACATTTCGCAAGATTAAATGCAACTAAAATGCATAAAGAACTTCTTTGTTGAATGAATCACGTTGTGCCATAATATTATCATAAATACACAGATAGGCTTGCGCATAATTGATACCTGCGTCATTATCACCAAAGGAATGCAAGAACCAGTCCGCAAGAGTCATTGTACTCGCTTGTCTCTAACAGGCTTTAGTAACAGCAGTTTAATAATTCTAGTTATTTCGCGCGTAATGGCCACTACAAATTAGTACTGTGGAAGCAACCACTATCGTGAACGTAGTTACGTATACGTAAGTATGTATAATGATAAAAATATGTTAGCAGTTAACATACAGGATATCGAGAAATTAGAAAAATTGATACGGTCATTTATTTAATAACGGGCTACAGCTTTGTTACTCAACAAATAATTATCTCGATAAAACAAAATCTCTCTCTCTCTCTCTCTCTCTCTCTCTGATCGTAATTTCTGATCGTAATTACAAGGAAATTTAAGATTGATGTTGCTTCAGACATGATCAGAGTTCTTGTTTCCTTGTTTATTTATTCTCATATGTATTGAACTATTGAGTTAAAAAACAATTTAAAAAGAGGAATAAATCAGAAGAGGAACAAACGCAATCAAGATGTTTCATAGTTTGTAGCAATAAGAAGTTGAGAAAAGTAGATTGCTTTCTTGTCAAAATGTGACAATTGCCTTTGCGGAAATGTAGCAGGTTGTTCTGCTAACTGCAGCATTGTTTGAACGGAAAGGATGACGCAGGTGTCAGGAGGATTATTCTTCCTTATCAATGTACGGCCCTGAAATCCTGGGTGCCGTTACTCGAGCAGACCGTTCTACTTGCTCTTGCGCCAAACGAGATTTTGTCAGCCTTTCTAAAACCTTCCTGTAGAGAGTCTCCAGAGCTAGTGAAATATCTTCGAGACATCTTATTGTGCAAATTACATTGATGAAGTTTGTCTTTAGAATCAGTAAACTTTGATATCTAAAATAAATGTAGATATATTTCGCAAGATATGTTCATGTATATGTTTTCACTGTTAGTGCATTTTTTTCTCGCATATTTAATAATAATTTTTGTAAAATTTTTTATGGAAATCAAAGTACTGAGTATTCATGAATCTACATGATGGACATCTATATGAATAACAAAAACAACTACGATTGCGAAAGAATCATTTTGACAACTTCTGACATTGTTAACACCTGATTAACACTTTATTAAAACATTTTGTGCAATCTAGATCAAAAGTGTAACGAGCAGTACAATAAACGCCAACTTGAACTGCACGGTGCATAATGGGAGGAGAAATCTCACGAACCGTGGAAAGCGGTATGCAGAGATGTTAGTTATTCTAAAATGCCACGGGAGTCTTTGCGGTGCAAAAGTGACGGTACAGAAAAAGTCAGACAACTGTTGTAATCTTGAGAATTGGCGACGGCACGTACCGTACGGTAGACAAAAGGCGGCATGAGAGATTACAATGGAAGCGCGTGCGACATGTGCACGCTGATGCTCAATTAATCCGCTTTGTGCACTTCAATTCAAGAGCGAAGACTCCGGGAAAAATGAGAAAGAGGGAGGAGAAAAGAGAGGACTAATTGGATATTATACCGAGTTCAATCAGACAATCATGACCATCAGCCTGCGAACGCCGAAACGTCTCCCGTCTACGAAATTAACATGAATCGGATAAATTGATAGGAACTTTTCGAGGTCCACGAGATGATACACCTTTCATTCACTTTTCATTGCGGAAAAAGGGATCATTGTCATCCCATTGCGATTGTTGTTTTGTTTCGTCGACCGGTTTCACGGGGCGTCGCATTTCCGAAAACCGGTTCAACGAAAACCGGTCCTACGTCAGATTCTCACGTGTGTGTGCACGAATTATTGACGGTAACGGAATCATCGACAACAGAATCAGTCGATGACGAAGTGCGTGTAATGATCACACATATAATCATTGCCTCATGAACATTTATCGTATCCTCATGTTTATGGTTTCCTATCAATGGAGGCGTGTTTTAACAAAATCAATAATTATGAGATGATTTAATGAGATGCGCATAATATTATTGAACGATGATTGTAATGATCTTGGCATTTTGGGGAATCAATGGCGCATACGTGGACAGTGGAAAGTTTTGCAATGCGCATGCTAAGTTTTAAATAATTCGATAATTGAAACAGTCACGAATACGAGAAATGTATGACGCTCGTATTAATGTACGTTGATTAGCGTGGATGCCTGAAAATCGTTCGAGCGCAAACTATGACTGGTCATTAAAGTTAGACAAGTGGAACTAATCGCTTCTTCCACTATTCGATTCTACTTATCTGCATTACTGATGTATTCATTCTACTTTCATATTGTACAACCCTGTTCCAGGTTTCCTTTTTAGCATTGCTACATTTGATACGTCTCGATGCGTCTCGAATATTTTTCCGTTCAATACAAAAAGTGATTATTTTAATCATATTTTTCGAATTAAAAGAATTCCATAGTTTATGCAATGACTTACATAACTTCATGGAAGAAAAAATGGTTAAAATAGTGCGTATACATATCATTTTCAATCACCAATTGGTTTATTCAAATTCATATAAATAATTTAATTTATTACGAAAATTCTTGTTTTATTATATTGATCAAATAAAATTAATTAATCACTGTTT
Organism: Ooceraea biroi; assembly: GCF_003672135.1. Classification (NCBI taxonomy): domain Eukaryota; kingdom Metazoa; phylum Arthropoda; class Insecta; order Hymenoptera; family Formicidae; genus Ooceraea; species Ooceraea biroi. The sequence continues at coordinate 3,059,126 of NC_039515.1, forward strand.
ATTAAACGCGCTAGAATGTATCTTCTTTCACTATGGTTAAACGCACTAGAATGCATTCTTTTTATCGAAATAATTTTACTTGTCAAAATAAGAAAGGAAAATTCATTTAAACATATCGTATTATAATCATTAATATATCAATCATACATCAAACTTATGATCAATTTGTATTTCATCCACATTTCAACTGTACACTAATTTTCAATTTTTTTACAAATACTCTCAGAATTTTTCTCTACGCCCACACTTTCACAGTTTTATTCACTGATATTAAAAAAGTTTATTTTTCCGAATCTGTTTACGCACTGCAAAGAGGGCAGCTTTTGTACAGTGCAGCGAGGGAGAATATCGCGGTGCAATGGTAGTTAATGAACACGATCACCCGTGGAGTGCTCGGGCGAGGAATCACGCACGTACACGGGTACTCACGCACGCGTATACTCGCGTAGCGTGCTCGGGAGGAGCGCCTTACGATTGCCGCAAGAATTTTTACGGGCAAGTACACGGGAGAGCTATCTCGTTTATGAGTTAGGAGTACGGGAAGTTGTGCATCGCCGGGTAGCCATCGACCGTAGAACCCGTCGTACCGGTTTCCTCTGGATTCCGGTTCGCGCCGCGGTTCGACGGCATCGGGCAGACGTGAACGGGGCGATTTCTACCCTCGAGGCAGCCCTGATCGGATCGCTCAGGCATCATCTCAGTTCAGCGTTTCCTTTTAATGTTTATTTAACAAGTTTATTTAACAAATAGTATAATATCGCGCGTGTGCCTCTGCATTTTATTACTTTATTATGAAAAATTTGGAATTTAATATAGAAATTTTTAATTAAATCTGATATTTGTTATTCTATGTTTTTTTTTTGAGAAAATGAATATGAAATAAATATTCAAAATTATTCACACGTATATATATAAATTGCAAGAATATAATTAATATATAATATTATGTAATTATTAAAATAAAATAATTTAATACATTACGTAACTTTATATCTAGAGAGTTTCAAGGGATACCTTTTTTAAAAGTAAATAAGCTCTTTACTGTGAAATAAATGCGTCAAGCGGCCTTTTCCGTTCCACGGTAGCTCGTGCTATTTTTATTATGTCACGTGAGTTTGCAGGGTTACTCAGTGTCGGCGTGATTAAACGAAGGGATACTGTATTTCACTTTCGGGATAACTTGGCGAATTTCTCCCGCAAGGTGCATGATAGGTCGCGCATCTACCCCTTTCGAGATAGAGTGAATGCGCGACGCGCGTGCATGCAGTATCATGCATTTGTATCGCTGGAACCAGCGGAGATAACTAGAAATGCATGCGACTGCAACGCAGAGGATGCAGGTATATGCTGCTACATAAATCTCGCATGCTTTATCATACCCAGACGGAAGCGGCGTCTGTTCGTGATAAAATATCTCCGAACCTTTCGGTGATTTATCACTAGGACCGAGATACAGACACGAAGGAAGTATCTTCGTTGTACTACTGTAATCTTCTGTATATTACTCTAAATTAATATAATATGTACTGATTTATAATTACTTGACGGTTATTAATATTATCTTTTTTTCGTAACGGTTATTCTTTTACAATGATAGTATGAGGAAAGTAAATAATCTATATATGCTTTGGAAAAATAAATTGAGTATTGTGAACAACAATGTGACATTCTTAATTGGACATCTGTTGATATACTTATCAAAAAACGCGAAGTCTCGCTCCAATTTCGTGAGAGATATATCGTAAATTATTATATCTCAGTAATGGGCGAGACAATTCAAGTATAATAAGTTTAGCAAGTGTTTTTCCATTAAATCTTGTTTGCTTCATGCTATTTTTTAAAATCGTAATTTGTACAGAAAATTTTTCCCTTGTATTTAACACTTTGTCTTTGTATAAATTAGAATTTTGCGATTTTAGGAGGTATTCTGCGAGGGTGTGTAGCGATCCCACGGCTTTGTGTGCAGAATCACATGCACCGTACGGCATTTATGCTCTTTGAAGCGGAATAGACTCGCTCGAGTGCATTTTCTCAGGAGAATTCATTCCACCCTATCTATATGATCTTTAAACCAGTATATCATATATGCGATGTAATAGACTGAATCTGTACATATATTGTACTCGGCATTCTAGAATAGTTTTTGTTACTCTTATCATCAAGAACATCACAGAAATACATGATATTATGTTTTTCCAAACTCGGAGTCACGTTTTGCTGAATGCATGTTGGGGCATTGATATTAATAAAATAATGTTTATTTAATTACATCTGAAAAGCGAATAAGTAATAAATGTCTACTATATATTTCATAAATATTGGATTTTATGTAATGAGTAATTCCGGATTTTTCACATAAAACCAAATCGATTCTCATAACTAAGCTTCTCCAAATGCAATGGCTTTATTTAATATTTTCAGAGTTTCCGCTATCTCTCGAGTTATTATACGTTAGTTATTTTGGAATTTTAATTAAGGTTGGGTATATTGCGAAATTTTGAAAAATTGCATTGAAATCAAACCAACTCTGCAATTTGCTTCGTTCAATCGTGCTCATGCGGAAAGTCAGGAATGTTACATCAAGAACGCACAAGTAAAACCGCAAGTACGCACGACTATACAACTATTATAAAAAACACCTCATGCTATTCTCACGCATCTATCACAATTCATATAATTATATTCCCTCGTATTCTTCGCATGCGCCCGTGCACCCGGAATTCGAATTCAATCTCAGGAGGTCCGCCGGATGTATAATACTTTCTCAACTCGCGATGTACGCAAGAAGTTACGTGCGCGGGTTCGTCGAGTCGTTGGATGTGATAACGGGCGGGGGAAAAAGACCGTCGTAATAAAATGATAAACCCATTATGCATCGTCCGAAGCACTGTCCGCGCAGTTGCTCTTTGCGACCCATCTAACGACACGACCGTCTCTCCGTGCACGTGCATCGGCCGCTACGTGCGCACCGAGCCCTTTTGCATCGATGGAATTCATCGCGGCTCGCGCGCAGTCGGGTCACGGCCCGAGGGGAACGTGAGAGCATGTACCTACACATGATCTGCACGATACTGTCACGCCGTATAGCCACTACGTATAGGCACCGATACATACAAGCGACGTATGTAATATCGCGTATGCGTACGGAATTTCTATCGCGATGCAGGCGAAGTGCATGAAAGGTGCATGTTAAAAGTAAGCTCGGACGACCGCACGGGGACCGATCGCACTTTGACCTCTTCTTCCCAGTTTGATACCTGCAATCGCCTCCGGTTCGTGTAAAAATGGGTGGAATAGTTTTTTCATTGGATTTTAGAAACTCAAATTGGGAGCAACTTTTTTAATTAGTTATATGCGATGAACTTTAACTTAGTGAATAAAAGTTTGATTGTATTGGATTTCACATAGGAGAGGTCTTGAATAGTCAATGTCTGTTTAATCACATAATTGCATTGTGATTGCCGCAAGAAAGGTATTTAGCTGTTCTTGCGATGCAAATGGGCCACGTCGTCTAAAAAGTAGCTGCCAGTGGCAAGTGACTATTCAAATTAATATATCTTTTTGCAATGTTTATCTTATCAATTGTTCCATGTGCATAAAATGAAAGATTTAATAAAATCTTTTTGTTTCTATCATATTCTCTTTATTAAATTCTTTCTAATATTAAAAAGTCTTTATTAATGAATTTTCTACCATACAATTATCGCGGTAAAATAACGTAGAGACAATATTTGCTTTTCAAAGCAGTTTTCAAAAGAAAAGAATTGCGCCATTCGATACACGAGCGATTTTCATTCTTCATATGCGCGTAGGAGGTAACTAGTTGATGGTTGGCATTAATACTGCTAACTGTGCTACGCACGAATCGCCTTGCATTACAAGGGTCACACTTATCTCATTGAGCTCTATCAAACTCAATTATGGATGCTATAATTAACGTTCCAGTTAACCCACTCGAGTATTGATAGGCACGAGAGGGATGTGTTATCGAAAACTGTGTGTGGGAGGAATAGGCTTCCAGACGATTCAAGTGGTTGAGAGATCCGGGAAAGAAAAACGCTAAATATAAATGCACAAGCGAAAACACGTGTAGCGAGCAATTACGCCGGACGAGAATACAATCAATCAATAATGCTTCGCGAATAAAACCGAACACTCAACACAACACTTTTTTGAATTCATTAAGAGAGGCAATTGAAAATAATAAAAGAAGTAGAAATAAATTCCCGATGTTTGTTTTGCGTAAAGTGATGTTGGAGAACAATCAATTGTTATTCTTTTCAGGTACACGATACGCACACCAGCCAGGAGCTTGTTCACTCGAGTAGATGAGATTAGAAAATTGCTTGTAACAATGTACAAACAAATTTTTCCTCGAAAACATGCTTCATACGTTTTTCTCAGAAAACGATTTGATTGGAATCGCGGAATCAAGAAATTCAATGCGAACACGAAGTGAAGAGAGATCGTCAAGTGCCACTTGGAATGTGTCTATTCGTAGAGACCTTATCTTCCATTTTCCTTTTGCTCGTTCCCTTGCGACTCTCCATTCGCTCGATTTTATCTGAAATGTCATTATCAATACATATTACTTTCATGCGTACGTCGTAGTTGCACAACGTAATTCCTCTTGGACCGCCACCAGCAGGTTGATGATGAGCGGCGACGACGAGGATGATGATCGAAACGATGCCAAGTAAAAGGGGGGAGAAATCACTGGCAGGTTCTCTCTTCTAGAGTGGGAGGAAACCGCAGATTCAGTCCGCGCTGAACCGTCGTGAAGCGCGGATTCGGTGTGACGTTCGGCGTTCGTTCCACATCGAATCGATTGGCGTTTGTTCCACATTTGCCGTTAACTTTTGCAATCGTGTGACGTAATCGAACGGTTTTCACATTTCATATTTCTGAATGGACTTTGACGAATGTTGCCACCTTCGGAGACTGTATCATCCGAGAAAATCCCATCCGAAAGGTATGCCGCGCCACTTGCTGGAAGTTACGCTTTTGTTACAGCATCAATCGGGATGCTCTCGGAAAGCTCGTGCTCGAAGAGCGTATTTCTGTTTCTTTTATTCTCGTCTTGGAGGTGTCTTTACCCCTCGATCGATGATTTTATGCTCTATGATTTTATGCCGAGCGAATTATTTCTGGATTTCTAGAATTCTAGATTACAATTAATCTCGAATCTCGAATTGAAAAAATAATCGATAACAACTCGAGAGAATTTCTTGCTGTGAAATTGAAATCGACGCTGATTGACGCTGCGCGTCAGGGAGAAATGTAGATTGGGGAGCCTGAAACACGATGGTGACGCATGAAGTATGCGAACATCGTCAGTGGATTCTCCTTGCGCCATTGCGATGATAATGAGTTTGACATTTACCCTCTCTTCTTTCCTCCCTTTTTCATCGCGAGCAATTGGCAATTGATGTAGAGCAGTGTAAAACTGCATATTTTTCATGCGATCGTCAATTATGTTTTTTTCGTATCGAGCTAATTTTTAATTCCGAGAGCCACCGTTCGCGTTACTCGTGCGCGAATTTTACAGACGAATGTCGAATCTGGCGAAACTCGCACCCGACCTTCGACTCTCGATAGCAATTTGCTCCGGGATTGGCTGGACCGTTTGATTGATGGAGCGTATCGTAAAAAATTACATCGGTGCGCTTTCTTAGAAGAATATTTCTCTATTTGCGTCATCTGTGCCGATTGAAATTGCGTCGAACGTGCGAAATGCGCAATGGCGTTTGTTGCCAGAAGTGGATTTGTAACATTGGAAAGTGTCGAGAGAGACAGAAAGAGAGAGAGAGAGAGAGAAAGAAAAAGAGATATTTGCCGTGGTTCGTTTCATATACGCATCGCTAGTGGGTACTTTTAGTTACTGAACACGCGTGATTTATTCGTTTCCATTCATCTCGGCCTCGCCCGCTCGTCCTATTTCGGGATTTATCTGTTTGAGATCGCATTGTGTCAAACATGTGCCGCGTTATCGATCGGAAAGCCGGATTGGTTAGGCGATAACGCACCCCTGATTTATCCTTTCCTCTTGTTTGTTCTGTAAGCATTGTAATCACCGGATAATTTACTGTTCAGTCCTATTGTTACGGCGAAAAATGTGAGAATTTCAGCGTGATGATTACTTGAAAGCGAGATATATACTTAAATACAATTATGGTATATAGTTTTTTGATTATGAAGCAGAAACTATTTCTCTTGGCAAGTAATTCACTTCATAACAAAAATGACAAAGTATTTACTTTTATAATAAACATAACGTATATGTATGTAACAAGAATATATATTTATATTATAATAATTTTTATAAAGAATCTTACACTATTATCTTTAAAAATAATTATTATATAAGAAATTAATTTTAGATTTTATATTTTAATCCACCTTATTATTTATGTAATTATCGATTTCAATATTTTACTTTTATTTTCGAATATGTAGAAGTCAGTAACTGAATTAAAATATTAATGATATAATAAAATAATATTTCTCAGTAAACATCGAAAAGTTGTAACAGTGCTTAACATTTTTAAACCTAAATTTTTATTTTTTTGTAAAGTTTTAATTGTACAAGGGTTTAGGATTCTAGTCAGACAGGACATTGCAATCTTTACAGTGTTTTGCAGACGTCATGGGTATTGCAGACGTTGATTTAGTAGCGGATGTAACGCGCCAGTCCTGATATACGTGGGAAACAACTTCCACAGTTCTTTTCATACTGTCTTTTCGTAATCCTCCTACCATTGTGGAACGGCCACTCGTATTATCGTGGCCTTTATATTATATATTCATGAACATTACACAAAACACACACATACGTTCATCTTATATAATCATTTTTTGTTTATATTCTATCTTAACCATCTCTCTCTCTCAGAAATCAATGTGTGTGTACGTCTGGATTCATTAAAGTGTAACAATTTTTCTATTGCACTATTTCCGTTATCTTCGCCTTTTGAATTATGTATTACCATTCGCGAAGGTAACACACGTCTCGACAGCTTAGTGCTGCATTAATTATGCGGTGATACGATATCATCAGTCAAAGAGAAAGGAAGAGAGAGAGAGAGAGGGAACAGAGACCAAGAGAGAGACAGGGTGCGAAGTGAGACACTGCTGAATTAATCCACGCTATTGTCTCCATCATTCAAGACACATTATGTCAATTCTACAATCGGAAGCTATGCGACGTACTATATTGCACTTCCGTGCTGTGACAATATCTGCGATGTGTAATTGGGGAAAAAAGGCATAATACATTGCAGCATAGTGTGCACGTGTGTATTTGTCAATTGTGACACAACGAGCGAGTCGTACATCAAAGAAGGAAATAATGGCCTTTTATTACGCACGGCGTGCGTCATCATCGCAAATATGAAATGTAAGTGGAGATGCTTACAAACTGTCTCCACACACGTGTTATCAATATATCTAACTATCTGTTATCAATAAAGAAGTACCGCTATACTTTCTCAAAGGAGCTGAAGGTTACAACTTTATATTATTTAGCACCGAGGTTGTACATTTCTCTTGCGGTATCTCGATGCACAATAATTATTCAGCGTGAAAAAAAATGCAGCTACCCGCTCGCGGGGTGTCGAATTGCGCAAACAGCGCGTAAACTGACACCTTTCGACATTTTCATTTGACGTTTCGAAGTTTTTTTGCACGCTTGCATGCGCCTTGTGACACGAAACCTGATGACGTTGCTATCGCAGTCATTTTACCTTATCAAAGGCACAAACGGCCGTTATAAAAGACATTGCAGGCCATGTCAAAGCATTTCTGCGTATACATTTTTATGTCAGGATTTCGTTCTTTATACAGTGGACTTAGATCAGAATGCCATTGAGTTATTGCTAATAAAGAAAAGGATACAGAAATCATAAACTGCATATTTGTAGCAAAGAGCAGGAATACTGATGTTATATATTTATTGTATATGTACACATGAAGTCCGTTAATGGACTACTTAACAATGGACACGACCAGTGGCGAGCGGGAATTAAATTACGCTTCTGTTACCGGCATTCTAGGTCATGTGATTGAAATCTATGTACTTGCTAGTTTATTTTTCAAGGCAGAAGTATTTTTAACGTTGCATTATTATATTAAACCTTGATCTGTCGATCGCCTTCTTACAGGATCAAAGCCAGTACAAGTCTCGTCCAAACAATTAATTTTTATTTTCGAGTTATTTTAACTTTAATTTTAATTCGTACTTATATAATTATATCGCCATAGTGAGGTATGCTGTATGTATCAATGAAGAATCTGTTGACATTATTCGGATGAAGGCAGTGGATTGTGATGGAGGACGCAGTTTGGTATCTGGTATTCTGGGTTTGCCCACGCAAAAAGTTTATTCGGGAATTCTGACTCACCCTTTCTTCAGATTTCACATGAATGATATAAAAGTATCTCGATATGGCATAGCAAGTTCGTTCTGATTATAACAAATCTATAATGTAAAAAACTTTGCAACAGGAAACATCGGAAAATTTCTTCTATGATAAATTTTTATATCATTAGATGAAAAAGGTATATAAAGAAAGTGTTAATTAATTAATTATTTAATCAAGCATCAATAAATATAATTTTGTCTATAATCCTATTCGTGCTCGATATCGTTTGTATCATTCAATAATAATTTTCTGCGTATGCGAGGAGAGTTTTACTTTGATTATCACGTTCCTATTGCCATTTTCTAGAATCTGTGAGACTTTGAAGCCTCCGCAGAGCTTTATCGATAGTAAAAGGATCCTGCTTTGCGCTCTCGTGCGTTCTTACTGTCGTCTCTAGAAAATGATGAACGGTCTTGCGGTAAAAGGAAAGGCTTTCTCTCGCTTGTATTATATTTGGCGGATGAATGAAAGCAAATACAGTAGACAGAGTCGTATCTTTCCGCCGTTGTCCTGTGCACCACGCGTAATTCACGGAGCGTGCTTGCGACTGGTACGCGGTCGCACGCGGCTTACACGCTCGTGAGTATGCGTGGCGTACACGTATCACATATATGAGACAACAAATGCATACACACTCACACCGTGGAAATATCGTCAATTTAGATCCGTGTGTAACTGGCACACACGAAGCGTGAGAGAGCGCAAGGCCAGGGCCGTATGCCTTGGGAGTTTTATCGTGGATTGTGATGAGTTTCTCGCAGAATATTCTCTGTAAATTAATTAATTTGGATTAATGTCGCCTGATAATTGAGAGTGGGTTTATGAGTCTTTGTTGATATTAAAATAAGCGTGAATGGAGTGCAGAAATTTTATTTTTTTTATAATGTGTTACTTTTTATTAGAAAAAGTTGAAAATAAGATAATTCTTGAGATATATCATTCGTAAAATGTAAAATAATATATTGACGTATAATTAAGGCAAGAATATACAATGTTCCTTACAGTATTTTGCAGCACTCACTTTTGTTTAAAGTAAAAGAAGTAAAATTTTTATTCCAGACAATAATTTATTCATAGGAAAAATAATATTAATTGAGTAGATTGTGACTGCAGAATTGTTAAAACTCTTAATTTTTTTGGATTACCCTTAATTAAAAAAAAGAATATTTCAGTGTCGCTTTATTATAATCTGCGATTATATATTAATGAGCAGTGTTCGCATAAGCGTAACGTGTACTCGGCTGTACCATTCGCCGCCTTCTCGCGCGATCACGATTTAACTATGACGCAAGTCCCGCGCGACCCTCATATAGCCCTCAAGGAAATCATCTCCGTAGATTCCACGGCACTGGTTGTTACATTGTTAACGGTCCTGTCTCGTGAGAATATGAAGAAATAATACGTGTAGCATTATGGAGAATTGAACGAGTCATCGGTATCGTTTCGTGACTCTGATTGTAGAAATTATGGTGCATTATGTAAAATGGGAGAAGAATGATAAGAAAGACAGTTGCATTAAAAAATTGTGCATAACATCCCTATATATGAATAATAATGATTTTGAGGAAAATATTACATGATCAGTATATTTCGTTATTTGATGATGTGCACGTAAATATGTGGAAGAAATATGTAAATAATATGTGGAACTTCACATTCGTAACTGGACTCTGAAAACAACAAACTTTCTCTGTCTTTTTCTCTCTCTTTCTTTCTCTCTTTCGTTTTCTCTCTTTTCCTCTTTCTCCCTTTTAGCGCTGTTGCAGTAATTTGATGGATGTATGCAAATCAAATTGCAGCATACCCTTCTCTGCATGCTTTTCACGTCAATTAGCGTTATGAAGAGTTAAACCGGAAGCATGTCTATATTTGCATTCCATGCATTATTAAGACAAAAAATGGTGATTAAAACTGGACGAGTTATTAAAGAATTTTGATTAAAACATTGTAACAGTCGTAATTTGATAATTGATGTGAATTAATTTGACAATAATATTGTAGAATATGTTATCGGATTTTTAATGAAAGTCTACTACTAGGGAGAAATTATATTAACAGTTTACAGTAAAAAGAAAGATCTGATGAGTTCTTAATTATTTTTGGCATTTTGTAAAGAGGGCGTATGATGGAAATATCTCCTCTAAATGTTACGTTCACATTCATGACATGATATAATAATGCGAGGATTTGCGTGCAGCACGACAGCGTCTGTTCCTTTTCATTATCTCAAATTGTAGATGCATTACAATAGTTAATAAACATTAAAGTGGATCAGCGAAACAGTCGAGAGAGATTATTCAATCAACACAGAATTTTAACATGTGTTAGTTTCGCATTTAAATAACGTATAATATACATGTTTTATATTTATTCATTTGGTTTAAGAAATGTAATCAAAATAACTGATTGTACGTTTAAAAGATGACTATTTAATTTGGCTAATTGAAATTCTGTCGTGAAAATTTATTGCCATTGCGTATTGACCATGACGAGTAATAAGCTTATTCAACATACGTGGCCAGAGTGATAACAAGCTTAAAATTTTCAAAGTACGCTTACGTAAGACGTAATCACCAGTATGTGCGTGCCTGCGTCCACATTGATGCCCACGCAGAGTTCACTTAAGTTACTTATAAAACAAGGATTTTCGGTGTGGTTTCATTGAAGAAAGGCTTCTGTGGTTCATCCGAAGATCGCAACATGTTAAATATCAGACTCAAGATTAAATGAGCATTCTTTTGCGAATAAACACCTGCTTTAGAAAGCAAGAATACAATTAATCATTTAGAAACTATCATTTCATATTTAGCTTAAGAAAGTTTAAAAAATAATTTATTTTTGCGATTTCCTATCTTACATTAAGTTGAACAATTATAATTTAGAGTTATTTATTTTAACCTGATTCTCTAAATGTTAGATTTTTGTTAATGTTATATTAATAATATTATTAAGAGTCATATTATTATATTTGCTATTCAAAACTAATCTATGATATCAGCATTTAGAAATTTTTGTGGTGAATTATTTCTAAAGTGAAAAGCTACGAAAAATATAAAGCATTTCACAAAGAATGTTTGGAAAAGATTAAAGAAACTGCTGCGCGTCTTTCGTGGAGTAATCGAGACTTTGAATGTTTCATGAAGCTTGAAGACCTCATCCAGCCAGAGTGAGGCACGATGAAGGAGGTTCAGGAGCAGCAGCAGCCAGAGTCAATGGAATCCAACGAGTCAGTTTCCAGCTCAAATGAATACGCCTATCGACCGCTCACGACGAAGCACAGAAGAGCTGGAAGTACCGGGACAACTGGAGATGAAGAGTATACTACGGACGAGGACGAGCTTTATACGGATGAGGCTGACTGCTCGATTGGTGCCTCGCATCCGCCTCATCCCATTCTCAAGTCGGATCTCGCGAGAGCAGCCACAGATCTCTTCGGATATGCCAGCAAGCGCGAGGATGAAGACGAGGAACCCACTAGTCTATTCGACGAGGATGACAATAAGTTCCTAGGTGACAGGTGCGTGTAGATGATGCGTATAGATTTTTCTGCTTCCACATGAATTGGAAAGGATATTTATAGTTAATGATGAGAGAGATATTGATAGTAAAGTTTTATTATGTTTGCATTTTAAATATATTAAATATAGCAACATACACGCCCAAGTAAGTTTTCTTGCAAACAAAGAAGCAGAGAGAGAGAGAGAGAGAAAGAAAGAAAGAGAAAAATTCTTTGTTTATAAAAATAAAAAGTATATATTATGCTTTAACTTTTAATTGATGTGCAGTTATTAAGTTATTATTTATAATATTATAATATTATTTTTGAGAATAAAATCATAATGGTTTGCGCACGCACTTCAGTTCCAGCTCAAGCAAAACTCCATTATTCACGTACAACGACAAGCTGCAAGGAGGAGTCTTAACGAGACATCGAGCTCCATCGGAAGAAAAGAAATCATGCGACAAAGTAAAATCTCATGAGCTAGAAGCCTTGGAGTCTCAAACGCAATTCAGCAGACCTCTGGATTTTCGGTTGAATGAAGTTAAATCCGCAGGAAGAACGAAAAACGAGACAGCTGATACGGACGTGACGAAAGACCATTCTCATGAGTCTCTGAAGAAATTCTCTCTTCCTAAAGATACGCAGGTAATTCGATATCTTATTTTATTAGAGGCGAATTTTGCGAACTGTTTTCACACGTTATAAAAATAAGAGAGGATATTAATAAAAAAGTCTATCGCATGAATTAAATCTATCTAGATTATATTAAATATAAACTTGTTAATATCCATCTATAATATATTTTTCCTAATCGGGCGATTTACAAAAATTTGACAAAGATATTTGTAAAAATGGTTTTAGTTGGAAGCGTCAAAAGCACAAAAGCAAGAAGCATCGTTATGCGTTTCTAACAAGATCAGCAGTCCTCCGTCGCCTACTACTTTGCAATGGGGGAGGGCAGTGGCGGAGGTAAAGGAACACGCGGTGGCGAAACTGCAAGAGGAACTTAAGAGAGCTCACGAGGAATTGAAATTGAAGGACGAGGAGGTTGCTAGGCTCTCGCGGATCAGACAAGACGTAGAAGCCGAGCTCGAGGAACTCACTGCCAGTCTCTTCCAAGTTAGTCGCCACTTTCGCATTAAAATAAAGAAAAAATTACTTTAAAGAAAACTAAAAGATATAGTTCATATTATTTACATGTGACATGTACATTAGGAGGCACATAATATGGTTCGAGAAGCTAACGTACGTCAGGCGACGGCAGAACGTCTTCTGGAGGAGAGTCGCATGAAATCGGAAGTGCTCGCGGCCGAAGTAGCAGCTTTGAAAACTTTGGTGCTCACATCTACGCCATCGAGACCCAATCCTCATTTGCACCCTCAAATTGACACAAAAGGACGGGTTGGCAGTGGAGAAGAGAGTCAACAAGGACTTTTCACAAAGAAACATCGAAGGTAATGATCAATTTTTATTTCAAGTTTATGAAAATTTTCCGGATCACTGTAATTGTGATAAGCGTGGAGGAAGAAATAATAATCGTGTGTCACAGTATATGTTATAAATATTTTTAGTTTTTACAAGATAAAAACTCCAAATTAATAGCAAGTTAAAAACATGATTTGCAATTTTGATGCAGATCGCCGTCCCATTTTAATTTGAAATATGGTCGAGAGACTTCACCGCCCGATTCGCCAGTGAAAGAACAAAGGCCGCCTTTACCGACTGACAAGGAAGCGCTCGAAAGAGACTGGAAGCGAGATCGCGAGAAGGAGAAAGAAAGGGAGTGTAAGGACTTCGGTTTAGAAGTTGATCCGAGAGTGCACACCGAATTCCTGAGATGGAAGGCGAATCCCTGCGTCGACAAAAGCGATTGCTTCGTCGCGCGAGTATTCAGAGAGGACATTGACCTCTGCCTTGACTTCCCTAATAAAGAACTAGGAGCCAAAGTCAGGCAAGCCGTTTTGGACGGCATCATATTTATTGAAGCGGTCAGCGACAAAACGAAGCTTGCTTTTCCCAAGTACGTTTCTGTAAATATATTACTACATTGAAATATTTAACATTACTCGCACAAGAGAAACTTGCAAAAATATTCGATGGCAAGATTACAAATATATTGTGCAGTGTTGCTATAATTTTGTTATAAAATTAGATTCTTTTTTTAAATATTGCGATATCGTGGTATCAGTCATTGCAATTTTATTATAATTATTTTATTATAATTATAATTATGGATTATTAGTTAGGTATTATAAAAGATGTGTTTTCCATGTGACATAACGACAATATTCCGATTTCAGAAAATGTGCACTGTTAGAGGCACCACGGCAATGTCATTATCGGATGCGGCTTGGTGATCAGGAGAATCACTGGTACTGCATTTCGCAAATCTGTCGCAATCGCGTAAGTAATCACTTGAACTGATTTCAAGCTCTTTCAATTCCGCTCTATAAGAAATTAGAAAGTTAATAACAAATGAGGTTTTGTTTCAGATTATAGCAGTATGTGATTTTCTGAATTATCTGAGATATGTCGAGCGTGGTCTTGTTAAGAGCTCAGGCAAGTTTTACAATAGAAATATCTCAAACAATAAATAAACGTGCTTTACTTATTATTAATATAATAATAATAAAATATAATTTAATAATTTATTAAAAAATTATGTATACATAATTATATTGAATTTCATCATTTATCGTTACAGTTCATGACGTTTATTGGGAGATTACGCGGCTGAGAAAGGAAATGGTATTTGCACGGTTGGGTCTGGCGCTGTCGTCCTGAGGTTCGCGTAGACGGGATGTCATCTAATTTCGAATCAGTTCGAGCCAGGAAGTTACTAACGTAGGAACAGAATCAGTCCGTGGATTGCGCAGAAAATCGACATAATTTAACGATCTCATCGATTATCGGTCTTTTGCGCAACGAAGGTATAGTGGCAACCATTTTGGAGGAATATCTAGAGTCTCTTTAATTCTGTAAAACAGAAATCGCTGTTTCCAGGAAAATTACGCCACTATTCAGGAAATTGTTTATTGTTTATTCATCGTTGTAAAATATTTTTAGTTTATTCATGAACTTGCCCCTTTACATATTCACGTACAGCTCATGATTATTCAGCGAATAATTCTACCACATCGAATTATTTCTACATGCAAAGATATATACGAGAGCACATTTGATACGAAGTACTCAGTTTTACGGCACGTGAATTTCTTCGAAATATTGGTCGTGCTCTAGATCTAGTTGCTTGCGAGCAAGCTAAAGTGTTGACGAAGCTGATTACAAGGCTG
The DNA here is from genome assembly GCF_003672135.1 of Ooceraea biroi. Classification (NCBI taxonomy): domain Eukaryota; kingdom Metazoa; phylum Arthropoda; class Insecta; order Hymenoptera; family Formicidae; genus Ooceraea; species Ooceraea biroi. The sequence continues at coordinate 3,074,341 of NC_039515.1, forward strand.
TGAATGATCTTAACGTGCTGTGAGATCAGACATCGTCGACGGCTCTCCTACACGAGGAATGTAAATAACAAAAGAGATTTTCGAAATATATTATTATATCATTTTTAGAGATTTACTCGAATCTCGTAAAACTTCTTGTTAGATTCAGGTGGATTACGACGGTTCAAATTCTAAACTGTCTATTCCATGAGATAGTTGACGATTTTAACAATCATATTTGTATGTATACGTGTGTATGTTGCGTGTATGCGCGTATGTGTGTGTACAGATACAAGTTTCCGGTCGCGATTTGGTATCAACACATCGACAAGAAGAAAAGTTCGAAAGAATCCTTAAATTATTTATGTTAATTAGATATGTGTTTGTGTTATATATGGATTGTAGTTAATTCGTTGTTGTATTATACCGTTTTTATTGTGTCTTGTTTCACTGTATTAATTTATTAGTCTGTACATTATATTATTAATTGCACTCTAACTAATATCTTCTATTGTACAATATTAAACGAGGTCTGTGTAATTTTATTGAAACTTCATCGTGTTCGTACCAAATCTCGAGATCGTAAAATTGTCATTTAAACTTACAATTAGTTGACACTCTCAATTATTGGATCATGACTGCATGTACTTTCGATATTATTACTCTCTTAGAAGAGAGTTGTATCTATGTGGACCATATGAATCTCCAAATTCTATTTAATGTAATTAGAACTCGGAACTTCCACTACATCGTACAATGAATCTACAGATTTCTCACAACGCGCGTCTGACTGTGCAAAAATATTTGTTTCTCTAAAAATATTGATATTGTATATTGAAAGTATATGTTTGTTTTTCCTTTTTTTAGGAATCATGTTAATATATCAATCAAAACTGACATTTATATATTTTCTGTTTTGCTATATAAGATATATGTATACATTTTGTTTATTACGAAGGTAGAGACTTCCATTGCTAAATTATGCTATGCCAATTAATTGCTCGAGGTAATAATCTCTGTAAAAGTTTTCTGGTCAATAAGGTTGAAGACTTGAATCGTTGAATTATAGATGTACAGATAAATAATTATTCTAATATTGCGAAGACGATACCGATCTGTTGATAAGATTTTTATCTCAACTCTATTGTCTTCCATTATTTATCGCTCTCATTACTACATCGCGCTCTATATGCAAGTAAAGTTGAACGAAGGATTTATATAATTAGTTAATCGTTTTAATGCCAAACGTACAACTTGTGGCCAATGATAAAAACGAACATAATGTCCTTTTTTCCTGTGGAAACATGGGAGGCATAGAAAGATTTCTTATAAGCATTTCCTGTGAATAGAAAATCTGTTAATTGTACATCAAGTGTAAATATAGAATCTTCTAATATTATTTCAGGTAAAAACTTGTATTTAAAAATGAAATAAAAGTTATCGCCATTGTACGACGATCGATTATTGTAATCCTCTTGAAAAATTGTCATTATTTAATAAAAAATTTCTACTTCAAGAATATATCATTTATTTTCTTACTCGGATTTTACATCAGTTATTTACTACAGCGTACATATTAAAGCAGTTACGTTCTTTTGATAGCAATAATACTTATGTTAGGTGGCGCAATCGTAAAGCCATCGACGCCGTCTAGGATGAGATCAGGATGATTTGGAGATAATACGAAGTGAAATTTCTGTAGCAGGCACGCTGTGAATAGAAATACGCTGTTCCTTGCCAAGATCTCACCCAAACACTTTCTACGACCTGCAGATGTTAAAATTATAATCTTTAATTTCAAATATAAAATGGAAAAGAAGAAGATAGAGATTTCTTCATGTATACATTTTTATTAAATTATTTATAATTACCTAAGCCAAATGTTATTACCCAAGGGTCCTCGACGTACTCTCCTTTGTCGTTAATAAATCTTTCCGGTCGAAACTCTCTCGGATCACCCCAATGCTTCTCGTCCATATGAACACTTCTGAAATTAGCTAACAAGGTATAATTCTTTTTTATCTCGTAGCCCAACAGGGTAGTGTCCATCATTGCACGATGAGGGATCGAGGTAGGACCGACATTTGCTAATCTTGACACTTCCGCTATTGTCGCGTTCAAATACGGTAGTCTGGAAATTGACAGCCATATATTCATAACATAATTTAACATATTCATATCATAAAGGTGTTCATTTACGAATTAATTATAGTAAATATAATAAGTGATATAATTGCGTGTACTGATTTTTGTACGCTATGCGAGGTAGCGCTTCTTTGCCCAGCACTCTTTCGATTTCTTCATGTACTTTTCTCTGCACATCTTGCTTCACTACGAGGTACGTTATTATAAAGCCAATTGTGTTGTTCGTTGTTTCTACACCGGCGGTAAAAAGGTCTTTTACGATGCTAATTAATTGTTCCTCTGGAACGAGAGTTTTAAGGTTATTTGCGCAATTCTGGATATTTAACGCATTGCGTCGGTATAAGATGTATTGCAGCGAATAATATAATATTTATTTTTAAATAATACTACGTTTTTGTTTTTCTTTCCGTTCTTTTTCGTTTTATCTTTATTAGTTACATTATATACAACTTTATACAAATCTATAACAAAAGATCAAAAACTTTTTAAATTTATGTTTTTCTATTACATAAAATTGTTCTGTTTTTATTTGTTTAACTATTGTTAAAACATTGCATACCGTCAAAATATGAAATGACCGAATTTGATTGCTTGGTGTCCATTTCTGCTAAATAAACGTCGATAAAATCCTTGAATTCGCCCTGCGTTTTGGTTTGCTTGTGTCTCGTTATTTCACTCTGAAATAAGATATTGTGTGGATAAAAATTACGTTACTATAGAAGAGAATGTCGATGTTACCCAAAAGAATTGCGACGTTTGTGCCAGTCTTTGATTTAGAACTGTGAATCCAGTAAATCCAGGCATAATGTGCCTTAGAAAGGGCAAATGAGTCAATATGCCGCCAGTAACATTACTGTTTCTAATAAGATCGTTTACTATTGATAAAATTTCCATTAGTTTAGGATTTTCTTTGTCCAAGTCAAATCTGTAAGCAAATTATGTATATTCTTATGTTGTAGGAATTTTAGTAATTTTTGACAATATAATTGCGTGTATATAACGTTGTATATAAAGTTTTGATTGTTGCGACCTACCTTGATCCAGCAACTAATGTCCATAAACTATTGAGGACGGCTATCGAGGTAATATTATGCAAATTTGTAATTGGTCCTGATTTGCTCAGTGATTCTATTATGCTTGTTAAAGAAACCGCGTCCTTTAGTATTATGTCTTCCATAGCAATTCTTCCGAATCCAAATTCTTTCAACGTTCTCAAAACAAATCTGAATATAATACAATGCAATAATTTGATTGGTTTCCTAAGTTTTCATGCAAGAAAGGAGTTATATAAAGGAAAAGTACATTAAGTGTTACATAAACTGATTGTGAGTAATGCTGTGTAATTTTAGAAAATTAATATGAATTACAATTACAATGAATGAAGCATACAATTTTATGCTGGTTTTAAAATTTAAACTTTTTAATGAAACATGAGCCGAGATTTTATATAAACATTGCAGTTTAAAATTATAGCCCTTTTTATGTTTAAACGGTGTCTTAGTAAATGAAACAACATTTTTAAGAAAAAAATATTTATATAAATCTCTTGATATCATAGAAATTGTTAGAATTTTAAAATTGATTGTTTTTTAATGCATTTCTGGAGAATAATATAATGAAGAAAATATCTAATTTTTAAGAATAAAAATTTTTCATATTGATTTTTATAATAATACGTCCTATATACTTAAATTAAATAAATAACACAGGTTGTATAAAGCCCATGATAAAAGAACGCGAAATACCTTCTTTGATCTCGCCAGACATCGCCATCAGTGAATATTACACCTCTCCGTACACCCCCGGTCCGGTGTCTATGTAAAAATCCATCAGGCCTACCATCGAATTCAGGTCGATTCATCATTTCGATCACGGCATCTCTACCGGACACGATGATCAGCGGTTCGGCTATACCAAGTTTCAAGCCAACAATGGGTCCGTAAATGTTGGCTAGACGACACCAAGCGTGAGAATAAAATTTTGTTTCGTTGACGAGACGTTTCACGTCGAGTATATTCCCTAGGATCGGTAAGCCACAAGGTCCTCAAATAAAAAGATAAAAGAATTTGTGAGATAAAGTTTAAAAACATCTTATATGTATTTATGTAATAAATTGCGCGTCGACATAAAATATCAAATTACATAAATCAAAAATAAAAAATGAAGTGAATGCTTTTAGTAAAAAGCAAAGAAACATTCTTTCGAAATAAATACATAAAATATAGATACTATTTCGTATTATTGCATTATTATAATATGAGTACAATAGTTTATTTTTAATACATTTAATTTAACTTAAATTTAGTACATTTAGTGCATTTTCAAACGTTTTAAATTGTTAGATAATAAGTCTCACACACAGAATTTAGATTTAGGATTTAATTTATTCAGTAAAATTGCAACAAAAACTATTTCTTTACCTGGAGGAAACTTTAGTGGTCGTTGCCAGCCGCTTACAATTTTTACTATCAATATTATTGCCAGACAAATTATCAACCACATTTTTTATTTATTATTCAACAGCAACGAGAATAACGTTACACACCAAACTTTACTATATCACGAAATCGCCTTGCATTTTAAGGAAACTTGAAAATACTTGCGATCGTAATCAGAAATAAATAAACGTCGCGTCTGCAAAATGAATACATAAAATGAATGTTTTATAATCTTGCGTGGAAATTGTCATTCACAGCACTCGGCACTGATTGTAACTGCATGAAAACTTAGTGGAAAATGTACTATATATGGAAAACAGTCCTTTCACTATGATATATTAGCTAAGACGATTATGGCTCAAGGTTCTTGTCGTACATGAAATAAGCATCTACGGACTTTTCGCTTGCGACAGTCTGTCTCTTGTATTAACCAGTATTGAGTTACGTATGTTACTGCAAATGTCCAATTACAGTGTAATGTATAATATTCTGCAACAATTCTTTCACGTCTTAAAATATGACATGGTTGTTTTTTTAAATAATAGTTTTTTAAATTATATGTTTATTATTAATATTTTGAAAGTTATGAATAACAAGACTTTACGTACGTGTTATATGATATATAACCCATTTACATGCATACAATTTTTACATTTTATTTTATCTCTAATTATTTTAACGTTAATGTAACATTGATTCGACAATATATTATACATCAATTATCCAAAAGTGCACCTTTTTTGTGACATATTTTGCCACGTGACACACTATGTTCAATTTTCGCCATTTTGGTGCGCGAAAAATTTTGTATTTGCCATCACTGGTATACACCATCCAAGTACAATAAGGCTCATAGAGAGACGAAAGTAACGTATAATGCGTTTATGCATTGGGTATAAACCGATACTAATATTGACGATTATAGCGGCGCAAAGTAATCACAAAAGTATAAGCGGCAGATGGAATCGTAAAGCGGTACCAATCAATCGCCCACATCGAAACGCAAGACGGTCCTCATCTCGGCATACGAAGTTCAGCTAACACCTTGCGCAATAGCATTTACGATATTGTGCCCGCATGCACGCGATCCTTTAATCTTTCTTTTTTCGTTCTTCGGCTCGTGCCGACATTCGTCTTCGTCCTCTTCCGTCTAACGTGCAGGCCACGTCAAATCGAAACGAGAACGATCAAACAGTCGGCCGCTCGTTGTAACGATCGCCGCGAGCCACTTAAAAACGCCGAGTTAATTCGCACGCAATTATCCGGTTGAATTGCCGAATCGTATTTGTAGTATGTAGGTTGTTGACACTGTTACGACTATTGGCAGTTTGTTAATAAATTATGCCCCCGCGCTTTATCGTAGTGACGTTTTTAGCACTTATCGATTGGAAATAATTAGATGCAAAGCAGATGTGTAACTGCGTTACATTGAACGGGAAATGATTAAATAACTTTTTGTTTCATTTACTTTCTCATATTATTCGCGAGATTATGATGTATGAAGAAAACTTGAAAACTAAGAAACTTGAAAGAATAAATCTTTATTCCTTATTCTTTTAAGTTTCTTATATCTATATATATATATATATATATAAGCCATATTATATATTTTTCCAATTTTTTTCATACTTGCTTGTATAGGCGTTTAAAGTGCACAGTCATTAAATATATTTTTTTATATACAATGATACTTTTCTTATGCAATTATAAACTAAATTCTTTTTAGATTAAAATTTATTTCAAGCTGGTACCTGCAATTTTTTATTATAATTCAAGGACATGGAACAACAGTAATTCATTAAACTTTTTAATGCAGCGGGCAAAATGTTTCTCTCATAGAGGATAGAAACGAACAAAGCGGTGGAACTTTATTGTGCATAACGAACGAAGACTTTGAAATTAAATGTTTCACGGTCAATCATCGATTGCTTGCTAAATTGAAACGAATATAGCCAAATATATAGTCTGTTCATAAATCCAAAAGAATTAACGCTGTAGACAGTTTTTAAAATACTACGAGAAGATTCCAAAATAAATTATAATATAATATCTTCTAAAAGATAAAGTGCTTGTTCAGTTATTATTATAAAAAATAAAAAATTGATATTAAATAATGATACTTTATCAAAGTTTAGTATTTTGATAATTGTAACAACTTAATTCAATTAACTAATAATAACGAATTATATGAGATGTTTAATTAGTTTGACTAGATGATGAAGCAACAATATTCAATCACGCTGCTCTTTGAAATAACACAGGCCGACATTTTTAGACTTTTTGTCTGCTGTTTGAATATAAAATATCATTTTCGATGTATTTTTTCACACTGAACACGAATCCGGCCGCGAAATTGCTCTATAACGTCAGGTTTTTGAGAAAAATGAGGTTAAAAGTGTCAAAAGTGACGTTTTTTTGCCATTTTTATGAATTTTTCGCTGGTAAAATAAATTTTATTTTTTACTTTCGTTTACGCCATCTTAAAGTGCCAACTTTTATCTTTAAACTCGATTTTTCGAAACTCCGTAGGATTTTTTTCGCCGAGTTAACCACTCCGCTGTCAGACGAACATTTCGGCCTCCGTAGCACTCGATTTTAAGTATTTATGATATTAAGTTATTAAGTTTATATGTGCCTATGTACTTATATAATATCTTTTTAATGATTTAAAAATAAAAAAATGAAATTATAAAAAATGATTAAAAAAATGAAAATTAAAATGATAAAAAATGATAAAACAATTTAAAAACAACAAAGCTAAAAACATTTTTAAAAAATCAAAAGAGTGTGATGTAGGCTGCCTCCACGTGGTGCACTCTAGTAAACGTAGAAGGTTTGTAAAATCGCTCCTACTGCGGCTAAACGGTCTACGAACAAAGAACATGGTGCAGGATACTGTGTTTGCATCAGTAAGGTATAGTTAATTTTTGCTCGTGTAAAGTACATTATACACAGAAGATTAAAAATGCCAGAATCTCATTTGGGGAAGCGAAATGTAACCCACCCAGAAGTAAAAAAACAGTATATACCAAATTTTATTGAAATTCTAATAGTTTTACAAATTTTGGTCCGCCATATTGGATCGGTCATTTTGAATTTTTAAAATCTTATTTCAGATTCAGATTCAGCGACCTCAAAAACCGTCATATTAAAATCATTATTATCCAGTTCTGAAGTTTTGTTCTCCAAGTACATTTTTGGCACGAAATGTTCGTCTGACAGCGGAGTGGTTAACTCGGCAAAAAAAAATCCTACGGAGTTTCGAAAAATCGAGTTTAAAGATAAAAGTTGGCACTTTAAGATGGCAAAAACGAAAGTAAAAAATAAAATTTATTTTACCAGCGAAAAAATCATAAAAATGGCAAAAAACGTCACTTTTGACACTTTTAACCTCATTTTTCTCAAAAACCTGACATCATAGAACACTTTCGCGGCCGGATTCGTGTTCAGCGTGAAAAAATACATCGAAAATGATATCTTATATTCAAACAGCAAAAACCATGTCGGCCTGTGTAATTAATCCGATAGTACCAAATAAGTTTTCGTCCGAGGTGCGTTGGCGGGTGAGTGACATTTAATCGTTATTCGGTTGGGCGGATAGGAAAGAAGCAAAGAAACAAGGATGAGAAATAAAGAGATGTGTGTGACGTTGCTGCTGCTACTGTATTATTGATAACAGGTCCGGAAGAGATCGAAATAATTAGATCGGTTATAAATCGGTAGTTCAAAAAGAAGCGGGGGTTGGAAGGACTTGATGATAAGTGGGGGCCGGTGGCTTGCATTTGCTGAAGGTGCTAGATCCAGTCGAGTTGGCACTGGGAAACAGACTTCGATTCAACACCAGACGAGTATTGCCACCCAAGTGGCATCAGGGTGTATTCGTCGTGATCAATATCAACCTGAAGAAGCAGTTTGATCATTCCAGAAATCAGTGGCCTGCTTCTTGATAATTTTTTAGGAAAATATTTATGATATTAAATAATTGATTAATTTATCAGCGTTGTCAAATGGTTTAACGTGCAAGAAGTGGAAGCGATTTTGTTGATCAGATCAGAAATTCTGATTTGGTGTTGTGTGTAGGCTGTGCTGGCTGACGATACCAGAAGACGGTGAATCTGAAAGGAGAAGTGACATTCTGGCGGTGATGATTCGCGCGCCTTACATTATATCCTTCATTCTTGCAGTAAGTTCATCTTGATTCTATTTAATCGTAATATTTGAAAATTATATTAATGTAAAATTAAGAAAGAGAAAAATTGTTTCTTTTTAATAAGTAATAAAAAAATAAGTAGTATATTTAATTTATGAAAAGAAGGAAGCAGACTGATAATATAAAAATAAAATGATATTCACACATTAATTACATCACGAGAGAAAAATATTTTTAAATATTAATAAAAACGAAAGAGATTAGTAATTTAATGAAATATTTATTATATATAAAGAAAAATGCAAAGTTTTAAACTTCTAGTTCAAGAGATTACTCTTTTATTTCGTTGAATTAATTACAAATACCAATGAAAATATATTACAGCTAGTACATTCTTCTCGCCTTGTCGATACCATAAATAAATCAGCAGTATAGCATTTGAAATCAATTAGATTCTTCGTTAATTAATTCTCTCGGTAGATATTGCCGTCCTTATCGTACCGTGATATATATTTTATTCTTTGGCCATTCTCACTTTCATGTTGGCACGCTGTGTAGTTATTTTGCTGGTTAATCTCGCGTACCGAGATATCGTTAGATTTGTATGAATCAATTGAATCAATTTTGAAAGAGAAAAAAGTTTAACTTTTGGCAAATTAAATTATTTATATTTTATGACCGAGAAATATTGAATATATCTATAAGCTTTTTTACATATAATGACAAAAATTGAGTAATTTTTGTACAGATTTATACTGTGTTTCTGTTATTCATATACTATTTTAGTAGTGCATTGTTACATGAAAAATGTTTACTTTAATGATTAATTATGTAATAGTGAATAATTTGTTGATCATTGAACATTACATTTGTTTGCCTAAAATAGGTTTGCTGTTCGTTTAGACATAATGCTGCAATACCACTTGCCTCTCATTCAGCTGTCACGAATCAAGTATGTAGAGTTATTCTGTGTACGCAATGTGAATTTAGAGGAATTTTTCTGTCTTTGCTATTACTTACGCGTTCGTACTCTTCTTGTTTCTTCATAAATTTATAGATGATGAACGACATGTTATATTGACATATATTACTATAATTATGAGTTTTATGATGTAATATTTTATATATTTTATTATCAATTATTTTATTGCAATATTTGATATAAAATGTAATAGTTTTGCATAGATCGAATTTACCGATTTATTTATTTTATATGCACAAAAATACGATAATATTAATAATCTCACATTAATTAAATCTATTTCTCGTATAGTCGTTTATAATGTATACAAATTTCTATGTATGATATTTCTATATATCTTAATTATTTCTTCAAATTTTATCAACTGTTTTACCAATTTTTGTATTTATTTAATTCTTTAGATGCAAGATATATTCAAAAAGGAAAAAACAGATTCCCAGAGTAATTGGAAAGATACTACCTTGCAATCTTATTCACCGAAGGAGATAAAATTATCGGATGTCGACAGAACTAGTGCGACAAAGACTCATAATCTGAACTATCATGGACCACAAAAAAAGAAAACGTTAGTTTAATCTAATATAATTAATTTCCATTTTATTATTAATAGTTTAATTGTTCCTTTTCTCTGTATAGCGTGAATAATAATCAGAGTCACACGGTGATTCGAAACATAAACATGAATATCAACGATTTCTATCACGGGAGCTATAGACAAGGTAAAAAGAAAGATTCCCTATTGACTACAATCAACAATCTAGAAGACGTCATCACGAAAGAACAACATGTGAACTGCGCGAATGACAAGAAGAAAAATCAAAGATACTCGAGCAGTTTTGTTGGAAACTCAACAAATCACAATCTGAGCGTCGAGAAGGAATTCAACGAGGTAGTCGGCAACAATTCCAAGGCGAAGACGACCAGCAGCGTCCACGAAGGCGAGGACATTACGTTGTGTTGGATCGAGACAATGACCATCAAAGAGAATAAGACCGTTGAACCACCGAAGAGGCTGGTAATTCGCGAGTACACGATCTCTTTTGAAAATTCCGCGACCATACCGGATAGGTATCTCGAATGTAAGAGACTCGAGGGCGAATTGGGGGCGAACGATCTCGAGATCGGCAAGACGGCTCTGTTCGAGGTCATAGACGAGGACACTAAGGTCAGCAAAGTCGTCAACTTCACTTCAATCGGTCACATCGGCGATGTCACCATCTGGCAACATAAAAGGGTGAAGTGCGGAGTTGGTCCAGTGGTTAGCAAAAACATTATTGAATGGAACGACGGTTCGGATAACCCGAAGAAGAGAGTGGAGATCAGGGTCAGCCCCAAGATGCATAAGCTAACGACAAAGAATGAAGAAGAACCCTGCACGCAAAGTACCGAGACAACAGAGATCGAAGAGAGCAGTATACCTACCGATGGCACGAGTTACGTCACTGAACCCTGTAAAAACACAAAGAACGGCATTTGCGAAGTGACCACGAAGAGTAGCGAAGAGTCGACGAAATATCTTGAGATCAGCACGACTGAAAAGGCAATCACCGAGTTACCGAGAAGCAGCAGTGAAGAAGAAAGTGAAGAAGACTTGAGTTTATCTGTCGGCGTCACAACATCATCACCTGACGAGAAAGAGATATCGACAGAATCATCAGTTGCTACGGAAACACCGGTCACGATTTTCGTAACGAGCGACGAGTCCTTGTCCTCGAAGAAGGACGGTTTGGACTGTGAGAATTCGTCAGATCCAGCGTGTGCAGTGCGAGACGTCACGACGTCTTCGTGGGAACTGCCTACTGAATCATCAGCTACGACAGAAACGAATACGCAGACTGGAACATCATCAACGGCTTCGGTGGGCACAGCGACGACTTCAATTCCAGCTAGTCAAGAAGCGACCACGAAAGTGGGCACAGAGAAAGAGCTTTCTAGCCAGAAGAGACCATTGCTCCCCACGGAACCTTTCATCTCTATCGAAGTAGATACTTCAGAAGAGATGTCAGATTTAGTAACCGTACGAACAAGTTCAATCACACCCACGACAGTGTCTGAATACGAGAGTGTTTCGATGGAGAGTGCGGAATCTACACGTCAGCCAACGGTTGAAACAACTACCACGATTATTGAAAGTCTCAGCCAGGGTCATGGTGTGACTACTACTACTACTACTACTACTACTACTATACCAGAAACGGATGTTACAACAAGTCCTAGTGTGGTAAAAGGAAAGGAAGAACACATGACAGATAAAGAAATCAGTGGCTCCGTTTCGGAGGAATCAACGGAAGAAGATATTATGATGCCATCAACCGAATCGACAAGCAAACGATCAGATAGAGTCGATTACGTTCCACCTTTAGAGAGCAACACAGTAACTTCAGGTGAAATTGGTACTGAACAAGCTGCTACAACTGCAACGCCATTGATTATCGAATTCACGCAAGCACCCGGAAAATCTGGTAAGATTTTAGGCAAATTACTTGCAACGGTTTCAACTGAAAGTACGACTATCGAGTCCGCATCGGGAGGTACAACTATTGAGTCGATTGAAAATACAGCTTCTGAGTCCTTGTCGACCGAGACTACAGCGATCGAGTTCTCATCAACGTCCGAAGAAGGATCTGTTAGGGAAAGTAAAGAAAATTTAACGCACGAAATCGAAGAAGCAACGACGACCAGGCCAAAAGTCGCTGTGGAAGAAGAATTTATTTCGACGGTTTCAACTACAACAACAGTATCGGAAATGCCAGAAATCGAATCAACAACCTTGCCACCGACAACAAGCAATGAATATGATTACATATGTGAAGACTCCGAGGACTGTGCGTACATCAGCAGTTCGGAAGCTTGCGATGAGTCCGGGAATTGCGGTAGTACCAGTGAATCTTGCGAGTTGGGCGTATGTTCCAAGGAACAAGGTGTCGAGGATAAGTCGATATCTGATGTGACTTCTCCATCAACAATGAAGACTCACACACCCATGATTGATCTGCAGTCGTCTGAAGTGCCAACGTCCGAAGTGCAGCAACAACTCACAAGTACTACAGCCGCCACGTTGATCTCTGAGGAGGGTGACAACAGTTCAATGACGATCGGCAGTGTTCCTACGGTGGAGACTCGCAGAAGCACACCCTTGTCATCGACGACTACGCCGCGGCATAAGTTGATTTTGAAGATCAAGGTTCTCCTAGAACACGTTAATGAGAAGATGGAGAAAGAGAATTTGGTTGAAGTCGACAAGCAGTTATCGTTAGACGAGAACCCGGAACATCACGGACATCCCGATATGTTCAAACGATTGAAATCTTTCAACGATTCCATTAATATGGAGGCCATCAGCGCGTTGCTGAATTGCACCAGCTTGGGCAATCTGACGAGAGGCGTAAGCCTCGTCAGCAAACAACCAAGTCAGAATGTTGATAGTAAATCTGATGAATTGCAATTTACATTTTCCGCGAATACGAATTCACGGCAGTCTTTCACTTCGGAACAAGCTAAAGACGATCTTCTTGAATCTGATCAAAAATACGAGACGGAATCCCGAAAACGAAAACGAAGAGATTTTGCAAGTAATAAAGAAGATACAATTCTTAATACTTTTGCAGATTTAGTTAATCCTGCGAGCACTTTGAATGCTAACTCGATGAAGGAAAGCATAAGATCTAGGAACGAACAGAAGACAAGTAACGCTGCGCATGGAAAGGAAAGGAATGAAATTAAATCAACGCCAGATAAAAGGGATATTGAGAAAACAAAGATGGAAATTGTGAGACAAGCTTTACCAGATGTAGTGAAAGATTTTTCGGTCGGGTTCCAAAATGTAATGTCGCAATTCGCGCGACATAATTCAATGGAAAACGATCCTAAAAAAGTGCCAAAAGTAAATCTGTTTGATATCATAACTAATCCCAAGGACAGCAGGTTTCACTCGAGGAGAAGAAGAGCGGCTACAGAGGAAGTTGGACGCTGGTCGAATGAAAGAATCAGGAAGGCGGCAATAGGCGGCAATCTTAGAAGTTTCACTGAATTTGTATTGTATGATATTCTGTCTTGAAATTTACTTTCTTATTACTCTGGCGAGTGTAATATCGTAACATTTAATGTCGTATAATTTTAATAAAGCGAAAATATAGAAGATTGTACAGAATTTCGTTATATTTTATTAATTTAATCATATAAATTTATAAAAAAATTACTATATAAAATTCATTCTTAAAATTTTTCAGAATATGCTAGCTCTAAAAATGCTTAGAAAATCTATTTCTTACAATAATAAAAGTAGTTATTAAATGTAGTTATTAGCATAAAATAAAAAGGCGATATTCTATACGTTCATTGGTTCATAATAATTATTTAGCCAATGCTAAGTTAAACAGTCCATCCGGCATTCACGCTATAATGAATTGCACAGATATTTACAACTTTTATAGCGTAATCTTTAAAGTAGTAAACGCGTCTGATTATCGTACGAATGATTATAGTTTGCACGTTCATAACATTCGAAAATAATTAATCGCGAACATTGATTGCGCAATCGCATTGACTGAATCACATCTATAATGGATTGCACTAACGAGGAATTGTTACGTACTTTTATCGTTTATTAAGTTGAAAATAATGTCTTGGCTGATAAGTACTCGACTATTAAGCAGGCGAATTAAAGACCTGCGTATTATTCCTTTATCAGTCCATAATACCCATAAGTGGAAAAATATCTGTAACTTTTAATTGTAAATAATTTGAATCTGATTCCTTTCAGTCTTTACACCAAGTGCTAATTACTATAACATCTTTTTGACAAAATTATTTCTCGATTTATCGTTCTCATTTATTCAATAAGTAAAAAAGGAGCTTATTTGGCAAGAATTATTTATTCTTACTTCAGTAAACAATTTATTGAGTACTTGCTAATATCTTTTATTATTGGTACCACATTACATCGACACAATCTACAGATTGTATTCTACACTAGACTATATCTACACAGTATGATCGCAGAGCTTGATCATCCTTGTATCACCGGACAGCTGTACCTCAGTGGAGAGACGCACTTTTCCGACACTGGCTCGAATAACAGCGTGTTTGGGCACGTGAGATTATTCATTACGCTGTAACCCATACCGTTCCAGTAGCACAAATAATAGCTTTTACAATTCGTATTCGGTATCGGGAACCTGCCGTATCGGACGCAGAGTGGTCCTGGGGTGGTTGTTGGCAATGGCGATGGAGTTGTTGTTTGTTGGCAAATAGCTGTACTCTCGGGCACGCAAATACCTCTCACAGGATCGAATATGGCAGTGCTGGCGCATGACAGCACCACCGGAATTAGGTTCACACCGTCATCCACACATATGTAATAATTCTTGCATGTCCCGTCGACGATTTCGAAGACACCTGGAATTGTGCAGACAGGTAGCGCAGTCTGTGCTTTCGCGTCTCTGAATACGACGAAGGCACACAAAAGGCACAGTACAGGAACGAGGATTTGGACTCGCTCCATTGTCGCGTCGTACGTCTGTGGATCTGGTCAAATGATCTTTGACACGACGGTCGAATACTTTTATAGCGAAGAATTTTATGATTTGTTGTCACACATGCTCGTTTATCAGAAAGGTGGAGTATAGTTAGATTATAAAACATGATAACGTATGCATCAACAACTATATAGATAATATGGATCCTTTTAAGGCTATTGCAAACATGCGTGAATTATTCTGAAACTCCAATCTTTACCTTGCTGAAGAATTATCTATGAATTTAATTTCTCGATATTTCTTCGACTTATCATTTCTTATCTTTTCTTATCTATTTTCTTTTATTAATTGATTTTTGTATTATGGCTAATTTAAATATAACTAAAAATGTAATCACTATTATATTATGTAATCATCAAAACTGAGGTTTCCTTACAATACGATTGAAATATAACACTGTCGCTTCGATACTTCAAAATCAAGGCCGGCGTTTGCGCAGCCCCGACGTTTCTTCCTCAGGTGAAATGTCGGACGAGACAGAATGTGCAGTTTTTCAATGCGACGGCCTTACAACGAGGAAACCGAGGGTGAATCTACGGAATACGAAATCACCAGAAAGCAACGAGAAAGTTTTACCGAGAGTTTAACGTCCGCGCGTAATATCGCGTGGTCGCCGCGTACTGGGGTAATCCGTCAATTGGGCGCATCCAATTTGCATATATTTTAAATAAAAGAAGAATCAATTTATATGTATACATTAAAAATATTTTCTCCATTATCAAAATTATACCATATTGCTGCCACATTAATATTATTATTTTGTTTTATCACATTAAACATTGAAATTAATAGTAGCTTCAATAATAATTTAATATAATTTATATGTACTACAAATTTTAATATGCAAAATCACAAAATGTATAAAAGATTTTATATATATTATATATTAGATAAAAAAGCATGAGGTATTTGTGGAACAGCAATCCGAGCTACATTGTCCGAACAAAGGAAGGATTTCTATCCACATCGATGTTTCAGCGCGCAACCCTCGTCTTCAGGTAACTTTTTCTTGATATTCATCACCGATAAATAAAATAAGGGTTTTCCGAACAGGTAGGAAAATTCTTCGTCCTCGGGCAAGGTATCCCGACCACAGGTACTCAGAACCTCGGCTGCATGTATATGGAGGAAGAATCCTTGCCTCAAAGCCAGGGAAAAGTGTAACGGGAAGGAGAGAGAGGCGCCAGGAAGGAAGGAGAGAAGCGCTAATGTATATAAGTGACTTCGTTCGAGGACGCTCCAATGGACTCTCTCTTTGACCCTGGTCAAGTGCGCATCTTCCCTCCCATTTTCTTCACTTCCAACTTCTTCGCGGAGGACGGTTACGCCGTCCCGGTCCTGCTGCGTCCTTCCACTTCAGCCTTCACCTTCTCGCGGAGAAGGAAGAGAATTCAATTCAGTTGTCGCATCCGTCGGTTGCACTGCGCGCGTTGTGATGACGATGACACAAAGTTAAAAGTTGGCAAGGATTCGGATTTGCTCTGGAGATACATCCAGGACGAAAAGTGTAAACTTGATTTTGCGTGCGATCTTGTGACATGTTCTTGATGGGAAGATCCTGATTATAGGAGATGGATGCTCGAAAAGTGAGTAATGATAATAATAGACATTTATTATCATAACAAGATTTTGCAACAAATTATCTTAGGTCGTTTGACGGCGATCGTCGAGTTGTTATTGTTGTTGGAAGGAGTTTGAAAATTTTTACATGTGGATTGCATGTTTGATGGATGCCGTGCGTCAATCAACAAATTGTTATCAAATTATTAACAAATAAATTATTTTTAGGCGGTAATAGATTATCTACATGAAAATAATGAAAAATGAAAAGATTCTTGATAATATAATAATTGTTAATAACAAATTAATAGTAAACAATTGATGTTTATCCTATAAAAATCTCATAAAATTTTGTGATTAATGAAATTAATGGGAAAAATTTTGATAAGAAATAATAATTACATATTAATATTGTAGTTTTGCAGCAATGTCACATTTAATTCTGTTTTTAACTAAAAATGTAGATTGGCCTCGCATTTCTTGATTGCTCTAGTTAACTTAATGATGGATTATTTTAACGCGCTGCAATCCTATTCGTGGTATTGATAACGACGCGAAATTGTGCAAGCTGCACAATTATGATATGTCGAGAATCATGAGAACGTTGACGACACAGAAAAGACGTATGTACACCACTTTCCAATTTAATCTATTATATATTGCATATGGATGATATATACGTGTGAAAATTTTCCATATTTATGTCAAACATTGTTTCGTCAATGAAGTCGGTCTTAAATCTTCGCATACTTGTTACATTTAAGTTGATCCATCCGATAAATTATAATTAAGGGATTTTGTAATTGTAATATAACATGAAAAATAACAAGAAGATGTAAAATATTATTTCTAAATTATACAAGATATCTCGCTTTTATTTTTATTCCAATTTATTTACTTCCAATCGGTAAATTATCATCTTTTTAACCAATTGATTCGATTTCGTACAAATCGCATTACAAAATGAAAGGAAACGGGAAGAATAGTCCCAGAATCACGTTCTTTAATTAGTAAGAGAGCGTTGTCGGAACAGTATGTTAATGCACGATCCGCGCTGTGTTTCGAATGTCACGATTGATTTATGCAGACTGTGAATTGTCGATAGTGCGCGTCAGGACAACGAATAAGTGACAAAGACGTATGCCGCTTTCGAGGCGAACGATTACACCATTCGGCACAGCGCCAGTCGAAGAGGGAAACTCTTTCGTACGACCTAAATCTGTCGCTTTCCGTTTGTGTCGCTTTGCACGTTTCATCTGATTGCGATTTCCAAAATTATGTGTTGGAACATAACAGTTCCATGGTTATCTTATTTTTTTGGTGAGATTTTACATTAAGATTATTATATAAAATTGTTAATTTAAAACTGTAAGAAATAAGAAATGTGTTATTTTTTTTGTAGAAAGTAGAAAGCGATTAAACAAAAATATAGAAACGCTGATAAATTTCGAGTTACATGATTAAAAATGAAACACTTTTCGCAAATAAAACTGTAAAAATAAATAATATGACTTCAATAAAATTTTAATTTAAGTTAGAGGTTTATATGAATTAGCTATTAAAAAAAGTTTTTACTATAAAATTGAATTAATCTCTCAATTCTTATTTTTTAGAATTTTGGAATCTTGTACAATTATTATAATAGTTAAAATTAATATCTAAAATGTTCTTTGTCTTTTAACATTATTAATCGTGTTATTGATATTACCTCATATATTAGTCGAATACGTGTTTAACATTCTTATCTATAAATACACACAAAGTTCTTAGCGAATCCAGCGCAGATATGAGAGAAATTGTTTTCTTGGAAGAGGAAGGAAAGAAAAAGTTCTTTAGACATACTTTTTATTTACACAGCTTATTAGGTTTAGCAAAATGTTAATATTGATCTTGATGAGCGTGCAAGCAAATTTAAATAAATGTAATGTTCATTTTTTGATTATACCATTATATCATTATACCATTAATATCTCAATTATGATGTAGTATTAATCAGCATAAAGTACAATATAACAAATAAGCCACGTATCTAGTTGGCAGACTTGTTTGCATTGAAAAAACAAAGGTGGAACTTCATTCCGTCTGTTAGGAAGTTTGTTCATGCTTTTCGTAACATTGTAAATGCCAGTATGACATGACACAATACAATGTAGCTCGTATTTCCTAGTACAATTTATGAAATTCTTCTTTTATATCCTTTTTTAATAGAATTAATTGCATTATCGATGTTATATATATATATATATATATATATATATATATATATAATCAAATACTATTATATAAAATATTATATTTTCGGATTACATTCGGATTACAATTTCTTATAAAACTTACAATCTCTAACAAAAAGATTCAAGCTGAAAGGCTAAATATTTTGTAATACCTTCAATTGTATTGCTTTTTAAACAACATGATAATTTATCAAAGGAGTTTGCTGTCAGGTTTAGTCATATAAGTTTCAACAAAATTCATTACGATTTTTAATTTTAAGAAGTCAATACGTTTCACACACGAGCTACATTTTTCTGACATACGTCGAACTGGAACAGTTTGCGATGTAAATACGATAGTTAACTCTCTCTGTCTCGACGCTCCTAGACATAATTGTCTTCCGCGTTGCTGAAGCACCGTTAGGGGGCTCGTCTTTTCTAGAAAATCGTCAAGATCACCCGATTTCCACCCAACCATTCCCACAGGACTATCGAGATTCCAAAAGCATATAACATCATTCTCTTTCCCTATATTTTCGCACTGCAAATGCAAAAAAATCTTCAGACAACTAAAGAAGAAAATTCATATTTGTTTAAGCATCCCGGATCAATCATCGCACCTCCGCGTACCTCCGTGAAATAATTTCGTTATGCTGATCGCCGAAGAAAGCTCAGCAGCTTTCACATATTAAAACAAGTGCATTGCATTTAAATATCGATCTCGTTGACGATCGGTCTCGATTTCACGGGGATATCTGACTTTTCTGCACATGCAGAATTACGCGGCGCCGGCTAATCAGCGATGATCAGTTTCATTACGGGCAACGTTATCCCGAGCAATGAGAGCACAGCCTCGTTATCGGAGACGGTTCGTCTCGATTAGCGCTGACATTCATTTGCCGCGCGTGCATTCGTACGAAAGCGCACGCGCGTGTGTGCGCATGCCAGATTGTACGCGCGCAGTCCCGCGCGGTTACATCTCCTCTCGCGCGCTGTGTGTCTCGGACTCTCGTAATACCCACAGCCCACTTACCTACATTATCCGCGCCGTGTATGCGCGGGAGCTGTATCCACCATTCGGCGACGGCTTGGCTCGTACGCGCACGAGCGCAGTGGCGTAATCAATTTTAATAATCGGATGTTTTAGTAATGAATCTCCTTGCCGCAACGTGAGATGCTCTTAATGATGGGACGCACGGCGAGCGGCTTCCGCGCGATTGCATTCTTCGCCGCTTTCCGGCAGACTTGGTTTATTAGAACACGTCATAGTCCCATTACATGTTGTTAATTGTTGTATTGTTATGATGTTGCATCGATTGTTTATAATTATAAAAATTTAATTTTTAATGCAACAGTTGTTTTGTTTTCTACCTTGTTGTTGATTGTTATTTAATTGTACTGTGTTGTACTCAAATCTAAATTATTAAGAAAATATGAATATATCGAAATATGTTTGTTAATTATATTATATGATTGGCATAGTTTAGATATATCACGCTTTGTACAAGTAAAATAATTTATATAAGATTATATAATTGAAACAAATAGTAATATCTAAGCTAAATTTTTGCTGTAAAGGTGGATTATTTTCAACATTTTTCTCTAATTGCTTTTATATATTTATTTACACATTTTATCAATATCTAAGCTAAAGAGCTTATTATTTATTATTACTGAAAATATATTTATAGATATGGAATGCAGTATTGCCATTCAATATAGCATTACGCTACTGTGAATCGTGCGCGTTTTCTCATCTTCTTCGAGACCTACGACCCGTTTCCCTTCCATCTGCGAAGACCGTGATCAAGACCACAATATATCGCAGCAGCCTGATGGAACTATAATCTTCCATCCAGACGTGGTGATTTAAATGATCGAAGAAGAGAGTTGATACGCTCGTCAGTCATAAACACTCGATCGTGGAATCCGTGTGCCAAATCCATGTTCTTGCCCAGATGTTCTCAATGATATTGACTCGAGAAATCGGATCTTACTACTTCCTAGTAGATTTTGATCTGTTCTTCTATTCTTGACATAACAGCGGAGTCATTGTTATTTGCTCTGCTGTGCTGCTTATTCGCCCACCGGCTTCTCATTAATATTCATCTCGAAAAGCACTATTATCATATTACATTATGTACATTATGTTCTCTGGCGAGGATGTAATATTTCAACAAAATGTATGCAATGAAACGAATCACCCTATATCCATCTATATCAAACAATTTTTTATTTGAATTTTTCGAATTTGAAATTTTCAAAATTCAATCAATTTGTCGGAATGTATTAAAATGTAATAATAATATCTTAATTATTGTATAATTTATGAAACAAACGCGTCATTACTTTAATTAGCGAATTGTTTTAATTGTTAAACAAGACTGTACGTGACGGTGCATTGCAAATTGCATTACATATTGTACATGAAACATATAGCAATGCACCCTCATCGGAAACAATTTGCATTACGTGCGTTTGCAACACTGTGATACATTATTAGAGACGTGTTCGCGTACACGCGAATCTCTCGCAGTCTTCTTTTTTCCGTTTCTTCACTTTCTTACGCGGTTTCCGGTTCGCGGGACAAACACGGTCACCCGTGACTACTCTCGTTCTCTCTCACGAGAGGCGACGCGCGTACACGCGCTCGTACGTGAAGAACTAGCACGTGGAGCTCTTCTCGCATTCAATCCACGTGAGAGAATCTCAGAGTTGCCGCGGATGCCGTGAGTGTCGCGAATCGCGACAATTCCCGGCCTTTCTTCGATATTTGGTTCGTTTTCCTAACGGCCGTCTGCCGCTAAAAGAGGGTTTTTCCTGTAACAATGTCTTGCTTTCTGGGAGGATAATCCATATCGAATTCGATAGAATTAAATCAATAGTTTTAATAGTAATTAAATATAAATCAAAGTAGAAATGTAATCATAGTAAATCATATTAAAAATGCTGAATATACTTAAAATGTATATCAAATATATGGGGCTTTCCAGTGATATATTATGTAATAAATATATTATGCAATAAAAGTTTATATTTTTGAATTCATACTAGTTTAGAACAAATATTGTGCCGCAAATATTGTTATATTCTAATATTTTAATATTCCGAAAGAGGTATACACATAAGCAAAATAAAAAACTAAGAAGTTAATTTCAATTATATGATTAATTGAGAAGAGAATTATAATTACTTAAGAAAATATTTGAAATTCTGATCTCTCTCTCTTTCTCTATTATTCGGTACAATTATAAATGATGACATACATATGTAGTTGATGGAATAAGTAAGAGATAGAAGGAAGGAACTCGTATAACAATTGCATAGAATGAAATAGTAGCACATTCTCGATCTTATACCGGCATCGCAGTTATGTGCCTTATGACCTCTTGCCATTACTAATGATCGGCTGACTTGAAATCTCTTCACGGAGACGATGATTGCAAGGTTCTACGTTCGGTTAAATAGGTCAAACAGTCTCAGAACCTCAAATGACATTTACGAGTGCTTTTCACTCATCTCGAGGATGAGCCAATCTCCGAATTAAAAATACGCAAAGAGTTTTGACCGAAATCTAAAAACGTTTAGCTTCATAACGAAGCGAGTATGGAATTACCGACGCAACAAACGTGTGATTTGTGGCGACTGACTGTGCCAGACACAGTGTTGTAACCAATTGCCAGTCATTTCTCGGCAGAATAGTTTTTGCGGCGCGGCAATATATTGTCTTTTCTTTGTACGTGCAAAAATCCAGGTAGTGCGGCAAGTGTGAAGCGGTAAAACGTGTCTACCGCGCTAAAACGAAGTAGTCAAGTGTATCCAGGACTAAGGAGAGGAAAACTGAGAGCAACAAGTGCTCTCCGTTCTGGAATAACAAGGTGGAAGGCGACCAGTTTCTGCGCATGGCATACATAATCCTCGGCAGCATAGAATGATTCTCATAGTGCGACCCAGTTCGCGCTATCGCGCACTTATTCTTCGTCGTGTCGTTGACTGCTACGGAAAGTGTACATACGTACAAACTTTCATCGGTTTAATGATACATCAATTATCATTGCAGACAAGGGCTGATAGCTCGTATCCAACAACTTTAACAACGAAACATTTGTTTTACTCTTATTCCCATCATTTGCTCGAAATTATTTCTTATTAATTCGGAAATGTGAGAATTTAGATCATAAATATTTGATGGACATATTCAAAGAACTTAAAAACTTAAATTTTTGCTTTTAATTATCTTTTCAGTGGTTTAGTTATTATGGCACATTAATTGCAGATTTGACAAAAATTTTTTATTAGAAGTAAAGTTAATAGTTTAACAATTATAGTATTTTTTGTTAAATAATGTAATATTTTAATTGCACAAAGCTTATGTCAACAAGTTTCTTTTTTAATTTTAAAGCAATAATTTTCTATTTCAGTTCTTGCCATTCTTATTGCTGGTGATCTGCACAACTAGCGCGGCTTCTTCCATCAGAAATGGCTGGGCAGGACCTGATAATGTTCGGCACGTTCGTAGAGTTAGCTTGAACGAATATCTCGTTCCACCGCCACCGCCAATGATTAACTCAGTGATCAGAACTGGAAGATTGGCGAACCATCGACCGACCGAAGCGCCAGGATATTTTTCGCAGCTAATGAGTTGGCTGAATCCTTTTAGTTTCGGTTCATCACCGTCGCCGCCACCCTTGCAGCCCGAGGTTCCTTATCCCCCATCATCACAGTTTATGCAACCTCCTACTTCACCCAATCCACCATTCGCCACAATCAATGAACCGTCACCTCCGGTCTACGACAAACCACCTCTTCCCTCAGCCTCCTTTAACAATCCAACATATGTTTTCCCTCCTAAAGGCAAGAGCTGCAATCCTTGCAACAAGATACCGTGGATGCCGATACATCACGCTCTTCCTCATTTAAGAGACGCCTCATTTACATCACCGCCTCAATCTTCATCGTTAAACGACAATTACCTGCCGCCTGCTAATCACGAAGTCCCTCATGATGTTCATCAAGCCGCTACGCAGGAAGTCCAGGCTCCGGATTTCTCTTTTGTGCCGCCATTATCAGCTAATGGACAGGATGAATCCTTGATTAGTCAAATACCAAATCTGCATTTGTATCCTGGAGCGATGCCGCCGCTCTTCGAAGCGGAAAATTTTAATTATCCTGTGAAAACTGTCCCTGACGAGAACTCGGAATATCGTGGCCCACCACCACCACCGTCAGAGGATAGTCCACTTGCGGGGAATGATTCTTTTCTTCATGTAGAGCCCAGTCCCAGCAATGGATACGAACAATCCGTTCATCCATCGAGTCAGTCGAATTTAGGAGCAGTCCATCAGGAATTAAAATATACCAGTCCTGATGCAAACTATGGAGAGTTGAAAAATTTCGGTGTTCAAGATCATGGCGCGCATAACGATTTATCTTCCAGCAGCACCCAGGTGTCTCATGGTCACACTGTACCGAATCACCATGGATTCGACGCCACCGCGATTCGTCAGGAATCACTTGACACCATAAGCCATCAAGCACCTTTCGGCGACTCAACTGTCGCTGGTCAACCTTCGTTTAACGGCGAAGAAATTTACGGTGTAACAGGATCAAGTGAACCGTTGGGTAATCTCCCCAGCAATTCGAGTCAAATTGATCAGAATCCTCCCAGTTATGGAATTTCTAGTCTCGATCAAGTGCCGAGTAACTTCGAGCGCGGGCACGACCATTTGTTCCCCAGCAGCAACGTCATCAAGAACTCTCACGCACCTCTGCGTACTTCAGACGGATCTTCCGTGAAGATCGAAGATCCAGTACATTACGAGGAGTCACTGTTGCTAGATTTCACATACGGGGGTGAAAGTCGGACGGGCTCGTCCTCGATACCGCCGACCTCTAACGCGATCGCAGATTTTGAGAGTGCCGAGACCGCCGGGACGACCTTGGCGCCTAGAGACGGGCTTTACGGAACGCGACAAGAAGTTGCTTCGACAGAATCTTACTCGTCTACGAATAACATTCAGATAATTAATTCCTTAACGTCGAAGATTAATGACAGCGTAACACAGAATTTCAATGGAAATCTTGATTCTAAGGTTTCCCATGGAAAGGATGTTTCTTACATCTCGCCATCTGACCAAGCGGAACATTTGTGGCCAAGTAACTTGTCAACGACTTTGAAGAATACAGGAAGAGAATCGTTTTGGAACACTGCGGTAAACTCCCACGATGATACAGCAAAGGAAACGTTAAAAATTATTATTACTAATTTGGAAAACGCAAACAAGACATCTACGAGACAGCAAAGCGTAAAGAGAAATAAACAGGTGACACGATTATATATTTCTTGAGTAAAAGGATTTATTTTAAAAGATTTTTAAATGTTATATCAATATGCTCACTATAATCTGGATCTTTGTAATTAAAATTTAGGTGCAGGTCATAATTCCTTATACATCGCAGTACACACCACTTCCGTTCCAACGATATAACGATCGAAAGATTACTTATACAGACGAAGCCAATCACGATAATTATGTCGGTGAAGAATCAAGAAACAGGATTAGAGTGACTAGTCGTCCGAACGTCTCTCATAATACGCAAACTTGGCCGACTACTTCGACAGTACTAGAGAATGTCACTAAGCAACCAATCTATATTAGTACTAAAGTGAATAACTCCATAGATGTGCATAGATTGCAAAAGAATATCGATAATTGGACAATACAGGTATATCATATCTTTTTAATATAAATATGATTTTATTAATATAAATCTTAAAATCTATATAAAATCCTGAAAAAAATATTTGTGTTCTTCAACATAAAATAAGTTCTTGATGAAATAAAAATTTGTATTCTATTTTTATTAAAGTTGATATTGTTTATGAGTGATGAGTTTATGAGTTATGAAAACAATCGACATTTAATTTTAATTGCAAAGATCATAATTATAAGATTTTTTTAAATTATTACTTTTTTTATCTTGATTTCTCAAGTTAATCATAAAGTTATAATTTATTTATTATTAACCTATTTATAGCAAACATGATAATGTAAATACGCTTATTTGTCAAATGTAGAAATATTCGAAAGGTACAACTGCTAGTACAGTATCGCCTAGTTCCGCAAATCCGTATCTGTTTCCTTCAAAGCAGATTCCTGACGAATACTTGACCACTACTGAACCCATTAATCATGTGGTCAGCTCCCATGAGAGTAACGTTAAAACATATACTCTGGCTGGATTCAGCTTTAATGATCAGGAATACAAGAGTTCGGCTAGCAATCACAAAGAATCACGAGTACAGGTAATGAATGAAAAATTTTAAATAAGTGTGTTAATGTAAAATAAGCAATAATGTTTTATCTTGCTTTAATATTAATTTTTTATTCAAGGTAGTAGAAAATTCCAAATCGACTGAAAGTTCTATCGATGCTTCAATCGCATCCACTAAGGACGACAGTTGGCAAGGCTTCTCCATGGATATTTCTCCATCGAACAAAGAACGAGTCTATGTGGTAACGCCGCAACCTATTGTAACCAGCACCAAATCAAGCCAAGTTGAGCAGCAGAAGGAGAAAACGGTGAAAGAAATAGACAGAAATACAAAAGAATTAAGAAGAACTTCTGACGCTAAGAAGACAAAAAACAGACTTGATATTTTGGAGTCGATCGAGAAAGCCTATCAAGTGCTGCCACAGGCTGTGAACAATTTGGCTGTGGCTTCCACGGGTCCAGAAAGCGTTCCCTTATGGGGCATCATGGAGCATGAGGAGTTTGCGTCGCTTGACAACAGCGAACAGGATAACGAGAATAATGAATCTCCGGATATTCCTGTGCTCTATACCGGGCATTCAAGGGCAAGTATCACTATTGTTTCAGTGTATCTTCAGAATTGGATTCTTTGTCTAAATAATTTTACGAAATTATTATGATTTCCTTTTACAGGTATCACATGCCAGAAGATGATGCGTTAATCTGTAGAAAATGTGCAACGCAATTTGTATGTGTGCGGGTAATTTTGATGGTGTGTTTTCGTGAATAATTGTGTGTGAATAATTATTTTAAAATAGAGATTTTCGACCTCATTTCAATAAACTTTTGAATTTAGTGCTATTTAATGCGAAGGAGTGAACTGTATCGACTTTACATGTATATGTAAGTGATTATTGTGGCCAGTGAACCGGATAATGACATACTTTGTAATCCGGATATATATTTTTTTATAAGTTTTATTATAAGTATTTTTTAATAAGTCTGAAGAAATAAGGAGAAAAATTACAGAAAATTAAAGACAGTGCGGCATACATTTGCATTTTGTCATTGTGACTTGCAAAGTTGTACATTAATAAAAATTGCCGCAAATAAACATTTTTTACATACATATATAAAATATCAATTTCTTATATATAAGATAAACATGGTTTGAATAATTTATTTCAGAAAATGTACGAGAATTATATAATTCTTTTGCAATTCAATCGCGTCTCACAAATTTGAATTAAATTAGAGAATGAATTACAAAAAAATCATCTAGAACATTATGTATTTTTAAAAATTAAATTCCTTTTTTTCAAATTTGCCTTCTGATTATTTTGAGTATTTTTAGACCAGATCAATCTGCGTTACCCGAATTGAATTTTAACCGAACACGTTTTTGTCCTGGTGCACTTTCATAAGTCAAATTGGCGTAAGTGTATACTATTATATACTCAACCTTTATTTATATCTTTTTTAGTTTATATGTTATGCATGTCGAACACTTTCCAACGAGTTTTTCTTATATCTAGTCATGTTCCAATTAACTGCAAAATAATGAATTTTAATTTAACATAAATTAATGAGTAATTTACATGAGTAAATAACAAAATTAAATAACAAACAAATAAACAATAAATAAATTAAATAAATAAATAAAAATATATGTACATATATAAAATAAACATTGTGTTACATGTTACTGTTGATATATTTATGTATTAAAAGTTAATAAAATAAACTAAAAAAACTTTTATATATCATATGTACAGTCCTATATTTCTCTAAACGATATAAAGTTTAAACTTTTGTACATTTGCTCTGTCCATATACTAAATATTCTCATTTGACTTGATAAAAGAAATACACACACTTCTCTCGTTTTAGTGTAAAGAATAGCAGGTACGTTATATTGTTCAATATTAGCTTGCCTTTATGCTTAAATTACTCTTTTATGCATTTGCCAATCACGTTTGATCGTCACTTTCGCCGATTTCGTAAAGTTGAACGTTCTCTGAAAAGTGTCACGACCATTTGAGCGTTGCTGCATCTTAATATAGACGCGTACGTGATATGCATATATATCCCGCGAATCAGCTTTCTCAATCGTAAAAGAAGACTTTATGTCGCGAATTTCGTATTCGTTCTTCGATCGTATTTCAAGCCAGATTTTATGAAATGCTAATATTAAGTTTATTATGTTATGACAAAAATATTGTTTAATAGTTGTAACAATGAAAGCGTTACACTTAGTAAATAAGAACTTAATGCGAGAGACACTGTACGTGACAGTTTTAAATAGACTGATGGTTTTAAATCGGCTTGATGGTACGTATTATCTACATTTCATTGACCTTCGAACTTCTTCTTCAGGTCTCTTCAGGAAGATCACACGTTACTCGTCATGGCGATACGTGGGAATTCCTGCCGGAAGATAGTGGGAAAAGATGTTCCATTGTTTTGCACAGTGTATGGTTGCTTGCCTCGAAGACTTTAGTCGTCGAGAGGACTAGCGTTGTAATTAGATCCATTTCTACGGTAAATGGTATCGAACAAGGACACGACCTTAATTGCGATCGTGCTGACGGGGAAATCTGGCACGTCGTTTAAGAAAGGTATAAGAATGTCTTATTCCCTTTCGTACATCGTAAAATTAAGAATTACTAAATATGACCTGCACTTTACACCTAAGGTATATGTAAATTGGGTGTGTAGTGAGCTTCATAAAATTTAATCGGAGTATAAATTGTCGGAAATGATTTATTTACAAAATATATCATTATAAATTATATATATATATGTGCTATATATATTTGACCTAATTAATATTATCATGTAGCTACTTTAGGCAACATCTTCTCCTGTATAGATTTTCTCCGTGTGATTAGAATTTCCGCTGTCCAGATAAGTATCGTAAGAGCAGTCACACAATTAATTAAGATAATACAAATAGTATAATTTCCAGTATTGTCTCGTATTAAACCTGCAACACATTAATTCTCTATGTTACAATTTATTTAAACTTTTTGGCAACTGTTAACAGTTTGTGCTTGCTGAGAAGATTTCCGTTACTTAGAACAAATATTAAACAAATAGTGAAGAGCTGGTGTGATTTACCAAATACAGGTCCGGCACACATAAGAATCATTCCATTGGTCAACATCTGAATCCCTGATGCGTTAGGTAACTTTTGGATGGGAACGTAATTGGGCACGACTAAAACCATGTACACCGATCGAATTCCTTTTGCCAATCCTAGACCGATCGCAACGGCCACTATCGAAATGAAGCTATTCGTAAAAATCAGTGCTGTGCCAGAAATAAACAAAATAAATTTCATATCACCGCTGTATTAATCAATATTTGTTTTTCATATTACATACATTTTTACATTATCTTATAAATCTATATTTTATGGAAATGTTTGGCAATAAATAAAGATAATAATAAAAGATAATAAATGTATAATATACGTTACAGGTTCTGCTAATTATCAGAAGGCTCAGGCTAATCAGGTACATTATTCTAGGCGGTTGATGCAACCATTCTCCTAGAAAAGGAGCCGCGCATCTGCTAATGAGGTCGACTATCGCGATGACGCTCATGATAGTAGCAATTTTCGCTGTGTTCATATCCATGTCAGCAAGAATGAACGGTGTTAACAGCGAGAAATTTGCCTCTGCGAAAATCGCAATCGACATCCCCAACATGATGTTTACATAAATTGGATCGCGCAACAGATCAAAATCGTAAAGGTTACATATTTGTCGCACGATTCGGTAAAAGATGGAATTGCGTTTAGATCTGTAAAATAAGTATTTTGTGTCACAAATTTCAAAACAACATATTTTGTATATATGAAATTCTTTCCTGTTTATCTTTCTTTATAATTATAATTTATGTTACCATTTTGTAATTTTACATTAGTATTAATGTATAAAATAAGAAGAAGTGTGTATAAAATATATATTTCATTTTTATTTATTTATTAATCAGTTTGAATACTTTTATACTTACTCATTATTACTGATTTTGTTTTCGGTTGAATCCATATCTTCTTCTTTTTCCAATAATGCATTCTGTTCCAAAGCTTTCTGACTTGTATCATTATCGTCAATAAAAGTCAATTTTTTGTTTGTTGTCGGTGCAAAGTCTTCAAAAAGTTTGAAGCTGCTGCCAAGATTGATACTATCCACACTTCTCGCTAAAGATATATACATAAAGATTTATATTATTATCGAAAGAGAGAAAGAAAAGCAGGTATAAGAAGGAGGAAGATAAGAAAATATTTTTTCAACGTTAGATTGTTGGAATGCTAGAGCTAGTTGCAAGAATATTCGTAATTAGTTACAAATTTGAAGTTGGTTTAACTTTATTATGTTTATAAACATCGGTAAAATTTAATTAATATTATTTTAGTCTAATTACCTAAATTGTGCTTTCTTAAATATTGCAGATTCCCATACAAATTTGTATGGTTGTTCTTTAATCCCGTATTGATTACTGTCATCTCGATGTCCTTTACATTGTACAAGTCTGAAATGTAAAATTTGTGTTTTTAATATCACACGATTCTCAATTAAAAGGACTTCACAATTAGTTACTTCATAATTTAACAGTTAGTGAGAATTGCGATTATCCACACGCACTTATTTCGGCATCCATAGAAATCTTTCGAGGTGGAGGTGTATCTAATCCATAAATGCTTGCAACATCGACATCATGATCGATGCTGGATGTTGTTATTTTTCTTGTTCTTTGATAATTATTTATTGCTACTTTTTTAGAATGTATATTTATTTTTTCTTCCACATCATGATTTGATATTTCTATACATTGTAAAAATTATCAAGTATTAACGAAGAGCATTTTATATATTACGCACGTATATACAAAATATATAAATATATATTTTTAATCAGTGTATAATTACCTTCTTTAGTTGTTAGAAGTTCAGGACTTTTATTGATTGATTCTGATGAGTGATCATCGCAAATGGGAACACTTTTCATATGCCATTTAATTGGTTGCAGCAACAAGCAGCCTACCATCGAATGTAAACTATAAGCGCCTAATAATAAGACGGTTCCCTGTTCAATATTATATATCTTGAATTACATGCATTCTTTATTACGTTAACCATTAATAAAATTTATGATAATCCTTGTTGTATATTGAAGCATAAATTTAAAATTATGTATAAAAGGCTAATTATCTCTTTTTTTCTCTTTTTTATATAACTTAATTAAATATTTGAAAATTAAAGAAATAGCTTCAAGAAACGTATACTATTAATCAAAGCGTATCGATTCGACGTCATAGATCGGCATTAATGTGTCATTTTAATGATAATCATACAATTAGAAACAGAAAGTAAACAAATGCTGACCCACATTGATAAGAACTATTAGAGTATAAGAAGGTATTAAACTTTACGATCGATATAATCTAGTAAAAGTACATCTATATCAAACGAGATCTTATCGAAACGCAAATGTACGATTTTAGACTTCCTGTTTGACAGTATTAAGGTTATCTTTAAATGCTTTTGCTGCATACAACAATCTTATTTCCGAGAGTATGGAAAAACTTTCAATTTTTATTTGGATCTGTGAAATTTATCTTAATAAGAAGATATTTTTCATAATACCTGAGTGCCATAGTATGAGAGTGAAAGAGATGCTAGTTGAGGCATGAGAATCGGACCTAGTCCTATGATGGTCATCATGAAGCCTATGGCTCGGTTCCGTTTTGTAGTAAAATAAGAGTTAACTGCTAGGGAAAATGCTGCCATTGACATTGCCATACCAACAGCTATACAAAGAATATAGAAAAGTCATTCATTCATGGACATGGACATATGTACAAAAATTTACGAGACGTAAATTCCTATTAGAGAAAATTATTGAATTTTAATAATTACATATCGAGATTATTTTTACTGGTGTAAAGGTAATTATATATTTATTACCTGTAATCGTAGTAATCAAAATAATTGTGTATTTAATTAATCCTGTAATCGTAGTAATCAAAATAATTGTGTCTTAATTTAACGTGTTTTATAAACAAATAATAAATTACTTTAACTAATAATTTTATAGGATATTATTAACGATTAATAAAATAAATAACTTTGCTTCACTTACAGGCTAGGATTCCGTAACAAATGATGAGGAGAGTAAAACTGTTAGCGAATGCTGTTAATGTTATCCCAAGTGCGTTCATTACACTTCCCGCTATTGCTATTTTTCTATAGCCGAAAGTCTTCAAGAGAGGTCCATTAATCAAGCCAAGTATCATACCGAATGCCAGATTCACATTGATTATAATCGCTGTATCTGTTGCTGTTAGATTAAGTGTAACGAACATATCCTTGAATACTAATCCGAAACCTTGTATAATCGGAATAGTTGATAACTAAAATATTATCACGGAAATTAATCTCGGTCAGACTTTTTTGGGGACAAAGATTTTTTTATATCTTGATGATCGATGATATTGTGTTATAACGTTTTTCGTCACCTTTCTGCATTTTATTTCTAATGTTATGATATATTCACGTTAATTACACCGTTAATGAACTTACACCGTTTAATGCACCGGCCATGGCAACGATCCATCCCCATCCTCCATCCGGCGGTACTTTCGCAGACATTTTAGAAATGAACGTAAAACGGTATTGCACAATCGATCGCCCCGCAAATTTTAATATATTATTATATAATTACTCAAGATGTAATATATGAGATGGTATACTGAAAATTCTAAACTAAAGATTCACATCTATCTAAAAAATATTGTGCGGATTTTACATTTACCATGTATGCACATTAAGAGTCATTTCATAATTATTTACAACAACACATTTAATTCACTGAAACATTAAACTTGCATTATTTTATATTATATATTATATTTTATATTATATATTAGTTATTTCAAAATATTACTGACTTTATGTAATATCATTTCGATGCAATTGATTCCTGGACAATAGATCTTATCTACATTGATTATCTATATTGATCGGTAGTACAGTAATTATTACTTGTCAGTTGCCCAGTTTAGAAGGAAACGTGTTATCTGTAATTTTAATTAAAACTTTCAAGAATGTAACTAATTTTCACTTTATTTGTGATAAGAATGAATGAACCCTGTACTTACTAATTATTATATAACACGCAACGTTATCGATAGAACATTACAGTAAAATGGCTTGAAATAGGTTTTCAATATTTAATAAGAAAAATATTAATTTGTTCTATATTATATTAAAAAAACAATGTTCAATATGGACACTATGCACTACATTAGAAACTTTTCTATAGTTGTACAAGTTTAACACTCATGCACCGATGAACGTAGCACATAACAGCAAAATGTCTTGTATAAAGTTTATATATCTCCAGCTCCATCATATAATGTATCGCGTATTACGATAAAAGTTATACTGACGATAACGACGATACCCTTTTCATTTTTGCGAGTGATAAAGCTTGTGAAGACTAATCTAATCTAGTTATTGCAATCACTCAAAGAGAATGCATGACTGTTCAATAAATAATCAAATGACAAGGCAAAATCTTTAATCAGCCTAAAACAGAGAAGTAAATAAGTTTAGAAAAACTTTGCTATAAGATATGTAATTATTTTGCATAGTTTTGCGGTCAATGTATAATAGATATATAATATATATTTATATTTATATAACTGCTATATCATCTAATCATCTAAATCTTTCCAATATTATAATCTAAACCATTCCATTATTTAACTATTTTATTTAACTAAATTTTATATTATTTAACTGCCATATCATATTTCATGGGCATGTTATAAAAAACTAATTTTATTATATAAATTCTCTTTTCATAATTCTACTTAAAGTAGTAGATAAGTAATAGAGGGGGAGAGAAAGAGAGAGAGAGAGTTTTAAAAAGTTTCCAAAAAACAAGAATAAAAACTTTCATTGTTATTTACGTAGTATATTTATACAAAAATATATTATAACATAATCGGGATAAAGTATATCTTACATTAATATATCAGATATAATCTCAGATCAATAGAAATATGCTAATTAAATTCTTATTGGAACTTTATGTTGATATTATGGTTGACAGAACAAAATGAAAAGTAAGAGTGAAATCGGTATGTGTAATACAGTATTAAGATATTTGTACTTGTATGGAAACATGAATATACGTACATGTACATTGTGCACACTAGCATGCGATACATACACATACGCACATTTATACACATGTGTATACGCATGCATATGCATATACACAAAATATTTTTATATTAAAATATCTTTACATTTCTATTTGCATATCTCTATTTGCAATGTTTTAGTATTTAAATATTGAAGCATTTGTTCATAATAACTATTAAATGCGCGCGCAAAGATATATATAAAATATATTAAATTTCGTATTAAGGATCATCTTAAGAAATTGTTATAGAAATTGTTACAGAAAGCTGCTATTGTCTATCACGTACAAGTTCACTTCACATTCAAGTTTAATGATGTTGCTTACGTAACAAATACTGTGTGTGTGTGTGTGTGTGTGTACACATTACGCGTTAAAAATATTAATATTTTTATAAAAAGTTGATTTCACATTACGTAATTTTACATTAACGCTAAAAATTGTTCGGAGAATCACCATATTAAATATTCAATACATATATACATATACAGGGTTGAGGCACCTAAAACAGGCCACTTGAATATCTCGGCTGTTATTGGTGATAGAAAAAAATGTGTCAGACCAAACTTGCATGGTTTCGAGGGACACATAATTTGTTCTAAATAGTTTTTTATTAGGTGGACGCGTAGAGGTCATATGAAGGTCAACTTCGTTTTTTAAATGGTATGATATGTTTTTTTACGTACCATCTAGTAGAGCGTTTGAAGATGCGCACATTGATCTACGGGTCAAAATCATTCAAGGTCATTGAAGGCCAACTGCAAGGGAAAATAATTTACTTTATATTGCCTGGAGTTCTCTGCTATTAAAAATACTATAAACTCAGAAATGAAAAAGTTCTAGCCCTTAGAAATTTTTTCTTTTTCCGCGAAGTTCCGAGTTGTTGTTATCATTATTTTTTATATTGCCTAGAGTTCTCTGCTATTGAAAATACCGTAAATTCAGAAATGAAAAAGTTCTAGCACTTAGAAATTTTAGCCTTCAGTGACTTT
The DNA here is from genome assembly GCF_003672135.1 of Ooceraea biroi. Lineage (NCBI taxonomy): Eukaryota > Metazoa > Arthropoda > Insecta > Hymenoptera > Formicidae > Ooceraea > Ooceraea biroi. The sequence goes on from NC_039515.1 coordinate 3,109,810, forward strand.
GAATGATTTTGACCCGTAGATCAATGTGCGCATCTTCAAACGCTCTATTAGATGGTACGTAAAAAACATATCATACCATTTAAAAAAACGAAGTTGACCTTCATATGACGCGTCCACCTAATAAAAAACTATTTAGAACAAATTATATGTCCCTCGAAACCATGCAAGTTTGGTCTGACACATTTTTTTCTATCACTAATAACAGCCGAGATATTCAAGTGGCCTGTTTTAGGTGCCTCACCCTGTATATAGAATATCGAAAATTATATGTAATATGTCATCATTAATATATGTTTAATATATCATATAATATTTCAACATTATAGTTATATATATAATTTCACTATATCACTTATAGGGAGCCTTAAAAATAAAAAATTTTAAAGGCTGTCAAATTAATTAATTATATTAGTTAATTATTGGAAATATTTTCTTGTTCCTCTGATGAAGTTGCTTTATTTGATCTTAAAATATTGCCGCAGGGAGTCCAAAGTCCACCTATTAACCATAGGAAGACACAGAATAGGCTGAGGAAGGACGTGAAATATAGTGCACCCACGTAACTATTCGTCGAGTCATGCACCAAGCCTAAGAATATCTAATTTTAATTAAAATCGAAGCAACAATATCATTGACAATTAAACATTAAGGATTAGGCATTAAATCCTATCATAAATCGATTACATAGAAAAAAATTGCAAGCTACTTTTTGTATATGTGTGCGTGCGTGTGAATGATGTACGGTTTGGAATATTTATTTAGTTTACCTATAATTGGTCCCACGCTGATAGATAGAATGCCATTGCAAACCATCTGTATACCGGATGCAGTCGGTAATCTTTCTAGTGGCACATAATCGGGAATGATTAGTGCTTGAAATACGGCCTTGGTTCCCTTCGCTAGACCGATGATCAGGAATATCCCGATTATAATGACGTAGAAGTTGCCCCATGTTGATAAAACTGTAGAAAATTATTATATTTAATTAACAAGTATTGCTTTCATGAAAGTATTTAAGCATTGAGAAGAATAACACATGGTAATCAGATCGATAAAAGTTCTAAATAATTGATATCATAAAAGATATTTTCGCGTTTTTTGTTCTTTGTGAAATAAACGTTTCTTGGCATTTCTGTTGTGAAATTTTCGGTTGCTGGAATTTGAATTTATTTAATATCAAAATTATTTATATCGTTTCGAATTAATATACTTGGACAATACGTACGAGTCCTCCCAAGGATAGATCCCAATAGAGATATTACATAAAGGTTCCTACACGTCCAGCCGGCTTTTTGCGCTAACAATGGTACGCAAAGTCGTCCCGTAATATCTGCAGCAGCTTGAATCGACATCACTGTAGCTATCGACGTTCTGTCCAGACTGGCCAGTTCGGCCAGGACGAAAGGTATCATTGCATTGAAATTTGTTTCAGCCACTAATGAGATACTCATGCCTGTTTTTCATATAAGCGAAATACGTTAGAGATATTTGATAATTAATGCTATTGTCGAAATATCGGACACTCTTAGATTTTTAATCAACAACGTGAAAAAAAGATTCACAAAATTCACTAGATTGTTAATAGTCATGCTCCAAGTATGCTAAATCATAACGATAAGTCTATGTTTTAAACAGTTCTTTAAAAAATCTTGTTATTTACCTAAGACTATTGCTATGTAATGCCTGTCACGGAGAAGATCGAGATCCAAGCTTGCAGCGACTCTTCTAAGAAACGAGATTTTTTTATTTTCCTTCGATTCTGCATTATTGTTTTCCAAGTAATGTATTGAATGCCTCTTCTCTTCAATGTTCGTCTCGTTTAATAATCGAACTGAGTTGCTCTCTAAATCCGCCTCATTTTCAGTATCTTCTATTTTTCTCACGCTGTTTTCTTCCTTCATTACATCGTTAGTTTTGTCTATCAGAATCTGCTGAAAGCAGGAGAAGCCCTCAAAAGCATGATTTATATTATCAATACATGCAATAACAATTGAAAACTTGATATATACATAAAATAAGGAAGGTAGAAATCGTATAAGATTGCTTTTCCTCACGTACCTTTAACTCACCTCTTTCTGCTTCTCTTCAAATGGTCTTAATAATGATGCACCAGCGAGGGAATGTGTGGCGATCCCAGCAAGAATTAAGATAGTACCCGTTGTGGCGTAATTTTCAAGAAGTATATCTATCAGAAGGGGCATTAAAATTGGGCCCAAACCGGTCATCGTGACCGCGAAACCCATCGCTATGTTACGTTTCTTGCGAAAATATGTGTTCAGAGCTAAAGTTGTCGCTGGAAAAATGATTCCTTGTCCAATACCTGTTAAATAAGGTCTACATTATATACATATAAATATTATTTTATAGAATTTAATAATAAATACTGTTTTAAAAAATAATATATATATAATAGTCAGCTATCAATTTGTTAATTACAGATTTAGACAATTTTGAAACCACAAATATAATTATGTAATTGCAGCTCTTAAATGTTTTTCTTAACGAATGACACCATTTATTTAAGATAAAAATACAGAATTTTAATCTTACGTTTATAAAAATCAGGTTTTTTATAATAAAATAAGAACAAATATTTCTCCTCGTAAAGCATAAATCTAATTTAGATTCATATTTAAACAACTAGGAATATTTCATTCTTATTTTCAGATTATTTGCCGAGACACATACTTATAACAGAAAACGAAATGATTTAAATAAAAAATTTCCCTGCACTGTCATTTTACTATTCTCTGGATTTTTAAAAGTCAATGACGTTTGATGCGAATATTTAAACGGCGCGCTTTTCTCTTATCTGAGCTTCAGTATTGGCCATTTAAATGACTTACCAATGATAACGCAATAAGTGATAATGAGAGTTGGTATAGATGTGGCAAAGGCAGCGGCGCAGATTCCAAGGACGACCGTTAAACTACCGAAATATGCGACTTGACGAAAAGTAAATCTTTTCATCATTGGGCCGCTTATCAGGCCTAGACTGCACGTAATTGTCCCATTAAGATGGAGAATGAGACTTGTTTGCGTGGCGGCGATGCCAAGGTTTGCAAAACGCTCCGCGAAGATAAGGCCGAAACATTGTTGAATCGGCAGCACAGCTAGCTGATGAGAGTAGTTACAATTAGTTCTACTAATAAATGTATCTCTAAATTTAATATTCATGCTGCTCGTGATGTCATTCTTCCTCAGGTTTATATGTGTATCATATTTTCTATGTAACATGTTCTTTGTAACGAAATTGCTATTTTATTGTTAAATGCTATTAAATTGCAAGTTTTGGAAATAAAACAAATATTGTAGAATATATCACGTAGAGTTAGATAGATTGATGTAACATAACTGTGTATGTGTGTGTAATTATTATAATTTTTATTATAACTTTTCTTTGTACAAAATGTCTTTTATGTTATAAAAAGAGCAGAACCTAATGTTACTAAAGCTCTAAAACGGTTAGACTTTTCTTGCTATCAAAAGCTTTTACAAGAATAATAAAGAATAATGATATCAATATTTTCGAACATCAGCAAAATAATATTGTCAAAAAATATTTGATTTGAATGTTATTTTATTCTTTCTAACATTCTTTTTATCTTAGCTATTTTTCAGAACAATTTTGATTTTCAATTTGCGAGAGAGAACTTGCGTTAGAGCTGAGACTGACATTAAGACGGACATGTTTTTTATATTAACAGGAAGTGATAGTTTCGAATAATCTCTTATGATGATCGTAATGGATTAGAGAACGGCTTACATTGATAACAGTCACGCCGACAACAATCGCCCATGCCCAGCCTCGGTCAGTCTCCCCACGCACCATGCTAACTGTCAGGGGGTCAATCACCGTTCTGTAAATGTTTCATGGAAGACGGCACGCGGTTTCTCAGGATTCTCAATTGTACCCAGTGCTGGTACCGTCGACGAACTGTAGCTCATTGTCCCGACCGTTGAGAAGCATCACGACGAAGCATGATTGCTAAGTCTGGATTGGACAAATGATAAGATACGAAGCCAGAACGGGGATAAGGGTTCGTTTAACTTCGGCTCCTATGCGTTATATATTTGCGGTGAGTATTTGTAACATATACTACCGTACATAGCATGCCGAGGTAGTGTGCAACCAACCTGGCAGCGCAGTGCAACAAATCTAATAATAATTTACTGCACGTCGAGGATAAGCGCGCGGCATGCGACAGAAATTATGCAGCAGTCTAATATTTTGTAGTTCAAATATGCTTCTGCAAGTTTCAAATGTATTGGCTTGAATAATTGTATTAGATATCTTTGGATTATTTTTATTTAAAAAATCGAAAACCATGAATAGCGATGAATCCTAGAAATTTTACATCTCCAGTTTGATCAATGAATTGTTGTAATATAAATAAGTTCGGTTGCAAGTATAAATATGTTCTAACTCCAAGAATTTAGTTATGACTCATTGCACATAACTGTGATTAACAACAAGTCACTTGTAGTCAGTTTAAACTTAGCACTGCTACTGTTCACAACACCTTATTAAAAGATTGAACATTGAATATAACTGAACTTATTTATGTTACAACCCAATATTTAAATGATTTAGATAGCATGATGATAATCATCTGTTGAATATGTTTAATCTCTGTATTTGTGTATTTGTTATTCATCACACTTCTTTATCTGCACGAATGACTCAGGATTTTTTCTCTTGCGACAGTCAAGCGAGATGTTTACGCGAGTCTTAGTCTTTACAAGCAATCACTGAAATACGTTTAATAATGCTATAAACGTAACTTGAAAATTATTCAACGCGGTGTAATGTCGATATGACTGTCAGTATTAACATGTTATCTCTAATTTATTCGCCAAATTAAAATGTCGATTACAATGCTAATCATTTGCCAAATTACAATGCCAATTATAATGTGCTCAACACTTTTTTTCAAGATATCGCAAGACGACCGGATGTTCGGCACTTTGAAGTGAAGAGTATGTATTGTGACGTGGCTGCGGCTGCTGCGAGACTGAAGAGGAAGCGGCGTGATGAAAGTCGCTACTCCATTTGAGACCATGCGAGATCGTAACGACCGTGTTTTCATTCGTCAGTGTGAATGCGTACGCCTGCAGTGCTGCCTCTCGGCGCATTCAATTAATAATCGGTTCTTTTGCGTTTGGTGCGAATTAATCAACGTGTCTCATTTCGTATGAGTGCAATAACATGAGTAGCTACGTCTTGCATCAAGGTTTGATAAATGACATTTTGATAAAAGGAGTTTATTGCAATTTTGCACAAGAAAAAAGTTTTGCTAAGGAAACAAGGGAAAATATTGATTTTACTTAAAATTTCATCTCCACTCTTAGATGATATCAGATGCTTCTGTCAGATTACAAATTATGAAGACAGTAAGAAGATATTTTGATTCATCTTAGCACAAGAATTATTCCGTCCTTTAAACGAGCAAATAATAAAATATCGAGATAGAAATTTTGTCAACGTATAATTAAGACTAACGTTTCATAATTATCATAGTTTATTATTCATCACAAGAGAATTATTAAAAATAAGCAAAATAAGTATTCTGATTAAAATAATTAATTTTATTAATATCTATATATTTCTATATTTCGAATAAAAGTTTCTTCAGAAAAATGCATCTTAAGAAAAGTTCATCGCACTTGTTACTAGATTTAGATTACTAGATTAGATTACTATTCCAGTATATGCGATTGTAACTGCTGAGCAAGCCGACGTTTACGAAGGGCAGTGTATGAAAACTCAACGCTCCATAAGATGGACATGATGAATATTATAGCTGTCATTATATGAATGCAGATCTTGTAATTATTGCTGACATCCCTGATGTATCCTTTGTTTTCAACAGAAATTGGAATATTACATTAACTTAATTTTAAAACATGCATGAAAATTATTATTATCTCGAATCATAAAAACGTACCGATTAAAGGACTCATAGTGACTACGAAAAGTCCTTTAAACACCATAAATATGCCAACGGCGCTCGGTAACTGCTTCAGAGTACAACACTCTGATATGCACAGATTAAAATTGATCAGTGTAGCACCACGGAAGAATCCGGCTATTACGAGCATAACGATCAGTGGTATCCTTTCCGACTGTTCTGCTAATGCTGTAACAAAAAAGATTTATGTATTCCTGCATATTCCGAAATACTACATTAAATTACATTCCATATTAAAATTTTTATTATTAATTATTATATTAATTGCAGCTAAATGTCTATCTCTAAGTTGATAAGATAGGCGATGGTGATAATTAACAGTAAGTAATAATATAATATAAAACTCAAGCTGTTAAATTCAAATTTTACAAAAGTCCTTTTTTAGTCTTTTGAATGAAGAAATTACTAGAACGTGAGATTCCGACGAGAAGGCAGAAGATCCAGAAAATCATGCGCTTTTTCCATCCAAATCTGTCGAAAAGTATTGATAGCGACAATCTGGCAAAGATGTCAGCAAGTGCAGTCAAAGACAGGCAAAATGCAACCTCCGCCTTGGTCATTCCTGTCGATCGTCAAATTCCTACGAGCAGTCTATGTAACTCCTGAGAGCAATGTCGTAGCAAGAATGTTTCTTGGCATCGGTGTCTTTCCGATTAATGAAGTTCCTACAATGTTGCTCTAATGTGGCGTTGGCGCAGATTTACAATATGAATGCAGCACAAACTTTCCACGTAAATAAAGTTCTTGTGATTTACCAAAGCAAACGCAAAAATAAATAAGTTAATATCTGGGAAATGTGAAAACTACTTTGGCCATATCTTTGTAACACAGAGAAAAATTCATGAACGCAACGAATGAACATTCTTTTCTACGATACTGGTCTACATTTAATTAATTAATTGAAATCTACCAATATTCATCAGGAAAAAGGGAGTCATCAGTTTGAAGTTTGTCTCAGCCACGTAGAAAAGACTGCAACCTATGGAGATGTTTAAGTAAATGGAGTCCTTCAGAAGATCCAAATCGAAAGTTGTTTTTATCTTCTTCATGAATGATTCATTCTTAGGCTGGACTTTCGATTTCTTGTCTTCCGCGTTTTGATCCCTGGTCCACATGGACCCGTTTGACATCTTACGTTCCCCAGGATTGTTTATCGTTAATAAAGCTTCGCTCTCTCGCTTCTCAATATTTTCCTGAGACTAAATTTTATACAGACATACGTATATAATCTGTATTTCTTATTAAAATTAAATTAAAATAAATTAATTAAAATAATTACTTTAACTGCGGGAGATGGTACTGATGGTTGTTTTTCAAATGGACGTAATAAACATGATCCTACTAAAGAATGCAGTGCGCAACCTCCAATAATAAGAGTTGTGCCGCGGAAGCCATATAATTCTAGTAACATATGTACTAGCTGCAACAAATGAATTGTTCATTATAAAGAATCCATTTTTCCTTTAAATTTTGTATAAAGACACACACACACACACAATGACATCTATAAATATATACAAATAATACAAGATAAAATAATAAATGTTGAGAGAGAGAGAGTATTAAAAAATAGTTGATATATTTAATTAATTACTATAATAATTAAAATGTTATTCTAGTAACGTCAAGTCTTTTGCATTAAATATTATTTTACTTTGACTAGCTGGTGCAAATTTTTGAGGTTTTAGTTTCTAAGAAAACAAATTCAAATAATCGTGTATGTACTTAATTTATTGTTTTATCTTCTTTTGGAAAAGTAATATTTCTTACTTGTGGCATGCACATCATTGCAAGTGCAGTTCCTGCCATGGAAAAGCCTACGGCTTGTCCACGTTTTTTATAAAAAAACGTGTTTAGTGCGACAAAAGTGGACGCCGTCGCAAGACCAGTGCCTAAACCTGTTGCAAAATAAAAAGATAATAATTAAAAACGAATGAAGGATAGTAAAATATTATTTATAATTATGTAATTTCATATGTTTTATCTGATTAAGATATATTAAGATTACGAAATTATCTTTCTGTATGTGAGTTGTAATATAATATTTCCATATATACCTCCTAAAATACTGTAGGTGCATATAATATACAGCATACTATTAGCTCTTGACGTAAGTATCAATCCAATACAACTGATGAAAGATCCAAAGAATGCAACTTGTCGATAAGAATACTTTTTTAATAAAGGTCCAACTAGAAAACCTATATAATTATATTAATGAACATTTCGATTAATGAATAATTTTCTTGTTTCAAGTTTTTGAAAGCGTGAGTGTTAAATTTCATAATGCATAATATTATAGTAGTATTTTGTATTATTACATATCATTATCATGCGCTATAAGCTTTAGGTTTATACCTGAAAAATTTACAATAGCGTCTAAAACACCCATTATAACTGATGTCCCGGTAGATCCAACATTGAGATCTTCTAGCAGATCTTTGAAAAGCAGGCCAAAGGATGGATCCAAAGATCGCAAAGAGAGCTGCATTTTATTATTGTATGTATTTCAATTATAGATAAGGTATATAAAATTGTTATAATAATGACAACAACAGTAATGATAATAGAAGAAAAAATGATATTTTATCGTATCTTTTGCATCTAATGGATTATTAATATTGATTGTGTAATTATAGTATATATTAATTTATAAAACATTTAATAGCTTATAAGCTATATAAATATAAATGTAAATATAAATAAAGAAATATAAATATAAATGTATCAAAAAGGAGGAGCAATATAAATAAATATACGCAGTTCAGAACATTTTAATAAAAATTGTGCATCTGACTTTAAAGTTTTCAGTACTGACGTAAAATTGTGCAAGCAGTTCTTGAAGCAGTTAGTGATAAATTGAACATATTTGCATAATGTTTATAAATACAAATGTGTACAAAGATAACATAATGATGAGGTCTAAGTTAAATGCAGATATAGTTAAACACGCACTTAACAAATATTCAAACTTATTTTTTTCAAAAATGGAGCTATACATAATAATAGATAATTAATTTAAGTTTCATGCATAAATCTTGTAACAACATTGTCAAAAATTACATTAACCAGACTGCTTCCGAGACAAGCGAACCAACCCCAGCCACCATCTAGAGCCTGTTTCGTAACATTCTTTTTCTGAATTTCTGTCATCTTTCGCACGAATCGTCCCTCATGTGATGCAGCGTGAATGGATCAGAATATTGCGAGAAGATACGATACCTGCTAAGAGAGTTATACCGCTCATTAATAATTAAATCTCATCATCACATTAGCACTAATTGCCATTGATCACTAATCGCCAAGATAGATAATGTTCACACTAACGACTTTGTCTTACTATTATACTACTGTCCGTTCTAGAGAGTGACTAAGCTCTGATTAGCACGCTATTCACTTCTTACCCCACTCGCCTCTTTTTCTACTCTTGTGGAAAAGTACACTAGACAATTCATAGAGGGGGAATTTTGTTCCAACGGAGTGGCATGTGATCGATCAGACAATCAGTTGAAAAATCAATAAAGTAGAAGATAACAGTAATATGCGTACTACACATTATTATGTAATAATACAGATAACAATTTTACAGTTATCAGGACAAAGTTAATCGCGCGGCGATTAACTTATAATATATTCGTTAAGTGGAAATAATTTCACAACACGTAAATCATTCCGTAACAGATTTTCATGATTATAGCAAATGAACGTCTTTTATGTTAATATTTAATTATATATATTTAATAGGAAATATATAAGCGAATTTTCATTAACATTAATAAGAAATTCTCAATCACATGTATACAAATATTATCCATACACGTATACACACACACACACACACATTGCATTTTCTAGTATCACCTCCGATAAAAAATGATATGCGATGAAAAAGATAATTACATAATTATATAATTATAATTGTTTGTGTATGCAATTAATTTTAAATTTTATCGAATAAATAATGTAACGTTAACGTTTAGTTTGAGTGCTTTTTTAACAATTTATAATAAAAATATTATGTTACATTATTATATATAAATATGAGTAATATAAGAAAATATTAAAGCATATTTATAGGTCCGATTTTATTACGTAAGTTTGTAATTGTTACACGCAGTTGCATCATCATGCTTAATTTTATATTACTTTCTGATGATTCTTTTAACACCACCATGAAAATTATGTGTATAATGCAACAAATACGATAAAATTTACTGTCTCTCTTGATCACAAACACTCGCTAAAGATTTAACTCTAAAATGTTCGTAATTTCCATTTCAATGCTGATTTACAACGATTACATCATCACTTTTCTCACTTCTCACTATTCGCTTAATCTATAAAACACGAGTGTTTTTGCGCGCCGTGAATGATAGATATAGATAAGTTGATTGACGCATAATCATTGACGCGCGCGTCTAAAGTGACCGCACGTGAATTCTTACAGGACTTGCCAACATTCATTGAATGGATGTACGTTACCTACATATTCAGATATTATTAGTAAGATGATAAATATAAGTCAAGCTGACCTTGACAATTCAATGTTATATTATGTAATATGATATCAATTATACCAATAGAATCTATACAATATAACACAGTTTAACATAGTTTGACGTAAATAATATCGCACATTTATTTAATGATAAAACTAATTACAACTTCGTACAAAAATTTTCTTTAATATTACTAATGCGCGTTCTGTATGTATCTATATTGTGTGTATCTATATTGTATGTATTGTATGTATAGCTATATATTGCTGTTACGTTTCTGCCAATACTATGCGCCTTGAGTTATGCAACTGGGGAATAGAAAGTGTATGCTTGATAATCATTATTCAGGTTGCGTTTAACTATCAAGATAGTTTTCCATGATATCTTATTGTTAGTTTAAGATAATTTATTATGCAAAATAGTAACAATTGTTATCAAAATAAAATGTTATTTAATTAATAAAATACAACTTGTTTAGTTATATTCGAATAATTAAATATCATTTAATGTATTATAATTAATATTTCATTATCACGTATGTGTGTGATACCGATTATATTAAGAGCTTAGTGTCGTACGTTTTACAGCGATTGTTTTTTATTTAACTTTTATCAAGAGATAGTCTGTCTTTTTAGTATCAAAAAATAAAAAAATATGACGTGAGCTGTGGCAGATGGTTTCCCAATCTTACGGTGGCAGAGACAGAGTCATAAGAGTGGTAGGTCAAACAAAGCGACATTTGGAAACATAAGGCTGACGTTAAAAAACATAGCAGTTGTAAGACTATTGTTAACAAGCATCGTATTGATAACAACCATGATTTTGATTGAACTAATGCAGAAATTTTACATTTGGGAAGGAACAATTTTAAACATGAAGTGGCTGAAATGTTTTTTATCAAGAAAAATATGAACTCTCTCAACTTATAAAAGGACACTGACAACTTGCCTCCTGTTTATGATAAGATTTTGAGAATAACAGATTGTTTGTCTCGATACCAATCCTTTGTCAGTTGCCTTGTGATTTGCATGTGTTTTCCGAATGGATTGGAAGTCCACTTTTATACTTCGATCTTTTGGTCTCAATTTTAACTTTTCACGTAACATGTAAGTTATTTTTTATCACTCTTATGTTTATTTGTATTTCATCTAATTTCGATTTCAATTTTAGTTCTTGCAATTTGACATTTTGCAACATAATGTTAAACACTTTGATTGTTTTGAATATTGAAACACTTGAAAAGGACCAAATACTGTTGGTCGAAACGTTGTGTCACTAATTAATAAAAGTTGTGCCAGTTTGGTCGAAAAATTATTGAAACTATTTATTTAAACATCCACTGGCGAAGAAATTGGAGTTATTCAATACTACTTAATTTGACTAAATCCACAAGACATGAAACATTATGGACTTTAAATCATTTTTAATCCGCTTGAGTTTGCTAAATGACCATTCTGCAGAAGCTACTGTTGCAGAAATTGTTAATAATATTCTTAAGCTAACACAAATATTTGGAAACAGGTCATCTAGTTTGTACTCTATCTAAAGTTCTATTAGATAAGCCATGAACTGTTGCAATAACGTGTAATAACGATAATTTAATTTTTCTTCTTATTCATTATATATCCTTGTATATTTAAAATAATGCTATATATTAAATCATTTCCATTCATTGTTCAAGTAAATATAAAAAATGAAGTTTACAGCAATTCAGTGAATGAAGTGAAAACGATAATTCTTGAATTTAACTGATGCATCTTATGCATCAGAAAATATTCAAGGCATTTTGTTTGCATTCTTTGCTGCTTTGTTCCGCAATTCCGTAATTGCAGATACGATGGTAATATTTCACTCTGATTTAAGGATGGGTATTTACTACGATGACATTTTGTGCGTAGATAAGGAAGCCCTCGAATTGAGAATTGTTTCTGACGTGCTGTAGTTAGTCGGAAACTGTCTACCATCGATTATCGTGTCGGCGTATCGAGATCATTGACGTTTACCTTGTTTATCTAGTGTGACGAATTCTATATTAGTAGTATAGGTAAATACTTAAATCTTATCTTTTAACCGACATAACCGGTATTAGAACGGCATAAAGCACTGTTTTGTTTTAGTTTAGTTGTTGTTGCATGATTCTGTTGGTCAGATATTAAAGGTCCATTACTTGTGAATAATAACAGAAACGCAGATAATCCTTGATTTGTAAAAATACTTCGGTTTGAAAAATGATTGTTCACACAATTATCCGTCTCATATCAATATCCAATCAATGTCAAAGCGCTGAGCAGTACAAGAATATGGTGCTGAAATGTATGTACGTTTAGTCGCCGCGTGGAAGAATAGGCAAAAGTTTGCAGAATACATTCATGTAATTTTGCTTCGTGACTATTTAAAAAATTTTCAGTTTTGTGTGTGCGTCCATACGATTAAGGGAAATATACATGTATATTGTATTGGATATAACAAAATCGGTATGTTCAATTTGCAACTCTAAAACATCAGCGCTTTGTTACGTATTCTTCTAATAATAATTTAAGATATGTGTTTTTTCGTACTTTTTATTGTGCTTCTATATTCTGTCAAAATTATGACGTTGAATATATTTGTATAAATTAGAAAAGAAATGTATAAAAATTTAGATTTGTCTAAAACTAAAAATATAATTTTTATATAATTTTTGACATATATAAATTGACTACTCTAAAATCTTATTTTAAAGATTAAAGGCGTAGCATGGCGATGACGAAAACCAACGATACAATCGATCTACCGACAGCAATCAACAAAGCTTCTAAAAATGGAAAGAAACACTCAATCACAAAAATGGAAGTGGCAACCGAAGATGATGAGATTACTTTGGAAGATTTGGCGCCAGACGGTGGCTGGGGATGGATAATTGCACTAGCGACGATACTAGTTTTTGTTAGTATAAAACCATAATAACTAGTAGATGGCATAATGCTTACTAATAAAACAAATAAATCACTATTCATTAACAAATAATATATTCGTGTACGTATTGTATGTATAATGAATGCAACAAATATCTTTAAATCGTTACATTGTCTCAGAAATTCTTTCAACATAAAAATGAATTCTATATCACATAATATTATGTAACTTATAATTTTTGTTGCTCCAGATTAGCACCATTAGCCCGACAACGTCATTCGCTATAATTTTCGGTGATTTCATCGAAGCTTCCGGACAGGCGGGGATGGCAAATAGTCTTTTCAATTCCGTCTTTATGATCACTTACTCTCTTGCCAGTAAGTGTACAATCTACAATAATTAAATTTCAAGAAAAATATTTAATTATTCTCTCATATATATTTATTGATCAATACCTAGTCCTATAAGTTTAGCAAATATATTTTATAAAATGCGCGTTTATAACGAGAATTCGCATGTGCTACTTGTATTATTTTTCTCGGGATTTTTTTCAAAAGAGTAAATATGCATTTATATTTGTACATCGATATCTACGATAAGGAGATTAAGAGTGATTCTCAAAATAAGATGCAATTTTCCACTCTTATCATCAGTCTCGCTGCATCAAGCCATTAACTTTTTACCGCAAACTTGCAGCAACTGGCGTCGACATTCTTATACGCGAGAGTATCAAAGTATTGATTTAGCACACAATATGATATTAATAATTGCCAATATGCTATTATTGCCAATATGATATTAATAATTTCTTTAAATTAAAATGTCACAATACGAGTCTAATTGCAAGTAGCTTCTAATTTAAGTAGTCTGTGAATAATGCATATATCGCTTTAATGCACTTTACTGTTAATCGTACTACAGCATGTAATTAGGTTCTTTAAACAAATTATTTACAACTGTCAGATAAGAATGCTAGCTTAACCGAAGAATGAGAATGAGCTTTTGTGATTAATGAAATGACGCTGTTATCATAAATCTAGTGTCAAGATTTTAATTATGTTGTACTGAATAAAATATCAAGTACTTTTCTTTATTAGTAAATATACTGATATAAAAATATAAATATAAAAATATAAATATAAAATATGATATAAAAATATAAATATGAATATTTGTTATAGGCTTGCTGACTAATACATTATTAAAGAGATATTCTGCAAGATCAGTGGGAATCATGGGAGCACTTCTCTTCTCGATACCAGACATTGTCCTAGCGTTTGTCAGAAATATATACGACATGGCTTTTCTATTTTTTATCCAAGGTTTCGGAACAGGTTTATTTTTTACAATCTGCAACACCATTTTCAATGCATATTTCGTGAAGAAAAGGGCAAAAGTAGAGCAATTATGATTATTATTAATTTCTATTTACTAATGCTTGAATTTTTATCTTCCTAGAACTTAGAAAAATGTCTCTTTTTTTAGGTGATGAGCGCATCACAAGTAATCATCTCGTTGGGCGGTATTGTTTATCCCTCATTGACTGAAAAGATGATGACGATGTACGGTTTTCGCGGTAAGACAAAAATGGAAATTTAAAAGATATATTACAACTAATTCTATTTATTACCTTTACTTGTTACGTTTCACTTTTTGCCATTAGGCACTGCAGCGATTATGGGCGCAATAAGTCTTAACAGTATCGTCGGCATGTCCGTAATGCATCCCGTGGAATGGCACGCTAAAAAACCAGAAGAAGTTCGCGCCGAAAGAGCGCGTAAGAAGGAACGAAAATTTCAACAACAATTGACGTTATCCAACCGTCGTTCAACGATTGGCGCTAATCACGTGTCTTCCAAGGCTAGATGGAGTAGTCTTCGTAGTCTTAAGGAAGAAAATGGCACAGACGTGTCTCTACTACTTGAAACTGTTAAGGTACTTCAATCTTAAGTCTGAAATTTCATAGATATTTATCGTTTAAATTTTAATCTTACCTAAAGTATCATATTTTTAATTATACTACTTATCGCGCTTATACTGCAACTAATGTTGTGTGTCAGCCTACTGCGTACAGAGTTGCATCAATATCAGCGATCGAGGATGAGATCCACGAGCGAACGAGATCGGAATCTATCCAGAAAAATTTAACAAGACGTATGTCAGTTGTTTCGGCGTCCAGTTTGGTCAATTTGGCGACGAGCGTTGCATTAAGTGACATACATCAACATCATCTTCATGAAAAGCAGCATAAGGAAAGGCAAGTTGATAAGGAAATCCAGGAGAAAGAAGAGAAACAAGACAATGAGGAGAAACAAGAACAAGAAGAGGAGAAAGGGTAAGCATTATTTTTATAAGCTATTTCATACATTTATGTGTAGAATTAAGTTCAATATTTCAATGGGTGGTAACGTCTTAGAATCTGTTTCTATTTGAACAATATTTCATCTTTTTATATCTATTATAATATTTGTGTTTTTTTCTATTACAAATTTTCTATTATAATTATTTGTGTAATTCTGCATCTATATCTATATATCTAATACATAATTTGATTTTATTTATTTTGTTAATGAAGCTACAAAACCGTCCTAAGAGAACTTCTGGATATGTCACTGATAAAGAATCTAGGTTTCTTAAACTTGTGCTTTGGCATCAGTTTCGTGTGCACCAGTGACTATGGGTTCTCCTCTCTTCTCCCGCTTATGATGAGTGATGCGGGATATACGAAAGGCGATGCGGCATTAGCCATCACGATTAGTGGGATAGCCGAACTGGTTTCGAGAGTTTTACTGACAATGTTTACGTTAATAGTGGACGTAAAGGCTAAGTATTTGTTCTTCGGAGCTATGATCTTTATGGGATTTGCAAGAACAGGTGAATATTCTTACGTATAAATAATCTAGTAACAACAACCCAGATAGCAAAATCTGAGCAAACAAATTTCGAGCAGTGCTTGCTACAAACTTTTGATACCAGAATGGCAACAAATTTGAAGCAAGATTTGTTTTCTGGAATTATGTTGTCAAATTGCTGCCAGAAGTGTGACAGAGCCTGCTGTCAAGCAACACGAGCAGATTTACAGCAAAAACCGCGCAAAGCCTGCGCTCATACCTGGCAACAGATTGGCTCCAGAAACCGAGCAGGGTCTGCGTGCAAAACTTGAGAGCAGATTGATAGCAAACACTGAGCAGACGTTGCACCCAATCAGCTGTTTAAATGGCTTTTATATATGATCTATTATTGTATATTGCTATATTAATAGTTTTCTTTATTCTGAAGAAGAAATGTGGAAAAAAAATTACATAATTCGATAAAATTTATATTTCATTAATTTAATTTTATTAATTAAATAATATTAATGTTATTTATACAATTTATATAAAATTAAAATCAATCTGCTCTCAATCTGATAGTTTTAGAAGACGTCTTACCGGTAAAAAATGTTGTATGTATATCCATGAAGAATTGAATATACTTGTACAAGATTATACATAATCTGTGTAGAAAATATATAATTATAAATGATAAAGTATAGAACGTTATATATATTTATATATAAATGCAATAACTGCTACATATAAGATGCGCACTTTGCATACTTATATATATAACGTTACAATGTTTTATATATAATTATATATGGATCTGTATTTGTCTAATATATAATTATATATAAGTCTTATGCATCATGTATAAATATACATAAACACAAGTATGATTCAGATGCATTCATATATAATTGTATATGATTCTATATAAACTAGGAATATGCGTTTTCGCTCCGCACCGCTATGTGGTGCACACGTCGAGTTCTTACTCAACGTTGAGATTTAGCCTGACAGTTATATAATAAAGTTAATATACACGCCTTGGCATATTAATTTTTTTGAGAATTGTTGAGCTTGCGGCACAGAGACTCCCATAGACGTCCATGTAGTTCACGCACGCAAGCAATTTGAAGTTCGAATAATTCAGACTTCAGATTACAATAAATAATATATTTTACTACTTACATATCTTTAATAATATACAAATTATATATCATATCCATTTATATATAAGCATATCTATTTATATATGGACAAAAATGATATATAATTTTGTATAACCAGTTTTGTCTGATAATATATAAAAAATTTTTTACCGGGTTATAAGAATATAAGACGTCTTTTAATGTTATCTGGAAAGTTTTGCGCGCAGATCCTGCTCGGTTTCTGGCGCCAATCTGCTGCCAAGTTATGAGCGCAGACTCTGCGCGGTTTTTGCTGCAAATCTGCTGCTATTGCCTGCCAGCAGACTCTGTCGCCAAAACACAAGCTGAATGCGGACACAGATGGCTACGGTTTTGGTATGGGTTTTTGATCAAATTTGCTACCAATCTGCGCGCAGTCTGCGATCAATTTGCTTACTGGGAATGTTTTAGATTTTTGAGATTCAATTTTTATAATAAACATGTAGCAAACAATATGCGATATTTGAAATCTCTACTAGGGAGTGAATTACATATTAAAAACCATTGTCACTAATTTTCAGTTAAAATAATATTATAATACAATAATAATAATATAATAATACTATAATAAAAATAAAAATGTTACAGGCTTTTTATTATGTGAACATACGCTTGTGGGTGTATTAATTATGACAGCGATAATTGGTACTGTGCGATCGTGGTTGATAGTTCCGCAGCCTCTAGTCATCATTGAAGATATACGTATAGAACAATTTGCCTCAGCTTATGGCATCTTCGCTGTTATCAGCGGTTTAGTGACCATAATCTTCGGCGCTATTGTAGGTAAGATTCAAAAGATTCAAACAATTACAACAGTATTGAATACAATTTTCGACACACAATAATTACACACGTATATTGATTCTATTGCATTTTCTTGCAGGATTTATTAAGGATTGGACTAATAGCTATAAGATTTATCAAGTCTCTCTGCTAGTATTAAATTGTGCGTTTATTATACCTTGGGCTTTGCAATTTATCTTTATAGATCTTAAAAAATGGCGAACACAACGAATGCAAAAAATCAGTGCAAATTCCTTATCTAACAATCATCAATGGATGTAAAAAAATGCCGAGAGGTATATGTAAATATACATCTATATAAATGCTTATTTAATTCAATTTTGTGCATAACGAAAATTCCATGCATGAAGTATTATAATAATAGAAAAGAATTATATTTCTGCTCTTTTTTTATGTGTACCAACACCGTTGGATATTTTTAATGTATATATTTGAAATTATACGTATATTTAACATTATGATTAATATGTTCTCTGTTTGTATAAAATGAACTTTTTATATTTTATAGGACATATTGAATTTTTTGTATATATAAATAATTATATGATAATTATTTATTTTTGGAAAAGTAGCTTAGTATAATTTTAATATATATGCTATACATTATATTTTTATAGGATATTTTATAGGATATGTTACTAATACTATAAATAAAATGAGTAAGTGCCTCATTATCAATACCTCTTTATTAGTACTGTAAATAAGATAAATAGTCCAGTTGGCAAATGTTAAGATTTGGAACGGTCTCACCAAAAAGTTTTAATCGTTGTTTATTACAAAAGAAACTCGCTCGTTGTTTATTACAAAATTATGACCAATTAAAATCGGAGCGCGCGGAAATCGCCACTAATCTTACCATTTACCATCCAGTTTCTTCAAGATCAGTTTTTAACACAAAAAAGGCCGTATATTTCTTGCCTACAAGTAAATTTAAGTATTGAGTAGACTGGAAAGTACGTGCCAATTTTATTAACAAAATTCATTAAGAATTATATTACAAATTAACACAAAGTTTTGCATTTAAATTTTGCAAAAAACAAATAGGGGCACGGACTTTCCAGTCAACTCAATACATATGTACAATACAAGATATATGCACTTACATACCATCCTCTTTTATAACTTAAATTTAATGTAGAAAAATTGTAAACGTTACAAGAAATAAAAATGATAATGAATTATCTTCAGACATTTAAACAAACATGTACAAGAATCTGATATCATAGTATAATAATATAATATAAAGAAACGCGTACAGCACAAAAGTAACGTTGCTGCAATGTTGCCGCAAGTATTGTGCATTGTATAGGAAAACATCAAACGAAATATACTCAAAGATATATTCTTTTACATATGTGCGATTTTTATTTCCGTAGATAAAGGAACGTTTCTTATTGTCCTGGTGTAAAAGACATTGGTTTGCGTGGTTCAATTTTGATATTGAACCCGTCTTCTCTTTTTAGAATAATATCAGCTCGTAGTTCGAATTCATTGTCTGATTTGTCGGATATGATACGATAGTTTCTCAATATTGTTGACAACAGAACCTTCAATTTCAGCATGGCAAATTTCCGTCCCACGCATGACCTTAAAAAATAATTGATTATCAGCACATAAATAACATATCGTGATATCTGTGATAAAAACATTATTTGTGGAATGTCCACGATATGCTCATATTTCAAGAACAAATGTCTATTAAACGTAAGCATAACTTGGCTCTCATAGCTTCAAAGGAGCCATATTAAATACCTCGGTCCAGCACTGAACGGAATATAAGCATAGTAATGTCTGTTTTGCATTTTTTCTGGTAAAAAGTTGTCTGGATCAAATACATATGGGTTCCTATAATATTTCTCTAAATGGTGAGTTATGTATGGAGCAAGTAGTATTTCGGCATTCTTTGGAATGACGTAATTGCCTGTTACTGTTAAATAAACAAGATTAAAGACATTAAAAATCTTGTTATATTTATTTACTTATATAATTATTTTACTTGTTATAATTATTTACGAAAGATTAAAGTACGGACTTCTTTGATTTTAATACAGGCTAGAATTCGATGTCTAAGTCACTAAGTAATGTTTTCATTATTATAAAATTTTATGTGTGTATTTGTGCAACTTAAATTTATGCAATATAAAACACTGCATAGATTACAAAACGATTATATATGATGTATGTGCATGCATGCATGCGTCGATTGTATATTAATATCGATTTTAACGGGTGAGCTTACCTATTTTCACGTTTTCAGTAAGACGTCTAGCAATTATAGGTACTGGCGGGAAGTGTCTTAAGGCTTCCAAAATTACTCTTTCAAGATACTTCATTTCCAAAGTATCCTGGAAAGTACATTGCCTATCACTGTCGCCAAAAATTGAGTCTACTTCCTCATGCACGCGAGCCTGCACAATGAAAAATATTAAACTAAAAAATGCAAAATCAAATTGTAATTAGAATTGATGTACTGAATAATGTCAATTTCTATAAGACATACGACAGTGAATTAATATCGCAGATTGCAACGAGCGGTGCGTTTCATTAAATTATCATTGTAATTTTAACAAAAATAATGAATGTGGTATAAAAATTGATGATTTATTAAAATACAATTAATGATAAAAAATTGTTCATAAAATTATGTGCCATACTATCAAAATAAATGGTAAGTATAAAATAGATCCTAAACTACATGGCAAAAGTTGCAGAAATATATATATATATATATATCAGGTATATCAAAATTTTAATATAAATTGTTATGTTAAAAACAAATTGAACAAGTGTATTATAGTATCATATTTATTTTTAATGATATAACGATTTAATTTATGTAAAACTATTTAATTCTTGCTATTATAGCTATTCTGGGATACAATTTTACGGAAACCATGAAAACGAAAATTCTTTAAACGATTATCTGAAAGTTTCCAATAAATATATCCTAAGAAAATGGCAGTTTATGGCGTGAAGAAACCTGAAAATCGATGAGATTTAATCTTTTTCCTCGCTTTAAAATAACTGCTATATATATATTTTTACATATACAAATTATTCTGTACAGGTCAAGTAGTTGTTAAAAATTTACCTGAATATCCGGACGACTTCCTAAGACACAAAGTGTGAAACTCGAACCAGCTGCAGTGGTATCATGACCCTGTAAAAAATTGACTTTGTCAATGAATTTTGTCACTCAAGATAAATATCATGCAAGTTTAACTTAGCATGATAATGCATAATGCATACTCATGTGACGGGATTTTTAACAGCAAGTACAGAGCTAAATTAAAATTGATCGCGTGTGTGTCTAACTTCATTTCATCATAAGATTGAGTTCATTGTTGCAAGATTGAGATTGGAACACTATCATTATACCTCAAACATGATAGTGTTTACTTCGTCCCAAACCTCCTGGTCGGTCATTTGTCCAGTCATCTTTTTTAATATTAACATTGTCTCCAGAAAAGCGTGTCGCTTCTTATCACCTGTATCATTCTCATCGATATCATCGAGGTCATCTCTTACGTAATGGAATTTCATGTGATTATCGCCATTGTTCCCAGTATTCTTCGTATCTTTAACTGCGTCTGTACTTTTCGTCAACTTGTCACTTTGCGTTTCTTTTTGCTCGTTTTGCTGAGCATTTCTGAGCTGCTCGTCAACGGCTTTCGATTTCTTTTCAATCACACGATTCGTTACTGTATGGATAGTCTTGAGTAGTTTTTTTTGTAGTTTAGATAGTTTAAAGAAGCTGAAGGTCTTGTCAAAAAATAACAATATGTCAAAATGCCTACGATGTGTGATGTCGCTCATCCTGTGTAACATAATTCGAACAATGATGATTGATTTTTGCATAACAAACGTAATTCAGTGAAATATAATAGATGTATTTTAAGAAAAAGAATCATACTCCATCACGGCCTTGGCAAACTCGTGTCCAGTGCTTTGTCCTGGTTCTAATGGGACTCCCATCGCCGTTTCCGTCAAGATATCGACCGTCGTAGCTGATAGATAATCATGGCAATCAAACTCTTTTCCTACTTCTTTAGTAAGCCGTTTTACGAGACTTATGCTATTCTCATAAAACAGAGGAACAAATGACTTTAGGATGCTTATGTGAAATGTGGGCGCTATTATCTTCCTATGTCTGCGCCATTTCTCGCCTTCATTTATTAGCAGACCATCTCCGAGCCATGGTTTGAAAAATCTACACAATAGGGGAATTTCGAACAAGACTTTAATATTTCACAATAAAATTTGTAAAATACAATGATATAAGAATAAATTTATATGAAAGCTCGGTATTTTAATTTTTTACCGATATGATTCGGCTTTGTTAATGTGCACAGAGCTACTCAGGATTATTTCCAAGTCTTGTGGATCTGCCAAAGCGACACATTTCCTGTGTCCTAAGTACATTCCTATTACCGGTCCGTATTGATTCACCAATTCCATACACCTTAGAAATATAAGTCTTGAGGATATTCCTAAAGTTAGTAACGAATGGCCTATAATAGGCAAGGATGGTGGCCCTAAAGAAGAAAATTTATTGATTGAAAATTTATTACGGATAAAATAAGATATGATTTGTTTAAATCAAATTGAATTGAAACTTCGTTAAAATCACAGTGTAAGAAAATAGTAACATTTATGAAAGGAATAATATTTAATAAATCAGGAAACAGTAAATAGTTTTTTGGTAAACCTGGTAGCTTTTTAATAAGGCGATGTCCTTCAGAATGTATTTCGATGTAATAATACAATGCAGCTAATACAGCAATGAATCCAAGCAACACAGAATAAATCGAGGTTGTTAAATATGATGTTTCCTCCATTACCACAGCCACATCCATCGTTGAGAGCGAAAGATTGGGAACAGTCACAATCCTCAAATCTCTCGTACTCGCTAATAGAATGATCACGTTAAACCGTATATATCAGTTATTTCTCGTATAGCTACACTTTGAATAGAAATATACACACTTCTCGTATTGTCCTCGGCGAAAAAATGCGTTAATGATTATCGCGTTCTTACTATTTTAGAGACGACGAATAGCAGCGTTCTAAACCACTCATAGTAGTGGCCGATAATTTATAAAGCAGAAATCTTGCATTTTTTCTATTGTTTCCTCCTTTCAACTAGCCTTGTTCACTTTATTTGCATGTTGCTTATCGCAAATCAGATATAGCACCTATTTGAGTGCAAATTGATTCAATATGCATCCATTATTATGATATTATTTTTTATGCGGCGCGATGAACATGCAGAAACATTGAATAAATATTTCCGTACAAGATTTTAATATAGCAAATATATTGCAATATTATTGTATTATTATAAAAGTACAGCAACATTAAAACTTTCCTTTAAAATAATTGTAGTTTAACGTGACAAATAAAATTAAATTAAATATTCCGTACATAATACATTTATACTGCGATACAACATTTGTAACTATTGTAATCTTGATTGATGTTTAGGTATCAGCATTTTCGTTTTCAAATGATCTTAAGAATTTTTATTATTTTTTTATTAACGAATGATATGCGAGATTTAACCCTCGCAATATGGATAATCGTGCAGCAACGCGACAGATGAATGCCGGCTTATATTGACCCAGAGCGAAAACTTACACATACACATTTTAAAAGGTTTTTTATTGATTTTTTCCATTATTATGTTCTCGAAGTAATATGCTAGATAAAAAGTACATGATAATGATAGGAGATAATTAAATATATTAAATGTACGTATATGCATGTATAATATTTATTATACACTGAAATATGTTAGATACATATTACATGTCACACAGCCCAAAATAATCTGTTGATCGAGAATCAAGACATTTTATCGCGCAATATCTGGTTTGTTTTGAATAAAGATGGCTTTGATTATTAGCATAACAAGGAGTC
The DNA here is from genome assembly GCF_003672135.1 of Ooceraea biroi. Taxonomy (NCBI): domain Eukaryota; kingdom Metazoa; phylum Arthropoda; class Insecta; order Hymenoptera; family Formicidae; genus Ooceraea; species Ooceraea biroi. The sequence goes on from NC_039515.1 coordinate 3,133,911, forward strand.
ATCGTTATACGTAGATCTTATATGAATATTTATCATCTCACAATAAGTGTCATCTCACCTTTAATAAGCATAAGTGTCACCTTTAAAGTAAAAGGTATTGTGGAGTATTAAAATTACAAATGGATGTGCGTAATTAGCGAAATGTATTTTAAATATTCCTTATAAAGATATATAAAGTACAAGAACATAAAATATTTGTTCTAGGCTTAATCAAGGCACTATTATTTACAGAAATGCGTAGATATTGTACTATTAGTGTTAGAATATTGTTTAGATCTATCATTTACAATGAGTAAATTAATTCTAAAACAACACTTGACGTATTACAGTAATACTTTAATTCTGCACAAGAAGCATATAACAATTTCAGTTTTTAAGTTGCGTTTTACTGTACATGATAGTTTTTCTATGTTCGCAGAATTAAAGAAGATACTATCCATTTTTTTATAAATGTTAATAATTAGTAATGACGGTTGGGAAAGGGGAGGGGACTTGATCGCACTAGATTTGTTTCAGAATTAAGGCACATGAACGTACGTATTAATATAAATATACTGTAAAATGCTTTCCTAAAATTGTATAAAATCATTAACAAATATTTGACTTTGTCATTTGATTGCCGCAATATTATGTCTATTTAAGTAATTACTTTTATTATTAAATAAGTCGTAGTACCGTAAATAGGTAGTACATTTTCGTGTTTAAAAATGTAATAGCAATTTACATTATTTGTGTTGTTAAATATTTCATCAAAAATTTCTAATACAAAATATAATCGTAAATATTAATACGATTTGTATTTCTTCGGTCGATTAAGGCACTTTCATTTACAACTGTTTTGATTGTATCTCGCAGCATTAAATATATGCACACATTTCTATAAAGGGTGTATAAGAAAGTAGGATCAAATATGAATCACATATGAATAAAAGGAAATTATCATTCCGATAGATAGACTTATATGTATCATCTACAATAAAAATAATGCATATATATTTTTTCTCTGCATTAGTCTTGGCATAATAGAAAGATAAATATTGTATTTATTAAATTAATATTAAATTAATATTGAGAAAAAAAGTTCATTATATAATATTATTTACATAATTTTCTTTTTATGTTATCTCTTTGGCGATTGATCTTACTTTTTGATACACCCCTATGTATATATATGTATATAGTCGTTTCGTTTTAACAGATTCATCGCCACGCATGTTTTAATTGACTTTTTGCTCATATCATCTGCATTATTACAATTTACCATCCATACAATCCTTTTCCATAATTTTAATAAATAAAGATTATGTGTAGCTTACACATACACAGTGTCCGTTATGCTTTTCTGTTGCTATTAAATAATTATCATCTTGCAAATATAAGTAATTACATGTTATAATATAATCTTTTTTAATAAAAATAATTTAAATTTCATTACAGCCAATCTTTGTCAATTTTTCTATGTCATATTTTGTCTTTTAAGCAGTATATTTTTAAATATACTGCTTTATTTTATTGCATTCGATCATTGATAACCATGGCGGTGAATGTGTTAATATTACCTTGGATATACATAACATATTAAATTAAACACACCGCATAATAAATATGTTACAAACATATCTTTTTAAAGATCTTTTTAAATATAAGAGCTTCACGTTTTAATTATTGAACCTTAGACGCTATAAAAATTGAATAAAATATTATGTCAACGATAGATGATATTTGTACAACAAGAATTCCATTTTGTATTATATAAAAAATTATAAATATTCATCGTAACTACCATAATTTTATAGTCTCGTGTGTGACAAACAGTTTTATATAAATATAATTAATCCCGTGATATTATTATTAACTTAATTACTCGATTTGATATAGATATTAATAAATACTTTTCGGAAGCGCGACTCGTCATTGCTAAAGAGAAATTATTAAATTATCCCTTTCAGTTGTCTTTAAAATAACTGATTGGTACAATGTGATACAGAGATTGTCTATAAATATTGTTATTAATTCCAATTTGTATAATTAAGCTATTTACGGGTACATGATATATAATCTAAAATGGAATTTTATAAAGTATAATACAAATAATTAATATTTTTTCTAAGGATAATACGATGTGATGTCAAGATTCAATATTTTTTAAATAAATATATTATCCTTATTAAGTAAGGATATAACATTTATGAGCTTCACTTCATTGATAATCTGAAAGACAAAACAATAAGTCGGTTTGCTCGGCGTCCAAATAGCAGTGATGGTAAGTACAATTCTTAAGATTGATTATTGCTTGATTAATTATTATATGCATATATGTACATAGTTTCTCAGATCTCACGTAACACCTGCTAAAAGCATAATTGTGAGATTCTTTGGAGAGAAAATTCCTGACACCAAAATCTCGAAACTATGATAGTTTTTAAGTGGGAAATGTTTAGAGACAGTAAATCACATATAATGAAAGTCTTTCCAAAACTTTAATTATTAATATCAATTTTAACTGTTTTCCATATCAAGAATGTCATTTGTTCTATGACACCTTCGCTACTATGCGTTATATCGTGTCAGTGTGCGAAGTGTAAATAATGTAATTGTTCAAAATTCCGATTTGAAAATTATTATAGTTTCAATACGTTTGGTATTAGGAATTTTATCTCTAATGATCTCAGAAATATGCTATTAACAGATAATGCGTTAGATCTAGGACACCCTGTAGATACACATTTTCGTCATTATATTTTCGAAAGTAAGTCTTCATTTTTAAATTCTTGGTGAGATCATTTGAAATTCCATCGAAGCCTTATAGTATACATTGGACTACGAATTGTTGTGGGTAGACCTTCTCTAACTGGAATCTGTAACTGAAAGAAATCACAAAGAAATATTAGCATTTTGCAGTATCTTTAGTTTTACCTATATTAAATTGTTTTTATCATTTTTATCATAAACGTTTCCGCATTTTTCACTAAATTAAAATGATTATTTTTATATGTATTGCAGAATCCTGCAGATCGCAAAAGCTGTAAATACTCATCGAAGATTTATATCGAGAAAAGACAGTTTCTGTCACAATTTCAATGATCCTGTAAGAAAGTAAGGGGAAGGAGAAGAATCCCGTACATCCTCTGAATCCTTTGTCCCCTCTCACTATTGTGCATCGTATCGTACATTCTCCGCTTTTACCTGAATCGGGAAAGAATAAATTCGCAAAAGGAAGAATGAATCGCGCGGATGTCCTGTAAATTTCGGATACATCGTGGGAAAAACGTATGTTCAAATAATATGGCAAATCTTCATCCTTCTGGCAGGAAATTTCCGGAAAAAGAGAAGCAAAATAATTTTGTCGTATGTACATCGTCGTACATACATACATACGTGTAAATGTGAAAAATTTTTACTTTTGATTACCTACATATGGCGAATTAAGAAATTTAATGACTTAGAAGGTAAAATTTATAATATTGCATTATAACATATATTTGTCCCGACTTTTTAGTGTTTTTAATAACGGCTTTATGTTACAACCCAATACTTATTATAACAGTATTTTATAGCAATATCGTATATTCGTTTTAAAGTCTCAGCGGTCCCTTAAAAAATTCCGTAAAAAATATCACTTTTTCTTTTCCTAATCGCAAAGATGGCAATTAAAAAAGAAAATTTAAAGAGAGCGGTGTGTGGTATGTGTAGTGGCGATAGATAAATTAGATGACCTGTCATGCGCGCGCCGCTTTCTCAAGATCTTAAGAACCGACATGAAGAGTCTTTGGCTAAGTGTTCGTTCTTTCCAAATCTGGAAACCCTTAAGTTTCTTTGCTGCACCTAACGCATATCAAATGAAGAGAAGAAATATGTACCTTAAACTTTGCTATTGGATATCTTCGATATTTCCCGAAAATATGTTTCATCATGCAAATATTTATTTAATATATAAATATCTTATTCGTCGTAGTGCTATTAAAAAATACAAATATCTATAAATTATATATATTTTCATAATTAAGCCGCAGAGATGAGACTACTTTGAAAAACAGAAAATTTAGTAGTACTGAAATTAACACTGAACGGCCGTTTTAAAATCGTCGCATTGCCATGCTGGTAATGTTTATTGATAAGATAACCAACATGCGGGTTCTACCAGCATAATTGTTCGTTCGATTCTTTGTTTCACGTGCTAAATGTCCGTAGAATAAGTCAAAAGCACAAAATGACTAATGATTATGATAGACACTTTTCTACAGTGCAGTTTGTGCTAACTCACTGCGATCAGTTATTTTATTTTAAGATGCTTTCAAGGATAAATATCAGAAAATAAATATCGACATTTTCTTTTTCAATGAATAGTAAAAAGAAAATAAAATTCTGTTAAATAAAAAATTATACCTTATCTGGAAAAATTTGCTTATTTTATTGCAAGATATGTTATCATACATAAGGATAAAAAATTTCCCCTCATCTTGTCTGCGAAATGTAATTCGAATAACGGAGGGGGAAGCTATTTTTGCCTCTTTCCTGTTTTAATAAAGTCAATTTATAAATTCCTTCCGACATTTGAAAAGGTTCAAGAAAGATTCTTACAATTACAAATACCTTACAAATACCTTACGAATACCTACGTGCCTGCGAGAGGGCTGTATTTTGCAGCACATTTAATTCTTATAATACATTTCAATTACTGAAGCAAGTCGTGATCATTATGTAACTCTTAATCCGCGGCTTTCCGGCTGCTCTGATATATATTCTTACCGAGAATGTCCCGTGTTCAATGCAAAGTTACTTCGATTAATAGTCTTCATTATCATGGATTATTCCACATTTAATTCGCGCAACGCATTTCCGTTATTGCTGTAATACGTTACCCAAAAAGGAAATTTAATTGGGTTTGCCCACAGCTCAGTTGGAAGAATGTCGAAGTCGGATTCAGGCTTCTCATGAATTAACACGGGGTTAAGGTCTGAGCCTGTGCTCTTCATGGTGTTGTCCTCGCGCGAGGGACGAGTTAAAAGCGAGAAAAAGGAACCGGCATAGCGGTCGCACGCACCAATATATGTGTGACCGGGAGCCAAGTAAGGAATTTATTAAATTAATTTGACGCGACGACGCATCTCGTAAACTCCGCAGATGACCTCACTTTATAATTGTCGAGAATTACTTGCTGGCCGCCTCATTTCAGGCTCTCGTGCGAGGCTCATTGCTCCTTTTGTTTCTGGCCGCGCCGACATGTTTCTATACGTAACAATCTACTGCAGAAACGAGAAACAACTTATTTCCTGAGAGACACTGTGCTGAGAAAATAGACAAAATTCGATAGTTTAACTATGAACGTACATACATGTATATGGATGTGTTTGAATAAATTCAATATTTTATAAATAATGTATCTTTATTTCAGAAAGAGAAGATTTTAAGAAACTTGGAGAACAACACACCATTTTTATATGTATTTATCTCATATGTTAGTTTATCTTGTTTAACTGTTTTACCGTTTTGTAAAACTATAAAAATTTTGTAAGATAAAATTGGAAAATAAAGATTTTATTAATATTAAAAAATTGGCTTTACTTATGGTAGATCATAATATCAATATCACGATATGCCAATATTTTATCAAATAAAATGTTTTAGTGACAGAATAATTATTGTAAAAGCAAAATTTTACGTGTCAAGAGGCTTTTTAAATCGTCATGCCGTGCACATGTTAGCGATAACAGCGGCAGCAATGCAACTTCCGCCGCCCTTTGGTCGATTTAACGTATATGCGGCCAGCGCTACATGTCGGCCTGTATACATGGCACGTGGACGCTACGCACGTTTCTAAGGAAACCGCGACTTCTATTTGTGGCGCGGTAACTGAGACCGCTCGCCAGCTGATTTTTTTTCTGTACTGCAACCGCGCAACGGAATCGAATGTATCGATTTTCGCTTACAACTTTATTTCACTTTTTAAGCTACTTTTATTGTTACTTTAGATATTTCTTCTGTTATTACTTTAAATTATTTTTATAATTGATATTTATTGCGAATAGTCTATATACAATTCATTATAAAATTTAGGACGGAAATTTAGCTATTTTATACGTATACTTTATCTAACACATTAGAAGGCTCGATGCTTTTTTTTATTTTCAGATGATGCATCTTCGAATCGAATAAACATTTGTTTATCATGTCACAAAATTAAGAAAAATACAATTAATTAGATTAAAATTTTTTTATTTTTCTTTCATTTTTATCATTTCTGAAGTTTATACTAACTTTTCTTGATTTTTCTTGATAAGCTCTTAAAGAGTCAGTTTTAGTTTTAAAGTATTAAAAGCAATACGTATGGCCTTTTTTGCTTTCACGTAGGCGTCGATTTCGAATCTAAAATTCTTTTAAGTGGATCTGGAAAAAATTGGTCCTAAGGCAAGCATATGTTAGATATTCCCTGGGGATTGATGAACAGCAATTGGAAACCAAGAAGATTGAGGAAGGTCTGGTTGCGAGATATTTCAAGGAGAATATCCAACATATGGCTAGACGTTCCGCCACTTCCGTTCGCGGTTGCACGCTTTTAAAATGACTGCATCACGATCCACCACCAGCCATGTGTCTCCCAAATTGCATACTATAGACCGTTAAGATTGCTCTGACCTTCGATGCATAAGGTTTTAACAGCAAAGACGCAACAGAAAAAACTGAACTTTCTCCAAAGAGAAATCTAGATTTCAATTTCAATATACAAATTATTATTATTATGATATAATAAATGATACAAAGTTTTGTCGAAGTATGTTTGCCATTATTGACAATGATATCATGACATATAATATTATATTAGTTACATATGAATATGTGATATATAATTGTTGAAGAGGGAAGACAATTCTTTTACAATAACGTATAATAAATTACGATGTGCTTTTCATCAGAAAGATACATCCGTTGCTCATAAAGCCTCTGAAACCCTCTGAAGGGGGTATTCTACGACAAAAAATGTAAAAGAGAGAGGATCGCGACACCCAAGTGTCACGTCGGCACGTACTTCGCAAAGTGGTCGATGCGTAAAGTTTATTTTCGAGCTCGACGCCGACGTAGCACGTGTTCGAGGCGAAGCGTTGCCGAACACGAGTTTCCACTTGACGATGCTTCCGCGACGCGGGTATCACGTGTGCATCCTGGACGCATCAAGAACACAACTCGCGAACACGTCCGACGAGACATCGTCACCCTCCTCATTGCTTATTTGTCATGTTTGCCGAACACTTTCTATTCTTTTCGCGATCATCGTTTAAATCTTTAGCATAAATTAAATAATTACTTTTTTATTCGTTTGCGATAGTTAAAACAAGGGAGGAATAGCCTATTATAATATTGTAATAAAATGCAATTAAAAATTTGTTAAAATCATGTTGCGTTAAATAATGTTAAGAATTTTTTTCTATTTTTCTATTTATAATTTGCTGGTTAATTTGAAGATTTGAAGAATCTCCAAATCCGCCAACTTGAATATTTGAAGTTCATGAAACGGAGGGACTCACCTAGAATTACACGTGCGTCAGCCGTTGTGTGTGCTGTTGGTGAACGAATCTGCCTTGTTCCTGTTCCCACCAGCTGACGACGTCCATGAATTCCCCCGTCTCGGTGATCTCCTGTTTGTAATAAAGAGCCCCGGAAAAAGTCTCTGGACTGGTAGCGTAGACAGTAGTCGCACCTTCTTCGCTGTCCCCGGTGCCGCTATAAGGTGACAAAATTTGTGGTTCCAGATTCTCTTCGTTTTGAGCATAGTACTCTGATGGCGGCGACGTCACGGAATTCGGTGAAAGTCTCGAGAAGTTCTGTCCACCGACCATGGTACGCGGCTCTAGATTTTCTTCGTCTCCCACTGACGATGCGTAATAATCATGCGGGGATGATATAGTTGTCCGATTAGGGGATAATCTAAGAAGAAGAAAAGAAAATTAATATAATTAAAAAAGGGTATGTTTAATTTCTGCATTATGTGATTTAATAGAAATAAAGTTAAATAAAGTTAAACTACAAAATCGTAGTTATGCAGGTGTGTTCTCGCGTATCTTGTAAAACAAGGCTAAAGTTTCAGATTTTAGACTGTTTAGTTTTATTTAATTAATTTTAGTTTAATATTTTTACTTGCATGCGTCTATCAGCCTCAGTTTAATATCCAGCGTTTACCTCGACAACGTGATTTTCGATTTCGCATTATTCCCTTCCTCTTCCTCGTCCAGTTGTTCCCCTTCCTCGTCTTCCGCAGCTAGTGCATCGTCCTCGAGAACAAGCCTCTCGCCGGAACCATTGTGGCTCGAGGAGATGACGCTGTTAGTTGGCGAAGGAGCGCATTGTGCGGCGATTACGGTCTTGGAATCGTATTCGACACCGTCAGCTTCCGCCAGGAGCCTCTGAAGACCTCTGATGTACTCGACCGCCATTCTGAGGGTCTCCACCTTCGACAGCTTCTTACCCCTATCTCCGTAACCCGCGGCGATGTGGCTCGGAATGTGCTGTCGTAACGTGGCAAATCCGTTATTTACCTGCTTCACGCGATTCCTCTCCCTGGCGTTCCTTCGAGCAACGGCAACTGGCGGCGGCTGACCATTTTTACCGTGCTTTTTTAATCTCGAGGGATCGTAAGGAGGTAACACCGTCGCAGAATTTGTTGCGTTACTGCTGTTGCTGCTGTTTTTCGGGACTATCAGCGGCTGATTGCCGATAATGTTGTTCTCGTTATCTTGCAACGTTCGCAGCAGCATCAATTGCTCCTGATCGTTGCCGTTTATCTGTACCCTGTTGCAAAACACCGTTACCCCCATCGCCATCGTGTCGTCGTTTTAACGAGTGTTTTCTTACTCTTACAGGTTGTTCGTCCAATTTATGGATCAGCGTGAATCTTGAAGGATGCGTAAATTATCATCGAAGTTACGCAATTTTGTCTTAGCTGGAAAAAAATATGTACCGAAAAATTCAATATTTCAAGCGGTTTTAAAAAACAATTAATCGCATACTATTAAAGATTAATAATAAGCATTTTATTTTAGTAAAATATCTTCCATGACGGAAATCTTGTTTTGTATTATATAATCCTTTGTCAAATAATTTTTACAACCGTATTAAAATAAACGGCTTATGTTAAGTGGTAATGCCAACCAATCGATAAATACTAATGTTTATTGAGGATATATTTAACTGGCAGAGTTATAGATAAAATACATCGTCTTGTCAGATACTAAAACGGTTATTGGTGCAGAGCATTGGAGGACGCGACGATTGAGTATCAATTTGTATCTAGGTCAAATCTGTCTCTCGTGACAAAGTAACATGGAGCTTTTTTATAAGAATTTAAAGCGGCTATTTATACACATAATTTTTTCTTTTTTAAATACTTATTTGCGAAAAAATAATGTATGTCTAGTATTTTATTTTGTATAGATTACTTTTACTTTTTTACAGCTACTAATTGACTAATCGTCCATTGTTAATCAAACTATTTGAAAATAGGAATGTGAGAACGTTTCGTTGCAGGTCTTTTGCAAGTGCCTATAACTTCTTCCTCCACTAAACCACGAAGCTGATGACCCAAACCGAGATCTAATTGTCTCGCTGCCGGTCGCCGCGGCTTAAGTAAAGCATGAGGTCAGCGTCTATTCTTCTCTGTGACGGTCGTCGACTCCTCAGAAACTATTATCCAGATCAGTCAAAACAAATCTTTACGCGAATTGTTGATACATTTCTAATAGAGCAATCCTTTTTTGCATTCTTTTTTCTGCCTAATGTCTTCGCGCGCCGAAAATTCGATCCGAGGATGAACAATTTATTTTCACTTGATCACCGAATCAAATTGCAAGCCATAATATCAATTCTCTTCATGAAACTTTGAATGAAAATGATAAAATAATCTAGTTTATCTTTTAGTTTAAACTACATCTTAAAATAACTTATTTATATAATTTTGCTGCTGTACTGAGGCATTATTAAGCAAGCGATAACAAATGTGGAATTTTTAATGTTTAATATATCCTCCTAGTGTTAGATGCTTACCGAATATCAAGATGACTTCTGCTGAAGATAGTGCAATGTAATCTTTTCCATGAAGATAAAGACGAAGATCTTTTGAGTTCGTGCAGGGTCCATTCGATTTTCAAATGTCTTTACGTATAGAATAACACTTCCGATGCAAGGCAAGAAATCTCACTAGATAAAGGCACTTAAGTTGCAACAATTCAATCGGTTTTACTCATCGATACTTTTTACGCGATACTATCAATTGGCACACATTCTCGTATTTTATCAGAACGTTGATCTACATGTTGCGCATGTAGCAAGCACTCATGATCCAGATTCCAACCGCGAACTTGTTCTGGACAACAATAACGTCACCAACAATAATAACGAAACTGTGTCATCCACTCGAAATCATTCATGTTGGAAACGTCATACGCGTGTAGACATTCGATCGATTAATATTAATTCAGCGGCCAGACGATTGATGACTGGGGGCTTACTTCTAAACTTTCTTAGCACATCGTTCAACAGTCACATAAAGGTTGTCAAAATCAATCTGTTTGGTGTTCTAAACTATCAAAGATGCACACCAAACACTATTAACATTTGCTGGTTTTCTGGAAGAAGACATTAGGAATATCTTAGACGTGTGAACAAAAGGATCATTCTGTGGGAACTCAAACTACACGCACTTGACTAATCCATTCGACCTATCTCCACTGTTCACTTTTCACTCGTAATCAACGATTCACATCATGCGATGTACATCCTGGTCCACATTAGGTCCACCAACTGGAGCACTCAGGAACGTGAATTCCTTCTGGGCTTTCGAGGAGTAGCATGCAAGTTCCTGAATCTAGTAGACAACTCGCGTATGTCGTTCGGAAGGGAGATCTCTTACGACTGTGTGTCACCAGCACTTCTGTTCACTTGATCGTGTCCGCATGATATGCACTACATGGCGTCCGCATCGAGAATGAGCGCGGACATCGGATAGATGGGTTGGGTTTCAGCATTTTGCCGCACTGTGCCGGGTTGGATCGCGGGGTTTGGGGTGCGAGAAGGGAGGAAGGGCGCCGTGGCGCGAGAGGGAGCGGAACAGGATGGAGAATCTACGAAAGGGAAGCAGAGAAGAGACAGAGAGAGAGAGGAGGATGGTGGGAGATTTTCAGCACGCGCCGCAGCCCCTCGTTTCTTTTCCCCCGGAACTGAAAAAGGGGGACCGTGCGCGCCATATGCCGGGGGAGAGAGAGCGTGTGCCAGTTGCGTCGACTACGTGTGTGGGTCTATGGCCCAGCAATAAGTGCGTGCATGCGTACGTGCGTGCGTGCGCGCGTACCTTGCCCTGCAATTACCGCTTGCTCGTGCCGGTGGCATCGGCCGCGGAAGACGAAAGACAAAGTGATCTTGGTAATCTAATGCGTAATTGAACGGCGGCCAATACGCAATTAGAGAGGTACATATTATTGTGTACTCTGGGCCTTATTGCTCTACGCTATTGCACGCGCATTACCCGTGGCAAACAATATTATTAAGTGTAAATATGTCTACATTGTTGATCTTAAACACGCCCGTTTTTATTGAATAATTTTTACTTGTAGCCGAAGTATCGCGTTTCGTTATTGAAAGTATTAAATTTTATTGAAAGTATTAAATTACTTATTTTAATAAATATTGATAAATGTGTGTTATAAACTTTAAGTTTAGAAATTATCATGGATTAGGAACAATTGTTAAAATTGTTAAAATTCCATATTTTTAAAAATATCTAACCATTATTTATATTTTTATGTTATGTAATCAATTATTTATGTAACGAAAGCTGCTTCCGCAGGGTGGATTACAATTTTTTCGGACACGGTACATGTGATGAAAGATTGTATAGATCCCCGCACTAGATATCCTAAATAAATTCGTTCCATGATTTGCATTTTTATCCTAGTTGAAAAGAACATTTAAATCTTTGTCGTTGTAGAATGAATCATAAAAAGGTACACATTCGCATGTATTGTGTACTGTACATAGCTATCTATAACAAAATTATATAAGATATTTTATTTCGTAAAATCATAATAAAATTAATAATAATAAAAAATAAAGACTTTAATGTTACTCATATTAATATTATCTTGTATATTTTTAATTACAAATAATATTTTGCGCAAATTACTTACTTTTTTCAATCAGTTTTATATTTTCCAAAAATTTAATGTAATATTTTAATTCTAGGTATATTCTTTTACTTCGGTAAAAGACAGGAAGAGCCGCACTCGATGCATCACGGAAGTTTCGTGTTTCGGGGCGGTACATTCGTGAGACTGACATACCAAATGCGAAATATGATTTTTATTCGGGAAAATAAGAAAACCGGTTTCAAATACGTTTACTAACGGATCTCTCGTTTTATATCCAAGTTTTGTAAGTTATTTAAGAATAAATAATTTTACTTTAAAATTTAACTTTTTTTCAACCATTATTTTAAAAAATACTAGTATCCAATATTTCTTTGATAATACAAGGAGAGAAAGCAGAGTTAAAAAATTAGAGCTTGCTCTACTTACTACACAAAATAGCGAACAGATTGAATATTGAGTCAGAGCGTAACTGTAGTTTATATGCGCATCCGTAAATTATAATTTAAGAAGCAACTGCGATAAAAAACCTTTTATACCGGGGGCTGTACTGATTATGCCAAAGGGATCAGTGGAGGGTTCAGGATTCGACCTAGATCTAGTCTGCATTTGTGCACCTAAACCTGAGATCCCAAACCGGGCGCGTACGGGACCGGTAACGAAGACCCGAATTTATAATACGCATTATATAAAGCGGAGCTTCGCAAACCCTTGCGCAGAATTTTAATTGTAGATCTAAACCGAATAATTATTTGCCATAGTATGATAGATATCTACAAGTCAGAATATTACATACTTACGTCTCATATACATACAATATATAAATTGATATTTTCTAAATAAAATCTCTGGATGGCGATTATTATTTCACGATTTTATGGAAAATAGACAGTTTCTGGTCTGTGTAAACAGCTGCGAGAAATCTGTTTGCGAGAATAACGCGGTACGACTTTCCCACATGTAAGGAAGATCCGCTCTCCCGTAGAGGATTAACGTAATTCGTGCGCGAATGGTCTTCACGTGACACCGGTTAGTCTTTAACAGCGGTTAAGCAAGACAGTGATTTATGAAAATTTGGTCGAGCAATATTTTATCCTCTCGCTTCCTCGTTAATTCTCATTGAAAACGGGAAGAGCTCAGTTCCTACACATGTAACGTTCATTAGCGTTGACGAAAGATTTTCTTCAGCTCTCAAGCAAACTGAAAGAATTAGCTATCAGGAATTTCACGTAATTTCTCTTTCTGTACAACGCTGATACAAGATCAGAGTTTATATGACGCAATACACAAACGCGTACAAAATCGCGTGAGAAGCACAAAGCGACTTATACGTGTACGCGTCGGGATATGGCAACAGCACCTAAGTATCGTGTCTTATTGCGCGTTAAACGTGCGTAATTTCGCGATTATCATTACGGGGGATAACGTATATCGAGCGCCTCCGCGCTATTTAAGCTTGACGGCGAGCAGGGTGGAGCCGAAATCGCGCGTGACTTCTTGTGGTCGAGAGACGGCGGAACTCGTAAAGTCGCCGGATATGTTGATCCGGTGGTCGCACGCAGAACGGAATCAAATCTTTTCAAAGGCAATCGCGCTCGCTGCGATGGGTGCAGGAGCGAGCCTCTTCTGTACACGCGCGCGCGCGGACTCCGGCTGCAAAATGATCTGATCCTGATTTACGTATTCAGATGGGGTGCGCGACCGGGGTGTACCTCCGCGATATCGGCCCCGTTCCGCCGTCATCCTTATATCATGGAGTTTCGGTATTATCGAGCGGCGCATCGATGCCGCTCGCGACTGTCCGACTGATAAGTTTACAGTGTCATCCGGGGGCATTATGCGTCGGAGAAGATCGCCAACAATGGGAGACCCGGTGGGGCCCCCTCGCCAGTCCCTCGATTCTCGCGCATAATCCCTGAGCGTTTCTCGTGGGACTCTGCCGAGGTGCGTGCGCGCGCCCGAGGTTTCACCCCCTCGGCGCCCCTGGGAGATTAAAGCCGCTCGCGAGGGTCGCTGCTCTATATATTTCGTTATAAATTCGGCCGCAGCTCTCGTTTTCCTCGAACTCGCGTCACTGCAGCGCTTAGCGCATCGGCGGTCTTATGCTTATGCTGCTCTACATATGGAGTAGGATGGTGCGAGCCTTGACACATGTTCCCTATTAATTTGTTGCGTTTGTTATTAAAGAGATGTCTGATATTTCATCTATCTATGTCGCTTATGGAAGAATATATTGGGTTGTTCGAGAAGTTCATACGAGTTTTTTGTTAAGTTAAAATGAAACACAATTTCTAAACACTACATAAAAATTTTATTTATCAAAGTATCAATATGTAGGTATCTTGCAGTACTTTAACGCATCTTTTAGGCATCTTTAGGATTCCGTCTTCATAGAACTTGGCTGGTTTAGAGGCCAAGAAATCATCCACGTGGTTTTTGAAACTCGTACGAACTTCTCGGACAACTCAATATTACATTTCTTCGTTCCGTTTTCCGTTGAACTTCTTCTAAATTCGTTATGACTGTAAATGTTGTTTATCTAAGTATTGATCGTGAAGTGCATGACTCGTCGTATATCCGTTCACTGTATGGAATTGCCACTGCCTGGCACGAACATGACTCGTTCTTCCGGTGCAGGCAAGGGGTGGCGCAAAAAGTCCCTCGATTTACGATTATCGGCCAAGTTACGGCGTGAGCGCAACTTCAACGTGAGATTCGTGCGGTACTGCGGTGCAATGCATCGTGGAGGCCCTGTACGATCGAAAAGCGCCGATAACGCGATGAGTGTTTCGAACTGGGTCTGTGTTAAGCGGCCGAGCAGTCGACGACGAGATCACACAGTCGCACAGGAGAACGTGAGCATGAAGAGGGATGGAGGGTGGTGACGGAGAAGTAGGGAGTAAAACGAGGCAGAAAGGGGGTGGATCAGTGCGGGCCCTTTGTCACGACGCGTGCCCCTGCACGTGTGCACGACCAATGCCTACGCACTTCTGTTACGCACCGTGCTTCGTTGCAGGGGCGGACTTAAAAGCCATAAATTTATATTCGACGGTGTCTCGGTGGGAAACGAGTGGAGAACAAACTTCCGTTTTATGCAGTCCGACAACCGTGATACAATTAAAAGTGACCACCACAAAGTGTCTAATTATATATAACATGTAACGAATTTGCAACATTCATCGTATGAATAAGTTTGAATATAAATTGAAAGAGATTTTAATTAAAATAGTAAATCGTGATGAAGAACAAAATAGAGAAACAAAATTTATGGAGAAGCCTTAAAAGAAATATTATAAAGATATATGCGACATTCTTTCTCATAGTACGCAAAACTTATAAATCGATTTTATTTATATGATTTGATTTCCCGACCCTGATCCGAAACGCACTTACACTCCGTTATACAACTCGTCCTACGCGTCCATGTAGGTGCGCTCTATTCAACTGCAAAAGGTAATTCTACTCCCTTTTTCTCTATCGGGCCACCCCACCATGGGCCAAGCTTTACAATGTGCAAAATTATACGATCAGCCTTCTCTCGAACCTACACCTCCCCCTTCCTCTTCCTCTGTACTCATAGTTGACTTTGCTTAAATTTTTTTAGTTGTAAACGATATTGCAACATTTTTGGGCAACAAGATACGGATTTTTCGTATCAAATTTTTCATAACGACACACACACAATCTTTTGTAATGATATTTTCTCTTTCCTTTCGAGAAAATATCATTACAATATCGCAATAAATAAAATAATAAAACGGTAAATCGATGTTATAATAGGAGTTTAATTGTATTAAATACGTAAATTGTAATTTTACTTAAAACAGAAAAATGTTTAATATCATGGATCTTGTGTGTGTGTGTGTATGTGTGTGTGTGTGCAATGGGCGTCAATGCGCTTAAAGTCTTACGAAAATATTCTTTTTTATTCGTGGCAAGCGCTCCATTTTTCTTCGTCAATGATAATGAATAATAATGATACAACGAAAATAACGGAAAACTCCATTTTTTTTCATTGAAGATTGAGATAATCCAAAACGTTTTGATAGTGCGAGATTCGAAGGCGCAAAAAGTCCAAGCCATTTCCTGCTCCAGGATTCGACGACTTGTAAAAAAAAGGGCGCGGAAAAGAGCCCGAAAAGAAATCGCTTCTCTTTTTTTCTTTCGTTTTCTTCCCTTTTTTACGCTGCATGCAGTCCGTTCAACTCGCGCGCAGACTAATCCGTAGCACCGATGGATCTCACGCTCCTTTTTTTGCCGACCCTCGGCAGAAATGCCACCGCGACGCTTGCGCGTCGTATCGTCGAGGATCTATAACGCGACCGCTCGCGACAAAAAGCCAACTGTCGAGTTCTTTAAGGATATGCGACAATGATGATAATCAAAAGACAAGAGAGTCGCCGTTTTCTCTTGCAAGAAACTATATGTATTATTCGCGCCGCATTATTTTCTTTCATTGATATCGCATCATAAGTGCCTTCAGGGCATCTATCACGTAACTTTTCCCCTAGGATGGAAAATGAAAAATGAAAATTTCTTGCATCTCAGCAGCAAATTTCATAACGTAAAAGTTCGGAAAAATTTTAATTTTTCATTTTCCATCCTAGGGGATAAGTTACGTGATAGATGCCCAGGACCTAGAATTGTCTTAACATGTGCGTTAATATTTTCATAATATTTTCAATATTGAATTGTGGCCATGCGGGAAATAAATGTTCAATAATGAATACTGATATGTTTGAATAATATATCGATATAAGCGCGTTTAACGTCAGTGTATCTTTAATATAAAATTTTTAATATAAAATTTTCTATGGAAACACACCTAAACTATTTTTCTTTCCTGGCGAACAATTCCATTCGCAATGAAACCGAAACAGAATCTATTTACGACTGCTGAACAGCACTCCGTCTGAACTAGTCATGATAATTATAATTATTTCCCATGCACGTAATGACGCACGTAATGATGCAAGGTGAGGCAAAGCTTGCGCCGATCATCATCCAGGGATGATGCACGTGTGTGCATAGTTACAACTTACAACCTCCGACCTACAGGCATATACGCAGTGCAAGAAGGAAGCTTCTGTGTGGCTCGAAGTCGCGTGGCCGAAGCGTGGCTGCGATCCTCCGTCCTCGTCCATCCCAGCTGGTCGGACAGAACCGGATGACGGAGGAAGACGGTAGATACACCCGGGCGATGGTGCAAACGGGACGACGACGAGGACGACGGCGGCGGCGGCGACGGCGAGTGCGCCCTTCGTTCGTTCGTGTGCCCGGAACGAGTGACGTGGGACCAGCTGCACTTTGGGGTGCCTGCTTCGTCTGCTGCGTGCTCGCGCGCGAACGGGATCTCGTTCGTTCGGTCGGTCGGTCGGTCGGTTCGCGGCATCACAATGCAACGATCGCCGACGACGTGTCGTGTTCTGCTCTTCGGGCTTTTTTAAAGGGAACGGAACGGTCCTCGGGAGGCCGCGCTCATCGGCCATTCACGCCGAGATCGAGACACGCGCTCTTTAATGCCATCCTGAACGCGAATTTGCTGGTTGGCTGCTAGTAATTGCAGTTAATGTGAAAGATGATGGATTCATTTAGTCCGGTGTGCTATATGTAGGATATACTATATACTACTATAGAATATCTCATGCGCAATAGCTTAGATTTTTATTTCAGAGACGGATTCTCCTTGGGAAGTCTTCCTGTTGCTTTAAACTTGCGTTAAACTTCTTTCTCTTTTATGTTAGACTGCGAAATTGTTTCAAGAGATTATTGAATATTTCAAAGTATTCTGGAATAGATAATTATGGAAGATGAAAGGATCAACATTACATAGCAGATAAGAGAATTTGTGAAATCGATATTTTGCGGAGCGCAGATTTATAGAAGATTGATTGATTGAAGAGTGATTCTGATATTTTTTACACGGGCAACTCCGATATTGTTAATGAAATGAATTTAGGTTGTGACTTGCAGATCTTGCGATGCAGGTGAAAGTAACCGACTTTGCACCTGAATTCACCGCGAAATTGAGCAATATGAAATTACGATCATACCGCCGACAGCGAAGCGATATTTGTTACAAGTCAAAATATAGTCAAAATGATTGATTAACAATATCTGCGCAATATTCACACATCGTTTACGTATTCTCGGAGAAATTTATCAATTTATTTCCAATTTTCTCACTTTTAAAATGTGAAATACATAAAATTAGTAACTATGTGAGAGTCTTGCAAGAATATCTTTTAACAAACTTGAAGACGAAGACAGAATCGGGGCTCCGCATAATCCTGAAACGACTCTGTAACCATTAATAAAAACTAGGGGGAATATAATTGAAATGAAATGTTCTCTTCGTACGTAGGCAGACCCGCCATAAGTAGGACCGGATATTGAAACTCCATAGCATCAAAGGAAGAAAAATTGGAACGCGCGTGCTGTCATGTGCGCCACGCACGGAGGCAAGGCCCAGAACGAAATCAAAACGTGCGCTGGTTCGTGTCCACGCCGACACGAGCCAACCACCCCTCACCGGCTCAATTTTCTCTTCTACTACATTTCCTAATTACGAAAACACTCGTTTCCTCGAATATATCGAGGGAGGTGACGGGGTTCGTCGTTTCCGACTTCCTCTCGTCAGGCAGACAGTCGGTTCCTGGTTTCGGACGAGCGAGTTCTCTCTCTTACGGCTTGCGGCCTGACATACGCGGACCATAACATATGCGGGCAGATGGTTTCTGTCCCCTCTCCCCCTCCGCCCCGCTCTCTCAGTACCACCCCGGCACATTCGATTTCTGGCTTCCCCTCTTCGTGCCGCGTTGCGTCTCAGCGACTCGATCCGAAAAAGCTCGGGGCACCCTCCACGAGCGCGCGCGAGTACTTTCGCCTGTTGCCCACCCCAAAAATATCCCGGGACTCATCCAACCACCCTGCGCGGCACTCATCAATAATGCGTACAGTGGTTCTCTCGCCGATTGCCAACCACTTGTAGAGTCTCGGAATTCCAGCATTGAAGTTGGTCGCGCTCGTTTCGCGACTACTAGTAATTAGTAGACTAGTAGGTACATATCGAAACATTAAAGAATTAAACAATAAAGTAAAGAGAAATATATTGTGTTTTCGCTTAAGTAATATTTTCCAAAAATTGCCAAAGATGATTTGCATTTTTCCAGCGGAAGAGAGAACCGTCGTTGATTCTTCTTTCGATATCATACTAGTCGTAACTGTATATAATATATAGCGCAATAAAGTTTCTGACGTTATATTTACGTCAGTAATAAACATTTTTACGGTAAGTATTGCATATCGCGCTCAATTGTGTTATCAGATACGCGAAGTCTCGATCCTCTCGATTGAAACTTGAATTGGAAATCGATTCATCCGTCGCTACGTCATCTCTTATGTCGAGAGGAGCGTTTTGTAAGGTTCGGGCAACCTTGCGCACATGAGAGAGCAGCGCGAGAGAGTGAATTTTAGGGGTGGATTCCGTTCCGTGGCATGCGACGCTATTCTTTTGTGTCTTCGACCCCACGGCCAACATCACCTCTCGTCTCTCTTTCTCTCCCTTTCTCTCTCTCCCTCTTTCTTTCTCTCTCTTCCTTTTTCTCCGCTGAATCGGTACGCACCTTTCTTCTTCTCTTCGTCCCTTTGCCCCTGTCATGACCGCGCTCGTGCGCGAGGGGTGCCACGCAACCCTCCGTCTATCAGGGCAAGCGCCTGCACATGCGTGTTCGCACGCGAGGACAACGGATCTCATGTTGTATTTCACATCGAGAAAATGCGCGAGCGCGCCGTTGTATCCTTTAATGTATTCGCGGCGTGCTAACGAGTGTTTGTGATTTATTACCACTACCGAGAAAACCGTACTTTTCCCTCATCATCTTCTCTCATCGTCGCTTTGAAATTGAACAAGTTTGACATGAAAAGACTGCAAATGCTACGTTTGAAATAAATATATATAAATAATATACGAGCACAAGTATAAGTGTAACTATAAATAATAGATATAAATGTAGATATGTAATAAATATAAATAATATATAGATATTTATAGTTTATCTTGAGACTCAAATGTTTTTATTTTTACGTGATCTTCTTTGAGTTCAGTCTCAATGTGTACCATTATAAATTATTATAATTTATTTATTCTTGGATTTAAGTGTGTGATTGACGTTATTTTAATCCGATCAAATTCAATTTTTAATCTTTTACGTTTCAAATAATTATGGCAATAATTTTATTAGAGTTTCAATTGATTAAAAAATTGCACATATCGTTGAGAACCCCTGATGTCGCTACACGATATCAGTGCAGTTATGCCGGATCACGGTCTACGTATCGGCCCCCGAGTCCTGAACAGGGGCGACATATGCCACCTGAATGCCGAAAATCAGGGGAGCAGTCAGGTTTCTGGATCGAGTCTAAATTCGGGGATGCAAATAGAGATTAGCCATTGCCGACGCACTGCCTGTACATGGGTGTGTGCGTGCATGCGTGCGTGCGTGCGTGCGTCTGCATTAGTCGCGTATGTGCATACATAATTTATCATGCATATCGAGACAGGGAAAGTATCTAGAAGATAGTATCTGGCGTTTGTTATTGTCAAAAAGCGTGAAGCAGAAGAAGAGAAGGAAAACAGCCACAATTTTGCGATACATAGATTTTGCAATATAAAGGAATAAACAATGCGTGACTTTTCCTTCTTAATATATTTTCTGTTTTCTCATTCGATATAAAACGATATATTTTGTGTTAGAACA
Organism: Ooceraea biroi; assembly: GCF_003672135.1. Taxonomy (NCBI): domain Eukaryota; kingdom Metazoa; phylum Arthropoda; class Insecta; order Hymenoptera; family Formicidae; genus Ooceraea; species Ooceraea biroi. The sequence continues at coordinate 3,154,801 of NC_039515.1, forward strand.
AGTTGCGATTAAATTCAGAAACAAAAAAGTTTATTTTACATAATTGTCATCACTTGTCTGAAGTTTGCAAAACTGGTATATTTATGCAGAGTAAATAGAATAAATAATATTGAAAAGAAAAAAGTGAATCGATGATCATAATTTATGTCTGTTTCTTTTTTAGGAAAGTATGATTTCTGTACCTAATGATAAATTGCATGTGTACAAAAGATGGTGGATTCGATAGCGCGTAACCAACAAAAGAGAGGGACCTAAGGTCAACGTACAGGCAAAGACACGATTTGGTCGCCGATCAGATCCTTTTGTTCGTTTTAAGCTGCAAAGACGTTGCTTGCATAGCTGTGCCAACTTTTGTCGGCGGACGAGCGATTTACCGATTCGTCTATGAGTGTGAAAACCAATGGACAATAAACTATACAACTATACTTGAATATGAATATTTTTCTATTAATTTTTAAAATTTTGCTTCTAGGATATCTCGAAGAATGCCAATTTCTTTAGTAAAATTTAAATGCCAAACTTTGTAAGAATTAAAAAATACAGAGTTTGAAAAATACATAGTTTAATCACAATAATTGTTGTACTCGTTCTATCTGTTACGTACGCTGATCTTAATGTACAATCTTTGTATAACAATAAAAAATATCAGGTACCTAATAAATAATTGCCTCACGATAATCTATTGTTTTTGTTCTTTGGAGAAAATACATTCTAACGGTAATGGCGGATAATAATTGACTCGCTGCTGGGTCTATTACGCTGTAACCCGAGATTTGGCTCTGCCGTAAGAATTAACTCCGAGATATCGGACGATTAGCGCTTCCTGTCTGCAGCAACCGCGAGTTAGCGAGTTGCCGGCACGCGTCCAGTGCAACTTCGCCGAAGTTGGGCCTCGCGGAATAAGCGAGCGGGTCCGCACGGTCCTCGCCTGAAGAAGCGGCGGCCGAGCGTGGAGTGAGGGAAAGGGCCCAGAGGGTGGAGAGGGAAAGGGAGACAGGTGCATCGTACCGCCAATTATATTTCGGAAGGGAAAAAACGAGCGGTGCGTAAAAACAGGAAAAAAGTCCTAAGGCGCGCGCGCGTACGCACGTGCGAGAAGGAGAAAAAGGGAGAAAGCGAGAGCAACGAGAAAGGGGGAAGATTGAAGGTCCGAGGAAGGGAAAGGAGGGGGAGTAAACGGAAGAGAGGATAGACGGGATATTGAGGAGAAAGAGAGTAATACAGGTATCCTCGGAACAAGAAGGAGGACGGTGCACCGTGAGACGGTGCAACGTGTACTCGCGTTTGCTGCGTAATTTACTACTAAATATAATGAAATGCGTAACAATGCAAATTAGAGGCAGTTATATATAAAACTGAAATAAAAGGGTAAATAAAAGGGTACATATTGAGAGAGAGGCAATGAATAACAATGATTCGTATTACGTCCAATGAATACACGAATTGAAGTTGTGAACTTCTATGTTTAATATTACAATTTTAATATTACGATATTGGATAGATCCTTAGTAGATCAAACTAGAATAATACTTTCTCGATTTACAAAGTTATATTCTTAATACTATGTTTTTGCATAAATGATGCAAGCAAAAGATTAAAACTCAGTAATCTCATTTTTTATATGGCAATAATAATGACAATGATAATTAGCGCATACGCTTACTAATGAATTATATCAAATGAAGAACGTTATTTGAATCATGATGATTTCATCGCAGTTCGTGCAAAAAAATAACGCAATTATCATTTTTATGGAAAATGCTAATGCAAATTTGCTTAATATTTCAAAGGAAGAAGCGTGGCTTCGATTTGTTTTCTTCCCAGGAATATCGAAGTAATCTGTGGAATATTGTAAGATGTAAGTAATATTGCGCTCTCCACAGCTGCTTTCCAGCCTTTCTAGCTTAGATTTCTTCGAGGTAACAAACAGTTCCGCCTGTCAGCAATTCGGTTCGGCAGCCAACGCGATTCCCTCCCGGATTTCCCGGATTAATACGGTTGTCTATATATCACAGAAAAGACTGTAACTCCGTATTCGGATTTTTTCGGACAAGTTTTTGTAGCTTCTTGTATCTGGTCTAGTCATCCTGCTTTTCCTTGTACATTGCATTTACGCCTATATATATATATAAATTTTATGTCCATTCCATTTGCTTGAAACGATTCGATTAAATGCATTTACAAATGCATTTGATGCCCGCATAATTGACAGATGGACTTATCGTGAATTTTTCCATTTTATTTTAACAAACGTATAGTATAACAGTATAGTATAAAATATAGCAGTATAGTAAGCGATTATGCGGCACTATTTAGCTGCAATAATTCCGGGCATTAAATCTTCGGCATGTATATCATCATTGACAGCTTTGCTCGGGCAGCCTTTAATTATCACAAGATTCGGAAGTGGACCCTGGTTCCGTGATACCGACGACAGGTTCGTGGATACGCGAGGGCAACGAGAGAGACGAAGAAGCAGCGACAGGAAAAAGAATTTTGAACAGCAGTTACGATCATGAAGAGGTCATGCACCTGCTGTTCGCACGCCACTAAAGCCCGTACTTATAGTTGTTACTTAAACATCTCCTCAATAATATATCAACTGAAAGAGAACTTTATACTTTAAAATATTTCAAGGGCGGGAATTTCAGTAATAACATTTTTGAAAAAAAAGATAAGCTCAACTGCACAAGAGAAACTCGCGAGATGTGCTCTCATCTTGACTTTTCTCATCTCTCTTGCGAGCGTATAAAATAATTGAATCATACAATAAGTTACATACATAATACTGCATAAATAAACAGAAAATATGCTTCTTGCAGTTGCAATATGCAGTGTATAAACGTGCAAGTATTAGAACAAAGTAAATTATTATAAATACATTAATAATTTAATTATAGAGAGTTTTTAGACGCGTAACGTTCAAATATTTATTAAAACTAAAAAGTATCATTATAATTTGCAATCTGATACATCAATCTTCTACTATTCTACTGCTACTAGTCTACTACTATAATCCTCCAATTGTGTGCGAATTATCTAGTTGATCATGCATGATCGTGTCCGAACTTCTCTGTTATCTAATCTTAATTTCTACGTACTTCCTCGTGACGTCAGGAAGTTCGTACATTCAGTAGAGGTGCACGTGCATGCGCGTGTTCTTGCACACGGTCGAACCGTTCGCAGAAACGCACGCGGTGCAGCTCATTAGTCCACTATCGCGCGGACAGCGCGAGAGCTGCCTTCGCTGTTGCACCTTGCTTTCGCGACAGCGACAGGTGCAATCTCGTATCACCGTCTTCGTTCGGTGAGCCGCATTCGTCCTTGTCGGCCTGTTCGATAATAAGAAACGACGGTGCGGCGGGGCGGGAGGTCCGGGGCACGTGGCACCGAAATAATCGCGAGAAGCGCTCCTGCGATCAGGCGTCGACGACGACTACACGTGACATCGTACTGGACAACTATACCGAAGAAATCGCGAAGACAATTATAGTTGACATGTACCAGAACGCTGATAATGGCTAAATAATACGAATGAGCAGTATTTTCCGTGTAAAAGATAAAGTCGAATAATAAGGTGGATAGATCAAGTATCCTCACGCATGCACGGCAAATTCTCATTTTAGCTTAATTATATCAATCATCGAGAAGCAAACAGAGATTGAATGTAGCCGCTTTATGTTTAATAAATTATATGATTAATGAGTAAAACGAGCGAATTTTGCCGTAATATATACATATAATTAATAAAAAATATAAAAAGAAGCGTAATAAATTTCACCTAATAATTAATATAATAAGCGTTTACGAATGAAAGCGTTTAATCGCAAGCGATTATTAGTACAGGAAAGTTGTCCGCAGTTCAGCAGGCTTTAGTGAGATCTCGACTTCTGCTTTGGTACGCCTAATAGTAGACTACACTGTGATACACCTGCGGAGAGGATACTTCTCTTGTGCAGGCGAGGTAGACAATTTCGTGTAACGTTGACATTTGCGATTAATTAATAATTAACGTGATGCGTGAGGTATTTATGATCAATTATATGAAGTTAAAAGAGAATATACGAAGCACAGCTGCATCGCATTTTCTGCGTTGAACGTGTTCGTCTTATTGTGACGCCAGTTTACCATGATTTTACCATGACTTTGTTTTGCATAATTACGGTGGACTCTTAAATGATGTCTCTGCGAAATTGCTCCTTGAATAATACCTTTTTGCGATTATCAAAAAGTGATATTTATTGCAATTATCGAACCGATCCCGGCGGCAGACCGAATTAAAATTAACAAGAAAAATCGACATGTGCGAAAATCGGTTTCAAGCAAGCAGCAGGCTTATTAATTGAAAGCGGAATAATTAGTTCTGAATGTGCGTGATCTGGATCGATCGTTGCGCCGGCGCGAGCCACAAAAAGAACAATCGCCGATTTACAACGAGCGGAAAGTATCGCGATTAAACGACGGCGCCGATATTATTTTCCTGGCATACACGCAAGTTCTCCGCTGGATTTACATACGTTAACGTTCCGTTTCGTTCCCGCGACATTATTCTCGTCGTTTTACGCGTCGACAGTGTGACGCGATCGTGATCTCGAGAGCCCGATGGACTTCAAGTCCTGAAAACTAATCGAGTCAACTTCGTAAACAAGTCGTTGGTCGATAATAATTTTGGTGCGCCGAGTGCGTTTAATTCGTGTAATCGTATCTCCTGATTCCTGATAATTCGATTAGTCGCAAAAATATGTGATATGTCGATATCAAACGCTTACTGCAATTACGAGCGTTGTCCGTGTTCAAAGTGGCTTCAGATAAATTACTTTATGTTTAAGAGAGTGTCCAGTCTCTACACTAGTATTTACACTTTCTATCTGCCAATTTATCTGTATGACCCTTTGGAATTTAAATTATCATAAATTGTCAAGTTATCTCTGCGTTTCAGCAGTTGGTGCCAATTAATTAATCTGTTAACCGTACTCCGGTAGCAGTTCTCCAAAAATAACGGAAAGTACGATTCTTGAAATGGAGAGGAGATCGAGACGCGTCTGCGAATAAGATCGACGGTCCTCGGGATATGGATGTATTATTTATCGAGGGTCGAGGAGATAAAGAAGGGTCTCTTGCGCGGGATTGAGGAGAAGTTTGTCGATCTAATGTCGTAGCCGTTGCCAGGACCGCGTACAACGGTGCATTTTACAAATAGGACGCACAAAGGAGGGAAACGGAACCCCTCTATTATTTCCTATCCAAACGAATTTCTCCAGAGTCGGTCCCTCACCCTCGCCGCTTTCGATTGATTGAGAGCATTCACTTTTCGCAGTCGCAGATTAATTTATTTCCTGGTAATTCTGCGACGGGTGTGTCGATTAAGATGTTTGTAAAATTTTACATTATTATTATATATAACAATTTTAATCGGTTGCCAATTTTTGCATTTGCAAAGTTACAAATGATCAAGTATTATTTCTTTTTGCAATTGTCAAAGTTGTTTTGAGCAATATCTTGCGATTTTGATATTGCGATATTTAATTAAATACAGAAACAAAATATAAAATTATAAGTTATAATGATCTATACTATTCAATAGTGTGATTAAAATGTTCCTAAATGTATCGTTTTATTAATAAAGTTTTGAAAACTTTATATTACATACTGTACATAGCATTTAATAAAAAACTAACATCAAACACATATGAGAGATAACATTTATTATCCAAAACACATACATAAACGCTTACTTTAACTCATTAAATATAGGAGAAGCAAAAGTCTCCTATGTCAAACTAATTATTCGATAATAAGCAATTACGAAATTAGATTAAACTTTTCTAAACACATATAAAATTCGATATACTCTTTAAAAAAGATATTCTTCTTTCTTCAAGCCGCAAAACGCGACAGCGACATAGAATTCAAAACACTTTGAAATATCAGAGCATTAGTATCATGTCAAACGTTTACCGCCAACGTTATTTGTTGCATCTCAGTCTCCTCGCGGTTCTGTTACCCGGAATAGAACACGATTAACTCGACATAAGTGTATCGCATCAATTTCCACGGCGCTAGCAGGAGAAGAACACCGCGGCGGTCGCTGCGACTGGAAGATCGATCGGCTGGTACGGGCGATCGTTCGATCAGACGTGCTGCGTCTGATACCTGCCTCAATACCTGAAGTCGCTGGCGAACATCGGCCGTGTTCACGAGTGCCGAAAAAAAGGAGCGGACGGGCGCGGGCGCGCGCTTACCGCGCGCACACACACGCGCACTCGCACGCGCGTGCACGGTTCACGGCTCGGAAGCGGGCGAACGAAGAAGAGAGATGGGGGATCCTGCTCGAGATGAGACGAGAATGACCGGGGGCAGCGCACGCGAGTCCGTAATGATACACCGCAGAAGGGAGGGTGAGTTGGCTCGCGATCAACGCTCGGATGGAAAAAGAGAGTGGACATGCTCGTGCGAACGAGCGGAATTTCGCGCGCGGAATTGTACATTCGCACGTACATTCGCCGGGATATCGCGCCGAATTGATCAGATCGGAAATTGGCGCAACCAAAATCGGTGAGGCCAAAAAAAGAGGTTCCACGAAGATCGTTTGCACGAAGGCGGCGCAAGTAGAGGGATGCGTGAACATTGAAGGAAGATTTATAAGAATGCAGCACGTAGGTTTTTTGCGAAGGCTCGTTTGTAAGGGATGATTAAAGGGATTCTGCTGTATACTTACTATTAAACAGAAAAATCTGCGAAAATTGAGTAGAAAAGAAATCCAGATTTAGATTGCATCTCACGTTGCTGACGACCGAGATGGAGGAAAGAACGTTTTCAATTTACGGTAATGGTAAATTGAAAGTGTTTTGATGGCCCCGAAAGAATCATTTCACGGTTTCTCTATTCGATATATTGTATCCTCTTGACAATACGCTCCTGAGAAACGGATTATAGCCACTAATGGAGAAGCTAGATTGTTTTCTTTTTTTCGGCAGGGAGAATTATCTTGTTGATCGAAAAAGACAAAATTCAACAAAATCAAAAAATTCTTTGCGGATCTAATGGATCCACACTGTCGTGGAATTGGTCCATTATCTCCGGAAAATCACGGAGTAACAGCCGAAAGATTCGGAAAAGAGAAACTTTGGTCTCTTTAAGGAAACGAGCTGGGACGCTGTATCAAGACCTGCGATCAATTCCACTTCGATGTTTTCGATCGTGCGCCCGGATCGATCATTCACTCGCGTGAAAGCTTTTCTCTTTTCGGACGCGCCGGGGAAATCGCCCGCCGGCAGCGTTCGTTTCATCCTTTCGCTCGACTTTCTGCATCCATATGAGGATGCGCTTATTGTATGTCGGTTTCGACACAGTTGATGCATATCAATCGATCAGACGTTTCGATGACATTAGAACGAGAATGAATTAGCGTGAAAATGTTGCGAGTAATTAACGATTTATAAAATAATTTACAAAATTTTGATTATATTGTCATTAATTATTTATATTAATATTATTTATATTATCATTAGTAAGTAATCCGACTCGCGGATTATATGGCGATGAGTCAAACTAAACACATACTTGTAATAGCACAACGTAACTTTGTTACATATTAATTTTATAGCAGACTAGGCAATTGTTAAAAAACGAAGAACAAAAGTTTCCAGAACATTGCTACATTGAGTTGTATCGTCATCTAGACGCGACCCGGATTATTTAGTTAATGATCTAATAATACGTTGTGCATGTATATGAAGAAGAATCTTTTTCTATTGAAACGTCACATTTGTTATTACCGCGAATAATCCTGTATTGTATACATTTACAATTTTATGACGAGATAACAGGTTCAGAAAATTCCCGGTTAACGTCGATAATCACGCAAGTGAGAAATATCATTGGAGCGGGCGCGCATGCGGTCACAATGTATTGCGCCAGAATTGCACGCGTGGTGCAAATTATCGACAGATAAACGAAGACAATTTCGCCTTAAGGGAGGTGGTCGATTATTATAATAAATTCGTGCTTCAATTACCAAATGCAAATTGCAGCGAACATGTTTAGAAAGAACGCATAGACAATCCGTTCGGTCTCATCTGAAATACCGCTTGCATTCGAAACCGCATACGAAGGATATAAAATAAGAAACAACAGGAAAATAAAAAGGACAGGAGGACACATATAAACATCCATTGTTACAGATTTCGTTTACAGATTCTCGAGAAGTGCAGAAATAATTGGGCAGACGTAACTGGGCGTCGTTTGCAGGTGACGTTCGACGATTCGCCACGTGATATTAAAGTATTTATTTATCGCGTGCAAGAAATAAAGACAAAACATAATTCCGGACGCCTGTGTCGATCAGTCTCGCTTCTGCGAAACCCAAGATTCCTTCTTAAAAATTATTGTTCTCGGCCAGAGACCGTTCTTATGTCATTGAATAATTGAATTCCACAGGATAAAAAATATTGACAAACGGCAATCTGACTTTAACTTTAATTGCGACTTCAAGCAGTATGACTTGTGTTATTCACATAGTGGGGTTTCTCGCAATTAGCACAATAAAATAATTGCGTTAAAAATCTAACGAAGACGAAGACGAAGACGAAGACGAATCGAACAGTAGTTGAAGTTAACGCGATTGGAGAAACGCGCTGGATAACCGAAGAACACGCGGGCTAACATGCGGGTACGGTAAATTATCGGGGGATAAACGTGGCGCGGTAATTTAGCACGACTTGAAACGTTTGCCAATTACCGTGGTTCTACGAATGCCGCAATTTTGATACGCGTGCGTGCGGTTATGCTCTTAATGGGCCAACGTGTCCGCAACCAGTTTCGTGAATGAAACAGTGTTGCGGAGAATCAGCGAAAAAATAACAAAGAGAACGTAAAGATCGCGGCAGAGACAAAGAAATGACCGACAGGTCGGCCGATTTCCGGTACGTGTTGCCTCCAACAATCGGAAGAACGTGTGCGAGAGAACATGCGCAGTTGTTGTTGCATGTCACGGAAAATGCAAATGCGTACCCGCCAAGCAGAGAGCGCATTTTTTAATATTGAGTACGAATGCGATATCGTGCGCTCATTGCCCGGGACTTTTCCACACGACATTATTTCCGTGATGTAAATTCCCAAGTTCCGTCTGACATCGAGGTCTTCGTTTTGCATTTATGCAAATTCATGCATAAAACAGTTTCGCGTAAATTTGCATGTACGCAAAACGATCATTTTGAAAGAATTATTATTGAAGAAAATCACTTTAAAGGAAGATCGACTTCCAACTGTGAGATCAACAGAATAACAAAAGCGGGAAGATTTTAATAAGCGGTTCGAGATTCCGAGATACGGATTCTGCGCGCGTGCACCTATTGTATACATGTAACATATGTATGTGTGTGTACATACAGTACACACATAAATTGTATTAACTGAATAATTAGCGAACCGTTATGCATGTCGCTAATTTTTTCGACATATCGTGAATTGTCGTTAATATTTTTCGACCGGTGCGCGTGGAGGTTATATCATACAATATGTCGCGCGCGTTTATTATGTAATTTGTGCGGAATAGCGTTTACTGAGTTCTCACTTTCTCGTCATGCCGACGTACTGGTCCCTCCTTCTTCTTCTTCTTCTTCAACGGGCAACACTGTTGCAGTCGGTGCAACGCGCGCACGGCGCGTACACACGTCGAGAAAATAAAATGCCGCCGCCGCCCCGGGAGCGCATTTCACGATACGCCGCGCCGCCACGCTTCACCCGAGAAAGGGATCGACGGCGGGGTCAGACAAAGACGAAGAACCCAGGTTCGGTGGGAACCCAAGAAGTTGCTGCCGATCTTGCTGCCGCTGCACTTCTAGCGATGGGAAGCAATCGCGCGCGATCGACTTCTAGTTTTTTTAACGGCACATGAGAGATATCGATATTTTCATCATGTTTAGTTGTTTAACTTAAAGAGAGTTCATCATTTTCTATTTCCAGTTGTATCCAGAAAAACAAATTTTTGCGATAAAATTAAATTTTGGCGTCGAATAATTTGCGCTCGAAGCAGTTGGAATAGTTTTTCTTTAGTAACCGCGCTATGGACTTTTTTTATATTAGAAGTAAAAATGTTATAATTATTATTATAAAAATACAATAAATATAATGTAATATAGTATAATGTATATTACATAATATATTAAATAATTACCGTGCACGCGCCCGATAACATTGATATGCGATTCTGTGTGTGCAATATCATATCATTATATGTTGTATTTAAAAAAAATATATATTATTATTAATCTATTACGCAAGACTTTCGTGTCGACTGGATTACTACGTATTTTACTGTCTATACAGAAATAAGGGTGGATAAGCGGGAGGATGCACCCATCTCGTGCAATTACTTCGGCTATTATAAACAGACTCTAAAAAAAGCAACTCGAAGTGATGAGAAAGGTGAATTGTAGGCCCTGAAGAGATCAGGGGAAGAGACGAAGAAGAGATCCTCCTTTGAAGGAGGGTGGAAGCGATGCAGAGATAGCCATCGGCATTCCGTGGAAGAAAAGCGCAGGAAGATGACGAGAACGATGAGCAGATGAGAGCGAGAGAGAGAAGATTAAGTTTCGAAATAGCAACCGTGGCGGTCGCGTGGCCAGAAGAAGCGCGCGTGTACGTGAAGACTCGTCGTAATGCTCAATTCACTGGAATTTATTAATTAATCGATCAAAATATATATCTTGAATATTATTGTAGAAAGTAACAAATGTATTTGGAAAACATTTTTACACTTCTAAACTTTGATACGAGTTTCTGTCACGTTTGTAAAGTTTATTCAATTTATGTAAAATTTAGTCAAAACCATTGCTTTGTGCTCGATTAACAGAGTAATTTATAAGTAAGTGAAATGAGCGTAAACAATGACATTATCATAAAAGACGAGAAATAACACACACGCAATCCAACTTTCTTCACTTATAAGACTCAACAATTTGACATGCGATTATTATTGATAACATTTTTATTATTATACCTATGAAGAATCTATTATGGCTCGCGGACTCTAAATATTCCCAGAAACATAACTAGAAAATGGTTTTTTGCGAGATCGTTGTTACACTTTAAAAATCCTTTTGGGAGCACTCGACGTGCTCATTCCCAAGGTCGACCTGGTGCACTCGTATGTAATTTCGACTTTTAATGCTCGTTCCGGAGCCTAAGGTGCGTCGAATGTTCACCGAGGTCTCGTTACCGGAGCAGACTCGTTGCGACCGGCATTGTTTATCCTTGCACGTGCATGCGGCGCACGTATGCGTCCGCGTAAAGTTCAGAAGATGAAAAAGGGCACCAGGCGTGGTGCACTGTGGTCCCGGAGCGTTTATTTCGTTCCTCGGTCGCGGAACAACTTGAAGCATTCGGCTCGGTTTGTAGGTCCGTATGCCACGGGGCCAGTAGGTTCCGTGCATCCGAAGGACCGTAAGCGCGTATGTGCATGCCACTGGCACGTGCAATGTTCACGAGCTTGTGCCAACTTCATTTCTGATCCACACTGATCTCCAAATTGAGCATCAAAGTCTGATGAATTAATGTAAGAAGAGTTAATTCTTTTAATTAATTATGATGAGTAACTTTCTTGCCGTGCAACTCCTATTTTTCAATTTACATGAAGATATTGGCTGATCTGATTTTAGGAAAGAGCGATTTCTCTGTCTTGGATTGTTCATTCTGATTATTATAAATAGTTACGCTTAAAGCAAATCTCGCATAGTCAGCTTCTTAAATAGAAAAGACTATACTAATGTTGTATTAATCTATATTATAAATATTTAATGGTTTTCTATCATGATGTGCATAGATAATGCACGATTACATCCATTTTCTTATTCGCCAATATTAATATAATTGGATAATATTATTATTGTATTCTATTTCCAGATAAGATTAATTTTTCTATATCTTTTCTCATTTTTATTTTATTCTAATATACATATATAAGCGCACGCGCGCACGCGTGTGTGTGTATGCGTATATTCCTCAACCTTTTCTCTCACATTAATAATTGGTGCGCCGAAACCTGTCCGGTTTATACTCGACCGGAGTGCAAAGGGAGGAGTAACACGCGGACCCGTTCGTTGCTGCCGTCCAGGGTACTGGTAATTGTCGGAGCCTCTCTTTCGGGTCCTCGTTAGATCCGCTCCGCTTGACTCGTGGATTTGCTGCTGGAGAGCAGCTCCGATACCACACAGATCGACCGCACTCCGTGTCGGCTTTATCGTCGGAATTCGTTCGTACGGAATTGGTCCAGGTTGCAGCCACCGAAAGTCAAGCACGTGCTTTCTACGAATACGTATATGACTACCCAGTGAAGCAGGATTTCACATTACATTGTGCCACTTACAATTAGTAGAGCTCTTTGTGAAAGAAACAGCATCCACATGTCTACGTTACTTTTAGTGATAAAATTATGCGTTATAATTATTCAGTAATAAAATAAAATTCAGTAATAAAATTAGACGAATATGTAATGTTAACGTTAATTAAAGATTAATTAAAAATTGATTTTTATGTTATTTGCTTTATATAAGTGTGGGATGTAAGCTATAATATAAGATATTTTTGAGATTATAATATTTCTTTGGTTTATATGCCATAGATACATTAATATTACTACTTTATTTGCATTACCATATACTTTCGATACAAAAATGATATTTGTTTAAATCTCTGCATTGAAATAAGCGCGTGCCAATGGTACCCTCGGCATCCAATGTCTATCTCGAAACTTTTGGTAATCTTTTATCGATGATCCCCGTTTGTCTGAGAATGATTTAAGGTACCTCGGCTGAATCACAGCGACATTATGCCCACCCCAAGCGTGGGGCGTGATTTCGGCAAAGTGGCCGGGAAAATAGCACACCGATCTCGCATTCTATTGAATCTAGCCCACAAGCGGTTGGTGATCCCGCGATTCGAGCCATCTCTCATCTCGCTGCCCATTCTATATACCACAATCTCTTGAGCGAGCTATCCTTCCTTCCATCCCTCTATGCCCTGTCTCTCGCAGGGGGTGACAAAGAGACGCTGTCGAAGAAAAAGAATGGCAAACTGAATGGTGGCGGTCAATGTCGAGGCGTGAGACCCCAGGATACCATGGATTGTCCGCAGAAGAAAACGCGAATACTGAATGGGGAAGAATGGTAGCCAAACGAGGTGAAGTTAGTCGACCCTACTGCGGTTGCACCCATGATAGTGGTGGTATACACGGAAACCCACGTGGAGACGAAGATGGACGAGAACTTTTCGTCGTAAAAACCCTCCTCCTCTCGGCGGCTCAGAAAATCGCGGGTTCAAGGTACTGCGATAATATTTTCCTAGGAGCCTAGAAAAACTCGATACCCGCGTACGCAGCCACCGGGATTCATCCCTCGATCTCGTTTTCCCGACGATGGGATCTCTCCGTTTTCCCCTCAGTTGGATTACCGAAGCGCGCTCGTAACCGTAGGGGGATCTGATTTAAAGACAGATATGTTCTCGAGCTTGTCTACTTGACCATTTTCCATAATTGACCAAGCACTGTTCATGATCGATGGCATCTTATGTACATTGTAGTAAATAACATATTGACAAAATCGATTTGCGCTACAAAAAAATCCGCGTAAACTGTTTTAATCAGATGCAAGTGCAATCGAGCACTTACACATTGCGTACGACGCGCACAATCGATAAGCGAAAAGCGATCGTGCTAATCCGAGAGGAAAGAGGTGTCATAAATGATAAATAGAGGAAAAAGGGGCGAAAGAGAAGAATAAAAAGGAGGAGAAGGAAAAAGACGGCTGTGCGAAACGTCGCGTGTTGCTGCTGCGAGGATATAAAGATCTTCTTAATTCGTGTGAGGAGCGGCCGTCTTCCGTGCTTTTTTAATCCGTATGGATTTTTTGTGGAGCTTGTGCGGCCGGTGGTGCCTACCAACGTCGGTCACGACGTGTATATTTAGGCTTGCATTAGGCCGTCCCGACTTCTAGGCGGCTGCTTATTAACTCTTCTTCGGCATATTGCCTCCCGTAATGCGACCAACAACCGCAACGCCTCCCCTATGCTTGCTGCCTTTTTGTCTTCCGCTGCGTTTTCGTGAGGCCTAGCCGATTCCCCGTTCTTAATGCCACGATATCACGTCGCGACTAATCCGTAGCCACGATTATCTAGAAGCGACGATCGTAATGGATCTTTAGTCGCCGCTGCACGAGTATGTGAATGGTCCAGAGGAAAACATATCTTTCAACTCTAAAATTGCTCTTGTCTTTTAAGATAAATTATCACAGTTGAATTAATAATGCAATTCGATGTCACTGATTGTGTGAAATACAACTGAATGTGTTTCGAGACTTGTTCGAGATTTATTACGTCGATGAGGAACATATAACGTTAGTCGAACACAATTATGTTTCAGTTAGCCCGGATCGAGACCCAATCGTGAACGAAAGTTAGCTCAGCAAATATTTGCAGTCACTTCCGGCCTCGAAGCTTTCTCACAGGGATTGGTTGAAATTTATCTCATGGAACTCTGCGCTGGTGGAAATATATGAAACTTATTATGTTTAAGAACAAAATATTGAAAATTTTTTTCTTATAATTAAATATTATGTTTGGTATAACAAATTGAAAGTATTTTAAGAAAGAACATGTGTAGTTTTCTTTATTAATTTTTTTCTTTACAAAAAAATCTATTCAAAAATTATCTTTGAGATATTACATACATCAATCACTAAATGCGCAATTGAATATGTATAAGAAACGCAGTATACTTCGTGATGTTCCAAAATCCATTAAAATCATGTTGCTTGTATGTGTTTCCTCATTAAATTTATTTGTCTTTTTTCATTATTTTTTCTCCAGGTTCACCAGGTGGTCTGAGGCTACGGGATTTCTTGTGGCTTCTCTCGATGATGCATTTGCTTCATATCGGAGAGCGATGATCGATAAGCGATAATAAAGCGGAAAGAATACAAAGCGTGAACAATTGTTTTTTGGCAAAGTCACAGCATCTCGTTTTCGTTGTCGATGAACGATTAGAAAGTAATTAACGCCTCGATGATTACCGACCCTTGGGTCGAACCCCTGCGGCTCCTACTTATTTCTCCTACCGGATATTCAACGCTTCAGAGAAGAGTCCTATTGTTTCCTCTTAAGCAGTATTCTCATGTTTAAGGCTGAGCATTATCGTTAATGTGAATATTAATGAATTTTTCATACTTTCCTCGGAAAGTAATTCAGCTGCTTCTTTGTAGTTAAATGAATATTACCGTTGACCAAATATTAACATAACATAGATAACAAATATTGTCTCTATCTTGAGTTCTTGAATACAGATATTGTTACATTAATAAAATGAATTTCAATTGCACATGTCTGATCGCATATTCTTCACATATAAAACAAAGTAAAGACACTTTTTTATGAGTCGTCTATTATCTCGATTCAGTCTATTAGAAGTCTGATTGACCCAATCATTACTGAGGTACAAAAACTTACGAGGTTCTCAACTGGCCGATGCGATCATACTGTTTCATATAAACTTATTGTATGAGACACTGCTTTCCCCCATAATATTTAAATCTATGAGATAAAATTATAAAATATATAGAAAATAATTTTCAGTTACAGTTATTTGTTCACAATAAATGTATATATTTTAATATTATAAAATTTATCTCTCATATATACATCTTTCTGACACACCCTAGAAAAGGAACTCTATTAAATAGATTATTTCTATTTTTCTTGAAATATTATAAATTCCAAAACATTTCTCAAGGTGCTCTCGCGTGCAATCGTGACATTATGAGAATCGCAGACGAATAGATTTACTCTCAGTAAAGTGCATCATATTATATTCTTCTTAGTTAATATACAGGCTAACGAGGCTGGAGTATGGTTTTTCCGCGACAAAAGCGTAGGTTACGCAGTGATGGCGCGAGAAGAAAAAGGGGAAAAAGGAGAAGAGAACATTCATGTGGTGCCGTCTCCCCCGGTACTACCACTAGCGAGATGAAAGGGAAGGCACGGTAATTGAAGTTAAACGAGATAGCCGGCCATTCATGGGTTACGGGATCGTGACAATGAAGCTGGCTCTCGGTTGAACGGACGCCTCGGGCGACAAACAATGGATCCGTTGGAGTTTATACCGTGTCGAGGAGTTATGCGGTAATACCGTGGTCGTCCTGGTAGTTTCCTGCCGACGTCGGCGAAGGCACCGCATGAAGTTCTCCTCGTGAGACTTCTCGTTCACCAAAGTCGCCTGTCCATTCTTCACTTCGCGTTGTTGTTTCACCGACTTCAGCCCGCGCACAAGGATGGAAGCCAAAAAAGCGGTTCGGTAATAATCTGTGGTGTCGGCATGCTAATCGGTATCGGTAGCCGATTGAAACCTACCATTTATGCTAAAAACCGGCGGCACTTTAATTTTTTGCGGAAGAACTTTTAAAATGCCTAAGTTATTCTTCTTCTAAATATGTTAGAAAAAATATCCCTTTAAATCTAGCCTATGATTAGTATCGCTTACATTGAAATTTGCTTCTTCCTTTCATAGCTACAGCAAGGCGTCTATCTGCTGATGTGCAATCGTTCTAGTTTGCGGATTTAAACATATCTTTCATCGGCAAATGAAATGTTCCGCACCGCCACCGATCGATGATCAATCCGAAAAGCATAGTTTACTCATTTGGATTGTATCAGCATCTTAGACATTATGAATTGCAATAAAACAAGCGAAAAAGGTTTACAAATCGTGTAAACGTGGATCATTGCAAGGAGAATCCTCCTGTAAACGCGGAATGGATGCACGCGAAGTCGAATGCGGTCAAGATGTGCATTCGAAATACATACATCGGTACTATGGATGATGCCTTATTTCGTTATACCTGAGAGAGAGAGAGATGAAAGAGCTGAAACAGACGAGGAGCTGTAACAGAGAAACTGAAAGAATCGAGATGATCTAACTTAGATATCACACCTACGTCGCAAGCGGATTTTCCTGCCTGGGTCAGTTATGACGCCGAGGGGAGGATCATAAGATTGATTTTCCTGTGACCAATGGTGGTAGCCTCCCGTTGCGACCTCCGGGAAGTTGTAAGTTGACATCGAGATTGAGATCTCGAATTTTATTTTACAACTCTTTTTCTCGCTGTTACCGTCGAAACAAAAGGGGGAAGCTTGCAATGGCTAATCCTGTATTCAAGAAATAACCGATGAGCCTGCGAGAACGACATCGATCCGAACTCAAGAGAAATGGAACTGTCCGCTTACTTATTTTTTTATATAAAGTAGCTTACATATGTTTTCAAGTAGTCACCTGTTTCTCGTTGACAGCTTATGTATCTCGTGTATCGTATTGTAAAGAAGATAAGCCTAGACACGTGAAAAGTCGAGAGAGGTAATAATTCTTTTCGCTATAGTATTCCAGAACTCCAATTATATAGAAAACACGCACAAAATGAATTGTATGCAAGTATTTATATTTACATTATTTTATACAAATTAATTTTTGTGTTGTCTTATTCATCGAATTGGACGTTATTCATTTAATTAAGCGTTATTGAAATGAGAAAATAATTTTAGAAACTGATTCTCGATCCAGATTTGACTCAATGCAAAATTGATTAAACATTACGAGTATTAATTGTAAATAATTTTTGGCTGAAGTTTATGAAGTTAGTTCTACAAGTTAAAGTCTGTTTTTAACATTAGATCATATAATAATATGTGCAATTTTTTTAATTAAATTTTTCAACAACTTGCAAATACTACAAATATGTCAGTGCATAATATTATAAACATCTTGTTGTTAGTGACAGTCAGAATGAATACGAGGCGAGTTGTTGAAGGCGACTGATGTGTGATCGTCAAGCTCATTCCGAGTGGTATCTCACTCCCGCATCTTCCGCTGTCGAATTCTTTCCCGAAGAAACGCAACATCTAAACCGCATCTTCTGGAATGATGTTTGGCCCACGACCACCCACGACACTCACAGCAAATCTAAAATGTGAGCGCTTACGAGTTCTTCCGCTTCTTTGTTTCTCATCTTTCATCGATGACGTTTTCGGCCTCATCTCGGAATCAAAGAATCACATTTTCATAGCTATCAAGTTTCCAGCAATTTAGAAAACGAGAAGCTCGCTTAACATCTCGCAGGATGTTCTTTGATCCTCTTTTTAGCCGCAACCTCGCGGCATTTTCCTCATCCTCTGCGCTCTTTTCGTAATGCAGTTACGAAGGCGCGAGAAATGCGTTCGGGAGCAAAATCGAAGAAAACGATAGCAAGGCAGAATGGTATAATGCTCTTCAAAACAGCCCCTAGCATTCTCTCTCTCACACATATACACACAGACTTTCTCTTTCTCTCTTTCTCTAATGAAACGGAACGCGATATGCGATGCGCTGGAACGCATCGGATTCCGTACAGCTTGGAAGAGTTGGGAGGAAAACTCACTTCTAATTATCCTGTTGAGTCATATAGTAGTCACTTGAGCACATGTGTGTGTTACGTATGTACATAAGTACGTTACGTTTCGCATACGTGCATCACATGCGTGCATACGTGCATGCACGCGCGCGTGCGAGCACAGTGCGTGCGTGCGTGCGTGCGTGCGTGCGTGCGGGTAAGGCTGACGCGCGACCGAGAAGAGGACCGGACCTCAAGGAGAGAAGGGCGGCACAGACGCAACGGAATATATTATAGACTCGTTCCTTTCTTGCGCCGGGCTGAAATCTCGCTTTGGGTTTCGTGTTAACTTAAGTGTCCCTGAAACGGACTTTGTAGGAAAGCGCGACGCACGTTTGCCGCATGCACGTGATCGCCTCTGTACACGCGCGCGCGCTTTCTAGTTGACCTCTTAACGGTCGATCTCTTCTTTCCTCCTTTTTCTATAGGACCCACCCGAAAGTGAATAACGGTTTATCGTAGATTATTTTCGTATCAAACTACGTTTTTGTAGGCAACAGTATCACAGCGACAAAGCGCACCGCGACGTCGTAAAATTTATAGCAACTGCGGATGCGAAATTGAGAGAGAATTGCTTTTATACGCGCGATAAATACTGAATGAGGAAATGTGAAGAGTTCATATCAAATTAAAGTCTTGAATAAGATTATTTTCATACACTAGAACTAATAGATATATAAAAAAGATTTAAAAAATTTCATAATAATGATAAATATGTAATAACTTTCAAAAATTTTGAAATTGCACAAATCTCTCAAGCTTTTATATATAAATATAAATCAGATAAATCTAGCCAATTCTGATAATAGAAGGTGGATCGTTTATTTTATTGAATATGATTTGTATAGCGAGTTCCACTTTGAATTATAAATGCAATTTAAAAGTCTTTGAAAACACTAGCCGTGTAATAACCAGAACACATTGTTAACTCTCATTTTCAATGAGATTCCTTACTGGTTAGATAATTTGGATTCGTACAGTCAATTCACCCTTGAAGAAGCTCGTCGATTTAACTCGCTGTACCGGTAAGACAGGCCCACGATCTGATGTGAGCTTCGTGAATCTCAATACCGTTCCTGTTCGTGTTCTCACATAGCTCGCCGATGTAGATAAGAGGAAATAAGGATAAGAAGAGGTACGCCAAAACTGCCGACGTCTTTGAACATAAAATCGACTTTTAAATATAAGCTATACTGCAATACATTTTAAAATAATAATATAAAAGAAAAGAAAATGACTCCTCATATATAGAAATAAATTGAAAATATAAACTAAGATAAAGACTGAAAAATTATTATACATTATTCTGTTTTATATTATTCTATTATATCTTATTTCTATTTATATTATATTTTATTATATTATATACAGGGTGAGGCACCTAAAACAGGCCACCTGAATATCTCGGCTGTTATTAGTGATAGAAAAAAATGTGTCAGACCAAACTTGTATGGTTTCGAGGGACACATAATTTGTTCTAAATAGTTTTTTATTAGGTGGACGCGTAGAGGTCATATGAAGATCAACTTCGTTTTTTTAAATGGTATGATATGTTTTTTTACGTACCATCTAGTAGAGGGTTTGAAGATGAGCACATTGATCTACGGGTCAAAATCATTCAAGGTCACTAAAGGCCAACTGCAAGGGAAAATAATTTACTTTATATTGCCTAGAGTTCTCTGCTATTGAAAATACCGTAAATTCAGAAATGAAAAAGTTCTAGCCGTTAGAAATTTTTTCTTTTCCGAGAAGTTTGAGTTGATGATATCATTATTTTTTATATTGCCTAGAGTTCTCTGCTATTGAAAATACCATAAATTCAGAAATGAAAAAGTTCTAGCCCTTAGAAATTTTTTCTTTTCCGAGAAGTTCTGAGTTGTTGATATCTATATTTTTTATATTGCCTAGAGTTCTCTGTTATTGAAAATACCGTAAACTCAGAAATGAAAAAGTTCTAGCACTTAGAAATTTTAGCCTTCAGTGACCTTGAATGATTTTGACCCGTAGATCAATGTGCTCATCTTCAAACCCTCTACTAGATGGTACGTAAAAAAACATATCATACCATTTAAAAAAACGAAGTTGACCTTCATATGACCTCTACGCGTCCACCTAATAAAAAACTATTTAGAACCAATTATGTGTCCCTCGAAACCATGCAAGTTTGGTCTGACACATTTTTTTCTATCACCAATAACAGTCGAGATATTCAGGTGGCCTGTTTTAGGTGCCTCACCCTGTATATTATTCTCTCTTTAATTGAAGACAATTTAGATTTCCTTTACTATAAAATGTTTTTTTATTTTTAACTCCATAAAGAATAGAAATCAAATATATATAATTTCGTATCAGTTTTGTGGTTTGACGCTGCGCCGTGTTGTGCCAAAGTGATACATTGCGTTTTGCGAACTAAACATGACACTATACATCGCAACCTTTAACGCTAATTCAGTCGTCGTAAGTCATTTGCGGTTTCAAAACTCACGTGGCAACTAAAAGGACCTACGACGTAGAAATTACTGTTCTTCTTTTGTGTTATTTGCTCAGGAACCGCAGAGACATTGACAGAGATAATGGAGACTAGCTCCGCCTTACACTGTCATATCGTCACTTCTTTCATACAAAGATTATTTTTCCGACTTTCATTTAACTTCAAAAATGAGCAATTATCATTTTATTGACGTAAAGAAGATAGTACTCGTATTATTATTATTATTAGATAATACTAAATAGTACTAATAGATAATATAACATACACGATATTAAAACAAGATTACATATAATTGAAATTAAAATTGAAATTAATAAAAGAATAATCGGTATAAAAAATAGTTGCACATGTAAAATAATTATTGTTTTAGAGCTGATAATAAGTTGCATTCGTTGATTTTTATTAAACATATTTTCTGAGAAAATAAATAAACATAATTATGTGTACCATACTATTATTATTCAAAAGTAATTTTTGAAGAAACATATGATAGATGTGTATATGTTATGTTCTCTTTTGCAGCCGCTTCTCATTAATATATTGGTAACTTATAGTTATAAAAGTAAATCAAATAAAAGGATCCTGCACCTGCACAACTTTGGACACATGTAATTGTCCATAATTTACAGTAAAGTAAGGTGCATTTAAGAATACACGGGCGCACACACGATTGTATCTCACAATCAGATAATGTTAAGATTGGTACAGTCGTTTTAATTTGTTGTAATAAAAAATATTGATGAAACTTCATAAAGTTGGAAATTACGAACATACCGTGTAATAAAAAAACAGTGGACAATTGTGAAGCATTTGTATACGTGTTCACTATTAATCCTGATTCTATTGTGCTTAAATATTAAGATTACTCAACATGTTCTATTTGAAATTTGCGAATATATATGCAGTTAACTAAGAAACATTTTAGTCTTTGTTCAAGACTTTATATTTAAGGAATTAAATTTGTACTTATCGCTAAATAATAGTGGATTCTAAAAGTCTTTTTGTTTCTCGTTAAT
The DNA here is from genome assembly GCF_003672135.1 of Ooceraea biroi. Lineage (NCBI taxonomy): Eukaryota > Metazoa > Arthropoda > Insecta > Hymenoptera > Formicidae > Ooceraea > Ooceraea biroi. Next base: position 3,176,775 of record NC_039515.1, read on the forward strand.
ATTAGTTGTTTGAACTTTTTGCACAAAGGAGTGGGATAGTAAAGTAGGTTAATAAATAATATTCTTGTAGGCATATTCGTAACGTCATTCGTTATATTTAACAAATTGTGTCATTAAATTTTATTACAATAATTTTTATGTACAAAAAGGCACCGCCGATCACGAAATGTCGTTGATTGATTCATTACAATTAAATACACAATTCCGTTTGATTGTACATGCGCGCATTCATACAATTTTCATTCATACACAATTTCTATACATAATTTATGAACCAAGTGTACAAGTAATTAGTGCCGTCAATATTCAAAATATACCGGTGTTTTGGATATTATTCTTCTGGGTACTACTAGATTTATCTTATAACTATTATAGAAATCGGGGTATAAAATAACGGGGATATAAATCACATTTGAGTCACATTTTCTCTAGATCATTACGTCTTTTACAAGATAAACTTTTGTATGCGCTCAATGTAATGTAATAGTAATAATAAAATGTCTTGTATTCGAATATGCAAAATATAATAGCACAGTTTTGTCAGAGAACAATATAACACTTCAACAAATATTAATGTAACATTATTCTCTGAATTTTTTGACTAATAATATTAAATTTAATTTCAATTATTAATTTTAAATCTATATATGTATATATAATTTTGAATTTATATAATGTCACATTTACTTTCTTAGTAAATACAGTCATATTTTTAAAAAATATTTCTATTGTACTGATTATCAATTATCACTCAATAGATGAAGCACGCTTCAAATAAATGTCTATAAGAAGTTAAATTAAACAAATTGACCTGATATTAGAGTTGTACCCAAAAACTAATCTGTAATAATTCAAAATAAAATAACACATCCGGATATTCAAGTCATTTTTATGGATTCGTATAATGAGTAAAGTATTCGAGTACTCAAATCTATAGACATTACTCAGTCCATACTAACAGCACTACAAACAATTATTATATATAATAATATAACAATAATTATAATTACTATAATAATAAATATTATAATATAGTGTAATATATAATAATATAATATAATTGCATTAATGTAATAGTAATAGTTATGCACTTGGATACCGAATAATATCCGAAATAGCGAAACCCCTGAATACTGATAGCACTAACTCTATTCGATAACACATAGCCAGTGATTCTATAGAATTGCAAAGATTTCATAAAATTACTGTTGAATTAATTAGTCATATTATGTATACACACGCGCGCGCGCATATCCACACTCGTATGGTTGGACGCACACATAAAGATTCACTCGCATACATGTGTATATAATTATCACTGTTGTACAATAATTATATTATATAATACAATACAACACATAATATAATATAAAGTAATATAATATAATATATAATTATTATCATAATATCAATAGCTGTTATCATAATTATTGTAAACAATAATAATTATAACATACCGATGGATTTTATGAAAATTAATGAGCTCAATTTACTGATGAATTACTTATTGAATGAAAAAATGTTTCAAATGGATGTTATGTAGTTTTATAGTTTTGCAATCATCTTGTGATTAGTACAAATTTGTTTCATATATAGACTTATTTCTCAGTTTTCAAAACTCAACCTAATGTCTAATTATAATCATATAATCTTTTATATAATATCTACTAATCATTCTGCCAATAAAAAGAGTAGAAGAAATTGGAAATCTGAGTAACGGTTTATAACGGAGTTTTGATGTTGCATGTTATTTTAAATGCTTTTAAGTTCTTCATGAGATCACACTCTTTTCTTTGAAACATTTTCTCATGCAATAAATAGTTCAAGAGAATAATTTTGCAACATTAAGATAGCTAAATCATCTTGTATAAATAATCAACTGCCAATTAGACATCGTCCATTTTAAAGGACATATTTATTTTTAGGTAATAAAATACGAAAAAATACTTTTGTAATAAATTATAAGATAGAAGGATAGCATTATTAAAAATTGCAATGTGTCTCTTGTATAGTAGTACTTTCGAAGTACTACTCCTAGTTGTACACTTTCAAGATGTTTGATATCGATACGACATCGTTCTTAAAAATAATGTTTAAAAGACTCTTGCCTATATACAAGAGAGAGAATGAAATATTAAACTAATTTAGATTTATAATATTCATGAGGGAGTACCGAAAGTGATATGACTAGAATATAGTTAGCAACAGCTGCTTTTCTTTCTTTACCTTTGCATTCCTTGTTTGCTCATGTTTGTGTTTGATCCACAAATGCTTCTACATTTATTTCTGTAACAAAAAATAATAAAAAAGATTTATTAGATGAGCATAATCGATATTATAACAATATAAGATAATCTTTTACATCTTACATTAGAGTGTCTTGCTTTTTGACAATATTTGATTTATGTACTCATAAATAAAATATTAAGTACTCAAAATATGAAAAAAATATGTCTAAAATTTTATTCACAGAACGTTTAAAATAATTTTTCTGTATCTTTGATAACAGTTGATAAATTATTTAACGTTCATGCTTTCAGCACGGTATCGACTCCTCTGAATAGATCACAGATTACTCGTTGGTCGAGAATGATAAAAAAGAAGCCTTGCAGGTATACGAGATGGAAGAAGTAGGGGATGATTTCAGGTAAGGGCGGTTTTAAGGCCTGCAAAGGAGTCCCGCTCCTCGTGGGTAAAAGCGACAGAAAAAGTGGAAAGGAGAGAAGACGAGAGACGAGCGAACATCCTATACCGGTTCAAAAACCGACAAACGAGGGACGGGAATATCCTGAAAGATGCATTCAGGTTAAACGTGGCAAACGAAATCGTCCTCGTGAAAAAGAGGTGGAACGGAAGGTAAATAGAGAAGGATAGCGATAGAGAGAAAAGAGAGGAAAAGGCACGAATAAAAGAGGATACCTTGATAAATCCAAAAGTTACGTCCATCAAGATTAGAGACAACTTTGGAAGGCAACTGTACGTGAGTGTGTGACCTTTTTTTGTGTCACAATTTGATAAGATCTTTAAATTAAAATAAAAAGAAACGTATGTTGTGAATATTAATAAAATTCAAGACAAATATTTAACCAATTTAAATTATTCGATTTTTCTTATATATATTCTTATATTTTAATAATTACCAGATTTAATATTTTCTATTAGAAAAGAAAATTGCAGTCTTCAATGTAAAAAACAAAAACAATACCATTAATATACATTATCGTTATAAAATTGCTGTTTTTTGAAGTTCACTTTATATAACGTATATGTACATCCGTTAAAAAAATAGTGTCTTCCCTGATGATCAAGACTTGGTATGTTGAGAAAGAGAGAGAGAGAGAGAGAGGGGTGGCAGGATAAGGTCGGGAAAAAACGATAGAAGAAGGACTCACTCACGTACATATATATTATACATACACGTGTGCACATATATGCGCATTAACCTAGTATGAAAGAAATCGCGGCACAAAAGCGTCGCTCCTCGAATGTATACTCGATGCCCCTCTGAATGGAGTCTGCGATTTGAATGGACAGGGTTTCAGCGAGGGTTCGCGCGCGCCATTGTGAGGGGGCAAGGTCACAAATCTAGTCGGAAATTTCTTTGAACTTCCCCGTTCAGCGAGATATTCACCCTCGAAAATTTATGATTTTTAACTGGTGAGGGTGGCGAGAATAAAAGAATATTCTGAACAATTAAGGATGACCGAATTGTCGAATGTCGCTATATCAAAATGTCATTCAATTAATCATTAATTCTTAAAATCAAATTATTAATTACTAAAATTATTATTCTCTGCGGTAAATTTTAATGATAAAAAAACTTTACTCCAAGAATTCTGATATCCCAGATTTATCCTTCTACACAATTCACACACAACATCCAGAAAAGTTAAAATAATGACAAAACATGTCAAATAAATAAAAACATCATAATAAAATTACAACAAAATTGGACCCGATGTCACTAACAGAACCTGTTGTACAATCAACTAATTCACAAAGAATAAGTTCAGTGAGACGGGATTGACATTCACGATTACGGTACGCGATGCAGTCGCAATGTACAAGGCCGCAAGATCGCGCGACGTGAATGACCCGCAAATTACAACTACGAGAAAAAGAACCAGTGGATCACGACACCAACCTTGAGAAGGGCGTGTGGGTCTAATGAAAGCAACGCTGATGTCCTCACTGACTCTGCTGCCACCAAGAGATGACATCCAGTAATTCCTCGTCTTCCGGGCTCATCGGTTCGTAGTTGTCGTAACTATCAGAATGCGTTGCGTAAATCGTGGTCGGTGTGCCGTAACCTTGACTTCCGGCCGACGACGTCTCGGAGACGAAACTTGGCGTTGGTGAACTTGACGCTTCCGAGGACGGTGCCGGCACGAAGGTCGGACTGGAGTTTTGCCTGAGGTTCTGGTGCCGATGGATATCGGATCCTTGTGGACTACCATGATGACGGATCTCCCCGGTGATGCTACCTCGTAATCTCAGTTCAGCCAGATGATGGCTGGATTCGGAGCTGACCCCATTTTCGGACCCACACGTAGGCGAGGTAGAGGAGGTGAGCGAGGAACCACTAGACTCGGAGCCGGTATCGTGCTCTTCCAGAAGACGCTGAAGACTTCTTATGTATTCCACTGCCATCCTCAGGGTCTCTACTTTCGACAGTTTCTTGCTGCCGGCCCTGGATCCGCCATGAGTTCCGGCTGTACTGCTTCCGAGGGCCTGTGCCACTGTCTGCGGTATATGTTGCCTCAGTGTGGCGAATCCATTGTTAACCTGTTTCACCCTGTTGCGCTCGCGTGCGTTTCGCCTGGCCACTGAGGCGGGCTGATGCGGTACCGTGCCATAGGGTCCAGTAGCCTGGCCGTAGATCTTCGATCGTTTGCACCCGTGTTGCAGAGTGTTGTTATTAGCCGGCATGCTGCTGGTAGAGACGATCACATTGCCACGATGGGTCTGCGCGCTCGAAGTGGCGTGAAGGCCATGGTGGTGATGCTGCGGTTGCACACTCAGCATGATGGGTAAGACGCTCTCCTCCTTGGGCCCCACTAAGGTCATATCACAGATCCGAATCTCCCCACTACCCGGGAGCAGGAATTGTAGCAGCGCGTGCCAGGCGACCTTCGCTTGGCTACACTGTTCGATTTATCGGAGAAAAACTTCGTCGAGTCGAGTGAAGTCCGATGCGACTCGTTAAGTAGTCCACCTTAGTAGTTGTAGTACGCGTGATCGTCAAGATGAAACGACAGACGTAAGCGTGTGAAGTTTACTCCGACCGACCGGAAAGAAAAACGTGGGAAGAAAAATAAAACCGCACCCTCGATGCTCTCGGTACGATTCTGGCTCCCGAAATGCCTAGCCAATGAGGGTTCGGGGCCTTATATAGCCGGGGCGGGCACGCGCCTATCCCCTCCAAGAGTCCCTCGTACTCGATCTCGGGTCCTAAACCCCCGTCTTCTTCCCCTTTCCCCGCGTTACCGGCCCGCAGTACCTCATACCCCCGTGATTCCCCACCACTGCGGTCCCAAAGGCCCTACGCTGTCCGAGATTCTCATCTTCGATCATCCTCGTGCTAGTATACTTCGCTAATATCCCGATCTGTTTGTTGACTCACATTTCGGAGTACAACGCGTTGTTATCGACACGATAAGATTTGTCATCGGCATATGGCCGGAATATTTGACAAGTTGATAAGTTAACGCTAAGGACTCGAAAAAGATAAATCCTATTTTGGAAGATGTGAGTTGTATACTTCTTTCACCTTCTTTTTCTCTTTAAAGAGTTTAACATTTAAATTTAACATTTGGATGTATAAATATAAATTACAACTTTTTCATGTGTAAGTATATATATTCATTTTCCAAATCCGCAGCAGCAGAACATGTACAGTAGGTACGTATATGTGCATCTACCATGCATGCTAAACTATGTAAGAGACAAGAATATTCGTGCAATTTATTTATAAATAAATTTTGTTTAGTCAATAATTTTTAATATCGGTAAGGCCCACTGTGTGCCTGCGTACCTAGTAAAGTCTGCATATTCCTGCGTGAGAAACACTGGCGCGCACGTACGAAGGGTCCACATCCCCACCGGCCGCGCGATGTCTCGGGGATCGAAATTTGAACAGTTACCGGGAGAAAGAAAAGCTGGTCCGGGGGCCCGAAGTAAGTCGACGGAGCGAGATGGCGAGAGAGTGAGACGCAGAATACGACGAAGATGGAAGCCAAGGAGGAGGAAGAAGAAGAAGAAGAAGAACGATGAGGGATAAGGAGTGGGAGGAGATGGAGAGGTCTTCGGCTGCAGAGAAGCTGTGCAGAAGACGAAGAGGTATCGGAGGAGGGTAAGGGAGCCCGGTGGCACGGAACATACAAGTACGAGGCGACTGCAACGATGAGGGGAGAGACAGCGACGGCAGAAGGGTGTAGTGATGGACTCAACTGTAGCACGTGTCTTGTTGCATTGCAGTTTGCGCTACGAACCAACATGCTTATCGCAAAATGGCGGAACTTGAAACATCCGAGTAACGCATCATCAGCTCAATGCTGAAGCTAGAAGCTAAGTTACCTTCCGGAACTTCACTCGTACGATAAAAAAAGACATCAGTTTCTTCATAAAACTGCGGGAACCAAGACCAACGAAGATGATGAAGAAAAGAAGATACGAGCGAAGGATACATGAACGTACATTGATATCACAGGATCGCCTCATTTTTAGCATATCAACATCATTGATCATCTCATGACGGAGTGACGCTTCCGAGACAAACTCGCGGAATCAATGATATCCGACTCTCGCTGCCATCGCTAGTAAAGAAGACATGTACGACGACAAAGAAGAGAAGGGGAAGAGACGCGAGCCGTCCTCCCTTCCTCACATTCGTGGCGCGCGCCTACTCCCATCCACTGGCTCCCCCTCCATTCGGTCCGGTTTTATCCTCACTGAGCGGAGCGTGCGTCTGCATACGTGCGTGTATGAGGGTGCACGCGTGCTTACTCGGGTCTCGTGCTTAAGGGCGCTTGTATTCGCCGGGCGGTGGGAAGAGGGGTGGGGAGTGGGGTGGGGGGAGGCTGCCGTGCGTACGGGTATGCATGTGTGGAGCGACGTTCGGGCACATGTGTGCGCTCCGCGTATGTGCGTGCTCGCGCGTGGAACAGGTATATGCTCCCCATTTCTTTCTTTCCTTTTGATTCCGGCGGTTCGTCTCGTCTCTTTTTACGGGTCCGTCTTTCTCCTTGTCGAAAAGGCGACGCGTGAGGGAGCACTGTATAAGATGGTAGGATCCCGCGCTGGGCATTCCTACGTGAATAAATAGACGTCGGGCGGACGCCTGACGATTCGGATAGATGATAGATATATGTCCCAAAGATAAGAGTATGTAGAAACGCAAGAGAAACCGGTATTCTACAGTGCCAAAAAATGTTCTTATTTAAATATAATAAATTATATGCAAAGAGGAAGCGCATACATATTATATTGTACAGTCACTACGATTCTTGAGTTTTGTAAATTTGTTCTTCGTTTTGAGAGGATAGAGCAAGATGTAGGACAATTGAACCATTTATGCTAAACTGGCGTACCATGCAAGTGATGATTTTTTTCTCAACTTCCAGACGATTTTTTGATGAGGTAACAAGCGTTCTCGAAAAACTACATTTCTGAAAGAATCGCATCAAATTATATAATAATAATAATAATAATCGCGTAATGAATTTTGTCGTATCGGAGACACAATAACTTGTACTTTTATTCTTTATTTTCAGATAAATATAACAACTGGCAGAATTCATGTATCGTTACTGACAACAATTGTATTTAACTTGATTAATTTTGACGTTTAAGTTTTGCACAATTTCAATGATTTTGATTAATTATAAAAATTATAATATCACATTACCTTCGCACCATTAAGAATGAATCAATAAATTTTATATCAATGTCAGAGTAACGAGATTCACAAAATTCTTTAACTTAAGCAATTGTCTGATGCAGGTTGATAGATACAAACTCGCCATGGGAATATATTATAGCTAACCGCATTTCGGCACATTGGTTCACAGGTGTAATGCACAGATACCCCCGCATTCTGGAACGGACAGAGAGTTCGAGGGAGGGAACTTACGCTCGTACGCTATTTCATGGAGGGTCATGTGGGGTTGCTGAACAGTATATAATCAGCGACACATATGGTGTGCAAACGTATGCAGGCAGGTACGCGTATCGATGCGTGAGCTAACGTACTCGACATATGTCGCAGCAGGTTGACCGGATACTGACATCGCTGATTAATCCGCTCGTACAGATATCTCAAAAATATTCTAAATTATTGATACAAATCAAAATCGAAAAGCCTCGTGCGATCTGTATCGTTAAAATGTTATAAAATTGGAAACATGATTGAAAAAAGATAAAAGATCCTAATTGTTGTCGTAGGAGTTGTTAGAATAATTGAAAATAATAATTCATTATTACCTAAAGTAGTTGTAGCAACGAAATATTAAGTGCTCGAATAAACGATGCACGTTATTAAGATAGCGCCAATTATCGTCAAGAGAGATCGCATATGCACTTATCATGCTGTAATTAAACCGCACTTTACGTCCAAGCATGTATTAATGACTAACGGGTTCTTTGTTCAGTGGACATGTAAAAATTTCTGACAAGGAGGTACTTATCGGTATTTATCTTCCCAACTCATTCTTCCTGAATCCAATCTCGCAGGAAGAAAAAGAATGGCTCGGAGTTTTGCCGCAGCGGTTCAATTCGTGAGAAGAATGCCACCCGCGTATACGTGCGTGTAAAACTGCAATTAATAAATACATTAGCAAAGAAATAAATATATAATATATAAATATCTCTTTTTAATATCTCTTTTAATTTTTAATAAATATTTATTTGTCATATTTATATTATTTTATGAATCATTAAATAAAATGCTAAAGACTATTAATCAAATTTATATTTATAATACAAGAAAGAAATTTATATTATTTATTGTAGTTTGCAGATATTTAAAACTAAAAATCTCATTCTATCAAATTCCAGGTATGAACATTTACATCATGAAAAAACATTGCAAGAACTATATATCTTTTTAAACATGTATAATAACGTAGATCAAAAGTAAATACATCAAATTAGTCGGACGTTCGACAATACAATCGACAAGACAATACGATTGGACACGAGAGAACACAATCATTCCGGCGCATCCGCGTCGTATCACACCGCCGAATCTGCTGGCACAATTCAATCCAGCGTAATCGCGGCGTGTCTCTCTCCGCATCAAGTGTCATTCATCTTCATCATTGGTCCACGCGTAAGGTCCGCCTATGTAGGAACGGCGTCATCGCGGGATCGGAAGATCGACGATCGACGATCGGTACGGCGATTCTTCTCGGCGGAGATTTATCGTGAAAGTGTCCTACGTATACCCCGAGCACAATCCGACGTGGATCCCGCGTCCTTCTGCGGCTCGGATCGTTCGACGAGTCATTTTTCACGTGAACGCACAAAGGGAACGCCATCCGGAGGGAGGGTGGGTTCTGCGGCGTGCGCTCGCAGAACTATCTGGCCGGGCTATCTGCGCGATGGTGGCGATGGACGTCCCGCAGGAATTCCTCGTGCCCGACAAAAGAAGGCATCACAATCCCCCGCGAGAGCTCGGTCGCCCCGTTGAAAGGGACTCGATCGAAAGAGCTACCGTTGATCGTCGCCGATGATTCGACACGGTGATATCTCGGGGAACAGCATGAGGATCGACTGACTACCGACTGCCGCTACACGCGAGCCGCGAGTTTCCTCACAAGGGTGGCTTGATTGGTCGAAAATCTCTACGCTGTAAAATGATGAATACATTGTTCAATTTTCGAACCATTCAGGAAGTGCTGTTATAAATAAACCGTCAGAAAAGATGCTTAAACACCGATAACTATGTGCATGCTCTTTACATATGTTTATATATGTTCTATCGAGGATATCCTCTATGATGTTGCGTCATAGTGCTATGCTCAGTACTCTCTCTCTCTCTCTTTCTCTCTCTCTATCGTGATTCGACAATGACTCCATTCAGCTTTATCGTGTTTTATCGCCGGCTAATATTAAGTTTCCGCTTACATGCAGTTAAGATCAGGCAGAACGAGAGACGAACATCGAAAATATCAAATTCGAAATGCAAATTCATCTTACTACTTTATCGCGATTTTTCAAATCGCGGTTCGAGATTGAAGATGAAGAGGGTGAGATGTTACATTATTCTTGCCTCCCAAATTGTATTCTTTTTGTCGATCTCCGCGGAAATTCTAACGCAAATAATAGCTGGATGAGGTTGCTTTGGATAGTTTTACGACTTCCCGGATGTTGAATAGCCGAGGGTGTTTCTTCTCGTCGCGAGAAGAAAATCTCGACTGTATTACTTCGATATCTACCTACTACCGTTTCATAATATATCGCTGTAGCGGCGGCGGAGGTCTGGTATGATTTTTTGACAGCGTTATCTAATTTGTCACCGGCGCCCTTTGATGATCGAGCACCGAGGACTGTCAGATGTTCCAAGATAGCCTTAATTACAAGCATCAGAACCACGGGCGGGATTACCTTCGTGTGGTAAAATCCTGTTCCTGTCGTGCAGTGTCTCGCGACATTGAAGAATCGAATCGTGTCCTTACGCATTAATCGATTAAACTCTGAGGGACCTTGAATGCACTAATCGAGGAACAAGATGCTGCACGGAAGAAAGAGAAAACTGTTGGACCTTTCTCCTTGAACCGTACTGAGAATATTGAGAAGAAGTGAAATATCACGAGGATGTGTGCGTATGTGCGTGTGTGCGGTTAAAACTTGATTCACGCTATGCATTGTCAACTTCGAGAGAATAATTAGATGTATCATGCAATTTATATTATATTATATTTTGAAATATCCTCACTAAATCTTCCTGACACGAATCGATATCGATAGTCGCCGGAGACAGTTTAATCGATGATTGAAATCAGTATATTCTCTCTTTCTCCTCTTGATAGCTTTGAGATAGTAAATAATCGAGTCGCTCGTTAGTCGCAAGCTAACAAGTTCAAAATAAATAAAATGAATTACTCGTAAACTTACGTACAAAACGATTAGTTACTTCTGAATTATAAATACATGCAACGTAACGCACACATGCGTAACACGCATTGACATATAAAATACCCACGCCGATCGCGACGTTGGATGATTAAACTCGGAACGTCCGCCAACGTATTCCGATACAAGCGGAAATGACTCGTGAGCAAATTGCGGCGTTAGTTTCAGGAACAAACAAGGCGAGCAAGCTCGCCCATATTGCCGCCTACAATTTCCAGACCGGCTCCTATTGTGAGCCCTCGGCACGCGATTCCACGCGTGCCTCGTTGACATGCAAATATCAGGAGGCAGCTGATGACGACCATGGCGACTCTCGCGGAGTCGGATGCGGGGATGCACCATGGGCGATACATAAAGTATGGTGGCCGCGCGGCCGCGTGCGCGGCGCACGTTTCCACTTTCACGAAATGACGTGGTCTACCCTGAGAGGTTGGATGCGATCGCCCGGATGTCAAGGTCTCGCGGTCAAGGACGCACGCACGCGAGTCGGCTCCGTTGTTCCTGTGACCCGCGTGATGTCTGGGATCCCGCGGGCCCGCCGTGTCTCGAGGCACCACCAACGATGGAAGATTGGAGGATAATAATAAAACGCTTAAATATCTTTCTCGCCGTTGCTGCCTCCCGCGCGGATCCGCACGATCGAGGATAATAATAAAATGCCGGGATGAGAAGCGTCGGCTCCTCACGCATAGCGGTAACATCTGGTTGTAAACTGTGCGTGAAAAAATATGCAAGAATTTTGCGCATGATGGCTCTCCTTGTAAATGTACTATAACGAGCAATACTGCCTCACGTTATTCGGTTGGATGAAGTATCAAATGGATAATTAAGTCTGTTAATGATTACTATTTAGTCGAGATTACGGTGCTATCAAATTTTATTGAAAATATTATAATTCGATCAAGATTGTCGGTAGCATGTGTGAATCAGAATTGGAAAATGAGACTACATTTATAAAATTGTATTGCATGTAAAGTTACCAGTAATTTATATGGCATATTGCACATTAATCAAATAATACTACTAGAGTAATATTCTATATCACCTTCTTTTGGAAAAACTATATTTTTCCATAGAATTGCGCATAAAAATATCTAATTTTATTTCTAAACCTTATCTTGTGCAATTTAAAAAAATGTCTTGAATAATTTGGGCGCAGTTAACGTGTATTGCATTGGTTTTTTACTCAATTATCTAAACTGATTATCTATACTAATATTACAGGATGTAGCAAAAATTTACGGATTACTCATGAAATTTGTGTTCCAATGTAATTAACTTTATCGCCGCGTCACTCTGGAACGTTGGCGACGCTCATTCGCAAAAGATACGATCAGTCCACGGGACGTACGCAAAAAAATGGGATCCCGAGAGGATGCCCACTGTTCCGAGGTGCTAAAAACCTCGATAATCTCGGCAAGTAATAACGAAGGACAAACCCCAAAAAGGATTCCCGAAAGAGGGCGTGTCAAAGAAAAAGGAAGACAGGGTAGATCAGGACCCGAGAGAGGAAAAAGGATAAGTGCATGTAGATGAAGGGAAGGAAGGGTATGGGGAAAAAGAGGCAAGGACTACTAGGAAGATTTTGAAGATAGCGAGTATACGCGGTATGCGTTTTTCTTTTGCTTCTTAGCGCCGATGCCCCGTTAATTATACCCTGGCCGTTCGTAATTATCCTCAGCAAGATAATAAGTCGATTGTCGAGACAACCTCGAACGAAGAACCGCGTAAAGATACATAGTTTCGCATCGTTGCTATTATTTATATATTATATATGTATTATTATTTTACGATAATTTTACGATGTGTTTTGTATATTTGCCAATCAAACGTCTATCGATAGTCAATGACGATCTTCAATAATTCACTTACTCAAGGAAAGAAATGTTTATTCTATTTCATTTTTGAGCGAATCATGATTCGTGAATCCTTGAAAAATCATGAATCTTTCAAGAAATCATGAATCTTTTCATTTGCTTGAAATATTTCTTATAACAAATAGAACTTTTTGAAAATTTTTTGAAATTTCTGAGAATCATACATGGCGGGACTTTATTACGCAACAATTTCTTGGACAAGCTATATGTTCACATAAAATTTTTTTCGCAAAAGAATAGAAAAGTAAAGGAAATATTGTGAATGAGAGAAGGGAATGAGAAAGCGAAAATTCAACCTGAAAACAAAACGCCAGGTGGAATTCGTGTGAAATTTACTTGCGATTGGTTGCGCGACACATTTCACGAGAGCGACATGAAAAGAGTGATACGATCTTCGTGGTACAGCGGAGAAAGAAAGGAAAGAACGAATTCAGATGCGATTTTATGGTTGTCTTGCAATTTCACGCTTTAACAGCACTTCGATCGATTTCTATATACGGATTCCGATGTCGACGACAACCCGTATCACGAGACGGTGCTCCTCTCGACATGCAAAGACGTCGACTGATATTATTTCATGTAATTCATATTTTGAAAAGCTATCGCTCTCATGAATGCAAACTGCACACATGCCACTTATTACATCTCTCAAACCTGTTCCCCACATTCACACATAAATAACAAATCGATGATATTATTGCGCTCTTTATCAAGCATCTCTTGAATTCCGAAACATCTCAATGCAACGGTATTAACATCTTGTTCATACATTATAGGAACATCGTTAAGTCATTTCAATTGTAAACATCTGTGTAACAACGCGTTTATTAGTTGTTCATTTATTTTAATGTTGTCCGATAAAACCAGATGATCTGTCAATTGTTACTCAACAGAAGAGCCTCAACAGAATCAAAATTATATTTTTGCAACATTGATATTTTTATCTCTTCATTTTTATTATATATAATTTTCAATATACAAATATAATTTTCGGACGTACATAATAGACATCGATATCCCCTCTCAAATGAGCGATTCGCGATAGATGATACAAAGCTATCGCTGATGCTATTCAAAATTCTCCGTTTAAGCAATTACTTAACGTCATCACGTGAGACGCGTGCCGCAACCTTTTTATCGTTTTCCCCGACTTTTACATTTATACCTTGATACGAGAGATGCGTATGTGTATTTTTGTGTGACGAGTGTGCACGGCGACACTTTGAGCATGCGGGCCTCCCCGAGGCTACCAATTACGACGGCAGCTGCCGCCGCGTCTCAAACGTGCTGCGATCGCTATAACGCTTGGACTACGGATATCAACATTTAACTACGATCTATCTATGTATGCTCACTCAGTACCCTATCCTGCGATCAGACCAGCGTTCTGAAAACGTGTTGACCGATACGGAACACCTGCAGAAACACGCGTGGCGCGTACATAGTGTGCGTCGTTAATAAATATTCATTCGCGTTATCGATACAAGAGAAATAATCGCTTAATCGAAATCAAAGACAGAGCAAAGAGAAGAACGCGAAATAATTCGAGAATAAGTGTCACGTACAAAAAAGGGCTAGCGAGGGGAGGGGGGGGGAGAGATTGTTTCAAGGCACGCACACGCGCGACGTACGATTTCGAATGCGTGAGTACGTGCTTCATCAAGATCACGCGTGCACGCGAAAGAAACTTCGTGCATCAGGATTCATCTTTGCGCGATGCACCTGCACCTGCCTGCGGGCCAGGAGCTCGTTTAATGTCGCGCGCGTTACGTCAGAACGAGGCTTTGAGCGGAGTCCTTGCCAAACAGCGGGCCAGAGAGCACACGTGTAAATGGTTTCTCCCTCTTTGACGAAGTGGAAAGGGGGACGCAAAAACCGTGAGCTGTCATTAGCCCCACCGGGAACAATGACGGTCATTTTAATTGCATAAAGTGCTGAAGATTTTTTTAGACAATCGATACCTTCATTAATCTCGATATTTCTCATATCGACAATCCTTTCGCACGAACAAGAACGCAAGATATAAAATAACTTTCGTAAATGATACGTACGTCAATCTGTTGAGATATTTTCGCGTACTCATTATGCTTATGTTTGAGTTATATTTTTAGCTTTGAACGAGAACACCCTCTTTAGTTAGTACGTGCGCGCATCTAGTTATTATTTTTCTTTAGGCCATGGTGGCGCTTTATGTTACTAATGTAACGGATTACTTTGTTCGTCACTCTTGCGACTGTTACTTTTTACGCGCGCATTGAGAGTTCTTCGTTGTATTCCGTATATCAGTTTTTGTGAGCGAATAAAAGTTATTTTAACGAGTTCCTCGTGTACCATTACGCACATTTGGCTCAACACAATCCAATACATACACACCGACACACACCCACGTAAGTAACTCATCTGTTATAATCATTTACCGATTTGCGTTACGCGTTCATTAATTCTCGACAGTCTCTTGGTCTCTTGCGCCAAGAAGCGCGAGAACCGTTTACATCACACTTGATACCTGATACTCGATACTCGATGCTACGTGCTGACATTAATGATCGACAGGATTGATGATAACGGATGATAACGCGCCGGTAATATTATCCGCGCGCGCGCGCGGAATAATTTCAATTCCCGAATTTCACCGCTGCCCCCCGCTTCCCACCACACCTCTCCGCGTCGGGCCCGGAGAAGTTAGGCAAGGTGTCGACGGTGGCTGGGTAGGACCGTTGGGAGTCTGCCCAAGCTGCAGGTGACGAGTCCGGTGGTCCTCTTTGGCGCACGACTCTCCGCTTCTCGGTATGCGTGCACTCGTGCGTGCGTGTACGCATGCGTGTCACTGTACATGAAGGAGGACAGCGACAGAGTGCCCGGCCCGTGGGTCCGAGAGGGAAAGAGAGCAAGGTGGACGGGAGATGAAAGAGGACGACATGGATTTCGGCTCGCGCGATAGCGCGAGTTAAAGAAAGAGGAAGCGAGGAGCGTAGGGGAGGGGAATCGGATACGCAGAGAAAGGGGGGAGGGTGATGGGGAACAGGAACGGGCGTCGTAGAAGCGGACCTGTAAAATGGTATACGAAGAGAGGAGCCGTGGCGGCGGAGGGCGCGTGGCAGTGCGCCCCAGCTGCAGCTGCCGTTTTCGTCGTCGCATGTGCGTGCGCGTGAGAGAGAGGGGGGAGGGGGGCCGCGGGCGCGCGCGGGACCCGGCCGTGGCGCTTCCTCTCTCCCTTCTGCCCGCGTGGCGCGCGAGCGCGCGCCCTTCTCTCTGTCGGACCGCGCGCGCGTGCTCGCTCGCCCGCGCCGTACCGCCGGTGTGGTGCCGTGGCGCGCGCCAACGCTCATTAACGCGAAACTGCGGCGCTGCGCATACTTTCCCGCGCGTGAAGCGATCAGCTTCCCGCGCGACGGAGACGGCGCGACTCGACCTGTAATGCGTAATTTCTTTGATCAACTGCGGTTTGTGTACCGCGTCCATTTCAGAAATCGCCAAAGTTGGATTGCCCTAATGGGTTTTATGATTGCTATATTATTTCGAAAAGTAAAATAAGAATGGGGTTCACGTTGAGTTATAATATATTCTTCGCGTTATAATTCAGTGCATATTCATTGATATTTATTACGAAATTATTTGTGTGATCAATAATAATGTAAAACTTAAGAGCGTTGAACGATAATATAAATTTTATGATATTTCATGATTATATGATATGAAGCATGTTATTTTGTTTTGTAGTTTACTCGCTAGAAACGCATTAAGTTTTATCGATACTTTAATAATTAATAATGAATGTCTTTAATAACGGCAGTTTAATTAAGACAGGTTATTCTGATGTACGGCTTGATAAATTTTGTAATATTCTGAAGAGCGCCAGGTGAGCATTTTAATGCTTTACAATTTCCTAAAGTGTTGCTGATATCTTGAAATACTACATTTTATGCTAATGTATTCACATGATAGGAAAAACATTTTCGAAAAGTTTTGAATCACTATCTAAAATATATGTAAATGCCCATTTGAAAAGTTGCTGTCAGGTTAAACAATATATTATAACATTTACAGTAAATAGTTCCTAGAAATATAAACTCGACACGGAATGAGTGTTCGGGGTGGCTGATCAAGATGATAATTTAATAAAGAAACCCCTATTCTTAAATCGAGAAAAATGAAATATTGTAAAGGTACCGTTTCGGCGGAAACACGTGGCGTCATCGTGCGTGGAACCCGACAGAGAACTTCATGAGGGCATCCTTAATTAAGACGAAGCGGCGAAGATGCATCTGTCTGTACACGTAATCTTGATCGCGCGGCAACTTATATAAGAAAGTCTTTAATCTTTTTACATGTAATTATTTAGTCCGTGATGTGGCGCGTGTGTACAGTTACGCACTTTTATTTGCGACTCCATATGTCGATTTATAATGCATTCTCATGCGCTGGTCACCATTCAAACCGTCCGGCTTGCGACCCTGGCGAATTTGCGTACGGCAAATTTTTTTCCATGGCAATATATTATAAAATATATCCCGCCGGATCAATAAGTTCTCGGTCGAATGAAACTGTGGATGAGGAAAAAAGAAACGCATTTGCGTGATGAAAGAATTCCTCGTCGATCGGATCGACTCACCGCAGGACCGCGGACATTAGAAAGGAGTCGGTAATATTAAGTAGATGCCTATAAAGAGAAAAAAGTTGGAACGGGGCATCATAGTGCATTAAAACGTAGTATAGTATCGAAATTATGGACTGTTATATTAATTCGGCACAGCGGGTACACACGATACTCCTTTTGACGGAAGAACGAATAGCTTCTGGCGGCATCCACGGCTCACGCTGAGAGCCCGAGAGACAAGGAAGGACGGGGAGCTAACTGGCGTATTAGCGTGCAACTTTAACGTCCTATCATGGCCCTCGTAATCCCTTGTCCTTTATTGGTCGATTTTCTTGAAGTTTAGCTGCGCCACAGCTGGAGTTTGGTAGTTTTCGCGTCGTCCCTTATGGTGTATATGTCTCATACGCGGACCATTTGAATAAAAGATCTTAAGGAATGCCGGAGGATCAAAGCTTTTCAGTAGGTTGATGATTTAGTCTCGACGAATCAGGAATGAATTTCCCATGATTCAGTGGCCCCGATCCCGAATCCCATGCAAAATATGAGCGAACCGGTCACTAAATATCGCGCATTTTCGTTACGCGAATTAATAGAATGCCGTTAGGGAGTATAATCGTCATCGAACGTGGAGGGTATCGATAAAACAAACATGAATCATCAAAGTCAATCATCAACGTGAGTCATGCTTTACTCAATGGAGAACGAAGGGACAATTTTCTGTAAAAATAACATGACCATGTATCCACATATAATTCTTTCTGTGTTACTTATATTTTTTTAATACTTTTTATTTCTACTGGTTTTTATTGCTCAGTAATTATTTTTATATTGAAATTTTAATTACTACGCGATACATTCTTCCTTATTTTCTTTGACTGGCACTAATTAAGCTATGGAAAGCACTTGGGCGGTCTACCTGGTATGAGAGGGAAAACGATGCTTACGGCACGAGTTGTCGTTGGAAATATATTAAAATGCGGCATCTGTTCTCTCCAATAGTGTTTACTGGAAGATCAAAAGTGGCTACCGCTGGGTTACCAATCGTAGTAGACTTCAACTTTCACGGAGCATCGAAAGCAATTCGAGGGACCGTAAGATCGAGAGACATGACGTTTACTTCGTACTCTCCGCTGTTGTACCTCTATCCGATTATAACGTGGATTATTACGTTCCACACGTCTCGCACGTGCATATTTCAAATAAAAAATTTGATTGAAGACATAGCCAGCCAAACCGAGGCAATTTCGCGGCGAGAAACAGACTTTCTCGATGGAACTCTCTTCACGTCCGACCGATTGTATGATCGACGAGTGGGGAATATTTCGTGACGCGACGACGATCGTTCATCAATGCGAATAATGATGACGAGGAGTTTGCGTATGCGCACGCAAGTGTCCGGTAATAAAGCCGGTGCTAGCACAGCAATAACGATCTGGCCTCGCCGGTTCAATGGCTGAATGCGAGGAATCGAAAATAATAGCAGGGTGGGTGGGTATTGTGCCCTTCGGTGCCCGTGCTTTCTGTGAACCTTCCCTTCGCGTTTCTGACGTGACCAATCACTATGCCGAGTCCTCGGTCAAACTCAGGAATTATATATTATATGCTAGTAGCTTTATAATTTTGCAACAATTTCATAATCTGGGCATTTTAAGGAAAAGTTTGGGGAATTAAGCTCCTCTCGAAATATTAGCTACTATGTAAGAGATCTCGTTATCGCATTTTTTACAAGTTTAAGCCTCGTTTAAGCCTTCCTTTCTAACTCTTTCTCGCGAGAGGAGATTTGCCGAATCTTAACGCCGCGCATTTAAGCTTTTCATACGCGTGCAAAGAGATATAGCGCTTTCGCTTCTTATAAAAGTGTCGGCTAACGTAGTTCCCAGATCATGGAATTTGTGTTTCCATTTATTTTTATCCGAGAGCAGTACACAAGTAATTTTATTATATGGAACGAAGCGGACGCGCGGGCGTTGCAACGATTCTCTCTCGCTTATGCAAAGTAGCGCAGAAAAATGTTGCAAAGCGTTCCCTGTGTCAACATCGCGCACAATATATTCTCAGCTGTAAGCAGTAAGCGATACCCGAATCGGCCCGAAGACACTGGAGAGATTGTTTCTGTAGCGGTGAAGTCGCCGTATCTCAAGGAATAACCATTAAAGAATTACAGAAGCGGGACCGTTGTGCCGCCGAGAGTCTCCTATTCCCAACTCCGCCGTAAAACATCGTCTTTACAACATTCTTGCGTTAAGCCGGACGGAGGAAGATTTCGGAGGGTGTCCCTCGGACGGCAACCGTGCATGCGCGGCCGCGCGCTTTTAATTCTGTGGGAACAACCTTGTAAATTGGATTCGTTATTCGCTGTAACAGCGTTTGCCGAAACGACCGTAAGACGTGGCTAAACACGTACTTGCTCGTCGGTCGCGGTACTGACGCCGCCTCATGAACGGATAGCTTGTTCTTGGCTTCCCTTAAAAAGACGCAGGTAATTTATCGTCATTACCATACCGATGAACAGAGTCCCGATATCGTTGGGCGAATCGAGGATACCTCTTGACAGGTCACAAACGAGCGCGCGCGCGCGTGCGTGCGTGCACGCTATTTACCACGACTTGACGCGCACGCCGGCCGATTCCCAGGCCGTCGCGCGCACGGTCGTGTGTGCGCTTAAGTAAAACGCGGATACCACGCCAAGAAGAAGAGCGAAAGGAGCAGCGTGGTGAACGGCGGTGAGCGCCGATGTCGAGTAGAGGGGATCGTTGGCGCGTGGCTCCGATCCTCACCCCCTGGTCCCTTGACTCGTCCGGCGATCACCGAGTCGCGCGACCATTCGTGAGAACGCCGAGAGAGCAAGGGAGAGAGTGAGAGAGAGAAAGCAACAGAAAGAGAGAGAGAGAGGGAGAAGGAGACAAGGTGAGAGGCAGATGCCCATGGTGCTTCTTTCGGGTCTGCCTCTTACCCAAGGCGGCATTGAAGGCACGAGAGAGGAGCGCGCCGGCACCGGCGAGAAAGGCCGTATAAGAGGCAAGCACCTGCCGCGGGCGCGCACGGTGTCGGACCGCGATCGCTCATAGCGCCTGAAGCCTGACCGCCTGCCCGGTTGGGCCCGTATGCCCACATCCCTATAGAGCCGCCACGAAAAATCATCGGCTAGAGAAAGAGAAGAGCGCGACACACGTGTACCTGTCGCATAAAGTAGCCGAGTCATTAACTAGTCTCCTCTCCGACTCTCCGACGACTCCGACTCTTCGTAGCCTCTCAAGGGCTCCCCTTGCTCTGTCATCGTGTCGCCGCTCGTCTCGTTGTGTCCTCCTGGACAGCGATGATACGATGTAACGGTCGCGATGGAATCGCGCGGCCGTAAAAATGATAGGAGCCGCTGTCCCTGGTCGAGTGAGGAGATTATTCGATCGTTTTCGAGAGAATTATTTGATATTATGCGAATCATGGCTGGATGAAAAGTATTGGAAATCGTGGAACACGCGGTGTGTGAACCATTGTAACAATCAGTAGTAAGTACTCCCGTTTTCGGTCTTTCACCTTGGATGGAAGATGTATTTATGCGACGGAAAAGATGAAAAAATTGGACAGAAACTAAAGAGCTTCAATTCCTATATTTGTAATTTCAATTTTCTGTCTGTTCGGTGAAGATACACTTTACAAGCTTCATTTTTATACATTCTGTATTATTCTCATCCGTGCAGGATTATAGTTATACATGAAATATTAGTTATATCCTGTTATGTCACGTGGTCAGGAAAAATCAGAATTAATTGACTGCAACAAAGTAGCAAATCATAAAATATTTTTCTTTTTTTATTAAAAATGTAGATATACGGAATGCATATCTTTTTAGGCAGATCTTACTGTCTTGTCATTTTTGTCATCGTTCCTTGAAAACGCAAATCGCGCGGATGAAGGAACCAAGAATCGTGAGATTAAGGGACGACACTTAGGGGGAGCAGCAGGAGCCTTATCGCGTGAGGACAAGTCGATGAAAAGACGACAGAGAGAGAGAACAAGTCAGACTAGCTTGTGTGTAGGCCAGTAGGTATAAGTCGTATAGTTACAGTACGCTAACGACGGACCCGCATGATTAAACTGAAGAAGTAGAAGACAAGGGGGAAATAGGGGGATACGACCGGTGATGAAGCAGGACTGCATAGATCGGCAGTACTAACCCACTGAACGTGATGTCCGGCTGCATGAGCCAGCGACTGGCAAGATTTTTCTTCGCAACCGGTCTAGAGGCGTCTAGCTGTAGTCTGCCGTCTCGAGGATTCCCCTTCTTCTTACTGAAAATGAACAAGGCGTGAGATACGTGGAGATATGTCCTATCCATTGATTGCAACCGCAACAGGAGACAGTGTGACGGACAGATTCGTTTTTGCGGGAATTTCCATCCTCGGCTTTATATTTTATTATCATTTAAATCATTATTACGATATATACAAATTCTTGCTTAAATAGGATACAATATGTATTACGTATCATTTATAATCTTAGTTTTAGTTTTTCTGGAATTCTATTATTTTATCTGCTATTTTCAGGAATTTTATCGTAATTAAATTCAAGTTTAATTCAAGTAAAATTTAAAAAATTTGCATTTTTAGGCATACTTTAATTAGTTGTAAATAAAAGACTACATATTCATATTTTAGCGAATGAAGAATTATTACACTCTCTAATAAGAAAAATCTTCATGCTAAAAACATTTATTATTATTATTAAACATCTTGACATAACATTTTGACATTTTAATATGATAGGTATTACATATATAGCGTAATTGAATTAATAAAAATTAACAGGTAGCTTTTGAATAAAATTTATGTGCATGCACGGTTTGCATGCCATGAGTCAATTATACGCATTGCGACGTAGTAGAAACAAACGACAGTCGGAGATTCGATGAGAGTGCTGGAAAGGGTGGCGCGGATTATGGAGCTCCGTTCTGATTACACTTAACACCACCTGCCCCCCGCAGGTGGTTGTCCCACGATACGAGGAAATTTATCCTCATGCTTATGACCGGTAGATACGGCATACAACTGATCAGTAACCATGTTCTGATAGTATTACTTGTACATGTCATTTAACTTTCCGTAATTACACTTAATCACATTTATTACTAAGGCCTGGTCAGTAGTGATAATCTCCTTATATTTTATGGTTGCACATAATAATATGAAATGTGGAATTAGTTGTAAATCAAAATATATGCATACGCGAATGCATATAATATTTTCCTTTTAATAATTATTGATATTTTATAATATCACAGATATGTGTAACCGCATGTAGACTATAAGACTGCAATAAAAATATAATGTATATAATCGCTTTATAATTTCTCAAGATGTTCTTCCATAAAAGTGATGTTTAATAAATATATGATGATTATTAAATTAAATGATAAATATGGAGAAG
Organism: Ooceraea biroi; assembly: GCF_003672135.1. NCBI lineage: Eukaryota > Metazoa > Arthropoda > Insecta > Hymenoptera > Formicidae > Ooceraea > Ooceraea biroi. The sequence continues at coordinate 3,199,806 of NC_039515.1, forward strand.
ATAATTTTTACACATCTTGCATAAAGATTTTATTTCTCACTCTTCTTTTTCTCTCTTCTTTAAATAATATTGATACTTCTCGTTGTGTAATGTACATATAATTATTTGATAGATGATTTCGAATATCGCTAGCCGAAAGAAGGAATGTGTATATTAATATTGATTTTAAATTTTCTCTTGGATGCTCTATATATATCTTTTTCAGTTTGTTTGATCTAGTTTTATCACTAACTGCAGTTATACCGATGCAACGGTCTCTCGACACGCCGATATATATATATTTTTTTTCTTTTTTCCCTATCCACCCTCGCTTTCCTGGCAAACGCTTATGCGGGAGTAGGCACCTGGCCACCCCCGCACGCGCTCTTATCCCTTTGACCATCTTGCCGGGATCTATGCATACTTGCACACGTGTGCATACTTGCACACATAATCCGGCACATGCTTTTACCATTCGATAAAAATGTTGCTGTTTTGGATTTGCGCAGGTAGAATTTAAAGAGAGATGTAATCTATTTTGTTTCAATTTTTCGGATACACATATTTATAGATGCGCGCAGATTTTTAAGATAATAATTATGATTTATGCATATTTGTGTATGCGTACACGTGTATGGTGTATCGATACATGCACGTAGATACATAAAATATACCTATTAGAAATATATTTTATATATGTATTCTTGAATTTCGTGACTTTTATTGAAAATATATAAAAAGTTCATTGCAATCGATTAATTACTAATATATTGTAAAATATTATATACCGCGTTATATTGCGCACATGATTATAAAGTATTGAACAACGTGCAACACATAATCCTGTAAAAACTTCTTGCATAATGGCTACAGAAATCCTTTATTATTGGCATGTCAAGTGACCGCCAACGTCTTTTAGTCATCAGCTTTTCGCCCAATTAATGCATCGACAATGAACGGCCGGCACGTTGAACGCTGTCGAGAGCCATCGATGGATCATCTCGTGGACAATCGTGGTGAGATCGAAGAAAATGAGGCGCTGTCGGGCGTAACTGCTGAGAGCCCGGCAACTGACAACCGAGGCCAGGAGTCATCGGCAAACAAACCACGGGGCATCCTCCCGGAGCCCTGATACTCGTCTGCATGCATGCTGGTACGCCGCGACCACAATCGCCACTTCTGAGGCAGAAAAATCCGAGGTAACGATCGCGGCAGATGCGCGAGCATCCATACGTGTGTACGCGCCGTTTTTCTCGACTGACGCATAATCGTCAATAATAGATGCAGCGGAGGTGTATTCAACCCTTGCCCCGGGTTGCACCGCGAAAAACAGCCAGATGATACCGCGAATGCATCCCTTCCGTTCTGTGCGTTAGCGGTGGCAGATTTTACGTGAATGAAATATTCGCCCTTTCGGATTTCAAGATTCTGCTAGACGCATGCATTGTCAATGGTTCCTTTCTGATTTTCTATTTTTACCCTTCCAGCCGCCGTATGCACAATTGTGCCGGCTCCATTCTTCATTTTTAACGTTATTCTTTTTCCTCCAAATGACATAGCACTTGAAACGTCAAGAAAATGTGTTACGTTTACTTATAGCTAAATTAGTGCCTGAACTTCTAAAATTATTTTTAAATTATTTTGTCGATTTTAATAGAAATAATATATAGAAATAATGAAATGTTTTATTTCATCAATGCGTTTGTGTATAATTAATAGTACTCTTAACACATAATATCAAATATCTTTCCGCACTGTACATTTCGCTACCGCCATTGTCGTTTCAGCACATCAATTGTGAATGATTCGAAGACTTGCACTTTTCCCTGGTTCTGCTCTCGGAAAATAACCCTTTGAAATGTAGAATCATCCCTTCGCGCGAGATCGCCCGTCACTTCTCGCGGGAACACCCGGCTCCTGTTTGAATAAGACGTCCGATCGGCCGCGCGCAGCTGTCAGAACCGCGCGTTGAGGTCTTCCGTGGTTTTTCCAGATTTTTGCATACCGCAGGTGATGCGGGCACGCGACCTTTCACGCACACATACGCTCACCCATTCTCAGGACGTTGTTATTGGTCCTTTCTGTGCTTGCGAGGAACCCTTTCGAGAAGTAGCCACTGTGAATTACGAGGATCGAGATTCCCCGGCGAAACGTGGGAGAGCTGAGGGGCAGATGCTAGATTTCGGCATCGCTGCTGGAGAATACCGTACCGCCGACTGTGTAAGTGTCAAAACAAGATTAATTCTTTTCTGACTGATGCTGCCCGCTGCGAATGTGTGTTCTTCATTTGCCACGATTTTTAATTCTCTGGAACTTGGAAAAGAAATTTAGAAGGAGGAAAGTATACACATTCAATATACGTACATTGAACTGCAATAGAAAAGTGAGACACACATTAAGGCTATTATAAACGATAATTTATAATATATTATAGATTACGTGTTGCCAAGGGTTGCCACATTTTTGTCACATTGTCACATTTCTGATGATGATGTATGTTATTTAACGGACGACGTAATTACGCGATGTGCGACATGATAAAACAGAAATTACCCAAAAAGAGCAGCCTGTGCAACGACAATAGCGCGGGTTCTCACATGATGCGGAAATGAGAAACGTAATTTGTCGTCGAACGGCGATACGTTATTGTGTCGTGCGAACGTGTACACATACGCGCATGATTATTCTTTTCCCTCCCGCCCGTCTCAACAAACCGCACGTTAGATGATGTAACGATAAACAAGCAACGAGCAATCCTCTCTATTCCCACGCAATTTGAGTTGCGTGGTGCGGCTTGCGTGGCACGCACGAAATTTCACCCTCGGTCATTGGCCACCGCAGGGGGTCACTCGCCCTCTCTTTCCGTTGTGAAAAAGGGAGCCCAGAAAAATCGCCTCTACGTGGGGGCGCCGTATTTGCCGCGTAATTGCCAGCACGAAATGCCGAACAGCCAAACTGGGTAATAAACGGCGAACTACCTGGACGACACGATTCCGCCACCTACGCCATATGGTGCTTCCTCCCGAAAGCGTCCAACGGTTTCGCTACGTGACACCTCCGGCTCTCACGGACGAAACATTACGTTAGAATCAGCGAATGGTTACGTCGCATCCATCCTGTATTCTGTTGCAAAGCAATGCGAAAACTGTTACTTTGAAAAATTGTTTCTTTGGCTATATTTCGTTGAAGAATTCAGCAACCGCACGGCGGAAAATTGTAAACGTCTATAAATAAAATTAAAACCGATGCTTTATGTAATATTGAAGCGATGAAAAGAGAGATATCCGTAATAAGAACATTAATACTATTAGATGTATATGTTTAATATTTACTTCACATATTTAATATTATATCGTTTAAATTGCCTTGATGTATATCAATTAGTAGAGATAAAAGTATAAAAAGCTGCCAAAGTCCGTTGCTCTAGTCTAGAAGTTCCAATTGCGTGATTAAACTATTCATCACTCACTAAAACAAGAGACATAAAATCCGCGACCGCCAGCCACATGTCACCGGTTGGTGAAGAACTGCGATACGCATATGCGCCGTCTCGTGCGAGGGACTATAAGAGATAATAAAAGGTCATCGAAATCGAAAGCAAGTGCAAGTGTTCTTCACTAACAAAGAAATTGCTTGAGGAGAGAAGAAAGGACACATGAGATGAGGAAGAAGAGAAGTGAGAAACGCAGGATCGAGAAGAAAAAGAAAAAGGAGGAAAAAGTAGAAGAAGACGATGACGATGAAGAGGAAAGGGAGAAGGAGATGAGTGAGGTGAGCAGCTCTCGGGCAACATTTACACGTTTATGATCTTGCGGTGCGAAGAGAACGAAGAAGAAGAGGAAGAGGAAGGTGAGGAAAAAGATGAAGAAGAAAGGGAAGAAGAAGAGAAGAAGAAAGACAACGAAGAGCATCTCGCACACGAAAGTAAAACTGTTGCGGTTTACGGGGGATTTTATGGCATAAACCGTAGAGAGAGGCGACGGCGCTATTATTATCTATCTTGGCAATAGAAATTGGCTGCCTTTTAATAGGTATCTGCCTCCGCCGCGCAAAGCCTTAATGATAGCCGAGAGAGTCGAAGCAATAACAGTAACACGCGGCGTGCGCCTCATCGCGCCCGCTTTTACATGGGATACAGTGGAATTAGCACACGCTGCTGCCAGCACCTACCGCGGTATTTTCAGCATCACCGGTACGGCATTATGGCGCACGATCTCAAGCGAGTCGTGAAATTATGGCGCGCGCGCGCCCGCATCTTCCTTTTCGGGAGCGCGACGATGAGCTTAATTGCATTCGTCGTGAATTATTCTGTTCAACCTGTTTTGCCTTATTACACACACGCACACAAACACGTTTTCGTGTGCAAAACGAGAGCAAAAACGTTTTTGGTTTATTTACGCGCACGTAGACAAATCGACAGACAGATAAACGTGAACAGAAGCTTATTAGTGTTTCGGAATCGATGAATCGGAGATAAAGCATGCAGTTTCCTGCTGTTGTCTTATTTCGCGACAGATTTCAACCCTAACGAGAGAACGCAAAAGTTCAGCATCAGATGGTAGAGCCGGCGAAGCAGACCAACGTGGACCATCTGGTGATCCATCGTGGCATACGGCGAGTATGCGCGCGGGCGTACGAAAAAAAGGGCTAAAACCCGATACTTTGGCTGTAAGAATCTGCAGATAAGTACGATGAACAAGATAGACGGGATTGTATAAGGTAATCCAAGGCAGCTTCTGCTGTCGTTGTTGCGAAGAAAGAGATGATTTAACAAATAAACGAAGCTTGAATCGGCGCATAAACCTTTGCGCAAGCAACCATGCTTACTCGTTAATTCGTTTAAAAGGAAATGAAACGTCTCGATACCGCTTCGTTTATTTGTGCGATCTTTCAAAACAAATTAAGAGCAGCCAATATGTTATCAAGTAGGAAGAACAGATGTTTGGGAATGATGTTTGTACAGAAATAGAGGCAAACAACAAGACGCCTGTCATCGATGAAAATTAAAATAAGTTTTTTATCGTTTTTATTATCGAAAAGAGATATCTACTATAAATACGCTCCGTTGCAGAGACTGCTTCTTAAAATTAACTAAAAGATATTGTATATGTTTTTTACATTTGTCAAGAATGTTAATTCACAATGATCGCGCTCAGTTTCTAGCGAAGACTATCCTATTACACGTATAAAACGTATTTATAATCAAAACTGCTCTATCCATTTGCACTAACTTTTACTTTAGATACATACTCGATTTTGTATATACAGGGTGTTTCCTAAGTACGCGGCAAAATTTCAGGAATAGATTCCTAATGCCTAGATAAGAAAAAAAAGGTATATCAACATATGTCCGGAAATGATTAGTTTTTGAGTTATTACGATTTTTGTGACACAATTCTCACATCATCTTAGAAGCCCAAATTATATATATACAGAATCGCGTGAGTTTCCAAACATTCTGTATTTTTGCAGTACGCCGTCGGTGCATTCCGATCGCGCGGAGAGCCTGCAAGTGAGTGCGGGTTACTCCCTCGGGATTCTTTTGTCGGTGCGCGAAGCCGAAGCACGCGTGCTGCACGTGCCCCGTTGCGGACGTGACTCGGCCGGCATTGCGCCTTATATTGCGTTAACCGTCTTATTTTGCCCCGGTTGCGCCCTGAAAAACAACGCCGTCCAGCCGCGGCCGGTTCGGCGCCTGAAATTGCGACGTCGCGCGAGCCGCGCGAGTGTGTGACCTAAAAATCCCATTTAACTTTCGACGTGCGTTCGCTACGCCGCCCGAAAAAAAACGGCTCGGGTTTTGCGCTTCCTCCATTAGATCCGGGCTCCCGATCTCACGTCGTCGTTGCACACGGGGTCGCTTGGCATCTCGCAATTAGAGCGCCCGAAATAATCACTTCCGTCAATCGCGCTGTCACGTTTGTTCGCAAAAAGAGGGCTGTTCGTGGTGATTGTTCTAAAATATTGGTGCATGGAGAGAATCTTTGTTGATTATTACATTATTGAATATTACTATTACTATTATATTCAATATTATTTGTTGAATATATCATGCCGGTAATAAAAATTACCATACTTGTATGAGATTTATACGTTACAGTAATTAATTCTTCGTTTTTTAGCAGTTTATTCAAATATTTTTTGAATTTGGCGACGTTCATTACAAGCGAACAACCGCGTTTTCACAGGCATAAGATTATATTTAAGAGCAGATCTCTTGTACGGGAAAAAGTCGACGGGGGGGGGGGGGGGGCAACGGACAGCATTCGGAGCTCAGAGAAAACGCGCGAAAGAGAGCACCGTCTCATTCCAGCAAATTGTTTTGCTTCGATTAAGAGCAAGCTCTTTTTCCCTGTTCCAACCCGGTCCGGTCCCCCTTTGTCTCCCGTCTTTGGCGACACGTACCCCAGTTTCAGTGGAGTGATTTACAAGTCATTCCAGCATGAAGGCAGGTGACCGTGCCGCTCGAGCGCTGCTTACGAGTTATGAACACGGCCTCGTGCGTCGGGGGAGGAAAAAAAGCAACACTTTCGATAATAGTAATTCCGCCCGGCTTTACACCCCCAATCCGGCACGCGTGTCTTGCGCTGCGATAATATGGAAATTTCAAGCGTTACGTGGCCTTGCGCCAGTGCGCAACGAAATAATGATACACGTATGCAGGATGATGTGACTTACGTGCGCGTGTTTGCGCGATGTCCTTTATGTATCTTTTATGGTCCTGAGTAGAAGAAATAATTTATTTGAGTTTATTACAGAAAGAATAAAGGCAACTTTATTGGAAGAATCTTGCATTGATTGTCCGAGAGCAGACTTATATTTATTAGATTTATACGCGTTTGAACAGCAAACGTGGAACGGATTTTTTATGAAATTTTTTAATGAAAATTTGGGGCAGCTGGCGCAGAATCCCAGCAATATTTCAACAACGGACAGTTTCAATCCTCGATCGGGATTTAGAGATTTTTTTTATTCTTTATTAACCTCGGGGAAGATGGAGTCGCTGGCGCGACGGATATCGTACCGTTCTTCGACCGTAAAATCATCGTCCGCTGGAGGTCCGGAATTTACCTCGCGTACATTAGGAGCCCGAGATCACTCTCGGAGTCATTCAAACGTATCGAGATGTACTGCCGTATAAAAGATTCTGGGGAAGAAAGAAGAAACGTGTCGACGATGACCATCGGAGTGTAACCGCGCCGAAGTTCGTTCGAGCGTCACAAAACTGATCCACCTTTTATCACGTTATTTCAGCCTTTATACCTGTTTTGTTCTCTCAAAATGGCAAAAGTATCGGCGAAGTTTTTGAAAATATTCTATTCCCCAGAAAGAGCGTTCTTTACTCCAAAATGAGAATTAAAATTTTCAGAAATTGTCTTGTTTTAAAATGTGTTTAAACATTTTCAAAAACGTTTAAACTCTCATTACTCTTGAATAAAATGGCTTGATGCATGAGAAATATCTTTCACGCAACAAGTTCCATTGAACTGTGTGAACTCCGTTGTTCATTAATAATGAGAAATTGATTATAAAATACGATGCCTCGCACGTGTTTGGTGCGTGTTAATGTGTCAAGGCCAGGAGTGTACATCGAATCTGCAATTTCGCGTCTCGGGAAAGCAGACAAACGGTCTGTAATATTAGGCGTCGAAATCGTTAACACGGCTGACCCGCGTATACGAGCGAGAACCCCGACACCCTTCAATTACTTCTCACGTACCGTGCCGGCATCGCGCGCACGGATGGGTTGTGGTTTGCGCTCACGCACCGCACCGCACCGCGACGTAATGCGCTAGCAACGTCGACACCATGGGGAAACCGTAAATATCAGTTCGACTGAGAAAGCGATCGTTTCGACGCGGAACATGTGAAGGTTAACGCCACGCGCGGATCCTCCTTTCCTTTCTCGAAGTCTCATTTCAGCAGACACGTTATGGATACACAGCAAAGTGCACTGATGGACGGACGATGCGATGTACGCACACCGGAAGCGGAATCCAGACGCAATCAAAGTCATATTTATCGGACTACCTTCGCTTACTACTGATATCTTACGATATCCAGTCTTGACGTTTTGTCTCCTGGTTGCTGTGAATCTTTTCCGTGTGTTTCTCTTTGTGCATTCTTTTTTACTGTATATTATTTTTATTATCTTTAGTACTTTAGTAAGATGACAACAATCGCAAATAAAAGTTATCTTCATGAAACATAGATTCGAACGAAGAAAGAAAAATATAAAAAGGGAGACTTTGAGTTGCACAAAAGTTACATTTACAACATCCAAATGGAGACAGAGATATTCTCGAGAGCGTAGCTCTCGAACAGGCACAACGTAACACCGGTATGGCACGTGCTCTCGCGCATAACTTGTCGTCGTGCGGGTGTAGATACGGCGCGATATTTATTCGCCGAAAGAGAGGGAGGAAAAAAGAACCGAGGGGAGGAGGTGCGAGAAGGTGGTAAAAGACTCGGCCGCGTGGTTGAATCGCCTCGTTGTTAGCCACCATCCCTCCTTTTCATCCGTTCTTTTTCCCGCTTTTTATCTATTCACATTCATGCGTGTGCCCTCTTCTATTTCCTTCTCCTTCTTGAGTCTTCTTGAGTCACGGGCGCCGTCTTTCTTCTTCCCGCGTTTCATTGCCGACGTTGTGCCTTGCCTCTCTTCAGCTACTCGCGCAGGAAACGCCGGGCTATCTCGCCGGTTATCTCGTGAGGAAGGACACACATCACGTACTCACGTCGGAATACACGGAAAGCGGTTTTCAATTTGACGCCAAGTCGCGATCCGTGGTATCTTACGTCGTCTTTATGCACGTCTCAGGAGAGGAAAGATATCGTCTGCTACCTCAGAAAACGATTTATTTCGAAATTCGGAGCTGTAATGTAGCTCGAAATGTAGGAAATGAAAAAGATAGAAATGGATTGTCTTTATCTTCTGTATTTTAGATTAAACATAAACATAATTAACTTACATATATTCAATGAAACTTTTTACGAAGATATTTCTGTATCTAGAAATTTTTTTGTATCTAGAAATGCATTTCTCTTAATTGATCAGTTCCACCCTTTGCTTGAAATGTAAAATAAAGGAAGAATTATGTAAATTATTATATCATTATTATTTTTATTTTTATTAATTCACTGTGTTTTAGCATTAATAATGTTAATTTCCGTAGATCACAAATAAATTTCGTATCAAAAATATCGACGCGTGCAACCACAGGCGCTGCATGCGAACGTTGCTGGGAACTATCTATAGTTTATGCAAATCCGGCCTCATCATGTGGGATCATCATCGCATAGAAATGTCCCTGAGAAATCCGCCTGAATCGAGCTGTTAAATCGGGAAGATATCAAATTCTGCAGAAACGCAGGATTTCTGTATCATAAGTTGACATTAATACCGGCGATTTGGCCGCTTCAAAGAGTGTGTATGCGTAACTGTGCACGGCGGTGCCAACAGCATCGCCGCCATACCAGAAACGTCTGCGTGTCGTACCAGAAATGGGCTGTTTACAAGGTTTAGATAAATCTATCGGCATAAATATTCATTCACACGTTATTTTACGTGTCGCGCCGCGTCGCGTCCGTATAACAGCACCCTTGTCTTTCTATCCGCACATTTACATTCGCAGCTTTCGTGTTGGACATTGTGCGCCTACACCACCGTCAGATAGACGCCGCTATCAAGATGCCATCAGACATTCGTGACTGAAACCTCAATAAAACCCTCTCGTGCCATTCTCGTCCTTCCAGAAATTACTGAGTCCTTTGCGCGTAGAGCGCTGCATCAGCATTTTAAGCGCGCGTCTTTGCCGGTACTGACGACAGACCTATTTGAGACACCGACGATTCGCAAATCCCGTATGAAGGTAATCTTATCTGCGTAAAAGATTCGTAAATCCCAGTGAAGTGAGCAGTAACCTTTATTTTGATGCGATACTAATTTTTCCAGGGAAAATTGTGAATTTCGGAAATTACGTTGATCGACAAAAGTCCAATTCCTCTCTTTTTTTAATATAGAATTTTGCAACATAACTCAATAACTTTTCATGGTTTATTGAAACTTGAGATATAATGTGACTGCGACTGGTATAAATACATTTGTGACTATTTCTCAGACATTTTTTAAATATATTTTTTTAATATAGTGTTTTTAAATATAGTACAATTATAATCAGCAAAGAATGTATTACGTTACACTGCTAACATTAAAATTTATTACATAATAAGAAAATATGAACAAAATGCTTGGCGCGTTGATTTATTCATGAAAATTAATTCGAACCATATAAGAGAGAGAGAAGTTGACAGGATATGCGATCTTTTCGTCTTATTAAACTATCGATATTTGTCGCTCCCTCCCTCTTTCCTGCAGACAATTGTTATCCTCGGACATGCGATTCGCCATCAATTCAGTGCACTGAGGCTTCTGGTGCACGAGCACGTGCGCGGGAGAACAGAAGCTATCGGAGGAATTCCATCACGCTCGCGTGACTAGACCGTCGATCGAGGCCTCGTGTGCCATTTTCGTCCTTTCAGAAATTAGTAACTTCTCCACGCAGAGCTCCACGCAGTCGGCTGCATCGTCGGCTGCACCCCGAGCATCGTCGTATCCTTCCTGGTGGATGCAGCGGGAATAATAAACGCGCTGTGCCGAGACAAGACCGACGCCATGTCGCGCGTCGCGTGCAAGTCAGTCCCTTCCGCTGTTATCTTTCCGCTTGCGCCCTTCAGTCGTCCAGCGGCAGACACCTTGCCACGCGCCCAGACTTCTTCCCCCTTATCTTCCTGTGTCAATGTTTCCTCGTCCGTGGCGTCGAGACGCGAATAAACACCTTGTCGCCAGAGGATGTGTTGACGCCATTTCGGAAAGCGACAGCCATTTCGTGCGCTACTCGAGTCTTGAAATAAGTTTTATGTCTATGGCGGTGTGGCCGGTTAAATATTTGCTTGTTTATGTCGTCCCGCATGCGTCTCAGCGATAAGTATTCGATGCTAGCGTGAAACATTCACTAGAGTTTTTCTTGCCGTGAGTATGTGCCTGTGTGAGTGTAGGTGCGGATGTGTGCATCCACGGTGGTCCAGAAGTCGTGTACACTTCCTTGACGGGAAACGTTTCGTTGCCTGATTCGGTGGTTCATTTTGCGGCGGAAAAGAGCGGCTTCTCGCGCGTGGGAAAATCTGAAAACGGGTCTCCGTCATCCGTATCGTGTGTGAACGAAAAATATATCTTTCATTCTGCTTTCTGATTAAATGCAGCTTCGTTCGGCGCTTCTCTATTTAGTATCTGCACAAAATCGATGACTACTATGTAGGTATATGATTAATGTATCGACAAACATCTGCATATTCACGATGGAAAACTTCCTTGAATGGATACTAAATTATTTTCTCTGAATTTGAGAGGCTCGGAAAATCTTGCAATATTTTTTCTCACATGTATCATTCTTCATGTCTACATGTATCACAATTTTCCATTATTTATTATACTTTTAACAATTTTTTTATGTGCAACATATTTTTATTTTGTTATGGATCTATCTGTTGAAAAAGCTTTCTATGCAAAAAAGTTCTAAAGGCAAGATGAGCCTGAGATGACAGGAAGATGACAGAGAGAGATCTTTGTTTGTACGGTGTGCGTCAGCAGTAATGCAGCGGAACGATAGATGATCTTAGAAAGGGATGAAAAGCGGCAAAAAATTTTCGAAAGTTTTGTAAGCCCCTTGCGCGCATCGCGATCAAAATCTGAGATCAGCTAAAAAGATGAAGCCTTGACGTGGTTATGACGTAATGATTCAGTAGATGCTTGAAGAGTTGAGGCAGGATGATATAAGCGTTTCCGTTAACCGTTGAGCGTGCAAGAATCGATTCGTAATCTATTGGAAAATCTCCCCATTAGCGATCCAATTTTATTCACGTTTTATTAGCGCCTTTCTTGTTTTTCTGTGTTGATTGATTGAGTGATTGATTGATCTATGTCGATTTTGACACGAAGAAAAAATTTGATAAAAATTATTAGAATTATTATTATAATTTAATGTGTGGTATTGTAATAAATATATATCCCGTGTATGGAAAAAATTTTGTACTCATAATTTTATGGATATGTATTTGCAAATATCGTTAATGTTTAATTACTCCGGCTACTTTATACGAATTATCTGTACATATGTATACACGCATAATGCAATATACATATAAAATACACACACGTACGTATAATATGTGCATGTATGTGTGTATTATAATTATTAGTTTTATATATAACCACGACAGTTATATTCTCCAGGCAGCCGTAAAATTCTCGTGTGCCACTTCAAAGAATGAACAGATCCGAGATCCGGATCTGAGGGATCCCCGCACAATTGTATACAAGCGAGGACTCTCCCGACGGGGTGTCCCGTGGTCAGCGGGTGAAAATAATTAATGCGCCTCGTTAACTTGCGATAGCCGCAATATGTATACGAGCTGGTGGGAAGTGTGTAATGGATACTAACGAATGGTCGCGTCTTATTCGCTCCTCACCAGGGGAAGTGGTAATCCACTTTTCGGCAGGAACCGATTCGTCGGGTGAATAATTAGGCCCGTTCACCCCCGGTCGTGCCAGGGGCCAAGATGATCGGAGGGATCTTTATGGTTTTCCGTGAACGGACCCATTCCCGAATGATTTAATAAGCAGATAGAACGGCGCGTTTTAAGTTTTTTCTGCCGTTAAATAACGATCCGTTATTAATTGCGTTCGCTGCTTCGCTTCGCTTTGAAATAGTCTGGATCTGATTCTAGCCGATCGAACGGTGTGATGGATCGTGTTAATATCTGGGTCTATGTTTTTGCTGTTACCCTATATTACTGCTTCATTATTTAATAATATTTTTAATAATTGAATTACTTATTTTGAAATGACAGAAAATTTAAAGGGACAATTTTTTATTTTTTTAATATTTTATTTATTTATGTACGTAAGAAATATCCTCAACTGTAATTCTTCAACACTAAACCAAGATTTTTAAAGAGATGAATAATGCATTAATCCATATCTCTTTATTGCGAGTCGTTGACTTTAACGCATTTTCATCTATCAATAATATTTCGTTATCAATATGTTTCTAAAACAAGTGTTCTAAGCATCCCTCCAATCGATAAAAATTATATGTCAAGAAAATGTAAATATTATAATTAATACTGAGATAATAATGAATAATATAATATAACCACATAACAAGTAAAATAAATTAAAATAATAAATAAATCATATAAATAAATGAAAGCTGTTTAATTATATTTAGATTACTTAAACAAAATTAATATAATCAAAAATATTAATGTATTTTTAAATACATATGATTTATCTTGTAATGTGCTAAACAAAATGTGAATTATTCATAGAATGCGAAGGAACATCATTAATCATAATGGGCGCGGCTAAGTGGCCTAACAGTAATTAAATACAACAAATTGCTGACATATTGGCGGAATCAAAAAGTCTGCGGCAAGACTTTTTACCGGTTACCGTTTTGCGGACGTTTCTCGATCGAATTTCAGGAACGAAAGTCGACCTCAATCTCGAATGCTTCGACCATGGAAACATGAGTACAATTACGAAGTCGGAGGATGAGGTAGTTCAGGCCTTCCGCGATTGGACTGAGACAAAAAGGAATACTAAAGTAAAAGAAAAAGGATTATTGTTAAGAAATTAATCCAAAACTAATCTTCAACAAAGAAAATTCCGCAGTTAACTGCGGAAATTTTGCGCAAATACCTATTCGACAAACTCTGATGGTGATCAGATTTATTCCCGTTTCTATTATATCATTCATTTAGTTAACATAATTAATGAGTCTCTTTTGGTAATAATCTCGAAATTTTTAATTATATAAAATCTGTCTCTTGAACATAAGATGCATCATTATCCCTGTAATTACTATAATATACCTACGCCACTTACGAGCGGTAACTTTAAACGACACGACTTGTTGGACATTCATAATGTTGCAAAATTCATTTTCTTCAAAAAAAAGGCAGTCGTAATTTTCACAGTTCTCGCAATTTGCGTCGCTTCCATTCACGTAACTCTTAGCGTAAATGGCATTTGCATTTCTCATATATACGCACCTTAAAATAAAATCCGCTTATTCTCGTAATTAGGTACCACCTTTTCCTTAATCGGCGATCTACGTTTGGCTTCTTTTGAAACTCGTCTTTAATTTGCGGAGGATTTCGCGCGCGCTCTCGGTGGTTACTAATAATGAACTGTCGCGCACAATTAATTGCGCGTCCCGTGTTCTCCCGGTTTTGGTGTCGGGCGAAATTCTTATCCTCCCGGCCTGGACCAAAGAGTTCGTCGAAGATAAAAGGGGCAAAAAAATGGCACCTTTCATTATCTCATGCCAGGCACGTGGCCCGTGGTACGACAACTTTCTCGATCCCGCGTTTTTCATCTGAGTAATTATCTCGACTCCCCTGCGGCTCTCGATGTAGATTAAGTTCCGCAAAAAGCCTGATGCATCGCGCGCACTGTAATACCGTCGATAAAGGAGCCTTTCGGAAATTACTTCAAGACCCACGGCAGGACAGCAATTTAAAAAACAAGTTTATTTTATAATAGAATGCTGATCGAATTGTACAATATGTAAACGCGGCATTGTTATTGGCACAAATAGCGCATTAATACATCAAAGTTAATGTCAATATTAATTTTATAATTACCATAATATATAGTACATATTTATAATATATAATAAATAATAAATAATACATAATACATAACTTTATAATCTAAAATATCAAGTAGTAATTTTACTACTTACAATAATCTTTACAATAATCAAACGTCATGAAACGTTTATTGCTAGGCAACAGCTGAAGGAATTTGCTAAATCTAAGCGACTAACTAATTTATGGTAGTAATTGTTTCATCTTTATGTAGCAAAAATGCATTGATAGTTATTATAGATGAATTATTATGAAACAGCATAAAATTTGACATTTTTGGATTGTAAAAATTGTCGAGAATGTTACATAACACGAGCTTTTAAGAGCCGACATTACGTGCTGGTGCGGTCGGTCGCTCGACAATGCTGCGTGTGACGCTTGCCGCGGGATATATAACGCGACTTATCTCTTAATAAAATTTTTATTCAGATCTGAATCTGATAAAATTGTTATTCAAATCCACGATAAAAACTTTTGAAGAACTATCTATCACTACGTATACAATACGATTTTTATTCGGATATTTTTCAAGTATATTAACGATAGAAAAAAAAACATCAGGAATTAGTCAGGAAGAGCGTATTATGACTGGTAAAATAGTTATCGATGGAAAATCGATTAAAAATAACGAAAAATAACTGGCGTTTCTCGAAACGCCGCAATGTGCGCTCGCGTGTGCATGCGAAACACGAAGCGGGGCACGGGGGGCACTTGAAGCAAGTCGCCCGGATAATTTGAAAGCGATCCGATCTTCCCGGGGCAGCTGCCTGCCTTACGCGTAAAATATTCAAGAACTGCTTCCCTCCTTCTTACGTTAGGCGGTTTGTTAAGCAAGACGATGACGAAGGCTCCGCGTTAAACTCGTTGGTTAAATATATTTCCTTGCGAGTTCGCTTATCACGAAAAAATCGAGGGGTCCGACTTGATTATTTTGTATTTTATATCAATTATTCAAATAAAAAAAGGGAAAACTGGAAACTAGAATTCGAACGCGCAGAGTTCTTGAAATCTATAGTGATATTTTTCGGGTGAAATAATAGCACTGAATTTCCTAAGTTAATATAATACAGTTATTATTAAAAAGAACGATGTGATATACGTTTCATGTGGTACCTTAAAAATAAGATTCTAATCGATGTGAGAATACTAATAAACATATACATATACACGGATAATAAATATAATAACGGTGAACGAAATTGTAACAAGGTTTGCTTTTACCTTCTGGAAGCAATAAAGATCTTCGCGTATCCTTAACATCATCTTGCTTTCACCGAACCGACCATTTGTCGAATCGTCGATAAAAAATTAGCCCCCTTCCGTTCTTCTCTTTTTTGCCATACGAAATATTAAAAAACGCGTTACCACAAATATGCAGATGCACTTCGCGTTACAAAGACCGTCTTGAGTTTCGAAAAATTTTTGGAACTGATAAAAATATTTCGCGCGTCTTTTCTTTATACTTCTTTATTATATCTAGAACAAAATAAAATATATAACTGAATCTATAATATTTTGTATTTTTTTTCGTTGGTACTTGAAAGAAATCAGTCTAAATAGGATCATTAATCTGCTTATGTGTAAGTTAACTCACATTTAACTAACATAATATTTAATAGTTTGCTTTGAAGGTAATGCTCTCAAGACTAGAAAGAGAAAAGAGCAACGCAACACACCATCCAACGAAGGTCCGACGCATTGCCGGCTAAATTTTCAAAATGGGCTTCTAATTTTCAAAGGAGAGGCCGACGTTGCGTTTTACTAGGGGGTATCGATTTCTCGTATTGTGTCTTCGAGCATTGTTTATCTCCGTGTGGTTTACGCCAGGTTTCACTTAAACGAAATACAGTCCACTTCGTCTTTGAGTCGATTCAATGTGCAAGGCTCTCTTCCGGTTCACTCCCTTAATTTACCTAATCTACAGAGATAGCCGACTTGGCATCTGTGCACACTCACGTTAGTAACGTGATAGTTATCTCCAGTGATGTAGCAAAAACGATGGAAATCGCAAAAAATAATCATGTATTAAATAAACGCCGCAGAATAACTGTGCATAATACAACTATTACTTGATTGATAATATTCCTAAAGATGTTATAATTACTTTATGCATGTAACTCATGTTAATACATGTTAACACATGTAAAAAATGGGAAATGTGTGGTGAAACTACTTGAATAGTTCAATATAAATATAAGTCGACGTACACCGGAAATTCTCGATCGAGAAGAAGCAGATTCAAAGGACGCCGACTTTTTTCGAATTTTCTCGTAATCCCCTTCGAGTGTCTCTCATGGAATTGGTGGTAATTATCTTGAAGATCTTGACGAGAAAATAGAACTCTCCTTCACTTTGACGTCCGTTGAATCTTTGATTACCGGAAAGACACTACTAGAACCAATACAATTTTCAAGATTTTCTATTTCCGGGATTTTTCACGAGCACTCCAATATCTCGAGATACGTTTTCCACAAAAAATGCTTCTGCAAACGAATAAAGAGAGGAAGAGAAAAAGAAAAAAAAGGAAAGAGAATCTGATAGAATTAATGATGAATAAATTACACAGCAGGTTTTCAGGACTCCCACTGCGATATTCTCATGATTCTGATAGAAATATTAAATACCAGTCAAATATATCTTTCCGTTTCTCTATCAACGAGTAAATTAAATTAATTAATATTACTCTCGTGTTACTTACAATAGACATTTAAGATTAGCGGTGCTAAATATTTTGAACTAAAATATTCTTATTTTATATATGTAATTAGATAAAAATAATAATATGAATATAAAATAATGAAAAATTATATAAGAAATTACATACATGTATGTGTTAATATGTATGTGTTAATAATAAAATATAAATTTGTTTTTTTATATTTAAAGATGCTCGTATGTTTTCTGCATTTCTCTCTGCTGCGTTTATATCATTGAATGTATGTAAATGAACTTGTTCGTTCCCTTCCCAAAAAATAAAGAGCTTCGAAAAAACTGATTGCCGAGTAATTATGCATTCCACGATCGGATGCGCCCCTCTTTCAGTTTTTCTGTTTTTTTTTCCTTTATGAAGCTAAGGGTCGCGGAATCTTGAAATGATGAGACTACCTGGGAAAAATTCAGATCAGGATAGGGTTGCTATTCATGATTCTTAGTATTTTTAATAATTGCGCGCGCGCGCGTTATTCGTTGTTCTTATTGATGTGAACAAAAAGAGAATTTAAAACTTTGCAAGTTTTATTTTAACTCTTTAGTTTTTGTATCGTGTTGTACAATTGTACATTTGTATTTTCCATTTATATTTATCATTAAAAATACATATTATTTAATGTTTGTATCTTTTGGTCGTAAAGAGTTATTAATTATATAAGAATATTTCTATGTTTCAGTTGATCTGAAACACTTATAATGTATTAGAAATAAAACAAATTGTATAACATTAAGACAAAGTTTAAGTTATTTCAATTATTTTTTAAGTGTTTAAATTGATATATTCACGCATTATATCCCGTATTCAACATTTTAATTTGAAAATTTACAATACATTCATGCACTGTACTTTGTGCAGTTCCATTTTTTTAGGATTTCCCTTTTAAAATAAGGGTCACGCGGAATATTGAGTTTGCATATAGGTATTTTGTGATGGAAATTCGATGCGAGGTTGGGATCAGGGTCGAAAGGGAGAACGATCATTGTCATCGTACATTGTTCACATATGCGCGGGAGCTGCGGCCGAAATGGCATTAAGCCCTGATTCTAACTCCGAAATGATTTCAGGGTGAAAGGGGCACATCGTGTGTCGCGCGCGCATTTTTCTCGCATTTTTTGTCTCTTTTCTAAGTTCTCGGTACATCGCTGGGGTGTCAAGATGACAAGCCAGACCTGGAAAAGAGCTTAGAAATCTGGGTTATGCTTGGTGATCACGTCAAGAAATTTCTATATAAGGTGACAAGATTGCATTCTTGCGTAAAAATAAAATTTCAACAGGACGTAAAAAGATAAGTTTCTATTTAAGCCTTTTGTATAATAATAAACATAATTGTTGAAATTCCTAGAGAGTAAGAGAAAGTGAGATATTATAATAAATTATATATTTATTTTATATTTAAAACTTTTTAAAATATACATAGCATATTTGTTACATGCTAGTACTTTTAAAATTATTTACTTCTTTTCCCGT
Source organism: Ooceraea biroi (assembly GCF_003672135.1). Taxonomy (NCBI): domain Eukaryota; kingdom Metazoa; phylum Arthropoda; class Insecta; order Hymenoptera; family Formicidae; genus Ooceraea; species Ooceraea biroi. The sequence continues at coordinate 3,218,677 of NC_039515.1, forward strand.
TGAATCTATCTAATATGTACACTTAATGTGTCAATTTAAAATATTTTCTCTCAATCAAAAGTTTCTATATTCTCTGAAATTCATCATAAAATTCATTGCACTTTTGGGTCACCCGTTGTATCTGGATCAGGGTTTTTCACGTGCCCACCTTAGAATAAGAAACGTACGTAGGCAGGTAGAAAAGTCGTTGAATGATATCGCATAGAAAAGAAGTCCTCTGCCCTAAATATCCATGATCGACGAGAGGACTAGATTGGGACCGCGAACACTGGTGCGCAGGTAAAACCGTTATCCCTCTCTGCGACCAGCTCACTGTCGGTGTTTCAGTGATGATTTTCATGGGACACTTTTGGGAGTGTAAATCCCGAGCCATTTATTACATCTAGAGAAAATAAAATCCAAATTTTGAAACAAATCGGGATTTTACTATAAGAATTCTAAGCATTCATAAATCTTAATAAAAAGAGACATCATGTGCGCGTGGCGCGCCGAATGTGATAATTCTATGCAGAAACATGTTGTAAAATCATAAATTACGTTTTGTGAATAAGAAAATCAACAACTCGTAAGAAAATTCTGTAGTAATGATCATGAGGAGGTGTATAGCGAAATTATTTTATAACAATGAACACTGACTACATTGTTTCGATCGTATCCGGTAATAATGGTTTGCACGGATATCGGCGATCTGTAAATTTGAAGCCAAAGGCAAGCAGGGAGCAGAATAGTAGTCTGCAATTCACCTATGAAATTATGATCGGCAGTGCATTTTTATTAAATCTAAATCAAGATTGTATCGTGTAATACGAAATCGTGTGTGAATCAGAAACACAAAATATGTACTTTTGCAAACGTTATAGTAATTGCGATATGTTCATGATGATGATAAGCAACATGTAATAAATTACAAAAGAAATTTATTTACAAGACCACGCACGTGCATTAATTACAATAAAAATTTAATGCGGGCAACGATCTTGCAGGCTGAACCTTCCGCTACTTTTTCGATGGGAACCGGTAATGATGGCTTCTCCGCGTATCCATGATCTCTAAATTCGAGCCCGAAGGCAAATAACGAACGGGGTAGTAGTTCACGAAACTGCCTTTGGATTTATGATCGGGATCTCTCGATCTTGTTATATAGGATTATTATATCAGAACCATATGATTATCTCGATATCCCAGCTTTGTGGAGCCACGTTCTACGTGTGAAAAATATTATTAATATGCCTTATTATTTCATATAGATGACGGAAAGAAATATTAATTTCCTCGGAAAATCTCAATACGTATCTTTTTCTAATTGAAACCGTTGGAATATTCAGATTTGAAAATCAAGATAACGCCAGTGGTATTTAAATACGTTCTCAATGTCTTAATTAAGAACGAGGGACTCGGAGATACACGCGGAGATCGGAGACCATCAGGGTCCATATTTTGTTCCGTCTGGAGCCAAAGGGAGACGCACGGGATCTCGAGATCAGCGTGATCTCTAAATTCAACCCCGAAGGCAAGTAGCGTATAGCAGGGTACTGATCCACTGGAGACTGCCCTTGAATTTACGAGCAGCATCCAGGCGGGGATGCCTCATGAGGAAGAAGTCGCGTGGCCGCTGCGTCGGGCCCCTTACCGCTTCTTGCGCCGGAGCTCTTTGAACCTTGATTCAGCCTCGAAAACTCGCTCCTTCATTTTTATTCGCCTCCAGAGAGGAAAGCAACGCGATAATCTATGGAGCATTCCGGACCGGCGCAGGGATGAAACGGTTCGTTCCTCCTCGATGCTCAAAGTGGTCGAATTGAAAATTTGTAAATGAGACGCGGCACCCTTTGACGATTTTCGGGAGATTTAAGACGCGAGAATATTACGCGCGTTCTCGCGCCGAGAGATATTTTTACGATCTCGGAATAGACGATCTCGCCCATTTTCGATGTCTTGTTCAAGAGCAGAGTGCGAGAGAGAGAGAGAGAGAAAGAGACGGATACCATAACGCTCTACAGAATATTAACATTAATGATACTTCTCATTCTTTCCATTTCAATAATTCTATATTGTCTCTTATAACGTTTTCTTCTTATTTTCTTTTTTCTGAAAAGTGCTCGTCTTTCGGATTGCGTCGCTATATTTCAACGTTCCGTTCGATGATCGTTATCTTTTGCCGCGCGATTTTGTACCGAAACGAAACGCGATATATCTACGGAGAAATCGTCCGTCCGATCAAGATGGACACAACGGAGAAGGAAGGAGAGAGAGAGAGAGAGAGAGAGAGAGAGAAAGAAAAGTGATATCTCAATCTTTGATATCCATAACGATCCATCATGCACGACGCGCATTGTGCACCCGCGCGTGCATTGTGCGCGCGCGTGGGCGAGTGAAAGAGCGCACGGCGCCGCATCTCGCTCTCCCGAGGGTGGTACAAGAGATCTGTTTCTCGTCCCGCGGGGTCGCGACTCGAGTTTCGGTCGTGGTACCGCGCCGTTACCTTCTTCCGCGTCCTGTGCACACGGAGTGTCCATTTTCCGGGACTTCCGACAGACAGGACACTCCCATTCGTCTTAATGGCTCGTCCGTCGTGAGAACTCCTTGTAAAGGACAAGGAAAGAGAGATCGCGCTTCTTTAAAATCTTTTTTTTCGTAACAGTAGCCACTTTTCTCGAGTACACTTCCGAGTGTGCTGGAGGCGTCTCGAGGAGGCATCGCTACGAGTCTCGTCAACACGTTTCCGCTAATCGGAAAGAATAGAGAGCTGATAGTCTGTAGAATTATGTATTCGCTATTTCTGCAACACCGCGATAGTAAGAACAATTTGCACTTAGAATAACAATCATTGTATGGGAAGAAAACTCATAATATAAAGTGTTGAATTGTTTGAATCATGCATACGTAAAATATTCTGCTGTCCATGGCACGTCTTACTGCTGAATGCTTTTTATTTTTATTTTATTTTCTTCTCACGGTTTTTTACTTATAAAATAAAATATTGAATATTATATCTTAGGAAAATAAAGGTTGAAACTCGAAAAATAAGCGTTTCCGGTATGCTATTAAACATAGCACTGAAAGGGTTAAAGCTGTTCTTTTTTGGCAGGTTTTTGAAGTATTGAAGAGGCAGGAACATTGCACGCTTTGTATTTTGCATCCAATACAGCTGACATTTCGTAACACGATATTTTCCTTCGAAACTGATCCGAAAATATATACTTTGCTTGCGTGACTTATTCGTGGAATATTGTTTCTAGATCTTTTAAATCTTCTCCATTCGACGGCGTTTATACAATCTATTCACAAACTATTTTCAGAGAAAGGAAAAATATATCTTTTCTATGGTTTACTGGACGTATATTGATTTTACTTCGACACAAATTATCAAAAGCTTTATTGTTCATTATTTATATACCATTGTCTGTTATCCGGTTTAAGTTAAGCAGGTTTTAGTGGCTGAATACCTCTTTGATACAACCGCAAATATGGATACAGCGTAGCTATGCAAGAATCATTTCATATAGAGAAGGTTGTTGATGGATCGCATCGATCAGACTTAGCACGAATTAAAGGCGATTACGATCCTCTTGTTCAAAGACAGGTAGCCGCCTGGTTTTCGTCTTTCTTTCTTTCGATGACCGACACTAATTAGGAGTTAATTGTATTAATGGACGATCGGAAGGTCGGCTACTACAAAGGCTCGACTTGATGGACCCAAGTATCTGTTTTGGCCCAACATCTCATCGAGAAAGAAGAAGGGGAGAGTTTTATTTTGATCTCAAGATGCGGTTCATTATGTTCCTAGCTTTTGAAATTGTTAAATGAATATAATCATGCAAACGTGAGAACCAATTCCGAAATATGACATTACTGACATAATTATTATTAAATTCTCTAAGTATAAGTCCAAATATAACGTTTTAGAATATTAGACGGAAAATTCCGATGTATTAATAGTAAATGAAACGTAAAATAATTGTTTCTTGAAATGTTTAGAAGTGCATTACATATACAGGGTGTAACAAAAGTCTGGAAACGGTCGAATATTTCATAAACTATGCATTTTAGAAAGAAATGTTTCAGACAAAAGTTGTAGAATTTCAAGTAGCGCATTACATAGCAACATCAGTATGACCTTGAAGAGTGTTGTCAAGGTCATGTGAAGGTCAACTTTGTTTTCTTAAATGGAACCGCCTATAAAATGTTGCATATTTGGATTCTACGGGAAAAAACGAGTAAATTTTATCTGAAACATTTGTTTGAAAAATGCTTCTATCAAAAGTTACACGCATTTAAACCTTAACGTAACCTTAAAGTAGAATGCATTGCAAGTAATGATAAATTAATTAAAAGACTTTATCGTTTTGTTCTTTTACTTTATTAAATGTTCGAACTGGTGTCCATTAACATCTAAACACTTATTAAATCTTCTTACGAAACTTTGCTCTAAGTAACATTTCTGGGGTCACGTTAACGCAAGCTTCACGTATTCTTCGTTCGAGTCATGATTTTCGAACTTGATAAGTAGCATGAAAACCAGCTCAAAACTAACTAAATGCATAAATTTGTATTTACATTTTCTAATGTGTAAATTTATGTTTCTTTCAGTTAACATCAAGTACGTACTCCAAGGCCATTAGCTAGCGCTAGCATGACCCCAGAAATGTTACTTAGAGCAAAGTTTCGTAAGAAGACTTAATAAGTGTTTAGATGTTAATGAACACCAGTTCGAACATTTAATAAAGTAAAAGAACAAAACGATAAAGTCTTTTAATTAATTTATCATTACTTGCAATGCATTCTACTTTAAGGTTACGTTAAGGTTTAAATGCGTGTAACTTTTGATAGAAGCATTTTTCAAACAAATGTTTCAGATAAAATTTACTCGTTTTTTCCCGTAGAATCCAAATATGCAACATTTTATAGGCGGTTCCATTTAAGAAAACAAAGTTGACCTTCACATGACCTTGACAACACTCTTCAAGGTCATACTGATGTTGCTATGTAATGCGCTACTTGAAATCCTACAACTTTTGTCTGAAACATTTTTTTCTAAAATACATAGTTTATGAAATATTCGACCGTTTCCAGACTTTTGGTACACTCCGTATTTTATATTATACTAGTACAACACAGGCGCGCGCTATTTTATTTTTCAATATTAATAATGTTTTCGAATAATAATATTATTCTATTATTTATTATATGCACAATTATCACACTCTACCAAATTGTTAACCTCCATCCGAAGACATTTAACACGGCTTTTTTAAGAGTGGATTTGGCATATTGCGAAGAGTTTTCGACAATTGAAAATCCTTTATATTTAGAAATAAAAAAGTTCTAGCCATTAAAATTTTTTTATTTTCCGAGGAGTTCTGTGCTATTTATATTGTTAATTGGCATATTGCCTAGAGTTCTCGATAATTTAAAATTCGTTAAAACAATAAATGAAAAAGTTCTAGCCATTAAAATTTATATTATACGCTATGCGCGCGCTATTTTATTTTATTTTTCACGATGAAATAAATACATAATAAAAACACAAATTTATCAATATAACCGCACACTATGACATTCTGACATTCACAACACGAAGTTCAAGCTACACGAAGTTCGAGCCAAGCGAGATAACCAATCAGCGTCGCGGAAAAGAGGCCTCAACTATTCGATAAAAAAGAACTTCAAGAAGTTACACGCCTTTTTTAGAATAGGAAGCATATTTTTCGAAATAAAATACGCATTTAATATTTTTAAAGAAAGCATTACAGGCGAGATTTCGTAGAAAATTTGAATTCAGCTCTAAACGACGAATGACTTGATTTTCGCATGTGCGTGCGTGTGTGTGATAGACCGAAATTTCTCGCGGACGTTCTCTCACTCACTCCCTGAAAGTAAAGATTTTCGAGCTACCCGAAAAACGGATGTTCGTTTCGCGTGTACGTACTACTGGGGGACAAAATAGGTATGTATATACACACACGACCCACTTCATCCTAAATAAATCGAGCGACTTTTAGTAGTTTTAGTCGACACAAATATTGTCGCATCAATTAAAGCCATTGTCCCAACGGTACCGTGTCTTTAGGTACCGTGTCACGGTTCCGGTTTGTGCGCATCTAAAAATGTGGCGCCGTATCCTGGAAAAATTTATTTTTTACACGATTATGTAGACGCATATATATTTAGAAATTTTTTAATTTAATACTTTATAAAATTTAAATAAAACATTTTAATTGCGTAAAAAGATAAACTAGAGAGTTACTGTTGAAAATTCATGTGTCCTGCCGTAATTTTCAACAATGATCTGAAGCACATTCCAAGAAATTCCTGAAAATTCTATAATAATTAATTCGAAATTGATCGAATTGATGGAGTTTTCGCGACTCGGCTAAGCTTTTCCACTCTAATAGCGAATAACAAACATGCCTCTTGAGCGTTTAATCGGGGCACCTCGGAAACACGAAATCGGGCTCTCTTCTGTGGCTTCCTTTTTTTTAAACTGCACGCGTTGGATGCGAGGCAGATGCGCCCCCGAGAGCGAACAGCTGTACGATTGTCCATTTCGTTTCCACGTCCAGTCGTTCATCCTCCGAAGGGCCCCCCGAAAGATACCGGGATAAGGATCGAAGGCTCTCCCATGTGTGAGAGAAAAGAGGACGGCAAGAAATATGAAGATACGTCGACGGATAAAGATTAAGCTTGAAAATAGGGGGTCGATGCTCAGCGAAGGGATGAGACCAGCGTCGCGGTGGTGGCAGGACTAGGGATGGGTAGACGGCGAAAAAGAACGAATCATGGAGGTGCCACGCGACCCGCGACGGCAATATAATCAGAACTGATTGGGAATCCTTTGGAGCCGCCGTCATCGGCGAGGGTGGTGATTCGACGGCGGCGGCGGCGGTGAATTCGACGATGCCCCGGCGTCAGAGGAACATCTGGCCCTCCTGGCTATCGGTAATAATCACGGCCGTAGCGGGAAATAAAACGCTCGCGTGCGTGCGTGATTCGTTTAACGGATGTAATGTGTAACGATACACTCCAATTAGGTAGTCCTCGTTGGACTTTTTGATCACGCCGAGGCGGCCGATTATTCTTATTGCAGTCGGGCCGTGAGGGATGCCGCGTGGGCGTACTGAGAGAACGCGCTCTCCGCTCCTCGCTGTGGAACAAAGAGTGTTATTAAGACAGCAGGATAGTTGATTTACTTGTCCGTAGTAATTTAGATTATTCAACCTGCATTTACAGGCGAGGAATTCTTTATAATTAAATTAAATCAATCTTTTTTTCAGATTTTTATGGAAAGATTGTACAGGCTCGTATACACAAAATTAGCGGGAAATTTAACTGATCCTTTTTCCGTGAATTTTGTAATCCATTTTTATTGAACATGATATTTTAGAGCATAGTTAATTCCATATTTTAAACGCACCAACAGAAGTTTAGTGCATTTTCTGTCAAAATTCCCATGCGTCACGCGTTTATACTATTTTAACAAATTATTATATCACGTCCTTGTTACTCGCATTTTTTTTCTTCAAGTTAAGAATGCAGGCTAATTTGGATCGCACACGGCTATGCGGCGGCATCGGGAAAAGGGATGCTGCAAAATCGCGAGTCATTGTCGGCAAATGGCCCTTACGGTCACGATCGAAAATACTCCGCCCATCCTAAACTTAGGTCCAGACAGGCCAAAGGGTTGCGTCAACAATGTGCGGCTCTCGACTTTTATTCGAAAAATTCGAGTGGAGAACTTTGTAAACGAGATACGAACAAATAAGCGGCTCACCACGTAGATCAAAAGGGTCCGTGATTTCAATTTGACATAAAAATTCTGTGTTTTCAAATTCTTTTATAAAAAATGTAATTGCAGTTATAACAATAATACAATTAACAATTTTATGAAGTACATTTATGTACAAAAATATCGGCTATTTGTTAACGTATTTCTTAGTGAACAATTTCTCATTATTTTTCTGGTAAAATATAAAGTTATCTATTATACATATATTCTTTGTGAAATATATCAATTATCAAAAAGAGCTTGAATTCAGGAAAAACGCCTAAACGCACATATATCTGTTAATATCTTAAAAATGTTTCAATTGATCGATATATTTAAATTTTATATTATTTCGCGCAGGTAGCTTAATGTTTTATTAAGCTACAAGTAAAATCTGACTGTGCATGAATGATTGGATTTGCGAGAAGACCTCTTACGATAATCCGATACTGCGTCAAATGCTGGTCCTGATCCATTCCGATCACAAAGCGGTCACATCGCTCGCCATAGAGCGTTCATAATGGTTGCGTGAATTTCGGTAACCACAAATATCCTCTCTAAGGACTTGCGGTATCCGTGGCAGCCAGGCTTTCAAGGATGTCTTCCGAGGTATTGCGTGGATGTCAGCGAGAGCGATGAAAAAGTGCAAAATCGTAGAACCGTGAAATCAATTCACGGACCGATCGGGTTTTGCGATTTGCTCGTTCGACCGGCGACACGGTGACATCTGTGCCGATAGAGAGCCGATTTTCATGTATTTCCGTGTTGCCACTGGTCATCCGACAAATCTTTATGGCCATTAATGGGATTTTGGGCGAAAGAGGAGCTGTCCAGCTGCTGCTTCGTAGTACGCGAGCACACTCATGTGTTTTAAGACATTAGTGAAGCGTACATTTCTATATAAAAGGAGTAACGAGCATATATTTTATATAATTTATAGTCTATAATATTTTATATATATATATATATATATATATGTAAAATATTTATTTTAAAATTTATTCTAGAGAAATTTGAACAATACAGACAACTTCCTTTTCATTCTTTTAGAAATAAATAATATTGACAGTTGATAGTTATATAATTATTAGCGTATATATCAGTTGTGTATGTGTGTACGTGTAGCTTGCTACGCATGCAAAGTTTTTTTTACATAATTAGTTCTTTCCATTTTCAGGTAAACATGAGTATCAATCAGAGGATGCATTCTATGAACGTTTTAGAAACGCGAATTATGCGTCCGTGCGGAAGACAGCGGGATGTCCGAAGGAGTCGAAGGTACTAGCATTGTCGCATTGTCCCATGTAAGGTGGCAATTTGTATGCTTTTGTACGGAAACTGAGAGGACACTCTAGCCACGCTATCTTTTCCTGTTGCCGACCTGCAACTTTGGCAGCGCGCACGCTTGTAATGGCAGATTTTAATTAAATTTATCATATGCTTTATCATATGAATTACTCATGATTAATCAATATAGAATTGTATAAAAGAATATTCAATTAGTTTCAAGATTTAATAACATAACGTCTTAAACATTCGATAAATTTTGGGATCCGCTCTTGATATAAAAAGATAGTAACATAAAAATAATTTATGCATATATTATACAATCCAGATCGAGAAAGTATTTGCAAGTATCTTAACGCATAGACAATTCGTTAAACTGACAACTCAATAAACGTATCCACTTCTGCGACTCAGCGGAAGTGATAGAAAGGAGGGATGAAAGAGAGTCTCTTTTTCAGCGAGGCCCTTTCTCGGAAAGCAACCCGATCCTCCCTCAACCCTCTCTTCTTCCTTCATTGAATAAAGTAAATACTTTTACCTATGCAGCTCGAGTATCGCTCGGGAGAGATGTTCGAACGGCAAACAGTGATCCATCGATTGTGACCTTTGCGTGGCTATTGAAGCGTTCTGCAGAACTCAGGTATCCGATATCTTCCGATTTTTATCCTTCATCTTCGCGCACTCACATGAAAATTCACATCTCCGCAAATCGCGTGTCATGTGACATCTCACCCTCCTCTATCTTTTCCCCTTTCTCTCTCTCTCCTATCCCTTCGTTTCCTTTTCTTCTCTCTCTTTTCCTTTCCCATCTTTTCCTCCACCTTTTCCTTCCTCTTTTTCATCTCTTTCCCACCTCTCATTTCTCTCTGTCTTTTCTTGATACATTATGTTGTTCAATCAATCAATATACAATATATCAATGATAGCATATAATTCTGAAGGGTAGTCATAAATACAGAGAAAAATTTAAATTTATGTTCTTATGGCTTGCGCTGCTTGTAATTGCCTTATTAATTCCGAGATTGCTTCCGTCGCGCTTAATATGATCTTGATGAATATGCTGATAATCTTACGCATCCGCGTTTAAAATCGACTTTTGCGAACCTAACTCGACGAGCATAACGCACGGAGAGGTAGCGTGCGTTTATTAGTCGCGAGGCGAAATTTCGTTTCGGACGCACGAGTCGGAGTTCTCGAAATACGAGTAAATTGGCAATTCGTTTCGGTATAAATAACGGCGGAGTATCGATGTACCAATGGCGCGGCGCATGAACCGCTAATGTACATGAAATAATTAACCCGCCTGCGCGGTATCGCATTCCGTGATGCATATACGTTTATGGCGGCCATAAATACGGAACGTAATACTCCCATTGGCATAAGCACATGGCGCATATTCATGCTGATCGATCGATCGAATGTGTGCGCGACCGAAAGTAAGAGTATCCGCGCGAGTTGAGAGAGAAAACGCGGCTATGAAGAGAAGAGGAGGAGAAGGATGCCTTCTCTCGTTGGTCCACTTTTTTGCGCCGTTGAGAGTGAGAAGACGTACTCGAAAACGGGTTAGTGAATCACCGGAGAAACTATAAATCTAGTACGTCCTGAGAGATTAATACATCATCAGGGTAATAAATTGAAGAAATAACGTAATAACGGGACACAGAGAATACTTGACTCTGAAAATGTACGTGACACAAAAATGTAGAGAAATAATATATAAATATGCATTAATAATATATAAATACGTGTCGACGAGAAGTTAAATTTTATGTAACTGGTACGAGATTGAACTTGTTCAAAATAGAGAACAGTTCTGGGTTGGGGAGGATTGTAATGTGATGTGGACATATTTAAATACATATTTTCTTGCTTCGTAACGACAAACGGTCCTTTAAAATCGACAGCAGCGAGATTGTATTACTGGTATCGTTTAATCGTGTCTATAGATCATGAGAAAAGTGGTCAGCGGAGAGAACGAAAACAAGTAATTAAATATTATCACGAGTGGCGTGCGGCAAATAAAGCTATAAAGAAGATTGGAAATATAAACAGTATTTGAATGTCGTAACGTAGATATGCAAATACGTAAGTGTAACAAAAATGTAAGTAAAAATAGAAAAGCATTTCTGATACTTAAGATATACGTACATATGTGTATATGTGTACATACGTGCGTATATGCTTGTATGTATCGATGTGTAAAGATTTATTTGGATGTTTTTTTAAACAATGCAAACTGCTTCACTCACCCTCTACCTGGTGTGCGCACCTATGCGCCAAAAAAATTACAGAAGAAAAAATAATTAACAAGAGCTCCCTCTCGTCAGTATTTACACGGTGCGTGTTTTTTAGATCGTCAAAAAAAAGTGAATGATGGCTGATGATGAAAGATCGTAAAAACTATTACATGGAGTTGGAAAAGGCTTCCTGACTACCCTCGAGATGAGATTTTCTTTTGTGAGGGTGGTGCTATCTCATTAGGATAGATCTTTTCCATTTACCTTTTCTTCTAGCGTGAGAACATTCGAAAAGTAACGTTGTCTGTATCAGACAAGTAAAGATAAAAACACTTTATGCTAAGAAGTATTGATTTTTATTTAGCTATTCCAATAAATGTGCAAAGGATCTTTTTTAAGTAAAAATATACTTTATTACATTATACATATTATATTTTAAATATATATTTTACATATAAATATTGTCTAATATTTTTGCAAATCATGAACATAAAAATAATGGTTTTTAACATGTTTCTTAATTTTACGTAAAATATGCAGTTTTTATACATATACATTTCCCGAAGCTCTTCTTCTGCACAAAGCATCCGTATTTTATTTCATGCATACGGCTCACCGACATTGTAAATATTATCTTGCACGTAATTTTACACCGAAAAGAAAATATTTTTGACAACGGGACGCGGCTCGTCTTGCATAAAATTCCCAAGGATCCGTGACGCCTTCAGATCAACGCCACTCTGAAAAAGGATCCGCAGGAGGATCCCGGATCACGAGAGCCGATCGATAACGTCCGTGCCTCCTTTCTCTCGCGCTCTCTTCCTCTTACCTTACCTCCCTCTCTCTCTTCTTTTCCCTTTTCTTTCTTTTCTCACCGTCCACCGAAAATTACGAGGGTCTGGCTCGCTCCGATTGCGTCAATGACCAAAGTTGACCGGCCCGAGACCGGGCCCCGACGCCGCGGCTCGAGCCCGCGCCGCCGGAGGCTGCCACGTTCGTATTTATATAAGTGATTTTTTATTCATGCAGTTTTTTATCCGTGAATCCCAAGTGAGGGAAAGAGAGAGAGGAGAAGACGAGAGGGTATCCCATGATCGGCATTACCCACCTCTATCTCTCCCCGCCCCGTTTTCTCGTATATCGACGCTGCCGTCCACCGTTCACCCCGTCCGTCCGCGTCGTCGTCGTCCGCCGGCGCGCTCGCACGTGGAGGTGCGTGTGCGTGAGAGGCACCTGTGTTTTTCATATACACCTGCTCCATCGCTGCTACACGAGTGTCTTTCTGGTATAGTTTCGGTGTTTCTTCTCGCCGTGGGGAGATACATTCGCGGCGGCAAGGAAGAAGTCGGTTATGAGACGCGTGCCCGGTGCAAGCTGATTGGTCGACCCGTTAAGAGACGACCGCCGTGGAACCGGCCGCGCGCTCACCCCTGATAAAATATCTTCGCCGGTTCTTCTCGTCGCCTTATTTTTCTTCTCTCTTGTTCCTTTCTTTTCCCTCTCCTCCCGCCTCCTCCTGTCTCTACCCCTCAACTTTGATGGATCGTAATGTCTGTCGATACTTCCGTTCGCGCCGCCCCTATCGCCGGATAATTATATGTATGTGGTGGAGGGTGGGCCTCCACGTACGCGCGCGAAGTCCTTTGTGGTCAGCGAGGCGAAGAGAATTTCGAAAAACTTCCGCAGAGATTCGCAGAAATTCCTTAGGCACTGATTACGTGTTTCATGGATCATTAAATGCGGTGGCACGTTAATCTCGAGCCCCCGTAATTTTGTGTTATCTATTTTTGAAAGATTCTATTATATTGGTCGGAATAGTGGAGTCGATTTCATTCGCGTCAATTTTGCTACATCGATTTCTGGTTTTCTTCTCCGTTTCTCGTTCTGATGTATCATTAAATGTTGAATTTCGTTGCTTGCGGTGAGTCGGCGATATTAATATATTTTATACACATGTTCTAACAATAAATAATGTATTTTAGATTATATTATTGTTTGATAAGGCAGAAAAATTAATTATTTAAGCATCTCAACTGTGTAATTCCGATAACAAATTGCGCGCATGCTATTGGACAACATAATTACTGCCTTCGCAAATAACGATTTACTTATTAAGGATACAGATACGCATTTTTCGCAAGGATAGAGTTAAGAGTGCGTGATACTTTTTTTTTGGTAAAATGCTGCCGCACCTTTTACAATTTACGTCGAGTATAGTTGACATCAGTGTTATTGCGAAACGACCAGCTGTTGCATAAAACGTGTCGTAATCATATGTTATTTTATCGTATGACAGTATCCCTCCTATCACTTTTGTCGTTGTGCGATCTACTTGAATTTAATTCAAATGAGTTCCGAAAATTTGCAGGCGCGCTACAAAGCAGCAGAGCGAATTACATTTGTCTTCTAATCTATAATAAAATCTGTAAAAATTTTGCGATATTATATGATATCGAAATAAAAAATAGTAAAGTAGCTTCAACGGATTTATAGCTTTCTGAAAATCTGACTTTTACAATTTTCTTTTCCTCTCTTTTTTCTCTCTCTAGCTCATTTCCTTTTGTGTTATCTCCCAGGCCTTGTCAAACTTGAGCCTGCAGGAAAGTTCGAACAAATTAGAGTCTCCTTTGCGGAGTAAGAGCCATTCCTTGTAGACGTTTCGTGGATTAATGTCCAACAACGGACACGTATCTGTAGACAAGATCAACGAGGTACCTTGCAAAAGCAACCACTCGCTGATCTAACACCCTGCGACACTTTCGAACTCGTTGCCCTCGACTTTAACAAAGTAGATCCCCGTCGATAACGCAGCTGGCGCGAAGAAGATGAAGTTCCATACTGCAAGTTCCATGGGGTATGTTCCGGATGTTTCCCCTTTACAATGGAGCGAGAACCAACTCCATGCTGCGCAATCTCGCAAATTTTAGATTCAAACTTTAGGCTGAACACGGGCCCGTAAAATTTTTCGTCACTATCTATTTTTTGAGAAGACAATCTCTTGTTACTTTGTTAAAATTTTATTAAAAACGTGATTTTTGTAAATTACATTTGTTAATGTTACGTACGATATCATTCAATGACAAAGAAAAAAGATGCAAGGAAAAGATATATTGCTAATATATTTTCCATTTTAATGTAATGTGTAATATGTAAGTAATGTAATATGTAAGCACAATGTACTAACGATTATCTTAAATGTCTCCAAATATACTGTAAAATAAATTATTAATTAAAAAGTAGTTTATAAAAAAGCTTTAACTTATTTCTTGCCTCTATGTTTTCCTTTCCTTATAGTTCCCACTTCAATACTTTTTCTTATATTATAGCATCTTGCATGACACTGTCTGAGCATGTCTCTTATAATATCAACGAGAATAGCAGATAGCAACGTGGTGAATTTAATTATTAATTTATATGCAACAATAAAAGTACTTCGTTTTGCTGCTTGTAGACAGAGTTGTTTATGAATGAAGCTCGGCAGCATGGACGACCTGATCGTCGTTTTCCCACGAAGACTCCTTTCTTTTTCTTTCTCTGTTCCTCGAGGAATTGTTGGCGGATACACCGTCGCGGGAGAGCCGGGGACCATCCGTCCTACTGTTCTGAATGGGCAGGATAAGCGGAGTGAATCTCCGCGAAGAGCCGTTCAACTCCGCGGGTGAATTTATCAATGTCCGGATACGAATCAGCGAGGCTTCATTTACAAGACAAAGCTACGCCATGCGGCCGATGCCGGGAAGACTCCAAAGAAGACAACCTCCTCGAAGAAAGAGTAGACGGATGCACGCGTGTGAGTTCATAGGCGCCGATTTCATTCAGATCAGTCAACCATTACGAACCACCGCATACGCAGACAAATGCTCTCACCCTGTGACGTAACAACAATTCCAAAATCTGAAAAATTTTAAATTGAAAACTGTAGGATTCAAAAATTCAGAGTCAAAAATTGGAGAAAAATTACAAATTCTGTAATATCAAGTTTATAGAAAACAATTAAGAGTTTAGAAATTCGAAGTTCATAAATTAAAATATAAATGTTGAAAAATGGAACATGTAAGAAATATGTAAAGTGCATAAAACAGAGAAGATAACGCAATGACTATAAAATGTATTTGCGATATCTGCCACGCGACGAAATTGTATAATGACTTTTTCGGAAAGAATTGTGTAATGCTTTGAACGGCCTTCGTGGTCGGCGCTTATGCCACACGAAGGAGTCGAATGATAATCAGGACTCCTCCGATCTTCCTCTCAAGTCGGGTCCACCCACGCCGAGGACTTAATTCGCTCGATTGGACACGCTGATTTAATCGCAGACACTCAAGCAGAACAGAATGAGAAAAAGGGAGAAGAAGGAAGACAGATTTGGTTTCAGAGACAATCGCGGATCTATCGGCGTCTTAATTAGTAATTCGAATGATGCGAGGGCCCTCATGATCGAGGCAGTTTTCTCTTACACTTATTTGCTTATCCTCGGCTAATTAATATTTCTTTCAGCGCGACCTTGAAATTACGCTTAATTTATAATATAATCGCTTAGTAATAATTTATGACTCTGTTATTGGTAATTTTATTAAGTTATAATTACAGCAGTCGACATTTATGCTACTGAATTGGGGATTTATTCAAGTGCAATTAAGTTTTCATTATGTATATGTGTGAGAAGCAAACACATTTACGGGTAATTAACTGAAGAGGCTGTCGATAATCTCAATATAATTTACCGTTGGCGCACCGTGGCGTGAGATAAATTGACATGGCGACGTTAATTGCCTCATTAAAATATGCAAGGTATTATAGGAATCTGGTTGCAGTTTATTATTAATTGAAAGCTGGTAAATTTCAAAGTCCAATATATTTATTTCCAATTCAATATATCCAATATAAATTGCATATATCCGATATTGAGTTTAACACATTGCATCTATGCAACGATGCCAGTCTGGTTGCTAATGACTAGGGGCAGTACAGATATGGAGAGAAAGGAAGAGAGAAAGAGACTTTTATGTGTTATACATGAGTTTAATTATTATTATATATCACATATACGCTGTTGTTATAAAAATATTAATAATAATAAATCAAGAATAAAAATTAATATAGAATATTGAAAAGGAACTAGAATGTTATAAGTAATATTATAAAATTAAATAATATCCTTGATGTATAATATCATTACATGAAACTTTAATTGCAAGTATAAATATTTATGGCGCAACTCATATACTTATATAGCAAAGAAATTTTAACAAGAGAGGAGAAAGAAGAAACAATGTAGAAGTAAATATTTGCTCGAATAATTACCCATAATTTCAGGATACAATAAGTATGGTTCAGCAAACCAGAAATTTTCCAAAATCCCATTTCAACCCTGAAAGGACAGGTTTTGATTAGTTTGACTCCCTTCTATCTTGAGAATAGGAATCGGTAATGAACCGAGAAATCTCGCAAAATGAAAGAGGATCTCTAATTTCTCGTGACGGTGTGGCGAGAATCCATCGTTATGGAAGCTTATTAGGATTTTCTGGGATGATGAAGAAAACAGAAGAAGCAAAGAAGAGGTTGGAGTTACAGATTATCCTAAAAATCGAGAAAGCGCATCCGGATATAAATACATTCAGGTGTCAGAGAAATATATATAACTTTATCTAATAACATATTCATAAGATTAAATAAATTCATAAGATTCATAAGATAGAATAAATGTATAAAGTCATGTTTATAATAGAAACAACTTTGAACAATTCATATAATAATCTGAATAAAAAAATAATAATCTGAATAAAAAAAGATAACGTATCTTTAACAAACAGGATATATTAATTATTCTGTTTAAAAAATTTTAATGATAAAAAACCTACTTTTATCGTTAATAATTTAAATACGTAATCTTTGCAAACCCAATGCGATCTGCTTTTTTTATCTCCTCGGGTTACTTATCGCACGATTCAATCGCATTATTTATAAGATTTATTCGCGCTTGTCTAAAGCACGATAATATTTTGTTAGTCATAAATCATGCGGCACATCATTTTATAAATTTAATGTGCGTATTACCTTGTACCACCACAATATTTTTGTAGCACCTGCCGCTCGAGAACGCCAACTTTACAGAGGTCTCATTTAATAGTCGAAGCACGTGACATCTGACAGTGGTCTCTGCAGAAGTATAACTCAATTGCTATGTTCGATACGGACATAATGACCGGCACGGTGATCGGGCAAGAAATTAAAATTTTCCGATTCTTTGCCGCACTATACTTCCGCACAAACCATAATAATGGCCATAAATACCAGGCAAGTTGTTCACAACTCGGTCAGACCAACTTCTCGGAAAATCCCTCGGGATTATTAACTATTAAATCTAGATTACCTCGGACGCTCCATTTAATCCGGGTTTATGGAAAGAACGTGCACTACGTTTGTCGGGCGCTAACGAAGTCTAAGCTCGAATTAAAATGCGTCTGGGCCCTTTTCTCCGACCCTTCTACTGATCATTTTGTGATGTTGCCGCGACCCTTTTCCTGCCATTTTGTATGGTTGCAAACGCCGTTCACTTTGTGATCTCGAATTAATTTGACATCGTCCAGCTATACAAGAAATTGTAAGTATCTCGAATGTCGCTTTCGAATGTGATATAAATTACATAAATGTTAGATACGGCGCAGTGATTAAACATTTAAAATTTAATTAGTGAAATGCTCAAGCAAACCTTTTCAAAGTATATATTTTAAGATTAATTTTACTATTAGATATTTTCTAAGTAAAATTTGCATGTGTACTTTCATTACACAAACAAAAAAACATGACATAATATATTTTACATAAATAAGATTATAAGCGAGATCTTGTTAGATAAAATTAAACAAGTGGATCAAACGTCAACGTTAACGAACTGCAATCATTTGAAAACGCTCTCATATATCTGCAAGCAGCAAATTTTGCAGCCGCTAGATAATTCATTCCCCAAATGACGAATTAATTACCCCACAATAATTGCGCACGGCAATTACAACGGACCGCTGTCGTTAAAGCTGTATTTACACAGCGTAATACCTTTCATTATTTTACGCAACTAGAGGCGGGCGAGCGAGCGAACGGGAACGGTGCGGCGAAAAAAGGAAAGAAAGTAAAAAAAGAAACAGAAAAAAAAGACAAGAAAGAATAAGAGACAAAATTCCTCGAGGGTGGAACGAGCACGAATTCCCGAGAGCCATCGTCCGATGCACCTGTACCCTGCACGGTTAGATTCTGCATCGCCCGCCTCTCTTGCACGTTCGCTCTCGCTCTTTCTCTCTTTCTCTCGCCCTTTCTCCTCTCCTGTACTCCTCGTCTTATATCAGGTTCTTCCTCTGCTTCGTTCGTCTTGCTCTTCCGCTCTCTCCCGTACCACGAAATCGCTCCGTGGACCTTCGGACGCTGAAGAGAAGAGGAAGAGAAGAAGAAGAAGAAGAAAAAGGAGGAGGAGAAGGAGGCGGAGGAGGAGGTGGAAGAAGCACGTTCTTACCGAAGGAGACGCGTGCCTGTCGTGCGCTTCTTTCCCCTCCTCTTTCTCGCTCTCGGCGCAGCTCAGCTTCACGCAACCGAAAAAGATCAGGTGCACCCGGCAGAAATGCATTCCGGCTTTCCGATACGCGTAGGTGATAAGAAAGTTACTTTGTTGGGGACCACTGTTGCGTCGAAGTGGGCGACCGATTTGAAACTTGTGTCGAGGACCGATGCATCGATCACGCTGTAACTGATTATTATTAGAGTAGAGAACATTGGCTCGGGCTATTTACGCATCGTTTCATTAGGATCGCGTGATGGAAGTTGGCGTATCTTGTGTCTTATTTTAATTGACATGTTGATTTCCTTGAGAACGAGTTCGTCGCGAGAGAGATATTGGTCACATCGGATACTGCGTCGACACACACGCACGTAAAATTTCGCGCGAATCAGGAAAAGATTATGAAAAATTTGTCGAGCGTTATCTAGAAATTAGAATCTGTTTGTATATTCATTTTAGAAATGTAATCAAACGTACATGATTATTACACATCGGAAGTAGAATTCTCGATTTCAGAGTTTTATTGAGCGACACTGTGATTGTATCGTAACTTTATGAGTTTCGGTAATAAATCAGACCCAGCATTGTGTATTACAGATTCGCTCAATTTTTTTATCAGTATCATTGCTATAATTGTAACAACTATAGTATCACAAACTGCATTGCTTAAATTTACAACTGAAAGCAATCGAATTGCAATAGCATGACAAAATTATGAAACAATAGCGCTGACCACGTGAACGCTATCCCGTGAAATGTGCACTTCGACCGAGCTGCGCAGCCCAAAACGCAAGGGCAGACAGGGCCGAATTGAACTCGAATAAAGAGCGTTCGCGAGCAAAGAGAAGGAAGAGGATGGCAAATGAACGAGGCGCAGGCGGAGGCCGGAGGTGGAAGAAGGAAGAGGAAGAGGAAAGAGGAATTGCGGAGTACGCCGTCAGTTCGGTTCTCCTTCCAGCAGGTTGGCAGCGACTAAATGATTTACCAAACAATAAATCCTCGCGAAGATACGATCGGACGCGGCACGAACCGAGCCTGGGAACGAGCGAACCGCTTACTTCGCTATCGCGCTCGAAAGCAACGACTCCTCCGTTTGGCTTGATTTCTTTGCCGCGCGATGATGCGCCTGCGATGCTCCAGGTTGTAATCCGTGCCGCTAGTTTTAGATATGTGTGTGTCATTTTTGCAAATCACATACAGGGATGCGGATATGTGCATAAAAGAGAAGAGATTAAATTTGAACAAATTGATTTTGATTCAATTAATTTCAATTAATATATTTCTAACGTTTGGTGCTGACATGTTTTTGAGATGTGAGATACCTTTATATTGTAAAATATATATTATATATTGTAGAAACATCACGTGTTTTAAAAAAATCTTTGAAATTGTTTAAACACATTTTTCACAAATATACCATAGCTATTTTAGTATAGAGCTTAGATTGAGAAGAGGCAGAAATGGAAGAAACGTATCAGTTTTAAACACCAGTTAAACCACAACTAGTATTATACATACTTCTAATTAATAGAAAACCATAGAAATTTGAGACTTATCTTTGATTTATTACCGATGATTCATTGCAACGAGCATACGGGCATTTCCGCTATTGGCAGGAAATGAAGATAGAACAACGTAGAGGAAGACGAACAGCAGATATTCGGAATGCGTAAGCCGTGGAGAACATATATCCGCGCCGCCTTTACCGAGGATCCTCGGGCTTGAACATTTTCTGGCTCGCTCGGAAGGCTTTCCAAGACACTAAATCAAGTTCTCGTCGTTTCTCGTATCCTCAGAAGTTGCTTGTACGTGCTTTCTAAATGCGCGTGTCGAAGGTGATTAAAGCACGGATCGTCGAGTTACCAATAAAAAAAAACCACGAATGCAAAGACGCAAGACAACGTCGGTTTGCATTAAACTCTCATCTCAAAATTTATTACCTCCGTCGCTTGCAAATTACGACAAATCGATACGAATTTCGTGTGAAGTATCATACGATCACGTGCGAATTATTAATGTCGCAACTGTTAAGATTATATTAAGAGAGATTATATTTTAATATTTACTTTTTTAATATTTCATATTTAATTAATTGTAACATTGTAACATATATATTCGTTATTAAAGACACCAAACGAACGGGCGAATCTATGTCGCATCTCAACACATACTTAAACTAATATTATTAAATACACATTATTAATTTCGCCTTTGTTTACTATGTTTTGGCAGAACGCATCGAAAGAAACAGAGAGAGGGAGAGACCTCCTCAAAGAAGGTGAAAAAAAGGAGAACCCTACTTGACGTCGGTTTATTCGCCGATAGGAATGCACTGGCGTACCGTAACGCCGCATCGCATCGCATCGCATCGTATCGCGCGCGCGTTGGCTAAACCCGCGCGGCTACTTTGCACATTGTAGGGCGCAGGTACAATTCTCTCGCCAGGGTTCATTTCTCCCGTCGACCGAAGGCGTCGCTCCCGCTCCTCCACCCCACCCCCTTGCCCTTCCGCCCTTCCGCCCTCCCGGCCCTCCCGTAATCCCGTGCGCGCGTTTCTGCTTCTCCGGGGCCTTTCCTCCACCGCCTCTTTTTGGTCCTTCCTCAGTGTACGCGGCCCGGCGCGCGTATACCCATTGTTCCGCTTCACCACGGGGCCTTCTGCCACTCCACCACCCCCACCTTCCCCATTCATCCGGACACCGTCGGGCATCTCGCTCCCATTTCGTTTTACATCTTTGTACATAATGCTCTTTGTACCGTCTGCTTGCACCAGCGCCGGTGGCGGCGGCAGCAACGGCGGGCACCCTCTGCCGACTTCCTCCCCCCCTCCTTACCCCTTATCGTCGTTCTTTCACCTTCTCCCGGGGGAAGGTGGACTGCGCGTTCGTCGACCCCGTGCGATCATTTGAGCGCACGTGGGTGGCACAGATCCGCGAGGTAATTCGAACGATGGACGAATCGACTGGACTGGATGCTGCCGGACAATGCGCGTATTCGCATTATGCGTGGGGATAAGGGATATGCAAATGACGGTAACGGGAATTCTATTTTGTTCTTTCTGGAAATATTTTCTCGCTCTCTTACTCTCCTTTTTTCATACACAAGAGGGCAAGTGCATGATGGTGAAAGCGAGATGAGGGATAACGTTTAAAATGAGGAAGGAATGTATGTGAAAGGAGAAAAGAATACATGAAAGTGGAGAGAAAATCTGTAAAAAAAGAGAGATGACATGAATCATATTAAATGTATGTAGAATAAATTAGTTTTGCAAACTAGATTTTTGTAATTTAATATTTGATATACGTGATGCTAAACATCTTATGCTGATAGATTCAGATTTAGTAATCACAATCAACGAGACATGCTCATAAACATAATTCAATATTATAAAAAAATTTCTAATAGATAATGATTAAATGAGAAAAACTGTCAAGCTTTTGACACCAAGATTTCTCACGAATAACCAGATCTTTTTAATACCAAATGTAGAATCAATAAATAATAATTCTAACAATCACACCGAGGAGGATCACGATTCTTGCAGTGCAATGTTGCAGAAAAAGATTTCTAAGTTATAACATAAGAGAATTTTCCTCTCTTTGACAATCTTTTTTCTTCGAATTAAACGCATCGAATTAATGCAAGCAGCGTTCGAAGCTACAACAACAGAATAATAAATCAATGTGCGCTCTAAATCGCAATAGAATACACATAGATCGAATAATCGCGCTTAAAATGGATGCGGTGATTAAGGTATAATTACTCGTGTGTGTAGTTCATTCTTTAGCATAAAATCACGCGGAGTTAAATTCATTTTAACTACCAAATAATTTCATTTGCGATAACAATTTCGACAGCCGCGAGTGGACGCGTGAATCGACAATTAACAAACATGCTCCAACAGCTCGTCAAACCACCGTTAACTAAATAATCCACCCGTTAAACGGTGCGCAATTCACCCCGAAATTTAGGGCACACGTTTCGCATTACACGTTACGCGAATAATCTGTCCAAACCAATCGCGATAGAAGGCTCTAATTCGCGAAGCTCGCACACGCGGTATTAAAATCGACTCTTTAGCCGCGGCATTACGATCGGACCTCGTTAGCTTCATCGCCCGTTCAATTCCGCCAGAGGTAATTCGATCGGAAAGGTATCAGAGCGAGTGTATCCCTCGCGCTGTGCGCGGAATGTGACTCTTGAATCGCGTGGCACGGGCGTACGTGCGTACGTACTCGAACGAGAACTGTGTGGTGCACACACGCAGGAGAGGAACGCAGATAGGATCATCGAACATGGCAAGCGCGAGAACAAGAACGAAGAAATAATTGTCTCGGGCTGCTGCGTTGTTCCGCGGTGTGACCCGCTTGATAAAGCGTGTGTCCAGGCCCGACCTGAAGGTGTAACGGTCGTATGCCGGATCGGATAAGGGCTTATGCAAATGACGCTTCTAGGTGCCACGGATCGATCCGCTCGTGTAAGTTTGACTCGCGTGATTATCGATATCTCGACGATATCGTATGGTACCTTTCAATAAAAAAAAGGAAGAAAAATGTCCAACCGCGTCAATGCGCGGGATTAATGATCTGATATCGTTGAATTTGCTTTCGCAACACTGCGCGCAGGATACCCTCTCGGGAAAATTGTGCATTTATTTAACGTATTGCGCATACAAGTGGAACGTGATTGTTAATTATCTAACGTGTAAATTAAATTGTTTAGAATAATGAAAAAAATCTGTATCGATATAATGTTGACAAAATGAGAAGACAATTTATATTCTCAAATATTCAACATTTAAGAAGTTTGTGAAATATAGTCGTTTATAAATGATTGTCATTTATTTGTCCAACTTACCTGAATATTTTAATAGTATTCTAATGAAGGAATATACTAAATTATTTTGTGTTATATAAATTTCTTTGTTTAAAACTGAACAAAAGTTTCGCTTAAGAGGATGATACTCTTTTATTCGGCAACAGACTGGCTTTTATATGTATCTCGTGTTACGAAACATCGAAAGTGGGTTTAAGGTATAACTTAGCCGTGTATCGATCAAGCCCTGGTGCGTGTTTTTGCTGAAATGACATAGTATTTCGCTGTGTTTTTCCCATGGAATCATAGGTTTCGTTAGCACCGTAATTAGAGAATTAATTTAGTTCTACGGATTCCCAGCATTCTTTTTGAGGGACATGTTACGGCGCCAAAGGGACGCAAGCGGCCTTTTCACCTAAACATCGCTCTTCTTTCATCACTGGCGGGTTGTTCGTGTTTTCAAAACGCGTTCCTCCACACGTATAATTCGCATAATTATGATATATACGGACAGACCGTCCAGTATATTTCATCTTCTACGTTTTACTCAGAGAAGTGATGTTTCTTCAGCTTTGTTTTTGTTAATTTACCACATCTATTTCATTTTTTCTTCTCCAGGAAAACTGTGAAGCACCGTGAAATGGAATTAGAAAGTGTATAAATAATGGAATAATGGGAAAGCGGAACCGAGTAAACCGCGAAAAAACGACCGTTTGTTCATTCTTAACGATTTCTCTATGCATTTATGTTTATCATTTTGATTACACAATACTGTGTAATCAAATTTCGAAAAAATTCGGTTAAATAACCGAATAATCACTGTTGCCTGTACATTATTCTCAACGCTTCGATTTTGGAATACGTCTGAAATTTCATTTACAATAAAATCCATGGAATCTTTACGGCGTGCACGCTGTACGAGTTTCGAGTGTAATTCAGTGGCACCGTTGGAAGAGTTTATGTTGCCAGGTCCGCTTCGCCAGATCGGTTGAATTTGCGAAACATAGGAGGAGAAGGAGAAAGACCGGCAAGAAAGAGAGATAAGCATGAAAATCGAGCGCGCTGGGTCGGTGCGCGCCGGCCGCAAAGAAGAAATGAACGAAATTGAGGAGCTGCAAGGAATGAGAGAAGATGGGCAAGATCCTCGAAACAGCCGGGAATTCTCATGCTCTCTACGCGGGGATCGGTAATTGCTGGGTCGTTGAAATCGCGTGCGAGCGACGATCGAGGCCGGACACAAGGAGACGGTGAGAAGGGGCGTAAGAATGCGCGGTGCACGTGCCTTTATTTATTTTGCATAATTAGCGTTGCACTCTGCTTTCGAGGTACCGCGAAGACCGGTGCAGGTTTTACAGCCGGACCTGTATATTTCTTTCCTCTTCCATGGGACCCGCCGCGGCGCGATTCGTTGTTATTCGGCGGTGAAATCCCTTTTCGCTCCGCGCAAATTAATTGGACCACGCGTGAGGCCTAATTAACGCGGAATTAACTATTGCACGCGGTCATTTTCACGCTAAGCCGCTGTAAAATCGTTCAGCTAGAAAGAGTCAGGATCATTTTAGCGTCGACTTGCAATGCGAGAAGCAACGCGAAGATTTAGTAATGTTTTAAAGAAATGTTATTATTATTAATTGACTTCCTAAAATAAGTTGCATAAATAGTGAAATAATTGTTTTTATATGCAAGTTTATAATGTAATGTAATTGTAAAATAGAGCTGTGTATGATTTTAAGACTTCTACAAATATATTAATAATAACAAAATTCATTATTTTTATAGTCACTTGTGAAGTCTAGTTTCTTTCTTTGAATTGAGTTTTTTGCGCAATTCTTGACATTTCTCTCACATTACTTGCATAAATGCTCATAACACAATGTTTCTCACGATTACATTCCTACAAGTTCATACGATTGTCTGTACACACATGTTTAAGACGTAATCCAGATTACACAGAAGGAGTCAATTCTCTTCTTTCATAATTTTTTGCCATTTTCATAATTGCGCACGGCCTTTTTGGGCAGAGTAATGGCATTCCGTTGCAAGGTAGATTCGCCAACCGCATTCGCCAACAAGTTGTGAAGCTCGAAAGTATAATTAGCCAAGTACACACACAATATCAAGTATGTAAATCAATTTCGCACCATGCGACCAAGTGCGGTCTACTTTTTTGAATATTATTGAACAGTTTGCTTATGTGTCTCTTCCATTTTTCCGCAAGATATCAAAAAGATAACTATTCTAAAAGATGCGTGTACCTATTTTTTATCAACATATTTCTAGTTATGTTGAATTTTTGTTATGTCATTTTTCATTCACTTTGTGTAAATTGTTTGAAGGATCCAACGATTCGAATAAATTATCACAAGACGATTACACTTGGCGGATTTCAGGCATGGAACGAAAATGAAATAAGGTGCTCGTTTCCGTGAAGGGCGTAAGCAAGATGGCATTTCTTCCTCATTTCTTCCTCAGGGCTCCCGTTGTGGAGGGATCTGGAGAATCCATGCAACGCCCTCAAACTTGAATTTTATCGCCTTGCTCGGTAAGAGACCTGAAATTTGGTCGGACCAGTCCGACTAAAAATTAGTATTCATTAGAGTTTCATGTGAGATTTTTAACGAGTCACGTGGGAATAAAGTGAAGGTAAATGCGGGGTCCATCGTATCCACTTGCTACTCGGTCGCCTAATAGGCGGTAGGCCCTTTCACTCTTCTTAGCACGCAACTACCGTAAGCATCGCTTCTTTTACAACACTTTTTTGTTTACACATATAAGATCTAATAAATGCTTTTTTTTATTTTGTACAACATAAATAAAAAAAATTTCATATAAATGAAATAATATAATTTTGTCTTCTTGCATGAGAATTGACCAGAAAGAGATAATCTGTTGCAATATTAATTTCAATAAAAATTTACAATAAAAATATTTAGCTTTTGTAGCGATAAGTCCAAAGTCATCCAGATAAAGATCGAGATCAATAATGGTCCAACTGTTCTTCGAGTGCTGTTATTCTCACGAAATTCAATCACAAAAAACCGAAAGGAGGAACACTAAAAATATTATAAATTGCAAACTAACGTATTATTATTCTCCAACAGCAATTACGCAACTGAGTGTATCAACGGCCAATATGATCGCCATAAACCGCAAGTAAGGCTCGCTTTTTCTTCTTGCGTCCGTAACTTTCCAGCCTTCGCCGATTTCTCCCTTTCTTCTTTCCAGCATTATGAGCGTTCAGCTACTTTTATTATTCACTGATGCACTTCTCTTTACGATTCGCGCCGCGGCTCTTCCGGATGCATAAAAACGGCCGCCTCTTTCGGGAACTTTGGGAAGAAGCGGAGCCATGTGCGCGCGCGCGTCCAGTTTCGCCGAGGCGGCAACGAATTTCGCCGATGGCCGGCCGTTTGATCTCATTTCAGCGAAATAAAGCAACAGAAGCCAAGAACTCGTCGGTACCCGCCGAGAGACCGGTTGGATATAAACAGCATCGCGGAAGCTGCGCGCGCGAGCGAGCGCGTGTCCAGCCGCCTGTATCATTACTCCTTGCTGAAACGTCTCTATCCATCCGCATCCCCGCGATCGCTTTTTCGTTTTCTGACGTAGAGAAAGGAGCGACAAAACCCGGCGTGCTGCCCACGCGTCGCGCAAGAAATCGCGCAAACGGAGCATTCCCAATTCAGAAAATGGACTTTCACTCTGTTCGACTCCCGCGTTGTCAAAACTCCAACGTTGTTTTCGATAAACGTGTGAAATAACGTGGGAATATAATAAAATCTTTTCGAATTGTTTTTAAATAAATATAGTATCATATTTTAAAAAATGGCTGTATACGCCTGATACAATAGTATCTTAAAAAAAAAACAAAAAAAACAACAGAAAAGGCACCTTAAACTGACGTTACCGCAAAAGTATGAAGCACTTGGTATTGCTGAAAGATTTTTATTAATTTTATTAAAGATATATAATTGATTGATACTGCACTCCCTCGCTTGAAAGGAGGAATAATGTCAATCGAAAACTCGGACGACCGTGCGCGGACGACGCACGTGCACGAGTCCCGCTTCGTCTCCGTCAAGATTCTTTAGGACCGGGACGTCGCCGCTAATAAGCCCTAATCATTGGTTTTTGTGTAGAAATCGAGACGTTCCTCCCGGGCACGCATATATACCTGGTGCCTCCCGAAGTGATGTACGACACGCGGCGGCACCTGTCTCCTCGGCAACCTGTCCCGCGTGGGCACCGGCCCCTCGGTACCGTTTCACGGCGAACCAATGAATTTTATGGGTAGTCTAATGAAGTCGTTTCAAAACTCGCCACCCAGGACCGCGGCGATCTTATCGCGACTTAATTGGACAAACCGTATTTCATCGGAGTCGAATCTGCAGCCCGGACCAGTCTGTTTCGTCCACCTCGTGTACCATCCTCGTGCGACCACTACTCGCTCGATATATCCTCCCGAGTACTTAGGTATACTAACGACGCAGGAGCACCTAACGACAGCAGCGGAACACATCGACACCACCTCTTTAGGGGGATAAAAAGTGACAGTCTCCGGATCAGTTAACGAGTGTTCTTCATCTATCGTTAGGCTGTCCAATCTCCAAAATGTCCGAAAGGGATGATCCAGAGCGCGTAAATTTTTTATCGGGACGTCGAGATTCTCCGTGCATAAGAAAACCACGATTACTCACGGTTGTTGATACATCAGCAGTTGAGATTTTCGGTCTTTCGACTGAAAATCTTGTCTTGAATGTCCTGAATATTCGGTTCAGCCTGCTCATCTTGGATAGTGTCTACTCACTTTTACTGCGTATCATCCGCCGCTTCCGCTCGTATCGACGATATTCGATATTCGTTTGATAACGATCTCTCTGTTCTCTAGCGTGTATTATAATCGTCTCCTCTTTCCTCGTTCGTCCTTCGATTTGATCTGTCTCTGTGTTATCTTCAGCCTCGCTTTTTTGGCTACTTGTGCCTTTGATCTTCGTTTCCTCCGTCTGCTCGATCGTCTTCTCTTTCTTCTTATCTTACAATTAGAGGGCAGGCTGTTTAACCTGTTCTGTATGCTTGAAAATCACCAGCTTTTCATGCTGGATTTTTCTTTGATTCTGATCAAAGGCAATGTGCTTGATGTCAGAAAGTTTCAATTGCACATTATTGTTATTATTGCACATTATATTATTATGTATCGTATGTGATTTAATAAAGATTTTTAATACATAACATAACGCGGAATTAAGCCAAAGAACTGTGTGGTTTTTGGGCGAAACCAAGGCTGTTTGCCCGGACGCTAAACGAAATTCGTGCACCTGTCCATCCCGTCAAGCTCCTTCTCTTCCTTTACCTTGTAATATCAGTAACATTCGTGGAAGCCAAAATACTGTTAAATATAATGATTTACGCCATAGCTAACGCATGAAATATTATAATTACGTAGCATAAAAAGATCGAATGCAATTGTTTCATTTGGTAAGTATGAAAAAGGCATAATGTGATAATCTATCGATAGTCTTTTGAATTACTACATTTTATACCAGTTTGATTCAAATTACAGTAAGTTTGCAATTCGAGTTGCCTCAAAATTTTAATACATGTTATTATGCCATATTATAGATATAATATTAAAAATTTTTTGATAATTCAATATTTAATATATCTCCATAATTTAATATATGTCCATATATGCAAGATAATCTTTAAGTGATAATATAATTTATGAGTTTACACTACGTCTCATTACGAAACTCACTTCCTATCAAGGCTTTATCCAATTTGCTTCCGTTATAACATGATTTCTGTAAAAGGAGAAATCAATCTTCTCGCCCATTAAAACAGCTTGATCCAGAATCCTTGGCAACCAGTCTCATCTGACGTCGAGATGGTTGCTGAAAGTTCAGGCGTTGCTACTAATTTACCTTTCTCAAATACTTCGCTGGCAACGTGAAGTAATTTTTTAAAGCCTCATTTGCGCAGGAGACAGAGAAAATAAATTTACTCTAATTTATATGCGTGTACGTGTGTAAAATATTTTTTATTTCAGTTTGCTTATCTTACTATCTTTTATAAAAAAATTAATTTTATTAATCAACATTATTTATACATTTTATCTATACTATACTTATGTTTGTGCACTATCTATATATTTGTTTTAAATATTTATCATTGTTATCACTTTTGTGAACCACTTACTTGCATTAACTCTTTTTTGTCGTGTTCGCGCATTCAAAACTTAATGGAAATAAGATCAATATTTTGGAGCCGGGCAGCTTATTCCTCATTGTAGAATTGGATTCGCAAATGACGGACTTTCTTTGCATCGTTAGTGTCATTACAGTTTTATTCGCGGTCGGCGCACCGTTATTTCGTTGAATCTCGTTCAATTTGCAGCTGCGACTTACACAACGCTTACACAGAAGACTGTACACCAATTATTTCATTACAATCAGATTCCGGAGACTGATGATCGTAATTTGTCCGGGACCTTCAGAAGTACCGCTCGCCAAATATGTCGATGTAAAGACTCGTATGTAAAGTCCCGAGACTGCGAACGGAGATTTATCTTCAAGTGCAAATGGAATTAATGAGTATGGCAAGTGAAGTGTCTCGATGCAGTGTCCGTGTTTCGCATGCCAGTACAAACTGCAATCGTTGTTAAATCGTTATATAAAACGATCAACAAAAATCATTTAATTTAAATTTAATTTACTACATGCAAATAATATTTAAATAATAAATATGAATTCTTTTAATATACAATATATTTGCTTGTGTAATAATTAACTTCAGATTGAATAGATGAATTTTTCAAATCAAATTTCAAATAACTAATTTATTATTCAAATCATTAATTCCAAATAATCATCAGGCAACAATTTGAGAGAGAGCAAATACACTGAAGGTATCGAATAAAATCATTGCATTACATTTCGAAAAAAGCTTAGTTATTTGACATCAACACAATTTTATTCGAAATTACATATTACACAGTCAAATACATAACATGTAATGTTATAGATAGCCCACTAAATAATCACTAATAAATAACATATTATAAAATATAATATATATTACTAAATATATAAATTTGTCAAGATATCATGAGATCTATTCATCTCATATTATTTGCAGGAGTATCAGCAGGAAAATGAATTACTTCTTTCACTAATAGTTACAGTAGCCGAACGCAAAAATCCTGTTGAAAATATTGTAATTACCGTCATGTAGTTACGCATTGATCGTTAAAAGTATGCGACACTACATCGCAATTATACGCTTGCATGAGCATTACCGCACTCTGTTTGTACGTTGCTCCAATAACCACCAATGCGAAATGCAAACCGTGTGTAATTAACTGTGCTTTTGAATTGATGCATATACGTAACGTAACGTGCTACACGCGAGAGGTAAACATCACCGACGCAATCCGTGAAATTTGCAACGTTTCCCCGCCGTTTACTGATTACCAGTAATTTCTCAATTCTAGTGTCACTGAATTTCAGTGTCACTCATGTTTTCCTTCAAAAAGTTTTTGCTTTTTAAAGGAATAATTCTTTTTTAAAAATTATTTAGTGTTCTCGCAGCACGTACGTATTAAATTCTTGCATTCGTTCTGATCGTACGATTAATCACAAAAATGCTTGTGCAACCGGTTTCCAGGAAGGAGGAATCCTGTGATCCTCGAAATTTTAATAACTCGCAAAAAACCTTTGATGAGGAAATGATGGACGACAGACGACGAGAGCCGCGAAGATCTGCGGCGATGCTTTAAGCGTGTGGCCGCTTTTAAATTACCATGTCAACTAGAAAGCCGACGGGCAATCCGGAAAGCAATCTAGGCAGCCTCAATGGCGCACGAATCGCGAGAAAATGACTTGACGAAATTAGTCCACTGACTCTGCTGCGGCTGATGAAAGTTACCGCTAGACTTACAGATAAAATGACAAAAATACGACACGCGTCGCACCACTTGAAAAGTTTTCGTATACGTATCGTTGCATGACCGACCGAATCATGCAATATTCATGAACTACCTTTCAACTGATTGAAAAAAAAGAAAAAAATATCGCCAATCCGGGAGAGGTGGGTGTGTGTGTGTGTGTGTGTGTGTGTGTGTGTGTGTGTGTGTGTGTGTGCCATATATTCGACGAATTCGAGAGATCGAATCGCGTCGACGATGTTTACAAGGCGATATAGGCAAAAAGTGATCAAAATTGGGGCGTGATTGAGCGTACAGTTTGCTCATAGTTCGAAGCTATTGGCACAGTTCTGTCGATGTGTTTTTCCAATCTATCATGTTTATCGTGGCGCTATACCATTTATAATTTTACATGCAATTTGCACTGTTCGGGAATATTTATTAATTGCTGCAAAAGCAAAAACTAAAAAAAGTTAGTTTAATATTTGATCAAATACTCGATTATACTTTGCATTCGATTTTCTCAAATCATTACTTCTTCAAATCACAGCACTGTAATTCATAACTGTAATAAGCTCGCTGCTGCGCAAAGAAAAGTCGCAACAATCTTTCCCGGCGAAACTCCACTGCCGGAATTGAAATTTCTTCGCACGTGACTTGAATTCAATTCGTACGAAATTGCTCACGGTGATCGGTGTACAATATTCGTGAAAAATCTACTCGTAGAACTGGCGCCGATTCAAGAATCGCGTACGGTCAAAGAATACCGTTAACGTCTCTCCGGTAATTAAACCGAAACAATATTTCTCGGTCCTCGGTCGGTCCTCGACCGATTATTCATTTTCGCGAATTCTGATTACACCCTTCAGGAAGGGCGCGCTGATTAATGAAACGCAGCGAGGTGGGTGGAGGAGGAGGAAGAGGAGGGCGGCCGGCGAGAGGGAAGAAGGACCGAGGAAGAAGAGGCCGAACGCAATTTCAGCCGTCAAGTTCTTCTCCCCGCCGGAAGATAACGGAGCACCCTCGAGGGATTTGTTCTCCTCGGGAGCCGATCATCCGTGAGACAGACGGCGGCTTTTTGTCGTCACCTCGTTACGATTAACGAATGGTTTCTCCTCCGCTTCCGAGCGTCTGCTCGTAACGCCCCTCGCGTTTCCCTACATTCGTCGTGCGCGCCGATGATTTATGGATTCAATTAATTAAATCGCTATTATAGATTCAATTTAAATCATGCCATCTGTGCGCCTAATCTTAAAATAACAACCTGACACACGCATGCACACGCGCGCGCGCGCGCGTGCCTGTGCACATTCAAATTATTGTATCAATTATCGTGATGAATTATAGAACGTTTTGCTTTGCTGTTATTGCACAAATAACAGGTTTGTCGGGTATCTACTTCTAATGGCGCGGTTGGTCATTCATAGTGCGCCACTTATTTCGCGGGTTGCAGTGCGCGCTTGTATACCTTTGCTAGAAAATGCGTGGGAAAAGGAGAGAAACATGATCTGCTACTGTTATTTAGGTTGCGTGCTACTTGAAAACGCAAGAAAACCTTAACCTTAATGTTTTTCTGTTTATGTCTGCACCTATGTTTCTCCACAATATAATTTCCTAATTCTTCGGGAAATTCGATTGCTCTTTTTTAATGAGGAAACTAACGCGCAAAACTTTTCCAAAAATTCGTACATGATTTCATATATGGAAATTAATAAATCAATATTTTCAATTATTAATTAATTGTAACAATTATTAATTAATTATAGCAAAATTTAGGAGTTAATAAATTTTCTTAAATTCTCTAAAATATAATTATCGTAATAAATTAATTTAAGAGAAATTAGTTGTATAAAATTTACAATTTGATCAATTTCCTATTAAAGTACGTATAAATTTGCTTTCTTCCTACTTTAGAGCAGTTACATTAACACGTCGAAACGTATAAGTGCAGGTGCTTATGACGTTCGTGCTGCTTAGCGAATTGGATGGACGCGGACGTAAGTGGACGCACCCATGCCAAGGTGCATTTCTCTCCATACATGGGGGGAGATATAGATTTCGCGTGCCATTAAATACAGTTTCGCATAGGGCTGGATACATATATATATGGAGACCATTTTACAGGAACGCTCAGTTTAGGACTGAAAGAGCGTTAGCAAGTCTCAAGAGATTGGAGTGCGAAAATCGCGCTTTTATTCCTCTCGCCGCTTTTCTCTCAGAACTCGATCAAGCGCGATTTAAGACACGAAGTTTGCTTCAAACATTTTGATTGGATGTGAATGTGGTAAATATCAGAAAGTACAAAATGGTTACAGTATGATCATGCGTCAAATATGATTGTCAATAGTGTCAAATTGAATAAAATTGTTTTTTAAGTTACGTGTAGTTGTCAGTTTTGAGTTTAGAGAAAAATGATAATTCTTTAATTATGCATATTTATAGAATGTGTTGCATGTGTCACAAAACAAGATTATGTTTTTGAAAACGTTTGAATTCTGATCCAAATCTAAACGTTTCTTTTTTATAAAAAAATTAATAAACGTTCTTTTTCTTTTCCCTAAAATTTAAAATGTTTCTTTTGAAATCTTATTCAATATAGTTATATAGAATATCTTATTAAAATATAGTTTATTTTAAAAATTTCTTGTGACAAAAATATAATTCTAATAGAGATATATTTTTATCTCCAAACTCAGGAAGAACTGATTTATTTTTCTCTTTTCCCTTATTTTTTGTCTTTTTTCAATATATATTTTCGATATATATATTTCTGCAATTTATGTTGCAATCAATTACGAAAACGATAAATAAATATATACATATATTATGTTATTTTAGCCTACTCGCTATCTCCATTATTCAAAAATTTGTCAATACATTGCAAAATAATATTTTTTTAAATTTAATTGGCAATATATATCGCACACCAGTTTCCGTTTCTGTTTCTAATTGCACAAGCTTGGAGGCATGTGAAGCATGCGTATGACCTATAATGGTATAATACATTATATAAAGTGAGAGTCTGGTGCACATATCTATATAAAACTGGATACGCATGTACAGGATACGAAGAAATTGCGTACATAAACAAGTAATTAACATTTCTTCATAAAAATAAACATGTACAGGTTCTAAGTCAATATTCCTATGACAAACAAATTTAATTAATAATTTAATTCGACATATGATATATATATATATATATATATATAATATATAATATATATTATGCATTAATTTACATAGTACTTATAAAATATTTTTTTATTAATATGTTATTTACAAGTAGTAACAATACTATACTGTACTGTACTGTAACTGACATATATAACATCTTGTATATATGTATACTAGCATCCCCCGTCACGCGGGCTTCGCCCGCGATATTATGTGTAGAATTAAATAAAAACACATTTTACCCCTTCTTACCCGTTAGGGGTGGAATTTCGGAAAACCCTCCCTTAGTGAGCACCTACGTGATAGTAGGAATATACCCTTAAAATTTCAAGTCGATAGGTGCAGTGGTTCGGGCTGCACGTTGATGAGTCAGTGAGTGAGTGAGTGGTATTTTAACATCTTGTATATATGTATATTAGTATTATATCAATGCTTGATCCGACTGAAATATATCTTCATAATATTAAAAGTGAAAAATATTATACATATAATATTATACACGGATGACGCTAGTTTCTCCATAGAAAAGTCATTATTGCATAATAGTTTTAAAGTCATGAGAAAATATATTTTTCTACAGCGATACCGTGTAGCAAAAATGCAAGATCATCGTGTCTGGAACTGCGCTCTCGTTTCGATCTTCTTGTTAATCAAGCTTGAAAACATTGACGGGATACAAAAATGGAGTATGCAATTCGGACACACTCCGCTTTTGGAAAGATTTACCTGGAAGAAGATGGATTTCGCTTATCCAGATGAACGTAGCAGACAGTTAGCAATGGCGAGCGGCGAATACATACCGGAGAATTCTCTGCCCGTTGGCATCGAGATCTGGAGGAATAAGCTCTTCGTCACGATACCGCGATGGCGCGATGGTGAGTACCAGAAATTGCGTTAGCCCTTAGTTGTGATATCGCCTCGGAATTAATGATCTTACGACATCACGCGATAGATAAGAAAATCGCCTCGCAAAGAACGAGGCGCGACATTTCAAAAGTCAGGAACCGGAAGCAGACGCCGGTATAATGCACGGAGGATCGCCATAGGAGGTACACGCCTCGATTCGCTGTCTGAGCGACTTCCGGCCCGCGACAAAAAGCTCGCCGAAAAACCGCGAGCGCGCTCTCAATGGGAGCATTTCTGTCTTTGTCGACCTACGCCTCCACCTCCTACGGAGCGCGCGTCCTACCAACCCTTTCCTTCTCCTCCCTCTCTGAAACACAGCGACGAACGGGTTTATTCAAGTACCCGCTGCCCTTTATTCATACGATTTTTTTGCATCCTCTATGTTTATTATATACGTTGGCGCGCGCCACCGATTTTTTTTCGCGTTGCACAAAGGCCGGACAATGACGGCGGCACGCTGTGTAAGATCTTTAATGTTCCACCCTTCCATCCTTTCCCTTCACTTCCTTCGGGGATCTCTCCACGAGCTCTCCGTAATTTCGTTCTTCTCTACGTTTCTTACATCTCCCTCTTCCGTCTCCTTCTCTTTTTTCATAATGTCCAGTTCTTGACTGCGCATGGATAATTTGATATATTATAATATTCGTTACATCTTTCAATTAATTTTATATTTTGAGTTTTGTGTCTTACTTATAGTCATTATTAATTCTGAAAATATATATTAACACGTTCATAGCATGACTCACTGATCAGAGTACCATGTGTTAAATATTACACGTTTCTGATGATTGTGATTGAAATTATATTTGGTAAATTACACTTGAATTTATAAATTATATTAATTATGTATTTATTTATTATCTGTATGAATTTTGTATTATTCAGTGTTTAATATTACAGGAATACCATCTACATTGAACTATATACCGTTGGATGCTAATCAAGGTGGATCACCGAAACTGATACCGTATCCAAATTGGGTTCAGAATAGAGCCGGTACTTGTGGTCGCGGGTTAACTACCGTTTATAGGTAATAAATAAAAAAATTTTTATGAATAAAGTAATAGAGATATCGAAAATCTCTTTAGCTAATATTAATAAAACCTGAAAATTTATAATATGATCTTATAATAATGTCTCTCTACAGAATTCATGCAGACGCGTGCAACAGACTCTGGGTGTTGGACACTGGAACAATAGGAATCGGTGAAACGACTGTTCAAGCCTGTCCTTATACCTTGAATGTATTTGACTTAACCACGGATAAGGTGTTGAGGCAATACAGACTCAGACCGGAAGACATCAATCAGGTATACAAGCAGCTCTATCTGCACTTGAATCACACATGTCTCATTTTATTTTCCTAATTTTTTCTAATTATTTCGTTAAGTTAGAAAACACACACACACACACACACACATATATGTGGAATTAGGAAATTAGGAAAATAAAATGATTATATATATATAGATTTCTTAGTGTCGTTGTTTTGTCACTTAGAACACTTTTATCGCCAACATCGCTGTTGATCTGGGAAAAGGCGGCTGCGATGACGCGTTCGCTTACATGTCCGACGAACTCGGCTACGGTCTGATCGTGTACTCGTGGCAGCAAAATACATCCTGGCGAATAGCGCATAGCTACTTCATGCCGGATCCTCTGGCAGGCGACTATAATATCGGAGGCTTGAATTTCCAATGGGGAGAGGAAGGGATTTTCGGGATGAGTCTGTCACCGATATCTGCGGATGGTTATCGAATTCTCTTTTTCCATCCTCTCAGCAGCCATCGGGAATTTGCAGTCTCCACGAGAATCCTGAGAGACCAGCGACTATCGCAAAACAGTTATCATGAGTTCCAGGTATATAAATTATATGTAATGTATTCAGATTTCGTAATGCAGAAAAGTGGCATTATGAAATTATATTGTACAATTTAAATAGATTTTTTTGTTTTATGATTTGTTACAATTATTAGCAATTAAAAGAACTGTTAACAACACTGTTACTTGCTTCACCAGAGTTAGCAAAAAAGATCGAAAGGAAATTAAAATAAGAACATTTTCGATTTTTTTTTTACTACGTCTCGTTGATAAAAGCTGTAATTACAATTTGATTACAACGTGTTTCAGTACAACGTTTGACTTTTATGATATAGGTATTGGCATCGAGAGGACCGCTTTCTCATTGCACTGCATCTGTGATGGATGAAAATGGGCTTCAGTTCTTCAACTTAATCGATCAAAATGCAGTTGGTTGCTGGAACTCCATGTTACCTTACTCACCGATTAATCAAGCAGTCGTTGCCAGACACGATGAAGCTATGATATTTCCAGCAGATATCAAGGTACAGTTTTATACGATATTCACAATGTGATGGACAAAGATATTCATTTATTAAAAACTGCATATAATTTGTAATTTTTATCTTCTTCATATTTTTCATCGCTTCTAGGTGAATCGAGGCTTACTCTGGATTATGTCGGACCGAATGCCAATTTTCTTGTTATCGAATCTAAATTACACAGACGTGAACTTTAGAATACTCACCATGCCGATTCAGGCGGCAATTAGCGGAACAGTCTGCGACAATATGCCATGGAGATTTATAAGCAATCGAATCTGGTGGGATTGACGATTCATAATGTATTAATATAAACATTTAATTAACAAATGTGCAGTATCCTCAATTACATTCGATCTCTATACTTAATAATTGAATTGTCAGCGAGTAGAAAAAGCTAATGAATAAAAATATTTAAATGTTCCTTTCTCCCCTTCTCTTTCTATATTTTTTAAAAAAATAAGTAGTTTCATAGATGTTAAGTATCTGACACAGAAGGTGACTAATCTCGGCTCGTGCGGCGCGAAAATGGCGAATGGATTGGCGTGAATCAGCATCGGCGAGCCCTGCAGGAGCTAAACGGTTCGACCATGTGGCCCATTAGTTTTGGCCCTGGTTTCCAATAATTTGACGGCGATTGGACCGTTCCTGCGGCATGATATACGATCTGATGCTGCTCGCTTCGAAAATTATCTGTTTCACGCCCCCGTCTGTAAAATATGGCCACGCGCCTCGTCTGTTTCCGTAGGGACTACAGAATTGGAACTTCCTCTCTCTCTTCCGGCGACGTGGTGCACGCAGGCTTGTTATATTTCTTGTCCAGCGCAGTTACATTCGAAATAATCAGAATCAATTAAAACGCTTGTCAGCTGAACTCTACTAAAAGCTGTATATTAATGTTTCAATGTTTCAATGTATACATACGCGCATATGACAAGCGAGATATTCCGTCACATTTGATAAATCGTACGTTGCGATCGAAAATATTTTATATTTGCACTTCCAACAAAACTACACTAATGATTTGAAATATTTAAATAATATGATTTATTTGCTACATTGTCATCGTAACATTTTGCGAAAAGATCAAAAATCAATAGTTAACTAACCATGTACCTCGAAGCAATTCAGTTTGAATATTTTACCCAAACGTTTTCCATGCATACTCTCTTATCATATGACATTGAAGTATTTGGCGTTCCCGAATCGCATTAAAACGTACTGTTCTATCTATAAGAGACATAAAATCATTTGCGCGTCATTATTGAAAATCATCAAGATACAAAGTACAGTACCTTATCTTGATACTGTATCAATTAACAAGAATACATGACCACCCTGGCACGCCAAGTACTTCAATGTCGTCATGCGATAAGAAAGTATGCATGGAAAACGTTTGGGTAAAATACTCAAACTGAATTGCTTCGAGGTACATAGTTAGTTAACTACACTGAGAAAAATTTCCATCGGATAAACCGATTAAATAGTGTATCCGATTTTTACTCTTTTGTTCCGATTAAATGATGGATATGTCCGATTACCTTCATCGGATATGTCCGATCATTTTCTTTGTCTTTTATACAATTTAATCAGATATATCCGTTTGTTACTATTTAATTAGATTATCCGATTAGATAGGTCATGATATTTTTCTCAGTGTATTGATTTCATATTTAGTTTTGATCTTTCTAACTAGTTTTTAAAACTTTTTGTTGCGTATTTTTGGCAATGCGCACAGCGGAAATCAGACATCGCTGTGCACCCGTCATCGTAACACTGGCAAGGGCTCTTCAGATCGAAGCAGTATTGCACTGGGGTTTTCTCATATCAACAATCGGCGACTCGGTGACTCGTGACTGTGATGTCCACATTAATTGTAACGAATAAAAAGTTTCTTTAAAACTCTTGTCATTTTTGGACAGCAGGCTTCCTTGCCTCGGGATCTTGAATCAGAATCCTGAAACCCCCTTCCATTTTGCAGAACTTTCAGCCATGTCAGACTGATTTATAACCATGTTTTAATCAGTCTAAGAAAGTTTCATTTCAAAATCGATCAACACTATCACGATGTTCCCTTGTGAGATATTTATATTGTTAGTTGGTATATTGCGAAGAGTTCTCGGCAATTGAAGATATAATACTTTAGACACAGAAATGAAAAAGTTCTAGCCCTTAGAAATTTTTTCTTTTTCCGAGAAGTTCTGTGTTGTTGATATCGTTATTTTTTATATTGTCTAGAATCCTCTGCTATATTTTTCAATTTATTCTAGTCATCATACACTATAAATGAATTGCGTATGATCTGTAATACCTGTCGGGACAGCAAGATTTCGAGATAGTTATGCATAGATCACAGGTAAGATCTACCTCCAAATCGCAAGTAGTACCCTGAAATTTACCTGGCCGCGGCTCGAGAGATCCGCGAGTGAGATGCATGTCCTAAATGCTAATTTCGAGGATCGATAAATCGTAGATTACTTGGCGCTCGAACCGACTAACTGCCGCTATTAGAGGGCAAGCAGATCGGCCGCGCCGATTGTTCATCGCAATATCGACGTGTTTTCAATTTGGAAAACAGGTCTTTTCGCGTGCTGCATCCTGATCGCGATAAGGCAAGATCTTAATGGTTCGGGGAGCTGTCTTGTTAGCGCCTGGACTGCGTGCATTATCACTCGGAGAAGATCGATCGAATCCGTAATGAATTACGTAAAATGAGATACGCTCGAACCTTCCTCTGAAAAAGGTCCCACAAACTTTTCTCTCATCGGAGAATACGTTACCTGAAAAATTACTGTATGTGTAACTGTCAGACTCCCTTGCAATGATGATAGAGTTGCATTATCGATGTATACTACCGGGAATGTAAGTCAATTCTCCTTAGACACTCTCTGGATGTTGCCTATCGCTTCGTGAATGCGAGTCGTAAAATTTGAGTGATGAGAAAAAAATGAGAAGGTGCGAAGGATAGGTGGCCATTGCCCGAAGGTAAACAAAAACGAAATTGGTCCGAAACTGCCGTGTTGATTACATGTTATGCACGAAAATCTGCCGCCGCAGTGGCGTGTTTCGAGGTATGTCGAACTCGAGTGCTCTAAAAGTTTCGCAAATAATCTATATTTCTCCTAAATATAATATTGTTTGAAGAGATTATACAACCTACATTGTAACAATTATAATGTATTAAATTATCGAAATAAAATAATTTAACTATTGGATCTAAATTTTATAATCAAATTACATCACCTTCCCTCCCATAATTTAATAATCCAACTGACGAAAAAAATAAAATAATTTACTATTAATCGAAATAAAATAAAATAATTTTTTAATTAAATTCTTGTGCTATCAAAAATATCTTTGCGTTCAGGATTTCTGACGAAGCTGTCAACAACAAACAAATAAATTAATAAGTATAACTTCTAATATTACATATATTATATAATACGTATAGTAAGATATCGATATAATAAAAACTAAATTGTACCTAAAATAAACATATAATTTACACAATTGTATCAGACATTTATTGCTTAGTAAGAGATCCGAGGAATTACTGAGATATTGAGACAACAGGATCAGAAAACCGTTGATACGCCATTGAAATGAAACGACCGGCCGGTCGAATTTTGGGGCGAGTACGTGGCGGCCAGCCAGATTTCAAATCGCTACTATCCCCAGGTTTGTTTTAAATTAACACCTACCCCGCGCGCGGAACGCACGAGCACAGAGTACACTTTAACACCTTTTTAAAAGGTGGCTGCACGGCGGCCGCTTTTTTCTGCGGCGCCAGTAATTACGGGGTACCGGCGACGACGTGAGTCTCGTTATAAGTTAGTCTCTCCTTCGACCGTTCACGTATCTCTCTCCATCGTTTTGATTTATTTCCGTCTAAGTCAAGTAGGTTCGTCTATTTCTCGAACCGCGTTTCTGAGATCACCTTTATTCCCACGAAGATATGAGAATCACGCACTCTGCCTCACGGTAGTGACGTT
Source organism: Ooceraea biroi (assembly GCF_003672135.1). Lineage (NCBI taxonomy): Eukaryota > Metazoa > Arthropoda > Insecta > Hymenoptera > Formicidae > Ooceraea > Ooceraea biroi. The sequence goes on from NC_039515.1 coordinate 3,260,665, forward strand.
TCAACTTCCAATGTAACATACAAAATGCATTTTAGTGTTAAATAACTAAATAATCACTATAATTTAGCAAAACAAGATACTCATGGCGGCTGCGTATGCAGCGAATTCGAAATTGGGATTGTACAATAAATTCCGACTCGCTGCATTCTCATTAAGGGTAATTTCGTGTTAACGTAGTGCAATGATAAAAATATAACGATAAATAACGATATTTATTCTTTTCTTTTTTAAGGATGAGCTTTGCTCAATTTTCGCCGCCGTCATAGCGTGCGAGATATAGTAAAAGTTATTTTGCAATAGCATCATTTATAGAATAAAATGATCTAAAAGTTAGGAATAATTACTTTAAGCATTAGTATAAAAAATATATGTGTTTGTGCAAACAATAATTAGTTTTCGATATTTCTGCTTTGGTTTTTTTGCAATTTTATCGGCGATGAGTCTCCGAATCTTATTTGTTTAACATAAAACTTCGATTGCAGCTTACGTCGAGATTTCCAGTGTTGAATGTAATATAACACTATAATAATATATGCAATTACAATAAATATTTTAGAAGAGTAGGTGCTTCCATCTGTACAAGAATTCCCTAAGACCGACCACAGGGCTACTTCCCGACCGGGAATCGCTCTAACATACGTCCGATAATTCTTTCTTTCACGTGCTGCCTCTATTGAGATCACAAAGAGGCATAAAGGAACAAAATATAACTGAAATGATTTTGATTGGAGATAATTTCTACTATGTATGTACATAATTAAAACGGGGACCGAAAGTTTCAACTTTATTTAATTTCAAATAAGATTTGTTTCTTCCTTGACAAGTTTATAACTTGAAGACTAATTTCGAAAGTAATTAATATAAGATATTTAATTCATAAATATTTAATGTAAAGAAACTGGATATTACGAAGATAGGTACAAAGATATTTAATACACGTAAGTTGGAATAAATAATGCATTCTATCGTAACATTTTTATAATTTAGAATCAAGTTTTTTAAGAGAAAGAATTCTCTGTCTTATTTATCTTCTTTTAATTAAAATATGAGAATGCAATTACCACAAAAAATTCAGAAAATAGTTAATCCATCTTTTGTTCGATATTCATATAATATTATATAATACTTACAAGTCAGAAATTATTTCTCATTTAACTGTAGGGGGAGGAAGCCAGATCGATCAATTCGATGTCCTGTTCTCGAAAATGTATCTTTTTCTAAACGGACGGCGCTAGCTGGGAAACCCGCTCTCGGAAAATATCGAATTGCACATTACATTACATTTAACTAATATGATGAGATTTAGGATTGCAATCAACGTTATTCAGTTCGGAATTACCGTTCGGGAATTCCCCATGTTTACAACGTGTCGGTATGGATTAACTTAATTGAAATGCAGCATTGCATTGTTCATCAGAACAAAGCGAATTAGAGGAAGCTCTATACTATCAGACATTAATGTATTATGTACATATCATTCCAGATTTGATTCAAATCTTGATTTACCACCTGCAATTCCTTTATCCTTTTCGCGATAACGGAACTAACTCGGGTTGCATACGCATCTCGCGAAGATTCAATTGTCTTGTACGATATTTGTACGATACGCGCAATATTGATATAACGTATGCAATATGAACGATATCTCAAGTTTCCGTACCGCAATACGAGGCTGTGATAGTGAATCTAAAGCCGAATATTTACTTGGGGAGAAAAGCGAGTTATTAACTGTTATATACCGCTCGCCCAGAAAGCTCTTGTGTATCTTTCGGAGCTTCCTTTACAGGTGTCTTTGTCAGTTTTCTCTCTTTTCCTTTATTCTAACCACGTTTCTTTCTTTCTTTCTTTCTTTCTTTCTTTCTCTATTTTTTTTTTATTTTTCTTCGTGTACCATTTGTATCTGTCGGTGCGCGTCGATGTAGAACACGAGCGATAAAAGAACCTCGAAGTACATCTCACATGTAATAGCGGATGAAGGAAGACAATAAATTGTGTGTATCCAAGTGTCATACGCATTTTTATAAGAAATTGCGAAATTTCGTGCAAAATCTGCAAAATCAACTATTTGAAATGTAAATTGAATTCCCAAGTCATAAATTCCTTAGAAATGCAATAAACAGTTGTTTAATGTACGATATTTGATAGACTTTTTAATGGATTTTTAAATAATTATGTCTTTGATTAAATTATTAATATAAACGGAAACTATGAATGCTTTGATAGAGATAACGATATTTGTAAACTATTTTCAACAATTATATTAATGTTAGAGGTTTCTTCCATTCACGACCGTTATTTAATATATGTATATAAAGTAGTGACTTTAAGCGTCAAAACGTTTTAGTTACTTATTGTAAAAAGATTATCAGTAAGTATCGATTCTTTAATAAGAATAACGATCCAATAAACGATTTAATAAGAATAACGATTCCAATCACTTGGTACGTGTATTTATCTGTTTCACGTGAGAAAATTATTCTTGTTTAGGAGAAAATCATATTACACTCTCGAAATTTGCTCTAATATATAAAGTTTTTTAGTTGATATTGTTACTGTTTTGCTTACGGTATCCCATTACCCAACTAATTTGCTTTGATGATAAATTTCACGGCAGGATAAAAGGATGAATATGGCGTTGCAATTTGTCGCGTCATTCGTTGTCAAAGGCATGATTATCGAAGTAATCCGAAACACGTATTTGCCGACGTGATTTTCGCGAAACTGAAAGCTGATGCATCTCTACGATGCGTCAGCATGGTCGTGAAGGAACGCGATTCAAGTTCACAGTGTTCACAATTCATCTTCCATTCCTCTCGATTGCCTCGATTTGCCTTGCACGACGTTACACGGAGGAAACGACCGACTTTCATGTCCGGATTATCACTACTACAAGTGACGCTCGATGTCGCGTGATCAGCATAGGAGATCAACGAAAATAACAAGAAATTGATATGAAAGCAGGAAATGGAAACGAACAGTTTCCTGAGTCGCGAACGAAAGTAATCACCACACGCAGAAACAAGATCGACATCTGGTTACGAGACGCAGAAAATACGTGATTTCTCCTTTCAGCACATTTCTGCACATGAAACGCACGTTACCTTGGCAACTTAATGAAGCTTTAAAAGCAACGTTAAAAGCTTTAGATTTCAAAGTGCCCGTCATTGAGTGTTATATCGGCTTTACAGCAACATGCTGATGTAACAGCAAAATTGTATGCTGCGTGACGTATCGTGAATATATTCAGAGAGATACTAATACTAATAATATCCCATACAGCAAGGAAGCTTGCAGCAACGTTGCTGCAATGTTACTGCAAACTCCTTTACTGTGTGTGGAATGTTATTTATTATCGCAAATAAAGAGACACGTAGAAACGCGATAAAAGAGAGGAAAGATAAGAAAGTGAAGAGAGAAGAGGTAGAGGAGAGAGATGAGAAAGATACCTGGAGAAAAGAAGAATAGCTTAGTGATAGATTAATGAAAGTGAGACGGAGCTAAAAAGAAATTTATCTTGATCATATATTTTCCAGTTTTCTGAATCATGTTGCTTGTATGGCGAGTATATAAAACTATTTATCACTGATATTGTAAGCAATTATAATTGATGAGCTCAGAATCTCCCGGGGCATAGCCTCTATTGTCGGGAAGTGCCCAAACCTGTTTCACAATAAGTTGATTACGTCGAGGATTATCATGAAGGATCGAATAACTTGAAGAAATCTGGTAGGCATTAAATAGAAGCATTAGCTCATGAAAAGAGAACAAATAGTGTTTGGTACTCCGCGATAAATTCATCCTCAAAGTAATTTCTTGTGATACCTTGTATACTCTGATTTTTTGACTTGCATTATTCGATATCATTAAAGTGGCAGTGCTTAATGAATTTTTTCGGCAACTTTAGTTTATTATAAAGTTAAGAACTCCCATTGTGTTATTGATTATGAGAACGAGAATATAAAGACAACAACAATGACAAATGATATTTCTTGCTTAAGTCTATTATGAGAGCAAAAGATATAATATTTATTCCATTCTTAAATAATGGACTATATGATCATAATATAAGTAGATTATTAATCCATATAATTATTTCCTGCTTCGCTATTTCATTTTTTCGCTCTCTTGCTCCCTCTTTCTCTTATTCTCCCGCTGCGTTGTTTTATTTTTCGATTGCATAAAATACAGTTTGGAAACGTTATATGTTTCGGTACAATATTTTCTTTTCAATTAATATTGTTTATTAAATTTTGTGAACTGATTTATAAATTTGGTGATTTCAATAATTAACAATGTAAATAGGATTTAATTTCGTTTATATTTGTACATAGTCAGTCGATTTTAAAACTTAATAGAATGTTACAGTGAGAATTGTATGTACAAAGGTCATATAGTGGTGCAATGTTCAAAGTGAGGATTTATCGTGCCCTACCGCTGCGACAGCTGTAATCAGCAGGAAAGTTCGCAATTTTGTCGGTAGACAAGTTTGCAGGTAGAAAAATATCCGTCGTTACGTGACAATTGTAGCTCAGAGTTGTTTACGAGACGTTGTTTAATCTTCAGATTAACCCACATCGATGTTGATGAGGCGAAATGTCTCTCGCTCCAGCGATCTTAATTAATAAAACTAAGCAACCTAATTAAGAAAATTAGCTCAATTAATATTGTTGCTTATAATTTAGGTATAATAACGGTAATAACCTGAGCTAAATGATAATAATAATAATAATTTGTATCAAAATTATTCAAAGTATATATTATATATATAATGTGGTTTTAATCCTGTTAATTAATTATATTAATAATAAAGTATGTCTATATCATAAATATATGTATAAATATATCATGTATAAGTATATTTACATCACATAAAAACGTTGATTACTCATATAAACTAACACGAGATTGAAATGAAAATTGTAAAAAGGTTTAAAGATAATAATTATCCAAAGGAAAGCGCCATACGTTGAAACTTAATGTAATTTTCCGTGGAAGATTACAGTACCTACGCGGAAAATGCAATTTATTGCAATTACATATGGCGAATAACGTAAGCTCTCTAGAAAACAAAACAAAATCTGGAATTCAACCATGGGAAACTGCGCTTGATGAAAAATTACACTGTGCACGTTTGAAATAAGCAAATAAAGAAAATATAAAATCGTTCTATCTTGCCACTTGTCTTCTTTTCGCATTAATTGCATCCTTTTAATGTTATTATACAAATTATACAAATTTATCTTATTTGATACTTATATACTAGTGATTATTCTGGACTTTATTCTGTAATTTTTTATGATAATAAGTACAGAGGATAAAGAAATAACTTCGAGCATACTTTTAATTGAATTAGACTTGAAACAAACGACTATTATATACATAATTATGAAATTTCTTTATATTTTATCCTGCATAAAAATATGAGTTTCGTCGTAATTTACATGGATTAGATGGAGGAATTACATGTACTCACTGTTCAATGTAGGATATAAAACAAATGCACTTTTTGAAGTTTATATTGCAAGCGCTGGATCTTCTTATGTTAGTGAAAAATAGTTGTTTCTCAACAGTGAAAAATTCACTACACAAATGTATTGCAGTAATGAGAGTGCCGAGAAACCTTCTCCCTCTCTAGCTGAAAAATTTCCGGTAATTTTCAAAAGGTTTTACTAGGGTCAAATCACGAGCAAATCCCAGTTTTTATTCACAGAAAATATGTAGCTCGAGATGATTATCTGAGATGATTAATTTTTAGTTTCATTTGAATATAGAATGAAACAAAATGAAAAATAAGTTTCTGTAAATTCTCGCCAAGAGAATTTCCTGCAAACATCACTTAAATGCTTACGTATAAATAACTTTTTCCTATTTTCTCATTATATGCAATATTATAATAATGACTGTAATAATTCTTTTATGCATCTTTCTACATTCTCACTTTCTACATTCACACATTCTAGAAATCAGCGTTGAGCACATTTCTAAACTAGAATTACCGATTATTTGATCATTTTTAAGTTCATTCCTAACTTTTGAGTGATAATTAATATTAAATTAATTTATAAAATTACGATATGTGTATGGTATGATATGTCATACATGATAGTAACTTATACAATATAATTAATTTCTTCATATACAAACTATCAATTATTATAAATGTATTTTGTTTGCAAAATGTTATTTCTTATAATAAATATTGCAATGTATTGTGATATGTAATGTCACGATGTTCTCGTAATAATATAAATATCAATTTTAACACAGATTGCAAATCTGATTGCTATCGCTTGATCGGATTTGCATATTGCTCCAGTATTGTTTGCGGGAAGCAGTAACGATGTTTCCATCGTATCCTGTCTCTCTCTCTCTCTCTTTTCCTCTTCTCACTTTTATCGTCTCTCTTTCTTTCTGTACCTACTGTCTATTTCGCTGATGGATACTTCAATACGTGTTCTATTTCAGCGTTGGACAAAACACTCGTAACAAAGGAAGTAATTCCATGAATGTGTTGTCATGACAGTTTCAACAAAATCACCAGATACGCAAGTTTCCATTACACTCTGAAGTAGCGTGCATTCTCATTAACTACATCTCTCAAAGCATTTAATAAAATTTTAAATTCTACAACAAGCACAAAAACATATAAAATCGTATAATAAATGTCGTATAAAAACCGTCTAATAAATGTTATAAATGTATTATAAGTTTAATGTGTTATAAACGTATTATTAATGCACTATAATTATAAATCTTTTAATAATCCTCCACTAATTATTAAATATTTGCGTTAATGCATTTAATTTATGTATTAATTTATATATATAATATATATATATCATTATCATAGAAGAAATCTTTTCTATTAGTTACAATCGATTGCATCTGTTTTATTCGAAATAATTCATTACTTGCACAAAATATTAAACAATGCACTTATTTATAAACGTACAAGTTTTTTGGAGAATATTTAGGTGACGCAACAAGTTTCGCGCAGCAAGTTTCACAATAACAATTTTGCTTCGCGAATCGTAGGGGCGTGTTAAAGTAACAGAACGTTTGATGATAAACGGCGCCGGTGAAGACGACGGCGTGCAAAATTTGAACGACGCGTTTTGAATTGGATGGCAATTCCCTTCTTCCTTCGCTTGCTGCCGTTATTTTGACAGGAATTCCAAATGCGCTTTAAAGCAGAACATATCCTTCCTCGCTCAATCATCATGAAAAGCGACCGTCAGTATTCAGAATAGTAACGATATCAAGTTTGCGGTGTCAAGCGTAAAGCGCTTAATTTATTGAAGAGTTGCAAGATCTCGTGTATGTGCATGTTCTCTTGTATCGGTTTTTAGGATATGATGGAAGTTTAAAGAGGCATTTGTAATATACGTGATGATTATATGAAACAGAATGTTCTACGGTGGACTTGAAAATAGATAAAAAATATAGAAGTATATTTCAGTTTTAATATGTCTATAATTAAAAATGTTTTAATTACTTAAGCAAGGAAACAAATAGCGAAAAATTCTGTTTAAAATTTATGACGTGCATAAAAGAGTAAAAAAGCTATTTTTTGATTATAAGTTCGCTGTTCGGTGACTGTAATTTCTTGTTTTATTTATTGTACATTGATTTTCATTGTTTTATTTATTCTGATGTGGCGGGAATTGTTTCGTGAAAATTAATATGCTGTACTATGTTTAAATTACTTACGGGAACAATATTTCATCAAATTTCCACTAAAGCTTTTTTTCTCTTTTATATGTATTTTGATTATATGTATTATATAAATAACAAAAATGTAAAAGCGGATTGAAATTGAGTAATCTGCAACTACTGAATTGCATATCCTGTGAATATTCGATTTACTTTACGAATTAGTGCGGGACCACGATACAAGTCCTTGTAGTTTAACAAAGTAAATCCATATATCATGATGCAATCCCTTCTCAAGATGTGAAAAGCAATTAGTTATAAATTCGAAGAACATCTTACTAGACGAAGCGATGTTTCTCAGCACAACTGTTTACCGGGCTACTACGATTTGTATGATGAACAAGCGTAATCGTACTGTCATATTCATGTCTTTCATTGCTTGGTATTTAAGTTGGTGTCAAATACTCTCTAAATTAAAGAGAAGAAGAATAATTTCTCTTAAGAAGAATTTCTTAAGAGAATTTCTCTTAAGTATACATAATATAACAAACATATTTAAAATTATTTTTTTATTAAAACATACCATCAGGTCTATTAAAAACTACGTAAAAGTTTCATATTAATAATAATAGTTCTCCAAGAATAAAGAGAAGACTAATTTCACAATCAGTGAAAAATGACTAAGAAAAGTAGTAAGAGAAGAATTTAGGTTTGCTTTTTATCTATTCTAGTATCTAATGTCTAGTATAACATTTAAAAAAATATAAAACGTTCATAATATAATTAGAAGACTAAATTGCGATCAAAAGATACATCAAATACTATTTAGATTGCCCCTATTTTATGGTCCCTATGCAAATAGTACCGTGAGCCACTAATGTGGATAATGTTGGGAGAGCTCGTTTTGTCACTCTGGTGTGGAGAAACATACAGACATTGCGTGCAATTCGGCAAGCGTAGATTCGAATTGGTCTAGACAGTTGAAGGACATAAAAAAGGATAACAGAAAAATGGAATTTAATCCGAGTTGAGAATGATGTATGTGCGCAATCGAATGCATAGTGTCATAAATCAGAGCAACTTTATCGAAGCAACTTTTGCTGGTACTAAATCAATTTGCAATACTTACACTCAACACGCGGATTTCGACACGCAGTACTGCAGCAAATGGATCTTGATGTTGCTGAATCTGTTATAAGCCATGTTGTTCGCGATCATCTATCATTCATATATCATGACTGAAGAAGATGTAATGCCTTGTGTAAAATATGTTAATTTTCAAGAAAAGCAAATAAATGGTAAACGCAAATAGAAAATTTTATACACATTAGGTGCATGTTTTGATCTTTTTTCGCTTTAGATACATATGTATGTACAATGCAATACATAATATAATATGCACATTATAATACAATTCAGTCATCAAAATATTTGACCTCGTTTTCTCTTTCTGTTACTTTCCGTCATCTCGGATAAATCTCGGTTTTTTTCGCGAAAAAAGAACATCAGTTCGAAGACAATAAAATCGTTGATCCATTTTCATATCTCATTGTCAGCCACATCTCGAGAGCACATTCAGTTAAGGAATACTGTATTTATCGAAATAAATGGTAATCCGAAGAGCCAAGTTGGGTGAATTCATCATTTGGAAGAACTTATGAGCCTAAGTGAAAAATGGTTTGCTGAGTACGAAGAGGCGTATACATAACTTTTTATCATTAAATTATGACATACCGACATTTCGCAAACTTCAAACTACTCTTCGAAAACATACATAGAGCGCATAAAATTAAGCGAAAATCGATTTTGAAATGACGCAAAAGTGAGATGAATTGAAACAGAGTTCCACATTATTCGAATTATCTCTTAGCACGATTCAACACTTTTAGGATTTCACGGCTGCTTTTACGCATTGTGAGGAAAATCTTTTAATGCATTTCTCTTCTTATTATACAAATATTATTATAAAAAACTTATTATAAAAAAAGCTTTAACAGTAACGTAAAAGTGGATTAACCTATTAGTCATAAAGATAATTGTTCAAATTCACCATGTTTTATTTAATATGTGAGTTGTTCAAACCATTGCGTAAATAATTTATATTTTATAAATTAATCTTAAATTATGTTCAATTTATAATACTATATTTCGTCCAATTATCTTTGTTACGTACACCATCATCATAAATATTCAATTAATTTTATTCCACTTAATTTAATAACATAATAATTAAATTTCAGTAATAATTTTTTATTAAATTTTAATTGAGTGTTAGCAAGTGTGTGATATTTCATGTGTGCGCACGTGCCGTGTGTATAATAAATTAATTATTGCTCATATAATTTATATTAATTAATAATAAGCAGGATATTGTCTCTTACGATTAATAAGTTGCAATTTGTATAAGTGTACGTATTGTTAACAAAGTACTATCGCATAGATTAAAACAGAAGCAAAATAAAGATACAAAACGCACACGTATTTTCTAAAGGCAGATTACATAACGGTCACTTGATAGTAACGTTACGAATCTGGTTTAGATTTCAGAATAGTTGGATTAGTGTCAGCCACTGATTCAAAATGCAAATTCAAGTGGATTTGTCTATTGCCCCGGTTCTCATGTAAAATGCATGACAAGTGCAGCAAGAAACAGCAGTATTGTATTTCTAGACAATTTTAGATAACTGGGTAATTCGTTCCCACAAACTTGTGATTTAAATATCCGTAAAATAATCCGTTGCATATACAGTGTGTTAAAAAATACCAGGATTGACAATGTCGATTGAAACACTGGCAACTCTGATTAAAATTATTCATTTTATTCACAATGCATCTCCTTTTTGGATAGATAGGATATTGCGCACGGTCACCTGATGTGAATTTAATTTCTAGAGATTTATTTTCGGCATCGCTCCGAAGATCCTTATCAGGTCTATTTGAATAACTAAAATGTTATCTTTTTTATTTCGAGTTTTGGAAACACAAAGTAAGAAAGCAAATTACAGAGGACCAAATTAGGATGCGAGGGATGATTAATCACTGCTACTTGTCTTAGTAAACAACTTGCTGCGGTGTACATATATGTAATACATATATGATGTGCATAATACGGTATAATATATTCATGTAGACACGTGCGTGCACGTACAAACGCAACATACATGTATGCACGTACGCATATGCATAGAGCATATTAGACTGGATAGCTTTAGTTTGATGCCTGCCCAGAAAAAGAATTTTAATTTTGCCAATTAGATAGAAGAATACTTTTTTCTCGAGAATAGTAAAACAGATGTAAAATATAATGAAAGAAAGCAGAAAATTTTTATGATGTTGAACCTCAAGAATCTCGGTTACGAGGCTACTGAAAATTTTGTACCATACCATATAGAGATATTGTAGGAGAGATCGGGGGCTAAAAAGCACATAGTTGTTTTTACACAGTACGCAGAGTCAGTTGTCAGAAGGTCTATATCTCATTTAATAAATAGAGCAGAGTATTTTTCTCTGTAAGTATAGGTTACTATCGTATTAGATGTATGAAGTGGCTTCTGATAGAAACATCACATTTGCATGTTTTTAAAATTAGACGTGGTGAGTAAATTAAAATAAAGCATAATGTAGGATAAAAAATATATTTTTATTAAAAGCTAGATATGACAATCTGGAAAAAATAACCATTTTGGAAATAGTGAGTGGTTTTCTAGATACGTTTTCACGAAAACATTGCGTTTTACGCAAACATTCCAAATGGCTTTATTGTTATTGTTACACGTCAGATATCTCCAGCCAACTTCCTAGAACTTGTAAAAAGTAATGAAATTAACGTGTTCTATATAGATCTATATACTTATATTTTGCATATACTTGTTTTTTATTAATTTATTTTAATACATCCATGTTCATTAGGTCTGTGTTATTTTAATTATAATTATAATTTCTCTTTTTATAGAAGGGGATTAAATGTCGCAAGAATGATAAATGTATGTGACGTGATACATCAAGGCATTTTCGTCCTTTGGATTTTTAAGCCGGCCGTAGTCTCTGATTAATAATTTGATTAGGGTAAATCCCTTGTGGATCGATAAGACACGAGATCAACTGACCGACCTGGGACAGTACACTTTCTTGAATTTTACAAGGTCTCATGTACATGTAAATATAACACTGTTTCGTCTTTTAAATGTGCGTTTTTCACTAAGAATTATTAATTTAGGAAAAAGTGAACGATCGACAAAGACAAGAAAAGATTGAGGGATCTTTCTACAATATTAAATTCCATTGAGAACTGTTTATCCAATTTTTTTATTAATTTCTGGAATTTACCATACATTTTATTGCACACAAAAGAGAAATAAAAAAATCTATTTTACGCGCGAGAGATTCAATTAGTTGGATCAGTTGGATTTATTGAACGTACGTAGAGACCTCAACAAATGGTATAACGAAGGATAGTGAATTTTTTAAAATTTCTTTTTTACATTCTTTTAACGTTCTCTTAATTATTATATCCTATGAGTGATACGAGCAATATGAGTGATACGAAAGCCTGCAGCATTGTAATCAATTTTCTACTGGCAACAATTTTGCCCTTTGGCAACATTGCGGATATGTTAACGAAATAAACTCAAAATTCAATAAAAAAGAGCACAAAGAAATATCTTTTTACAAATATTTGTGTTTAATTCATATATGTGTATGTATTGCGTAGAAGAGAAAACCCGTGTTATATGAATCTCGCCATTAACGCTTCTTTCACTTGCTTTACGTCTATTTCGCTCATGTCTAGTGATAAAAATTACTTATCAAATCATTTTTAGTACTATCAATTTTTTTATGAACATTATTAGTTCTTGATACTATAGTAATAGCAAGATTGGTATTACTTTTTCGCACCAAGAAATGGTACTTCAATGTGCAATATGTTTTAGCAATAAAATGAAACTCTTCTTAAGCGTAGATGAAAAAGTTGGAAAATTGAGGAATACATTTAGCAGTAAAATTAAAAAAGCAATGTGTGCTTGATAAAAGATTAATCCAGATTACAAAATCATGCTTGAAAAAGTTTATTAAATTTTCTTGTCCACATTTTCTATCTAAACTTAATCTTAATTCTAATTCATTATGTTCATTTCATTGAACGAAGAAGTTACGGATGTTTCTTAAGTATTTCAGAAGAATATAAAAGGCCATGAATTTTATTTTACGAACAATATATATTTTTGCGCAACTAACTTACAACGCCGTTACATATTTTAATAACTTGATAAGGGTAGCTGAAAAATTTTTTACTGTGATATGAATGTCAAGATACATGATATTCAATGGAATCAAGATACAAGAAAAGAGGCATTAAAATAATAAATATATTCAATAAAAGTCAAGTAAGTTTTGAATGCCACAATTCATAAAATATGCTATATACACAGAAACAGAAGGCGTATTACACGCAACAAATGTATTATAGATCTGTACGATGAAAAGTACGTGCATTATATGTCTCGCGTGGCATTCGCACATGAATTTAATGTAGATTTTATCAAAAATTCTCGAACATTATATTATATCGAATATTATATTTTTGAAGCGTAATATTTTTCTGCAGATTTCGTTAAAACTTTTAATTATAATTTTGATTAAAAAGCTATCGGATTAAATCTGTATTATGTTCAGAAGCTGCAATTAGCTTGAAGTATCTGATAATTGAGCATGTGTCTGCAAACATTAATTATAAAACTGTTTCACAAAATTAATTAAAATAACATGAATCAGCGATTAAGCCAGGGATGGCATATTTGATTTTCAGATAAAATTATATTCGCCGGATAAATATATACTTTACAGACTTGCGTTAAGCTTGCCCGCGAAAGTACCCAAAGCGTTTTGTCACTTTCTGCATGCAAGCACATGAAGTATTATCTCGTAAAATTAATTATTAATCTTTCGAGAATAGCATTTTTTGCGATGCTATAGATATTTAACATGACAAAGACTACATTGTTATAATATACTTAATGAGTAAGAATCGGTGCAAAAATATAATATTATTTTAAAGATTTTGAAATACATTCGCTTTCATCATCTCTGTTGGACATGTCAATCGATTATAAACTGCACGAGTTCTTGACAAATTAATTTTATTAATCTCATAGATTGCCAATTTGTTAGATATAATACGATAAACGGATTTTTCATTTCATTTAAAAATAAAAACAAAATGTAAGGTTTTCATCTATTATCTGTTTAATTTATACAAAAATGTTAGTGGGATTAATTTTTTGAACTATTGCACGCACGGACACACGCACACGCACACATACATATTATTATAAATGAATCAGAAGATTATTGGCGATACTTCAATAGATAACATCGCAAGTACCATTTAATGGCAATATAATGTATTATTTTACAAGGAATTTTCAAAAACAAGAACAATTATTTAATTGAATAGATACATACCTTCTGGATGCAAACTAATCGATTTTTATTGAAAGACTGCCACATTATTTCCTCACTCATCCGATGTATGTATGATTCAAATACGTAAATACGTATGTACAACGTGTGAATAATCGATTAGAACTCGAAGATGATGCTTGATGATGATTCGGGGAAACACAACCTTTTTCGTGAATGTCTCAATTTTTATAAATTGTCTAAAAACTACACATGAGAACAAGTTCTGATATTTTCGTTAGATCAGAGATCAGAGATATACACTTCGCGAAACATTGAAAACACGTCAACGTTTCTCTCTTTAGTCGAATGAAAGAAGTTGAGATTGTCCATGCAGAAAGATCTCGGTGAGCAATGAGATGCGTCGACGTACACGAGTTCCTTACCGTCTCCAGGACAAGTGATTCTTCAATGGCCAGTTCCCAGAGAATATCATCAGAAGAAATAGTTCATCCGACTGAATTAAAGCGAAGATACAAGCAGTTAGTAGTGCCGCTTCGTTGTATAATTTGCACGGTCTATACTAGACGCGATCTTCCTCCTTTAGCAACCGTACCACCTCTGAAACAATGCGTAATATTTCCTTGCCACGAAGAACATATAAGAGCTACAAATAGAATCAATTAACTTTGTAAAAAACCAAATAAACTTGTGAACTTGTATTTATTTTAATTATTAATTTTTTATATTTTTATGCGAGAAATCTATAAAATAATGATAATATTGCGCGCGTTCCTTACGTGCTGCGCATTATGCAGCTCTTGCTTCACTTGTGCTTTATTATCAGTTACGCAAACTGATACTCTCTCATGAGACAAATACAATAATTATAAGCTTCAAGTAGAAATTAGAACAGGGCTAATTACTCATTTAAAACTTTCTGTTTATGTAACTGTATATGTAGCTAGCGTAAACTGGACGTACGTATGCACCTGAACGCGTGCAGAGGTGCCATCGAAATTTCAGAAGTGGAGTGTTATCTATCACTCGACTCACTATAAATCGCAATCAACGAACTGAGAAAAAAATATTTTCTCGAATGTAATTTTACTTATATTTCTCGAGCGAACAAGGCGCAACGTTTAGTTGACGTTGACTAAAAATTTAGTATAAAAATTATTATAAGACAATAATCTTATAAAGTAATAAAACCTTGGAAAGAAGATATTACGAATATTGTCATGTAATGTTTTAATAACTTAATAAACAGATAATTTTGATTATTACATAATATCACGGGAACATGATCAAATGTTAGAAATTGCAATTTCTAAATGTGAAAAAGAAAAGAGAAAGAGAGAAATGCAATGATACTAATGAGACAATCAGTTCAGCAATATGATGATACCTGATCTGGCGACGAGAGACGCTCTACCAAGATACATCGCTGAGTCGTTTCCGCTTAATTCGCTGTTATTACCAGTTTGCCCGGCATTCGCGGTGGTCGCCATTGCAACGTCATTGTGCCTGCAACTTACTCTGAAATAAAATGGAAGCCCGTTCATGCAAATTGTACGTCTGTGATAGAACGTTCCCAGCAGACAAATTAATCGTGATATTTCGCATAAACCTTGATACTAAATCAATAATTATGGTTTCCTATCGGAAATCATAATTTCTAATAAATTATCATTATTTTCCAGCGGTTACCGTTAAAAATATATATATTATAGGAGATATTTTAACGTTGCAATTAAAATTCGCGCATACATTTTATAATTTTATGCATTCGTATCGTGTATTTAAGAGCACTTTATACAACGAGCTTTGTTACTTTTGCGATTATTGTCTGCGAATCCTTAAAAGCGGGGCGCATTTGAAAGCGGCCGGGATCGCGTTAACAACTCCGGATTTCGGATGGAAACGGCTTTTACGTAATTGCATCCCTCTAACCGTCTGATCATGGTTGAGAACTCTTCTCCGGATCTCTCGCGAAATTAATCTCCTTGCGACACAGCCGAGCAATATCGACTCGTAAAGAAATTTATACGGCAGGTGGGAAGTTTCGTCTTACGTGATCGTAATCTTTTAAGCTTTCACAGCATGAGAGAAAATGCATAATACACGCATCTACGTACAACTTTAGCTGTAGACTTTACCTCCAGCAACGGTGGCAGTCAAAGAGTCCGAGGAATGCCTGACGAAATTTTTTGTTCATGAAGCAGTACGTGATGGGATTACAGCAGCTGGAGACGTAAGCCAGCAGTTGCACCAGGCTGATGCCGGTGCTTCCGACCACTGAGTACACGAGATCAGGCGCAAAGAGGTACCACGTATTGATCACATGCAACGGCGCCCAGCATACGAAGAACTCCAGCACGATCACGAAGAGCATCCTGATCACCTGCAATAGCGCGGAAGGTCCGTTCAACACGACAAGCGTCATTGTTCCGGTGGCATCTCTGATAGAACTTTGTATTGAGGAACCAACATGTATATATCGTCGCTTTCTCAATTGCGCGCATAACGTTCTGTGATCATGACTCGAATAGCGCTCTATGCAATATAATATTTTTTAAAAATTAAATTATCTATAAATTTTCGTTTTCTTTACGAGTAATGTACATAATGCATACGATGACAAATAAGATATTATAATTTATAATACATATATCCTGTATTTACGAAGCATAAGACTTCCTTTGGAAGTTGCAACCGAATAAAAGGTCAATATAAAAAGAAGTTGATGAATATCGCGCCCTAGCGTGCACCGCAATAACGTGTTTTTTCTTATATCCGCTCCAGATTCGGCGATTTCCTAGAAACGGAAGCTTACCGACGAGCTACGCCATTATGGACTCACAACGTGCGCAATTTATATGCAGTAACAAGCACACGTAATACGCGTATTAAATTGCCAAGAAATTTGTCGAGATTTTCTCTGCGGAATCGTTATTTGTTTATTTATTTGTTTATGGTAGTTCAGTAGGTTCAATTCGATTATTGCTCTCTCACGTACCTTCTTCTTCGCCTCGATACTCTTCCCCATGTAATTACTGCGTATCACGTGCTGTCTGCTGAGCGGACAGATCGAGTTCTGCTGATCCTCGTTAGAGTTATCCTTTGTCTCCCGCGTCAGACAACCGCTTCCGTTCGCCCGTATCTGAATTCTGGGTCCCTGGGACAAATCTGTACGGTGACAGTTGCCCGTAAGTACCCTGGAGACCATCGTCCGTGGTAACCGCACCTTCTTTTGGGGAAGAAAAAGAGGGAGAGACACGATTAACTATTGCATTAATCTTAGTTAACTATTTTGCACGTGTTGTCTGAGTGTTTCGGAGATGTCTCGCGGACGGCTTAACTCGCTCCACCCTAATTCCGTAAATTTATTTGACACTCGCTCAGCCGAATTCGTTCATTTTATCAAATCGTGAAATCTTAATTAGTCAAGAGAAGCTAATGATCGCGACTAAACAAATAAGAAAACTTTTATATATTCTACATTAGAATTTTTATATTATAAAAACTTTTTTATGAATTTTCCTTTCTGCTTTAATTTTCTATATTTATTTCATATTTCTATTATATCTGTATTTGGAATTTCTTCTTATTAGAATTTGAGTAGATCTGAATTTTAAAGGTGCAATATTACTACTGCAACTTTCAGAGAGAGTACTGTCTGTAATGGTAGTAAGATTAAAGTAGTTAGACAAGTAAGAGATTAAAGAAGTAATATGTTCGCAATCTCTTGTCTCCTTGGCACAACATCTTATATAAGATAAGATCGTGATAATTTGGATTTCTACCTCAAGGTAACTTTGCTCAGTATTTTCTCACCCTAGATGGTACACTTTGAGGCGCGCTTTGAAAATGTCTCGAGGAGGATGAGACGCCCCGACGAGATCTCGAAGTTAGGCCACAAGCACCGAACACCATCGTCGATCTTACACCACGATCACTGTTATTGTTGTAAGTTGAGTCCCGCATTGTCGCATTCAAACCCGCTCTTCCGACTGTAATGCATAACGCTTACAATCTTCCATCTTAATATAGATTTTAATTCTTAAAATCTTTTTAATACTTAATTTTAATACTTAATACTAAAAATGATAATGCGCGAAATTGTTTTATATTGCTCATTTAATTATAATATTCAAACTCTCTCTTTCTCTCTCTTTAATATGAAAAATAATTTGATTTATTTAAATATTGAGTTAGAGAACAAAACACACAAGTGCGCACATTTTTCCAATTTTCTCTTCGCCAGAATTTTTTTAGCGATATTTTTTTTAGTAATTGTATATTAATAATTTATATCAATAATTATATATCAATATTGTATACTAGAATTTCAGATAGTGTCACTTCGCAATAGTTTTATTATGCAATTTCTTTGATCTTCCGCATAAACTTTTTACTCAATAAGCGTTGGCTGAAAATTTGCGAGGACGAAAATGAGACTGACGGAGCCAGCTTTAAAGAATGTTGTTCCAAGATGCTGACATCAAGCATCAAGATATGACACGAAAATTGGAACAGCCACATCTGCGTCTAAGCATCGAAGTGACACTTCACTTACGTCTTTTCGTACGCGTCGATGACTGCCGTATCTCAAGCTTCAAACCGCGCCAAAGTTTTATCGCTATGAGCGAGTAAGCCAGACTCATGAGTAGCAATGGTACCAAGAGTAACGTGCCATCCAGAAAGAGATTGTATGCCCTTTCGGAGCCAACGCTTGGCCATTCCTCGCGACACTTACGTCTTCCTGAAATTTGTCAGTCATGTGATATAAAAAAGTTTAGCTATAAAATGGGTGCAACCCATCGACATTGGTGATCTTGTCTCGAGCTGTTTCTATCACATTTTCCTAGCAGAAAACAACCACGCCTTAATCGATCATGCTCTTAAAACAGAGAGTGACGCAATCTCGCATTTTCTAAAACGGAAAAACCGTAAATGTAGCCACTAATTAACTTCGCTAATTAAAACTGAATTCTCATTTCTTTCCCAGACTTTTCATTAACAAATGGAATGGTAGGTCTGAAAAATCTTGCAAATTTGTTCGACGTTAATATCATGATGTAATTAATGTGCAAACTAGTGAATTATATCAATGTAGGGGATCTAATGATTAAGAAAAAGATAGCATAATTAACTTTTTATATGTACAGTATAATTTAATATCGATAATGTCGCAACTCGACGCGACTGATTCTTGCTTCAATAGCGGATTCAAGAAACACCAAACTTGCTAATTAGCTCTGAAGGAATTACATGAGGTAACATGCACAGCGATGTTGCCGCTCCTGTATACATATAATTGTACGTCTAGATCGGTTTACATGTTCTACTATATATTCCCTTAATTACCTTAAGTATTAACTATTAATAACAATCAAACATAATTCTAATAAATTTCTAGATCCAAGATGTTGTTATATAATGTACAACAAATAATTTTAATGTGTATAATATAAATTTTAAAAAAAGCAGACACAATTTCAAAGTGTAATATAAAAACATTTATAATATAGAATTCTATATTATGTGTTATAATATAAAAGAAACTGTTTGTATGGCATTAATAAATCATAAATAAATTAATCTTATATTTCTGATATTTTACCATTAACAAAACCATTCAGCTGTTTATATATGCATAAATATATTTATTTATTTATTAAAACGGACATATCCATAAAAAATATATCTTTAATAAATTTATTATTATATACTCATTTTCTCTTACCTCCACGTAAGCTTTTTAGTCGCGACACGACGAGGATTGGCATGTTCCATGTGAGGCTAAGTGTCCATACAACAGCGATCATTTTATAGGCGTGAAATTGCGTCTGCCATCTTCTTGACTTTAACGGCCGGCAAATGGCGAAATAACGTTCCAAAGATATAGCAACTAATGTCCACACTCCCACAGAGACTGATACAGCTAAAAAAGGCACATATACATCGTGTATCGAAGTTGCCTCATAATCTATCTGATTTATCGAATCTCCAAGCTTTATGAACATGTGAACGTATGAACTAATTTTTATACCTAATCTAACGTACGTTACTTTCCATGATT
The DNA here is from genome assembly GCF_003672135.1 of Ooceraea biroi. Taxonomy (NCBI): domain Eukaryota; kingdom Metazoa; phylum Arthropoda; class Insecta; order Hymenoptera; family Formicidae; genus Ooceraea; species Ooceraea biroi. The sequence goes on from NC_039515.1 coordinate 3,280,802, forward strand.
CGTAATTTTTTATAACATTTAATTTAATTTAATAATCCATGATAATTTATCGGCATATATACATATACTTATACGAAAAAACTAAGCAATAGAAGAATCAATACTTATATTGTGTAATCGTACAATAGAACGTCGTCAGATTGTAATTATCGGTTTGCAATTAACGCTTTGACTTACATAGTTCTCAACTTGAGATTAAATAAATCGGTAAATTTAATTGTCTCGAAATATATCGGAAAGAAAAAGAAGGAAGCACATTGTTTTATTTCTTTCGATGAAACAATGCCGGACTAAATTGAAAGCACGTTTAATGTTAACATAATTGTTGTTAATAAAAGTATTTCGAAATATTCAGTAACAGTAAGACTATTACAAAGTTAAGTACTATTTATACGTAAAAAGAATGAACGCACACATGCAGAGAATCGTTGTTCAATTTCAATTTCAATTCGTTTTCTTCTTACTCATCAACCGTAGAAAAGAGAGGTACCAAGAGGAGTTTCGATTGAAAGTGTCGCCAAAGAGTTTTTCGCAACATACAGCTTAAAGCGCACAAATAAAGGAGTGGATTTTACAAGAAACGTTGTCGATGTTCAGACTCAATTACGCAATTAGTTCAGATTCTTCCCTGACCTACTTACGTAAGATTTTGTGTCAAAACTGTTGATGAAAAATCTTTACTAACTTGTAAGATAAAATTATGAATTTAATCAGATACTATTGCAATAAAGTGCAGTATTATAAGTACAAATTGTTCCGTTCGTGTAACACAGACTTTCCATCCAATCGACATGGCATCTATGTGTAATTAAAATGTATATATATGTACATGTCGTACAGCAGATTATTTCCCAGTTCGTATTTTCATTACATTAATTAATTTTGATTACCAGCATAATCATCAAATGATTCTTTAATCTTAATAGAGATATAATAATAAATATCACGTTATATTAAATATATCGTACTTATATATCATCTATTTGGAAAAATGTTTTCAGAAACAGATTTTCACAGATTATTTATATGAAGATTAAAGCATCGTATATAAACTTACATAAAGTAAGTATAACAGATTTAGGAAATATGAGTCATTAGAAGCCTCACATCTTAATCATTCGTTGACATTAATAATAATTTTTCTATTTCGTCTTCAATGTAATTAAAAAGGATATTATCTGATATTTTATGCTTTTAGAAGTCATAATAATAAATGGTTGTTTGTTGAACTTCCAGGCTGTCGCATATATTTCGCATAAGTTCACGTATAAAGTCCGTTGATACATTGAGAGAATCTAAAGTGCTTCATCACTTTCGTCTTTATTGATATAAATTGCGAAAAAGAACGTGCCATAGAACAGACGAGAACGTACTGCTGGTTAAATTGAGAAGGACGATGGTCTTTTCAATATCGCTCTGAAGCACCACCAATATATCCGATAAATTTCCGGTGCACTTCTCAAATATCCTTCACTGGAGAGCCTTTATATAGCAAGATGGACAAAAGAGTGCTATCTATCTTATGCACAGGTGATCTCTGCAACAGGCATCTCTGCTGTTCTATGTTTCCGTATTCAATATATGTAGAAAGAATATACGATGCAAAAGGAATTGATCATTTTTCAGGTAATGGCTGAATAAATCATGTAGGCCAAGTTACGATATAATATTGAGTGTATCATCTTTCTAAAACAATGAATAAAAATTAATAAAAAATATTTAATAACAGTTTATACTTCATATTAAATAATCTCTTTCCTGCTTAAATATTTTTTATTCTGTTAAAAAAAGAGATTAAAAATAATTCTTAAAATTTAGCTTAATTATATGTGTTTTAAGATGATCTAAATCCTTATTATTACAACATACATCTACAACATACAAAGCGCTTAATAACGCTTATTGTTCCAGTCACATTTTTACAAAAATTTACATGAAATGCTTCGGATTTTGCATATTAGTCATACACCAATGCATATTAGTCATACACAATCTCATTAATACATTTGATAATATCGCGACACGGAAACCGCTCATTAGGTGAGACTAAAAATAGAGATTTTGCTAGAGTGGCGTCTCATTATATTCTATCTGTTATATTTAATCGCATTGTACCTTTATCGCATTATATTTCTTTATCCGTAAAAGACCATTATTGAAGATTTCTTGTTTCTATGCTTGAGAAATGGATGCAAATGTGAATTTAGGTCGCTTCGAAACAGACTCGGCTATGATATAATCCGCAATAACAGAAGGGAAAACTAATTATTCCACGCTTACCTGCTTGGCAAATAAAAATGTCTCGAGAAAAAGATTGATATCTATGACGTGACGTAAAACGCATATTACGCTCACACAATTTCAATTTCAAAGCAGATTTTGCCGGAAAGAAGATTATACCGTATACGTATGATACGCCCACGAACTTTCATTTACAATTATCATGTTATTCATCGCGAGCAGTCTATCGAAAAAATGTTTAAAACTTCAAAGGAATAAAAATTTTATATAAGACAAGCGATGCATGATGATCTTTATCCTCGATTCCTTTTTCCATAAAACATTCTTGAAATATTCGCTTAAAATATGTGCATGATGGGCAGATTTGTACAATGCTGCGCAAAAAAGTCAAAATCGGATTTATAATTGTGTAACCATATTCGGATCACATAACTGTAAAACTCAATGTACGATGAAGATCAAAAGAAAAAAATGTCATAAATTTATGTCTTATTAAAAAGTTATGAACATTCAAAGAATCACCAGCAAAATTGTTCTTTACGGTTTTACGTAAATCTTTGAACATTTATAACTCTCTTTAAAAAATTATACTGATTTTATTTATATATATATTACATATTTATGTATTACATGCGTGTGTGATGAAGCAAAAAAATTTGAATGCTAACTTTTAATAATAACAATTAAAACGTTTAAGTCGCTAAACATAATAAGTCGTAAAATCTGTTAAGAAACTTTACCTTGAAAATATGGTATCAGTTTGCACATCGTAAGACCGAAGACAAAATTCTTAAGAATTTGACCAAGAAGAGTAAACGGCATGCAGAATACACCAAGTAGGAGATCCGATATAGCCTGAAACAGAAACGAATAATAATTTCATTAATATGTCTCGTACAAAAAACAGGAAATTTAACTCAAACCGCAAGATAACACAGATGATTGTACTTGGATTGTATTTTGAACGATTAAAATGTAATGTAGAATAAATCCGTGAAAAATAGTTTTAAAAACAACTTGACAAACGCAATAGCCATAATTCTGTTTGCGAAATATGAATTGTTTCACGCGACAATCAACGGTATTGCATCCCACGGAGATTTGCCTAAATATTAAAATGTTAGAATCGCAGGATTTCCACAACATATACAAACCAACCGCGTTAATTCTGTATAAACAAACAATTACATTTTTTATATCGACGTAAAAGCAGTCTTTAAATTTGCATTAAATTGTGCGAAAATGTTATGAAACTTTTGTTTCTTACTTAAATTTTAATTTTTAATATAAAATTATTTTTGCATTTTTCCATCTCGGTTTAAAAAGAATTTGACGGAATAAATGTTGGAAACATATTTTTCACTCTCCTGATTTTAAAACATTTCAAAATATTTTATTTGATAAAACTGGATTACATAAAACGTAAAAGTGATCAAAGTGTTTAACCACAAATGGTTTTAAATCAGTCAATATTATTCGAGCGTTATGAGGCGTTAATGTTAAACAAAAAACAGCCAGATTTGTGGGAAAACAATTAATGGATTTTGTACTACGAGCTCCAAAGACCAACACTTTGTTGCCCGTTCGTGAGTTTTTAATAAAAAATTGAAGTAATGTCATTTCACAAATGTATTTGTCTGACAAGCACCGTGCGACCTTTTCTGTTTCAAAAAATATAACATTTTCGAACATTTCGAAATCATTGTTTAATTATATTGATTAATTCCAAAAAACAAAATAAAAAACGATAAATACACGGGCTACGAATATACTATTGAATGTATTTTCCTACAAAAGAAAAGTTTTCTTACTGATAGCAGAAATTTTTGCACTAATTGGAAAGGTATTTACTGCAGGAAATATGACACAAATTATATATGTGTATGTGTTTCCACGCGCATACACACACACGCACATTAATAAAGCAGCTTATATTTACAAAATCACGATACACTATATTAAAATAAAATCTGATAAAACATGAAAACAAGCAAATTAAAATCCGTTTAAAATAACCTGCGGTAATTGATTTTTCTTCGGCATGAGTAAATTATATTCATCCATTCTATAATCTTGATTTTAAATTCTTCGCGAAATATATAATTCGAACAAAAATTGTGTCCACCAAAAAGAAAACGAAATTTTCATTCTTTCTTTGATATTTCTGATCAGACATGATGGTAAGACGAAAACAGCATCCAGTATGCTTCGAGACAGCGTCTTGAAAATGGAATACATATATGTATTGTATAATCGTATCCTCTGCGCGAAAAATTTTAGTCGATAATTATTGAAACAGAGATACCCCTTTGAAGAAAATTTGAAGGTAGCCGTAATAAAAATTCCCGAGACGATTCTGGAAGCTGACAAAAGAAGCTGACAGTGCGCCGTGGCGAACTGATTGGCCGTTGTATCATATTTGAACTGATATAATGTCAATTCCGATATTTTTCAGATATATTGTACGCGCGCACCTCTATGTGTATAAATATGAAGTAACATACAATAGAATGGAGATAAAATTTCGATATATCAATATTGACAGAAGCAACTTACAAATTTTTATTGCAGCTATAAAAATAACGTTATACAAATAATAGTTAGATATTGACTCAGCAATTTCGAAGATACTCTGTACAAATAGGAAGATAAAAAACTAGATAAATAGTATCAAGGTAGAATCGCTTATTTTCATTCATTCATTATCGATCATTCCTGATTCATAAAAACACCAACGCGCGGTATTTCACAGTGTCTCAACTTTGACATTTTATTATACGCAATTAATGAAAAAAGTTATTTAATCACTTTTTTTCATCAATAAAATGAAAATCAATTTAAACATCATATATTTTTCATACATCAAATCATTATTTATGCACCAAATTAATATAACAAAATTATTATTTGTGCAAACTTGCTCAAAAGATCTATATAAATGTCGGTCGCTTGAACTCGACATAAAATGGATAATGAATAATCCAAACCCTTTAAAATATCATCATCAGGTAGTTCATCAACCAGTTTTTTATCTTTAAGATTTATAAGTTTACTGAAAAATATAATTCCTGAATAAAAATTTGATCAATAAATTATATACGTCAGGATATTATCGTTTTTCTTCCTGTGATGTCAAAAACGCATTTGCGCATGTATAAATAAAGCCTATGGCATATGCAATCACCACTACATTTTATTTATGACGATTTGGCATATACTCTTAAAAAACTGGCAGAGTGTGTGCCCGGCATATGACATTGGATGGAGGACCAAAAAATCGTTGTAATAACGAATTCAGAAAATGGACGATACCATTCGTGATGCTCTGTATGAATGCGCAGATACTTTGAGATTTCAAGCTACGAGGTTGTTGAAAGTTTTCTCGTGCATAATATTTCCAGCTCCAGTCAAATGCAGTAAAGAAGATACATATTATGATACACTAAAATCATAAAGAAATATTTATTGACCGCGGCGGATAAATTCGCAGATTGCTGCAACGTCCACGAACGTAAATATACGAGAGATGGGAAGAAAAGAAAGAGAGAAAAAAAAAGAAAAGGAGAGGAAAAAGATCCGTTTCACATCTCTGCTATATTTATATTTCTATTATAAAAGAAAACATAAAAATTGTAACACGTGTATAAAATCATGTTGTCGATTATAATTGAGTGATTGCAACGTTTATATTTTTACTCCAATTCTTTCTCTTGTACAGCATTCGACACAAATACAATTACGTCAGTATTTATTTATTCTATACAAATGATTTGATTTCTAAAGAAATTTTGCGTTAGTCTATATATTAAAATTTACTTATTTTATTAAAATTCGTACGCAGTTTTGCAGAGAATTCGATATATGAATATTTGTAATGTTTCAAAATTTATTTTATGTAAGGTTATATAATATTATTGTAATCTGAACGAAATGATAACGATATGAATACATATCGTAAGTTTTATATTACACTACTTACAGAATTTAATTAAACACAAAGTTGCATGAATCATCATTTATGATCAAGCAAAAATTTAAAAATGGAATAAAGTTAATAAATCATATATTGTTCAGTCTTACGTGTATATATGTCCTAACTATTGAATTAATATTGAATTAATAAAATTATTAATACAATTCTTGAAATATTTATATGTAGATTCTCAATACTCTGTATACTAAGAAAATTTCTGTTGCAAACATGTGCACTTTTCATGGTTTTTTAAATTTTTGTTTTTAATTCCTTTTTCTTGTTTTAAAAGAATTTTTAGTACTTATTCTTTTTTTTATTCAGAGAACATATAACGTGATTTATTGTTGATACGACAGTTATTACAAACTTTCCGCACTCGCGATGAAATGCTTCGTACTAAATCACATTTATGTAAAGAAGCACGTACAACGCGTTTGCAATTATGGGGCTGCGCAACTGCATTGTCTGATGAAAGTTCCGTCCGAAGTCGTTTTCAGAAAAGCGGTAGCTTCTCTTTTGATCTTAATATAATATGTTTAATCCCCAAAATGAACTTTTTCATCTACCTTTCAGCTTACATTATTTAATGCAATTTATGTAATTTAATCATCTTGTTCAAGAGTTTAGCAGCAGTGAGTAGTAGACAACTTAAATAACATGCCTTTGATATATTTAATATGTTTTATATGTCTGTGCAAAGAACTAATTAACTAATTACCAAGACTAATTACATTTGTTAGATATCTGCTGTACGTCACTTTATTGAATAATAATCATATAAGAGAAAAATCTTACTTGTTTACCAAATAATCGCCAGTTGTACTATTTGCTTATATCTTACACGTCGATTTATCCCAAAATTATATCGCGCACGTCAATTAAAGGATTATCTCAATGTACATATATTACTGATTTATATTATCTCGTTTATATTATCAATATTACACCGTGTATTACCAATTAATAGCTATTTCAAATATTTTGCACGCGCGTGAGTATTAATTATGCATAAACTGCTTATATTGTTTTCAATACTCTGCAGCAAATGTTTTTAATTGGATGTTTTCCCGAGATGAGCAGTAACGAAATAGCGAAGAAAATAACAAGATGCAATATTCATCGATTTCAGTCGGTTTCTACCGATATTTTGTGAATATTATTTGTATTTGCATATGCATGCTGTCGATATTTCTTGCCTTTGAACTACTTTCATAATTCGCGAACGCAACTTTGAGAGAGATCTGTCGGTCAATATAAATATTCAAAAATTAATACATTTCTTCGTGAACCATTTTTCTATACGTGTGTATACTGTCAGAAAGAAAAACATTTGGAACAGTTGATTACTCTCTCAAAATTTACGCAGCAATATAAGCAAATGCCGTAAAATACGCTTATTGAATGCTCCGTATACAACCGATCGGAATAAGATACGTCAACATAAAAACTTATGCGATATTTTATCAATATTGTAGTTCTCACATCTAGCTTTCGATAAAATTCTGACAATATATTCCATTACCACAACGTTTGTATTTTTAACCAATTTGCGAAAATTGGTTAAGTTAAATTAGATGAACGTAAATGTTACATATCTTAAAAACTTGATAATAAATTTTAATGATAAGTATATTTAATATAGGTGAATATAGGTAAACAACTAATACTGATTACGACAAGAAATTTCGAATTTATGTAAGTCAAATGCTTATTTAGAAAACATTTTCCTGTAATGAAACGAAATTAATAGATCAATCATTCTAATGGATAATGTCCATTAAAGATCTTTCGAATTATTTACTTTATCCGTGAACAATCGCGCGCTTATCTTCATTGAATATGTAGCAGGAAAAGGTTTTGAACTTCCAACATTTCCAACGTGACCAACATCCCTCATCTCTTCCGTTTGTCGGCGGAATGCTGACAACGCACACGTGATGAATTGCTAGCAGCTGGTGCAACTATAAAAATGTTGCCGCTGGTGGCTTTTTTCGTGGCGAACGAAATATGCAAAAATGGTTCGGCAAATAGACAGGCGCACGGGACCGTGGAACCTTGAATCTTCTGCTCTCGTGTAACTACCCCTCCTATCTTCTTTTAGTTTTATTTATTAACTTGCGCGTGAGCCATCGAGCATTTTTGCTCAGGGACCTGCACGAGACATCGTAAAAGTTGCGAGAAATATTGCATGAAGCGGACACGCGATATTATTTCTTAAATACATTCACAAAATTTAATATCTAGCTGAAATAGTCTATGGATGCAACGTTGCGTTAAATGATGATATGTATTAGCTCTGCAAATATTATATTGGCGGATGCAAATATTATATTAGCTCTGCAAATATTATATTAGCGGATGCAACATTACTAAAGAGAAAATATTCGTTTCGCTATTGTCAAGAATATACATTTATACGTATATGTTTTTCACATTATTCTTCTTTTCTGTTATTTTGCAGCACGATATTGCATCGCAAGACAGTCATTTCATAAAATGGCATAAGAAGGCTTAAATAATTGCACGAGACAATTATGATTAACTTTAATGAAAAAAGAAAAAACTAGAATTATAAAACATATCATTATAAAATTTTTCACATTTGCATATAATAATTATTATCGTGCCACTCAAGAAAAATAAAATAACATTGGCTTTTTAATGCTAATTAAAAGAGCACCTCTTTTTGATACATTCATCATAAAAGAAAAACAATGGAAAAAGGGCATTTTTTCATCACGAGTTTTGAAACACGGCGCAAAATGAATCGAAATTAGTATTTGCTGATAGTTTGCATGAATTTTCAATTTTAAACATATGTACGAGAAATTTCATGAAAACTTATTCAGCTTCAGTGAATTCAATTAAAATTAATTATGCAATAATTCAACATTGCCACATTTTGTCTCTAATGTAATTGATATGAATAATCCATCATTTTCGAATATCACAATCGATCATCAGCGTATTATAGTCAAATATATGAAAATATCAAATCAATCGGTGAGCTCTGCGATAAAAAATTTCTCTGGCAATATTCCTATCGATAACGGAGTGCACGTGTGTTACAAACTTTAATAGTGCTGCATATTCATGAATAAAAAACAATACCTATATTTCTTTTAAAAAATTACAAATATACGTTACTATAGTATCTATTTGATCTAATGTTGCATTCAAAAATTTTTATTATTAAATATTTGAGGCTTTCTCATTGCTGCTTATTACAATCGAATTTGTTCGCACCATCTCGGAAATCCCAAATCTAACCTTATCAGTAGTTTAAAAAAGATCGTTATAATACACTTTTGTTCTCTCACTTCTCGTATTTCGAAACTAGCAATAAGTGTAAGAAGTCATGTAGAGTGTGTGTGTATCGTCATAATGAATAATTTCTTATCACTGAGCTCTTCATTTCAAGTATTGCAAGTATTTCAAGTCGTTTAGACACGTCTTCTACTTTTCTGTCATTCCCAATAAAAAAACATTGAATACTGTCCAATAGTTGAAAGAAGACAGGCGTATTTTTCGCGTAAAAGAAATTAGATAAAATTAGAGAGACTTACCAAGTTTAACAAATAAACGTTTGTCACCGTGCGCATTCTTTTGTTCCTCGCCAGAGTGATGAGCACCAAGGAATTGCCGACGATGGAAAGGAAGAAGATTGTACCGTATAGCGGTATAATGAGATTTTCCAAGATGCTAGCTTGGCCTGATGATTGTCGAATGACCGGCGACGTGACATTGGCGATGCCGGAAGTGACGGTAGAAAATTGGGGAAGCTCGGTAATGATCAGCAAGTCGTCGTCGTCGGTCCTCGAAGCACCGAAATACTCTGTGGTAACCGGGTTGTTGGACAAATTGTGTCCTTGAATCGACATTTTTTTGTTGCATGTGCTCTTCGATCTTTCGTCGTCTTCTCGTTGCCTTTCTCGTCGCTGGCTCATACGCTCATGTCCGCGGCAATATTTTGCTGCGCTGTATTTTACGTCACTTTGAGATGTTCCTTTTCATCGAGTTCTTATCACGGAATTGTATTTTCGAACGTATATTTTATTTCTCATTTGTTAGTTTTTCTATATCGTTCTAAAATTGAAAGGTGTACTACAAACGTTTTAAAATCCGTCACATTATTTTATACAGTATTATAAACTTCTTGTATATATATTATTATATTTCATATATTGAATTATTTCATAATTTCAATTTGAAACATATTTTTCAGCATCTTTTCTTTGCGATTCTATTACGGTTTCGTGAATAATTTATTTATTATCATTTTATTTCAATTAATTAATTAGTTAATTATTTATTTATATTTTTGCGAATTGTTTAGAGAACGCTTAATTATTTTAATTAATAATAACTTTCTCGAACATTATCAAAAATATTATGTTAATTAAGTTAAAGAAAATAAATAAAAAGATATTAACATTGGCACTTTCCAATTCTCTCCTTACCATATAATTGTAATTTCAACTAGTTCGAACTTTATGATAGTGTCTTGTGTGATGGACACCTGTAAACAGAATAAAATGTAAAAATTATTAAGTATCAAACAACAATCCTGTGTATAATGTTGCATGATTAATTATAAATAGAGAGTACGTATATTTATACAATTCGTTAAGAAATATTTTTATTCTTCAAATTCATATATCCATATTTAATTAATAATGCAAATTGTTAGAATTTTTGTATTATGCGGCTTATTTATTATCCTTAATTTTTAATTTTGACATTTATTATCTCTCGAGATGTTGCATGTTGATTATTTAAAATTAACGCTTTGAATGCAACTCCTTTTACAATATTTTAGAATACATAAAAACAGTGAAATGCAAAATGTGTATACACTGATCCAATTGATGTAACCGATCGAGTTTGCGTCAATTGTACTCCAAATTATTTTATGGCTATTTGCATCTGACAACGTAGACAGCACTATTGCAATAAAAAAGTTTTGCGTTATTTTGGTCTTTGAACTTTTCCACGTTGCTCTTTTCTCATATTTATCTTCCAGGGAGGAAAAGTTCTTTTTTTCACAATTTTAGCAGTTAACATTATGACAGTTTTATCGATTAGCTGTTATATAATATATCGTACTTTTAAACACGCCTAAATCTTTTCTCTTTGTTTTCTAATGTTCCAATAAAGCTCAATGTACATTGGGTAAAAAAAATTTGTTCATGTTTTATTGTTTTAAAATAATGTTATAAAAGGAATAATGGATATGGTTCTGCAAAACATTTATCATCTTCATTGTTATTATAACATGCGAGTATCAATCATACTACATGGTATTGTTATATGACAATTGTAATGTCGAACAGTTCGAACATTAATATATTCATAAACAATATCGCGAGGAAGAAAGTATCGATAGTAAAATGCGCAATAAAGTAAAAGCATATTCGCGACGCTTGATCTAATTTTCTGAAATTCTGATATGATTATAATATTATGCGCGCACGTAGTGAGATATTAGCACGAGTAGCTTGCACTAGCAAAGTGCACTATCAAATGCGTCGTTGCGTGACGGCGAAATTATGAATAGAATTTGTTTAAAGTTCACGCGTGGTTTAAGTAACTTCCCTACGATACCTATCGGAATGATGTGACAGTTTTCAATGATTTATGAGCTTCGTTCTATTGTGCCACTATGCGATGTAATAGCTGTTCCCACGACGTATATTTTAACGGCAATTATTAAAACAATAAAACATATAATTTAACGCAAATAAATCCCTTAATAAGCTTAAGAATTTGTTTAAACAATCGCGATAATATTTAATTAAATTTCATTATATAATCAATAAGCGCAATAAAACGCTACCAAATTTTATATGTTAATGATAATTTATATACTTTTTCTATATTATTTTTCGCAGATTGCTTTGTCGGGTGAATTTGACAAGAGAGAAAGGGTTCTGTTACAAAGTTCCAAATTGTTTTCAATAAAACTTGTGACAAATTCAGTAAATTTCTCCGCGCGCGCGAGTAGTATTTTGTAGAATCGAGTTTAGTATTAGCACCCCCCAGCAGAACCCAATCTCTAATTGGAGTGTAACCGCGTCCGAAGTCGAAAAGCAATATTCGCGGGATTGATAAATTTTCATCTTGAATGGTTGGCTGGGGTTAACCGAAGTCCGGAGTAGCTAGCAAGCCGTTTCACGAGCTAACGCATTAAAGTGTTAACGTGTTCCAGTGCCTGAGACAGTTTCCACAATTGCCAGCGCGCGTGAACGACTGCGAGCATACGATGACACCCCATTCCCATTTATACACTTCAACACACCCGAGAAACGGATGTGGAACGGGAATGAATTTCTGAACCATCGGGATACCGAAGCCGAGATAGGTGTACGTGCCGTGTACTCAGTTAAACGTAGATACGTGTGTACATACGTACGAGCGCGTGTGCAAAGGATATTTACTGCTGTGCGATTAACATCGAGAACGGCAAACAACGAAATGCTTGAATAAGTGTTTCAATTGAATTTATAATTTCGCGGAAAGAAGAAGGAAGAATCAACAAAAATGATGATTCGCCAATCTCTTCTTCCGAGAAAAAGTTAACACCGATTTTATTTTTATCTTTTTTGTTTGCCTTGATAATATTTTAAGTTTTAATATTTTAATATTTCACGATTCTCCTGAAACTCCTTTGTTCTAGAGAGCATCTGCGAGTTCTTTTTAAAGTCAAATGGATGTTATGAAAATATCTACGAAACTTTAAGAACTTTATTTAAAATTGGGAGAACTAAAAAATGGGAAAATATTCATACATAAATTAATTCATAAAAACATATGACGGCAAACATATCTCTTCTCGGCTGAATGAAAACGGGTAGACAGGGAAGATGTAAACAATTTAATATGAAATTAGTAATGCAATGTTGCATTAGATGTTCGGAGCTCTTCCTGCCATTTGTGTGCACGTATCACTTGCTTCAAGTGTGTCGCCTAAATGAACTCTGGTCAGGTTTGCTTATATCGCGTAGAAATACGGCACATATGTTACACATATTATTATGTACTTTACCGTAATCTTCATGAAATGAGAAATGATGGACTTATGAAACAAATATTAACGTTCAGAGAGAAAATGCTTCCCTTTATTTCAGTTTTCTTAATTTGCATACGATGGCCCTGAGCAAATAGCGTATATTTGCATTGTAATTCTTCTGAGACACGGACTCATGTAATTTTCTTTTTTATTTCGATCTATCAACGAAGTAAATAAAATTGATTATCATAACAGGATCTGACAAACAGCGAAATCAAACCGCATATTTTCACATTAAGAAATTATGGATGTTAATTTATTAGATAAATTTGTCTTCAAATTTCGTCTTCAATACTTGCGGGTACCTAATACTATGATAATCAGGAAATCATTGATATTATTTGATCTTCATATCGTTTTCTTTGATAGCGATGAGTACATCGTGTGGCACTCTTCACTTTATTAATTTATTTTTGAATAATTTTAATTCTCTTCCATACACTATGATCCAAATCTAATCATCTGTAAATTCTTCCTTTTTCTAAAGATAAAAATTCAAAAAATTAAAAGAACGACATTATAGAATGTCAATTATAGAATATTAAGCTATAAACATTTTAATTCATGAAAATTTTTAACAAATTTTTTTATCAATTAGAGAAGAGGTGAAAGTACTAGTGATATGTTATCTTTCACAACATTTGGAAATATCAAGGACTGATTATAAGTACGAAAAGTACCGAATGGCACAAATGGCATTTTCAGAAAATCCGGGACATCAATCAGACTTAATACTCTTTCGAGTCTGATCTCCTTATCTCTTGGAAGCCTTCCGAATATTCTTCAAATACAAGCGGTTCATCCGAAGAATGGAAATGATGTACATAACAATTGCTTAACGTATCAATCATTCATAATAATTTCGCTTTAGCTTCTTTTTCGTATAATGAATTTTGGCGCGCACTAAATGTTGCTACACGCAAATCAATATAAAAGCAATTATAGTGATAACAGCTCAATAAGTGCTTCCAAACCACAAAAACGATTCGTGGAAGCTCGTCCGATTACTGAGGCATTAATGTATTTAACAAGAAACGTGTGATGATGTGAATCAACAATAGTGTAATAACATATGTAGATAACATATGCATATAACGTATAAACGGTTGCTCCATGCTTGACACACGTGACAATATTTAACATAATTTGTGTTACGCGTTTCAATGCTCATGACACTTTTACACCGCGCCTGTAGATTTCGGTAAATTCGTATGTGATAGCATTTAATATTAATCAGTGCACATACATACATTAATGTTGCCGCCAATGCTATTAATCTACTCACACATGCTATTAGTCATCCTAAAGCGGTAGGCTTTTGAAAGCTAATCACCTCCATAATAATAAATGTGTTAGTTTAGTATACAATGGTTAGTACACGGCATTGCATTCACAATGTGTGAAGTCTATTATGTGTACATTGCATTTTTACAACATTTGCGCTAATATTGAGATTAATGTTCATAAAAATCTGCACGATGTATCTTGATGCATCGAATCATAAATATAACGTATGCGATGAGTTATTGAGCTATTACAGTTCTAGATTTCACGATAATGTTCACACGAAGGTTTTGACTGTAAGAGTATGTATAATATTTAGGTAATACAAGATTTATAAAATGTAGAATAATATTTTTATAAATATTTTTTATCGCATTATTTTTCGTTTAAAAATAAATATATGTAGCAAGTAAATCTCTATGTCTTCATATTATCAAATAATAATAATTATTATAAATCATTGCATTAATATTTTCAAATAATAACAATAAGTGTGCTACATTATTTTATTAAATCATGCACTTGTATAATTATTATTTGAATAATATTTCTCATTAATAATGTGTCGATAATTAATAATGTTTCTATAATTTAATTAGATTGTATGTATATACATATATCATTTTTTTAGAAGATTTATCACGGAAAAATTAGATACATATGTATGCTAGCTGGATCTGGTACTCACCAACATATCGAACATCCGTAAATATCGACGAAATCACTAAAACATTTGGTATCGCGTAAAATTTCACACTTTATTTCAATATGCAATCATGCGTGCAAATATTTCATTTTACACAATTTAAAACTGTTCATCGTTATAGAAATAACATACCAATGTATAAAATCAAGAAATAACCAGGATTTTTTGTAGCTTTAGTGTGTATGCACATTACGAGAAAATTTCAATTCATAATTTTTTAAGGAATAAAAAAATCCTTTTAAAATATTTTTTATTATGTTGTAAAACTAGTTTAGAATAAGATAATAGATAAAATTCTTATGAAAAATGCACAACTTTCAACTATATGATGTGTTCGTGATAAGCTCTCGCATAAGAAAAGTTATTATTAAAGTTATTATATCTAGTTAAAAGTTGTTCTATGTCTAGTTTAAAGTTATTTTATGCCTAGAAGTTCATGAAAAGAGATGATTTTTTTTAAACAATTCAGAGTTATTTCGAACAGGAAATGTCATGATATATTGTATTTTTATATTGCATATTACGGTTATAACACACATCATTGTCACTTCATCTGATAGAAAGTTGAAGAAGCTTAATTGTGTATCTGTTGATTTCTGCTGGAACAATCGTTAAAAGTTAGTTCAAGTTTCATTCAATTGATTGAGAAGTAAGAATGTAACGTTTTATTACATCTTCGCGTATAACTTTCCATTCATTTTGCTTGTTTGGAATGTTATCACGATTGGGATTTTGTATAGCTCGAAAATAATTTTAGATCTTCACACGCAATTTTATAAAACATATAATTTAAATTTCATGTTTTATTTCATAATTCATGTTTGAACAAGATAACTTTTTGTATATAAATACTGAACTATATATGACCAAATTCTTTATTTTAAATTTCTCAAAAATATTGGTAACATTTCTATTTAATTCTATTAATTTTTAAATGAGATGTATTTTGGGAAAATATCATCAAAGTATAATTATTTCATATCTATTTTCCAAAATTTCTTTAATAAGAATCCGAGTATTTTATATATTATATATTCTTTAAGGTTCAGTTTTATAATCGTGCATATTATAATTATTTTATACGGTTAATTAATTTTAATCACATATATTTAACTACAGAATTAATACAAACTTCACTATAACAGTGTTTATATATAATATTTTAATAACTTTTTCTTCTATCTGACTTAAAACTTCAAAGAAGCACATGAAAAATTCATTATTTCACCATCGATGAATAAAAATTAACGCTAATTATATTTTTTATAAAAATTTAATTCACATCCAATACGGAGTTGTCTTCGCGACTACTAGCAAGTAGTAACGACCAACGTATAGCAACAAACAAATCAACGGCACGTACGCGACGGATCTGCGCCGCTGACTGAAACCAGGCTGGCTTCGGACTAGATCGGAACACCGCACACCTCGCCGACTCCGACTGGGCCAATCATGAACGAGCTGTGTCTTCATGTTCCTCGTGCCACCCCCATGCACGCATCAATTCTTACTCAATGTCGCAATACAAATATTCCTCTTTTTCCCGGAGCAACCCTGACGACGCCACGTGCGCCGACATATCAACCCCCGAGCAATGTTTCTTCGAGTACGCACAAATAACGCGCGCGATGTGTCGCTCAAGGCGGTTGATGTTTACCTAATTTTCTTCTCACGATTCATCCCCGTGAATAAGTTGGAAAAAGTTGCGTTTTTTAATGATATTTCAACGACTTACAAACAAGCTGAATTTTTTAATGCAAACTTGAACAATCCACGAAATTTCTAATTCCTCAGTAACGTAAAATACATAAAGGCTTTTTTTCTTTTCATCCCTGTGGATAAGTTTGCTCTTTTTAATGATATTTCCACAACATTCTATAACAGAATTTTAAATTCGAACATTCCATGAAATTGCTATTTGCTAAGCAACATCAAAGTACAATACATAATAAATATTGTATAAAATTACAAGCACTAGATCTGGAATGATGTGTAGCAACATTTTTATGATATATGATTAAAGTAAAATATGTAGAGATATGCAGAAATACGCATATTTGAGCAAATTTTTCTCGATATTCGTGTTTTCATTAGTTAATCTTTATACAATGGAGCAATAATAATTATATGTATATTATAATTAGAGCACACATATTTTTCTATTAAGATTTATCATTGACACAACTCGGAACGAAACGTATAGTAACGCGTCGATTCGTCTACTTGCAAATACGATATTTTTCGTCTTCGCCGTTTTTTGCATTATTCACCTCCTCGGGTTTGCTCGCGACGCGCGTGTATAGAGATTAAAGGATATTGAAATCTGACTATCAGGCGTATCCTGCATCCAAAGTGGAGCGAGATATATATATATAGATATATATTTTATATATATATATATATATATATATACACATGTAAAGAGATCTCCTAAAAAGGATTTATGTATGTATATATAGATCTTTTTTAATAGATCTCTTTTATAGCCAGACGAGACTCAGGTGAGTTATTTTCTCTCCTCTTTTTCTTTTCTCTTTTTTTCTTCTTCTTGTGTTCTTTCTAATTCTTACATCTGAGTGAGATCATCGCTCATAGTCCGCTGAAACTTACTCGGTAATCCAGTTCTTAAGCTACCTCGGAACTATCTATCCGCCTCGGTCTATGCGTACTGCGATGCTGCAAAGACTAATTTGTATTTATAGACTATACGTGCTGGATCAAGAAAAGAAGACTCAAGAAGACATAATTCATGTTAAGAATTAACTGCCCGTGCACGCGTTATCGATAACTCAAAATTCGTTCTTTTGATAGCCGTTAATTAATCACACCCTCCAAGATTCATGCAAAAAAACGCTGACGCAAACTTTTAATTTCGCTCGCTGATTTCCAACACACGCTTCCGTGTTAAAGTAAAATTCTGAAGCGATTGAGTTGTGGTTCGCAAAAAGAGAAAAAAGAATACGAGATAGAAAAAGAAAGAGACGAGAAAGAGATTTTCGTCGGAAGGGAAAGTCGCATCGTTTTTCCTGCATCGTTTCCACATCCTCTTTCGCGACGTGTGATTACTGTTTTCGACATGACCGTGTCGATTGCGATCAGAAATGGTTACGCTTCAGAAACGGTTACACTTCAGCTTTTCCAAATTGATCGCCTGTCGGAATCGCGATTGCGACTTCCGGTCAGTTAATTATAAGGAGAGTAGCACGATGCACGAGACAGATATCACAGTCTCGATGATATACCATGATACAGTTCTGTTGGCAAACTCTGTCGACCAGTAAATAAGTTAATATCAACGGCAATATATCTCGAGAATAATGTGTTCTCCTTTCTGTCTCTCTTTTTTCCAGCTTTCTCTCTCTCTCTCTCTCTCTCTCTCTCTCTCTCTCTCTCTCTCTCTCTCTCTCTTGCTTGCCCTCTTTTGCGCCTTCTCTCATTGTCTGTTAAATGTAACAGTTTGAGTTACTATAATTACGTATGTCCATAGCAGCGTGTTTCTACTGCGTCGCAAAACTATTCTGGTATTTGTTCGTGAGATATTATATCACTCTTTAACTTTCGACTAGTCTCTCTGAGGGTAATTACAGCTATTTACTGCTCAACGCTCTCTGTACAGTAATTGTACCTATCCATTTTAAGTTTTGTCTAATAATAATAATTATTCTGTTAAAACACTAAAAGATTTGTTTAGCGTTTGTTGTGACTTTTGATTGTAAATATTAAATAAATTACATTTATGAAAATCACACAAAATCGGATAGTGTTATGTAAATGTGATATATAAAGTGGTTAAACTGCTGTTAAGTTTGATATTTCTCTCGCTAATTTATTGCGTTTATGTTTAAATCAATTTCGTTTATTTCCAAAATAAAAATATCGTGGTAACTGCTAGGATAATTATAAAAATTTATCAAATTTCTTATTATAATAACAATTAAAAATAAATTTTTAAACTCTCCCTTGTAAAACTATTACACTAACGTCAGTATTCGGCATATAATAAAAAATACGTACTGTTGTCTTTTATCATTTTTTTTATTTGTTGCACCATCCACCGTTTGTTTTCGAAACAGTGAGTTTTTCGTCAAAAGATATTTTTACTCGCTGTACTAAATATCGAATCACATATCCTGGGCTTCGACAAAAATAAAATTATCTTTAATGACGCACGTTGGTTTCGCTAATTTCGTTGCTGTTGTTGAGTTTCGTTTGTCAGGCTGAACGATCAATGATGACCGCGAGAGTCGCACATCACAAATTACTAGGGTTTCACAGTATGTAAAAGATACGACTAAAACTGGACGGATTTTTACGTTTTTGATAGTTCCGCCACGTATCTACGTAAATTTCTCTCTTTCGCTTCTCTGGTTTTAGTTTTTCAATTTTGCAAAAAAGAGAATTGCACGCGCTATAAAATATTGCACCAGTAAAATGAATTCTTGTAGACATTAAAGTTAGGAATATCCTTAAAGAGAGTAAGAGAGATGCCTCTTCTTTGGAATATTCATAAAATAATTTGCATAATGTGTATTTGCCCTCATTAAACAGCTGGTAATTATACATATACATATATCGATTTAAATTATTTAATATTAAAACAGAGGATAACAAATTTTAATTAACATTATATGATTATGATACGAATTATATATGCAAAGACTCTCTCTGCATACTCTTAGTAATATATAAATTACTAGCAACAAGATATAAATTACTAACAAACTTTTGCTGCATTATGATAATTTTATTTGTTCCCATAAATAAATTTAAATTTTCATGCGCACGTAGTTTCTATATGTTAAACTCATGCTTACGTAAAAATATCAATGCATGTAAATGCGCATAATATAAATTATTTTTCGCAAAAAAGTGTTAAAAGGACCAATGAATCCTCATCTTGTACAGTAAAGATTAAATCAAACAACGTCGATGTCGATCAATAAAAGAAGTGGACGTGATGTTCGTGAAACATTTCGGGAGCGTTCAAAAATTCGTTCGCTCAGAATTACAAACTCGATGTTACACCCACACATCGATAATTGATCGATTTTCACTAGGAGAAGAAAATTACTCAATTAATCATCTGGAGTAATTCCATTATCGAGAATGCCGAGGATTCTCTGGTAAGTGAAAACGCACTCAGCACTTCTTCTTCAGATACCTTCATTGTGATTCTCAGGAACGGCGAGTATCTGAACGCGAATTTAAAAGGCGGCATTTGAACGAAGAACGCAAACGAATTCATATAGAATTTATTTCAATCTCGAGATTTTTATAATGGATATCGAAAGCTGATTGAAATATATTTCCTCATTCTTAAAAAAAACTATTTTCTCTTCTTCTTCATTTTTGATAATTCTTGCTGTTCGGTACAGATTGAAGAACCAAAAAATGTTTGAATGTACGTCACACTTTTGACACGTTATATTCGATAACAAAAGAAACAAGCAGCTATGCATGTTTCTATCATCTCCGCGCCTCCGCCATTACCGATTCCCATCTGTCAAAGAACACAGAAATCCAATAGATTAATATTGGCGAAAGTATTAGAGTAGTTCGTCTCTGAATTTTCCTCGAGAATTGTCAACGACATTCTTGATCGCAAAATATGAAGGTACTAATCCGATGGCAAATAAGGAACAGCTCTCAGGACTATCCATCCCGTTGTTAATGCGACGTTGCTGAAGAGTGAAGATCCTGTCTCTGGAGAAGAAAAGGTCTCTACGATAACTCGTAAATCAATTCCAACGTTTGCGATTTGATAGCTGTAATAGCGTCTACGTATGGATCGCATTCTCTCGTTTTCATCGAAATTCAATATCTTATTCGCGGCAGTTCATAAAAAGAGCTGAGTGATTTTTGCTGAAATATTCTCCTCAACGGAAAAGCTTTCTGATGGAAATGAGATGATTTCGTGTGCAAACCGTGTTTTTGCGATGATATGACGAATCGCGATTATTATGCAGCTTCTGTCAGTATCGTGCCCAGTGTGGGATAAACGTAGTTACATGTGGGTTTACGTGACGTTTTTATTCGGAATTCATGCAGGAATCGAAGATCACGTCAGCCGCAACGAAAAATCATCACCGGATACACGATGCAGATGAATGATCAGGACGTAGAAATTTTCACGACAGATCAGTCACAAAATCAAACACAGGTTGGTTACAGGTTTTTGAAATTTATTTCAACATATGATATTTATTTTTGTCGATCAAGTCGAATTATTTCGTTAATTCAAAAATTAAATGAGAGATTAGATTAATTAAATAAAAATTAAATTAATTTGCATTAGATTAGTACCGTTAACAATGTTCATCACGATGAACATGATAACAGAATGTTGACAAGACAGAAAGTAATTGATGAGCTGGAGACCAATGTATCCCAAGCAGCATCGAGTAAGTCAATTAATTTGCTATATATTTCTCGCACTTGACTTTTTTTATCAATATACATTACATTACAGTACGTTACATTTGTTATAAAAGATATAAAAGAAATATATACAAATTTACGATAATCAATAGCTTTTGTGCAATGCCTTCACATGTATGCGTGTGATACCGAAAAACGGTCTAAATAATCTATGTAATAATCTCTATTTATGTGTTATAATAGAAAAATATATACAATAAATTTCCTCATGAGAAATGACGATAAGATTGTGAGAAACATTAAACTAGAGAACAGGATTCTGTTTAAAATTTTGCCATTTATATTCCATATGAAACTTTCAATCAGTTATATCGCGATTTAATATTTTATCGCATTTTATCAGTATCAAAATACATGCATTTATTGAAATAAAGATAAAACTTTAATATAATAATGTCATTAATCTCAAAATATTTATGTAAAAGTGTTTATGCAAAGTATTATTTATATATAAATTTTTTGTTAGTTATATATAATTTTGTTAATTATAAATATGTACATTTTGCTACTTTTTTGTAACGACGAAAAATATATGCGGACTAATATTTCACGAGAAGGATAACAATAAGAATAAGAAAAGTAGAAAAGGAGATTCCATTTAAAATTCTCACACTCATACTCGATATAAGAAACTTTAAAGGAGTTATCCCGTGATTGATTCCGTACCACCTGCGTCTTGCAATAAAAAACACATTCGTCTGACCATGTAAACGTAATTTCCTCTATTTACAATCCAGTCACGATGACGAATGAAACAACTTTCATTTGATCTTTTCATTCAAGAAATTCGCTATCGTATGATGCGTGTACAAATTTGTGTTCACCAATCATCATCGCGTTCGCGAAATTGCAATTGAAAGTCTTATACCTATTATTGCTGCAACTGGCATGTGATTGACGGGCTAATTATCGATCAATTCGCCAATCACGTGAAACGAGAAGAATGATTAACTCGTAAAAGTAAAGTGGATCGTTCTCCTCCTGTATCTCATATTATATTTAATAATACTTTCTTTTTTATCGATACATACTAATAAAATTATATGCTGCTGGCTTGTAAAATATAATGCATCATATAATCAATGACTTTTTACTGAAATTCTATGTTATTTATCAACATGAAGAAAGTTTTGTGAAAGATTAACAATCATTGTAAAATATAAATTTTGACTTTAGCACAAATAAATCTCATTTGCACAATGCAATTTGGTAATTTCTACTATATACTAACGTAGAACATATTATTTAATAAAAATTTAGTATGTAGATATGAAAAACAACATAAGTGACATAATGCATGTTATTTCTTAAAATGTCTAAAAATGTCATTCTCGAAATGACGACAGACTCTGCCGGTTCTCGGTCGATCATCCCATCATCATCAGAATTGAACCAATCACCAGATTTAGCTGAGATGTCAAGAACTGAAGCTGTCAGGCAGGATGTCAGGAGATTGAAGAGCGTCACGCTGGGTAGAATGGGCAAGATGTTTAAAACGCGTATGTCCGTCATGGAACGATCCTCTTTGGATTTGGACACCGTAAGTGATTTGGATGCTCCTTAGGGCATCACGTTTCACAAATGTAAGGGGCTTCTAAGGGGCGACGCTTATGCTTCAATAATATCGCATGATATATGAAGCAAGTTTGAAACCTGAAAATGTTGAAATAGCAAGAACAAATCGCAATTCGTATAACATTCGATTTTAAATGTGCTATGATATACGATATTGTATTTTTTGCACTTGTAAAATATAAAAACTGTTACAGAATTTTCTATGACATTTGTCTTAGATTTCTAATAAATAAACGTAATTATTTAATTTTACATTAAATTATTAAATTTATATTAACTTATTTGTTAAACTAGCTGTTAAACTTGTCATTAGTTATATATTATTTCCAGTTTATTATATTGACTTATTGGTAGATTAGATTGACTCTAAAGAGCGATAAAAACTTTTAACGACTTATATATATTTAACACTTCTGGCTCTCTTCTATTTAGGATGTGACAAGCGTTGATGATAATGACGAAAAAGCATTGAAGAAAGAAAAAACAAACTCTTTAGGAAGGATACTTAAGCTCGTCGACAAAGATGGCTCACCCAAGAAACTTTTTACTCGTCCCCAAGCAGGATCGCTAAGTCGTATACTACGTAGACATTCTCATAATGAGAACAATGAAGTTATCGATAAATCCGCGGATTCTGTGCGTGGAATTTTCTTTAGACTGCTCAACCAGTTGAGAGGAAAGTAGAAAAACTTGCGCCGAGCGATTCTTTAGTAATAAATAAACCTCGAGTCTTGATCGCGAAATCTTGTTTAAATCAGCGAGTTAACGTGCAAACTGGTCTAAGTGTAAATATCATCTTTCGAATTAATTTTCTACATTTTACCAAAAAAATGGGAATTGAGACATTTGTAATATTGTTATTACAAAATTTTTTTTAATTGAAAAGAAAAAATACATAGAAACAATTTTGCGAAAGACTTGTCATAACATAGAAATACATATTAATTGCAGATCGCTTCATAAACGGAATTATTTAATCTGATGCGAGAAAACAAACATAGTAAATTCAATTCTTTATCATCATCTAAAATTGTTAAACTGAAAGACAACTAACACTACATAAATAAGATTATCTACACTAGTATTATCTGGAAAATCAAGCAAGAAAATGCAATTATATATATTAGGTTGTTCATTAAGTTCTGCGGTTTTCTTGATAGATAGCGTTTGTCCATTGAAAAAGATAGCATGCATCGCCTGAACCGCGGATTGCCGCATACTCCGTGACAGGTTAGACAACGCTTGACATTTCGCCAGAGTCTTTGTTGTGTTTTGACGTGTTGTGTGTACGCGCTATTCATTGAAAATGGAGGATCAAAAGGTGCATTTTCGGCACATTTTGCTATTTTTCTTCCGCAAAGGAGTAAAAGCGACGGACGCATAACGTGAGATATGTGGCGTGTACGGGGACTCGGCCATAAGCGCTGACACTTGTCAGTGTTGGTTTGCGCGCTTTCGTTCCAGAGATGTGAACGTCTCCGATGCTGCTCGCTCCGGTCGTCCATCCACCACTGACGACGACCAAATCGTGGCCACAATCAAAGCAGACCGACACCTGACGACGCGAGAGATCGCGGAGCGCTTCTACATCGCCCATACAACGGTTGCGCAGCGATTAAAACGGCTTGGGATGTCGAAAAAAGCAGATGTTTGGGTCCCTCACGAGCTCACCGAAAAGAACATTTTGGACCGCGTCATGATCTGTGAATCCCTGCTGAAATGGAACTCGCTGGAGGTCTTTCTCAAACGGGTGGTCACGGGAGATGAAAAATGGGTGGTATATACAACATTCGACGCAAGCGGTCATGGTGCGGTCCGGGTGAGTCGTCACAATCGGTTGCCAAAGCGGATTTGCATCCGAAGAAAGTGATGCTGAGTGTGTGGTGGGATTGGCGAGGCGTCCTGTACTTCGAGCTGCTTCCGCGCGGTCAGACCATCGACGCCGAGAAGCATTGCGCTCAGTTAGAAAAATTGAAGCAGGCAGTGGCGGAGAAGCGGCCGGAATTGGCGAACAGGAAGGGCGTTGTCTTCCACCACGACAACGCCAAACCACACACTGCTTTGGTGACCAAGAAGAAGTTGAAGTGCTTTGGCTGGGAAGTCATGCAGCATCCACCGTACTCCCCAGACCTTGCGCCGTCGGATTACCATCTGTTCCGGTCACTCCAAAACAATCTCGACGGGCAGCGCTTTAATTCAGTGGACAATATTCAAACGTACTTGAAGGACTTTTTCGCGCAGAAGTCGCGCGACTTCTACAAACGCGGCATTATGTCCCTTCCAGAACGTTGGCAGAAGGTGGTCGATCAAGATAGACAATACATTCTAGATTGAATAAATGTGTAAGTACAATAGATTTATGTTTTAATTTAGGGCAAAAAAACCGCAGAACTTAATGAACAACCTAATATATTAAAACATGTACCAATCTTAATCTTATTTTTATAATTAAAGAACTTTTTTAAATAATATATACCTTGCTAAAACAAATTGTTTGCATTATTTGACTCATGTGTTCTTTATTCATTTGTTATAAAAGTGTAGCATTAATTTTCGATGAATATAAAGGAGATGCAGAGAAAGAAAATAAAAAGAAAAAGAAGATTATTGGAAGAGCGCCACATTTATTATGCAAGCATGTCCCTTTTTTATATATTTGCATATAATATTACAGGACAACCCGTGCCCCTTCATACTTTGCACGTCGCGTCGTGTACAAATTCTTAGATATGCACTAATATGTTAAGATATATTACGTGACAGAAATAATTGAACGGGTTCGCCGTACATAGCGAGAAGTAGCATGAGATTCTTCATTCGTAAATCCTCGCGCGTGTTCTTGCTGCCAATATATAAAATATATTTACAAAGGAGATTAGACCTATATCTCTACAAAGTACGCGCTCGTATTCTGTAAAAATTCGCAGCGAAGTTTTCTTCGGAAACAGCAACTTCCTATCTTGCCATTATTTTTTTTAATATTCTCGACTTTTGTATTATGTGCGTCATTAATAAACTGACGTGACGATGCAGTCGCACAATTTCATTTCTTTAAATTGATCGATTAGAATGTATCTCATAATCAGTACATCTCAAATGAACTCTATTCGTGTAGCTTCGCTGCCGTTCTTCACAAAGAATCGCTCCTGCGACGGGTTTGTGGACGTAATATGACGTAAAACCTTATTATATACGCGAAATTATATACAGTATCGCCCTACGCAGAGAGCGACGCACGCTCTGACCAGTAGTACATTTACCAGCAAAACGTTTCGTCCTTACGCATTTTCTGGATTCTAATGTCAACGCTTGATTAAACAGCGATAATTGGCACCTACTAACACAGGCGCGGTAGTGATAAAAAATGATTTCGCTCTTAATATGTATAAAATACGGAAGACCTACCGCATTTGTGCCTGATTTTGTTCCTCATCTCCTTGATCGATGATCATGATTTATCACAGAATAAAGTAATGCAAAGTAGTGCTCGAGCTATTTGCACAAATTCGACGAGTTAGAATTCAATGCGTATTACTCCAATTTCTCAATGTAAATTTATCCCTAAATTAAAATCTAATAAGTTTTAATTATGATATCTTTAACTACGAATAACAGCGATTGCACTGACTGCAATCAAATGTTTCTTTTTTAATGAGCTGGAAAGATGCAAAAATTTATCTGCATATTTAAGTGTACAGGGTGTCTGACATAAGGCGAAAAACCTCTCGCCCACAGGTAGATTTCGTCCCGCTGAATTAGCGAACTTTTTTACTTAATTACTCGAAATTTTACGTGGTTGTTTGCAAAATGGTACAAGACTTTTTAATTTGTCAATTTGACGAGATCTACCTGTGGGTGAGAGGTTTTTCGCCTTATGTCAGACACCCTGTATAAATATAACTATTTCTTTGTGATTTAGCGATTTGTTTAGTGATTTGTTCTCATTTTTAAAAGAAACACATAAATGCATTCCTTAACTATTATTAGTAACTATCGTACGCATGTGATGACATTATGATGAAAAATTTTAGTCCTGTTAATAAAATAAATGACAGTTCTCAACATTAATGACATTATTTCTAATTGTAATTATCCTAGTCTAACTATAATTAGAAAAATGATTGATAACAATAACAAAGTAAAGAATACTTGAGCTTAAATATTAATATGAGATTCTAACTGTAAACAATGGTTCAATTAACCAGGAATCGCAAGTACGCTAAACAGCGTTGAGGAAATGTTAAATTGTTCATTCAGCACTCTTTCGATATACTGTTATCTCGAAAAGTTAAGTAAAACACAATCTCATGTCCAATAAATGCGTTATGTAAACATATGAAAAGGAAAAGTTATAATATATCAGCGTATAATTTGTGCTACGCGACACTCCGGTAATGTCCACTTCGCACTAAAGCACAAAAATAAATAAATTTCTTAATATCTAAAACCTCTCTTCTCTTGTGAGTATTAAGAATGATCATCGACCTTCGAATTATGTCAACGATAACGTTTAAGTGCTCTACAAATCCAGATGCAAGTAACGTTACATGCATTGGAGACTCTTATACGCAAACAGCGTTATTAGTAAAAAATTTGATATTTGTTCCTTTCTGATCTTTCTCGGATATGCTTTCTGCAGATATCGCGAATAAAATTACATGGATAGCTTATCAACAGCAGTATCCACAGCATTACAATTATTATCAACTTGTAGAATACAATTGTATAAGATTATCGCACATAATTTCGATGGATAAAATCGAACTTTTACTAATCCGCTTTACATGATAAATATAAAAAAACTTTCCATTTAAATAAATTGCACTCGAAATAGATAGTTTTATCTCTAAGTGATATGCTGTTTTAGTTAATTATTAATTATATACGATATCACACAATTACGAATTTATCAAATAAACAGCGAATTAATAGAAATATCAGATACATTTGTGATCTTTTTTCGCAATACGGCTGACGCAAAAATGCTTATCTAAACAAACAACATCGATGAATACGAATTCTTGATTTGATCTCTTCGAAAAATTTAACTAATCCTCAATTATAAAAAAAATTATCTACAACATGTGATCAATTATATTCTGCCACGTACTGGTCAAGAATATATAATTAAGTACACATATCTTTTGCCGCAAAAGTGACATTGTATACAGAAATTAATAATTGTTCAATTTTTCCTGCAAACTGTCACCAGTGATTAAAATTGAACTTTGAACTGCAATATTAAAACTAAAGGTTGAAATCATCCGTTCGGGATTGATAATTATCATCTATGTACGACTTTAGTTTTATTACAATAAAGCAATTTTGCTGCTTTATTTGTCTGGAAGCGTGAGATTCTTTTAGTTTTCAATGGGATATGACTACAATTCTCTATAATGGAAGAGGACAATGTATCACTCTTAGTTTCAATTAATTATCAATTAATTGCATGCAACATGCGGACATATTTACACGCATAAGCACGCGCGGGTGTACATACATACACGCACGCAGCGTAAAAATTGTTCGAAAAATGATATGGCTTCTACGAAAATGCGAGTTTCTTGTTCCCACTGATATCCCTTCGGCCATCTCGGAAAGAAGATTAAAAGCTCCGCACATTTATACTCGCTCGTCTTTTTCAATTTTCTATCTAGAAAATTTGCTTTAACATTAAAATATTATCGTTTATTAGATCATCATTTGACCCGTTTAATATGTTTCTTGAGCAAACGGTGGTTCGCTGCTTTGGACAATAACTCAACCAGCGTGATCATGGACCTTTTGCGCTTCGTTCTCGCGACGTATCGCACTTGAGATTCATTTGTTGCAACTACTTTCACATCATCGAAATTTAAAAAATGACAAGACAACATTAATCGCCATTCGTGAAACATAGAACATGAACAAAGTAACATTGGTAGTCTTAGGAAAGTATTCACATCGAGAGGAACTAAAACTCCAATTCATTAATGTTCATGTCGATTAAACTAAAGCGCCGTTCGTCTCTCGTACACTAACATTTTGCAAACATATATCATTCAATGGACTTATTGCGGATGCGATGTGACCCCGAAGTCCTATCGCGACGACCAGTGGAATATACACTTTTGCACTTGTCATTATATACGAAATCAAAATCGTGCGTCTTATCAGTTTCTCATTATTTATGCACACATCCCATACACACGCACACGCATACGCACGTTGTATTAATAAAGACGTAATTTTCGACCGTTGTACAATGTAGAACGATCATACATGCATTCGATTCATCATCCTGTACTTGGCAGCATATATACCTGATTTCTGTTTCGCATTCTTTTACTGTTCCGCATTCTTTTTCCGCGTCTCGTCTCTTATTGTTCGTTTTTATATTTTTTAAAATATAATTATTGTTAATCATAAAACAACTATTCTACGTGTATCACGAATTGAACACGCTTTTCCTCGATATGTAGTCGATAGAAGAATAGAAATGTATGCTCACTTATTATTATGTAACATAAACTATTAGGAAGTGTCCTCTTCCAAGGAATTGTTTTCATTAATTTTCGCCTTGTATCTGTGATCTAATTAATTCCCAAATAGTCAATGTTGCGCCCTTGCATCCTTATCTTCATCAGATCCAAGTTGTTATTTCTTGAACTATTTCTTACTCAATTTCTATTTCCTTGTTCTCTCCAAGGAAACATGAAGTGTCTTAAAGATTTAAACTTTTGGAAAAACCATATCCGTTATCGTCAGTTTTTGCTCCAGTCATCAACTAGTAAGCAAAACATCACATTCCTGATTCAGCTATTCCTTCGTCATCTGTAAAATGGATAGAGTAAATTAGAAGAAATTCTTAATGATTACATAGTTACTTGTCTTGTATACTGTCATGCCTGATGCAAAGCACACCGCAATTTTTATGAGGAAATTGACATTATTGTAAAATCATTTTTATTATAAACGAGGATTAAATCTTAAACGCATAAAAATGTGAAAACATTCAAATATATTATACATAGTATAAAATTGAATATAGTAATGATGGAATTGTCAAAAACTGCAAATTTTAATTTTGTCAAAAGTTATTAATCAGTCGTATATATAAATAGATAAAATTAAGAAAACGTGGTCTCTTTATAATGATTAATCAGTAATTTTAATTAGTTCAATTATTTCGATTCTGCTATAGCTTGTATTGTTTTAGTTTTAGTGGTAATTGCATAATAACAGAAGCAAGCATTCCCACAGCACAATTAACGAAACGTTCAGTGATAGAGAGTCACATAGATTGTTATTCTGCAGAATACGCGATTAACACACAGATCTCGTGTAATTTTTAGAACATTCAGATTTATACAGGACTCATGCAGGAAGAAGAAAAGCGACGACCGAAATTACCATCGATGCAGGAGTCGCTGTTCGAAGGTCACCTCTCCTTTTCAGCTTCAGCAGGACTCTTAGTATTTTCGACCGAGCTTCGATTCTTGCCTGGATACAGAGGTCGCAAAAGATTGCAGAAAGGAGGGTGTGAGTTACTAGATGGAGGAAGTGATAGAATTTCGCGAAGGGGATAAGTATTTTACAGTCATTATTCCTGATTGTAGGATAAAATTATAACATGTACTCTTTTTTAACCATCACCACGTCGCACCATCACCATCGCCGATCGAAAAAAATTACCGATTAATTCGCTCTCGAGATCAAACTTTGTCATTATAATTCGTAAAATGTTTCATTGTTTTTTAATAATATTGAATCTGCATACGTTATGCGTAAAATATAGTACAACCTGTTTCTTCATGCAAAAAACATTTTACATAAAAAAACAGGGATGTCACAGACGATCTCATTGAGATCTCTTTCGATACATGCACCACGACTGACCTCTTTTCAACTTTTCGATTTCTTTATAATCAATCGCGATAACCCATCGTGACTGTGCAGTAATATTCTGTATTCCGATATTGATCATTGAGATTAGCTCGATTATGTCCCAATTGATTCAGGATAGTGTTGGTTCCTGGTGGAAGCGATAGAGGCTCGAGGCGTACCTTCGAATCCTTGATTGTCATGAATCTCTCGAGGCGGCCCGGCGGTGTCCTGGCCCTCCAGGACAGCCAGAAGACACTGATGGATACAGATGTACTGCTGCTCCGTTTGTACCATCCAGACCCGCTCCTTCCTCATCGCCCAAACGATGCCAAAAATGTCGACGTACTTCGATACGAGAATCTGCTGCAGTATCCTGTCGAGGGTGATGAAGGTCCCACTACGACCAACACCGGCACTGCAGTGAACCACTATCGGCCTCTGGTCGGGCCTAACACGTTCCCTAAACGCTCGCACGAACCTTGCCAAGGTCTGGGGTGGACTAGGAACGCCGAAATCCGGCCAGGTAGTGAAGTGGAAGTGCTGTATGACTCTCTTTATCTCACCCTGCGACATGATATTTTAGATATCAATTAAAAAATTAGAAATGCAAACAGGAAGCAGTTTGCACACACTTCACACATCACACTTTGATGAAGCATATATAGTCAAACGATGGAAAAAATACAGCCACTTACTCTGCACAACATGAATTCCGTGATACTCCAGTCTGGATAATGTGTCTCGTTAAGTATCGTGACGCAAATGTCTCCATAATAAACTGGTAGAGTGTCTACTGGCCAATAATGATCGCACTTTTCTCTGCCCTTCTCGATGCACCTCGTCAGCATCACGATAGCTCTGCTGTTACTCTCCCAGACCATTCGCCAAAAATCGTCACGAGTGGAATGCAACGGTCCTTGAGTTACGATAAACTCCCGTGGTGAATTATGGCCCTATAATAAGAGAAAAATGTTTTCAAAATCGTGTGTGCATGTGATATATCATATTTTCGTATTATTAATTAATTTAAATTAATAATTAATAAAATTTAAATTATTTAAGCGCTCTACTTAAATAGAAAACTTAGAAAGTGTAAAAGATTTACGTACCGGAACATAATTGGCATTGATATAATCAGAACCTTCCTCGTCATCGACAGGTTGAAGTTTAAACCTACTATGATCGTATGGAAGAATATTTGTGAAGCGATTCTTCGGTCGATTGCAAGGAAGATCCGCCGCAGTGCATGGCTGATCTCGTCCAACGTGCTTGAGTTCTTCGAACTCCTCGGAAAATCGAAAATCTGAATCCGCCGACATGGTGCGATAATGTTCAGCAAAATCTTCGACTTTGATAGGTCGACTAAATAAAACAATAGATTTTAAAAATCAGTTTTGTAATAAAATTACATAACTATATTTAAAACATCGTAAGAGATGTCGATGAAAACATTTGATTATCATGACATTTGTAGTTAAAATGTAATCGATTTTTGTTAAGAGAAAAGCCGACTTTAAATTAGTATCGACAATTGATTGATGACATTTCTGAAGGAAGTAATTCTGTAATATTTATAATAATTAATAAATAAGTATGTTACAGTTTGTTCAATCTCAATCCGAAAAGACGAGCTAAATATATAGTTTCTTTGCACCTGGTCTCAATGACGCTGTCCGGTAACGACAAGTTATCAGTTGCCCTGGTTTCCGTCGTCTTTCGGCCTTGACTCCGTCTTCTTCGCAAGAACAGTCCAACGCTCAACAGAAACAGCAGCAACGCTATGGCGACGGTAACACCTACTATGATGGCCGTGTTGTCCTTATCTGTTCGACACGTGTAGTGAATTTTGAACGTTACAAGTCGGATCGAAATGAAGCTAAAAGTAACAGCGCGGACCGATTGAGGTAATTCTTATTAAAAAACTGTCGCGCGTGTCTCGTGGCGCAGGGCAAGACTTTGAGCTTTTATTCCGAGGTCTTACCTGCCAGCAGCAATCCTTGGGCAGACATGTACACGAAATAACGAGGCATGAATTTAGCGAGGCTCTCACTACATGCGCAGTGTGCCTCTACAACTACTAGTCGTTTATCGCATCCGATGCGGATATGAATAATTGAGCAATCGTATTATGCATCATTATTTATGACACATTTTTTTAATGACACATTACGTATATTCGCTAACACAGTATCGCTTTTCATTTACTGAGAAACATCGGATACGGTAATATAGTCACGCGATTTCTACCGCGTTTCGAGAACTTTTCACGCGATCGCTCTCACCTGTTTGAATGGGGAAACTGTAGCTGGTGTCCGTGAACTTGTCCGGTGCTGTGAATGCGCGCACCTTTACTCGATAAGTAGAACCCGACTTCAGCGGTCCGTTGCAGTATCCGATTTTGTTATCGCAATTCTCCGAGCCGATCGTGAAGTCCTCTACTGATCCATTCTTGAAAGGGTAGTACGGTTCCATCACCTGAAAATTTCATGGTAAAAGTAATGGCTTGATACAGTTACCAGTATAGCGCTTCAGTTATATTGTATATTACATGTTACGCCGTGCCTTTTTACTCTGACAATGTCATAACAGCACAAATTAATTTACATATTAATTCGATTAAATTCTCTAGTCTTTCTGTTCATATAAAATATTTATGTGAAGCTACTTTTTATTTATGTAGAGAAAATGAATTGTTATAAATATATTTCGCGCGATACCTACGCTATCATGTCTCTTGATATATATATAAGATTAATATGAATAAGCATTACCAAGTACCTGTATGAATATTTCTTTTACTTTTGAAATTAAGCTACTCAAAATATTCATTGTTAAATCTTTCAAATTTGCTCTTCACAACTGAGATGCAATTTAGCAACACTTAATTTTTTGTGATTCACTACACGATTTCTTTAATGAAGCGTTAATGTAAATATCATTTTGAGAGTCCACCATAGCTCTAATCAACTAGTACAATATTTATTAAATAAACAATTCCTGAATATTTATAGTGAAATCTAAGATACTCGTACGACAAAACGCTTGTAAATTTAGAATGCATCACTGTTTGATAAATTTAGTTAAAAACTAAATTAAACACACTGTATACACATCACGATACGTATATGTGTTGAATATAATTCCGCGATTTAATTTTCTAAAATATTCGCATTGCATTAACCACATCTCCGTCTTTGCATGCAATTTCTGATCGCAACTAGATCGCGTATCTTTCAATCTGCTTAAACTGACGAGTTATTCAGCCTACGGGCGTTTATATCCATGATCGCGCGGATCTGCGTCATAACACTTAGGTTTTATGATGCTCAATCGTGATCTTGCAAGTCAATGAGATGCGTGGTGTAATCTTAAGGCACCAATTATTCTGAACAATCTGTTTTATCCTTTCGGCATGCTCCGTGCATTCAGATCGGCAAATTAACACAAGAAGAAAATTTACATTTTATTTTATCTTCACTGAAACTTAACGTTACATTAATTTTTCAATGCCCGTTTTTTTGCATAATCACAATATGTTTTATTTGTCATATAGTTGATCAACCTCAAGGAAAATTTAAAGATCGGTACTTGAACATTTGAATGCGAGAAAGAAGTTATTCTCTCAATTAAATCCGATATTTAAAAATATATTGTACTTCATGATTGTAAAACATAATTACATCTATAATCTATAAATAAAACTGTACAATAAACAAATCTTACCTGATAAGGGGGCCAAATACTGTAGGCCTGGACGTCTCTCCAACTGGGCATCTCCAACCCGGAAGCGTTCTTACTATCATCTTCGGCGACGATAATGGTGTAGGATACAACTGCACCGTTCTGCTCGCTGAAGTAATTCTTCCTGAATCTGATCTGGATCGTTGTGCTGCTTCTACAGACCTCGGTTGGAACCACCTGCGTGGACGGCTTCGGTGGTGCCAGGATCGGCATCCTCTGCTTCCAAATTGCCTCGGGACCAAATCCGATCTTCGTCTCCGCTTGAATTCGGAAGATGTATGTCTTGCCTGGCGTGAGAGACTTGATGACACCGCGGAACTCGTTCGGCCTGAAGTCTTGCGTCTGAGTGTGAGTCGAACCCTGACAAAAGTATTTATGTAGCAATTCAGCTTCAAAGCGCTAAAGAGCATAAGCATGAATAATATAAGCATAAATAATTGTTTAAGGCACGAAAACAAATGCGATATATTTAATATCTTCTAAATAAACTGCGGAAGAATACGAATTTGTTAAACGCGAACAGAGAGGAGTCTTACTTCCAAACCATAAGTAATGCTAAATTTTCTGATGATGCCGTTCTGCTCCTGGCTGGGCAAGGACCACACAAAACTGATGTCGCTCGGCTGAATGTCGGTAGGGTGGAATTTCTCCACCTTTCCTGGATACGACTCACTGGTGGTAAAGCTGGCACTTAGCGGATTCGAGACTCTCAGGTAAGAAGACTCCGTGCCCGAACGTACGACCAACGTGAACGTGTAATTCCTATGTGGCTTCAGATCGAAGATAGTGATCACGTTGACCGACGTTATGTTCTGGATGTAGTTGTCCTCTGTATTTATGTATTGTACTTCAAAAGCATCGTACTCGCCACGCGGCACGTCCCAAGTCAACGTAATCCTCGTGTCGTTCACGTCGATCGCGTGGATTGCAGTGATCGGCTCAGGATCTGGAAGTTTTTTTATTTTATTATATTTAATTTAAATAATTTATTTTATTTAAAATATTTTTATTTAACCTTGAGCTAATAAAAATAACATTATAATACACTGTTATGTCATGAAATAATATACGGATAATATTTTAAGAATAGTTGGTACCACGTTCTTTAGTGGATTAAAGCGAAGTTTATGGGCGGTATTCAAGAAGACATCTTAAGACATCTTGTCTTAAGTTTTAAGTACATGTTACGTTAGATACAAAAACACTCATGTCATCAAGAAAACTCGCGTTTATGAAAGAAATTCTCCCCGCTGTGGATACCACGTGGATACTCACAGAGTCGATCTTGTCGTAGGAGAGGTCTGCTCTCCACGTTATCGCTTACTGTCCAGACAGTTACATTGTACAATCTGCCAGGTGTTAATCCAACGAATGTAACTTTGGTGTCGGTGTCGTCCACCATACGCTCCTTCGTGGTATTATGCTCATCGCTAATCCTGAACCGATAGAGATCAAACCTCGACGATTGAATCGGCGTCGGCGTGTACCTCAGCGTCAACGATCCCGGTTGATCACGGTCGACTACTACGACGACTTCGGACTGGATCAGCGGCACTAGATTTCAAAGTTTCGGGTTTGTTCGTGTGATTATCGATTAACCTACCATGATTTCAATCGCCCCATTTGCCCATTAGCCTTCGAACGAAATCGCTAAACTGACGAAAATAAAACTTCGCAAGTTGAACATGCGACGTAGAAAAATAGGAAGGCACGTGAGAGAACGATTAATATTAGAGAGCACTCAAAGGAAGACTAAAGTATCTCTCTCGTTTGTCTGTTAGCACTCATGCTCAGGCGAAGCTCGTTGATGAGCTGTTAAATTGCAGAACATCGAAATTTCGTCGCTAATAGCGAGAAGGCTCACTCACTCGTTCTCGTGGTTAAATTAGTGATATCGCTGACCAGGTCGTAGGAAACTGTGTAGACGACGAAGAAATACTGTACTCCGGGCATCAAATCGTCCACTAGGATCTTCTCGGTGTGCACCGCACTTTCCTCGAAAGGAACATCGTTGCTCTCGCTGACGTTCTTCGTCCTCGAATCTTCCGGGTTCTCCACCGGCCACCATCTGATAACGTACGTTTCGATACGACCTTCAGGCCGCGGCCATTCAAGAGTTACATTAGTAGAATCGATAACCGGCGTGATGTTCAGAACTGAGTTAGGCCCTAGAATGATACAGCAATATTTATTAGAATATTTTTTAATTTTTAAATAATTTCTTAATTATTTTTGAAAAGGTACAAAAATTGTTAATAAAAAATTATAAATTTTTAATAAATCCATCGTGTACTCACTGACTGTATGGTTTACTTGTAACGGGTATAAACTTTCGACACCGTAACTGACGGTGTTCACTTGTATGGTATACTTCTCGCCGGGCGTCATATCCGCCACTTCCGCTTCCGTGTCACGAACGCTCGGGAGTTTGACCCATCTAGGATCGTCCTCCGTACGGTATCTGATGGAATACTCAGTGAATATCGAGTCTGTAGGAGCACCCCAATGCACGACCACAGTGTTGCTCGTGACTTTCTCGATGCTGAGATTTTTTGGTGGGTGAGGTACTGCAAAATAGTGCGACAAATCATTAAGAATCCAAATAAATTAGTGTAATTAATAACGGACAACAGATAATAACTTATAAAAATATAAAAAACTGAAAGATTCACTCACAGACGGCCTGCAAGTAGTCATGCGGTTCACTTCGAAGCCCATGGCTAATGGCGAAGACCTTGACCTCGTATGCTGCACCAGGATACAAATCTTCCAGGACAATGTGCGATTCTGTAGTCAGCGTGGTTGCACTTTCTCCGGTATCGTTCCTATTGTGGGTTACTTCGAACTTTTCTTGTTTCGAATTTACGTCGCTCTTCCAGGAAATATTCAAGCCCTTCTCGATGGGCTTCAGATCCTCGATTATGGGACTAGCAGGACGTGTCGCTTGATACAGGACGGTTTCGTTTGATTCGACTCTATTACTAATCGCTTGAACTATTATAGAATAATTTCTCCCTGGTAGGAGGGCTTCCAGAGTAACCTGTGGATTTAATAATTATGTCAACGGAATATATAAAATATAAAAGAAAAGAAAAAAACAGTGATCTAAGTGAATCGAACTGATTGATGTCCACTTTTAATTAAAGCTTTACTAATTCTTCATAGATTAATTGTTTGTAAAATGCTCACTTTTGTTTTCTCAGTTGTCAAAGTATTGCTGTCACCACCGATTGCTGTTTCCACTTCATGATATTGCAATTTGTAACTGTCTTGTGTACTGGAACTCTCCAAGTTCCAGGAAACCTCTACCATACTAGTCTTCTCATCGATCACCGCCCTGAGGTCGCGAACAGGTAATGGTTCTGCAGATAGCAGATTAAAAAGATATATAATAATTATGTAAGCACATTTTTCTTTCCATTATTTTTTGTAGGTGCTATTAAATTAAGGTACACCTTGTGTCAAGCAACTACGTACTTAAAGTGACATCGCCGCTGGCCGGCCAACTGGTGACCTTGCCGGAAACCGTCTTCACAACCACTTGATATGTTTTCCCAGGCTCCAAATCTTTAAATTCCCATTTACTCTCGTCATCGCGGTTTCGTGTGACCGGTGCAAGTCTCCGATTACTACCGAGCGATATTTGATACTTATCGAACTCGGACGTTCCATTGGGAGGATTCCAAAACACGCGGAAGGAAGTTGACGTCACAGAGGACTTGTCAAAGGTCACGTTGAGGGGACGCAGGGGTACCGTACGGTATTGAGCTGTAGTAGGCGCGGACGTTTCATCCTCGGAAACAGTCTGCACGGAAATGTTGTACGCTCTACCTGTAATCGGAAATGTGGGCGATTTAGAACAATAAAACGCAATTTTTATATTGGTTTTAGAAGAATTAATTTTCGCATAAATATTTACTGTATTATAAAATATAATTTACGTATCATACTCAAGGTTTAGTTCGCAAAGAATTTAAATAAAACAATTCTACAATTATGTGACCAATAGTAAGCGTATATATTTTTATCTTTTAGTATATGTTTTAAATTTTCAAAAATTAGTTTTATTAAGTATATCAAATGTTTTTGTATAAGATAGTCAAGTTTAATAAAAATTAATTAATTATAACTATAATTAGATTATAATCAGTTCGATTGTTACTGTATTACATAAAACTACATTCAAAATTTTAAAAGTAGTGATTCATTATCTTCACATAAGGTAATGAATCACTACTGATGAAGTAAACATATCAAATTTGCATATCCATTGGTTTTAAGCATTGCTTTAAAAGTTCAGTAGTTTCGCTTTGAATTTTTACACCGTAACAGGTCTTTTCCTATTGCATAACAGTGATACTTTCTAAAAAACACTGTAAATACCAATCATAATAACGAAATTTCGTGTACTTCTATAATCAATTAAATTTCTACTGCACATTAAATACAGCAAATAAAATATTCTCAAAATTTAATTAGCTTTAAATGATTATAATGATTTGTCTTACTTACTAAATACGTTATGATATCAAACAATTCGCTGCAACTTTATTAAATAGATTAAAACACATGTAATTTCTATTTGACTGAAATCGATTTCTTATATAACATAATGTAGCTCGAAGCATATTTACATGACGTAATCCAGTTAGTAAGTTAGTTCATTCGGTAGAATAGTTCATTAGCTTCAACTGATTTGACAATTTTTGTAATCTCGTATGCATAATCACGCGATAGGATAAACGGCTGACCTGGAATCAGTCCTTTGAAAGCTGCCTGTGCAGGTCCAGGTGGTTCTCCTTCCTTTTCCACGTAGAGAACGGACTCGATAGCGTCTGGCGGGTCTATGCTAACTTTATAGTGTGTATATATCCCGGCAGGATAAGGCGGCTGCCACAGGACCAGCAACGTCGTCTCGTTCCTGAACCAGACAATAAACTTCCCCGGAGTATTTGGCTCTGCAAATGATTCAAATTTGCGAAATTTTTATAATCTCGATAATTCCATAATATTTATCTATAATTATATAACATAATATATAATTATATAATAAATAATATAATTTATTTGTCGCACATACTCGTCGTAAAATTTCTGCTGGTGTAGGCGACGCTCTCTTTGGCATCCAGCACTGTGAAGAGTTGGAGTGAATACGTGGCACCGGGTGTGAGATCTCGGAGAGTGTAGGGCACCGAATCGATCGGGATGATGCTAGTTTTGGGATTTCCGGTATCGCTGAAACTCTGCGTCCGCAACCGGAAGCCAGAATAATTCCCCTGGGCCGGAGGCGACCAATACACGATCGCGGTCTTTCCATTTCGCACTGATATCGTCAGATTTGAAGGCGGATCAGGTGCTAATGAACAAAATTATTTTGTTTATTCCTGTTAATTATTTTACTAATTATTTACTAATACCATTAGCATTTCGATCAGAGTTTTTGCATGACAAGCATGTCAACCGCTTTATAATATTTTTGCAAATTGGAGTCAGTCGTTAATCGAAGAATTTAAAAACATTAAGATAAATAGCAGGTAAAGCAGCTAGACGATAAGATATTGCACAATTCAAATAGAAAAACGAACTTGGATACTTCTCAAAAATATTATTTAAATGAAAACAATTTGAAGAATTGCAAATTAATATAAAATCAGATTACATACGTGTTGTAATTGACGCAGTCCAAGTCAACCAATCATGAAGAGTGCTATTACTATAGTATAACCAGTATTCGTATCTCGTCCCAGGTAGACCGTCCTTGAACTTAATGACGTCACCGATGTCGGTGGCAGCTATGGTAGTGTTCGGCGGTGGAGAGCCGACAGGCGGACTGTAATCCAAACGGTACCAGGAACCACCCTGGCTCAGATTGCCTGGTATTTCGATCGCGAGATCAGCCGAGTACGTGACCTGAAGCAAAACGTTAAGCAAAAATCGCCGTTAATTCGCGCGTGTGAATTATCATTAACATGCTTCATTCCGCAGTAACGTAATATTTAGTAATGCCTATCACGAGAAACAAGCACATGACGTATTTTACATTGTTATAACAAGTTTCATAAGATATTACGTAGGCAAAGAAAATGATTCTATATGAGGAAATAAATAAAAAATATAAAATATAATATGAAGAAATAAATATAAAATAAATATGAAGAAATAAATCAAATATAGAATATAATTTTGTTATACAGAACTCTGCTTTAAAAACAGAAGAACAATTTTGAATATTTGTCAGATGCATACTTAATTATCTCTGAATTTGACAAATCTCTGTACAAATCTGTAACAAGGACGTACAAATCTATAACAAATTTTTGTACGCGTTTGTATTCACAAACATTATATTTCGCGAATTGCCATTTTGTTAATTGCTTCAGCAATACTTGAACGATGCACAATTTCTATTAAACATTTTACGCCAGATCGGCGAAGTAATATTTGCGAAGATCAGAATATTTAGTTCACATGCATGCTTGAAGATCTGAAAAACCATGCCATTACAAAAATATACATAGCTTTTGAACATATGTCCTCGAGGATTAACGCGCGTCACTTTCCGGTTGATCACTGTCATATGTGTTGCACGTAATTTTGACCGTGACGTTTCCGCTCGCATTTCAAGTGTGTAGAAATAAATAGAAGTGGAAATGACGTATATCCGTCTGTAACACTCTATCAGTGACACATCCGTGACACTTGGATGCAACCGATATATACCGTGTCATCTATTTTTCCGCATCAGAGTATTTTATTATTACGATATCAAGTGAACTCTGCTTTTTTAGAAAGTTTCAGATATATACATGTATGTACAATTCATCTTACAGATATCATCCTTACGCTACATGATGAATTGCTCCGAAATTGCTCTCTCTTTTCTGCATATCGTACTATTGATTTTTCTATTTACATTTATATGTAACTTTTCAAACTTTCTGCAGTGTTTAAATAATTGGAAAAGATTTTTCTTTTCTATTTTTGTA
The DNA here is from genome assembly GCF_003672135.1 of Ooceraea biroi. NCBI lineage: Eukaryota > Metazoa > Arthropoda > Insecta > Hymenoptera > Formicidae > Ooceraea > Ooceraea biroi. Next base: position 3,322,681 of record NC_039515.1, read on the forward strand.
TGCAATGATTAAAGATTGATATTAATATTGATAATTTATAACACTGAAAATTATTGTATCTAAAATGCAATTATATTTAGTAGCACATTATATTTATATTATTATAATATTTACAACTATGATTATAAGAAAATAAAATAATGTTAATTTTCAATAAAAATAAAATAAAATATGTATTAAAGAGACATTAAACTGTGATTACCTATTATTCGTTATGTTACGTTTACATCGGAATTGACAAATATACACATGTTATTAAATATTATTTAATATCATATATTATCTTTTTGGATATTATTATATATTATTTTCTCTTTAAACATTTCTATTTAAAAGAGTTATTTTTATATATCCAGGAAGAAAGAGAGGTAGTGAGAAAGAAAAAAGGAAGTGGGAGGAAAGGGAAGATCTGAACAAAAGGGAATTAGAGGGAGAGAAGAAGAGGGGGAGAAAAAAGGAAGAGAGCGAGGGAATAAGCGAGGTACAGGAAAGAAGAGAAAAAGGAAAGAAGGGAGAAGGAAAAAGAGGAAAGTAGCAAAGGAAAAGGTGTAAATAGGAGCAAGAGGGTAGGAAATGAGGGAGAAAGAAAGAAGGATAATGGAGGATAGAGGAGGATGATAGAGGGTGCGGCCAACGAGAGAGAAAGAGAGAGAGCGATGGAACATAAATTGATCGCAGGAAAGAACGTGACAAGAATTTTGTTCTCGCTGTCTTTCATAGTGTTTCCCTTGTTTTCGAGTGAATGTCTCGAATTGCAGGTACAAAACGCATAGCAAGCACGCTGATTCATGGATAAATCCCAAATCTATAAATGGGCGAGACCGTGATCGTGCATAAAATAACAGAAACCAGTAGCAAGCAAACGCTTGAACAGACTCGAAAAGACTCAAAAAAAGATTTACTTTCTCCTATATGAAAACAGTACTGAAGACAAAAGCGATGTTTATTCTACGTATGTAATGTCTTTACAAAACTGCCATATAAATTAAAAGAATAATGGTAAGAATACTAATGTTGCGAAATATTTCTAATGTGCGCGATTAGTTTACGAGGAAGTCTATGAGGAATTTTATTTATACATTATTTATATAAATTCTTCGAATCTAATTATTATTTTATTATTTAGAAATACAAGAAACGTTATTAATAGTTGTGATAAATTTTTCGAAATTATTAACATGATTAGACCAGTGCACGCTATTTTATAGTAATTTATAATGATTAATTATGCAGATCCCTTTAATTTGCTTAATAGCGGAAGTAAGCAATAAACAAGATAAATCAGCAGTAATAGCGAAATGTATGTTGCTTTTAGATAATGGTCATAATGATGTCACCCATGTTTTGCGTGACAAACGTGCTCCATTACTAACTAACATTTGCCAAGGTAGACAATAATCCTAATTATATTAATTAATGCCATATAATTCAAAATAATAATAAAAAACCTTTATTATCATTTTAAGCTAGATTTTTCTGCAGCATAGTGCGCATGTTACGTGTGTGTGTACATGTATATGATATAATACATACATGTACCATATATTTATAGATATATCCGTATGTATAAAACGATAAAAATATCAGACATTGAATATTCAAACAATCTTGGGAATTGCAGAGAAAAACACGTCTGTGGAAAACCAAACCGTGAAGTGGTATTGCTCCAACGAGCAATATGTCACGTATATGTTGAATACAAATGACGTATCTTATAATGATACCACTAACTAAGTTTCCCTTTCGAAGAAATGATAAATATGATGTGTCATATTAAACGTTGCATAACATTTTATTAATTAATTGTTGGAAATGTGATATTTTTTGTAAAAACAGCTGAAGAATAGAATATTATGTATGAAAACATTTGACTTCAAAAACCGAAAAATATGTATATGCAAGCACTTTTAGAGTTTTATAAAACTTTTTCATGATATCGAGTAAAGAAATTTATTATCTTAAATTTATTATCTTACTAATCTTACTATTATATAAAGAGAAGTCACATTTTCCTTTGTTACCTAGGATCTTTAAAACTACTGAACCAATCGACTTGAAATTTTAGTATGAGTATCTTGAGGGTCCCTAGAATGTCATAGGCTATATCACTTTCGCGAGCGAAGCCGCGATGGGGGATGCTAGTATTTTATAAAAGAAATTAATGGTTTCTGAAAGAAAGAGCATGTCTCCTTCAATTATCATATAATAAAAAGTTATTTATAGTGAAGTGCAAAATGGCATTGAGAGGAAAATGATTGTATCGTCAAATCCGATTATGTAACAAAACAATTACACTTATCTACAAATCAACTTCTGACAAAGATTTATAAATTGTTTTGTCCTCGCAACTATTTATAGCTACAATCCTCTTGAATGTTAACAAAAAATTGTGATAACGTCAAAAGTACATTCAGTAATACTGTAATATTTGTACAATTTCGTTTTTAGTTTTGTCAAATATTTTTCGTAACAATCCAATCCACCTGGTACAATGCGTTCAATACACGTTGTAGCATAAACTTAGATAAGATCCGCTTGTACTTAATGATCTCGCTTCCTGTTTACCGGATACCTGCCAGTTCTCGATGGTAATTCAAGCCTTCTCACAGTGAATCATTATGAAAAAGTGTTACCTGCGCATGCAGTGATTGATGATTGTGTAATCGAAGATTACAAAAGGTGGAAGGTGAAGATGATCGTTAAATCGCTCGGTTCGAATTCTTCCAGAGTTTTCGTTCTAAGTACACGACATAACAACTACTGGAGAACATTTTGTTAGAAAAAAATTACTTTAAAAAACTATTCGAAAAGATTACATCAAAATATTTGTTAATTCACAATATTATAATATTCTCAAAATGAGAAAATAAATCGTATTTTTAACACACGTTTTTCTAAAACTAAATGTGAAATATGCTAAATTTGTAGAAAAAGAACTTGAAAAACATAATTTACTCAAAACATCATTCTGCTAAATACTTTCCTTGATATAAACTATATTAAAAACGTGCGAGAAGGGAGATGAAGGAACAACTGTATCGATCTCTTGACACAGAACTTCTATTCACTTAATTGTGGAAAAAATACATTTCGCTGTAATGTTCATTGCACGCATTCATTTGAACGCAAAATATTTCTCGGTAGTCCGTGACGCATGTAGCGTACATAACTTTTGACTTTGCGCAATTAAAGCTTACGCCATCGTTAGTGCAATTAGAGAATGCCCGAGACGAGCAAGCAGAGAAATCAAGATTTCGGCGTTCAGCATTTCAATAAAACTGCTATAATGAACATTACAAGAGAAAGCTGCCAATACATGTAAAATAAATAGCAATTGATTGTTTTATTTTTTTATTTAATTACGATATTATAGTATTATCCGACACACAAGGTTCACAGATATTGTCGTGCGTTTGTTCCTGAGAACCTTGAATTATGTACCGTTAGGCCACCGTTACATATTATGACATTGCCGGAGTTTCTAGAATTTTGTGGCGGTCATCATAGTTTCTTTGTAACGAGGTGTGCGAAGAAGAAATGCAGTAGTTTAGAGAGTTTCTCGCCGGACCAGACACTCATTTATGCTCGCGATATGGTTGAAGGAATATTACCATGAAGGTATCCACTTACGCCTATCTGGCTGAGGTTTATTTGCCATTTTTTGTGTATGTATATCAGTTAATAAATCTTTACATAACATGACAACTGAGTATTCTGATTTAAATTTCTTTCCTCCTTGTCATTTTCCCTTTTTGTTTTATTTATATATAATTTTATTGTATTGTAGGACATCGATATCTAATTATATTGTGGCCAGCAATATCAATTGTCTAATAGAGTATAAATTAATTTTTATATAATATTAGCGGTGTTATTTGACAAATCGTATTCTCGCTAACAATAAGTATATGCGAGGATGTGGGAATTTAAAAAATCGATTTCGTCAAAAAATAAGTCTCGTACAAGAAACTCTTACTCTGCACATTTTCAACTTACAACTACATAAAAATGTCATTGGTTTGGTTGTGCCATCATTTCGAGCGCATCCTATATATGATTTTCGAGAAAATATCTCGAATCGTAAGATATAATAATTAATATTTTGTATTTTGCGTGATAATTTTGTTCGTTGTATTTATTAGTTACTCGCAAAAGTTACGAAGTTTATGTAATGCCTCGGAAGTAGTTCAGACGCGCGCGTGTGAGTGAGCGGATAATTTATTTCCTTTGTCTGCTTTAGTTTCGTTATGTATGCACATCTCCCAAACGAGTCCAGGATATACTCGTATATCCGGATGAGCGACTCGCCCTTCACACGGAACAGAGTACCACGTGCGGCTTGCTTCTGTCTTTACGAGACGTTGTGTCTAAAGTCACAACTGTATCGAAATGAAGGAAATGTTAAATGTAGTACTGTCGACTTTAACTCGAGCAATATCACCGGAATTACGGAAACTGCACCGACATTTTAATAAATATTAGATTATTATATTTTTTACTACCTATATAATATTCCTGCATTATCTTTCTTTATGCAAATATTCGTGCAACCAATATATATAAAATAATATATTTTATATAATAATGAATATAAAGTAGTGGAGGATGTTTTAAACAACAAAATGAAGCGAAACTTGCGGATAAAGTCTCAATGTTAAGTTGCATTATTGGGCTTGATAACAGATAAAAATCCTAATAACAAAGCAAACCTGATGAAGATGATTTATATTCGTAATCGTATCAATATACATATAGCGTAACATCCGATTTAAAAATAATGATACCGGTTCTATTTGTTGAAGTATTTAGCGAACAGGGTCTCCGTGGTAAAAGCTTAATATAGCGCGGTCATGAGCCTCGAATTCTGGGCCAATAATGTCATGGTTCCGTCACACCCATCCTTCTTGTTTCCAGGAAATACGCGAATAGGTAATCGTCATTGAAGAATATCATTGCACGAATCAGACCGCTACATAATGAAGAAATTAACTAATTTAAATTAATTAATATTAATTTTAATTTTAATGAGGGACACACTTTATTGATAATCATGGAACAGTTTAACGAAAGAAAAAATTTAACGGAAAGATAAAAAAAGTAGTTAATTTATTTGCAAAAAGGTTCGTTAATGTGATACATATGTATAATATTACTACACATTGGAATTAATCATAATTTTATCTACTGGTTTAGAAAATTTTAACTCGTCAATAGCGGTACAAATCTTGCGGGTAATGGATAAACGAAAAGTCGTTGTACTGTTGCAAAAATATTGAGGTATCAAGAATTAAGATATACGTTACGAAATAAACGGATTAATGATTCGGTAGGTTTACCACGTGCTGAATCGAAAGTGGCATTGCGAGAAGCTGAAAACTTCTATAAACGTAAACACCATCATATGAAATCTCTTTCCACATTCTCGTATTTTATCCAATATTTATGTTATTTATATGGCTGATTAATTATCTATCTGATAAGCTCTTTTATTATAGTATTATTTTATTACAAGTCTTATTGGATACAATACGACGTACTTTCGCCAACAAAACTTTCTTTTAGTCATTAAACTGTCATCCAATTAGCTTCTCTTTCTCTCTCCTCCCTCCCTTCTCCCTCTCTCTCTTTCTCTCTCTAGGCTTTTGGATGTCTAAATAGTTGAAATGTCATCGACACATTCTTCATTGGAATTTTGAATTTCTGAAGTAGAAAGTAGTCAAAAGTAAGGTGAACACGGAGGATATTATAATCACTACTATTTACTTTTTAGCCAAAACTCATTTACGGTCGCTAATTAATTGTGGCAAGGATCCTCGAGATAATTCTAAAAGCAGGACATCCAGAAATTTACTCGAAATTTGACCGTGCTCAATGCTGTACCAATATTAAATTAATATATTGTGAATAAAACAAATGATTTTTATAACGTTTGCTATTTATGTGGATAATAAATAATCATATAAATGAAAATTTGCATCGCATTGAGATCCAACTTTTCAATTAAATTTCTTTTAAAAGCAGAAATTGAGAAATTGATGGAAAATTATGTGAAGCAAAGCATTTTGAAATGAAAAGAAAAAGCAACAGAAGAGAGAAAAGAATTAAGTAATTGGAAACTAATAATGAAATTCCTTCTCTTGCAATTGGAATCAAAGTTTGAATGGTATTCTGGCAATTGGTGAAGGGAAACGCGTCCGACATCTAATCCTCTTTGCTTGATGGAATCGTGTCTGGACGTTGCGAAACTCGCCTGACTTTCTCAACTGCGAGTACGCTGCTTTGAATGCCGATGTCTGTTGACTCGAATATCTTTCAGTACGACGAGCATTCGGTGATATCAATGTTACGATAAACAATTTCTTGTTTATTGCTTACTCCTCTCAAATAAAGAACCTTTGGAATTAATAATAATCAACTCTTTAACGACTATTTACTATTTATGATCTGTTGTGTGCATTAACTATGTAAGAAATACTTTTCCTAGTATTTTTCTATACAAGCATCGCAGATTTAATCAAGCATTAACGTTAATAAATTAAAAATGCTTGAGCACAATTGCGTCTATGTTTGAAATGTTAAAGTCAGAAAGATTAATTGAGTGAAGATCGTTTGTTAATGATTAAATTGTGGATTATAAGATTTTGCATGCTCTCTCAAGAATATAAGGAAAAAAGAGGAATGCTCTTCCGTGAAATTTAAATAATTAATGCTTTGCGCAGTGGTCAGATTACGTTACACGTTACGTAAACAAATTTTTATTATCCTTTTCTTGATTATTGATTTTGTTACACCGTAGTCAGTCAGATAATATATAAGGTGTTTCAGATCTTGCGCGTTTCTTAATAACACGTTCCCGACATAACTTAAAATAACAATTCTACATCCAAAACGTTGAACTTATGACAGTTTTTAAATGAAAAGTCAGCGTTTAAAGCCATGTTTGAAATTTGCAAATACGGCAAATTGCATAATGATGAAGGTATAAATCGAATGAATAACATTCTTCATATGATACATGTAAAAAAATATTAAAATCAATATCAATCAATAAAATTTTGATACTTGAGGATTGCACGTTATTCTGTTCGTTATTATGCTATGTTTGCGTGCTCAAACATTAAATGATATATAATAGTTGGTCAACTTTATACGTTTTTCATTGATTTTACTTCTCTAAAATCAAATCACTCTTCAAGCCACACATCATAAATATGTACATATAAGCATTACTACATGCGCATTCTTCGCACGGTACCCACATCTCTAGTACAAGAAAAACCCCCTATTGACGTGCCCCAAATCCATATATTATTATCACCAGTCGCGCTCACCTCAGCCAGAAGAATCAGCAGCAGCAGGAGAACGCCATTGAATTTGGATACCAGTCGTGGACTGAGCACTCTATGCAGATACGTCATCGTCAATTAATCGACTTCACTACCATGGAAATTACGGTTCCTCCGGAACAACTACTCTTCCACGTAATTTCACCTCACTCCAGCACACACTCACCGATATCGCGGGGGAACAATATTCACAAGTACACCTTTGATGTCCGACATTAAGTGTCGAAGGAATGCGCGAGGAATGTACGTGTGTCACTTGAAACAATTGTGGTGGTACTTGGATGCTGCCTCGAGACTATTGCACTATGCGTGTAGTATCACAAAAAAGAAACGTGCATCCCACTCCGGGGACTTGGCGGTAACACCTGTTCGGTAGTAGTTTGACAGCTACGCCGGTGCCGGAGGTAGTAGTGACGAAGACGATGATGGCGGAGATGCCGAGGGACCGCGGTAGTAGGAACGGCGGCTGCCATATCAGCCGACGAACCACCAAGCTTTCCGCCTCTCTCTCTCTTTCTCGGTCTCTTCTCACCTGTTCCCTTCTCTCTCGATCCTCCTGCCGATTGACTGAAACTACACGTTATCGCAAATCCGAAACTAGGAAGCCAATAATGCGGACGACGCGTGAGTCTCAAAGGCCGCCGTTTCTTCGGCGTTTAGAATCCTCGAGCCTGACGCGTCTCTCCATCTCGTGTGAGATATCTTGGAATTATTGTAATGTAAGTTCTTTCAGGTCTTAATAATTTTAATGAGATTTTAATGAGGCAAAGTTAATAGTTTTTCTTTTAATCTTCTAGTGTTTACTGCTCATTAAACTTCAGCAAGCTGCGTATTCATTTCGCTAACTGAAGACTTTTGGTTGTACGTAGGTTGAATTGTTTTACTCTCAAATGTATTTAAATGTGGAACGCTCTTTTTAGTAATTTTGAATATTATGTTTTTCTTCACACGAACTATTTTAAAAATAGGAAGATTAATTAGTGCAAAGATATCGATATTTTTTACTTTTATTGTAAATTCTTTTCAATTCTTACATTTTGATGTCTACTTGACGTTATAATGTTAATAATTGTTATATATATAAATAGCTATATTAGCAGAGGATATGTCGGAATAGGAAATATCTTCTGCTTTATCTCTTGTTCGTATCATATCTCTTTGTTTTATCTCCTTTCGTATTGTTCAATAGAATATTCTCACTCAATAATGGTATTTTTTTGCTTGATATTGATCTTTAGATACGTGACGTAAAAAAATCATATATAGTCAATTTAGTAAAAATAGCTATGAAGTTATTTCATTCTGCTACAAAAAATTGTAATATTTTTACTACTACTTTTGATCTCTTTTATCTTTCTATAGAATAAATTGTGATTTCAGTTATTTCTAGATTCTAAAAGGGGTATAAATTCCACCCTTCGTTATTTTGCGAATTGAGTACTTCAGCGTGCGGAACGATATAACGAACTGAAAGGGTGGTAGCCTTTGGTGTGGTCAGCGTGACAACAATGAGGTGATGAAACAAGCTTCGCAAAACATTGGAAATAACCGTGAGATTGCTCACTGGTCGTAGTTGTTACATACATACACGTGTAAGTGATTTTATCTATGTGAATATTGGCTAAGTCATCTTTCTTGCATTTATTACTATGATGCTTCCCGTTTGAATTTTATCGCAATAATCATTTAATTATTGCTGCACGATAATCAGTTAGCGAATAATGAAATTATAATTTCATGTAATTAGGATCACGACAACAATGTCATTTCGTCTGTCTTGCTCTCGATAGATTCACTAATTCAAGCTAAACTGCATCCGATGAAACATGACTATGAAGCAGTTCGTGACATTGTTTGACATGATTTCACGCGTCCAACAACTTATCAAAAAAATTTCTTTTGTTGTTCTATCACGATTTACGTATAGGACATCACGTACGAGAGAATTTACCGCGCAAGACGTCATAAATAATAATACAAAGCTATTCTAAATGATCTGTCAGAATTTGTCAGAACTATTCAAAATCCATTAAGAAGACGGGGGATATAAAGAGCGTGCTTAAGAATACAAATGCCTTATCGTAGTTTCTAAAGAAGCACAACCTGAGCATTATTTCGAGGCCATTGTCTTCGCTGCTCTCCGTATCCTCATTAACACAAGAACGGAATTCACTGGTGCATTGTCATCAAATACGAATTAGGAGGAACCTAGATTTCAGACGAACGCTTCTGATAACACACATACACACACAAGAATTCTCTTTGTCAGAACAAACACCGCGAAGTATCAGTATCGGAATCAGAACACTACTCGCACCACTCGTTCACTACTCCGACCACGATTTTCCGACCGCGAGAGTCCCATCAGCTACGCGGTCATCGGTGAAACCCGCTGATCCCCAACCCGGACACATCAGTTCACCCCTGTCACCCCAAAGTATCCCGCGATGAACAGCAGTAATGCCCTGAGATAGTTGCTATCGATCGCCCAGTGTTAGCGGCAAGCTCGAAAATCAGCCGGAAACGCTGATGATGGAAACGCAAGGCAGTCGGAAAACGGAAGGCGAACGAGGCGTTCAATGTGCTCTCATGCTGCCGTGGGTGTATTCAGTCGACTGGCGCGCTTTCATGACGCCTCACCCGGTACAGGCCAACCACCAGGGCCAACGGGACCTCGGCTCCTCTCTCCGAACGTTCTACTCGTCGTAGGCTCGACCGAAGCAGCACCAGGCTCAGCCGCTCTCTGCTTCGTCCCTCGCTCCTGCCACCTCGTCGGACAACCTGGCTGTCTTTCCATTCCGACTTAGGCTCTATCTCTCTCCCACTCCGGTCTGTCTTCTTCGTCCTACATCGACCAGGCTTACCCCGGCTGGATACCCAACGCAGCCGCCATCACCACTGCATCCGCCGCTCCGACTCCCACCAACTATCGACCTCTCTCTCTGCCGCTTTTGATTTCTCGCTTGCTCCTGTGTCACGTCGAATACGTGGACACGGCATATATATGTGTAAACGGACGACTACGAGTCGGTGTGTGAATGTATGTATTTAATAAGCTCAGTAGCGTAGCTAGAAGTGTCGTAAGTGAGAATGTACGTTCTATACGAAGGGTGATGGGTGGAATTTAGTTACTTTTTAGATGCATATTTATTCTCTTGTTATCTTCAAAGTGATTTATTGTACTTGAGTAATTTATTGTACTTGCTACGAATTTGTTCTTATTTTCCGTGGCTTTACAATAATTTGTTAATGATTTATTCCAATTCTTTTCAAAGAATAGCATAAACATCAAAGTATATTAGCGATACAGTGCAGGTGCACTTAATACCAAGCTAAACATGAGTAACAATCATCATCGTACTTGAATTGCTAAATTATTGCACGTATGTTTCAGTTGCGCAGATATTTCGCGCAAAGTTGAAATCCTGGAAATGACGGGCAACTCGGTGCAGTTTTATGAAAAGCATATCCCTCAATATACAAACAATATTCATTCACTGGATATAACAATGAGTAGCTTTCGTCTTTCAATCCGTGAGAGATATTGTTCACGCGTCACATCAAGTAGTGAATAGGAAAACTTTCTACATTATATTAATTCACTAATGGCATTTAAATAAACGCGCGCGCGCGCACGTGTGTGTGTGTGTGTGATAAAATAGATATTTTCAAACGTGGCATCTGATTTCACAATCATGTTGACACTTGTTGTCTTTTTTATATCTTTTATTAAGCAACATTTTTCCGTTTTTCCCGGTGCATTCTTCAAGTGAGTGAACTAGCGTGTTGCACCTTATTTGTTTATACGTACGCGCTTACGTGTGGGCGTGCAACTAGCAACCACACACATGCACCTGCTACTTCCTATTTTATCCTCCCAACTATCATCTCTTGCTGTATCCTCTCTCATAGAATTCTCCACTGCATTTCACCGTGCGTTCCTCCGGCTCTTTTTCCATAATGTTGTTTTTGAAGTGATAGTGGCCACCTGACACATAAGCGCGTGCGCGAGTCCATACATACACACAGAGTCTTATTAGTGTAGACACTTCTATTCATAGAAGCCGTTCGCCTCACGGCAGGTATCCCGAGTAGCAAAGCCAGAGATGTAGTTAGTATAATTAGTGCCCTGCTATGGATAATTATAAGCAAAGAAATTCTGAAAAAATTTATTTAAAAAATTAATTAATTAACGAGAATACACACGGCGAGGGATGAAGAAATCAATAATTTAGCAACGATGTTAATATCTAATATATTCTAAAAACATTATTCCATTTGTCTGGAATAAAAATAAATAAGTGTTACATATGAAAAAATAAATATAAACTTCCTATATTTTATGTTTAATGTGATTTTCCCTTAAATAAGTTACCTATGTACATTTTACTCAGTAGCAGTTTAATGAACAGCAAAATAACAATGCAATGAATTATGACTCATAGTAATAGCATTAAAACTGGATTTTAGTTTAAATCATCGAAATCATGCTTTCACCAACATGCTGTCCTTTTTAATATGGAAACGGTAAATATGAATAACGAATCTTGAGAAAAATGCACAATATACCTATTTATTCAATTCCTTATTTATCGAATATGTTTTATGCAAAATGAATAATTAAATAAATGATGAGAAAGTTAACACGTACGAATATTCTGTACAGGTTTAAAGAATAACTGATACCCACGCACAACTTCGTGGAAGGGGACATGTGGGTCATGGGGGCCATGCCCTCCTCTCCAAAAAACCCAAAAACATGGTTGAGATTCAGTATACAGGATTTGAAGTTGAAAATGCCATAGAACGCTTTGCATGAAAGCAAAAGAAGTTTAGGCTTTGTTGTATAATAAATAAATTTAGCTATACGAATTGTAATTATAAATACACTATATATGCTCTAGATCTGCTTTGATCGTATTAACTATCATGAATACGAATAAATAAAATACTTAGATAACATTATGACAATAAATATAATAACATCTTTACGCATAGAAGCGCTACATTTTCTTGAAAATAAAACTTATTTATTAAAATTAAATTTAAATAAAGTCTAGTTCGGATGTGAAGCGACTCTATTGTAGTGTGCATGTTTCATCGAATTACTTCGACAAACAAATGATTCAGATTATTCATACATGTTATGTACTAACGATAACGTCATTTTCTACTACAACAATTGTTGATTTAAAACATTTTGATATTCAAACGAATAATTTGATTATTACTTGATTTTTACAACAATATAACTGTTTTTTTTATTAGTAAAAACAAAAATGGCTAATAAATTATACATATATACACATAATTCATATATATTCTTGTTTTATATTTATTAAATATCTTTTCTTTAATAGCTGAATGTGACATATGTTACATTTGAAGTTCTATAATAAATTCAAAGATCAAGAAGATGCGATTTTTCATTTTCCATGTACACTTAGCTGAATATGCATGTTTTTTGTAGACTAAGTATTGTGTGTGGGGGTGTGTTTAACTCACATTTATGCATACCTGCGAGTATACGGCGTGGGCCAAGCAAACTGACGTCAGCAACAAGTTGAGATATCTTTTGTCATCTTTCGTTTCTGTACATTATGATGTCATCACCAAAACACAACCTACAGATTCTTTAAGAATAAATATTTTTACTCTCTTTCAAAACCAATTTACTTACAACAAAAATTCTTTCTTGTCATTTTTTATTTATGGCAAAATATGAACAAAATTTTTAAATATATGCAGTTAAACGTTGATTAAATAAAAAACATATTATTGCCATCAACAAAATAATTTTACATTATGCGGTTATATTCTAATTCTGCTATTTGCAACTTACAAATCTTTTGTAAATATTTTTCAAAAAGAAAATAAAACTAATATAAGTAAAAGGAATTTTTTAAATACATTTCTTGTCATGTTATTCTTTGTTATGTACTAGACATAAACTTATCGTTCGTAACGCAAAATTTATAATTAAAGGATTTTATGATATTTATGATTTAAGAATTTTTGCATTAATCTAAAAATATATGCTTATTATTATTTAACATTACATAAAGACATTGTGATTAAACAATTCTTTATATTTTTATTAAATCTAACATGCTTTAACGAACTTTATTAAAATAAAGAGTTTACATAAAAATTTTCTCCTCAATCTGTCCTTAATAGATCGACATCAGGTTGATATTTCGCAATGCCAACGATATCTCGATCTTGAAACACGTTGATCGAAGGTTTGCGTGGGTCGGGGATGTCGGGGACACCTAACAATTCGCGATCTATTGCGCATGCGCACATACTGGTCCTGTCTACCCACGACGGATTCTGGTGAGCGAAGCAGCAAGTAAATGTAGTCAGTTCTGGACGGACGATCAATCCGGTATTTCGTGAATTGCTCGCTGGATCAGTCGGATCGTGACCAAACCAAGATCACTGGAAACGAGACAGAATAAAGTGATTTTAGTTGGTGTGGAAATTTCGGATTATCCTTTCTCGCGAGGTATGAGTGGTCGTACAATAATTTGCAATGTTTCTTTCAAAATTGTTAATGTCGATTGAAAGCTTGATATTAACTTCTTTCATTTCGTAATATTTTTCAATCTAAACATTCAATATTGCATAAGCTATAAGTGCTACAAGATATTTGTGGAATATACAATTTATTATACGAATGTCTGTAGAAAGATATCTAAAATGTGTTTGTGCATATTTTTAAATTAACATGAGAGCATCCGTTATACCTCGTTTTCAATGTAATACCATAGAAAATTAAAAATTAAATTTAAAATTAACTATCTCAGTTAAAAATACTTACAAAATAATAGAAACTATAAATCAAGAGATGAAAAACAGGATGTAAATAAGGTGCAAAAATTAATCAAGTAATCTAAATGTAATATTGTAAATGACTAAATATTTATTATTAATTGCCAATTTGTAAATTAATGACTTCATAATTGGTAAATAACATTATTTTATAATAATATAACACTATTCTGTATAATTATTTGTATATCTATTTCAATTGAATTATTTTTATACATCTACTATTAATATGTAGTTAATCAAATTTTCATGGAAATAGCTGAAGTATATAGCTTTCAGTGAGTACAAACAAGGACAGTCATTCTGCTGCACATGTCATTGATTAAAACAACGTGGAAATCATTCACAGTTTCCATTGCAGTTTATTAAAGTGTACATGAAAAATATCGCTTTTGTATCAATAATTTTTACATTAATTTGAAGAAGACAGAATATAATAAATACGTAAATGTAATTATATGTCTAAAAATATAAAACTTTAATTTTAATTTTGTAAATATAAAAAAACAAAAGATAAAATGGGAAGATATCAAAAACATGTTTTCAGCTTTATATCATGTTTTAAATGCAAAACTTTTGTGTATTAAGTCCATATTAAAAAACAGGTTTATAACATGGTTTTATGAGACTACAAAGGAAAGAAAAAAAAAGAATAATGTTATATAAATTTCGCAAATTACTGTTTCCATACATTTATTATTAGATGAAATTTCATAAATATCAGAATTGATACAGAGTTTTGCAAAATGATTATACCACTTTAATATATAATGTAAAAATCAGAAATTAAAAAACGATTTTTTATGAGTGCTTTTTGAAATTGGTGCTTCTAAAATGCGAGATATAAAACAATTAACTACGAGTCCGCAAAGTTAACTGGAACTTATCTCATGAAGCATACGTAATATGGTGAGCAGATGATCAAAGATAGGCGGAAGGTCGAATCCCACTTTCCGTCTTTGTGGATCTTAACCATGTTAGGTGCGTTTTAAAGATCGCTCGGCGTAAATATCGACGTGCATGATTTATGCGTCATCACAGATGTTCATTGAAAACTATTTTACACAGTATATAACGTACAACACACATAAGATTAACATTATTTATAAATCGAAATTCTTAAATATATAGCAGTATTAAAAGTTTCATTTTATATATAGATATAAATTTAATATAATTATATCATTAATTATATTATATAATAATTTAATTAAAGAAATAGAAAGAGTATTATTATAAATAATAAAAATCTTTGTATAATACTTAAGTTAAAAAATGTTATTAAAATTTTTTCCATCTTTTATTTTACTTCTGTTAACATTGTACGATAGGCATATTTTTGCGCGAAGCAAATCTGCAAGAAAATAGATATGACAATTTCGTATGTTCAGAACCACAAAGAAAGAGGACGCCATGTAGACGAAAGTAGAAACAAAAATAGGCGCAATGCCAAAAACATATTGGCTCGATTTACAAAGCTCTTTGCTATTTTATAGGTGTTACTGTTGAACTATATGTGTCAAAAATAGACCAAAACTAGACGTGTACACCACTTTAATACACATTTCATCAAATTTCTTTTATTTCATAATAAAAGGATAAAAATAAAATAAAAACAGAAATTTAATGATATATAAATCTATGATATTCAAAGTATTATGTATAATCTCAAAATTGTTGTTAGGTAAGATCTACAAAAAGGTATTACGATGTGCATTCCTTTTTTTATATTTGTAAGTCATTATCCACACTTGTTGAAAGCAATTAATAATAATTGCACATGCAAATTTAACATGATTATCGTTCGCTAGGTGGAAGCTATGATTTGAATGCATAACTTATATTATTCTACAAGTTCTACATTTCAATAAGCAAAATGTAATTTTCCTTATATTTATTTACACACACATGCACATGCGCGCCCGCATACACAAGAGAATTTTACTTTTCTTAGATATGAGAAAGAATGTAATTCATATGTGAAAAATTTTCGCTGCTTACAAATTAAATAATTTTTTAATTATTTGTATATCTTTATTAATCCTAATCCTTATAACTGCTTTAGTATAATTTCGTTTTTCCTTGTCTAATTCCTGTCTACTTTTCTTCTCTAATAAAACTACAAAAATTTAAAAATAACGATATTTTACTGATTTTACTTTATATATTGAGAAAATTGTTGAGATTGTTAAAATTGTAATTTTATATTATATTATTTTATTATATTATGGAAAATAATAAATTTTATAACTCAACATTAATCGAATAATTTTGCAGAACAACATTAACATTTTAATATAAAAGAAAGGTGCATTTTTGACTGAAGGACACATATTGAATTTTTCGAAAGATTGTGTTGTGGACCAATA
Source organism: Ooceraea biroi (assembly GCF_003672135.1). Lineage (NCBI taxonomy): Eukaryota > Metazoa > Arthropoda > Insecta > Hymenoptera > Formicidae > Ooceraea > Ooceraea biroi. Next base: position 3,339,230 of record NC_039515.1, read on the forward strand.
GTACTCTAATTTACTCTATTAAACATATATAACATACCACAATACCATATATTGTATAGAGTAATAATATTATTATAAAAAGTATTCACACTTTGCTAAGGTGTGAAATAGTACATATTTTACGATACAACTTCGTTGGGAATAAATTGTCTTGGCAATAATCTTGATAAATGTACATGTACAGCTCAAGCGCAATATCGTTAACAACTCGTAAGTCATAATCAACGCAGCGATGTTCGTCGTAAAGATACGTATATAATACCACAATTGACCTTAATCTGCATTCATTTGACCTTGGACTAATTTATCCAAACTCGTCGTAATAAAAGATCTGTCAAATTTGGCTTGAAAAATGGTCGCTTGTATTTTCCTGTTATTGAAATATTAATACAATTAAGAATTACTCTCATGTAATTAGCAAAATATGATTTTCAAAAATTATCCATCTGACTATCTGAAAGTGCAAAATTATGCATTTTCAGATTTGATTATAGATGTAACATACAAATGATGCTTCTTCAACTGCCGATTCTTAGAAAGGCTCCTTGGCCCCTTGGCCTCATTCGTATCGGTGCCTTCGACTGGAATAAATATAAAATCCATTCATTCGGCATTTCGGCAGATTTAGTTCCAGATCGATTTAATTCTTTTCTTTAGACTCATATATCATGAATGAATTAATAATTTCTATAAAACTCAGTATTACGCTTTCTAAAATACCTAACGTAATAATATAGAATGTTAAAACCGAATTGCTTAATTCTGGCCTCCAACATATTTTATCAAAAACTGATTACGTTGAAAAAGTATTTTTTAAACAATTGAAATAGACAGTCATTTGACAAAATTTCACATCTACATCTAAAGATCTGCATCTATAATTCTATATCTAGAGATAGCCGATAAATTGATGTGTATCGGGCGAATTGCCGTAAATTAGCTTTAAATGGCGGGTACGAAAGTTCCTGCGAAAATCCGTGGTTGCAAATCCAAGTCCTAATATCAGTTCTATTTATAATCCCGGCTTTCTATAAGTAACGCGTGTACGTGTTGCGAGAAATATCCACCCACGCTACTCCAGTTACTCCAGTTACTTGAATTGATCCTCAATTCAGAGAGGCCCAAGATTTAATCGTTTCAAGTGCTCGACGGTGAAGCTAATTAATAAGAAAATCTAATTACAACGAGACTAATCTGAATATCATTCCAGCCTTTGGTTTTGTTACTCGTTACAGATTTCGTGAGGCAGGGTTTAAAAGAGGACCACAATGTCAGCAGCTGTAAGAGAGCGGACGACGTCGCACACCAGCAGGAAGATCGTGAGTCATGGTGGTCCTATATCTGGCCAGAGAGACGGAGCAGCCACGGCCAACAGTCTCGAAAACAACTTAGGTATACCTTTAAACGTGCTACCAGAGATGTAACCCTATCCATTTGTTGCTCCTTTTTGCCTTTCTCTTTTCCATTCAGTCAGTCCATTCTCTCTTCCATTTGCAAATTTACATTTGAGAATTCGAAGAAATAAATGATGCACAAATGCTTTTCCGAATATTTAATGATATAATTATTTTAAATTCTTCTGTCTGTCCTCCTCCTCCTCCTCATGACTTATTGATATAATAAAATAAACTTTTTGTAATGTACATTTACATACATTTACAATTTTTTACATTTTATATTTACATTTTAAATTGCAATGCGGATACTTCCTGCGTAGATGAATTATTTCAGTATTTTAATTGATGTTAATAAAGTAGCTGTCTACGTACTAAGACTCGTCTCTGTTCTTTGTTAAAACAGCATGAACGAAGTGTTAAGTCGGTTTGCCTCTTTCAGATGCACTTCTCGAGGATTTGCAGACGAGTGTCTCGAGAAGTGCCACTCCTAGCCGAGATCGTAGAGCACCTTTTCCTCAAATCGAATACCGGACAGCTGCTAACCCCGCCAGAGTGGTGGCCGAAGGCAGGTGAGCAAAAGAAACATCCTCAAATTAAATAATAAACTAAAATTATGTATCTCTGCTTTATATGTATTTCATTCATTCATGCAAAAATCTTCAGTGTAAAATATTCTTTTTAGACCCATATCTCCGACTCGTTCAAGGACGACTACCACGGAAAAATTTGTCAGCAGTGGTCCACTAGGCATGCCAAGTGGTATACCAGGACTGGAACATTTGGACGCAGAGCTACAAGATGTGAGTTTTTAACTTAAGCTGATATTTTGTTGAACCTTTATATTTTTCAGTATTTAACATTTATGTCAAAATAAAATTCAGTCAAAATAAATTACGTGCCGCAAAACTGATAAAAGTTTAAATTAAAATATTAAAGATTTCTGTTATAAAAAATAATTTTATTTTTAACATTTTATTAATTAACATTTATATTTTATTTATAATATTATAGTGATTTTGTTACGTAGTTTTGTTTTACAGCATTTAATATATTTATTAGGCATGAGCTTGATCGAAATATCGCAGAAACAAACATATTAACGCTGTTGCTGCTCATGTTTTATGCATGAGATAATCATGCAGTCTTATAAGACGAGTCTCATACGAAATCACTGCCTACTCGCATTACTCGCACTAATTTATTACGATTAGATCGATATTACGCATAAAAACAGATGACCTAAATGCCTATGTATATCGATGTGGAATTCTGCGTTGAGACGGCTGCTTTCTTGTTGCACTTGTAGGTCCAACCCGGTCAAAGCAAAACGATAGCGTACAAACAGGTGTCGTATCACTACAACAAGGACTTGGACGGCAAACCAGGTGAGAAAATTTACATTTGTATTAAATTATGTAGATTACAAGTATTATATGTAAATATGATATAAATAAGTATATAAATAATACATATGCGCTAACTGCAATCTCACATACTTGCGCTATGCAATTATAGAATATTCTATAGAGCGCAAGATTTTATTGCGGCAATATTTTATATTTTTCTATAGAGCGCAATATTTTATTTTATTGACAGTGGCAAAAATCAAATTGCTTGAATTATTTGAGATAAGTATACCCACTCGATCATATCTTGAAATCGTGATGAAAGTAAACGTGAAGCGATCGTGAAAAATATAAAAACCGGTTGCTCATGTCGCCCCTTATTAGGCGCGATAATATATACCAAATGTGATTTATTGTTTCAGATTCGTGGATTATGTCAGAAAATAAGAACATACCTCTCACAGGCGCACCCTTGATGTGAGTTCCGTTTCATAACACAGATCTTAAAATAACGTCTGTTTCTGAATAGATGCCAACCGACTTACTCAGTTGTATAGCATATATCTATTGGCTACTTCTTAATTAAAACAGAGATTTTGATTCTCTTTAATTTGAAGCTATCTAAAACGTCCTGAAAGAAGTCTATTATAGATAATTCGGAGAATTCATAATTCGATCTATATCATTGCGTATTATTTAGTGAAATTATGCAGTACGTGTTAACATAAATTCACATGTTTGCAGCGAGGACATTCATGAGTCTACCTACGAAGAAAGTAAAATTCCAGCATATGGATATCAAAGTCCAGAACCGACTATTAAGAAAACAGTAGTCAATAAAAAATTAGTGAGTACAAAATTATGCTCTCACAGATAAGTTTTCTGATATTAATTCATTTTTTTGTTAACTGAAACGAATTTACTAATATTATTATTAATATTGTACTTGTCAGACCTACAGCGACAGTCCAACGTCTCTTTCGAAACAAATATCCCCTTCAAGAACTCAGAAAGATGTCAAATATGAGACTAGTGCGTATCTCGATTAATAGAGCATCACGAAATTCTGATTTCGTGTTCAATTTCTTGATACTCGAAATAAGCAACTAATTTTTTTCCTTTTCCAGATTATCGAACCGAGCCACGATCGACTCAAAGTACGCAAGAATACAAAACCATCGAGTACGTACCATCGTCAACCGCGGTACCGATCAATCTTGCACCCGGTCCAAACACAAAGGTGACAACTACGATCAAGACATACACTTACGAATTGCCGGGAGGACCGGAAACATATCTGCCAGGCAGCAAGTCAGGGAGTGTCGTACTGCCTGGCGATCAAACAATCACATACACTTTACCGAGGACTACTGGGACTAGCACCTCTACGGACAAAATGGTCACCTATCAAGTGGAGGATATACCGGGACGTCCTGGTACACCAGGCAGATACACTGGCTCGCCCAGCGATGTCACAGAGAAGTCCACCACCATACACAAGGAGGCAAAGTTCTATCGAGACTATCGAGAGGAACATCATGGAGCATTGCCGTACGGTGGCAGCCAACCGACGCAGCCTTCCTACCGTACTGGCCCGCCAGGAAACATGGAAACCAAGACGACTGTGACTGAGAAGTACTACCAGGTCGATAGTGATCGTCCAGATTATCCCAGTGACACGATATATCAGAATCAACCGCCTACTGTAAGCGAGACGCATACGAGAACCGTTAATCGATTCGAAGAGTACAGATCTGGTAGACCGCCGTCGAGCGGGCGTTATCCTGACAAACCGGACACTCCAACGAGGATTTACAAATTCTCAAATACTACAACGACCATACCGCCGAACAGGAACGTAGACGATCATGAGGTCCTCCTGCCGAAGCCGTTTCCGACTGGAGTTCAAGTGTGCCCCGCTAAGCCGATCACCAACGGCGAGGGACCACCAGCAAAACTCGAGGATCTCATGGCTTCATTCTCCGACTCTGAGGTAAACTGATCAATCTTGCATTATTGTTTAACAATAATTTTATTAGGTGTATTGAAATATAAAATATAAAAATCTTATTTTGTTCACGCAGCGAGAAGTATTGGAGGAGATCGAGAAGAAAGAGCATCGAAAGGGAAAGGAATCATCAAAAAAGAAAGAAGTTGAGTTTTCTCCGCACACACCGCCGCAAGTCAGAAGCAAGAATGTTGCTGGACCGCCAGTTTACTATCCTCCTGGCTCGGCAGAGTTCACCAAGAAAGAAGAGGCCAGCGTAGCTATGTCACAAGCAGGCGTAAGCTATTAAATTGATGACATTTTCGTTATGCAACCAAGTGGCACAATAGTGTTTCGCGCTACATGTAGTCGCGAGCGACGTACAATCAGCAAGGCCAATCATGCATATACGCAAAACAGCTAGTTAAGAGCACTTTAAACTTTCAGATCTCAGTAATGATTAAACTGATTGAGTTCTTAATAGGTTTCATCGCAAGATAAAGTTCTTTTTGTACAAGAAACTGTCTTTAATTTTGCTGTGTATCTTGTAAAGAGAAATATTATGACAAAAGTTAAAAATTAATTACTTTCAGTCTCAAAAAATTGTTCCTTGTCGCAGATTATATTTAAATCTCTTCGATCGATTTTAATTTCCTCTTTCAATTTTTTAATAAAAAATGACTAATTGTTATAGATTATTGTGTATTATTGTTAATATCACATATCGATACATAACTCATATGAGATAACCGCTTATTCTCGTACAAGATAACTCTTTAAATGCACAATCAGGAATAGAACAATCAAAATCTTTCAAAATTGCTTTTTATTATATAATAATCTAAAAAAAATTAGTTTTTATAAAAAGTAGTATGACATGAACGATATCAATGTCGATGTAAGACATATCGATATCGATATTTTTGATCGCTAGATTTCATCGATTTTATTGATTGAATTGTGTTTTAATTATTTTTCAGGGAGGATGGGAAAAAGCTAGCGGAAAATACGAATACGAGGCTTCTAGCAAAAGCAAAACCAAGAGCGGCAAGGGTGGAGCTGTTGTGCCGGTTTGCCTGCCATTGTGTTGTGCATTGCCCTGCGTCATTATGTAACTTATTCTTGCATTAACGTGTCGATGAAACGCAATGTACACTTAATTTATTACAGTATAATAAGAAAAATTCAAATTCCAAACTAAACTCATCATAACACGATCCATCTCATAATGTTCTATCAGATATCGATGTTTCGCCACTAAAAGATGTTGCGCAATGAAATTACACGCTTCATTGAAAGAAACGCAAACTGAGCCTCAAATCGAGTAAAGACTTGAACAATTGAATAATTTTTGAGTTAATCGTAATACTTGATTTGACGAAAAGCATTATTAGTTAATTATTGGTACGTTAGTTTCGATGTAATTGATATTAATTAATCCAAAGCCATGGTTTATAAAAAATTGTAGAAACGTTTATAACGTATTCAAAAGCGATGTTTTATCTATTTTAAGAAATTTTTGGAACTTTGAAGATAAAGTGCGTTAATATATGTAAATAATACGAAGCGAGGCTCAACTAAAATGTAATACATCTTTGCAAGGATGTTTGGTTCGGAGTTCGATTCGTTTAATTTGATAATGCGAAATCTAAGTGTCCAATTTAAGAAATCAAGAAAAACGTTGATGGCTGATGTAATAACATGTGATTTACAGTAAATCATGTTACATATTTCACATTTTATTCTTGCTTGATATGAGATTTGTTCGTTTGCATATTCTGTTCTTTCCTTTTATTTCCTCGAGACTTAAATATACGTTTATCTCAATTCAAATGTAGAAAGTGCAGCTAAAAGGAACAGATATGCATATATGTACTATATTTAATACACGATTAATCCTTTATACAATAATAATCAAATGATTAAAAACAGTCATGCTGTATGTTGTAAAATTAAAATTAATATGCTATTGACACTTTATTTTAATATATTGACGTATATAACATGAACACACATTGAAACTTTATTTTAATTTTATTTCTATTGTAAATGTCTCTCTCTCTCTCTCTCTCTCTCTCTCTCTCTCTCTCTCTCTCTCTTTCCAATGACAACTTAGAGATCTTTTTAGAATGTGCTGCAATATAACATTTGTTACAACTAAATGCATGATTATGAGATATTATAAAATGTTTATACAAAATGTTTGCGATTTATTTTATTATAGTGTGTAAATCCAAGAAATAATAAAGTTAATCGATAGCACCGCGTGTAGTAGAGTAGAATTCTAGTAAATCAATTTGTGAATTTTGAGAGATTAACAAGTATATTTTTATATCTTTGTTTACATGGTCCACTATTACGCAAATGTAGAACGTACAACACACAACATTGGTAACAGGCTATTCAAATTAATGTTAAAAACGTCTGTTATAATCAGTATAATTAACAAATACAAATACACTCAACGTCATTCAAAGAAATATCCTGAATCTCGAATTAATCGTTACATTTAACGTTTTCTGAAAAGCATCTTGTTCAAGAAATAAATAAAGCAAACGAATCATGACATTAAATATTATAATAAATAGGATAAATAATTTAATTATACTATATTACCGTGAATTATGGTGCTATAATAATTTTAATGTATAAGCGATCATGCAAGTGGAAAATATGATTATATTATTTCAAATGGAGATATGCACGTTGCATTGTGAATGCAAATATTACCTGTAATTATACGCAAAAGTTATGTAACGACATATGTTATGTACATATTAACTACGCTAATAACACATTGTATTTTAATAAATTTGCTGACGTTTCTAAACAATGATTTTTCCACTTATACATCTTGTCGATATATGTGTTCTTACGTTAGAAAAAAAACATGTTTTAATAATAATAAATGGCATATACTATAGCTGTGCAGAATATGGTATCCTGAAAAATAATGTATCATTAATAAGAAATAATTCAAGATTAATAAAAAAAAACGAATATATGAATCTATCAATAAAATACCATATTCAGAAATTGTGCGATTAAAATACAATTTATGTTTCTCTTACATTGATGAAACTGTCGTAAGCATACGTATCAGCTTCTGTGTCCCAAATACATCTTGTACCTATTTTTATGCCAGCGCCATGTTGCTGTCCCAAAACCACGTTGACAATATATTTGTATCTTTTAAACTGTAAGTCTGTAAACATGCCAAGGAAAGAATAGCCAAGATGCAATAAATACGTGTTCTTACAATGCAGAGAGGATTTTCAATACACTGATTAATCTAGAATGAAGCTGTGTACACACATGCAAAGAAAATTTTATCAGATATCACCTTTGATTCTTTTTTCAATAGCATCTGCTATATCTTTAGTCCACTGAGCAGCTGCTTGTGCATCGTATGATTTCATGGCAAGTTGATCGAATAACACATCATGTATTATTTCTTTTGCGCTTAAGGGTTTAAACCTGCATTAAGAATGTTTGATTCTAATATTGTTTTAGTTTCAATCTTTCTTAGAGGAGATCAGCTATATCGCTGATTCGTACAATTTCCTTTATAACATGGAATTTATGCACGTATACAAAATAGAATTGCTATGTACGTAATATTTCTGAGAAATAATGGGATTGGTACTACATCATATCAAACATTGTATGTTTAACACTATTTTATTTTATTCTAAATATATCTTCTAGTAAACGTCTTCATGTCATTGATTACAATACAGTAATTGTAATAGAGCATTGAGTGTAGTCAATCAATACATGGATAGATTTTTCTAATTGTCTCAGGAATATTATGATTATTTGATGAAAGCTTTGATTTCACTGAAATTAATGCTCATCGGAACTTAGGAATTCAGAAATAAAAAGTAGCTGTAACAAACTAAATCAAGTAAATAATGGTTGACCACCAAATGGCCATTGCTACTTATCTTCTTGACAAAAAACTTCGCTATAACAACATTTAATTCATCCAAGCAGTAATATACATTCTCAAAATGATACCTAAAGCAAGCTTCTAAAGATCTAACCGTGTATTGATTAATCATACTTGATATGAAGATATTATAAATTTTAATAGATAGAGGAATATTTATTTCTATATATCTTCTAGATTAATATTCAAATAATTGAGAAATTTACTTTTCATGCAAATGTGGACGGATTTGATAAACCGGTTGCTGAGCTGTCGTCTCGACGTCCTTATGTGCCTCCAGATTTGTATTATTCTTTTCTTTTTCCTGCGCTACATTCGTTATTTCCTGTCCTGAGCCGTGTGTCACAGGATGTGGTGTTCGCTTTACCTCAGCCATTTCAGATTAATTACAATCCCATCAAGGCATGCTACGAGAACGTCATCACGAATTGTTTACCAACAAAGCAATTATTGGCGACAATGCCATTGTATATACGCATATACAGGGCTGCGTTCCGATTCCACGCCAGGGTGCTCTCCATCTCTTTTTATCTCATTCTTGTATCTTTCTCACTCCAATATAGCGGGTGTACCTAGGTAAGGAATCGGAACGCAGCCCAGTAGTGCAATTCTATTGGACGATCGCAATATTTCTGAGAGAGCATTAACGAATAGCAACTCTCATATGACCGAATAGTACCTTGTCGGTGCCACCAATCACAGCACTCATTACATTATATCTAGGGACATTGGAATTCACCAAAGCGCCAAATAACTGTTCACAGTCTGTTCGTTCTTGCTAATGCAAGTAAATATTTACGACGATTTAGATATATAATAAAATCTCATTATATACCACCATAGCGTATGTAAGATATTCTATTCATTATTACAATTGTATGAAAAGATATACTATCGGATGATAAAAAAGGAAATAACCAAAAAGAAAATTTTGATCGTATATCGTATTTTCGATCTTATTAAAAATAATTCGAGCATGGGCAAGTGGAAATAATCATCAGGCTGATGTGTCAATGTGATCTCTAAAACCATATCTGCGTATTTCGGGTTTTGATTCACGGTCATATGTCGATCATATGTTATGTCTGCTACCACCACCAGCACTGTCAGCGGTTTATGCAAATACATGTCAACACGCAATCAGAGGTGGTTCTCAGTAGCGCGAATAGTAGTGTGTTAGTAAGTTAATTTTCTCGATTTCGAAAATCACACTAATCAGAAGCAAACGACGCGTTGGTATTGGAACGTCCGTTATCAGAGACAATTGGATGTATGAAATATCGACATTAATCTCCTGATTATGGTTACGGGATTAACGTCGAGAACTTGCTGAAGGCAAGTAAGTGAAAATTTCATACGTAAACACCGAACTCGATGTTAAATTACTTATGCTGTCAGTAAGCTGTTGAATGATATTTCGACTAGAAAGGAATTCTGAGTTCCGAGGGTATCGACGAGAATGAGATAACTAAATTGATAGCGATGTTGGTAGCAATTCAACTTGTGTAAATACAAGATACGGGTGTAATCATGAGTGTATCGTAGCTCGAGTACGGTTCCATGGTTGTATATTCAGTGAGAAAACGAAAAGGTAATTTACTTTTGTAAATTTTTGAAAATAATCTTCAATATATTTAAGAGAATTTTGAATGATTAAATTGAGAGGTTCCGTGTGGTAAAACATATGTGTGTATCCATACACACACACACACACACAGAGCGAGCGAGCAAGCAAACAACGTGCAATGTAAAACGTACAATGTGCAATAAATAAAGTTCTGTAATATGTAAAATATTTAAACTCTAGATGTGTGGAGTATGGCTAATTATTTGTACATGATATGTCATGTGATAAGATCAGTAGCATAAGCAGGAAAGACCTGCTATGACTCATTTTGTGAAATAAGATTGGTATCATGTAAGGTGACATAGAAGGATAACACCGTATGGTTTATTTAAATAGATACCAAAAGAAAGAATAACAAATTGCAGCCATGGGTTCCATCGCTTTAGAGGAGTATGAGTTGATGAAGGATTCAAAGTATCGGGTGTAAGTATAGTATAGCGGGGCAAAATTTATTATAATTTTTGAATATTGACGATAGAGAAAGAAAGAGAGAGAAGCTACTCGAAATCTGTATATAAAATATATTTAGGTCTTGGACTGATCTAAGATATTAATTATGATATATTTATCACATAGATACGTATCCGCTGTTGACAAAGCACTGAAAAGCTTTGAATACACTAGTGAATGGGCAGATCTAATCTCTGCGTTAGGCAAGCTCAATAAGGTGTTACTGAGTCATATGAAGTTTCCTGTCATTCCAAGAAGAATCAAAATATCGAAGAGACTAGCCCAATGCATGCATCCGGCATTACCTTCTGGTGTTCATTTGAAAGCCTTAGAGACGTATGACATTATTTTTAAGTGCATGGGCACTAATAGACTCAGTCATGAACTTTTTATTTATAGTGCAGGTAAGCATATACGTTATGCAAAAGTAAGGAAAACACAAACAATTTTTATATCTCTATGTATTTGTTTGTTGTTCAATCTGATCAGGTCTTTTCCCATTATTGGGTCATGCTGCTATGAATGTGAGACCATCATTATTAACAGTGTACGAGACACACTTCGTGCCACTCGGCGAAAGGTTGAGGCCTGGATTGAGCGGCTTTTTAAGCGGCGTTCTGTTAGGTTTGGAAGATGGATCTGATCATTTCGACAGGTTGGATATCGTACATTATTAAATTAGCATTCGCTTTATAGAGCAATAAAGATTTATACATGTGGATAATGTATAATTAATTCATAAGTAATGTTAAAAATTTATATGTTGTTATTTCACCAGAACCAATTCCTTATTGGAGAAAGTATGCGAAGGTGTGGGTGCGCAACATTTTTATGCATGCCTCTGGGACTGCTTAGCTTCGAATTCCAGTATCCGATTACCTGCTATATCTTTCGTGCTGGCTCACTTTAATAAAAAACTGCTGATGGAGGAACAAAAATACATTATGGGTACTAATATTAAAATCATGGTAAGAGAGAAATTACATCTAAATGTATCAATATATATATATATATATATATATATTCTTAAAGCTTAAAAATTTCGATTTTTAACATTTGAATTCATTAAAGGTTTCAGCGCTGTGTGCTAGTGTACAAGACACTTCAGTACTGGTGCAGAGAAGTGCACTGGATTTTCTATTAATAGGCTTTCCTATACACAACAGTCAATTGACGCATCAAGATATGATATCATTAATTAAAGCTGCTTTGGTTACCATACTGCGCAGAGATATGAGTTTAAACAGGTAAAAAAAATAGTTTTTGTGATGCTTGAACAATTTATATTTTAGATAACAATATTTCTAATTGGAATAATTAAAATGTTGATGCAAATTGTAACAAATATAATATATTCGCGTTTCTGTACAAGTCGAAATACATATATATAGGAACGGTTTATCAATTCTTAGCAACATCGACGTTCATTAGCGAGGGGTTTCAATAAATTTATAAGTAAATTTATAAAGTAAAATGAATATCTTAGATTTATATATACTTTCTGTAATTGTAGACGGCTGTTTGCTTGGTTATTGGGTACTGAAGTAAACACGTCAATTTTAAAGAAAAAGAGTCATGCGACTACTGATTCCAAGGAGGATTCTGTAACATACTTTGATACGTATTCGAAAGAAATGCTAGTCGAAGCGATAAAATATCTGCTTAAAGAAGTGTGTGAAGAAAACTCGCAGGATCTCAGACCGTATAGAATACTCGTTTCATTACTCGATAAAGTGGATATTGGTCCAGTAATTTTGGATGACATTCTGTTTGAAGTATTTAGGTATATCTCCAAACTTATTTAAAATAAAAACATTGATGTTATATTAAATCTGAAATTTCGCTAGTTTTCTCAATATCTAATCGTGTAAATTTTAGGACATTTTATAATGCCTGTAAACAGTCTTTGTCGAGTCACATGTTGAAAGCAAATGAAGTGGTGAAATCTGCGAACTTGCTGTTCTCGACTTTGGAGCCGTCGTACATTTGGACGCACTGTGGTCATCTGTTTGAAAAAGCCTGCAACACGAAGATGCAGACGCAAGATGCAACGGAAGAGATTGTTGTAAGACCGATTGGTAGTGGAATGCCGAATTTAGTGGAAGTATGCATATTGACAGAATTCTTGCTCGAGACCGTGTCATTGGACGCGTTCATAGATACTCCATCCGAACATCTGCCTGGTTTGTTCTATGAAATAACTAGTAAACTTTTGCATCACATTAGTATCCTGTCGTCAATGGAGATTTCAAAAAGTCTCAAATTGTGTGCCAAGATTTTGTCGAAAGTACAACCGGCAGTGATAACGGCTCACCAGCCGGACAAATGCGAAGCGGACGTCAGGACGGACACATCTCTGAATAATATTACGGTTCCTAGTGATAATTCTTTGATTGTGATTCCTTTGGAGAAGAGCCAATCGGACAGTAAATTGAATAAGCCTGACATATCTAGCATTTCCTTCGTGGAGAAAAGTCCGAGCACGAGGAGACGAGCCAATTCTGGCGGTGCCGTGAAAAGAAGCGAGAAGAAATCGAAGAAGAAGGGGAGTAAGAACAAGTTGAGCGATGCCTACACTATACAGGCTGACGGTAGCAACATATCGGTTGTTGTGAGCGAGGACGTGAAATCCTTACCTAGGAATAAGAGTATGGACGACATTAAGGCAAGCTGTGTCGAGAGTTGTGCAGTAAGCCCTTCGCCAAAGAATCAACTGTCTACGCTAAAACGCTTAAACGTCAGTCCAACGGGATCAACGGGATCTTTATACAGGGGACCATCCCCGGCGTTTCAGGCGCAGCACTCCATGTTGGAGAAGTGTCTCCGTCAATACGAAATGTTCTACGTTAAGTTAATTAGCAGTCGGATACTGAGCAAGGAACGAACGGTGCAGGACATGTTCGACCGCCTGATGGTGTCCTGCACGAGGAAGAGTTTTGACGAAAGAATGCGTTCCTTGGAGTATCTGCTGAATTCCAGACTAAATATGGAGGATTCTGGATTCTCCAGTCAGGACACGTCCGAAACCGAGGACACCAAGTGCCTGGATATTTTTCACTTGAATCTAGATATAACGTCGCATCAGGACTGGATCGAGCCCATGAAGATAGCGTCCAGTTTGTTCGTCGAGTTATCCACGTTCCCGAAATACTTTCTGCCTGGTGACAATGTGCTCGTGGAGGAAGAACCCAAGTTCAAGCACGCTCTTCCGGAGTGGTTGATAGTGTTGATAGTCTGCTCCTGCTGGTTACAAAAGCAGCCGGCGTTACAATTAACAAGCATTGCCACGCTGTTAGATTTGATAGCATTGTTAAAAGCGCACAGTGATATCGAAACGCACCCCAAAAGTGGGGAGGGAGTGACAGCGGTGATCATGGTGCCCTTGCTGAAACAATGGCACATGACTTATTTGATGCAGTGCACTAATGTATTTCAGGTATGTTCTGTAATTACAATTTTTATCCTCGGTAATGTAATTAATTAACCAAAAATTTTATTAATTTTATTAAACGATAAATTATTAAAGGTATTGGCACATTCCTTGTGGCATCATTTGGGCGAGCTTCCCGCCCACAAATTCAGGATACGCTGCGTAGAATTATTGCACGAATTGCATCACGCCTTATACAGTTCTTGCAATGCGGTTGAGAATCTAATAGGTTCCGCGCTGACCTGTCAGAATCCTGAAAAGAGAATCGAAGCATTTGGTAGATTCGCTACTTTGTGGCACTTGGGACGAGAGATCGAAATGAATCCGAGATTACGCGGTTGTCTCAAAACTTTTGATCAGTAAGTAGAAAATCTTGAATATTTGTCCAATTATAAAATCTCACAGACTTGATTCTTGTACTTCATTGCGTTGCGCAGGTCCTTGCTAAAAATATTGGACAATCTTCAGCTTGAGGACAATTCACCGTTAAAATTGCAAGCCCAATCGTGGCTGCTACATTCCCTGGTGCGTGGCGACATATCGCGCGTGATAGATCCCTTGTTGACAATACTTTTGGACCCATCCACGTGCCGCATGAGCGTGCTCCATGTGAGCATACAGCACAGCAATACCGTTTTAACGAAGAACGATCCTGTGGAGGAGAAGTCGGAGATTCAAGACGATACCGAAGGCGCTGCGAAAATTTACGCGATTAGTTCAGTCGACGGTAACGTGATATATCACGTGAGCGATAACGTGAACGAAGATAAAAAGTGGAAAAAGGGCCAGAAGAAGAAGCAGGCGATAAATCCAGTGAAAATCAAACGGATTTTTGCCGTGACGACGTTAGCGACTCGTGACAATTGTAATCATTACGTCACCGAGAGGAATCAGTTTATGAAGGAACTCGAGGTGCCACCTAGCATATCCGGCAACAGAAAAATTTCGGTGTTCGTGAATCCTCTCTCGATCAATTGTAACGAGAACTCGAACGATTCCCTGACAGAGGACGACTCGCCGCCGAATACACGCAAGACAAATCTGACAACGGAATTATTGAGAAACGCCACCCGCTTCAAGAAACTCGATTTTGATAAAGGCTCCACTGTCAGCCTGGACGAGAGCCTTTTCGAATCGGCGAACTCCAGTTTAAAAACAAAAGACAAGAACAGCTTCAAGAAGCTGAATGACGACGTAGGCTCCTCCTTGGACTCTATAACGAACAGCTTGGACTCGAGCAGTCCCGAGGTGACTAGCAAACAGTCGAAACAAAAGAAGGAATCGGTTATAATGCCGGGCGGATCTCGGGAAGTGGCAGGCACTATTATGAAGGGCAGATATTACAGCACGAACGAGTTCAGCGCAAATTACGATCACGATATCGGCAGTTTTGAAGCGAGTGCGGAGGTGCCCAGTTGGACGATGGATGACGACGATGGTGACCTGGACGTCAGCACTACTGCGGAGGAGTACTTCAGCAATTCCAGCAGCGCCAGTATAGTTGAGGAGATTTTAAACGAGGTCCTCGATCGTGCGATGCAACTTTGTGATGTCGCTGAACCGCCTAAAACTGCAAGTACTTTAATGTACTGTAATTTACCGAACAATAAGTATCTCGCGTCAAAATACAGTGCGTGCAATGCATAGTCTGCCTAAATAATAAGAATCATGATGAATTTCGATCATTTCAATATTTTTTATCTCTCGCTTTTTTTGGGCAGGATGAAGTTCTCCAGCATAACGCGAAAGCTAAGCGGAATATCGGTCTAGGCGTCCACAATCTTCATTCGCACATGCTGCTCTATTGTGGAGTCTACGACTCGGCTAGAACTCTCTACGCTCTACGTACACTGAGAAACGAGCTGTTAACAAATACGCGGATGTTTTTGTGTTCAGCGGCGACGACTGGCGTGACGAACGCAACAAAAAATACAGTCCTGTTGAATTTACTGGCGCGACACAGGAAAAGCGTCTTCGGAAGGAACTTCCACGGCGATATAGCTAATACGGAATTCGCAGCGGCTTACAGAAGTAGCATGTATTTAGAAGTGCTAATAAGCATATGTTTGTACTTTGCGCGGAGTTACTATCCAAATCTTGGGCAGATGAGACTTACGTACGATGAGATTGCGGGTAATCGTCAGGTATGTAGTGGAACTTATATTCGAAAATACTTTAATAAATAAATTAAAAATTGTGACATTATTATTTACGGAAAAATCAGGTTTTATTTTTTTAATTCAGTAAAACTTACAAAACGTTCATACACAAACAGTTACAAAAACATTTAAATTGAATATTTTGTGAAACTTGCTAATTTAAGTATTACTGAATATTTTTAATTCTGGTAATATAATTGTTAATATAATTTTCAGGTACAACTTGCAAGTGCAGAATTATTAACGCTGATATTTTCCGAGCTAATCCCAATCGTTCGCGACTCTGGGAAGGGTTTTAGTTGCTACATAGTTGACTTATTGACTAAATGTAAAGTGCAAAAAGTCGCTTTGCACTGTCTTGTGTCCAGCGTTATGAGCATGAAGAACGCTCACAAGGAGAACGAGGATGTTTTTACATTTACCGAAGAAATTGTATTATTTAACGACCCGTTCGTTGACAGTGATGTTAACAAATGTAAATATAGAGCGAGTGATCATACAGAAGCTTTCCAGATACAATTACTACGGTAAATATAGATCAAATCCACCGGAAATATTTCGTATTACTCATTCATAATTGATGTGTCCAAGGCATTGACATTACACCCATTTTTAATTACATTCGTATAATTGTACGTGTGCAATCGTGTTAACGAACGATTTGTTCTCTGAAGACTACTGCTAGCATTGATTATGCTGGAACATCAGTGTAACAGCCAGAAGGGAGAAGAGACCAATCCAACAGCATCATCCATACCGAATTCGCCGACACGGACCGTGCCGAATTTAATCGGAAACAGCCTGAAATATATTCCCGGAGCGTCAATTTCGCAGCAACCGATGTTTCTTGCTAGTATCCTTAGTGCATTGCAACTGGTGTGTAATCGTTTGTGCAATCGTTTGCAAACCATATGATTATTGATGTAATGGTTAAAAAACGGAAAGCGACAATTGGCCATCGATTAGATAAGTAACGAGTGTATAATATCTCGCAGGATCATATGAGGCATCTTCATCAACATTGGACGACTCTTGTTACGTCCAGCTTGCCGTTTATGGGATCATCCTTGACGTCCGTAGTAACTTCGGTCATTCATCAGCTGTGCAGCAATATTGAACACCTTGCGTCGTATTATATCAGCGAAGAGCCGGCATTGACAAATAAGTTGCACGATATAAGCACGGTAGAATGTTGTTTGCCTGCGGATTACACAGTAACGCATTTGGAGGCTTTGACGTTTTTGCTGCATTACTGCCTGCTGGATACTTCCCAACAAATTGGATTCTCGTTTAATCAGCCACTAAGTGGCACGATACAAACCGGGATTTCCGGTGCTAATCCCGGCCAGATATTCAACAATCTTATACATGTTTTTATGCCCAGCCCGCTTTCTCCGGTTAGTCATGGTTGAATAAGATTAAGCGCATTTTTACGAAATTTGATAAAAATTATCATATTTCAATTGTATAGATGATAAAAATTTAGCTTTCGTTTTTGTAGGACCTATCAACGGGGAAGGATAAAACTGGTGCGACTGAGTTGCAACAACATGCCAGAAGAACTGCATTAAGCCATCTGCCAAGAATAATAGCATCCTTGTCCGCTTTGTGGCAAGCGGTTCTAGCAATAAAAGACAAGTATGCCTTATATTATTTTATCAGACGTTAGATGTAAGATTAGCACTACTTCCTGCGCGATGCCAACCGATATAGAAGACCAAATGAAAGAGCTAAACGAAAGATATTACATTTTAATTTTATATAAAAGATTGCTAATCGAAACCAGGTGATATTAACATAAACATATGTGCATCTATGTAGTGAACAAGCCAGTTGCGTGGTTGGTAATCCGAGAATAGTCAAGTACCAATTGTTGGAACTTTTATCTCCCATCTCTTTTCATCATGGAGCGAACTTTTTGGCTGCAGTCGCAGTTGCTTGGCATGAAAGACGTCAACCGTCTAGTGTTTCAAAAAAGGTAATTAATGTTGTGCGACTACTTATAATTAAGTCAATGAAGTAGGGGCTAGCCGATGCAATTGATCGGTCGGAAAAAATATTTTCTTTCCTTCCAATTTTTAAAATTGATATTAAAATTCATTTTCATGCAGATACTCCCAGAAGCCTGCCCTAATCAGCAAGTAATGGTCGATTTGGTTAGCGCTATCCGTGTTATGCCGATCGACACCTTGGTGCACACCGTGCATCAGGTAGTAAAAACACCACCGCCGATACACGGAGTCAAGCAAGATTTCTCACTGGAAGTTTCTGTGCTTGAATTACTTTACGTGTACATGCAAAGCAACACGTCGCAGTCGCTTATCGAGTCCTGGGCTTCCTTGCTCACTTTACTGAAGGACGGTCTGTCCTTAACAGCACCGGCTCAATTTCTCTTGTTAGCTATATTGAATGAATACGTGCAAAAGTGTCCACCCATGCAGGAGAAGAAAGATATCAAGGACTTGCAAGATGTATCCGCAAAGGTGATTACGTATGATTGAGTTGTGATCAAGCGGTTGATTCGCGTGTCTTGCATAAAGAGTAACCCGACTTTTCGTTTTTTAATAAATTTCAGCTGATCGAGTCGTGTTCACAAATAGCTGGCGCATGTCTGGAGCAAACGACATGGCTGAGGAGAAACCTGGCTGTCCGGGAAGACGTTTTCGAAGTGGTAGAAGGTTCTTCGGAAGGTAAAGAAGGAAAAAATGGTGCTGGTGCGTAATGTGCATTTCATTTTGTAGATGTATTTAAGGAATCTTTTATATAGTAATCGTGAATTCTCTCTCTTCTTATTACCGCGGTTTATCTTTTTTCGATACGACGCAATTGAGTCGAATGAAAATTGAAAGTAAATATCTCTCGTAAAATAAATTGCAGTTATAAGTGGCAACTTTGTTCCTATAGGAACACCTGGAACTCCACCTAACGCAGCGTATAGCGTTCAAGCACAAGCGGTATTAGCGGAAATACTCGCGCCACTGTTGGACGTTAGCTACGGTTCGCAAGAGAAGGAACGTGTGGTGACGCTGCTGACAAATCTTATGTACAACGTTACACCTTACCTGAAAAATCACACGTAAGTTGATAATTAAGAAACCGGATGCACTCGTACGGTAAAAATGTTATCTGAATAATCTTACTCTATATAATTTTGCAGGATAAAAAATATCGCCTCATTCACTGCTTGTTCTCAGTTATTGGCTTCCTTGTCAGGATACCAATACACGAGAAAAGCATGGCGCAAGGATGTTTTAGATCTACTGTTGGACTCAGCCTTTTTTCAAATGATACCGGCGTGTCTACCGTACTGGAGAACCATAATAGATAATCTAATGACTCATGACAATACTACCTTCAGGGATTTAATGAGTAATGCATATTTTCCGTTACATTGGAACGCGTTTGCGCGCATAATCTGCAGACTAATATGTTGTGATTATTCTGTCAAACAGATCGTGTTTCCATGGCCCAAGGTAGCGGGATCAGCATATTCTCTTCGAAGGAGCAAGAGTATGAACAGAAGGCGCAACTCTTAAAGCGACTGGCATTCGTCATTCTTTGCAGCGAAACGGATCAGTATCACAAGTACATGCCGGAGATACAAGGTGATTATTTACAAAATATTCGTGGAACGTCGTATAGATATTTTTCATATTGATTATACTCTTCGGTTTCAGAACGATTGGCAGACAGTTTACGCTTACCTCAAGTAATTCCATCTATCCAAGCGCAAGTGTTTCTATGCTTTCGTGTGTTGTTATTAAGAATGTCACCGCAACACGCGACGTCTTTATGGCCGGTCATAGTTAGTGAACTGGTTCAAGTTTTTCTGTATATTGAACAGGAATTGAGTACAGATAGCGAAGAATTCAGGTACGTAAATTCTTCCAATCCCCGGTTGCTTTCAAATATTGGAGAAATTTGCTTGTGGGTTGCTGCTGCTGCTTCGTATGTGCATGATACATGTTTAGTTGTAATTTGCGCGATCGGTTCCTTTATTCGAGATACATTATTTTATTTCTATCGTTCGGCATTTTCGTTTTGGATTCTAAATCAATTGTCAAGACAAAAAGAAATACATAATATAAATATTGCTGTAAATGTATAATCTGTGAAAAAAGATTGTGACTGTAACTGTAAAACTACTTATAAAAATATAAAAAGGAATATAGTACTTGATTAGATTCGTGTTTGCAATAATGAATGCATTCATCGAATACATAAATCGAATCGCGGATAATTGCTTTAAGTAACTTTAAAGTATTTTGCAGACATAGTTTTTTTATCAAAACCAATCAAAGAATATATGTGTAATAATTAAAAGTCGTATTTGTAATAATAAATGATTTGATTGATGCTTTTTTATGTAACAATTGTTTTATGACATTTATTTAAAAAAAATAGAAATAAAAGGAAAATGTATGCGAGATTACTTATCGAGAAAATCTTGTATGTGGAAATAGTGAATGTGGAAATTGTTAAGTGGTATATCAGTAGAAAATATTATGTGACATCCCGATTGACGTAGAAACTTGTCTGTATACATGCCTTACTAACATGAATACTACCTAATATTGTATCGTTTTTGCTTCTGTTTCGGTATCCGCAATTTGATGGGGATTTGTGATGCCTCCATAACTTGAATGGTGTTGGGACAGCAGTCGTCAAAGCAGGTAATTTGATGTTCCAATGTGAATATTCGACGTACGTACGTTGCACGCGTACGCATACCGTCGTAATTATAAAGGCAGAGCAAGGAAAGAGGAATGTACATTTCCAATGTATATACACAATTGGGTGCATTAATATGTCCGGTTTATTACTGATCTTTCATAAGCAATAAAAATGTGATATTCATCATTTACTCGCTGCATGTTTCCTAATATGACTGGGGAAAAATAACATCAAACAAAAGCACGTAAATATCATGTAAAACGGTCATACGTGATCCTTACATCTGAAATATATCTTTCGGGATATTTATCGGGATATTCTTTTTTTTGAGATAATGGATCATATTAGCCTACATGTTTCTGTAGAAAATACAAAATAGCGGCTGAAAGCATGTTTCATGCCATTGTTAAATCATTAATATTCAAAAAATTATTTTAAGAATTGGACATTAAATGGCATTCGTAAAAGTGGTGATGGTAGGAAGATGGGGGGTATGCAGGATGCTTTAAAATTATCAACATACTTTTCCAATGAATTCTTTTCTTCTGTGAATTTTACTTAAATTTACATTTTGTTTCTACACAGTTCGCATATTAAACTACTGTCAGCTCTGGATTCATCATGGGCTGTTAACACCAGCAATGGACTTCAGGCGCATGGACATCCTCATTGGTTACAGTTGCAATTAGCTGCCGCGAAGCTACTAGACCTGGCGTTATTGTTGCCCGCGCATAGACTACCGCAGTTTCAGATGTAATTTCTCACAAATTTTCCTTTATATACGCGTTCTTGAAAAAACCCTGCTTACGTCAATGTTTTTTTCAATAGCTGATGTTTTATTGCAATTATTGTTATTATGTTAATGTCCAGGTATAAATGGGCATTCGTCGGAGATGCAGCGGCGGGATGCATGGACAACAATAACTTGTCTTCAGATTTTGTACCGCATATTACGAGAATAGCGAAATTAATGGACAATAAGGTAAATTTATTGAGAAGTTGAGATTTTGAAGAAATTTATGCTTATTAAAACAGAATTTTCATTGATCTTTTTTTTCTTATCTATTATAGTTTCCACCAATAAGTTCATCGGTTAAGAGGAATCCGGGAGAACTTCTGCTAACATCAAATAGCGTTCGTTCTCTGCAAGATCTGCATTATTTTTTCTCGGATCTTAGCCGCGCGATGTGCAATACGCATGTACCAATAAATAACATGCAGTTAGAAACGGTTATTGAGCAAGATTTCCTTGAGAAAATGCCAGCCGTGCTAACAAGATAGTAAAGACGCTTACAGGTAATCAATGAATAAATAATTGTTAAATAAAAAACGTATAAGAAAGGTCATCATTAAAATATCTTATTCTTTCATATATTTATAAAAAGAAGTATGTAAGGTATCTCGAATCTTTCGTACCTAAATATTGTAAGTAAATGCTATATTTTAATCTGATTGTAAATTTCGTATAATGTAGAATGTAGATATCAAAAATACGCTATTTTTGGTTTCTACTATTAAACTCTAGACGCGCGCACACGCGCACACACATTTAAATATTCGGATTGAACACTCGCTTTAAACAAAAAAAAAAGATTTACTCTATACTCGACATAATGTTAATATTGAATGGAATATCATAAAGAAATATAATATAATAAGCTTAAGAGACATATTTGAATATGTCTTGACTGTGTATAAGACTCACATGTGAGACAAAAGTACATATGTATATGTCACAAATTGTTAATTCTTTGTGGACAAGTTCATTATAAATGAAATAAAAAGTTTCTTTTATAGTTATAGAAGAGCAGAGAAGTAAATCTCGAACATGTAAGATATTCAATAGTTTTTGTAACGATTTGATTAATTAAGCTGTTAAATTGTCTCCTTATTCGGTTGTGAATAATTACCAGTGTACATGAATAGCAAGCTAAATTTATGACTTTGACTTGCTAGTGTAAACTTGTATAGAGTCCTGGTTAGTGCATAATATAATATCTCTAAGTTAGTCTTCCCGTTATTTTTTGATGAACACTTATCATGTTTTCGATGGTTTCTATCTCAACTTTTTCAGCCTTACACGTTATAATATTCACATTTATATTATCTCTGAAACTGATAAATTATATATTACATTACGAAATTTTTTTATAGAACAAAATACTTTGAACAAAAATTTTGTTCTATTAAAAAAAAGAATAAAATATTTTGTTAAATGAAAAATAGATTATAAAAATAATAATAATAAAAAATTCAATGAACGTTCTATTTCTAATACGAAATACTATAGTTTGCGATATCCGTTTGGATATTAATTATAGGACGTGAATGTTTATGCGATTTTATTGTGAAATCTTGGAAGAACTAAGACGTATTAAAGTTTTTTAACAATGTGCTTACTATTGTTTTCCTAGTATTATTTGATAGAATACAATTTCCGCACATCTGTTTGCATTTATCACAGTATCCTTCCATTTAAACATATATTTAAAATATCTTTATCAAGACGGTTCACTATGAAACTGTACTTACTTTTTTATACAAAACTAGTTTAAGACGCTGAAAGATCTCACCTCGCACGTCTACCTAAAGAAATCTATGTACGATCTACACATAGCTTTTATTTTATGCACAATTTTTTCCAGTCCAGCATGGACTTTCCAGCCACTTTGTATGTAGTAATTTAAATTTTTCGCCCGGAAGTGTAGATCTACAACTTTAAACACTAATCTGATTTTTTGCAAAGATGGAAAATGATATTTAGTCCAGATTAATCTAGTATTTAAAGTAAATTTCATCTCTAGTATTAACAATTTAAAATTTATAAATGCTCATACGAAAAATATTTATTTTAACAAAAGTTTGTGTACAACTTGAGTCAAATTGAAATTGATATATAAACAAAGTATTTAAAGAATAATAGATAATAAATATTATAATACTATTGTAATAAACTTTCTACTTGGTCCTTGTTAGTCTTCTTATTCTTACTTAGCACTTCTTACTCCTGGAATCTATTTAATTCCTGATTTTCCTATTTTTGAGGTTAAATACTCGTAATTGAAAACTTGACCGCTGAAATTGTTGGTGACTTCCACTAGTGCAGAAAGTTTTTAAAACACATAAATCGGCAAATCTCTCTAATTTAATAATGAAAATTAACAGTGTAGAGGCTATAAACAAATATGAAAGTTGCTTCTACTTCTTTGCGTGGTTATGTGCCATTACTTATTCTGCGTATGAACTTCATTTGTCAAATACTTGTAAGGATATAATGAAATAATGAGAATATAGAAAAAGCTGTTTGTACTCGTAATATGTATTTTATTTTTTTAGATTTTGACGATTATAATGATATATATAATGATTTCGATTTAGGATGGACCTGGATTGGAAAGAAACGAGATATCTCTGATCAGGAGTGGCGTGTATGGCTTGCTTTAGTGAACAGACTGATACCGTGTACCTTAGTACATCATTTTATTAGTCAGTTTATTAAAATTGCTAATAATAATAATAATTGGGTATGAGATTTACACGTACGACATGTCTTCTAATTTTTACGTAAGAAAGAAGTAATCTGAATATTTTTTTAGCTTTTACATTGTTGGTACATATCATCATCCATAGGATTCCTCTATCATTATTTAGGCATATTAGGCGTATTATGTGTAACGCTGCAACCTATTATCATACATAAATTGACATGTACACGCAGCAGAAGAGTAGCATGGTTTATACATGTTTTATACTTATTTGTAATACATATACTAAAAATACCAGATGGCATTTTTCAATCCTGGCTGGGATTTACGGACGAGCAGCACTACATTGTGACACTTTCGATGTGTTGGATACATTTAAGAAGTATTAGTCTCAATATGGATAGCATTGATGACAAGTTCTCTGCTTCGAATAATTTTCTTCAAAAATTGGCATACTGCTTGTATCTGCCCACGTTGTTTTTAGGGCCACTTATTTTGTATCGTGAATTTCAGGAATCCGTATGTATAATTTGTCATGTATATTGAAGAAATCTGGAGAATTTGATAACTAATGAACGTGTTTTGTCCTTCAGATTAATCCTGTCAATAGATCTGGTCGATATTGGAATTATCAAAAACTAAAACCTTTTATATCAAACTTGATTAGATACACATTCTGGCTGTATTTTACCGAATTCTTATTACATTTTATTTATGTGAATGCTATACAATACCATCCACAGGTAATTATTCATATTTATGTAAAACATTATCATACTCTTATTAGAAACATGTTACATTTTTTTATAGGTCGTTCAGAATTTAAATCCTTGGGCCCTCTATGGATTAGGGTACTGCATGGGACAATTCTTTTTGAATAAATATGTAGTAATCTATGGGACTTGTACTAGTTTATGTAACTTGGATGATGTGAAAGCACCTCCACAACCTAAATGTATAGCTAGAATACATTTATATTCCGACATGTGGAAACATTTTGATAGAGGCTTATACAATTTTCTTATAAGGTAAATCTCACTGACATTGCATAATTTTATTTTGTAGATATTTTATTTCTATTATAGCAAACGATGAAAACATTTCTTAATATTTTTTATAGTTTCTCAATTTATCTTCATTAGTTCTTAAGTTTTATTTTTCTTTTTATTCTTTACAGATACATTTACATCCCGGCGCAAAGATCAGATGGATGCTGTGGAAAATTATTCGCATCATTTTTATGTTTTGCATTTATTTTTATATGGCATGGCATACAAATAAATATTTTTATTTGGGCATTGCTTAACTTTATAGGAATAGTATTCGAAAGTATAGGAATGTCAATTGCTAAAAGCAAACAGTATCAAGAAACACAAATAATGCTTTTGTCCTCAAAAAATATTAGAAGATTCCATTGTATGTTGGCAAGCCCTCTTTTAGCACTGTCAGCTGTGTCAAATTTTTATTTCTTTGGAGGGCTAGAAATTGGGAACATTTTTGTACAACGTTTATTACATGGCAAGTATTTAAGTGAATTATCTTCACTGTTTTATGAATACTTCAGCATTTATTATTTGAATGTAAATATAGTAATATTGCTCAAATAGTTTTAAAACTTATTTGATATTAGGAAAAGAACTCTATATATGATAAAACAAAACAAAATTGACATAACAATTTTTATTTACAGAATCCTTCAAAGTTTTATCTTTCTTACTGTTTTTTCTTTATTGCTGTTGTCAAGTTTCTGTTGATGTGAAAAGTTGGGAAGAGCGCCGCAAGATAATGTAGTAACTCCAAAATGGTGTTCATGTTAATATCTTCATAAAAAAGGTTAATTTGTTTTATTAAATTGTTTAAGATATATATATATAAGAATATTGCCGATAAAAATAGTCTGGTAGACTTATTCTTAGTAATTTATTTTTTGTTATTATCATCTACTATACAGTAAATTGTTCGTGCTAAAAAGCAGTACATGTATTTAAGTATTTATTTATATTTGCATACTGTGATAAATGTGTAAGAAAAATAGGATTTTTTTTGGAGAGTCTGGTGAACACATCTGTAAAAAAGTTAACTTGAAATGTCACTTTAAACATAAATATTTTTTATTTCAGCAAATGATTTAAAGCGAAGTGTGTTCTTCGCTCGCTAAACTCTCTGTATCCTCGGTGTCTGAATTAGTTGCAGCTTGTACTCGGGCATACTCGTCGGTATCGATGCTTTTACAAAAATGAATCGCGTATTTCAGTTTTTGTCGTAAGACTGCTTTGCACGAATATCTCGGCATTTTCAGAAGGAAAAAGCAAGTGTAGCTTTCAGGAAGAAACTGGTCCGGTGGGTTGTATTTATCCATTACCTGAGAAGAAATCAAATCAGTCAATATGATAATTGCATCTTGGTAGTTTATTCTTCGAAAAATGGATATAAATTTTCTTACTTGTAAAACAAAGTCTCTGCCTCTAAAATCTGCGATTGTGCGCGGTAAACGTGTTCTACCCCAAACAAAACGAAGGAAAAGCGATCGTTCTTGATTGGAGAATTCGTCCATGACTTCCCAAAACCACTGCACCAACGGTGCAGTAGCTTCAACACCTACGAAAAAATAATTTTTAATAAAAATAAAATGTCTATACTAGACAGTAATAATAGTTATATACAGCAATAAAATGTCTATAATAGACAGTGTAATAGTTATATACAGTAATAAAATGTCTATAATAGACAGTAATAATTATGTATATGAATATAAACATATTTTACATATTTTATATACTATGTATAAAGAATCCTAATTAATTGAACGTAATAAAGAAATGTTAAAATCAATATGCTTTTAAACCGATCTATCCCTATTTTATTTATCATAGTAACAGTGCTCAATGCAACTTGCAATAGAGTATGTACCTTTATATGTCGCGACAGACTTCAATAAATTAAGCGGTATATCTGGACTACCGCAAACCATCGTTTCAAGTTCAGCACCACTAAACAATGCCAATAGGGGCACAGGAACAACCTTCGATAAACCTTCTCGTACAGCTTCTACTTGGGCATCAAATTCGTGCAGTCTATAATCTAGCGCCAATCTTACGTATTCATGTCTATTTTCTGGTGTTATCTTAAGATATCTGAAAATATAAGCAGTAATTCCTTACACATTCTTTTTATCGCACACCTCCTTTTTTTCTTGATTATTTGTAGATTTAAATTTAAAGCTATAAATTTAAGCTGCCAATACCTGTTAGATAGTGCTACATCATGTCCCGCAGCGGATGGTGTGGAAAATGGCATTTCTAATGTTTGAAAGACTTTCTCGTCGGGATCCATATCTCTGATACAAAGTAAGCCAGGAACGTAGTCCCTGTCGACCTCCGTTAGGTCTGCAGGTGTCAGAGATATACCGGTAAGTTGCTTCCAAACTGGCTCGGCTAGATTTAAACTCAGCGGGCTGCCCGTACGTATGGCAATGCCCATCAGGATGCCTAAGAATTTAAACATATTCATATGCAATTGAGAATCGGCCATGGGGTTCAACAAGAAACAGTCTCGGTTTGTGCCATTGTCTTCACGGCCGTTCGGTGTGGGTATGAGCAGTGGCAAGGAACCGTTCTGCAATTCGTCACACATCTCCGCGATGCTCTCGCTGTAACCACCGCCACAATCGTCGACGCTTTCCCCTGAAATGATACAAATGCCAATAATCTTTTATATTCCATTGTACAATTTATTAGAGTCACATAATTAGAATACGTACCAACAAATTTCACTTTCCATACTCTATGAGGTAAAAACAGCACGTCTTGTGTCAGGAGGGACATTTTCGATATCATTTGGCCGAGGACAGACTTGATACCATCCGGTCCAGCTAATCCGCCTTTCGCTCTAGCCCTTTTCACTTGTATCCGGTTCAATTCAATCACGGGACCATGCTGACGATCTCTGACCATCGTTGCTTGAATTACCTTGCGGAATGTCGCTTCCTTTATACTGTACACCAGCATAGGAGCCAGCTTACTCAGTCCGATGTGACCGATGATCGGAAACATGGCCAAGGCAGGACACAGGAGTTCCGCGAAATGATGCAGCAATACCAGTCTATTGCGTAGCACGGAAAATGGTAGTTCTTTAACCAGATCGTATTCCATCGGCGTAGACACTGGCATTTTGCTCTGCGTAGCTTTCGCGGTGCTCCAAGCTAGCGTGTGCGCACTGCCACAAGCAACCCTCGTGATTTTCTTGCCTTGCAACGCATGCACTAGTCTCGGCCTATGAAGCGCACTCGTGCTGCCATCACCGAGTTGACCTTCGTCGTTATCACCCCAAGTGAAGACCTCTCCTTTGTCGGAACACGCGACGCAGTGCAACGAGCCTGTTGCTATTGAAATGATCTTTTTTCCTTGCAACGCTGCCACTTTACGTGGTCTGCGCACGTGATCATCTGTTCCGTGGCCGAGACGATGATAATCGCCTTTTCCCCTGCAGATAAGAAAATAAAGAATGTAAAAAAGAGAGAGAGAGAGAGAGAGAGTTGTTGAAAAGGATAATTTATTAAGAATTAAAGATAATGCTGTAGGTTGTTACGTTACCATGTGTAGACTGCTCCGGATCTCGTTAAAGCGACTGAAAATTGACTGCCGCATTCAACTTTAATTACGCCAAGTCCAGCCAAGGAATCTATCTTCAATGGCACCTTGCATCCGTCACTGCCACCTCTACCTAATTTCCCGTAATCTCCATCGCCCCAACTCCACACGTTATCATCGTCGGTTACGCAGAGCGTTTGCGCATCGCCACTTCCGCAAGCTACATCGATTACTTTGTAATCTTGCAGAACCTCCACTACCTTCGGTCGTAACTGATCATCACTATCACCGTGTCCGAGACGTCCGTAACGTCCTGCAAATAGATATTTACTATACAAGTGTATTTGCACTCATTTTAAAGCTAAATATTTAATATGTACATGATGAATATTAAGTGTAGTCTCGATATTATTTCACTCTTGCACGGAATCACATCTTACCTTTTCCCCATGTGTACAACCAACCAGCACTAGTAATTGCGGCGCTATGATGACCACCACAAGCTATATCTACAATTTCTACGCCGAGTAGATCCTCGATCAATTTCGGCCGATCGTAAGACACCTTATTGCCATGTCCTAACTTGCCATCGTCGCCTTCGCCCCAAGAATACACATGACCTTCCGAGCTCAGGGCGAGACAATGCTTGCCTCCGGAACTAACAGCCACCTTCTTTATGAACACATGCTGTATTGATTCCAATAGTGTTGGTATCATAACAGAATCCGTTCCTCCGATTCCGAGACGACCCGCAGCTCCGTAACCTGCAGTATATCAATCAAATAAGTACCGCATGGAAATCTGTCGTCGATAGAAGTTAATAAACAGCTTTGTTTTACCTGTCGAATAGACTTTTCCATCGGCTGTTACAGCGAACAAAGTCTGTTCACCTCCAGCCAGCTGGATAGGTCTGAGTGCAGATAGACTTTCGCACGGTGCGGGTAGTTTGACTTTCGGACCCTCAAGACCACCTAATTGCCCTCGATGATTGTGACCCCATCCGTAAATTGCACCAGATCCGTCCCACGACAGTGTCCAGTCTTCCGGTCGACGGTTCAGCCATTGCAGCAATTGTTCATCGTGCCCTTGCTTAAATATGCTGTGATTCTCGTGATCCTTCGTATACTCCACGTCCCCGTCCACTGCCATCTCGTTCAGTTGCTTCGTGACCTCGTGGCAAAATGCCTTCGGTAATGGTGTGCGATTGACGAGTGATTTTGCCACTCGTGCGGCAAGGCAATACCTGCGGAACCAGGACCACTTGTGCATCTCGGAACAGAATTGCATTCCGTCCAATTCGAGATCGCACGCGAGTGCTACGAGAACTTTGAAGAAATCGCTGTGCATCAGCTGTTTGCCACCTCTGACCAGCGGATCCTCGTACGTGTACTGTCGTAGAAGTGCTTGAGGTAAGGAGCTGAGTAGAGAAGAAAGCGCCACCTCAGGCTTTATACCTGGTCCATTTGTGTAGACTATCTGCAACTTCCTCAACGCCCACATTCTCTGCTGTGCTGATAGTGTACTCAGCTGACTGCACTGGCCTAAAGCAGTGGCCAAACGAGAAGCGACATTTTTGTCAGAGTTTATCAGGCTGTTATCCATGAGAAGATGTTCAGCCAGAGCTATGGTCGGTTGCGACAAGACTGCTCTGTCGGATCCGAGCTCATACGGTGCCGTTTTCGTCATAATAGGATAGACTGTAAACTTCCAGCCCCAACCGTTGACGGACCCGTCGGAACAGAATCGCCACTTCAGTTCATCTCCTTGGATCTTGATTTCTGGACCCCACTCCGTCCATTCTCTGCCCGATCTAACGGCTACTACTCGGCCACTTCCGTCCATTATTGTGAGCGGATCGTGCCGCTTCTCCGTGGAACATTGCCGGTCAAATTCTATTCGGAGTTCTTCTGCGCCAAGAATCTTCACGTGACCGGTCAATGTGGTATCATCTATATAAGGATGTGGCGTTTCTTGCACCACGGGTTGTGGTGTATTATTGATACTGTTGCTATTCGCTGCAGTGTCTTCCAATTCCGTAACGCATAGTTCCAGAAGCATACTACCGATGAAACTATTTACTTTCCCTAGAGCGATCAAGACCGATGATATCGTCTCTTTTGCCGATGCGCAAACTCTATTAGCTATTGCCAATTTTAATAGATCTACCAAGACTCTGGCATCGTCTTCCGTTAGCGCTGACGTAAACTCATCCAAACCAGACGCTGTAGCACCGTCTTCGCCTACCACCTGTGCATTAGACGTTAAGGTAGCTGCTATGACACTCATTGCACTCGTTGACATTCTCGAAGCGCGCGAGGATAAACTAGCGGAGCTAGACATTGACATGGCTAACATGGCTAATGGATAATCTTCCGACTCGGGAGTCATCTTAGGACTGGTGGCTACGACGTTGACAACCTCGGCAACATTTGCCGGAGCTTCGCCTCCGCCTTGAGCAATGTCACCGACATTTTGATAAACCGCATGCTCGGTGCTCGATGTCATGGCTCCTTCTGACGGTGGGATCATATCCGTTGTCGGCGCTATCACGAGTTTCGTAGACGAGCAACTATTCAAGGTTGAATGACTTTGCAGAGCTGTAACTATTGCAGTTCGTGCTTGCATAATGAGAAGAGCATTAATCACATGTTGCAATGCTTGCTGTTTGGCAACGTTGCTTTCCAGTGAAAGTATTATACTGGCGAGCGAAGGTCTGGCGGTGGCAACATTGTTTGTCGTAGCAACCGTACCGTTTTGTTCCGCTACATTATTCAAACCTAAACATTGCTGGCCCAGCGGATCTCTCGCCGTTGGAAACATAACTGGTTCTTGATTACCACTGCTAGGCTGATCAACTAATACCCAAGCTACACTATGACTTGAACCACAAGACACTCTGTTTACTCTTGCATCCTCTAACTCATGTACTAGCGACGGTTTTCGATTAACGCTCGTTGAGCCATTGCCCTGTTGTCCGTGGTCATTATCACCCCAAGCGTATACTTGTCCTATATCAGTCACAGCGAGGCAATGTAACGCGCCAACGGCTACATGAATAATCTTTTTACCTCGAAGGCCTTCGACTAACGTAGGCTTCCTGACATGATGATCATTACCGTGACCCAATCGGAAGTAGTCTCCTTTTCCCCACGTCCACACTTCGCCATATTTCGTAAGAGCAAGAGAAAACTGCGCACCGCATTCAACTTGCACAACACCTAAACCGTTCAATCGCTCCACCGACATGGGCACGTAACAACCATCACTTCCACCTCGACCGAGTTTTCCAAAGTCACCGTCGCCCCAAGAGTATACACAGCCATCGATGGTCAAGGCCATTGTTTGTGCATCTCTGCTGCCACAGGCTACTTGAACCACTCTCTGTCCAACTAAGGTTTGCACCAGTTTTGGTCTTGTTTGCGTGGCGGTGTCTCCATGACCTAATCTACCGTATTCACCTAAGCCCCAGGTGTACAACTCACCGTTACTCGCTATCGCTGCCGAATGTCCCGATCCGCAGGCGATGTCTCGAATTCTCTTTGATTTCAATGCCTCAATCAGCTTCGGTTTATCCAACGACACGCAATTTCCATGTCCCAGTTTTCCGTCTTCGCCTTCTCCCCACGAGAATACTTTACCATCTTGCGTGAGCGCCAACGCGTGCTTACCACCTGAATGTAC
The DNA here is from genome assembly GCF_003672135.1 of Ooceraea biroi. NCBI lineage: Eukaryota > Metazoa > Arthropoda > Insecta > Hymenoptera > Formicidae > Ooceraea > Ooceraea biroi. The sequence continues at coordinate 3,372,007 of NC_039515.1, forward strand.
CGCCACTTTCTTGATCACAAACTGACTTAGGAAAGGTATAGGTTTCGGTTCACACACGTTGTTATCGTCTCCTAGGCCTAGTCTGCCGTTCGTTCCTTCTCCGCAAGCATACAATTTACCCTCTTGGCTGACGATAAAAAGAGTCTTGCTCCCGCCAGCTATGTGGATCGGCTTCAGTTTTGATAACACTTCGCTATATATTGGTAGCTTGATTTTAGATCCTTTCAAACCGCCCAATTGATCCTTGTCGTTCAAACCCCAAACGTAAACGGCCGATTGCTGAGGTGGCATATCAGTATTGCGTTGTATTGGAATCTGTTCTTGTAAAACTTCCCAATCAGACGCAAGAAAAGAGACCGAAGCCGTCAGCTGATTCTCAAGAATATTGTGACGACCAATTATGCGCAAGCCGTGTATCTTGCAATCTATGCCTCCATTTCGACATTGTTTTATTGCTATCTCGACGCATGGATAATATTCTTTCATATCCTGAAGCAGTGTAACACTGGTGTCCAAGTAACGTATGTTTATTCTTCTTAATTCCACTAAATTGGTGAAAGAATCTCCCACATTAACCGCTATTACGGAAGGCATATAACTACTATCCTGCGAATTGACAATGATCTTCAAGGAATGTATCAGGATCCCAGGTAACATTTCTAGGCGAATCCAATGCTTACCCTGCGAGCCGCAACTTTGCCAATATTTGCCGGATCCGTCTACCAAACGCGTTGCCCAATTCTCTCGTGAGGATACACTGAGGGTTCTGATGCATTTGGACCAATCGTCGATCAGATACGATTCTGATAGATCTTGCCTGTGGTATCTTCCTGGCTTTCCAGCGTAAACAGCTGCTGAGCCAGGTTCTGCGATCCTATTGAAACCATGTCGATGCGATCGCTTGGTGTAGAAACAATTCTCACACAAATTATAATTATCGCAGTATTTGCACCTGAATCTAGGGCCGGAAATTGGTGACAAACAACACGAGTTGCAAATCACGGAATGATGACACGATGGTACTTTCTCCATCTCTGTAATGCAGCCAGTCCAACCGTGCTGTTGCGGAAAATCTACGGATACATTTTTGCCGTTATTAGTTATCGCCGTGACTACCCCGACGCAGTGATGATTTACGGAGCCCCAATTGTATTTTGGTTCAACCACTGACGCTTTGACTCTGACTTTATCGCCGACTTTCAATGCGGGTGGAGGACCCGGTAAGGACGGTGGATAGCCTAGTAATTCTATATGGATAAAACGTACCCAGTAGGTGCCACCTTTGCGTTGCCATGAAACTTGCGCGTTTAAATCGTGCAGATTTTCTGCATCGATTTTGACCACTTGACCGACATCACCGTATTCCACTTCTTCGTAGCTCTTGCAGCATCGTACCAACATGCCTGGAATTACGTTATCACGCACGTAAATCGCGTATTCGTCAACTGACAAGAAATCTGATCGCTTCATGTACAGCGGTGTACCGCCTACAGCAGCAGCACCTTCTTGTCCCGATGGAGAATCGTCCAGATCCTCACTAACTGAATCATCGCTACCGTCAGTCAGTCCTTCCAGGCTGGATAAAGTTTCAGTGTCGCTAAGGGCGTCTGGATTTTCCAGCAACCAGCCTACTACACTTTCAGCTGTTATACTGCTTTGATCAGCGACACTCAGGTGTATGATAGCTAATTCGACGCTCTTCCTATGAAAACCCATCTCGACTATTTGAGCTACAAAAGGGTTCATAGGTGCCGCCGTGGAGCTTCTTTTTGCTACTGCGTTGTTTTTACAATGTCTTTTTTGGCTTGACGTTAACGACACTAACGAGCAATCTGATGTAGGTGTAGTAGGATCCGAAGTCATGCCAGTCCGTTGAATAGGCGTGTGCCTCAACTCGGAAACCAAATACTGGGAAACTGCCAGAGCGGCCTCTTCTAATTCTCTACGCTTAAATATTGGTTTCAATGGCTGCGGTTTAGTAGCGCGTAATAGCATTTCTTGCAAGAGCGTGGAAGCACGCGTTCTCTCATCGTCATTGATGTCACTAGACAAAGGATATTTCAAAATTCTCCGCAATTTTGATTGATAGGCGAGCATTGCCTTTCCAGCGTTCAAGGCCGCGAGTTGCTGCTGCTGGGTTCGTAATATCGAGGCGTTCACCACGCCAGCGATGACCGGCATACCACCAGGTCGTTTATCCACACCGCAAGTAGTACCTAGGAGCAAATTTGCCCAAATAGATATAAGCGAATCCGTTAGTGGCATCCTGTCTAACTGGAACTTCTCGTTAATTCGTTTCACTGTGTGAAATGGAACTACCTTACGTGTGCCGTTGCCATTCCATAATTGTACAACGATCTTCGAGTGCTTGGTAAATTTGCATACTGTTCCCACTTCACTATCGCAATTCACCAAACCCCCTATTCTTATTCGGTTATCCAAACCACCAATGACAATAAGAGTCGCCATAACTGTCCGTTGAATGCACAGGCTATTTTCGCCACCGTTTTCATTCATTTGTATGTGAAATAACGGTCCATCGCTCAGAAGATCCGCCGTTAGAGCCAACTTCGCAGAGAGAAATCGATTTATAGCTTCGTTCCAGCCAGGAAGAGTGTGTAAAAACCTAATTAACCATATTAATTCTTCGGCTACGGTAGAACTGTACGATGCGGTCACGGACATACGGCACTTGTTCGAATGAAGTTCGGAGCCGGAAGTAATATCGCACGCGAGAGCCACTTGACCTAATATCTCGAAGGATTTTTCCAAGAATTGTATCATATCTGTCAGAATCGTCTCCTTTCCCCATGAAGGTAAAACAGCTGACAGCAGTTTCGTGATCATGATCTGCTTCTCAAGGCAGGGTTTATTCTCATCAATGATGATATTCAAAAGAAGATCGAGCCAAGTTTGCGAACTTAAAGACTTGCACAATCTCGTGGACTTCGCGATCGCCCTTAAGAGACTAAAAGTAGCCCAAGTTTCGTGATGCTGTCTCGCCAGTTGAGCATGCATGGTTGATTCACCAGATCTGTTTGCGGTCAACACTATGCCGTGCAGAGTGGAAGTAAGAATTTTGACAGACGTCGCCGGTATTTTATCCGCTTCTATACCACAGGAGAGCAGGATTATCCGCAGCAAAGTTGTCGATGCCGACTTGAGGCAAATAGTTGGATGTAATTCTTCACCGCGGGCACCTGCGTTCTCCATTTTATTCGCGTCGAGCGAAGCATCACTATCGGTTTCATCGGTGTCGTCATCAGGAGGCACCGGTGGATCAGCTAGTTTTAGATCATATTTGCCTTCCTTACCCATGCGGTATGAATTCGTCGCACCGTTATCCCATTGAACTCTTATCCATCCATCTTCACCAAGCTCACCAATAACTCTACCTACGCCAGGTGGTGGACCGTCCTGATCGCCCCATTTCCAATCAGCTCCTCGTACAACTCGAGTACCGATTTTCATCAACGCTGCCAGTTCCATTCCACTAAGTTGCACGGTTGGCGGCTTATTCTTCTGAAGAGTATCTTCGTAGATAGCTATGATTTCCGTTTTAACTTTGGACGCGTTAGCATCTCCACCTTGTTGTCCTTGGCCTTCGCCACCTTCGCAAAAATTCCCCGACGATGGCCCGATTTGTCGTAATAAAGTCAGTATGCTCGACAGTAGACCTGAATTAACTAATAGCCCGATTTCGTTGGCGCATTGATAATTAGTTAACATTCCGAGGATAGTCAGTAAAAATCTTGCTCTCGGTAATTTTCGCAGCCAAGTGTAAGTACCTTGATTCAAGCTGCTCTTGCCACTGACCTTTTGCTTGCTCGGAAGCTCCGCTTGTATAATATACGTTCGTAAAGCTTGTATCGCCCATGAAATTACTTTAGCCTCGGTCAGGATAACTTTGGATTTTTGATAGGGAGTCGTTAGTTGTATATCGTGAAGGCAATGCATAATACCATCACTGAGAGACTTGTTCTCGTAGGTCAAACCGAGCCAGCCATTAAGTAATGCATACCTAACTGATGGCACTAGATAATCTCTTCTCAATAATTCTTCCATTATCGAGATACCTTGCTCCCGTATTCGAGCGCGTTGCATTTGACAGTACATCGCACGACGGAGCGTCTCGACGTCTCCGCTGATGCCGTTATTCACGACGAATTCTATAATGTTCGTCATTAAGCCGTTACAGTCGGTAGTCACGCACTGTGGTTCGCATCGAATTTTCTCAGTGATTTGCATAATTTTATTCTTTATGTCCGATATATCTTCCAGTTTCGCGGAAGAAGAAGAAGAGGCAGCCGCGACGATCAAACCTTCCTTGGAAGAAGACGTCACATCTCCATCTAATTTGTTTTTTGTTTTTGCATTTTGTATAGATGCGTTCAAGATATCCTCCGGCTTGCCGCCTCCGCCAGACGAGTCTTTGTTTTTACGGATATCCGCTATAACAGTGCAAGCGGCTTTTTTGAATCTAGGGACGGTATGAAGTAGCTTCAACTCTTCAAGTCCTTTCACCTCATAACTCGTTGCGGATCTGACCTCATACAAAAGAAATCTGCATCTTTCTTGCGCGGGCGCGCAAACCTCCTTATAACTTCTGTTCTGCTGTTGCCTGATTCGTACCAAGTTCCACTTGGTCTGATAAATCGCTCGCACCATATCCGCCAATTGATTGGTCAATCTTGCGCTATTAACGGTTCTTAATTCCTGGTCCGCTAACGCAAGCGCCTGCTGCCCCAAACCGAGATGTTTTATAATCACAGCCATTAGAACGCGACTAATCTCTTCGACAGGATGATCGCCGCAAAAATCAGTATGGGAAAACAGATTATTAGCCTTGGAGTATCTGTCGACGATCGTTAGAAACGCTCGAACGTGGTTGTCGTCGGTTTTATGCGCTTCCGCTAATGCGTGTATAAACGCGATCGTCCGGTCGTTGCTCTCCTTTTGCTGTTCGTTCTTCGTGTGCACCGGAAGTGGTGGTTCCGTGGGCGAATTAGCAGCGGTCGACGTGTTGCTTCTCGCTTCATCCTTTTCTTCCTCGTACGGATTTGGTGGTTGCAGGACTTGCAAGCCACCGCGCAGGAAATTTGCAGTGAGCCACACGCCGGCTTCCTTTTCGGCTGGTTGAAGCCTCAAACTCTGCCGCATTCGATAAGCGTGCAAGCCCAGTAGAAATCCCAGTGCTCTTTCCGTGTCCAGAAGAGACGAGCAGACGTCGGTCACCTCGATCGTAACTCGCGCGTTCTCATCGGGGTCGGCTTGGCAATAATGGCCCACGAAGCAAGAATCCATCATGCCTCGTGGTGGTGATAGCTGACCATACAGCGCGCTACATTGCGTTACTGTTGAAGTTTCGTCCCGCCCGACAACGTACCTTTGAAGAACCTCATAAGGTGACCAGGAACCTTCGCTTCTGATATCCTGTACATCGTAAATATTGTTATTTACGACTACCCAGAGACCGCCATCGCGATTATGATTCTCCAGGTCCGCCCAGCGTATCAGCGAAGGTTCTTCTTGCATGGACATCTTGTTTCCATGTGGCGGTGCGATGATTCCTGGCCAGGACAAATCGTCTGCTTCGTTCTTCTCCATCGTCGGCGCCAATTTCACGAAATGATCCAGCACATCCAGAATCGGTGCGATCACTTCCATCCAATTCATATCGATCAGCAACATGGGATAATCCACTTGCAACAATATCAGGCATGTTACGAGTTCGGAAAGTAACACGTTAATGATGTCGCCTTTCAAGACGCTGGCGATGGATATGAAATCCTTGACAGAACGACCGCCTATCTCGGCTGCCAATGGTAATATCTCGGTCGCGTGATCGCAAATCTGCGCGATGTACTTCTTCAACAGCGATTCCGCGCCCATCATTTCTTGATCGTGTAGATCCTCCGCGCGTGACTTACGCATAATGCACTCGTACACTTGCGCGATCAGCAATCGCTGAAAACGCAGCAGGAGATTCAAACTCGGCGAATTATCGAATCTTCGCAGATACTCGTTTCGGTCTACTTGCTGCGACGAGACCTGCTGCAGTCTGGATTGCGTGATGCACGTGCCGTTTCTAATTAACTGCTGTATAAGCTGAAGCAACGAGACGGTCGTGATGTTCTTCCCGGAATTAAAGCCATCCTTCATGCCTTGCCTCGTTTCGATCTTCGCTTTGACGACATTCGATGTGCCTACGTCGAGAATATCCTTTTCGTCCGGCATATCAGCTATCTCCGCTTTAATCGCGGCTTTCAACGCCAATTCCAATCCGCCATCTGCCATTAGACTGGATACCAATAAATCAGCCATAAATCGCTGTCCATTGTTATTCGCCGAGCTCGATTGCTCCATATTGTTAGAATTATTTGGCAAGAAGCTGGAAAGTGTCTTCGCACGCTCATTAGCTGTCGGCAACAATATGCTCCAACCTGTTTGCAGAACCGCTTGCGCAGCTTCTTGAATCGTAGCTAAGATTCCCGTCGCGCTCGCCAGATTAACGCAACGTTGCTTCAACGAATTCAACAGCGAACTGTTGGCAGCAAACCCGACGGACTTGGGATCAATGTTGTGCGTCAACATCGTATGTAACTGCAATCGGAACAAATTGAGCGTAGCCACCGCCAAACACTCGCGGTCCTGTGTGGGTGGCCGTATTCCAGGTAGGCCTTCACAGGACTTAACTAGAAGCGTGTCGAGCAATTGGAAAGTCTCCTCGCATATGTCGACTACGAATGCCACTCTGCTAGCTCCGCCCGACCACGCCGACATGCACCAGGCGAAGCTCTGTGTCGGGCCTGATGCCAAACCGATGACAGTCTTCGAGGATAACGTTGGGCATAATGTAGGCTCGGAAACGACGGGACACAACGTGGGATCAATTTGACCGTAGTCATTTCTACCCCATCCATAAACGAACTGATCTTCGGTCAATGCCAATATATGCGTGGCGCCTACACATAGGTCTTTAATCTTCTTGTCCCTCAACGATTCGATAACTTTGGGATATTTAACGTGCTCCTCGCTACCGTGACCTAATCGATACGCGTCACCCTTTCCCCACGTGTACACCTCTCCGTGTGCTGTCAATGCCGCGGAGAACTGACCACCGCAAAATACCTTCACCACGTTGATATCCAGCAGCTTATCGACGATCTTTGGTGTCTTGGAGCCATCGGAATCTCCTCTGCCTAATTTCCCATAACTGCCATCTCCCCACGAGAAAACTATACCGGACGCAGTCACGCACAAGGTCTGTGCATCGCTGTTACCGCAGGCCACGTGTATAACCGTGTGGCCTTTCAGCGTCGTCACTAAAGTTGGAATCATGACATCGTCGAAATTACCGTGACCCAATCTACCGTAATTACCTCTTCCCCAGGTGTATAACTCGCCATTGGCACTTATCGCCGCCGAGTACGTACTGCCGCACGCTATGTACACGATGTTCTTCTCTAGGAGAGCCTCGATCAATTTTGGTTCGTCGTGTGAGACCGTGTCACCATGTCCAAGTCTACCGCCATCTCCGTTGCCGCAAGAGTATACGCAGCCGTCCTGCGTTAACGCCAGATAGTGCTTGCCGTCCGAGTGAGACGCGATCATCGTCACCGATTTATCAGAGAAGCCATAAATTCGTTGCGGATACTGAGTTTCAGACCCATGATACATGGTGTAAACGTTACCGTTCAACGACAGTATCATCAGCGCCCGCTCAGTGCAGCACAGTTGTTTCACGCTCAACTCCGCGATAGCATCACAATAGAAGGGAGCGGATCCATTCCCAAATTTCACGCCACCCCAGGCCAACACTTCCTGAAATGTTTGCCTGGTATTTCTTGGGAATCCGTGCTCAGCGTTGGCGGGTGGTAAGAGAGGCGCAGCTAGTCTACTTAAATTGCACATTATGATGACCGCGGCTTTCCTTAAATCGACGGACACAGCATCATCGTCCGGCAGTCGCAAATATTTAAGTAACACTTCGCACGGTCCCGGCGTAACATTCCCGTCGAGATGCCTGCGCGATTTCGTCGCCGGTATCATGTTCAATCGTCGTAACAGTGGAACCAATGGCGCCGTGCTGCCAGGTGGGGTGACGCGATTGTCTTGATTTTTGTGCTTACCACTGAGATGGAGCAATAAAACCACAGAGTCCAGTAAACTTGAGAGGGTGGCTCTTTGGGCAACCAGTTCTAACAACAAACACAGGGCTATATGCTGATCCGATAACGGCACTGGTCGCCATGATCGTCCAGTGGTTACTTCTCTGAAAGCAAATATTATAGAAAAATTCGTTAAATCACGTCGTTTAATCCAAACACACGTATGTATCAAAATTGGATTATTATAAATTAATAAAAGCGACAGATACCCCGTGACAACTTGTCTCAAAAATTTCGCTGATCTTTCCACAACCTCCAACCAAACTTGAGAAACGTTAGTCTCATCGAAGAGCGTCGCTTCGGGTAACGATTGCAATGCCTCCAACGATTCGGTCAATAATTCGCTGCAGAATTCGACGTCTTCTCCGGATCTCCATGCTCGTCTTAAGTACGCGAAGGAGAAATTGAGGGCCGCGCGTGAACCAACGCGCGCTAATCCTAATGTCGCTTTTTCATTAGGTCGTATCCTGCAATTTGCAAAAATCCAATGAGTGTGTCTGTGAAGATAGATTTTCTCTAAATTTTCTTTCAAACAAAACAAAAGAAGATAACGTACTCTGAAGAGGATCAAGATACAATTGTATATCGATACTCTGCGTATAACGTGCACAAGAAAACAAATCGCTTAGGAAATTTGACCTGTGCTGCATATATAATACGGTTCACAATGTAAATTACTTGTAGCATGTATGCATGTTATTTATATATGTATAGATGTGTTATTATATTATTATATACAACACATCTCGCTACATCGACTGCTTAACGGCAAATTCTCTAGATAATTTAAAGATATATAAAAAGTTTTAAAAAAAAATGAAAATACTTGCTACTTCTACAATACGATTAATTTGATAGCTTATACTCAACGTTTTCTGTAACTTTCCAATAGGCTTTGGTAAATTCGAGATATCCTTGATTTCCTGTGGTTTATGTCGAGATAAAGCGATAAAATATCTCCGGGCGACTATTAAACGTTGTCTTAAGCGTGTCGCCGATAATGTGCTATTTGCAACATCGCAACATAGCTTCCGTTGTTCTTTTATCGATAAATTGATACACTCTTTTAAATCTGTTAATGCTGAAGAAGAATGTGAGCATAAATAACTATATATCACGTAAGGTTATGAAGAAATTTGATAGCACATAAATGCATAACAAATTAGTCATAAAATATCAATAACACTGATAATTTTCAAGTAAGAATATATAATTCACTGCGTGTATTAAGATAATTTGTATCAAGATAAAATCTATTAAAAGAAAATCTTTTAAGTAAGAAAATTTAAGATATCCAAAATAAAATATAAAGTAGACATAAACATAAATTTATTTACATGGTTGGGGTCCCCAAAGCCACGAATCCATTATTCGCCGGGTAGATATAGGCTTTTCAACCATCGCTGTTGTCCTCACAGTTTCCTCCTCATCCAATTTTTGACAAGAAGTACAATTACAACCCTGTTGAGGACCGCAAATTCCATCACAGCAGACACAAGATAATACTCTCATACCACAATAATAATGACCCGAAAAACCTGAAAATACATGAGAAATTAACAAGAAATTTTTAAAACTTCTCATTAATATAATATAATGTGGATTAAAAAATATGATAAAATAAAAAGATTTCTAGATTCCTCTTGCTTTGCATGCACATACCTTTTTTCGCCACCACTCCTGCTGCATTAATTAAACCATCACTAAACGAGCCAACAATCTCACCATCCCGTACCATCTCGTTCCATAACTCAGCCAATCCATCGCGATAAAGAAATCGTTGCAGGTCAGTCTTCAACCACTTGGCATCTAATCTTACTTCTGGTCTAACTGTTATGTTTAACTGACTGTTCATCTTGCTTATATATTATTTAACGTAATTTTCTGATACACAGCCTGATTTCTTAATTTAAGTATGGACGAATAGGTGGATTGTACAGGTTTTAATTCAATTAAAAATAATTGTAATTTGACTTGTTTTTTAAGAAGAATTATTTTCCTTCCTTGCTTCCGTGCAATTGCATGACGATTATTATTAATCTCCCTCTCTCTCTCTCTCTCTCTTTCTTTCTCCGTCAATGGATCAATAAATAGAAAACGTTGCCTCGGGATCGATTAACTCAACTATTCGTAGCATTAAACTTTCAGCTTGACATGACGTCGTGTCAAAAGTAAACGTTCCATTCGCTTGAGTTTCCAAAACTCTCAGATGTGTCTCGCACAGGAAACTTGCTCGGAAGGGTAGGTTAGACAGTTACCGCACTATACGACATTCCTTTCATCTTCCGTCTTCCCACATATCTCGTCTTCTGTCCTTCTGTCCCTATTTGTAAACATTCATCGTTGATACCTTACCGGTGGTAAACAAAATTGAAAAATAATCCGAACGCTGTACATTTGAGTCTCCTTATTTTGACGTGCACGCAGAGCCATGCATCACCACACGCGCGCACGTATACACACGGGTCCGTCCACACGCCGCAGCTCTTTAGCGCGATTAGGCTGTTCGATTATCCACCGATTACAATTACACTAGTGACATCAGCATTCGCGTGACAGTGCAGCAATCGAATACGTGCATAATATGTTCGTTCACCGTTTTACTTCTCGTACGTGTGTGACGACGACACCTGCAAGAAACATGTATATCTGTCTCACCACTTTGCGTGGCGAAAATTGCACGTTTAACATTGCATTATGCTCTGAAGTTCCCGGTTCCCGTGTAGTTCCGTGCTTCCATTCAATTTTACGTACATACGTTCACATACGCATCCGCCGTCGTCGCGTACAGAATCGCGAATCGGTGCACGGCACTGCACACCGCGTGCACGGCATGCGCGTATTGATTACAAACGTCAGACAGCATATATATATATATATATATATGCGTGTATGCATCACATATGTATCGCATTCTGTCTGACAACTGAAGACTAGTGACAATTGATCTTGTCACTAGTCTAGTGAAATTGCTCTGGAGATGGAATAATCCGCATTGCGCATATTCCGCACCATGGAACCGCGCCATTACTTTATAGGTTATGTTTTATTATAGTCTGTATCAGTTTGTATTATACATCAAATGTTATAATATATCTTCATTGTAAATAAAATAAAGATCCGGTGAAACTGCAGTAAGCACCAACAGAGATTACGTTAGAAACATTTAAAGAAACAAAATATGTTTAATAGCATAAAACACTCACTGAGATACAATACGAGTAAATTTGGTGAGAAGTACATTTATCCCGGTATACTTTGTAACATCGTAATACGAAAAACATTGAACGTAATGTAGTTAAAGAGTAGCAATAAAAACTGACAGGTATTTCGTGAATTCGCGGGGACGATCGGTGTCGAGCAGCGTTGACACATAATACGATATATAATTTTAGGTTATCAGGTATTGGCAGCCTTTTCAGCGGAGGCTAAAAGTAACTTAACGCGACCAGAATGCACGCGAAATGCCTATCCGCACACAGCGTGTGGCCAACCAACGCCAGCGACGCATCCTCACTTGCTGAAGCATGGAGAAGTGCTACCAGGTATATCGCTTCAGGAACTCGGAAGAAGACGTTCGAAATTGGTAGAGAGTGTTACGTTGGAAACGCGTGCCAAGAATGTACACAGGCAACAGATCGTCATCATACCAGCTTCGACCACAGTCTACATGTCAGATAAGATACCATACGTCTACCGACAAAATACAGATTTCTTATATTTCTCTGGTTGTCGAGAACCAGACAGTGTCCTGGTACTCGTGTGCAGGGAAAACCAGTCCTCGTTCACCTTGTTCATGAGGCCAAGGGATGAGCATTCGGAATTATGGGACGGTCCGAGAACTAGCATTGAAACAGCAATTAAAATGTTTGGCGTAGATCATGCTCTGCCAGTTACAGAATTCGAACAATTTCTGGCCTCGCTCATACAGGAAGACAAGAGAAGCATCGTGTGGTACGATCATGTTGACGCTATTCAACCGATATTGCACAGAAAGCTCTGTCAACTGATTAAATTGACAGACAACCAGATGTTTGCCTCTCCCAAGATGTTATTTCATCAAATTCGCTTGATCAAGAGCACATGCGAGATTGAGCTGATGCGCCAGAGTTGCCAAATAGCTTCCGATGCGATCGCCAAGACGATCCAGTGCTCAAGACCAGAGATGAGCGAGCATCAGCTGTTCGCTACTGTAGATTATGAGTGTCGTATGCGCGGAGCTGAGCACTTGGCATACCCGCCTGTCGTAGCAGGCGGCGGAAATGCAAATGTGATACATTACATTAGTAACAATCAAATTATTCAGAGCGGCGATTTGGTCCTGATGGATGCAGGTTTGTACAGAAGGACAATCTTCACCATCGTATGTGATATTTAAAATTTTATGAAGTTGTTTCTAAATTTCCACTCGTTTGCAGGCTGCGAATATCATGGTTACTCATCCGACATAACGCGAACGTGGCCGATTAACGGTAAATTCACGCCGGAGCAAAGAGTACTTTATGAAATTGTACTTGACGTACAGAAACATTTAATAGAGAGCTTGAAGGAGATGCCGTCATTAGACGAGGCATTCCATTACATGTGCTCCCTTCTGGGGAAGAGATTGCAAGAAATCGGCTTGATACCGAAAAATATTGACGACGACAAGTTAGTAGCGGCTGCGTATGAATATTGCCCGCACCACGTCAGTCATTATCTAGGAATGGATGTGCACGACACGGGAAAAATATCTCGAGGTATCAAGATACAACCTGGAATGATAATAACGATAGAACCTGGTACGATTCTCAACGCTGTATACATATGCATACGTTTAAAGAGTTTAATTTTATTCGTTAAATTACGTCCTTGTTATTAGGTGTGTACGTGAGCCCAAAAAATCCTTTCGCACCATCGCATTATCACGGCTTAGGTATCCGTATAGAAGACGATATTCTAGTAACGGAGAACGGTGCAGAAATTCTGACAAAAAGCTGCCCGAAGGAAGTAGCGGATATCGAGGATTTAGCCAGTCAAAATAAAAAATGTTGATAGTGATGATTCGGATATATGTTAGCATTATTTTCGGCAATCTCAAAGCTACCGATGTCAGTCCGCGATGGAGAACCGGCCAATCTTGGTGATCTCTTGAACATAACATGAATTTATTCCGCATATTGTCATTGGCAAGTGCGCTCTTCATAAAAACGCGGACATCGTTCACGGTATTAGCGTACTCTAATCCACTGAGATTATAAAACCTCCGGGGCTCGGATGTATTTGTGGGTAGCAAAGTTTTGCACTGGGAAAGGAACGTCAAATGTGATATACATATATACAATGAAGCTTTGTATGCTGCGTTTTTTATTTACATGTATATAAAAAAATATGAATACATGTATGTTAAAGTCACATCTGTTAATTGTGCATGTGAGCAAGTGTTTTTTTGAGCGCGATAGTGATCTTTCTTCCTTTTATAGTTTTACATACTTGTGTATACGAGAACAAATTTTTCATATTTTTCCAAAATTTAGTGTTCACCTATTCGCAAAATATGCAATCGTAGGTAAAGCTAGAAAAGCTATCAGCTTTGTGCATATCAATGTACACATCTATATATACATATAAAAGTGATCTTCAATACGTTACGCACGTTTCTTTGCATCATTTTCAACAAAAAGTATATTTTAAATTGAATAGCGGTTGCACGCTTACTCGAAGATTTGTTCAAGCGGAAACAGGTGAACGTTACATACTTGGAACCAATAAAGTATTATCAGAATCAATAACAATAGACTATATATGAAAAGAGCTAACGTAATCATTGGAAATGGCAATTTAATGTGAACCTGCAAGGTGCTGTCAAGCTGCCAGCTTGAACGGACGGACGCTACTACAGCTTTCGCAGTTTGACGTCGGCTCGCTTCAAGCTTACGAAGTTGGACAGCTGCTTAGCTCGCAAACGAGCCCAGACCAGGTGATTGTGCATCGCATGGATCTGCGCCGCGGCGAGCGCAGCACCTTCTGGATGCACGACTGTCGTACAACCAAGTCCTGCAGACACATTTATTCAAAGTTTTAGCCTTCACCAGAGACAATCCAATTATCGAGCATAATTTATACTTATAATACCTGACGGGACATCAAGCGACGACCATACGCTTCGTTCAATATTGTCCGATCTCAAAGGTGGAGAATTTATGACAGGCAAGACGGTATTGCCGGAGAGTACTGGACCCAAACCATTGCTGCGACCGGCCACTGCTATCAGCACCACCTAAGGCAAGAAAACAAGAAAAAAAGACTCACGATAAGCGGAAAGTAAATGATTTTTTTACGGCTATCGTTTTTATCGTACCGAGTTTTACGATTAAAATGTATGTACGAGATGCAAACCGCATCAGCGAATCAGTGTGAGTCTCGATACGGATACTGTTTGCTAATGTATTTGGTGGACCCGGAGTCGTGGCTAATATCGTCATGAAAGATATCACGTCAAATTGCACAATCCCAGCTGTTATCGAGTTACGTTATGCAATTGTGTCATTTAATTATTTAAATTGTATATTTATGCATGTACTATTATCCCGATTATTCAACACGTGATCATCAAGTGGAAAATTTTGTGGAGATAACTTGTTGACAGTAAGTCTTCTTAATCGAGAGCTGCAATGCTCGAAACATATTTATAATCTTTTTAACTTGAAATATTTCGAAATATTTATGTTAAAGAGAAATCTTTCTTTCGTCTTTGTCAAAGAATCTATAGATGAAAATTAATATTCGACGAATCTGTAATATCCTCTATTTAAGATTGCAAATTATAGAGAAAGATAAAATCTTGAGAAACGTACGTTTTCTCCACTGCCTTCGTACTCGGCAAGAATGTTCAGGGTGTCCTCGGTACCCTTATGAGCGCTGCAGACTCGGAGTTGTGCTTTCAGACCTAGTGCGGTAGCATGTTTCGCGATCTCTTGGCAATGGGCCTCATCGGATGGTGAACCCATAAGGATAACGACCGATGGAGTAGGCGCTTGAGTGACATAGTCCAGCTGTTCCTCCACCCATTGAAAGTTGCATTTTACTGTCTCCAGGTTCTGTTGCGTCACGTTGGACAGATCTCTGTACACCTGAAAGCGAATGTAACAAATGGATGAAGTCGCCAACAACGTAATGTAATAGAAACACATAAAATACGCCTTACCTGCTTGTCCTTCATCAATTTCTTGTCGCCGCAAGGCCAGAGCCTCCAAGAATCGCTGTCGATGATATCAGCAACCAGGATCTCGCCGTCCGCGTCCACGCCAAATTCTATCTTCATGTCTATCAGAGCGCAGTTGCGTACGGCCCAAGCTTTCTCGAGGATCTCGAAGACGAGGAGAGTGGTGCGTTTCATGATGTCCACTTCGTCTTTCGTTATTTTTATGCCGCTCAGGTGGAATCCCGCGGAAATGATCTGCTGATCGGACCACTGCGGATCGTGATTCGCGTCATCTTTATAGAACGTCTCCTGTAGCGGTGGATTGAACCTGTAGCCCTCTGGGACACCTGGAAAATCGATTCCACGTGAATATATCGAGTGTTCTGACACTCCTTTAGCTTTCTTTAGACTCGTAGACCAAGAGGACACGTTTGAACCTACCTGGATGTCGTTTTAGGAAACTACCAGTTGCCTGTCTTCGGGTGACCCATTCAATTGGTACCATCTCACATTTCTTCGCTATGAAGGCTTTTGGACCTGCGGGTTTAATGAAAGCTGTCTTCACGCCAGCTTGATTCAACAATCCGAAGACCTTGTTGTTGGTTGACGTGCTGATCGTCGCCTTTCCTTCCAATGCGTGAGACTTTGCACCGTCGCCGGCGGTAATACGATCCTTACTTTCCAGCAAGCATAATGTGGGATAATTCGCAAGTTCGTAAACCTTCTTGGTCTTCCCCTCAATGATAAGTTTTCCAAGTTTGTAATCTGAAAACAATGAAGAAAATGCATAATAATAGTAAGGTATTATATTATCGCAATGCCTCCTCCTCGTCAACCACTTGTTGCTTTAGCGAAGAGATGTTTACTACGTCTCACTCTTTCTCATCAAATTATCTTAAACTTTGCAATTAAGATACAATTGTTATATGATTCATGTCAGGATTTTATTATTATTATTATTCTTTTAGGACAATTCCAGGATTCTTTATCGCTATTTATATATTACACATTTTTCGAACTTACCAGCCATGTTGATGCCACTCAAACGCCTACTATTCGAATGCCTACTATTCGAATGGCTGCAAACGACTTGATCACGGCGTATACATCTCCTCAGCGGTCCCCACTACGATTCTCATCACTGATTCACGATTGGCCCCAAGCCTACAGCCTCTCGCTGCGACATATGAGATTAGAAATGAAAACTCGTACGAATTCTGTACATTGCGTACATCGAAGTAAATCAATTTTTTATTTCAATATTCGCATCTGACAAACAATTTTGCAAGAAGAATTATTTGTGCAGTTTTGAAAGTTACACGGCATAAAAACGAGTGATTAATAATGAAATCTAAGGTCCCCTGGAATAAGTTCTTGCGCGACGAAACATATTAATTGCAAGTTTGTAATTACGCGACGCGCGGTATCGTCTCTTACGATTCATGAAAACGCGTCTTACTGGGACATCATTTAATTTACATGATTTTAAAGTGTCCAAGAGATAGACACAATTTTTTGATGAGTAATTTTTCAGTAATTTCCCCATATCGCGTTACAAACTCGTACGCGAACCTCGATAACGGAGCTTTCGTTTCTCCGATCGGTTTTCTTTATTTTCAGAACTTTACGAAATTCCGATAACGCTCGTGATTATGGCGTGGATATCGGCTCCCAGCGACGATGCCTATACCATTCCCGCGTTATCGCTCGCCTGCGTAAAAGAAACTAATTGCAATAATCAATCTCGTAAATACCGTGACGTAAATGACATTTAGTAATCTGCGCGCGGTTTACACAATTCTCATATTTATCGCAGCAAAACTGCGAAAAACGAAGATCTTCGAAAAGACTAGTCGAGATATCTATCGTCCTTCGCTATATCGCGTGTCTTCCCGATGCAGGAACCGCATAGAAAGCTCTTCTTTTCGTCGCTCTCAGGAGAAACCGTCGCGATTCTTTTTATCATTTTTCTCGATTTTTTTTTCTTTGTGCTCCGGGAAGGAATGAGAGATAATAGACATCAATCATACGGGACCGGCCGTCCGAGCCCCTCCGAGGACCGAACGGCGATCGCTGATTGGCTGGTGGCGCCGTTCGCGCCATTCGCGCTTTGGAACGCGTTGCCGCAGCGTGTCTTTCACGGCAGACGTTCCCGTGGCACGACGACGAGTACAGCACGCTTCTCGGCACGCGCTTGACGCACACACATATACATACACACATACACGTGGAATACGTGTTACACTTCCCGCTGCCGATTTCTTCCGGGTCCGTTTTTCCAGGTGAGGTGCGCGCGAGATATCGCGTACGTATCGCGTGTGTTTCTTTGAAATTTTCAATTGCGCGTCGCGCGCACGCTCCGTGGCACGCTACGTGCGAGCATCACGTGCGACGCGAGGCGCGGTTTTTGACGTGAGGTACCTCACTCGGAATTTTTGAGATCCGAGTTGAGGTCCATTTAGAAAACATTCGTTCCACGTGGAGACAACGTGAGCATGGGTTGTCATCGAACGAGCCCGTTGAGCAATTTTTGCTTGATGTCGCTTGATGTCGCTGATTTAATGGCGCAATGAAATCTCGAACACGCGGAAGGAACGTTACCTTGCGAACAAAGTAGTCTATCATGCAGCTTTCCTGGTTTCACTCGCGACGTTAAAACTTCTCGATGAAAATATATAAAACTTATTTTCTCAATTCGGACAATTTCTTTGCGATCTCATCCAATTCAGAACGAATCAGGGTCACTCGCGAGGTCAATTACGAGTTCAACAGGAGCGAGACGTTGTTGGGTCGAGATGACTTTTAGATGACAACGGTGACTTAGAAAGTTTTACGATCACGCGTTGACAAAGTTGTGCACGAAATTTGACAATTTCTCGAAGAGACTCGGGCGATAAAAGTGCGACACATCGAAGGACGTGAAATGTAACGTTTAGCGTAGTCTTCCTGTCTGAAGCGTCGCGTCCAATTACGCTAGTGCACTTTACTCTACAGGTGGTTATTAGGTCCTTGAAAGAAAACGTGAAACGTTCAATTCATCCTCGGTTTTGAAAGCCGCGTGATTGACACCGCATAATTAATTCTCAGAATAAATCTGTTTTCTGATATTATTGTTGATATAAGTTGAAAAAGGGACACTAACAAATAGTATTTTATAAATAAAGTAATGCTGCGCGTGTGATAATTACGCAGCAGTATTAATTTTCTCGGTGATCCGCTTTTAACGTGAGGATTTCCGTAAGACTGTTATCTGTTAAATTGCATTCCACGATGTGGTGTTAAATAAGAAGTTCTTGATCATTTTTGGTTAGTCACAGGTGAGTGACAGGGGAAGAAGACCGTCATATTTCTGTACCTTTGCTATTAAAATCCACTTTTATTACGAAACAATCTCCCGCGGCATTTTCTCATGAATAATTCATAGATTATAATTACACGTTTTTTTCTTGTGACATTGAGTTTTTTCGGCTTGGTGGTTTGTCAGAGGTACACACATGTGAAGCAAGGTAATGGGATATAGCATTACATGTGCATTTATAGTATGTGTAATTTATAGTATCGGGCTGGAAAAACCAACTTGTTGCAGAGAAATATTATTTCATGATCTCTCAAGTGACATGAAAAGATTAGCTCGCTGTAAACACACTAACTGCTCTATATTCTGGTACTCATGTGATGTCAACACGAAGTAAGATGATGAAATCAGTTGCGAAACACAGATTGAGCAAACATGATGAGAAAACATAGTTGTAACATTGAATAAACGTACGATATGTCAATTCTATCAGTCGATTGGGGGTCAATAGTTTATAAGGGCAATGCAGATAATATGAGAGAAATTGTAAAAGAATCTATTAAACATATAATGATGAGAGATAACTAATGCGTATCTAATGCATGTGTCCAATCTGTTTTAGATCTTTAGTTTCTCAATGTAATACATCGAATTTTTCGCAGAGTTTGTAAGATAAGGAATAACTTTAATCTGCATGATATTGATTATCGAAAATTTTCCATCCATATATATATATATATAAGAAGCATTGAAATAATAATAATCAAATTAAATTTTGATGGTAAAATATTTCACGATCATTATTTTATCTTTCTGCAATTATCTCTCATCTCAATTCAGTTATTATCTTTTTTAATTATATATATTTTAATTTTATATATATATTCTTTATTACTAAATTAATATTTTGTCTATGTATTGATTTTATCTTTTTACATCTTCTCAAATCTTAGAAAACTATTGTTCAGTTATTGAAATTAATTTGAAGAAAGGAACAAAAGAAAAAAAAACATTTATTGTTAAATTTATTTATTATACAGATCATATACATACAATGGAGACACCTCAGGAGCACAAAGATGCTGAACATTGTACTCGAGTGATGTCTCGTCTCTCTATGGAGGAATCAGAATGTACGAGGCCGCGAAGTAAGGGTGAAACCAGAGGCCAGAGATCTACTGGTCTCACACACGAGTGCGGTGTTTTCGGATGTATCGCTGCTGGTGACTGGCCATCGCACATCGACGTTGCTCAAGTTATTTGTCTAGGTGAATAAACAAATCACAGATGAATAAATATAGAATCGAGATAGAGAAACTATTTGTTGAAGATATCAGTAATTTAAAACACAGCGGAAAATATCTTGGCTGTTTGCGATCGTTAGGTTTAGTGGCGTTGCAACACCGAGGTCAAGAGAGCGCGGGCATCGTTACCAGCGAGGGGGTCTGCTCGAAGTCGTTCCACGTTCACAAGGGTATGGGAATGATCAATAATATCTTCAACGATGAAAACATGAGGAAGCTCAAAGGAAACCTTGGAATCGGCCATACGAGATACAGCACAAGCGCGGCCAGCGAGGAAGTCAACTGCCAACCGTTTGTGGTGCACACCGCACACGGTGCACTGGCAGTTGCTCATAATGGGGAACTAGTGAACACGGAATCGCTCAGAAAAATGGTAGAGCAAAATTCACGTTCTCACGTGACTGCCTTCTCTTGATTACCCTATCAAATTGTTCACCAATGATTTTGTTGACTGAGACAATTTAATGCAATCACTTTAATCTCACGCATAGGTATTAGGCCGAGGCGTTGGCCTGTCAACGCACTCGGATTCGGAACTCATAACACAAGCGCTCTGTTTGAATCCCCCGGAGGGCGAAGTCAATGGGCCGGACTGGCCCGCGCGTATCAAACACCTCATGCAGCTGGCGCCTTTATCGTATTCCCTGGTTATCATGCAGAGGGATAAGATTTACGGTGTACGTGATCCTTACGGAAATCGTCCTCTTTGTTTAGGAAAGATCGTGCCGGTTGGCAATCTAGGTGCGCACTCTTCTCTCGTTTGACTCGACATTTTTTTTACCTTAATGCGAATAAAACAAAGAAATTTAAATCGTAGCCAGCAACGAGTCCGACGATGACGACGACGAGGCTGAAGGCTGGGTCATTTCGTCCGAGTCCTGCGGATTTTTGAGCATCGGCGCGAGGTACGTTCGCGAGGTGTTTCCCGGCGAGATCGTGGAACTGACTCGGGAGGGCATCAAGACTATCGACATAGTAGAAAGGCCTAATAAGAGGCCGCAGGCGTTTTGCATCTTTGAGTACGTCTACTTCGCTAGAAGCGACAGTATCTTCGAGGGTAAGTATACATAAGAACGATATAATGCATAAGAAATTAGCGATAGTTGAGAGATACTTAGAAGCGCGTTCATTTGCATCACAGGTCAGATGGTGTATTCCGTTCGGATGCAATGTGGACGAGTTTTGGCAATAGAATCCCCGGTAGAGGCCGATATCGTAAGCTCTGTACCTGAGTCTGGGACCGCAGCGGCGCACGGCTACGCCAGACAAGTGAGTAATCAACAAATCGGCGACAAATTTACGTGCAAGCACAGGGTCACGTGGTCTAACGGAAGCTTCTCTCATGTTGCAGTCTAAGATACCTTTCGCCGAAGTGCTATGCAAGAATCGATACGTGGGTAGAACATTTATTCAGCCTAGCACGCGACTCAGGCAGCTCGGAGTAGCCAAGAAGTTCGGAGCTTTGTCGGAGAACGTGAAAGGGAAGAAGATTGTTTTGATCGACGATTCTATCGTCAGGGGCAATACGATTGGCCCGATCATCAAGCTGCTGCGTGACGCGGGTGCCAAGGAAGTAAGTCCTCCGCGCTCGCCTTGACTCGTCGCGCGTTTCTGCTCACTTCCGCCTACCGTTTACAGGTGCACGTTAGAATAGCGTCGCCACCGCTCAAGTACCCGTGTTACATGGGGATCAATATTCCAACGAGGGAGGAACTCATCGCAAACAAGCTTGACAATGTGAAACTGGCGAAACATGTGGGGGCGGACAGTTTAACGTACCTTTCGGTGGAGGGGCTCGTCGAGGCGGTCAGGTATCGCATGGACAATCGCGAGAGTAGTTATGTCGGACATTGCACTGCCTGTCTGACGGGGGAGTATCCGGACGAGCTTCCCGGCGACCTCGATTGGTGAGAACCAATGCGCAGAGGGCGCAATTTTTATTCTAGAAACGGAACGGAAAAATCGTGTTAATTCGTGAAGGAGCATTTCACGAAATATAAGAATAAAAAGCTAGACTACTAATGGAGGATGAATATCAGTGTACCTGACTATCATGTGGTACCCATGTAAATGAATAAATAGATTTAAATCGATCGAATTCGCATGCAATTGGCTCGATCCTTGATTGATAACAAATTTAATATATGAAATAGCTATAAGATTGATCTTAAGTCCTTTGTAAGAAGCAAATTGTAATTGATTCAACTCAGTATTTTATAATTACATACAATTTCGTACGAGATGCATATAATGTAAAATGAAAAATAAAAGATCTTATTTCTTCATTCAATTTAGGCAAGACGTTCATAATCTTTTCTGTAGTCGTACCATGACAATTGTTTTTACTTAGAAAATAAATTTATTAAAGTTAAAAGCTTTCCAACACGTATTAAAAATGCTTACTCTATCAAACAAATAAATTCCTAATCACATGTTTGCTGGGTTTTCTGTAGCTTTTTGTGCTACGGAAGGAACTTCCTCGTCGGACTCTGAATCTGTCGCAATGCCTTTGGATTTCTTTTCCTCCCTAATTTTCTGTTTCTCCAAGTATAAACGTAACTCTTCCATTCTATCATCATGCATCTTGTTCCAAAACTGGAGGGCTACAAAAATTAAAAAATTGATTCCTAATTTAGCAGTGCAGTTACTAGAAGAAGCGAAGAAGTTCATTTCATACCGTCTTCTTGATACTTTGGTGGTACTCCAGCTTGTGATAGTGCATCAATATTTGGCGCACAACCATCCTGTTCGGAATTACCAAAAATCTCGGCTTTTGGTTTTGTAAAAACTCTCTGCATCTTCAATATCTTCCTCGTTTTGGCAAAGTATTTCAGCGTCGGTATTTTATCGAAGACCGGGTCATCCACGTGCGGATTGTCATCCTTCTCGAAGAACATGCATGTGCCCATGACATCCTCGTAGGTGCCTTCGTAAAACTGAAAGTATGAAAGTAAATGAAACAGTTAAAAATCAGGTCCACGCATTTTGCTTATTAAATGTCACGATGAAGCAGCATACTCGTCCATTGATCTGCATTATAGGATGCTCCGTATCAATTCCAATCATATCTAACTGAAGCTCTTCATTACTGAACGCATTGCTGCCCATAAGTCCCTCGAATTCCACATACACGAGCATCTCTTCATCTTCACTCTTTTCATCATCGGATTGCATCTTTATCTGACGTTCTCCTCTTTTTATGAATTTTTTATTTTAAATTAATTATAATGCTGTCAATCGTTAAATTACATTTGTAAGCTCACGGGATGCCAAATTACGCTTTTTAAAAAATTATTGCGTTATAACACCATAGAATTGTGTACATGTAGTAGAGCAACTCCCTCGATTTATGTTGATCAAAATACGACGAATGCGATCGTAAAATACCACATCTCGGAGAACGAGCCATCGGAACACGTGCGCACTGGGAGAAGCTCAGCCAATCAGAGCGCGGTACGAGCTTACCGAAGGAAAACCGAGGATGCGGTTGGGTGCGAGCTATAGCGTGAACATAGTCGCGCGTGGTGACGTGTTCGTCTTGTAACACGTGGATAATGCACGCATGACACGTATTGCGCGCCGCGCCACCAGCTCGCGTTCGGGTCGTTCCGTAAATACGTTCGCTTGTCACGTTGCAGCTGCGAGTGATGAGTTGTCTGTCGTGCGTACGATAACGCGTCTCGATCCGTAGTCTTCTGCGTCTTCCTGAGAATTAGAACGAGTGCCAATCGAGGTATTTAATACGTCTCGACGGTCAGCGGAGAACTTACTGCGCTCCACGGAACGGAAGACGTTCGTAATCTTCTGTGACGAAAACGTCAACAGCAATCAAGAGCCATGGTGAGTATCGTCTCTCTATTTATGAATAATGCACAATATTGCAAAAAAAGAGAATAATATTTATTATTTTTGCTTCTTTCTTAAAAAAAGCCTGCCGCACCCAGTGCTACCACCGTGGGGTCGATCGGACGGTCGCCCAGCAAAGCAATCGCGCCGAGAACAGGTGGCAGTGGCACTGTCAGGCAAAGGAAAACGACTGTAGCCACTTCAACCAGGAGCAGGAACACGGGCACAAACTCCGGTGGCATGTGGAGGTTCTACACCGATGATTCTCCCGGTATCAAAGTGTAGGTAGAAGTTTGTCAGATTTCCCAGATCGTACCATATGTGTGCGATCAAATCACACGTGCAGATAGTTACGTATAATAAATAATGTTTATTTAATGTTACATATAATAAATAATGTGTATTAAATGTTAAAATCGATCTGTTGCAGAGGTCCCGTGCCAGTACTCGTCATGTCCCTCTTATTCATTGCATCGGTGTTCATGCTTCATATCTGGGGCAAGTACACGCGAAACTAAGGTCGAACGCTATCCATCAAGGTAGGATAGGAAAAAGCAAAAGGCAATGGACGATAATTTAGTACAGTTTTTGACGTGTACTATACGTTGAGGATATGTAGATAATTGAAGGAACAGGTGCAAGAGATTCATTGCTACGTTATCATCATTGTTATACGATCAGGATATATTGAAAGTGTGCAACTACAAACTTGTAAGGGGTGGAGGAGTGCTTTTTTTAAATAACTCCATTAATTATACTTATATACATATATGTATGGAATGTGTGAAAGTATTTAGTTCGCATTTGTAATACAAAACAAATCTTACAGATAATATAACGCGATATATATATTCAAATAAATATAATTTATTTTTACCCTGATATATGCTTGTACTCCGAGTGATATTACAAATCGATATATCGAGAAATATATCTATTACCCATTCGACATTTTGCGTTTTTAAAATAGGATGCGAAAATATTACGATTACGCTAAATAAAATTCTTCCCTTCAAGGGGAAAAGTAATAAAATCTGTTCGTTGGTTAATTTCAGTAATGTTAGACATGGTCATCAAAATTACTCATGAAATCGTGTTTATTTTCTTTAATTTGAGTATATTTTTAAAAAATCTATGAATATGTAAACTCATGTTTTCGTATCAATGATCGCGAGAAGTTTTGCGTCATATTTTCTTCGCAGGGCATTTTCGGCGAGGCGCCGGCGCGGCGCATATAATATTGATTCCTTGTTCCTGACTCGGCGGACCGAGTTGTATTACGACACTTCCGAAATCATTTAAACGACCATTCCATCCTGACCGCAATAAACAGACATAATCGTGCTTGTGAAACATATGTATCGTTGAATTACAGTCAAATAAGTGAAATCGCAAGCGAGCGTATTGAACATAGGCAGAAACAAGTAGAATACAAAATAGAAAGAGGGGAGGTAGTGCGTGGGAGACAGAAAAAGGATACGAAAAGAGGGAGAGAGAAAGAAAAAACAATATATTGAATTAATGTAGTGCACTTTGATTTATTTTGAATTTTTTAATAATTAAGACATTATCTTCATCAAAATTCGTTAATAATGAAACCGAGTACAAAGCGCGCGCGTTACGGTTCATCTGAGCCGTTCGATTCGAGCGTTCCTGGACAACGTCAGAAGATAATTCTCCGGACCGTACTTCGAGGAACGAAGGACCCGTCGGAAGAGCGTATGCGCGGCGGAGGCGTCGCGCATTGCGCCGGCGGGCGAGAAGGGGAGGGGCAAAAAGAGGGACGACCTCGCGGGGGGCGATTTCGCCGCCGCTCCGTTGAGAACGAAGGGGCGGGGGCGACGCATCTCGCGCATCGCCGTTGCTTTGCTTGCACGCGCGGGCGCGCGCAAGGGTAAAGGAGGGGGAGGAGGAGGGAGAAGGGTTCGGATCGCCAAACCGCCGCGGCGGACTTACACGTGATCGTCGCGATCGTGCGGGAGTACGCGCCCGTTTTTAGCCACGGCGACGTCGGTCTTCCGGTGATCGCTTGCTGCGGAGCCGAGCCGAGCCGAGCAAAGCAAGCGGAGCAAGGGGGGCGGGGCGGGACGCGCGCCACCGCTGAAGAAAAACCACCCGTGAGATGCGGTTCTCCTCGCGAGAGGTAACTTTCCGCGCGTTTTCCGCGAGTCGTCCGCTCGCACGACGAGTCGCCTCGACTCCGTCGTCGCTGCTCGCCGTCGCTTCGCTGACACACGAGACGGATGTTTCGTTTCTTGCTTTTCTTCCCTTTCACGGCTCCTTTCAGCTCGCATGTTTGGTAATGTTCAGTTTCAATACCTGGCAAATCTGGAATACATCGTGATAGGTGGAACACCATAGTTTATGGAAATCTCATGGACGGTTCCTGTCGAACTTTGAAAGTATGAGTAATTAGATACGCCTAAGTTTTCATAGTGGCTCATTTTCTTATGAATGAAGTAAGCAATAGTAGGAGCAACACTGATAACGCCATATTCAGGACAGTGTATTTGGTATAGTTTTATTTTACATGTGTTGTTGTTAGTGCAGCATTTATGTCGTATATATCAAATTATTTTCAGCGAAATTATTATATTATTGTTTGATAGTATAAAGAATAAATATATATCATTACTAAAGATAAAGTTATCTACGTTAATATAATATATAAAAACATGCTAGATCGTTTTATAAGTTGCATGTGAAGCGCTCTGAAGTTATCTAAAAATTGGAGATAAGAATGACTAGAATTACTTCTCTATGTTGTGGATTTTTTAATAATTTAATTAATTTCATTTTTTAATTTATTAATTTTTTAATAAATTTCTAAATACAAAAGAATTGAATCCGATATCGTCGAGTGATCGTACGTTTTTCATTATACATGTTACAAATATTTTAGCAGCGAATGAAAATTCTTATTCACCCTAGTTGTCAATCAGCGCTCCTGTTTAATAGATTTTCGGCACATCTTCAGTGCATCGTACCTTCCGCATTGCGGAAAGCGTGGCTATATACTAACGTGCCAGATAATACGCAACGATTTGCTCGAAACGTACGACAATATCGTAACAACAATCTGAGCAACTGATAATTATCTGATCGCAACCCCCCTGATATTTCACACGTATACATATCACAAAAAAATTAATTAAAAGATTAATCAAAGTAACCACAGACGTGCGCGCGCGCAAAACGATCGCAAGGATTGAGCCTTCGTCGTTAAGCCTGCGATACACAGGAAAAAGTAACGTGCGCAGACACAACGTGTAACACAAGTAACAATGTATGTATGCGCGTACACGTACGAGAGACGAGCGTGCGATATGAAGCGAACCGAACAGAATTGGCGTCCGTTGATTTTGATAGAGACGGTAAACGGCGTTTCAGGATCCGAGATAACTTGTCCCGTGGCGAACTGACGCGTGTCGCGTGGAGGAGCACGGTATGGCGGTTGACATCTTGGACGAGGATCACCTCGCCGTGAGCGCGATCGTGACCGTCGGCATGCAGCTGATCTTCTTCGCGATCGCGGCCACCTTCCAGATGGACAAGCTCACCGACTTTGCCGGCGGCACCAACTTCATCATCCTCGCCCTCCTCACTTTCTTTCTCGGTCAAGTGGGCAAGGTACTCTGACACTATAACTGGCGCCTCTCCTCGTGCTCCCCGTGCACGCGAAACGCTTGTGCACACGCACGTATAGAGATACGGTAGATAATATCTTACAGACGTTGCCGTGTCAGAGCGATGAAAGCAGGAGAATTTAATAATAATAATTTATTTTAATATTTTTCAAGTAGTTATTACATTTATTATTAATATATTTAGCTTAATGAATTACTTTACTAATTTTTTTAAATTAATTTTAATAATAAAAAAGAGAAAAATAATAACGACATTCGTATCTTTTGTCCGCGTAGACGTACGACAGTCGTCAAGTTATGGTGACCATATTTGTGTGCTTATGGGGCGTACGACTCTCCGGATACCTCTTGTACCGAATTATCAAAATAGGCCGCGACAAGAGATTCGACGATCGGCGCAGCAACGTCATCCGTTTCGCCGTCTTCTGGACATTTCAGGTGAGATGATCTTTGTGGTGTAACACTGTCACTTTGTGCAGTTACTTGCGAGAGTTTTGAATTATTGTTTTTTAACGAAGGGCGAAATATTATCGTAACGAGCGCTCATATATAATTTGCAGGCTGTGTGGGTGTACGTTGTCAGTCTACCTGTGATAATAATCAATTCTCCACGCCACAAAATACCGCCCGCTCCGAAAACGATGACGACCCTCGACAGTGCGGGCACCGGTCTCTTCTTGATTGGCTTGCTAGCCGAGACTTACGCCGATCTCCAAAAGTTCGCTTTTAAGCAGGATCCAGTGAACAATGGAAAATGGTGTAACGACGGTGAGAAAATTGTTTTTAACATGCAAATTATAACATACATGTTTTTGCAACATTTTTTTAAACTAATCACTCTTGCACTTCCCTCTCATGAAAATTTATATTTTGCATTTACATTTACGCACTTTAATTATTATTATTACATCAACCCTAACTCGACTATCTTCTTGACAACGTTAATAGAATAAAAAGGGGAGATTTTCATTTAGATTAAGTGGAAACAATTATACGCGCATGAATTTACACGCCTCCACACGTATTATAATATTATCGCTCACTTGCAAATAAGACTCATTGCGAAATATCACGAACTTTAGCCTTTATTTAGTACAGCTGTTCTAGTTAATTAGTCAAGTCAACAGCAATTAATATTATTTCTACGAGAGACAGTAGTTATCGCTTAAAAAATTCAATTTGTTTCCAGGACTCTGGCGGCTGTCCCGTCATCCGAACTATTTCGGCGAGATCGTTGTCTGGTGGGGAATTTTCATAATATCTTTAAACGTGATCGAGGGAGCGGAGTGGGTGGCTATCGCCTCTCCAATATTCACGACGCTCATTATTCTATTCCTGTCGGGGATGCCGTTATTGGAAAAGGCATCCGACGAGAGATATCGGGAGTGAGTACATCATGATGCCGTAACAATGCATGTAACATTAAATGCTCGATGGTGTGTAACGTGCGCGTTCTACGAACGCTATTTTTCCAGCAACGCCGAGTACCGCTACTACAAGCAATCCACGTCGCCGCTGATACCGATACCGCCGTCTATCTACGTGGAGGTGCCGCGCTTCCTCAAGTTCATCCTGTGCTGTGAGTTTCCCTTGTACGACTCCCTGGACGTGAAACCGCGAGCGGCCGTCACCGAGTCGACGTCCATTAGTCTGGCCGCGTCCACGTAGCTGTAGCCACACGCCGGACGAACGAATTCCGAGTCCGGCGTGCAGTCGACGGCCGCAGCAACGACCAGTACAGCCTTCTGAACGCCTCCTTACCTCTCAATCGCGCGAATGCCCCACGTTGATTAATTCGCAAATATTCAATTTCAACTCAACCGATGCGATTTCCTCTTTAAAAACGCGATGTCGGCATCACGAGAGATCCAGTTCTCGATCGAGCAAGTTTTCTGGCACGTGGGCGTGATTTGAAGCGAGTTCTTCCTCAAGGTGGGAAAAGGCTTAAAAAAGTATTATTATTTTTGTAATTAAAAATGTATATTCTTCCTGGCATTAAGCACAACTATATATCGGCGGCTTTTTGTATAGGATCGATTAATGAACGAAAAAAAAGAAAATTATTTTTATAGCGATATTGTATGGAAGTACCAATGTAAAAAAGTAAGTTTGTTGACCAATTCGAGCATTGTTTCTATACAATGAGTCATTGATAGCGATTTAATTAGCGATTAGACGGCAATTCTATTTCTATACGTATTTAAATGTTTTTTTTCTTTCATCTACGAAATCGAATGGGAGAGATGAATATATAATCTGAATATCTAAGATAACGTTCAGATTTAAAAAAAAATTCGTGTTAAAGTGTTACTATATAACTTGATGGTCAACCGCTGCACGCGTTTTAAATTGCATGAACAAACGATACGCTATATTATCGTACAAATAGTTTCTGATGAAATAATTTAGGCGATTATTCTCCATGTTTGTTGTTAAATAAGAGAAAGAACGTGTACCTTAAATATTGCAGAAACTAAATTTAAATATTCAAATACCGTACCGTTGGCTCGTTCTTAATGTTAATTTCTAAAAGACGATCTGCAGTAGTTAGCGTTTGATACTGCGGATTTGTCAAAGTAAAGTAATTGGCAGGTACGTAAACAGACATTGTAGAAAAAAAAGGAAGTGTACACAGTATTTTCATTCTTGCAGTGAGTTACGGAATAAGCAATATCGTCGCGGAGAACTTGTGGCATAAAATTGTCATTCACATGTGTTGTAATCGGTTCCGTTAGTACACGTAGAAAGCTTACGAAGAAATTTTAGAAGCAAGAGAAATGTGATGCGTCTCGTTTTCCTTTCGATAGATTGGCTCATTGGTCAAATCATTGATACCCATGATAGACACAGGATCATAGGACAATTAAGAGACAAGGTATTTCAGTTTAGCTGTGTTAAAATAATAGCAAACGAAATCAAATCGCAGTACATGATAGTGCCGCAATATAACGTTGATTGCAGATACGCATGCGAAAATCGAGAAACTACCGTCTTATTAGTGTTCTGTTACTATTTAGAGCCAAATTCTTCGACGTTCGTTAACTTTAATCGTATAATTAGTTGTCTTTTAGGTATAAAGTGTCAACTAGTTGACATGACTTTCCTGTAAAAATTCTAAACAACGGATTTGCCCGACTATTGTCGTTACGACTCTTGTCATTGGAATTTCAATTATATTATTGGATTGTAGCAATATTAAACATATCTCTGTGCCGAATAAACATCCTTAGGATATCCGAGAAAAAAAAAGAAAAATGTCATCATGAAGAAAATCTATAAATTGTAGTGATAATGGAAGTTATTGTTAAACGCATGGAAATGTAAAACGGATACCTTATGGATTGATGAGAAAGGAATGTTACTTTCAAACAGCACACTGTTGTGTGAATTTTCAAAGTTGGATAATAAATGACGATTGAATTCTTCACTTATATCGATGATATAAATTTCCCTGTGGAACAAGGTAAAAGCAGATTGGACAATATGAATGCGCAATAAATCTGAACGAATTTCGTAAAGTTCACTTTATATTTATAAACACATTTTATTTGTTCGTATGTATATCATTAATAAATGGTGATATAATAATGACAATGAAATGTATAGCGCCGAGCATAAAACGAGCAGTCATATTATAATAATTATTATATAATATTCCCCTCTTTCTCTCTCTTTTATAATAATCTTACTGTATTGGGTGGGCCTACCTACTGTGCTTGCAACTTTTTATGGTCTTGTCCAAATGTTTTCCTTTCTGTCCTCCTCTAATTTATATTATTTATCTGTACGTAATAATAATCCATAATAATATATATGTAACCACAGGTGAAAACATATGCGCCGTCCTATAAGTATAAACAGCATCATTCGCTAATATCTTTTTTTCAATTTTTCATTTTCTTTATGTGATCATAATCGTTATTAATAATAATGTAGTAAGCTACTTAAATGTAATATATCTTCGTGTCTTCGTGGAATACATGTTTCAGCTGCCGTAGAAAAACCCGGCCAGCTGGCTACGCAGTTCGTAGAAAAACCTCAATTCCCGTTATTACATCAAATGTCGATTTTCGATGCGTGAAAGACACTTTGTATTACGCAGGGTAATTTTTCCTTAACACGTCCGAAAAATCGTATCAATGAAAAAACTCACGCGGGGCAGCACAGCGTTTTCGAGTACCAAAGGGAAAAAAGGAGATCAGAACGTGTTGTTACCTGTGCCTCTTCGCTAAAGAAAAGGAGAAAACTTAGAGAACATAGATAGAGTTTACTCGGGGACGGGGGGACAGTGGGGGAGGTCGGGGGAGGGGTGGAAGGGGGAGACGAAATATTACGACTTCGCTATTACACGAATGGCATCTTCCTCGCATGTCTAAGTCCGACTGCAATTCGCGTCTACGTAATACATATATCTATAATATACAAATAATAGCGATACAATGTGTGCCGTCCATCGCCGGTTATCGCGGTTCTATTACCCACTTGTCTAAAACATTCGTCATAAAAAAGATTAGAGATTCGTTTGAAACGTCGCGTCGTTCGTACAAAATACAGGAACGAGTTAAAGTAAAATCGATTGCGCGCACGCGCGTGCTGCTGCTGCTGATGATGATGATGCTGCTGCTGCTGCTGAGAAACGCAAACGGAATCGCGGCCGCGCGGAACGGTAGATCCAACTGCTTCCCCGCACGGCCCCGTCCACTCCATTTGCATTCTACATTAGGCTGTCTGAGGACATCCGTTGCTGCTGGGCTGGTCAATTGGCGTGACTCGACTTCCGATATACATTGTTAAAAAGAACACGAGAGAAGTTAATTCAGTCAATCGATGACACTTGTTGCCGCGTGGACATCGGAGATTCCGCTCTTACTATCGTTATTACGGTTAGCATTAACATTATTATTGTTATCGTTCTTATTAATATTATCGTTATTAACATTAATGTCATATTATAATATTATTAACATTATCGTAGTTAATAATGAAAGTATCGGGTCGCGTCGATGAACCAACCGCCCACGAGATGCAACGGCGCTTCCTCAGATGATTTCCATAGACAATCTCTTAATGATACATCATAAAATCTCATATTTATTTATATATATATTATGCTACAAAATCTTTTAAAAACTTCATCCAACGCGTGAGCGTGAGTGAAAGTAAAACGCGCGATACACGTACATGAACGTAAAAAAAGGGGAAAAAAGGAGATAATAAAACGCCAACTAAATCGAAGAAAAAAAAATTGCGTTACGTTGCGCGCGAGGCGCAAGGTAACTTTGCACAGCAAGGATCGTCGAGAGAAGCGAAGTAGGACGCTCTCGTCGCCCGGAAGGCGGAGATTGGTATGTTGTCGCGCGACCCTACCTTCGCTTCTTCTTCTTCTTCTCTTCTTCTTCTTCTTCCGTAACTACTTGTATCTTATAGCATACGCTATATTGCATTTGGCCACTGTCGATAAAGACCCCAGCTGCGTCAGACTATTGCAGTTCGTATATTGCAATCCCTACGTTTCTAATGACTTATGAGATAGCCCCGTTTTCGTTTGTCCTTAGCAGAGCGTAAAAAGGGCGTGGGTTAGAGAATAGTCGCTCCAGTTGTGTGTATGTGTGTGTGGTATGTGTTCCGAGTGTGTAAATGTGAAGTAACGCGTGACGCGTATTGAACGTATATAAACGAAGTATTAACATTATACATGAGTCTATTAATATCTATACGTATAAGTAGAGAGCTCTAGTCCTCAATTTCATCTCTCTTTTTTCTCTCTCTCTCTCTTCTTTTTTCATACGTTCCCTCTCTCTCTCCCTCCCTCCCCCCCCTCTCTTCCTTTTTCTCTCGCACAATCTTTCACTTCCGGCAACTCCCTTCCTTCGTCATCATGCTGCACGCGCTCTCTGCACCATCCTCGTTTCTACATTCATACAACCATGCACACACATACGCACACTCTTGTTCATGATCGACTGTCCCTCTCTCTCTCTCTCTCTCTTTCTATTTATCTTTATTCATTCGCCAGCACACCTTCGCGATTCTTCGCCTTTAAATCCTTGAAACGGCTTATTACTTTCCTCTACAACAAGACCGCTTATTTGCCATCCTTCTCTTTTTCTTTGTTCTCGTCAACCTCCTTGTCCTTCTCGACTTCCTTTTCCTCTTTGTCCGCCTTCTCCTTGTCACCCTCCTTCTCTTCCTTAGACTCTTTGGACTCCTTCGCCTCCTCCTTGCCCTCCTTCTCCTCCTGCTTCTCGGGCTTCGGCAGATGCGTGTTCATGTCCAGGCTGGAGCAGATTTCGTCCCAATCCGGGAAGCATCGTTCCTTGACGCGCGAGCAATGGCCGACCAAGTTGGGACAGTTCTCCACCATGTAATCTCGCAGGCTGTAGGGCGTGTCTTTGTCGATGTACAAGATTTGAGCGAGATGCGCGAACGCGACCACGTCCATCTGCACAAACCCAACAATCACCGCCGAGACGGATCCAGTTATACAAATGTTATTCAAGTTGCAAACAATAATTTATTTAATATCCATCTTTTGTGTTGGAATAAAATTGGAGATTAAAATAATCAATGCCGCGAAACCTCACAAATTATTTTTGTAAAAATGATATTTGCGGAAACGACTTGTACAATGTCCCAAAAAAGGTACAAAGTCAAAACCAAATAAAAAAAAGAACAAAATCTGAATAATTTCTAATTAAAATTTTATAACTATGAGATCATTCAAATCAGCAACTGCTACTTGTTTCGTCTGGTATTCAGCACTTGTACAGTATCTGTGAACAAAGCCCTTTCGCTACAGTACTCAGCGAGTCCTGTCTTGCTACAGGTGGCTCTGGCTCACCGATATTATCCTCGATATCAGATTACGAGTAGCTGAAGCTACACTTTATGTAAGAAGCAGGATACACATCAGCACGTACCACCACCGTGGTGCCACATGCCTTTCGATCGCGACGAGCGAATGTGTCAGCGGATTAACAACACTTACGGTAGTTGGCTCGTCCCCGAAGAAGAACGGCTTGTCAGCAAGCGTGTCCGAGAGCACCTGGAGATCGGTGCAGCCAAACTGGGACACCTCCTCCGGACTATGTACGCCCATTCCCTGAGCCTTCACTTTCCTCGCACCCTGTAAGCAATCCAACTACCATCTCACTACAAATGGTCACGATGTTTTGTTCTGCACTCGCGTTTCACTTGCCTCAATACTATCTCAGCTACCACATTCATAGACATCTATGGCCACAAGCACTCCAAGCGAATACTATGAATGATTCTGGGGATAGCATGAAGCGACATGACGTGATGACGTGTAAGTAGCGGAAACTTGGCCGAAAATCTAAATGTTTCAGAATCATATTCTACGATTCACGAGAATATGATTCTCCATTTGAGATCATTCATACGTAAATAAATTATTATACGGTTTTAACAAATTTGCGTTTCACAATCAGATTTTATATTCCATATTATTAATATATATATTATAGATGAAAACATTACAACGACCAGGAAACAAAAGACAAAACAGTTCAACTAGTAGTTGTTGATTAGATTGACCATTAAAAATTTTAAATCATTTGAACACTGAGAGAAATAGAAATATGTGCAACGATTAGAAAACTGCAATTAGTACTCACACGTGAACGCAATGCATGTATCAAAATGTAAGTACATGCATGTCTGATTGGAAATGTATAATGAACACATGAAATGGTATATCTTGAAAAAAATATTAATGAGATAAAAGGCCGAGGGGAAAAAACCCACGTATATGCAGCGCATATTATTGTTAACGCGTAATTGCGGAGATAATGTGGAATATAATTACAAAAGTATGCGAAAACAAGTCATACGGACGAGAGGATGCGAGAATGAATCATTTACACTGATTGACAACCGCAAAACGTGATTTGTCATCCGTTGATGTAACGTCCAAGTTATATGCTAGGTCACATCGAGATCACTATTGACAGGCGTACGACAAACGAGACTTACCTTACGTCCGAACGTGAGCTTGAAAAAGAAGTTCAGAATCGCGTTGGGTATGCGGGAGCCGAGGGCGAGCTGCAGGTTGACCTTGTAGCCCTTCAGCACTTGATCCAAATTCTTCGTGCGCCAGCACGCGACCACCCAGACGAGGTGGTTCTCGATCATCGATATCATGGCATGGGAGACGCTTCGCTGCTCGGACGTTAGACCGGCGTCCAGATCCTTGCCGAATTTCTGACTCAGCTCGCGCAGGATGATGGTGCTGTCCGCGATCTCCTCGCCGTTCAGCTCGACGAACGGCAGCTGGCCCTTCTTGGAGCGGAATTTCATCTTGTGATCAACATTCTGGAACAGCCAAGAAAATCTTCTTGTGATCTTGTGATCAACATTCTAGAACAGCCAAGTAAATGGCGCATAATAGAATTAACTCGTGACGCGGCATGGAATGCGGCATCAAGAATATTAAAAGCAATATATCAGCTTTGTGTGAACATAAAGATAAAATTAATATAAAAATGAGACCGTAAATTTCGACGTGCCGTGTGTCTTTTTTATATTATTGCAAAAATTTGCGTAATATCACACGCAAGAGCGACATTTATTACGTTATGCAATTAATTCTTTTGTTTTAATAAGACTGAAGTAGAATTGTTACGCGTTAAAATATTCTCTTTTAATTAAAACACAATTTAGTATGTTGCTTTTTCAGTAAAATACATTTAATCGCAATTAGTTCAATTGGGAAAACACTCTGTAATTGCTATTTTGTACGTTGTCAAAGAGTGTAAAATACTCTTGCGACTCTGCGTGCACTAAATGACGTTGTACAGAGATGAACAAGCATAAGCATCTACACTCTCGCGGAGCACATGCTCTATTTATAGACATACGCATCGCGTTAAACACATAAGTGGGATATCGTGGCTTTCGCAGGTGAATCAGCTTATTACTTGTAATCTGCGAGCGTTTCACGCGTGATGTACAGGGTGTCTCAGATTCACCATTCTGCTTCTTGCTGAATTTGTAGTCTACATTGTATTTCTTTTTCGGCGATAATTTTACAAGAATCCATTCAACGTAAACTTCTCTTCCATTATTAATACCGAATAGTAAATAATAGTTACATTTCTGTTAAAATAAACGTTTATTAAAATTAATTGTTCTCGAACGGATGTTATTAAGCTTTATCAGTTTTAAATATTTTTCGATTCGATCATAATAATTATGCGACAACAAATTGTGATGGTTTTATTATTAAACAGTTGTACGAGCGTTAAATCTACAATGGGATTTCTCTGTAATACTTATGCAGCGTACCATCTCGCTTGTATGTTATACTATGTATATTATATTTATACTATGTGGATCAAACATTTCCTACTCGCAGAAAACGGAGAGGAACATTTCCAAGTTACGAGAACGAGAAGTTTACTGGTAACAATGCCATTCCAAAAAGTGACTCGCTGACAAGCCGATGGAAACAGAAGAGGAGATAAATCACACGGAAGTTTATAACGCACGTGAGCCAAAGGACTGAGACGCGTTCACTATGTGAGAAATACGGAAGAGTGGCAGAACGAGTTAGGAGAGCGAACTTGAAACGAAGAAACAAAAGGATGAAGTGATGTGCCGCGTTAGCGGTGCCAATTACGGAGCCGCGAGATGTATAAATACCGGAAAAAAGAGAATGAAAGGACCACCCGATGTGTATAATTCGGTCTAACCAAATACACGAAAAATAATATTGTAATATAAAAATATTTTATTCATATAGTAACACATAATAATAATAATATTACAATATAATGTTAAATTATCATGTAATATAGTAATAAATAATATATTAACATAATATGTTAATGTATTATAATATATTTATATAACGCCTCCCGACATATTCATATATTACAGTTTGTCGGCATGAAGAAAGTAAAGGGACACAGCGGAGATCCATTGCTCCAGTTTTAACCCCTTGGTATGACGACAAGATCGATGAGGGCTAGCATAGGCCCGCATGACACGCATGTATCAGCTACGCAGTGGTACGAATGCTGAATGCATGCCAGCCACTCGCTTCCACTCCGTTTATCATTCTTATCATCCGATCAAATTATTTGCATTTTCAACTTTAACGGATAACGTCGACGGCTGTTACGGGGCGAGGTCGTTAACATGCCCTGCAACGCCCTGCGATCCGCCCTCGATACGCGTTCACATCCCTGTTGCATCTCGTGTTTATTACTTATTGAAACCGCTTGCACGAGACTTCGATAATAAACGCAAGATGTGACAATAAAGGAAGAGACTCGGCAGCGTCGCTCCCGATTAATCACACCAGCATCCCCCTATAAATACGGTCATTACGTTGTTTACTGAAATTTTTCGCAGTTTTTGAGACAACAAGTTGCGATCGATAAACAGCGACAAGGGAGGAACGGGGTTGAAACGCAGCCACATAATATATTAGCATCTCTACTACATCGTGCAGGTAATTTTGTCATTTATATTTAAGGGGGCATATACATATCTCGGCCTCGAAAATGAGCATTCTTTGTGATTTTTTTTCTCTTAAAATAAGAAAGATAGGATGTTCGGTCTTTTTGGAGGTTAAAGTATGAACCTTTTACTATGTTAAAATATTTTTGTTTATTTATTGTTTACAGTATACAGCCGCGCCTGCGCAATCGCGTCTAGCCCTGTTTGTAATTCCGCCCTAGATGGTTCCAGGAAAATCTTCTGCGTGCTTCATCTGAAAACAAAAAACCAAAGATTTTCTTAAAAGTTATAATATTTTACACATCCTATCGGATGGGATTGTAAAACTTCTGATTTTTAACAAAATGGCGGGCTATTGAAATTATTTAAAATCGATACTAAAATTTCAATAGCCCGCCATTTTGTTAAAAATCAGAAGTTTTACAATCCCATCCGATAGGATGTGTAAAATATTATAACTTTTAAGAAAATCTTTGGTTTTTTGTTTTCAGATGAAGCACGCAGAAGATTTTCCTGGAACCATCTAGGGCGGAATTACAAACAGGGCTAGACGCGATTGCGCAGGCGCGGCTGTATACTGTAAACAATAAATAAACAAAAATATTTTAACATAGTAAAAGGTTCATACTTTAACCTCCAAAAAGACCGAACATCCTATCTTTCTTATTTTAAGAGAAAAAAATCACAAAGAATGCTCATTTTCGAGGCCGAGATACGTATATGCCCCCTTAAACTCAAAATGAAACGTCCTACAACTTTTCGTCCGACTTCCATTATCTTGGCGCGTATCAGAGGCTTTTGCCGATACCTCATCAAGCGATCGACATTGGTCGCAATCGGACGTTGCTCGCGACATGTTATCGGGACATTTCGTATTTTCGATTTCAATTCATGAGGACAATAACGAAAAGAGGCGACGGGGCGGGGTCGTTCGCGCGGCGCGACGCGGAGAAGTCAAAAGAAACGGACGAGGGGTGGCTAGAGCCGGCCGGATCGGTGCGAGCGCGAGGGAGAAGCCCGAGCGCGAGCGGAGCGGAGGACGATGAACTCGCGCGGCAGCAGGCAGCTTCCGTCGCTTGGCAACGTCCCCACTCGGCTGCCCCGCCGGTCGGTCGCATCGTCGACATCATCGGCACACATGCACGCGCCAACGCACGCACACCCTCGCGTGGCGTGCACGCGACACGCGTACTCGGCCTCGTAAGTGCGCGCGCGCTAGTGGTCGTTGGCGGTCTCTGTCTCTCTTTCTCTCTCTCTCTCTCGTCCCCGTCATCGTCATAGTCACCCTCGTTGATCGCAGAGTCGTGGTCGCCACCGTTCGCGCTGATATTGATCGCGCGGCGTGGTGGCTGCGTACCGCCGCCACCATCGGCGTCGCTTGCACGGCGCAAGGGCACGCATCGCGTGGCGAACCGTCGCTGAAACGGCTCGCGGAACGGAATCGTGGAACAGGGCGATGTTGATAAAGCGAGAGAGACACAGAAAATGGACCCGTCTCATGTACGGACAGATGTTTCTAGGGTCAAAGTTCGGGGCGTTATCGATTATGCGCTGGACCGTTAGGTTAGGTCCAGGTAAAGTACGACGTCGGAGTTGCCGAGATGGCGTAACATTAAACACTTTCGGTTGTACGTTCCATTTGCCAGCGGGAATATTCGCGAGAATATTCCACTTTTTTGTGGAATTTCGAGAGCGCGTTGAACATTGGCGTTAGATATGTATTTAGAGAAGAACAGAATTTATTCAGTGAAAGTAACCAGATCGATCTAACTAGATGTAATTATCGGTGCTCGTACCCTCAGAAAAGACCGACGAGCTTTGTTGCGTTCCTGGAATAACTGAAGCAATTCGCAGAATTAAGCATATTTTTCTTAGCAGGCGGAAAAATACATTTCTCACATTTGGCTCGTGTGCCAAACGTTGTCCTGCACATAGGACAGGATTTCTACGTCCAGGGAGTGACGCTGAATGCGCCTTTGCATTCAGCGAGAAACTACAAATCAGCTTGGTCCAACGTGCCACGCGACAATACGCCGTGCCGCGTAATCTATGCATATATATATATATATATATATACATCCAATCCCTCATTCATCGTAATAGACTAGAAGCACACTGTTTCCATGCCGTGTTACGTCGGTTCGATGCGTTCCGGCGCGACGGATGTCGTCGGAAGATTTGCATGTGTATGCCGACAGACGTGCGACGCGTGGCACAGCGTAATTGGCTACTTACCACACTGCCCACCAGCGCGACCGCGTATGTAAAATACTCATTTCGCGAAATACATGCAATTTGCATATAGTATTTCCACATAGAGACGCCAACTGCATGCAACGGTTTCGACATCGGATTGCAACCTCTGCGCGCAAAAGATTTCTCTTGTTCCCCTTTATATCGTGTACACATATAACTATTATATATGTCATGTATCGATTCAATCGCGAGTCGAATTTAATAAAGTTTCAATTAAAACACGGCCGGTTTTCAAAATATCGGACAAAAAAAAATTAATCGCGAGCCAGTGGAACTTTTATTAGGACAATTTGATATCTCACATTCATGAAAAAAAAAATGAATCATTCTCATATAGATGTGTCTTCTCGTAAAATGATTGAAAAAGCATCGCTCGTAAATATGTTTTTATTAAGTAAAAATGATGTTCTCGGAGTATCTCAAACGCAAGGAGATTCAAAGACGCTGATGTTACGTTTAGTACATTTCCTTATACCACCTGCGGCGCAAAATATCGAACATGCTAAAGCAATTTCAAGATGGCAATATAAAGATAAAAAAAAGAGCTAGGAACGCGAATTAAACATTCATATCGTGTCTCGCGATGTGTCATAGCATCATGTCACACGCGGATCAAGTAGATCGCCAACTCAGCTGCTTAAAAGATAATCCTTGAGTGCTGTATCTCGTCTACTGTATTCAAAGCACCAGGCAGTGAACATGAATTAACCCGATGCCATGCGTATTGCGCACTTTGACAACTATTTTCTCTCCTGATAATTATATATATTTTATAAATACAAATCTATCAAACTAAAAAAACACATACTTACGGCAGCGCAACATAGCTTGTCGTATATTAATTTTATAGCGGACAACTTTAAAAAATAAAAAACAAGTTGTCTAAAACAATACCGTCATCAAGACATTAGTTAATTAATGATCTAATAAAATTAGATGTATATATATATATATATATATAAAACAAAATAATATATATTAATTTTAGGAAAGATTCTATTTATTGCAGATATCCACCTTTCATCTTCGATCACCGCAAGACATTGAAAAACACTCGGGAGCGCTCAGACGTCACTCGACGTTTACGACTTTATTTCAATCTAGTGACATTTATGGTAACGCTGGTAATTGGACTGAAATAGGAAAGATCGTGTCTCGATTCGGACGTCAGCCGCGCGATCAATAGGCATCGATCGATGCGAAGTGCAATCTCGCCTCAGCCTCAGTAATCAGTCAAATTAGGAGAAACACCACGCCTTGCATTCATGGACGGTGAATTATCTCGACATTTAACCCGTTGTTTCTTCGAGCGTGACACCGTAAAGCCGCACAATGGGCCCGTTCATGTCGCGTAAACTATCTTACGAAACACACGATAACCGCGTCGATATTCTTCCATACGATAAATAGCTCTGAGAGAGAGAGAATAGCTCGTCTGAAGGCGAGCAATATATTTCTTTGTCTGCGTTCCCAATCAGGTTCACCAACTTTAAGAGCCGATATTGTGGTACAGCAGGAACAAATTGTCATACTTTTACTCCGCGGAATAATTAAAATA
The DNA here is from genome assembly GCF_003672135.1 of Ooceraea biroi. Taxonomy (NCBI): domain Eukaryota; kingdom Metazoa; phylum Arthropoda; class Insecta; order Hymenoptera; family Formicidae; genus Ooceraea; species Ooceraea biroi. The sequence continues at coordinate 3,413,752 of NC_039515.1, forward strand.
ATCGTCGAAAAATACTTTTCAAGAAACACACGCACAAAATACATGAAATAATATGAGAAAAATGAACTTCCGATCAATCGCAGTGCAATTAAACTGATGTACTACGATCACATCGTCGTATACAACATAAAATTTCAAGGACTTTTTCAACCAATATTTCCCCATAGGAATTTATTACGTAATACATTTGTGTCGTAACGCCATTTTTTTTCATTCGTGACTGTTTGTCTCGGGTTAGACGGCGGTTGGGCAAGGATTCCGAGCCCGATAGGCCATTCCGTGGAATAACCGACTTATTGCACCAGCTCCTCCGTTATGACGCGGTTGGCAACGTCGGTTGTTCGCGATTGCGGCATCGCGCGGTGTATCGTCAATAAGGGCGAGCCGCACTTGAGCGAAGGCGAAAGGGAGAGAAAAGGAGAGAGTGAAAAGGACGCGAGACAGCCGCGACGCGTTCGGGGATGCGCGCAGATCGGTGCGCGTCGTCTATTTTTCTATGGAGTGCAATGAACCCCTGTCCTCCACCCTGTTCCCCGCCCAGGGTCCGGCGTGACAGAATGAATTTCTCGCGGTCGAGGAATATCAAGCCGAAAGAGAGAGAGAGATAATAAAAAAGACGGCGGAGCGGCCGCGGCTTTCTTCCGCGCGTTCCTTCGCGCGATAAGATAAGCCGTAATGAGGTTCAATTGGATGATTAATTAATTAAAACCTACGGCGAACGAGTTAAATTGGACATATTGCGGGCGGTATGCAGGCATACAGCTGGAGGAACCGAGAGAGAGAAGGCAGGCAGATCTGCACCGCGTGCACCGCGTGCACGCTAGGCCGCGGGTATATAAACGAGGCGGTCTCTGCCCACCGCTGTGCGCGCGAGACGGAGGCGCGGCGGAGACGGAGGAGAAGAAGATGGAGGGCTGAGGGATTTACAGCTGCCGGGATACGGAGATCCCGTAATTATGTTGCGGCTAGCGCGCGCGCGTCGAGCGTTGACGAACGCGAGCGAGCGTTCCCCCAGCGTCGAAGAGTATCATGTCCGCCCCGATTTCAACCGTTTGCGATATCTCGGGCGTTTTGCCTTTCACACGCTGGATAGATTTGACACTAGCAACGCTTCCGGTTAGCCAAGAGGTTTCAAGCAAAATGTGCAGCTGAATCGTTATTCAATATCGATAAAATATAGATGTTTCTTTCGTGCAATTGATTAATTATGTAATTAATATTACAAGGATGTAAGGTTTCTTTAACATTCTGGTACTTTGTACTGTCGTTACATCTGTGAAAGATTAGGTTTTAACAGGGATAACGTCGCACCTCTACTCGTGGAATTTCACTTCCCATAAATCTTGTTTGCAATATCCAACGATCTGCTTTGAACCAACAGATGCGGGTACGAAGGAATCCCATCTGCACTTTGTACCATAAACGTGCCACGTGTTAATTTGATCTTAAACTCAACAATTTTTATCGTCACGGATACCGTTGGGACACCGACGAGATAACTAATCTTGTATGTGTTTGTACGCGCGTATCCTGTGAAATCGGATAATATAAAGGTTAATAAATTATATCGGTCGTTGAACATCGTGAAGACCTTCGTTGAAATTTTTTCCTGGAATACGAGCCGCGATACCGCGCTGTGACAAGTCGTAAAATAATTATGGCGAACAGCGCTTCTCGGAAAATACGACGGAAACGCACGCGCGCGCGGCATGTTACGATTCTGCTGCGAGAAGAAGACCACAAAGAAGAAGAGAGAGGAAGGGAGAAGAAGAACAATTGCATTTCCAGAGCAGGCAATCTAGTCACCGACTAATGGAATGTAATAGAACGCTTGCCAGTCACCGCCTTGCCCTCCTCTTCGTCCTTCCCTCCGCTTGCTTCTCTTTCAGTCCCATCTCGTTCGCCTCCTCGCGCCTCCGACGCATCCGCAGACTTTTCTCTTTGTCCACGCGCTTTGTTCTTGTTGCGAGAGATAGGCATGCGTGCGTGCGTGCGTGCGCGCGCGTGCTTGTACGTGATCGTGGCTCCAGAGGTCTTTCGCCGCTATTTTAAGAGCTACCGCCCCCGCACTTATTTCCGCAGCTTTTATTTTTATATGTTGCCATATTCGAGATTAGTCAGCTGACGCGCCGCAAAAATCCCCCGACGAAATTGTTTTTTGTGTGTCTACGCACCGCGACAACGACGTTCAAACGTGTCACCGCAACTGTTGTGACTCTAACAGTACTAACATAATTACTTTATAATCCTCGACTAGACGGAAATAATCTCATTGAAGATGAAGTTTAATGGGAACGGTTGATTACGAACACAAAAAAGATTGAGAGAGATAAATTGCAAGGAACAAACGTGTGGCAACTAATAACAAAGATACTCTGTCTCGAAAAATGCTGAATTAAAATTTACGACGTATCTTGTAACGTGTATCACGTCCTTTGCAGTCATGAAAGATGATTTAATTAGCTTGCACCTGGATTTCGAAGAACGAAACACAAGTAGCGAGAAAAGCGAAATGTAATACGAAGCAATGTAGGCGTCGTAATAATTTTTGTAATAAAATACAGCAATGTACATTAACAAAAATTGTTTAATATGAGAAGTTTGACGTAAAAGACACACATAATTTTGGGCTATATTTTCATTAGCAAAGAGAATCCTTAAAATATCCTGAAAAGGTAATACGCACAACTGCTTGCTTCTTGCTCTACTGAATCGCATGATACGGTATGTAACAGGTATGAACTAAGTATGTCGTACTTCACGCGTAGTTAGTATGTCCGAAGAACAATGTGCATATTGTTCATGAGCGTTTACGTGTGCGTACACATAATTTATACAAAACATCACTCACAAATGCTTACTCTGTGTACGTGTGTGTGTGTGTATGTGTGTGTGTGATGTGTCTCTAGAACCATGCAACTTTAAAACAATAATGGTAAATGTTGCGTTGAACGAAGTAACGAGTGATTCAGTAACGGCATTATGTATTTTAAGATTCAAGGATTCCATGTTGGTAAAGATTGTCCGTCTTTAACCTACTATCACGATTCCAACAATAAAAGTGTAAAGAGTTCAACTTGTAATGCATGTAAAAAATCGTCCGAAATTGGCTCCGTTTTGACCATTTTCCGCAAAAAATAAGGAAGATATTAATAAAAATCACAATAGGGATTTTTTTATCAGTATACAGGGTGTCCTGGGTTTTAACCGACAAACTGCGGGAGCATATTCTACTAGTGGAAATAAGAAAAAATTCTTATATCGAGTTTGCTTAGAAATGCTTTATTACAAAGTTATAAACCAATATTCAAAAGAAATATGAGATAAGTAACAACGGAACATAGTGTAGAATTTGGAAGGTCGAAGATGTTTATGTTATGTGTATTCACATGTATTCATGTTCACTATGTTGAAACGATTCAGTATGATTGTTACTTTCACAACAGTAGCTGTTAGATTTCAATCGTCGTGTCAACTAGCAATTACTATCAGAATGCCAAAAGTGTTTTCAAATGAGGAATACACTGATATTCATTTCGTGTACGGATTCTGTGACGGAAATGCACAAGCTGCCGTACGAGAGTATCAACGTAGATTTCCTAACAGGAGAGTACCAGATAGATTTAAAGCAACGAATTACTAATTCAGTTACTGAGATGCAACAAAATTTTCAGGAATGTCGTACTGTAACAAATTCTGTACTACGTCGATGTCTAGCTTGTATCGATGTGCAAGGACAACATTTTGAAATGCGTCACTAAATCATTGCGTACATAATTTTTATTTTTGTGAAAAAATCCGTTGTTATCTCATATTTCTTTTCAATATTGGTTTATAACTTTGTAATAAAGCATTTCTAAGCAAACTCGATATAAGAATTTTTTCTTATTTCCACTAGTAGAATATGCTCCCGCAGTTTGTCGGTTAAAACCCGGGACACCCTGTATAATATATAAAATTTACGTATAAAACAGTAATAGAATTTTTATATTTACATTTCTCAGATCCGATGAGATGAGAGGAAACAATTCAATAAATACTACGAATTCAGCCTTGACACATATATAAATACGTGGAAAAATGTAATATTAAAATAAAGTTACTGCGATTCGATATTGCGCCTCAGGTAATAAAAGTTCCAGTTAGAGAACTTTAAAGAGATCCTCAGTTTTTGCAGATTCACATATGTTACTGCCGCGATATCTCTCAGGAGTGAATATAAGCGCGTACTCTTGAGATCCATGAAACGAAAGTCTTACGAAGAGATATCTCCGTGAAACTCAAGACCACCCAGGGGATAGACAGCTTTATCGTTCTTCGCTTTATCGAGGTTCGCCTCGAGATCGTTTCGATACAAACGAAACTTAAGATAGGGTCTCAGTTTTTCTCGATGTGTGAGCTGGCATCCGATTTTAAAGAATTTAAAAGTTTTCAACACGTGTGTGTGTGTGTGTGTGTGTAAAATGCAACTTTTTATTTTACTTGTACCTAGGATACAAATGAAAAAAATACAAGTTAATTTAAAAATGGTTAGCGTCTAACTAAAAGACATCTCAATTTTGTTAATGCAATAAGACAAAGAATTGCGCGTCTTCATTTCGGTATTGAAATTACGTTCACAAATTTGTGACGGTGTCGGCACCGTGCATTTTCACGACGACGTGAACGATGAATGTGTTGAGGAAGCGTTACTTGGAAGTACTTCGTAACGCTCGTTGATAATGATGATGCGCCAGGTGCCGGACTTTTGTGCATCTGAAACGTCGGGCGGCTCAGTTCACATTACCGCAGGTAATATCGCGTAACGGTATCGATAATATCGAAGACAGCTATCGCGTTACACGGATTGCGGATAAAGTGCACCGTGCGGATAGACGCATGCCGCGAGCGATGATATCGCGCCGTGACAAGTTATTGCGTATTTAAGAGGAGCTTAAGGCCGTACACGGGCGAGTTTACGTGTCGAACGCGTCGCGTTATCGATGGCGATCCATGTTAAACGGCACGAAACACGAGAAATTATACATTATCGCGGATGAATCAATCTGGCGTAACAGATAACATAAATGTAATATTCTATATTAAAGTAACAAGATCACCACCGACATAGAATGTACAAAACAACAAAGCCGAACCATACATAAAACTTTAACGTATCGAAATAACATGCAATTAATTTTATCGTCATAAAAAAATATTTTTGTAGTACCATGCAAAAACGCGGCTGAATTTCGCGTCTGCATAAGAGCTGTGATCTTTGCCGCCAATCCCCTCGCAGAAAGAAACTGTTACGAGATTATTACGTTCTCGCTTTCGTAACTCGCTGCATGCTAATCGAAAAGTTCGCGAATTATCTAAGCCGACATTCCGAGCGGAACTCGGACGCGTATGATCGTGTCGCAATGGTTTGCACCAGTAACCGGTAAGACTCAATTCCAGGATATACCATTCTGGTGAGTCACCTCTCATGAATAATTGCGCCGAGTTGACCGATCATGCGATAAGAGCTGCCGCTGCGCTTCGCTTAATCACGGTATTCTGGAATTTCTTACGCATCAACGTCGCGCATTGCGGAGACGTCATTACGACCTGTCGCCACCGATCAACTATGTACTTTACCGTCTTAACGATGGAATGCGTTCTTATCGTGGCAAAAAATGCAGACGACTGGCGCCGATTTATTCTTGATCACTCAATTGATGATAAACGAGGAGCGAAGCATGCTTGTAATAAAGAAATCGCAGACACGACGATGACTGTTCTTACTTTGTTGGCCTCTCGATTGAAAGATTGAAAGCAAGAGTGGCGTAAATTGGCTTTCTTATTGATTTCTCTTATATCTCTTGCGCTACGATATGGTTTAGTTTCCGATATGTGCAAACTGCGTATGAGAAATATTTTCTCCTGATTAATTAATTCATAAAAAGAAATCATATATAAGTTTCAGGGTTTACTTAATGTTAACGTATTTTGTAATATTCTCTTGTTTTTTAATCCATCTTTTGGCAGTTTTTCTGAGAAATATCATATACCTATACAATTTTCCTAACGTCTGGTATTCTACGAGTCCTTCGAGCATACAGAATTTTAAGACTTGGTTTTCAAAGTTTTTCTTAATTTTATCTGTATACTTATATATTTATATCGCAACGAAATGTTTATTGCTGATCGTGCTAATCAAGTGATACCGTTGTATCTTATATTCATTGACATTTAACATTTAGCTGCATCATCCGAAAAAATCAATCTAAAATGATCACACAAATATTAATCAGTACATTTTTCCATAAACGTGATATTTTCTCTTTTAAAAGTAACATTTATCCTAAATTTGTTCTACAGGGAGAACAAATACAAAATATATACATAACAATATTTGCAAATTTCAATAAAAAAATATCGATAAACAGTAGTTTCGTCGCTTTAATCAAAAATAGTGTAGGTACTGTGAAATTTGCGCACTATATCTACTCCCTAAGAACGAATCAGGTGCGCAACGAGACACGGATCATTTGATCCACAGCGTGAACGTAAAAGAGGCGAGGCGCAAACGGTAATTCCGCGCAGCTGCGTCCACGTGGATATAGTTTTCCATCCAGCATCGGCAGCTCGTCAATATGTATCGCATTATTCTCGCCTGTCCCAGGGGCTGTCCCCGTCCATCTAGCGATACGTCGCGGGCTCCTCGTCGCATCGCTATATAAAGGAGCGCGGCGCAAATGGCCGTGCCGCGATCGGCCTTATGCATTCCTCTTTGTCGCGTCCTGTCCGCGCGAGAACACTTGATGAATACCGATTCCCGTTCCGCGCACCCCCGTCGCGTTCCCGAGACGTCGAATCATTGACGCAAGGCGGCCTTTGGCACGCGCTCGAATAACAAACGTGATACCGAGATTCTCGGCGGCGAGCGACGCCGCGCCGGCCGCTCGATTCGGTAGGCGCGGCTCGACGATAAACATCCCCAGCCGATGTTCCTGCTTGAGGATCGCCAGAACGATCTTCAATGATCCCCATTAAGGTTCTGCAATGAGAATTTAAGGCATAAAATTTAAGCTTTAAGCTGTAAGAAATTGACCAATCACAGTCGAGCGTGAAAAGAGAAATCGACCGTGATTGATCACTTTCTTATGATTTAAAGCTTAAGTTTTATATCTTAAATTTTCATTACTGGACCTGCACTTTAAGCACACGTTATGAATCACGAAATGCATATGCGCGCGGCACTAGATAGACATTTTGCAAATACGATTTTCGATGATTTTCAAGGTAGTCAAAGTCTCACTTTCGGGATACCCGGATCGAAATATTCAGCGAAAATAAGAAAGTCTCGCGAGTTATTTTCGTCGTTGGCATATGCAAGAGTTTCTTACGATCGCTATCAATCGAGACTTGAGCGAACTTGCTGCAGAGACGATAACGGTATTCTTTTTATTCATGGTTCGGTCATGTGGTATTTTCATACAATCTACACGCCATTATAAGCAACATTCGATTTGTGGCACGGCGATAAGACAAATAAACACGTTAATTAGACGTTTATCGTAATAAAGATGCTTACATTCGAATCACGCGAGATATTCTGAAGCGTATTTATCACGTTAAGATGAAACTGCGGGCCTCTCCGCGTTGCAGTGTCGAGATTTCACTCGCGGACTTTCGTCATCCACCCAGATTGGCGAGTTTGCTTATCTACCTACGTATCGCGTGCTTAACGACGGGCGCGCGCGTACATACGGGCGCGTACGCACATGCACGCATGCACTCTCGGCCGTTTGGCCGCAGGTGAGGAAAATATGCGCCTACTTTACGGTTGAGGTAGGTCGCGGTCTTTAAATCGCCGGAAACGTACGCGCGGCGTACTAGAGAGACGCGAGAGAGACGCGAGAGAGACGCGAGAGAGACGCGAGAGAGCCGCCAACCATTCCCCACTCCGCAGTTGCTTGACATTGTATTTTAGCTGCCTCTCAAAAGCTTCTAGGAAGACACTGGTGGCCGATAAGCACGGTCAACGCCGTTAGCCGGCGTACGTATTATACCTTAAAACAGGTTATCGCAGTGGCGTAGCTGAAGATGCAGCTCGGCACGTAAATAAAAAAGAACAAAGAAAAGAAAGTCGTTCTAAATCTATTAAGTTGTCGCTGCTCTTTTGGCCAAAGCTTTCGCGGCAAGTAAAGTTGATTTCCTTGTGACGAAAAATAGAACAGCAGAGGTATCAGCTAGTAAAACTATAACAATCATTGTTTACCACGATTTTTAATGTAACATCTCTCTGTCTCTCTCTCTCGATAAGTGAACGTTGAATATTCATTTAGATAAAACGAATGATAATGTTATTTATTTATGTGCGTTGTGTCTGTTAGCTGTCCGTTACTGGTAGGTAACTGAAAGATATATCGAATAAATCGAGAACCGTGTAAATACACAACGTGCTCCAAAAATGTAAGCAGTGAAAACACCGTTCTCCGATTACCAAAATTGTAAGCGTAACATCGCTCAAAAACAGACACAAAGGAGCATTCGTTTCCATTCCATTCGTTTCTTTTTTTTCATTCGCTTAAGCTGCAGCGGCAAATTGCTATCATCACGCGCTGATCGTTCTCGAGAAAATTGCCATTTCCGTATACATAACTAAATCCACAGCGTTGTTGCATCGCGTTTGCGAACATCTTCTCGTCGAAGTTACGGGCAACATTGTTCCGTAACGGTTAATCATTTGGTTCGTAAACTTTGCAAGTGCATCGTGAAGGAACGCAAATGACGGTGGGAAAAATATCGTCGGCGGCCTCTTCCAACTTAACCGGCAGCACTTCGTTTTTTCTCCCATAGAATGTGTTCAAATTCTATGACTCAGCTAATTTCATGGCTCGTTAAGTCACAAGCGACCCAGCCCGTAGCATAACTCGGTCGCGTTGATTATGTCCTTTACAATACCCTTCGGGAGGCATCCTAGCGCATTGTGCAGTCACTTATAATTGTAGAGAAAACTAACGCTGGTATGCTGGCCTTGCTTTTATCGGAGATTTCTTCCGCGCGGTGGTCGATACCATGAATATGTGCACAGTTAATGGAATTTAGATGGGGGAATTGTCGGAACTTTCTCTCTCTCTCTCTCTCTCTCTCTTGATTGCTTGAAATCGATTCGTTATTTGAGTGACCATATTCGCTCACTAAAATTTAAACCTTTTAATCAATATTTTTATAGTATTAAATAATTAAATCAAAATATATAATATATGTATACCAAAGTCAATTATTTCTATGTTTCTAAAGAGAAAGATCACGGTTGGAGGATTTGGGCAATATTAAACAATTAAATGATTATTCATTATATCAGTACTCGCATATTTGTATGTATTCAAACAGCCATTTTGTCACTTAATGAAAGTTTCTTTTGTGCGTGGGCCACAGTGACCTACGCCTATGCAATGACCGAAGGTCAAAGATGCGTGCAGCTGTACCAAGTGCAGCGACTCCGAGAGCCATCTCTTACGCCGCCCCGCCCTTTCCTTCCTCATCCTTCCCCCTTCGATAAACTAGGATGAACCAGGTCGGCGGAAATCTCAACGTGTAGTTTTCTTGGATTCCTGATGATATACAGAGTGTCCGGTAATTACGCACTCACTTTTCCGAACTTATAGAGAGAACGCTAAAATACAATTCGGAATGCGATAGGAAAAGATATTATAATTACGGAATAAATGCTGGACAATTTTTCCATTTAGTACAAAACGAAAGAAGTGCTGTTCGCAGTATTTTATAATTTATCTCAAAACAAAAATTCTACATGATGACTCGGATAAAATATAGATTTCCAATCTTACGTTGTTTCAACAACTTATCCTCTCTTACCTGTCATAATAACGTGCTTAATCTCGATTTCAAGCGATTTCAGCGAAGCAATTAAAGTCTTCATTGTAGGCAACATCACTCTTGTATTTTACTTTCATTACATCCTGACTGGATCGTTCGTGCGACGAGATCGAAAACCGCCACGTTCACGGAGCGGGTTCTATGCGTTAGTTAGGCGGCGGCTGGTGGGAACCCCCGTGACAGACGGGTGCGAAACACGTGTGAACACTCCGAGAGGATTAACGGGCGGATGCTGCACTTAATAATTTGCCAATTGTTTCTACATCGTCGCGCGGTATTAACTGGTAAATGTTCGCGCTATGTATATGCGATTGTCGCACATGAATGGAAAATTATTTTCTTCTAATATGCGATACCCACCCAAAATCGTTTTGAAACCTTATCTTTATTTCCATTGCCCCTGAAATGAAAACACTGATAATCTATCGTTACGTTAATTATATATTATAGTAAATAAATAAATGTTCAACTAAAATTTGGCTAAAGAATGTACGAATCTTCTTCAAAGATATAATCGCATTCCAATTTTTCGAAAGTTACAAATTCCTAAATTTACGACTTGACCTGCGTACTATCCGACTGATTTTTCAGATCTAATCTGTGATTACTGGATAGTAGACTTATCTACGTAAGAATGCGGAAGTAAAAGAATCTAACGCTCGTGCGGTTTCGTTTGTTCTCTAAAGTGAAGTTCAGAAAAAGCGACGAAGCCGCATTCCTCGGACGATGATAGTACCTAATTCAGTGCCGTCACGGCTTCTCAAGCGAAAGTCCGAGATATTTCACTTTTGTCTTCACATTGGATAGAGATCACGCACAGGGCTGAGTAATGATTAACAATTGAAGGAAAAACTTATCTTTCGGTTGTTATAGACGCTCCAAAATTAAAGAATACTTATCTTTTCTTCTTCTTAGCATGTTTCATTCCATTCTTGAAATGGAATTTCTCCTAATTAATTCTTTGATTTTCTATTTTCGACACTCAATTGATACCGCGTGGAAAGTGGGTTTCCAAGTTCGTCTGCGTTATCGCGAGACTATATTCTGCAATTGGGGAAAGTTAAATTCGGAAACTGGGATAATAAATGTCGTTCCGCGGCATGAGGATGGAAGAAAGCGCGTCTGTCCAGATATAGCGCGGTTTTCGTGCTATCCGCAGGTCGTGGAACGATATGGTCGTTCCAGTCGCAGAGTGCGAGCGTAAAGCGGAGAGAAGGACCCGGGAAGAGAATTTCCTTTCTCGAAAAACGAACACGTCCGCGCCGCGTTGGCATTTGCGATATCTGCCGAGCATGTCCGAAATTGGCCGACTTGACCAATTGATCTCGACCGTTCCACTCGTTATTTGTAGCTATCTTGGTAATGATTAGTTCAATAGGGACTTCCTCCGTATTACCTGTGACCTCTTTTCTTCCAACTCTACCATTTCGCGATCGGAACGGGTGCTCATTGGGAAAGCACAGTGGTCTCGTGGTAGTATATTCACGGTACGTCTCTAGCCACACAAAGAACAAAATAACGAAATTTAAAGACCTAGTAAAAAGATCGTAAAGAGATGACAAACTGGGAATTAAATTTGAGCCTTAAATGCCAAAAGACATGCGAGCGAGAAAAATTATTCGACATTACGGATTTCTATTTTACTCTCAGGAGTATTTTGCTGCGAACAAGTCAAAGACATTAGAGAAAGATGACATAAATAACGGAAATTTAGGAAAGTCTATCCAATTCTCTGCTCGGGAAATGTTACAAGAACATGTTTCGACATAATTATTTTCTCTGTTATTATGTCAAAGTATTTTAATAACTTGTACTATCAGTGAAATCTTTGTATATACATTATTTATATCGAGCCATAAATAATCTGTGCATGGCGCTGATTATAAATAGCAATAATAATTAATTATATATATAATTATCAGTTACGTTTCAATATTGAATGAATCCGTCGTTTAGATTAGATACGATGAGAGCAGCACACGTTCATACTCAGAAATGAAACGCGTACATTAATAATATCGGCAAATTACATTAGAGATCGATTTCCAGGGAGAAATTCTCTAATCTCGCTTAATGATACTACCGATTTCAGTAAGATTAGATTGGAGAGCGTTAAATCACAGAACGCTTCTTGGAAGCTCTCTTTACAACCTCGAGCTAGAAGGCAGGTTCAGGGTACCGAAACAAGCACGAAAAGCATTCCTCTGTTTAGCACAGCTCGAGAACGTCGCCGCTCCCTTACCGAAGGAAAGAGTGTTATGTTCAACAGATGTCGGGGTAACGACACGCTGGGATAAGCGAGAGAGAGAGCAACAATGTGAAGGGAAGACAAATGTGTCAGGAGGAATGGATAACCGGACTGGAAATCACCGGCAGGAGCTTGTTCGGAGCTTTAACCGGAGAATTTATCCTTCCGAAGTAAATCCGGACTCGTCAAATAACTTGGAGTATACACTCCTCAAAGCATCTGATGGGGTTATAAGACTGAAACGGTCGGAAATTCAAGGATTACGAAGAATCTCCATAAAATGCTACCCAAACTTTGGATTGCGTACTCAAACACGATTTTAATTCAACGTCGAAGAACTATTTTTCTAGCTAAATGAAAATATTTTTGTATCCAATAAGGATATAGCTATGTGTTATAAAAAAAACAGGAGTCGTAATTTTCATCAAGGAAAACTCGCCGCTCGCCGGGTTGCTCGGAATCAAGAGATTGAAGCACAATGCGGAATATCCGAGTCAACCTGTGCTGCGTTTTTTACCCTGCTTGCTCGATGCAACGAGCAAGAGAGAGAGAGAGAGAAAATTTGTTTCCTATTCTCCTGCCTATAGTCCTCTTACTCTCCTGCTCTCCTACTCTGCTGCCTATAGTCTCACGCGAGCCCGATTTTACCACGCAGAAGTTTACAACGTAAAACGCACAAGAAGTCCGAGTTACTCGCGTCGTAGTTTCGCTTATAGTTAGAGACGTTAGAGTCATCACATGTGTGTACGTATGCTCCTACGTTGTATCATACAGTTCGCAGAGTGCAAATGCGAAAAGCCCGTTAACCCGCTGCTCCCAAGCCACAATGTTGTAGCGGCCGACAACGAAGGCACAAAGGCCGAACACCGACGAGCGAATCCTCAATTGGCCATTATGCCGATCATTAGCAATGATTTTCGCTCACAATGTCGATCCTAATGAATCACGATAATTAAACGAGACGCGGGGACACACAGGACGCCGCGGGAATCGCACTGGGAAGAAGAGATCATCTCAACTTTCGCGCGAGAAAGCGCGCGTCCGCGACACAATCGATTCGCACGACGATCGATTATGCGGGACGGAGGGAGGGGGAGAGGGAGAATTAAGGGAGCGCGACACCGCTGCGTGGATCTGGATCGACGATGACGCGCGAACCAGTGGGAACGACCGGGTCGAGGCACGATCGAGCTTAGCGAGCGATTATCGCGCTACGCGTTCGCTTCGCTCCTCTTCTCAGGGTTCAGCCGAAATGAGCGCGGCCGTAACGGCCGATTCCGCGGAACAGACGAACTCTCGTCTGAAAATCGTACCACTCGACTCTCTCGCCCGTCCGGAACGGGATGGCCCGCTTTCCATGTCAATAAAATCGCGCGGCGGAAAGAAACGACCGATCGCATCCCGTCGAGAGGGGGGCGAGATGGGGACGGGCGGGAAGGGGAGGGCAACGGGCACGGACGTAAATAGACGTTATTCCGACAGCATTACCGTATCGAATTCCCGCAGTTATCCCGGTAAAAAAAGCGGACGAGGATCCTTCGCGGAATGCGTTACCGATTTCCACGATAAAATGAAACCGCGATATAATGGATACGTCCAGCGTACAGTCTGGCAGAGAAATTTGTTGCTAAAGTGTGCGCGTGTTTTTTTTTGGAAAAATAAGAGGACGGATCTGGAAATAAGATTGCAGAAAATGAACGACAAATAAGAAACAGAGATACCGATGGCGGTATTTTCGCTTTTTTCGCTACCAGTTTACTGCTCTTATTTTTGTATTTTCACTATTTCTTCTCATCTCAATTTTGAATGTGTCTGCAATTTTGACGTGATGACCGTCGTTACTTTTTTTTGTAACTGATAATAAGCGGGACGAATTTACCGAAGAGAGTTTCGCTAACGGAGTTCCTCACTGGGGTACGCCTAGGTCGAATGCACCGCTCCGAAAGTTGACAGCGGCCGCCATTTTGAAGCGGTTCGCGAAGGCCGCCTTTATGCATGCATTTTTGTCGTGCGTCGCAGCGCGATAATTATGCTGCGATGTCGCGATGCGCATTTAAGCACGTGCGTTCTCTGCTAGATTATTTCAGTTGTTAGAGGAACTGATTCATACATCCCATGTTTCGCAACGAGAACAAACGTCGATCGAAGGAAATTCCGGAAGCCATTGTTGCGACAAGAAAATTATTCATTTCAAGCAACTAAAACTTTTGAACGCGTCACAAAATCATATTGAAAAAGAAGACGAAAGTCTTTTCATTAATTTCATAAATTAGTATCGTTTGTTGCACTTTTTTATGTAGTTTAATATTACTCCATATAACAAATATTAATTATTGCGACCATCATAATCGTTCCACCATTTCAAATCATTACAAGTGTTTAGCACTGCACATTGCGCATACATCTACACTTTAATTTTCAGACAGAGAGTCAATTAAAAGTTTATCTCAAATGCGCGAGCATAAATGTTTAAGCGTCCGCGGAGTCTCGCTCGGCCACCTCGTCGTTTCGATCGATTTCAAATGCATTACTGCCTGTTCTCGCCGAAACGATCGCAAACACGCATGGAACGGGGCCGACCCGGTAAACCGTGTAAACAGGCCTCGGCTGCATCAGGAGCGCGTTGCATTGTGCGAGGCGCGCTCCCTTCATCCACACCCTGATTCCTGCCGAGCGAAATGCCGAGCGCGCGTTTCGCCGCTTTAGCGTCTCGCTAGGGGAAACCTTGCCCATGTAAATCAACCCAATTGCATCGACACGCGGAATATTCCGCGGACTTTGTGATTAACCGACATCACTAGCCGCACGAAATAGATCGCGACGCCGTGTACGTGTATGCCGTTGATGATGATCGACGATCGACGCGTTGCACGCAGATTGCGGGGGAGGGGGATTTAAATCGCTGGCAATTCGGACGAGCCCCGGCTGGCTACAGCCGTGTGAAAATGACCCGAGCGTTTAATCGCGAGAATGACGCGAGTAAGGGCGCGCTTCTTAACGCTCGCAGCGTTGAAAACGGAACTTGCGAGTACTCCATTAATTCTCTCGAAACTCGAGCGTAGATTCTGAAACGCGATTCGATCGCGCGGACGAGAAGTTGACGCAACTCGAATTTGCGGCTTCGCTCATTTACATTTCGAGAACGCGTTAACGATTAAATATTTCTCAGGAATATATCTCGACTCCGAGGGGGCGAACGGCCGCCCGCGCGGGGTCGGTCCAATGAAGAGTCGTCGCTCGCACGCTCGCAGGATAAAGAAAATCGATTCTCCCTCGCAGGGAGCACAGACCGGCGGAGATGGGAACACGCACGCTCACGTGAGAAAGAAAAGTATCAGGAGGGACCACCGTCGTCGATGCACCCCTGTTCTTCCCCTCCCCGAGAGAGGAAACAAGAGAAAAGGGAAACTCGCATCGGGGGGACACTTACCTCGTATTTGATGCCGTTCAGCCGCAACCACGTCTCCACCTTGAGACCGTACGGCGATAAGGACGGTAGCAGCGGCGTCCGCGGGAACTGATACAAGTAAACAACGTCCTTCTCGTAGTCGGGGTGATGCACGGTGCTGGCCTTCGCCGGCGCCGCGGCCGCTCCGGCAGCGGCGCCGGCGGTGGCGGCGGCCGCGGCGTCGTCGTCCTTCTTGCCGGCCGCCTCGTCCTTCTTCGCGGCGTCCTTCTCCTCCTGCTTGTTATCCGGTGGCGCGTCGTCCTTCAGCGCCTCCTTCATCTCCTTCACGTCCTTGATCTCCTTGCTCTCCGGGCCGTTGTTCTCCGTCTCGGTTGCCATCGTCATTCTTGCGCTGTTGTCGCTCTCGCTGCTGCGGCGGTTGCGCTCCCCTTGCTTTCCTCTGTCTCCTCTATTATTCTCTTCACTACCCGCGGCTCTTACTACTTACGCGGCGATCACTCCTGCTCGCGATATATCGATATATCTCGCCTGAGATTCACAAGCTGGGATGTGCCTCGTCTCGATCGCGTGCACTCCGGAGAGCCTATCTCGACGGTAGCGCGCACCACACAAACCATACGTCGCCAAGCACTCGTCGCCTCTCTCTGCTCGCCGGCCGGTTCGCTCCTTCCCGTCGCTGCTCGCCCGCTCGCGATTCCCGTCCTTTCCTCCCCACCCCTCTCCTTCCCCTCCCGCCTTCTTGCCGATCGCGACTCGTCCCTTCCCCGCGCGCGGTGGCCGCGCGCATGCGCAAGCGCCACACCCCGCCGCGATCGCCATATTTAATTGACCGACCACCCCTGCTTCGATGTGCCCGCGCGAGAGAGAAAGAGTGCGTACGCGCGCGCGCGCACGCACCTCCCCTTTCCCCGTCGAGAGGGTCACGGCGGAAAATCGGCAACGCCGCCGCCGCCGCCGCCACCGCCACCGCACCGACCAGCGATGGCTTTGAACAGGGCCGAAAGGGCATCGATACCTCTCGCGCTCGCGAAGCGGCCGGTGCGCAGGGCTGTTTACGGGATGGTATCTATTAATGGATGCCCACGAGTACAGCAGCATGTACAGAAGGAACGTCTCGAGTGAAAAAGGGTCTCAATTTAAACCTACTGAAAACTGACGAATTTAAACCGCCGCATTTCTCGCGCAATTATTTCGCTCTGCTAAAAGTATCGATGAGAAGGCGCAAAAGAATAGTACGATGCTAATTAGACATTTAATTTTAACTTTTATACTTACCATCATTTATTTATTATTTAATCTTAGAAAATTATTATTATTTAATCTTACAAAAAAATGCGCACTTACAAAAAATGTAAAACTGTTGTAATTACACGTGTATTGTTGTATGTATCTATTCCTATAACTTTATTTCTGATAACGTACAAGTTCATATTTTATTTTTTGGAAAAAATCAAAGTCCTATTTAAAACATGCAGTACAGATATACTTGAAGCTGAGGGAAGCGCGCGATCCAAAGTCCACCGGACCGGAATTTGAAGGACCGCTCCTGAATGCAACTTCAGAGCGCTCAAGAGTCGAAAATCGGATCGGAGCCATCGCTTGCGCGTTCCCGGGCGGGCGGCCGATGCAACGCGTGCGCGGCACGGCGCAGCGCGCTGCGCTGCGCACGCGGAGACGCGGCAACGTTGCCCGTGTCGAGCGGCGCAACAACGAACCCCTTTTCACGGATTACTTTTTTCCACTCTCCGGCCGATGGACTCTATTTGGAAAACTACTTGTCGGAACTTGCGCTGTCCACGTAGCGCAAGCTTGGCCCTATTTGCAACCCGATGCATCTCACACTACCTCTCTCTCTCTTCCGCTCTCGCTTCTGCTTCCTTTTTCCACCGCCGCTCGGCTGAAATATCGTTCAAGATCGTTAAGCCTAGAGGTGGAATTACACCCTTGCGCACAACGCGCTGTTTCACCTCGGAAATTATCGATAGACCGGGAGATGGTGGACGTGCATGCGATCGATAGGCGCGACACCCTTCTGACGGGACGTTTAAACCCTTAACGGTCTTGTGTCGAGGCAAGCTGGACATACAGCTTTCCGGGAATTCCATAGACGTTCTTTAAGCGCTGATAAAGAGGAGCATAAATCGGATGGAAAAATCTATTATACTTTCCTTTTCGTTGAATTCAAAGAATTATAAACGGCAGAAGTCAAGTTACAGAAGTCAATAACAATAGCTAAATAATGTCGATGATCTTGAAATAAAAACGAAATATTTCACGTAGTATAGATTATTATGGAATTATTATAGAATTATTATAGAATTATTTCTCGAATTTATCTTATGTTAGAGATAAAGCCAAAATACATAACGCAAGGGGTTTTCGATCAAGTACCCATAATATGGCAACGATCGCGTTCGTCAGGGGTGGTCAACGATCGATACGAGTGACGATTCGGGATAACTGTGACGTCAGATAATGAATCAATTGCCTCTGGCTTTGGGTAACGTTACGCCGAGCCGTACACAATCCGGTCATTGTTACGGCAGATGCAGGATATTATTGGGGGGGAAATGGATTTTCTGGATAATGAAAATGCCGAATAAAATCCGCGAGATGGCAGGAAACTCTGCTGGAAAGATAATGTTATTTTAAATGTAACTCTTCTCCTATTAGACCAATTAATTTCAACCGAGGTCGAATATTTGCTTTTGCACCGGCAAGAGAGCCGGCCATAGAGAATATTACATTGTTCGCTTCGGTACAGTTTTCATTATTTTGTTACGAAAATACAATACACATGTACACTATATGAAAGAAAACTAACTGCAATATGTAATTTTACAATTATTGTAACTTTATATTTCTACATGTCCAAACGTACCCAATCATCGCATAAAGCGCTATTGTCGCTGAATAAATATTATTCTCCCGTACATGTAACAACACGAAAAATATTAAATATCAATTATAAAAATCTACCTGACGTTAACTCCCGTGTAGAAATCAAAATATCGAATAGAGTGTAAACAATTTACGATTGCGACACCGTGTAATGCTGTCAATCGTGCAATGTAAAATTGAAAACGTTGAGTTACATACGCGAGCTTCTCCCGTGCGTTAACAGCTGAAAAATCGATGCGTCTAAATGGGGCTTTAAGGGTACTACACCCTCCGCTTCTCTTTTTCCCTCTTTATCGGCAGTGCCGGTGGCGCGAAAGGAAACGATATCGATCTAGATGAAACGCGTTATCAGAAAACGCACCCACGTGGAAAATCTTACGATGCGTTCGCGCATTATTCATCGTCAACGGGTTTTTTCAAACTGCATGCTCCCCGTGTGCGCGCATACGCGTCCCCCGCCCCCTTTCACGTTGAATAAACGTTCAACCTACTTCAAATTAACATTATAAGAAAGAGCGGGGCGCTGTAACAATTTAATTACGCCACGTATATCATGTATATTACCGTTTCAATAGGTCCTCTGAAATGTAGGGAAATGTAATAATTATTGGCAGTATTAAAATTCAAACATTTACGACTAGGTTGGACCATTAATGGAATTTATATTAACGGAATGTGACGGAAATTGTTGTTAGTCCCTTGAACGTTCCATTTCCACAGCTGCACGATATGGAAATAACGATATGTGAAACTGCGGTCCAGTTTGATCATTTCCATATTTTATTATTTCTTGTTACAAGTCGTGTCATGTTACAAAATACGAAAATTCCGAGAAAATCAATCGTTTGCTTATCCATCACTATTAAAAAATTGATATCGGTTAACGTTGGGAGATTCTTCGACGACCTGCGATTACATGTATCTAGCAAGAAAAAATCCGTCAATAACGGTCAATAAGTTTATTGTGTTCGAAAAGCATCTTTCTACTAAGACAATCTTCGTGCCGCGCAAAATTCAATAAAAAAATTACTGTAATTATTGCATTAACGATCAGAAGTGAAGTTGCGTCGATGCGCACATGTTTTCGAACGGAGTTTACGCAAATAAATAATCACGATAATTATCGTTAACGCAGAGAGAGAGAGAGAGAGGACTCGAAGGAGATAAGCGGCGTCTTCGCGGAGCGATAAAAGCGTCGGTTCGCCGCGGATTAAAATAGAATATCGTTTTTCTCGTTCGATCCAATTAATCGACCCTTCGCGCGTCGCGGCTGTCCGATCTACCGCCTGTCGAGGCTGGAGCGCTGACTCACTCGGAAAATATGTACCATTCGCACGCGCTACTTCCCTACCGATTACGAGCATTATGTCGTTAAAGATCACGCTGCACATGTATGCAAAATACATCGCGTATGCGCACGTAGAAAATACGCGCGCGCTCACACACATATACATACGTGCATCTCGCATATCGTTTCAGCGAGCTCGATACGCGCACTTAGCCGCGGCTTTCGCACGTTGTCGCACGCGATAACGCACCGATACGGATTATTTCGTTGATCAGGGGGTCCCGTCACGAACGCGTTCGTCTCTCGTCATCACGCGACGTGCGAGGAGTTCCGTTTAATACAAAGAGCCCGCTCTCTCTTTCCTTCTCTTCTCGTCTCTCTCTCTCTCTCTCTCTCTCTCTTTCTCTTGATGGTCGAACGCTAAAAACTGCGGAATGCCGCTGATGACAAATCGATTCGCGAACAGATTAATCGGCCGAGACGCGCCAGCATAGTCGCCGCCTTTCGACAAGAGCTGCACAGCTCCGGAGAGCTGTACACGCTACTAAATGATCCCCCTCCTCTCCTCTCCCCCATATCCCGTCAGTGACCTTCCATGCCGCAATAAGAACGAATGCATGCTACATCTCGGCCTGCCACGGTAGCACGATAGCCGGCCGATCGAACGTGCTGGTTTCCGCAGGAAAACGTGCGCTAAATTATTAATGCCACGGCGCGACGCATTGTAACTTCTCCCACTACACTTTGCGCTCGCGTTCGTTCTTCTTCGACCGACCGACCGGCGTAATAACGGTGCCGACATACGAAGCTTTATATTAATAATACGTAGATTCGCACTTCTCGAATGTATTCGTGAGCATCGGCAGGGTGGAGTGATAAGGCAGACGACCAAGTTACCGAGCAACGTCTCGCCTCAAGTTCTCGAGATTTGTGGAATCCCGCGATAAACGTGTCGAATGGAAGTCGCTTCATTCTTCATAAAATTCTTATTAGAAGAAGAATATATATATATATATATAATATTTATATAATATTTATACATGTATTAATAAAAATTTCGAATAAAAACGTGATTAAATTACTGTTAAAGTTGAATCGGATCAAGAATAATAATAATAATAATAATAATAATAATAACGTTGTAACTCAGAAAGCGTTAAAATTCTGGAAATTTAATTTCGCTCAAACGTGCCTTACAATTTCTGATTTTTATAATACATTCATTTGATTAACAATTCATTCGAGACACAGTCGCAGGCTTAATTAGAGATTGACTTTTCGTACTCTCGGACTTGAAGGATAAAACACGGCGGGTCTAGGACAACAATCCGTATGCGCGCATTCAATGACGCAGAAACTACAGATACGTGCAACGATACTAACAACGCGGTACTACTAGCTCACCGTCATTACTCGCACGATGCTAAGAAAATCGGATCGACTCTCTAACAACGACGCGATTGAACGTAGTGCAAAGCAGTTTTAAAACGCCATGGAGAATACTCCTCCGTGTAGAAACGCAAAACGCTCGCACCAACTGCAGACTCTCCGCTCGATCTTGCATATTTATTCTTCGTCGTGCTACTTACAATAAATACAATTGCTCGACACGTCGTGAACAGCCACGTTAACTGCGAATTCTCTACTGAGTTCCTCTTCGGTTGATTCTTAATTAATTAATATCAATTTCGGCGCTTGCTCTCGATCCTCCTACTCGCGCGACAATCGATCTCGCAAGTTTCTTCATTTCGCTGCGCAAAATACGCATGTACGATGATGAAGCGTACAATCGAAAAATACTACAAAGTTATCGTACATCCTTCGCAGAGGTGCGCAAACTTCGTTACGATGCGCTCGCATGCCAATTCGCACACATGCATGCGTGAAAGCGAAGAGAGGGCTTCCCGCGTATCGAAAGTGACTGATGACTTCGTTAACTAAGCACGGATTTATGTACGTACGGCGTGATGCGACCGCTTAAATCGGCGTTAATCGGCGCGCCGATTATTAAACGCAACAAACGCAACAGGACGATTTAGGCCAAGCGAGAAAAGACGCGCTGCAAGTAGGCTGAGATGACTCGCTGCGAAAGAAAGTAGCAACGCGTTCACATCCGAGCGCTCGCATTCGAAATAATTATCCTAGGAAGTCATTGTGAGGGGAAAAAAAACGAGCCGTGCGGGTGCTTGATTTTCTTTCTTTTTACAAGAGCTACCGATTACCTCATTCGATTTCAGTTTCGACAGTCGACGATGGCTATCGAAGCTGATTGTGGGAGGGATTTCCGTTTTCCCTTGGTGTGGAACTCTCGTCAGTTCTCAGGTTTTAACACTCGGCTTTCCCTCGTCCCTCGTAAAACTGATCTCTCAGTAATTTAAAAATACACACGTTGTGCACACTGTGCGCAAATTGCATATTATTCATAAAAAATCTTCTTTTTTTATAGACTTTTTTAAAAAATTCATTGGATATATTACAAATGATATACATATGTGGAACAATAATAAGAATCCGGTATACTCTCCTACTATCCGACAGGGTATAATATACTTTAAAGTTTTTTGACAGTCAAATTTCAATTAGAAGATAATGCACGCAGTATCTATCTATCTATTTATGTATATGTATGGTATGAATATTGTGATTTCTACTGCGATGATTTCTCTCGTGACACACATATAAATACATATATTTATAAAAAACGGTGATATATATATATTGTATATATATATACCACTACCGTCACCACGTTTTCCGGCGTTTAATATACACTTCTTAAAATGCGATTACATTTGGTATGAATTACAAAAAATACACAGAGTATATCATGCGTATAAAAACAGTTCTGCGTGTGCCACGGAATTAGTTTGAGATAATCTTCGCGCATAATCTGCGGATCGTAATCAAGCTTCGGAAAAATCGGAAAACGGAGCGAATCTAGAAACGAGATAAGAAATAATACGATTTCGTTTTCCGGGAATGTAATGAAATATTCCTTCATCACGCATTAGGTTCTACTTATTGATGAATAAATATTACATATGAAGTCTATATTTATAGAAAGAGACTGAAAATAATGGTTACGCTAATTGTTTTCTTCCTGTACGGAACGCGGCGGTGAACAACACAACGATCGACTCGATCGACCATATCTTTTTCTCCATCAATAAAAATGCAGTGTATTTTTAAACTGTGAAATATCTCGTCATCCTCAGACTAAAACTTGCGGTAAAAAATTAGCAGTCTAGACCTCGTTCAAAAATAGATTTTAGACCTCATAACAACGAGATGATCTAGATAATACACAATTGTCTTCACATGATCGTGTTCTCCAATATTCCTGTTAACTACATACTAATTAATTAATTAACTAATATATACTTTATAATACTCTTTGTGCAATATAATCTACAAAGTGTAATGATAATGTCACTACAATAATGAACGATATTTTGCTATTGTGTGAAATAACGTAGCGTTAAAATTGTTTCCTTGGTGTGACGCTAGTATGCTCGAAAAATAATGTTACTCGAAAGAAATGTGGCTTGAAATAGGAATCTGGATATCGAATCACACGAATCGTGACTTATGGTCTCATAAAAAAATCACTTTTATTTCGAGCCTCTTGCTGTTTCGGGTTCCTGATTACGATCCAGATTATCTCGGGCGATTATCGAGGGTGTCTATCGTTACTTTATTTCATTGTTTCGTTCGTTATCGTCACGTAGCGTAATTAATTAATTATTTAACGGCTAATGTGTCACGTAGCGTAATTAATTAACGGCTAATATCGTTTATATCATATTTGGCCTAGTAGTAATACACGTAAAACTAAACAAGATTATTACTGTCTAATCTCCTGTTACGGTCTAAGTGCGCGTTACTTCCTACAGCGAAAGCCGACGAACAAAAGGTCCGTACGCATCGATAACCGAGTATTGTTAGCTGCCTAATGGTCTGGTATACATAGAATTCTATACCTCGGGTGAGTTTGGCGTGGTCGTATTGATATGATCCTGTAAGCAAATTCTGAGATCCCGCTCGTCCAATTCGCTTTCAGTATCGACGCTGAAACTCCGCACGGTCTGTCCGCCGAGACCGGTCCACCGTTGTTTCCAACTCTCTAGCCTCATGACCTGCGACAGATAAAGACAATGTGAAATATGCTTTTAATTCAGAATGGGGAGAGAGACAGGAAGAGAGAGTTTCATCTGCGATGTTCCGTTTCACAAAGTATTTATTTAACTCTCGTTAATGAGGACTAACAGAAATAATCTTTGCTATTATTCTGCTATTATTTTGCTGCTGTTACAGATACCGTGAACGTTTTGCAGCGGAATAATTAACAAATGATAAAATGAACACGTCGAAGCGAGACTTTTCCATGCCATTCTCGTTCTTCGTTTGCTAACAAATTAACTTATCTATTTTGAATTGATTGAACGTGCTATGGAAGCTTAAGTTGGACAGACAAGAGAATCTCGCTTCTCGCCTACAAAGTGTGCGTCTAATATCACACATAATCGATCGTTTGAGATGAGATTCATGCAAATGAGTGATGATGCCTCGGGAAAAAAACCAAAACTCTATCCCGCGTTAACTGAGTGAACTTTTACGATACTTTCACGGATACTTTCACGCCTCTTTCACATCTATGCTTCTCTTTTTTCCTGCGAGCTAAAAGCAATAGCCGTGAATGTTTATCAGAACGAAACAGTGAACTTAATCTTAAGGAAGCATGCGATTAAACGGGAAGAAGAATACCATGCTGCATCACCACGCGGACAATACAGAAAGTGAGCCACATTTTAAGTCGAATTCGTACGATCGTTACTCGACGCTGTCTCTTGTCGCAGCTCCATATTGTAATACCATCAGGAGGACTCTCATGAAAATCAACTGAACAAAACATCCATGTAATTCAATATATTTCTTGCAGAGAGAAGCGATTCTCGCTTCGTGCAATCGTACCCGATTGAAAATTCATCATCACACCGATCGTGTCTAATAACGTATATATATGTACAAAGCTGTCGTTTTCCCGCACGCGATTTTACCATAATGATGAATTGCTAATGTAAATCTTTGTTTACGCAGTATGTAAATGAATTACGGGCGATGGTTATTAATAAATACAAGGCCTCCGAATCTGGACCGTCAAGGAAAACGCAGCACAATGAGTACACAGTCGGACTACACAGGACGACTAGTCTTACAATTAGAACGGAGGTACATCATGCCACGCACACGAGACGGTAGAAGATGATGCTTACACGTGGGTAAAGACTTACTCGAGCCAGCGCCAGGGCTCAGTCTCCGGGCTGGTGATTGGCGTGGGGAACTGAGGAGAGACAGAGATAACACAGCAATAGAGGGTTAGTCTTACACAACAATTAGTCCCTTCTGGTTAGCGTTGATCACCGCGCACGGTACCTCTACACAATAAGAATCAGCATCAGGCAATTATCATTCCTCTTGCGCGACGTAATATGCGCACGCCTGGCTTCCAAGTCGCGAGACACAATTTTCTTGATGTGTTAGCAAAATATGTAGCATCAGTTAATTAATTAATGAGTCGGATCTTTTGCGGAAGGCAGCGAGAAACTATCGGGAAAATGCGAAGCAGCGTGAAACGATCTTGATCTTTCTATCGTCGATGATGCAACTAAGAGCAGCGAATTTCCTCACTGCCTCTTATTGAATACTGATTATCAGAGGAATGTCCGATTATGCCCCACTTTCTCCTAAATCGTAAACGTACTGCTGCATTGTACTCTGGAGAAATGCTTCAGGCAGTAGCGTGTCTCGTGTTTGCCGATCGCAAGCGAAAGACGACAAAAATTTATGATTTTTTAGTAAATTACAGAAATTTTACGCAAGTGCTCGCAAGTAATGATGTATTAGCTATTAGTAGCTCGTGATAGTCTTCATGATCAATCTCTATGCTGTGCTAACTCTCATTTTTTAACGTTTGACATTATTAAATGGTACAGTAAACGAAATTGTACTATTTTACAATTTAAACTGTTGAGTGGGTGCGTGAGACATCAATAAGAATACATCGAAAGATGATGACGTTACCTTTCCGAGCTAGAGTTGAATTAAAAATTCTGATTTTTGATGGCATTCCTCAGAGCAGTGAAGATATGAAAAGCTGCGATATATCAAGCGCGCGAGTATAAATAGTAGTCTATTTACATTTAGTAGTCTATTACATTTTTAATTACGCGAAAACTCTTCATTATGGATTCACGCACACTATTCTTAATGTGTATAGGTACCTATGCAATGAGAAATATTGTGATGTGTTAAAAGGCAAAGCTATAGTCTTGTAATTATAATTAAGCATTGTTATATTAATAGCAAATATAGTTAATACGTAGAAATACTTTTTCTGCATAATTTTTTGTTATTGTAACTGTCAATGTTGCATGACTATATGCATCTTTCATGTCTGAAATTTAAAGTTTTTACAAGACAAATACAAGACAATTTTAATTGGTTTTCCACTTTTAGTAATCACTTTCTTATGCTTTTGCTACACATTTCGTCTGAATAAAAAGAGAGATGCAAGTTATCGGGAAAGATAAAATATGTTCTCACAGATTTTAATCACAGATATTTTCGTTTCCACAATCCACCAGAAGCGACAGCGTTATCAAGCGTGTTGGTTAGCGGTACATTGCAGTAAGAGGTGCAGTTTGTGCACAATTGTCTTGTAAAGTGTATGACACATCGATAAAAAGACAAGTTAGTACAGTACCTTCACGTTTATAGCAAAATGGAATGTCTTTCTCGCATAATCGGCATGAATATATAGTTTGTAAGAGTGCGGTATGTGATAGAGCACATTAAAAATCAAAACGTCCAGTTTATGTATATAATACACTTAGGAATGTGTGGTGTATAATTGTACAAATCTTAAATAACATATATTACACTTAAATAACATAAATATGTATTATATTCAATTTGTTCAGATTAACATGACATATTTAAAAAAATGACAACAGTGATTAATTCTGTAACGCGCGTGTGATTCGTCACGATATGTAAACCAGTTTATAAAACATAGTATTACATATATTTTAGAATCAACAGAAAAACATGTAATAATGCGGTGCTTCAAAAGAGAGCTAAGAGGTCTTTATTCGATATATAGTTAATCATAAATTGTTGAAAAATGCAATTATAATCACATAATCATGAAATTATAATAAATTTATGAATCTTTCACTCAACTGATTGTTCCCTCCATTATTTACCGTTAATAAACAAAAAAAACATTTATTACACTTATACAACATTTGCAATAATTTAACATAAATTTTAATAACCATAGTTGAAAATCTGAATATCTTTTATGTAACGATGAAACATCGTTACGTACGTAATATGTGATTTATATAATATATTAGATATTTACATGAAAGTTATAGTTAGTATACCTGATATTATAACAATACATGATGTAATATAAATGTTTAACTGCATTATAAAACGTAGTTCACCCCTTACTGCAATATTCAAAGATACTGCTTTCTGCGATAATGACTAGTAATGAGATCGAATGAAATGAATCTTTAAATTTCACGTACCTCAGCCTTCAACTCGGCAACCTTATCTTGGAGCTCCCTCACTTTCTCACTGTCGTCTAAATTATTCCTAAGTTCGCCCTCCGCATGCATCTCCTCGTTCTACAAATATATCACGCGTTACATTCGCCAGCTCTCTACAGTGTTTAACAATGTTTGCTTATCGAGTCTCGGTTACCTTCAATTCAAGGAGAGATATTTTCTGCGTGAGCTCCGCGACCTGCTGCGCGTGCTCGGCGTCGCGTATTCTCGCCATCATAGCCTCGTCTTTCATTTTCGACTCCAGATCGGAATACTTGTGCTGTTGTTCCCTCAGCTTGGCCGCCAGATCCTTCTCCCGAGCTAGCGCAGCTTCCAGTTCCTCCTTAAGTACTTTTCCGCCCTCGTCTTGCCTGCGGAGCTGGTTGGTCGCCACCTGCACCTGGGTTTCGAGCTCCATGACTTTGAGTCGCAGCTCCTTGACTTCAGTCAGCGCTTCCATCTCCCGGATTCTGGTCGTCATCAGGTCCTCCTCGAACTTCTGTACTTCGTGACCCCGATTCTCCCAGAAGAGCAGCTTCTTTGGTGTCGAGTCAGCAGCAGGCGTTGACTGAGCGGATCGATGCTCTTGCAAATGCCTCTGCCAGGCTGCACTTAGCTCCATAACCCTTTGCCGCAGGTCCTGTTGAGCACATAAATATCTAAGTCAACTGAAGAGAGGATTGATGAATTCAACTTTATCATTTATTTTGCAACTATTGGTCTAAATCGTCACAAATAACATATCGATATCTTAATAAACTCGACAAATCTCACCTTTAAAGATAAATTAGCTTCTGCTTCCCTAAGTTTAACAGCGATAAGTTCTTCTTGTAGATGAGCAACGGAATTGTCCGGCGTCGATTCACGCAGGGTCTTTTTGTCTTGCTCCAGTTCTTGTATCCTTCCCCTGAGCTCCCTGATCAGCGCGTCGTTCTCCGCCTCGTGTAATCGGACTCGAACCAGTTCCTCTTGTAAGCACTGTATCATCTCCTCCTTCTGCGATAACGCTTCTTGCTTCACTAGTATCTCGTTCAGCGACGACTGCCTAGACGTCACGTTCTCCTCGAGACGTATGGCCAGCGAGCTCAGTTCTTCGTGGGCCTGTTCGAGCTGATGGCTAGTCTCGAGATGCGCGTGTCGAAGCGCCGTCAGCTCTCGCTGCGCTATGAAGGCGGTCTCCTCCTCTTCCGCTCGCGACACTTGACCTCTGACCAATCTATCAGCCAATTCCGCGGACTCCGCTTCCAACAGCTCAGTCCTTTGCCTGAGCAACGTGTTCTCCGCCTTGAGTCTGCGAAGCTCGACCATCTGTTCCTGCTCCTTCATCTTCAGGATGGTATAATCCTTCTCCAGTTTCTTCATTCTCTTCGGATTGATCTTCATTCCGTAAGCAAGCGTCATAAGGCTATCAGGATCTTTCTCGGCTTTACCAGGCAATTGCTTCTGGACAAACTGTGTGGAAAGGCAAGATATTCGATAGTACTTGTTGAAGTATAGAAACACAAAATCGAGTCTGGAAATCTTACCTTCAGCATACCCTCCATGTCTAAGCTGAGCATATCTTCTTTGCCGAGATGCAACATCGCTAACGCGACTTTGAAGATGATCTCCATGCCCTCCGATAAAAAGACGTCAAAAATGCGACACGCTAAGGGAAGACTTAGCGCTGTGGTGAACAGTGTGAGGAACCAAGAGGATGCGTACATCGACGAATTGAAACCTTGGGCCGTGAAGTGAGCGTGGAGCTCGGGATGCGTGTCAGCAATTAAATGCTCCAGCTGATACATGCACACCCCTAACTCAGCCATACTCGGCTTGAACATGTCCCGTAAACGGTACTCTTGCATGAGAGCCACCAGGACAGCGAAAGCTTCTTCTTCCGGCATTTGCTGCAACAATATGACTTATATTTATATTGTTTGTAACATATAAAAAAATTAATCGTTCTCAATGCTTTTCTTCGAGCAACATGAAAAGATGGATAAATATGTATAAATTTTAAGTCAAATCTACAGAAATTTAAATACAATAATAATTTCTTACTTTTGCACATTCATTTGTCTTATGATTTAGTAGAAAATTGCATTTACCTGCATTAAAAGTAATCCTACTATAAATCCTGAACCTTGGCAGTATCCTACTTCGCGATCGTGAAGGCTATACGCTTTCATAACGTTGAACAGACTCTCCTGACCGAGACCATCTTTCTCTTTAAAGAAGTCATGTTCAGGATATGTCCTGGCAATGTCTCTTCTAATTATCCTCTCGCAGGCTGATGTTGCTTTGATGTACTCAGCGAACTGCTTCTTAACTGGAGAGTCATGGGCGCCGCTCAGTAATTGCCAAACAATTCCCCTAAAATAGTACGTGATTTATATAAATTTTAATAAAACAAATATCGCGTCAATATTACAATGTATAACAAATAATATGTTACCTGAAATGATGAGGTATGCCCTGACGAACCAATTCCTTAACGAACTCCTTCCGCTTCTTCCAATGGTAGTCCCAATCGGCCACTATGTGACCCCACAGAGTCCACGTGTTCTCTTCACCATCGGCCGGGTTGTGGCGTCGAGATGCAGCATCGCCATTTCCTGCGCTGCCTCCCGACGCCACAGACACCTGCGATGTATCGGAGCCTTTCCTGCTGTGATTGCTCTGAAGAGAATTCAGCGACTTTGCATCGGATTCGATAAGCCTAAAAGAATTAATAAAATCGTGAATATTACATTCTTATTTACATTATTTATACATTGTTTACACAAACAGTATTTTACAGTATTTTGAATAAGTGAGAGCAAGAGCATATGTTTCATGGAATGATTGAATGCGTAAGCGCCTTTACAATCATCTTTCTTTCGAGAAACATATAATTAAAGCATTAAGCGGTTTTTGAGTCTTGATCTGTTAAACTGCGACATCTAGACAGTTTGACTCAAAACTTCAAAGATAATGAATTTTGCTCGCAGCGATTTGATTACTGGGTTCGATTGATTATTCACCTATTGGCTTCCTCCAGCTTAGCTAATAGAGCCAGCTCGTCAGTTGGTATTTCCTGCGAGGGCGTTACTCGCTGCTCGCAAAGGGTGTCTGATGGTGGACTCGGGAGTATCTTGCCGGTCTGTGTGACGTTACGGGTGGACTGGTGGATGTTGTTGGTGCATAAACACAGCACGCTCATCACCTGCGGTCCATAACGTGACAGTCCTAATTGGCCGACCGGCGCGTTTACGCAATCCCGAGCGACGCTCTGGCTTCTAAAACAAGGGATTATGGTTTATGATTAAACGATGGACGTATTAATTAACGCAAAACGATTTGCGACTATATGAACAATCACAATGATCTGGTTAACCGAGTGCTTTTGCTCGTGATTGCTCATTGTAAATGCGATAAATCATTATTGCACGATTTGATCGAAATCATTTGATCGAAAGCAAGTAAATTTCAATTTTAGCCGTAAAATAATCCAGATGAATATTCAAAACGGATGTATGATGTGGACGGATAAATGCTAATCGCTGCTGATGCAGCTTCAACTTTCTGTATTAAATTTCAGTGGAAGATTGTTCAAAATAATCGCTTCAATTTGACATTAATTTTATAATTAGACCTATAGAGTCATTAATTTAATTCATTAGTAGTTCTTATAAGCTGAAGTAATAAATTATTATTATAATTAGTAGTTCGTCTTTATTACTCTTATCTCACGAGGACCAAATGATGCTTTTCTTTAATTTCAATTTTAATTTTAAGACTTCAGTCGATGCTACGGTGTCCAAGAAATGTAAGACTGAAAGAAGTGACGTATTTATCTACCAATCTATCAGCTGCAGCGCTCATTTTACCTTCTCGCGGTCTTATTTCTCCTCCAACGAGCTGCCGCAGGGGCCAACAAGCCACGAAGAACCATCGAGGCGTTTCGTTTAATTTCCCTGTCGCGATTTTAGTGTTCGCGGAAAGCGAACTTTTGCTTTACTGTTTGCACTTCCACCGTTCTTATCTTCACATAGCTATCTCAGAGTTTCAGAAATTTTACGTTACACTAATTATCGATGTACATATCTACAACTGTGCTTATTTTTAAACAAGTTTTATCTCCTTAATAATAATGTCTACAATATTGCATCAAATTGTCATCAATATTGCATATAATAATTAGGGTAGATATCATAGATTCTCACAGTTTAAATGTAAAATCGTTCGAGATATAATTAATATCTTGCAAATTACATTCGCAGGAATTTTCCTATCTTATAATAATGCATGGATATTTTTTTCACAAGGAACACTCTTGTGAAACACCGGGTATAAATGCGGCGCTCGGTGAAGCAATGCGCAAAGCTCGACACGATAGGAGATCAAGAAGGAAGCAATTAGTGCGTGTGAACGAATTAGCGAGCGAAAGAGCAGGTGAATCCGAGCCAGCTATTATGACGACCTCGCCTTGTGCCATACCGTAATGTACCGTGCGCTTAGTAAAACGGAAGCAAACGGAATATGTCAAGAATACCGTTTTACGAGCTGTGTCTCACAGAAAAATTAATGACTTTAAACTTTATCCTTCGTGCCTCTGTCGTTCTCTTCGCACGTATATATTTGAAACGCGCACTATTAAAACATGTTTCATTATATACTTTCTTATTTTGTCTACAGTAACATCTACAGTAACAGTATTTAGAAATGCGTACAAACAAGTATTACATCTCTATATTTTCTTCATTAAGTTTCTTTAAGGAAAATTAGCTTGTTATATCTTTAATTTATTACTTTAATTATACCTTTAAAATAAAATTAAATAACGATTTTATCGGAATTTTCAGCTTTTATAAATCGTGATACGATATTCAATTTCGAACGTATCATTGACTATGACATTATGCATACACATTTTTCCATTTATCTGTTTGGAATATTGCGTAGTTTAGAGAATTTCAGAGAGAACTATCTTGAAGTATTAACTTCACTTGTATTATCTTAATGTAGCGTTTATTTGCGATGAACACTTGCGCGGTGTCGTCAGAATTGCTGCGTCGTAAAAATTTCGAGTTACTATCAAGCAAATTACTGACCTGAAAGAAACGTTGCGCACGAATATAACGAGAAATATATAACTCAAGTCGTGACAAGACCATTTACGCACATAAAAGACAATGACTTGAAGAAGTAATAAATTTATTAATAGCAACTAAATTTGCTCGAAATAAAATTTATTATGTGTTTCTGTGAATCTGATACATTAATTCTTCTCACTAACTATACTGATAGAAAGTCAGATACCATGCGATATGTACCGACACTATAGCTGCTAATGATGTTCTAACGTGTAAAAAATCACATAAAAATATTCTGATCATCAAGATCATTTAGATCAGAAAGTGAGAAGTGTTCTTCAATGAGATCTACTAAAAAAAGTTATGACTCACGACTCAAGATTTTGTTGTGACGTAATAAGAGCGTTTTTTCCTCAGATAATCTATACTGTAGTGAAAGGATGTAAAACCAAAGTCGTATGGCGAGCTACAAGTGATTCAATGCAAGTTATCCGTATGTAATAATAGACCAGCGATTTATGCACGCCTGCTCATATCATGAAGCTACCTTCAATATTACATTTGTATCGACATTTGATGTTTCACCTAATCTTCCGCACGCAAGAAGTAACGCTCGATGAACGAGGGGCAACAAAAGGGCAATGCAAAAGGGCAAACGAAGTAGTATAACGGAATCGTCATGCTAGCTACTTGGCTATCAGATATATCAAGCATATATGAAGGATCAAAGTAACCGAGTCGGCACAGTTTTCAGTTTCTCATTCCTGCGCACGCACGGAATGTCATACGCACTCCTGACTGCTCTCGCGAGACCGGAACCGGAACCGAGCTTGGATCGCTGCTCAGCTCGCGAGTTAATTCGACGGTCTCGTTCAAAAAATGATGTACAGAAAATAATTAAGATAAATTGTGTCGTCGCACGCGAATAAGCGGCCGGGACAGATAACTTTAATCGGAATGCGTTCGCACGGATGCCCGCGGTTCCTCTCTCGCCTCGATGGAGACGCGAGCTCTCGCTCCTCCTCTCCTCCCCGTTAGTGAATCATCAAAACGATTGACCCGACCCGATCCGATATGTCATCCACTTGATCCTCTGATCGTCAACCGGCACGGTGGGATCCGGCTAGGCACGTACTGCCGGAAAGTACGAAATGGTTTGAGGGGTCGATGCAGCCCGCGCAGGCCAGGCCGTCCCACATGCGCAGCGACGTCCGCCTCGTGACAAATAAATAAAAGGATTTTACCGTACGTGAACCGCTGGTCGAGGATACTAGGTTTCTCGGATGAAACATTCCAAAAAGTTCCCAGGCTGCATTTTAACAAGGTCCTCGCTAAATTGATGCAGAAGTTCTCTTTGGAGAGATCGTTTGCTCCTTCTGTCTGGACCAGCCTCGTTTAACCGATCGAATATTCATCCCCTTCGTCCCTTTTCTCATCAATTTGCGAGCTTATCAATTATCGTTATCTCGAATTCAAAAGCTTCCCAGTGCGAAATTAATCAGCAGCTTCAGCAGCTTGAACGATTCATAAGTGCATGCGAGAAAGAGAATGGAATTGTCTCATTTTTATTGTAAGCTATCTTGATGACGGGAAGCACACTGCACGACAAAGATTAAACTTTAATCTTGAAAGTGGCTTGATACTATTTCAAAGATAATTTGTTTTCGTTGTTTCGTTGCGTTCTCTCTTTTTCTCTCTCTCTCGCTCTTTGAAAAATATAATAAACGAAATAAGATAACCCTGTAGCAATAATTGCGGCTCCTGAATATTTTTCTTCTCGGAATAGCGAGAGGGTGCATCACGAGTGCACACGGATAATATATCCGCGCGTATTCGTCATCGTTCATCACCGGAACGGTCGTCTGCTCGTGACTAGATTGTATCATGGCGTAACAATTTCGGTCTCCGTCATACGAAATCAGCCGCCAGTATTTTCAATGTTCTCTACCTGTTACTTTCGTAACACGAGTACACACAGCACGCGCGTTCACACGATCGCGTCATATTCGATGAGTAACAGACGATTTTTTTTTCAATATGTCCATTGCCGCGCGTGTTTCCACAAACGATTGCGATATTAACACGTGACGTGCCGCGTCGGCTGCGAATACGGCAGTTTCTTAATTATAAATAATTAATGAAATTCAATTTCAATTATTAGTTTAATTTAATAAACGCATTTTATTCGATTTTCTGCGCGCGTGGTATCCCATTGCATTTGAGGACGCTTGATTACGTATCTTGACGTTATTTTATTGAATATTATAAAATAAAGCATCCTGTCCATTGTTCAGTACGTTTATGACAAGAATTGGTAATTTAATGATTTTATCAAAATTGAGAGGAAAATTTGGAGAATCGGAAAAATGTTTCCCTTCTTGTTTATTGATACCGATCTGTAGCGAATAGATCGAGGTTTCACCAAATTATAAAATAAAACGGTTTCTCGTATATTCATTTTCTTTTTTACTCATAGATGCACATGTTCATCTGCAGGAAATTACCAATTAGGTAATGCTATCCCTGGAATTTTACACGTCACTTACGTGGCTACAACAGTTATGCAGGATAATCATCGCTTGTGTGAC
Organism: Ooceraea biroi; assembly: GCF_003672135.1. Classification (NCBI taxonomy): domain Eukaryota; kingdom Metazoa; phylum Arthropoda; class Insecta; order Hymenoptera; family Formicidae; genus Ooceraea; species Ooceraea biroi. The sequence continues at coordinate 3,448,729 of NC_039515.1, forward strand.
GAAGGGGCGTAAACCTCACGTGTCTTTACAGAAAAACAATTTAAAAAAACGTGATTGTATGTGTACTAGTCACATAGAACTTCAATCATATATAACGGTCTATCCAAATTAATGCACGACAAAAATAATAATTTTCACATGACACATCATATACAGTGAATGTACTTTTGTCCACGATATTTCTATTATAACAACAATATATTGTAGAACTTTTTAACTCTAGTTGATATTTTAACATATAGCAATAGTAATTTACAATAAATAACCAAATTTGCGTAATCAGTCGCCCAAAAAGTTGAAACGAGTTTGTAACATTCCTGTCTTATAGCAATGCTGCAGAAATGTATCATGAGAGGTCATCGATAAATAATTTTATGTGCAGAGAGTTTATATATGTACTGTGACTAAATATTCTTATAATTGCGCGTATATTAATATATAAATATCCGTACACATTAATAAAAAAAGAAAAATTAAATTCCGCATTTAATAAAGTCCGATGAATCACTTGTGTGCAGACACACCTAGGTACGTTATTACGAGCGACGCGTTTCAGTCGGATTGGCGTTATTTTCGTGCTTAATTGAGGTTGAGAAGATACTTCTTCGCCAGAGATATCATTTTACCATCAAATGAAAATTCGGAGCATTTGAAGATAAATATATTTCATAGAAACCCGAAGTGTTCCACAAACTTCTTGTTCGTATCAGCAATATTAGCTTCAATAAAATTTTATACTTACTGAGTTAAAGAATTTACCATGTCGCGAGGATGATTCTTCTGTTTGTACTTCGTTTTAGCAAACATCATAGCGAATCTAGTATAGGCTCGGAAAGTGCAATTTACAAACAAATTTACAACAGTTTTACGTTTTCTATACTATAATAGCAAAGCTATCAGTAATATATGCAAATGCAGACAACGAGCAAATTTTATCTGCTCTAGTTGTAGCCTGTATACGACTATTGACTTCGACTGTACACAGCTGATTAACTGAATTTAACGTCTTCGACATTAAGCACGTTTACTTATGTGAATATCCATATAAACCTTGAACCTTTTGTCGTTGATATGTTTGCCAATAAATCACCAGATCAACTTCCAAAAATACATATGTTTATACGTTGGCCAAGTTCTCGATTTTCTCTATCTCGGAATAATATTTGTTTTAATCTTTATATCACGTAAGTGGGCCATTTTATTATTCATCAAATTACTTGTCAATCAGCAGATTCGAAACGCCATTAGATTTAGGATAAAGCAATCTCGATTAGCATAAAACTACGAGGCTATTACGACCGACGCAAAGGATTCGATCATGATAATGAACGAATTTGAATTACATTTAGATGACTGTAAAGCTTACGCGTGACGTAACCGCTCACTTTCCGTTTCCGCACGAAAACAATCGGACGGGATAACAAAGGGAAGAAATAAATACTGAATTATTGCTCCGTGAATCACTGACATTTAGCTAATACTGAAGACCCTTGTCTCTGCTTCCAAATTTATCTGACGTAACGCGTATATATCGTCGAATCAGTAAACTGACAGACACCTTAAAATTGTCCAGAGACAGATACACCCCCCCCCCCTATTTTGACACGAACCAGATTTCAATGAGTGAGTGAGTTAATTAATTTAAAATGTATAAATTAAAATTGAACATATTTATATACAAAATAAATATGTAAGATATATAAAATTAAAAATATATGACACACATTACATATATTAATAACTTATCGGAAAACATTCTAATAGAATTCTAACATTAATTTGTTCATAAATTACGATTAACTGATATAATTCTTAATATATTGATATAAAAAAATATTTAGAGGAGCACATGGCAAGAATTATTATTTTTTTATACCTTTTTAAATACCGTTTTGTTATTAATAATTACTTTATAATTTTATAATTATACTTTATGAAAAGTCAGATTTAAGACGTATCAAGGAACGTACTGCACTATAAAAATTTATTCTTGCGATTACCCCTTTTACACATCTTATTAAAGTAAAATCAGTGTATGCAGTGCAAGTGCCTTCGTATCCCGAAAGGAAATTTCGTCTAATTAGGAACTTAACGACGTATAGAAAAAAGATGGGTAAACGGTAAAGTATCGAGTATCTTTGTTAGTCTCGCGGAAAGCTCAAGCTTTGTCCTTTACAGCCCTGCGCAATTTTCAAGTAGCCCACGGACTTTCACGCAGTTCGATACCGTTTCACTTTACAGTTTCACAACAGTACGTGAAATAGCAGAAATTAGTACTGCTACATTATGCTCATTCTCCTTTTCTCACGCGGCAACGCGCTAACTTTATCGTTGTGGAAAACATCAACTTTGAGGTCAACATATCCGCAAAACGTTACTCTTTTCCTTTGCATAATGAAAATGAAATTATTGCAAATAAAGTGATAAATATTATACTCTGTTAAAGAAAACAGTTTTTAATTGACATGTGTCAAACTAATTGTAAAACTGAACGTACTTTGTAAAACTTATAAACATTCTTAACAACATAAATTTAGCACTTAATTTCTTTTAACTTTTAACGAATTTATTCTTCCTGATTTCTGCAATATACTTAAATAAATTGTAAGTAAAGATACTAGTTGCTTTTGTTACCTAAATAAATCTTTTAATCAAAGGTGTTTCGGCTTTGTCTTCCTGCTTCCTCATTTCGCAATATTTGTCCTCAAGCCGAAATTCAAAGTATCAAAGACCTTTCGATTTCTAAAAGGCAGAAACCGAATATCGTACATCCAAAAAAATTTGCTCTTCTCTCATCTCGCTCCGCCAAGCGCGCTTTCTCAACTTTTTCCAAGATCGACTAATTTGAAAAAGAATTAATTTCCAGGAGACCTTCTCTCCTCAACTTTCCACCCACTTCACCCACCCACCTTCACGGCATCTCGGCTTGCCAGTTAATCCAGCGATCTCGATTACGATGATGGAAACGACATGCTCGCGCAAAAGGGTCGCTGCTTCATAAAAGACGAATAGATGACGGGGATAGTAATAATATAATGGTAACAACAACAAAAGGATGCGCGTAGCGAGAACAGCTCCACAATTGGAAAGGGGTACGCGAGCCGTTACTCGTATTAGCAAACAAACTGGTTGTCACAGGTGGACGGCCGATTTTCGCAGCCATCTGGTTTCACCGTGTCGAATATATGTTCCTGGGTCGCTTACCTCAGTGAACCTCGTGTTGCCACGTGTCGACGGTGGTCGCGTGCCAAAGGAGGAAGCGCCAATTCCGGCCGAATTCGCGGACTGCCGAGCGAAACGGGACGCAGGTACGTTACGGCCAACGAGTGTATACGCGGCTGTCACCACTCAAAACTGTCATTACGATGAATTTGACCATGTGCAATGTTACCAACAAACAGAGACACTCTGTAACCAATTCATTCGCCGAGGTGCCCCCCACGTCGCCGCGGATCAAAAGATGGCTGACGGCGATGTCGCGGCGCGCCGGAGCGCTAGGGACCCTAAACACGTAAGAGAGAACGCTTTTATCGATCCTGCAGATCAATGCGCAAATTTTCTGTTTCATTTGCAACAATGTTTCTTAAAAATTGATCTTTCTTTCTCTCTCTCTTCCTCTTTTAATTATTTTTTATAATAATTTGATGGTGTACTTTAATTCAATATTCAAAATTACCGCTTTTACACTATTTTCCCTATGGTCTGACAGAGAGCAGCACCGCGAGGTTGTCGGCCGCGACGCAGGTGTCCCTCGAGCGACGCGTCGCGCTAGTGCTAGTGCGCGCAGCGGGCCAATATCGTGAAGATCAGTCAAGATGGAGGGTGCTCGGGGCTGATCGCTCGCGGTATGGATTTTGCCGCGTGATTCGTGCTTGGCGCCGCGGGTTTCCGTCCCGTAGAGGAAAACAAGCGGCACGTCGCGCGGTGCCGTCGGACGTTTGTGCGACGGGTGGCCACAGATGGTGTCGCGCCACTGCGATTAGTGCAACTGCACCGTGCGATCGCACGCGGTAATGAGAAAGGCGAAATCACGAAGCGGCGCGGTAACGGAGCCAGTCCTCCACAATGGTGGATAACAGTTGCATTATCGAGGGAAACGTCAAGTTCCGCGACGGCAAGAAGGTGAGTCGATTACCGGCGAGTCGATCGCTCGCTCGCTCGTTCAATTGCGCGTGCGGCGAAATGCCTGGCTCCGGCCGCGGACGAGGCTCACGCTCCATTTTCATTCACGTCTCGACGTGCCTAATTCATCTCGCGAATCTGCGGAGTTATCCGTGACGTCGTGCGTCTCCGACGCAGGGGAGGCGTGTTGCATGCCCCGTTGACGTCGACGTCGGATTCAAACGTCTCACGCGATACTCCGTGACGAGTCACATGAGCGTCGTACTCTCTTATGCACGCTAAAAATTATGTAACGATTACGGGAGCGGTTTGCGGCGTGTATATGTATACTTTATGACACAATGCCGGCAGCTCGCTCCGTGTTATACTAGGTGGCCCGCAGAAAAGGGAAATAGTGAAGCAAAGATCGTAGGATTTAATTTTTCACAATACGAGATGTAAAAATGTTTTTTATGTAATATGAATTTAAAAAAATTTAGCCTGAATTTTATAATTTATTGAATATGTTGGTATTTGTGTGCAAACAAAGAATTAAGGGAGAAATTTATTATAGAAATTGTTTACGAATATTCATATGTAATGTACTAAAAGTTATAAATTTAAATATTTTATTATGTTTGCATGGTACTGATGTATGATTGCGTGTTAAAGATTTGAAAATAAGTGTAAAATATAGATAAAAATAAGTACTTTAATATGCTATCTATTGATATTCGTAAATACTTACAACATTATGAATATTAAAAAAATGTTTTCATAGCAATTTTGTTTGTAATTTTTTTATTTTATATAATTTTATTATATTTTATTACATTAATAAATAATAAAAATGCTTCTGTTTTATAAAAGTGTTTTTTTCTAAGAATGATGATAAATCCATATCGGAAATTCTATAACGATACTACTATGGATATAGATATATATATAATAATACTTTTTCCTCCCATTAGCAGAAACTTCGATCTTTTTCTAATTTGATTATAAATTCAAACGTTTAATCTAAAATTAATATAATAAATAAATTGATTATAATAGAAAAAACATTGTGTATGATTATACACATAGAAATATCTTTTCTCTGTATATTTTATTATATTTTGAAAAGATTATAATTTATTTTACAGTGGAAATCAAGATGGTGCGTTATGCGAAAATTATCACCAGTAGCAGGTAAAGTGAAATTAAACAGTTTGTTCTTGTTTTTTCTTTTTTACACGTTTTACTGCGAACAATAGCCGCATTCAAGAATTAACAATAGCCATTTGTTTACTAAAATATAATATAATAACTAATAATAATGTGTAATAACTGAAAATATTAATTAATACTAATTAATAATGAGAATTATTAACGAGAGTTATTAGAGAAGATTGTGTCAATGACGTACATGTATAGACATGTACTGTTCTATTGTATCCCTCTCGCGGCCCTTATGTTGCAAGAAAAAGAGGGGAATAGAGACGGTGCAGTAAGATAATAAACAGGAAACATTATATATTCTTAAAGTTTTCCTTTTTGTCTCTGCTATCTTGTCGTTGATACGAACGGTACTTCGCAATTTGCATAATACACTCCGTGCTTTATGTCTGCTTGGCAAACTGTGTAGTACGTTCGTTTTTATATGCCTATTTTTGCAAAATAATGTTTGCTTCGATTTTACAGTGATAGAATATTCATTCGCGTTGCAGCATAAATACTACATTGATTTATTATAAATTAATATGTTCGTAAAAATGGAAAATTATCATTCGTTGTTTTAACGTTCCTATCTAATAAAAATATCATACAAGATTAGTTTATTTTATCTTATACTGCAAATTTTTGTACTAAAAAGTTAGAAATAAATACAGTCGTTGAATTTATATTAATTATTATAAGATATATCACATTTGTTTGTGATATTAAAATTTGTTTGTTAGTTAATATGATTTAACGTAATTTATCGAAATTAATTTATCTTTAAGACAATTTTCTTTTTGTTCAAAATTAAGATTATTAATCATAGCAGAAGCATAACGAGTTTCCTGCATTCTATGCATTACAAATTGGTGAAATTTGTAATCGCGCGGAAAATTAATCATTGCCATCTACCTCCTTTTAGAAGGATCTTTCCTGCTTGTTATCAACACAAAGAAACCCTCGCTTTAAACCTTCCTAGGGTGGCAGCTGGCACATCTGTTACAGATTGGCTGCTTAAAGCTACAAAAAAATTTCCGAGAACAGCTTTGCTCTGGGTAATAACCATTAATACATGATCCCTGTAACTTGAGGATATTTTAGGACCAAGGGTCTCTCTCTTTGCCCACGTACTTCATAAGTTTTTCTTAGGAGGGAGTTAACGAAGGGAATGTAAATGACGTATAACGGAATGTATTTCTGTATATCGACGTGCGAGTATACGTTCATGTTGAATCTATATTTATCAAGAGGTAGTACGCATAACAAAATAACGGACTTGAATATTTGTTATATTTCTTTTAAACAGATATGTACGGTGTACGGAATGAAACAATCTTCTCTGATCTTTAGTCCGGTAAGAAGATCTTGAAATGCAAATGAAACAAATAGATGTTCCTTTTATTTTGATAGATTGTTTGCATTTACAACTCTATGGGGATAGTAAAGACCGTTACAAGCAGGGCCAAACGAAAGCGTCTCTGAGTCTGCAACATTTTCTCGGAGTGGAGAGCGGCTTTACTCTCGATAAAGAATCTAACACGATCGCTATAATTTGCCAAGACGTGACAGTCGTTCTCGCGTTCGACACACGGGAGCGATTGATACAGTGGCAAGTGAAGATCTCGAACAACTTGGGCGAAGGTAAGTTGCATGCATAAAATACATTACATTGTCAAGAAAAAAGCAGCGTCGCGCTGTGTGCAGTACGGGAATATACCGCGCGAAATTACGGGACAGAATGCATAAGATGTGCACTAGTTGAAAAGTTTCTGCGTCGTATATTTAATTCGTCCAACTTTGCCTACAGATCAGCAATTCCTGATACTCATTTCCTCGGTACCTTCAAAGGCGAAGTTTACTAATGGACCGGCGCACTTACACATCCAAGATCGTCGGTTCTGCATCACCATCGGCGTGCCTCCCCGGCTCGTCGGTATCTGGGAGATCGCGCATCTCCGACGATATGGCGTGGTCGAGGGCCGATTCTGCTTCGAGGGCGGCTCCAGGTGCGGTCGGGGCGAGGGACTGCACGTTCTCATCACAGATCAGGGAGACGATATAGTCAAAACGCTGCAGTTGGCGGCTGAGGGGAAGCTCACCACGAAGAAGCGATCGCCACTTGGGAGGGAGCCGTCGACGACACAAGACAGTCCACGGCGCCAGTGTTCTCGCACCGATACCAGGGCCAGCGATTTCTTCTCCTCAGCCGTGTATTCGACATCGACGTATGAAGAGCAATGCGACAGCTGCAAGAACGAAAGTTCGCCGTATTGGTCCTCGGCGGAGAGCAGACAACAGGCGGAGCTCGATGGTGATTACAGTCTTAGGGATGCAATGTCCGTCTCGGAGTTGCCCGATCAACAACCTGGCGGTGAGTGGCGTAGCTGTTCACTCACTCGTCAAGGCGCGACCGGTCTTGAGAGATGCGCCAGTTGCATCAGCAAGCTCGGTACGGTCTCGAAATCATCGACTGTGATCACCACGGCCACTATGAGCGGCATAAGCAGCCCCGCCGGCACGTTAAACAACTTGGGATGCAACTTGCAGCCCCGTACATTCGACCGACTTTCGCTGTCCTCCTACAGCAGCAGCAGCCATGACAGCGACTACTCCGGTTCGCAGCAGATCGAGTGCCAGTGTGCGCAGTCGAAAGCCGCCCAGCCTCAGACAACACAGGTACCGACAACGCAGGCTCATCGAGTATCACCGAGCCCGAGCGCACTGCCACCGAGACCACCGAAACCGTCCCAACCTCCGTCGATGCCTGCAACCAGCCAGCCCGTCACTGCCAAGAAGCCTAAGAAACCACCAATGCCACTGCCAATCGATCAACAGACATGCGTTCACGCACATAATCTTCAACAGTCGCAGCAAGCTCGACAGCCTCAGAAACAATCGCCGCAACAGTCTCAGCAGCTCGTGACTCGTGGCACCGCGGGACCATACGAGAACTACGACATTCCAAAAACGATCTTGGGGCATCACATGCTGCTGGAGCAAGGTCCGCAACCGGAACAGTATTACGATACGCCACGGAAGATAAAGGAGTGCCTGACACTGCCGAAAACTTATCCCAATTATGACACGCCTCAGGTACCGCAGGCTGTGGTCCTGCAAGGATGTGGATGTCCCGCGAAACTCACAGTCCAGTCGCCTAGGTCCTCGGGATGCCCCTGCCACAACGTTATGAGTTGGGCCGGCTTTGTCCTTCCATACTGCCGACGAGGCGCAGGAATTGAGCCTACCGGCGTCACGGTGCATCCCGTGAAGCTCTCGGGCGAGGGCAAGATGCCGGTAGTGAATGCCAGCGGTGAGGTCGCCATCTACGCAACCGCCAGACGGATAAACAAGAATGCACCGGTCGAAGGAGCTACCGCGGAGAGCTGCGGCTGTACCACCGCAAGCAAATCGAGCAATTACGAGAACGTCGAGCCAGTGATAGACACGCAGCCGGAACCGAAGCAGGCGAATTACGTGAACATCGATTTCACGCAGTCTCTCGAGCACTATGAGAACAGCAAGGACGTCCTCACGAAGAGTAGCATCTCGCAGGAGGAGATCAAGAAGTTCGCGGATCAGTTGAAGGAACCGGCGCCCGAGGCGCCGAATGAGAACGCCTCGAAGGTCTGCGAGAAGTGCGGCCACGCGAGGGAGAGGAAGGATGATTATCTGGTCATGGATCCAGACAAGCAGACCCCGAAAAAACCGTTTCCTGGTTACCTGCCGATGCAGCCGGCTCACAACTGCTCGAAGGAGATCTTGTCCAGGCTTTGCAGCGGCATCAAAAGCTCCAGCAATCCGACGTTGTCCGGATCCACATTGCTCGAGAGCAGTAAGAAGCGATCCGACTCGGAATACCGCGTGCCGGGATCGGCGATGCTGTCTAGTCCATACTTCAGACGTCGTTACTTGGACGCGGGCAATGCCATGGAGTCCGGCAGTAGCCTAGGCATGCTGCTCAGAAAACGGTCCTACTCCGCGGAGTCCGCGCATTACCTGGACGACGAGAGTCACACGTTTCCGTCCACGCTTACCATCCACAAGTGTTCGAGTGAAGCAGACAAGAATTCTCTGATAACCGGTGAAACGCGCAACACGTGTGTGAACCCCGAGGCCAGCAAGATCGCCAGCAGTCACGAGAACGGGCAAATTCCGGCGATCGCGTCCCAGCCGTCGTTCATCAAGATCCGCAGATCGTCGTCCGTGCCATCCAAAACCGGCCACAACAGGGATTCGTCGAGCAGCAACGATTCCGGCGTGTCTATCGGCTCTTTGAGTCATCGAACCACGGAATTCGTGGAATTCGAGTTGTCGTTGGCGACGCCCACCGCTTCGACGATAAAGCAGAACGTGCTGTCGGTGTGTCGCAAGAGCCCGCCGCCCACACAGTGCTATCACAGTAGCCTGCCGAGGAAGTCCAAGTCTAGCGATCCGCTCCGAGAGATCTCCTTCCAGTTCCAAAAAATTAAGATACCTACAAAATCCTCGTCCGCGGAAGCCGATATACCTACATGCTTGCCGAAGGCCGCGAAGGGCTTCAACAGTCCCGGCGAAGTCTCGAACACACCTTACATCGACTCGCGGAGCACCAGCAGCGGTACCTCCGATATGTCGGATTACATCGAAACCTTGTCATTGTCGTCGCATTCTTCGTCCGATACCCCCGACAGCCTCAGGTAGGATTTTATGTTTGTTAAATACTTACAAATTTATGCAAAAATTATGACACTTTTTATCAATTTTTACAAATTAAATGTTGATTTATCTTTAACTATAAGAAATCATTATTTTTTAATTTTCTTCTACTTCATATATAATCGTGAAAAAATGTATGATAAATCTGAAACAAATTTAATTAAAATTTCATTAAAATTAGTTATCAATATAAAATTCATATGTTATATATTTATACAGATTAGGAGGCAGAGCAGTGGCAACAACCCTCCGACCTCGTAGCGGCAAAGAATATTACAAGATCGATCGGAGTATCTTGGTAGAGCAGGGGCGAATTCTCACAACGGCATCCGCCAACTATGCAAATATCACTCCAGTATTGGAAAAGAGCGAATCACCGTCACCTGGTTACATGAGCAGTTCACCCTTTGAGCAACCACAACCCACTCGTGAGCATTTTCTATTCCCTGAAGTAAGTATAAACTAGTACAAAGAATCTATTATATAATCAGAAACAGAATCGTGTCTATAATATTTTGATGAATAATATATAAATAATAATCGCGTCACTCTCCTGTTGCAGGAAGCTTGAATGTAATGATATTGTTTGGGAAAAAGAGCTAAAAACTTGAAGTTCCTAGGAATTCCAAACAGAAATGATTAAGGATATTCATGGTAGAAATTATAATTGGGGCATTGTGTGTGTGACTATTTACACTATACGCGGATATCTGGGGTTACAGGCATATTCACGCGGAATATCTGTCATTCGTCAGATACCAATATCGTAGTTAAGCATGCCAAATGACCGTACCAAGTAATCAAAAGGTTCATAATTCTAAGACGATGAAGGCGCTCTTTAACCAAAATTGTACGTTCGTTTTACCGGTGTTTTCGTAAAGTCTTCCTGTAAAGAGCACAATCATAATCAAAAAGAAAAGTATATGAAACATCAGTCTACAAAAATCTAGGTACTAGCGTATAGTCGAAATAATGTCAGTAATCAAACACTTCCTACAACGACTCAAACAATTTCTAAAATATGCTCAATAAGAAACTAATAGTTTGTATAGTAAGAATCCTGCCCTAGAGTAAAAAGATATGCATCGTATACTTTATATGGGTATATCGTTTTTTAAATACTTTCTTATTTTGTATGAGTATACTTCTATATAGACTATTGTACAGTCATCTCTGAACAAAAAAATTTAATGAGATTGATAACTTTTATAGAGAGTTTCAAGTAAGGGTTCTTAAAATTTCGTGGATCCGCGAATGGCGTTACAAAGCATATAAGAAAATCGTAATTTTAGATCATCATTCTAGCTCTCGTATCCCTTGAAATTTCAAAAATTGGAGATATGTCGAGTGCTGGGTTCGTAGACGTCAGAAATGAAAACGTATCTCCCGAGTTAGAAGTATTAAGTGATTTCGATTGTGTGACAAATCTTTCGAAATATCAAATACACCACGATTGTAGCACACGTAGATTGTTCTATGCTGTGAAGTTTTGAGAACTCGTATTTGAAGGGTACAGTTAAAGACCATTTGTTTGTACTGGTTGATAAAGTATTATCTATCCACATTCTGTACAACCAAAAGATGCGCTGAACATAGTCAGTCGCATAACATTCACAGGGTTTTCATACTTACAAGTTATTTTTTAAAGATTAAGATAAAATATTACAGCCTTTAATACGGTCTTCTTTCTAATGAGACAACGCATGGTAAATATACATGATAGTCTCTGGGCAATCAAAGACGGCACTATATATAGATTTTAAACAAGTATTTCTAAATAAGATTAATGAAATATCTAAAGATCTCTAAAGTTATTTCAGAATTTCGATATTTGCTAATGAACGTTCCATTATATATTTTTATGTATTTACATATCTTTTTATATCGTTTATTTTTTGCATCACGCTCATATTTTACTAAATATCTTTTCGATATTATGCATGATAAAATAATTTAAATTGTAGATGTAACCAAATTTTGTCTTTTATATATTATATATGTTTTCTTTTTGTTATATTTAAGATATATTTCATATATTTACTTATTTAATTGTAATTATAATACGTACACGCACATTCATAAAGATTTTACCAAAAATATTTATTTCTCTTTCAATAGTGCGTGTCGCATTTAATGTATTAGGTATAAATAGATAAAATATCAAATGAAATAATATATATTTGGAGAGAATCATTATTTCAAGTCTGAAATTACGCGTACATTATTTTTAGTATTTTTTATGAAAATAAATGCCCTCATTCATATGAGCGCATTGTGTTATTTTAATTTCCTCTTGTTGTTTTTTTACTTTTTCGCAAGAGAAGATTATATTATAATTATTCATGGAAGAGAATACAGTCACATATAATATTACACGTACAGTGGATATATCATGCTGAGGAAGTTAACATAATAGTGATATTAAACGCAATAATAAAAACGTAGGAATTATACATCATAGAGTCGAGCTAGATTACTTCATACTGAGATATTATTAAAATACACACACACAGAATTCTGTTTTATATTTATTATGCTGTCTGGCAAATAATCAAATTAATATATAGAATCAAAAACACAAATACAGAGGTCGTCGCTACTATTATCCAAAACATTTCCGAGCATTGAGATTGTGGGACAATACGTACTGTAAGATGGATCATGAGTTGTGTCAGTATTAGTTGCGTCTCAATTGTACCACAATACAAAGGCATTGTACTTTTGAGAGATTAGAAGTCTATAATTTTTGGCCTATTAAACGTTACACGCGGATTTCAAGAGAGAGTTCTTGGGTGGCCTATGTAAAGTCGTGCTACTGCCATATTTTTATCGCATATATTATACATCGTATTATTCCTTATCTAACGTGGAATTGTTTCCTTCAGGCCAAACGCAACACCGTTTTCTATAAGACTAGTTTTTACTCTTAAAGCTTTATCTACTAAGCTTTATCTTAAAGCTTTTTGTGTTCCATGTACATTGTACACTGTTACAATAGCACTACCCGTACAGGTCTATTGCAATACGCATTAATTTATAGATTGAAGACACATGGTGTTCTTTCGCACAACATGTATAGATACGTGCAACTCATTTTATAGAAACTAAAAATATCGAGGTAGTATTATTACAAGACTGAAAAATAGTTGGTGTAACGAGTGGTAGAGGAATACCTGCAGCGCTAGAATGTATAATTTACATGTACAGGCCTACGTGCGCAATCTGAAATCAATCATTTGTAAAGCTCTCGGTTCTATTTTGTGTCTATTTTGTGGGCCCCTCGAGAAAAATATCAGTATCACCTGTAACACCAAGCAACACGCAAACGAAGATGTTCTTTTGGTCCTCTTGCTTAAAGTGTGTATAGAGAAATTATACAGTAGCTTAACTAACATAAAATAGACAGTAGAAGCCTTAATGAAGTACTGTATACAAAAACGATTTATAGAAAGTGATACGAAAGCACGAATTGAATTAAACAGCGAGGTTTGCGTATATGCATTAGATACCTATTAGATACCTTATAACGTAATGCTAACGTAAAACGCAATTGTATTTATATATTTCTCTCATCTGGGCTCTAGAACACATCCCACGAAGTTTATAGATTGTAATATCATAAAAAAATGTATTCATATAAGATAGAGCCCCGTCATCACACCCAATGATCTTGTATGCGCACGTATGTACACGCATGCGATAATAGAATTATATGCGCCTCCGCAATTGATTATTGAATGCGAACATTCTTTTGTCTACGCAAATCTGCCTACTGTACGAATAATTTTCCGTTAGTTTTTCGATAATTTTTTTATGTTAATCTCTGTGCATCGCTAATGTATTAAAATTTGTTTCAAACTTAGAGTTTGCATCACTCGATTGTGCGTAATTGATTAATCGAAAGATCTTTGCGTTTTAACTGTCGTGCGTGTGAAGTAGGAAGTCACTCGTATAAACACATACTAGTCAGGAATCAAGTACTATATTGTAGTCATAATATATTTTTATTGCAAAGAAACTATATATTATGCATAGCCTAAAAATTAAGCACATGTCTATTTATTCCACCTTTGAAGTTGTAATTTTAATTTGGTAGAATTATGGACCAAGTATCCGTTAACGTACAAGTGTATGGGAGAGAAATTCAATCGTGTCTTTTGACTTGATAATTTGACCAATGATATGATAAAAAGCTAAATATTAAATAAGCATCTCGGCATCGATGCGACGATAAATCTTATTATTTTGCTTGCTCTCTCTTTTTATTATTTAATATTAAAACCGCAATATCTTGATTTACTATATTTTAATTATTTCTTAGGAATTGCTTCAAATGAATAAATTAAATGTACTTACGAAAGTATATTTTGAAAAATTACATGTGCTAGCTTTTTAAGCTATAAGAAATCATATCTAAGAATTTACTAATATATTGAGATTAATTATATATATAAATATATAAAATATATATATACTATATAGATATAAGTTTCGAAGGGTATTACTCTAACGCTCTATTCATAATCGATGTACATAGGTTTGATGTAGCCTTAGTATATATTAAATCTTTTATTTTGTGATTCGAGAATGATGTCGGTAAAAGCGAATTTCAATTGTACATAACATGTATCATGACGGAATGCGCTCAAAATGTCTTCAACAATTTTATATTAAAATAATAGTGATTTAGTTACTCTGTGAGTACATTTTATAATACATTGGTAGACACGATTAATTGAAATCACATAATAACACAAAACAATTTTACATTCTTAATTTTCGCAATTTTATTATTTAACGATCATGTTACATTATTTCATTGTATATACGGTAGACAAATATCAAAAGTTAAGACTGGCATTCTTCTGTTCCTTGTGTTATTGGATATGAAAAGCGCTACTTTTAAATATACAAGTAACTTAAATCATTCCAAGTCCAATCATCTTCGACATGAGCTTTTCATATCTGATATCGATAATCACTTCTACACATCAGATATTTTAACTGATGTTTCTTGGCGTGCAGTAGTGTGTACTTACAGATAGAATATGAAAACCGTTAGATGGTAGCATTACATGTCCGAAAGTGAAAATCCATTTTCTTTGACAATCCGTTGTAGAATGAAATTCTCCTTGTGTTTTAATAACACGGGAGAACTGTCAAAGTGCTGGTGCTTGCGTATTGCGCTCGACCATTCATCACCTGTACGTCAGTTTTACGAAAACGAAAAGAAGGATATTTAGAGAAATTTTATGAGTTAAGAAGAAAATTGTCCGTAAAAAAACTGATTTTTTTCCTTTCTATGCATACAGAAGCTTAAGAAAAATCTGTACTGATGGCAAAACTTAATTTCTCAAATAATTTATCAATGGTCTCTCAAATCTGATTCGTTAAATTTCTTTAAAACTTTTATTTGGAACTTGTGGAATCATTTATCTGATTATGTATTAGGTAAATAATATCATGAAAATATCAATAATAATAATATTTTACTTTTTACTTAAATTGTGATGGTCCTATATCTTTATTAGAAGCGTAATTATTATAATAATGTAAGTATTAATTAACAAACATTGGTTACCGATAATAGATACAATAAAAATTGTGGTAATTTTCTATCAAGATATTCGTGAGTTAAAATCAGATTGATCTCAATTTCCACTTTTAATAAACTATCAACTGCTGTTTGTATATACTTTTTGTGATGTGTAATTTGCACGCAGAAAGATCCATGATATAATATATAGAACAGATACAGTATTCTAAAATGCGCTTTCAGAGGACAAGTGAAACTTCTTAACTCTGTTATCAAGAGATTGAACAAAATATATAAAGACCTTCTTTATTCTCTGAAATTAATATAATGATATCGTCACTGCGCCATCCTGCAAGACCGTAAGATGAGTGAAATGTAATAATAAGTAACGACTAATGGAGCTTATACACCAGATTCTAGAACGCATTTCATGAAAAAATAAAATTATTTACTCTGAGATTTTTTGTAATCATGATAAGCGAGAATAAGTGAGAATGACGAAACTGATAAAATTATTATAATGCGCCATAAGTAAATTATAACTCGTACACACAATTCGTAGTAGCTGAAATCATTGATCTACTAAGAAAGTAGAAGAAATAAAGAATTTGAAAAATAACTCTGTATGAAACGTTCTTGTTCTTCCCTAGCAATCCAATAAACCAATATTATCAAATAATAGAATTATGTACATAAATATATATAAATAGTACAGTTGAACAAAGGTTTTATAAATTAAGTATTCAACAAGATTTTTTGGTTTATTAATGATAGCATGTAACATGTTAAAGCATTTTCACAATAATCGTTGAGAACGTTAGTAATCTATAATTCCAATCTTTGTTTTTCTCGCATTTAACTATATTTTTATTACAGATATACTTCACAAAAATACAATTTCAAATATTCCTTATTTTTATAGGAGTAGTATGAGTAATAAAAATATCGTTTCACAAATTCGATTCCATGTGTACGTTCGTTAAATATAATTTGACAGAGAACATTCTCTTCTTGTTTTTTATTAAACAAGTTTTTGTCATCACAGTTTACTTCTTTTCTAATGCAGAACGCAGTTCGAAGTAATACAAATTGCACGATTAATTGCAAGAAGAGTTGTATAATGCCACGGAAATCGGTAACTTTAACAGAAACGTGAGAACATGTAAAAACAAAAATACACTTAATGTGTAACTCATGTTACATTCTTAACGAACCGTTCTTCCCTGTATCTTATGATGAGACGCTGTTTAACAATTTATAAACTTTCGCTACATAATTATATCTCTCTTTACTTTCTGGCACAAAAGTTAATCTATAATTTGTTATATTATCTGTATACAAAAATAAATAGAACAGCATTTAAGCATGTTAAAGACAAGATCGCGTTACCTATGTTTGATCCTTCCACTATTCAAGTATAATCTTTAGTTTGACTTTTTCTTTCATACTATGAGTTTTTATAAATATACACTATGTATTCCTTCCTCGTCCTTCTCCTAACTGTATATAGGGTTCATCAATATATCACTCTAAATTTTAAGATTCTCACATATGAAAGTCTTCTAAAACAGTAGATGTATTTCGTATAGAAATAGACTGTAACAAGAAATCGGAGCGTAAACTAGACTGCAAAAAATATTTTCGTACATTCGTAAGCATACGAGAATATATGCGCGTTTTTACATTGGTGTTCTATAATCGTCGATATTTTGCGTTATACCTTGGTATTTTCTAAACTTAACTGAGCTATAAGCCGTCGCAACTTACTATTGTGCAAAAAATAGATGATTGTTATAAGAATCAAAATTATTCAGTTTGTAATGTACATATTTATGGTGCGATATGCAATGTCAATGATATTCATTTCAATCTTGTACGCTTCGGATTTTCAGCGCTCTTACGAAAGTTCGCTTCACATTTCGTAATGTACATAAGTAGAATAAAAATTTCACAAAGGCAAATCTTGTTATAAATCATGTGCATATAACTAATAATTTGGTACCTACAGATATTTCTAACTTTGACAGAAATAACGAAAACATAGCCGCAAGAAAAACTTATACATGTAGTACAACTTAAATCGCACGTAAACATTGGTAATACTATACTATAAAATAAACGCATAATAAAAAATATGCACAATCCAAACTTTCAAATCCGTTTCTGTTCCTTCATGATACGTTTTGAGAATGATTTATGCGCTAAATTTTAATAAACTCAATGGCACTTGCACTATAAAGCTCATATGGTACAATATATATGTATGTATAAAATATATTAAGAGATATAAATAATTATCTATTAACTGTTTCCTTGAAAAAATATCCAATTGTTTGTATGAAATTTTTAATGATAGCTTCGAATATGCTTTTGTTCCATGTTATACAATTTAATAATTAACATAGCTTAAATATTATCTATAAAGAAAAACCAATAATTGGAGAGAAGAAATTTAATCTTAGTTTTTGAATTAAAATCGCAAATTTCTTAATATCAAATACGAATCTTAATAATTAAAAACGAATTATATTTTCGAAATAAGAAAAATAATGATAGACTCATATATACATATCTTTTTAAAAATATTTTGTAAATGTACTGTAAGTACATAATGCCATTAAAACTTTGTATATTATATATTATTAACAATCTTCTCTTTGGCTTAAAAATGTTACACACGTTTTCGATCATTCGAAGTATATCTAAAAGCTCAGTTAAGACTTAAGATATTCGAGTATACATATCTATCTTAAAAACTTAAAATTTTTGTGTCAAACATTTACATTTTTATAAAAATGTAGATTTTCTTTCTTTCCTTTAAATTTGTATGTTAATATATGTTTACCTATTACATAAAAAGATGTAAAACGCGTCTCTTGATGGAAGTATAAACCAACATTTAAAATAAAATAATAGCACAACTGTTACATACTTTAAATTTCATTAAAATGAGCAATTCACGTCTGAAACATTCCTTTAAAATATTGATCGAGTTGATGAACAGTTTCTGAAAAATGAAGGCCAAAAAAAGCCAACCAAAGAAATAAATTAAGAGATACATATCTTGCCATATGAGAAAATTATAATGAAAGAACTCATCCCATTTCCAACAAATATGCTATCAAAGATACAGAACGACTTCTAACAATTACGGAAACAAAAACCGCAATCCAATCAGAGTGCAGAAAACAAAAATTCGACATTTTTAGCATTAAAGAACATGAGTAAATAAGAAAGAAATGTATAATTATTTTATATAAAAAATCATTTAACAAGTCATTTCCATAATGACAATCCATAAAATGATATTGACAGAAATAAAACCAGAAAATCTTTATATAACCAATAACAATATATGCACGCATATTGGTGGAAAATATAGTCATCACTTGAGAGTTCTCTACAACGTTTAGCATCTTGTTTCCTTCTGTCTTCCTTTCTTGATATACTTGATATGATTCTTACTGTATTAATATCAAATTTAACTTTTCATTTAATTACGTACATCACATATTTTGCGATTTGTACAGAAATATCTCTTTGTCAAACCATTCCGGTTATTTTCTTCTTGGTCAAAGTTTTCCATAATAATCGATATTAAATTTAATATTAATTAACAACAGCAATTATACGGGAGGTACATCAAGGTACCATTTACTAAGGTTCGAATGCATCTCTTACTTAAGACTAAATTCGTGACTATATAATTTTTTTTCCTTATCTACATTGTGTGTAATTGGTGGGAAGAATTACATGGCTTAAAAGAAAACACTAATATTTTCTCAAATAATGACTATATCCTTATAGACCGCTCGTAGACTACATCTATGCAGACTAGACTCTAGCGCTGGCTATCAGTGTACTATAAATTTATTTTTGTTTAGTCACGTTTTTGTTCTACGCTAAAATAACTCAATTTCACAATGACAGCTATCCTTAACATTAATATTAATAATCATATAGAATTTGTATATACATGGCCTCATTGTTTTGCACAGGCTAATATTATATAAATATGCAGCTCCTAAATAAACCGAGATATCTCTCTTCCTTCTTCCATTGTACAATTTTTAAACGCGAAATCTAAGACAGTCTTTCGAAACAAGCGTGCGTTGTTTTTCTCTTCGATATGAAGCCACGTGGCTTCTCTCTGAGGCATACGAACATCTAGTTTTATCAAGTATAATTTGATTCAGCAAACAGTGTGTAAAAAATATTAAAGTTAAAATTATTACTTTTTATCTCACATAAGTACATAGGGCTATTTCACAGACATTTAATATTAAACATAAATATTCTTAATAAAATTTTATCGCCAATTAGTTTTCACGAAGCTATTCGTATAAATAATTATATTCAACTTCAAACTAAAATTAGATAAAATATCAATAATTTATAATAATATTCTTCATGTTTCTATGTATCATTTCAACTGCATAAAAAATATTCGAATAGATAAATTTAATAAAATCTGAATTTATACATATATATATATCTGCATTAAATTAGATAAATAATGCAAACTAGTGCGTAGAAAAAGTTGGGATGGAAAAAGCTGCCTTCTTACTCGATGAATTATACAAATATACCCTGTTCAGTGGATCGGAAACGATGCTAAAAACTTATGCGAATAATTCACATATAAAGCTGTTATATCATTAGTGCCAATACAATTTAGTTTGAAGCACATTCTAAAATAATTCATATATTATGTGCTTTCCGCGAATAATTTTGTCGTTCACAGAATCTTTTGTAAAATTTCAGAATAAACGTCCACTAATGTTTTATATTCAGATATGTGATTCGAGATTCAAACGACAATCTTAATAATGTGTATACGCAGTTTAAAAATAAATAAAATAGCTATTAGTAATCTGTACATCATGGCTACTGAACCTATATGGGGACATTGTACTGTTTATTCGCAATGCATTGCACGGCACTTTCCGCAATCTCGTAACGTTAGTTGCGCAAGATGGAAGATTTCCTGAATCAAATTCATTCAATCACGAGAAGCCTCTAGAGGAAGCTCCGAAATAATCAACGTATCCTCTGCAACCAATAGCTTTTTCGTAGTAAAATTTAAAACTCTAGATGAAAATCAACTAAATGCAAGCGTGAGAGAACCATAGAGATAATGTGAACTGTACTCAACGGAATCTTACATCTCACAGTTTCTTCATCATCAGGTGAATGGGATACTTCTCTCTATTTCTTGGTGTTCCTCCCGTACTGCTCTGCGACGGTTGAGAGTGTAACAGCATCCTACATAATTTGTCGACCTCCTCGTCGCTCGAACTAAATCTACTTAAATGTCTGTCGCTGGTAGAACGTTGCGAGTCATCACAGTCCTCGATGTCGAATCGCAATCGCGTCTCCACGTGCACGGGGCTGGACGCTCGGGTGGCAGGCGCAGTCCTGCTACGTGGGCCGCCGTTCCTCAACGGGATTTTGCTGAGACCCTGATTATGGTTCACGTCCAACGTCGAGAAATAGCCCTTTATAGCGCGACGTACCGTTATATGATCCTCGAGACTGTGGCGTTTCACGTTCTGTTTCGTCTCCTTGGAGTCGGGGAGCTTCAGACTGAAATTCGTGGAATGGCGCTTACTTCGGTCGAACGTGCACTTGGAGTTGGTGAGTTTCAGTCGGTCCTTGTCGAGGATCAGAGAATTCCTCTTCAGAAGTTTTTCGTCCAACGATTTCTCCTGGTTGGTGTCCCATCCAAATCTTGTTCTTCCGTGCGGCGCGGAGTACCTCTTGGTTCTCGCGTCGGTCTTCGATAGCTGCTGGTCGCTTAGATTCTCCTTCAGCATGTTACGCTGCCGCAAACCTTCCTCGTAATCTATCGAGGTTGGCAGGCTCCTCGACGATTCGTTCTCGCTTGTTCTGCGTTTCATGCAGTCTTCGTACTCGACGGAGGAGTGCCGCTTAAATTTCCCCCGGTCGAAATTGACGCTGTTTCGCCTAGACCGGACCGTGTTGGTGCTGGTTGGCCGTCTCCTCGCGGTGATGAAATCCTGCAAGTGCGGGATCTTGGACGTACTTTGGGAAGCGGAGAATTGCGCAGGTATCCTGATACCGGCATCCACTAAGAACTCGTCATCGGACTGCATCACAGGTATCTCCGGCATGGAGCTAAAAGCCCAACAGGAGTTATAGTGAGCGGCGTTGGTCAGTGCCCTTAGAGCGGCAAAATTCGGTGACCTGTCCTTGCCGGCAATGTTAGTAGAAAATTCACTGCGCGGGTAATCTCGTGTTAGTAGGAAGTGCTGATGCGGTTCTTGCTTGTTCTCCCTCAGGAATGACAGAAAGACGGACTTGGCGAAAGCGGAAGGATTATAATCGTTTGCCTGCGTTGCCGGCTTTCGATACATCGCGTGATCGCTGTCGACATTGTGACAGGAACGACACGGGGAAGCATCGCTTTTGTACTCTTGTTCGCACGCGTCGGGCAACGTCAGGAGGGCTTGGAATACCGCTAACTTGGAGCAGTTACATTGCGGCCGTTGCGTGACGTAATCGCTAGACGATCCGTTCTCAAAGTTAAGGTGCGACGTGTTAGTATATGGGTTGTAGTGCCCTACTCTTTCCCACGAATGTGTTAGTTGAATTCTGTTAGATATAAAGCGGACACAACTTGTAAATAAAATCGGATTTTAAGAGTTAACAGACAGTGACTTAATCATTCTTATGATCCGTGCATACAAAACTAATTATGTCGTCTTTGTCATACATTAGTTTTGTATTTTGTATTTTGTTTTACTGCTGTTAATGCGTTGAAAAGATTCAAATTAAATCTTGCTTACCTTGTTTTTAAGCTTTCGAACGTTTGACGCGGAGGCGCAGTTCCATCTGCAAAGTATCATTAATTTTCTTATTACAATTCAGATAAACATGTATTATATATATTTTTTTATGTTATCTATATTTTCTTATTCAATCAATTTTTAGATAATTTTGGAGGAGCTTAAACTAGTTTAAGAGTTTCCTTTTACTCGTTAACACAAATTAAAAATTTGTACTTTGAAAAATGGCTTGGGCTTGCAACATGGGTGACGGGATTACTTGGACACGGATTTCCGCTTCTCAAGTTCTGTTATCATTAAATAACGTATGTTGCTTACATTTCATTAATAATGATTTTGTTTCGTAGGATGCTTCATTATTCTCCATTGAATGCTCACCTTTTGATTGCGATCTAAAAGGTAAAATATATTGTTTTAATAGCAAGTTAATGTATAATTCAACACATAGATGTCACTTTATATATCATTATTTTATAAATTGTTACATATTATTAATTAAAGTATTTTACCTCGTTGCACCATCAGTTGCTGCTCTTGTCCAACCTAAAAGAAAAATTATGTATTCGCATATTCTTAACAAGAATGTATGTAATTCAGTAAAATATTCCACAATCGTAAATTCGTAAATTTGCAGAAATGTAATTGTATTTCGTTATCACATAATCCACATAACTGAATATATTACGATAAATAATAGAATAGTAGAGTTACTAGTAGTTACGGTAAATAGTAAAGGATACTAATGAATAAAAATTAAAATAGAATTAGAAAATAGAAATTGATTATATTTAATACCTTTCTTCACGATAGTTCCAGACGCCTTTCCTACGCTCAAACCTGACAATTTCTTCTCCTCATCTAATTTTTTGGCATCTTCCACATCTTGCTTGGTAAGCTTAGTTGTCAACTGTGAAAAGAAAATAAAACATTGAAAGATTCGTCACGCGTGTAATCCATGGATGGCACTTATTGAAGTACTTACAGTTTGGCCTTCGTACTTGACGTCTATCTCTTCCAGTTTTTGCATGACGTTATTTAAAACAAATAATACGTCTCTATCCTTCTCATTGTTGACCAAGTGTCTGATGACCGATTCCAACGATGTCAGCAATTTCTTGTCGGTCGGTATCCACAGCTGACTCTTCAGTTGCGGCAGCAAAGATACCACTTTTAATCTTACGTTAGCTACCGGATCTTCGGCAAGACTTAACAAAACGGTGAAGAAATGTTCCTTAAAGTATACGGACGAGAAGATCTCCAGCGCTTCGACCATTATGCGAACAAACATCATTCTCACGTAACAGTCAGGGTTATTGGCTAGATCCGTAAAGATTCTATTGCGCAGTTCCGCCCTTTGTATAGGTTTCATATTATATCGAAGAAGGACAAGGAAGAGTATTCCTGCAGCAAGACGCACCGGTATCGGCCGCTGAAATATTCCAATTAAAATAGCATATTTGAAAATGGAGATTTTTAAAGTTTTAATTTTTAAAAATGGAGAGTTTTGAGTGAGAGCACGGTTATATATGTATACTTACCGCGTGCAAAATTCTGGAGAACGCCATTGGCACAAAGTAAGTGTATATAAAATCACTGGGGAAACACTTGGGTAAAATCTCCAGCTGCGCGTGCATCAATGACGCCAGCCGCCAATTATGCGTGCCCGCAACTTCAGCCTCGCATTTTAATAAGGCCTTACCTATCTCCATCAGCGTAGAATCCTGCAATAGATAATGTATCGTTATAAAAACGAAATTTGGAAAATTCTATAAACTACGTGAAACAATTTTCTTACCATTCTATCTGTTCCGATAGTTTGACTCTCAGCTAAAGATTCTAGCATTAAGCCGATATGAGGAACTAAGCCTTGAAGCACTTCTTCAGAATCGTCCTTCAGTAACTTTATTAGATTTCCTTTTAATCGTGCATTCTTCGGCCCGATGATTCTCGCCACCTGAGAATTTAGTATTACAAAGTATTTTATTATTATTATTATTATAACTCGTAATATATTTATTAATCTTACCTCGTGAATTCCACAGGCAACAGTTCTGCGAACCATGTAGAAATGATCACTCGCCAATGCGTCAAATACCATCAACAGCGTGTCTACGTCCTCCGGAGAGCTCGATACAAAGATAAACATCGCCGGCAAATTAAATGCACAGTGTCTTCTGCATTCGACATACCTCTCGTCCGCTGCAGAATTGCTGCTAATCTACAAAATGGTGATGCACTGTAATTAATACTAAATACATGCGCCAATAAAATGTTTTGTATCATATATATCGTTGCGTTGTACAGAATTCAATATCTAACTTATTAAAAAAAAACCCGTGAATATACTCACGAATGTAAAGTGCGGCTTCTCTTTCTTCAACGATGGTATCCCCATTTGTGCAAGTTGTTGAAAGAACTTTAAAAACCATGATCTCTCCGATACTGATAAGCATTCTGAAATTACAGTTATTGTCATATTCAAGTTCCACTCGGACATCTAAAGCGTGCACAGTACCGCCGTAAATGAGAGAATGATTTCCTTACTTTCTAGGCCAAGTACAAGTTTTCCATACTCCTGAGCTATCATACATATCACATTATCCTCCGATTTAGCTGCACTTTCACATAGCTTCTTAACAAGTGGTGCTATTATCGTTTTTATTGTGTCTGTAGACAATTCATTGTTTGAGAATTAGTTTTTTTTTGTTATATTTACGGCTATCAAAGCGCTATATCATTTCTTTTTCTTATCCCTTAAAAGCTGGAATAGTTTTTAAAGCACCGCTTAGACTCACCTTCTTGAAGATGAGGTAGTAAATACACTATTGTCTGTACAGAGGCATATCTTACATTGCTTTCTTCATCGCTTGCTAGTTCTACGAGAGACGGTAATAAAGCGGGTTTTACAGACTCAGCGCCAAGGCCCTCCGCGACAAAGCGTAACTGCAAGCAAATACTAGCTCGCACTTCGTTATTTACATCTTGACAAAGGGAGTGTACTGTTGGTAAAACTTCCTTCTGTATCCTAGAAAAACATTTTAACAGCGGTATCTAGTTATTTATGAAGTCAAAGCAAACAAAAACAATAGACAATGATTTTTATATTAGATTTTTATGTTTTAAGGTCATGAATGAAATGTACTCACATAGAAGAGTCGAATCGCGTGCAAATCTTCCCCAATAATCTGCTGCATGTTATCCTGGAGTAGATAGATTGCGACAATTGTCCTTTACTTATAGTCAATGGAAGAATCTATATGAGAATGTTCTTGTTATCATCCATCCAAAAATAGCACTACGTTACTACATAACAGTTCAATATCTCAAATTCTGATTTACAATGTTACACATTCTACTTCCGAACATAACTGTATTTCACTGCTTTATTATATATTGCTCTTTGATCAGAGATTCGGATAATGCCACATCCAACAAATAAATGAGAGATAAATCTATTTTTCTCCATTCACTTGAATAATAACAAGATTTACATTTGAGTCTCCAAGATATTTTATTTCTAAGATTACGTTACCGATCTGTTTACAAACCTGTGCTCTTATGATGTCTACCGGCAGTAACTCTATCACATCCAGTAAGGTCTCCAACCATGCGTGGCAAACGACTTTAACATCGATACAACGTGAGTTAGGTAACAGAAAGAGGCATTATTCAACTTTGAAGTATTCAAACGTCGCACTCAGGTGGCACTGCAATTAACGACGGACCAGACTTACCTGGGTCACGACTCTCCAAGGAGTTTAATATACTTTGTAGGAATGTCTGACTGAAAACGTTATGGCTGACGAGCTTCTGCTCGAGAATCGTTTTGAATGTGGACGATGCCGCTATGTGAAACTCGGTGGATGCAGTGGCGAGGGACTGCTGCATCTTAGGTACCACTCGAGACATACATGACTGCGTGTCGCTGGCTAGAAGACTTGGTAGACTTTGTATAACGCTAAGCTTCTGGATCTCCTCTCCTTTCCTGAAAACAAGATTTTGCTTGACAATCCGTCAAGCTGCACACCGGGACACGACACATGCACAAACACGTAGCAGCAGAGCACGGTCGTTTAACCTAAATCTCGAACTTTGTCAATTTCTCACGATTCTGGGATTACTCGCGTACGGTACAGGAGGCGCAGAGGGGTAGAGGAGGGAAGGAAAGGGATGTCATTCTTCGGCTGTCTTTAAAGGACTATAATTAGCGTTCTTACCACAGGACAGGATCGCTCCTTGAACGACGTGTTATTTTTAGGAGTGCGCGCGGACACGCAGGCGGGACAAGAAGGGCGAGCCCGGGTTTTCGTAAGGGCGAACATGATTGATCGCGCGCACGAGGTTCCCGTTGTAACGGGAGAAAGAAACGAGAAGAAGCGAAGGGAGGAAGGAGGAAAAAGTGTAACGCGCAGCCGAGGGACGGATACTCACGGGTCGGATGCGATCTCGTACAGCGCTTCATCTCCCTCGTGCAGCATTTTCGAGGCGCATTTTAATTCATCGACGTCGCAGTCAATGGGGCGCGCGAGGAGGGGGAGGGGGGAGGATCAATCAATCAGTCAGTCGTCAGTCAATCGACAATGGCCACCTACGCGAATGACACTCGCGACGTACGAGCATCCATGACGCGGCAAGAGCGTGACACGACACGCAACGCAACACGGACGATCGCGACCGATCGCGACTGACAACTGAACCGGGATCCGATTTCTATCCGCGCTATCGATTGTACTCGGCTCGTCGTCGTGCCGCGCGAACGCACCCGAACGCCGCCGAGCCGGCACGAACGCGGCCCACGTACTGGGTGGCGAGAAAAGATACGTGACGCGTTATGCATCGTGCGACGTTGTGATGCATCGAGAGGATATGACGCTGAAGGCGCAGTTGCATAATTCGAGTCGGGCGCGACGCGGAGAGATGACTTAATGATCGCGTCATCCTCCGCGATCGGAGACATCGATGCGACGCACTTTCGTGTGCGCGATAATAATTTCCAAAACGTTCAATAAAAACGCATGTTGCTTTTAATCGGCTGCTCCAGGCTTCATGATTTTAAAATGTTAAAATATAATAAAATGAATTTGAGATAAATGAAAATATTAAATTAATTTATTCGCAATTGCGTAAGGTCATTACAATTAATTACAATTATTAATATTAGTCTATCGAAAATTTGGAAACCACGAAATGATATTATAAAAAACATATCTGAAAAAGAGACTGTACTCGACAACTCGATAAAAATTAAATGTCTCTCAAACGTAAATATGTAAGAACAATTGAAATATATTTTACATTCTCGTTTACGCTTCTTCGAGGAAAAAATTTTTCTTTCGATTATGTAAATGAGTTTTATTTATGCGGCAGGCTATATGTATCTTTGATCAAGGTTTAACAACTCGATTCATTGAGGCAATACATGCGAAGTTATTCCCGCACACAATCTCAAGGAGAAACTTTTATGTCAGATTTCAAATCAGTATTCTTCATCGTGCGATTACTTTAACAATATTAGACTTCTTACGGAAAAATATTACACATATTGTTAAAGGAATTTGTCAGCTATAGTAAAAAAATAAAGATAATGAAAATACTCGTAATAAAATAAAATAGACAATTTAGTAATGTTAAAGAATAAGATAATGACAAAATAATATGTGTACCTATTATATATGTAAATATCAAGTATTTGTTGCACTTCTAAATGAACAAATAATTATTTTACTAAATATCTTTGATTATCTAATATTATTGGAGTAAAGAATAAATTTAAGACCTGTAATTTACTTACGAGAGAATATAGAGTGCTCTGTCTATAGGTCTCCTTTCTAAACTAGCGTCCAAGGAGTGCTTTCGTAACTGTTCTTCATTCTAAATAAACATATTTGGAAATAAAGCTAGCAAAATGCAACACGACATAAAATCGAATCACATAGCTAGATAGAAAAAGTTTCTGGCCGTAATAAAGCTACTTTTATAAAAACAAATATACACATGGTACATGTGACAAAATTAATATCTGATACCAATAAATATTACATACTCTCACGTCAGGTAATGGTTTGTCCAATTGAAGACTTGCGAATTCCTCAAATTCCATAATTCTTTTATATATGTGATTCTATCTATCTTTTACAAGTTTATATAGCCTTATTAACGTCATTTTGAACGAGAACAAAAGATGTCAAAAGAAGTCGTGTTAAACATAATCGAAACGCAAGGAAGGCATAAGACGCACGTGTACGCATGGAATTTATTATATTTCAGCTCAGTCGTGAAACAGTGTTGTATGTTTCATTTTATTATAAATGTATTATAAATTGTACAGGCAATAAAATACACTTCATGAAAATAATATCTTTTTAACTCGTCCTTAAAACAATAGGTTTCTTTCGGATATAAAAGTGATATATCTCTTAAACGTAACTAATAATATTTTAGCTTTTGTAAATTACGTAATTGTTACTGGCCGCACATACATATCTGTATATGGATATACATCTTTACATCATAAATTAAATTGTAAAAAACATATTTGTTTTCTCATTTCTTAAATATATAAGTATCATAAGACTAAAACGTAGATCAATAGAGTAAGAATGAAAAGAATATACGTAAAGCAAACAATATTGATATGTACTATCAGTATTATAGAAATTAACATTTGTCAGTATTGTCAGTATAGAAATTTGTTAGCAGTATTATCATGCAAAATAAATGTATTATTGGGCATCTACATTTAAATATCTTCAACGCAATGTTTTAATACCTTAATATCTGTCAATTACGTAAATCGTAAATAAAATAAAAAAATAACTATACATCTAATTGTAATCTATATCTTTGGTCTTCTGTAAGTTATAACATATCGACTGTTCGATCATGTAGATACTAGATTATGTTTGTATTAAAATACATGTATCTCCGTAATAAAAAAATGGCTAAAAACGCGTGACAATACGTTAGATTGCTGAAAACTGTGTGAATTAATCTCGTTAATATGAATGCATACCAGAAAACATAACTATACAGAAGTACAAGTTTTTCAACGATTTCACAATCGTTTTAATTTTCGAATGCGCGAGATCTCAAAAACGTGCATTGTCTTATCTCTTCTCAAAATAAAGTCTGTGATTCATGCTTATATTAACAGAGATTACCAATAGAGAAAGTTCCATATGCAAGTAAACAAATTAATCAAAATAATGAATGTGCCATAATATTATTCATTGGCAATATTACTGAGGTAAATTCCATGAAAATGCATTTTACATCATGCGATACATTGAAAAGTAAAAGAAATTATTTTAATATTCTTTCATTATGCTAAACTTAATAAATCGAATTTAAGAATGGTAACATTTCGTAACATGTAATAATATATCTTCTCTCTCTCTCTAATATTATATAAAATTTCTTTAGAATTAAAGTAAATTCGATTTATTAGTTACAGATAATATAATTTAAACACAGGTTATACGAGTTATAGAAATTATGAACACAAGAAAATAAGATATAAGTATAAATAAAAACCTAATGGCTCAGAGATAAAACAGCTGATGCTCCAGCTGCGAATTCGGAGGCCGATGTAGGAACTGTCCCACCAAGTGAGACAACTTGTGAGCGTAGTGGCAGGGTGCCGGTACGCGAACGGTGGTCGAGCAATTAAAATACATATGCGTCAATTTGTACGTTATCGTTTGCAGCATCCCCGGGTCTAGGCCGCTGTTGTCCGAGATGATGTTGTACAAGGTAGGTGCAATCGTACCTTCCCTGACTTGCTGCGACACGAGATAGAAATCATACTTGAACGGACTAGTTATAACGTCGTCGACAACTGTGCCTGTCGGAGGGTTTCGATTGCGATTCAAGAAGAGTCGAATGTTGATCCGCTTGGACACGAGGATGAAGGTCAATTTGAAATTCGGACCGTAATACAGCTCTTCGAGCTTCTTCTTCAGGCATTCCACCTCGTTCTCAAAAACTTGTGGTATTTCACCCTCGCTGACACCGTCGCGATAAATCACGAGGTACATTGGAAGAGCCTTATTTAGCGAGCGATATATTTGCACAGCTTTCGCTACTCCTACGCAGATTTGTTCTGCACGTTCTTCAATATTGTGATACATGCTAATACTACTGAAATATTGCGTCAGTTGCTGATTTACGGTTGCCACCATAGCCACTGTAATTATAAATTGATGCAGATTTAATTTATTTGATGTAATCAGATTAATTGAAATATTAGGAAAACTATACAAAATTGAAACATGCATAAGAAAGACGGATTCTGAATATTAAAAGATAAAGATTTTATTAGTAGAATATTAAAAAAACATTAGAAATTATAGGAATATTAAAAATGAATTAGAATATTAGAAAGAATTGATATTAGAATATTTAAAGATGAATATACTTGAAAATACATACCGTAATCTTTGCCTTTTGTGTTTGTGTCGTGACATATATCGAAACCGATAGCCATTATACCCTTTAATGGTAGATCGACTCGCCAAGGGGCGCCGCCTAATTTACAATTCATCTGTATCGCCACTTTTGTAGCGATCGACATGACGCTTTTTGCTGTTAGGTTTTTCATTAGGAAAACTTGAGACGCTATCGGTCTGTCTATGCAACATTTCTTCTTGATAGCTGCGTAACGGTCACTGCGATTGTTGCTCACTATGCAGAACACCAATTGTGGAACGGACTTACTGAGAATGTACTCGAGATTCTCGACGTACGTGCTCGATTTGTCGTCGCGTATATAATGCACTTGCGGATCATACATGCGGAACGACATTGCACGTGATACATTAGTTATCGTCCTTATAAAATTCTGAAAAACAAAAGTTAAAATAAAGACATTCCGTATTGAACGTAAGTCTGTTACGTTGATTGAGATACAAGTTTCATAAAACTCGAAATTGAAATAAACAGATTGTTTACCCTTATATTATGGTTGTCTCGTTGCTGTCCCACTATTACCCACTGGCTCAACTCCTTACATTGCAACAAGCTTAGCCTCTGCATGTCTCTCGCCCAATCACCGCTGGCGGTTATCCTTCTCTCGTTACCTAAGTACAACGTCTCGGATCCCAATACACGACCGGGCACATCGAGCAAATTCCGATCTAACGTCATATTCCAATCCTTGAATTCTTGGACAACTTTCGGCTGGTCACGTAGTCTTCTATTAAATCTTAGCAACTTCTCAATTCGAGCTCCGGGTGAAACCTTAGTGTGTATAGATAACGCTTTCATGAGTGGAAACTGCTCCCTCATGTTATCAGTTAAACCTGTAAGGTAATTGCATAAGAGAGAGATGCTAAGTAACACAATTTGATTGAATTATTAAATCATAAAATTTTACAATTATTAAATTAACATTTTATCAAATTAAAAAATTAACGGACTAACAAATAGCATCTGTTAAAGAATGTACCTGTAGCAGAGCACAATTCGGGGACCAGATAAACGAATTCCTCGGATGCTACGCCTCGCACTTTTACTTTTGATCTTACTACCAACATCGGCTGCGTAGAGCTCGTTATGTCGATCTTATACTTTTTCTTGTAATAAGCTTGATACGATACATCTTCACCAGTTTTCAGTTTAAATGTTGACGATGGAGTTGTGTCAAAATCAACATCCTCGACGCGATACGTGTTGTTGTTGTAACGCGTAAGTACAACAAGCCCGATTACACTTCGACAGAATTCTTCCTAAAAATGTACGTATCTCTCTTGTGTTATTCTCGCAATGCAAAATGATGCAACAATTAGAGAAATTGGCGTATGGAATTACGTGTAGAATAATAAAATATGGAAATACGGAAGCGTACACGTGAGAAATATCTCACCTTAAAATTATTCGGGCCGCGGTTATGGTAGCAATCGTTTAACATGTGTAACAGCGTGTCCTGACGAAGTACTTTATGAGTTATTTCGGTGCACATTAGGATATCTTGCTCGTGCTGTCTAATAGACGTAACGTAGCCCGGCCACAATTGCAGTTTAAATTGATTAATGTTAATCTGTAATATAATTGCGCGAAAAATTATTATTAGTATTATTATGAAAGATATTAGATTTCAGATACGATAAAACTGTAAAACTCGTTTGCAAGATCTTCAAGTTACGTTATCCATAGCATCGAAGTAGTTGCGGCCCACTAGTTGCAAATTCAGATGCTCCAAACACTTTCTCATTATTATGTTAAAGAACTGGATATACTGCGAATCACTCCGCTGCAAACTCCCAACAAATCGCATAATTATTTGGATTTGTTGCCCATCAGATTGTCTGACTGACATCAATTCTTTTTTCTGAAACGTTCAATTGTACATCTACAAAACTGCAATACGCGCATGTGGTGCTCATTTATTGTGTAACTATATGAAGTATTTATAATATGCTTACCTCTGCGAAACGGGTAGTCGTGAACAGGATAGTGCCGTCAAATATATACGGGCCTATTTTATCCTTGTGAAGTCGAAACAAGCCTTTGCGCACGCATGTACGACTCTCGTCCGGTTCGAAATCAATTCGATACTGATAAAGGCACCAATCAGGTACAGTCAATAACTTAAAATGATTTGATTGCAGCATTATACGTTGCCCATACGTTCCTATCGGCAGATTGGAAGGATATAAAAATTAATATTATGAAGAAATTAGCATCACTGAAATAGCTAAAACTTTATTTCAAGAGATTTATTTGAAAGATGTTTATTAAAGATATTTATTTTATTTTATACTGCAATTTAATTCTCACGCTAAAGTAATTTTATCTTTATTTTGTATCTACCTTTTTTATTTTGTAAAGTACTTGGTCTAGTAACATAAATTATTTCCTTTTTACGTGGACCTCTTGTTGATGCATCTCCTCCACTACCTCCTTCAAAATAATTTGTATTATTACTATTATACCTCTACAAGTTATTTATGCAATTAAGAATATTGATTTTTTTAGTCACATTAAAAAAATAGAATTTTTTCAATTCTCTATTATTACCATGTTTATCATTACTATTAAAATACAAATCTTTATTGTACATTTGTTAAATAATATTAATAATACTAAAAAGTTAGAAAATAAGATTTAGTAAGAAATATAATAAGATGTTAAGAGACAAAAAACTTACTGGGAACAAGCTGCGTTTCTTCTTTTTTAATATCATCTCTTGAATAAGATGGTCCTGCACCAGGATCTTCATAATCTCCATGGCTACCGACAGTCTGCAGACAAATATATTATTTATTATATATTCTCATAGATATAAACATTTAAAATTACATTACATAATATTCACACATATGTTAATAATTAAATATAGCTTTCTGTTGCATGCATTATATCATATAACTGCATGATACATAAACATCAATCTATATATATATAAGCCAAATACCACTAATTGACTCATCAACGTGCAGCCCGAACCACTGCATCTATCGACTTGAAATTTTAAGGGTATATTCCTACTATTACGTAGGTGCTCACTAAGGGTGGGTTTTCCGAAATTCCACCCCTAACGGATGAGAAGGGGTAAAATATGTTTTTATTTAATTCTACACATAATATCGCGGGCGAGGCCCGCGTGACGGGGGATGCTAGTATCTTATATAAGCTTCTATGTATTTTATCAAACAATAGTACATATGTGCTATGTTTTCCAGATTAAAATATTACGATTATTATATATTAAATTTAATATATTACAAATTACGTACCTTTATTATCCCTCTCGGCCGTTCTCTTTCCTAGAGAGAAAAATAAAAAATAAAATTATATTTATTCAATAAAAATCAATATAACTTTAAACATATTAATATATAAGAGCAAAAACCATATATCTCTAAAATAAAAAAAAATTCTTTACACATATTAATTACATAAGTTTCATATAAATAGAAAATTTTTGTTTGGAAAGATTCATTCCTAACAAATGCACAAAATTATATTTGAAAACAGTTGCAGTAATTTAAAAAAATTGTTTTAATAATTACAAATCATAAAATTCTCTGTAAAACCTATTTCTTTCTCTTCTTACAAATGTTTTCTGAGAAGATAACACAGATATTTGAGATACTTCAAGTAGTTCAATAGTAAATTTCAGGTAGTTCAGGTAGTAAATTTCTTTCGTAAATAAACACTCACGCTTTCCGAACCCCTGGAGTAAGGTTTACGATAACCGCCACTTGTGGATGGCTGCGTTGGGTCATCCCAATCCCTACTACCTCTTCCTGGCCTGGACATATCTAAAATAATTTAAAACTTTTAAAATTTTTTAGAATCTCTAGTTTTTAAAAACTTAAATAATAAAAAAATTAATGAGTCCTCACAAAATAACAATCAATCGTTATCTTAATAAACTCAGGATTTCCTGATAAATATTGAAAGAATTCCTATCCTAGTTTCAATTAATTTTTATAATTTGTGATGTTTTCAGTTAGGATAAAACAAATGTTTAAATGATATAAATGGAATAAATAAGAGCCGAATATCTTATAATTGCACAATATTATAGTTAATTTGCACATTTTTATTACCAATGAAGTTCTTAGCCCTTGTCAGTCTTATTCGAGCGTCTTCTGTAGTAGCAAGAAAGCAAGAAAAATTGACAAACAAAATATGTGGAGAATTCAGTCGATATTGTGCGCATATTAGATACGCAAAGCTCTATCGGCAGCCAATTATCAACCATTTTTTGTCAAGTTTTTTCGGCAAACACATATAATAGACTGAGCGACCGTCAGTTGGGACTTGGAGACGAGATGAAAGGACTGACATATGGTCTATGTCAATAGCATTCTTTCTCTCTCTCTCTCTGTTATGCTCTAGGAGGTAGCAACGTTAAAGAAACAAGATAGTGAGATTGTAAAGTAGAGAGAGAGAGAGAGGGAACGAGCGATTCCTTGAGTGAGTGAGTCTTAAAGTGAGCAAGTGATGTATCAAGGTAATCATTTCTCATCGTTTTTCTTCTCACCACCTAGACCAGGAAAACACTCTACACATTGTTACAAATTTCTTTCTCATGAATGTCAGACTCACTGCTTCTTACTGTGTAATTATATTTGCATATATCTATAGCTTTTTCATAAAAATGTGTGTCTGGTAAAGGACAAAGATGCTACGATATTTTGCTTCTTTTACTGTTTTACTGCCTTCGACTGACTCTGATCGACTCCAAACAGTGATACCAAGAAGCATATGCCAAGTCTGTTATATTTATGTTATGGATAGGTACTGTATGATATGTGTAGATACATTGATTGTATGTAAATATTCTTATTATGGTTGTGTTCCATTATTCACTGCCAGTACTGAAAATCTATAGTTTATATCACGTGAACGTGGCAGGGAATAACGGAACGCAGCCTATATTATTAGAACATTCTTAGACATCTATGTGTGACTCATACAAGAAAGCTATATACATATTTTAATCAATGTAGCACATCCATGTAATCAATATTCACATGTTACAAAGCACAGAATACTTTATGATATACATGTGTGCCTGCTAACCATTTCCTCTTAAAGTTGATAAGATACTGCAGATGTAATAATATAAATCGGATTAAAGAACTTCCAGCCTCAGTTAATAATATAATCTCTTGTATGCTAAGGGCCACTTTGACCAAACTCTGGTTAATTTAATCGTCGATTAACTTACAGGGCGATCAACATAAAACTTATATTATTTATAGGAGAATTATATTATTAGAGATTTTTATGTTATTCGCCCTGCAAGTTACTGGACGAATTAAATTAATCGGAGTTTGGTCGAAGTGGCCCTAAGAAAATCTAGTGTTATTACTGTAATTCAGGAAAAAGTTGAATATAATTTTTACTAAAGTTTTGTTAATGAAGAGTTATTGCTAAAAACGGTCGAAAAGACAAAGTTTTGCAAACCAAATTTTACAAATCAAATTTTGAATATGTATAATACAGACTGCGGTTCAGTTGATGCTCTTATTTATTCTATTTTGATCACTACTTGAAAATCATAGATTCTCTATTTAATAATTATAGAATAAAATATATCTTGTATCACAGTTCAATTGTATAAAGTATTAGGTGTATGTAGAAGTTTTAGTCTTTTTTTTTAGTATTATTATTTATTATCTGACATTATTAACCTTTAAATAAAAATTATTACCATAACCTTTAAACACATTCCCGCTTTTCTACGTTTCTGAAAAGTTGGTATCAAAGTTTGTAAACATCAAATTTCGTGATATATCGATGAACATAACTTCGAAGAATAACAGGGAACAATAAACAATGCGATGAGCAACGGAAAGCTATGTATGCTTGGTAAAGTTTTTCCATAAGCGGCATGTTCATCCATTTGGCGCCTTTAAATCACCACTTAGGCTAGGCTGCGGCGTTGCGTTAAGGTGCTATTTCATGCTGACGCTCGACGCTCATTTTTAGCATCAAAACAGATCACGTGATCAAAATTGACCATTGTCCAGCGTTAATTTTGATCACGTGACTTGTTTTGACGCTAAAAATGAGCGTCGAGCGTCAGCATGAAATAGCACCTTTATTCACTGCCAGTACTGAAAATCTATAGCGTATGTGACATAAACTATAAATTTTCAGTACTGACAGTGAATAACCTAACACAGCCTTATTCCACTACTTTTTAACTGGACAGTACTTCTGACAAATGGCTGGGATACAAAGGAACCTTTTCCGCGAGGGTATTCGAAATTTGACCGAAAGTGTAAATTGGAAAAAACGAGGGGAAATATTTTTATGGTGGTATTCTATCGCACATATTATACATTGAAAGCGAAAACGTGCAAACAAATGACTAAAACTGTTGTACATACAAAAAAAACTACATAACAAAAATAAATTTTATTAACAATTTATTTGCACTAACCTATATCAAGAAATAGTACGTGTCAAATTCTTATGCCTCTTATCTTCCAAAATTGTGAATTTTTATCTTGTAGAAATTCTGCTTTTTACATCTTACTCTTTAATTGTGTTAAAATTAAATTGACATAACATGGATGCAAAAATACACGTAAGTTATTTATAATGTGTCCCTTTTTGCGACATACCACACGGTATACACACGGTTACGTGATATGTTGTCTTAATTTGCTGTTACAAGATTTTGAATTTGCTATCGCTGCTGCACGTGATTCCACACGTATCATGTAACACGATCATCTATCACACACACCGCGAGTTGCAAAAATGACATCAACTTAATCAAGATACATAACTGAGTGTTTGCTTATGCCTGCAAGAATCGCAGAGAAAAAATGCCTGAGTTAAATTCTAATAAGTGATTCCAACGAGAGGACGTTTCTCGCACTTTTTTCTAATTTTCGAAACTTTCGTCGCATGTGCCGATTCAACCTCGCATC
This sequence comes from Ooceraea biroi, assembly GCF_003672135.1. Classification (NCBI taxonomy): domain Eukaryota; kingdom Metazoa; phylum Arthropoda; class Insecta; order Hymenoptera; family Formicidae; genus Ooceraea; species Ooceraea biroi. Next base: position 3,486,468 of record NC_039515.1, read on the forward strand.
GTCAGGACTGAAGACAATTTTTGCGTGGAAATTCTTGATTAAACACTAATAAACTTGAGAATTAGATTACCTTAAAATTGGTGTTTGTACTCTGGTTACTTGTAATAAAATCGCAGCTACACATTTAAACTACACAACATCCTTTCTCGTTTAACTAGTCCAACTTGAGTATTAAATTTGGTATCTACCCGGAGTAACGCACTGCCACGAATATTGTGGCGTCACGTTTTTTCTTCAGCCAATCACGAGTCAGTATGCCGTACGAGAGACGTTATTGGACAATTCGGATAAGCAGTTAGTTAGGTTAGGTTGGCATGTACAAGCCGCGGTCCCTTTAGCGTTACGAATGCTTTTTTATTTGAAAAAAGAAGAAAAGAGAAAGGGTAAGGAATATTTTGAAACATCTGTAGTGCTGAGAGGACTGCACGTGGAAAATGTTAATTAATAATTGTAAATTGTTAAATTAAATGTCATATTATACACTGTTTTGAGCTGTGTTTGATTTGCGTGTTTTCGCGCTGTTCATCAGTCTATCTTTGTTCTATCTTCTTTCTCCTTCTTCTACGTCAGATGCACTCAATCCCTATAGAATCTAGAACCCCCTATAGAAAATAAAAAAAAGACCCCCTATAGAGGGTCTCTAATGAAATCATGAGGAAAGATTAAAAGGTACAATTTCATGCTGTCGCCTGTCGCTCATTTTCAGCGACAAAACAGGTCACGTGATCAAAATTGACCAATATCCAGCGTCAATTTTGATCACGTGACCTGTTTTGTCGCTGAAAATGAGCGACGAGCGACAGCATGAATTGTACCTTAACAGGAGAAATGATCTCCCCTCCGCGGTGTGTCTAATCGTAAGCCCTCATAGAATGGACCACTCAACACAAGATTAGTACCTCCATCACTGCTATCAGCGGTCCATTCTTTTATGTCGATGGTCTAAAGCCTCCAACACAATGCAAGGAACAGGTAATAAGAATAGACAATATAGGATCGTCTGTTTCATTTAAACTATCAACGCACAGATTCCACTGTTCGCTAAAATGAAACAGACGATCCTATTCCCTATTTGTATTGCCTGTTCCTTGCATTGTGTTGGGGGCATAACAGACGTAAGGGGAAAACATATAAACGCCATATTGTTGTGGCCTACTGAAGCGTATGATTTGAAATAGTAATAAATCCAAAGTGGAAAAATATGTTTCGACATGTAGTAATGTTCTGATGTTTACGATAGTGTGTAAAAGTATAATAAAAAAGTAAAACTAAAAACTACATATAATATTTAAAAAATTAACAGAACGCCATATTATTGTAGCTAACTAATTACATTTGATTTTTGTTACATATAGGGGCATGGCTACCCCCACCACCTAAAAAAGGCCTTACACTCCCTCCTGTCTGTGTTAATTAGTCTTTCCTCCATGAATGGAATCGATACAGCCACGTAAATCTTTTTCTTTAATGAGTAATCTATATATACAAAATCCCTATTCTGTCGTTGAATTGATCGGGTAGTACTTCCCGACACGCTAGAAACACCAAATTTCGCATGGTGATAGGGGTTCACCCCCAGGTAATGGGAAAATTCTTGAAATCCTTAATTTCGGTCCAGGGACTACCTGGCGTAGACAGGCGTTTTCCTAGTAAAGATATAAAGATAGACTATGACGCTGAAAGTGGCAAGTCGAACGTAGCTTTAGGTTTATTCTTTTTCGTTGCACTTTTAAACTAGTACAATTAGTTAGAGTGAAACAAATATTCACTCTAACTTATTGCATTAGTTCAAAAGTGCAGTGAGGAAGAACAAACTTCTAGAATATATAGCAATTCATTCAAAACAATTGATATCAGCTTTGTTCTTTTAATGCTGGGTTTATATTACGAAAATTTATCTAGGATCGAACATCTTTAATATTTCTTATTGGACGGAAGTTCACGCGGAGGAAGAGAGCATAATTTTAAAAATCCATTCTTTCTCAGTAAAACTGTTGGTAGAACTTGTTCTGTATAACTTTTAATTTTTAATATTAACTTTAATTAATTTTATTTTTTTAATTTGAATTTGAATTTAAACTTTAATAAATTGTTATTTTTATTTTAATTTAAACATCTTCATAAGCAAGTTTTGAATTATAATAAATTCGAAAATTGCGGTAGAGTTTGAAATGCTATTTATCAAAATCAAATAGTTTTCATACGTGTATCATTGAAATATAATCTACGAGAAATGAATTGTACAAAAATTACAGACACTTGAATGTTACATCAAAAAGATGTTTTTTAGATCCAACGGAACTTGTAGTTAATTTTCATGTTTCATGGAATTCGATTATATGAATAAAATATTTTACATTGAAAAATTGAAAACATTGATATAATGTAGACAAAACAAAACATATATTTCAAACATTTCATCGGTATAATATTGATATAGTACTATATCATATGAAGTATAAATCAGAGAAAAAAGAAATATATTTTCTTTTCGGGATTTATATATAATATCCAGAAGTAATTGCAGATCATGCAGCTACAAATATATGCTACTATTGTATAATTGACACACTGCTATATGTTAGAACATACAATCATCATTATTGTTGACTTTAGTTTAGACACGTAACGTAAAACAGATTATTTTATATTATACATTACGTACACACGTATGCACACGTAAACAATTTCTTTTACGCATTAATATTTAGAATAAACTCGCTTTTTTCAGTTCAATTCTGCCAATTATGAAGAGCAGCATCGATACAATTTTTTTCCAAATGTGAACAATTATATTGATGTCGAAAGACAATGGGCAGTAACAGTTTGCATACGTGTGATACTTCACAAATACGAAGAACGAATCGCTCACGTGTCCCTACAATTATTTGATAAAGTGTTGCGACATGTAATGGAAACTTGTTTGTAAAAATGTGGAATTTATGTAAAAATTGTAAAGTCCTAGGAAACGGTTTTGATAGCACTGTACGCGCCGGGAAGCGTGTACTACTATTTACTAAGCTATTAACACATCTTATCTTACAGTATATTAGACAGATAAGTGGTACCACGTCATAGAAATCAATACAGAAACTATAACATTTTTGACAATTATCATGTATGTTCAAATACGAAGATTTATGTGTATTCACACGTCCAAGTTCGGAGTTACATATAATTTCTTTACTCGCATCATATTGTCTTCATGTTTCATAAATGAAATTTAGAATTCGGTGGTCACATTTAACTCGAAACACTCGAGATAGAAATACAGACCGAATATTCTCTATAGTATGCTTTTCATATTACAAACTAATATTTTGTACGTGAAAAGCTTGATGACAATTTATAAGAAAACGCACAGTGAAGAAAGAAAATCGATAATATTATAGGGATGGATTAATAATCAACGCTTGTGTCCTTCTCAGATAATAATCTGAAGACAAAATGCAGCAGCTGTAAGAAGAAAGCATCTAAGAAGTTTATGCTTTACGCGTAGAAAGTAAACATTGAGCGGCGTCAATTCTATGTGGATAAATATAATTGAGCAGAACGCATACACATTCTATAGTTAATAGCTTAGGTACATGTAAGTCTCACTGGGTTGCACGTGTAATAAGTTCCGCATAGAGTCAGATATATATAAGTAACACTGTATTAACGATGCACATTTAACTAGGGTTCTTAAGTAAAATGTTACGAGTCTTAATTGAAGGTACAGTTTACAAAGACATACATCTTATATATATATATCCCTAATATTTTCCTAAATATAGGGCTACACACCTATATATGTCCAAATGTTGCAAAATATTTGCAATATATTAGCAATCTTTAAAAAGAACATCGCCGAGCTTAAATATAATGTAAAGTGACAAAATATAATATAGAATATCTTCTTTTTTTTACAATGCTACAAGAGGTTACTTTTATCACACTCATTTATCGCCCGCAGTATTTACAACAATGATCAATCAGTTAAAACGAAATAAACAGGAAAGTTGAAAATTATTAAAATGACAAAGTAAGCTCTGTTTGCCGTTTTATAATAAAATATATAGCTCAATAATAAAATAACTACTTTACTATATTACAAAATAAAGAATTTCCAAACAAAACACAAACAATTATCAAACACAATCATATTCAAATAACATTTATATAATTACGTCTACGAGCTTTGTGTAAATTTGGACAAGTATGTTATTAATGCAAATTAGAAACAAAAAAATATAATTCTCGTCAAAAAAAAATACATTTTCACGAATATTACAAACAAAATATATATTTTTGTGATATCAAAATTATAAAAAAAGGAATTAGAAATTTAATATAAAATCCATTGTATGTGAAATTTATGCCATATTTTTTATATAATATTTTTTCCATGCACATCAATATGTGGTGAATGTAACTATTGTAAATTAATAACATTTTAAGCACATAGCATTAATATAATATTATTATATGGTATTATTAAGTTCTTTTATTGCAAGAAATGAAAAGTAACTATATCGGTGTTTAACATTATCGTGTTGCTGTATAAGTAGATCTATTTTAAGTTTTACACTATCTCATTCATGTATTGTAAGAATTGTTTTCTCTTAAATTATTTCCATATTTTGTCACATGCATTTGGTATTCCATATTCATACTTTATGTCTATAAATGTGTCATTACATTTATACACCATATTTGTTTCTGTTGATTTTTCTATGCACAGCAATTCTAAATTGAGACATTTTCGAAAAAGTAAAATTTTCAAGTAACAATTTTTTTACTAGAGAAGATGCAACGAAAAATAGTAGCGGTTTTGTGAAATATATAATTATACAGAGAAAGACATTTAAAACATACCATCTTCAAATAACTTGTTTTTTAGAACATAAAGAGAGATGCTTCATATAAAAATTATGGCCCAATTGTCCCAATTAAAATATTTTTGTCTAACATATTTCGGTAAATATCAAGAGTTTTATACAGATAGTCTATTTTAGATGTCTTCCCTTGTATTATTTTTATCATTGAGTTAAGATTATAAGCTGAATACACATTCTGATATATAAATAATAAATTGTGTGAAAAAATGCCTAATCATCGGAACAGGTTTTACATCTATAAAAGTGCTATACATCTATTTACGTATGTATTTATTACTTTATCTAAAAAGAATTTGATATCACAAAACCATTGACGTAACGTTAATTAAAAAAAAAGAATCAAGAGTTAAAATATTTTACAGTTCCTTTTTCTCTTTCTCTCCTTTCTGCCTTTCGTATCTATATATCTACATCTCATTTAAACAGATAGTGTAATTATGTAATATTTTAAACAAGCAGTTAAAATTATTCAAGTAAGAAAATAATATTCACAACATGCAGCATTTACTTCATTGGTAACTTGCGACAAAAAAAAGAAACTTATAATAATCACGACTTTTTTTTCAATCAATCATCTCCTACATTGATTATATGTCCCTCCGGATTAAACTATTGCAGTATTGGTTAAATCATGTCAAAATAGTAAAACAAACAAGTATATTGTATATATGTGTATAACATAGTTCTTTCTTGGAGCTTATTAATATGGCTTTCAAACATTAAGAGTACTTATTACGGATATGCTTTACCGTTCCAGGATTAACTTATGAAGAGGCTCTGAGACCGCGTGAAAAAAATAATACGAAAGGATGTCAGGACTCATAAATTAATCTCTGATAATGCGGAAATATTTCCCACGTTGGTAGATGCAAACCGAATTCTAAAGCTACCAGCACAGCAAACTCAGATGTAATTAAGTCCTTACGATTTAAACGAAACACACCCTCAATCCTCTGTAAATGATAGACTGTTAAGATAGTTATTGCGTAAAAAAAAAAGAGAGAGCTTTATTATTACGTAATACAGGATATACGAATACCTCGATGAGCGACTTAAGGATATCACCCTTTACGTCATTCAATTTCGCTGCAAGAAGCAAACAAGCACCAGCACATAACTTCCGTGTCTGTTTCGTCACGATGTTCCGGAGAATAAGCTTCTCAAAGTACACGTAGGCCATCGCAACAGTGAGTAAATCAATGCCGTACTCCAGTTTAGCGATTTTCCTCATTTCTCGTTTCAAGCTGGAACAAGAGGTCACTTTGTGAGAACGACGAGGAAACGAGAAAGTGCGACTTGCGTACACGTAGATTGTACCAACCTGCGAAGTTTACTGAGAGTCAGCTGAATGTGTGGAAACTTTTCCTTGAACTTGTCATTTAATTCTTTCTTTAGATCGGAAGGTCTTACATAATCGATAACAGATGCCTATATGAAAACATTAGAGTTACATCGATCAAATGCATAGGGATAGTAAAAAAATAAAATTGCATAAAGTATATACCATGTACGACGTAAATGTTAATAACGTTCTGTGTTTCCCAGCAATAAGTTCTGGATCGTCCAATAAGTTTGGATTATACTGAGAGGACTGTTCATCCCATTCGTAAACTGGTAATGTTGGCAACAAAATAATTGCACAATATCAATACTGTGATATTATGCACCTTAATCTAATATAAAGATCTAAGAGGAGTTTATATTGTACTCACCTTTGGACTCGGCACTGTAAGACAGCGGTGGAGACTCGGAAGTTATATAATGAGTACGATTTGTAGCCGTGTCATAAGAAAGACACCTAGAGTAAAAGAAGAAAAATTTCATACAACACGCATTATATGGTCATCGTATTTTTCAGCATGCAATATACAATGTACTCCAGAGCTATCTTGCATTTCTTTCATCAAATGGTCAAGAGATTGAAGGAACTCTCTAAACATGCCCAGCAGTTAAAATATTATCAAACATATAAATATAAAATATCGTAACATATTTTATTAGTAAGAATTTGCTTTTAATAAGAAATAAAAGAAAGTTATCGGCATCTAAAATTTGTAATTAATTTTTTAATTAAAATTTTCTAAAACAAAAGAAATAGTTTTGCGATTGATCCTTTTAATCAAGAGTTATTGCTAAAAGAAGTGAATGTTAAGAAAAATTTATATTTTTAGATGCACAAAAATTTCTGTAATTTTATAAACATATAATGTATATCCCGTCTTTCTATAAATACAAAACATGTAAGACTACTCTGCAATGTTTGCGCATTTATTAGATAATTTTTGTATGATATATATGCAGATATTCTATAATAGATATATACAGATTTCATCATTACATGGACATTATGATACAAGATGACTATGAATGATTTAATGCTTGATCCTTACAACACATCTTTTGCAGAATTATTTCGGTTTTGAGAAATAATTTTATATATCCTTATCTGCTGTATATCTTACGTTAAATCTAACACTTTTCTATGTACGCGTTACACATATATTGTACAGTTTTCTTTTACCATTTTTTGTGATCCACATTCCAAGTAATTGTTTTTGTCCTGCAAAAAGATGGTTGATATGCTTTGTTATAAAATAAATATATGATATATGAATCCGTGTACATTACCTACATACAGAAAGAGATAGAATAGATGTGTGTGTGTGTGTGTGTGTGTGTTTAGATAGTATTACATACGAATTGTATAGATTATTAAAATGAGAAATGCGAGATTTTTCGATCGAATTCTGAGATTTCTCAGCTTGTTCTACTTTTCATGAAAAGCTTGAAATAAAAAATGAGCGACGTATTTGTCGATCATAATACAGCAAGAACTAGATGTATTGTGTAGTGAAAAAAGTTGAGCAGTGATCTATGTTTCTTTTTTAATGATTTTCACTATATACAGCTTAATCAATAATTAAGAACGTAGAACACAGAAACAAAAAGTATAAAAGACGTACATAATAAATATATGACACACATGAACATAATTCGGTTATATGGGTCGTGAAATGTTAAGTTAAACAGAAAAAGGGAAAAAGTATTACTTTAGAGAAAATATTTATCATTGTACCTTTGTACAACGTGATGTTTGTTGGGTATAAAATGCGCAAATTCCATAGCTTCGTTCTCGCTTAGATTCAGCTTTTTATCCCTTAGGAATTGCCTGGATGGTACCAATAACTGTCCGTAAGATATTTCCTGCGAATTTTATGGTCGAGTATTATTACTATAAGGTGTTTTTTATTTAGCAGGTCGCAGTATTGGAATAAAATAATAACAAAAAGTTGAGAACAAATTTTAAAAAAATGTCCATCCTACCTGACCATCTTTACCGTGTTCTATACCCAGTAAACCGAATGGGTCAATATTATCGTTAATTGCTGACAATGGTCTTTGAGATGAAACGTTTTTTCTTCGACACGTATCTTTGCGTAATTCTGACCTGCAAACAGCATCGCAATACCAATGTGAGTCTTGTTAGTAAAGGCAAATTACTGTGCTAAGAATACCATCGATAGAAAATAATTATTTGCGATTGCAAATAAGAGTAGCACAGCGCAAGCATGGATGCATTTCCGTTCGTGTATATCAACGAGAGTCTTACCAACTGGAACGCTGCCCTTTATTATATGGAATAGCAGAAAACACTACGAATGGCACATGTTGGTTTGACACCAAAACCAGTCTATCATCCCCAAATTTATAGCCACTCACAGGCCGTTGCATCAAACGCAATTCCTTCGTAACTTCTGGTATTATGCTACTATTTGTAGAAACAGTTTGCACATTGTTCACTGCCTTTGTCTTTGGTTTTGATAATTGTGCTTTTGAATGTACGGAGCCGATGCTTTCGTTGCTACTGTTGTACTGATGCTTAATATCTTCCGAAAGCGTAGATGTTTGATGACTTATGCGCTTCTTATACTGCAGAGAGCCCATTCGTCTTTCTGGTAAGGAATAATCGCTTCCCGTAGTTCCCGTACTGAAAGCAACGAAAAAAGATAGTTTAATGTATTGTATCGTTATCATCTCTTCCCAGTTATAGTTTCCCAATTTTCCCAATATATATTTCCAAATTTATTATTAATTTAGCTCAACAAAGTTAATTTAAAAATAATTGTTTCAGAATCTTTTACTTTGAACTTAATTTTTACGATTGCAACATTGTAATGATATTATAATGACAATATAACGACCTGAAATTGACATTTCAAAAAATAAAATTTAACTTAAAATAAAATAGGAGATGTGCAGGGATCATCATCTATTTGCTTTTCTAAAGTTTGATTCATCAAAAAAGTATTCTACTTTAATTTCTTATTAAACAAAATTTGAAATAATGGTTTTATAGCTTATGCATAGTATATCCTAGACATGCGCAATGAATGAAAATGCGCACACAATTAGGTTTCTTGATATTTTTTATTTGTGATACTGCAGAGGCTTTTGATAATGTTATCTGAATCCATGCCTGTCATTCCATACTATCTGTACCAAGAAGGTCTTTAAGATGCCATAATACATTGGAAAGATATTCAAAATATATACAACTATTTTACACATCCTGTATTATAAATCATATATCTATATAAGAGATCTATAAAAGATCTATATAAGATTTAGCAATTATTACATAATTATTGACTGAAAGCCACTTGATAAATTAGTTTGCCACACAACATAGACTTTTACCTTAATTTTTTTAGAAATACGTGCATACATATAATTTTATTACTTTACATTTAATTGATTGTTTTATCATTAGGAATTGCGACCTATTTTTAAAGCAAACAGGTTTCAAAGATAAGATAAGAGATATTCTACTATTAATCTACTTTTGATAAGCAATATCTCATTTAAGAGAAAAATATTGATCCAGATGTTTACAATAAATAATACTTTGTCTTGTAATATACAGGATATAGAATTTACATATTTATTTATTTAAATTAATATTGATAGTTTAAGAGTAAAGCAAGTAGAGAGTTTAAGAGAGTTATCTTTCTTTATAGGACAGTATATTATCTTAATTTGACTTGCTATTCCAGTGAAAACTTATAAACTTATAATACTAATACAGTTTTGAAGGCACGCAATATACAATTGATAGCCTTTTTGAGCATTATGATAAATGTGTCGTATTAACATAAATTATGTAAGAGGATGTCAGACATGGAACATGTCAGATATAGAACATAAATTGAGTAAATATTTACCGTTCTCTGAACGAGCTGTACACGCCACATGACAGTTGCAGGTGACTTCTTTCCTGCTCCAAAAACATGCTAACTGCTGCCTTAGCAGGAGTGAGTACTTCATCCGAATCAGAACTGAATGAGTTATGATCAGCGTTCTTGTGCACTAGTGGAGAATTGGTCTGTTCTATCGTTTCATTCTGCAGGGAATCATACGTCTCCTCTGGACAACCGTCTAGAACCTCCTCCATGGAGACTTCGAAGTCGGTGCTCTGACAGATCTCGAGCACCGTGTGTTGTTCCGACTGGCCATCACTAAGTGTACGCGCGTGTGTCGGCCCATCTCGTGACAAGACGGCTAACTTGGTATCCCGGTGACTGCCGTCGAGGGAGATGTTGGACAGAAATGTTAGGGCGGCCAATCTTCTGCGTGAGTGATTCTTTTTTAGGGCCGCTGCCATTCCACAATAGACCGTGTCGAGATACCGATGCTGAGTGCCGAGATAAGTAATAACAAAGTGCGCCCAATGACGGCAACGGTGGTGATGGTAACGACGACGATGACGGCGACGTCGACGGCGATAACGACGGTGACGATGACGGCGACGACGACGGCGACGATGACGGCGTCGACGACGGCGGCGGTGGCGACGACGGCGGCGGTGGCGACGACGACGGCGTCGACGACGACAACGACAACGGCAACGGCGACGGCGACGACGACGGCAACGGCGACGGCGACGGCGACGGCGACGGCGACGGCGACGGCGACGGCGGCGGCGGCGGCGACGACGACGACGACGACGACGACGACGACGACGACGACGACGACGACGGCGACGGCGACGACGACGACGACGGCGGCGACGACGACGGCGACTTTACCGAATAAGGACGACTACTAAGATCACAACTCATTGTCACTGCTGAAACACTTAGTTCTAACATCGTCAGTCACAATTGTAGCCGTGCACCACACGTACAAACATAAACCGGTATCGTTGATCATCATGTCGTTTCCTATCGCAATGAGCCTCTTCACAAACACACACTTTACCTACCGTATGACTTTACCTACTACGCAACAGCGCGATTCCCACCCTCTCCTGAGCGTACGAAAAGCGCTTAGCAGAATATAGATGGGAATGCGCATCACTGAAAAACGACGGTGTCGCAACGATTCTGATTGGTCGTTCAAGTACGACAGCGCTAGGGATACTTAGGAATTTCTAATGCTGCTGTATAGGCAATTATTACTGAACAGTCTAAACCAGTTATTTTCATACAATATTTAAGAAAATGTAGCAGTGATTTTTTAAATAAATGTATGTTTTTACAAAAACTGTCGTCTTATCTTGTATTTTGCAGTAAAACGTTTTATTTGGGCCTAAGCCGAAGTATATTGCATTGGCACCAGTTATTTGAATCGGCGCCATATTGAATTTTAGTTTAACCGCATTCCTGTTTTGGATGAGAGCGCTAAAAACGCTAGCAGAAAGAATATACGGCCCTATACACATGTTATACATTACATGGCACGTATCATCTTCAAGACAGATTTATCCATTTAAATTTTATTATTTAACTTGTTTTCATCCATTGGGAGAAAAATTGGATATTGAAAATATCTAGATTTAATATCGAAATTGTGTGGAAAAACAAGGTAAGTGATACTTCTAATTTTTTAGTACATATCGTATTTTTCTTTACAAAAGGTAATGTAATCTAACTTAACCTATAAATTTAATCTTTAACACGTTGACTGGCGAACAAAACTTGGCAATTGCACTTTATTAAACATATAGTTATATCACGTTTTGTCGTTTTATTTAAAACAATTATCGTATGTCTCGTGATAGTGTTAATTTTAGATTTGTTTATTTTAGCTCCTCTTAGATTTGTAAACTTAAAGATTTTTATATTATAAAATAAAAAAAATAAGAAGGATGTATTGTAATATGATGAAAAAGAAGAGATCTTTTGTCAATATACAGGATCAGGAAACACTAAAAAAAAATTGCAGTAATTATAATACACACACTCTATGTATTTTATATTTAATAATCACTTATTAATACATTATGTATAAAACTTGGAATGTATTGTTACAATGTGCTAAATCAGAAACTTAATAAATAATGAATTTAAAGCTAATATAAGCTCCAAAATCATAAGCAAAGGTAGTGATAAATATATGTAGAGATTAAAATGCAAAGAATTTTATAGAATCTTGTAGTTTGTGTTAACTGTTCAAAGTTCTTTTTTTTTCCTCTTCTGATGTATATTGTTGCAAATTTGCATGCACAAACCATTACATCGCGGTTATCTCTAAATGATAAAAAGTATGTAACGAAATAGCGCTGTTACTGTCAATTGTTTGTATTGTTGTGCAGTGTTTGATCCTGTATATGGCAGTGGGCAAATTCTTCAGCGTAGTACAGCATTCTAGCTGCTTGAGAAATCGATACTGCTTTTGCGCAACTATTATGACTTCTACTTCCTTGCTGGTTCCTCCTGTGTCGGTTCGTGGGATGACATGTTTGGATCGCGACGCATTTACAACAGTTGTGAATGTACCGACGTTGAAATTATGTGACACCGCTATCTCGAAAAACATGCACATTCTGAAGAAGTACTTGCTAAAGGTGTGTAGCTTCAAACCGATTCAGAGAACGGACGACAGAGCCATCGTTTACCTGAATCCAAATATCGTTGCCAAGCTTGAAGATATCACTGAGAACGACCGAAAATTGCTGGCAGGTCAATACGAGTGTTTCGGCACAACGAGCGTCACGATCGGCTATGACAATTGGCGCCGTGACGAAGTGTTGAGGGCAATCCTGCCAGGGGACATTCCAGCTCCCACAGCGTACAGTCTAATAGGACATATCGTGCAATTGAATCTGCGTGACGTGCATCTACCATTCAAAGCCATCATTGGTCAGGTGTTCCTTGACAAGACCGCGAGCGCGCGGACCGTAGTGAACAAGGTAAACACGATCGACACGACGTTCCGCTACTTCGCCATGGAGATCCTGGCCGGCGAGAGGAACACGGTAACAACCGCGAAGGAGCACGGCTGCACGTATCAGTTCGATTTCGCGCAAGTTTACTGGAACCCACGTCTCAGCACGGAACACACGCACATGACAACGTTCATGACGCCGGGCGATGTTCTGTACGATGTGTTCGCAGGGGTCGGTCCGTTCGCCGTTCCCGCTGCGCGCAAGAAGGTCCAGGTACTCGCCAACGACCTGAACCCCGAGTCGTACAAGTGGCTGCAGAAGAACGCCGCTATCAACAAGCTGAAGGATAACTTCAAAGCCTTCAACATGGATGGCAGAGAATTCCTGAGAAATATCGTTAAGGAAGACATTTTGTCGAGACGCGCTCGAAGCTTGCCCGGAATCGAGCACATAGTCATGAATTTACCTGCATCAGCCGTTGAGTTCCTGGACGTACTGCCTGACTGGTTCACGCAAGAAGAACTGGAGAAGGTTTACCATAAGCCACCAATGTTCCATATATATTGCTTTGTCAAAGCAAATAAGGGAGACGATGTGTGCAGGCTTGGAAGATCGCTGGTTGAGGAGAAGCTCGGTTACGCGTTGTCCGTTGACTCGATCGTTGATATACAGAATATCAGGGACGTTTCGCCGAAGAAAGAAATGGTCCGTGTATCGTTTTTGCTGAAAGAAAGTACGATCAAGGGCGAGGAGCCAGCAACGAAGAGACTCAAAGTAGACAGTAATAAGATATAATTGTTTTATTTTTAAACGACACTGTTGCAGAAAACAATGGGTAAGAACAAGGGAGCTCATAAAAACGCGAACGTTTTCAAAGTGCCGACAGCGCGCAGTAACAAGCTGAAAGCCAAAGCAAAGAAGATGGTCTGTAATCTGAAGAAAGTAAGTGATGGATCATTACGAATTCATAAGCAAAGTAGCTGTGGGTAATTACAATCTGTGCGTGTATCGTTTCTTACAAGTACTTGTGGAAGCAACGTGCCGAATCAGTTCTTTGATACGTGACAAAATTGAGATTCGTAAGCAATTGTGAAAAATGAACGTTACCGTTCCCTATTTTACTAAATCCTCGAAGCAGAGACCCCGAGACTCGTACGCATGCGAACAGATCCGTGCTTCGAGTACAATAAGAAACGTTAACAAAAATATTTGATATAAAAAATAAGTAGTTACTTTTGTGCTTTGAAACTAGCTTGACTCGACCTCGAAAGGGAGTAAAGACACGAACAAGGATAAAACGATGAGCATAAATCAGCTAATGGATGAATTGCACAAGGATATCGCGTCGCGGTCCAACAAGAAGAAACCTGATGCGAAAACTCAAAAGAAACCAGTCAGTAAAAATAAAGCACCTTTGGTGCGTAGAATGCCACCCGCGCAGATGGCTGCAGCGGCTTCAATGGTGGAGAAGATGGAGCTTTGACTTTTGAAGAGAAGAATTTATGTACTTTCATTAATGTAAATGAACTTAATCGTGTAATTTTATTTCGTTTCTGTTGCTCATACGTTAGAACACAAAATGTGTAAAGTCTATAAAGTGAGGATATTTTCTGAACGATAATTTCTCGTTAACATTACATCTTGCTTTATCTTGTTACAACAATATTTTTATAACAATAAACATTTAAAACTACGTCATTTATTATTTGTCCACCTTATTTATTTCCTTACTTCGTTAGAATGGACTAATTGTTCTAGCAACTAAAATTCGCATGTCGTGCGTTATCTTATTGAAAAAATACCGGATAAGGTGTAGATAAGACGGAAGTCATAAATATGTATCATGTGTATATATACAGGAGGAGCAAATTGTAGGTTTCACACTTAGTGTACGAGGGAAATATCAATTAGTCTAACTTCAGTTTTTTTCTCATCAAAAGCGCAACATAAAGTCCTTGTTTCGTGTATCTAGAACGACATGTCGCGATGGATCAGTGCACGGCGAGCTTGATAGTCGTGGGAGATGAGATCTTGCGCGGGCAAATAGTCGACACGAACACGTCGTACCTGGCGAGAAATTTAACTGCTGCTGGAGTGAGATTGGAGAGAGTCACAGTGGTCCCTGATGTCGTGCGTATCACTTTCTTACATGGACGTGTAACGTTAAAACAATTAATAAATATAATACGATTGAAAAATCAATAATAAGGATAACGTGAGATGATCTTTATCAGGTGGACCACATTGCTAAGGAAATAAATAATGTCTCAAATCAGCACGCTATCATATTTACGTCCGGCGGTGTTGGCCCGACTCACGACGACGTTACTTACGAAGCTGTAGCAAAAGCTTTCGGACTGAAGCTCGAATTACATGAGGAGCTGCTTGATATATACGCTCGCCTGATACCTGATAAGCAAGAGATAAAACGACTTGCCGTTGCGCCCAGTTCTTGCAAAGTTATTCACGTCAATGCAACTGGTACATTTAAATCTTTGATTCTTCTTGCATTCACGTGATATAAACCATTTTCTCTGTATTGTGTGGGAGATTGTTAGAAAATATTTCATCATTGAGATCAATAATGTTACATTGAAATTTTCAGAGAATTTTCCGATAATAAGCGTAAAAAATGTCTACGTATTACCTGGTTCTCCAAAATATTTCGAGCCTGCCGTGGACGCGATAATTCCTCGATTGGATGGATGCACACCGCTGAGCCACGAACATATAGATATCGAATTAAACGAACTGTCTATAGTAAACATCCTAGACAAACAAGCAGAACGCTGGAAGGGCAAAGTGAAGATCGGCAGCTATCCTCAATCAGAACCGCGATCTTATACGAGAATCACCTTGGAAGGAGCTCGGGAGGCAGTTGCAGAGGCGAAGGAGGAATTTCTGTATTATCTGCCGATGCAAAAAATTATGAATTTGGAATTCGGATTCGGCAAATTTCAAATGAATGCCGTTTTGGAGGACAGCAAGAATGAAGCACATGTTAAGAATGCTTTGGACATATTAAATGAATGCTACGACAAGTATGTATATACATGCACGCTGTATATGTTATATAAATATGTTCTATTTACAATCTAATGTAAATGTCCTCGTAAATCTTGTACAGGTACAAAGCGGATGAAATTTTTATTAGCTTCAATGGCGGCAAGGATTGCACAGTGGTGTTGCATTTAGCTGCCGTCATTGCCAAGTCACGCAACATCTCGCCCCTGTTGTGCTTGTATGTGACCGCCGATTCTTTTCCGGAGGTAAGCGGACTAAAGTGGGATCAATTAGCATGATTAGTTAAAGTGAAATAAACGTCTTACTGAATTTTATTCGAAATTTGTTAAAATATTTTATTGACCCTTATCGTATATTTTCTGTACACAGATAGATGCGTTTGTGGAATCAGCTGCTCGGTATTATGCCTTGAAGATAATACGGAAGCCGCGGCCAATACGAGTCGCGTTGTCCGCGCTACTGGAAGAAAATTGCAACTTGAAAGCGAGTTTGATGGGCACGAGGAAAGGCGATCCGGGTTCGGAAAATCTGCAACCGTTCACACTCACTGATCCGGGCTGGCCGCAGTTGATGCGCGTCAATCCTATCTTGAACTGGTCGTACAGTCAAGTGTGGACGTTTCTGTTAACGCACAATGTCCCCTATTGCTCGCTCTACGATCAAGGATATACGAGTATCGGTAGTAGAAGTACCACAACGCGGAATCCGTTGTTGAAGGACCCCAACAATCCGTCGTCTTACCTACCGGCGTATACTTTGATCGATAAATCCGCCGAGAGAGAGGGCAGAGCATGATGAAGCGTGAATTTAGCACAGACAATTTTTAGAAATCTAGGTAATCTCTAAACTTGGAGCCGGCTAGTATTATTATAATATATATTAATATATACATCAATATATATTAATATATTGCCATTAGTATAAATTATTAGTAATAAGTACTTCCCGGTGAATCGATTTTTACTCCTACGATACTATGACATGGATGATTTTATTCTATCGCGATATGCGCAGTATTTTTTGATATTTTTTAAACTCGATGATTGGGCACTGTCCAAGTGTCTTCAGGGTGCAATATTGACAAACAAATAAATAACTTTTAAGAAAGATTTAGTCGAATTATTTTTTGCGATTTAACGGACCGACGCGGACGTTAAGAGTTGTCTGGCCGTAATCAAAACTATAATAATCGGATCCCACACAAATCTGTCTCTAATAGTCCCTGATAGTTAACTGACGTAACACACGTAGAAACATACAGCCTACTGAGCATCAGCGAGTCGGGGATGATCCCTCGCTAATTCTTATGCGAAGCCATTTAAGTCGGATGGATTAAGGTTTCGTGGGTTTGCGGGTTGTATAAAAGTCCAACGATACGCGAGCGTGAAGCCAAGGCGAGGGGCTGGCGGACCGACATGTTCAACGGAAGTATTCGTTGGGAGGCGAGAGTTCTATCAGCAGGCCCACCACGCTTGCTGGGGTGGAACGTTCCTGCCGAGGAATTGGTCCATATACCGGAACACTGGCTGGTCTACCCCGAGCCCAACCCCTCCCTTCACTATTTATTGGCCATTCTGTATATAGTTTTCACTTTCGTCGCGCTACTCGGAAACGGACTGGTCCTATGGATATTCTGCGCGTAAGTAAGAGAATGCGCGAATGAATAGTTAGGCAAGAAATTGAATCATTTGGAAATAATGCGTGAAACAAGGGTTTGAAAAATTAATTTCTGGCACTTAACGAAAAGTGTAGCATTTTTTCTCTGGATTTCTAAGTTAAACTGAGTTCTTTATTCTTTATATACTTATTCAAAACTAGTTCAAAAATTATTTAGCATATTATTATTGTTTTAAAAATTGTATCATTATCTTCTTGACGTCTTCGCGTGCAGAGCCAAATCGCTGAGGACTCCTTCGAACATGTTCGTTGTGAATCTGGCGTTCTGCGACTTTATGATGATGCTGAAAACACCCATATTCATTTATAACTCCTTCAATACTGGATTCGCTACGGGTCATTTGGGCTGTCAGATCTTTGCCTTTATCGGGTCGCTCAGCGGGATCGGAGCTGGCATGACGAATGCTGCCATTGCATATGATAGATATAGGTAACTTCTTGTTCTTCCTAAGTAAATCTATAAAATTCACGTGGATAATAAATTTATTTATGATACTGCGATAAATATTTTACGAAGACCGTATCACAATCTATAATATGTAAAATTTTAGTACTATAGCTCGGCCACTCGATGGAAAGTTATCGCGCGGTCAAGTACTGCTCTTCATCATCCTCATCTGGACGTACACGATTCCGTGGGCCTTGATGCCGCTGATGCAAGTTTGGGGCCGCTTTGTGCCCGAGGGTTTCCTGACGAGCTGCACTTTCGATTATTTGACTGATACAGCTGAGACACGCTATTTTGTGGCAACGATATTCACCTTCTCCTACTGCATACCGATGGTCCTCGTCATATATTATTACAGTCAAATGGTTAGTCATGTTGTCAATCACGAGAAAGCGCTGCGTGAACAGGCAAAGAAGATGAATGTCGAGAGTCTGAGAAGCAACGCGAATACAAATGCTCAAAGTACAGAAATACGTATAGCCAAGGTATCATATGATCATTATTACATGAATACCTTTAATATTCTTCCGTTTGATATGCAGAAATTCAAATAAAAGATTTTTAATTCTTTTCTACGAATTTTAGAAAAAAAATTTATTTTTTCTTCTAGGCTGCGCTTACAATCTGCTTTCTTTTTATTCTGTCGTGGACTCCGTATGGTGTTCTCGCGATGATTGGTGCTTTCGGGAACAAGGCGCTATTAACTCCTGGCGTTACGATGATACCAGCATGCGCCTGTAAATTCGTGGCCTGCTTGGATCCATACGTGTACGCCATCAGCCATCCAAGATACAGGTAATGCGGAGGATTGGCTTTAATATTTACTCCCTTTGGATTCTTGCTAGATAGATGTGCTTCATTATTACAATTAATACTGAATACTGAGATTCGACGAATATTATACTGTTTTGCGACAGGCTGGAACTGCAAAAACGATTACCGTGGCTGGAGCTGCAAGAGAAACCGCCTACCGACACGCAGAGCACCACGACTGAGATGGTGAACTCACCATCGTCCTAAGTCTGCAACCTGTTTTTTTTTTCTGACCAAATTCTGTCTGTCTCCATTCAGCCACGGACACATCCGCTATTAAAAGCGTGATATTTTCTGTTATGATCGAAATCCACCGATTATGTACAGAAACAAGGCAATAAATTAAATCCCTGGCATACATGTCCCGCGATTGTAATACGATATATTTTTTATATATTGTTTAGCAGTGCTGCTAACGATGGCGATGATTATATATTGTATGTCTAGCAAAAAGGATTAAAAATTGGATCGCGGAAGTGAAGGAGGAAAATACTCGGGCTATATGAGAAAACAGCAGTCGTGTAAGTGAACAAAAACTAGCAAGTTACAACTTTATTCATTTTTACACGCTACCAGCTTAAAAGCTACTGGGGGAATAGGCCTTGGAGGACCGAAAAAAAAAGATTTGCGCGATTGATCGGCGTCAGACCAGCTAGCGCTTAAGGTAATATCGACTTTGTGCGATAACGCGATTCGTCCCATTACAGCTGCACTACGGCCTGCGCGAGAAGACTGGAAGTCGAAGTAAAAAATAAATCATCTCTATCAACCCGAAGAAAGACTCGGCGGGGTTCTTCGAAACGGCCTGAAGAACTATCGAAAAGACTGAAGAAATTAAATGCCAGAAGCTCCTCGAGTAAGCGCGCCGCACGCGTCTCTCGCGCGAGTAAACTCGGCTAACGCGACGAGACAACGGCTTCATGCGTGCGCGATTGATCGTTCGTAGCGATGGGAGTTTTCTTCAGCATCCAGTCGATTTTCTCGTGATGACGCGCGACGTTCTACGGCGCGGCGTCCTTTGTACTATATGTACGCTGACTAAACGGTGCGTGCTCTGCTCTCTGTCACTAATGCAATTTACGATAATAAACGATAGACCGTATTTTCTTTTGTGCGCGGTCCAGGAACTTCCTAAAACTTGACTACGTTAGCTCGCAGTAGACATCGATTTCGTTTACTTAGAGGCTCTAAGCGGCATAAGGTATCCGACTCTGAATAACAGGTACGCAAACGACGTACGAGTGGCTCGTGGAAGGAAAAGAACGTCGTTTTGAGGGAATAGATGCTTCCTCCGCACACAACGTGTCACCCGTCGTGTCGATCTCGACGGAACACTTTACATTGCACTCGAGTTTTTGCACTTGTTTCTCACATGATGGTGATCTCCTTCTTCGCCCCTTTCGATCCACTCGCCATTCTACAGTCGTTCAAGACTACGGAGTAAACGCGGCAACAACTCGGAAATGAGGAATCATCCTGCACGCAACGTGAGCCTTACGCAGAGGCGGAAGCGAGTTTTACGAATGCGGTAGAAAATACCCGAGGCTCGATTCACAGAACATTGGCGTAACAACGAGCCGCGCGGGTCGACGACTACCCGGGCGGACGATAATGTAGATACACGTTTGTACGTTATTCTCACTTTCCCCTACGACTACCGTAACAATGACTAGAAATGTGTTGCAGATATGTACTTCTCATCGATGGACATCTAAGACTAGAATCGGAGCGCTCGCGCGGTTTATTAAATCGTTGCGGAAGACCGGCGCGAGGGGACGAGCCCCGACGAATAAAACGGTCGATCGCCAACCGCGAGAACCCTTCGGCTGGAAACGGGTATGCCCGCGCGATCGAAACTTGTCGAGTTGGATGCCTCAAAAGAGGGTGAGCTACCACTGTGAGGCACCCAAGTGGCTCGCGTTCAACTACCATGCGAAATCTACAGGGATGGTGTGCGCTCGTTCTGTGTTTCGCTCTCTTGTAGGAAGCACGATCGTTACCGCGACTGCGTTTCCGGATCAAGTAGCGGCGACGTTTGCCGTTGCCGTATAAGTAATCGTAGGCTAGGCATCGTTTTTGTTTTTCCTTTTTTGATTTAATACGCAGGCTTACGCGATGCACAGGTCGTTGAAAAGCACAAAAATCGGGCCCCAATAATTGTGGTCGTTCGTGCATCTGAACGCGAAATCTCACTCGGGAAACGTTCGTCGTACTGAAGACGGCACGATCAGGTCCGACGAAAACGAGTCCAGGTACAACCTTTCGATTCTGGGATGGAATCAAGACCCCTACATTGCTCGGTAACGAGGAGGGAATGAAATATTGCGAAAGTCAAAAAACACGCGGACTTGGCTTGCTCTGGAAGTCCTGTCTCGGAACTCTCCTCACAGTTCCACCTGTTTGTAATCTATGTACACCGACATCTACAACGATAATTTGCGATTGCTAAACGAAGACGACTAGCGTCTATGAAGTACTATATGAAAATGCCCTAATCTGCTTTGTCTAGAGTATCACGAGGGTCGTTAATTCGTTGGCTAAACTTTTGCGAAGCGGATGAATCGATGCTGCTGACGGCAGAATGTCGAGATCAGTGCCGGGACTTGAAAGAGGCAGTATATTGTCAAGTCGCATTACGCACAGTACAATCAGTAAACGCACTCCTCGCTCGCTGTCAGCGTTTCTTCACGTTCCTCTGCCTGAGATTTGACCGTTCGTCAGGAGTTTTGACGCTCGAGAGGCCGATTTGCCCAAAATGCAATTACGAGAAATATTCGAAAGATATCTGAAACATCAAGTTCTCTTTTAGAAGATTTTTTTCGAGCAGATATCTCGACATGAATGAAATGCTATTTGGAATAAAATTGTTGAATTTTATCATCAGCGACTCGAGACTCTTAATCTTATAAATTTACCTAATACATTTATGCGAAAAATCACATTAGAAAAGAAGATTGAAATCTCAGGCTGACATAGATGAAATTCTCGTCGATAATAGTTGCGTCGCACGTAATATTATCAGCGTATTATCAGCGACTCGAGACTCTTAAGTTAATCTTAAATTTACCTTAATCTTACGTTCACGATCGTCTCGTTTCGTATCAAAGTTTGAGCCTCATAGTACATGCCACGTGACGCACGAAATTTAATTAGTCTTCTCGTCCTACTAAGTGCCAATTCGGCATGATATGCAATGATATCCCGAGGACTCCCGAGTGCCCGTACTGGTTACACTGTAGCGGAATTAGGCGGCTGTATACACTTACGCCGTCGCTTACGTCGTCGCGTTTTGATTTCGACAGGATCGCCGATCAAGCGCGGCTTGTGCTTGCATCGCTAGCGTGCCCTAACACGATGACACGGTCATCGTATGCGTGTACAATTAATTTGTAAAATTAATTCCGTACATCGACGACGTCAAAACGCGTAACGAAAAAGCGCGCGGCACCACGGTATTGCATCGGGAGAGCCAGCGAGCAGGCTCTCCCGTCATCATAACGAATAAACTCGCAGTAGTTATTTCTGCAGTATCACGATTTTAACGCGACAAACTTATCGCGACACGCAAAGCCGTCCTAGAAACTTGCTTGAGAGATATTAGGCGGGAAGATTAACACGGGATCGTGCGATCCCTACGCGCGACTTGTGACACGCGACAGTCTGATCGAGGTGACACCAGCGATGACGATGCCAACATCCATCGTGTCGACTCGCCGATATTTGTACATTACGCGTCAATCAATCTGATTGCTTCGACTGCTGCTGCTTCGTCCGCTCCAGTCCGTCCGCTTGTCCGCGACGAACGTTCATTGCGTGAACTCATTATGTCAACGTTGACGATCTCTGATCGCGCGTCAGCCCGCGCTTATCCGAACGCTCAGGTCTGAGGATCGGCTGCACCGTTATCTTGATCAATCAACTCTCCAGTCTCCACTTTATGTCTCAAGCGTATCAGGTTTCCTTTGCGATTGATTAATTAGAAACTGTCAGCGACTAATCAACCAGGATTATCGGTGCAACCAACACTGAGGGTAACGCGATTGTCAGGCACAGACGATGAGCAGTAGCGCGGCCGCGCGAGCGTAAATTGATCATCATCAGACGTTTGATACGATTGTGCACGGTGCGCGACAGCGAGGGACCGCCAGGAAGCGGAAGGGAAAGCCGCTACCATGAGAAACGGTACTCCTGAGGAAGACAATTCGCGTCGGTGCTCTTGTAGGTCGCGCAACCGTGCCCGCTCGACTTGCTCGCCTTTTTCTTCTCGTCTGCCGGCGGCATCTTCTTCGTTTTGCCGGGACGTACTATCAGCGTGGTCTGGCTTTCCCTGGACTCCTCTTGCATACGTACTTTTGGCCGCCGTGGCTGTCCCTCCTTGTTCTGATTCTCCGCCACCGCCTCGTCGCGGGCGTGCTTCTCCTCTGCGACACGCGAGGAAGCGATCAATCAAATTAAATCTCGTCAATTAAACAAGTCATTAATTATATAAGTCATTAGTCATTACAGTCCGATGCAAAACTATCAGAATAATAGGAAATCGAAATAAAAATGATAAAGAAGTAATAAAAAATAATTAAAAATTCCTTTTTCTCCGATTTCCTTATCTCGACTGATTGTCGATATTATTTGCTTTTATGACAATAAGCTCCTTCAATTGCAGAAGGCAATAAGAAGCCCCATTCTCTTTCATCCGTTCGTCGCTTCAAGCATCTCAATTGCAGGTCGCTCGTAATACGAACCTTCGACGTCACCAAACAGGATCTTCGGCGTCCTCGCACTGGTTCTCCCTCTGTCTCTTTCGCCACTCGTGTACTCCCTGTCGGCGTTGTTGTTCGTCCGGAACATCGACTCGAGGACCTGCCGCGAGAGTAACGGCGATACCGGGCGCTTCCTCGTGCGCGAAACGTTCGCGTTGCTCTGCAGTTCGCACGCGGTCGTCTCGTTGTCGCACACGCTCGCCGTCGACACGCTGTCGGTGATTAGCTTCTCGGTGTCCGAGTCGCCGGTATTGCTGTAGTAATTGTTGCCGCTGTCGGACTTCTTCAGGATCGACCTCGACGCCCGGTGGCGGTCCACGAACGGCATCCCGTCACTGTCTATCGAGTCCGCCGACAGCGAGAGCTTACTTTCGGCGCTCGTTCCTGAAACGGATTTCATTGCGTCGTGCTTCGCGACGTGATATGATCGTGCAATGATCGCGAGGACAAGATTCAAATTGGTCCTTTGCGTGATCCTCCTGCGCGCATAAAGAATTATAACGTTTTCGTTCGGCTTTTCTGTTACACGCGATCTCTGATTTAATAGTTTTATTAAGCATTGAAAATTAAACAACGATGATTCCGAAAGCAAAAGTGAGTCGTTCAGAGACACATAAAGAAGGAATAAATTTCCGGGGTCAGACGGGACAAAATAACTTTCGATTTTCTTTCGTTTATGCAACATCCACTTTGCGGAGTAGATTGAGCATCATGATTTCTTATGCGTACAGAATTGTGTCTTGCTCGACATTTTATGCAAAGCTGTGAAGTCTCCGATGGAAATGGAAATTCTCCCACGAGATTCCCGGCAGCAGGAATCGCTGGGAGATAATGGGCGGACTCGGTAAATCCCATTGACAATTCACAGTTCTTCGTAAATATGGAAGGAAGATATATTGATCTCTTGATGGGGACGCGTTTTCAGCGCTCTGCGCACTCGACTCGGTTTACTCAGAGAGGGAGGAAGAAGACACTATCCTCCGACTCCAATTAAGTTAAAGCCAATATTTACCTGCGTAATGCTTGGGCCCGCCGAGGGATCCGAACAAGTGATGATTGATGATGCGCGTGGCGGAGGCCAGGCTGTTTGTCGGCGCGAACAGGGAGGGTCTACCACCGCGCAGTCCGCGGTAATGGTTATTGTTGTCCTCCAGGTTGGCGATGTCCTCCCTCAGGATGCCGCGCGCCACCATGCTCTCCTGATCGCCGAAAAATTGCGCCCGCGGCTTCACGCTCTGCAATCAACCGTCGTGCAATGATTACTACCCCCGCGATCGTACCGGCGCAAAGTGGAGAAACGGGGGTGGCTGCGTCTGACCGCGGCCCCGTTTTCTCGGCAGCGCGCGTTCAGCCGCGAGCGGGAATCCAAAAATGCGTTCGACAATTAAAAGTCGGGTGGTCACGATCAGCGATAAATTTGCGACGGGGACACAGGGGGTGAGTGAGGGCGAGCCAACGCCGTGGCGCGCTGGTGGTAATAAATTTCGAGCAGGCATTCCCAACACGTGGGCAGAACGTACATTCAACCACGATGCATTCTCAGGTGCATTCGAGGTAAAAGGGAGATCTCGATAGCTGGAATTGTCAGCACGGAGATCAGTTGAATCGCTATATCTCCCTTATTAAGCCACAAATGCAAGAAATAAAAATGATGACAAACAAGCATTATGTACAAATTATTTACACACGGGCAAATTTCGTTGAGTCACAGCAACGTTTTTGGATACCATTTAATTGTCATATTATTTATCTCCGCTATATTTGTACGCGTAAACTGTCTTATTATAGTCAGCCTTGGTCATATTTATACGCGTAAGTTTGCAGTCTAGAGCGTGTTTTCAAGTTCGAGGCAGACGCGTGCCATAGCACGTACAGCTGCTTGGGAGACGTAATGCGTACGAGCAACAACAGGTTGGTGCTGTAAGGTCGTGCGTGAAACATATGGAAGACGTTGCAGTTCCTTTCAATCAGAGATTCTTTCATGGGATTCTAATGAACATCTTTTCAGCGAGAAGTGCACAGTAAATCAACATTAATTGCGAAGATACTTGAAGCATTCAAGACTCGAGACGGAGTGAATGCGTAACGAGTTTTATTTTCCAAGTAATTTCACGTCATAGAGCTTACTATTTATAATTTAATAATTGATAATAATTGAATAATTTAATAATTGATCATCGTGTCGCCATCAAAAATGAAAAAAACTGTGAGAAAGAATGTAACATTGTCACAAGAAGATGCATTTTGAGTTTCTGCTGAAGAATCTGTAATTGAAGTTATCCTGCAATGTTGTGCCTCCTTTATTTATACAGACGACAACTGAATTTATTATCAAGCTCAACTTATCATTCTTATCAAGCTGAAAATATATGCAAATGAATATTTCACTTGTGAGACAAGTCCGTAAGCGATTCTGTTTATATTGCGAATGATGCATCAGTATAAATTGTATATGTAATGTGATAATAATAATTTGATAGTATTATACAGCTCCGGAGAGAGAAAATTCACATATTAAAGAGTGCCCGGGGACTCCAGGAACGCAAATGTGTGACTGAGTATAAGATGATGAAAGGCGGGGGTGAGTACATGCGAGTATGTTGTCAATGAACGAGGAATGTCCGAGTTGCGTCGACAGCTCGGGTTGACTAACCCTGGCTTTGCGACACGCCGTTCCTTTCTAGCTTATAGCCCGATGCCTATAATGTGGACAGAGAAAGAGGATTTAGTTAATCCGGCATCATGGCAAGTACAGTGCAAGCGACCCCGAGCGAACGACGCGCATACATAGACCAAGTAACGTGGTCACGCAAATCAGTTGACGATGAAACGTGTCGTTTTGATACACGCTACATCTTCTCGATCTGGGCAAAGTTCGCAAAGATCTGCCGATAGAAACTTTTGCACCGATTCAAAATTCGTGTAAACTTCGTCACTTCTGCGATTCAAGTTGATTATCAAAGTTGGATCGAATAAACAGGCCTGAGTCTATATATCTGTGTGATGAAAGCCGCATTGTTTGATGTCGACCTTCCATTAAAGGCAATCTTTAGGTATTGTTTGAAGAGGATCAATCTATCTTGAAAAAATGGAGATTAAAAAGCAATTGTTTTTATCAGAGATTTATGACTTGATAATTCCACGTATAAGATACTGTTGGCATTATTGCATTGGCATTACAATCTGTCATTGTGTCACGTAAGTGAATTATTAATGAAAGAAATCAAGACAGAAATATATTGCAAATTTAAACAGCATGTGAAAGCAAACTTTTGCATTTACTAAATGTGAGTGTTGAAGATTCATCATCAATTCTGTTCTCTTTGCTCATCATGAAAAAGAACATACGAGTTCTTGGTCTATATATATACAATGTGTCCGGTAAAAAGCGCGATAGGTAACCGAACGATAGCTCCATCGAATTTGGAGTTAATTTCCTTCTGACGGAGATCTTATCGGACGCTACTCGATTTTCCAGATTCCGTATCTCGGTGATGAAGTTTCAAGTTGAGCTCGCGCTTAAATCGAGATCCGATCAAGACGAGGAGGGGAAGTTTAATCAGCAGGTCGCGTTTCGCAGGCCTGATTCGCGGAGAGATCCAATTCTCCTGATCAGATCTCGATCAGTGCTCGACAGCGTCGACGACAGCGATCACCTCCTCGTCGGTTCCTCGACGCTTTTTATCGGACACAGTGCACATGTGCCATTGGCCCTGAGGTGTTAGTTCCATGACGCAAGGTGAACGATACCCGCTATCAGTCGCCGGCCAAGCGCGACACGCCGTCACGCTGCGAACGAGCTTACTTCCGTGTCCGAGCGCCAACGTGCGATATCGCGCGTTTCCCCCTTTGACGTGCATCGGAGCGTTCAGAAAAGTACGATAGCCCGCGGCGATCGCTCAACTGCGCTCCGCTTGTAGTCTCGGCGGTTTTTGCGGCTGAAAAAAGCAGCGAGGTGCGGCACATGAGAGGGGGGTGCGTGCGGTCGTGCGCGATGGTGGTTACGTGACTCCACACCCCCTTCGAAAGCCCGACGTCGACTAGCACGAGGTCGCGTTTCCCCCAATTAATGCGTGTCACGGCCTTCGAGCGCTCGAAATTTCACTCTGAGCGAAAAAGGGGTGGGTGGCATCCCTTTTTGAAAGGCGACACTGCGGTTTATTAACGCCGCGAGCGTATCCGGTGAAAATCACGGGTGGACTTTCACCCCCTCGAAAGCCCTGACACACGCTAATTAAGAGAGCTGTGATCTCACGAGGTGTCCTGCTTTCGAAGAGAGACTGCGAATCCTATCGACGAAATTGTTGGTGCAGGAACTTTAGGACTGAAAGATAATTATACAATCATGGAACTTTGTATTCTATAAATCTCTTATCGAATGCATTAAAAGTTTTCTAAGGTCAGTGTCTCGTACCATCTGCTACCGTCTGATTGTGAGATAGCAGACGCTATTACCTTGCAAATCGCAGACAAAAGTTTCAAAACAGGAGACATAAATAACGATAATCCTTGAAACAAGTCCCTGAGACAAATCCTCGACGTATATCATAAATTTATATTTTATTAGATTATATTTTATTCCCCAAAACATAACAGCGCAGCTCTGTTAATATATTTAATAGGAAAGCTATTAGCACATTATCAGGTTAAAAAATTCCTTGCTTATACTAACAGTTTTATTCTTGCCAAAAATTTCTGCACCACATTATTATCTGAAAGATATCCATGGTGTAACAATACTAATATCGATTGAAATGATTATGAGAGTGGAGTAAATGACAGCGCAATATCTTGATAACAGTTACAAGGTAATCAGAATAATAATCGTGTGTTTTACACAATTATCGAGAAATTAAGTGTGTATCTACTTTTCATTACCAAATTAAAATGTCGTGTCTATCCTATCGCCGTATCGAATCGAGAAGATTGCAAGCCGATCGCCGATGATGGTTGTTCGATACGACTAATGTTCGTGTTCTCTCCTGGTCTTTGCCGATTTATTGGCCATATACTCTCCTTTCTTCACTCATTTCATTCGCTGATAACATTGACACGGCGGGGTAGACAATAGATTCGAGACGCAAGAGAGATCAGTTAACGGACTCACCTGTTGGATCCTTATTTTCCTATGCTTGGGTATCGTGTCGTTCAGGTTGACTTTGCTGACCTCGTTAAAAGGCCGGATCTCCTTCAGGGACTCGATACTGGGCGACGCATCGGTGGAGACGTTTCGCCCGACCTCGCCGGAAATGGATTTTTTCACCCGACCGGTCCCGCATTTCTCCGTTGCCTCCAGGGGATTCACGTAAAGATTGCTGTCCGCTTCCTCGGTCAGATCGCCCTGCGGAAGCGAATGAGTCGTCCCGCGAGCGAGTATTGAGACTCCGGAACGCAACTCCGTCGCCGGGAATGACGAGCGTGCGCGCCAGTAGTCTATACTACTCTAGGAATGATAGCAATTGCCTCTAGTGATAGTGGACTAGACTAGAAGCAGAAGTAGAACAAGAACGTAGACTAATGCGTAGTAGAGCATAGTAGAGTGAGTCTTATCTCATCTTCATCGTCCTCAAATGTTAATGATTCCCTTGACGAATTTTGGGTGAATTCTCGTACAACGAAAAATGAAAGACCATTATGTATTAAAAAAAGCAAATGTTTAATTTTCACCATTGAATACATCATCGCACATGTACAACAGAGTATCACGAAAATTACAATCTGAAATTAATTGAACGTCCGTTTAATGTCCGTTTTTTTGGTGACGATCACCGAAACGATGTTTCACGCGAGCGTAAAAGCGCCAACATCGACACCGTCAAGAGACGAGATATAGTGTCACACGCCAAAAACCCCGAAAATAAAGTCACAAAATATAATTGAATCTTTTTCCTTGAGATATACAGCTACAGTGTATCTTTACCTGAGCAAGAAGACATTTTGGATATTAATTTTGGTCGTGTCTTAAATTAATCGAATAGGACTATCGTACAGGAAATCGACAATAGCTGAATAGTATAAGGATATACTTTCGAACGCGATAATACAACGGCAAAAAGAATACGTGCATCTAGTGCAAATCTGAATGTGAATCTGTCGAGAGCCTCCAATTTTCAATATTAACAAATTACCTATCACGCAACTGAGATCTCTTGCCGGATCTTCATTAACGAAACAAGTCGAAAGACTGGTCATTAACATGTGATGCGTTAAAGGTGGGACAACTTACATCAGCTTCCCGATCTCCCAATCTCCCGTACAACAGCACACGTACAAAACCTTCAGTTAGCACTCGTCTATCATCAGAGACTCAGAAATACCGTAGAGAAAATCGTATAAACAGCCGTGCAAATCTCGCCCGCGATCTCGGGCATCTCCGACTTCACGGGGATCGTTTCCGAGCGTCTCGTATTGCTGTAAAAAGATTCGCAAGTCTCACAGTGCCTCGCGATCAGCAGACCGGCGATGAAACCCTCGTGGTGAAACCAGCGTGGCTTGGGAAGCTCTGGTTTGCACGATGCACGATGTGGTATGCGTCCTCTCGCGAACCCGCGGACCCGCGTCGACCTCCACGCTGCGCCACGCGCAGGGGTGCGAACCCTTATGATAATACCTATCCGCGCGATATCGGCTCGCGTACCTGCGAATGCGACGGATGAGTCTGACAGCTCGCGTACGTGTCGGAACTGTCGACGCTTCCCTGCTCGTTGTACGTCTTCGCGTAGCCCTCCTGCTCGTTGTAGGTCCTCGCGAAGCTCAGGGTCTCCGGCGGCTGCACGGGCGACGTCCTCGTTTCCGCGAGCGACGAGCTGACGAGCTGGTCCGCGCCACTTCCGCTTCCGCCCCCAATACCACCACCGCCACCGCCGCCGCCGCCACTGCTGATGAACCTGAGGGACCTCATTTCCTGACAGACTGGATTACGAAAGTCGCTGGTGGCAAGCGGCATTATGTTCTCCGCGTCGCTGAAGTCTTTGTACTCCTAAAAACACGAGGCGGATGAAAAGTCTCGATTATGCGGGAGGCGAGGGTGCTGGAGAAGCGGCGCGCTTTAGCCTAGGTCCTACGGAACGTTTCCGGGATGGTGCATCTTCCTTGGTACCAGCTTGGTTCTCGAACTTTGAACAACTCGTCTAACTCTAGTTCAGCCAATCTTTAAAAATTTAATGCCAGATTGTATCGAAGCATCTTTTCGAAGCGAGCGTTCGCGAGATACTGAGGAGACGTCCGGAAGACGTTCTCCAGTCTTCTGCGCGTCTCTTGGACTCTTACGTCGTTAGGTTTAGTGACACTAACAATAAGATTCAATTTCTTCTCTACAATCGTGTCATGAATACAATCCGCATACGGAAACAGCGTATCGCTGATCCACTCGAGTTTCTGTCGAGAACTTGGAATCACTCCACTGGAAAGTGCACCAATCCCGTCAACAACGAGCGTAGCCCGTTCGCGAAGCGGTGTCTCGTCTGACAACAAGAAAGAAAGAAGCCACAGAAGATCGTGCTCTCTCTACAAAAGGCGAAAGGACAATTTCTAGCGACTGCCGTGTGTGTGTGTGTGTGTGTGTGTGTGTGTGTGAATGTCTCTATATATACATATACGTGTATGTGTGTGTGTGTATATCTGGAAGGATCCATCTACTATACTCGCCTGGTTGCGGTCCGCGGAATGCGGTGCGCCGGATCTCTGCGACGTGCGATTGCATCCCGACTAGGTCTACTTAAGAGGAAAACGATATCTTTCGCCGGCGCGTATTTGTTCGGCCGGGCGGTGCTTCTCCGGAAACCTACCGGATGCAGGGGTGCTGACGGACGCATGATCTCTCTCTCTCTCACTCTTTCTCTCTCTCTCTAAAACTCACTCTCTGATGCGTCTACCGTGCGCTGCTACTCGTTCATTCTAAGGCATGCTTTTCGAGTTGCCGATGGAGCGAGGTGGATACGCGCGTTCCATTACACGATGCAGTATGTGTACAAGTGTGTGTGGTATGTGTCAATTGTGTGTATGCATGTATGTGCGTGTGCGTGTGTGGCTAATCAGGAAAAAGATTAGTTTACCTTGAGGCCTTCGATCTTGCGTCTCGTCCCTCGTACGTGCTGTCATGTAGTAAAAGAGTACCACACACACGCACGAAGCGCACTACTCTTTCTGGTACTGCCGCGAGGGGAGAGTAAGGTCTCCCCCATTTTGTCGGAATTTATCAGTCAACGTCGTTTACTTTGAGGAACCGTTACTCCAAAGTTCGCGAAGACTTTCAGTTGTTCCAGAGTCTCGAGAGTTCTCCAAGTTTTTAGATTGACGGCGGATTTGATGAAACTTTCTAATTAGCAGATTTTCGATTAACGGCTCTGGTTTAATCTCCGACAATGGTACTCTCGAAAGCGGAAACGCACAAAATTGTTGATATTAAAACGGATATCGATATGAAACGATTGGAATTTCGAGCACCGTTTTCATTAATTCGCGCTCGTTAATCTGATTATTTAATAGAATTACAAAGTATTATTGGCAGACAAAAATGTATTCAAGCACGGCAGTACGCTTCGCGAATGGATCTACGATCGTCGCAAACGTGTACCCATTATTCTCGACGAGCAAAATTCGAGCATCGCCTTCGCGGCCGCTCACTCACACAGCAATAAACAGCAATCGCCAGATTCAACAATCGCTGTACTACAGTTAAGTGCGATTGACGGCACGACATTGCGATTCGGGGGTTGTTTCCGCCGTCGGCGTTACCCCCGTAGCGCATATGTCTACGTCAATCGGCAGAGTGCACACGCGAGATGTTACGTGAACGAGTGTCATCGCTACGGGACGAGATCTCAAATTGCGCCCACAATCAATAGCTATTATCAACATTGTTGGAAACACATGTTCGTTTCACACGCGCAATTTCCTGAATTATTTCCAACAGGTATGTTGCGTTTAACACTGTGTAATGTAAAGATTCTTTTTATTCTCTTTTTTAAATAATCACAAAAATTATACAAAAGTTATGTATAATGTTGAGAGAAAAAGAGTCTAAGATTATATGTATTTTTTGACAAAATGCTACTGACACCTTTCTTAGCCATATGTTGGACTGCAAACGACTTTGATTTCTGTGTAATTACTGCTCAAAAAGTTCTTGTCTCTTCGTAACGAAAAATTACAAGAAGCTACATTATTATATCCAATGTTGTTTATACTAAGGAAAGGAAAATATAAAGGAAGATTCAACTTCAGGATTGGCCAGTTAAAACATAATCGATATCTATAATCGATTATGTTATGGAGAAAGGACACGTAGAACGCATTGATCGATCTCGCCCCGCCTGTCGATTAATAATTAATTCGATCGCGTGTACGTACGTGCGCGATCGTGCTGCGTGAGTATGAAGATCGAGGCGAATATGTGTGCGTACGTGTGTGTGTGTATGTTTGTATTTGTGCTTACATTTGTATACTTTGCATAACTCGCCGGCGATTTAATGAAACTAGAAATTCAGAGAGAGTATATCCTTACGTATACGTGATCCTTATTGAGTCACTCTGTACAAATGTAATTACACGCTTCAGGCACGAGTGCGAGACGGCTCCGAATAATTTCCTGCTTTCCCGCGAGCCGATTTATCCGATAATAGGGTTGGCAATTACGATAACTGCTGGAGAAATGAGATCACCGTGGCTTCGACCAATGATGCACGTACTGTTCGTAATTTACGAAATCACACGTTCTTTGATAATCACGCTCGAATAATAGACAACGTTTTTGAATTTTACAGTTTTACGTTATGGCGATATCAAAGTCTAAAATAAAATTAATGTAAGTAAAAATGCCGATATGCTATTCATCAAAAATAGAACTAGAGCTGTCATCGCGCTTGCCTTCACGTGACAATTTTGTTCTCGTATTTCTTGAAACTCTTTCGCGAAAGTATTCTCGTTCTAATCTCATTCGAAAATCTCGTTCTTACTAATTCAAAGATTAAACTCATACCGGCCCGTAATGAGGGGTCGTAACGAGCGCTGTTTTTCGCACGTTTTCTGGCGAAAAGGCCCTAATGGGCGGCAGCAGAAGGAACGGGCTCGAGTGGCTCGTTCCGGCGGACGTTCTCGCGTGCCGGCGGCCCGTTAACTTTAAAATTC
Organism: Ooceraea biroi; assembly: GCF_003672135.1. NCBI lineage: Eukaryota > Metazoa > Arthropoda > Insecta > Hymenoptera > Formicidae > Ooceraea > Ooceraea biroi. The sequence continues at coordinate 3,520,362 of NC_039515.1, forward strand.
GGAGGCAGGAAATTATCCCCACGTCGTATATATTGTATATATGTACAGTATATATAATATGTATATGTATATAAGTGTATACGCGTGTGAGTGTATATATTTGTGTATGTTTGTATGTGTGTTTTGTTGCGTGCGTCGTGTGTGTATGTGTATCGATTCTAAAAGTACAAGTGTACACTTGGCTCTCTACTTGGTGGTATCGGTGTTGGTGCCTAAGGCATCGCGCATATCGGCGCGTGGCGTGACCGCCCCGCGCGTCCGATAACGCGATGCCTTGACCTACAAAAACACGTCGTGTTAGGCACGCAAATCGCAAGTTTTCGAAGAGGGGAGGGAGGAGGAAACGGACGGACGTAGAGAGAGAGGTGAGAAGAGCTACGGTTGCGTCTAAAGCCTTTTTGAATGAACCGGGTGTGGGTGTGGGGGTGGGAGGGGGGATGCCGGTGTCAATGAGAAAGTTTTGTGCTCCGCTGAGAAGAGGTGGCAGGGGAGGCAGTGCATACACCCAGTGGACTATGTAAAAAGTGTGCAACATATCGATGGGCTAAATATAAAAAATATATATATATATACGTATAGATTTGGAATGCGGCAGAACGATATGTAAATATCTCGAGAATCGAAGACAGAAGAGGTAAAAAAAAAAGAAAAAGAACGAAGAAGAAGAAGACGAAGAGAACCACAACGCCGCCCGCGCAAAATCGACGGACGGATGGACGGATGGACGGACGGAAACTCGTGCCCGGACGAGAGGAGTGTACGTGATACGCGGAGCGAGAGAGACAAATACATATGTATATATATGCATATATACGTATATATTGCGCTCACGCTGAAACAAAAGAAAAAAGAAAGAAAAAAACTGACGATCTTTTTAGCCCCGTGAAACGGTGCACAATTAGTCTCGACAGTCTCGATTAGCTACGGACTCGACCGACAGCCCATTGGTGTATGTAGTGCCGCCTGAGGAAGAACGTGATCGTAAATACCTTCGTGGTACAAAAGCAACACTCGAATTCGCTAGGTATTTCATCAATTTTCTCGAATTTTCTGCTGTCTTTTTTCTCTTCATCCTACAAAAGGTCACACACACAATTTCCTCTTTAACTTTTCGGTCAGAAACACACGGCCCTCGGTTCGGAAGCGATCGAAGCGTTTCGCGGGCTCTTCCATTTTATTCCCTCTCTATCTTGATATTTTTTTAATTATTCCCTTTTTCTTTTTTTTCTGAATATTTTTTCTCTTTTTCTCTCTTTTCCTTCCACACTTTCGATGATTGCCGATTGAAACGGCTCGACCGCTTCGCGAGCGAGCAGAAATATCAAACTAAACGAGAACGTAAAAACGAGGCAACGTACGATCACGCGGAGCCAGAGAGAGACAAGGGTCCTCGTGCTATGAGGCCACGAACAGGAACTGCCACGGACGATCACAAAACGGAAAAGATATGGTCTCCTCGTCCGCATGTGTGCGTACTAAGTGATCTGTTTAAATAATATGTCTCGAGCGTTTATTAGTTCTTTCGAGAGTTTCGGAATATCGCACTGTGTCCCGAATACTTCGACTACCACGGCAGAATATACGTAAAGTGTTTTGACAGTAGTGCAGTCACTACGCACTATCGAGTAACAATAGTGGTGACGCGTGAATGTTTCGATACTCTTGTGAAAACAATGGAGAAACATCGGTAAAATTATAACAAAATCAAGGAAAAATTGACAAAACTAGAGAGTAATAAAAATTGATGTAATAATATTATATTATACAATACATAGGTCGCAATGTTTACAGTGTTATAAATGTTCCTTTTGAGATAGAAGAAACGAACGTTCTGTTCGTTTTTTCTTTTTTTTTCGTTTTTCTGTTTGCACGAATGTCCAGATTGGCCGGAAAATACTGCTCCTCTTCTCATAATTCAGATCTTGATTCTCGTTTCGCGGTTCTATTGGCAAGTTTCACTATTTTTTACCACTGCTTGGACACGCGCGTATGCTTTTCAAACAAGATTTATTGAACTGTCCGTAACGCGTGCTTTTTGCTTCATTTGGAATCCACGAAATTTCTCGTAAAAAGGTCGAGAGATGTTTTATCAATGAATCACTCGATACAACATGTATAGCGTGCCGGATTTCTACCGTGTGAACCATATTAATGACAAATTGCTGCGAAATTGAGACGTTTTTCCTTAGCAAAAATATTGAATAAGTAATCATCATAAAATGTAATTTATGATTTATATTAAGTTAATACTATTTTATAAATTTTTCATATTCAACAAGAATTCTGAATTCCTGCCGAAATAAATAAATCTACAGAAAAGCGGCTGAAAGAACAACTTTTGCAATTTACTCAACACAATTCTAACATTAAATGTTAGAATCGATCAAAGAATTTGTCACGAATAGCCGGTAGAAGCCGGCAAAACCTGCGTGTATCTGATGCATACAAACGTGCTGATAAGTGATAAAAAAACGCAAACCGCCAATGAAACTCGTGTGGTCAGTGGTACTACGTGTGGAATCTCGTGTAGACGGACGTCACAATTGCTTCTCGTTACTTACGCGAATGGCGTCAATTCGTAAGCAATTCTCACATTTTCGAAACGAATCGCTCCCGAGCTGCTGTCCGCTGTGTATGTCGGCGCGATCAAGCTTTAAACAAAACGCTCGTAAACCCCGGAATAAAGCTCGAAGGGTCTTCCTTGCAAACTCCAACGGCTGTCGATCTCCGGTCAGCCATCAGCGAAGATCGGTATTGGGGAGTCACTCGCTCATTCGAGGGATACTTTACGTCTTGGAAAGTTTCGTCAGTAAACGCGCATGGTACAATGTACAGTTCATTTTGTTCCGAACCGCCTGACTGTTCTTTAATAGTTCCCGCGGTGTACGTGAGCTTGATGCAAACGGGAAGTCGCAAATAGCCCGAGAACTTCAATCGAAGTTTGATAACGCGCCGGAAGAGCCGTCCATCGGTATATCGCTCCACGAAGCTCCGCCAACTTGTTTTCGAAGTTGTAATTCCTTAAGTAGGTAAGAGGTCGTGCGCCTTTTTTCTTGCTTCGCTTCGTAATATGTAACAGCGGGATTTGACGCCATCAGGATTAATTTTGTGCCGCAAGGAGTAAAACTTTTTACGGCAGGAGTACCTTTATCTTTAGATCTCTAGAATCATCGCGAACTTGTGGAGTCTCTATGAATATTTAAATCTCTTTTCAATTACTTCAGAAACTCAAGATTCGCTTTCGAAGATCCGATTTGTCGCAACGCAAGTCATTTTACGGTACACGCGACTGCAAATCGTTGCGTCGTATCTGCATGAATTTGCAGAATCGTTCTGTTTGAATTTGATTTATGAATATTAATTCAGGTCAGTTGGAATTTTTACCAGAAAGTTGCTTCGCGCGCAACGCAGTGATCTCGCTGGATTAATCAATCCATTGATTGCTTCGTACGCGTAATTGAATGTAGCATATCATGTCATGTAGCGTCATTAGACAGCGCGAATAAAGAGAGCGAAACGGCTGCCGATTGTAACAACTCTATATATTTATGTGACTGTTACAGGCAAATATCAGTGCAAGACAATATTTATGTACAGGCAGTGCTTCGAGGACACGATTTTTGTATTTCTGTTATTGCAAGAAAGCGCCAACGTGTGCTTATCTCGTAATATCTATCCGCCGTTACAGTTTAAGATCGTATTAGGAAATTTATTACGAAACTTTCAGACTGGCACATTTGTCGTACAATAACGTCTAATTTGTCGACCAACTTAGCGATATTGATCTCAACTAGAATTCCGGCAAAAAACAGCATGATCCGGTTACGACTAATGGCGCGCTGCGATTTTTCGATTTTTCGAAGAAATTGCAACGCGCTGACGCTTCGCTTTCGTCAAGTGAACTACATCAATGTCGTCTTAATCCTCATGCGGGCACGCGAGCGTACAAAGTGCGACAATGTATTTTTCCGCAAACAAAACGATTCAGATAATCGTCTTTCTAAATTGCTATCAAACACTCTCCAAAATAGTTTCTTCAAGTTTTATTAAACTACAGAGTGCCGATCTCTTGTGCGAGAAATCAGAGAAGTAAAAAACGATAAGAACTTACAATAAAAATATTATTATTATTACGGGGTATTTTAATATCGACGGAAGTGCGCTCACGCATCCGCTCGTGTTTCGCTCGGATACTCCCTTTCAAGCAGAACTATCGTCGCAAAGGAGGCCGCGGCGGGTGATACGAGTTACCAAAATGCTACGTACAAAAGTGTTCGATCCGTGCATTGCGAGTGCGATCAGTCTGATTCCCGGGGGTTCGTGTTCACACAGAGGGAGCGCGTTAAAACGTGCAAGAATCAAATTACGAGGGATCATCATTCATCTATTCGATCGAGCCAATCAAAAGAAAGGAGCGGGGCATACCGTATGCGTTAAGCGATCTACGCAGCTACGAAGCGTCTGGTATACGTCTAATAGCTAGCATCAGCTTTGATTCTTCGATGTACTGACTTGCAGCGCGTTCGATTGGTACTTAGGACGGAAACGATATCCCAGAGATCAAAGCTGGATCTTCGCGGCGGCTTGCGCATCGACCGGTCGCATTCATACAAATTCTACAATAAGTTTTAGTGTGATATAGTTAATACTGTATTCGTTACAATTGTTTGCGCAGATTATTATTTCGATAGATAACAATAGCAAAATTTCGATAGGTAGATAGATAATGAAAGATATCGATGCATGCAGTAAAAACGTACGTTTATAATACTTTAATATAGTTTTATAATAATATTAATATTATATTATAATATTAAAATTATAATATTTTAATATATTTGTTATTTATACGTGTATTTTATATTGGATGATTAAAGTCGATTTAAATATGTTTATTATATACTTGAATCTTTTTAGATATGTTGAACATTTTTAGTATCTTGCAGGATTTTAGTAATAACGTGCACATCGTTGTTTTGTAAAATACAGTTATTACGCGAAAGACGAAATTGCACGTTTCCTTCAAGGACGATCGATGCGCCAACGAACACGAAGATCGAGCAAGACCGTAATACGTTCTAATATACAGGGTAGATCATGCTCAACGATCATACGCTCGCGCGTGGCTCGTAAATCGCGAAGTAATTGGGTCGAAAGAAAGGTACAAATCAGGAATGCGCGATATTCAGTACACCAACGTGTTTCGATGTCTGAATCTATATCACTATGAAACATTGACGTCTCTTTGATATAACGTCCATGATTAAACACTCCGGAATGCAAGGCAATCTTCAAAACGCTAGTTACTTTTGTAAAATTATTTTGAATGCTTAACAATATTATACGTATCAGTTTTGCTACTCAATAAATATAATAAATACTCACATAAATATAATAAATAATCTAAATGAAAATTGTGGAAAGAGAAGAACGAAACATATCATTCTCTTTTAATGCTCAAGTAACATATGAAAGTGTGGTACATTAAAAAATTGTTTGCAATTTATTTTGAAAATTTATTCTTAGTTTGTTAATTTAATGCATCCATATTTCATCGATACGTCGATGTTTCATCGAACGCGAGAAAACATCGATAATTCGACATACCGGCGCAGAATGACGATTTGATGGTGAACGCGGGAGAACAACATGGCGGCGAATAACCGATAAGGAGCTCGACGTAGAAAAATAAATAACGTATGTATGAAAAATAAATCGTATACACGTATACTGTTAGTAATTTTATCTGCAATCGCTCTCAAAGTTCCTCGCACTTTTCAGCCGAGTTTTGCAATGGCGACCGGGTCGGAGAGGAGCGACGTCCCGCGCCGCCCTTTGCCCTTTCACCAGCTTTACCAGCGCTCGCAAACACGACCAGTGTGCTTTCACAGCTAGTTGATTACGCTCAAAGAAGATTAGATAGAGGAGAAGCCAACACGCTGTACACGTGCTTTAAAGCAGCATCCGTTGAAAGCAATCGCTTTTCGTGAAAGACAAGATAGCGGATTAATGGCGACTCGTTGACTCATTGAGCTGTTTTGTTGAGATTTTAGTAGCTCTTAAATTAATTATATTATTATAATATTAAATTAATTAAATTAATTATACTCTTAAATTAATTATATTATTTCAATTTAATATTAGATACGCAACTCGGGACGACTATGTGCATATAATTATGCTGAAACATTCATTCAGAATTATAATTGCATCGTCACTGAACAGAGCTTTTTACGATAAATCTCTCATTAAAAATTTAATGTTAATGTATCAGGCCTAAAATTATTTTACAAAATATGACTCTTTCATTCGAATTATTGGTACAATAAAATGTGCTGTATATTAAACAGCTTTCCGTTAGTTGAGCTCCCTGCCGAGGAAAGTATCACGTCCAAATATTTATAAATTAGAGTTGTTTGCGGTGCGAGGAGCAATGAACGCGCAAAACCGACGTATAAATCAAATATAATGACGTTCTTTTTGATGGAGGTTCCCGAGGTACACGAGGAGCCCTCCCTACGTGACGTTTTACATTGCCGCACACATTTTTGCGAACAGCTTCCAATCTGTATCTAATCTTCTTCCGCCTCGAAACGTGTCTGCAGCATCGCGCGTTTGCGTCAGAGTTTATGGTCTTTCCCGTCTCGTTCTGCCATGTGTGAACGATTCGACATGTGTGTTCGTTCCGTGATGAGAAAGGGGAAAAACACCCCTCGTGTCCGGCATTGGGGGGAGGGAGTTGAGGGGTTTAGCACTTAGCGAAAAAGAGAATGGCACACACGTTGTTGCCGGGGGTGGGTCGAGGGCTCGGCAAGGTCCGACATATTCGAGCAGGTAGGAAATTCGCGTATGAGCGAGTGTGTGACGAGTATGTGTGTCTCTCTCGGCAGCTTCGCTCAACGATGCTGGTCAATGCGCGCTGTCGGACATTGCCTGCAACATAGCGACACGGAGACCGTGAGAGAGAAAGAAAGAGAGAGAGGGATGGAGAAAAAGAGAGAGAAAGAAAGAGATAGAGCCGTCGGCGCGATCGCTTCGAAATCGGTCCACCCCCACCCCATGAAAGGGATGCGGCGCACGTTGCATGACGTCATCGCGCGCGCCGATCCCTAGAGTTTTTTGTTTTCAGTTTTTTCTTTATTGTTCTAGTTTGGCCGCGACCGATTTCATCCTTCGTTGCGGTTCGACAACTGGGGAATACTAATCGTCCGGGATTGGTCCAGGCAGAATAAGATTTGAATCTTGCGTCTTAATTATTTTTATTGTAATTAGAGTGCATTTATTACGTCCGGTTTCTCGCGATAATCCCTCATGTTACGCGTCAAGCATTATCTTTTAATTAAAGACACGTGAAGTGCAATTAGCCCGTAGATTTCTGACCCGATTATCAGGGTATAAATTTTCCTTCGCTATTTTACCGTAGCCGTTAAAACTTCTTCGTGTACAGCTTAATTTTAGCTTCTGCATCGTATCTACGTGTACCACCGAGCGGCAACGTAACGTCTTCCTGAACGCTCCCGGGTTGATTAACACTCCCCGACTTGGGTCACGCAACCCTTTGCGCGATTCATTAATAAAACGCGCGAGAACGTACCTCCTCGCGCTTTGTGCGAATGCTTTTTGATCCGGAGGATGAACTTGGGATTCACATAGAGTCAGGTAAGATGAAGCACATTCAATACTCATGGCTCTCACTTCACTTTCCCGCTCTTCAACAATCATCTAGTATCAATTCATTACATTAATTCGAGACTAATCAAACAAGCATAAAAAAGATATAAAGAAATGCATATAAAAGACTTCTTCGTCCATCTGATTCTGTTTACCCAAGTTCACCCTCTTTCCTCCCTCATCGAAGGAGAGAGGATACAGGTGGTTGTCCACGTTCATGCGTGTTACTGCGAGATATACCCCTGTGCTCGAAGCGTACGTACTTTGCGAGGCGTGAAACGCAAGCATCGCGGGCATCAGCGATTTATGACGAACGCGCGCGTTTAAATGAGAGTGACAGCTCCTCGTGCGGCTGCCTCGGCGGCGAAGACACGGAGTCATCCCCTTAAATAAAACGCGCGAACCCGGGGTTCTGCGTTGCTCGCTATTAAAAGAGAACGTACTCATTGTTCGGGGAGCAGAGCATTCCAGGACCGCAGCGGGCGAGAGAGAAGAGAGATGGGGATAGGGAGGGGTTGCGCGCTCGGTTAAAAATAATATCGCGCTCTGCCCCGCAAAATTATTGGACTCGCGCGTGCGATTGCCGACAAAAAGCACTTGGACGACGTTGTCAGTTTCGAGTGCAAGAGAGTGGCAACGGGCAGGGATCGATGTGTGGCCGGTATAAATGTGTGTCCGTGTAAACAGGATCGGATTTATGGCTGTTTGGGCCCCCGAGCAATCGAAACGAGGCGTTTGTTTGACGGGCTTATGCAGAGATCGCAAAACAAATAAGCGCGAGCTAATGACACGTAGGTATCGTGCATCGACACCGAAACGCCGAGAAGAAATAAAAATAAAACGCGGCTCGTTCGTTTCCAGTCAGCGTTATTTTTTCATTTTCCCATTCATTTTTTATTAATTTATGCGTTGGTAGATTTCTCGCGGGGATTCATAAAGACACTTTTAAATTATTTCGACCATTAAGACGTCCTTATTTCGATTACCCTGGAGCAAATTCGATCTGACGTATAAATGAAAGGTCGAGGCAGAGTCCGACCAGCGAGTCGCCAGAGGCTGATCAGTGCACATCGGTGGATCGATTCGGTTCGGGAATGGCAACGGACCAAGTGGAGAACGAAAGGAGAAATAAATCTTTCATATAGAACCGTATTTTTGAATCGGGTCCAAACAAACGACTTCGCAATGGAATCCTAAATGGAAGATTAATTTGATTATTTATAGATGTAAAATATCTACTGTTAAAGTAACATTGCGAGAAATCCGTATACGTGTATCTGTTTCCCACGTTTGAACGAATGTACAGAGTAGCGAAAAACCAAACCATCACTCGGATATCTTTACTTGCGTCAGGCGCGACGTGTGAAAAATATTGTTCATCAACATTGGGAATGTAAACGCGTTGTTGTGATCGTCGGCAGCATCGTTTGAACGGTCAGCAATAACACGCCGATCATTCACAACCGAAAAACAAAAACGGTTTGCTAAAGAGAGAAGCGTCCAAGGAGAGGCTGAAATAAAGAGAATTCCGATCTATCGTTTATCCATATTATCGATTTAAATTCGACGACAACGTTCGTCTTCACAATCTCAGGTCTCCCTCGAATTTCGCGCGCAGACTAAATCGGCTAACGGAGGCTGTACATTTTCCCTCTGCTGCACCGTCAAGTGGCATCGCGAGTGGCACGAGAATTTAGGGGTGGGACCATCCCTCCGCTAACTTCCAACTCGCATGGAGCGGAATCTCGTCATGCCAGCACCTCCGTGGAAGTCTCGCGGTGAAACTTGTCTCGCGCTCTGTCGGGCTCCGCGGATCGCTCGCGAACTCAAAAGACATTGGGCGAAGATCGTCCGGCTACGAGAGAAGGATCGGTACAGAGAGCAAAAACACAATCGCGAAGAACTCGTGGAGAGTCCACCTGCGCCGGACTTTTGCTCGAATCGAAGGGACCGTTGCGCTACTTCTGATACACCATGTATCTGTGCCCGACTGCGGCCAGATCGTCGCAAGTCCAATTTCTGCGAGAGCCTCTCTCTCTCTCGCGCGCGCGCGCAAAAGGGTGGTTCCTCCCTGTATGACATAATGTGTGGAATATGCGCAGGGGATGCATCGCTCGTAAATACGCAACGTTATACAGCTACACCTTACGTGAGTGATGTAATTATTATGAAACGGAGCGTGACACGACTAATTAGAATGTCGGCGATCGGAAAAAATTGCCGAGTTAATTATTTGCCGTAAAGCGTAATAAAATCGCCGCTCGAACCTGTGCGTTGATATTTACCGAATTATTTGCCGTTTGTTTGTTCACGTATAATTATTCCGTTTATGAACGTGTGTATCGGTAATAATTCAACTCGTCGGCCAGTCGTTAAACTGTTATTATGCTGCATTATGTCGCATGAAATTTCGCATCTCGTCGCTCGCGCTCGATTATCGATGAAAAATGGGTCGCGAGTTTCGCATTTACGAGGGTTGCAAAGTGGCGTTGTGCGGGCAATGTTACGCAAACGATGTAACGCAATGTTTTTCAATTTTTTCCCGAGCAACAGCGATTTTGTATAAACTTTGATATTTGCGTTCGTGATATTTCAACTTTCTGCTTCAGTCATTCCAGACAGGTACGTTTCATTGCGAATTCTGAATAGAATTCCAACGGCGGGAGAAGTGCTGCGAGGTACTCGAAGAACGCGAGCGGAATACCGACTGGAAAACATCGTCACTGGGTCACACGTGAAACGAGAGGAAAAACATTTGATGAACACATTTCAGTAATTACAGATAAATGGACGGACCACTGGATGAGTGTAGAGAGAGGACTCACGATCGATAAGGTTTTTCCCGTCGGGGACAGGTACATATCTTTACGTTGCGTTATCCTGTGACAAGACCGTAATTTTTTCAATTAAGCGATATGCCTCGCACTAGAGCGAGCCAGAGGGAATTACGTGGGCGGTGATCTTATTACGCGCAGGGAGACGATTTCTGACGCCGTTCGCGATGAATATCGCCGACTCATCTACATTATCGTTGAATATCAATGTTGTGAAACGTCTGAAACATAAACTCGCGCATCGTGCTCTTAATGAAAGAGTGGATTAAAAATGTGATTAAAATTGAATCGAATGATGGATTAAAAGAGGCAACAGAAAACAGAAAAAAGAACAGTGCGATGCATTAATATACATATCTCGCGGACAAAATTGATAAATATTAAATTTTGCGGTGACAATTTGCCTCTGGCTCCGTGCGCAAGCATACGCGCCTCACGGTGTCTTCGGTCCCGCAGAGAAAATATTTTTCTTCCGACTTCCGGGCCTCCACGAGAAGCCTCGTGCGAAGAGAATACGAAATAAGCGACACACACATATACGACGAAGAACTCCGCCCAGCGCCATCCCGATGAAATATTTACTCGCCTCGCGGAAATCGTGCACCCCAAACTCGGTGGACTCGATACACGGCGGCGGGGTCTCACCGGTTACAAGAGAGGAAATCAGACACGATTAGCACGGGCCGATCGATAATTGGGAACGGAGTAAAAACAGACGTATATGTAGTATAGACAAAAAGTCACACGTCGAGAGCGCAGCTCTGCAGCAGCGATTCCCAAGTTTTTCATTTCGCCAATCCATCTTCCGACGTGATATATTTGCTCCGGGCTGGACTGAATACTCGAAAATCGCTCGACTTTAAAGAACAAATATCTCGCCTATCAATCACAAAAAAATATATAGGTATTGCAGCGTGGAAATAGTTGGAAAATTTTTAATGTAATTTTTAACTCTTTGGAATTCGAAATCATGCGCGAAATCAAGCAGATGTATATGTAAAAATGTTGGTATGTTAATTTAGTCTTGAATATGAACATTGAGTTATTTGTGCACATGGTTCTTTACTAGAATATTTATCTTCTTTATTGTATGTACTTGTGCGTGTTTACTTTCCATTATATTTATCATAAAATTATTGATTATACACGTTACATATATTATAATATACGTTTGCGTGACTAATCTTCTCTTGGAGAGTACCTACTCTACTGTTAGTCATGCGACTTGTAGTCAACTCTTAACGGATTCTGAAAGATTGATTGGGAATCGTTACTTTATAGCGTAGCACAGAGGACAGCAATTTCATGTGCTATTCAAGGCTACTTAGCGGAAACAGGCTGATTATAGGGTACATTAAACGAGCTATCGATCGTGGTCGACTGGTGGATTATTATTATTTGGCTAATATTCGTATTATTTGGTAAATATCCAATTTCTCCACAAATATGGCTTGTACTTTATAAATCATATTATAATAATTGTATCATTAATAATTCTTTCATAAAATGGAACAATAGTTTTTCGACATACAACTTTAACAATATATTTCCAGAATCGAATTATAAAAGAATACCTGACAAAAATGAAATATGGCTCTCAAAATAGCCAATAGGAAAATTATGATGATTTAAAAATTAATATATCATTAACAAATACGCAATGAACTCAATGCCAGTTAAATATGCGAGCAGAGAAACGTTTTATATAAAAACAAAAAGGATTCTTCATCTTCATAAATATTATCATACCTGTCAAAAAACAAGTAAAGTATATATTATAGCCTGCTGGCGTTTCGTACAAATGATTTTGTATACTTTGGGTGAACAATTTCTCTGGTAACTAATAAAAGATATTTTGGATTAGTTACTCTTGCGTGAGACATGGTATTATATTAGACTATTATTTTAATTGCCAATTAGCATCTAACCACGGTCGTATTAATGCTCAGGATGGAGGAGCTCAGCGTCTGCTCGACGTGCTTCCTTTATGTACACGTAAAAAGGGAAGACCCAACATTGAACGCGTTCAACCTCGTCATCTTCTAGACAATTCGCGCGACGGAAAATATAGAAGAGACGTTCTGTAGCTACACGATTTCGACGAGTGTGAACTGATCTCGATTGTCGCGATTGCAATGGATGCGTTGGTGACAAATCAAAGTGGACAAACGTAAGTGTTGAGATATACAGTCTTCTCTTAATGGAAAATAAATCATTGCGCATTCATAATATTATAAATATCAAGAATCAATTTCAACTGCAATAAAAAATTCTTCGTTATTATTTTCAGTCGAGATTCTGAATTTCGATGATATCGAAGAAATTATACTCCTTTTTTACTAATACGTACATTTGTTATTAATATTATTTTTTAATTATGACATTTGTGATGATATAACATGTGACATTTGTAGGTACAAATTCTATCGTTGCAAATTCTTTCCAATATTGAAAAAACAAAGGTTAAAACTGCGTCCGACCAAACAGGTGTTAAGACTACTGACGCGGTCGCGCATCCAGTGCAATCGTCATCGATCTCTACATATTTCCGTACGGGGTGATCCATTTAGGTCTCTGACGTCAAATTACTTGTTACTTCAAATTCTCAAACACATAAGTTTTCATAAAAGTACAACAAAAAGTAAAATTTGGCATTGGCTCTTCGCCGAAAAAGATAATTTGTCGACTTCTTCGCGTTTCACACATCTTTACCATCTGGAAGTTTATCAATTTCTTGTCACTGTCAATTCTCTACATCTACTTTATATTTCATTAAAATAGTAGATTAAAATTTAAACTAACGCATCATACAAGAAATTTAGTTAATTCAGTAAATTACAATGTCGATGCTGCGCTTTTCTTCAGAAGTAAAAAAACGATTTTATATTTTCTTCTGCTAATCATCAATCAACGTCATTACCAGCATGGACCAGCCCGAGTACCGCGCCGTACACACGAGATAATTCGCACATATGTATGCAAACGTTCCATAGGTCAGGGACTTACGCTAGACGTCATGTTGGCCTGGTTGACGTGCTGCGCCGGCATCTCGTCTTGATAGTAATCATCGTTCTGAGTACCCGGCACGCTCTGGGCATAGTCGAGGAGTCGGCGGTTCGGGCTGTCAGGTGTTGCAGGCAGGTCGTTGGGCAGATTCGGGAAGCAGGCATTGGACGCACTGCGTCGATGCCGCAGGCCGTAATGCTCATAGTTACGGTAACAGCCGGGTCCGGTTTGCGCGGGCCCGCGACCACTCGCGGACTCACCCTCCGTGCTGTTACCATCCACCCCGGACATGTTGTGACCTGGAAACAGGTTCAGGGTCTGTGTCGTTCCGTATGATAGGCGGCGCGAGCTTCACACCGCCGAGGAGGGTCCCAATGAATGAACTCGAGAAGGAACTCGGCTTATTGGGAAACGTTTGAACGGGACAAGGGAATATGATAATCGAGCTATAAAATAAGGGATAAGGTATGCGAGAGCGCTTATGTGGCCCAGATCAAAGATCAATTATAAGGTTATCATCTTCTTACATCCCCCGCTCATCGAGCAAGTCCTCGTTACGTGAGTCTCAACCTTTAGAAGATAAGCGGAGAGGACTAGGGGGTGATATGGCACTACGCAGAAACGAGTTAATAACATAGCGCGAGCTAAAGGGGAAAAGGAACGCCTATTACCCTCGCAATCGCGGTAATAGTACAATCCAATCACGGTGAATTAGGGCTCGCATGCGGATACGCCCTTTACCTTGCTCCACTCGGTCTCGCACGTACCGAACCTGCGAGTCGGAAATGGCGAATCACGAATCGATCCCGCAACGCGGGCAAGGCCTTTCTACCTAGGTTTCTCGCGCTGGGACCAATTTGAAAAGCATTCGTAGTCCCCTCGGAGTCAGACCGAGAACAAATCGAAGTACCATAACATCGGGTTAAGTTGCGTCGTAAATAAAAAAAAACCCCTTATTACCGCGATTGACGAGGAAAACGCAAAGAGGAGAAAATAATAGAAGACGACGCAGCACGCAGTCGCTCCGAGGCGAGGGTCAGCTCGGAGAGCCGCGTCGATGGTCTCGGGTCGGGGCCGAGTTTGTTCGATAAGTCGGTCTCGGCGACGCGGAGTCTCGTGGCGCGCGAAGCAGATACTGATCGGTACCCGCCGCGCGGTGCCAGCCCGTCGCTTACCGGTGTCGACGATGACGTCGATGAGATCCATGCTCTTGGCGAAGGCATCCCTCAGGTTGATGTGATGGAAAGACACGATGCTGCCCTCCCGCTTGGCCCTCTCGAGGGCCTCCCGCCTCTTGATCGCCTTCTCTCGTCTCATCTGATTCTTGTAGAACTCGGCGAAGTTGTTGACGATAATGGGAATGGGCAACGCGATTACCAGGACACCACATATACAACACACACTGCCGATCGCTTTGCCGAGCGGGGTCGTGGGGTAGATGTCGCCGTATCCGACGGTGGTCATTGTGATGCCCGCCCACCAGAAGGTCTCTGGAATGCTTACGAATTTGGTCCCGGGCTCCTCCTTCTCGGCGAAGTAGGCGAGGCTCGAGAATATGAGGACGCCCATCGCCAGGAAGAGCATCAGCAGGCCCAGCTCCTTGTACGAGTTACGTAGGGTGAAGCCGAGACTCTGCAGCCCGGTCGAGTGGCGGGCCAGCTTCAAGATCCTCAGGATCCGCATTATACGAAAGATCTGCACTACCCTGCGCACGTCCTGGAACTGGTCGTTCGCGTTCTTGTTTGTCTCGACCAGGAACAGAGATACGAAGTACGGCAGTATCGCCAGCAGATCGATCACGTTAAGACCGCCCTTGAAGAACTTCCACTTGTCCGGCGAGGCACTGAACCTAAGCAGGTACTCGAGGGTGAACCACGAGATACACACGGCCTCCACCATCGCGAGCTGCGGATTGTCTTGAAAGTTCCCCTTCTCATCATTCACTTGCATACTAGGAATGGTGTTGAGAGTTAGTGCGATCGTCGAAAGCACAATAAAGAGTATTGATATCACAGCTATCACCTGGAAAAGCGACGGGTCAACCGGTCAAACGGAGCTAGCCAGACGCGAGCTACCTGGTCTACGTGTACGTTTAAGGGGAGCTCCCTCTCTTTAACGTCTTTTCTTTCATTCTCTGTCCGTCTTTATCGGGCTCTACCGGGGGTATTCTCCTAAATCTATAGCCGTGCTATCATCGCGTCTACGTTGGAACGGGAACGTAACGAGTCACTTGTCTACATTCTATTCTCTAGAATCAAAACGAGCGAGCTAATGTCGCGACATATTAATCCTGTTAATACGTGAAAGAAGTAATTCGAGCACAGTTTGTCCTCGACAATCGACATTGTCGATGCGAGTTATAGACTTCTCGGAAAAGACCACGCAAGCTTATAGTTGAAGAAGAAAGCGGCCGCAAAATGAGGAGTACTCACTTCTTAAGGCGCTACAGTTATATAGTTATGCGTACGTAAACTATAAATATGGTAAAAATAGTCATTGCTCTGAATGTTTCACAAGCGATACAATCATTACAGCGGAAAAAGTCGAAAGCTTCCACTCTGCGGAAGCGGAATGATAAAATATGAAGCTGGCAAAGATACGAACGGTTAAAACGTTTTTAGCGACGGAATGAAAGCAGATATAAATGTATTTGATGATGTATATATAAATATAATTCTCTCTCTTGGCGCAGATATTGCGTATATATATGTTGCCATATTTACAGTAAAGCAAGCGATAAAACTGGCGATACGCAAAAAGCAAATCTCGAAAATCTCGAAAATCGAAAATGCATTTTCGTTGCCTCGTCGAATACAATGTACATATATATACAACATTTTACTTTACATGACCAGGTATGTAAAATGTGTTTCACACATTTTGACGGATTAATAATTCACGTGTCACTTGAACGTTCCGTCTGCATCATGATTTTACTTTACGTGAAAATATCACAAAATGTTAATGGCCAAAGTCACGAGGATAATTTCCGAAATTCAGCGAATTCAAAGGATAACACTGCTGATCAATTAACACCCAATAACGCTAATGAAATAGTGTTTACCAAGCACTAATTAGTCTCAAATACGAGCTCGCGCTTTCCCGCGCGTTTGCTGCGTGACCAAGTGAAACACGACGAACGGGCGCGCTTAATTGAGCTTGAAGGATACTCGCGATACAAGGCTGCTCGTGAAATTAACAGAAAGAGAGAGAGAAAGAGAGGAGGGACCATCGAAGAAGCGAGCACAGCTCGGAGAGATCAAGCGAAATCACCATAGACGCCACATACACCATAAAAGGCGGAGGATAACGCCGATTAACGAACAACGAAGGCTTCTTGCAAAGGAAAGAAAAAAAGAAACAGGAAAAGTGGAAAAATCAATTATTGAACAACCCAGCAAACGGAGAATCGATCGCCGATTCTCGCGGAAACCCAGCGTGACCAGCAACGCGAACCACGTCATCACCAGGGAGTGCCTCGTCGTTTTAAACGCAGTCTGCCCGACGTCGCTCGACTCACACAAGTTTCATTGCATTATTTCGGCCAGCGTATACATATAAAAAGTATCTGTATGTCCCTTCAAAACCCCGCTCCCTTGCCCGACCCGACGCTCCCCCGTGTATGGTGCACCCCTTTCGCACCCCGCGGAGTCACCAGCCCGCGTATACACCCTTTTCCATCCCACCCGCCCATCCCCCCAACCCTTACTAACACTCTACTCTCACGCCAGTGCAATCGCTACAATGCGAAATCAATTCGTCGCTTTGGAGGGCTCAGCGAAATCATGAGGTTACTCAACAAAGTAAAGTAAGTAGGGAGGGAGCTTGCTTCGCATTAATTAAGTCGCAAGTAAATAGGGGAAGCAGGCACATCCGGGAGCAAAACCGAGGAAACGGTAAATTTCCGTGGTTGCTCATGTGACTCCATATTCGTCTCTCTTAAAGAGGTGATGCGATGAATATATTAACGGGAGAAAAATAAAAATACGTTAATAGAATTTTAATTTAAAATTTAAAGTTGATTTTCTACGATCTGCCGCCATTTATAGTATCTTATATTTTCCAAAAAATTTGAAAAGGTCGTGTATGCACATGGAAGTAATAAACTTGACGTTAAAGTCTCCTTAAATCTTTATTCTCTCTTCAAGAGAAGTAAATTTAGAGTCATGCCTACAGAAACATCTCGTAAAAGTGTCGCGCGCGATTAATCTTTCATGGAGATACATTTATACTGTTCATCAAGAGCGATCGGAAAATGCAAAAAGTGCCATTTTTGTCATCCAAAGATCGTTGTTCAATTCATCAGGTTTGTCCCGGATGTACCACTTTATATAAGCAAAATCGAGAAAAGCAGCAAAGGGGAAAATCACGTTTTAATCCACTGCGGTCCAAAATCGATACCAATAATTGCATCAATATTAAATACTTCGTTTCAATTTCAGACAGCGTCGCCGACAACAACTTTTATTATTGGCGAGTCTCATAAAATTTTTGAAAAGGCAGTGCCGTGTCATTTACATCTGAAAGAAATGGAAGTCATCGCAATAACGACTGCATTGCGACCGCAAGAGGATTAATGCGCGAGCAGGCGCGGTGCCCACCCTCGAGGGATCTCGAGGGACGATCATCGCGCCGGTACCAATAAAAATCAATGCTGCTTCGAAGTAACGTTATTGTACAACAAAGTGCGTGTTACGTGTGCGTGTACGTGATGTTAAGGGTGGCGAGAGGATCGCGTTAAGCAAGCCCGTGCATCGTAATGCTTTCTGTGCGGGACGGGAGATCCGGTTGGTGGTACCGTCGTGCGGTGAAGCGGATTCGTGCGTTTGTCGCTTCGCGTTATGACTCGCGATGCTGTCGCGTTAGCTGCGGACAAAAGAAGAAGCCGGATAGGAGAGACTGAAAAGAAGGAAGCCGAGAACGTGGTACAAAACTGTAATTTTGTAGACGTATCGTTTGATGGGCTAGTGCGCGCGATAGTGCAGCGGCCAGGAGGTACAAGCTTGCGACAATATGCACGTGGCTGCAGTCGCTGCTCAGACGAATATACCGTTCAGCCGTGTGACGAATGGTTTTTCCTCGCAACTGCGACCTATTATTACACTTTTTACGCAAAAATCAGAGAATTTACGCAAAGCCGAGAAATATTATTGCAGCAAGACGTCATTGCTCGACATCGGAGATGCGTTGGATAATATTAACTCTGTAAAATAATTTTGTCAAAGTAGCGGGAAATATTTAGACGGAAAACGATGATATAGCTAGTAGTAATAATGTAGTAGTAATAATAATGATAAATTGCTCGGTAATGTTCTATGTATTCTGCGCGAACGAAACTTGTTATTTTGTAGAAATGAATCCGTAACCAGTTGATGCGTTAAAGCGCAAGGAGCTTCGGCTTGGTTAGCCACAAGCAAAATTGAACAAAACTACAAACAAAATTGTTAGATTCCCATAATTTATTTTAGCAAGGTTTGATGTTAACTGACACGGATCCCTCTCTCTCGGTGTAATACCAAGTCTGTGCGAATAACCGAGCTAGCGAGCGAGAACAATTCTGCGTCGGGAAGAAGTCAACAATTTAATTTCACTATTTATACGTAGTAGAAACTCCTTGAAACATTTTCTAACGCCCGCCAAGTCGAGGTATTTCGCAAAGCGACTAATATAACCGGCATGTTATTATAGTACAAAAAGCTCTACGTATGTATTAATATACTGCGTATTAGTATACAACAAAAGCTGCAGCCGTATTAGTTAATATTCACGCGAGTTTACATACGTGCGTCTCACCTATCTTAAGGCGAACGTTTGCGATGCATAAAATGGAGATAACAACCGTCGCAATCGTAAAAGCAAGATACGGTAATAATAGAATACTCCAGTGGCGCGCAGTTACGATAAGCGTTTTATTATCACCCCGCAAAAAAGAAAGTAACAGACCGTGATGTTTTTCCGCATTATCATTTTGGTGTCATCGCACTATTGACGATACCGTTCCCCGCGTTACCGATATCACTGTAATAACTCGCTGGAAAATCGAAGAGAGACGAAGAAAACGTATCCGTACGTATCATGAAGATGCAAAGCGCTTCGTCTTACCGCTTACTCAAACCGCAAAATTGATCGTTCTACTTCTAGGTATCTACGTATTTCTACCCGCGACAGTAGGCTACTCCGTCGCGATCGCATTTGCCCGTCTTCGATCCGATCTGACCTCTGAATCGACCCGACGGCGGTACTCGCACAAACCTACATGGCACTACATACGTGTCCTCCGCGGTAATTTTTCCGAGGGTGATCCGCGGATCTTGCGTCGGAGCTGAAGGGTATACTCGCCGTATATGGCAGCTGTATAGTTATGGCCCCACATGTGCTCTAAATATACTCCGCAGATCGATACGGTTTCAGTTTCATAAAATATTGACGGGCCCGTTAAGGGGAACACGTCCCGGTGTGACAAAAGCAATGAGAAAAAACGGTCGCACGAGAGGGTAAAGAGAGAAAGACGAGACGGTGTCCCGGGGCGGGATGGGACCAGTGCGATGTGTAATATATTATGATATAATAAATATCCGATGCCAGCTCTCTCGGAAGCGTTAAGACGCGCCGTGCCGCTGTGCCGTGGTCACACGGACGTGCAGCGAGAGAGGGTTGAAAGACAAGGGCGACAGAGACTGGTTCGGGAGCGACTTCGAGAGGTAGGTGTCGGACACCGACATCGTTTGATCCGGGCGACTCAGGGGGGATGATCTCGAGGGAGGATGGGACACTGAGACCGGTTGTAGGGGATTAGGTGGTCGGTCGGATGGTCGATCGGAGTCGTAGTTGGGGATCGCCGGTGCGGTCGTTAAGGGAGGAGTCCAGGGAGGAGCGAGTGCCACCCCGCACAAATCATCATCTCATCTCGGGCAACAGTGTGTGCAATGTGTATTGTTTGTGGTGTGTCAAGTATACATCGAGGATTCAGACAACGACTACGTTCGTGAGAGATAGGTAGATAGATAGAGAGAGAGATAGATAGACAGAGACGAGGTATCGCTTGTTACTGAATCAAGTGGATTCTCGTGAGCGGCAAAATCGTCGAGTCCGACCATCAATTCCCAGCGGGTATCGTCCACACGTTTATTCTTATGTACTATGGGCTCGTTACGTTTTGTTATTTAAGTTAATGCACGGCGGCGCCCATCGCACATTTTATCCTTCGACTGCGAGCACTTTGACAGTCGAGCTCCGCTATTTTTCCTCGGCGCAAAATTTAATTAGAGGCCACCTTTTGTGCGAACTGTTGTAACTTCTAGAGTCTGATTACGAATGTATAAAACTATGAATTAAAAATTTGTATAGTAATGAAATTGATATGAGATTAACTATGAAATTTTGTGATATTGATTCGAAAAGCTTTAAGTATTTAAAAATTTTCGATCATTAAAATTTTGAGAAATTTTTTAGAAAAGCTATTGATAGCTTGATATTAAACCGAAAATGGTCTTTTACTTTGGCAAGCAATTCTCATAGCCGAGAGAAAATGTACAACGTGCTGTCTAATTCACGAAAGTTCATATGGCGCTAAGTATGCACGATATATCGCGAGTATCGATATCGGACTCGACGTAGAAGCGGATTAACATTAATAATATATTTCCTTGATTATATATCACTCTTGATATAATTATACATTAATAATAATTACGCAGAGTGTCCCAGAATTTATTTCCTTTCATCAGTTCTTTGATACGCTTAAAATTGAACAAAAAATCTGAAAGCTTAATTGTAACTGTTAAAAAAGTTAAAAAGCAGTTTCAATTTAACTTTCTATTAAAATAAAACTCATTTAAAATTAATTAAAAAAATTTATGTCTCAACTATTTCCTCGCAACGTAATTCTCATAATTTTATTTAAAAGGCAAAACTGAGAATATAATTTTCATAATCGTACGAAGTAAGAAAAATAATGATTCTTGGAAGAACGATTAGTTTCCTTACGTCGATTATTATCTCGTCCAATTAGCGGGATACGACTCTGGCACACCCGGTGTACAAATTAGTGGCATGTGATCTTGTGTCGATTTCATCAATTTTTACGTAGGATATCGTGGATATATAAGTGTATCAGTACAGACGGATTTACTTATGTTTTCGTACAGGTGCTCGTAAGGCACGCGTGCATTAATATATAATATATATAATATATACAGTATATAAATATCGTGTGTCGAATTGAATTCGCTGGTAGCGAAACTACTATGACGCTTAGGGAGCGGTGTCGAGAAAGAATCAACGTGATACCTGGTAATCGCGTATAAAACACTCCCATTATCATCGGCGGCCGATTACACGGCACACGATGGTCAGTTTACTCTCGAGACGCAATACAAACTACGAGCTGAAAGCTGAATTACAGTGAAACAAAAAGAAACAAAGAGAGAGACAGATACAGATAGATTAGTATCATGTTGGAAGGGGCAACACCACCTAGAAATAAAATACACATTACAGAGATCGACGCCGGAGCTATCATTCGCCAATCTACGATACGTATGCACATATACTTACGCAAACAAAAATCAGAGCAGACACACATGTGTGTGTATGTACGTGTGCTTCTCGTCATTAGACTGTCTAGGTACACGTCAACGCCTAGCTAAAACGCTATCTATGATCGTTAATCAGCACGCCGAAGCTAAATGCCGAGATGAAGAGTGAATCTAGATCGTGATCCGATTTTGTGAGTTATGCCAGCTACGCCACGCTCGATCGGCTCACGCGAATTCGATCTGATCGCGGCAAGTATTATGCGGAGATCATGTTTTCTTCAGACGATCCGTCGAAATTACTTCGTTATCCGTCAACGGGTAACTCTCCATCGAAGAGTAATAACTTCATTGGTTTCTTCCGAGAGCAGGCGCGATAAGATAAATTGGGTCAATGCGAGGCGTGATTAAAAATGAATTGTTAGCTTTTATCATATTTTTAAAGTGCACAATCTCTCTTGATGACGCACATTTTAAAAATTACGTTGGAGTGCCAAATTGAATTGCAAATGCGTGTGCATGTTGAAAATTTACTACAATTTCAATAGCATGTCATTCTGTTGACCATACATCTCGATAAATAAAATTACACATCGTACACACGTCAATCGTGACATGATAAATGTTAGATTTAAATCTGTCCCGATAAATTTGCATGATACTGAATGACGATAATTTTGTCAATATTCGAGAGACCAAATGTAATTTTGTAGATAAAATTGCAGCCAGCAATCTAAAATGTTTACTGTAAATCATCATAATCGTTTTCTATTCGTGAAAGGTGTATTTGCCAGGAAACGAGATCGACTGCGATCTGCCGATCGAGCGGCCCACGGAATGATCTAAATAAGGATAAATGTGAATGTTGAAAAAGTCATACGTTCTCTCTACTCTGTACTTCGCCTATATGCGAGCTACGTCGAATCGATGCTGTAATATCGATTTAATAATACCTTTGCTTGAATTAAGGCTCCGGCAAAAAACTGCAAGCGTGGACACATCGTTAAGTGGGTTAGTGCGAAATGCAAGTCAGAGAGAAGGATTGAAAAGTGTTTTGCGGCAAAGCGAGAATAAGTTTGGGCTCGTAATCTTGCGGTCGTCACGGATGTGGTGGATTCGTCTCACGTTTTCACGAGGTATTCCGAGTCTTGGGAATCCGGGCGAAATTACGCGCGTCAGACTCGACATTTTTCGCTCGATCGATCCCTGCCAGAGCCGACACGCGCGTAAAAGCCCACAGTATTATGCGTAATAAATAGTAGAGTAGTCCCCGATCAGCCGAAGAGATTACGATAACGCTCACCGACACGAGCTTCTCAGCGAGACGGACGTGAGGAAAGCTTTAACGGTGTGAGGGTGGAAACGCCGCGAATCGTCCGGCGCGCCGTGACATGAAGAGAAGGTCATGTTATCGAGCTTGGAGGCAAAGCTTAATGAGGACTGGCTGCACCTCGACGTCGATTAGCTTGATTGTTTCTTATCTGCTGCGTCATACTACACCGCCGCTTGATGACACGTTGACGACACGTGTGAAAGCTTTCATTACGCGATTATGTCGCCAAGGATAACGGCAATTTGCACAATTTCTGATACGACTTTGTCAATTCTAACCGTAGCTCCGTGTAATGACCGAGCGAAGCGAATTGTTGATGCTGCTGATCATCGAATCGGTGCAGCCCAGTCCGAAAAGAAACTTCTATTTGTATGCGCGGCGTGCAAATATCAAACATATGTAACTTCGTTTTGGTAACTTCCCAAGTGCTTTTCTGCGTCGTAGATAGGACGTAGCCACGGGAACGAAGCAAAAAGCACCGCGAAAATACGACAACGACGCATGGTCCCTCGAAAGTAGCGAATCTATTAAAGATCACCGTCTGTATGATCGCCAGCTGGGCGCGAGGATCCAACAGCGGTTTCTCTAACATATTTTTATCATCAAACGCGGTTTCGCGGTGTGTGTGTGTTTGCCGTATAAATATTTAGACGGTGATCTCTAATAAGTTAAATTGATCAATGCTAAGTGCCACGCGACGTGTCCTTGTTGCGACAACCCGGAATCTTGGCTCGAGTTCAACAGCCGTTTCTCCAATAACAATCGCGATTCTACAGAGTATTCCGCGAGAATTGGGAATCAGTAATAGCTTTTCGATTGAATCCGCTTTCCAACTTATCCTTAGCGGACATTTTCATTATTAAATATCAATGATTAAGTAGCAAACTAAATTCCTTCTTGGAAAAGAATTCTTGCTAAAATAAGAACCATCTGAAATAACTTTGACAATTATGTTACGACGCGTTATCTATTTATAATGGAATGATAATAGCTCGCAGGACATTGTAGTCTGAGAATTGAGAAAGAAACGCGAGTCTAAATATACTTATAGTACCGTTTCCCATTTTCTCGGGAACACCCTGTATGCACGAGGGAACGACGACGGACGATGCGCGACGTTCCGCGGTCTGTGCATCGTGTTCTGTTTCCGCATGGTCCCTGAACCACCACGTGCGACTCACCCTCGCGGCGATGGACGTGGTCGGCTTCTCGAGGAGGTCCCACAGCCACTTCTGGTACTGGGCGCACTTCCCCTCGCCGAACTCCTCCTCCTCGCGCTGCCGCAGCGATTCCGCCTCCTTGCGCATCTCCTCGTGCACGTGCTCCTTCCGCTGGTGGTACTTGTGCTGGCAGCAGCTCTCGAGGTAGAGCTCATCGACGCCCCAGTACGCGAGGTCGTCGCTAAACGCCAGCACGCACATCTCGTCCACCAAGTGGAGCTTGCCGGTGCGATAGAAGTTGAGGATCGAGCTGAAGGACTTTGGATGCCGGTCGAAGAAGTACTCGTTGTCGATCAGGGAGTAGTCATCGCAGAGCTCGGTGATCGCCTCGTGGGTGTTGCAGTCACGTAACCGGCCTAGGCGCGTGTGCGGCAGCCGCTCGAGGGTGCGCCAGAGCACCTCGTGCTTCACGCCGCCGACGTTGATCGAGACGCGCCGGTTCAGCGCCTTCGAACGCATGATCATGAACGGCTCCGGCGGCAGGGACGTCATCGACCTCGAGAAGGCACGCTGCTGCTGCATCTGCAGCGGCAGGGGCGGCGGCGGCGGTGGCGGCGGCGGCGGCGGCGGCGGCGGCGGTGGCGGTAGAGAAGGCAGGTTTACCGGCGCCACGGTACCGACCGGTCCTACAGATGATGCGAATGCAGCGTAACGGACCTCCTTGTTCACGTTTCCTCCTGCTCCTCCTCCTCCTCCTCCTACACCACCACTCCCAACCCCTCCTGCTCCTGCTATACCTCCTCCGCTTCCTGCTCCTGTTCCACCAATCATTCCTGGAACCCCCGCGGCTCCACCGACTCCACCGAGTCCTATCCCGCCACCCAGCCCACCCCCCGGGACCCCCGTCGACGCGCCGAACCCGAGACCTCCTCCGCCACCGGTGCAGCCGATCGCGAGGGCGCCGACTGCACCGGGCTGCTGCAGCGTCGTCGTGCCGCCACCCTCGAACACGTAGCCCTGGTCGGTGCCGATGTAGGGCACCGTGCACGACGGCAACGACGATGAGAGCGCCGGGCCGGCGACCACGGCGCTACCATTACGTTCCCCGTCCGCCAGCGTGTTGTCCTCGAGCCGTCTCTCGTTCAGCATCGGACGCGCCGAGTGACGGCGGGTGCGAGTCGTCGTCGGCCACCAGCGCGACTACGAGCCGGTGCCCTACGTGATGGTAATGACGTCGACGCGCTCGCTCGTCGAATATCTGACGCGGTGTCTTTTTCGTTTTCTTCTTCTTCTTCGTCGTCCTCCTCCACCTCGTCCACGGTGTTCCTCTTCAGCTTCATCCGTGAATCCGTCCGGCCCCTTCCGTCGACCTGGTCGACCGACTCAGCCGTGTCATAATCTGAAAGACACATCGGACACGCATGACGTAACTCTGTTAGGACTGTATTTTTTAAATATACTAAATGATATTATTTATACGAAATGATTCTTTTATGTTTGTCGTGAGATGCACATTTATTCCGGAGGAAAAAGGTTGCATGCGCGTGTACGGATTTTCTTCATGAGCGAGATATCCAACCATCAAAAAACAACTGGAGACAACACGCGAAAGGCTGAAAAGTGCTTACAGCCGTTATCATATACGGCTAACACTATTTATACTCGAGGTCAGTACACCTTGACCTCGATTCGTACGAAAACCACTTGTCCCAATAGCCGAGGAGAATAGCGTGATGAGCGGATTTCATTTATCAATTTGCCAGATGTTCTAATAAATATTATATTAATTACTCGAACTTTCGTCAGCGCGTCTGAATTCTTACAAATATAAATTTCTATGCCACGTAATTTCCACGCGAAATTGATCTCAATCATTCGCGGGCGGACGGATAGGGAGAATGTCGGGAATAGAAATGACTACTATCCAAATTCCCGTGGCGATTATTCTGTTATCGTCTATCGAGTCCAAAGGGCAAAATGGAAAACTTGGAAACGTTCATGCGCGCGTGTGCCGAGATAATTATTTCGCTAAACATAGGCACTTTCGATCACCGCGCGATTAATGGACAGAATTGTTCCGTCGAATTGCCACGCGCGAGATCGCACGTAAGTGGATAACAATCGCCGCGCAATAAATTAGTAGAATGCAATTACGACGCTGACGACGGTTCACGCGAACCTCGCGAGACTTTACTTTGAAGAAAGAGACGTGTGTGTCGTAGCGGATTGTCGGACCTGTTGTACACCTATCGTACCTGTTGACCTCCCCTCAGCATGAGAGAAGAAAGACATTCGTGGCTACGACGAATTACTTCGTGAAAGTACAAACGACCGCTTTTTAATTTTACACATCTAATCTTTCATCGTTGCGGTAACATTGAATTGTAACGTTGAATAGCTTCGTTAGATCTAGCTATGAGAGGATTTTCAACTTTAATCCACGGATGTTAATAAGAATGAGTCAAAGTTCTTGCTACAATCTTTAAATACGGTAGTTATTAATAACAAGGTGTATAAAAACATTCTGCTCGGCTTGAAAAAATCATGAAAACAAGCATCAGAATAATCGATATGTCTAAAAATACAATCGATCTAATGTAAAAAGCAATCAATTAATAACGTCACTATTTTTATTATTACTACTGACCGAGTCCCGAGTCACAATATTACGAACAATAATGAAAATGAGAGGGGCGTGGGCGAACGCTCCAGAAATACTTCATCAGAGAGAATAGCAGAAGCGGGATTCGCCATTATTATTCGGAAATAAAATCCGAGAAAAGACTTGGATCATTGAATACCGTGTTCCTCCATTGAATATCGTACAGCCACGTCATCTCACCATCTTACCTCTCAGAATTTAGCATTGCAAATGTAACAAGAAATTCGTGTTTCCTCTTATTACGCTAGAGCTCATTTTTTCGAATCGATCCTAAATTCATCGAAGGACTCATCTGCGCGCGATCAAGACGAGATCATCCCGAATTGATCTCAGCTCGAATTGGCTTCTTCCAAATTTTTCGCGCGATGATCACATGGCATTCTCATTCATCATTTCCAGCTCGAGCTGCTCGCTCAGCGTTAATTCCGTTTTATCACCGGCAAGACCCACGTGCGTACGTGGGGTCACGCGTTACAAGAATCCGAATCCGACAAAGGTCACGACCACTAAAAATAGACCCGGCCATCTAATTACGTCGGAGTGCTGGTAAATTTAGCGCCAAACGGATAGTCCCTCTCCGCGAGAGAAAGAGAGAGAGAGAGAGAGAGGGAGACAGGATGAGAGACTGTCCTCAATATGGAAACGACTGCACGTCGTGTCGTGGTCACACTGATTATCATCACTACATACGGTTCATTTGTTGAAGATTATCATACTTTCGCCTATGCACCAGTACGCGTGCCGCTATCACGCTTTGATGACTATCAAACGATACTTTAGTCGTCGCGCGTGGAATATTTTTATGTTTCATGTACGCCGTGTGAACGCATATATTTTTAAACAATTTACGTAATGCCCGTCGGTATTTTTCCTGCGGCACACACGCGTGTGTCCAGAATGCAGCGGAACTATCGCGGTATTCGCACCTACGAATCTTTCGCGTTATGAAGCCTATTGCTCGCCAGCTGAAATATCACGATGAAACACTCAACACGATCACGATTCCGATGATAGATTTTAAATAAATTAAAAGCGATGAGATTTTTGTCAGCTACAGTCTACTCGGTAGAACGTCATAAGTGAATTAATAAAGTTTTGTCTTTCAGGTAAGCTCGCGTGGCTGTCGCCGTAACAGAATCTTAATTCGAGGATTATCCGGAACGATGCTCAAGCTTGAATACAAGCTTAGACGTTACCGTTGCAAGCTCGATAAAATTTTCGTTAAGGAATAATGCCCGAGTGCACATCGGTCAAAGAACACGTGGATGAAAGGATCGGGCGGTTAGCAGCTCCGAAACGCCCTGTACGATCATCAGCCACGAAAGGGTTGGCATGATGAGTTGCGTAGGATGGAGCTATTTCCATTTGAAGAGGACCACTCGGTGTGTAAGTGGCACGCTGCTGGTATACACGTAAGCATGTAAACCGGGGAAGATAAGCGAAACGTAATATTTATGCGTCGCGGTAGAAGCTCGGGTCGCGTTCGGAGAGCGAGCAAAATCGAGGAAGAAAAATTGAGAGAGAAAAGACGAAGACATCCTCCGAACGCGTATTGATCATTCTTACACAACGGCGTTGTGTACCGAGAGCGCGTGCTTTTAACGCAGTGAACGTTATAAGCAATTGCTTAATACCGCAGTTTACCATCCCGAGTGCTGCCATAATAATCTGATACCGAAGCATTTCATGTCCACGAATGTCGCGTGCATGCCGCCAGCTTAACGTGGAGGAATCTTAACATTTTAAGCCGACCGCGCTTGTAACTGTGGCATTTAATCCTAGAATGGCGGATTTTAATCAGAGGCAAATCCCTTTCTCTGTAATTACAATAATAATTATTATTATTCTCCGTTCGCGTGTAACACATCAATAGAGATGTTCTCAGCGAGAGATTTTAAAGCTTGCGATCTCTTCAGCGGGAAAAAAAGGATGAAATTTATGACGATCACGCATTGCAACACACACATATAGAAGGCTCAGTTTCTGCGCATTTCTTCAGGGACAAATAGCACCCGAAGAAATGATCGATATAACTCACCACATGGCCCCCGCAAACTCGTAACTTTATTAAAAGCGTTACACCCGTCGTATCTGTAAACGCTCCTCTCTGCGCTAGTTACTTTAGGCCCACCTACAAACTGTGTGTACCAAATCAACTACTACTACTGGGCGCCGTGTAACTGTAAAATCATTTAAAATTGATGTCAAATCGATCGACGATCTTCCACACATACTCCAGTGTTTTTAACGTATATAATGTATATAACGTATAACTCATTTTTGCTCAATTCCTGCCAGGCTCGATGAAAGATGATACAAGATAATGAATTGTAAACTAATCTCACGGACATCCATAAAGAAGAAATAATAACATTGCAAGATGCGAAGAACGGTTTAGAGAATACTGTTATTAAGTAAAATTATAGTTTTATATAAAACTGTATGTAATAAACTGCACGTATACATGTAGAAATACATTTAAAAAATTTCTTTCTCCCTCACGAATTAAAACAATTTTTTATTACGACCGCGGGACCGACGTGAACCGCGGGTTAACATCGACCGCTCAATCGCCTATTTCTCGGCGGCAGACGTGTATGTGTGTGTGCGCGCGCGTGCACACGCATGCACTGCAACGTAAGCGACGCGGCATTCCCGAAGGGTGTTTCCCGAAGAGAGAAAAAGATAGACACAGAGAGAGAGAGAGAGAGAGAGAGAGAGGGAGAGAGTATTCCGCTAGGGAGCGACAGAACAGGAATCGATCTTTTTCTCCCGCAATGGCCCAGCTAGCCAGCGCGTCGGGAACGCGCCCGCTTTCCCGGAGAGGAGAGACGAGAGGACGCGTACTCTCCCTTTGGCGCGTGAGAAGTCGCGTACATCCGGGAACGCGCATCCGCGTTTTACGTACTGCGAAACATCCGGCGCGTTTCCGCGCGCGCGGATCGATCCGCGCGCCGAAGACACGTCCGCGCGAGGAATAACCGCTTGATCTTTGACCTTTTGGTCCAGCAGGCGCGGCACCCCATCCCGCAAAACACTCTCGCATTAATTCATTTCGCGTTCTAGCCCGAGCTTTCGCTACGGAATAATCGTATAACTGGTCTACTTCCCTCGACTATTGTATTACCTATTGTTATCTATTCTCTATTATCGGGTATATCTCCCAATTCGTCGGAGGGGAGGAAACAATTAAATCGCGCCCCACATATTTGATGCGCCGGGTATACACTCGATCCGCCGAGCACTTCCGCCGTGAGACGTCCGAATCCGGCAATCGGATCCAGCACGATCGAGCGATCGTGACGATCGTTGACTCGCAGCAACGAGGACGATTTATGGATAAGGCCCGCGCGAGATACGATCTACGCCCACGGGGCACGGGGCACGCGATGGAATTTTAATATGACCGCTACTGATATTTAACTCGGTCGAACGGAGGAGGACCGGAAGCCGCGAGCAGTCCTCGCTCCTTAGCACGGCGGAAAGATCCCTGATGATAAGACGCGTTGCACACAACCGAGCACCACCGGGTGGTTTCGGTTAACCGAAAAAGGCAGATCGAAAGAAGCTCACCTTCGCTGTTAAAACTATGAAATCGAATTTCAATAGCAAGTATCGGAATATCAAGATCAAAAACGGAAGCCGAATTTCGTCGTCGGGTGCTTCGGCGGTGCCGAATGCCAATTACTCGCGAGATTCGCATCGCGTCATCTTAGCGATGATTATCGGGCGACGGCGGAGTATGCGATCGAATTCCTCGGCGACGACGTGAAGGTCGCCGAAGAGGCGCAGCCACGGCGTGTCCGTCCGTGGCATCGTTTCGTGGAGATCCTCCTTTGTCGGCCGTCCCGACACCACCTCCTCGCGCTCGCTCGTTTTCTTCTTCGCCGCCTTTATTCGCCCGATGCTCCGGTTATTGATTGCGTTATTTCCCCGACATTATCCGTACGTTTTCCTCGGCGCTGTGCGGTGACGCGAGAGACGAGAAAGAACGCTCTCTTCGCGCGACATTCTAAAAACGCTTCAGCAAAGAGTGTTTCCTCTGAAAACCGGCGCCACGGGAGCGATCTCGCGTCGGAATATCCCTTGAAGAAAGGGGAACAATGTAAGAGTATCGCGGGAGAGACGAGAGTTCCTCTCCGCGAACGAGAATAATTCCGAGGTTGATCTCGCGATACATCGGGTCGTAACTTATATTCGTCCCGCCTGTTTAGTATTTTTAATAACGAATATGCGTCATAAATCATATTAAAAATACTAGAAAACCGAGGCGAACATATGTTACAGCCCGATATCTACGAATATCTCTGAGAACGTGCTCCGCAAATATCTCGAGAACGATCGTCATTTCGAGCGCGTCCTCGGCTTGAAATTTCAGGTGGCACAAAGAGCTTCGGATTTCGGCGGCAAGTGCAACGATCGGTTGCATCACGATTGCATCTTGGCGCGGAGTCAATGCAACGGTGCTTCTCGCGAGGATGACTCATTAGCGAAGTTGTCCTCCCGTTGCGAAAAAGCGACAATGACGACGACGACAACAACAGAAAGATTCATTTGCGTTTTATTTCTCGTTTTCATTTTGCGTCGAAGGATGATCGGTTGAGAAAGGGATGCGCTCGCTCTGTAAACCTCGTCTCGGGTTTATATGAGGGTTGGTACCGGGTATTTTACGAGCGGCAGTAGTAACAGCCAACGGCCTGGGACTGTCAAACAGTAGTAGTAAAGGACAACAACGGACGGGATTCCGTCTGCGTGAACGCGCGACGAGCTCCGGAGAAACTCGCTCGGACGAGAAATTTCGCGGCGGAGCTCGCCCCGAGATCGCATCATAACTTTTTCCGCGTAATTAAACGTGTAGGGGTCTCGTAACAAATCCACCGTGTAACTTTTCGTCCCGAACGTTTACGTGAATACGCCTACGTTCTAATCCCTCTGATCTCTTCAACAAACTTCGACGTCATCTCGTAAACGTTTTTTCCTTTTTTTTCTCTTCTTTCTATAAATCTAATTTAGAGTTTTTTTGCTAAGAACAATCGCCGTAATGGTCCCTCGGACAATTGATCCTCGCAACAAAGCGAACAAACATAGGAAGCGGACCTGCTGCTCGAAAGATATTTCATGTGACAAGAGAGTCATTGAAAGTACATTTTAAAAGCTACAAGGGAAAAAATTCGTTCTCCAGGAAGAATCTCATTCTTCACGATCACGAAATCCCGAAATTTCAAATGCACGCATGTCAGAATGAAATCACTGCAAAGCCGAGGATAAGCCCTCGCGTTTTTTAGGACAAATCCCGAGCTATTGCCTACTCGCACGAACAGGGCTCAACCCTCTATAATCCCGATTAATTAAACCGTTCTTCATTTATGTCACGATCGGGATTTCCGTTGGAGAATCGCCGACCCGGACTATCGACGTATAAACCCGGGTCTTAAAGCTGGTCCTCGGAGGGAGCTCGCTCTCGCCAAACGCGTCAAACGCGAGCCAAGGGCGAGCAGCTGAAAGCGCGGGCGACATATGGGGACGGACCCGCGCTAACTGGGTCTCGCGGTTCGGGAGCATTCTCGATGACGACAACGACGACGGCGACGACAACAACGGCGACATCAACGACGACGTCGACGACGACGCGTGCCGCCGGCGGTGCTCGCCGTGCGCGGCAGCTACTATACGGAAATAGACGAGAGGCGCGCGAAGCGGGCCAGAGCGGCGGTCCCCGCGCTGATCTCTTCTCCGCTTGTACTCACCTCTCTCGTCTGTTTCAAGCACGGTCGCCGCGAGGCCGAGGGAACAGCGCGTCGTCGCGCATCGCGCTGGAACGTCGCATCTCGTTGCGCGACCCCGGCGGGGTCGCGAGGTCTCGCGACAGCGACAGTGACGAGCGGCGACGACGACGACGACGACGACGGTCGCGAGGACGGCGGCGACGACGGCGACGGCGACGACGACGACGGCCGCACTGGCACTATCACCACTTGTTCCACACCGGGCGCTGCGATCGACGCTCGCGTGCCTATCGATTAAGCGCTAATGTGGCACAGTCGCGCGTCGGGGCACGAGTGCGAGGGTGCGCGATGTGCTCCCCCTTGCCTTGGCGGCAGACCACGGGCTCATGC
Source organism: Ooceraea biroi (assembly GCF_003672135.1). Taxonomy (NCBI): domain Eukaryota; kingdom Metazoa; phylum Arthropoda; class Insecta; order Hymenoptera; family Formicidae; genus Ooceraea; species Ooceraea biroi. The sequence continues at coordinate 3,553,678 of NC_039515.1, forward strand.
TCCGGAGCACCGGACGTGGGGGACGTTCGTCCTCGAGAGAGAAAGAGAGAGAGAGCGAGCGGGAAACCGGCTGCTGCGGGCGATACCGCGGGTGGAAAGGATCGTGTCGCCGTTAAAAAAAAAGGAGAAAAAAAAGGGAGACGAAGGAAGAAACCGCGCGGCGCAGGGAAAATCGCTCGGGATTGCTCGACTACCGCTACTACTACTACTACCGGCTGCCGTCGGTCGCCTCTGGTAGTGGTGGAGGTGATGGTACAGCCTCTGCCACCGTAACTGCCGTTGGCGCCGACAGAGGCACTACTTGGACACGAGCCAGAGGTGCGTCTGTCTCGGTGATAATCCCGAGCCACCCCGTGCGCCTCGGGTCGCACGCGTCCCCCGCCACCCTGCCTCAGTGACGAAACGGCGCTTCCTGAGCGGGGGCGACTCCCGCGCGTGGAGGAGAGTAACAGCTGCGCGCGCGCACGCGCGACCCGTTGGATACGGCGTCATCGCGAGCCGAGGAATCCCGAGTATCAATTACTGTCTCTATCGTTTGATTGATTACAAAGTGGCAGGAGCAACCTGCAAAATTAATAATCGTTACCAAGACGAGTCATAGTCGCAACCAAGTTGTCCGTTTGGAGCTATCCGTTATGTAACATTTCTTCGGCGCGAAACGCGCTTACATTCCCGTTCCCGCTTCAACTAAATTAATTTGCGATAATTACATGAAATGAAGATACATCAAGGCTGCTTTACCTAGCGCTATGCTAATTACTAATGCTTCAAAACACTTTCTATCCTTTTTTTATTTGAAAGAGGAAAAAGAGTGGAAAGTATTTTGAAGCATTAGTAAGTAATACTCTAAGTGTACCGCATCTCCTAAATATACTTAAGAAGAAGAGATTCTCAATGTTTAATATCATCTATAAGTTATTACTATTACATTGAATATTCCTAACAACGGGCATAACACAGTTTTGTCACACTTTTATCAATATTTTGTGGCGAACCGTTCTTCGCCTTTCTAACAGAGAGCGCCATCCCTGGAGAACAGCCATAAACCGTTTCCATCCCTGATTTTCTCCTATTCGCATCCCTTTTCCGCCTCGTGCAACCACGTAGCGCGATATCGCCGGAATTCGCGTTTCCGACACGAAGTTGCACAGTGGAAACTGCACTCGCTGCCGACATGTCGAAACGAATCGATAGTGTATCGTACATGCGTCGAAGAAACGTTCAGCATGTGTAGTTAATAATCGGATCGATGCTTTATTCAAAGGGGGTCAATATCGAACCGTTTGGAAGACGCTCGTCAGCAAGTCGCGCAAGGCCGAAAACCGCCTAGCTATATCGATGCGAGCAGCTGTCCGATCAGCGGGAAATCTAGCCGGCCTGCCGCGAAACCGGGTTACCACGTTTCCGGATAACACAGCTGGTTGTTGCCCACACGATCGCATCGCGCGCGGATATTTTTAGGGACGGCACGGGCAGGTCGTCACGAATAATACCCGATCGATTCTCAACGGCCGCTGCATTTTTGCACATTCGAATAATCGCTCGCGAGATCGGCAACACGTAGATCTAGATGCCGACTAACTGCGAGGCGCCTAAAACCTAACCGAAACCGTAGTTTCCCCTTTTCGTGAAACGTGGAAAGTTTGGAATAAATTGACGAGAATAAAAAAACGAGATAAATCTCTAAAATCAGTATTTTTATACAAAGTAGCATTATTTAAGATAGTTTTATTAATAATAAAATCGCATTTTCTTAAATCTAAGATTAAAATAAAATATTTTTTGGTGCAAATTAAAGCGTGCGTGAAATTGTAATTTTTTGTTTTCAAAACTAATCGATATGAAGGGATTTAAATATCTTAATAACAAAAATTCTAACTTAGAAAAATATTTTATTTTCTCCAAGAAACATGTACGTCATCCGTTCGGTACCTTTGAACACAGGTGGTTTGCATCCAGGGTGTGCCGCCCTCGCATTTATATTGCAGCGATCCAGCGACTGCGATCATCACGCCATTGTCAATGCAGAATCGCTCGTCCGTTGCATAGAGAGTAGCGTTTCTCTCCTTGCACATGATGCCCATCATTTCCTGCAGCCTTTCGTTGCACCCTACACCGCCTACGATCAGCACCTCGCTCGATCTCACGTGCGCCATCGCACGCTCTGTAACATCGTTCATCGTAAGCAAACAGAAAACAGACGGAGAAATCACGTCCATCCGATTACCTGTGATCTCGATCAGCATGGCAAACACAGTCTCTTGCAAGGAGAAACATAGATCCTCGGGAGTGAATGCCTTCGTGTCGAGCCATTCGGACAGATGTTCCTCTATGTGACTCAAAATACCAGAAAACGATACGTCCATCCCTTTGACAACGTACGGTAGTGGTGCCAGTTTCTTACCCCTTTAGGCACCCAGAATATTTTAGTCAAATCTAGCGCTCCAGACTCCGCAAGCGCGTTGGATCTTAAGAGCTAACAGAGTCCATCGCGGATCTTTGCACCAAATCCTGGTGGAACAATAACGGAACGTAAAGGTCTACTTGCTTTTTCGCCAATTGCTCTATGTTGTATCCAGGACTAGGGTCGTTCGACAGTTTCAACAGTCTCGCAAATCTGTCCAGGCAGTTGCCAACCGCTATGTCGATCGTCTCGCCAAAAATGCGATACCTCTGCCGGGAGTACGCGATAATCTGAGTGTTTCCGCCCGAGACGTACAAGACGGTGGGATTCTCGCTGCCGGTGATCAAGCGTCCCATCTCGATATGGCCGATGCAGTGGTTGACAGCGACTATAGGTTTGTCGTACAACTGTGCGACAGTTCTGGCCACCAGGGCGGCGACCGTCAGGGGCGCTCCCATCCCTGGCCCCTTCGTGTAACAAATAATGTCTACATCTTTCAGAGTAACGTTCGCATCGTCCAAGGCTCTCTGCAACACGTTCAGGATGTGCTCTTTGTGATGCTGCGCTGTTTCTCGAGGTAAAAAACCTGACAACAGAATGCGTAAGGTTATGCACGTAGAATATGCAACAATATATAAAAATACGCGGATGAAACGTGAAATTATGACAAATGTAGTGATAAAACATTTCGCACGCGATGTAGGTAGGTTATACGGAGCATCACTTTGAGGTTACCTACTCCCGGTGGAGTGACGTAGGTATGTCGCACGTTCGACAGCACCTGCTGGTCCCGAATTATACCCACGCCTAATTTGTTCGCGCTACCCTCGAACCCGATAGCGATCACCATCGTTCATTCGTGTTGTTTTCTTAATCGACAACGATTGATGACTCAAGTGTCAAACGACTATTCGAATTTGATCGACTGCGACAGGCCGCCAATCCTGAGAACTTGACTAGTAATGTCGGGATGATCGCAGCCCGCAGGTTCGATCCTCGCTAGAATCATTCTTTGCTAGGGTTTTTTCAATCACTAGTGGATTGGAAAAATGAGATAAGGTGCCGTTTCATGCAGCGAAATAATCGCCGCGAATGATGGTCACGTGATCATTCGCTGTTCGCTAGCGAGTAATCGCTGTTCGCTGAAAAGTTTCAGCTTGTAGCGAATATTCGCAAGGAGCGAATATGTCTGCTCCAACTAAGAATGTTAACTTTTCAAATTGAGTTGCAGACACGCGTATGTAATTATTAAATCTCAAATCTTCTAAAACGAGTTTAGATAGCACAGCATGAAAGAATCCATGCACTTTCCTTTCTTGAAAAATGGGTGCTATCCAATATTTCTTTTTACAATATCTTTTTTTTCCACTTTTTCTCAAATGTAAAAGTGTAGCTGCAACTGCAGCAGCTTTTCTTTTCTGTACAATATAATAATAATAATTTGCTTATTGTACATATTGTACATATGCAATAACCACTGCAGTTGGTGGTTATACCAAGTCCAGTTTATAACCGACTCGTCGTCCATTACAAAGATTTCAAGATTTTCCTACAAAGTAGTAATTTAATCTATATTTGTTAAATATAATATTTAAAAGCATTTCAAAACAACTATGTATAATAATTTCTTACTATTGTTGACATGCAACCATACAGATGCGACGCTCACAAACTATTCGTGGCGAATTATTCGCTACTCGCTAAAAATCATTCGCTGCATGAAAAGGCACCTATAGATCATGATGGCGACAGGGTTGAGCTCTGTCGTTAACATAGAGTGAGCAACCAATCTGATTCGCTGCGGGGATCGGCTGCGTTCCAATATTCAGCACTGGCAGTGAATTTTGGAACACAGCCCAATTAATCGATCGTTCCGCGACGACGAACCAAGTTCACCATCTACCTCGCGTCCGTTACCAGTGAATCGAGACTAGTGGAGAATGTCTCCTCCCCTACGGAGTAGAGTGAACATATTCGACGACGTCACGCGAGAATAAATCGCCGGGACACGTGCCAGAAAAGCAAGTTATCGGGTCGTCGCGTTGAGAAAAAGTGAGTGTCCGTTCGTCCCGCGGGTTACCCCGCAGGTAGCCGTCGATGATTGTCTCATTCCGAGTCCGGTTCGATCGCGCGAGGGTTAGAGATGGTCGATTGATTTTTCGGGTATCCGCGCCGGACGCCGTGGCGCGCGCTACCGAGCGCGGAGCGACGTTTCTTCGGGCGTTCTCGCGTAAAAGCCGTAAAAGCCGAGCACGTATTCGCCACTGACGTACGCGCGTACGTACGTACGTGCGTGCGTGCGTGGGTGCGTGCGTGAGAGACGACACCGTATTCGAATTCCGCACTTCATACAAGTAATCGGTGCTCTGTGACAGCGGCGTTAAGAGAGAGGTCGATGCTAGCGGGAGAGAGAGGGAGCAATCTGGTGCGCGACTGTGTGCACGCAGAAAGGCGGCTTGGCGAGCGAGAGAGTGAGAGGACGCGAGAAAGCGGTAGATCGAGTGAGCGAGCGAGCGAGAGAGAGAGAGAGAGAAAGACCGGGAGAATGGGAGCGAAAAAGAGGCGCCGCCTTCGACCTTCGCTTTTACGAGACGAAAAAGCGAAGGGGGTCGGGCGCGAGCGAGCGAACGTGCGCGCGCGCGCTTATACCGGTTACGCGGGCTTTCTCCCTTCGGGCGGTTCTCTCTCGGGTCGTCCCGGATCGCGGCGACCGGCGATCCTCGTCGCGGTGTTACCCGGGTAACCACGCTCCTTGAGCGTGGCGTCGTCGCCGCGGCTCGCACGGTACCGCCGTTCGCGTTTGAAGACCCGCGCTTGGGGTTTTGGCGTTATGCGGCACCGTGGTGTCAGCCGAGCCACGATACGTCGCGTTAAAGAAAAAAAAAACCCTAAAAAAAGAAAAGAGTGCCACCATACCCCAACAGGGTCAGATGATGACATCTATAGAAGAAGTAAAGAATAGAACGCGTCGCGAGTGTACCGCGGGTCGACCAGGGCGATGTGTCCGCGACACGTCCTCCTCCCGCCGCGACGGGCAAACGCGTCGCGGAGGCAGTGCCCGGCCGCTGTCGCGAGGGCAATGCCTGCGAATGTTGCGAGAGTGATGTCCGGGCACGCGATGCACGAGCGGGCCGGACGATCCGACGTCGCCCGGATCGATCACCCGGTCGACCGAATGTCGATGCTAAATTGGGCGCGCGACGTGCCGCCGCCACCGCGTCCGTCGGCCGTGTCCGCCGCTGTCGCGAGTGCCGCCGAATGCGGCGTATCGTAGTGTATGTCGGCGCGTTACTTCTCGGGTGATGCCCGACGGAGCCGCGTGTTCTCAATCGCGATATGGCGATTGAGGACCGTTGTCGCGACGTTCGTTCATGTTCGCGGCCTCGGTTGAGGACGCCCGTCCGCGCGATTCGCCGGGTTTGAATCGCGTGCGGAATCGCCGCGATCCCAATGCGAGCACGCATGGATCTGTACACTGCAATCTCTGGACGTGCCGTGAGTGGCCGACGGTAAGGCGTCGTACGATGCCCGCCTTGCGACGGAGACGCATCACGTACACATTGTGGACACTGTCGCAAAAAGTCGGGACTCACGTGAGAAACAAACGCCCCCGAAAACACACGCACTTTAGAGAATGCTAACTTTATATCGTCGTCTCTCGACGCGACTCCGGTGTACCAGATTTGTGACATGTAGAATTTTTCGCCTAGGCAAATCAATCCTAAGGACGAGTGCTTCTGCTACTACCGACGGTCTTTCGGCGCGTTTGCAGCAGTCAGCGCGTTATCCTTGTCGCAGCATTGTCTACAGAATAACGTTATTAATACGTTATTGATAAACTACAGATATCTTTGGTCTTCCGTCTTTCTATTATAAGGTAAATTGACAAAAATTTGACATTTCATGTTAAGAGTCAGTGTAGTGAAAGATTCCAAAGAGTTCCATAATACTATCATTTCTTAAAATAAAATTCACAATTTTGATGTTGCATCAGAATGATACAAATGCTTTCTTATATTCTTTAATTCAAAACAATATTTTCTTGTCTTGATTAAGCAGTTATGAAAGGCGACAAAATAATTAAACATCCGTCATTCTGTCTTCCATCAGAAATGTCATCTCGAGATTACGACAGAAGGAGGGGCAGCAGCAGCTCGAGTCGACTGCGAATGGACACAAGCGTGTCTCAGCCGAGGTCACACGGCGAGAGTTCCAGCAAGCGAAAAGAGATAGACAATGTGATGCGGAAGGCACGCGAGTCACAGTCGAGCTACTGGAACAAGAAGCTACTCGAGGCGGAGGAGCGCGATCCGAATCGGTGGCGTCACAGCGGTTACAAGGAGTTATACGTGGGCGGAGCCAGCAGTGGTGAACCCAGCAGAGGTCACCCGCGGAGCCCGCGGAGTCCCAGGCCGCGCAGTCCTCACAGTCCCCGTCCACGCAGTCCACGGGCGAGAAGTCCACGTTCGCCGCGCGAACGTTCCTCCCGCGAGCACACTAGAGGCAGGCCAGCCGCACGTAGTCCCAGCACAGGCAGCACGTGCTCCGACCGATCATGTTCCGTCTGTTCGCCAAAGGAACGACGACGCGTCGCGCCACCGTCCCGCTCGCGTTCGCGATCGATGACCCCGGTTCGTCCGCGGGTACACACCAAGGAAGTGGTTGCATCCAGTTCGCGGGCTCTGCAGCCACGCGCCAGGCCGCGTTCACCGCCCCTACCGCGTCCGCGTACACCACCGCCCGCACCGCAACCGTCACCGCGTCACCAGAAGGATTACAAGACCCTCAAGGAAAAGGAGACCAAGATACGTCGTAAGGAGAAGCACCACAGCAGCAGAATGCCGGAAGACCCACGTGTACCAGAAACTATATCATTGGTAAAACAAATGTTTACTTGCGTTATTATTGCTTTTGATAATTTTGTAATTCCATTAGAAGAGAAAGATTCGAGTACTATGCAAGTTCCGTGGAAAGGTAAGCTTAAGTAGTAATTTAAGATTACGATAAGTAATCTCGTAAGATTATATCGTGATACTTTTGCGCGATATTAAACATGCCTCGTGTGCACGACAGCGCGTACTAATTTCCCAAAAATAGAGATGTTACATATTAGGAAGTTTCAATTTTCTTGAAATTTAAGTTACGGAAGCCAGTAAAAGTAGAAAAGACACACTCGAGCCATGGAGCACCACAGATGATGCGGCCACCACCCGAATCGTCACCTAGCGATGATAGCGACAGCTCGTCGACCACGTCGCACGTTGGGCCGCCGAGAATGACACTGTCAGAGCGGTACTTCGTCATTATTAGACATTTCTCCGAGCTAAAATTCGAAATGAATCTACGGATTCATTCGAGTTGGGTTTTCCCAGTCATTAATAGATAATGATGGCATTTCTTTTCGTAGATTCGGCAAAATGGCACAATGGAGCGTGGATCGTAGGGATATGGAAAATATGCGCATTACAAAGGACGGTGAGAACGCGATGAAGGTCGTCATAGAGGGAGAAGAGAGGATCGCACGGCTGGGCTACGATTCTCCGCCGCCTGGTCATTACCCGGAGTCGCTCCTGGCGCAAGGGCCGAGGGGCCTCGAGTGCTGGGACGACGTTCGCGTTCGGTACGACTATTACAAGGCAAGAGGCTATCTTCGCGATCTTTCTCTCGACGATTACATCAAGTGGGAGGAATGGTGGTACAAGTATCAGGAGTGGCTTGAAGCCGAACGTTTCTACGAGCAGTGGGCCTCGTCGAACCGGCCGTCCGGCAGCAGTCGTAAGAGACGAGGACGGCGCAACAATTCCGCTCACTAAGTTATATATGACACGAATCTACTATTACGGATTACGTTCGATTAAATGACCTACAGGATGTACGATAACGTATGTGTGTTTAGATATATAAAGAGAAAAGTATATATAAATGCTCTATATACATCGTATAATAAAAAGTATGACTGTGGCAATTAAACTTTGTTTCCGAAAACGTATTAAAATGATTTGAGAGATTCTACGTCGAGTATCTTTTTACCCCGCAACCTTTGGCGCCCAAAATAGTTTTCATTTTGAAGCGTTTCGCGCCTCGAGAATTATTTGACCACGATGCACGAATATACAGGGTGTCCCATTTTATATTTGTCAGTAAAATATTTCGATATGACGTTTCAGACAAAAGTTATATGGCTTCGAGGGGGCAAGATGATGATATTCTCAATTTAATTGTAGATGGCGCCACTTTCGAGATTTCATCATGGCGGCCATTTTTTTAAATGGAAGTCGATTTTTCTCTCTAAGTGAAAGTTGTAGCTGATAATGAAACGAATACAACGGTTTTTTGTTTTTTGAAATTGGACCATTTTTCAGTGAGTTACAGCGTTCCAAAGTATACTGTTTTATAATTTAAGTATACACATAAACCAACTCTTGTATCGAAAAATTTATAGTAAATCAAGCACCCCAATTGTGAGAGGCAAGGGGACTCACATTAATAAAGCACCCCGAAGGGAACAGAAACCTACTACGTCCACGCCGTTGTTCCTGGGTAGCGCTAAAAGTAGGATAGTTGATAGAACGGTACACTTTGGGTAATGCAAATGCCGGCAGTATTGTAACTTGTAGTTCTCATAACTCGAATAATATTTAACGAAAAAATACTTTATTATAGTGTTTTGAAAAGCTCTCGAGGTAAGCTACAAGACTGTATAATGAGAAATAAAGAGATCCATTAAAAAAAGAGTTAACCTTCACATAAACCTTGACAGGTGCACCCAAGGTCAAATCAGTGGCAGCATCTTATGTCCCCCTTGAAGTCATAAAACTTTTGTAAGAAACATTTTTCGATACAAGATTTGGTTTATGTGTATACTTAAATTATAAAACAGTATACTTTGGAACGCTGTAACTCACTGAAAAATGGTCCAATTTCAAAAAACAAAAAACCGTTGTATTCGTCTCATTATCAGCTACAACTTTCACTTAGAGAGAAAAATCGACTTCCATTTAAAAAAATGGCCGCCATGATGAAATCTCGAAAGTGGCGCCATCTACAATTAAATTGAGAATATCATCATCTTGCCCCCTCGAAGCCATATAACTTTTGTCTGAAACATTTTTCTCTGAAACGACGTCGTATCGAAATATTTTACTGACAAATATAAAATGGGACACCCTGTATAGATGCAACATCAGTGAGCACTGATGCACTTAAAATATGGCGACCAATGGGAAAACTTTTCTTTTAGTAATTTTGCTAGTGACATCTTTCGATGTATGGACTCTCTCGCAAGATAGCGCTCTAGTGGAGAGTATTTTGGTTGATATTCGATGCTCTTGATATTCATGTTCTTTAACATTTCTCATTCGGTATCCGCTAGTATCCGGTAAAGTCCACGTTTCTTCTTTTCGTCGTAAGGTTTGTCGCGTGGAGACGTGTGTTCAGTAGTTTTCCGTAATCGGATTTCATCCGCGCTTTCTTGTAGAAATTTTTAACAGAAACTACTACGATGCCTCCCAAATTCGACCCAAATGAAATCAAGAAAGGTATCTTCCTATATTTTCATTCATTTCTGTAATATATTTAGAAAATTCAATAACCTCTTTATAATCGAAGAAACTTAAGTTTTGTGTTATTCATACACAAGTTTTTTACATTGCTCTCTTTTTTCCGCAGTATATTTGCGATGCGTTGGTGGTGAAGTGGGAGCTACCTCCTCTCTTGCCCCAAAAATTGGTCCCCTTGGTTTGGTAAGCTTGGAAAAAAATCTCGTGTAAACTTGATTACATAGAAACTGAATCGTCACTAGTAACAACCTTTTACAATTTTCCGTGCGTTATTACATGCTGATTGATTACATCCATATTTCAGTCTCCCAAAAAAGTTGGTGACGACATTGCCAAGGCTACCAGTGACTGGAAGGGTCTGAAGATCACGGTTCAACTCACCATTCAGAACAGGCAAGCCACAATCTCAGTCGTGCCGTCTGCGGCTTCCCTGATAATCAAGGCCCTCAAAGAGCCACCCAGGGATCGCAAAAGGCAGAAGAACATTAAGCACAGTGGAAATTTATCGTTTGACGATATCGTTTCCATTGCCCGCTCTATGAGACCGAGATCAATGTCGCGTACACTTGCCGGTACCGTCAAAGAGATCCTGGGCACGTGTCAGTCGGTTGGATGCACCATAGAAGGCAGGCCACCTCATGATCTCATTGACGACATAAACGCTGGAGAATTGGAAGTTCCTGAGGAATAATTTTGGTAGGTATAGGGCCCTTTGTTTCAACCTTTTCATTTCTGATGTTGACGAAGAAATGTTTGAGCAGTTTGCTGTAGTTGTTTGCAAATTATATAATTATGTGACTCATCATTAACAATCTCGCAAAGTTATTAGTCTTTAAATTTATGGTAGCGTTAAAGATGAAAAGTGTTAACTACGGGCCCTCGGTAGGGGTTGGCATCCCATCCACCTGTCCAGCATTAACATTATCAATCAATGATGGTGTTGGTGCTGGCAGGCACTTGGCCACTGAGGAAATAACCTCAATAAAAAATTATGTAACAATATTATTTGATGATGGAGCTATGTAACTTGCTTGGACTAAGTATTATGCATCTTTTGTTTTTTTCAGACTTTTGTAAGGTGCAGAAAATAAAACTTTTAAAAAGAAAGAAAAACATGTCATTTTTTTCATTTATCTTCCATATTTATTTGTTTTTATTTAGTTTTTAAATATGCATTGTAGCAATTAGCAGTGGTTAAATCTTACTTAAAGTATCGAAATATCGCGAGGATTTATATATAATTTATTTATAAATTGTTGAGAAATATTGGGGAAGCTCTAACTTTATATATTGATTGCCAAAATTGATTTTTTTGTAATGTGATATATTTAAATATTTTTATATTCAAAGCATAACAGAATTATTATATGCATATTGTACAGATATTTCTCCTTTCAATCTCATTTTTTTCATTCATTACTAAATATGAAAATGTACAAGAAAATTAATAATGAATAAATACAAATTACGGATAAGCATACTTTATTATCTAGTGCAGTCAGCTATGTATCGAGGAAACATGGTAATACTTCACAAAAAGATAACACACAATTTACATAAACTTTCCTATTTATCTTTATCAACTGTTTTCGTAAGAAAACATTCATGTGTATTATAAATAGTAATCATACAAAACTGTAAATAGTTTTACAACTTTATAATGATATGAAACATTCTTGTCCATTCATATTTATAATAGTATACAGGCATTATATCTTGTCATTAAATTATCTCAAAAAAAATGCATACATATTGCTGGATACATATTGCAAGGAGAGAGAGATTAAAGTTATATAAAAGTTTACAAAGATATTTGGAAGAATTGGTAACGCATATATTATAAAACAAATATGATGTATCATGAAACCTTATAAGTATTATAACTTATAGTTCGCAAAATAAGTAATAGTGGAAATTTTTTGTATTCGATAAATTTAAATAGAATCATGTAACTATTGACCTAAGACGTGACCCCTTCCCCAGTTGTGTCCACCAAATATATTTCTCCCTTGAGCTTGAGTCTGTCCTGCCACTGATCTCTGTGTTGGCGCACTCCCAAATGATACGTTCCCTCTCTCAGGTGGAAAGTAGCTTTCAAGTATCTTTGGAGTATTTAGCAATTCTGGGCCGCCGAGTTCCTGCGGATACTTGAATTTCAGGAAGATGTACAGGTGTCCTACCAAGATGCCGAACAACTCCATCATGCCTCCTCCGGAAATGATCAAGTTAAATCCGAACAGGACCCATGGCAAGTACATGGCCTTGAATTGCGTGCCTGCAAACAAATCAATCCCCATAAGCTGATGTAACACTGTCTAAATATTAGATTTTCACAAATCAATTGGGTCAGTTGATCATAGAAGTTATGAATAAAATTATACAAAAGACAGGAGTGTGTACGGTGACACGTACCGAACCAGAACTGCACGACAGCATCCTTGTTCAGCTGACACCAGACGTACAGCACACTGAGCACCATGGGGTCCATGAGCAACTGGAAATCGCCGATGAGCCCGATGATGACGCAGCATAGCCAGTTGAACAGCAGGAGGAAGAGATAATCCGCGGGCTTCTTGTCATACTCCCCGCGCTCTAGCCTCAGCGAGTAATTGTACAAGAAGTAGCAGTTGATCAGGAAATGAAAGCCCGTGCCCGGGCTGAGGGGATAGTAGAAGACGCTCGTCACCGCCCGCCAGATCTCGAAGTTGTTTAGAAACCGCTCGGGGTACAGTATCAGCGAGTGCGGGCTCAGGATGCCAAATCTGCCGAGTAGCGTCAGGATCGCGGTGCCCAGTAACCAGTGCCTCGTGAATATCGGCAGGGAATTGAACCAGTTGCTCATGTCTGACATCTCTGCCGCGTTTTCGCCTGCTCGCGCGCGCGTAAACACGAAACTGACGACGCTGCGCCAGCGACTGCGAGGTAATGACGTGTGATCACGGCACCGAAGGTGCAACGTCCACGACAGCGTTTGCTGTAGGTTACGTGTACACACGGCATACGCGCGTACAGGTTATGTCGAAGGGAGAAGAGTGGTGACGGCACGCGTCACGCTCCGGATTTCGAATCCGACGTGAGTGATTTTGACGTTTCGTCACGATGACACGTGAGAACCGCATTGAGCATTTAGATCAGATTACCAGGAGTTTGTACAAAATTGCGCGTTTATTGAATACATCAGTATACAATTACAGAACAATCACAATCTCGCTTCTGTTACGATACGCACACATGCATTCACATTGTTCGTATGATAATAATAATAATAATGATAATAATAACACTCTGCACAAGAGATGAATTATCTCGGAGAAAACTCAAAGCTAATTTACGCTAAGTACAGTGACTCTATATGTAGATTCAGTGCAAAAACATTATTATCAAGTCTCCCTGTTACGCTGTTGTCTGTCTTGAATGTACGCGTGTATATTACAGGAATAGGCATGTCCCTGTAATATCACGGTACATAACTGCATAGTTTTGTCTGTCATATCGTCTCTGAAATATCGATAAAAATTCTGCGTTACTTATTGGAGCCAGATATTTCTCGTTTACGCTTTAGAGACCTTAGCACTGCGACTCTTCTTATTTAAAACAGAAAAACAGAAAAATTATTGCATCCCTTTTACGTAATACAGATTTTTCTGTATCTGTTTTAAATAATGTACGTATATAAATAATTAACACATAGTTCAATCATCAGAACCAGCTGTCCTCTTCGCTTTTCTTTGTCGCGGACTCTGTTTCGGAGTCCTCGGAGATTTATCTGCAATGAAAATAATTGAATTAAAGCTTTCATAAAAGACTATTTGTTTTACGATTTCAGTTAACACGCGCGCGCGTAAATGTTCAGTAACTTTTGATTTCACTTACTGATTCTATTGAGAGTTTCCTTTGGCAACCAGTCGTAATCTACATTGTTAGGATTAGATGTGCCCATCTCTACCGGCGCTTTGCGAGTAGTAGACGAGCGCGATTTACGTCCTAGAGAAGACAACAATTGCTGACCTCCCACGAGCGTCAATATAACGCACGCCGTGAGGAATACGTAGAGGAAAACGGTTTCTCCGTCGAGGCCGTCGTCTATTTCTATGATTTGTACAGTTTCATTAAACACTGCCTCATTGTAGTTAATTCCATTCTGCAAGAGCACCAATCATAGATCATGATTCCATATAAGAGAGTTTATGTAAGATGCTTATATTCAGCTTTAGACATTGTCTTTTGAATCCTGACTTTTTCATGATACTAAATATTAAAAGTGCCGCGCACAAACTCGTATGTACCCCATCTCTGTAATTAAGATTGACGTTCAAGCCGAACGGCCTTCCGGCGAAGCTCTCAGATGGTAGGAAGGAGTAAGCCAACGTAACTTCGTGCTTAGGTTTCACAACCTTGTTGAACGTGAACGTCGAAAAGTTCTGAATATGGAAATTGAAGTCCATCGCGTAACGGAAGGACGCATCTAACGTCTCAAGAACGAAATCATTTTCACCCTTGTTAATGAAGCTGACGAGGAATTCTACTATATGTCCAGCTGGTAATTCTGTCGAATTTAGAACGTCTTTTAGTGCCACATTGAACATTGAACATTATAATCGTGATAGTAAAAGGTAAAAACAATTAACGTACCAAGAGTGGATAATGAATTGTGTACAGGTTTTGTGAAAAGTATTGTTGTGTCAGCATCGGATGAAGCATTACTTGTATCCTCCTCCGTTTCCTCATCAGTTATCACATTACCTTCTTCACCTTCCACATCGACAATATCGTCGATGTTCTCATCTTCTTGAGCATAAACGCCAAATCCTGATTAAGACAAAAATGAATGTAATGTAAAGATTTATTGAACTTCAATGCAACATTTAACAATGTCTTAATATTTATACTTTACATAGTAATAATAGAGTTGTACATGCACTATCATTTATTAGATAAAACATTTGGTGAGATCTTTTGCACAAAACTTAATATATTTCTAAATATTAATATTTATGACACTTTACAAAAATATAAAATACCAATCCAATTCTCTGGTTTATCAAAAATACTTTTTACTCGATAATAAATGTATCTTAGAAAAATCCGTGTTCTAAGCACACTGACAGCTGTGCAAACGCGCACAAGAAGAGCAATTGGGGCAACGACAGCTGGATTTCTCCCGATATCGAAAAACGCTATTCAATTACGCGAATCAGTCGTGCAAAACTATTTCGCTATCTCAAACCGACGAATTGCTCAAACGACCAGATGAAGAACCGAATGTAGCGGTTGCTTCCCTGCGCGCGGGTTGTGTACATCGCGAATAAAGCGTAAATCGCACGTTACCTGCGTTCACCGTGAGCGCGATCGCCGAAACGGCGAGCAAGAACAAAATGTTGAATCTCCTCATCGTGACCAGCTATCCGGCACGTGCTCGTTCTGTTAAGAATATCAATTAAATTCAACCTCACATGCGCTCGCTACGATACTACTGGTCCTACAGCGCGACGCTCCGGCATAACGCGACGACCACCATCACCAGCATCACCGGCGTGCTACGTGGAAGGTCGACGGGTAAATCGTCACAATGCGACGACAACGTGGAACATGAGAGCGACACAACGCGGCGCGGCAACACCGCCACGAACTACGCCGCGCAAGATGGCGCAACGATTTTCGCCGGCGGCGGAAGCGATCAGACGAGATGCACGCAATTGACGTCAGATGCAATTCGAAATTATTGAATAATTCAAAGAATCATGTAGCGATATGATTAATTTTCTTATTATCAATTAGATACGTGATACTGATTTTAAATAATTACAGTTTAGCTAGGTTAGGTTTGAGTTCAAGATAACTCATTAGCCCATCAACATCGCGACTAGAATCGAAATGTTAACTGTTTTTATGAATTTTGCGAAAGTAATACAATTTTATTTTCATTCTCAGAAAATAAAAAAAGGTTTTTATACCACTCTGTCGATGATCGTTTGAATATTATTTTGAAACAGGCGGTTGATTTGTCTGACTCGATTCACGTTTCGCGAATTCATGCGGTGTGCGGTGTCTAATCAAGTCTATCTTTGATAACCCGTGACATAAGTGACATCTCAGAAGTTGACAGACGTGTTTTCTTCGATGTTTATCTTGCTGCTGTCGATCCTTGAATCGCGCTGCCTGCACGGTTTTCCTCTATCTGAATGTAAAAACGTACGATAGGCAGTAATCCACCTCACTCTGTCACTAATATAACGTAACGTTACTAACTTTCACAGAATTAACAGGAGTCGCGGTAGGCGGTAATCAAGGAGGCGACAATTAATTAACGACTGCTGCCACCGCAGCGAACATGACCGGCCTGGGCATGGATTTCGAGGATGATTTCTTCTTCGAGGAGGACAAAATGTTGGTTATGGCCAATCGCCGGGACTAATTGTCGTTAGCTGTAACTCGTCACGCTGCATTACAGTCTCAATGTGCTTTCTTTTGGTCGTAACATGCATGCCTGAATTGCCGCGGTGCGGTGGAGCAGTTTGACTCGAGCGGGTGACGCGACCTTGACGTCCGCAAAGGGCGGTACGCCCGGAGATTCGTGTGGCCCGACCACGGACAAAGCTTCTATCGCTCTGACCACCGTACCATCGGCTAGCGTCGAATTGCACCAACTGGCTATGATGGAAGATCGCATGTACGCACTGTTCTTTCCACGTGACAATTACGTTTACTCTCTATTCTCCCATCTGGCTTTACACGCGCCTCTTATCCCACGAAATTTCAATTCTCTCCTTCTCTATTGTCGCTTATCGTATTGGGACTTAGACCAGACATAGAGCTGGTCATGCAAGATCAGTGTACACAGCAGCGACTCACCAATCAGATGTAAGTCTTCTCATGGAGCATTTTTTATTGTCAGATTAGGATCATCACCTATAAACGATGATATGAAAATATTTTTTCTTGTGTATGTGTGATGATAATTGCAATCTTTAATTTGAAAGCATTTTTATTACGAGATTATACGTAGTGTACAACTGGTACTAGTAAGTATTCATGCAAATTGTGAGTAGTGTTTTTATGTACAAATGTCTGATTGTTAGTGATCGTTTTTGATAACTTTGTCCACTTTTAATGAAATTATTTATTTATAACGATGACACAAAACATAGGTAAGAATCAAAGTTTTATAGTTTTTATAAGTAGAGTGTGAAACTTGCTTATTTATTTTTATATAATATATTTATACAATACTTTATTCTCATTTGAGATAAATTTCCACTAAGAAATTTTTATATGCTTTGCGCATATAAACTTTTATTTGCTACATTGCATATTTGTATTTTAATAGCTAAAGCAGTTTTTTATCATGCGTTTGCTTTTTCTTTTCGCTGTGTTTACTGACATATTTATTCTTACATTCGTTCTTCCTTTTGAACATCAGGGGCATGACAATCACGTCCGGGAATGTCATGATACAGAAGGATGCCAGCAATCTCATTGGCATCAGCATCGGCGGCGGCGCGCCGCTTTGTCCATGTTTGTACATCGTGCAGATATTCGACAATACACCCGTCGCCTTGGACGGCACTCTGCAAGCCGGGGATGAGCTTGTGGCAGTGAACGGAGCGTCGGTAAGGGGCAAGACTAAAGTGGAGGTCGCAAAGATGATACAATCCTGCAATTCGCAAGTCAGCATCAATTATAACAAGTTACATGCCGATCCGAAACAAGGCCGCACACTCGACATCGCTCTCAAAAAGGCGAGTGCAGCCGATCATGTCCGCATATCCTACTACATCCTGTTCCGCTTCAATTGAATAACCGTGAACATTCCGCTTCGTAGGTGAAGCACAGACTGGTCGAAGGGATGGGTAGCACTACAGCAGACGCGCTCGGCCTGTCGCGGGCCATTCTGTGCAACGATGCCCTCGTCCAAAGGCTGATGGCGTTGAAGCGTACGGAGAACTTTTACAGAGGTCTCGTCGCGCATGCCAAGGCTACCTTGCACGCCTTTTTTGATCTGACGCAGATCTACAAAGGTATTTTTTTTTCTTTATCAAGCATCGTAATTACCGTCGTATCGCGCGTATCGATTTATTCGATTGGTTCGTTTCAGTGTTTGGAGACGCCTTCGCGGCTATAGGGGTGCGAGAGCCGCAGCCGCGCGCCAGCGAGGCTTTCAGGCAGTTCGGCGAGCAGCACAGGCAAATGGAGAAATTCGGAGTGACGATGCTGAAGACTCTGAAGCCAATACTGAACGACCTGGGAACGTACCTGAATAAAGCCATACCGGACACGCGCTTGACAATCAGCAAGTACGCCGACGCAAAGTTCGAGTACCTGTCTTACTGCCTGAAGGTGAAGGAGCTGGACGACGAGGAGCAGAGCTGCGCCGCTCTACAGGAACCGCTTTACCGCGTGGAAACGGGCAATTACGAGTACCGTCTGGTGCTGAGGTGTCGGCAAGAAGCTCGCGCGAGGTTCGCCAAGCTCCGCTCGGACGTGCTGGTGAAGCTCGAGTTGCTGGACAACAAGCACGTTCAAGACGTGGTGTGGCAGCTGCACAAGTTCGCTGCCGGCCTGGCCAAGTACTACGCCAGCACCCGGGATCTGTTGTCGGTGGTGACGCTGTTCCCGGTTGAAGTGGATCTGTCGCATTCCGCGTTCCAGTACAAATCCACTGGCCCGCAAACGTTTGCGGATGCGAGCGATGACATCGAAGAGTATGAGCCGGAAGAGAAACAACAGAACGTGAACGAGGAGCTTCTTATCGACACGTCGAATTTTCCGCCGGAAACAACCGACAATACATAGCGATGCTTATTGAACTCTCGAAAGAACCTCGAAGTAGATAAGACGATTTTTATAACGGTTGGCAATGTATAGGAAGGCTTAAATTAATTCCGTCACGTCCAATGGACGATACATTCCCTTTGATGCATTTCTTAATTGTTCTATAGAACAGAGAAAGTATTGTTTACCTAATCTTTCATTATGCATAATGCAGTATATAAATGATAATATTTCTGCGTAACTATTCGCTGTATATAATACGACAGAACGTAATAACTACTTTAAATATGTGTCACAATTCACAGATACGAAGTACGTGTTTTTAATACCTTTTCATCTATGTATTTTCAAAAATATGTTTAGCAAACAAATTATTCCTTATCTAGTATTGTTTTCTAAGTCGAAGCAATATTTGTATTGAACATAAGATGATGTTAATTAGCAAATGCGACAGATAGATATTTATAAACTATATAAATATAACATATAATGTAGTACGTAACATGTACTACTAATTGTATATTTACAATAATAAGTTAATATATACAAAAATTATTATATTATTTACGACATGTGAAGATTGCTTTGCGTCACAGTTGCAATTTCTAAAATTTCATTAGCAAAACAAAATAATATTCTTTAATATTATATATATATATATTATATTTAACATGATTATTCTTAAAATAATTTGTTTAGAGCAACAAAGCAAATAATTACAGGACGCGGCATTTATTGCGCATGCGTCTCATTTTGCTGCCTGCACGTCACGTGAATCGGTTGCTTCTTTTTTGGGACCAATAGTATTTCGCGTACATTGAAACGCAGCCACAGCTACTACGCATGCGCGAGAAGGTAGCCAGAGCCGCATCCGGCACGAAAGTTCTCTTCGCTCTTCCGAGGTCACCCGAACTCGTGTGCTTGTTCTCTCTCTGGAGCTAAGGCCGCATCGGCGACTTGCACAGATTCTAAGTTCCATCCGGCTTTCAGCAACAAAATCTAAACAGCAAAAATGGTTTCCGAGGCCGAGCTCGCTTGCGTTTACTCCGCACTGATCCTCGTTGACGACGATATCGCCGTAACTGTGAGTACATCACACGGGGTAACCCTGTCGCTTTGCTTTCATCTTCCTTTATTGTTTCTATCATTTCTATTGTCTTACCTATGTATCTTACCGATATTCTTGATGCGTATTCGTTAAATCTTAAATCGCAGCTGTGTTATTTTTTAATTAACTTTGTTACTGAAACGAAATTACATCCTCGTCCATTAACCTCTAACGAGCGGCGTGCTGAATCATACACGTGCTTGTAGTTAAAATGATTATTTAAAAATAGATTTAGGCGATTTGTGTAGTGAAATGTAAAACTAATATATCACAATTAAATATTTGTTAAAAAATTTGCCACTTAAGAAATTAAGATATTTCTTTATTAACAAAATTTAAGTGTTTATGATATAGGATCTCGTGTAGAATAAAAAACTAATGTGAATATATTGCATTATCAACTCATTGTGTTTCTGTTTACATAGGGTGAGAAAATACAGACAATTCTGAAGGCGGCAAACGTAAATGTCGAGTCTTACTGGCCTGGACTTTTCGCCAAAGCGTTGGAGGGTGTAAATGTTAAAGAACTGATCACCAAGATCGGATCTGGTGTTGGAGCTGCACCTGCAGCTGGTGGTACGTATACGTTTTTCTATTAGTAAAGCATAACCATTGTGATTTTCAAGTAACACAATATTTTTTATGATGATTTATTTGCAATATATAGTAGAATTAAATAGAAGTTTTAGTTTGTCCTCGTCATCCACCGATCTAGATTAATTAAATTGCTAGCTCGGTCAGCGAAAGAGGAAAAAGCAAATGTAAACGAAGCTTTTTCTGGTTTTATCGATAGAGATATTACCGCTAAGTTTTGTCAGCGACATTACATTAAATTTGCAGTTTGTAATATATTTCTAGTTATACACTGCAATATAAATTTATTTTCACTTTATAGATTTATATCAGGAAACATATTTATAAGAGCATCGTTAATCGTTGCTCAGCAAAAGTAATTATTCGTATTTTGTACTTTTAGCTCCCGCTGCTGCAGCGCCCGCCAGTACCGAGGCTGCTCCAGCTAAGGAGGAGAAGAAGAAGGAGGAACCGGAGGAGGAGTCGGACGATGACATGGGCTTCGGTAAGTCACGTTGAATTTACGATTTACTTTTTTAATAGCCACGAAGATCAACCGAAACAAACACGATAAAGAATCTTCCATGATTAGTATAGCATGTATTAGCTACAGAATGCACGTATGTGTCGACGAATCTTGAAATGAGAATACGATGAAACAGATTATCCTACTTCCGAGGAACGTAATTAATTCTAATCACATTGCACTATTTCTGGTTACAGGTCTATTCGACTAAGCTCAAGGATCGCGATTGGTCCATTCCTTTTTATGTATGTACAGTTATATTGTACAATAAACTGTTACAATAAACAGTGAAACATTTGACAAAAGGTATATATATGTATATATGTATACTTTCTTTTCAACCATAGAAAAGCGATCGCGTGAGGATATACTTTTCTCCGTTCGCGTAATCCTTGTCCTATCGTGCAATCATATATATATATATATATTTTTTTTTTATGGATATCGATGAGATACGCGCGGAACACCACGTTCGACGAACTCCACGTGGGATGAAAATATATAATTTTCTACCTCTGTTCTGTATAATTATACGCATACGTACGTCCAAATTCTACGTTTCTCGTAACGTGTATTACACTATCAACGGACGTAACATGTATACTATTAACTGGACTACGGGGTAC
Source organism: Ooceraea biroi (assembly GCF_003672135.1). NCBI lineage: Eukaryota > Metazoa > Arthropoda > Insecta > Hymenoptera > Formicidae > Ooceraea > Ooceraea biroi. The sequence continues at coordinate 3,575,246 of NC_039515.1, forward strand.
TAGCCAAGTCGCTACGCTATGTACTCCTCGGCGATCCATGCTGATCTCGATAATGCGCTCTAACGAATCCTATCGACATTTATCCCGCGGCATTTAGTAACAATTACTCCGTCGTTGAAAGAACCTGCTCCCATTGACGGATCTATCTTTACTAATCTACCCCACGTAGCAAAGTGAGTACGGCTCTGTACGTATATTTTCGTCGCGATGATATCGTAGAACCCCAACTTGTACGCGATCATTACAATTTGTCGTGGAGTGATTCGATTCTATTACGTATTTATGCTGTTCACTAAAGCGCCCCGACGGTCGATATCCCGCCGTTTCATCACTGATCAGTTGGTGTGTATGTGGAACGGAAATCGTCTCGTCATGTACATTTGCTTGTACATAAAAACCCGGTTGGCATATCAAATCCTATTATCGCAACTTTCTTTGTCTTTGGTGTGATAAAAAAAAAGAAGATTCGACACACAGAGCGAGTGCAAAATGTGCCGAGTGTCGTTTCACGCGCGGATCGGTTCAGGTACGGCTCTCTTCAACAAGCAAGAGAGAATCGGAGTATCAGCTTAACGATCAATTATAAATATAATGCTCGCACGAGGGAGAGAGAGAGAGAGAGACTCGGTGCAAGCAGAAAATAGATATCTAGCAATCGCATGACTGTGCTGTCGAAACCCACTTGGCAGACTTTGCAACTCGCTGGTTACACATTGTGCGTATAACAAAAGCAAATATATACATATGTATCTCAAGCGCAGACAATCGATGCAGGTACATATACGTAGTCCGAAAAGACGGTCGTTCAATCATCACAGAAGTGTACGACCGAGAATACCGTACTACACCACAAAAAGCAACAGCTAACTAACGGTGATACGGTCTGCATCGTTTTCCCGACGAAGGTGTACACCTGGAAGCAACTTATCAGAAGCCCGCCTTACATCTAAGTCAACCGATCCAAGCGCGGAGAAGCCCTCTCGGGATTCCACGAACGTCTGATTCGTTCAAAGCGATCATGATATATATATTTTACCAACGACGCGTACTCCCTCGCGTACATATATGCTCCAGCTCTAGCAGCGATTCTCTTAATCTTTCGATTCACTGTTATCACCGCGCTGCGCCTCCGGCTCCGAGAGCGGTAACCATTGCGCCGAGGCACCTTTCCCGGACAGCACACGTTGGAACAGCTCCCTTTGGCACGAGCTGGACACCTCGCATTTCGCCAAGAGATCGCCGTTGGCTCGCAAAACAGAGAATTGTAAGACACACTTCGGCAACACGTCGCTAGTAACGTCGAAGCTAAGGATGTCGTTCCACACGGGACTGCTGGCCTCCTGTTGTACGCTCGATTTCTTCTTCTTGAAGCTCTTACCGTCCTGCATGAGCGACACCTGAACACCACGAGACGATTAGCCATCTGCGAGATACGCAGGACTCGAGGAAGACCCGCATACGTACCTTCACGTATGGATTCGCGTTCGCGGGATCGTCGAGCACAGGTAGATTTCTTGCTCGCACGACAATAATCGTTAACTTCTCTATAGACACCTGATATGAGATCGAAACCATCAGTTCTCCCAGGGGCGGCGCCTTGAAGCCACCCTCCGCTCCGTATCGCAGAACTGGCCTCGTGACGGTGATCAGATTCGAGCCGAGATCCGGTATGGAGGATAAGGGGAGCTGCACGTAGCCCAGGCCACGGTGGCGGGTGAACGCATCGAAATCGTACAGCAAGACCTCCAACGTTCTCCCGGCCAATGATGATTCAGGCGCCACTTCGAAGACGAAGTCTTCGTCGAATACTGAGGAACGGAATTTTGAATCCGTCAGCAATTTTTTAACGCTTCGATAATTCGCGGTCATGTTTCGTAACGATTACGAGTAAATGGGAAATTTTTACCCGGATTCAGAGTACGCCTGTGTATCGTGGTTTGCCACACGTTGCTTCTATCAGGTAGCAAACGTATCTTGGCGTAAGGATCCGCGATACCACTCAATTCTCGAGCACGCAGATCGTGCGCCTTTAAAGTGCGAGAAGAGGAAAACATTTTTTATTTCTAAATTTAATGACGAATTTAATGAATACGTGACGCGTCATATAACAGATTGTAAGTACTACCTCGATGAGTCTCACAGTAAGTATCCCGGCGTTAGCGTCGTATAGCAATCCCAACTTTAATTCACCCCTGATCTCGTCGGACGAGGAGGTCGACGAGGAGGATGAGAGCTATGATACAGAAATACATTGTACATGCAATTGTGGGAGGATAGACGACGGCACAGCGAAACCTTATGACGTACCTTATGTCGTGGAGCCGACTCGATTTCGACACTGTTCAATCTGGACTGAGATCCATCCAAGCTCCGTGTCGGCGGCTTGACGATCACCATACGTTTCTCGGACGCGACCACCGCGCCTTCCGGAAGAGGCGGTGTGAGGGGACTCATCGGAGAAGGAGGAATGTTATCTGATTCTGAGAGGTGGTGCATAACTGCGAATAGAAAAAATTTAGATATATAATAGAAGAAAGAGTATTAATCTTCTTTAAAAAAAAAAAAAAACTACCAATACTTCAATTTTCAAGATTCGTATACCTCTTCTGGGAGAATCACTGGCGATGCTGTCAAATACATGATCAGATTGCCACTCATCGTCGTCCGAGTGACTGTCACTACGTCTGGTAATTTTATTATCCCGCGAAAGCGCGACTCCGCTGCCGAGACCGACTAGAACGTCCTTCGACGATCTGGCTGCCTCTTCGGCTCTGTCCAATAAATCTTTTTCAAACCTGAGAAGAAAATTATTACATTTATTTTTCAATATAGTGAGATCCGTCCAAATCTATTATCACAACCATCCTACAATTATTTAAATATATATTTTGCTTAGATTTGTGAATTTAAAGCAGGCGATATAACTTTTCTAAATCATACAAAATTTGTTATTATTTTGATTATAAATGTTTTCATTAGATTATTAAATAAGTTATTGTTTTATAAGTGATAGCTGCGGGAAATTATATCTTTCGTCAAGAATCATCCTACGATACTTTATGTAGATTGGGATAAACATACGTTATATGATAATGTAAAATATCGTTCATCAAAAATATATCAATGAAAATACTTGCCAGTTGAGTGGTCCTCCGACCGAAGTAAGCAGCGGCAACCGCCGGCGACGCGCGCAAATGGTGTAAACGATCACCGCCGAGATTGCTCCGGTGGCGGCTCCGACCGTGCCCAGAACGGCGACCACTCCAGCACCGTGAACATCCATCTTAATTGCGAACCTGATGGATAACATCGTGACGGAATAATATCATGTCAAATGTTACATGATTTCTCGAAAATATATACGGACTGATCGACATATCGCGAAACGTTACAGCTGTTCAACAGCTGTCATACGATCTCACGAGGAACCGGTCATGCTACATCATTATTAACTCACACAGTCAAGTTTCATCAAGGAAACTTGGCATTTTCGCGTTTACTTTTAACACGGATAAGACCCTCGTTCCGAAAGCGGGGTTCAATCAAGATCGCCAAGCCAAGCTTGCACTTTAAACAGAATTTTCACGTAACCGAGTCTGAAGAAAGAGATTCGTCGACCACACAATGGTCACCACGCTAATTGATGCGCTGACGAACAGTGTTTCGCAGGGGGTTGCTGGTGAAGGAGGACACAGGATGCGCTTTCCGGGAGGTAAAGCGGGGCGCAACATACGGCAGCGCGAGATGAATGCACGCACTCACCCCTGTCGTCTCCCTGTCGTGCGACGTTACATTATTCTCTGGTTCACGAGCGGATGCGAGCGAGCGCGCGGGCTACTGCCTGGCCCCGGAAAGACGAGTCACAACTAGAACGTCGCATCAGTAAACGGGGGATAATCTGTCGGCGAGCACGATAGAGTCATGTCCACCCCGCGGCTATGTACATACGTATACGCGCGTACGCTCTCTTCCACCCCCGTGGATTTTCACCCCCTACGGAGGAGCGTGACCGCGCGTGCGCCCGTCACACGGTGCGAGGAGCACCGTTTGTCGTCTCGTTAGCGGCGACCGTAGGATCATCGAGCGACCTTGAATCGCGAGAGGGTGAGGGCCTGAGGGACGGCGCCTCGCGCGATTCCGAAACTTTTCCTACGCTCTCTCTCTCCCGTTCGCGCTCGCGCGCGTCGGAGCGTCGAACGCGCGCAAAAGCGGCGCTTTCGGGGGTAGAAAATACTGGAGACACCATCGGGCTCTGTGTAAAAAATTGGGTACCAAAAATTTGCATCACGCATGAGAGGTTTTTTACGCAATGTGAGAGAGACGTTTCGTCGATATCACGGAATCATCGAAGGTACTTCGTAATCGAGAAGAAAATATAAAGAAAAATATAATTAATTTTTCTGGAGGTAATTTAATGTAATTTTCGTCTTCAGCAATTCTAATATAATCGCCAATGATATATAAATATTTTATGTTTATTAATGGAAAGGGTAGGAAGACTTGGCGTTAGCTAAGGATGACGCCAACTTACATCCGACACTGCGAAACGCGACTACCACCTACCTACCCCACCAGACTGATATGGGCCGAATCGATATCTTTACTGAGATTTCCGTGCGTAATCGCGCCCTAAATCGTTCTTCGGCTTATTGGACATTATTTTTTTATGGCGGATCGCGCGCCTAGCTCTGCGCGGTCTTCCACGTGCGGCAAGAAATTCCACATGCGCGATAATTAATGCAATATATATATTTCTTAGTTTTCTTTCACCTTGCTTCTTGCCGGCACGAAAGGGGGTAAAGGTCATTACTAACACCGCACGCGAAGTCTCGTTTACGAGATCGGGCGCTTTTAATAAATTAAATAAGAGTCCAAGGATTTTTTTCTTTTCCAAGACGCAAACGAGAAGAAACGAAAACTGATTTCGTATCAAATGAATCGGACCGAGGTCTCAGCAGCGAGTTTAAAATTAGTCCAGGACGATCGATTTCCGGTGATTTTATATTATTAACAATCAGACGCGATTGTACATGATTGACGCAATTGTATCTAATATTATATTCTCAAAGCGATATGGCGTGTTATTGATCCTTTCTTTGTTCAGCTGGAGGCATTATTGATGTAACGAGTCGACTGATTGATCTTTGATAGCGTAATTTAACACGACTCGCGGAAACACGATCGCGTGCTCGCGAGCATTATATGGTGACAGCTAATTATGTAATTTTTCAGTAGAGGAAATTGGATAACGAAGCAAGATGTTATCAATTTGCTCAATTTACCCTATAATAAATAAATTTGAAAAAATCCTCAAAATTTTATATTGGTCTTCCTAATCAGAATTAATTCAAAAATTATGCTTTCTCAAACATATATTTTACCTCGAAGTAGGAATTAGAATTAATATCGTAATTTCAATCTGAATTTACATGAATACGACGTGGAGGAATAATTCGAAACTGCACGCATGAGATTTTAGATATTCGCTTCAAATCTCCATTTTCCACTTGCGAAACGAAAACGTCGTGACATCTTGCAGCAACGACTGATAACCGTAACGTAACAATACCAAAGTACCAAACACTCGTCAAAAATGGCGACCAGAAGAGTCAGTGGATTGTACGCTCCTCTTGGCAAGTTTTACCGAGGAAATGTATCCTCGGTAAACGCGACGCAACGTGCATATTCCATCGCGAAAGACGGTGACAATCAGATTACCCACACCGGTCAGGTCAGTCCTGTTCATTTATGTTATTTCACACGAAGACCTAACCTATACGTTACTTAATCCCGAACCGATTTCAACTGTAGTAAACATATTAATCGTCTACTTCTGGTGTGTTCAATGCGATTCAATTAATAATATTAATAAATATAATTATTAATATTATTTTATAAATATAATAAATAAATAAGACAAAGCATCTTGATTATTCAAGACGTTTGCAAACAGCTGCTGTTCCTTGAGATTAATTGTTATTATCTTCTTGACAGGTGTTCGAGAAAGATGACTATCGATTAGTACGGTTTACAAACAGGCCCAAGGAGGTGAATAAAAACTGGGCGATTAATTTGATAGATGAAGTGCCGCCGTCTTCTCAGAAGGAGAGAATCGTAGCCTGCGACGGTGGTGGAGGCCCACTTGGACATCCTAAGGTTTACATAAACTTGGTATGTATATCTCTATATGGAATATTTTTATTCAGTCATTTATATCAATAATGTCTTCACTTGAATAATTAGAATAAACTGCACGATTATAGCGAGTCTATTTTTGTTTTTAAGAACACTTGAAAACTTTTTATTTCTGTTTTTATAGGATAAACCAGGCAATCATACTTGTGGTTATTGTGGTTTGCGTTTCTACAAGGAGGATCATCATTAGGTGATGATTGTATATATGAGTAGTTACTTTAATTATTAATTTATAAGTATACTTTAGAACGCAATCCTAATAAATGTATAAAATGTATAAAATAAAAAGTTACATGCAACCCAATTGTACCTGACTGTAGTAAATAATATTTAATAAGCAACTTGAAAATATTAAGATTATAACTTATTTATTAAATCGAATGTTCAATAATTTCATTAGACGCACACTGAATTGGAATAATTAGAAGATAATTGACGTTCGTATTCTCTCAGTTTTCGAAGGTTGCGTTTATTTATAAAAATATTCTTTTAGAAGCACACATTAGGGACTAAATAAGAGTTTTGCCAAAATTTAAAAGAAATCTCAACGTTGGCAATAGGAATATACATTTGTTGTAAAAGATTTTATTTATGTTTTATCTCGCAAGTCTTATTTGAGTTTGTCATCTCATAAGGCTGTTTTTTGGCTATTCATGCTCAACGGTATCGCTTGCAGTTCCGTTCTCATACAGAGGAATTCTCCGCAGACGCACATTATGCATAACGACACCAGATTCAAACACCACCAGCTGAAAGACGTCGGATAAGTCCCGTTATACACCCAGCAACAGATCAGGTGAATGCAGTGAGCCGTACATGCAAAGTCCATGCACAGTTTCGTTCTTTGCACTAGCCACCATAATGCGAACGCACCCACAAGTGCGTTCAGAACAAACATAACGATAACTAATTGTCCCCCAAAGTCGCGGACGTGTATCTCTTTGTACTGGAAAGCGTAGTCCAACGATTTCGTCGAGCCCAGGATCGACGAGACGATCCAAATCCAGAATCCAAAGCAGAAGTACATGACGGTCTGCACGGCGATTATCTGGGAAATTATGAGAATGGGATCCCATGTCGTCTTGCGGAACTGCCCAGTAAGATTATTCATTGTATCGCACTGAGGGACGGCGTTTGAATTAACGAATAAGAGTTTGCCGTATGGATGCGCACGTAGAATACAGAATCTTGTACCTGTGACAAAGTAATTAAGTATTAATAAAACTACGTAATAATAAAATGGAAAAACAAAATTAAAATGTTATATATAAAATGTAACGGTATTATTTTAAAGGCAAGATATATACGCAAAGTAATGATTGTGCTTACAAAGTACTACTTGAAAAATATTTTAAAGCTAAGATATTAACTCGATGCATACGATACTCACATTATAAATCGAGATCGAGCAATCCAGATACTCGAGTGCGGAATAATTCGAGCTAAATTATCCCTCCAACCGTTTTCAGTAGGGTGTCGCGAATAAAAGGAAGACACATGTAAACAGAATTGCAGCACAATGTGAAAACCATGATGGTATGTACGGCCACAGTCAATCCGAACAACGAGCCATTATCGGTCACGTTTAATCCGGATCGTACAGAAGAAAAACTTCTCTCTCGAGCCACATAAATAAACTGCAAGACGCGGAAAGTCTCCTTCAAAAAGCTTAACTTGATCGCAGATTATAACCTACGTTTTTACTCCACTGTGAATCAGCTGTGCGTGAACACAGTAAATACAGCGGCGCAGCGCAGGCGCAACGAGCTCTGTCGAAAGCCAGAGATGACAGATTCGAACCCCGGCATTTAGATGTTAACTAGAGAATCCTCTTGCAGAGTTTTTTAGCAAAATTTATTAAATTTTCTATTAATACAAAATAAAAATATAAAGTTTTGCGTTTGAAATTTGCTAAAAAAGTCCTCGCGAACTCATTGCCCAATCAAATATTAATAATTTTCTAAATGCGGTGTACAACAAGACAAAAAGAGATACTTGATCCGGCAACTCCTGCTTCGGCAATGCCGTCGACTTCGCTGTCGCAGTTCAAATATTTCTATAACAATATCTCTATAATTTTTTATATCTTTTATAATATTTATACTATTTATATAATCTATATCTTTTTTATAAGATAATGGAAATATATTTAATTAATCAAAAATGCCAATCTTCAAGCCAATATCCTCTGATTCTATCTTCTGTTAGTCTAATGAAAAACTCGCAGAGTAATGTCACATTGTCACATAACAAGGGAAGTATTGAACCATTCGGATGCTATCCGAAGACGCACGAAGTGCGCCTACACATATAACCCACATAGAAATTAGCATCCAGTGGATGTCCATGAAACCTCCATAGCTCCATGGGATATATATCTCCATAGTGGAAGTCAGATAGACGTCCATTAGAGGTCCATCCTATCTCCATAATAGATGTCCTCTACAAATCCATTGCAGATGTCCATTAGACATCCATTATAGATGTATAATAGATTTATTAAACATATAGAGTATTTCCAATAAACTAATATTTAAGTTTCATTATTAATTACAATTTTTCAGCTAATTTTGTTTAACATTTAGAAATTCACAATATTATAGAATTTATTTTTAATTATTAATAATATATGTATATAATTGAAGTTATTCTTACATAAATTTACATCCACCGAAAATCTGTAATGGACGTCCATTAGACGTATGTCATGGAGATTCGGAACATCCAGTAGAGATCCACTAGACATCCATTAGACGGCTACTAGAAATCCATAGTTCCGCCTTGCATGTCCAGTGGATCTGCATTAAGGCAGGAACACAAACTTTTGCATAAGCGCATAAACAGATGCATAAGGAATTTGATTGATCCATTTTCTTATGCACATGCTTATAGACCAATCAAATTTCTTATGCATCTTTTTATGCGCTATGCAAAAGTCTGTGCTCCTGCCTTTAGACGTCTTTAAAGACGTCTATTAGACGTACCGTGGATCATTAATAGAAGATTCACTGAACCTCGGTGGACGATTAATGTACGTCCCCATGGACCATTAATGGAAGGTTCATAGAGCTTCGATGGACGACTAACCGACGTTTCGTGGCATCGAGGTTCCATGAAGCTTCCATTAATGATCCACGGAACGTCTAATAGACGTCCACCGATGCTCCATGAACCGTCCATCAATGATCCACGGAACGTCGGTTAGTCCCCAGGCAGCACATGTTAGTCTAATATATGTTTCTTAGACGTATCTAATATCTAAGAAACATAAAGTACCATTTAAGAAACGGTTTAAATAGAAACCATTTTTAGACCTAAATTTTAAAAACGTATTTTTCACGTTTTCACAGAAACGAAAAATGTGTTTTATTAAATTGATTCAAAATTATATAATTAATATAGAAAAAAATAGTAATTTCTACTTAATTTGCGAGTATTAATTATTTTTACATCATACGTTTCAATGTACTCGATTATGGAACAAGAGACAAAAATCAACATAAGTGTGTGTGTGAGATTCCCGCCTCTGATTCACCAAGCGACCGATAGATGGCCAGGCCAGGCGTGACGTTCTCGCAAGAAACATTTGCGTTATCACCTTATAAATAACCATCCGGAAAACCGATCCAGTACTCTTTTCTTCTTCTTTTCTTTTGAAATCATTATTGCTTGAAGTGATATCTCATTCCAAAAGAGTGAGATTTCACTACACGAAATTTAGAGAGTAATTCATAAAATATAAAAATCTAGTTTTTTACAAAACTGTGACTTAACTCTGTCTATCTTTGAGGCACTATATATAGAATTGATAAATATTTTTCTGATGGTTTCTGAAACGTTTTTTCCCGAAAAAGAAACGTTTCTCTTAACGTTTTTTCGTTGGACATTTTTCTCCTAAATAAACGTTTCAATAAAATGGTTATGAAACGTTACGTTAAAACGTTTATAACGGCTTTGAAACCAATGTGTGTTGCCTGGGTCGTCCTTCGAGGCTCCATGAAGCTTCCATTAATGATCCACGGAACGTCGGTTAGTCGTCCACCAAGGCTCCGTGAATCCTCTATTAATGATCCACAAAACGTCCAATCGACGTCCCATGGACGTCTGTGAAGATGTCTAATGGAGGTCCATTGGACGTGCGCAAAGCGGAACTATGGATTTCTAGTGGCTGTCCATTGGATGTCTAAAGGACGTCCACTGGATGGTCTGAACCTCCATGACAGACGTCCATTGGACGTCCAATGGAGGTTTTCGTTTTATGTGGGAAGTTATATCTTTCTGGACGCGGTTCAATTGATGTTTTAACTGCTTCAAAACTTTCTATCCTCTTTCTTCTTTCACCTCCGGGAAGTTAAAAAAAAATAAAAAATTGTATGCACTCCGTGAAACGGTGGCGTCGTGTTTCTCATCTGCGCAAATGGTAAAAAAATAATTTTCGTCCGGCTAACTTCCCACACAATTTTCTTTTATTTAAAAACAAAGTATTAGCCAACAAAACTTTTAATTAGGCCAACAATGACCAACAAACGACCAACAAACGATTCGTAAAGTCAAAAATTACAAAAGTAAAAGTTGCCCGGCTAACTTCCCAGAGGTTCTTCTTTCAAATAAAACAAGGAAAGAAAATGTTTTAAAGCATTTGGAACACCAACTGGACTACAGTCGTAGTGATACGAGATAAAATCACTTCAGGTTTGTTTAGGTTAGGTCGTGACCATGATGCAATTTTGTCGTGTCTGTTTGACGCGAGATATTTGACGATTGTCACATAGTTCTGAAGAATTCCTTAAGGATGTCATTCTTCGATTTCTTTCGAGGCTTTTTCGGTATAAATCGCCGTAACGAGCCTGGCACAAGCGGGTGAGATTCTGACGTGAGATTATTTCATGAAAACTAATATATACGTGTATACTTCACTGCGCTGCGTCGTTGAATGTTCTGGATGTTTATTTGTCAATAATCTGACATTTCATACGTATTTCATAATGATGACTTTGGAAATGATATCGAAATTGTGATACAGTAACTCCGGATAAATCCAAATTCTGTTACTTTTTGTCAATACAAATTCGAATATATGTAATTTTTACAAAATAAATTTTACATAAGCTTTCGAAACATGATACGTAGCATCATAGAAATTATGGATTATGTGACATTAAATACATATCGGAAATAAAAATAATATTACGCGATTTTAAATCGTAATATATGATAATAGTTTGACACTTCATTTCAGGCTTGGCGATCGTGATCCATACAGAGAGGGTTTTCGAAATCCAATTTGGCAGATCGACGAGGATGACGATGACATAGATGACTTCAGGTAAGCAAGAGATTCTTTCATATTGAAACGTTCTGTACTGTGATTTCTGAATATTTCTAAGATTTCTCGAATCTTTGCTATTCTCTAGATTTTCAATGCCCGGCATGGACCATCACTTCCACATATTCAGTGATCCACTGCAGATAACACGTTACTTTGAACATCAGATGGACAACATGTTAAAAGATTTTGGTTTTGGATTTAATGGCTTCTTTTCTGATACGAGTATGTTTACTATATAGAAAAATTATTATAAAATGTTAACGTGTCCTATAAATGAGTGATTCTTGCAAAAGATAAATTCATCGAGGCAGTACCACGTGATGGACCCGAAAGCAATTATAATTTGCGCGACAATATGCTAAAAGAACCCGACATTGACGCCATACAACCCAGACAGAAAGTAGATACAGATTTAGATGGAAAGTAAGTATACGAATTCTTCTTGTATTCATTTTCCGTCTTTCCTGTTATATATTAGTCATATAATGCAATGGTCGAAACACATATCTCAATAAATTTACAGGATCAGTAAAGAAGAAGTTTTTAAAATGTGGAAAGAGGACAAACAAGACACAGAAACGAAGATAGCGACACCTTTCTCATTCAATTTTGCGAATAGACATATTAGCAAGCAGATCAAACGTAGACCCGATGGAACTGTAGAACAAAGGCAAGTGTTTAGAGACAGCGAAGGTAACCAGCAAACAATCGTTTCAAAAGAAATGGATGACAAAAAGTATGTCGTTACCACGAAGAAGGATAAGAATGGGATTGAATCACGGTCCGTGGATCTCTTTAATATGGATGAAAGTAAATATATTTGAATTATAGCATACCCGATAAATGATGAATAAGAACATTTACTACTTATAATTAATTATAAAAGATTATAAGTTAATTGTAAATTAATTATAAAGGAATTTCAATGCGAAAGGATTTTAGAAGAAACTGTGATTATAGGTGAACTGGAAGATTTCAAGAAAAAATGGGCATTGAGAGACAAATGATGAATCACGAATGATGGGAATCTAAGACATTTCCCGTGGGAAAAGTTTTTCGGTCCTATCCTTAAATTGTAGTAAGGAAGTAAATGTAGTAGCGAGTGAAGTAGAAGGTGATAGTTTCGTTTTTGGTAGCTAAGCATCTCTCTCTCTCTCTCTCTTGTGTAATCCTACATTGAGTATTCAATAAATAAATCAATTTAATCAAAAGTAACGGTATACTTCAACTTCTAACTGTAAATTTCTTTATTTAATGGATTATATATCCTGTACATATTATATACATACATATTTAATAAAATCTATGATTTATGCAAAGAAATATTCTTTGTTTTCGAATTTACACAACCGGGTCATCTCACTTGGAAAAGTAAAGGTCATCGAAATGACATTTATCGAATTAGCAAAGTGATCTTTGTTATCTGATAAGAATTTGATCTGTTTTAACATTATACGGACTTTTCTCACGTGTTAGGTATTAATCCTACTATTGTGTATCGCGCATGTACGTATCTATGAGCATATTTAAAACTGTACTTATTTTCAATTATTCTTGAGAAAGATGATGACTCCTTCTTTCGAGAAATAAAATATTCGATGTTAATTACATTTGTTCTCGTGTAGGCAACAATAAATATAATTTGGCTTATACGTAAAATTTTTCATAATGTGACACCCTGTGCATGTGCTTTCCAAAACACCAGTACCATTTTTCCTAATTTCAATTCCACAGAATCACATCACGCTCCTCCCTCGTTCAGATAACATTAGAGCAAGAACAATAAATACATCGGAACAAGAATATAATAAAGTAAGACGTGTGTGTGTGTGCACAATAAACCATTGGATTAAAGTTATCTCTAATAATATATCTATCTGAATTAATGTTACAAGATAACGTAAACAGAACGCTGTCAATTGCATAATAGCAGTGTACCGAGTATACCAAGCACATTGTAAGACTGTATCTCGCACATGAAACTTTCGACGTTGTCCATGTGCTTCTCACTTTCGTAAAACCATTGTAAGAATAGATAAATATAAATAATACAAGTGGCACATACCACTTCCCCACTTCCGTTATTTCGATAATGCATGAATAAATCTTATACCCCGTTCACTCTTAATTATCAATCATATCGTGTCTCTGGTAAATAAACGACTTGCTAATTTTTTTTAAATATATCCAGATTACTTTTAACTATGTATTTCAACAGTGCCGAATGCGTATCAATTTGCGCAGCGATACACATAAATAATTGTGCGCACACTGCGTATATACGTTATGTACATAAATTATTAATTACAAACAAATGCACAATCTTATGATCCACGATCCCAGGAATTCTCAATCGTTCGTTATCATAAATATGTTAAAAAATATTTGATATATTCTCAGGATAACTTCATATATCACATTTGTGAGGCAACATGCAACGTGTCAATAGATCTCTAAGAAATAATTGCGAACGTGAAAAAACGCGGGACAAATACCAAAATTATTCGGACATCTTTTTTTTTATATTGTATACTTGGCCGCATTCACATATAGAGCAGATATTCACATATTAGAAATAATGTAATTAAAAATAATCTAGACATTAATATCTGCTATATTATATACAAAAAAAATTCTAAATGTTCTTTTAGTTCTAGATCTCCTAGGATAGAACATAAAATTGTTAATCGGTCTATGACGCATTGTGTCATAATTATATATAAATTTAATATGTACATTATATATATATATATATTATAAAGGGAAACTCTATGTATATTTAGGCATTAAAATATTAAAATATAGTAGAAGATATTAATATAAATTTCCATTGTCTCTATATAGAATTTATGACTTGTACATTATAGCAAATAAGTAGATAAATAGAAGTACAATAGGTTGTATTAAAATTTGGCTGCAATGTTATATCACACAAATTATTTCCGTTAATGAAGATGGATCAATTTTCCTTCAGATGTCAAAATAATTTTCTTGGTTAATACACAAAGCTGCAGAAAGAAACGAATTAAATTGTACATACTTATCTAGCTTCCTAATGTATTTATAATATATGTAATATTAACGTGAAGTTTATTATAAATCTCGTATCTTATTAACATTTTAAGTAATTTCTATAATTAAAAATGTCAATAAGATACAAGATAAGTTGGAATAAATTGATATTAATTTCGATTGTTACATTATTTGCAATTTATAACGCTTCGTACAAATTTCTCGAGCAATGTATCTATAACGATCTTTTTAATTATTCGGAACTTTTACACTACTAATGATAGCTGCCGCCGATGAATTTCGCGTGTAGCGTAAACCTCAATTATCATTAGTTTGTAACGCTACACTATAAATTTTGCTTTTATCATCCACGAATCATGCACACAAATGTAGCATACCTATCACGTCTTATTAATCATCAGCATTTTTTTACAATTACTCTTGGCCGAAACCTTCTGTTTCCTCAATCGCGTAATTTAATTTCTCTACTAATTGGTCATAACTTTTGTAGGGTGGCAAATCTAGTCTATTGAAACAAGTGTGTGACCTTGGCAGCCAGGTATCCTTTCCAAACTTTTCTATACAGAATCTTTGCGGACCATTACTTCCTGTAATATGAATGATCAACATAATAAATGAACTTATTTTGCGGAAAATATTATGGCATTATGCTGCCGCTAAACTATTATGTTGCCTTTTAAGCATTAAATCTTAAATCAGAATAATAGCTATTAATTATCATTATAAATTTTTTCATTAATGCATCATAGGCAGGATAGAATAAACGACGTAAACTTCTTACCCATTAATTCAGCAAATCCCCCAACAGGTACACGGCAAGTACCAGTTACAAACTGTAACAGTCGGGCTCTCTTCTCGCTATCTGTTCTCGTTACGAACTGAAATACAAATAGTACATATTTAATAAATAATCTCCAATTATATTTACAAGATTCATAATTATATATAGCGTAGCATTAACGAACCTGCCAGAACCATAGGATCTGTTTGCTGTTACGAGTGTAATGTCTATAAATTGTATTGCGTTGCCAGTCTTCGACGTCTATTTCCTGCATACCGCAAAGCATAAGCTCGAGTTCACGTTCGTCGAAATATTTTAGCCATTCAAGGGGTACGACCGAATTGAAACCTTCCAGAAATGCTTTCGTTTGCTCTTCGATACCTCTCGTCATTCTCCACTCGGTCATTAATCTATTTAAACACACACATTCAGAATTACAAGTTTACTTCTTAGAAATATACGATGAAAATTCATATTGTTTAATAATTTTCTAAACTACAGTTAAAGAAAGATGTATACCTTATATATTCCTCTTTATTGTCTTCACCTACTCTAACTTTATCGCCACCATCCTTCAACTCGTGATGTATCACTTGACCAAGAATCTCAAAATCGACACTATAATACAATTCTAGGCCACATTCATCGATATTATTTTCTTTTATCCACACGAGGGACTTGTAGAATTCCGGATCGATGGATTCTATATCCTTCATAACTAATTTTTTGTTCAACATACGCTTGTAAAACGGCATTGTAAATCCGCTATATATAAATCGCCCATGATAAAGAGCCTGAAGAGAGAAAGAAAAAAAAGGAAGATTTAGACATAGCAGGCATAGCTTTTTATATATAATGAAAAGAGAATGTAAACTGAATTTATTTCAAGTAAAGACGTACCATTGCAATAAATCGACCGATAAATTTGAAGTATTGCAAGTGGTCAGGATTGACGTACGACGCTGGATTTATTTGCAAGCTATAATTGCTTTTGTTGGCGTATTCGAACAAGCAGTACATAGGATTTAGAACTTCGTGGCTCAGTAAGAAGAACCATTCCCTGAAAGTCAAACATTTTCTTAATTTATACTCCGAAGCAAAGATTCTAGACTCGAAGAATGATATCACTGCATGACGATCTACAATAAACGATCTGAACGGCGACAAAATAATGTAACAGTATTATTAATATAATCTTTACATATCATATTTGCGTACCTAGATACACCTCCATAGTCTAGACCCTCTTCTCCTTTAAATATTATATATAATCGCCGTCTTAGCGCAAAGGCTTCCGCATTCATTATTTGATGATACGAGTCCTCGAACAACGTCTGCCGACTAACGCTAATCTTAATATGATTAGGCAGCGCGTTAGTCTGGCACAAGAACCGGAACTGAGACAGTTTCCATCGGAACGACCTCTCGTATGCCCTCGGAACACGATATACGCCTTTTGGACTAGAGAAAAGAAACGGAGAGAAATATATATATATGTATATATATATATATATATATATACACACACACACACACACGTTTTAGACTTTCAATTGCAAATCAAGATGCGTTATGAAAGTTGCGCTTCACACGTACCCTTTAGGCGCACCAGGTCTCGGATCCTGGAACGTCGTCGTCCGGGTATTGTGATCTACAAAGTACCGAACTCCGTCTTCCGTCAATCGTATCTCCCAGCCGTCGGGTAACGGCGGCTCGTCCATTCCCGTTTCTTGACCCTGCGTCCGAGGATCCTCCCACTGCGTAGTCCGGTTCTTGTGATTCACATAGTAGACTCTCCCTTCCGGTTGCTTTCGTCTTTCCCAACCAGCCGGCAATGGTCCCAGAGCGTCGTCGTCGTCGGTCGTGGACGTCGACGGACCCGCAGCAGCTTGATTCCCATGAGCCTATCATTTAACAAGCACAGTCAACTCCAATTTTAGAACTTATTAAAGTTTCGTTAAGTCTAAATGACTTTGTACTTTTTCCATTTTCTAATCTTTCTAATAAAAAGATTCGGCTTGTTACCTGAGGGTAAAGAAACCTCTGATTGCCTTGTTGAACGACGTACTGTCTTTCACCCTGCCAATGTTGAAAATGTTGTAATCTTTCCGTGTTTGGTCTCTGCCACGTAGTACTTCTCGTATTATGATCAACGTAATAGATCCTGCCTCTCGGATCACGCCGCACTTCCCATCCGGGAGGCAGCGGCTGAGGCCTCTCCCAGGATGTGCTTCGAGTGTTGTGATCAACGTAATATCTAACAAATAAAGAGGTGCAGAATAGGAAAACGAAAATCTCTGCGGCTGCAATTCTTACGACGCGCTTTTAAAGAAATCTCACCTTCTTCCGTATAAATCGTATCTCATCTCCCAACCAGGCGGTAGAGGTTCTTCGGAATGATTGACGTCTTCAGCGAGCAGCACCGAGGAGCTCGGCTGCGCGACGGACTGTCCAGCCACGGGCACAGCAATAGATTGATTCGGTAGCGAAGCCGCGGCCTGCGGAAGTCGCGACATGCCGGAACGGTGATCCGGCAAACCCGCAGCGGGGGACACGTGATCGGCGATGGGAATCGGTCGCCCGTCGGTCAGCGGAATCACTGTTCCAGACTGCTCCGAGCGGGAGACTACAGCGCGACCGTCCGCCAGCGAGATACTGGTGGTGCCTTGTTGCGCGCGTGGAACTCCGCGTACATCCGGAATCGGTGGGTTTATCGGCTGCTCCGCGCGAGGAAGTCGCAAGTCGTCCGGTAGGCGAACATTCACGGACTGCTCCGGTTGCTGTTGTTGCCTCGCGGCGCGCAAATCCTCGCCCACGCGGACACTCGTAGATTGCTCAGATTGTCTGATCCCCCGTAGATCGTCAGTCACGCGAATGTTCGTTGATTGTTCCGGCTGTTGTTGCCTCATCGTGCGTAGATCTTCGCTCACGCGAATACTCGCGGCCTGCTCGCTCGGTTGTGCTCGCATGCTGCGCAAGTCCTCGGAAACGCGGACGCTGGTGCTCGGCTGCTCCGACTGTCTCATCGCGCGTAGATCCTCGCTCGTCACGCGGATACTCGTCGACTGATCCGGCTGTCTCATTCCGCGTGAATCGTCCGTTAGGAGAATGCTCGTTGAAGATTGCTCCGACGATCGCGCCATTACACGACCGTCCGGGAGCGTCGCGATGATCGGCTGTTCCACTCGCAGTGCACCGCGCGCGTCCGCATGCGACGACGTGCCTGGATCCGCTTGCGAATTGTCCGTGCTGGAAAGCGACTGATCCTGTCGAGAAATCCCGCGGACGTCCGCGCACATCTGCCCGGTCGCCGCCGAGGATTGTTCAGATCGCGGCACACCGCGCGGATCTGACTTGAGCATCGCGGATTGCTCCGCGTTGCCGTAACTGGCTCGCGCGTACGCTCGGCCTTCCGGCGAACTGGCCGACGCCGAGAGCTGCTCCTTAAGATTCAGTCTACTCGCGAAAGCCCGTATGTCCGCGGCGTGCCGATTTCCCGGGGACACCATCGACTTGTCCGCCATCGGAATCGCGTGTCCGTTGACCAAGGTGCTTGTCGACAGATTGCTGAGGCTACTGCTGCTGCCGATGTTACTGCTAGATGTACCGTCAGCGCTCGAGATTGCAGTGGAAGGCCCAACATTCTTGTTGCTGTTCATTTGACTGTTCCCGCCGTTGTAGTTAGGACTAAGATGGATATTCGTTAAACCGCGACACACAGGCGGTGCGAGGCTTTCTGAACTGTGTAATCTCATACGTGCACGAACTCCGCCGTTGAGAATGCTTCGGTTATTTATTGCATCGTTGTTTGTGGCACCTGGAAGCAGGGTAATAAAAGAATAAAATTATACATACGACAGAATTTTTTCCAGAATTTTTATCAGCATTAATCATAACGATTCGTCTTACCATCTGATTGTATTTGGCAGGATGGTTCGCTAACATTTAGTGGTGTTTCATTGGTAGTGTCGATTCGAAGTCCATCAAACACCGTTATTAGCTCACCGACTTTGCACAATTGCGAGTCATGCTTGCTTTCACTCATTAAATCGAAGGTCAGTTCCAAATTCTCTAATTTTCCATTGTAATGCGACAATACTTGGAACAAGCTTATCCGTTTTTCTCCTATTAATGTGTCCTTGCGAAATGTACTATGATCAAGCAGACGAAAGTGCAATTGTGAATACGGTGTTACGAGTATAGTAAATTCTTCGTTCCATTTTGGCTGATACGTTGACTTTGATACTTCTGTTTTACGTGGACTCTTATCGTCAACCGAGAACTCTATGTATGGATTAGGCTTTAGGAAAGTCGAACTTCTTAGTATTGCTGCTTCGACTAAAATAATCAAGTGTCATTAATATAAATGAAAGAATTTCTGATGTCATAATATGTAAATCTTATAAGCGACAAATTACATCATAAGTAGGTTTAGGAAGTCTAAAATAATTTCAGAAAAACAAAAAATATGGAATTAGTAACACTTTAAAAATACACAAAAAGTAAAAATACATTATAATTTGCTCAGGTATTATATATGAAATACTTGGTATTAATCATTACTGGTCATTCTACTCAATCATCATGCATTATTCCTACAAATGGATAATGTGGTACTCATTTAGGCAACAGTTAATAAACTGATAATCAACATCAATCTTAAAGACATAAATGGCCAGAGATAAGAAAATGTCTGATCAGAGTGATATGATAAGATTATTTGGAAGACCAAAAGTATATAGTTATGATGATAGTACATATTTATTTTTATTATAGTTTCCTTCAGGAGTATCATTGTGTCAAAATGTCATATTCACTTTGGACATAAGATAGCCATTTATGTTGAACATTTATAAGCTCTTGAAAGCATCTTTTGGTCCACTCTGAACCCTACGTCACTTACTTGTAATGCTTAATTGGTGAAAACCAGGTGACACTACTTCCTCCTCGCAATGGGACATTGTATGGTATTTATTACGATTCAGGATAACTGTCTTAAAGGACGCATAATTCTCTATCAGATTACTCTCTTGTGACACCTGCAACAGGCACGAGCGACCGTTTTCGCAAACACGATTTATAGGTTAGCTTTTCGGAATTATTCACGATAGTCGTACAGCAATCGCTTGAGATCTACTCAACCATCATTATAAACGTCGAAGTCTCGTGTAACGACTGACAACATAATAAATAACAACTGTTCAAAGTGCGATTGCAGAAAATTGTAAATATTTTTTCACGTCGCTTTGAAGGACGACGCAATCTGCAACGCGATTATATAATATATTTAATCTAATTGCGCAATTTTAGCATTTACCGAGCAAGTGTAAATACATTACAACCAGAAGTGCAGCGTAAAATTTGCAAACGAGATATTCGTGGACAGAGCAACCTATATGCAACAGCGAATTCGTTCTACGTACGTACGACCACGTACGTCCGAGCGGTTCTTTCTCGCGGAAAGTATTTACGAAAAGATACGAGGAATTACGATGCAACGGAGATTTACCGAGCTTTAATCGCGCGGTCGTGAAACGCTGTCACTCGGCGAATAACGAGCGTTCGTCGCGTCGAACATAGCACTCGGATTAAAGAAACGAAATAGCTCTGGGACACCAGCCGATACAAACCGAGATCGATGCCTCCGAGCGCTCACGATACTCCCAGTGGCGATCCGCCGTCCATTCTCCGCTCGATTAACGATCTTATCGCGGCGAAAATTGCTGGGAACACTCGGGATTTGCGTTATCATTAAAATTCGCTATCAGTCAGACACCATCTTTCTCGTACGTCAAGTGTAGAGTCTCTTTATGTATGTGCCATGCGAGAGTGGAGCGACTGCGATTGTGATTTTTCCGTGGTTGAAAAATCACTATCACGGGACGATCCGGTGGACAGTCACGCGAAATACATACATGCTATTTCACACACAATCGTGTGATTCACGACTTGATTCACGCGAAAAATCGCGGTGCACGTCCCGTGCACGCTCGACAGTGACAAGGACAGACTGCTTGAGACTGCTCAAGGTACTCTCGAAAGAAGAACAGAGACAGCTGCTGTTTCCCGTCTTTATTTTTATACTCTTCCATCTTTGTCTGTACCGGGCGTTAAGGCCTATCTTGATGAATTTGCATAATCACGTGAGGATACGCACAGGAGAATCAACCAATCATATCTATAATATTCGTGGACCGTACAAATATGGCGGTCTTCATCTTAAATATGATTGGTCAATGGTTAATTCCGCGACTTGCGTATGTAAATCCGCCAGGATGAGCCCTAGAAATGATGCCGATGTAACTTACAGAGATCTTGGAATTATATGTAAATAAATTTATATGAAAAAATTATATATGAAAAATACTATTATAATTATTATATCATCTAACCCCATGTTCCGATATTACTGCCAGTACTGAAAATCTATAGTATACGTGACATAAACTATAGCTTTCTGTACTGGCAGTCAAATAACAGAACACAGCCTAAGGAGAAAATGTTAGCGTCAACGGCCATACCACGTTGAAAGTACCAGTTCTCGTCCGATCACTGAAGTCAAGCAACGTTGGGCACGGTTAGTACTTGGATGGGTGACCGCTTGGGAACACCGTGTGCTGTTGGCATCTTTTTTTCAATTTTTGCCTATTTAGATGCTAATGATGCGCATAAATGAACCAAACGTTCGATGCTTATCTTTTATCTTTTAATTATTAAAATCTTGCAGTATCGAAAATTGATAGACTTCTTTACGTAGTACACGCAACTAGTATATCTGACCAGATTCTTAAGGGGAAGCTAGAGTTGCTAGTGAACTATTTTTTCACTATAGCGATGGTAATTGCAGTTTCAAAAATTCTCTTTATTGCTTGTGCAGAATAAAAAATCCTTTTCCACAAATGAAGTATAGATAGAAAGAAAGTCCGCTCTACAGGACTTTATATTCAAAATGGAAAAAAGTTAGAAAAGACAAATGCAAGTTTTTAACTTTTTTCCATTTTGAGTATAAAGTCCTGTAGAGCGGACTTTCTTTCTATCTATACTTCATTTGTGGAAAAGGATTTTTTATTCTGCACAAGCAATAAAGAGAATTTTCGAAACTGCAATTACCATCGCTATAGTGAAAAAATAGTTCACTAGCAACTCCAGCATCCCCTTAACAGTTAAATATTATTAAAGAGATGCGTAAGAACAACACGTTCTCCCTCTTTTACCCATATTTTGTTTTTGCTGCAAAATCACAAATCTAATCTCCTTTTTAATCACTTGTTTGCCTCTTTCGGCTACATTTTCGAATCGGCGCGATACATATATCGCAGAGTGGCGCTGCGTGCGCGCATCGTACCGACGCGCGCGCTCGAATCCGAGACCACAGAGTGGATTATCGACGGGGCGGGCGAAAATTGGAACGGCCGCGGACCGTGATCGTGAGAAGTTTGATGTTTCGTGCGGTGGACCACCGATATACCGTCGGGTCATGGCGTATGTTAATGTGGCCGAGTGGAAAACGGATCAAGTGTGCGAATGGCTGAAAGGTGCGATGAAAAATGTTTTGCCAGTGCTAACAGTACGGGTGCGATTGAGCGTGGGAAAAACGGGCGAGCGGATCGTGCCGCGAAAAACATGTCGGGATTCCATTCAATTTTGCGTGAGAAAATCCATTCTCTCGCTCTCGCTCCCTCTTGCTCTGCCTCTCTTTCTC
This sequence comes from Ooceraea biroi, assembly GCF_003672135.1. Taxonomy (NCBI): domain Eukaryota; kingdom Metazoa; phylum Arthropoda; class Insecta; order Hymenoptera; family Formicidae; genus Ooceraea; species Ooceraea biroi. The sequence goes on from NC_039515.1 coordinate 3,598,286, forward strand.
CTCCATGTATGCCCTCCTCCGCGCCTCCTTTCCCTCCGCCCACCGTGTCCTACAGCCTGTCAGTTCATTAATGCGTGTAAAAGACCGCCTTCGTTCATTCATTCATTCATGCATTTCTTCGTTCGATTGGTTGCGTAATTGTCAGATGTTTTCCTGCGTTCCCGGTTGAAATTCGACTTTGATCGATTGAATTTGTTTAGACTGATCGGTAGTCTCGAATTCGTGACGCTTCCAATAGCGTTGATGTTATTATCGCTTTAATTGGGATAGCTAAAATGGGTGGAAATTGTTGCTATAGTTTTCTTTATAAACAAGCTTGACGTTGATTTTATGTTAACACTTTGACACTTTGCTCCAATTAAGAACTACGATTGTCTTATTTGATACAATGTATCGTTGTAATGATATTTAGAAAAGTATTATTATTATTTTTTAAATATTTATTGTTATTGCATATCCCACAATGCAATGGAATTTATTTTCCTGATGCTTTATGATGGAAATGATGCGGCACTTTAGATAATTAGTACCATGAGTCATCCCAGGAATGCCATCACTAGCAATTTAATTTCTTTGTGTCACAGGTTTAGATAATTCCATACTTCCCTATGTCCATAGTTTTATGAATCATAGTGTTAATGGACAACAATTGTTGAGTTTACGGCCTGAGGATCTGGAGCATTTGGGTGTGCTGAAACTTGGACATCAAGAAATCATTCTCGAGGCTGTCGAGTATCTGAGGAATTTTCATTATGAGTTGGACAGGGAGAATCTGCAGTTACTGGCACTGCGACTGTCATGCCAGGCACACAGCCTGCACAATGAGCTATCACGTCAGACCGATTCAAAACCCGTTACCACTCAAACACTGTCAGACGTAGCGTCGGTTGTGATGGCGGTCAAGCCTCTAGTGAGATGGCTGGATCGTCCTCCATTCAGTGGGCAATTAGACTATAATGACAAGAAGGCTGAATTGATGAAACTGTCTTTAGAAATGGCTACGTGTGCACAAAGAGACAGATTTGCCGAGAGGCCGATTGAAAAAATTAGAACGACTTGCGGCCAACTGGCAAAATTGGCTGATTACATTATTCAGGATATCGCTGATCCTATGATCCTGCAACCCGCCAGTTTAGATCTGGCGACATTAAAAAAGAAATCTGGCGACGATTTAGTAAGTATTTGACTATCATATGGCACAATATTGTTAGCAATAGCTCAATAATAAAATTGTTATGAGGTAAATAATTATAAGGGGTCTTTGTTGATGTTCCAACTTCATTTAAATCTATTTAATGTTGTTTTGTGCTGCAATGTTTCTCTCAATAACAAAATTATTTATTTGATAGTTATATTTAGTACGGTTTGACCATTGCATCCTGCATTGATAAAGCTTTATCAAACAAGCCATAATATTATGATTGTGACTTCCTGTGTAGATAGTCTTCGCTTTGTAAGTGCATAATCGAGATGCCCTTACCGAGTTAATATAATTTTCATAAGAATATAGTACATTTCGTAGTGTTTATCTAATTGTACTTTAACTTACCGAAATATATTGTATTTTTAGGGATTTTATATTTTGCCATCTTTTCACGGGGCACATCAGATAGCCGAAATTAAATTTGGTTCCGCCGCACATCAGTGCGGCAAGATGGAAGAAGGTGACGAGATAGTGCAGGTAATACATTTTACTCGTGTACACTTGAATGTTTCTGGTAAATCGTCTGAATCTTGTAAAATACATGTGTAAATTTATCAGGTTAATTATCAAACGGTAGTTGGTTGGGAGAGGAAGAACCTGCTTGAATTATTTCGTGAAAGCCCAGCGGAAATCCTCTTGACTCTAAAACGTAGGCCGAGGCATACTAAAGTTTACGGGCAGATTTACATAAAACCGTATAGGCTTCCAAGTAACAAAAAAACCTCCTACACAACACGATGGCAACATAATCTTCCATCCCCTAGACCAGAATTATTAACAATACCCGACTTTACAATGCCGTTACCTAGGTAAGCCGCCTTTCGACATGTATCTTTTTAATTGTGGGCCCTGCTGCTAATATTCTTTTTCTCATCTAGTAACATTGATATGTACATAGCACGTAGTTCTAGTCTAACAAACATCTATCCTCGCGTATTCGTTTTGAGTTTACAACCAGCGTACGGTACCTCCTTTCTTATCTAACGGAAGATTATTTCGTTGCGTAGACACATGCCAAAGAATCCGAGTCCAGAACCGGCAAGTATTTTAGATACAGTTAACATGCTGGACACGATGGCTACGGACAGTAGCGATTCGGACAGCGAAGTGGAGCCGCCTCTCTCCATCCGGCTGTACTCGACGAAACCGAGAAACCTCGTCCAGAGGCGAGCTACGATAACAGGTGCCAGTCCTACGACCAAACACGGTATCGATATCGAACAGTTTTGGAAAGAGCTGAAGCAGGAGCACAGCACGAGTTTCCAGTTACGCGACAAAGCGGCGTCCTGCGCTCATGGCCTTGATAATGTACCGTCATCGAACGTCATACGGCCGCAAACGTGCTTAGGCTTAGAATCGGCGAAACGGAGGAAAAAGACTGACGGACAGGTGGATGATAAGAAGGTGCAGTTTCAAGAGAAGTTGACTGACGCTGACGGTACGCATCCGGACGATGCGAAAAGGGCAGTTCAGAACACCAAGGAGAAAAGTACTCCTACTTCCTCGCAAAGCTGCGACGACGGCGCAAGCGTCACCAGTAAAGACACCAATAAAGAGCATTCGTCAGTTGCAGACAATGTTAGCGATAGCAATAATTTAAGTGATACAACCGTGCCTTTGGACGAATGTAATAATTTCATTAGTGATACGCATAGCATTAGTAAAAGCGCGCCGGCGAGCAGGGAAACCGGCGTACGGTACGTGAAGGAACGCGGGAAATTGGATAAAAGCTACAGCACTCCTGCGTACGACCTATCGGACACCGAGGACAAGGAGGAAACTAGGAGGCTAGCGCCTTTGGAAAGCCTATTTTGTAAATTAGACTTATCGATTCATTGTTCGAACAGTGTACCAAGTAGTAACTTAACAAAGACTGATGATCATAGAAAATTGAGGGACGCGAGTAAGGAACACAAGGAACCACCAGTCAGAAAATGTGACGGTAACGTCGCCCGAAAGATCAGCGACATCGAGAAGCAGATCGCGCACGAGAACGCGGAGGAGCAAGTATGTGTCTTTGGAGTGCCTAAGGAGTTAGACTCGCGTAAGAATCCCGCACGTCCTGCGATGAATGAGGCGAGTCCTAGAAATAGCGTAGACGAGAGAAACCAAAGTAATATCGAATGTAATTTATCGGATGTAAATACGTGCGAGAAAAAGCACGCTGCGAGCGAGTCGAGTACTGAACGTGCGAGTGTCACGCGCGAAATCGCTTGTCCGAGAGATCTGGCGTCTGAGCGTCACGAGGAAGCCGATTGCAGCAGTGCGGAGAGGCTAAACTGCGAAAGAGCGTGCAGCAATAGTGGCAGCAGCAACGACGGCGACGAAGCGTTGCAAAAATTCGGCAAGATCTTGCAAACGGTCGACTGTGCTTTGACTCAGCATGCGAAATTACTCGAGAAGAAGTCTTCCATGATGCTGTCGAGGGAGGACTCCATCGACATGAGAATATCGCCAAACAACGCTAACTCCATCGAAGACGATCTGCCGAATGTTATCTATAGTGTCTCGAAGATGCAGAATAGCACGAAGCCGCAAACTAAAGAGATGAAATCGGCGGATTCGTCTTTGGCACAAGCCACGGTGCAGTCTTGCCGTTACATAGAGTTACCAAAGATCGAGTCTGTTAGGAAGCTTGAGAATAAAGCTCACATGGCACCTCCAGAACCGCCGCCCCGTAAGTATTACACGAAGCAAACAGCGACCGATTTGAAATTGAACAATGCTGCGAAAATGTCGGAGGATTTGGAAAAGCCCCAGGTCCCGGAGAGGCCCGGCGTAAGACGAGAATTGAAAAAGGTAGATTTAAATTTGTCCGCAAATCACGTTAGAAGCAGTTCAGACTCTCACGACAGGAAAGAATCCTCCGACATGTGTATGCTCAATTATTCGGAGAATTCAATGGATTTTATAGACGAGCCACGAACTGTAACTCTAAACGAACAGAAGTTCACTCAGTCCGATGCTTCGTTATACAATGAAAGTATCGACAAACAATCGAGAGAAGAGAAATATCCTTTCGAAAAATACGAGCCGTTTGTCGAAAAATTCGCCTGCTCGAGTCAGTCTATAGCGGACTGCTATAAATCTGATCACTCCGCTCGCAACATCGAGTGTCCCGACGGTGTGGCATATTCGAAGCAAGTGGCATCCTCGGATCCAAGATCGAAGTTACTGGAAAAGGACAAGAGCTTCGAGAAGAGTGTTGTAAATAGGGCTATGATGGTAGCTAGAAGTATTGGCTTACACGGTAGCAAGTCTAATAGCAGCCCGAGAAGCAGTAGAAAACGTAATATGTTGTTGGCAAGTAAGTACGATTAATCATCTTTTTCCTCAACGTGCAACTTTTTATTATAAATTTTTTATTGTAAATATCTTTGATTATTCGTCATGCGAGAGTAATATACTGTTTTTTTTTTATTAGGGAGGAGAAACGTATCCGTGAAAGATGTTGGTGCTGGTGACATAGAAGGATGGCTAACATATCGTAGCAGAGGAGCAGGTGGCGCGTGGGCGAGAGCCTGGTTTGTGTTGAAGTGTTCATCATTGTACAGGTAAGATTGTCAGAAACTTGTAAGAAAGTTGTAATAAATTCTGTATATACGGCCAAATATACTTATGAGTACTATTTCGGTCTAGATTTCGGACGCAGGACGGTACAAAAGCTGACTGCCTGATCGTGTTGACGGGTTTCACCGTGTCGCCAGCTGCCGAAGTGAAATCAAGGAAGTATGCGTTCAAGGTGTACCATACGGGCACGGTGTTCTATTTTGCCGCCGATACCGAGGATTGCTTAATCCTATGGCTGGACGCTGTCAGTAAAGGTACCTTGGGTGCGGATACTCACAACCAGAATGTCGGGCTTTACAGCGAAACTGACGAGAGTGACAGCGAGAGCCACAAGAGCAAGATAAAATACACGAGCACGCCAGAATCTAAGCCGAGTCTGGAGAAATCGTTCGGTTCCTTGAAGAAGACCGTACGTAAGGATACAGGACCGTTTAAAGATCATGAAATTGGCGGTGCAAGCTTGGATCGGAAGTACTTGAAGTTCCTGGGCGCCAGGAATCAGAATATGCCCGTCCCAACGGCACAATTCCGAAGTTACAGACGAGTGCTGCCCACGTCGACGTCCAACAAGTGAGTAGATCAAGGATAGAAAAAGAAATTCGCATTGCTCGTTCAAATCATCGTTAAAAAAAAACTAATCTTTTTACAGAAAAGAAGATTCCAACTCGAACTCGCCCGATCTGCAAATGACCATCGCGGGCAGTACATTTTATGGGTTGAGCGCGTCTCAAAGCGCCACGGACATGTCAAGTTCGTCCAACAACCAAGACATGGGTGATTACCGGCGTGCTACAGATAGGTAATTTTCGCGCCTTGCATTGCAGAAATGTTTGTCGCAGGAACCCTTTATTCACGATTCGTTGTTACGTAGATCCGTCAACAATCGTATTAGAAGACCGGATGATCTGCAGGGCTTCATCACGCTGGAAGAGTTCATGTTGTCGCAACAGGACGACGATCAACGGCAGAGCACGATGAACAGATCGGTGTCACCGCGTGCTACGCCTCTGACTAGCGATCACGTTCACGTGCAACACAGAAATTTTAACGACAACGCCGTGTACAGCGAGCAGAGCAGACAGCTGATCGACATATCCCTGAACAACGACTTCGGCGGTATTTACGGCAGGGCGAACGACGATATATTGAACAACAGCACCGTGTATGCCCACTCGAGGAACACGAATGCGCACGTGCAAGCAACGCGTCAACTCAGCGCAGATAGCTTTATCGCGGTCCGATCTGAGGGCAATTGCGCAAACGATAAATTTTGCAGCAAGTGCACGACAGTCGGGCAGAAAAGGATGTGGGACACCTCTGCCAGCACCGCGCCGAAGCGAAGGACGCAAGAATTGGCGAACATTCAGCAGGCTAAGCACGGCGATTCGATTCATTGGAGAAGCGTAACGAATCCGAATAAGCAGGACTCTTCCCATAATAGAGGCTACGAGCACAACGTGCACGGACAATATTCTAATCACGAAAGCCATAAGACACACGATTATCTTCCTTCGAGAGACGTCGGTACGTTGATGATGAATAAATTCGTAACGCTAAGAATTATTATTTGGTTTCCTTTGAATCTCATCGCATTCGTCTGAGATATTTATTATCCTGGCTCTCTTGCAGGCTATTCTGGATCCAGCAGCGACCTCGCGAGTCACACATCCTCCGAGACGCTGCAACGTGCGAAGAAGGAAGTATTGATCAATCGAAAAGGCAGTTTCAATCTCACTCGTAATCACGATTACAATTCCACGGATAAGCACTGGTTGGATTCATTGAGGCGCGGCGACAAGAAAAGCTCGAGCTGCGAGAAGAATCGTCTGAAGAACGTCGCGCAGTATCAGCCGCCGCCGATACCGACATCGCCCTTTGAACAGGACGGCATGAGAGCTGCGTTTGAGATGCACCTGGACAAGGGCGATCAGGTGCAGAAAGCGAGTCGTTTGAAGAGCCTGTTCGGTACCAAGCAGCAAAAGCCGTGTACGTTGGATCTCCCGAAAGATACTCAGAAAACGATATTAGGCAAGTAATCCGATAAATATCAAATGCAATGCGCATCCTATTTTTCCGCGATCTCTAATTTTGAATTGCTGCAGGTTCGCCGCGGTTACACAGAGCGCTGTTCCGGGACAAGTGTTCCAATCAATCGCAGCACCGATTGTCCGCTCGTTCCAGCAGCCAGAGCCCCGGCGATAGCGGAATCAGTCAGTCTCACAGTTCGTTCAACAGTCCTTCCCAGACGCTCAGTCATAGTTTTAGTTCGGTCAGTTCGGCCAGTGACTGGAGTCCAGATGCATCAACGCCCTCGAACATATCAAAAGTCAGTGTCGCGTAAATATATAAATCACACAGTTATAAACAATTATTATCATTTCAATTTTATTAGTGACTATTTAGAGCGACAATGCGAAACGATTTAATGTGATTTGTTCTTCAGTATGGCAGCGGTTACCCGCCTGGCCACAAGGGTCTTCCCAATAATTCCGGCAGGAGCACATTGGCACCTCCAACGTTACCGTACATACCGCCACCGACGTCTCCACCGCCCGATTATCCTGGCTTAGAGTACCCGCCGGTATTCGAGCCCGGTACTTACTCCCTTTCGGACGCGTCGCTGCTACGCAATCGCGGTAAAAATAGTCAGAACACAACCCAATAACGAGAAACGAGCCAAATTCATCTCTCCAACAATGCAACCAAAGATAATAATTTCTTTCTATCAACGTATTATAAACACCCTAACGAAAAGGTACAGTTGAATTTATACCATACGAAACTCTCTGTGTAGCTAGAGTTAGTATTCTGCCATAAAGTATTCCGAGGTAACCGTCCATTTTCGTGGTTCCACAGATGGTAATAAGCATATTCATATAGTTATCGAAATTACGAAGAGTTTATAAGAGTTTATTTTCCTCCAAAGTTATGCTAAAATGAAATGTATTTTGCAAAGAGTCGAAGAGCCGAGTATAGCAACATGGAAGACTGAACTAAATGTTATTTGAATAATCGTCTGTTAGTAGAAGTAGGAAAATTTGTGCCCTTTCGAAATTTTGTTTTCCATCGATTCGAATCGATTCGAAATAGGAATTCTATCTTGTTATAATTGTATGAAGTATTTTGTTAAAAATGCATCCTGATATGATACCTTCGTAGCTTCCGAGCAATTTAGAAATTCATAAATTTCGCGCTTAGTACTTGCTTAAGACTCATAAAAGCAATAACTGTGGCTATAATAGTAGCAATATCTTTTTTGATATTGATTCTCATCGATTATTCTACAGAGATCATATAGCACGTAACAAGTAAGGAACGATGAATTTATTAACACATTTGTATATTTCGATAATGATGAGAGATATAGTGTTATATCTACTTATTAATATTACTATAAAAAGATATATATTTCGTAATATATGTCTTTTTATTTTTGACTATTTATATAAAATACGGCGTATTGTTTTTTTAATGATTTACATACACAGTAAAAGTTATATAATCTTGTATATATTTATAGTGCAGACGAGGAACATTCTTGTTTGATAGGGAATAGTCAATTACTACGGAATATGTAGAGGGAGAGTATAATTGAAGCTGTTTCGCTGCATAAGACATATAAATTTATAATTTTGTTTAAATTATTTTATACTGTTGTATAACGAGAGAAAAATGTTATAATCGGTTAGAGATTATATCAAAATTCTATTGTACTTTAAGTATTATAGTATTTTTCAACTTTGTGACTTTGTTCACTGTGTAGAAATTACAATATTAAAATATTCTTAAAATATTCTTTTATATATTAGAGCGATACATTTTGTGACTAGAAACCTAGATATTTTAAATGATTTTCGACGTTATAAACAATTGATAAGAATATTTCTTACATTTTTAGAAACATATAGTATGCCTAATTTTATAATTATATTAATATATTCTATAGAAGACGCGCGCGCGCGATGCGCGTTGAAGTGCCTGTATATCTTTTCTAAATACGTGTTATTATTCACGCAAGTGATAAGAACGGTATATTTTTTAAGAGATTATGATTGTATAGACATCTTTGTACATAATAAGATTTCTATTTCTTTCTTTCCATGTCTCTTGCTATGAGATTTTATCCGATATTTTAATTAATATATGTTAATTATAATTTACGCTCACTGAGAAAGTATTACGAAAGCTAAACAAAATTAAATTCGAAAAATGCGTCGACTTTTATTTATATTTTGTATCTATTTGAACGCTTCGTTTACTCTTACGTTAATACTTTGTTAGAAGTAAGTATTGCACAAACTAACTCAATTTTTTCATAATGAAAATCGACTGTGTGCACACTATTGCGAGATGCAGACTATAGGATATCGTACACTTTGTGTGAAAACTGGCATTTAATAAATTATTATGACACCCGTTAGATTTATACATGCTTTCTCATTTGCCTCTTCATTATTTAGTGAATATATATATTCCTCCTTATATAAAACAAATTATCTAATCTTTTCATGTTTTGTATAATTTAGGAAGCAAGAAATTAGAAAACAATTCAAAATTAGGTGCCTATAGAATCAACCGAAACCGCTTAACACGTCGAGTTGCCATTCTACAGGCGCTCTTATCTTCATGGCCTTGGTTTTGGGATTTGTATTTACAAGAAGTTCCCAGAAAATCCGCTGCAAGCCTCCACTGTACGACTTTACACTGGATCAGCCATGGTTTTTATTTCTAAATAGTACAACTCACTAGAAAGTATATATACCTAAGGACAAATTGACCAATCACCGATCGAATAAAGGAGCCGCCATATTGCTGCATCCTTCAAATTGCACGTATGATTGGTTAATTTCTTGATGCATGCAATTAGGGTAATCCCTTCAGGCGGGCCCTTGACTGACACAGGACAGACACGGTGACAATTGTGCGGTGGTCGGAGAGTAGCGGCGTTTTCTGCGTCGTCGCGTCGTTCTTCGCGTTTCATTCCGCGTCATTCACTATCATGTAGTAGATGGGTGCGTATCGCTCGCATCGGCATGGTAGCCGTCGCAGGCGCGCGTCATCACTGTGGATCGCGATCGTGAAACGTAAACGTTAACACGACATACAGAAGAGGTGTGTCAACGCGGGACGCGTTGACGTATACGATAAACGGTTAGCTCGCTTCTCAGTAAATAGAGAGAGAGAGAGAGAGAGAGAGACAGCACCAAGACGGTGTAGCGAGCGAGACGTAGCGTGACAGGCGACCGTCTGACAAAACGCGGACGTGTCGCGACGAGGCGACGAGAGGAGCGCCGCCTCGCAATTATCGCGATTATTTAATCATGCCCAATTCGCGAGTCACCGGAGACGGTTGCATGGACGTTCGCAGGCGAGCTACGACGACGACGACGACGACGGTGGTGACGGTGTCGACAGCGGCGTCGGTAGTATCGGTGGTGACTACGGCGTGAATGATCCTTTCCGCGCCTCCGTCCACGCCTCCGGCATGTTGATACTCGTTCATCGCGTGTGTGTAACGGTATACGCGTGGGTACACGCGACTCGCGTCTAAAATCGATCGATCGGAGGAACTGTGCGCGAGAGTGTGGCGAGAAGAGCGAGAAAGAACGAGGGTGCGTGCACGATAAGAGTTCTCTCTGTCTCTGTCTGTCGTGCATGGGTGCTGCTGGTGCTAGTGGTGATATCGCGCATTCCGGCCGGTCACGCCTGGCCGAGAAATGCGGTTCTGAATCGACCGATTCCCCGTGATCGGCGGCTTGTGTTGCGCCCCGTGCGCGCTTTCGCGGGGCAGGCGGGTGACAGCGGTGGCCGGCGGAAGGAAGGAACGGCGGAGTGAGGGGGAGGGGAGTAGGGAGTTGTACTTGGACGAGAGTACGCGAGCCGTACGTGAGGTAAGGAGTGCGCGCGAGTTTCGTTGTGCCGACGCGCTCCGCCGGGTGGTCCCTCGCGGCTGAATCGTCGGTGGTCGTCGCTCCGGATCGTAACGCTCGCTCGCTCGCTTGCGCGCTCGCGCGCGCGCGAGAGAGGACGAGCGACACGCACGTCGGGGAGATCGAGATCGGGAAGACGACAGGACGGAAACGAGACAGGCAGGAAGGAAGGAAGAAAGGAAGAAAAGGAGGAGGTTAGGAACGGAGAGAGAGAGAAGCAGGGTAGCAAGATGGCGGGCTCCTTAACGTGGTCGTGTTGCCTGCGCTTCAAATTCAGCCCGGAGGAGATCGAACAGCGATATAAGAGCCAGGAGATCGACCGGATGCTGGAGAAGGACCGGCAGACGTTCCGCAGGCAGGTGAAGCTCCTGCTGCTCGGCGCGGGCGAGAGCGGCAAATCGACATTCCTCAAGCAGATGCGGATCATTCACGGGATCAAGTTCGAGGTAAGGGCGAACCTAGAGCGTACGACGTTCTCGACCGCGCGTGTTCTTCAGCGCTCGACCGGGCACTGCCCACGGTCCACGTGATCCTCGTCCTCGTCTCGTGGCGAACTTCAAGCGAGACGTCGTCTTCAGGACCGCGTTTCCGCGTCGGGTTTTATTGGCCGTATTGTGCGGGTCAGTCGGTGACTTGGCCTGCATTCAGTCGATGCGTGGCATTTAAATTTGTTTGTGAATGGTACGCTAGTAATTGGCCGAGGAGATTTGTGCGAGAATAAATAGCAGTGAACAGTGCGAAACAACGGCCGTATGTTGTGCTCTTTACGATGTGCGAACATAATGATAGCTGAGTTTTATGCGTTAGTGAAAACATGTTGCAATTGTCATAAAGATAGACAGGCTTTACGTCATTCTTCTAAGTCAAATAAAGATATAGAAAAGCTGGTTATCACGTATATAATCTTTCAAATGCCGTTCACAGTCTAAAGTAGAAACATGTCATCTGTAAAGATCAAAACTTGACTGTAAAATAGCTCGACAATTATCTTGTAACGTTTGTATGTTTATCTTTCTGTTGATACTTAATATTTTTCTGCTGCAAAATTTGCCTTTGGATGAGATCCTTTTTAATGTAAGAGATTAAAACGTTACGTTTGTTATATATTGTTATGTCATTTCCAGCCTGAATTAATTAAGGAATATCAGCATGTGATCTACCAGAACATAATTAAGGGCATGAAGGTTCTGGTGGATGCTCGAGATAAGCTCAATATCCCTTGGGAGAATTCGAAGAATTACGATATTGGCTTTCAATTACTCAAATTTGAAAACACCATGGTGCTGGATACTAGATTATTTTTGCACTACGTGCCGGCATTGCAGAGTTTATGGAAGGACGCATCGATCAGAAGAGCGTTCGACAGGCGAAGAGAGTTTCAATTAGTAAGATCTTTTGCATAATCTGCATAATTTTTTATGTAAATAAAATTTTATATTTTACATGTAAAACTAATTAAAAAAGTTTTTACATGTAAAATACATTTACAAGTAAAATTTGCATGTATATAACTATTTATTGCTTATCGTTTTTTATTTTTCTATGTTGTATTTATATGAGTGACCTAATATATTTTCAGAGTGATTCTGTTCAGTATTTCTTGGACAATCTAGAGAGGATTGCAAGAGTGGTAATGCCTTTAACATACAATTTATTGTTCCATTGAAATTATTTAGTCTGTAGCATATTTTTGTTAAGCAAGAAAATATTGTTTACACGTTACTTTCAATTCAGATCATCATCATCATTGTTCGTCGAATGTACAAGAGAATTGTTTTCCAGGATTATACACCCACGCATCAAGATATCTTGCACTGTAGGAAGGCAACGAAAGGCATTTCCGAGTTTGTAATACCGATTAACAATATCCCATTCCTCTTCGTCGACGTTGGCGGCCAAAGATCTCAAAGGCAAAAGTGGTATCAGTGCTTCGACTGTGTGACGTCCATACTTTTTCTTGTATCGTCATCGGAATTTGACCAGGTTTTGTTGGAGGATAGGTAGGTCATCTTCTATTCCGCCTATACGCGTGCGAGGTCTTGAAGTAAGATGTAAATACGATGTTTCACAACCGATGTTGCAGGAGAACCAACAGATTGGAGGAATCTAGAAACATATTTGACACGATCGTGAACAACATGATATTCTGCGGCGTCTCCATCATCCTGTTTCTGAATAAGACGGATTTGCTCGACAAGAAAGTGAGGTCGCAGGACACGAATGTCCGTTTGTACTTTCCACAATTTACGGGTGATCCACATTCCATGAAGGACGTGCAGAGCTTTATCCTCGATATGTTCGTCTCGGTCAAGAGGGATCCAAGGAAGCCGCTGTTCCATCACTTCACCACCGCGGTGGACACGGAGAACATCAAGGTCGTCTTTAATGCCGTGAAGGACACGATTCTGCACCGGAACTTGGAATCCCTGATGCTTCAATAATGACGACGTGGAGAGCGGGGAGATTAGATCGGCAAGAAGGAAGCAGCTAGTAAAACAAAGGTACGCGGTTAAAAAAAATTCAACATTTACATATACCATTAATCCAACTAGTTAGTTTTCGAGAAGAGTATTGCAAACGCAGACTGTAGGTCGAGACATTTTGATAAGACAATATATATACACGTGGATACGAATCGAGTATTTACCTCCGCATATAGATACACTTGTAGCAAGGAAGTGAGGGAGAAAGAGAAAAAAAACTGCCTGATGTAAAGATATATTGAGAATTTTGACTTTGTATACACTATATATGTATATTAAGATATATTTTCATTGTGCTTTTTTGGATAAATGGTTGTAATGAAGAGAGTAAGAGGGAGAGAGAGAGAGGAGATTATTATACAAACTCTATTGTACATAACGATTTTGTATTCTATTTGTTGTCAATAATTTCTACGATAATGTTTTGACATATTTGTATAGGAGAGATTAATTGTGCAAATAATTCAGTTTGGATTCTTACGTTTGTACAGATATTTGATGATGATGATGATCAGTGCTTTTCCCATAATATAATATATAAGATTATTATCGCTGGTTGTTGACAAACCAGCTGTTCGCAAAACTACGAATAACTTATTGCTTACTTAAGATTGAAGAGATTCTTAACAACTGCATATATTAAGTAACAGGAAAACCAAATACTAGGTCCATGCCATATAAACCAAATGAAGCTAACCAGTTTGTGTTCAAATTGCTGTGGAAAAAATAACTAAATCTTTCACCTTTTGGATTGTTATTCAACATAATGCTACTCGACTTTTTGTCCATTCTATAAGTTGATTCATTCTTTAGACTGCTGTTAAGAAGTTAAAGTCCCATTAATTCAGTCCATTTCTTTATTTCGTATAAAACATAATGAGAGACTAAATTCTTAAGTTCTACATATTTTTCTTTGTACGTGGTTTTCTAATTTTTCTTTGGTTGAGGGAAAATTATAAGCAAAATTAATTTCATATACATATAAATTAACATGTACGTATAAATAAACACGTTAAAGAAACGTAACAGCAGCTATTTTAAATTTTATTACAATGATATTATGTAGCAAATTTAACTTGTTCTGTAAGTTTAATAATTAATCCGTTATTCAACATTATTCCTTTCAAAAACAGATTTCAATAAAACAATCAGTATTATTTTTTCTGCGTGGTTCAACGCGCTCTCGATTTTATACATTATATTACTCTTGTTATGGCAAATTCTGAATGAAACAGCAATTTGTATAAACTATATATCTAATTTAGCATATTATAAATATAATTTTGCGTATTACATGCATGCTTCCTTATTAATTTTGTTATCGTATAATGTGCAAGTAAATGTCAGTCAACACATCTGGCACAGTTCGGACTGAACCATTGTAACATACCAAAAATTATGAGAAAAAAGTAGAAAAGTATATTTTATGCAACGTGAAATTATTATCTAATTGCTTTCGGCAATAAAAATTATGACATCTTTTGTTGTATGTATACGCACATAAATCGTATCCAAAGATTTTATGTAATGATGTCGACTAAGCCAAAGAATTTTATGTAGAATGAAGAAATCCCTACAGATGTATAATTTACCTTTTATTAATTTATTTAATAATTCTGTACGGATGTATATGTATTACACTAGATTTATCTTTGAAAACAACAATTGCAATCCTTTGCTACGCGAGTTTTTCCGAGATTCTACGAGGATCATCTATTACATAAAATCTTTGTTACTCTTAATCCGTGTAAAAGTACAGAAAAGAGGTATAAGTTTACTACTACGTAAATTTGTAATATGTACTTCTATTATTAATGAGAACAATACTAATTTTATACGTATTAAGTTATACATTTTTAAAGATATACACATATGAAGCGTGTAAATCTGGATTAAGCTCATTCAAATTATACGATACCTAAGCTCTTACGTATACTACTCTATGCGACACGTAAAAAAAGAAGTACACCATTTTTGATAATTGGTATATTTTGTAGATAAAATTTTTTACATTCCTATAAAGATAATCGGAACGTAATCGATACTTTTATAGATACTTCGAAATTTTATACAATAAAATAAAAATGAAGATCGTTTTTATATAACGATAATATTATCTCGGACACGACTGGTTTTGAGATAAATGCATGTTTTTACACTAATAATACATCGTCACGCATATACAGGATTAACATACTAATGCTCACTACGTATGGAACGCCTATGATTTTTATAAAAAAAGATTTTTAGAAAAAATTATATATATATACACACACACACACACATCAGATTATAG
Organism: Ooceraea biroi; assembly: GCF_003672135.1. NCBI lineage: Eukaryota > Metazoa > Arthropoda > Insecta > Hymenoptera > Formicidae > Ooceraea > Ooceraea biroi. The sequence goes on from NC_039515.1 coordinate 3,613,769, forward strand.
CAAATACATAGTTCTAGTGATCGTACTTCATACACGACAAACCTGGCTTAATAGAAAATTCTCTCAATATTTAGACAGTCAAGCTGTAAGTAGTTTACCGCCATTAATTAAGAGAGCATTGTATTGGCAGCATATCGTACATGTCGGCTTATTTACAGCATACTGTGATTATTTTATCGTTTCTACAGTTTTAACATACCTTCACGACGGATGTATCATGTGTTTTCTATTAAGCTATGCAAATGGAACCAAGAATACACATGTAATGGTATATATGCAGACTACATGGAAATTTTACTGTAATATAGACAGTGAAAGTGTAGTGACTATGTGATAATACGTTTCGTGAAATTTAAAAATGATTTTTATACTTTCCAAATTCGGAGATGATTTCGATACATCCGATTTAATCTATCTAGTATGCTTTAACTGCTAAGATGGTTGTATAAAATGCATTTAAACCGAATGTCGTCGGAAATAGTGTTATATATTTTTTATTCATGCCTACATTCATACAGTAAATTGAGATAGACGAGAGAAAGAGAATACGAATATTTATTTATGCTTTTTCGATGCAATAAATGAAGAAATTAGGAATAATATTAGAACAAGGGAACAGTGGAATTGTACATGTTTGTATATATGTAGTTTAAAACTGTTGATTTGAATTATTTTCCTTTAGGATTGCCATGAGTTTTACATCTTTGGCATACTAAATTTTGTTTAAAATTTACTTCGAAACAATAGAAAAATTTTTTATTTATGAAAATACCTTCAATATTATTTTATATTAATGTTGATAGACGTATAGCAATAAAGTATATCCTTAGAGCATTGCTTAGAAATTTGTCAGTAACGCAATGTGTGAATTACAAATTTAAGTTAAATGCTTCTTCTTCCTGCTTGATATACAGGACATCTTAAAATTATTTGGTCGTTTATCAATTTTTTAACAATCTTCTGATTTCATTTCTTTTTTTTTGCGCGAAAAATCGAGGAATTTTCTCGTGTCATTAAGGGCCGTATTCATAGTCGTGACTCAACTTGAGAATCAGGTTTTGAATTAGGTTCAAATCAAGTGTTTTAGAAATAAAAGATTGATTTGAACCTAGTTCAAAATCTGATTCTCAAGTTAAGTTACGACTATGAATACGGCCCTAAATCTTTCAGATTTATGTATTAAATATCTTCATTATTCATTATTCATTTGGAGAAATAAAGATATGCTTTCGTTTTTTTTCTGAAATTTCTATTGGAAATTTATTTGAATTTTCAATTGTTTGCAATTTGGAAATTGTCAATATATTGAAATATTTGTTTAAAAAATGTACTTCAAATTACTTGATTGAATATCCTGTATACATAACGCAACAAACAATTCTCTTTGAATCACATTTGTGCGTTATTGCGTTTCGTAGCAATGTTTTCCTCTTTAACGGTAGCTATAATTGTATTATCGATCAAATTACGAAAATAATATGAATATAAAGCACAATCTGTGAACCCCGAGCGAAGAAACATGTATTTAATTTTTTTAACGGTAGCTTTATTGCAATTCTCTGTCCGTCTATTATGTACATTTCTCGTATTACAGAATTTTACTTTTTATCAATCTTGCATTTTATTGTATATGATCTAAAGAATGTAGATATATTGTGCCTTTTGTATATTGTATATTTGTATATAAAAAATATTTTACACGAATTATTATTACGATGTAGTTTATTCATACGAACAATAAATAAACAACATTTAAAAATATATAGATGCTATATATAAATTTATTGTAAACCGATAAATATATATATTAATTTTTCCATATTGATATAATTAATGAATACGCCGTTGATAAATGTATTAATTATATTTATTTATATCTGTTTTTATACAAAGTAAAGAACGTATTGCTAATTTTTATAACTTATATAATGAAATGCACATTATTTACATTTTTGCAAAAAAATACATAAGATATGTCAATGCTTTAATCCTAAAGCTTTGAAATAGCTTTCTCGTCATAAATCATTAATGGACAATATGTGCGCTACATAATACTTACAACACAGAAAATATTTTGTCTAAACATCACATTGGCAGTTTATGTATAATCGATACTTACATTGTTTCGTGTCATCAGCTATTTTATATATTACAGCTATATATACATTTTGTTTCTCCTTTAGTAACATCTCTAATATCAAAAACGTACAAAAGTTAAAAATATAATTCCACTTTGCAAAAAGCTTCCGATATGTTGTCGATCAGAAAAAGGCTCACTGGACTGCTGCAGTCTTTCGCTGTAAGTTTGCGCAATTATTTTTGAATAATGATCGGCGTTCGAACTTTTGATTCACGTACCTTTATATGTATCTTCCTATATCCTCTAGCTCAATACATGTCAATGAATATAAACTGTGGTATAAAAACCGCTAGCTGTGTTTACCTTTTTATTCGTAATTGTTCCTGATAGAACGTGAGGTGTTCGAGGGAATGTAACAAGTATGCTGCGTAAATGCGTCGTTTTTGAAAAGATTCGCTGGACCTCGGGCAACTTAGATCTCACTTTCATTTGTTATATCGTAATAGTATCGCGATACATCAAATCGCGGAAGATTACATGGAATATTATACGTAGTCGTAGTTATCACTTTCGTAACATGCGATCTTAATTTTAATTTCCTGCCGCAAGAAAGCACTTGCGCAAAATCTCGCAATCTGCGAGAGCCGTGGATTACGGATCTCGTGATGGACTTCTCCAGCTTATCACTGTATCATGTTGCTGGAATGTCACAGATATTATATCGTTAAAAACCTGCGACCGCTAGACCGATTCTACACACGAACTTACATTACGAGCTAAATGATTCATTCGATATCAAGCAATTACAAGATGTAGGATAAACAATTCATTTAATTAACAAGTGTTCATATTCGATATGGAAATTATAAATATTCTCAATACGCATAACAATCAACAACAACTAAGTTTAAACAATTCAAGTTTACGTATCTTATGTATGAAACAGAGGAAAACGAAAAAAAGATGATAACGTCATATAACAGATATGCGAAAAGGTTCCACATAAATATCGAACAATGTTAAAAAGAGTCGTTTAGAAACGCATTAATTAATGTAATATTATGCTAGTTTGTATGAGACCTATACGTTTTTCAATTATGAGATTCGCGTATAAACTATATGCGTAGAAAGACCGTTAATACGTTATTATCCGTTAAATATCGAGCGTTAAATTCTAAGACCTTGCTGGCCTGCGATATTCTGACACACGTTTCAAGAATTTACATCCTAAAGTTGTATAAATTCGAAGTTCGACGAGACAATTGAACTTTCAGCACCACTAAGTGACTCGTGCGCAAAAGTCCAATCTAACATTGGACGTATCGAATATTGTCATTCAGTCCGGAACCTGTACACGCTTCATAAAGTGCACAAGTAAAAAGCTTCCAAAAATTGTGGGGGAAAATACAAATCGAGGTGATTATTTAACTGTGCGCTCCGTTAACGCTCTTAAGAAACTCTCAAACTATTGGTGTTCTCCATTCATTCCATCGTACTGGCGTATAAAGTTAGATTACGATCAAATACGACAAATTCACGATTGCAAGGCATTTCTTCTCCAAAGTCGCAGCACGCGTGAGAAGCATGTGAGAATCGGAAACGTAATTAGAGCTCAAGTTCGTCGGCATTGCGCGAGAGTCTGTGATTATCGATACGTCGTCGTTGGCTACGCCTCACAGCGTCCGCCCTCCGATATGGTTCGGACTTGAGACCGAGAAGAATATCCTCCAGGGCGCCGTTGTACACCTCGTCCTGCTGCAACAACTTCTTTTCTTGCACCAACCGTGTCTTATTCTTCAATTCGTTTATAACAGCGTCCTGATGATGGGCAACAGAATATAACACAGTTTAGTTATGGAGAACACTTAAGATACAAGGTATGTTGCTTACAAGTTATTTCTAAAATAATTTTATTAAAGCGTACTCTGCTTGTCGAGAGATCTAAGAAACTGCAAAACTAATAATAATAATAATAAAGAATCGCTTTAGTATATTTTATGTCAAGAGAAAAAAAGATTATTCATCAATCTTTCGCTTATGCTTGTGTAGGTAAGTTGCGTTACTCATCATTTCTGTCATATGATACATGAAATTTGATAGCAGAGCAAAGGGAAAGTGATAATAGAAGAATTCTCTCAGGCAACATCAATGCGAGTTAAAACATGCTAATGCATATTTTGATGCACTGTTATTAGCAGAAATGTGATATGAAACATGAGTTTATATCGTATATACATACTGACAGTCTTTTTTTTTAAATTATGATCGATGAACATTATTTCATGAGTATTACACAATATATTATTAATAATGATGAATGATTTTTCTCATTTTTGAATTGCATATATTATTTTTTACAAAATTGTGTTGTTTTTAGTGTAAAAAAATCATATAAAAACGTAGAAGATTGTTACGATTCTATGGTAATAAAAATTCTATACATGTTGTATGAGGCAGTGTATGTGTCGGACATTAAAAATCAAATGTGAATAGGAGGAAGTGAGTGAGGATAGACTTACATGTTGTGAATTGTTTCTACATTGTTACGTTCTGAGCTCCAGTTCATTAAGATGGCGGTGTAACAGACTCTTGTTCGAGTTACAGCAAAATTTCGGTGACTTTAAATCCAAATAAATATGTAACAAATAAGAAAACAGATGCTCATGAGATGTATGCTCAAGAGAATGAAATTGCTAGAAAGACACTCGTGAAGTAACCAAAATCAATATAATCGCCGATGATCCCTGCCATGTATCATGCTAATTCATAACATGCAGAAAAATAACTGCTTTCTGTGTTTATTTTCAGAATTCTCGAATCACTTTATTATTTAATTGCTAAAAAGAATAAAAAATCCGTCATGTAGATATGAAAACATTTATTTGCTTTAGCAAGACTTATAAATTAAAACTATGACAGGAAATGTTCAAGAATAAAAAATAATATATGATTCAATAACACAATTTAAATGTAAAAACGATTTCTCGTTTTTATTTTTATTACTTTTATTGGAACAATTTAAATATGTATCAAAGAATATATATTATTATTTAAAACGTTACGAGAAATGTATACAGTATCCATTAAATAAAAAATAAGAAAAAAAATATACATGCAACAAACGAATAAAATCAACAAAAAGGAAGAGTAAGCATAGCTTTAGAAAGCACAATTTTTCTTTGATTGAAAATAAACGTTTTAAAGAAATTAATTTCATAAAGTAAAACAGTAACAAACATTTTGTGTAAATTCATTGAGTTATGTATCTCACATTTTTACGTAGAAATATTATATAAAATATTATTCGTCTGTTTCCTTATGAGTTGTAATTATAATGTTATTTACGTGATGTGTGATGATTATTAATTTTGGATGAATTCGTAGCATTGATGTTGTAAGAGAGAAGCTCAGAGAAATATAAGTAAGCAGTACAACATATATATATATTTTTGATAGGAATCAATCTGATTACTACAACTACAGATAAATATTAGTAAAAAATTTAGGTTTAATGCAAGAATATGAGACTGCTGTCTCAAATCTTTCTTACTTTAGAGGAATGTAGAGATTAATAGCTAAAACATGAAGTAATAAAGAAGTTCAAGTCTCAATGAGTTTAACATGCGCTAAACAATATGCCGCAATAGTGTGTCAGATAATTGTGCAGCGTAATCAAACATAAACAACATAATCTATCCCACACTCAGCAAAATATTCTTTACGTCACAAAGTAACGATAACGTGTAAGTAACTTTGCGATTGTAACGCGTTCACACAAGGACCGCAGAAAATATACATGTTAAGAATCAAGATACTTCAAGATTGATAATCATGCTAGTTGAACATCTTAAGATCAAGGATTTTTACGGTTAAGAATAAAGATAAATACTTGCTCGATGCAATTCATTTGCAATTTCTAGTACACGAGAGAGAAAAAGCTCACGCATGTAAATACAAAGGGAAAGAAGGCGTTAAAGATGCATAACATACCTGTTGCTTCTTCTGATTTAATTTATTACGTTTTATAACTTCCTCCGAGGTATTTAAAGCTTCCGCCGCAGCAGCCTCTAATCTACGACGCTGTTCGTTCTCTTGATCCGCTGCCTGCAAATTCACGCATACCGTTTCATTAGTATGTGCTTTTAATCGAAATCATAATTTCATATGCATACAACTTAATATGCATGCAAAACTTGGATATCTCATAGGAGAGAAGCGTCTACTGCCGCACCTTAAACGCTCTCGCGAATCTGACGAGAAGAGAGAAGAAGGTATTAGCGTCGGCCTGTCTCGGACTCTCGCCAAAGAATTCGACACACTCTCGGAATGCTTCGCCGGCGGTGCGTGCGTCGAGCTTCAAGCGACGTAATTTTTCCTCGGAGTTATTCAAGAAATCGCGCAATACCGTATTGTGCTTCTCCTTGCCACGTAATTCAAATTCCTTCCGTACAAGATCCATGCCCTTCTCCAGCTCGTGCACGTCAGTCGTTATATTCTCCAGTGAAACTATAATTTTGTAACGGAGACAAATGTTTAAATGTAAATTAAATTTTATTGTATTGGAAACTATCCACTCAATTTATTTTACATTAATTTATTTCATATTAGAAACTTTCCACTTAATTTATTTCAATATACTTTGATTTTATTAATGTTCTTTTGGTTACTAGCAAATTCTTTTATAATTAATAATCATGGTTTTCTTAATTATACATTATAATGTTAATTTAATTTGCGTAAAGTTACACGTTAATATTTCAATAGAATTAATTAAAAATATTTTAAATAGTGATAAAGGTTGATTTCGAATTTAATACGTAAAAACATACCTGTTGCAGCTTTATCGATGTACATTAACTCCGACTCGAAATTAATAAGCTCCGGAAACTTGACTCGTATCGTGGCGACGATATAATGCAAAAGGCACATCCTTTTATCGGTCGATTTCGTATCCAATAAGGTATCTAAGCTTTGTAACTTGAAGCCGTACGCGGGGCCTCGTTTGCTACTGTTTAAGTAGTTACCAAAGGCAAGAATGATTTCTAATACTGCTCTTAATTTCTTTGAACTCTTAACCGAACTGGACGCAGATATCACAGCATGTATTTGTGGCGTAATCAGATGTAAATTGTCGAAAAAGTTTCCGATATAGTTCATAATCGATAGCTTGGTAGATATCCTCTCTACCTTGCCGAGTTGCATCAAAAACTTATCCTCCTCTGTCAGCAAGTTGATGCTCTTCTTTTCCATTATGTATTCACGGTAAGCCTTTATCTGGAACACGCGTATAATTTATTAGCAATAATGCAAACTATCATTTTTTAAATAGTAATTGACATGTTCCAATAAAAGTAGGCACACACACACACCTCTTGATCCGTAGGTACCATACGTTGCAGCAATTCCACATTTTCGAGTGAAAGAATTTTCAAATCGAGAGCATTCACCGCCATTATCACCTTCTCCACCGGCATCTCCATCTTTCGACGCGATATGGCTGTTGAAGAATAGAAAATCGCGATAAGTTTTTCTTTACTAGGTATCAAGTCAGGCTATATTATAAATAAATCTTGCCTACCAATGTTTCGTAATCTCGTGTGTTCGAGAAGCGATATGTTTTCGGGTTTCTTGAATCGTTTGCTGGGGAAACTTTGAAGCCCGTCGATCTCGCTGTTACCGTTGGCCACGTGCCCGCTCATGCCGATTTTGAACCGCTCCTCGAAGTCGGAGAAATCAATGTAGCTGTGCAGACGATCGTCATCCAGTTCATTGAAGATGGTACCCCGCACCTGATTAGGTTTCAGGGCGATCCAATTGAGGGTGGGAAGTTTGTACTTTGTTTGGACCTGAACAGAAATCCATAATTTTTTATTAAGGCAAATAAATCCAAAAAGAATATAATATTAAGATGCAATTGAAATTAATAAGTAAACAAAACACGTGATGATGATTTCTTTATTGATAAAACTAAGCGATCATCTTTAAAAATATAACAATTATATTATTTAGTATTATAACAGTTATGTGGTTTCAAGTAAGACTTTATCTTATCATTGAGGGAATAACGTGTCGTCTTGGCGGTTAAATGCAGGAAAACCAATGAAATACGTACTTTTCGTTTAATAGTCATCGCTCCGTCGGGTGCTTGCATCATACCAGCGGGTGGCGGAGGTATTGGAACGGGTGGTGGTAACTTATGATCTCCCGGAGAAAGAGGCGCCATAGGAGGTAGCGGCGGGCATGGTGGCGGTGGCGGTGGTGGTGGCGCGGGAGCTGGTGGAGGCGCTTGTTCCGGAGACGGCGTCGTGTTGAACGTGTCGGATGTAATGTTGTCTGAATTACTTAGAGGGCTTGTCGCGATTCCGTTTCGTAGACTAGCAGCTGAAAGAACGACAAACATTCATTAGAATGTTAAATTTACACGCAGAGAACATCTCTTTGTAAAACGCAACGGCAATACCTGACGAGCCCTTCGTGAGAGTTCCCGTGAGAGTCTCCAATTCGATGATCTTGTTCTCCAGGACGCTCTGTCTTCGCGCGGAGTCCTGCTTTTGCCGTTTCAAAGCCGTGAGCTCCTCTTCGACTAATCTACGTGCTTCCAAAGCATCGGCGTACTCCACCTTCAACGCGCCTAATTCCGTCTCCAGCTCCGCCAGTTTCGCCAACGATTCTCGCTCCAATTCCGCCATACGGTCGTGTGCCTGCATCGAACGTACGTGATTATAACAATTGATAAATCGACATTAAAATAAAAAGTTTTTTTGATTCGATTCGATGTAATAGCATAGAAAGATTTATATCGCTTACATGACCAAGTTCGTCTTCCAATTCCGTTACTTTCTCTAACGCTGCAGTCTTTGTTTCGCTGTCCTCCATCAAGGCAGCTACGTCAAACACGTTATCTAGGTAAGCTGAGATTTGTACCTGAAAAATGGGGCAACGTCTAATAAAGAAATGCAATTTCCATTAATTTATTTTCAATTTATTATATCTTCAATTTCCATCATTTTATTCTCCATAAAATTAATCGGAAAGAAGATGAAAGATGGATATATTCACATCAATTGTCACGCCAACACATCGAATCAGTCAACGTGTCAGAATCCATATTTTATAATAATGCAATATATTTATTTACCTGCAAATCCTCGCTTTCCGTGTGCCTAAGCTTCTCGAGGTACTCGTCCAATCCGAGCTTCGTGAACTCGTACTGCAGATGTACCCTGAAGTTCATATCCTCGACCGAATGCACGACTATATTTACGAATTGCATACAAGCGACCATGAATTCTATGTGAAAACTGTCGTACTGAGTGAAATACGCCATAAGTGTCGTGAACCGCCTTCTCTCGGAGCAAACTTCTTTGAAGTTGTCGAACGCCGACAGGATGATCTCGTGGCCTCCCTTTACCAAGCAGATCGCGGCGAGAAGCTCCAACACCAGAGCCTTCGTTCTGAAAGGTCACGAAAAAGGATCACTTTTAAACAATAATTTTCCAGGATTATACGAGCAAGAAATAAATCGCATCGATTTGAACATCAAGTAAAAGTGACTACTAGTCGTGGCGCATCACGGATGCTGTTTCGCGCATCGTTTTGCAACACCGTCGCGGCTTCGTAAGACACAACGTCAGACAATAGACAATGCGTGATTCACCTCAGACTTTTATGGATTAAGCTCAGCGCGATGCAGTTGATGGCCTCTCTGTGCTGAATAACCATGTTGAATCCATACTGCAAAAGATCATCAAAGTGATCATGTTGTATTTTGTGCACAAGCAAACACACGCGAGTATCTGTACGCATCAATAAGCAATTTTGCTTCCTCTTTTATTTCGCACGTACAGGAATTAATGTCAGAATTAAACTTACACCAGATCTCCACCAGGCTCACCTTATTATTCATGATGGCACGCATGCACAGTATGCAAACGTGAATGTCGTCCTTTGCTTCGCCCATATTTAGGCGCGCCACGTGCCGGGATCTCCTTTTAACGCCAGGACTATCTTTGAGTTCGTGAAGAGGCGGCCTTAGGCATCCATTGTTCAACGTTGCGGTATCACCGGTGCCTATTTCATTAATATTATTAATGAAACTATTTCTGTATGTCTTTGGTAAGCAAATTTTTCACAGAAAATTGCAAAAATTAGAAAGATGCGATCTATTTTTCATAATAATACTATTAATAATAATAGCAATATGCATAATGATAAAAGATTAAGCAATCAGTTATTTTCTAAATAGATATGAAATTTGTCTTGTAAATTAGCCGTTCTTATTCAGTGATTTCTTTTATAAGGAAATCTTATATGCGTTACGTTGTTATTAGCGGATGAATGCATATCTAATTTCTTATGATTACCTAACAGACTGTTGGGCTCTCTGATTACTTTCTCTTTGGAATTCTAATCGACTTCTTACCGGTTTGCAATTTTTCCTCGGAACTTGTGTGAGACTCCAAGAGCCGCTGCTCATGTCGCATCATCAGCAGCCTGAAGCTCAGATAGTCTATCAGCGCATCCAAGCCTTGGTTCTCCTCATCCAAGAATTCCCTCACCCATCTACAACACTGTTTAGCTCAGAATACAGGCTTTCGAAAAGACGGTATCGCGAATGAATGAACCTCACTCAATTATTTAGTAATTTACGTAATTAATAGCAAACTTAATGTCAGATTGCATAATTATAATACCAGCATAAAACGAAGACTGGATATTGTAGCTTTAATTCTTTTTCTTCTTACTTATTTTAAATGTTAAGAGAAATATAAGACATTTCTCACGACTAGTTAGAATTTCTACATTCGTTGCTTGTTAGGAAGATGTTTAGATTATAAAATTCTTTAAGTACAGTAGTAAATTAGTAGATTTGCAAAACTTTTGATGTGACAGAGATGAGTGATGAATAATAATTATGACGATCGAATAATATTATTAAATTCGCTTACTCAATGTGATTTGTGCGTAAGGATATTTCCAAGTCTCGTAATACTTGTGTTGACGTAGATTCTCCAACCATTTTTCTTTTCTGGAAAAATGTAAGGAAACGATACGACTGTGTAACCATTAGTATCCTCTGATCTGATAGTCCTTCTTGCGAACGAATACGCAAAAAGAATTAAAAGTAAAGAATTTTTATTTATCAGTATAATCGGAAAATAGGGAAACTTGATCAAGATATTAATTGCAACACATACGTGACATAAAAACGTGTGTTGCTTAAAAAAATAACATGAAAAAGAAAAAAATTAAAAAAACAAGTAAAACAACATACTCGATGGCTTCGTGATGCTTTTGGGTCCAGGTAGGTACGTAACTTTGCTAGATAATGGGACGGCGGATCCTTAGCTTGTACTCTTTCCTGTAAACACAAAGGTTCCATTGTGATGGATTGATGGATCCATTTTGTAGATCTGTGTTGAGTGTATCTTTAGATGGCTTAGATTTGACGACTAATTTTCTATTCTTCGAAGGCTGCTTTCTGCGAAAGCTTGCGGCAGCCTTAGCAGCAACATTCGGAGAAGGGAACATGCACTGCGGATACATGCGTGCCGTCGCGGGAAGGGATGCTGCGCATTTTTTGCGACCCGCATCGTATAATAGCACGGCTTGCATTACATCCGTCTCGTGTTACACATGTGCCCTACAGGCCGGCTCAAACATCGAGACGAACCATCGATGACTCCCCCAAATATTCCCGTCTTATTAAAAATATTATTTATGTTGTTATTAATTTCTCACGTCATTTCATTAAATAATTACAAAGGGAGATCACGAAGCCGCAAGCCGCATTTACCCAATTTAATCCAATTATTCATCCAATCCAGAGCCTGTGGATGTGCTACCTTAGAATTTGTACCTTCATAATAACAGAGCAATAGTAACAGCAAATATACAGGGTGAGGCACCTAAAACAGGCCACCTGAATATCTCGGCTGTTATTGGTGATAGAAAAAAATGTGTCAGACCAAACTTGCATGGTTTCGAGGGACACATAATTTGTTCTAAATAGTTTTTTATTAGGTGGACGCGTAGAGGTCATATGAAGATCAACTTCGTTTTTTTATATGGTATGATATGTTTTTTTACGTACCATCTAGTAGAGCGTTTGAAGATGCGCACATTGATCTACGGGTCAAAATCATTCAAGGTCACTGAAGGCCAACTGCAAGGGAAAATAATTTACTTTATATTGCCTAGAGTTCTCTGCTATTAAAGATACTGTAAACTCAGAAATGAAAAAGTTCTAGCCCTTAGAAATTTTTTCTTTTTCCGCGAAGTTCTGAGTTGTTATCATTCTTTTTTATATTACCTAGAGTTCTCTGCTATTGAAAATACCATAAATTCAGAAATGAAAAAGTTCTAGCCGTTAGAAATTTTTTCTTTTCCGAGAAGTTCTGAGTTGTTCATATCATTATTTTTTATATTGCCTAGAGTTCTCTGCTATTGAAAATACCGTAAATTCAGAAATTAAAAAGTTCTAGCTGTTAGAAATTTTTTCTTTTCCGAGAAGTTCTGAGTTGTTCATATCATTATTTTTTATATTGCCTAGAGTTCTCTGCTATTGAAAATACCGTAAATTCAGAAATTAAAAAGTTCTAGCTGTTAGAAATTTTTTCTTTTCCGAGAAGTTCTGAGTTGTTCATATCATTATTTTTTATATTGCCTAGAGTTCTCTGCTATTGAAAATACCGTAAATTCAGAAATTAAAAAGTTCTAGCTGTTAGAAATTTTTTCTTTTCCGAGAAGTTCTGAGTTGTTCATATCATTATTTTTTATATTGCCTAGAGTTCTCTGCTATTGAAAATACCGTAAATTCAGAAATGAAAAAGTTCTAGCAGTTAGAAATTTTTTCTTTTCCGAGAAGTTCTGAGTTGTTCATATCATTATTTTTTTTATTGCCTAGAGTTCTCTGCTATTGAAAATACCGTAAATTCAGAAATTAAAAAGTTCTAGCTGTTAGAAATTTTTTCTTTTCCGAGAAGTTCTGAGTTGTTGATATCTATATTGTTTATATTGCCTAGAGTTCTCTGCTATTGAAAATACCGTAAACTCAGAAATGAAAAAGTTCTAGCATTTAGAAATTTTAGCCTTCAGTGACCTTTTGAATGATTTTGACCCGTAGATCAATGTGCGCATCTTCAAACACTCTACTGCAGATGGTACGTAAAAAAACATATCATACCATATAAAAAAACGAAGTTGATCTTCGTATGACCTCTACGCGTCCACCTAATAAAAAACTATTTAGAACAAATTATGTGTCCCTCGAAACCATGCAAGTTTGGTCTGACACATTTTTTTCTATCACCAATAACAGCCGAGATATTCAGGTGGCCTGTTTTAGGTGCCTCACCCTGTATAAATAAGATAATAATATATAATAAGATCAGCCTGAGGACCGTCGCGTTTCGTTTCGTCCGACAAAAATGTATTAGCAACGATATTGACGCAGAATCATGTAACGGGAGATGATAAGTGCGTGGACCCATAAGCCCGCATCTGTACCGGACAACCGGGGTGATTAATCGGGGAACGGGGGACGAAGGCGGACGAAGATCGCCTGGAGAGAAGCGCCGATTAATAATAAGTCCATATAATTTCCCAGCCGAGTGGATTACATCATCGCGGCGCGTTCGATTCGCCGCGACGGAAACCGCGCGCCGCCCCGCTTTCGCGGATCGGCGATGGGAGGCCTCTCCCTTCACCCCGCGTTCGGCGGTAGCCTGCCATTAAATTATGACAGACCGATAATTCCCCCGACGGACATTGTTTGCGATCCGCCCTCTGCATGCGGCTCCAGCTCGAAATTACGGTGGTGCTCTGTGCGTCGGACGCTGCGGGGATGCGTGCAGGACTGGCCGTAAATGTCTTACTCGGAAAAAAAATGAGCGGATACCTGCTGCACATAAGTGTGTGCTCGGCAAAATGTTTAATGATTACTTCCGTGCGGGCGTAATAAGCGATAAAATGATCGGCGATCCGGTGAGATTTGTCACTGGAAGAGGTACCGCACGGCTGAGATGAAAACGCAAAATCCTTGTGTATAAAAGAAGGAAAATTACCGCTAGATTAATTTTCCGTTTTCAGAAGGTAATATCCATGTAAAAAATTTACGTTAAAATTTATATATTATATATAGTCTGTTTATAAAAATCTTTAAAATATTTATCTGCTATTTATATTTTTCCTATACTTCTATGCTATTGGTCTTTCGAGGAACAATAATCTAGAATCTCAACATTCTCTTCAAAAATCTGCATTGCTCAAATCCGATATCCAGTTATCAATTATGGAAGGAGACATTATTTAGATTGAACGAATCAATCTCCGAAGAAGGAGCGTGTATCGTTTTATCGAGCATCTCCCATAGACCGCATCGATCATACCGGTTTCGATCCTGCCGCACGACTATCTCCTATATTTATCTCGGGATTATTCTAAATGTGTGCACGCTTACTTGGTCGCAGATGATGTCCCACTTCTTCTCGTTGTCGTACTGCTTCAAAAGTTTCGCTTTGTCCGGCGGCAGATCCATGGAGGCCTGCAACACAAAAAGCCATATGCCGCCTTATTTAATACTGGTATGTATCGGCGTATACGTGTGTGCGGATTCTGTTCCCTCAATTCTACGTACGCGGAGCGTAACGCAACGAGATACGCACGAGATAATTAACACTGAGCGCGATCCAAAGATTGGTACCGCGCAATCATAACGCTGTTAAAGCCGACAGATTGAATAACGACGCGCGAGATTTCCATGACGAAAGTAAAACGTAAATCGAACGAATGCAATCGTTCACTTATTCCACAGAATCATCCCACGTATACCACGGATAATTGCGAAATCACGTGCAAAACGAGTGCAGCCAGGATGAAAGCGTGATCCATCTATCACTCGTAAAGACAAACGAAATTTACTTGGCTTTCGCTTTACGCAAGAGTAACGGGACGTAACGTAATGCACGCTGCAATAACGCAGAAATTAAATTTCGTAATTGTCCGACGTCACTTCCGCCGTGACCCAGTAACATGTAGAGCACAACATCATTAGTTTTTCGTTAAAAGAATGATTGGGTCTCCTTTTCCGCAATGAACTGACAAATTTTTAATATATTGCTGTTTCAATTTCCAGCGTCATTAACGTGGCGAAAGTTATTTGCGAAGAAAACGCGTAGGTCGTCTACGGCGAGTACGGTAAACGAATAATTATCAATGAGCGGATGCGGAAGTCACGATTACGTGACATCGTCATACATACACACATACACAAACACACCATGCATACGAAAGTCTCGCTGGATATCCGAAGCCTACGACGATATGACGAGCACATTCTAGATATGAATCATGTTAACCGCCAATGGCACGGAATCAGTTTCGTAAAAAACGATCTTGTTAACGCGCCGCAATAAAACGCGTTATTATTGCGCGATGATTAAGCGAGCAGATGAGAGATAATCGCCGCATGCATATACATAGCGTATCAGATTAAAATCGTCTTGTTTTTATTTCCTTTTTAATTCTGCGCGCTTTCTTCGTACTTTATTTGCGTCGAAGATATCTTTTGCCTAATTGGTATCACGTTCTGATTTTATTTATTATATTTCGAAGTAATTGCAGGAAAAATATCGGTGTTCCTTTTGGTATCTAGTTTAATAGTGAGCCGATGGGACGATGAGTCCATGGTGCTGAGACAGAAGCGATTTCGTGCGTATGGGGGAATCGCGCACTATCCAGCTTTCCGCTCTATCGAATGAGAAACAGTATTGCAGAATCTTCGGATGCACAATGTCTTATCTCGCGGTTCTTATCACCTTGCTCGACGAACTGAGCCAACACCTTCTGCATGATCTCCTGCTCCCTGGAGAAAGCCAACACGCGCGTTCTCCTTCGGTGACCAGGATGGGTTACAATTTCCAAGCGGCGTAATGCGATTTCTGTTTCCGTTCCGCGGCAATTGCTACCGCCGGCTGCTGCAATTCTGCCGCATTAGCATAATATTTGTTCTCGAGTTATGGTTTCTACTCAACTGGAGCGAGTAATTCTCTTCATTTTTCGACCGTGTAACGGGAGCACGAGGAACGCGTTTCCCTCCGGAAAACCGGGCTACGAGTGAACAACGTGAGCAAACGAACAACCGTTAATTTTCACTGCTGCTGATTAAATGAAAGCTGCTCTTCGCGTTGCAGAGGCATCTTTCGAATTCCTAGGCACGATCAATTAAAGACTCGACACAAAAAAAGATCTAAATTCTTTATTAATAAATAGTTGCATGTTGTTGTCCATACAGAGCCCACCCCTCTCGTATTATTTAAATAATTTTGTAATACGTCTCTTGCGCTGGTCTCTTAATTTTTACTTTTTTTTTATTTATAAATCGTAGCTAGTAATTAATCTGTTTTTGTAAATTACTGTTAATAAAAATATAGTTATCATCGAGAATAAAACAGATTTTTATATCTTCAATGATGGAGGTTCACATAATGGTTTTCGTCACGGATTCGCGAGTAATTCTCTAGCGTGTCTGATGCTTCGGAACCTGGCTCTTTTACAGTCTCGAAAGCAAGGTGAAATGACAGTTGCTTCAAGTCTACCCTGAGTGCACTTAAGAGAGCAAATAAGAAGCGGAAGCAAGTCTCCTGAGGGGAATTACATAATCGATAACCCGGGATGACATGACGAAAAGTGCCCTTAATGGTCGTGTCATTGACATATTCACGGCACGTGAGACATAAAAAGGCAACGTACAAAGTCCAAATTATGTATGAAAGCGGATCTTCGTAGAACTTCTTCCTAACATTTCCTGACTTAATTTCCTCTCGGTCTCTAAGCTAAACTCGTGTTCTAGTATGCAATTTGATTGACAAATTAAGTGTGTCGAGGAGCCAGGTAATTAGGAGAAAGTGTTCGACTTCTACCACACTTCTCTATGGAGGCAATTGTTAAGGTCAAAATTCATTTCGAGCAGCAGAGAATGACACAACGAGGTGATCATTGGTCTCGCTTCGCTGCCATGCGCTTTCGCTTTTAGCGTGACACCGATATGGATCTCTAATCGTGCAAAATGCTGCTTAAAAAGTGTTCACCATGATGGATCAACCACGAGTCCAGGTCGAGCCTGAATATAGTTCGGGTAACGAGTGATCGACGAACGAGGGAATCTATTACGTCATCGGATTAGTAACATGGTAATGTAAAATTTAACAGAACACGAGAAAGCGGAGAATCATTCGACGAGACGGTTCTCTCTTCAATCGCTCTTGCTAGACGCCGATCCGCCTTCCAAAGAAATCGGTCGACGATAAATGCGTAGATGAGACCAGACTGAATTCCCAGTATTACACGCGACGTTGCGTCGGTATAATGAAACGAGTGTTTTCGGGTCAAGAGTCACCGGAAACGAGGCTGCTGCAGTAACGATTAGAATGAGTGTCGAACAGTAGCACGTGTACGCGTTCTCAACGAAACGATGGGAGACGAAATAACGCCGTCGATTAGCACCGATCAGCCGATAACGGGGTAATTTCGCGTACCTGCTCGAGTATCGTTGCATCTAATGTAGCAAAGGGTATGATTATGCGGTGCCCTGGTATTTTGACAAGTATCTTGCACACAGAACTGCCGGATATTAGACACGCCGTGTTGTTTCCTGTTTAAAAGCTAATCGACCGAATGTACTTATTAATTTTCTTCTTACCAAAAATATTCAGGAGAATTATATTACATTTGCTGAAATCCCACAAATTTCAACATTTAATATCCTTGTAATCGAAAGTAATTTTCCCTACTTCACATAGAATTTTCATCTACCCCATAAAAGCCGACTCCAAATTTTTCACGGGATTGGACACCATTCGTTTGACATGTGAGCGGATGCGACTTTGTGTTTAAGCTCATAATGGTACATCTAAGGGATGGACGAAGGAGAGTGGAAGGAAAGATTTCTGCCAGGATAATAAATCATCGAGAAGTCAGCGCAAAGGCGAGCGAACGTGGTCGATTGTTGTAGCGCGCGTGAAGCTGGACGGGATTTATAGTCAGGAAGTATCTCTTTCTCTCTTTCTCTTGACGGCTTTAAGAGGAAAACTCGTGTTTTATAGCATGTTCGTTGGTCATCAGGCGAATAAAATCCGATAAAAGCCACCATAGACGCGCTCTTGCGAGGAACAGTTAACGTATGCTGCATAATTGCACGTTTGCGATCTCTCGATGGATCCCGGTCGGCTCGTGCTTCATTGCGTGAGTCATCCGCGCGATCCTAGAATCGCGGGTGGTTATTGTATAATAATCCGTTGTCTTCGTGAATCCAACCGTGTATCGAAGGATAAATCCATCGTCTCTGTTCTCCATCAAATCTTTTTTTGCTGGAGAACTCTTCTGTCTTAAATCAAATCTATATAGATGAATTTCATCTTGTTTCAGCATTTCCAATCCTTTATTACGTAAACATGCATTTCAACATTAAATCAGTTGCAAAATATAATTTTTGCATTGAAATATGACGAATACCTAATGAGTCTCTCAAATTGTCGAGGACACGCCTCGGTCGGCGCGAAAAGAGAAAGAATGCTGACTAATCAATCGCGTGAATTCTTCCCTTGAAAGGGTTCGTATGGCTCGGTACTTCTCTGTTCATACGTTTTCCGGGCAACAATCGATGCCTAAGGGCGACGAGTATCTCTTTCTTCCCAATACACTCCATACGTGTGCATTCGCGCATGGTGCATACACCACGTATGTGTATTACTACATGCATGGTGCACGCCCAGACGAAGGCAAACTACCGTGAACACAATCCGGCACGGACAAATGGTTTCGAAGGACTCGCACCCCCATGGATTTGTAAGAATGGAGAAAGCTCCGAGGTACCGTTGGATTAATTAAAATTTCTTTCGATTAATTTATCGAGAGACTACTTGAAGTGAGAATTAAAATATTGATTCAAGATATATCAACATTTCTAGATTGCATTCTCAATTTTAATCTGTGCGACATATTTTAATTAAAATTGAAAAAAGTATACGACATCAATATTTGCAAATGGCTATTTAAATATTTAGAAATGAAGAAATTTAAAAGAAGAAGTCAATGGTAGCAAACGTAAAGATGGAAAATAGAAATGTAAAATATTACAATACGATTGTGTTAACGACCGAAATCTCGTGTCAATCGATTGAACTTGCACAAAGGAGACACGAGTTCCGCATTGCAAAATGCACACAGATAAATGCACTGTTTTGGCCGTGGATGAAAGCGAATCAACGGCCATTGAAAGTTAAGCTTTTTACATGCTAGTCGGGCGTCACCGGTTGCATCCCGGTCATTGTGGGAGCATGTATCCCATTAGCGGTAATCCGATATCCTAGGCAGAGCGCAATTGCGCGGATAAAAAGCAGGTTCAACAAACCTAATTGAATCGAGCGCGCGTAATATGGAAAAAGCGACGCACTCTTTCCACGTTCTACAAATAGTGCGCGTAGAAAAACGCGGATGCGGAAAGAAAAAGCAAGTTCCGCGTGCAAAACTAAGCGAGAAAAGTTTTCTCACTCCAATTGCACGCTTAAAATAGCTTCATAATCATGCATCGGTATACATTTTTATTTTTAAAATGTTTTACACGGAGCATTTAATTTAAATAATAAAGACCTTTGATATACATTCTTGTCACATATAATTATACATGTTGTGTATAAAATATTAGTGCATCTTCCAATAAATTGAGCTTGAAAAAGATTTACTGCAAGAAATGATCTTGCCATAATTTACAGAAATATAAATAAGAAAAATTGTTTTCGTTAATTATTGCTTCACATCGAGCTGTCTAAATCATGTAAATAAAAAGAACCGCCAAGAGTAATTTTCTGCTTAATCATTCTTGGAAGGTGCAAGATTGATGAAGAAAACGCTTCCGTGTATTCCGGATGTGTACGTTTCCAGGCAACGGTGGAAGACTTTTCTTTCTTTCATTTTCTTGGTTCCCTCTCGGTTGGTGGTCTCTCTCAGAAGTTGCGTTTTAAGCAGTAAGGAAACAACGCCAATTTTTCCCTTCATGACACACGCCACCGCGGCAAGAGAAGCGTAAAACTCGTTTCCGTTACGCGTCGGAAACCACCACGCGTTAAACGGAGCCGTTCTCCGCTTTAATCGCCGTGACGTTTCGGTTCTTTCAAGAGAGGCTCACCCTTTGTCGTAGTGATGAATATCGTTTAATCGAGTTTATCGAGTAATCGATAAATTGCCGAATAATTGTAGCACCAATGACTTCTTCATTATACTAGTATCACGTTTGTCAATGCGTGCAATACCTTCAAAACAACAAATTTCAGATATCCGTAGCCTTTATATAAAGTTCGATTAATCGATTAACTAAATTAATTGTATTGTCATGAACAGAACAAGAGAGTGATCTCAAGAGCATAAACTCAAGTTAGATAAATTTTTGGAGACTGGAGGATGATGAACTGGAGGGAAAATCAACCAGCCGGTTTACTTTAAGTCTATTTCAAGATTCACAAACGCCGTCTGTCTCTTCGTGTATCAAATTACCTCGAATCGAATACCGGAGTGACCATATCGGCAGCAATAAAATGACGTCTTAACGGCGTCAAGAACGAAACTAATCTTTATTGGTGAGTTCGTTGGGGTTACCAGCAGACTACCGCTCGTTACACGGACACTGACCTTCGAATGAGCCAACGAGAGAGAGAGAGAGAAAGAGAGCGCTTTCAACCCGGGATGTCCATCAACGTCCGCCCGGTGAAAGGGCAAAATTTTTGGCGAACTCGCGAGTCATCTCGTGATGCAATTTTTTGCATTTTACCACTTCCTCATCATATTCGTTCACTTCGCTTTCCGGCCCATAATATCGCACCATTCAAAACTGGTGGAATATTTATTCCATGCCGATTCGCGACTTTTTGTGCCACAATGCACCGTTCACGAATATTGAAGAACCCTTTCGGCACTGGCAGCGTAAATTCGAGCTATTGACAAATTGCTCCATGCCGCATCGGAACCCTTTAACTGCTTTCATGTGGAGCCAAGAGGCTTTAATCAAATCAATGGTTCTCTCACGTGAAACTATCGTGCGTTTTTGTATGATTAACGAACCGTAGGGTAGGGAGTAATTTCAGCTGAAAATGTTACGTGTATGTTTTATTTTGTACGGATGTGTACTTTTTTTTTATGTTACGCACACGCACGTAATATTTTAATCTTATAATTTTTATGATGACATGATCCTGCATGCGCGATAATTTTTCATAATATTTTCAATTTATTTTTGTTTTTACTCTCTACTTTGTAAACGACGTGTCCCGGAAAAATTGTATGAGGAGATTGCTAATAAAAGTTATTGCGTCAGTATAAAACAACTCAACGTTCGATTGCTTTTATGATTCACGCACAATTTTATAAATGCATCATTCCCACGAGGGGATGCAGTATATGCATTTTAACCTTCATCAACGAAATTTATGGTATGTATGCCTTGGCGTGAGGCCAGGCCAACCTCGCGTGAATAGACTGCACTTTACGTAGAGAAGGCGCTTTCGATGTGCCACGTGTCGTTTCAGGGAATTAATGGACGATTTAACGCATCGTGCATCCAATTGCCACAGCGGATTTCTATAAAATTATTTTGTTATATTAGGTTTCTCATTCACAGTTATACTTTAAATCGTAAGATTCGCACATTTGCACGAATCTAAACAAAAAAGAAAAAGATACACAAAATGCTCTTAAGCATAAAATAATACTTTTTTATACAATTTTATGGAACGGATCGTTACACGGGAGACAAATGAAACATTGCATCCGGGGCGGGTGAACGCGAGCGATTCCGCGCTCGAGATAAAACTCTCGTGACACGGAGAGATTGGAGAAAGCCGACTACGGGGATATTAAAGCCATAATAAATATTGGGATAAACGCGATCGCGGGCTCGGATCGGCGATGAAGAAAGCCGTAAACTTCACGTATAAACCTGTAGTAGCGTAATTAAGCAACTCCGAGTGCAACTCATTGTCAGAAAAAGAAGATAGCACCAAGAACAGCTCTTTACTACTATTTATTGGCAGACATTAAATTGACGATTCACTGACAGGTTTGAACAGTATATCGGGTGTCCAGCAGGATTGCTTTTGCAACGACAGCGAACGAACGAACTGCGAGTGTTCGCAGCTACTTGTCGCACCCTCGAGAGGAACATGGACATTGACAGCAACAGCAGCAGCAGGCCCGAGGAGGATCCACGTTCAAGAAACGTAAACACGTGACACAAGAAACGTCGTGAGTGCGCAAGTTAAATGTACTTATGCACACTTGATGGCCGGCGTGCCGAGCTCCTCTGAACACGAAAGAATCGCCGGTTGTCGAGCACTTAAGCTTCGGCGAATCGTCGCCGACTCGGACACATGTCGCGCTCAGAAGTCGTTAGGAGCCATCGCGAACGACGTGACACTCGACGCGTGCAGAGAGCGAGCACGACTCGCTGAATTGGAGATTATAATTCATCGAGATCTCAATGCGGCTCGAAGCGACCGCAAATGCGGCCATCATTCCGGGCCGCGAAGCGAGGAAAAATTTGTACTCGTTAACGACGATCGCCACCGAGTAACTGTGAAACGCATTATGGTGAGCCATACGTTCCCCTGTGGAACCTCGAGTGAATTTTAGTACAGTTATCGTGCAGCAGGACTGTCGCAGGCGCGTTACGCGTTTCACGCGATTCTTGAAAATATTGAATCTTTATGAATTTTTTGAGTAATTTTCGCGGATTTTTATCTCACTTGATTCGCGATTGCGAGATGACGGCACCTCGTAAACCTGAATGAGAGAGCGGCGGTCTAAAATTAAATGATAACGTCACGATGTGCAACTGGCCGCGGTGACATCATCTCACGAGCTCACGCACGCTGCGTGCGTGCGTGCGTGCATGCCCTCGGTTTCTCGTTTTTTTCTTTTTTTCTTTTACCACCATCTCTCGCTGTTAAGAGATCGTCACGAAAACGCGCGCGTGTAAAGCCTCTTTCGCTCGGTGTAAAGTTCACATAACGTGACTGGCGTAAAATTAGCGTAATATTTAATAATTGGTACTGTAACAGGGAAATAAACGCGCGGCTAAATAAGCAAGTGCCATCAGGACGTAATTCTTAATATCTCACTTGAAAAGATAAATTCAGCAAACGTAACCGTCGACATAATATTCAGATATTAGCATTTGTTAATGCACTCAAATGATTACTCGACGAACAAATCAATTCACACAAACGATTTCTTGAAACAAATTTACCTCTAAATTACACCTCTAAATTGCAAAGCTTGTATAAATATATCAAAGTAATTTATAAAAATAATTATATAATTTTTCATTATAAAATGCCTTCCGAGACTTTTACGAGCAACCATATACTACACGTTAAGGGGGATAATCTTAAAATATCGAGTGCAGTATAAGATCAACATTCCCACGTGCCTCTTCGATATAACAAGCATTCTCGAACGGGATTCCGCGAAGGTTTACGCGAGCGATTCTACCCGTGGTACCACCCGCAATGCGGAATGGCGAGCGGTGAATTATTTTACTGGCAAACAAACGTAATAAACGCGGCGCTGGCACGGATATGTATTTTTCAGCATTATGAGCAAATGACATGGGAGTGCCGCTAGTGGATGATCACGGCGAGATGATGTGTCGGGAAGTTCGTACTCGAGATCGCCAATCCTGGAGGAAGGATAGATTAGCTCGGGGGAGGAGATTACGGTATTCGCGAGGGTGGAAAAGCGAGGTCGCGCGCACACGACCGACCGGATGATGCAAGTTGGGGTGAAACCAAGCTGGAGAAAGGGTGCGACGGGCTAACAGACCGTGCGGAGCCACCATCTCGTTATCGGGGATGTTAACCCTTGCGCGATCAGCCGAGGACTTCTCTCTATCTCAGCTTTCATGAATAAAATAACGTCACCAGGTTCAATCGTTCAATAGACGTAACTTTTTAATACATCTTTCGCGTGCGAAAAGAGAATGTTAAAGCCTCGAAATGTTAACGAGCTGATATCCTCGAGGGAGGGAGTGGTTTTCCGTTGAACGCGCGCTTCGCAGCTTTTGTGCGATCACGCCACGCTGAAATTAAAACGATCCGTTGCGTAAAACAACGTGAAACGTTAATCCGATATCATTAGACGTAATTCGTATGATTTACAGGGAAGAAAGCAGCTTGTGGAACCTGCTGGTGGTAATTACAGGATGGATCCCGATGTGTATTTTCCACATTCCGCGCTGCAATTCAGCGATGGTTAAGGAAATTATCAGGAAACTATACAAGATTACCGGGAAAGTTTGATTGAGTCGTTACACAGATCATTCTAAAATTATCGTATCGATAATTTTAATCTCAGCCACACTTGGGCTTCCTGCCGAACATTTACCGCCGTTTACCAAATATTTTACGATTGCGTGGGTGACTGTCGCGCAGCTATCGATACTATTGAAACATCGTTAGCATCCCCGGCCGCAACATGTCGGTTAGCAACACATCCAGGATTCTCTGTTGTGGCAGTCGTCGTACTACCAGGCCGACACCCTCGTCCTCACCCACGTCACGCTTGAATAAACCCACGTATGCATGATGGGTGGGAAGGAGGGACAGACAGAGAGCGAGAAGGAAAGGGAAGGGAAGAGAGAAAAAGTGAGAGAGGGTAACGACCCGATAGAGAGGGACACACATTGGATTAATGGACGGAGAAGAGGGACGTTGGAGGGATAGGGAGCGAACGAAAAGGGCAGGCGCGACTATATACGGCACGTTTCGGTATATACGTGCGTGTACACGGGGGAAAATGGTGAAGGTTGGTTTTCGAGTGGGAGAGAACGGGGGAGAGAGATGAAAGAGTTTGTGCGTGAAAGGCGACAGAGGGGGAGAGAGAGAGAGAGAGAGAAAGCAAACCTGCGGAAAAAGAGAGAACAGCATCGAGAGGAACGATGAGGATCGAAAGGAGAGAACCGTGACGAGAGACGCGCCGATGACAAGTTGCGGCGTCGAGATCAAACGGGATGAGAAATTTCGATGGTTTATAGTGGTGCTCAGCAACAGAGAATGCGGAAGAATTAATTCCTTGCGGAAAATAGCGTTGCTTGCACGAGCGGCATGAATTTCGCGCGGATGCAAGGGAATTAATCCCTCATAGCTTTCGCAGAGAGAGAAAGAGGGAGAGAGAGAGAGAGAGAGCTTGGTCAAATAGTCTATCTATCGAATTGTTATCTAAATAAGATTTCTGACATATGCTTTCTATCTTATCGAAATTATTTCGCACATGTGCTTGGCCGCGATAAGGCAATTTCCAGAAAGAGAGAAATGGGGGAGAAGGAGAAAAAAAAAGAGAGGCACAATGCATTCGATTGTCCGCGACACGCCCTTCACGCAACCCTCGACGCGAGGAGGGAAAAGAGGAACTCGTCCCTCCTGCGTCTAGTTTCCATGACGGCCAATCTCATGGAAATGCAACTCCCCTCCGGATGATGACCCTTACCCGTTACCAAACATTTCGATTCAATTCCAGACGGCCGTCTCGCCCATTCGTGAATTTGTTATTCGAGCATGGCGTTGCGTCACCGCGATAAATGTCACTTGCAAATGCCCGGGATGGAATTTCATTTTGCGTTTCTCTCGGATAACGTTGCGCGCTTTTCCGGATAACTCTGCAGTAAGTCCGCAGTGAGATAAGGAATTTCCGGATCGTGAAAATTCCAGATATATAACGTAGAATGACCTAACCCGAATAATGAAAAAGGATTCATCTAAAATTCTTAGCAAAATTATTATACAACGACAATTTCGAAACATCCGTTTCACTAGTAACGGACTTTTGTTTGCGATAAATTAATAATTCAGATATTTAATTCACGAAAGACTCATTTCATTCCTTTTCATTTGAATGATGTCACTATCTCCTTCGCCTGATTTCTTCACCAAATTATCCGGCCGACAAATGGTATCACGTTTGTGGCTGATGATTCATAGGATTTTTAGTGGTAAAACAATTGCATGCACGAGACGTGAAGAGGTCAATTGCGATGGCAGTTCTCAATTTCCATTTTATATGTAGACCGTAGATCTCGCTGCGAGAATGGAGTTCATTTGTAATTCAAAGACTATTCCGTGGATAATATAATTTAAAACAATATACTTTTTTTTCTATGTTGTAAGTCTTATTTTATTTTTTTGTTGCATTGTGCGGTTCTCATATCAATATTTCACATTTCCAAAATAACGCAAAATTTTGTTCTAGGAAATTCTAGATATAATTTAATATTTTACCTCACTACGTTTACACTTTTGAGATTTTATGCAAGTTTTACCAAACAATCTACATACATGTAACAAGGAAACTAGAAAGCCTGGAAGTTACGCTCTGTTATCCATAAATTTCAGCGTTGCGATATTACTATTCTCTACGCGCCATTACTTTTATTACTTAACTGCTTGATAATATGCAGCTATAAAATTCACGCAAATTCCATCACACTTTATATGTGTGTATATCCCGTTATAAACAAAAACAGTAAATATAGACCACACTGAAATTTATTGTCGCACTAAATCAAAAACATCTTTCAAATTCAAACGTCTTGTATTAAAATAAATACTTGACAGCAAAAACAAATTTAGCGCAATATACGTTTCGGAAACAAAGTCATCATAATTTGATATCGACTTTAAGCAATGACTCGCTTTTATAATCTCGACAACAATAGGCTCCAAAAGAAAGTCTCGTCTATTGTCACGCAGACCGGAAGGATTCTGACGTTTGCAGATACGAAATAAGAAGCAAACGTGCAATTTGAGAACAGAACACATTTAGCACGTGCACGCGTGCGGTAACGTGTCGAAAGAAAAGTAAGAGAGGCAAAGAGCAACACCTACGCGTGCGAAGTTCAAAGAGCAATTGTTCTTAGCTCGCGATTGCGAATACACGCGCGACCGAGGTTCAACTCAACACAACGGCCGTCTTCCTGCGATTACCACGCACATCTGCGGTCCCGCTGGGTTCTTTATGACAGCTCCGGCATGCAGACGTAGACCTAGCGTGTGCAAGTGGCTACATCGGCGAGTCTGTCCGCGCGAATCCGCTCCGACATTCGGCGCGAATATCGTTCGCGGTTTCGTGCGCGAGCTCGGTACAATTCCGACGAAATAATTGTCGATTCTCTTTTTTTATCTGCACTTGGAAACTTGCTCCACTATTGTTAGCATACAATGTCGTGGATTATCGATCCAAGCCGCTCGCGACTTAAGTGTGTCAGCGCTGGAAACGCGTGATCGATCATGCGACGCTTTCTTCTTGCTGCACTGGAAGAATCGCGAGGGAAGCAATTATAAGGGGATCATAGAAGAGGATTAGCGATTTCTCGTTCCGCGCCTACTCGACGTGACCGAAGTGGCTCATGACTCACGATGATCTCGAGGATATAAGCATCTAATTAGCATAGCTGCAGCTGACCTATGCTGACCCGCGCTGGACGACGCAGTTATATCGATCACGGAAACGTAACGGTTTACCCCGGCGATCGACGTCGGCAGGCGTAAAAAATGCAAACGATGCAAGTTCTGATGCAAGTTCCCGGCGCGTGGAAGGCAGACCGCTCCGTTACACGGACGTGATTTCATCTGCGTGATGAAACATCGAAAGCGAGACGAAAATTCTCGTCCGACTAGGCTCCGACGAAGACGCGAAAGGCAATGTTCCGAAAGAAAACGTCTCGGATTATCTAGGAATTTTCATGGTCAAGCGACAGCGTTTAGGCGCCACCGGCGAACTTGCTGTGTCTCTCGCGTTGGCCGGGGCCTTTTATTCACTGTCCAGAAATAGCTCTATTCGCACGTGCAGGCCATTTGGCCACGGGCCATTTCGCGCGCGTACTCGCTCCCTGCAAGTTTCCTTTGTCCCCCTGCGCGAAGGAGGAAGTACTGACCGGTTGGCGTTAACGGTGCCGGTTTTACCTGAGATCCATCCCAACGTGGGCGCACGTGACCGCGATACGTGCACGTGACTCCGCGGACACCGGCAGGCTACCAAAATCACGGAACTCGATCAAGAGACATTCACCGCGCGAGTGGGCAGGGATACAAATTTTTTTCTTACGAAACGAGACAGGAGAAATACGGACGGACTGTTAAAGATCTCGCTCCTCGGGAACTCCTTACGATCTAGCACATACATTTTTTTCTAGAAGCTTATTATGTGGAGGAATGTAAATTATTCCTTGAAGCGAGAGAACGGTCGATTGTAATGGTCGATTGCCGAGAGTTCCGTACTTCGAATCTACTTTACACGGGAGTTATCCGCGTTTGTGATATACGCGCGATGTGTATCGTTAATTTCACGCGTGTGTATACGGGGTTTCGGAAATCTCTCATGGGAAAGTACGCGTATTCGCGGCCAGCAGAGTAGATTGTCATTGAATGTGCCACTTTGCGCGGCTCCAAGGAGTGCACAGAGTTCGTGGCGCAAAGAAACGCGAGGATTTGTTCGAATTATAACCGTGGCGGTATATCTCCGCTGAGAACTTCCTCGCCTGGGAATGCAACGTCGAAACAAGAAAAAGAGAAAGATAAAGAGACAAAATCCTCGTCGAATCGCTCGCTAGAAAGTGGATGCAGCGAGTGCTCTTTTCACTGATAGACGCGCGCGCCGGTCTTTTTGGTGGAAAATAGAATCCCACGGTAATAAACATTATCTCCATTCCCGCGTAATTATCCGATAAAACTTAGTAACCCGGTCAAACGAGTTCCGCCTGCATTCGATAACACACCGATATTCCTCACGGCGGGCAATGATGCCTCATGTGAATGGGAGGCGTAGAGCAACCGCGTTGGATTTCTTTCCAGGTCGAAAGTTCTTTGGGAATAGTTCAGCAACGATTTTTCCTCCACCGTAGAATGGAGTGAGCGCGTACTTCTGAAACCGTGAGGGAAAGATTTATCCCGCGCTAAAACGTGCATGCGTGCAAATACGAGGATCGATTGATAAATCCTTAAAAAATATATACGATGGTGGTATTAATATCAAACTGGCGTAATATTTGACGCATATATTTTCTAAAGGATTTATTAAAGCAGCTGCTCGCGAGCAGCGATAATTATAAATATGTCCAACATGCAGAACGTGCGTTTATGGACGATCGAAATTGACGATCGAAAGTGAAACGACGATTCCACACACGCGATTTCAATATCGTGTCGCGAAAGTCCGGCGGAATCGCCGTCGCTTGCGCGGATTGCGTAACGCAGATTTTCCGTGCCGCTTCCACGGCGCATTCCCACGAGCGCGAGCGAAATTGCAAGAAATTGCAGCGTGCGCCGTGGGTGTCATTTGGATATCCTGTTTACGCAGTCGGAGGCACGATCGGAAGGACATGGTCGCGCCGCAATGCGAGACCAGCTATCGTCTCGCCGAGAAACGCCACGCACGCTCGGACACGTGGATCGTCGTCGTCGTATCGCGCACGCGAGCGAGACCATTTAATCCTTTGACATCGCGTAAAAAAAGTCGTTTTCTTCCCACGCAGCGATTATGCACGAGATATTGTCCTATAAAGATCCCATGGCCATTTTTATTTCCAGTCTAGGACAGCGGTTATCTCACTCTCCGACTGCTAACTCCCACTCGACCGTTGGGAACCTTAAACCTTCATCAAAAGGAGACTTTAGACAATCTGAGAGTTCTACTAAAATATGTAATAATTAATATTTTCGTATGCATCAGTTAATAAATACATGATGCCAAAATTGGATGCCACTTGGATGCAATGCTTTTTTTCGACTGCTGGATCGGCGAGGTCGAGTTTAGCCGAAAGCATGGAAAATCACGTTCCACGGGATAATTAGCCGCGTTGGACGTATTGGCGAAGAACGATGCTGAACGGCGCGTTACAGGCTGAAGAAAAAGTTGCAACACGAGAAAGATCGGCGATCTCCAATTACGGAAATTTCTGCGCATTCCCGGCGCGGTGTTTTTGCGCCGCGATACGCTTATGTAAACGAGCGCTGGATATTACCTCATTGATTCCATCAGCGTCGCCACTTCGTTCCATTTCACGCTAGACACGAAGGGAATCTGTCTCTCTCTTTCTCGCACGCGTGCGAACACGTGCCCACGTGTGATAAAATGATATGATAAATGAGTCTGCGTGAGGAGAGGAGAATCCAAAGCCTGAAGAATATATAATTCATAACGCCGCTTTCACTCGCATGAATAATTCAACGAAGTAAGGGAAACCGCGTAACCGTGATGCATTTATCAAGTACTGATTTCTCGCTCCGACTGATTTTTTTTAACGGTCCCGCGATAATCGTTCAAGCGAACACCGAAGTTGTCGTGCAGCTATCGTCAAAAGCAGCTTCCGTCTCGTCATTTGTTATCAAGACTTTTTCCGAATGCTGAGAGGTGGATTAATCGCGATTAGATAATTCCTTTATCAATTTCCCTGCGAGTGATTCCGGAAGAATATCCTATCGGGAAATCGATTTCCCGGAATTATCTCGTTTATATTTTTTCCATAAATTTATGGCCACTTCACCAAGAATATCTGATAATTGAAGCTCGTCCGAGCGTTACTTGCTCGAGTCTATTACTGCAAATGAGTCACGATTAGACTATGAAAAATTTGCAATTGAAATGCCTTGAAAATTTTCTCAATAATCTTATTAATTATTTTTAACGTATTAATTGCACAAGTCGCACACGCTGTTTTCTAATTTATCAATTCTCGACATGAGAGGCACTGGCTGAAGTCATTCTGTATATAGAACACGCCGGTTTTATCTTTTCCTGTGGATATTTTCAGGTCGGCGGTAGCCCTTGGACGTTCATTGTTCAACTTAACACAAGACTCTCTCGACTGTATCGATGCACTTTCTTTTTTTTTCGTTTCTCTTTTTGATAGCGAAATATCCGCCTCTCGTTTTACGGAACATGCCTCCACATTCCTTAATTTCTCGAATTCCTTCTTTATATTTTGATCTTTTATCGCTTTATCAATTAGATAAAATTCCATATATCTTAGTTTTCAACGAGGGGTTGGTCACTGAGGTAATCTTTGTACAAGGGCTAGGTAATTCTTAGGGTAGTCTCAGATAATCTGAGGTAATCTAAGGTAATCGTGATACCATGCGCGATATATATTCAGTATATCTAACCGCCGAGAGACAACCAAATATCGGAAACGCAACCTTTCATATGTTTTCGGGTCTATATGTCCGCCGAGCTGCCTGCTCTGTGCTTGATTCTTTTGCTCTGTGCTAGTTTATTATTTTTTTCTGGTTTTATTATCGAAATCGATCAAAATGGAAAATTCTGAACAATCATCGAGGGAACTACCGACTGAAATCAATACGGAAAATACGGCATTGATGAATTTTGACAGTAAATTGAAACTTTTGCCAAGTTATGTGATCGAACTGTTGTAGTATTAGGTAATCTTAAGGAATCTGAGGTAATTTAAAGGTAATCCGTATCAAGGGTAATTTTTGTACACTATAACCGCTAGTGATCAACCCCTCGGTTTTCAATTTCTAAATTTAAGTTCCGATATGGTTTATAATCCCACGTTAATAATGTATTTACTCTTGTGTATTTTATACAATACACCATGAAAATATGACATATCGTTTTTTATTATATAAAAATTATATATTATATATAATTAAATATTTAATAAAAGTTATTTATATTTTCGTGTTCACGAAACGAGATGTGCGAGCCATTGGAATTAATTTGGCATCTGGGACCTTAATGTTTACGATGTTTACATTGCGAAAGTTCCGTTGTACGATCATCGATTCTCTGCAGGAATCCCGCAAAAGCGATCAAGCAAGTGACGGTTTATTGGTTGAATGACGGAAGATTTATCGGTCATTCGCTATCGTCGGAGATGGCCGCGTTTCGACTGAAATCTCTTGTAAATGTCCAACGATTCTCGTTGTACCTTGATAAATCACTTAATCGGAAATGCATCGCGACACCCGCGGCAGCGGTGCTCAAACAACGGCATCGCAGCTCGCGGTACCGATTTAATTTTAGATTGCATTTCTCGCTACGTCTTCATTTCTACAAGAGAGAAAGAGAGAGGAGGGAGCGAGTTTCCGTTTTGTTCCTGTTGACGACGGATATAAGTTCCGGTTACCCGAGCATTGACGTCAGTTTAACCGTATTTACACCTTGTACGCCTATTATAAATTCATGTACACTTAAAATTACACTTTTATATTTTAATAACTGCGTTAATAGCTGTTACATATGCAATATGTATTTATGATGCGTGTCAGAGCAGCGCTGTTCGAATAAACGCGACATTTTGATATCCTACGACGAAAAAGAAAGTATCTTAATAATCGTTTTTTAATTTTTGTATCATAATTGCTCGATATTATCTACATGAATATTATCTACATTTTAATGATTTTACAGTGCTTATTAATTTGTCTTTCCAAAACATGTTGATTATCTCTAATTTACATGTAATATAATTACCTACGTATGTAATTATCTGCATAATAAGTTTGAGGAAAACGCTTTGCTGCGATCTACAGACCTGAGTAACTATACATATAATATTAATGGATATACAAATTTAAAAGATCTTTTATTCGCGACGAACAAACAATGACAACTAAGAAAAAATATTTAAATGAGAGAAAATTTGTTCAACACAAGCAATGGTCGATAAGTTACAATAAAATAAAATTACTTTGCATACATATATAAATTATACATGTGCACGTTAGATTTCTCTGGTGTTCAGTACTCTTTTCCCCGCTAGTTACCCTCATCACCCATGCACAAGGAAAAAAAATTGTCCTCCGGCCGGTTCCGCCGGGAGCGTAAGATATTTCGGTCCCACGAGCAAAGATAAAACAAAAACGCAACGAACGTGATTGGATGCAGAAGCGGATATACCAGACCTCAAAGTCTCTTCTCTACCGAATACTCGTTTCCGTTTTTTGCCGAAACCTCGAATCTTCTGCCTCCGCGATAAAACGTCGAGTAATTAATCAAACGATTAATGCAGAAATGCATCGCGAATGCTTTACTTTCGTAATAGATGAAAGACTGCTTCGATCAGATGGCGTATTTTATTTGTAAACCGCTTATACGTGGTCGACACTAACATATTCCTCAGCAGTAGGCGATAATTTATTACTTGCTACTAGCAATCGTCTCAAAGGTGCCGTTCGCCATCGCTATTCCGGCGATGCAACGTGCAAATAGCAACTTTATTAAAGGCACATCAATAATGCAAAACGGTGTTCCCCGAGTCGCAGCGGAGGCTCGAGAGTCTTGGCGCCACGATGGAGGAGCGTGGAGAATAAACGTTCAGCGAGAATGACCTTTGGCGTGTTAAGACGCTTTCCCACACTAACCAGGAAAGCGGCTATCAAAGAAAAAAAGCCTCAAAAAACGAGTTTTCTTTCGCAACACGAAGAATTCTGAAATTAGAACGCGTACTTTTCTCGCGACGAACATGATCAAGCTGTCAATGTTAAGTAACACCATTAAACTGATCCCATAAAAATCATTTCTAGAATCAACCGAAATTGAATCAATCCTTTGCATCTAATCCTGTTTAAAAAGAGACAGAGTTTCAATTGTATATGTACCTCAACCATTTAATCAATACTTATGCAACTGATTTTGTGGGGAGCAAGATATCTTCATTATCATTACTGTAGTCACTGTTATTAAAGTGTCGTAACGTAACAATCCAATCCTATCATAGCCTCACTGTTCTAGAGAGAAGGATTGAGCCTAAGGAATCCTGCTTCGGACAGTTGGCCATTCCAGTTGGCATAGCTCCAGGACCCATTGTCACGGTCCACAAGAGGAGTGGGCGTCATCGGTCAGAGAGCCAAGAGGCCCCCAGGAAGAGAGACAGAGGGACGAGGGAAGAAAGAGAGAAAGAACATGCGCGATCCTCGTGTAAGGTGGCCTCCGTGGAGAAGATCGTCTGCCTCTACTGCCATCGAACCGGCAGGTACACGTATCTCTTCTATAAACCGGTAAGCCTATGCTCGGGCCCGCAGGCTTTCCTTAAGAATGCGACGGGATTGGGCGCAGGTTTCGAGATGGCACAATGACTTTACGCCAGAATCCAGGCAGTGCCATTCGAACGCAGGCAGGTTCACCACCGAATCCTCAATGAGACGAAATCGCGGACGGGATAACGGACCTGTCACAGAGCTGTCAGTGAACGTTTCACAATAGCGCTCGTATGAAACTTATTTGCATCCGAATTCGTGTAAGCGAATTGTGCTTTCTTCGGGATATTTCTCGAGATACTTTTTACGTTTACTGCAACCGATTTATTTTGTCAGATACGTGTTAATTATATCTGACAGATATGTATTGATAGATATGTATATCCGTGGTAATGATTTATGCAGTGTTTGCAAGTTGAAAAGGATAATTTACTTCATGAACGAAGAAGTTTTGACTAACTAGAATTACGTAGAGAATATTAATTTCTCTCGAAATTTATCAAATAATACCACGACGATATCAGAAGAGTATCGTTCTTCATTTAAGCAATAAATTTTCTTTAGTATCTATGTATACCCAGATTATTACAAATGTGAGTAACAACCCAAGATATAGGTCGTAATTTGCATTTTAAGTCGCTAACGATGGAACATTTATGATCTGTCGTATGCGTAATTAGCTGATAACAATAGATAATTACCTGAATAACCGGGGTAACGAGGCGACGACAATCGGTAATCATTAATAATCACTAACTCAACGACCCATGTGAGCGTCGCGTGCATAAACGCCAAACAAAGGCGTGTAATAAATTGTGTAACAGCAACCCATGTATATCGTATATGTTTAATAATCAGTGACGCGCAGCCGGAAGGACTTTAATATTAAACTCTTTATATCATTAACTCTTAATTATCATTTTCTTAAAAGAGTAATTATGATGCAGATTGCAAGTGCTTTAGAAATCATTTAAATCGAACAGCAGATTTGGAAATAACATAAACTTTATCGTACAAGATAACATTAATGATTTTCCTGGTATACTAATTATTAAAAGCACCGTGGACAGCGTGGAATTATCGTAACTCGCGTTATTGTTCGCCGACACGTGCGATATCGGAAATGCGAGCCGCCTCGATTTCATCGATCGCGACAAGGATACATTGGTTATGTTGCAATCGAGGGGACCAAGGTACAATAAGGTAGAGAATGAGATAAGAAACGTAATAAACGTAAGGAGCCATGATAAATGGTCTCTATCAACACACAATGTGAATATTAGGAACTACTTTTTCGATAAAAGAAATGAAATACACGAGGAGAATGAAAAAATGTTCTCTATGTAATCGCAACAATTATCGGACAAGAGCTAATAAACCTGGAAAGCATTACAGCATTAATAGTTGAATATATCTATTGTTGATTTTCCGTTACTGATAAAAAATATCATGACATTAATGTCCAAAGCAATGCTGCATTTCTGCGATTTATTTCCATCGAGCACAAAGTTAGAAACATCGATTTTTGCCTCCTGTGGCGCCATGAACCGGTGATGAAAAAATGACAGTAGAAATGGCCGTAGCGAGATTTGTATGTTGCGATACTTAATTTTCCTTTCACTTTACCGACTCTCTCGATGCCGGTCGAGCGAGATAAATTCGTATTGCCAAAACGACTTCGCCCGCGGCTCGTAATAACGCGTTTTCTCATAACAATAATGTCGTACTTTTACAGCCAATAAAAATACATCAAGAGGAAAAAGTGTATTCGAAATGATTGAAACTTTAAATTATTGAAGCGTAAAAATTACAGCCTAATGTATAATGAATAAATCGATAAAATTAATAGGTTGATTCTTAAAAAGTTATAGATTTTCGTTTCGATTTTAATAAAATACAATACAAACTATTAATGTCGTATCAATATGCATTGAAAGAAGTACGTTCTCTTTACACGCAGGACATAATAATATTGCAAAGTACCCTACATAAACTTCCATTTAAATAGCAGTCCGTGAAGTCGCCATAAATCTTATTTTACTTCCGAATATTTGCATCCTGAGGAAGTCTCGTCTCGGACAAGCTACGTACTTACGCTTTATAGATTTCGATTTCGCTCGCGATCGTATCGGATTTATTATCCGCGGCTCGGCCTTGTGCAGCTCGGGATATTTACGACCTGAGGAAAATAATATGGCCCATTTGGACACGTACCTCGAATCGTAAATTTATTTACGAGCCGCTCGCGATCGGTCCCCGATCGGTATCGCGATTATTTCGCACGCCGGCGTCGCAAAAATACACGTACTGATGCAGAACGCAAACGCAATGCAGTCGGCGACCGTAAAGTAATTTACGAGACTGCGTCTGTCGTGTCAAGGTGCGCGATTCCGCGCGAGGCCTCATCGTGAGTCATCGTGAGTCTGCTCGAAACGAGAGCAGGAAGGCGGCAAATAGATTGGCTAAACTAGAAAAAATTTAACTTTGGCAGCACACAAATTTGTTAATATAATACATTATGATATTAATATTTCACACACATTATTTTATATTATAATATAAATATTTTACATTAATATATTAGAAATTAATTTTTCTAATTTAGTCTATCTATCTGCTGTCCGTTTATTCCGTGTAGCGGCGGTTTTTTGTCGCATTTTAAGGAATGGAAAATACGAAGCAATTATTTCGGCCATGTCCTTATTAGAGACCCTCATTGACGATCTCGCTCAATCAACTGTGGCGATTGACTGTCGATGTATTTTTGAAACCACGATGGAACTGGATATATCTCATCTCCTCCTGGCCCATCTCATTAAAGGCAACGCGCTGTTGAAAGATAATATCGACCTCTTATCTACGCTATTATGACCGCGCGGGCTTCGGCTCTCTCTGTGTTCTCATGAAATAAACTGTGGATGGAACGATGGATCCGTTTTTGCGGCCGGCGATCGTTGATACCGTTGGACCCTTCTGATAATCTCTGGCCGCTCGAGATGATGTGCACTTGATATCATAGATGGAATATCAAATCTCTGCTAATGAAATCTTTTATTCGTGTATTCATGTTTTCGGTTGCAAGAATAAAGTGAGTTTATTTTGAGAAATTACTCTGCACGTGTTTGAGGATCGATAAGAATGACTTCTGCAGCATCCAGTTGCATAATCCAAATTTTACGGTATTTCTTACGGCGCTTCTGGTTGTGAAACTACGAAACTACCGTGTTATAAAGTCCTGGCAGAGTGGCAGGCGTGCTTCTCTTTGCTGCCTGGGAATTGGCGTATTGAGGTAACTGTTTGTTGCGGATAATGCGTTTCCTGCACTTGTGGTTGGCCATCTCGGATATGAGCTGACCGGTTGTTGCTCTCATCTCAATCATTTTTCATTTACTTCACGCGTTCACCGGAAAAAGGACATGACGTAATAATCACGCGCGGTTTTGGTAACAACGAAAAATGAAGAATTTTGTCATGTTATCCATACTTTTATAAATATTTTTATCGTTTCTGTCATATTCCATTATAGATTATGATTTCTATTTAATTAATATCGATTTTCTTGTTATCATCTCCACAATAGTGCTAATGAGTTCGTCTCAAGACAGATCCAGAACTTCTGGATTTATTAAACAACTTATCATTGACGTCAAGTTTATCAGAATTAACGAAACCGCGCATAAATATAGATAAAATCGTGCGTCAAGACCCGTCGACCGCTCCAGATCGCGTATGCCCGCGATCTTCCACTCGCTCTAATCGCGCAAGTAACCGGGGAGCGGATCGTGATCTCTCGAGGGCTTTATTAGGTTTCCGCCCGCGGCGGAACGAGGCGACGCGACGAGGGGACGAGGACGACGCACATGTCGAGGCCGGGAAAAACTTTCGCGTACGGCCCTGGAGCCAAGAGCCTCATGATTCAAGCAGGGCGATGTATGTATGTTTCTATGCACGACTAACCGGCGGCGGGCTGACTCATCGACGAGCATCTATAATGAAACGAAATCCCACGATAATTTTCAGTCGCCGAGACGACGACGACGACGACGACGAGAACGAGGATGCCGGCGATGCCCACGATCTCTCGGCGCGTGTCGGATCGCCTCTAATGCTCGCACGCCTCCGACAATTCCTTTAATGATCCTTTGAACTTTCGCCACGCGAAGCCACGTGCACTCGCGCCGACGAGGATGACGAGGACGATGACGATGCTCTCGCGCGCGCATTTCTCTCTGCTCAGACTCGCGCGGCGGACTCGGAGCGACCACACCGCCGGCTCGTTTTGTCGTTATCGGCGACCCGGCAATTGTAAATATAACTCGCGATAGTTTGCAACTGACACGTTAGCGTACACGCTTGCTCCGGTGCTTGGGTACAGCGGCACGCTTTGTTAGTGCAGCGCTTCTCAACTGCGCGATTTATCGAAAGGAGCGTCGAAGAGAGAAGAGACGCAGAGACGGAGACGCGATGCGATCGCGATTCTATATTTAGAACGATTACTGTAAAACCACTCGAGAGATATCGCTCTTGCGCCTTACAACGTAATCAATTCCGTGCTAATGATGTATCGACCAACGTCAGATACGTCTCCCCTACATTTCGTCTCGGAGACTCCCTTAACCCGATTCTGCAAATAATACTCGTCATTAATTGTGAATGACCGTCAACGGCGATAACATTCAGTCGCTGCGTTATCAGTATATGCGTTGGAGTGAGTAATCGATTTTTCTCAATGACAGGCCACGTAAACCGTGTCCTATCAACAGCGGCATTCTATCGAGCTAGGCTCCTTCAATTGCGGTCGTGATGGTCGTACATCGTGTGTGAAGATCAAATATCAAGGCGCCTCTTGCGCAATGAATGCACTTCTTTTGCTAATATCAAAGCTTTCACAAACGTTATAATTTCAGGCAAAAAACATGGTACAGAATAACGTTCAACAGTTTGAACAAGTGCGTCTTGTCGAGATGCACAGAATTTTGCAAAAGGTGCTCCACTTTGAAGCTATTCGTAAAGAAGCGCATCAGTTACACATTTTTTACGGAAGTTCAGCGCTTATCAAGTGAAATGTACGATTCGCAATGACGAAAATGAGTTAGCCGATGAAAACTGCGTCGCGAAACCAACTAGACCGGTAGAACACTTTTAACCACGCTAAGAGCGTTAACGACCGATGGACATGCGATAAAATCGCTTTGCGACGCTTGAAGAAGGCAGGCAGGAAGAGAGATCTTGAGCGATCCTGGCCGCGTGGCGCAAGGAATGCTTAACGATAATTAGCATCCTTAATGCCACTCGTCGTCACGTTTCCCACTGCGGTCGACAGCGTTTTTCCAGCTGGTTAAGCCGGCCAGGCGAAATCATCAGCAATGATCGCGTGCCGGTAGTTCCTCAATACGGGTATCATTTTGATCTACGGTGATATAGATCGGTCCACTTAACGACTCCGGTGATCCTCCATTATTACGTGATTCGTGAGAATTCAGATTTAAAGTTTTGTTGGTTTTAGATCAACTTTGTTGATCGTTGCGAGTGTTATTTATTAAATTGACTAATTCTGGATCGTAGAGCAACGTAAATTGATACCTTGACGTCTGTTTAAAATGATTCCGAGAGAAATTCGAGAGTGAGACAGACAGAGAGAGAGAGAGAGATTGAAATGAACTAAATATTCTTGTAAAATAATCTCGCTGTTTGCTATTATTTTAATATAAGACTTTATAAGCGAAATCGTATTTCAGATAACGTCATTGTATAATAGATACCTAATTAGATTTCGAGGGAGAACGTGTGCTTTTGAGGATCTCAAATAATGCATCGTAATCCGAATACGTGATGTAACACTGATATGTAAGAAATTGTGTATACGCGGTGACTATTCGCATTATCCTATAATGCTGCGTCACAGTTTCGCTATCGAGTGGCTTATTTGTGGAATTGTGTCCGACTGTGTGTGACTAATGACGTGTTCGCTGCAAATGAGTCGCCTGTACGTGCTGCTTGCATCACGTCTTACATGTAACAACTTGAAAGTGTCAGGTGCGAGGTTCTTTTGTACGTTGACAGGTAAATACATGGAAAATCTATTATCGACAGCAGTGCAATTTGAAAGAAGCATCAGCACGTTAATATTTTAACGTTTTGACGTTAATGCAGTGTGTACTTTGATTTATTATCAAATCATTACAATATAGATAATATGTACCGATATTTATCTTTATTTTAATATTTCTATTTCTGATAATCTTTAATATTCTTCTCCTTGATTATTTCTTCCGTGTCTTTTCTTTTTGCAATTTTTCATTCATGTTTCTTTAATGTCCGTCATGAATTTCTGTAACTAATATATTACACCTATATTGCGTCGTTTCGTCAGGATATTAGTTCCAAACTTGGCAGATATTTGGCCACACAAAGGACTACATTGACCGCATAAAAATACCAGGAAATATCGGCGGTTACAAAGACGAAGATAGATCGAGATGACCAGGCGGGAGGGACGGCGAGACAAAAGAGGCGGAGGAAATCAAATGAATGTGAGTTAATGCTAACTGAAAGAGGGCTTCGTTATTTACGACAACGTTAACTGTGTTGCCACGATGTTGACCATACGA
The DNA here is from genome assembly GCF_003672135.1 of Ooceraea biroi. NCBI lineage: Eukaryota > Metazoa > Arthropoda > Insecta > Hymenoptera > Formicidae > Ooceraea > Ooceraea biroi. The sequence continues at coordinate 3,654,499 of NC_039515.1, forward strand.
TGCACAATCGAATCTTATTTGGTGAGAGCCGCTGCTTGTAGGCGTGCCGCGTCTTCCTCCACCTCGTCGTTCATCTCTTTCTTCGTCCCTTTCTCTCGATCTTTTCCTCAGCACACGGATTCTCGCTTTCGACCTCTCGACATTTCATCTCACGAGACGAAAGAATCAAGAGTGAGAGAGAGAGAGAGAGAGAGGGAAGGAGAGTAATAATTTATTAATAACTCGACATCATTATTCAATTTGCTGCAGCAAACAGAGATGATTAATTATTATGGGCTATCAAATTAATTACGCTACATTTTATATGATCTAACATGCGTATTATGTACTATCATTGTGTCAACATCATCACAGAAAATAAAGACTCCTTGCTATTGTTAATATAACGATCACGTTTCTGACGTTTGATACCGTAAGTGCTCACGTATCCTATGCATATTTAAGTGAAGCGGAGAGGCTCACCATAATTTCTCCTCTCTATGATCGCTGCGATACAAAGCCATCTCTCGACACTTTCGTCGAGATAATATTAATTTAGATTTCTGAACGGAATATCAGGATGCTTCCATTATCGGGTACTTCGTATAAGTAATAAGAATGTAAAGGGTAAAAGTGCAAGTCGCGAGAGCGACCGTGCATCTAGCACTGTGCAGAATGTTGATTTTAAATCACGATAAGGAGAGCAAGAGAGAGAGAGAGAGAGAGAGAGAGAAGCGACTCAAGATATCGACAAATCGCTCAAGGCGTGTCGAGTGAGCGTCTGTCCCCCTCACCGCTATCGCTCGATCTTGGATATTATCGTCGAATAATTTAACGCGTTTAATGATTGCCGGGACTATCGCGAGCCGTTCAACCACGATGAAGCGATGAATGACGCACGACGTGTAGAACCACGTCGTCATAATAGTCCATACGTGTCTCGACTACAAAACCTATTATCTACGACCAGCCCGTACGAAACGCTAGAACCAATCAAGCACCGTGAGGTGCGATTATAAAACTGATAGAACGATAATTAGTTCCTGCATTGTGATTACGGGTGGATCCAGAAAATTTCCATAAAAACCTCGATCATCAAACTTGAGAAGTAAGTCTCCGAATGAATCTCATTACAATCGCGTATCACATTTTGTGTACATTTTTCTATACAATTTTTATATCAAATTCTATTCATTCCTCAATCAATCTTTTTCTGAAATTTTTCAAGAATTGATCAAATGATGAAAGTTCTTTAATTCTTTTTCGGTTTCAATCTTGATAATGTGATCTACATTTTAATACTCGTGTGACAAAAGTACTGGTCTTCGATGAAAAATAATTGCTACGTGATGCAGCGATTGCAGGGAACGTCGTAAATAATAGCATCCGATGCAAATAACAGCGTGCCATCAAAGAGGAGTGCAGTTCCAATATTTATCGGTATTATTGATACACAATCTACCGGCTCGATGGTACCGATTAAACACAGGGGTGTCTTCGCAAACAGAAAGCCGCTGTTGCTGGCAACCGCTGCACCGTCCGAGAACGGAGTTCACTCGAGTTCAGATATTAGCCGCGCTATAAGTTACAGGCCACACGTGTTGATACCGATCGGCTTGTTACTTACGTTACACCTCGGGGCGGTAAAGATAAATACGATCGTGCCCTCACGTCGCCGGCACGCAGCCGGACGAAAATCATGCGAGCGCGCCTCGCAAAATGCACACACCTCTCGCTCACCGTCCAAAACCGTTTGCATACCAACGAAATCATTTGCTAGTGTCAGATCAGACCAAGGAGACAAGTATTTATCGACGTTTCGACATATCAATTCCATCTGTAACGAGTCCGGAATTATTAACGTTGAATTCATCGCGAATTGCTTGATTAACGTGTTATCTGCCGTTGAATTATCGGCTCGACGTGCGGAAATAATTTATTACTGCAGGCAGCGTGTGATGACTTGATTTTGTATTTGCCTTTTGTCATTGCGAATCGTCAGATGAGAAACACAGGACGAAAACACAGGAGAAAGATGGAAGTATAATAATGGCAGGACTTGTTTCAAGGATGTCCAAGGTCTCTTAAAAGGGCTACCGGTGCCTATTTGTATTGTAATTTAAAACAATCGCTCGAAACGAGTCCTGACTTCATTGAGTTTAAATCGCAATTAACACGCCGCGTAACGGCGTTAGTTCCGCGCGATTCCGAGCTCCGAGTATCTTAAAGCGTCACGATCAAAAGAACACGATGTCGTGAATCGTGAAAGGCTCGTCACGGGCAACGGCCATGCGTTCGTTCACGAGAGACACGCGCCGGATGTGCACGTTAATTAGTCACCGTGGATATTCGGATGTCAAGACAATCGACAGTCACGTGGGTGGTTCGGCTATTTTTGTCCGCGAGTAAAAATAATGCCACCTACACCCTACAGAACGGAAGAACGTGACGTGAATTTCAAGAGGTCTCGGCCGATCGTATCGAGCGCTATCGAAGACGAAGCTTCGTCAAACGTACTTACGGCGATACTTAAAAAAAGAGAACGAGTCTGAATTAAACATTCGAATACTTATTGTGCAACACTGAGTTTAAAAAGAAAGATAAAAATAAAGTACACAGATAAAATGCAAGCGCGGCGATTATTACGCTGCATTCCGAGCGTTGTGCATCGTTGACGATAAAAAGAAAAGAATATTTTCCTGGTGAGATATTTATCTGAGTGAAATAAATTATACTGGTGATTACAGATGGATATCCCACCCAAGGTAGTTCAGGATTCGCGCTGGAGAACAACACGGAGCGAACCTCGCTTCGATTAACATTAACGATCCTTCTTACATAACATTCTATGCACACAAGTTTTGAAATTCTATACTCTGCGTACCTGTGTACGTACATGACGGAGAAATTATACATATATATATACTGGAGGACAAATGTAAACTTTTAGAAACTGTCAGCATCCGCTGCAAGCTAAGGAGCGGACTGCAGCATCTGCCATGAACGGCGGGACGGAATGAGGATGATGTATACTCACCAGCACTTTGGTGAAGCGTCTCTCCAGCTCGACGGCGTCCGGCATCGGTTGTCTCGGCGCGCTGCGCACGCTGCCGGTGCGCGCGTGAGGTCCGCCCAGGCTGCCCATGCCCAGGCAGGGTTGACACGAGTGATGAGGCACGCCGGCCTTGACACCGCCGACGAATACCTCGCGCACACCGCCATCGCTCTCGCCGCCGCGGCTCTGCACGATGCCCATGTTTCTCTCTCGCTCACACTCGCTCTTTCTCTTTCCCTTCGCTCCCTTTGGATTGCGTGCGCGCGCTCGGCGTTTCGCGCTTCGAGTCGAAAACTCCGCTCGGACGGCGATCCTCGGACGGCTCGGAAAACTCCCGCGGCTGGCGACTATACTGACGACAATAATGACGACGATGACTCTAGCTATCGCTAGCACACGCGCACACACACACACGCACGCACCGTCGGCGCGCCAGCCGCGCGCGCGCGCGCGTCTACGAGGAAACGTCAACGACGTTGGGCGCGTACACGGTGGTGCATCCTCCGCCCTCCGGCTCCGATGAGTCGCCGCCGGTCGCCTCGATGGCTCTCACTCGGGATGAGGGATCTCACTTAGGAGGCGCAACGGTGGACGAGCGACACGCACCGGTCCACGCCGGGTCGCGCAACAGGTATCGCCGGACGGCCGTCCATCCTGCGGACACAGAGAGACTTCCACGAATCCTCCTTGCGAACGCGCGCGCGTCTCTTCGGCACGACGTACACACTCCACCGCGCGACACCACTGCACGCGAACCTCACCGGACGAAGCGTACGCAGCATCTGCAATCCGCTGCGCCACTCAGCTCGCCACGATCCCCTCCACCAATGCGCGTCCAGCGCCTCCAGTCCTGACACGCCCACTGCGCATGCGTGGGTCGCATCCGCGGTCGCCGCGCTCCTCGTCTTTTGGCGCGACATTCGAACCTCGATATTTTAACCTCGAGCGCTTAACCACGATTTCGTGGTTTTTACGAGTGTATAAGGCACACGTGACGTATTAAATGTTTGTAGGAATATATTAGGAGAAATACGTTCTAAAGGAAAGGATGATTACGCTCGTTGTGATCATAATATGCGAAAGAACACAGTCATCAAGTGCAAACAGTTTACAATTAATTAATTATTAATAATTATTAATTATTAATTAATTAACTTATAATTTTGTTAATTCGACACATAATTAACATAACGTTCTGAAAATCCTTTAGATTTAGAAATGAAAAAGTTCTAGCTATTAAAATTTTTTCTTTTCCGAGGAGTTCTGTGCTATTTATATTGTAATTTGGCATATTGCCTAGAGTTCTCGATGATTTAAAATTCGTTAAAACAATAAATGAAAAAGTTCTAGCTATTAAAATTTTTTCTTTTCCGAGGAGTTCTGTGCTATTTATATTGTTATTTGGCATATTGCCTAGAGTTCTCGATGATTTAAAATTCGTTAAAACAATAATAATAATATTTTATCGAGCTTGAAGTTGCTCGATAAGTCCCGAATTTTTACAATACTCCATCGACGATTAGAGCGAGAACGATTAGAGTCGATTGATGGACAGAGGGCGCCAGCGGACGAGAGGTCGATTGCGGAGTAGTGCGACAAACGGCCGCCATTCGTGTTGTGTTATACGGCGTGTTTACTTCGTAAGTTACGTTTAACTCGTGTAAATAGTTTGCGCGTGTACGATTGCCTTACCGTGCGTAATTATCACGTAATTAGCGCGAAATCAGTATCGAAAAATATGAAGAGATCGCCGTTGAGTACGCCACGTGGTTTTCGGGGACACGGCCCGCGGCAAGCGCCGTACAACTGGAAATCGCAGAACGCGAACAGTAGAGGTTATCACTCCGCGGGGAACGAGAGCTGTCAGCGTTTCGTCGTGGACAATGAGGCGCAGCCACGCGGGAATGATTTTATTCCTCTCAACGTTAGCACGCCGGTAACGCAACACGAGAAACATGGCGCGAGAAACTGGCACAGCCCTGCGGGTGGGCACAATAACGTCAGTCCTCGAGGATGGCATAATTACCGAGGTAATTATCATGGCAATCCGCGATTAAATTCGAGTAATCGAGGTAATTCGAGGTACGCGGCGTACAAGCATCCCGGCAAGAAGTTTCATGGACAAAATAAAATGGTAAGTGTTGCTCCACCTTCCTTTTGATTAAAGCGATCTTGTCCAGTGACTATGATTTTTATGTCCACCACGTGCTCAATATTATTAATATTACGTGCTCAGTATTATTATTAGTAATTGTTATAAATGATTCTATTTTATGATGTACTCCCATTTCCAGGGTTATAAATCTGCACACAGGCAACATGACATATCAGTATACGTAGATGTAAAATCTATGTTAGGAGATCCTTGGGCAGATCTAGTCAAAAACCTGAATGACTCGAAAGATAAGAGTACAGATGAAACGCCCAAGACCGAATCTTCTTCGTTTAACACAACGTTGACTGATTGCGACTCCACAAAAGAATCTGAAAGTAAACTTTCAGAGGATACCAATTTAGATAATTTGCAGTGCAATCAGGATTCTAGGAACGTGTCTCCCGTAGAGACGAGCTTTGAGGATACGAATCTCCCTGAAACATCTGTGTCGGAGATCAATATTTCGACGAGTTCAAAAACTGATGATGATACTTGCTCTAATCAGAATTCAGTAGACGAGAGTGCATGTAACGTTAACGAGAAGGTTTCTGAAAACGCGCAAGAAGAGAATACTGCTCAGTCGAACGTATCAGTGATGGATTCTGACGATAAAAATATAGAGCAGTGATAGAAGAGCAAGGTACGTAGACAGAATTTCTACGTGTATCTCTTCTTCTACATATGTATCTCTATATACTTGTATATAGACTGTATGTAAAGTGATTCTGACTTTAAGGCTTTTACAGCTATTTCTTACGTCGGTACTGATGACTTCCAGATAAATACTGCGTTCTATGACAGCTTGATACCGACGTTTCGCAGACATTACCAGTATCGAAGCTTAGCCTTAATGATACGAACTGCAATGTTTGCGAAACTCTGTCGGCATCAAGCTGTCATGGAACGCGTTATCTATCCGGAAGCCATCAGTACTGACGTATATAAAGTGTTTTTAAAAGATGCAATTATCTTTTTTGGGAGAGTAGATTATAATAATTTATGATAGATAATCATAAATTTGTATCTAACATGAATATAAGATATATATATATACATATAATTTTATCTTGCTATATTTTCACAATCTGGCTGTGAAAAATATAAATGTAATTCTAATGTGTATATAATGTGCATATTATATGTGCAATGTTACAGTACATATTAACTTTATTAAGTGTGTAAGAACTTGGAGAGAACTTGGAACAGTAAACCACCAATCTCTCACTAATAGATTAAGTTAAATTTGTTAATGAGATTAAGAGAAAATTAAGGGAAAATTATAAAAAATAGTAAAATAAGGAAGTACATGTTGCCTGATATATTTTTGGCACTAATTGATCAATTTAAAGTTTTTTTTTATTCTTTTTTTATTCATTGATGAATTGATCAAGTTAAATTTTTTGTTGCTACAATGTAATGTATTACATGTCAATGATGTGAATATTGTAAATAATTACTTTATGAATTACTAAAAATCTGAGTGATCTAGGTACATGGAAGAAATTACATTTTGCAAATCCATGTTAAACGTACTGTTGAAACGTTTCAATATATTGGGTCATTAAGTATGAAACTTTAAAAATAGAACATAAACTTTTGCATTTTTTGGCACATGGACATGATTTATTTTCAATCGAAGTATGCGCCCATGTTATCTACACACTTCTGCCATTTTAGTGGTAGTTGGTCTATGCCTCTACTATAGAAGCCAGGAGTACGGGAATCGATGAAGTCGCGGAAGGCTGTTTCGACTGCCTGTTGAGAATTGAAGAATTTTCCCACCAACAAGTTGTCCAAATTCCGGAAGAAGTGATAGTCGGTAGATGATAGATCTGGTGAATATGGTGGATGACGGAGAGTTTCCAATTCCAACTCCCGTAGCTTTGCCACGGTCAGTCGTGCAGTGTGCGGTCGAGCATTATCATGCAACAGGATTGGCATTGACCGATTGACCAATTTCGGTTGTTTAATAGCAAGTTGTTGCATCATTTCGTCCAGTTGCTTGCAATATACTTCAGCCGTTATCGATGTACCAGATTTCATAAAGTTGTAGTAGATAACACCTGACCTGGACCACCAAACAGTCACCATAAGCTTCTTCTGTGTAATGTTGGGTTTCGCGTGATGTCTCGGTGGTTCATCAGCGTTCAACCACTGATGTGAGCGTTTACGATTGTCGTAGAGTATCCACTTTTCATCGCAGGTCACAATTCAATTAAAAAAAGATTCATTTTTGTGACGGAAAAGCAAAGAAAGTGAAGCCTCTAGACGTTGCGCCTGCTGCGCATCGGTCAATTCGTGCGGGACCCATTTGTCCAACTTCTTTATCTTACCAATTGCAGCTAAATGAACCAATATAGTGGGTATGGAAACATTGAATATCGATGCCAATTCACGTGTACTTTGAGATGGATCAGACTCTACTACGGCTCTCAAGTGATCATTATCCATCTTCGTCTTTGGTCTTCCACGTGGCTCATTAGCGAGGCTGAAATCTCCATCTCTGAAGTTTATGAACCAATTGCCCACCGTTGCTTTAGTAGTTGAACCTTCACCAAATACAGCGTTGATATTACGAGCTGTCTCCGACCCTGTGGTTCCACGGCGGAACTCATATTCATAAATCACACGAATTTTCGACTTTTCCATAGTTCTATAAAAAAGAATCCACCAATAAAACTAATGAAGATATTTGAACAAACAAATATGACATTTGAAGAGCGAACATACATCTATCACACTAACCTAACCTGATACTGACGTCTGGCGCCAAATTTGAGATAACAAATGTTAAAGATGGCGCTTTTACATTTGTAAAGTTTCATACTTAATGACCCAATATTTGAGGGATTGGAATTAAAGCATTGGAATTAATATTATACATATATAATTTTTTGAGCATATTTTGAATCATTTATATATAAGCGAAACGTCCATACAATTTATGTATGTAAAGTTTTTATGGTAAAAGTTGGAAGAAAAATGGTGGATACATTTCTGAATACTTCAAACGATCTTCTAAATTTTTGAAGATTTCGTTTCATTGCAAGATACTATTATCATTTATATTCCACCATTTTTTTTCATGTACATTCATACACATGCAATATACAAATTACGAGTAAGTGCGAGATTGTTAAAGCCAAGTATTATGTGTAAATCGAACAGGTGTAAAATCGCAAAATATTTTAAGATTTAGGATTAATAACAATGTGACGCTAACGATATATTTTTGTATAAGAAATTTAATATGTAATATGTAATATTAAATTTCTTATGATAATTGCATTCACTCATCAGAATTATTTCGCAACGGCAATTGAATAGTGTAGTCGTATGTTGTACAAATAATTTTAAATTGTTATAGCAATGAATAGAACGGTAGCATAACATTGTTTTTATCACTTTATGTATAATTGTATGCTTGGATTTAAAAAAAAAGATATTAGATACGCAAGAATTTACGCAAATTTTATCCAAACTTTATAGAATTAATAACGAAATTCATAGTGATTGCGTGACGAAGTTTCATTACTAGAGTTCACGCATGAGCATTAGGGACGAAGTTTGCGTCACGTTACATATAAAAATATCTGTATAAAACATTTTGCGTTATAAAAATAGATTTATTTTTTCAAGTGTCTTCAGACTTGAATAAAATAGTGCAAAGATGCGGGTTTTTTATTTTTAGAAGGCACAAATTAGTAATAAGGAGGAGTACAAGCTGTTAAAATTAGCTCAAATGTTCTACGTGTTCGATTAACTCGATGTACAAATATGACGATCTGGTACAAAAATCTAAAAATTTTTTATGACACTATCTATGATTCTGGAAAATCGATTCTCCGACCATGATTCCGTCTGTGTCTTTGAGCTATTGTAAATCTTATCCTAGATAGGCCTGTGCTAGATCTTTCGCGTTTTCATACCAGTTCCGCAATAGTCTCTATATAATTTATAAAAATGTAAGGTTCTCCTCCAATTTGTTTCTAGTACCGTTTTATAGCCATCTCTCTATACGAGATATAATTAATTGCCAATATCTTTAATTGTAAAATCAGGATATATACAAGATTATATTAATCGTGTGAAGTTATTCAATAAAAAGATTAGCTCCGCTTGGGCTGTCAACAAGCAATATCAGCTACTTTTTTTAATATAAACCAAAAGTTCTACTTCCTTTTTCCTGTATCATATCTTTCTTTTTTCTCACGTTAAAATCGCGTGCACATGTATGTTTTTAATTGTACGAATAATAATTTTATGAAAAATATTTTAATTTTTAATCGACATAACAGATTCTTAATCGAGTAGTGCCATGAAGGAGCAGTCATCGACAAGATGAGAGGAATTACTGAGAGGAAGAGGAGAAGATTCGGGGATGTCGCAAACGTAGGATAAATAATTGTGCATACAGAAATCATATATCAATTCAAATTGATACATTTATTTTGCTATCTTTTTACACGATAGAAATAATCAAGTTTATAAGATGAACTCACAAGTATCAATAAAACAAGACAGGAAATGAAAAAAATGCTTAATCGATTATAAAATAAAAATACGTAAAACTTAAAATATCTAAAACATACGAAATTATATCGGAGAATATATATTATAAATATTTTCTGGTAGACTATAGATGCTTAGCTGTAGAGTTTGTTATTTTTAAAACTGCGAGAGGAAGAAAGAGAGAACACCGTAGTCGAAGTGTATATATTAATATAATTTTTATTAATGATATAATATTCCTTTAATATCGAAAGTTTCAAGAAATAATAATAAAGGGCGCGCGCGCAGCGCGCGCGTGTATGGTGTGTTTTAGTTTAATACAAAAACTGAATGATAGACTTAGCGAAACCCCAGCGTAAGATTCAGGGGTGAGTCCTACGAATCCGTCATCTCATCACGTCGAACGCAGATTGACTCGCCAGATTGATTAAGAATCAATCGCTCAGATCGCGATGACGTTTCTCTGTTCGGTTAATTACAACGGAGCGTGCGGTACGATATGTTCGTGAACCGAGAGAGTGTATAGACAGAGCACAGATCACGTATGTCGCACATCTGACATCCTACTAAGAGCTTTAAGCTAACCGCTAAAGTTAGACTCGCTAAAATCACAGGTTTCGAATTTATAACGTGTCACGAATTGACAGATCTTACATTCTATGTTCAGTGTCCGCGGAATCGTACTGAGACGCTCTTTTCTGTTCTTTTGGGGAGGAGGGATTCGATCGAGAGGATCGGCGCATTGCGGCGCATTGTGAAATCTCTCATTTCGTCTCACCCCGACGATATACGTAGAGATATTTACATGCAAATATACATCGAATTAATAAGATAGGCGTGTTTGAACGCGCGGCTTTCCGCCGCGTCGTCGTTTCGCACATCGAGGAAAGAAAATACTTGGGAGCATCGTTGTCGCGTGAACGATCATCACATTGATCGATCACGTTCTCTATTACGCTTGATCAGGTTCTTAGGCATCTAGCAAGTATAGACGCGCGCGTGTGTGACGATGAAGGGTGCGCATGTAGTATGTGAAGATACAAAGATTGCGAGCTGCGAGGCGGGATGATTCCTTAACGCGTGATCACATTTTAGGAAAATAGCTTTATAAATCTCTTAAAAAAAATATCTATATTTCTCTGTGAGAAACGTAAACGTTACTCGCGTGTGATTTCACGACTTGCTCTATTATTCCTCAAGTACGATATAGTTCTATAGATATTACAACTAGCGTTATCTCGAATACTTTTTTTACATCGCTAATCTGAGAACAGTCACTACGTCACTACGCTGATAACATTACCATGGCTTACACGCCATTGTTGATTGTTGGATGATGATAAATGACGTTTATCACATGACACGGCTAAGTTGCTTATTAGATATGATGATAGAGTACATTTTCTTAGCGTAATTCACACTCGGAGCCTCTCGATTGCGGCATTACATAGTTAAGATGTATATATCCAGATAAACACACTAAGCCCTTTACTCATCCGCACCCTTGATCGATCAAACAATCGCGTGATAATACCACTGATCGACACTTAGATCAATACGATCGGAATTCTAATCTATATATAAATATACGTATAATATGTATATATTTTATATACAGAGGATACAATAATATTAGACGGATATCTTTCCTTTGTAAAATTACTTAATTCGGGTTTCTCTAAGACTGCCCTTTTTATAAGAGAATAGGTGGACTTTTTTTTAATTACTTGGTCTCTTTGTTTAAAGCTATAATTATCAATATTTAGAGGTAATAGTGAATCTTTCGGTTCGTTCACGCGCGTATGCAAAGTCCATGCCTCGATCCATCTTTCCTCGTGCGATCTATTTATTAATAATTTATCATAACAATCTGTAATTCGTTGTATTTTTTTAGGTCATTAATAGATTAATAATTTTATTTAGATATTTGACGTTCTGCTGTTTTACAACATTTCATGCAACATTTCTTGCTACAAAACGGTAAATAAAATTGCGAGAATTTCCATAATCTTGTAAAGTTTCTTTATTATTATATGAACATCTAAATTAATATGTACTAGTTTGATAATTTCTAATAATTCAATTCTTCCTAGAGGAGAAATAAAACAATTTATATAACATCGGGAAACTTACACGAAATATTTTTCACATAAAATAAATTAAGAGCGCTACAAAATAATGTACAAAATAATTAAATAATGCGATGCGAAATGGATCTCAGCATGAACTTTCCAGTCTTTAAGTATCTTTCCATAGAAATTCAAGACTTTGATGAGATTGAAACCATCGCAGCGTTAGCTTTTCGTTCAAATAGCTTATAATGGTGAAATATTTTTTGGTACATGTAGATAACGTACACGTATATACCTGAATATATACACAATATGTATCTAAGATGGTCGTGGGCTGCTGGTTCCAAGTGTCCATACACTTATTCGATATGCCCTGATATTTTACAATACGCATCTTCAATGTGTTAGTCTAAATGAGAGATTACGCCATGCAGACCACAGTAATATTTTGCAAAAGCCTATAATTCCGTCACGCGACGTAAAGAAGTAGTGTTAATTTCTATGTTTGAGGGTACAATAATTTTTAAAAATTCGGTATTGTTAACGAGATCTCGCTTACAAGACCTGCTTTTTAATGTTTCGAGCTGATAGGATAGATAAATTTTGTGTTTCGTATACGTCGCAGCAATGATCAAGCTTTCGATACACGTTTCATGATTATTTTAAAAAAGTAATTGATACGTGTAATTTAGAGAATGAACGGCTAAATTCGTATATTGATCGGTACAAAGAATATATTGAGCGCAATAGAAATTATCCGGAGTTACATATTGTGTATGTGTATACAGAGTGAGTATAAATCTTGAGATGCATTCTAGAAACAAAGGGGGAATTTTAATCAGTATGCTCTTGTAATTAGCAATTACTTTACGATATTGTTGGTCATGAATATTTACACGTTAAATATGAAAAAAAGAAAGTTAAAGTATTATCGATTTTCTTACACAATTGCTATAATGAGTATATAAGTGCGCACTAGTGCGCACGTTCGGCCGTCCATATAATGAAACTCGCTTAATACGTGCGACAGCATTCCCGCGAAGATTCAAGAGCAACATGGACTTTCTTTATCGGTCGGTCTTGCACCTTACTGGAGTTACATAGGAATTCTACAGTAATATTGTAAAATTTAATACTTGAGAGAGAAAGAGAGAGTAATGTTCAATGCCAAATATTAATTTAGTTTTAGTATAGTAAAATCTACTTTGGTGATACAACATTGCTTCCTTTAGAAAATGAATAAATAACGTAAATTTAATTGAAGTCTCTTAACTATCGAAAAGTAAAAAATAAAATTGATATTGATATGTCTCGGTTGATAATAAAATTAAATCAAAATATGTGCGAGAGTGCGTAAATGGGCGCGATTTGTAATACAATATACATATACTTTTATCATGTAGAAATCTTCGATGAAATACTTGCAAGCAAAAGTAATCGCGTACTTTTACGAATATTTATAATCTTGGTTCGATTGGTCCCCGAACTCTGCGGTTTGTAAATTACCCGCGTAGATCAAGAATTTAAAACATTAAAAAACCACAATCGGGTTATGATATGTATAAATGTGAATCAGAACTTTTCGGTGCCTACGCTCATTACGATTAATAACGCATGTCTAAAATGCAGTTCGCTAATAGAATGTGACTAAAAACAATCGATCATAATTGCAGTTGTGTGATTGCTGCTCGATTATTTTCATCTAATTAAACATCTACATTTCAAATATCGAACCATCATGCGAACCTTGTAAATTCACGCGGAAGAAAGAAATTCGGCACACCTATGTATCATGTAAATGACACGTAATTGTATAAATCATTTCATCGCAACTTTGAAGAAAGCATTTGCAGAGGTATACGTTTTACAGCATAAGATACTTTCATCTAATTTATTCCTTTAGAGAAATTCGAGCGTGTATAAGTTCACGTGAATCCCTGTTACGTACGATGAACAGAACCCAATTCCGTAAGTTGTGCCGTGGCCCCCTTCTTCCTACAACTATTGGTCCATGATTATGCGAAGTTGAGAGAAAATCGGCAATGATGAGGCACGTGCTTCGCGAGAGTTGCAGCGAGTTGCGATCATGGGAAAAAAATCGCACGGCTTTCTGATCCATCGATAAAAATGCTGCGTTGTACGCACCGTAGGATTATTCGCGCGAATCTGTCGCACGCATTATTATGCAATCTATATTGTTCCCATGTTATGATAAACCCTGATAAGCGACAATCAACGAGAAGATCTTTGCTCCTTTAATGTTCTTTTTGAGATCGCCTTTACCCGCGATCGAGTTTCTTATCACAGTATTTTATCGCATTTTCGCTCACGGAAGTGCGATAAAATGCTCAAGAAGAACTCCACGTAGATGCCTGAAAATAGTGATCTCACTTTGATCAGGAACGAGATTTAGTTACACACGACAATGGTTTTTGACGCAAGATAAGATTACTACCAAAAAGTTCTGTTTGATGATGAAGAAAGCGAACGTTGACTCTTTATAATTTACGCGACTCGTTATAATTTACGTGATTAATTTCCGTGGGTTATAAGCTCTATTTACGAAAACTCCACGAGAGAGTGACTAGAATTCAGACTTTCTCAGGCATCCGTAAGTATAGCTTTCGCACGCGCGAGTTGAATCGTTATTTGGAAGAGACATGTAATGTGAGAAAATAAATCAGTTTCTATAAGCGATAACGCTATCTAACACGTATGTACATGGTGCTTCTGGTCAATCTTGCGTCTCTTTTCTTAACGATAGAAAGATTCAGGACATTCGTGCTACACGATGATGTACAGTATCGCAAGTGATCGAGGCGGATAATTTCGGATACTGGTGATCGCACGTTTATCTTTTCTACTGAGAGACAGAGCAGGATAACGTGTCGTAAAATATTCCTTAATGTTCTGTCAAGACGGTAAAAATTTGTAACGAAACATTTAGATAAGGAGATCTGGACAATCCGACAAGATAATGCGAAAATGGCTCGTAATAGACTGGTGCTTTGAATATGATCGCTCGTATTATGATGGTGCCTGCTTCGCCGCATTTACAGCCAGTTTGACTATTCGCGTTTGATTACGACATGCGCTGTTGTACGTAACTCCACAGGATAACATATTTTACGACGCGAGTTTATCGATTCCCGCGAGAAATCTCGAAGAGTTTATACCGGTAATATCAAAGATGAACGCGATAAAACGGCCTGCATGCGAGAACGAATATTTTATGTCAAGTCGTGCTTGGGGATGTGGCTGCAATATTAAATCGGAACGATTTCTGCAAATGCATATTCCCGACTTGTACTTGGAATTAAAAAACTCGGGCGTTTATATACAACGTGCCTTTTCAGAACGTAGATTGATAGTTCTGGATTCTTTCCTCTCGAATTAGCGATATCGCAGTAACGAAATTATTTGCCAAGCCACGTACGTTTTAAAAATAATACGATATAAGGAGTGGTCAGATTTAATCCGGGCTTTATTTTCTCCCCAGCGTGTTGCGAAAGACACACATATACATGTAGACATCGATTGATTTACATCGTATACCGTACATAAATCAATCAACGGACAGTAAAGATTTCGCTAAAATATTACACAAGATATATCAATTAAGCGAATCCACGTTATATCGAAAAATAATCGATACTTAGCACTCCTTAGCACGCTGAGGAGGAGAAAGACCGACTTCGGATCAAACACGAATTCGCGCAGCTCCTCTACTATAGTACAAGTAGCAAATATATCCGCGATATCTATCGGGCTAAGATAAAATACGCATGAGAGTAGATCGTTATTTACAACGAAGATAGGCAGATCGCGATCGGTAGATCCGCGACCGACGAAACATTTTCCCCCGTGGAATTAATATGATCGCGGGGGTAGTTGACGCGATAGGTATCAGAGGCATCAGGCGATATCAGGGGGATGGGGGGAGAATTGATGATGAAACGTCCGTAGCACGAGATACAACGTCGCCGCGCACAATTCCGCGGCGGGATCGTACGGCGAGATCGGAGCGGAGCGGAACGGGTGCGAATCGGCCGGGCGGATCACACGAGGAGTTCCTTGAGGAAGTCCTCGGCAAGCAAGTCCTACAAATAGTCGTCGACGCGCTCGTTCTCGTCTGGCGGACTGGGCTCGCTCACGCTCAGGATCGGCAGGCCGAAATGCTGCACCTCGATGCTCGACTCGGTGGTGGTTGTACTACGCTTCGCGTAGTCGCAGCTCTTCGAGTGCCGGTCGCTCTCCGTGCGCCGGTGATAATGATGATGGCGTGGCGGACGAGGGGCCTCGGGCTCGTACGATCGCCGATAACACCTGCGGAATTTCCGGGATCGGTTGAGTCGAGTCAGTCTTGTCTTTTAGATCTCGGTGGTCGTTAACAGTGCGCCTCGATCTTTTATCGAGTATAATGGGGGGATACTAAAATCATCAAAAAGTTATCTTTTTAAATTATATCATTATATCAGTTTTTTGCGGTTGTCGTCAATCATCGAAATGATTGGAATCATGAAACGGATTATAGCATTGTTTTAATTGCTCGTAATATTCTGATTCGTGTATCGTTATTTGTTTTATTTCTGATGCAAGAATTCTCTATGAAGAGCAAAGTGATGAGTATTTTTTGACGCGAAAAGGATGATTAAACAAATATATCTGATGAATGGGATCAGGTGCCACCACTTATTCCATGTTTAACAAAGAGAGTTCTTATTTAAGTTCTTTATAAAAAGTCCTTCAGAGATGCTTTGTTCACACATAAATACGCACTTGCATGTGCATATATATCGGCCTTGCACAAGGCGCGACACATGATCAATTTGTTATTCTTTAACGAGGGGATGAGATATTTGTAGGACAGGATGACGTCACCAACGATGACGTATGTATGACTGATAGCCTCAAGGGAACATGCTTCGGGATATAAATACCGCACGTTTATTGTGAATTCATGAGAGGATGCATTTTACAAGCATCGCACAAACGCGATGGCAACTGCACGTGACTATGAGCAAACACACCGAGAAACCGGTAAAATAACAAAAAAAAGAAAGAATCGCTCTTGTTATTTAACAGGGCGAGATAAACTATGTAGGTGCAAAAAATTTGTCTCGCGCGGAAAAAATGACAATATTATTATCGAAAATGATCGACGAAACGAATCGATTAACGAATAAATTCGCGTGCTCATAATAAACGCGGATAAATGGAAGAATAAATAAAAGGTATTTACCGCTCGTCCATGGAAGCAGGCTGTCGCACGGGGCATCTGACGTACTCGTGATTTCCGCCGGTGCGCCAACCCCCGAAACGCCTGGTGACCAACGATGAAGAAGCCACCGGCGAATCCCTGAAACATGAACGCGATTATATTATTAATAGCGATGAAGACACTAATGTGGAACTCTTACAATGGTATTTACACGTGATATTTACACTTGCACGCCCACGAAATATGAAAATACCCGCCAGAATTGCGATTGATACTCGACATTTCGACGATAAAATTTATGCAGGACAAGCTTAAATTGGAATTAAAATTAAATTAAAAATCAAAATTTATTATTCGATTATTCACGGTGTCTCTAAATCAACACGGGTTTCCGGAAAATTTTGTTTATCAATGTTAAATTCTCAACGATTATTAATAATACCATAGCCTTAATACAATACACAATAGCTATTAATGAAGTTAATTAATTAATAGCGTCTATAATATTTGCATTGGAAATTAAATTGCACAATGTAGTGTAGTAAATCAACTCAATTTTGAAATATATTACAATTTATTATATATTGGGGTGCCAAGTTCATATAGATCGTCACGTTGCGTGAATTCGCCGAGCGACACACATAATAGCTCGATACAAACAACAACAACAATTACAAGATAAAGTTGTGAATGTCAAGGGAGATAAAGTTAGCAAGAAAAACGGCATCGTTTGCGTAACTACGGTAAAATCCAGCTAGGGACGGAGCAACTTTGCGTATAACATGCATGCACGCGGCGCTTTCATAATTTATAATTCCGTATAGCAGTTGCGTTTGTGACACGTGTGCATGTAACGTTGACATTATGGAATGGTGCGATGCGAAAACGAAAGCAGGACATTCACAGAATATATCTAACAGCATGCACATGCACCGACCGTCGCAGAATTCAAGCGACCTAAATATACGTACTCCGAACGTTTTTACTGTTATTGTTGCTATAAATCGCAGCTACAGTTTGAGAAAAGATATCCTAATTCAGGCGACACTGTGTATGTGTCTACATATATTATATGTGAGAAACAAGCGAAACTTGTCGTAAAACGATCGCAGTGAAAGATGATTGCACATCATGTACGCAAAACGCGAAAGGAATCAGTCTTCACTATATTTCTCCAAAATGATATAAACTATTTTATATGTTTCGGATAAATACATAAAACAATGGAAAGAAGATTTTACAATCGCGAAAAGAGCGTGAAAAAAGCTTTTTGTTCTCCATTTCATGATATCGTGTTCCAATCCTCTTTATAAGCATTTGTTGAATCGGAACGATCGTATCGGCAAGCTATTACGATGCAGGAAATGAAATGTGCAAACGTAAATTAGCTATAAATCGTGGAATTCTTTAATGGTTATACCCAGCGCTGCGATTGATGTCAAGAGATTATGAACGATACATCAAATTGAAATGAGGTGGCGCGATAATGAAACAAACATCAGAGCGAACAACTATGTTAACTCTTTAATTCAATATTTTATTTAATTTTCAAATCGCACCTTTCGTCGATTTTGTCGTCGTTTCGCCTCCTAAAACTCGATCAGTTTCGAAATAGACTGAGTGATAAAACATAAATACGCGGTGTTCAACCCTTTGTACCGATATGTTTCTGCAAATTTCTTCGCAAATTGGTTCAGTAAACACGGGATCGATTTGAAATGCATTCCAAGTCAATGCAAATACAATTAATTAAATATTAATGAACCTGACCTCAATGAACATGATCCGACATTATATCATGCATTAACATATATTACATTAAAATATATTACACGTAAGAGAAATTCGTTCGGAAGCTCGGAGCCTATTAAAAAGTTCCATTCCGGGAAAACTTGCTCGGTTTTCTTAATAACGTAAGGGTCAAGCATCCTACACGCTTGCGTCTCGTCTGATCGATATAAAGACCATTATTGGCGTTATCTTCGTCGATGTTAATCGGCGGGTGTGCGAGCGCGTGACGCGCCGATGTACCGACGTGGGAATACCCGCGGCGGCAGAGCGGAAGGTCGCGCTCGCGCTCCAACGGTTGCAAAGGGTTACAAAGTAGGGGAGTCATTTACATGCGAGGCGCGGGCGAAGTGGGCATCGCCTACCACTGAAATTTTGATCGATAGCTGGAATGAAACGGGAGTTGGTGAGGGGGTGGAACCGTGCATCGCCGATCGAAGCTACCCTATTCCGGCAATAATACAGCAATGTATTTAAAGTCCTCTCCGTGTCGTCATTATCGCGCGCGGGCGTTCGTGCGATGCCGCTAACGTGAAAGCGCACCTGGCCAAGTTACGGACTGGTCGATGCGTTTACCCTGTGTAAGTCGCACCACCAGCCCGGCAATCTGCATTCCTGATAACTGTGTAGATTGCTCCGAGTTGGCATTCGCGACGAAGCCGGCCATAAGACAACGTAAAGCGATGCTGACGTTGAAACCTTTTTCGATATCGCTGCTAGATAGCGCGGCTCTAGCCGATGATACTGATAACCATCGACGAGTACGAACATTGCGAATTTTCATTCAGTCTAATCAAGTGTTTCGAAAAAGATATTCTCTCTCTTTCTCTTTACATTCTTTAATTAATGTTATTATGTGTACAGTGAAATAATTTTTAATGTATCTCGATTAATATCTGCTGCGTCTCTTGTCAAGGATTATTGTTGTCTTTGAGAATATCTTCCTCTGCTATTACCTATATTTCCTGCAGTGAGAAACTTTATAATCAATGGCGTTATCTGTAATTTTATAGCAGAAAGGCTCGTGTAAAGCGCAAACAATGGGATATTTTTCGTATTTGATCTGGAATTGTACTTACGCACGAATACCGTGATTAATTTAATTCGGTAGAGTCAGTGAATGTAAACGTTAAATTACATTTACACTGATTGGACACGCGTTGTATTCTTGGTGGAAGAGCAATGGCGTTTAATGACTTTGCCGATATCATCAACGTACATGCCATAATAATATTGTACAAATAGTAATTTACAAAGGTGGAATCATGTTAATTACTCAATAAGAACACATAAACATTATTAGTGCAAAATTATTTCCGCAAAATTAAAAATTGTTTGTTGCTGTGGAAAGTACACGCGCAATTGAAGAGCAAAGCTTTATGAAACTGGAGGGTTTGTATAGGTATATCGAGTTAATTAATCGTATGCAGAACATTCTATACAATTTGCAATTCTAAATTTAACACATTCTCTAAAATCAGAAGTAATTGTTTTTGCTACCATCAATGTTAATTAACGCAAATAAAAAATGGCAATTTTATGATTTTCTGCTTTTGAAATTCATGACACAATTGAAAAAGAAATCTAAAATTAAAAAAAAACGCTGACAGAATTAAAAATATTCTTACTTGATGTTCATTTAAAAATTTATTTTTGCGACGAAACGCGATATGATTGTTTTAATCCTATTTGCTCACAACTCAAAATCTGTAACGTTTCATCCATGCAAATACAACCGAATATTTATAACGATACTACAAAATTTACGTGTTCACGAGACATGTTGCAAAAGCTATTTCTATACGTACATGTATGGAAAGTATTGATCGATGTGTTTCCTATTGTCTTATGCAAATATTGGTAAAACTGTTTTAGAAATTTGCAAGTAAATGACTTGTGAAATAGTAAGATGCTAAAATATTGTGAACGAGAATAGTGAGAAAAAGAATAACATGCCGTTTATTTAAGATAACGATGCAGCGGGAACAATTTGCGTTCTACATAATCAATATAAATTGTTATAAATTATTCCTTCTTGGGATGCAAATCTTCAATATATGCAAATATATTACAATTTCTTATATATCTCATTTCTGTGTGCGTTTTGATTATTATTTTTGATATACCATAACGGATTACTATCGGCGAAACAGGATAAGAAAGCGGGTCCATCCAGATCATCGAATTATAAGGGTATTGTCTCCACGCTGCAACTGCGAATGGCAAATGCGAATTTTTCATAAAACCGAGTAGTACTTGAATCGGCTTTCTCAAGACTATAAAGATTAACAAAAATACATAAAAATACATAAAAGTTTGATCAGCAATCACGCAAATATCGAAATATAAACTAAGAAAAATATAAATGTCGATAAATGTCGGCGTCCACAGATCAACAGTTGCACAGTTGTTTCGTATAAAATATCAAAATCTGCTATTTGTCACAAAAGTCCGTACGAATCTTATTTTCACAATTAACTATTCTGCAAATACTTCTTTAATTGCTACCGTATCTATGTTATTCGTAATCTATATTATGGGTCCAACTAAGCGCAAATATTAATAAGCATTATCAAAGCATGGACTCAAGGAATAGGGAACCACAGGTCAATAAGCGCGCATAGCTAATTTAAAAAATTTAACTTACCTCGAAGAAGTCTGTTGGTGACTAGGATCCAACAGTGACGTTTCTGTATTGTTCTGCGTACTATCGATACTGCCCTGTCTCTTCGAATCTAACTCCTCAGGCTTATCCTCCTGATTCGCTTTCAGGAAGAACTCCCGGTCACCATCGATGCCCTCGTCTTTGGAGTTTTTTCGTGGATCCTGTTGGCGAGTCGTCGACGCGAGTGGTAAGTTATCTGCACTGCGAACCTTACGACATAACTTCGACGTGGACCCGTGGCGTCGCAGAAATTCCTGAAAGCACAAAGTACCGTGCATGGTGAAGGAGAACCGCGCGACGTAATTAGGGCGTTCCACAAGTATTGTACTTTTAGCATGATCGGAATTTCTCATGAATACACTTTCACGTTGTGTGCCATTGCGTGTAACACGATAAATACTGTGATGACAACGGTGGCGTAAAATGTAAAATGAGAAATACGTAAAAGATAGTGTAACGTTGCCCCTCAAATAAAATACCGTTTATCACGGTACTTCATAATGTGCGCTGTGCTTGCAAAACACGTTTTTTTCTCGTGCTTGAATCATACTTTGAGCTCGACAAAGTTAAATGTTGAATAATGACATTTATTCGGTGTACTTTTACGAGATGATAGATTTTTTGTCAAGAACGCAACGAAGGAGGTCTGGGTTGATCGTTACGAACATTATCGACGGACACTAGACTTCAAATAACAAGAATACACAAATGGAATTTATGAATTTGTAATTTATCAGAGATTAGGAACGACTTTGACAACGTATAGCCAATTTGCTTGCCAAGAGCGATCCATTGAATGCATGATAAATCGCGTGCGCCGTATCGACTTTGAGAAACACCAAAGCAAAGTTTCGTACTATCGACGGTACTATTACTGTGCCAGTATTGTGCCGATTGCGAGAGCAATGTGTGTCTGTCACCGTAATAAAGATTATATGTGGCAATAAAGAGATTAGAAAAAAGTATACACGAAAGGGAATTATAGCAAGATATTAAAGTAGAAACATTTAACACCTCCCTTAACAAGACAGGGAGGACTAGAAAGATAATAAGATACACATACAACGTTTTTACGTGACGTAAGAACGAATTTGTCCATTTTCTTACAAGCAATCCACGAACGTGTATCGATCATCCGGTGCACTACACTTCGCCGCAGACTACCTTGAACTTTGACGTTTGAAGTATCTCTTTCGCACGGACTCTTTCATGTTCATTATTTATTGAAATAACTGTCGCACACTGAGGGACAATGGTTACTCTCTTCGACTTTGTTGCGTTATGTTATGCAATATATGCCGAAACACGCGATCTGAAACTATAACAATCGTGTAACAATCGTGCGAGACGTTCATGTCGCGCTTTTGTCGCGCGATTCGCTCGCGAGCAGGGCTTGCGCGGCGCCGCGATCATTCTCGATTACCCGAACTATCATCATGCTGACAAAATAACGAACATTCGTGCAACGTGTCTTGCAAAAAAAACGCACAATTGTTCGATCAATTTTTCTCGCAGTTGGAACAGTTTTGTAAAATTTACATCGGTGTGTCGTAAATCGTGTATTTACTACAAACACCCAGAGAAATTATGCAACCTTAAATGTCTCACGTGTACGAGATTGCAAAACTCATTTCGCTATAATACGTGATTCTGTGTCTCGCATGCATGCCTCGTCTCTATCTATTTCCTAACTATACATACATATCGTTTCGTTTACACATGTCACATCCGGATATGACATATGCCATGCGAATTAGCTTGGGTTCCAAGACGTGCAAACTGTCGAAGAATCGCATCTCGTTTTTCCATTTTGGATTAAAATTTCCAAGTACAGACGTCTATGTAACTGCAATTATAAACTCGCGCGCGCGCAGTTACTACATCGTAAAGACTCGCGCAGTTACGGCTACCCTTGGAACCCGTTCGCTGTGATGTCACTGATTTCCGATTTCAATCCGCTTGATTACTATAATCGAAAAGTTCTCCGTCCGGTCACGGTTACACGGGGTTGCGCACCGTCCATCCGTCTGTCCGCGTTCGTTCGTTCCCGGGGAAGGTCGCGCGTAGCGAAATCATGCTGGCGGAATCGATCGTTGCGGGGTTCGAGGACGCGACGTGTCCACGACATGTAATCCATCGATCTTTCTGCGTGGATTTTTCCCGGTTCGATTACTTACCTGGGACAAGAAGCCGGCTACGTCGATGGCACTGTTGACGCGTGGCCTCGTGACTCTCGGCCACGCCGCAGCTCCGGCGCTGTCTAACGAGTCCACGTGATGGTTCGACCAGTGCAGATGCTGGAAATTTCAGTCGTTTCTGATCACGATATCGGCCAAGGGGGGCGCGATCGACGGCAGGTGATTATTGCGGTCGAGCGCGCGGCCTCTCGTAAGCGTGACGTTTTAATGCACGTGGGATCTACGTGATAAGAAAAGTTGAGAGGCCGACGGGGAGGGGCGAGCGAATGAGGGTGCCGTGTCGTGAACAAAATTGCAGAGACGAGAGTGAACTACAGGAGATGTACCCCCGTGGGCCCCCCGCGATTCCCCCCGCTCGTAAATTTCTTCGTGGACTTTGACGCCGATATTGTCAGGTAGAGACACAGATTCGGTGGAAGACTATTACATTATAAGCGTCTCTCGTGAGACGAGAGTTAACTCGATTTGCCCCGAAAACGCGCGCATTCACGTTAAGAAAGAAGCGCCGAATCGCAATTAAATCTCCGCGGGAACTAAATCGGTTTCGCAGGCGATGAAGTGGAGAACTTAATTTCAAGTTTATAACACGTGGAAAATCTGTTTGATAATCAATCTTAATCCAGGAGAGACACATCTGTGTCGGGAATATCTAGATCGAGAAAGAAATATCAAATATCTGTCGAAAGAAAAAAATTAGTCTCTGAAATCTGACGTTTAATTTGAGGCTTGGCAAATCCGTTCATGCTCGACGTTATTTTTTAATGCCTTTTGTTAAGCTAAGTGTAGAAGAATTTAGATTGCAGAAACTTTAAGTCTTTAGAGAAAACGCGCGCGTTGCTTCTGGGGCAAGCAGACAATGATGAGCCGTGATGATGACTGCAGCATGAGAATGCCGTGTCTTTTGTCATGGCGAAAGAAACAACGGGTTACTGCACCAATTACTTAATTTTTCTCATAATATTGCACCTTCATATCACTGCCCCTTTCTTGTGTACTTTTATTGATCAGTTGAAATAAGAGCACGTCTTATAATCTTACTATGTTGTTAACGTACATACACTTCTATATTCAGCAACTTAAAAGGATTTAAACGTTACAATACTGGTAGATGCTAGCGACAGTAATGACGTTATGACATACAAAAATACGCTCTGTTTACAGAGTTCTACTACGCTAACGAACATCGTATCTTGTATCTCGTTATCTAATGCTGTCATTCTCGTTTACTATGCGTAAAGACTTGGGAATCGGCTTGTATGAAAATACACGTCAAAGTTCATTGCGCATTTGGGACGGAATAAACGCGCTAATAAAGTTTAAAGGCGATCCGAGAATGGACGCGGACGAAATGATGATTCCCATAAAATTCACTGGTAATAGAAATATATAAATCTCATCTAATATATATGTACATAATTATTGTTTTTGTAGGATCAAATAGGAAAATTAATCGGATCTACGCGATTATTAGAGCGATAATTAGAGTGATATTCAATAATAGCTATTTAATCAATAACGAAACGAGAATTAATTTAATTATTGAAAAAATTATTAAAAAATAACGACTAATGATTTTATCATTGAAATTAATGTATTGTTCCAATTGCCAAATTTTTCCACGATTTTCAATTAAAACAAAAAAACTACTTGAACAAATTGAAATAAAACATTTTCTTTCAATTAAACGTAAAGGGTGCAAATTTAAAGGCTGAGGACTTTGAAAGAGATTTATTGAATCGGCACCTTCTGCTGGCTCCCGTATTTTTTCTAGAGATCAATCATTTGCGTCACCGGTCCTCGATTACTTTTACGTGTCTGCCTCTCGATTAGAATATCGTGGAGCACATTTTCATCTGAATTTTCGCATCGCGTCGTCGTATCGCGAAAACTATTTGCGCGAGAGAGAACCGATACATTTACAGGCGTTTCTCTAATTAAACGTTCTTGACGAAGTCTTGCGAATTCTCGCACTTGTCGCTGCGGCTCTACGACTCAAAGCATTTCGTGTGGATTTAAGTGTCTTCGTTACCCGGTATCGTGAAAGCGTCGTTGCATAATGTGCGAAGCATCAATCTTAATGCTTAGGCAGTGGTCACTTTTCAGTTAGTGCCATGTAACCTGTCATTAGTGCGAAGAGGTGCAGTGTCATAGATCACAGATCACCGATCTAACGGTGCTGTTTCGGCTTTGATTAGCTTCAACGAGCGTGTCGCACTCATTTCCGTCTTACGGATAAGCGTCGTGAAACGTGAAACCACGAAACAGCGTGAAAAATCCAGTTTGCAAGTCGTGACGACAAGTAGTAACGAGTAAAACAATGCAGAACAATAACACAGGTAACACAAAATAATAATACCGAAATATCGAGCGAGAAACAGCCGCTGCGAAGCCGGGAGAGTGACGTGAGACAACGGTGCCCTACCTCGTTGCACCAACAGCACAGTGACATTTCGCTCGCAAACGCTAATGCGCGGTTCAGGCGACTGCGTTAGAAACTCCGGTGCGTGAGAATCTCCGGCTTGAGTGTGCTTGAACAGGGTGTCGTGTGTCTAAAGAAGATAACTGAGGGAGAGGAAGGCGAGTTGAGAAGCGAATTGAGAGGCGGTGATCTATTTTCAAACCAAGCTGCTCAGGAGTGTCGTTGAACGTGAAAGGAATTCGTCGGGGTGTGAATCGATAGGACGGAGATCGAGAACGGTGTCCTTTTCATATTTGATGAGCAAGACCGATGCGCTCCTCCAAAGAGTCTGATCCCTAACGTGTCTTTGTATGTAATGATATCATTGATTCTATATACATGTCAGGGTGATAGGATGACTTTCGCTGATCTCTTATAAATCCGCGCGATTATACAAGGATGTGATTGGACTAGAGTGCATCAAGGATTAAGGAGGCAGGAAGGAGTTGATGGAATCCGTGAACACCTAGAACTCGTGGAGCGTCCTCGAAACGGATCCTCGTCGTAACGCGCCGGAATACGTGATCGTAAAGTCGAATCTCTGTCGCTCTGTGCCGCTGTCATACATAGGCAAGTACATGGGGATTTCTTTTTTTACGACGCTTCGTAAATGCACGCGTGTGCGGGAAACTTTATGAGATTCTGTTTATGGGACGCTGTCGTCGCTCGTGCGCGTACAACACGTACGACCGCAGTTATTCGATTATTTGTCGCAAAAAATACAAACCGAAACTTTTCGGAGAAAACTAATCTCCTCGGCGAGTTCTTCGATGAATTTCGAGTTGGAACGGAAATGGTTGAACGCGGAAAAACGACGCGGAAAATCGCTTTTGCGAGAGAATTAGGTCGTTCCAGGAAGTTCTTCCTTCTCGTCGAGTGTAGGACAGTTCAAGTGAAGTGGGTTACAGATAGGATCTATCGAGGTTTTGTAATATTTGTTCGATCAGCCATCGGACGGAGGCTACGTCATGCAATTTAATTAGGCGCAGCGACGAAGGGTCGAGGCTCGATTGAATTTAGCGCACCTATATCCCGCTGGAATCTCCGGTGGGACTCGATTCCGATCGGATTTGGGTCAGAGCGCTATTAATTCGTAAGTTTCGACTGACTTTGGGGCTCGGATAAATTTAGCGACAAGATACACCCATAAATCCGAATCCGAATATCAAATCCGCGAAAGGCTTACGTATGAATTGTGTGCGCGTGTTTGATTAGCACGTGTGAGCTCTTGAGGGGTGAGTTGACCTGCTGGTTGCAATATGAACTGTATGCAGAGTATCCTCCATTTTCTCTTTACATATATCGCAAAATGAGTCATAAGGAACGCCATTTACGTATCTTTATTGATCGTTTATTTGTCTATACAAGCTGTGATTCACTCATGCCTTGAATAAAATTAGTAATATTTTATGAGAGATAGTATTGTACGTGAAATATTTCATTTGCCAAAATTTTTTCCTTTTTCTGGATATCTGGATGATTTTCCTCGTTAGTATGTCAATCATATTACGAGTATTAAAGATAGATCTATATGGAGGGCATCCTGCATACGTGTAATGAAAAATACCAGTATAATATATTGAACATGCAACGGAGAGTAAATTGAATCAACTGATGATTTTCTTTGAGAAATTTCCTTTGAAATATACCACACGTAATTGATCTTTTTCTGACGCAAGAACTCCCGGGACGAGGTTTGCCAACTCTAAACCATGCTCTTTGTACGTACATTCGCAAGATGTACATGCGATGTAAAGCGATCGCACAAAGCACTTCTTATTACAGCAGTGATATTCAAAGTCAGTAAAATCGAAGTTTCACAAGCTGACCGGACAGATCGATTTGTTGTCGTAAAGAGTTCTATTCCGAAAATAACAGAGACCTTTTGCGCATTCAGCAAAACGTATCAAAGTGGCTTGATTTAATTGGGATTCATTAAAACTCGACTGCAACGCGGAAATTTCTCTGATCTCTCATTTTAACTTATCCATCAAAGTATTTATGTACATTTGCAATCAATTCTTAACAACTGTCAGCAGATTTAGTAATACGAATAAAAAATAACTCGAAGCAAAGTTTGAAAAAAACTATTATTTAATTATTCCACTTTAATCCCTATTTTATCGATACTAGTATTTATATAAGTTCGTGTTATATGTTATACTTTTTATTTAATTCAGTAACTATAGAAAAAATACAACGAATTATTTCGAATGACTTGTCTGTCTTGTAATTTTTCTTTAAAGTTGAAAGTAAGAAAATAGAATAAAATTAAAAGTTACAAATATTTCTCTTCTTCATTTTAATTTTGGAAGGAAAATGTATTTTTTTCGAAATACGAATATATCTCTTTATAAAAAAATTATGAAGCTTTTGCTTTCTAATCCTTATACCATATTGATGTGACAAAAATGATGAATAGAATTTCCGAGACGTGCTTCTTTTATAAAATCCAAAGTTCCTGTATCACGTAACTTATTAGCGGTGACCGATAAAACAATATCTAGACGAAAATATCTAGAAAAAAAGTTGGCAAGCCTCGATTCATCGGCAAGAAATACGGTAGCCTTCGTCTCATGAGACGTTTTCTCGACCCCCTTTTTCCACTCTCAGAGCTTTGGCCCGTAATTGATTACGAGACCGGAAATAGAAGCGCAACGTATTATATGTTAATTAATATAACGTTAATTATTTCTCTATTAATTATTATCCCTCTTAATTTTTCCTGCGCAATATCTTCTTTACAAACTTTATTACAGTTCTAGTATCGATAATATAATTTCCTTGATGAGTGAAAAAGTAAAAAAAACTTATATGAATTTACTAATATAATGATATATAATATTTAAATTTTTATATGTACAGAGACTTGTATCGAACGACGCAAAGTGTAAAGCGAAAGAATTCAGTGACGATAGCATGATTGGTGTCAGGAATTGTGGTAAATTGATGAATTAATGAATATACCCTATTTTTTATAAGCGATCGTAACACGAAAAGGTGATAACTTTAAACCTCGTATTGTCGTAGAAATCATCGACGTAAACAATGTAACATCGATGCGAATCATTCTATTTTTGCGTTAATAAAAGCAATAGAAGAAACTTTCGCAATTTTTCATTATTGACTGTTTGTACTCTAAGACGCGAATATGAGCCTAACACATGGGTCCCTAAGATAAGTGGAGGATTGTCGACAGTTATAAACAGGCCTTCTGCGTTTCTCGTCCGATGCCGAAAAGAAAATGACAAAACGCGAGTGGGCTCAGAGTAGTGTGACAGAAAATTATACAAGACAGAGAAGGGCACGTATATATATATGGCGATGGTCACACAGCACAAGAAAACGTGTGTGGGTGAGAGAAAGAGAGAGAAAGAGAGAGAAAAGTAGAGACAATAGTATAGAAAAGATAGGGTGAAGAGCCTCGGTACAGCCGAGGTTTCTCTCCTGAGAGCAGAGGTAGGGCCACAAGAAAAATAAAATTGAGATCTTAAGACATGTACCGATGGTCACGCGATGTCCGCCCTGTGGAGTAGAGCGAATTGGCAGCCGCAGTCCCGGGGCTCTCGGGCTCTTCTGGGGTACTGAAAGCACTGCTCCAGGACGCAGCAGCCCCCGCCCCCGCACTGCATCACCATATCCGACAATGTGGTCATTACCTTCCGTCGTATTCGTTTGTTCGTATTTGTGCGTATCGCATTATTCATTTTTTTTTGGCAGTCGTTTATAGTTTTTTTTTTTCCGTGGCCGTGAAAGATCCGCCGAACATGACACGAGAGGGTGGTCGGGGGGAGGGCACACACACGTAGCGCAGAACAGTGTGGGAGAGTATCGGTAATCGCACGTAGCGCCAGCCAATATTCGCGAATTTTGCGTGCAGTCAATCCGAAGAAACGACGTGGAGACAGAAGAAAAGAACAGAAGAGATCAATAGAATTAAATTGTGTTAATTCGAGATTATCAATTAGTCTTACTGACTACGGCTACTACGGTAAATGCGGCTAATGGTTGCTTGAGGGGATCGTCTACGGACGTCTAAAGATACGTAAGCTTCATTATTCTGTTTGATTTCTTGCTACTAGGTTCTCTAGCACTACGCTGGAATTGGGTGGAATCGAATTTAATACTCACTAACGAGAGAAGAAATCTATTGTTCGTCAATCTGATTGCTCATCTTTGTTATACAACACGATGTTCGTTAATGATAAATTTAGTTTGCATGACTCGGCGGTTTTATTGCTACATCGTAAATTTAATTGTGATCAACGGTATCATACATTGTTATGAGAAATATAATTATTTATTTTTAATTTTTAATAATTATCGACTGCTAAAAAAAAGGATTAATCATTTCTTTCATGATTGTGTCGAATAAATGGAATGGATATTTTGCAATGCAAATTGTAGTTAATGAATTAATTCTCACATAAAGCTTTTACAGATTCAGCACTAAATCGACGAAATATAAATTTTTTTCTCATAAGTTTCTAAAATACGCAGCAGCATTTTGAAATCTGAACATTGGACTAATTAAACCGAGATCTATGTAGAATTTTTCATAGAATTTTTCAATCTTTCTTAGATGTTCCAAAAAATTTGTTATAATTCAATTCTCAATTAACAGTTGTTCTAGTTTCAATAATATTTTTGTGAACCAAGTATCTTCCATTCTTCTTGACAGGGTATAATTCTTTGGTGTACATAGTGTAATATATTGTACAATGCTACCGCGTATGTGTATAGCATAATATTGATGTTACTATTTCATAAATGATTTACGGAGACTTTATGCGAAGACCTCGTCAGCAAAATTTCATTTCTCTTCACAGTGAGAAATGAAGGCGTGCCAACAAAGATTTCCACAAAATCGTAGCGTGAAATTGGGAGATCAAAAATATTAAAGATAATTATACTCATATCTGAACCTATAATAAAATTCAAAAAATTCTATTAATCTGCTGTAGTAATAAAATTCATCATTATGTCAGAAGGGCCTTAAACTTAATAATAAAAATCCCTGTTTGATATTGTGCTCAAAGAGATAATCGAGCATTAAACATATTGCATTTTATCTCATTCATTATTTATTTCGAATCTTTTCCGAATCTTTGTGAATCTTTTCCGAATATTTCAGTCTTCAGAATGTTTAAAAAATTTAAACGTTAATTTATTTTATAAGCATATTTAGTAATACATTAAGAATTCATCGGAGTTAACTCACGTCTATTATATCGATTTAACTTTTGTTTTACGTATCGTAAACGACAAATATTATATTATAATTATTAATTCAGTCAAATAGAATCAACACAAACAACTTTGCTAATCGAGCAATTGCGTCGTTAACCGCGATTGAAGCTACTATATAGATGAAATCTATACTCATAATGACAACAGCGTTCAAATCTCGAATAATGTCTATTTCTGCATCGAAGCTTGACAGGTGTTGCGAAAGCTGTTTCCAAACTTCCGTAATAAATAAATACTCTACGTCGTGTTAACAACAATTATCTGGCGCTGAAAGTTGATTAGAAAGCTGCGTAAATTATCTCGCTATTTTATATATTAGCCATTAATAAACAGCTCCTAATCGTTGATGTAATCTGCGTATTTTGAACATGCGCGCTCTACAAAAGCAAAGTATACGCAGCGATATATCCTGAAAATTTCGATTGCACGTTTCGTCGAATCTGTACTATCAAATTACTAAATTGAGTCAGATTAAAATCTGCGGCAAATAGAAAGCTATCAGAGACTGAACAACGTTTAATAACGCGAGCTATGTATAGAAACCCGAATTCGCGATAATCGAGTGTCTTGGGTCTCGTTAAAAATGGAATGCTCTCGTTAAAAATTACAAGAGTGCATTCAAAGCAATGAAACTCTTTTTGCAGCGTATATCTCAAACACGACGACGACAAAAAGACCGGATCTTCAAAATGTTTCAATGCACCGGATTCGTGTTATCGAAAATTGTTCCCAAGTACAGAAACAATGACGAAAAAAAAGAGAAAACAAGAAAAACGTTACAAACATGCATTCCCGACCGAGCAGGAGCAAGTAACGCTCGATTTTGCAGGAGGAAATTCCGTGAAATTCCGCTGATGCAAAACCGACGGCCAGAAAACCTCTCGTTGCGGTCGTTTTTTCCTTCGCGACGATCACGTACTCACCACCGCCAATTAAACCGCGACGGTTTCTACGAGAGAGGTCAAATCGATACGTCTGGAATCTACCCTGCACCCCCATCCCCTCGCGGTCTCATGCGACTGAAATGGAAATCGTTATGAGTCCTCGTTTTTTATCCCCGTGTTATGCAGATTATGCAGATTGGCTGGCAGCGTATAATTCAACTAATTACGCCGTCTTGAAATTCCGTGGCGAGATTGGTACGTAAAGCAGTTCTTTTGTTGCGCGAAACAAACCCGCCGCGAATCGCGTAATCGCACAAAACTAGGAGAAACGTAGCCGCGTAAAGCCGCGTTCGCAGACATCAAGTGGTTAGTTTGATAGCCAATAAACTTTGCCCGTTAGCAGCTACTAGCTAGCTTGCCGTTGACCTATTGCGCTGATAACGTAATGCAGCCCACAGTTACAATCAAAATGCAAACCCCTAGTACTAGTGAATTAAGAGCTCCCGCCGCGCTCTGGGAAAATAAATACGTTCCCTGACAATTTAGTCATTTGTTTAGAATTAACTTTGGTCGATGGAATTTTCTTCTTCCGCGTTTCATCGAATCGCGAATCGTCGAATAAAACGAGAAAAATTGCGGCTAATTAAATTATCGTAGGTATTGTGTAAGCGACTGCTAAATAGTAAAACTGTAGAATGGGACACGATTTACAGCGAAAACAATCTCCGTGCACAGAAAGCTTGTAATTCAATTTATTGAACACGTCGACGATTAAACATTTCAGGGAAATCCAATTTTTTATTCGCTTCTTTCATCATATTTTTCGCGATATAATTTTCAGTACATCTCAAATTTTCTTCTTTGGGCGCGGTCGAAACGTTTCGCGGCACGCACACGCGCGCGATACGAATGCAATAAAATAAAACCGAAAAAAAGAGAGAAATTTGTGAGATGGAACAATACGTGAAAGAGACTTTGTACGATGAAATAAAATAAAGCAAATCAGTTCGTCAAAATTTCTCGACGTGTTCCAGTCAAAGCTGGTTTACGCGAGCTATTTCGACAATTCGAACAAACGGGATAGGAGGAATGATAGAATTTCGAAGATTTTACTTTTGGCCCGTTTCTATATCGAGCCACATCGCATAATGATTGAATACCGTTCCACAGATACGATCATGCTTTCGCGAGAACTAGAATTCGCGGTATGTCGGCAAGCTAACAGAAACAGCATTATGTTTGCGCCTTTGCGTTTAGACCCTCACTCATTCTCGTGCCCGCATCGCGCATTCTATATGTATAATGGAGTACCAATATCGCGCGCGCGGAATTCCGAATTTCGAGATAACAAGTGGCAGGTATTCGAATCGTCGATACGGTTTGATTTCTCCGGTAAATCGCGAATATGCTCTCTGCTCTTGTTACGTTCCGCGTTCTGGGATTCCGCGAACGGCGATTTTCCGCGAGCTGTTCCTCGCGCTTTCGCGATTTCAATATTTAAATCGAAAGTCTGCACGTGAAATACCTCCCGGCGTTATCATTCCCGTATTTTAATGTTCTCGGGGAGTTCTCTCCCTTATACGCGCGACTTCGAACATCGATGGGTAATTTGAGAATCTCCAGGCACTGCAGGAAAAGCATTAATATCAATTCCCTTCTTGGCTAACTGGCCGACGGTATCGGAAAAGTCCACAGTAGACTAATTTGATCTGTCTTGACTAGATATATCAGATCTACGATAAACTACGGCGGAAATAAATTGATAGTCTACGCGAAATTGCAAATTCAATTAAGGCCTCAAGTCGATAACGTGATTTTAATATTAAAACCAAGATCTATCAAACAGCGGATTATTTGATTATATAATTGAGTTTTAAATAATAAAGGAAACCGATAAATTCTTTGTATCTCTTTGTTCATACAATTATTTAAATCAACTCAATAGAGAACTTGAAATATCTAATCACCGTACAACAATAATGCTCAATCTTTCCAGAGATCCCTTGTTGATTCCCCAGGAACCATTCAAAGGGCATCAAGAAATGTTTCATGTATTATTACAAAGCTCTTCTTACTGAAAACAATTAAAACAATCTCTCAGTATCAAGAGAGAGACACGTTCATCTATTGAGTATTCAGTCATCCAATTTTACAAATAAATTTCTGGACCCTTCCAGTTCAGATGCTGGCTGGGCGTGGTTTAAATCGAGCGCAGGGCTGGCGTAGTCGCAAGGACTCGCCGCGTTGCGAGGGATCGCATCACGGATGCGGTATACCTATGCGTTACCTGAGAGCACGCGTGCTGCGTCGGATGTTGCGTGTACGCGGAGTTTGCAGCCGTGCACACGCCGGTGCCGGGAACCTTGAGCTGTTCCTTGTAGTCGGGCTGATAAGGCAGCAGCATCCGGATCTTACCCCAGCGATTGAAGAACAGCGCTATCGCTCCCGCCCAGACTATCAGCACTAACACTACTATGCCCACCTCGACGCCGCGGATCTGAAAGCGAAACAAGATGTGGTCTTCCGATTAATTCACTGGCAGATTAACCCATTAACGCCTGAAAGTCAAAAATTTTCTGTTTACTTTCGATTCTCTTGAATGCCTATCAAATCATGAGCAATTTGACCAACAATGTATATCCTACTATTTTTGGGTATGCTCTTTCCGAATCCGTCGTTATATTTAAGTTTTGTCGACGTGGAAAAAAATATGGCTGTCTTAATAAAAAGAAATACGAAAAAAACAGTATTTTCGAGAAAAAATCTCTGTTTTTGGAACGGGATGGGAGTAGAAATAAAGTTAAGACCCCGTCCATCGATGGATAAAATAGTTGTACTTTAAAGATGCACATAAACAGAAGGTCGAAAACATCATGGCGGTGTCAAAATGACGGCAAAATCAAGGAAATTTGTCAAATACAGCATTTTTTCGATACAATTCAACGATAATCGAGATTTTTACACCTAATTCATGATTCTAAATGATAAATTCGATAAGTCTACTTGATATTAGTTGATATTTTCACTCTTAAAAATAGCGAACTCTATATGGCAGCCAATCAACTCGCGAAAACATTGAAAATATGGAGTTTTTTCACTTTTCTCAGTTATCCTCGTCTATTTATTCTCGATCTAGTGTATCATCCTCTATAAATATATAACTTAGTAATAATAAGAGCCCATTACATTCTAAGCCATCATGAAAAGTTCATAATCACCCCCGTCCCTCAGCCGTTAGTCTCTAACGTTGCCCGACTCTTACCACTAGGAGGTGGACGGAGAGAAAAGTCTTGTTTTTTTTTGTATTCTTATCATTATTTTATATTTTTTTGCATTTTTGTCATTTTATCCTTTTTTATTCGAGTAATTATATTTTTATATTTTTATATTATATATTATCTTTCTCATTTGTCCACATGTCCAAATCTCTATGTTTTCTCAAATATTTATGACCATTTTGTATTTTGAAATTTATAGTATATCTATCAAAATTATTGATGATATTTTGTGAAGCAGGGCTTGCAAAAATATCGATTACAGTCGTCACAAAACTTATTTGTTCTGATATCGCATGACTCCCTAGAACACGTTCTTTTCAAATCCTTATGAGACGCATCATGTGTATTTTGTGACTGCTTCACAAAATATCATCAATAATTTTGATAGATATACTATAAATTTCAAAATACAAAATGGTCATAAATATTTGAGAAAACATAGAGATTTGGACATGTGGACAAATGAGAAAGATAATATATAATATAAAAATATAAAAATATAATTACTCGAATAAAAAAGGATAAAATGACAAAAATGCAAAAAAATATAAAATAATGATAAGAATACAAAAAAAAACAAGACTTTTCTCTCCGTCCACCTCCTAGTGGTAAGAGTCGGGCAACGTTAGAGACTAACGGCTGAGGGACGGGGGTGATTATGAACTTTTCATGATGGCTTAGAATGTAATGGGCTCTTATTATTACTAAGTTATATATTTATAGAGGATGATACACTAGATCGAGAATAAATAGACGAGGATAACTGAGAAAAGTGAAAAAACTCCATATTTTCAATGTTTTCGCGAGTTGATTGGCTGCCATATAGAGTTCGCTATTTTTAAGAGTGAAAATATCAACTAATATCAAGTAGACTTATCGAATTTATCATTTAGAATCATGAATTAGGTGTAAAAATCTCGATTATCGTTGAATTGTATCGAAAAAATGCTGTATTTGACAAATTTCCTTGATTTTGCCGTCATTTTGACACCGCCATGATGTTTTCGACCTTCTGTTTATGTGCATCTTTAAAGTACAACTATTTTATCCATCGATGGACGGGGTCTTAACTTTATTTCTACTCCCATCCCGTTCCAAAAACAGAGATTTTTTCTCGAAAATACTGTTTTTTTCGTATTTCTTTTTATTAAGACAGCCATATTTTTTTTCCACGTCGACAAAACTTAAATATAACGACGGATTCGGAAAGAGCATACCCAAAAATAGTAGGATATACATTGTTGGTCAAATTGCTCATGATTTGATAGGCATTCAAGAGAATCGAAAGTAAGCAGAAAATTTTTGACTTTCAGGCGTTAATGGGTTAATTTGTTCCTTCGTCAGCGTCTCGACTTTCGGTTCTCCCTTCATGTGCACACGCTAGCGAGCTCTTAGTCATTTTTCTTCTTCGATCGAGAAATAACAAATTATAAAAGATAAACCTGCAACTTAGAGATCAAACATTCGCGATGGACTCGATTTATTTTAAGAGAGAGAGAGATTCGTTTCTCTCGCACGAAATAATGTGAATCTTATTAGTTGTAGAGATATTTGTTATTTCTGTGTTGAATCGCGTTGAACCGTATTTTCGCACGAACGACGTAGTGAATAGAGATCCGCAAGTACGACATGTTATTCAATTCATTTACCAACGAGCACGGTGTATTCGCCGAGGCATGCCGATAAATATTTTCTCACGGGTTTCGCGAGTCTGGAAAAAATATTTTCGCTCCATGTACGCAGCACGTGTGCGATGTCCGATACATCGAAAACGCGTATCGAAGGTACCGACACTCGCAAAGGAAGAGGAATCGCATTCAGTTTCCGCGTCACGAGCGAAAATTCGAGTAACACGACATAAATGTTTCCTCGTTTCATGAATGGTACGAGTCCCGCGTACAACGGTGGAGATAAAGCAGCAAAAAATCGCGGGTGCTTGCTGACAGCATATTTCCACTCGGGAAGCAATCTTAAACGTCTTCGTGGATGTATTACGAGCGTTTCCGCGGGAGGGACTGGTCTTTGCCTGTGGAAGAATGGGAACGTGCTTGCCGACTTGAACCATGATCTCGAGTCCTTCTGCTCTTTTATACTCTTTCCGGACTTAAATCGCGGAGCTTAAACTCGGCACAGAGAAACAACCGGCAATTCATCCGCGACATTTACCAACACACAGCTGACGCAGTTCTCTATTCTCTTCTCGTTCGCGGAAACGATCCGCCGAATGAAAAATGTCGCACTTGAATACCTCACTCGACAGTTCCTCATCTTTCTGTAACGCTTTTGGATACGTTCACACGACAATGCGGTGAAATTCTGTGAACACTGTCATTTCCCGGTCTACGGAGAATTTCTCAGAATTTATATTGAAGAGAAAACAATTTGTAATTTAATTTAATAAATAATATAATGCTGTGACATGCATTTTTCAGAAGTTTCGTGATATTGTAATATCAGCAGCATTTTTTGTTTCTTCAAGTTTTAATTAGTGAATAATCGGTATTTTAACCGTAAATTAATATTTAATTTAATTTGCATATTAAATTCCGAAACGGCGGAATGAAAATTCTTTCACAATAATGTTTAAACCGGCATATTTTCGGCATTCGTAGCATTTGCAGCTGGCGAGAGCTCCGTCGAGAACAGTACGAGACAAACAGTTATTTATTACATTTAGACTGGATACTCGTACGCGATATAAAAAGTTAGGAAAGAAGTATAATCTTCGGGGCTTTGCACAGAGGGGTTGCGGTTCCTTCTTGCAGTCCCGCCTCGATTAGATTTGCAAAAAGTTTCGCGAGCATATTCCGGTCTCTCGGTTTCTTTCCCTCCTTTATTCTTCCCGCGGAATAATCTTATATCCCACCGTGCAATAAATTGTCCGCCTGTCTCCTCTTCAGCAGTGAGACATTCCGCATCGTTGATTGTACGGTGGAACTTGTACGAAGAAAACCCCGGAAAATTGCGAAAGCGTAAAATCTAGTGTTCGCACGCTGCGTGCGAATGCGGACTTAACTATTAAAGTTCTCCTGAAATTTCATTTGCGGGGAATTTATGCAAATATAAAAATTTCAGATTCCGTTACGTCGATACTGACTTTCTGGGAAGTGAGAGATAACTACGCGACGTCTCATCCAACTGCATTTTCATTTTAGTTTCTGAGTTTCAATATCTTTCGACGTACATGGATATTGCAGCCTGTCATATGATAAATTGATTTTCCTTTCTACGAGGCAAAGCACCTTGCCATCTTCGATTTTATGAAGGTTAAAGAAACTTCTGATTGAGAGTCACGACATGCACGAATCCGAGTTACTACATCTGCAATGAAAACTTAGCGCACATGTTTAAACAAACCGACAAATCGGAAGGCGGATTAATAAAACATCAGCAAAAAGAAAATTATGAATTTCCCTGCGAATTATAAACCTTGATTACTTTGCCGTTTGTAAACCATGTCATTGAAAATATGTGAAATTGGAATAGCTCAAGTTCTCTGCACGTGCCGTAAATGCTCGTCGGAAGTCGCATCACAAAACTAAATTTGCAAAACAGGAAAGAGAGAAAACAAATTCTTTTTTTACAGTCAAATATTTCCACATCGGAGCATCGCGGACGTTCAAATAACTACAATTTTGTTTCGTAGAATGTAATTGTTTGCACGGCTACTTTTCGTGCAAACTTAAAGGAAACGGAACTTTTCCACTTATCCGACCTCCCTTTGTAAATAACTAGACTGCGCGTTTCCCCGACAACGTTGTAACGTCATATCCCCAACGAAATAATTCGCCCCACAGACAAAACCCCTAGCGAGAAAGTGGCTTACTTGTATGTACGGTTGGGGCTGCTGTGAGGACGGTGGGGGTGGTGGAAGAGGACCACCCGTTACCGCCGCATCTTGCTGCGGAGACGTGCGTGGTGGCTCTGAAAAAGAAAAAATGCGAATGCACGCTCATTTACATGCATTATTCTGCATTGCACAAATCACAAAACATTAGAATTTACACTCATCAAACTGTGCCCATCAAACTGTGAACCACCTCGATGAACTATGATTAAACATAATAATGAATGCTAATTATCAGCCGCACACATGAGATTTAACCCTTTTTCCGCTCCGGAAGTCTTCGAAACATCATATAATAAAAGGATTGCTTTCTCTCAGATTATTTATTATAGCATCATCAATTGCCATCAGTGTTACTTATTTGTAATTTGTCAGACTATTAGATTTTATATCAAATTTAGTGTCTACTCTGTAATAACTTAATATTGTAAAGGGATTTTTCCCATTAAATTTGATTAAATTAAATTAAATTAAAAAATTGCTCTTTATGTATTATTCACATGAGACTTGTTTTGGAAAAAGAAACTAAAACTCATGCATACGCCCAGCATCATCAGGTGGCTGTCATCACATAACAACAATGACTTGTATCAGAAGAGAAGAGATATCAGGAAACTGATTCTCTTCGTTAGAACGCACCTGTCACGCGTGATTGCGATGCTGCAGGCGGGTAAAGCTTGGGAGGCTTACCGAGTGTACGGAAGACGATCGGTCGACTGCGGAACTTCTTTCCGGCCCTCACCGCGGTTACGACCAGCTGGTACTGCGTGTCAGCCCGAAGGCCGCTCAACGTGACCGCTTCGCTGTTCCCTGCGACCACCGCCACCACCCTGTAACTAACCACCTTGCCGTTATGATTCGATTTTGCACCCCCTGGCGATCGTTGCCGCGACACTGACACGTTCCTGCGGAGCACAAACCAAGCGGAGACCTTGCGCGGGGATTTCGGAATGTTTCTTTAACGAACAAGTGAGAATTACGTTGTTTGTTGTTCAAGTAGTGTCAGCAAAATCTTACTGCCTTCAGTTGTTGCTGAAATAATGCGAGGAAGCATTTAAAGCGGTTTACATCTTTGTGATATCGTTATGATCGACTCATGAGCGTATACTTGTTGATCGTAGATGTCTAAAAGTGCAAAGTAGCTGATCAATGATCTCTATGATCAATAGAGTACTCAATGATTGTCGATAGTCGAACATTTAATTTCCTGCCGTCATACGGATATGTTGGAATGACTCTTGGTCCGTTCTTGTAATATTTTGGGAAGAGAATGTCGGAAGCGTTTGATACTCATCGGAATTCTGCGTCATAATTATCGTGATTTAATCAAGAGATCAAAGTATCGAGTTTCGATATGTTGCGATCATCGCACGGATCGATCGATATTTTTTGAGAAATTGTAATGATAAAGCGCGATGGAATGCCGCGATGTAATAGCCGCGTCACGACGGGCATTAAAATAACGGCCGCTCGTGCTGCGACCACACATGAACAACCGCATTCCTCGCTGCATTATCCTTTCTTTTAGCAAAAATGTTATATAATAATTATCGATTTGAAAAATGACACAATGCGTCTCTTTTATAAGAGATTGAATCTTAAAAGTCTGAGCAGGCAACAAACTATAATTTGCACACTTTATTTAAACAAACCGCTGTATTGTCATAGAACTTTAGTGCGTTATTTAATTGCCGAGTTAATTTTTTCGAAAGTTGTAAAAACTTTCGAATTATTTTTCTTTAATAACTTTTCGTTATAATCATCAGCTCTACATTCCTCGTTCGCAAAAGCCGTGCTACTTTTTTAAAACTTGGTATATCTTTTGCTTTCGTGGCTTATCTTTCCGCAATCTTGACAAAGTCGACTACGTCTCCGCGACTGGGATGCGCATTGTGTCCTTTTGAAAGCGAGGGCGTACTTCTTCAGTGAGATCGTCTTTCCGCAGATTATATCGAGGGTTATCAAAGTGCAACTTCGACTTTCCTAGCTGGCTCGGTGAATTCTACTCAGAAGAATCGTGTCGTGTCTCGAGCGACGGTAATTGGATCAGATAGTAGATATACCGTTAACAATTGCGAAAGATTGCGAGATTGTCAGAATAATCTTGTGGAATGCGTCGATACCAATAAAGTTCCGTTTTACGGTGTGGAATTATTATTGCTATTACAGCGTACTCGCGTACGGCATTTTTAGATAAAGATAAAGCAGAGAGCTTGTCAAATATGATGGAAATAATCCGGAAACGTATTATAAATTTAATGGATAAATTCAATAAGTATTACAACCCACGGCTTTACCGCGTTTAAGTTCCAGCCGGGATATGTGTATCTGCTAAAGAACGTTAAGTTGTTCTTGAAATGAATTTTCTATGTAAGCCACGAGGATGCGAGTAAATTGGATTGAGACTGCTCTTGAGATGCTAGAAGTAACGTGAAACTTCCCCGAAGTAAAAAGAGAGGGAATGAAGCAAAAGTAGTTCGGTATAAAGTTGTACCAAGTCAACTTTACAACAAGTATGGCCAGCAGAATTTTCCAATTAACCCAT
This sequence comes from Ooceraea biroi, assembly GCF_003672135.1. Taxonomy (NCBI): domain Eukaryota; kingdom Metazoa; phylum Arthropoda; class Insecta; order Hymenoptera; family Formicidae; genus Ooceraea; species Ooceraea biroi. The sequence continues at coordinate 3,696,406 of NC_039515.1, forward strand.
TTAATATATCCGCTCTCGTGCGTTGTCGTCGTTACGTAAAGGCATAATCTGTCCGATATATAAGAGTATGCATGTCAGACTTTATGAAACAAGACTGCGGGATTTGAAGCGTCTTATCACGGCGAAAATCGATGGGGTGCATTTTTATGAAAAAATTGCGCTCTTGCCGTTTATAACATCACTGTCCAACGAACTTTTTTTGTTCCGACTTCTTTCCGCTTGCTCGCGTTTCAATGAATTAGCACACAGAACGCTTCTCATTAAACGCATTTCCCCACGGAGTCGATCTTCCATTAATTAAAAGGTCGAGGCGAAAATTTATTTGCACAAATTGAGCTTCGGTAGCGTAAACAAGGTAATTACAAGGATATTTTATACAGCTTCGCAACAACGTTGTTTTTAATGTTGCAAGAAATAATAAGTTTTTTTTTATTAAACGTTACGCGAGTCTTGTTCCAGTAGAAATTTCACCTCGGTATTATCTTTAGCAAAATTAAATATCGAATGTTGACAATTTGTAATAAACAAGAGCGTTTGTAAACAACTTCTGCATTGAAAAATTGGATTCCGAACATATTCGAAAAATTGGGCTACAAAATACGTTAGTGTGGAACACACTCGATAAATCAAATTTTGATAACGAGTGGTGGACAATACAATAGCTTGTCAGGAAGTGACATTTTTTTAGTCACGATTTGCACAAATTCAATTCGTTTCGTTTCGCTTTAAACTGTTGCTATAATTGATAAATCAGCGTTTGCAGATCTCGAATAGCACCTTTGTATTTGCGCGTGAAATATACATAAATAATATATCATAATATCAATCTCATATTAACATTCTGAATTAAAACGATATGTTTACGATGTGTCCATTATTAATTGCTTCATTTCACTTCTATGATTCTCTAATATGTATTTGCTTCTACATTAACGTGCGTTTCTCATTTTGAACATGTTCTCTATTAAAAACAGAAATATCTCTATTAAACAACAAACGGAATAAAGTGCGAGAATAACTAATCTGGTTGGTGAACATCAAAGGAAATCATTATTTTCCTTGCCAATCATTTGTACATAAATTTAGCTAGACAGATGCGGAATTAACCCTTTCCAGTTCACATCACGGAATTCAATTTCTCTCTCCCTCTCTGTTGTATGTGTATATCAGTATTAATGGAACAATCAGATTAGCTGAACACGCAGTAGTGTTAGCCAGAATTCCATCTAACACTGCTTCGTTAAAGGGAATAAATAAGCTTGACAGAATAATTTAATACATTTTAGTGAATGAATCTCTTTTTTTCTCTCTCTGTGAAACACATTTTTAGAAATTATTTTTACAATGCAAAATATGATATAATTATTTGCAAGAACATGTGTTCATCAGAATGATTTAAACAATGCTCTTATAGAAAAAATACATTCAGGAAAAATATATTATAGGAACACATGTTTTTTAAAATGCAAAAACAGAATATGCAAAGGTCAGCAAGATTCTTTTTTTTATATTAATATTGATACTGCGTATATAACAAGCATATATTAAATGCCGACTGGAAAGGGTTAAACATGGGAGTTTAGACATTGAACGTAGCGCGGATAAAACCATCAACATGGATCATGAAACATATGAATATGCATGGGGTAGGATCACGTTGCATTGGATTGATGAACAACAAAACATACGGCCTTGCTGTCTAGTTAACTCGTGAGTATTCGCACTATGAGCGCTGCGTCAAATAATTTTTAACGTAAAACGCAGGTTTTGTTATTTTAATTTCATATCAACTCCCAAGTTATCATATCTGGTAAAATGATAAAGAATTTGTTTTATAGATTTGTAAAAATTAGTCTCAGCGAGCACGCTACTTTATAAAATTCGAAAGACTTAATTCAGCATTACAGCAAACTCTGGATCTAGTAGATACATACTTTGTAATAAATTAAGAGATTTGCAAACAAAAGTTGCATATAATAATTTTTAAGTCGATGTTTGTATTCCAGAATGCATTAGATTTGTCCTGTAGATCGACAAAGTATGATAGTAATGATAGATTTTATAGATATAATTGAAATGTCGTACAGAATACTTCAAAGTGGAATTTTCAGTAATATTCATTGAGTGATGTTTACTGATTACACTTCAATTACGCTTCGATGATTAAATCGCATCTCTGGCGAACACTCACGGGTTAAAGCGTCGTTTGAAGAAAAAGCAAGTTATACCTGCCGTCATAATTCCTGCGCCGCAGAAAGAGGTAAAAATCTCAATTAATATTGAGTCCTCTTTGACGTGGACGTGATTCAACATCGATTGATAATCCGTTTCGAGCGTTTTACCGTTCCTCGCAGATCGGTAACTGACGCGATGCAACGTAAATCACGACGTGTCGACAAATAATAGCGATAAAATAAACACACGTGTCGACCACGCGTGTTTTCACCCGATTTCTGGTCGTTTCTCTTTCCGAACTCGTTCCGCTCGGACGTATACACGTGTGAATATCAAGTCACTTTAAAAGCGTACAAATTATTTCGCAACATCGCGATAAAAAATATGCATGCAATCGAATTTATAAATTTCAATCTATTCGATCTATCCTCGTAACTTTTTCAAGTTTTATTAATTTGCGTTTCATTCCGCTACTATAATAATTCAATTGTTATCATAATAGCTACATAACGATATAAATTTTGTGAACGATTTTATAAGAACATTCTAGATATCTAAAATTTGCATTTGCAAATTTTGCGAAAGTCAATTCATCAGATTTGTAAAACAATTGGATTGTAAATTTGAGGAAAACATTGGCCGAGTGGTTGAGGCGATATTTTCAGAATGGGGAACGATCGCAACTGTAACGTGGGGAACATTGATAAATTGACATGGGGACGTTACATAAATTTGCATTCACAAAAGACAATGTAAATCCATCAAGATAAGTATCGTCAAGCCATCGATCGACTCATGGTACGGCACTTAGTAGCAATTTTAATTTATTGCATAGCAACAGAGGTAAACTGGCATCAATAGCGCTTAAACTTGAGTTTGGATAAAAGAGAGATTATTTAGGCTCTTTTGGCAATTAATGAAAATTGATATTGTCAATGTCGTACATGCAATAAACGCGATACGAGGGACCAGGTGCACGCGTGTCACGCACAACCCGACCCGCTTACAACCCCTTTTCCGACGGTAAGCGCCGGTATAATGTGGCACCGGCTGCTAACTTTCTCTGTTGCAGTCGTTAAACTTTTTGCATATATATACCGAATTCGATAAGCGTAGATGTCTGCATTGCGGCACTCTGTCGCAAATCCGTGAAGGTATAAGTGTATCAACCGCGTCTCAATGTAATGCGCGAAACCGAAAGACAACGAATGTGCAACAGAGCAGTAATAATTTGTTATTCTTTACTTCCTCACGATCGCTTGTGACTAAATATTCGATATCTTAATTTCAAGGATTCATCTTTTCCCTATGGACTGCAAAACTTGTCTTGCTGTGAAAAAAATAAATGACAAAAGTCGCGCTGATGTCAAGCCATGAACGTCGTCTGGCAAGTCATCATTTCTGCGAAATAAATTCCGCTTGCACGTTACCCATAATAATCCCATAGGGGATGATAGCACGCAACAATCGAGCTGAAGTATCACGCAGGAAATAACGAGCAGGTAGCACGTATTTTTTCTGGGAAGTTGCCGTTTTCCACGGAAAACCCGACGGAGCGCGAAGTTAGATGGTGTTTTTGTCCGAGTGCTGTTTGTGCGTCGCGAGAAGCATAGGCCGAGGCATTTCTCTTCGGTACGCGATCTGAGGGATATTGGAATCACTGGAACGCACCTGGCGTCGGTTGGCTTGTACGTGACGTCGTATTTCTCGACCTGCTCGACCTGACTGGTGCTCCAAGACACGCGCACTGACGTTGGATTCAGGAACATCACCGTTATGTTTTCCGGGACGCCGGGAATGCCTGTCACCGAGCCTGCAAGCAGCGAATGCAAAGTATTCATTATCCAATGACGAATCAGCTTTTTTAGGGCTTCTATATCTTACATGAGAAGTCGCGAAACTGTCATTATTTCTTTCTGAAGTCCTTTAATCGATTCAGGCTCAAATTCTTTCTCGATCGAATGAAAGTTTCGATCGTGTCTTTCGCAGTGTCATTCACTTACCTACGAATCCAGCTCCTTGGAGGATTAGTATTGTGGCCCAAAGGACCATGCCGCCAGGATGGCGGGCCGGATGTGGACCGCGTATCCTTCCGCACACGTGTCCGTCTCCACTTCTGCTTCTTATTGTAGCCGCGCGTTTTTACGGTGTAAAAGCGAAACGCCAGTGCCCTGCAACGAGAAAGAACGTGTATTTGTATCTTGCATGTTTTACAGCCACGAGGAAAAAGTACTTCGGTTTTCCTCGAGCCAGGAGTTCAATCGTGTAAGATCTTGTTAGTAATTTTAAATTCGACTAATGCTCCCTTGAAATTGATTGGAAGATAAAAATAGCGAATTTCTTAATTTTTTATGTTTCGTGATTGTTGATTTATATCTTGCCGTATCGAATGCAAGAAAGTAGATTTCTGTGATGTTTGATGTTTGTATGTACGTAGTACGTAAAAGAGTAGAAATTTTTTCATTACCTGCACATGCACCTTTTCGAGCGTTCCGTGTGTTTTATCCCCCTTTGCCGTGCTGCATCCTTTTTCTCGGATTATATCATAACAATGATCGCACGAGATCACCGTTTCACGGTGCATTATTCAGCCGTGCATTTCATCAACCGGCATTATTTCCCGTTGACCTGTTTGCGAGCTCATCCTAGATTATGTCTGTAACAATCAAAACGATTTTGTCACTTACACATTTTGAATTTATATTTTAATGTCGATTACAAATTCATGGCAGACGGCAATCAACATATAATCATTGACATTTCATCACGTTTTATATATAAAATCTAATAACAATTCACACAATACTTATAATATCACAAAAATTATTAATATCTAGTTTTTCACGCATAATCCATAAATCAAATTAAATAATCATCGCAATGGAATATTCATTTCACACACATTTTGACAATCCAGCAACAACCATTAACATCCGCGGCGCGCATTTAAAAAACTAGTGCAAGAAACCCTTATCCTTTGACTTGTAACCGATTATTTTTATTCGAAGGGAAACTACAAACCGAGAATCGAATCGCTCGCGCACTTTCTAGAGACGTATCGCGTTTGTCCGAAGCGGAACCCATCTCGTATTCCAAAAAAGCTTCGCGTGTTGATAAGGATCGCGGCGATAAAACGGTCGGCACCATATGTTCAGTCCGGGCAATTTGCGCATGTGTCCTATATGAATCGTCATTACGTAGTGGGCGACGTCGACTGACCTTTCCGGATTGCGTGGCTGCGGTACGCCGTTGCGGCACCGACGCCGAACGAAAATACGACGGGGCAAAGCTACGACGACGGACTGCCGACGAACTTCGGTAGCCGCGGGCTTGCGAGCAACAAATGGAGCTTGCGGTTTACATTAGGCCTCTTTTATACGCGGCCTCCTGCAAAGCACGCGTTCTGCACTGACTCGCAATGGCGTACAAGTGCCGACGAGTTTGAGACTGAATTTTCGACCTTTTGGATATATTCCGCTCGATTTTTGTCACCGTTTTGTCTTCATTGTGATGTTACATAATGTTTTCAACTGCGCGTGTATCATTCGGATCCTTCTTTCTTTGTTACTTTCTTTGTTAATTTTCTGATTTTCTAATAACGCGCCACTGGATATAACGACTTACGTGACGTGAAAATATTTTCATCGGTCGAAGGATGGTCGGGTTTTCTCTTTTAAGTCTTTCACGAGCACCCAAGCATTCCGCTATGCTCGATGGAACAAAAGCCGTATGGTATTAAAAAGAAAACCTTTATTTTGTACGGTCGCACGCGATTGGCCGCCAAGTAACAAATATCAACTTCATTCATCGTTGGGTTTAATAAAAGAGTAATAAATTTCTGGAAGCTCAAGTTTATAAAATGAAATTGCCAATTTTTAGAAATCGTCAAGAAATATCAGCTCCATGGTTCAGTATCATATTCGGTAAAAATTGTAATTACTGTATATACTGTGTGATTTATGCAGAATGCAATGTCAGATTCTGGGGTGATCGTATCTTTTTATGATTAGAATAATAATAGGAGAAACTAGGCCGCTTGTGAATTTTAATGCTTCGAAGTCACAAAGAAAAAAAACCTATACACGTAAATAGCTGCTATTTTTGACAAACCAGGATAAACATTTCTAAGAACAGTTAAGAAGAATATTTTTAGCTATTAATAATACATAATTATCTATCTCATCAATATTCTAATATATTCGCTTCATGAATATTTACTTTATTCACAGCGCTGTGGTGAAACTGAATAAACATCGGCGCTTAAAGCCCTAACAATTTCAGCAAAACAAAGTAGAAAAAAATCGGAATTGAAGTAAATGTGAAAAGTCTATCGAGCGAGATCCATGTTCCAAAAATATTTTCTCGTTCTCGAAAATCGGAATTCGACGTCACTTCGACGTCGGATCACCCGTCATTCGTGCATCCGCCGAAAACTGACACATTTCGAGAAATAATGGCCTGTCAAGCGACGTCGCTTGATTTTTCTGATTACATTTTATGCGCTAATGGTCGCGCACGCATCTCACGCGACTGTAAATTCTGCACATTGGACAGACGGCACCGTTGTCGTGTGCCGGCCACTTAAAGTTATATTTACGTCGCACACACTCGCGCTCACGTGTACATGCACACACGAAATTGCGACGTGCACTCTGCATTGCGGTAAAGCACTCGGCCTGCGAATAATCGAAATCGCGAAAATTACACGGCGCGCCTAATCAAAGTGGCGCTTGCTCCAAATTTTCCGGAGGCAGCTTGACCGGAAGCCAACAAGCACAAATTTTGCAAGACTCACAGAAAACCGCGCGACAGATTTAGGTGCGTTATCATAGCATTCGGTTGCGCGGAAAAATCGTTGACTCGCATTGTAACTGGAGTGAAATTCACGAGAATATCAACGAATCCTGCCGCTCCGTCATTTCTCAAACCCATCCCTGCATTTAAGGATGATCGCGTTATTTATATCGCTGCTCGATGCTCGCGTACGCTCGATGAGACGTGACATCCGATGACGGGAAAAATGCACCCTTAATACGCGAATTTCTCAGCGCGATCAGAAACGCGTTTTCCGCGCGATCTCGTTGGCGACGCGATTTACGGGCCCTGCAATCTCGTAAAAGCAATCCCATTGAGGCCATTCATCTTACGCTTGTCCCGCTATTTCAAGAGAGCTTGCGAGACTTGTCGAGCACACGCGACAAGTTCGATGACTCTCCTCCCTCCACCGGTTGCCGGGTGATAAACAGCTTGTGCCTTGCGTTGCATAACGTGTCGCATAAATTTGCATTCGCACGTTTATTTCGTTAACTGCAGCGTTTCAAGCAGCCACTCTTACTAACAAATCTGATACTGATCTTTCGTTCTTTATATAAATCGTGAAGAAATATGAAGTAGAGGCACGATTTGTTGAAAGTAATTTTATTCCGTTTTCTATACTTTTCATCAAATAATTATATTATTATGTATAATATATTCATCTTTTTGCTTGCTCCACTTTACTAAAATCGTGAATATAAAGCCGTGCATGTGTATGTATGTATATGCATGTGCATGCAACGATTGCCTGCGTCGTGTCGCATTAAATCCGTGCGACAGCAACGACTCAAAGGGATGGGAAATAATACGTAGATAATGGCGGGAGTAAATGCGTTTATAGGCGCAGACGAAACGCGACGCAAAGTCGATCAGGAAAATTTCACTGTGACAAAAGATTATATAATTCTCACTCGCTCGTGTGATGCGACTGCATCCACGGCGGCAGAATGGATCGATAATTACCGATATTCTATTTTTCTTTTTTTTTTCGTTTCTTTCCGATATTTTGAAGCGTCCCGTGCATCCTATCAGCAGTCTTTATATGCTCTATATTTATGCGTGATAGTAAACTCGGCGAATGGTGGTTAGCGCGGTGTGGTGATGTTATAAATAGATGAGTGACTGTTGCTTGCTCAGCACGGCGAAAGAAAAATAAACGTCTGCCTTACGCGCAATTTTCGTATCCTCCCTTATAAACAATTCGATAAAATGCACAAAGCAACGTTCAATTATAATATTTCATACGAAGCACCATGCGCGAAAAACGTTTATGTGCGACGTCATTCGTCGTAAAAAATCAAATAGCGTACAAATAATGCACTTTTAAATTTATATGCTATTTTATCTTGTTAATTGAAATATTTAATTCAAAAAAGTCCCTCCATCACGGTACACTAGTGAAGAGAAAATAATGTTCCTCGAGTCTATCGATCAACATTAACATATTCACCGCCATGGTGGTCATCGACAGCTTTCCGTTTACACTATGGTGGTCACCGTTGGTTACCAACGTGCAATCAATATGTTAAGAGACGTGAATAATATTAAATATGATATTATAAACATGTATAGATGGCATGTTGTAACATGCTATTCGATATTAATACAGAACGACGGACCACGATATTTTTGCAAACAATTTCCTATTTGTTTATTAAAATTTTACGAACGATTATATATATTACAGTGAGTCTTAATAATTCGGTCGGCGTGAACGGAAAGCCAGCTAAATTACACTTGACGGTGAAATGTGTTAGGGAAAATGTCTGTTCTCTGTGCTTCTTGCACCCCTTCAGTCTGCCTTGCTTTCCAATTATAGATAGAGCACTCCAGACGGTTGCGGCTTGCCGTCTTTTCTCTAATTCGGCCTCGTCGTTTGATGCACGCCGACAAAAATGGATTAGTCGAAGAAAATACTGATAGAAAAACAGTTTGCGAGAAAGTGAATTGTTATTTAAATACAAATTTCTTGTACGAAACATATCGGTGTTGTTTATTTGTCAGAAATTATCACTTCGATGCAATATGTACTTGCGAATCACTGCAGTGATTATATCGTTAATGCGGTTGGCCGCGGTGTGCCGTTTATTAAATTATATACTATCATCATGTAATATAATAAACTGCGATGACGCTGCGGGTAAATATGCGGTAAACGGTGCGTCTCTCTGTTACAGCCGTAATTTACATTCAGGTATATCAGAACGCTATGCGGCGACTTTTGGCTCCTCTGGCTCATATACATATAATATTTTATATATATTATATAATATAGCTTGGCTAAAAATAAATTTAATTAATTACGTTTCCCTAACTCAAAAATTAATTTCGAAAGTAATTTCGAAATTTAGTGAATTTATAGTGAAGTAATGCTTGTTATTCATTCTATCAGAAAAATTAATGTTTCTAATTTATTTGATACTTTCTGGGTATCGCATTTTGAGTTGTTTGGCAACTGCAGTTGCTATAATCCCAAGAACAATCTCCGTCATTCATGGATAAACTGAATTCATTAGCGTCACTGTCGAAAACAATCGGTTCGCGGAATGTATTTATGGGTAACCGGCAAACAAACCCACGACGGAAGTGTTGTTCTACCAAGAATAGCACACGGGTGCAATTTCTACATCGATCACGGAATATCGCGATGTAATATTCGAGCACGCGCGGCTTCGTAATTTCAGCGACGTCGTCGCTGGACGAAGAACGTTAGCAGCGTTTCAACGCTGCTAATTCCGACTAATGATACAACTTCTCGGAGAACAATCGTCAATGTTAACAAAATGGTTGGCGAAACAGACAGAATGAGACTTTCCAAAACTTCAGGTAACTGCTAACGATGGTTCATGTACATGACTGTTCCGAGTTTCCGCAGTGATTGCGTATTTTTTATGGTATACGTAACGTTGTTTATAATTGAACGCAACGCACGGTGTAACAAGGTATTTCTCGATTCTTTACATTTTTACGTGTAATAACGATGTATTATGTATATACAAAATAACAGACTGGAAAGAGCGGTGCATTGTTTAGTAGATATAATTTAGCTTACATTTTTCTAAAAATATTTTTAATTCTCTCTTAATTTATCAGAAAGATAATTGTATTAAATGCTTCCACTTGGGAATTGATTTGATAAAAGAAATCAATCCCAAGTGTACCGAAGGAAGCAAATCCGAGAATAGAAGAGAACGAGAGATTGAAAAATGGAGCATATGTAGCAAAAAAGACGTGTGTTATTCACGGAGCTATTCTTTTTTTGCATCATCGAAATGACATCAAAGTATCGATGCCGCGAGTAAATGATCGTTCGCGGAGTGAATTCTCCGAAAGTCGGTCATTATTCAAAATTCACCCGTAAGATTTATTCATGCAATATCGTCTGTATACCACGTGTACGATGTAGCCCTGAGTCGGCGATATTTTCAATCCACGGCGAACGTAATATATGCACCCTTCATTACTACGGGGTGGCACACGTGCCAGTACAACATTTCACGTCACGGGCAAACTTTCATAACATATTCATAACATATCCGCGCGAAAACGCGAGAACGTCGAATTGAATGCCAATCCGCAATTTACCTCAGGACGATTTCTTCCGCGCGAGGTTTATATATACGATGCCCATTCGTCCCTCGCAAATTTCTCCTTTACCCTCTCTGCCCCTGTATTACCAGTCCCACGATATTACCGCGGATGATCATCGTGCGGATTGTATCGCGAATAAGTGGAACGCTATCACCGTGATCTAGGTCAGAGTGGGCAAATATCCAGGGTAGAGCGGGATCTAAAGTGTCATTTTCGTGCGTAACATGTATGAGGTAGTTTGAAATGAAGAGCCGGCAAGCATTTCGAGGAGCGTATGTTCGTCCGGAAACTGATATGCGTAAAGCGAAGGGGGCTTCACGATCCTCTTGATTCTGTCGATGCAATTTCCTCGCGATTTGTGACCGATAGTTCCTCTCTTCTTTCTTCGCTTTCTCAACTTGTAACTGAGAAATAAAAGAAATTCTCGCTTGAAAGAGATAAGTATCGCAGAGAATCGTAAGACAGAATGTCGTTTCACGAGTCACTTTTATTGCACTTTTTCTAGTTTTCTTTTTCCGAGAACGTGTTATGTACATCTTCTTTTTGTTAGATTCCATTGATCTCGTTCGCCTTGAAGCAATTTATCATGAAAACATGTACATGTGTATATAAGCGTGATATCTCACGTCATCATTTACAATTGTCAGTGATTGCTCCTTCTGCATGCAACAGCAGGCAAATATTTCGGAATATTTTTGAGCGTGTGCAAAATTCTGAGCGAGCTTGATATCAGCGGAATTTTTAATGAAAATAACATTTCGCGGAATAATATTTATATAGTATTGGGAATTATATGAGTATCAAGCAAATAATTGGGGTAATTCCATATTTTTGGAAAATTGCAAATTTTCACGTTTAATCCGATTTATACAATTATGTCAGCGAGAATTAAGTTACTTCGCTCTGCTACACAATAGCGGTGTTGAAAATAATTCGGAGCACAGAAATGCTACGACCTCGCTCATCAATTATTAAAGCAATTAAAAATCAAATTGATTGCTTAAATTAAATGTTCTTTCATATTTGCAGTAAACTAGATAATAATAGACGTTGTCGCGACTGCTTAAATAATTCAACGACTTTAGCGTTCTTTCTTTGAGCGAGAAGAAAGGAAGCGAGCGAGCTAAGCTTAAAGCGCGTTAACTCGAAGAGTAATGCGAGTTAGGAAGAAAGACGATTAAAGCAAGGCAGTTAATACTCATTCCCGCCGTTCTTCATGCACAGTCTCTCCGTTTTTTTAAATGCCGTCGTCGGTAATTTGCTTTCTCGGTACCGTGGTAAATCGACCGACGCAAATAAATCCCACTCGAGACGTTACGTTAGCGGCGCCCGTTACGTCGCACGTTTCAACAAATATACAAATCCTGCGAGATTGAGGAGGCTCCGTTCCACCCTGCGAAAAAGGGGCGGATTTTAAAGCGGTTGACTCGTAAGTCGATTGCAAGCATCTTGACTTGCACCGAGGGGTCGCTCGACGTGCCGCTTTAATTTATCAACGTGGCGGAGTTATCCGTGGACTTTCCCTCCTCCACCCCTCGATATTTTCGAGCAACCTCATCTTGCGTTCGATTTCCCCGAATTACGTCACGGGGTTTCATCCATCATAATAAACGAATGGCTATTTTCTGCCTGACGAAGTGTCTTATATCTGGTGTCGCGAAATGCGTGCAGCGTTTTGTCGTGGAACGCGAGTGTAATATTTCAAGGCAAAAAAATAGTACTTAATGACACTTGACGGCCGCAATTTTAAGTCGGGAAATATCCATGCCTCGTGTCTTGAATCTATAAATGCCTATTAAATCAAATCCCGTTCTATATAATATAACATAATATAATATGTCGGATATAAAAACTTTTATAAAATTTGTACAAGTTACGGGAAATAACATCAACAGGCTATTGATAAAAACTCCATGCTCCAAATCTCCCTTCGCGCTTTTCATTATCGGCGATCTGTGCAATTCCATGCAATACAATATCAAGCCAATCTCCGTTACACCTACAGGCATATAGTCTTCCACACACATACACGCATCGCCCTTTGTCATATCTAATGCTGAATAGTGAGGTCATCGCGATGTGACGTAATTGCCAATTGTACGCTCACGCTTGTGTTTCCTCGACCCGCATAGATCGATGGTATTCCCATGCGTGTGACGCGAATCGTAATTTACAAGTGTCGAACTCCACGGAGCGCCCTATATACGGCTACAGCCGCTCGTTCACGGAAGAGGGTGACTCGCGATGAAAGCGAAAGAGAGTCGATCCAGGAAAAGGAGCTTTTACGATCGACGATGGGGGTCAGTTTTGCCGGAGTGGATCAACCGACAGACCCTTAGTTCCTATCACAATTTCAGATAAAAATCACTGATACGAAAATAATATAAATATATAAATTATTATATGAAAATAATATAAATATAAAATAATATGTCATGGTATAAGTATAAATTAATATATTAATTTAATCAGTATTAATATAAAAATATTGGTCTTGTAATTATGACGTTTCGTTATGTTTACGTCTATCTGCGGGATTTTATGACACCCGTGATTTCAACGTAATTTTTTAACAAAGTCGGATGTGTTGTTCAATGAGGTTGCATGCACGCGTGACGCCAGTTGTTTACGCTTTACAGAATTTCTCTCACATCTCCTACGGTGTTAACATGGGATGATAGAGAGAAACTGGTGAGAATTTGTGCGCATCCCGAGAGCCAGGACGTGTCATCGCCTAGGCGACGAAACAGCAAGTCGCCAGTGTACTCGACGTCGCATCCGGTTGGCGAAACAAGTCGCCAGGGCTCGTAACAACATTGAGCCCTTGCTCGACGCTTAGGCTTACTCCGCGAGAAACGAAAGTTCTCGAAAGGTGCTCGTAAGTGACCGACTTTCGTTTCTCGCGGAGTAAAGGCCTCTTCACACATATCCGTGACGTGTCAGTGCCGTATTCGCTCAGTTTTATACATACATGTTTTTATACTAGTATTTATACATGTCCGGCGTAGTAACATATGCGAATCGACACGGCACTGATACGGTACTGACACGTCACGGATATGTGTGAAGAGACCTTAAGCCTAAGCGTCGAGCAAGGGCTCAATGTTGTTACGAGCCCTGGCGACTTGTTTCGCCAACCGGATGTGACGTCGAGTACACTGGCGACTTGCTGTTTCGTCGCCTAGGCGATGACACGTCCTGGGTCTTGGGATGCGCAAAATTCTCACCAGTTTCTCTCTATCATCCCATGTTAACACATGGCTGCCCAGCGGCGCTTCTACTTTCGAGTTACAAGAGGACTACTGGCAATAGCATGTCGTAGTTCATTGTTGCGGCTACATCTCTAGAAATGTCATCAAGAGACCCGCGGCAGGCGCGCATACCATCACGTGGTCGCAAAATTGTAAAAATTTTCATCTGTACCTCTCTGCATTCACGGAAATGCATGGAAAAGCGTCAGCGTGAAGGAATTTCGCCACATGCATGCGAGCAATTTCAGGCTTATTGTACCCTCAGCCTGCTATTTTTCTCTTTGTCTTGTTCTGGTCAATTTTGCATTTTTCGCGAAAATTGTATTACGTTGTTCGAGCATCGAGTAATTTATTTATAGAGTAAACTTTTATCAGAGATTTTATAGCTGTTTCTCAAAGCACGCAGTTTTCTTCATCAAACGTTCTGATAACAGAATCCTCAATTCTGCAAGTTACCCTTTGCGGTTGCGCAAATATTTATTTGACGTCAGACTTGCTGCGGGCTTCTAATTAAACTATCGCCTGGGAACGCGAACACGCAAATTAACTACGCGATTGTTCACATTTCGACGACATTTACGTGACGTAATTTACGATCGGTGCGTGTGTATGCGAGTGCACAATGAACGAGCCCACGAGCTTCTATATAAGCGGCACGAGCTGATTGACCAGCCGATTGTGTCTGTGCGGTCTGTGCCCCTCTGTGCATTGCACAGTGTGCAAGTGTATTAGTGTAGAATTGATTCGTAGAATTGGATGTCACGAAGAAGACTATATTGGATTTTCCGGGTTGGAAGTCCAGAACGATTTTTTTGCCGAATGTAATTATCGATAGGCGTGATATGTGTGCACGAGCAGTGAAAATGCGGTGCAATGGGATACCCTTGCGCTCCCCTGAGAGGAGCGCAAGGGGAGAGAAAAATATCTCGTTTAAAAGACACCGTTTCATTAATCGAAATTTCATTTAGGTAATAAAAGTTCTCTCTTATAATTGATCGAATAGATCTTCTGTAAATGTAATAAATATAATTGATATCCGTAATAGATATATTGCTTTAAAGTTGATAATGCGTTTATCATGCTTTCATATTTTTTAAAGAAAAGTAGATGGGAGATCATACATTTCTTACTTTATTTATTTTATTTTTTATTCTGATGGAGAAAAGGTTTAATTAAAATATTAATGCAACGTAAGAGATTCATGCTTCATACCGATGATTAAGATAATTCCGATAGCTTGCTTGTTAAATGAAAAAGAAATTGTTCGATGTACTCTGAATATACATAAGAAAGCGGATATCTGTTATTAATAGCTATTAAGCGGCGCAAAGTAGATTATCGGATTTTCCAGGTACGGACAAGGAGGAGCGTCCTTTTCTTAAATCTTACGGATTTTGAGACCGTTTAACGTTGATTATCTTCTCGCCGGGTGAGAAATTTTTCTCAAATCATCAGGGATTGTTCGCGCGATTGCCGCGTAAATTTGCCGCAGTATTCTCGCCCCTCTCCGAGCATCTTAACGGTACCATCCAGACATCGTTACGTTAATCGCAACGGAACGTCGACGTACTATTCGCGCCTCATTAGCCTAATTACGACCTGAGCCGAGGATACCACCCGAAGATAATCCCGTCGCAATTCTTTTTAATAAGCGGATAGCCAGGGGGCTAATCCGCGTTCGTTGTTTTCTACGGGGTTCATCCGGCGGGGCGAAACATCGTACGTTGCTCGCGTTTTTCAGCATGAAAGCTACTTCCCTTATTCTTGCGAGAGTAACGGGGTACTTTGTGCCCCGCTAAAATGAGGGAACCACGAAGAAGCAAATCGTACCGGCACGGTATTATAGAAAGCTCGCATGCACTCGCACGTAATGACGCCCGAATGAGGCTGCAAGAGTCGGCGAGACTCTCGTCGTCCTGCGTAGCTCGTCAGAAATGAGAGTAATTGAGGCAGTGAATGCAAAGAGTACGTGCGGGCCGAAAGCAAACTCTATTTTAAATCGCCGTTTAAAATAGAAATTCCTTACCCGTGTATATCGGGGTTCATCTACCGATTCCCAACGAGGCCCTTTTCAGCATCGCCGTGTTGACTGTGCCGTAAAGCGAACTGAGAATTACGCAAACGTTCCTTTTGAAGTCTTTCGATCCACATCTTGAAATGCTTGGACGTGAATAATGTATAAAAGTGGAACTTGTGAATCGTAAAATCTCGCTAATAATCCGCGTTGCAAGTTTCATCTCTTCGCAATTCTCTTTTGATTTTTTATTCAATTGTCTCAAACTGTGCTTCGATATATCGCAGATGAAAAATGATTTATTCTTCTGAGAATCGCGGCTCGAAGCGCGTTCCAAGATTCCGCAATCTGATGTTAAATACATAATAAATAATAAATAATAAAAGGTAAAATAAAAATTGGACTCGGAGACGCCTCGTACGTCGTGTTTATTATCACTGTCACATGTGAACCCGCGACATTATTCATGGTTTATATGTTATGCATGCGTTATTCACCACGGGATTATTAATTGTTGATTTGACAAGGAAAACGAGGTTCATTATTGCATAATCCGTATCTGAGCCATGCCGATGTGAAATCTATTTTTGTCATTGACATTTGCATGTATGTAACGATCGATTGGCGACGCTCGGGTGTCTACAATATTAGATATCGTCCAATGTTACGGCAGGACGTTGCCGCAATCGAATTAAGTCTCCGTAAATACAGAGCAATTTGCGTAATTCGTTTAGTTGCATAATTAATAACCCGACATTTTTTTGTGGAAAGTCCGAGGAGTGTGCAGGAAATTCGCGGCAATGTCGGACTTGTTGGACCGATTGTTGATTAATTACAGAATTATAATTATTGGTCCATGAAATATTCATACATTTTCCCAAATGTCCAAATTCCATCGACAGTTTCCTATCAAACCGGTCACACGTGACGCAGATAGCAGATTTTGTCGGCCGGAAAATTGCAACAAGCTGTAATAACGACGCCAATCAATAGCGCATTGGACTATATGCACATGACACGTGCTAGCATACGCGTTACTGCGTTGTCAACTCTGTAGTTGAAAGGGTACGCGTGTTAAAACGCGGTTCGTACATTGTACACACGGATAACTCCCAATGACTAACTTGACGATTCGATATTTGCACTAGCCGAAATCGAATTCGCCGCAAGGCTCGCCGATTTTTTACGTACGACGACAAATGTCAACAGTAACAATTTTTGCAAAGTGTACTTTGGCGTATAATCGCGTGCAATTAGCGCGGTCTTATGCGCGTGCTATTTCGCGATAGAACATTGGAGTACCCTCTGGGGACACATCCTGACGCGGAAGGTGAAGAAAATAACGTTTGGAACGAGGTACTTCGGTGCTCGGGTGAGAAGCATCTCCGGAGGAATATCAAGCAGAATGGCTTCAGCAGATTCCTCTCCGAGCAGAGAAAAACTGCGCGGACGTTCTTTCGCAAAGCCGTCGACCTTCTTTCACGCAGTGAAAGCTCTTACTCTTTATTCGCGGTGAACTGAAAATGTTTGCCTTCCCTGGAAAAGGATCGAGGTACAAATGGAACGCGGAAACGATTGAATCCGCACTATCAAGGATTACTCCATCGTGAAAATTACTCTCGCCGCGTTGGAGTTTGAGTTGGCGGAAGTTACGTCGGCTTTAATCCAAGAGCGCGGAAAGTGAAGGAACTTTCTTGCGGTAATCGCTGAAGTTTATTATTCTTATTATATTATTAAGTTTGAAAGAGTACTTAGACACAATGACGAGTAAGTAGTATTACGTTTAAGTAAGTAGTATTATTGGGTAAATCTAAAGCATCGGGCGTGAAAGGTCCTTTAGTAAGGATAATCATTGATTGAGGGTCGATTGGACGAGATGGAGGCCAGAAAGGGGAAGCGTGATAGCATCGGAATATTGGGGAAGTGCCACTAGTCCAGAATCTTGTACAAAAGAGCGTGAGTGTCCAGGAGCGACCTATTTTCCCGTAGAAATACTTGACTCGATAGTGGAAGATAAAGAGAACAAGAAAAGCAAGGAGCCATGTACGTCATCGATCACTCGTATTTTGCGTTATGGATTTATTTCAAACCACTGAGATTTCATAACAAGATTTATCTAGAAATCTCAATCTCGCATTTTTCGTCGTAATTGTAATACGTGACCCAATCGCGTTTAATCAAAGACTAATATTATCAGCAACAAGCTTAAGTCTGCTACTGGTGATATAATTAGGATCCTCTTTTCTATTTGTTTAGTCACCTCACGCTTTGTTACTTCGTGCCATTGATCATGATAAATATAAGCAATCGCCAGAGGCTATCAGAGGCTTATAACAATAATAAACAGAGTGTATGCATATAAGGAGGAATTTGCAAATTAAAAGAATTAGCTTAAGAATTATCTTAAAACATGAACATGTTGTGTAAATGTATTTAGCTTAAGTATTAAATTATAATATCGTGCATATCTCTAAGAGTCTAGCGATATAGAATTAACATTTATCAATAAACATCATCCAAGGAAGGAAAGATAGGTCTATAAGTTACGCAATTAATTAGAGGTATTTCGTCTGATGCATTAAATAAATTACCTTCTACAGGAAACAGTGCGAGGCAGAATAAGTCCGTGTAAAAATTCATCCGAAATTGCCTTATACGGGCCGCTATTTAATTAGGTAGCTCGGGCTGGAGATCGTGGGTGCGATTAAAGTATTATCCTATTCGTCGAGAGTTATTAAAAGAAATGAACTCGCGGGGGAGAGTCTCTGGTACCATGGGGTGCATTTTAAAGAATGAATTTCCTCGGAGAATTGACTGCCGTGAAAGATTTGCAAACAATCTCACATCCTTTTACAAATTTTAAACTGAAATTCAGTCGCTGAGGTATCGCGCATTAAGAGCGCCTTATCAAATTTGCGCTGAGAGAATATTCGCCGTTATGTATAATATCTACTCACCGCGGGAATCTATCTATTAACAATTAATGCGATGCGAGCTGTATAATTTGCGCCTCACGTGCTGGAACGGGTGCGCTAATGCGCGCCTCGTGCCGCGGCTTTCCGGTTCGAACGCAATTTACAGCGCCTGCCCTCGCCTCCCCCTGACTATTCACCCGATTATCCAGGGCTCGCGTATTATTAAAAGCGACGCCGCATGGAATAATCGCAATTATGCCATTCCGTAATAGCCGACAGAAATTGTCCGTTAAACATGCGGCGCGGACCAGCGCGGCGGTAGGAGGTATTCCACTTCACGGAAGACGCGGAAGAAGCTTAATTAAACGGAGTGGAGAAGATATATCCTTCACCCCCCCCCTTCAGGATCATGCCCTCTACCCTTTAAACGCACATGCGGTAAACTCGGCATGCCATAACCAACACTACCGCGGTTTCTCATGAGGAATAAGATCCGACAGGGGCGCGGAAGGGAAGAGGAATGGTAGAAAATGATGAGATAGGGTGAAAAGCGAGCCAATTCAATTACAGAGGATTCAAAGTTATTCAAAGCAATGTTTCTTCCCCATATATTTCTGGAATACTCGAGTTGGCCGTAATAGGCACTAATCGGATCCGTAATCGCGCTCGGTCGACGTCATTTCCGCGAGCGGTGGTTCCAGGGTGTGTTCGATCACAGTTCAATTGTGCGAAAAATACACGTTGATTTTACGCCAGTGCGTGCGTAATGAGGATGATTGTTGCACAGAGCACGAACCAAACCAATACTCGTACTTTTCGCAAATTACTGTCGGATACGGGGAGATCGGCATTTTTAGATGCGGGTTATACGCGAGCTGTATAAATATCAAAGATTACGAGCAAACTGTTTTTCACTCGCTTTTACGTTTGCATAACTGCTGCTCTCCAATTTTGAATATTACAAAACAGTTAAATATTACATACAGAAAAAAGTCAGTTTTTCCATAGAATTTTCCGTCAGAAACAGTTAATTTCTAGTTTGTTGAAAGTACGTTTCATTGCGATTATTTGTGGAAACAGTCCGTATTTAAAACTTTTAATATGCAACGTCTCGAGCCGTAGTATGTGCAATGTCACTAAAAACAGTGCTATAACTAGATTATTGATCTCGGGCATGATTAGCTTGCTGGCTAGCAACGGCGTTTACGGTAAAACATAATCGCTGTCGCTTTTTTTAGACGCGGGTTAGAATAGGGTGTACAAGGGCAGGAGACGCGTAGTGCGATAGTATCGCGAGATTCTCCAGAGAATCACACGGGTGTACACGAAGCGTTACGCCAAGCCACGCCTAGATTTAACAATGCGCTCGCGTTCCATTAATGCATAATGAGCAAGGAAGCTATCAAGAGACGCGTCTTGCTTGTGAGGAAAATGTAACGGTACCAACGAAATACCAAAACCTGCACTCGGTTCTGCGACAACATCGCAATAAAGACAAAGGTAGATAAATTCATTCAAGAGCGGAAACTTTTTTCATTTTGTCCGTTTTGATTTCACTTTAGTTTTTTTATTTAGTTTTATTTTATTACTTGCACCAACGATAAAAGCAGCAGAAATATTTTTAATATTATTTGCTAGACACTTTTTGTGATTGCGATTTCTTAATTAAACTTTGTTTGACGAGTTTATCAAAATTGGCTGCTGGCGCGTTATCGCATTAAATCCATCAATCCGAAACGCGAATCGCAATTAAAGTGAAATTGTAATTAGAGATATGTATTCGTCTGTGCATATGCACATTCCTCACGAGCGTAATTAGGATTCGGTCTTCCTCTAATGCTCTAATCTAGCTTCAAAGCGGTCGAAACAGTTATCGGATGATATCATCTGGTTATGAGCGCGAAATAATATCTAAACGATTGTGCATTAAATAGGAAATCCAATTAGATTTAATGGCAAGTTAGGGCACGAAACGCAAGCAATTACAGTTCTTTTGCTTCCACTTTTACATTTAATTGCTAAGAATAATTGGAGTTGACGTGCTATATAAAAGCTGAAACAATAATAATTTCACGGTAACTTCATTAATTAAGAACATTTTGCAAAATACCTAGAATTAGCACAGGTATAGTAACTGGTATAAAATACTGAACTGCGCTTTGTGTTAATCATCTTGCGAATTGTACAGTTCACAGTACATAATAGTTCCAGGTAATTACTGCATTTTTAAATGATTTGTGATTAAAATTTGCGAATGAATTCAGCTTTGGGAAGAATTCAGCAGAACACAAATGCAACGTGCGAGTGACAATGGAGACTCATTTTCGTATACGTACACGTGTATTCACATACACACATGCACACATATGAAATTAAAAATTCCATCCTTATTATCCGGATAAATATAATCTGTATCATATAATCTCCGCCAAGCGAAATTTTGCCCGTCAAAGAAAGAGATTATGCGAAGCACATACAAAGAGCGAATGCGGAAGAGACATTTGCATTCATAATTAAATTCCACGTACGACAGTTAGCAAATTCTTTGTTTCGTCAGGAATGATCTTAGAGGATTTACTCTGGAGACATTGCAGCATTTTTAACACACCTGATACTTTTTGAAAAATTGCAATTCCAAAAACAAAACGCGGATTCCATTCTCCAATACAATTGAGATATCGTAAGTATATTTATAAAATGTTCTGCGACTCTTGCTGTCTTTACTATATTTTCTCATATCGACGCTTTCTCGTCCTCTCTCGGATCTGGTATGATTCTCATTCTCGGAGCTTCGTAAATTCCCGTGCACCGATAGAGAGATTGCTAGCGAAAAGAAGTAGAAAGCTGTTATATGACGGATCAGCGTGCGAGTCTCTCTTGAAATATTCGGCGTGTTCCAATTCCCTTTAGAATCCTTTCAGAGATATGTATTTCGAGTTCTCCGTTCATTCCCTCTCAAGTCTGCACGTACTCCTGCATGAATTTACGTACGACACAACTCTGCATGAAATAATTCATCAGTCGGAATTAAACGGCAACACAATGAAATGAAACAATGTTGCGATTAACGGTGAATTATTTTTGCGACCATCCTTTCGGCAGACGAAATACTGCGGATTTATTGCAGGAAATATTACAAAAATAAGGTGATAATATAGGGTAATTATTACAGTATACACACGTCATTGCCAGTTTTGATTTTTATAAATCACCATGTTTTTGCTTGCGAAGGAAGTGAACAGGAAACCTCGTTATCGAAGAAAACGCTCCTGACAACTTTCGATTATATTTTCGATTATATTTGCCCATGTATCCTTTTTTTCATCATATAAATACGTAGTGATTACTTTTTATTGTTCAGTAAACGAACGAACTCGAAACCTACAGCAACAAAGACTTTATATGGCTATAAAGGTTCAGTTGAAATCCACTTTGGAGAATTCCAAACAAGTTCAAACCTTTTTAAGGCGAATAGTCTGGGTAAACCTGGCTTTCGTTCCAATTCTTTATACTACATCGAAACGGCATACAATCGATATTATCCATTGTATCATTTTTATAAGTGCTCACAATTGTATACAAAATTATGTGGCGTTGCTCGCGAGGAACGCAATGGCTCACATCTGGCAGTTTCTATTTTCTGCATAAAGATGATGAAGAAACCTAAGGGTGAAAACGGCGAGCATGATAAAATCGCACTTTGCGGAAGTCAATCGAACGGGAAGGGAAAATTTCCCTCGGGTGAATTCGTCTTAATCTAATCCCAAAACTTCCCCTTCTGTAGATATACAATCGTATAATACAAACACGTTTACCTTTTTCCCCGGCGTCAGTAATCGACGGTAAATTTGCAGGAAGTAGGTCAGCACAGGGTACGCGAATGAAAAGACGCCTTCTACTCTTAATCTTCCTTCTAAAGTATCATCAAGCGTAAAATTTACGTATTCTACATAACAGGCGAAATACTAAATTACGCGAAGGGGTGCCTGAAAAGGGCTGGCTTGAATAATCCTTCGTTTTTCATCGACAATTATCTTAAAACTAAGATTAAGCATTTTGCTTGCACAGAAAATGTGTTACATAATGTTATTTCGAGCTGATTGCACGAATAAATTTTACGACATATTTATACGTACGCGATTTATATTTACATGTCACATATACGTTTTTCTTGAATCTTTTTTTTCCCGATAATATGATGTCCCATTTTTAATAATTGTGCTGAGAATGATATTCTGCACGTATGCACTTATTACTCATGCATGAGCATTGTTGCATGAAGCATGATAAGAACGTAAAACAATGCATGAGCTCTTTTTTATATGCATCGTGCATGATTAATCAGCAGAATAAATAGATAAGAAAAAATTTTCCCGCGTTCTCGTTCCCGTTTTCCATATCTCTCGTATTCGTGAAAACGGCCGCAATTGGACGTCACTTTTTTGCTGGAACGTCTCATTGACGTAAGCGGCGATGCGAGAAATCCTGTGTAGAACAAAATGCAACGTCAAACGTTCATAAAACGCAATTAGGTGTGACTAATGAAAGGTCCCATGTCACTGGAGGCTATATATAACATCGCTTGCGAATATTTTAATGAGAGACTAATTTCCTCGGCACTCAATACACACGAACGTATCGGTAAATGCAAGTATAATGCAAGATAAATGCATGTAAATCTAGCTTTTATTGAATATCCATGCGCCGTATACGTTCTCCAGCAAGAATATCGCAATGATCCGTGAGAAATATTTTCTGTCTGATTTTAGCGGATATCAATCGCGAAGACAATTTATTCCCCGAATGGGACCGTCGATATGTCAAAATGATTGAAATCAAATGATGTAGGGCAAGGTCGAGCAATATACTAGAAAAAAGCGCCCCACGGGCGTTTATTGTATTATTCATCCGAAACAATCATATCGAAAGAGCATTCCATCGATCGCACGGCGGTTGGCGATATTAGATTATTTAGAAAATACCGATCGATCGCCGGCGCTTCCGTAACAATGAAGATTCCGTTAAATACACAAGCTTGCACGTAATGTCACGTGATAATATTCCGCAATAACGCAAAGTACGATCTCTGGCAAGATTGAGAAATTCATCAGCCAAACAATTGAAGCAAAACACGAGAATTGCATGCGGATGATTACGCGAAAATACATTACGCACGTGCATCACGTTCCGATACGGGCGGAAGCTGATGGTAAACAGATCCCGCTTGCCAAGTCTCCCACAGCTAAATAATCGAGCTGGATTAACGTTAAACGTTACGGCTGTCGCAAGTGGCGAGCTCAGTTGAGCAGCCGCAGCAGAGAACTAAATTGAACGTCAAGGTACAATCGCGATTACGTGATTACTACGTGATTTTACTGCAAATTCCGGTTTCGAGATGTTGCATGACGACTCACGCGTTCATCAGCACGAGACACGTTGCTTAGAATGATATCAGGCGGACACCGATTTTCCTGAATCCTCGCGACGGATTCGCGGAGAAAGGCTAAGCCGCTTTCACGGAACTCGCGAGAGATCAATCAAGGATCGATCGCCACTCCGTTAATAATACACGGTTGATGCTACATAGTACCTATCTCTCGCATGGACGTATAACGAGGTACATACGTGAACCGTCACTCTCCTGGCCAGTATGCAAACCGATTTGATGTCAGTCAAGGCCGCGGTTAACCCTTGCCCACCCCTGTGAGTCCTGCACGGTTCTCTGCTTTTATGACAAAAGAATTATTATTGTCGCGTGTAGATAAAATTATTGCGAAACACACGATAAACATCGCGCATATTATTCCCTTAACGGATCGTTTCTTCTTTTCTTTCTCTCTGTATTTTTTTAATGCATTGTTTCATTAGCGCGAAAAAGGTACAGGCACGTACGCGAAGTTTCATAGTTCATTATGTTATTAATCATAGAGCAGCGCGAACTACGAGACGATTAAACTTCATTTAAGATGAGACGAAGCGAGTCTCCGGCGAGGCTATCACTATTTTTAAAGACGGAACTTTCAAGTTCGCTTTTAAAGTTCCGCTGGATGTAATGGAGCTGTTTATGCAGAGCGAAGTTTGCTATAAAATTATCCTTTGCAAAATGAAACAGTATATTAGCAATAATAGTATATCACCTATGTAAAACACATCAGTATATTTTTTATCATATTTTATTAATATATTTGATATCAATTTCATATTATGAACAAAATATTTATACTGCTGTTTGACTAAAATCGAGACGAAAAATTAATGTAGTGTAAAAAGTGTAAAAAGTAAGATTTTTCTTGTATAAAGATTTTATTCATTGTGATTGCAAACATTTAACGAAATTCCAAGTGAAGCTTTGATATCTCATCCAATCTAACTTTAATTAATTAACTCTATTGAGCTTAGTGAACGCGAGAAAATATTTCCGCTGAAAGCTTCATTTAAGACATTGAGAAAGCTTTCTGCAAGATTAAAGGCGATCGGAACAATAATGTTGATAATAACAAACTTTAACAAAAGTCCATCGGAGTTTCTCTGCGCGTAAAATAAATTAGGTCTTCGAGAAAGTGGCTTCAATTACGATCATTGCTTCTTCCGCAAATGAGTCACACATGTATATATATATATGTATATATATATCATATATATAATATAATATAATCCCCGGAGATAATTCGAAGATTCTCTCCAATTCATCTAAAAGAGCTAATCCCCTTCTCATCCGCGAGAATGACATTCCTTTTATGGCTAATTTATTATATTACTCATAAAGTAGCAATTAATTGCATTAATTAATATATAAAAACTTTTATTTATTAATAAAAAGTTTTATTAATAAAAACTTTTTATTTTCTATTCTCCCTTATACGCAACGTATCTCTCTGTCGCAATATTATCATTATACATTAAAAATTATCAACTCCAAATTTCTCCTTCATCAATATTTTGAATATTTTATATAAATCTGAAACTCATTATCTCCTGACTGATGATCAGCATTTGTACGGCTTTTATTAACATCGCTCACCACGTATCGGTTTTCGCGTCAAAACAGCGAGCTCGTTCCCAACCCCGTGACGAGGCGAGCGCTGAAAACGGCACGGTGATAACAAAGTACGCGCACGCTGAAACAAATTATCGGCTTTGCCATTGACGTCAAGACCCGATCGAGGACCATCCGGGAACAGATGGGAGTTAGAGTTTCGCGCATGTTACCGCGAGATAGTCGCAGTGAAATGATGCACGACGAGGAGGAGGCTCCACGACGGAGAGGAGCACTCACCAGCTCGGTGCTCGCGAGACATTTTAATGCCAATCTGACATAGCATCGGCCTAGTTGTCGCACGGCACGTTAGATATATTGCATCGCGATACACGAGGTCATATCCACCCCGTACATAAGTACGGGGGCACACACCGCCGCCGTCGCCGCCGTCGCCGCCGTCGTCATCGTGGTCGTACCGTCACGTCGACATACATACATGTCGTGCGCGCAACGCTTTTCCTCCTGCTAGGCGAATCGATACTATCGATCGCACCGAAATGTCGTAGAAATGCGTCGCACGGATTAACCCTGGACGAGTGGCAGGGTGTGATGAACCCCGTCTACCGAGCCAATGGTTCTGGAGACACTTTTCTGTTCGCGACATCACAAAACGACTGGGAATTTCCGCTGCTTGTGTTTGTCTTTGATCGAATATTCGTGCTCATAACATTTGTAAAATATATCGATCTTCTCTGTCTTTCGTGTGCATGCGAGCGCTATCACAAGATGCTATAGTTCTTTCATCATTCACGTGAGTTTCTAGATACTTATTTGTTTGTAAAATCTCTTCTTTCGATCTATTTTTATTATATATTCTTTCAAGCGCGAATAATATAATGCTACGACCTCGATATGAAATTGCAGCCGCAGGAATGAGAAAAGCGTTTTCCATCAATTCACGCGATTGAGGATACCTCAGTTGTTTATCTGCATCGATGTGTTTAATTATTCATGAGGTTGAAGCTGATCGTGTTATACGAGCCTCATAATACACGATTGTTTTTACACGGTTTTTACGCGTTATATTCTTTTTTATTGTTGAGAAAACTGCGCAGGATTAAGGTTTTGGATTATCGCGACATACTTGATTCCGTTTCCCGCAGCAATCTAGCCATGAAAGCTTTATGATAGGAGCGGTCTCTCAGCCTTGAGAGCACATAAACAGATTCTCATATCACGCAATTTTTTTCCGTGCTTTTATCTTAAGAGACAGCTGGTCACGACCCTGATGTTGTATCATGCTTTATGTTATCACGACATATTTGGTGAGAAAAAAAAAGTTACCGTGTCGTATAAATTCAAATTTGTTGGATATGACATAGCAGCTGCTTTGCGGAGAGAAACGTTGAGGAGAACAGTTTTCTTTTCTTCTGTAATCCGTTTAACGGCAGCAAAAACGCAGAGAAATATTTAAAGATTATAGAAATTTACGGTAGCCATCCATGCGAATGATTGCGATACTTTGTTCTACAAAAAGATAGAAATCTCTTCTCAGAAGACGTTGGCTTTCCATGCACGTGAAGATGTATGAAAATCTTTCTTACATCGCAAAGAGCTTTCTTGCCTCTCGAGACGCTAGAAATGATTGTTTGCAGTTCAAACTTGGACATGAGTACGGCTATATTCGTCCCAGACGCAATTTGTGAATGAATTCGAGAAGCACTAGTAAGTTCAGAGTGCACGTTCCGATCAATTATGCCAATATTATTGTTTTCGTACAGACGACGTGCATTCTGGCTCAGATCTGACGAGTCTTAGAGCGCTAATTAAGCTGAATGCAGCCGTATATATGAGCCGTACATGTAAGCTGTATAAAGTAAGCATTGGCAAGAATTATGCAAATATTTTAATAATATTCTAAAAATCTAAAAATATTCTACAATGAGAGAGGGAAAGCGCGCATAGTACGATTCGCGTCGCGCAGTACAATTATTCCAATTTGTAAACTTTCACAAAAATTTCACGTGCACAGACGCCATTCCGGAGAGAGTCCTTATTAAAAGAACTGAAGCAGATGTCTTTTTTCTCAGATCATGATACTCGCGTTTATTCTCCTCTGCCTCTTCACCACACTGGAGAAGCATTGTTCGCGCAAGTAATGAAGAGGCACGTTTATGAATGTATGTATTATGCGTGAATTAAAAAAAATGGACGTTAAACACACGTATGATGCACAAAGAACGTAATCACGATGATGTCGTGCCTCTACGTGAATAATTCCGTCATTTTGCAGCATTCGATGCGAAGCATAAACTGGAAACCTATTTCTACATCTTTGCAACTCGCTTTATTGAGATCGGCAACAGGGATTGCGATCGTGCCTAGTCAAAGATCCACGAGAGCTTATCGCAAGGATTTTTATTTCATCGAGCTTGCTTTACCGCGGCTCGATTCGTCAGCCTTTCATCACAAACGAGACGCTCGTAAGCTGATGTTTTCACGGTGCAGCGCACTTCAAAGCCGCGGAAATGTACGAGAATGAAGAGGGAGGGAAGACACGAGTTAACAGACGAATACTTATATTCGTCTGTTTTTTTTTTCTTAAAATTTCTTAAAATCGGAACGTTCAATCAGTATTTTGCGAGTTAAAGTGTCAATATTAAAGGCTCGGGACCACGAATGAGGCGGAAGTGCGTGTCACTCGAGTGTCGTCTAAGTCGTCTAAGAGATTCTCTGAAAATTACAGATTCTTCCCGCGCAATTAAAGTTTGAACGCTTCAGAAGCTCCTGAATATTCATGCACAACGTCGGAAGCTGGTTGCGAAGTTGCACTTTAATTCACCGAAATCGTATTTTCGTACCGGCGAAAAAACTTCGTCGCGCGTTTCGCTTGCTGTTGCATGTGCAGCAGAGAGGAAACAAGAAGCTGTTTCCACGCTTGTAAAGGTGGCGTAAACTCTCTCTCTCTCTCTCTAATGGAACCGCGCTGCACACTCGACCGTTTTAAAGCAAAAAGAAGTGAAAAATTGAATGTAACTCTTCTTTTTTTGGCACGACATGCAGCTAACGATGAAATGACGCCGCGTATCCAGTTCTTTTCTTTCACACAAAATAAGTGGAATTCCCTTTCGTGCGACTCCGGTAGCATAGCGCTCGTGAAGTATATTACTATACTTAAAGGGAAAATCGGGAGAATGAAGTAGCGTAATGGAAAAGTGCATTGTCTCGAATCGCTATTGTGTCCGGACATTATTGTTCTACGAAAATAGCGTGCGTCCTGAAAAATCGCTATTTTAGAGTCGACAAAACGGACTAACCTAATCCTACAAGTGCATTATTTCCGTAGCTCGCGATTCCGAGTTTGCGTACATATACACTCTCACTACGACATTTATTTATAGATTATCTTTTTCGGAATTTTTTGTTCTGTTATTTGCCAGTGTTTCAAATACCGCGTATTCCGAGAAATGCTATTTCTGCACTGTGACATTATCTGCGGCTGTATATCCTGCATTTTGTGCGTGGGAGTTTCGATTTTTCAGTCATTCATCAGAGGATATTTCGAGGGAAAAACATTCCTATGCTTTTGTGTAAGCATCATCGACGTAATATCGCAGATAATACAGCGAGTTCTGTTCAGTACTTTGTACATCATTTTCATGGTTGTTTGATACGTCGCTTATTTATGTGTTTCTCTTTGATGTATGATATCGCATTGTCTAATAAACTGCATCAAGACGATAATAGTGTTGGCAAAGCAGCCTGTCACAAACGTGTAAACAGTGACACGTCGTTAGCCAGATTTAGGAACGTCGCCCACGTATATCAGGATGATCGAACCGCAACGTGTGGGTGAGTCCGTCGAGCAGTTGATTAAATGTTCTCTCGCAATCTCGCGGGATAAGATTAAGCGCTTGGATTATTTTGGGAATGCCGAAAGTACTTTTAACTTATTGTTATTGTATTAATACGCATTCAATTTTAATTCACGCTATTATTTGCCTCTTGTCTGCTTCTGAATCGAGGTAGTCTCGCAGCCACGTTATTTCATAGTACATCTAGATGCGTTATCGATTCGATTACGGAAACACAACGATATCACGGAAACTGCATCGGGTTTTTCTGTCTGTTTCGTAATGCGATCGATCGCGGATAATGGTATTAATTCCGCCTCGATTAGAGAACCATGTGCCGCGAAGTGCATTATCGTAAAACGAAACCACTACGAATCGCTTAATCTAATTTACCTTGTAAGGCTAAATTGCAATTTTGCCGCACTTATGCGGCTCGTAAACGGCAATTTATAACTCTCTCTGTTTTTCTCTCACTATTTTTTCTCGCGCGCGTACAAACCACTTTTGAACAAATCGCAAACGGATCCATGCGTTCGAATCAGGAGTGTGCATCACCTCACCGAGATTTCGCGAGAAGGCTTGCTTAATAAGTAATAAGATTCATCTGTCAGATATTAGTCTTGCAAATGGTTTGAGAGCCGCGTTTCTTCGGCAAACAGTGATACAAATTGACACGTAATAAATCGGGAGTATCGGCCGTGTTCATCTGCCCAAGGTGCGCTTTCAATTAACCCATCGATAAAATCTCGCAACCTGTTATTCCCTTGGCAGAACGAACAGAACGGTGGTAAAGGGGATGCTCGGTGGCGGGACGTGCACGTAACAAATTAACATTCGCCGGAAAAGTGTCGGACTCGCTCGCTGAATTTATTAAGTGCAGCGTGCAATTTGCATTTGCCGCATAAAATGCTGTCCGGTGGTTTAATTGAATTCCTGAGCGATGTCCGCGGGGTGTCTCCGCGTATCGCTTCGACGAGAAACGCGTTGCGCGATCACGGATAACTGTGTTTGACTTGATAATCTCTGGAGAAATGCTTGAGCTTCATCATCTACGAATGTGAAGGGATTAAGGTAATAATTTAGGCGTGACGGCGCACGCCGGTCACTAATTAAATTATTTCCCATCAGACTGATCGAGGCGCTAATGCCGAGGCATTTAGTCTGAGACACTTTCCCGAGCACGATCTTCTTCAGTCAGATTCTGTCCATGTTAAAGAGACGTGTGATTAATCGGTGGCGTTATGTCCGAGAGTACTCCGAGATCAGAGTAATCTCGAGAGACGTTACGTGATATTATTAATGACACGAAGTGTTTTGAACGGATAAAATTTAATTAAAACCCTGTAATAAATGAAACCCCGAGTCGCCGTAATATAATACATCGAAAGAAAGTGAAATTAAATTTTTTCTCATAACGCAGGCGATAAATTCCCGTCGTATAATGTTAAAATCACAAGATAGCCTCGCGATAAACAGCTCGCAATTTTGTCGAGACTTTTACTGCTTCCATTTATTTTATCATGCTCCGCTGTTGCTGGATTTGTCATTCGATTATTATTTGGGATACATAGCGTACATACATATACGCTGTCTTTATATAAAGCGTGTGATGTATCACGGACACAGGCAAAGCTTATCGACATTTCGGAAGGGATATGATTTATGCATTATAATACGCAGACGTGTATTCTGTCGCGCGTATTCAATCGCGGCTCTCTTTCATGCGGCTTATCGCGATGTGACCGATGTGGGCGAAAGGAAGAATAGGCTTTCGTTCCATCTTGACTGCGATGTGACACCCGACTATAGCTAAAAAGTCACATCTGACCTTATCAGCCTATGTAAAAAGCGCGTAATTTAGGTAAATGACAATCGATATCTATTCCGAGGTAAGTGCGTGCTCTGACAAATGACAACGTATTATGGAAAATATGTATCGCGTATGAGCGTCAGAATGCTCGCGTTTGCAAGAGACGTTATCATGCACACAGCCAGTTTATGATTAACTTTTCTGACCTATTATACAAATTTACCTTCGTGGGAGACCTTCAGAAACATTTAAATTTTAATTCCGCCTGTCCGTCGTTATTATCTCTACGAAACGCTTGATTGTTTTAGCAGAATGAGAAACGAATGAAATAATTCACGCATGAGCGTGAATTTCTAGATTGTGTTCGTATTAGTTTTGTAATCAGTGTTACGTAAGCAGCTATAACTCAAAAATGTATTCTTGAATACATTAAAGCACTTTACGTAAGAGATTTATGTGAGCTGCTTGCAAATCATGTAAAACTTTATTTGAAAATTCCGACAATGTATTGTTGATTATAAAAATAGCAAGAATACAAATTTGCAGTACTTTTACATTATTTTATCAAGAGGCACGGTAGTGTCTCGCGCCAAGTGTACGCGCATTAATAATATATAAGGGTCTCTTCGAATTCTCTGGAAATTGCGATCGCATAATCACGAATGGAAATGTCAAAAGCGAAAGCTTCAAACATTCCACAGCATCGATTGCGATGTTCTACGAGGATGGTGTGACGGTTCCTGTGAGATTTAAGTCGAAGCGGAATGGAGTTTCCGGCAAGTTACTCACCCTCGATGCGGCAAAATCCCGACGGAGAATGGTCGCTTTGATGTCACCGACCGGGACCCACGTGATAAGTGTAGACGGCAGGAAAAATAAAAATGCGACGTGGAATCGAGCTGTCTCGGTACCGATCGTAGTCTTTCTATCTCCTTTGATCCGGTCGCACTCAATCACCAGGTAGTCTGCGATTAAAACCCAGTCCGACTTGTCCAGTTATCTCGTAAGATTTTCGCGCATCGCGCTATTCCACCATGTTTCCTCGTAGACTTTTTTCCCGTCTTCGTCGTCCTCGCGTACAGCAGGTGTACAATGAGAACGTTCCGCGCGATTGCGATGCGAGAACTAAAAATCGTGCGCACTCCCTTGATTTTTCATTACCGGATAATGCGCTCCTTGGAGCAACCTGGAATACGAGCGAGCGAGCGGGCTTTGAAAATCGCGTGAGAAAGAATTGCGAGAGTTACATTAGTGGTACGATTTTCGATGCGTTGTACAACTGCGTTATAATCGCACGGAAAACGGCGAGCGCTTGTCACAGTGATTGTAGAGGAAAAAGCAGAAACGAGTTCTCTTGATTTCGAAACTCGACAAAGCTTGCAACAAATTTTTATGATTGCACATGGATTTCTCGAACATCCTACGATTGCATAGAGGGAATATTCGAGGAGCAACAATTGTACACAATTGGAAGGTAATTTCGAGCATATACGATATGTATAAAACTGAATATTTTCACAATCTCAGTCTTCCTGAAAACGCATCAAGCTGCTCTCGAAGATGTCGTACATGCATATGCAGAAAAGTAATTGAAACTGCAGCGTGTGAGGCTGCTTTCTAGACCGCACTAATTGTTAAGATACTATCTCATTAACCTTCAACAGGGACAGTACATAAAATCTTGAATCGTACATAAGTGCGACGTGATACATCAACGATGTGTTAAACGGGGTCAAAAAGATAGGTCAGTAAATGTGACCTCGGTCTTTTTGGTGTTAAAAGGCATCGTGCTGATAAGCTCACGTTCCGACAAAGCCGAGAGATCCAGTGTTTTACCGAATTTAATCTTTGTAATGTAGGAAACTACATTAAGCTGACTCGAAATGTTCAAAGCTTTTTCAGTTGCACTTTTCAGAGCCGGACAGATCACTGTTTTAATTTTAGGAATGGAAACGGTGCGGTTACGCATATTGTCCATAGAACGTTCATGGAGAATTACATAAATTGACGTTTTGATGGCAATTTTTCAATTGACAATTAAAAGTTATATAAATTATATCGGAAATAAAAATTCCACTACCGATAATGCACTCTATATCGTGACGCACAATCTTCATTAATGTCGCACACGTAAGACATACAATTAATACGAGTAATAAATATTTAATAAAGCAAAAATGTGCTTTTGCAGAGACATGCTCAATTGTGCGATAAAACATGTACGATATACTTCGATCGTGCAGTTTGTCGCGCGTATGATCTATTCTTTCGCGCTCGCGTTTCCACATATGATTCAACGTAACTCGATATAATTTTCTGTAATAATAAAGTAAGCAAATATGAAAATACGAAAATATTACGTAAATGTCTGTTTTAGAGAGAGCGAATATTATGAAAACACATAATACTTTAAGATATATTTACACATCAAATGTATCAAGAAATTAATTTAAAACATATTTTTAAAACATTAAAGTATCAGAAAATAGACAAAAAAGCTCGCTTAAAAAGGGCAAATCGCTCTGAAATATTAGTACATTTCACAAATCACTATTTTACAACCATTATTCTCTCCTCCTCGAGAAATCCACATTTAATGCTGTTGAAGAAGCAATTCTTTAAGACATTTCTTCGTGATACAATTTATACAATATATACATTAATCACCATGAAGAACGCGATCTGTTTCCAATTTAGCGTTCAACGACAGCTCCGTGTATAGAACTAATACTCTGTGGCTAGAATACTACCCCCCTGTCGTTGGACGCTCTGAACGGGGGTGAACGCGACACTGACTGTTGTGCTACGTGATGAAAACGGTGTGAGATGTCGAGAGATGACCAGATACTAGGTCGTGGATGCAACGCGCACGCGGAATTGGGGCGGAAACCCCGTTCGCGGCGCGCGATATATTTCGCGATGGCCAACGTTTCGGTCCTCCCAATCCTCTTTTCCAGCTCGAACTCGTCAGAACTCGCGAAATATTCGTTTTTAGCGGAAAGCGCACACAACACCGTGGCCACCACACACGGATCCGAATACGAGAAGCGCGCGTAACGCCTGGTGCGGAGGAAGCGCAGCCACTGAGCGCCGGGGGGTTGCCGCGCGGTAGGCGCCCTCGACACAGCCTGCTCTGCTAACCGTAGCTGCACCGGGGGTTGCGTGGTGGTGGCGACCAGGGCCGATTCATAGTTACGCAGACCCTGCGGAAAGACAGGTGAGCCATTATCCATGAACGTCGCAAGGGAGAATATGTGAAAATAATTAGAAGTGGTTATGCTAGAAAATAATAAAGAAGAAAATATACCGGACGGATCGTTTTCTTACTCCAGAATGAAACAATTATTTTCGAAGATGTGAAGAACAAGAAGAATGAACCGTACATTGTGATTCTATACCTGCTGACCTCGTTAAAGCATTAATAATTGCCCGATAATGATCTAACCGAACGTTTATAAGTATTTAAGAATGAGAATGTTTATAAGCATTTAAGAATGAGAAATCAGTCAGATGTCTTATAAAAGAAGAACAACAGAGTATTATACAAAATACAAAATACAGAAAATTGCTTTCTCTTCGATCTTTTTTTGC
Organism: Ooceraea biroi; assembly: GCF_003672135.1. Taxonomy (NCBI): domain Eukaryota; kingdom Metazoa; phylum Arthropoda; class Insecta; order Hymenoptera; family Formicidae; genus Ooceraea; species Ooceraea biroi. Next base: position 3,731,401 of record NC_039515.1, read on the forward strand.
TGATCCAATTGCATCAACCGAATGCAGGATTCAATTCAGAAGAAATTCAAACGAATTTATGGATATGTCATATGAATGCACAGAAGAAAAATTTAATTTACTAACGTCACGTCGATCTCATTGTCAGTCCTATTCTGGTCCATCGCGAATTAAAGATCCTGGCAAGCTGTCTGTCGCACAGACGAGAACGATGCGTGTGCCTCGTGAAACTCGGTCCTATTCATGATAATGATCTTGCGCCCAAAGTAGAAGAGAATCTCGACATATAGAGCCACCTGTCGAACTGTCGTCTTTTGCATCGTGAACTTCTCGCAGGTTCGGTCGAACATATTTATTTGAACTAATTCCCCACAGATAATAGGGGAAACTTTCTCTCTCTATCGGGGAAAGTTCCAGGGGCTTTCACGTTTGTGGGCGTTCGTCTGCGAATGAAGGGTGGTTTGAAAATGTCCAGCAAACGCGTCGCATGGAGATGCTGTTGGAGATCGCGAAACTGTGGCATAATTGAATTTCTATAGTTCAGTATACGATAGATTTATTTATAACGAATTGAGAATTACAGCGGCTTTTAGTTTTAATTGCAATATGAATTGTACTTTTGTCTCTCCCTTTCTCTCTCAATCTCTGGAAATCGCTTGAAAATGAACGGAAGCTTTTAGCAACATTGGTTAGCTGTAACAAATTTTGATCAACATTTACAGTTAATTCGTAACATCTCAGTGAGAATAAAAAGGTGCGTAACCAGATGAAGTACATATGCATCGAGCCACACGTGACAAAGATCGAATTAGCTTCGTTCGAATGCTGACGTCACAATGCACTTTTCCGTGAAAATAAAATTCCGTTCGGGATGAAGCGGGATATGTCGCCGCGTTGCAGGGAGTCCTCTCGGTGTGGTCCGGGATTAAAACTCGTTCTTGTATCAAATTGGTTCGCAGTGAAAACGCGTTGGTATAAATTTTGCGCTTTGTTGCGAGAGACGAATCTCCAGCTTAAAATCGCTTCGTCCGTTGTTACCATTTATCGGTGAGTCCAGATTCCACCTTTTCCAGGAAAAAACAGGAATATATTTTAAACTGCCCGAGGCAATGGAATAAATCTAAATTATTAAACGGCTGCAAATCTTTTTTTCCGAAAAATGTATGAGGTTGCTGATAATAATTCAAATCTAAATAAAAAACTATATTTAATAAAAAATCCTTGAAAAGATAAAGTAATAAAACAAATTATTCATCAGAGAAAGAGAGATAGAGAAAAATCAAAGGTAAAATGTTTTTTAAAAAATAATACATTTTATTGTAAATTTGTAGTGTCATTATTTCAATCGTCATTAAAATTAAAATTGAAATTGAAATCAAATTATTTCATTATATTCATTATGCGAGTACTTATCATGAATTTTATTTGTAGAACGTTTTTTCAGTACACAGCAATAATACATGTAATTAAAAGAAATAATGTTGTTGTTTAATTCATTAACATCATTAATTTAATTTCCGTGCATAATATTTAGAATCCACTGATAGCGTAGGATGCAAATAAAATCAGTCATCTTGCTTATTCTCTAATGCACGTACAAATAATACATGAGGTGGTGCAATTACGCAGAGATATATTGTCATGTACTTACTTACCTTAATTAACGTTACAGCCGAAGTGTAACTTCCTCCTTCCTCCTCGAGAAATGCGTTGCTGCATCATGAATAAACTTCGGCATTCGCGATAATTTCTGCAAAGTCAGTTCCAATATTGTCTACAGGTGCGGAACGAAGTTCCGTGCACTCGCATTCGCAAACTACTCGCTACAAAATTACATCCGCTGCACAATGGGGGGTGAGTTTGTTAGAATCCACAGAACGTCCGAAAAATAACAGGATTAACGTTATGACAATTGCATCTTTTACGTTTAATCGTATTAAAAGACGTGCGCGCATTCTGATTGTACCATGCACGTATGTACATGTTACACGAATATTTAATCGGCATTAAGCTCTCACAGAGACTGAGGATGCGATTAGCCGTAGTTGTTTCCGAAACTAGTTCATTCGTGGCGAGCCGTGTGAATATTCTACGAATGCTCGAATTCAATTTACTCGAGCGATACCACTCGTTGTCCGCGCACCGGAAATTGGGTATCCTATTATTTCCCGGATGCCTGCTCTGATATCACGTAAATCATCGTAACGTCGCTCTTAACGTCCGCGTGCACCACATATCGGGCACTGCGGAATCAATACAATATTATACCTCCACGTTTAATAAGGACAACGCCGATTCGCAGCAGCTCGGCATTCTTGACACCATAAAGTTACCAGTTGCTGACTGGGCCACGCTATAGATGTCATAAATGTTCACGTAGGGCCAACTGGATCAAGGTTGGGCAACCCGAATGTCATAAGCATGCCAGTTAAGCCGCATAGAGGGAAGGGAAGAGAAAAAGGTATCAGCACGAAGGGTTGATTTATGAATCGGTGAAACGGTTGCAAACGAAATAATGTTGGCGTTTCACGGGACGTGGGAAATTACACCGTCGTAGAAATGAAACATGTCAACAGAACCCCCGATTACAAAGGCACAGCTTGATCTGCTTTATTTAGCACGCAAACCAACCGCTTCGTCGGTTTCTTCTGATGGCATGATTTTTACACACACACACACACGCACGCACGCACGCACGCACACACGCACACACGCACATACACATGTCTCACCGGAAGAGTATTCATCTGTTTGCCCATCCCATGTAATGACATTGCTTCTCAGCACATAGAGCTTATCGAGGCTTTGCGTTCAAATTCGCGTGTCCGAGGACGTTGCGGGAATCATTACTTTGCCATCATGGATATTATATATAGTAGACGGAGATGTTGTCTATTTGTGACGAGAATGGTAGCGCATCGACGTGTATTACCAAATTACCACGCGTTCTCGGATCATGGTAGACCAGACTGCTGGTCGACGAAATATACATATAATATTGTATTTGCGTGCGAAGCCATCGCAAGGAGTGTGCGGACTCTCCGGCGCGTCGCGACACATCGCGCGAAATTAATACAACTCCATTAAGCTTAATTAATTGGAGACCGGCGATTATGAGTGGCGTTTCTGCTCTTTCCACGCTGGTGAGTGATTAATGGAGACTGTCGCTGCGCGATCGAGCGCGCGAAATTGAAGAACCGCGCGCTTAATTTATATGTTATATTTTGTACTTCCGTATCTTGCGCGTAACGTCCCTCTTATCAGAGGGACATGAAAATGCATCTGTCGCTGGTGGATCTCGAAAAACTCACGCGACTCCCTTGAGCCGTGATAACAAATGTGCAACGGTGCAGAGTCACGATAGGAAAAAGAATGACGTATGTTGATACGAAGAGCTAAACCGGGGCGAGGTTTTTTAAACTCATCGCTACTGTACATTGCTACTGTACGTCCGCTGCTTCTCCGAGCAACGCAAACGTAAAAGACAATTTTCTATGTAAGAGTGTAGGCAATCGAGCTAGACGACTATCGAGACCACCCTCTCAGCAACATCAATATACTGTATTATAGAACGAATGCTACGACATTCAAAAGAAAACGCATCCCTTGCGGGGATCGAACCCGCGACCTTTGGATTAGAAGTCCAACGCGCTATCCTCTGCGCCAAAGGGACAATCGCATAAATTGCCATGTCGGACAAAAAGTGATCGATATGTGCGTGTGTGTATGTGATATGTCATGTATTGGGTCGTCCGGAAAGTTCGTGCCGATTTTGAAGGAAAATTCAAAGGCAACATATTTTTATGTCGATAAACATTTATTGACTTATGTATGCACCGTTTTGTTTCACAACCTTTGTCCATCTTTCACGCAACTGGAAGATTCCATTCTTTCAGAACTTCTTAGGTTTCTCGGCGAAAAACTCCTCAAGGTGGTTTTTTATGTTGATCAAAGAGTTGAAGTTCTTGCCGCTAAGAGAATTTTGCAAAGACCTAAATAAGTGAAAGTCTGAAGGTGCAATGTCTGGTGAATACGGTGGGTGAGGTAGCACATCCCAGCCAAACTCCAACAATTTTTGTCGGGTAGTCAAAGAAACATGAGGTCTGGCATTGTCCTGATGGAACACGACGCCCTTCCTATTAGCTAATTCTGGACGTTTTGCCTGAATCGCTGTCTTTAATTCGTCCAGTTGCGAGCAGTACTTATCTGCATTTATCGTTTGGTTGTGTGGTAGGAGCTCATAATATAGGATTCCTTTCCAATCCCACCAGACACAGAGCATGACTTTTTTTGGATGAAGGCCGGCTTTCGGAGTGGTTAATGCTGGTTCATTTCGCTTACCCCAGGATCTTTTTCGTTTTACATTGTTGTAAATGATCCATTTTTCGTCACCCGTCACTAATTGCTTTAAAAATGGTACATTTGCGTTGCGCTTGTACAGCGAGTCGCAGATGGAAATGCGATCCATTAAATTTTTTCGGCCAAATTATGCGGAACCCATACATCATAGCGACTTACGTAACCAAGCTTCACTACATGATCGTGGACAGTGGTTTTCGATATTTTCAGTATCTCTGCTAATTCATGTGTCGTGTAGCGCGGGTTATTCTCGATCAGTGTCTTGATTTGGTCATCATCAGTAGTAGAGGGTCTGCCCGGGCGTTCTTGGTCTTTAAGGTTAAAATCACCAGCTCTAAACTTAGCGAACCACTTACGTACGGTTCTTTCAGCTAAAGCGCCTTCTCCGTAAACAGAACATATCGAATTTGTTGCTTGTGAGGCATTTTTGCCTTTCCGGTAATAGAAAAGCATCAAGTGTCTAAAATATTCTTTGTTTTCTTCCATCTTCAAAAGAGTACAAAACTGACACGAATCAATTTATCTGAAACAACTTTTTTCCTAAAGATGCGTTGAAATGTCACCTTTAAGTATATGTATATAAATCGTATGTTTTCAATAACATTGATATATTCAGACATGTTCTAACGCCATCTATTAAAAATCGGCACGAACTTTCCGGATGACCCAATATGTATTAAATTTCTCCCTTTCGAGCGCACGACTTTTGCCGGCAAAAAAATATTCGACGGTTCTCTATAAAATTTTCAGCATTTCACGGAAACGCGCACCAATCTCATCTATTTTATTGATGCGACGATATAACATTGACTTATCGCTGAACACGTTACGATGGAATAAAATTTGATAGGAACGGGAGATGCGAGCTTTCCCAGTTTACATGGCCGAGTAGGCTGCCTTAATCACTTTATTGCGGTCGATAGAGTCCATTAGATTTGCAGTCGTTTGTCGACACACCTATCTATGCACCTAAAGATGCCTTCAGGCGCCATTAGAGTGTACGAAGCAGGAAATAAATGAGGAATTAAATATGTCGTGATAAAATAATTATCCGTATGCATCATCGTACATACGCCGGCTACATCCACGGTCGTATAATATTTTATTAGCCTTAATTAATCCAAGCCCGAATTTTTCTTTTTCGAGATTGTGCTTGACGTCGTTTACGGCTTCGTAAAACTGCGTCTGCTGCTTTCTCATTGCGTGAATAAATTTAATTAATTTAATTACTATTCGAGATCAAGAAAAAGCGGTATGAAGACGCTGTTTGACTTCAAGATGCTTTTAGATTTCCACGTACTGGCTATAAATATACACAGTAATGTAACGTATATAATACATAGTAATGAAAGTAATGTAAAACATTAACGTCTACTATAATAACATTCATCACATAAAAACGTTAAACAATCAGGTTTACTCTTATTTCTCTTTTCTTAAATGTTATAAATTATATTTAATAAAGTTTCTTAACTTTCCTGTTTCTCGATTGCTGCGATCTTACCTCCTAATAAAGTAAAATAGATGTTAGTGTTAAGTGTAGATAAATTCAGCAACTCTTCGTTTCAAACACATTCAAATCGAGACTGATCGGATGGACTACGGCTTTAAATAAAGATTTACTAATTTTGCTATTTTTTCGAGAAAAAGCCGCGTTAGTAAAAGCAACTGCCTATTTACACACTGGGCAGTTTTCGATTCAGGCAAGCAAAGGAAACGTGTAATCACGTTAGGCAGCGGCAGCGTTCTCTAACAGCTGACAGCTTTACTCCAACCGCACTGAATCGCGTGGAATCGAGCAAGCAATGTATAACCGAAGGAAATAAGAGAGAGACGCTTTCAGGTCAGGTTAAAAAGCTCTCTCGGTTATTGGCCTAGGGTTATATGTGGCGGCTCTGTCCGTCTTTATTGTACCCGACGTTGCGACAAGCCATTGAGAGCGGCACCGAAGAAAATTATTGGCTTTTTGACAGCCCTGGAAATAGGGCCGACTTTCTATGCGATGGGGATTACAGAAAGCTTATGGAACGTAATAGGAGGGCAAATACTGGCTCTCTACATTATTGGAGGGCCTCTTATCTTGTAGAATAAAGATGTTATTATGAAATGATGTTATTTATGCGCACAAAATGACGTTATTTATTATTATCGCGACATAATTAGAATTATATCATAGATTTTGCCATAAAGACTATTTTGCAACTAAAATGGTAATTAATAAGTCTGAGTACCATTATGATATAGATATCATGTGTCTCGTGCAAGTTCGATGCACTTTCCGATAATTCCAGCTCTTCTAACTATAATTCCCTTAACGCCGAAACTCCCCGTAATTTATGATCGATATATGATCGACGATGATAATTCAACTACATTTTCGTTCGTGCCAAGCATATGCATCAAGTATGCCGTGCATGCAAAAACTACAATGTTAGTTCATTGCATCGTTGCGGGAGGATTTTCTATTAGAGCGCAGTTCATCCCAGCCGGCGACGGCATATTTTTTCAATACGTCTGTTAGTAGGCAAGCGAGACGTTTGAAATCTGCTCAGGATAGAGAGAGAGAGATATGACAAATAAAAGCGTGAAAAATAAGAGCGAAAAATGAAGTTGCGTTGCCGGAAGCGGCGCGTTCGCCACTTCGAAGTTGGCGAGGAGCCGCGAGGTGAACGCGCTTTCCCGGCGATCCTGCGGGATCGTTTATTTCGCGCGAGTCGGCGATGCATCATGTCGGGGCAGGACGAGTCACGTCGGACGAGGCGGCCTTAATCTTACACGTTCCTTCTTCACGTTAATTTAGATATTTCTCATCGTCATCGTCCGCGCGCCGCTTATCCTCGTCGCGCTTCCTCGTTTCTCCGAGTCGCCTCTTCTATTTCTTGCTCCCTAGCGCGGAACCGGGAGGAGAGCGCAAATGATCCCCCTCGGGGGCATTTACGTATCGTCCATACTTTAATCACGAGTCCCCTTGGCCGGCTAGCCGGCGTAACGACTCACTTTAGTCATATTTAATATTTTCGCTGGCAGCCTCGCGCGCGCGTGGACGCGCATGAAAACGCCGTCTCGGCGAGAGTGCGTCTTCGAAACGTCCCAATCAGGCTCTCGATATTGCCTCCGCAATCGTACATCCGCAATGCGTAATGGACCCGATGTTTAAGTCCGTGACGGAACAGCTAAACGCGCGAGCACGTGTTTCCTCGCATTAAAATTCCTCGTCGCTTCCCTTATCGCTCGTCGCGGCGTTATTCTTGGCGCGTATCGATAATATATTAATTTCCCGCGCGCATCGCGCTATCATTTGTCACTTGCCGCTTGAAACTCTTTGCGGACGAGTACGCGAGATTTATGTGACGTTTTAATGACCCTGTTTCTTCTTAATCAATTCTTTTTTTCAAGAATCATATTCTCGGACTCGCGTGGTCTTGGACTTGCTCGTGCGCGTAAGGACAGCGAATCCTCGAGAGGCGTAACTGGACAATAAGGTCTCTCGCGTATTATGGTGATTAGTGTCACTATCCTCGTATCAAGTCGCTTTACGACTCTATTAAAGCGACCGGTTTCTGCGGAGTAATCGCGCCGCCGCCATCGGGATTGTATTTTAATAATACTGTCGCACATACTTCTCGGCTGATACTGTTATATTTCTAATACGAAGCATGGCGCGTCCTACACCGTACGCAATTTTCGCGGGATCAGTCCGATCCTCATTTACGATTACGTCGGCGGTCTCTACCCGGTCAAGTCGGGATTCAGGAACAGGTTTGCGCAAAAGTGTGAAAGCGACGGTCGACAAACATCATTAAACGAAATCCATACAAAGGAGACCGTTTTACGTTTATGTCTCGGCACTCTCGTATGTTCCTTTCGGCGTGCTTCGGACGGAGTAAGTAAAGATAAGAGAATGCTCATTCCTGTATACTCATCGTGCTCTTTTTTCGCAGGATGCAATTTCTTCAGTCCGACATGTCCGAAGTGTAGAATCAGTTTTCGACATGAATCTTTTCTTTATAAAATTATCAATTTTCTTGTAAATGTATAATTTCACATTTACTACTACATGAAAAATTTCGAGACAAGAATTTAAGAAATCTGAGAATTTAAGTTCTCAGATTTTCATTTAATTTTAAAAGTAATATTCATAAAACGTTGGTTTTATAAAATTTTTATTTTTGTTAAGTATAGCTTTAGCTAAGTATACAGAAAGAAAGTAATTTTATGAAAATATCAAGCGAGTTCTATGAATATTTTAAAGCTATTTGCGTATATATTGACACCTTAACGTTATAATTCCATCACGCCATGTACATCCAATGAGCAATTAATCGTCCCGGCTGTGTTCTCCATTTATCCCCCCGATTACGCACGAATCAATCGTGAATATTCAATCGCGTTCGGGATTACATTGCACTATGAAATCATATGACTTTCTAGTAATACGCTTCGCGTAGCAGGATCACGGCGCAATTCGCCGCAATTACGGAATCAAGCCGAATGCGCCGCTCCTCCGTGACGATCTCGCTCTCCTCACGCGCTAATCGCGCACGCACGCACTCACGCACTTACGCATGCACGCCCCCGACATCCGACCACTCTCAGGGCCGTAGGAACTTACCTGGCGAGTTCCCGTGGGGTTCCCCGTTCGGAGGGACGGGTTTAAAGGGGCCACGGCAACGAGCGGAGCCTCGGCTCGTGTGTGCCCCGACGCGGAAAGCCGGTTAGTCGGTCTCAATCCGCCGCGGCGTTCGCGTGAAGTCGGTTGCGCTCGAAACCGGCGTGGCTCCGCTAAGATTCGCGCGCGGTTCAAACGTCGATCGATCCGGCCCGCGAAAACCGAAGAGGAAAAGAGAATTCGACACTTCCGGTGCGCGCGCGCGTCAGCTCCGTCTCGCGGCGGCGCCGAGTCGCCGAGAAGATTCTTTTGTTTTCGGTACGATCTCCGGGTGTTGCGGTGGTTTGGTGCACGTGGTCGCGGATTCATACGTGAGTTCAGCGATTGGGTAGCCTACGCGCACGAAGGGGTACGTCTTCTCCTGTTTTAATTATTTCTTTCACGGCGCACGCGTCCTCGCGCCCAGGACCAGTCGCCGTCCGGCCGACTCCTGGAGGACGCGCAGCCTCGGGCGTCGATCGATCGAATCGATGGATTCAGCGTCGCTGCAGGACGGCGACAGCCGGAAACGTATTGTGTACACTTTGTGCAGATTAATTGGCTCCTTCCTCGAGAGATCGTTTTGCAAAAATTGAAAGTGTAACACGTGCTCGAAGATGTTCTCTAAAATCTTCTCCTGGAAATTTCTTCAAGCTTTGTTAGTCTTTCTGAAATGTTTCAAGGGTTGCTATTGTTTCGTAAATATTTCAAGGATTATTACTGAAACTGTGAGGTCAAAACGCTCGTGGACCCTCGTAAATCGTCTCTACTTTGTAAAATTCCATACGTGTGCGGAACGTAATGCTAGGATGGAGGTATTCGCTATGCGAGAGATACTGCACCTATTAGTAACGTCTACGTATAGTTTAACGGTCAGCAATAATTATATCGTTCGCACATAAAGCAGAACAGTTCGTTGAGCAAGGATTGCGTTGTTAGATCAATAAGCGGGCCCCCAGCGCTGTCGGTCCAGAATATATTATTACTCTTTCACAGTTCAGCGAGTCAGGCACTCTATTCTGGTGTATCGAATCGAATGATACCTTCTCGTCGTGACGAATTGTCACGTTGTATTGACTTAATTCTAAATTCTATGTTACTTGTCTTCGCACATATAGGAAGCAATTTTCTATCAGATTTTATAAAAGAAAATTAAAGCAATAGGAAAAATAATTTTGTCAAGCAACTTGGCAACTCTCTGTCGAAAATAAAATTTATATTCCCAATTTCAACGAAGTTATTTTTAACGGTTGACATTTTTAATTTGGATTGATACATTTTATATTATTCTATAGGCTTTTTATGTTAGTTAAATTAAGAAACATGTGGATTATTCAACGTTTTTGTCAACAACGTTATTACGAAATTCTGCTATTGACGTTTCGATGATATATGCTACGTATGGATATTTCAGTAAATTACAGTCCCATGCTCAAACCGGTGATTGCTGTCGAAGAACAAGCGGCTGGTAATTGTGGGACGCATATGTCAAAGTCAGAGGAACAGAGCGTGCCAATGCAATCCCGTATCTTGCTAGAAAACTCGATGATTTGTAAATCATGTCGTCACGTTCCAGATCGATCCTCGCGTGCAACGCGATTTGTTCTTTTGCAAAAAGAGATATCAAATTTTTCCCGTCTTCCTGCGGTCTGCGTTACACGTGCAACCTACCAATTTATCAACTTTATTAAGTTGGTGCCAATTTATCAATTATTTTAAATGCCGTATAATAGATTTGTTAGTGATATTGAAATGTACGCAATTACGACGCAATAACGTGTATAACAAATATAGTATCGATATTTTTAAAGAGCTAATAAATTTAAATGTTCATTAACAATATTGCGATATATATTATATATTATTTTACTTTTCCATTTACCAATTATTAATAAAAGCGCTAATTACATAGCAATCAATTATCAATTTTATTTCACGTACTTATTCGTTCTCGATATGCATCCGTACGTGAAAGTAATTACTTTAGGATATATATATATATATTCACGAACAAGGTGCAGCTAGTTACTGCAAGTATATTTGTTCAATGAAGCAAAGTCCTAAATAAGCGCGGTGTTCCTTTACGGGTTGAAACTACCTATCTAAACATTATCTAACGATAGTTTTCATTTTCGTTACCGTCAACAATGGAGCTATTAGGGGCAGATCCGCAACGATGAGAGAAGCGCATCGCAACCCATTTCTTCCATTTACCGCTAAATTTGGATTGACCTAATTCACCGTGCGAATACTCTCAAAGCGTACTTGAGTTCTTCGACAAAAGAAAAGATTGAGGGAAGGTTGGAGAAAAAGGAGGAGAGGAGAGAGAAGAGGCAACAACTGACGTAAAGGCTACCTACCGTTAATCTGACGTTAATGCAGCTCGCTGTGCGAGCATTACTTTCGTGAGATGCAAATGCAACTTGCGTGATAGTGGCCGGGAAGTTTTTTCTTGTCGAACCGAGTGCTCTTTTTTTGCCGCAACGTGTTTCCGCGATGTCGAAGCGGACAGGGCGTTAATTAATTAACACATCGCAGCGCAGGCACCTTCGTGTCATGAGAGATAACTAGGGGAGTACTTGCGTACGCACACAAAAACGCATAATGTAATACGGTATTTCTTGACGAGCAAAAAATGACGGATGCGATGCGATGTCTGATGCGTCAACTTCTCTCATTAAAATTATGCATGCATAATTGTAATAACAAAATGCGAAATCGTTTTTATTATCTGTATACACGTATGTACATCGAAATGTTGCTTTAAAGTAATTATCATGGTAATTGAAAATTAATTGTTTTGTCATCACAATTCCGATTATATCGTAATTATAAAATAATAAAAATTCCGGAAGCAACGTACAAGCGTACACATGAGCGACTCATGAAACAACATTTATATAATAAAACGTTTATAAAATAATTTCTCGCTAAACGAGTAGTAAAATAAAACAAAAAAAACAACAATCTACCGAATAATTAATATCCAAATCACTTCGCACGATATCTTCGCTCTTAGTTATACCATTCAGCAACTTAATGCTCGATGATACTGCCAGGTTTCCTTCTCTACGAGACTATAATGAACTAGCATAACCGTTGCAGGCGAGGTGGGAAGATCGCAGCTTTGAGCACGTTAAAAGCGCCGGTCCTGCCTGACCAACGGCTCGCGCCAGGTAGTTTCACGGTTTCCGTCCGTGGCATGCGCACGTTTCCTCTTCCGTGCGAATCGAGTGATCGCAGACGTCCCAAACCCATCGACGACGTCAAGAATCGATCATGGAAGAAGAACCCCCGAGCAACGAGGAGGCTTTGTACGTAGCGTGGTTCGGCCGCGCTGGGCGCAATCGTGAGTCCCAGGATGCGGTGGCGGAGCTGGCGGCGGAATTGCGGCGGGCCTACATGGTGAAGGGCCTGCAGGGCCAGTTGGAGGAGCGGCAGGTCCAAAGGTACGCTGAGCACGTGCGCGAGCGCGCAGGCGCCGAGTCGGCGCGACGCCAGGAGCGGGAAGAGGCGTTGGAAGAGGATCGGCGATGCCGCGCGGAGATCCTGCGGAAATGCGAGGAGTACCGGCAGCAGCTGGATGTGCAGTTGACACGCAAGGAAGAGGAAAGGCGGGTCCACATGGAAGAGGCTCGAGAGTATAGAAGGTTCTTGGAGGAAGCTGACCGGACGCTGGAGGAGGAAGAGCGCTCGAGGGCGCTGGAGAAGAAGTGCGAGCTTGTGAAAAGCACGAAGCGCGAGCGGCTGATCTTCGAGGAGATGCGGGAGATCCGTCGGCAATTGGAACGTGAAACCGACGAGAAGGAACGGCAGCGGGATCTGGAGTACCTGAGGGAGACAGAGGAGAGATCGAAGGAGATGAACAGGCTACGACGGGAGCAGGCGGAGAGGCGCGAGCATGTTCTCCTGGAAACGACGAGGATGATGCTGGACGCTGAGATCCGCAAGCGGGAGCGAGAGGAGCGACTGATCGATCTCGTGGCGGAGGAGATCAGATGCGAACTCGCGATCCGGGAGATCGAGGAAGCGATGCGCAGGAAGAAGATGCAGCAGGAGCTCGCGACCACACTGCGGGAACAGATAGTTTTCACGGAGCAGTGCAAGCAGCGTTACGTGGAGGAGGATCGTGCCTGGGCCGAGGAAGTCATGAAGAAGATTATGGAGGACGAGAAGGTGACGAGATTCACCGCGGAGGCGAGGAGGAGACTGAGGCTGCAGCACCGGGAGGACCTGGAGAACCTGATCGCGCATCGCCGCAGGATTCGCGAGGAGGAGATCGCTAAGATCGAGGAGATCGCCGAGAAGGAACGGAGGTTGAAGATAGCCGAGGCGGAACGCGCGAGGGAGGAAAGAAAACGCCTGTTGACGAAACACGCCAATGTCGCGAACTTCGTGAACAGAGCGACTCTCACACCTGACGAGCAAGAGATCCTAGCCGAGTTGTCGAAGGACACTGAAGACGCTGAGAATGTTGGTGATATCGAAGTGCCAGCGGAGGTGAAAGATTGAACGGGGCGACCAAGTTGCGAAATACATAAGACAAATATCTGCCTCGAAGAGAAAATATATAGACGAATAAAATGCGCATTGTTATTGTAGAAAATTTTACCGTTAAGAATGTTAAGAATGTTACTTTTCAGTAAGGACTGTTTGAAGAAATTAAAAGAAGACGTTTGATTGCTCGTACATGTAATACTATTGGCGTTTAATAAAAGAGTTCTAATTACGGAGAGATGGAATGCTTATTTAAGTACCGTTAGAACTTGCGATGTCAAGAACCGTTAAATTGCTCGATTTCATCGTGAGACATGAACGAGGCTTACGGAGACAGTTTTACATCTTAAAAGAGCCAGAGGGAAACAAGCGGAATCTTGAAACGAGGTCAACTGGAAAAATTGATGATAAAAACTTCCTGCAAGAGCGAAATCAAGAATAAGATGTAACAACGAACTTAACGATCCCTCAAAGCTCTTTCAAAGAACACAAGCTCCTTTGAAATAATTCTTGCAAAAATTAATTTAGCAAAGTTTTGTGACAGCAGGTATTCAATTACTTATTTTAATGCATGATATTAATATACTCAAGTTATAATGATCATTACTAAATCATCTTTCAATTTTCGAATTTCTCAAATTGTATAACTAAATTTTAGAAATTGAAAAGAAATTTGATTCAGGGAATATAAAGAAACTTTTTTTCATATTTATATCACATTTGGCCTAACTTTCCAGAAATAGGAATTTTTAACAGAAAATATACCAAAAAATCGTATTTCAGCAGATGGTATTTCAGCGGTCAGCTGAAAGGAACGGAAATGATTTCGTCGAACAGGATGAAACTTTCTGTAAGAGGGTCATGAGGGAAACCGCGAGGTATCGAAGAAACCGGAAATTGTGGCGGAAGTTAAAAACCCGGCGCAGTTTCAATGTCGAACATTTTACCTTCGTTTCTCTCGGAACGAAAAGCAACGAGAGCAAAGATCATAAAATTTACAACATGAACTATGCCAAACACAGCATGTAATGTACGCGTATAAGGAGCACACACGAGTCATTAGAATTAATTAAAAAATCAATATCTCAATATGTTCTAGCTGAAATATAGTTTATTTATGCATTACGCACGTGATTCTGTTTGTGCATAGTTGGTGCAAAGTGCTGGCGCGCATCTTTTGATGTCGCATCGCAAATTATCATCTCGATATTATAATTTCCATCACATTTGATCCTTTTACGCTATAGCAAACGAGTTGCCTCGTGGTGCATCGATGCCGCGTCGCAAGTTACGAGCGTGGTACGGTTCGCTCTTAGCGAGCGAGTCCTTCCACATGCACGTGCTAATATATTCTAATGTATTGAAATTACAGTGACTATCGGCCCATGCCTGATTTTTACTGTTATCGGAGCCTTCGATTATTGTCAGCGCGTAGTATACAATGTTGCGAGTGGACGCGCGACTCACGCCCGTGTGGCAACATGACTGACATACAAATTACGTGTAATATTCTCTTAATGCTCCACGTCCTGCTAGATGTTAATCAAGGCGTTGGATAAGGATATAATGGCCAATTATAGTGTCCTGCCGATCTACAAAAGTTAACCATCGGGGCAACACTGCGAATGTAATTATTATATACGCGGGGAAAATTGGATACTCGTAATTACAGCGAGATAATTAGATTCATGCGTTCGCAGATGAATTTTGTTGCCTCCTCCCAACATCGTCCAATATCGTTTGATGATCCATACTCATTTTAATACAACTGGACCGATACGATAAATTTCTCGTTATGAATACATGTTATTAAAACTATGCATTTATATTATTTTATTTACGTTACTTCATTTATGTCATACGGACACGCGTGATGCTTCGCGATTTTTCCGTGATGCATTTATTGAAATTGACGCGTTTACGCGGAAGCACCTGTTGTGAGGTAAGAAACTCGTGAACATTTTAAACCTTCAGATACACCCTCGCGATTTTCAATTTAGAAAATTATTGGCAACAGTGCTTCTCTTCCAGACGCTAGGATGCGAGTGACAAGCTTCGGAAATATACGCGAAGTGTGTGAACTAGACAGATTTTTTTGTGGACATTTAATGCAAGACGGCGATGGAGATATACTCCCTGCACCTGTCGCCAGGTGTTGCCTGTCTGTTAGAACGTCTAAAGATTTCCCACGAGAGGCGTTGCTGGGGTAATTTTCAAGAAACTCACGCACCAGCTACCAGATGCATCGTTCGACGAAATAGAGCCTTCAAGCAGAACTTAGAATACGAAAATATTATACTTGCTACGACTCGAATATGAAATATAATATTTAATGAGAATTTTTTCTACTCGCTTCATTTACAGTTTCTTTCTATTTTAACGATTTACTTGAGATAATTTTTGGCATTTATTTTTATTTGTATCTTGTTTTAATATTTGGTTTATATGGAGTAGTAGCTTATTTTTAAAGATAAATTTTATTTAATTATATTTATGTTACTGTCAAGTTGCATGTTAAAACGAGATTTTATCGTAGCACATAAACCTGGATTTTCATGAAGGATCAATGAAAATATTGTTGCTAAACATATCCCCTCGCATTACGCAACGCGAAAGTACATCATTCCATAAAACCGAGATGGAAAATGTCGCTCATAAGGTTAAGGATGCTTGGATGCTGCAGAGATTCACGTAACCAGCACAAATATGTCAGCTACAGCATTCGTATTAATTAAAGCCGCGTCAGGATCGGATCTCGGCACCGCGAGTCGTAATTAAACGCGATCGTTAGGAAGATTTAATATCGCTACTCGAACCATTCAGACAATGATATTCCAAAATCTATTTATTTTATATCGACATCTCATGTCAATGATAAAAAAAAGGCTTTCCACATTTATTCACAATGAAATGTCCAGTCTCGCAATAATGCATACAAGCGAAGTCTCAAGCACTCTCACTCTCTTCTACGTTTAAAAATTGTTTCGTTCCTTTGTCCGAGCTCGTTAAGGTAGAATTTTTCGATCGACAACATCTCCTTCTCGTGAAGTGCCATTTTTATCGCGGAGGGGAGCAAAATAGAAGCATCGTCGCGCACGCCGCGAATCATTAATATCGCAGACAAGATATAAGCTCGCCTGCGATCGCCGGGAACTAATTGTATCGAGTGTATCTGTTGATCGAGATCGGCTCGCCATGTGCGATTAAGCGCACTCGCAAGTGCACGAAACGAAAATCCGCACATCGCTACGGCTTGTTAAATAATTATCACGTTGGAAAATTAAATTTGTGAATTCGCTGGCTGGTCGTTTTAACGAGCGATAATTCGACAATAAATTCATCGACGATAAATCGCGAGCCGGGGCCTCGCGCGCTCGTCAGTCGGCGCGACTTCCAGTTTCGCCTTCGCAAATTGCCCCCTAATAACAACCCTTCGTTCTTTCGTCGTTGTAAAATTGTCCGCTACGTTGTAAATTATTCGTGCGGGACGTCACGAGGGCTGCTTTTAGCAGCGACGCCGCGATGCTAATCGAAACTCTCGTTAGGCTGCTGCTTAAATCTTCATGGGGCGGGGTGTACTATTTTTCACTCGCTCCGTCTACGTGAAGGTTTGCTGAAGGTTGCGAAGTTTCCTATTCCTTGCGCATTTTCACGTTCGCGCCGATAAATGCGACTGAGAATCACGTCGAACCTAAATCTACCAGACGATCGATCCTGATTATAAATGAATGTGTCACGTTTCTGCGTGATTATGAGCATGTGCCAACATCAAAAGCCAACGAAAGAAAATTAATTATCTAAGCCGAGAATGTTAAGTACTTATGAGAAATTTAGCATGAGCTGAAGCATGAGAAGTCTATTACGAAAATTAATTTCAGTCTCGAGGGGAGACTCGTTTGATGATTAAATTGTCCACCGAGATCAATAGTTCAATATTGTGCCTCTTAACGTCTTTGTTAACTCTACAAACACACTCGAAACTTGTGCAGATGTAAAGTTGCAACTAAGTCGCAACGGCACAACTAAGAAAGTTCTAATGAGCGCGAATGTGTCATGGACAATCGGTCTCGTAACGGATGCGAAGATGATTGGATGATATAACGAGTACTGCTAGGCGGATTTATTCTTTACATGAGGCACGACATATTTTTTCATGTCCTGATGGAACGATCGAGTTTTTTCAGGCTTCACTCGTTACGAGAACAGTCTTTTTCCACGCGGAATGGATCGATCGATTTCATGGATCATTAGCTCCGTCGTGAAACTGTAAAAATCAAAGGAACACACAAAGCAATTTCGTTTTATATCGTCATCTACTGAGTGTTGATATTATTATATTACATAGATGTAGTTTCATGGCAGACGCTTCAAGTAAAACTAATTAATTGCGAGAAATTCAAACGTAACACTTTCGCACAATTTTTGTATTGTTCTTCAAATTCGCGACTATTTCAACATAATTGCAATATAATTACTGATCGATTAAATAATTAAGCGGATACGCAAAGAAGATGTACCACTCTTAAACGATGTAGCGACGTGACTTTCAGTCGCGTTGTGCAACCGAAGAGTCACACGGGACATTATTATCATGCGCACATACATTATTATTAATTAATGCAATTTATTCACTCAGTGCGGCGGCCTTCGACCCATAATAACATGTACGAGGACGTCAAATACGACGTGGTCGATAGAAGGGTACGTTTATCGTCGTCGTTAAGGGACGCGGACATTCATTTCACGCTGTTTTGCCTATTAAAACGGTTCTTGCCATCGAGGCACATCAGCCCCCTGCATATCGAGGGAGTGTACTGTCGCGCGGGGAGGACAGGCATGCGCACACGGGGTGAGAAAGGTCATAAAATAAACGTCAAGTCTAAACACCGCTGTAAAATGTCGCGTGAACACGGCACCTGCGTGTGTCCGCCTCACGAGTACATACACGCGCGAGAGCGAGCGAGCGTGTGCCATCCGCTCGTATAAGCTTTGATCATCAGGCACATCGCGATTCGCGAGGCTTTACGATAATCGCGTGTTTATTTACCTGCGAGTTTACCTGCGAGAGTAATAATCGAAGGGATGCGCGATGACCTGGTGAACTTTAAACGAAAGTTCGGTGGAGCGAGAAGGAAAGGAGGAGAGAAAAGCACCGCCGCTCGTAAGCGGAGCTCTGTCCGCGGGCAGATATTCACGGCGACCATTTACGTGTTCGTCAGGATGTAATTGCGGATTCGCGTCCCGGGAATTTATAATGCAAGGGATTCTCGGGGTGACAGTGGCGCCGTGTAGGATTTCCGCTGCAGGAAATGACCTTTACTTGAATTGAGAAATTATGCTGAGACGACGCGCCGAGATGCTAAACCGAGATGTTAAAGTTAAATTTAATACGTGATGTTTTGATATCTTATTGCTCAATCGTACGTCTGTGACACTGCTGTCTGCTTACAGGGTGTTTCATCCTTCCATATATAAAGTGACAGTTTGTAGGAATCGCATGATATCTGTAATGAGAGTAATGGGCTCAAGATACTTCACAGATTTTAGTATTGAATAAATTTTCTAATATTTGTAGTATGAAATTGTTTATATTGATGGTAACAGGCGACAAAGGTCTGCGTCAATATCGAAGAAACAAAACTGGGGGAAGGAAGTAAACTCTAACATTTTTATTTATAACCTGCGCTTGATTATGATGCTTACTTGCAGATATATGCAACTGCCGCTTTGGATAGGATTTATTAATGAACGGGTTTTGTCATCTACTATTCACAGACGACCTATAAGATACTGATACATTGTCAATAGCAATTTATCTATCGCCATCGATTTGCAGGCAATAGCGAATGCTCATACGTTAATAACTCATGCGCGGCAATTTATCTATCCCCTACGAATATTTCTATGAATTCTACGCTTATCCACGAAACAATTTATAACTTAACTCCACGCAAATTAGCGATGAGGCACGATTGTTGCAAAACTTCATAACGTTTCATACTTGCGCTGAATAAAATGCTGCCAATTCTTGCGAACAAAGCGTGATTATGAATTCCCTGTTTTACAATTCCGATAAAATATACAAAAAAATATCCACTTTAATTGAAACATAAAATAAAATGCAATACAATACCATACGAAGTACAAAGCGACATAGCTTGCTATGAATTTCACGATTTAAAACGACAAGCGAAGAATATATGAAAAAATATTTCATTCCGAATAATACAGAATCAAATTGTTGTATATTGTAATTTTTTCCATCTTCTTTCTCTGTAATTTTTATAACGTATGAATACTTGGGATATTTCATAAATACTTCATAAACTCTGGAGTTCGAAGCTATATGTGGCTTGAACGCAATCAGAATTCCGCAGAATACGAAACAATGTTTACTGTAAAATAATTTCGTAATCGATTTGCCATTAGTCGCCACGTAAATGTACGTTTCGAGTTTGCAAACTGTATTAAGAAATCAGAATTTGCCAACGGGGACGTGGAACATTATTTACATTTTCCAGAAATATCTTGAGGAGACTTCAAGACGAGGTGAATCAAACACGGTTTACTTCTTTAATCAATCTTGACATCTAATCAGTTGTTCAAATCACATTGGACTCATCTGGCTAATAATCAGCATAAATTTATTACTGATATTACTCAGGCGATATCGTTTTATCATCATTAGCAGACGAGATAAATTCGCTGTTACGTTGCTCTATGCGTGAGGTATCGATATGCACATTTCCATAAGCCTTATTTATACCCGTAACATTCTGCGTGTAAACCGTCAGCTGTCATTAAAGAACCAGTTTAAAGAAAGACGCAGTGTATGCCGCATGTAGAAAAATTGGCTAATGCGATTATTTCGCCGCGTAATTGACATACATAGGTATACCCGCGTCCGCGCTATCATTTGCGTCCTTGTGTGGTCATCGATCGAGTTATGTAGGAAGGCGAGTAGTCCGTGACGACAGAATACAGATGGAACGCATTAAAGCGAAACCACCGCGAAACCACCGCGTACGTGGTAGATTATCGCAACATAACAAAATTGCAGCAATGTTTAGCTCGCAACGTTATCCTGCAACGAACTGCAAGGTAACGTTTGCGTCATAGCGGAAGAAAAAGGAAATTTTCGGTTGATGTCCAAGAAGAACCGTTTCGCAGTTTTATCTTCAACGATGAAAGATTATCGTCTATCATTCTCTCGTGAGCCAGCTAATGTTGTATTTTTTACAAATTTTGGGAGATGAAATAATTCAATGTTAATCAATATTATAAGTAAAATCCTTTCATCCAAAATATTATATTTCTCGAATTGGAGAACGCGAGATTATCGCGTGATGCATTTAATCTCGCGAATCGATAAATCTGCGTAGACTCGCACAATTCGTTATCAAATCACCCTTTAATTATCTAACCAAAAATAAAAACAGAAATAAAATATCGTTTGATTGATGAAAACATTCGCAGCACGGGGAAAATATTTCCGAGCTGGACAATGTCAAAATCGGAATCAAACGTGCGACGTTGTTCGAGCTGCAGTTTCGCGTTCCATCGACGGCACTCGCTCGATAGATTCCGAGACGGTCGTAAATTCCGTCTCATCATTCTTTCAATGTCGCGCCGCTCGCGTCGCGCTTCTGCCGGAGCGTTATCCGTCCTCGCGATTATTCATAGAGCATGAATAATGAAGTGCTCATCGGCGGAATTACAGATAACCGCTCTCGGTGTTTCCGATCGGGGCCGAAGACCGTTTGTGCAGGATTCGCGTAGAATCCACTTGTATGACCCCGTGCCCCGAAGACCGGAAACGAGGCGGAGAATCTGCGCCGACGACAGTGGCGCATTCGACCGTTAAACCACGCTCGGTTACGGCTTCATAATCGTCGACGGAGAGGAACTCGCCTTCCGCGTCGATTCGTAAATCAATCGAACCTGCGTCGGCCCGAAAAATTTATTACGCCGATTCTTCCGTGTGCGACGCGCGATTTGACACGCGGATAAATAATATCATCGAAGCCGGAAGCGCGTACGAAGCGTAATCTTGCGCGGAGCGCTTCCTGCACGTCCAAGAACTCGCAAGCGCGTTTTCTTTCGTTTCCGATATACATAATCGATTATACGGAGCCAGGTAAAACTTTCGGCCAAAGCCGAAGGGGAATCTCGCGTGCGGACGAGGCGGATTTTATGCGCGTTCTTCTTCGCGGAACGCGCCGCGGGCAAATAATATAATACAATAATGATTGCCCGAAGGAAGATTGATGAATCACCCGCGGTGATGACTCGATATCGAACGATTCTCCACGATCACGATATGGTAATAAAAAGAAGAAACTGAGAGCATGAAATTTACAAAAAGCACAATTTTTCTCGCCATTATTCGTCGTGAAACTAACGATTGAGATACGATGCTGCGTAGCGAGAACGAGCAAGGCCCGTTCAGCAACTTTCCAATGGCAATAAATAAATTCGCGTGGAACTTTGTTAATTTTATTTACGTTTGCAGCAAAGAGAGAGCGAGAGAGGAATTTATTCCGTGGCAATCGAAGCTTCCCTAGAATCCACGTTACTGATGTATCGTTATTTACTGCGTACCGTAAAACACTCATGGCTTTCCGTATAACTTGAGGCCATTAAAACGCTCACTGCTAGGTGCGATTTATTTCTCGGGATACGAGATAACATTTGAACTTCCTTCCCTCTATTATTACGTGATCTGCATTCATCTCGCTCGCGTTCTGTTTTAACAACACTTGAAATCTCTCTCCAAATGTATAATCTGTCTGGCTTAGAGCGAGCAACTTTAAACTAACAAGTAACAGATCCATTAATGGAGTACACTTGGATACCGCTCATCGCTCACTCGTAAGCAGTTGAGTAAGCAGTTAAAAGCGATTACTGTCAACTGCCTTACGTCGACTTAAATCCTCCGCGTTCATTATCCATCATCTGGCACGAAGTTACGAAGAGAATTTGTTTTCGCGGCACCCGTTCATCTCATTCTTTTTCTCCCTCTTCTCAATCTCTCCACCGCTTATTTTCCCCACTGCGAGGAGAATGATCTCTCGCAAGGGGGGTGCGAGAAGCTGAGAGCCCATTCACAACCAACCAACCGCCGCCAGGAACGCGACCGTTACTGGAATCGTTACGACGACAAACACACAGCATTAAAGCGCAATGCATCACTGCCAACGTAAACTGACGAGGGGGAGAACGAGATCCCCTCCCCCTCTAATTTACAAGGAGAGATGAAGAGGGCCGGTCTGAATACCTCATTGATGGACGAAATCGTCGCGCTGGGCTCACACGGAAGTCGTAAGGACACTACCTTTCCCGCGACTTTTTTCCCGTGACCCATCCTCCCTCCCTCCTCATCCCCCGAATGCAAGGATATAAATCACGCGTGTCGGCACGTGTCCCGAGGAGACGCGGAACGTTAGATAACTCATAGGGAGAGAACACCTTGCACGTTAGCAGATATAACGTTATGACGCGTGTTTGATTGCGAGGAAGTTTGGATGAAGGATGAGATGAGCAGTTGTTTTCCCGGCTTAACGGCTCAAGTTCGTTTCGAGTGTGCCGCGCATCGTGCAGATGCATCATGCAGATGCACAACCAGCAATATCATACAATCAGTAACATTAACATTATCATGGGTACCGAAATTAGTTAGGTAGTTTTAAGTGTCAAGATTTCATTCATCAACGCGTCGCAATTTGTTGACGTCGTCACCGATTCTCTCGAGGCAATAACTAGAAGAGATCAAATGTCTTCCTAGGGAGTGAAAATAAGAGCTCGTTACACGGACAATGCAGGTATAAGCGGCGCGAGGACTAATTTGCGAAACCGAAGGCACTGCGTCGCGATTACCGATTCTCCTCTCAGCATCCCGCCGATTTCTCGGGGAGAATTTTTAATTCCGCTGAAGCGGAGATATCTCTATCATTTGTGATGATTGCCGTGATGACCGCGACCAGATCCGGGCTTAATGCGTCGGAACGGCGGGATGACGTGTTTGTAATGCAATGATTCCGGAGTCATCCACGAGCACCATGGGGATTTTTTGCCATTTTCGCCGCTCGAGCAGTATTATACGTGCGAACCCGCCTCGATCAGTCCGGCGGATAGCTCGAGCTGCTCGAGGCAGTTTTTTTTCGTTTCGGTGCATCAGCGATTACATCTGATTTCGCTTCGTAGCATTGAGTTATGAGCGCTGCGCGTTTATGGCGTTTTGTTTGCGAGTGGATTGCCCGCATCTCCCGCGTATCGCGATTACATAATTCTGCGAGCGATTCGCCTTTCGGAACTTGCACAGCGTCGCTCTGACAATAGAAAGTACGACATGCAATATGTACGAACGTTGTTAGTTTTATAGCGAATAAATATCTTTATTTTGTTCTTTAAGCACCAAAAATTATTTTCTGATTTCAAAAATTTTTTTCTTTTTTTTATTAATTATCATACTAATATTCTCGTTCAAAATTGTTAATAATTAGGAAACTAAAGAAGTTTAATTTATTATTATAATAAAACCACGTTGCGCTGTGCGATTCAGCCATTCTGTGTTTTCGATGAAATGAAATATTCAATGGCACTTCGGTCGCGTGAAATAGGATCATAAAGATATCATAATCGTTATTACGGTCGCTTCGTAAATGGATATACGGTTCCGCAGATTGCGAAAGGGTTGATGTATTCGCCCAAGAATTCCCGGCCTACATGAGTCACGCGTCACGCGACACGTGCACTTACGATCTCCGCAGATCTAAGAGAATCGCGTCATCAAAGAGTCGCGTAAAATTAATAATTACCCTACTAAATAATACGACAAGAACCTAATAACAAAAGCCATAAGAACGCAACAGCTCTTTCTGTATCTCATCGTTCACGGAACTGCTCGCGTATGTACGTTACGTGTATTCGCACACGATGAAGCATCACGTGCGAAGTGAAAAACGCCTGCGAAGGCGTTTAAAGCCCCTTGCCGCAACCCCCGGTTTCCCAGACATTTTGTACTGTTGCTGCAACAGAGAACTTAATCGGATAAGCTTGCCGCGACGTGGCGCCGACTTCATAAAGCCACGATGTTCAGCGATATAAATCCTCTCTCTCGCTTTCTCTCTCGGCGAACACCTCGGGGGAGGATATATACGCGCGAGGAAGTTGACAAGCGAGCTGGGGGCGCGCAATATGTCGCGCTACATGCTCGCCTTGACAGTGAAAAAGCTTGGAACCCTCATCGCTCACCTACGCGCGCCGACACGTTGCGCGGGAACTCTCGGCTCACTCTCGTTGCTCATTTTTTTGTAATTACCGGTTACACGCGGTATAAATATTTTATAATGCGTTTTATAATACGTGCAGTTGCGGTTTACAGTCGGCGTTACAGGGATAGCGCAGGAGAAGTTTCGTATAAACGCGAGCTGTGCAGTAATGATCTCTTCGCGCTTCGCTAATGACTAGACAAGGAGAGGACGCATTTACGTAATTTCCATTTTAATTGGAAATATAGCGGCTGTCTATTAATAGTATAATATAAACGCGTCAGCGCGACAGACGCGTCTAAGTTTCAGGCACGAAGCCATAGGATGGAGAGAAAGAGAGAAAGAAAGAGAGAGAGATCTTTCAGATAGATTTAATTAATACAGATTCTCATTCTCGAAACTCGAATGAAATTCTCGTCTGTAATTTACATAGTTAACCCTTGGGAAGACTCTCAAGTTTTACACGAAACGTTAAATGTAAACGATGCAACAACATGGGATCATGTTATAATACAACGCGATATTTCTCAGATAGGCAAGAATTGTATAATAAAATAAACGATAATTATTCTAACAAATTTGTAAAAAAATATACAAATATATAATCATTGACACATTAGTTTATCATTATCGTAAAATACGAAAAAACGCACATGTAACGTTTACCGCACAAAATCGCAAGCGCGTTCGCGAGAAGCATCTCACCAGTCGAAACCGTCAGCCTCGTTTCTGTGGTGAAACAGTCGTTTCCGGTAACATTACGGTCCACGAGGAACGTGCTATCAGAGAGCTCGAGAGGAATTTTGCAGAGACGGCATTACGGAGTCACGCATCGGCGAGCACTTTCGCGTCCCCGTCGAAGGAAGCTTATCGGTATACGGCGTGGCTTTTATCGCGGATCATCGAGCGCGGAAGAAAGTAATTACCTCCTCGGATATAATTAGTGGCGGGGCGGCAGCGTGCTCGTCTTGCAGGCGCCGCTTCGCCACACAACAGCCTCGCGTTATTATAGGAAACGTTCTATGGGGCATCACGAGCGTTACGACTCCCGCGTGCGCGCGCGCTCCGGTTAAAAGCGCAACGCCGAGACGTGGTCAACTGTAAAACGTGGTACCGTTGCGTCCGCGAAGAAGAAGTCTCGTGAAGTTCTCGCTGGCAAACACGAAGAGCAACGAAATCGCCGTGACGGCCCGAGCAGAAATCACTCGACGCGCGCGGCTAACTACAGCAAAACATTTAGGCCACGATCGATAGTCATCGATAATGACGCGAGGCCGGGAGAAAAAGTTATTGACGCATACTTCCCGATGATTCTCGGAGAAACCTGAACGAGGATCACGCAGAGCGAGAGCATAACTTTCCGCAAATACGCTCGCCGCCTCGATTAATTCGCGTTTTCTCTGCGAAACATGCGAGCTGCTAAGCGCGAATTGCACTTTGCACCGTTATTGATATTTATCGCGATGTTAAACATACGCAAGTTATAATTAGTTTTGTAATTAATGTGTGGATATTGTTTAACTCCTTTGCCACACCGTCCCATTGGAATCCCGTGAGGCATGTTTTCCTCGCAATCATGGATGTAAAGAAGTATTTCGGATAAAATATGGATAAATTTATAATATTTTATAATATAAATTTATATTATATTTATAATTATATATTACAAATTTATAAAACTTTATAATATAATATTATATAAATCAATTTAAATTTTCTCTTGTATTATTTAGTACGATTTTAAGCTTATCGTTAATCTGTGTTATTTTCATGTACGTATATCTCGTACATTTGATCTAAAATCATGTCAGAGAAAAGGGAATCTTCAAAAAAGTAGTTCAGAAATATTCCATAAACGTTATCATCTATGTTGGTAGACGCGTATCAAACCGCTCTTCGAGAGTATGCGAGAGCGTAATGATTGCCAATCGGTGCGACCTGAGCGAATCGTTCTCCAGATTATCTTCCTTACCCTCTCAAACGTCGGAAATGGCATTCGAGTACGACCACGGAAACCGAGGCAGGTCGTTTTAGTAAGAGCACTTCTGAATGTTTCAAAGATACCGGCACGTATCTCTGAAATGGACAAGGTTTGCAAGTGCATCGATTTCAAACTGATCTGATGATACAAAGAATACAAAATATTACGTTCGCGTATGCAATTACTCGAGCGAAATATATTTTATGCAATAACATAGATAACATAAATGTATTAAATATAAAATATATAAAACCATTTTAATTAAACCGAGTAAATTACTCAATCTTCAGGACAAATAAAAATTCGAATCGGATAAAGTTAAATTCTGTCGGCAACTTGGACGCTTATTGCGCCTTCCAATCATAATCTATGAATGGAAAGCGGAATTCTAATCGATGCGACCGACAATTCCTCCAATTTTGTTCTCTTTATCTCCCACTTTTCTGCTACACTTGCTGCTTTCAGACAAGAGAGAAAATCAAGTTTAGTTCTCAATGATGATTAAGAATGAATCTTCTCGATATCGAGCGCGAGCCAATTCTCGAATGAATGGAAAGAAAAGCTGCGGATTGGCGTGTGGTATCACGCTTCGTGTACCGCACTATAAACATCATAATCATTAATTGAGGGGGGGGAGGGGGAAATGAAGGCACCGTGTGCTTCCGGCGGACTCGCGCGGAATCACGCAGGTTTCATTTCAACGCGTTTCACCGCGCCGGAAGATCAGCCGCGAGTCGCAGCTGATTAATCGAGCTTGCAGCTTGTCGCCGTTCATCCAATCGCGCGCAATGACAAATAGCACGTCGACGGGACGCATCCGTCATCGCGTTATCCGTCGCCATTGTTGCGGACCGTTGCGCGCGGTATCGGTGCATCGACGTTGCACACAATGAGGCCTTACGATGGTTACCGGTCATTCCGCCGTTTGCTCTTCGCCGGTATTGCCGCAGATCGCATTACGATACTGTAAACTCACGTTTACACCCTCGCGTGCACCCCCTCGCTGCTGCGTCCACCCCCATTGTACGGCGACCACGTGCATTCTCCACGCAGCATCCCGTCGCGAGAGCCACTCTGCCTTTGAACACCCCCTCGGACACCCCCGCTGTTTGCACCGCATTGTCGACGCCGACAAGACGTAATGTGCAGATTTGTCCACGTACGTTCGCCACGTGCACGTCATGCGTCAACGACCCGCCTCTCACGCTTGGAATAGTATATTTTTAGAACTGTGCTTGGAGGACAGCAAGAGAAAGAGAATCAGAATTCTCTTTTTGCAGCTTTCGAAGAGGGAATGGAATACTTAGATCTTGAATTAGTACGTTCCTGAATTAACACGTGAATTAGAGAATACAAGAATTTTACGGCTGATGTAAATCTGATTCATTTCTGCGTCATGTTTGTAGAGTTTTGGAAAAAATAAAGCAGCAACAATAATTTAGCTTAATTCCTTGTGTCTGAGGGGAAAAGTGAGTTTTTAATTTTGAGCACGCGGTTCTAATTACGCGAGCGGTATTACGTATAATTTATGAACTTCCGTCTAAATGTAGTGTACATTTCATTAAAGTGTTAATACCCTCGCTCGTGTTGCACGAGGTCAAATCGCTTATGTGCGATCCCAGACTGCGAACGGGAAGCTTTAAAAGCTATTTGCAGCGGCAATCTCCACTCGTGTACATACTTCGTTTCGATTACATCGTGTTCCTCTGCAAAAGAAGTTATTCTCTGCACGCGTGCAGAGCCTCTAGGGCCACGTAAATCGCTTCGTGCCACTTCGCGTCGAGTTGAAATTTTTTAAATGTACTTTTAGAGAGATCCTTCGACTCTCCTCTATCTCTCGTTCTTCCTCTCCCCGGCGCGAGAACCTTCCCGTGAAATCTGAGTGGCTGGATATATAGCTTGGTCCTTGAAGCAATCGTGCGCTGCAATTTACATATGACTATGTACATTTATCATGGCACACGCGTGCGTGCGTGTGCGTGCAGGTACAAGCATAAGATTAATCTTGATCGCACTGAAGAATAGCAAAGTACGTTAACCGCTACTAGGTATGATTTTTTATATCTAATTTTTCTTGAAACATTTTTATGAAAAATTATCAAACGCAGGGAAAATATTCACATTTCCCTTAAAGATTAATCTGCAACTTTTAGCATTAACTAATTAGCATTAATTAGTACAATCACTTAAAACACTTAACGTTTAATATGATTTCATTATATTTTAAAATACATCCATCGTTTTTATCCATCGTTTAAATCTTATGAATTCGTAACTCTTTGAAATTAAATTTTCTCCTCATTCCATCAATGATCAAATATCTTTCTAAAATATTATTTCTGCTGGCAGAAGTCTTAAATAAAGATCGACCTTCCTCGGGAACCGCCGCGTAACTTCCAAAGGGCGAGCACCGAAGCAGAAATCCGTGACACCCGAAATCCTAAGAAATGTACCACGCTCGACGGAGCTCCGGTTTGACAAGCTCGCTGCACACCTGACGAACAGCTGTAGTCGTCGCGACTCCGTCATGGATCACGATCGCATAATTCACCCCTTCTCGAAACGCCTTTACGCCACGTGTGCGTAGGAAGCCCGTGAATATTCCGCGGCATTGGGATCTATCGTGTGTGAGCAACCCGGTACCATTGCCAGGTACAAATTGCCGTCTTAATCATGACTGCAGCATTGGAGCGCGCATCACCAGTGTGTTTTTATTGGAGTCGAAATTTCATAGGAACTTGCACGCCTAACGCAGTGAAACGTTACGTTTATCCGCGCAATTATCCGCTGCCGCTGATTATTCGTCTTTTATTCGACGGAGCGTACGTGCTTCCTGCACGTGGCGTGCCTCTGCCTGCATTAAATTGCATGAAAATTGCACATTAACCCTTTGATGTCTTGACTGCGGGCCATCCGAAAGCAGGACGCTCGCTCTGCACGGTTGAGCTGACAGTCGCCGTGCTTGCAAAGTGCTCTCGCTTACAAACTTGCTTACGCAGGCCATTTGTGTAATATCAGAACGGTCTTTTGATAGTTCTAACAATACAGATTGTCAAGATCTTCAAGTCACTGCTAAGAAAGGAGACAAATGATTAGGAGACTAACATCCAAGCTATGATATCCAAACGGCTAAAACAAAACATTCATGATGAAAAGATTAATGTTTGCTAGTGTTACAATGATTATACGCAATCTGGACAGGATCGATGTGGATTTCAGCGGGATCGAGCGTCCCTAGATCTTCCGTTTCAGGATTGCGTTACACGTGGTTATACGTAGTCGCACGTGGTTATACGTAGTCGCACGTGGTTGATTGCCGTTCGCGCTCTGTGAATATCATTGTCCGGGACTAGCTGCGGTTGGCTGATCAAAGCCGATCAAAGCCGGACGCGCTGCCCGATGTGTAACGTGCGACCATTATCACGTTTCGATTTCGATATTTCCTCAAGGGTAAAGGGTAAAGAGGAGAGAGGGGAACGGACAGAGGTGAAGGATTTATCTCTCTCGCACGGGTCAAGGTTGACCTGTTGGATACGCCTACAATTAGTCGCGGTTTCGGGATGCGCACACGCGATACCGTATCACACCGCGTAACGTAACGCAACGTAACGCAACGTAACGGTAACAGTAATGCAAAGATAACATCATGCGATACTTGTTGATGATGTATGAGAGCAACGGAGCGGCGCCGATTTAGAACAAACTCGCTGTTACACGGTTGCCGTGTAATGAAGTTCGTTTATGTCGCTCGCTCTTGCGATTCACCGGTTCGAACCGACCGACGCATCTCGGCTTCGCATCGGCTGCTGTCATCTGCAATTCGATCAATTTATTTTGTCGATTGCGTTTCTATAATGCCAATTAATTAATTAAATCGCAATTGTGCGATGGTGACGCTATAGTCACCAACGTCGGCAAATATTTCGCGTCTCGTTATTCGAGCCCGGATTCTCGCGTTGCGCAAAAACGAAACGCGAGCAGGCGGCTTGAATTTTTGGCCGAGTGCAACGGATCGCGTTGCTTCGATCGGTTCGCTCGTGTACGTTATGTACCTACGTACACATCTGCTGGTGGGCGGCGGAATGAACTTTCTCGCGCATAACTTATGCAAATTAACTGGCCATTGTGCGCGGTTGCTTAATGCGTTTACGAATATCGTGCATAAAATCCTGAAGCTCCGAACGACACCTTCGATGGGTTTCCTCGCATAAACCGTGCGAGAAGTTTTCCTGTGAAATCCCAAAGAAAACTCGGACATCAATTTTTATAACTTTTGTATATTTCAAAGGAACATTTTCTCTTTCTGTAACGTTGACGGATACGACGATCTACTTTCGATCATAAAAAAGTACCCCCCCTTCAGCTGAAACTTTCCTACGATCTCCACGAAAGTGTTTTGCTAGAACGATCGGAGAGACAAGAGAAAAGGTTTTGCGATTCCTTCACAATTCCTAACTTTGCGTTTTCCCATTCACGTAACTCCCATTGTCGTTTCTTTGATCTTTCTGCCATTGCAAGTTTCCGTGCTGTATAGGTTTCACGCGATAAATTCACCAACGTAAAACGCAACAGGCGAGTTACCATCATCCGAATCGAGTTTAGTGTTGTCCGGCACGCACGAGCCGGTTATATTGCGTGGGCTGCAAATAGCGAGACAGCCCTGGCGCCTCGAGACACGCACAAATCGAGCGATCGAGGTCGTTAGATCTCTGCGTGGGTCGCAAGGCGGCGATCTCCAAGAAGCGAGATTCGGATATTGCGGCGCATTCGGTGCACCGCTGGTTCGTATCCGACACAGTTACTCTACGAAGTGAGCGAATGTCGTGGAGGTTCCGTGGTGTAGCGGTTATCACGTCTGCTTTACACGCAGAAGGTCGCCAGTTCGATCCCGGCCGGAACCACATTTTTTGACGCCACGTTTCGCAAATCGCAGTATTAATAATCATTATCGCGTGTCTTCTTGATAATTCTAATGATAAAAATAATAAAAATAAAAATGTAGATTTGTATTTTATACACTCCAGACATTTATTTAATTGTAAAATAAAATAAATATAGAATAAAATAAAATTTGAAAACGAAAAATTTTTATTCATATTGCGTCACAATATTCACGATAATTAAAATAATTATTTAATAATAATGATACACTTAATTAAAATAACAATCGCATTGTGATACTCAACACAAAATTCTAAGCGCTATTAAACACATCAAGATGAATTTTCTCAATCAATTATCCAATCAATGATAGTCAATTATTCAATTAGCTTCAGCATAAGATGAGTTCTGACAGCTACACTATCTTTCTGATTACAGATGTCAACGTGACGAGCCGATTGTAAAAAGAGCTGCGATGCCGTAGCCGTCGCTATGACCGAGAGCCGGTGCTACACGGATTCGCCCGTGCTCGCCGAACATCAGCCCTTCAACCGGAATGGGAAGGCGCTCAGGTACGATTATCATAAGTGCCGGCCACCCTAGTGCGCACTTTACCATCAACCTGCGAGTTTAATCGCCTGCGACAGGACGTGCATTGATCGCACACTGATTTATAGCTCATAATTGAGGAGTACAATTCGCAAACGACCGCACGATCGGCGGTCGTTTCTATTAACTGCGCTTTCGTGCTCTGAGCTTTCGAGATAAAGATCGCTGAGAGTCGTCGAAAAAATTCAACGGTCGTTAACATCGCAGGAGATGTTGCTGAATATCGCATCTATACTTGGCTCGTACATGTGCAAATGATATTATAAATCAATTATAAATCTCTCAGTTACGTGAGATTTATTACATCGTCTTGTTAATACCATGTTGGATCCATTTGAGAATTTTATTAGTAATACTTAGATTGTATTTAATAAATATTTTGTAATACATTCATGGTATAACTAATAGAATGTGATATGTTAATTTAATTTCTTATTCTAGCAATACGGTGATTAAAATAATAAAGCACCTTGTATATTTGTTTAGCTTTCATTAAATAATTCACGTCGCAAGTAACATTTCACGTGAACGCAGCGACAGCAACAACGAGTCTTAAACGACTTCCGCCGCAAGTATTATATTGAAACCTCTTCGGAATCACGACCATCGTGGTATTGTCGGTCCATAACGCATCGTGAGAGCATGTCCGATCAGATTATCAATCGAATTATGGTCGCCGGAGCTAATCAGATTATATCGCGGAACCTAGCGCGTGCTCGTGTCACGTAAAGTGGGCTTAGAGCTAAGGCACTGGACGTAACCCGTGACTCTTTTCATCCGCCGACGACACTAACGAGGGTTGATTTCAGGGGATCCAAGAAGAGCGTGCTGTTCTATACGACCGACTGCGGGGACGAAAAGGAGGACCTGGGTCTCAAGCTCCAGCAGCGATCTGTCTCGTTGGTAAGCTTCGCATTAACGTCAAATTCTTCTGAGCCTTCGAGTGCACACCGACGTCTCATACTACTGTAATATATCACAATGAGAATAAATTCTCGACGCTTTTACTGGGTAAACCTGCCGGCAGAAGAAAGCGTTTTACCCTAGAATGCACTTTTAACAAATATATAAAATGTAATGAATACTCAGTTTCGCAATTTATCTACTTTGATATCGCAGCAGTAATTTAAGAAATGAACGCATCATACCAGCATGCTATATTTTTTTTGTGTAACTTGATAGAGTTTCTAAGCAATTCTTTCTGCTCCATTACGCTGAGCCCGGGAAGACAGAAGCGCGAGTTCCATCGCAAACTTGGCGACTCTTGCTGGATTATCTGATGCCGTCATTATTCAACGGAGGCTTAATGGCGTGCGACGTGAAAACAATATGACACCGGCACTGAATCATAAATTTCATGCCTGGACACAAAGGCCTTATTAAAGAACTGCTTATATCCACTCTTTTAATATAAATTAGTACATTATTATTAATATATGAGTGCAACGTGACTTTTTAATTAAATCATTATTAACCGACGCGTAAAAAATCTTTTGGACATACTCCAAAATTGAAATTAAACCTTCGTGTCGACAAAATTTTATAATTTCAAGAATAATATAACGTTACATGCTACACGTGTCAAATTTTCCTTAATTATTTTGACGTGTGTATTGACGTATGTAATATTTACTTTGTTTCTTCGTTTTTGTATTCACAAAATTACATTTTATGACATCATTAACAATGATTACTCGGAATTATGTTACACATAACTTTGGTGAGGGCGAAAATTATTACATCAGAGAGTACATTATCGTTCGTACTCGAGTAAATAATCGTCTGCCATAATTTTAGGAGCAAATATTTTATCGCGTATCAAGCCGTGGAATTCGCATGGTATAATCATCAGCGAAGACTGAACAGTAAGTGGAAAATCGATGATCGTTATTCCTCGTGCCGCCAAAGTCTTATAAGTAATCTCTCTCTTTTGTCCCTCTCTTTCTTCGTCATTATTTCACAGTTACAATCACATGATTACATATAATACAGGCATACAAAAGATTATTACTAATGATGATTTACTTTAATGCTCTTCTTAAACTTTACTTTCTCTACGTGTTTATTTTACGAATTTGCGCACGTAAATTATCGCAATTACAATCGAACGAGTATATTCCAGTATTAAATTCTTACATTCTTCAAAGTGCCTCGATCATGCGATCATCGCAGTCCCGTATTTATAGCGTAACATCCTCGTTTTTCCACATTATTTTTATATTGCTTTCGCAAGAGCATTAAATCCTCGTAATGCTCTGACTACTCTATGAGATACAAGTTGCTATCCATCTTCCTGTTTAGCGAACGAGTAACGGAACGTTTCCTCCGATCAATATCAGATGAGTTTGACGTGTGTCTGCTCGTGTACTTTATTTTCTCAATCAAAGATTTAATCGTTCGGATCGTGAGAATTGCGCTTCCTATATAGTCGTAGGACCTGATTTTACGCGAACAATAACGCGAGCAAAACTCTCTGCAAGTACTTGTATGCGTCTGCGACGTGAAAATCACGACGGGACTACTCTCGCGATATTCGTCCATAAACATTTCATGATTCCAAGCGCGAGGTCCATAACTTTCCTTTTCGATAGCATCGTAGTCCATAAATTCGCAATCACCTGCCGTATCAGTAGCTTCGGCCATACCGCTTGAGCGCTACCACACAGATTCCCCATGATCATTTTCGTTCGGCGTCCTTGCCTCTTACGTATTTCTCTTATCACTTTATAAATGTATTCCTCTCTCGTTTCTCACAACTCTCTTGCGCAAAATGCAATCTCTTTACTGACGTTTCCCAATTTTTGTCTATAATCTTTCTCTAAGTAATAAAAGCTCGAAGACGCGCTGCTCAGAAAGCTTTTAATAGAGTTACGAAAGGAAGCGCTGTAAAGTGGAGATTGTAAGGAGCAACGTGTCAAAGTATAAAGTGAAACAAACATGGATAATAACAATTATTACATATTTGTGCGCAATATTAAAGTAACATTAATAAATATTGAATGTTATGTGATATATAAAAAAGTGTACAACGTATTTATTAATTTTAATGTATAATTATAAACGTAAAGGCGGAATTTAGAATTAGTTTCATCTAGCGTTGTTGCTATCATTACATCGTCCGTGCATTACATTCTTATTGCACGTTTTCTCGAGAGCAAGCGAGCTTCTCCCGCATGACGACAGCCTGAACACCTCGTTGAGGTAACTGACGTTCAATTTTCTAACTGTCACTCAATCTCGTAAGATACCCCAGCAAACCAGTCGGATTCGTACTTAAAATATAAAAGCCTCCCGCAATCCCACGACGGAAGGACGACCTATAACTTTCCATTTCGATACCATCGCACGTAAATTCTTGGTCACCTGCTGTATCAGCCGTGTCGTTTCAACGTCCAAATATCTGTCCAGCGTAGACTCTCCATCATCATCGTCCTCGTCTCTTGGTCATTATCCCTCACGTATATCCCGCGTTGATTTATGAACATCGGCGAATCGCCAGCAGAAGCAGGACCAACGACCGGCGGTCCTGTTCTTCACCTTTCGCCCTTCGCCTCCTGCCAAATCACAATGAAAGCGATCCAATCACACTCGAGATTCAGTAATGGACGAAGAAACTGGAAAAATAAGATATTCCAGTAGGGGTAAGATTTTTGGCCCGTTCTTAGGGATCGTTTATTATCACGTTATGAAATTGGATTAATTAGAACTGAGACATTAGAGCAAAGAGCATTTTGTAGTATTTGCCAATTTAAATAATGATCATTTCCTGCCTGTCGACTTTCTTCCCCTTGGCTTAATGCCCATTTCTAAAACGCTTGTTTAAACAATAAATCTCTCGTTTGCGTGTGGCGTGCTTCCACTTGGATCTCTTTGGCGCCGTAATGTTACACATTTATCTTCACCGTCGTAAATTGCTTATTTGTCGACCACTAATCACGAAATATCTCGCGATCTATCCCGATCTACGATCCCACCATGCTGCTGTAAGATCGATAAAAGCGTGCTGCAACGTCTTCGTGTCCGCCTACCGTCAAATCGCATCGAAAGCGATGCGCCCACCGGCGCTCCTAGTATTTCACGTCTCCGAACCCGTAATAGACCGGCAGGTAAAGAGGCATTCGACGATCGGCCGCGATAAAGATCAGCAACCATGAATCGCGCGTTCCACGCGGACGCTAATCGCAGCCTGTGAGCTGGTCTATCCAGCATCAGCGGAGCATCATTTCTTCCGCGTCTTCTCTGGAAGCGCATATCTCTGAAGACGTTCAAATCGCATCTTTCACACGATATTCCTCGTTCACCAACGCGCATATTGTCACCATTAATAATTAACTGATGCGTAATCATCGATCCAAGTACTTTCTCGTTAAACTATCTCGATAGAAATTGTTGAAGTTATTCTCTCTCTTTCAATATTGTTTCCTCTACTAAGATAATAAATCTGTTTTTGAAACTTGTAAAACTTGATTCCGAAAAGCCAGATGTGTATAAATTAAGCCAGTTTTTAAATTTATAAAGGCCCAGAATTTCCTTCTTCCACCATTATCATCGCTTTCATCGCGAACGTTTCGCGTACACGTTTGTATACGTATTTACCAGCACGTGCATGTAACGCGGTACAGATAATCCATAAAATTTATGCAATGTCGGAGCGGTAAAACTCGCATGAAAATTTAATTAATAAAACGCTCGCTTCTAATGGAGCCGGGCCGTCCTTTGAAAACTCGAAGGGATTGTCTCGACGCGTCCCGCTGCGTCTCCCTTATGAGCACGAGGATGACCCTTGGCAATACGGGACCGGTTTTAATCGTTTCGATTAACCGCGTTGAGCTGGCACACGGTCGCCGTATACATCCATACGGGTTGTTCCATCATGCATTTACGATGGTGCGCTCTCGCCCACGCCACGCCGGTGGTATCACGCTGCCAGCAAGCTTGCACCATGCTTTCGTTATTACTTTCGTATTACGTCCACGGGATTTTCTCACGTATCGTCCACACGCGACGTTTATCGCGAACGCGTCGCCCACATGTAAACTTTTTACGCGAGCTTCGTAAATCATAAACCACCGCTAATCGCGCGGAAAAACGATTCAATAAAAAATAATCTCGTAAAAATGAAGATTCCTTCATTTAAGGATGTTACATTCTTTTGCCGCGGGAATATCCAATTATTGAAAATTAATTCGGTGCTTTTTTGAAGAAATAGAGCCTTTATTACAAAAAAATAATAAACATGTCAATCTTCGACATATTCATTTTCCATCTATTGGGCAGTTGAATTCCTCTTGGAAAGAAGAAAGTAAATAAAGGCTCAATTTCTTCAAAAGAAAACACCAAATGAATTTGTATACGCGTAATAAACAAAATTATTTTTAGGAAAGAAATATTAAAATATTTAAAAAATATTAAAATGTGAAATAATATTAAATAAAAATTGAAATAATATTGAATAAAAAGTAATAAAGAGTAAAATAAGAAATTGGAGGAAATGTCAGCTGATAAGCGCATGCTGGAAACGAGAAGATCGTTCCTCTGTGTACTCGTATTTCCGTTATCCATCAGAAAAATAACCGTAATATGCATAACAGTGCATCTCCCGTGGCGTTGCAACAGGCTGCGATGGGCAACGGTGTGTCGAGCGCGAAGATTGTTGTCGTATAAAAGTGGAAAGAGGTCGAGAGCACGCACTTCGCGGTGGATTTATTCCCGGTAGCATTGTTCCGAATGATATTTATTACGTTCATTGTTGTATAATGAACAACCGTAATCACTATTGATCCTCGACGCCTCGTCGTGCCGGCTCGCCTCCGATAACGATTGCATCTAAATTAATAAAGTGGATTAATCGAATCGGAAGATCTTTTCGAACAACGAACCTGAGTAAGTTCATTTACGATTTGGATTTTGTCGCACGACTCTTGAATGTGAAACTGATCTCGGTGCAAATTACGCGGAGAATTGTGTTACATTTAGCACGTGCAAAATACGCAAGTACGCTGGCAATCACACGTCAAGACATTTCTATGATTAATACTGAAGAATACCGACACCCTGTCAGTTCGCGACAGATGAAGCAAAATGTGCGGAGATCGGAATAAAATTTCGTTTATTAATTTGTTATAAGATAGATAGAGCCTGACAATATATT
Source organism: Ooceraea biroi (assembly GCF_003672135.1). Classification (NCBI taxonomy): domain Eukaryota; kingdom Metazoa; phylum Arthropoda; class Insecta; order Hymenoptera; family Formicidae; genus Ooceraea; species Ooceraea biroi. Next base: position 3,769,776 of record NC_039515.1, read on the forward strand.
TATAATGCATCATACTCATATGATGTATCACGACAGTGACTGAAAAGCTACGTTGATATTTCCGTGAGCACATTTTAACCAGAAGGCAAGTTTAATTCAACTGTCAAATTTAAGCTCACAAAAAGAGAGAGAGAGAGGGGGAAATAGAAGAAAAGACAGAAAGATACGTCTACTGAACATTTCAACGAACTATTCACGCGGTTTCACGGATTTTCCACCACGAAGCGAAAAATTTACGACCCTTCGTGGGTTGAGAAGTTTTCGTCGGGATATTCGTTTATCGCGATTATATCAGAGGTACAATAGAGATACCCGATGTCATGCGATATATAGCAACATGACCCTTGCATTAACTTTTGCCTTGTCCCTTAAGGGATTGGCCAAGTTTCCAAAACGGAAGACTCGGAAATAATTCGAATTCCCCCAGTCGATGGCCGGGTCGTGCGTTGAGAATAACCGTGATAATTGTAGCCTTGCGTTTAACACTGCAAAACAATCGATCTCATTAACAAGTCGACTGCGACGTCACGTTGCTTAATTTGCACGTGTGCCAAGTGCACGTTGTCAAATGTCAAACGTATTGCAAACGTTTATTGTCTCTTGTTTGGCAACTACGATACGAGTTCTAAGCTTTGACTATCGTACTTGACAGGTAGTTTAATTACGTGATAATTACGTTTGATCATTTGGAGCGGTATCATTTTATTCTTATAATACTTGCTATTTGTTTCTCGAAAATCTGTGAATTTATTCATGAATTAAAAGTCCATAATCGCATAAGAAGATTTACAAAATTATAATTATATAAAACAACACAAAATATTAAAATATAAAAGGAATAAAAGTAAGATTTTATTATGCAAGCTTGATAATTAATTTTGTTTTACTTTATTCTAAAAATAAAGTAACAAAATCACGAAATAAAGATGCTTAATTTAATGAGCAGATTTAACAAACGTTAATTAATAGCATTAAAAACTTCCTGACTCGAACGAGGAATGGCTTGAAATTAACCTAACAAGGACAAATGTGCTTAATCCTAACGTTTCCGATAACCCTTCGCTTTGGGCTGGCAAACTCGAATTTCGAGCCAGACGCCTCGTTCGATCTCGAGTGCCCCAATTCCGAAATCGCAATCAGGGAGCTTTGGTCGAGGCCATTAATTTCCGTCTCGTGTTTCAATGCTGCTGACCAATGTTTGCACGTGGAGTTCGGATAATCCCGAAAGTTTACGCATTGTTGTGCCCCCGCAAAAAATGTGTGGCGCAAAACTGCAAAGGATATATAATAGAATATATCATATATAAATGAATCAAATATAAATCTGCATTTAATTCCGTGCAGATTTTAATTCGCAATGCTTGTCGACAGAAAGCGAAATTAATTGAAACACAACGAGAATGAAATAATAAACTTCTCAAAAGATTACCGCTGCTCACAGACAGTTAAATCATGGTATGTCATTAATAAATGCAACTTGAGTAAAATCGAAACCATGGTACGCCGCAAACGCGATTTACGTTACCGCTAACCGAATATCTGTTTGATATACAAGTGCAGACAATGCATAAACGCAGCAGCTCATAAATATCGCATGCCCTCGAGATGACGCAAAAATTCCGAAGAGGAGAATATTTTCGGATTGAATATGACAGTAATATCTCTTTTAATATGAACATATTTTTCAAATTTCTTTTCGGCAATTTCTCAAATAAAAATTTCTCTTTTATTTTTCAATTTTTCGATATCATCTCGTAGTTTTATTATCACGCTCCGATCTTGGCGAGGCTTTGCCTGTTCGCACCATTAAATCCATACAGAATCTGATCTGTGTAGAATTACACCTGCTTCTGGCATCGATCCTGTTGATCTATACACGGATCTGGTGTTTGACTTCGCAGCCGAGCAGAGTCGACGCACCTCGGTGTTACGCGTACCGGTCTAAGCGCGTGCATGCTCGTGAGAATTTCTACTCTCTTGGGCCCGAGAAATGGTAATTCTCACGAGCTCCGACAATCGCGCGGGACCCTTCGCGTAATTTCGTGGTTCTCGTGCTCATCGCACGGCACGCATGGCAATCGTGAACCGTTCGCTTCGGGCGATTCATCAAGCGGATGTTCTAGGCGACTCGAACGTGAACACCGGCAGAAGCAGAAGCAGAGACGAACATTGCATTCCAACGATTTTCCAGAGAACCGAAGTCTCTTTGAAAGAAAATTTATTTAATCGCGAGGAAATGTTACTGTGTACTGTATATAAAAGAGAAATGAGAAATCCTGATTTTTAAATAATTTTAGAATAATTTGTTATATAATTAGAATTATTTTAAAATACTTGCGAAAATTGAAAACAAAAATGAAGGAAATCATATAATCGCCGCAAAAGTTATTAGAAAGATTAAGAAGATCACGTTATTAATGTTTTTTAAATAATTCACTTCACGAAAAAAACGTCATGGTAACATGATGAATAGCAAGTAGGTCGTAATTTTTATACAATGAATAACTCATTGGAAAGGATTTTATCCGCTGCAAGAAGAAAAAGCATACATACGCATAAACCTAGACCGCATCAATGTCGATCGTTAGGTAGCTATTACGCTGGTTCTCGTGCATCAATCCCTCGTGACATTAGTACATCGCCCCGATATACGTAATCCATTACACGTGTCGATTTCTTGCACGACTTACGGTAGGACTGGCTTGTGCGTGAGGTAGCGACAATGACGGAAGCAGCTCTGATGTAGTACACGTTGTCTCGAGGTGTTAGACACACGTAAGTCCCAACATCTCGACACGGATAAGCTATTAGAGCACATGCAACCTGACAGCGTAAAATCATCGTAGATTACGATGCGGGTAAGCTCGGCTGCGAGAAGAGATCGGATGGGAAATGTGACGAATCGCGTTCATGAAGAAGTCGTTGTCGGTCCAATTGAATATCCACGATAAAACATGCGGGACAATATTATCTAACGCACGCAACACCACGAACAGAAAAACTTCAGCGTTTTTCTATAATTGCATTCAAACGTGCCGTACGTTGGCAAATACTGGCAAATCCAGAGTTGGCGAAGTATCGGAAAGCCGGAAAAATCAATAAGCGCCATTAAATTCGAAAAAAAATGCACTTTTATTTTAGATATTCTCCATTTTACTTTTTTCTATTTTACTTTTCCAACCATGATATCATGCTTGGCTTATTTCAATTATTACATAATCGATTGCGCTGACTCTTGGAACCGTGCACTTTATCGGCAAATATCGGCTATTTTTGCAAGGCGTGGCCCTTTTTATTTTCATCGGCCGCATTCCGTTCAACTGGTACTCGAAATGAGCATGCGAGACAGACTTTGAACGACAGCACGCTTCGTTGCTTCGGGGAAAACGGTAATGACCTACCTCAAAAAGAAGCAGATCGAATCGCGTGTCGGACAGTTGCGTTTCAGGATGCGCGTGAATCTTGAAATTGGCCCCCGGGCACGTGATGGCCCCCCAAGGAATATCCGTGGGACACCTAACTGTACCCCGTCTCGGATTACTCGATCTCCCCTCCTCCCTTGCGCATAATAATTGCCTCCTCTCCCCCTTCTACAATTAATGAGCGATCGTGATTGTTCGCGATCGTCCGCCTGACTTATAAGGATGCCACGCTCCGGCAACTCACACCGTGTGATCTTACATGAAAGTGTTCGCAAACCACCCCCGGGAGGCGCGTTCCTCACCGTCATTACCGTGATCCCCCACAATCGCTCCTCGTGATCTGCGAAACCGAAACCTGATTAATATCATCTCGACCGCGACGTCAGGATCGTTACGTTGCGTGCGCAGTTAATTCGACAAATTACGCGCGTTACCGTGAAACACGTCTTCATTGGATTATTTGCTTATTTGTTACATGTATTATTGTTTTCACCTTGTTTCGTTTCGAGCGGGAGAAAATCAGATTGAATAGAAATTAACAATATAAAAAGTTGGCACGCAACATTAATTTATGATGCACCGCTGATTATCTAATGAAAGAGTAAGACATTTTCGATATTATACTTATTATACTTTTCGTAAAATTGACGGTCTTGAAAAATTTAATTAATATTATTAATTTTCCCAGCACAACTGTGTCAAATTAATCGTCCCTCGTGACGATTATAAATTATAATCTTTTCCATGATACGGAAGGTGCTCCAGGAACAATTGTATCCCGTCCTAGAAAGTTTCGACGTCCACGCAGTACGGTTTTCCGGGGAAAATTCGAAGAAGCGCATAATTAGGATTGTTAACCGACAGCGTGCGCGTAACGTCGCCGTCTCATGAATCTCACATCGTGGCCACGAGGAACGGGATCCTACGTAGTTTCCCACGAAACCAGGCGTTTCCTGCGGCCGAGCATCGATATTCCTGATCGCGCTCATCTCGCCGGGCTTTAATTGATACATCGGCGCGGAGCGGTAGCCGAGCTACTGCTGCTTCGAGCCGGGTCACTCTCTCTTTCTCTTTCTCTCTTGATATCGGCGGTATATGAGAAACACGAGACGCGTAATGAACGGCACGGCCATCGAGAGACGATGCTCCTCTCGTATTAAAGTGAGAACGAGGCCGCGCGCTGGTAGGAGCGTGTAAATGTTCCGGTACTTATGAATGCCGCGATTGCCTGCCATTGCTCGTGCCCCCTGCGATTCCACGATCGATAATCGCACCGCCACCCTTACGCAGATCGATTAGGGGGCGGGGTTCTTTCTGATCATCTGCGATGATGATGATGATGATGGCATCGTTTCTCGTTGTCGCGTTTGTGCGCGTGAAAGAGTAGCATTTCTGCTTTCTTGTTTCTGTTACATCTTTTGTTTGTCCCTTTTTCTTGTTAATTTAGTATCACTCCCTATAGTTATGAGAATTCTCACGGACTATCGCAGATAATTTCTCGTGGTGTGAAATTATATTTTTTGTGCACGTCGCAAAAATGTTTAAAAACTATTCTTTTAAACTGAGTTCTTCAAGCTGAATGGTTCTCAAGATTAAGCGTGACTGCTTTTGACTGCTTCATCCAATCGCGCGCATCTTCTGCGTCGTATCCAGCAAGTGGCAGTCAACTGTAGGTGGAATTATAAAGTACAGAAGCGGGGAAAGGTGAGGAGGAAAGGGAGAGCTGGCCTTCGCTCCTCTTGAAAGCAATTAAGAAAGATGCCGGAAAAAAGGGACAAAAAGCTCGAGATGAAAAACGAAGGCGAGAACGATGAAGATACGACGAAACGGTCAGTGTTCTTCGTGGGAGAGAGGCATGGGACACGTTTCGTACGCACGTACATGCGCGAGTGCACGGCACATACACAAGCACTTCGACGGCATGTGAAATACAACCGAGATTTTTCTTTAGACTGTGCGAAAGAAGGAGAGAGAAACGGGATTCTTTCTCTCTTTCTTATGTCGTTTCTTCCTCTTCCTGCTTTTCAACCCCCTCGATGAACCGCATGTTGCAAATACTCGGGCGCGGATGCCCCGCTGATTTTAACGCGTTCGCTTTAAAAACTCTTTCATTGTTTCGTAATAATATTAAAATCAACAGGTCGTAATGGGAATATGTAAAAATAATGTAAAAATGTAACGCAGAGAATAAACGCAACAAATAAGGAAAATCGGATCACCGAACGCTTGCAAAGGCTGAACAGTTTGAGAAACTGTTGCATCTCGAATTACGCGAACGTATATGACTTCGATTTGGACGAATCTTGCGGTGTCCGTTCACGTATCTTCATTACGTACTCGTAGAGATTACCGTTACGGGACACGTAATCGCCCGTGTGCATTACGCTTTCCCATATCACCCACTCTGCTTCCTCCCCATCACATTGCGACGCTCCTTCCGGTATTCTCGTGAGCGGCCTCGAAAGGCGAGGCGTGTACGCGCCTACCCGCCTACGTCTTCCTCTTTCTTTCTCTCTTTCTCCGTCTCCCTCGGTGCACACGGTTTTCCTCCTTTTCCTTTTTATTTATTTCCCAGCCTGTGCAACGGACGCCCCTCGACAAGGCGTCGGCAAACGACCGCAAAACTGCATCTCATCGGAGCACGATGTGCAGACTACCGACGAGCAGACGACGACGACGACGACGACGACGACGGCGAAGAGATGCTCGTAAACGCGAGTTCATCCGGCTTGTCCGCGACGAGACGCGCAATATTATATAAAATCCGCATCGAACGTGGAGGCGCAGACATAAAAACGAATACTGGCGTGCTCCGCGTCGAGGTGCTTGGCAATCGTATCCGCGTTCGTATCCGCCGCGATCTGTTCCACGCAATTTCAAGGCACCTAATGTCCGACAATCTTGCGCACTTTAATGCGCGTAGCGTATGGATTTTATATTTAATAATTACCGTGGAATCTGCTATTTAAAATGGTAAATGTATTAAATGTATGGTCAGTAATATTGAGCGAGTTTCCTTTATTTTGTTTATAGCAATTTTAACAGAATCGGAAAATTTAAAGGTCTGTTTGTGGATTAATTCCAGTATGTATTATTATATCCAGAATCGAACTAAACATACTTGAGACAACACAACATAGCTTGTCATATATGAATTGTATAGCAAGATAGGTAATCTTTAGAAAATTAACAATAAAATTCTTCAAAGCATTGAATTGTATCGCCATCCAGACGCGACCCACATAAGTAATGATCTAATAAATTTAATATTGAAAGAACAATACGCATATGTTGTATTATTTATTAATTACATCTAAAGTTTCATATGTTTAGATTTAATTAACAGCTTATATACTAATGAGAAACTCGCAGGCTTGAGCTCTTCGATTTTTCAGCTAAACTACTAGTTCAATGATGACTTTTCCTTTTCTTTAACACAAATGCGAACGTTCATTTGCTCGCAAACGCAATTACTCGTCGTGTAATACAACGCTTAATGGTACACTCGGAGAACGATTTTTTTCAGTTGTTTTACGAGTCCTTGATTACATTTGTTTTTCAACGGCGAGAATCACGTGTCGTTAAATCGCATCATCGTTAGCAGTCATAAGAGATGTAACGATGAAACATTATGGCACATATATTCGATGAGAGAAGAGACGTCTGTTTCCTTTAATTAAGGATGTATCTCGAATCTTAATCGAAAGAATAAAACTAATTAAGCACGGACTCGGCATTGCGCGCGCGAGTTTTATAACAATTACTAAGAAAACGATTACTAGATAATTATTATTAATTACTCCAGCTTTTATATTGTTTATTTATAATTTATATATATTGTAATTTTCAACATTTTTCGTTTAAGTAAATGACTTTTTAAATTATTTTTAATCATATTTATTCATTAAAGAAATTATTCATTATTTAATTCAGTATCAAATTGATGCATCAATGACATATTGAATGAATCATTCAATATGATGCATTAATGACTCGATGGATTACAAATGTTTTGTTTAATAAAATGAGTTATCACAGGGAGAATTGCGGATAGTCTGAATTTTAGTCTGCATATTTGGATTGATATGTATTGCAGTATATTACATTTCGACAGTGATGAATAAGCGAAAGATTGCAAATATTACAACGTCAAAACTTTGCTCATAAATTTTTATACGCTTGGCTGCGAGACAGTCTGCACCTCTATAAACCACAGATGCAATATCCCATTCCATTCATTTCAATTTGAACGGCAAAATTGATAAAACTGACATCGAAGTCCGGTATATCAAATACCGAAATATTCCACACAACGCCACACTTGTGAGCTCGCTTCTCAAATTTCTATCTTTTATTTCAAAACCGTCACAAACATAAGTGCCATCATTGTCTTTTATCATCTATTTTGTTCTCCCTCTGAAAAAAAGTCCGCGCACTGACAATACTCTCCGCACAATAAATAGAATTTGAGAACGCGATTGAATTTCGGTGTGACAACTCAGTGATCCAATTGAACACATCGCAAGTCTCAGAAAAATTCCGGACGATTGCTTTGTCGAGCCAGCAACAACAGCAAGTGAAATACGAAATGGCAGTTGAAAACTAATCGCGACATTCCACTTAAAAAAGGAACTTTCAATTAGAGCCTCTAGCCAACCTCTGATCAGCTTCAATTAGACGTATCAGAACTGCCGCATTGGAGAATCAAATAGTTTCCATGAGGAGAGGTCACGAAGGGGGTCAGCTTGTTAACTCGTAACGAGAGTCTGCGCGACTCGTAAAACGCGCGCGTACGACACGAGACGTAGGGCCGGGAAGTTAATATCGCCCTAGGTGGTTGGAAGCATCAGGAAGCACGGCATTCTGTCGTACGGTATGTGGAGGGCTCCAAAAGAGCGATAAAGCACGATGACACGCACGTCGATTGACGCTGCCTCCGACTGCATCGTAAAACGGATATGAAGAGGACATTGAGAAGAATGTCTCGTCATTCCTTACATAATATCTTCCAGCAAGAAAGCATCAAGCTTCCTTGAATAAAGCAACTTGCAAGTTTTAAAGGAGAACGGAAGTCGTTGCACTTTATGGTGATGACAAAAACTCGTCCTCCTTAATTTGTCTAGATCTCTAATTTTATTTTATTCTAACTTTTATTTTATCTATTCCTCTAAAGTTCTAGTACTAAAATTATTCTTGTCCTCCGCTTCAGCTTCTATCTATAGAAGCTATGATCTGTTGGTGTAAACGTCTCCTAATGAAATCGTGTAACGAACGGAATTACTTTAACATTTAAAATATTCATGAATTTTAAATTCCTTTTATTTTTACTTTTTATCTTTTTCTTTTAACAATAGTGAATATATTTTTTATTTGTAGAATTTTGTTTCAATATGAATGGAATTTAATATGAATGGATCCGCTAGACTAATCTCGGAGAACAAAGTATCAAGTGGAATTAATATTTGATGAGACTATGAAAGAGCTTTCGAGGATGGAGCTTTTGTACGCGGGTACACTCATTTTCTCGATCCATTTCCCCCAACATTTTTTATTTAATCGTAGACGCCGTATGTCGATAGCACGGATTGCCTGCAACAACCGCAAAACTGCTTTCCATCGGCCGGTGAGATTCGCGAATCGCCAGGTATGATTGCGCCTTGTTCGCAATCTTGATTCCATCCGAATGAGAAACACGAGGCGAGGAGAGTGATTTCGTGAATAGCGAACATAATATCAACGAGGATTTACGCCTTATGCGAAGGCGCGCGAAATTGGACATCTTACCCGCATTCTCCTGTACTCTCCCCCTTTTGCAACTAAATTGCGAAATTAAAATAAATCAAAATTAACAAAAAATCACATTAATAAAATATCAAAGATAATAGAAGATTAATAAAAGATAATGCAGTGAACTATTATTTTTCCTCTTTATTATCCTAATCAGATTACGTTATTTTTAATTTAAAAGCACTTACATTATTATTAATATTTAATTAATAATGTAGATACAAATCGACATTATTTGATATCAATTAAATTTCTTACTTTCCTTTATTATGGGGATTCGTATTGGCAAATAAATTGTAATGAATTTATTAATAATTATATTCTACCTATATATGCATATGGCTATATTATAGTAAAAATGGACTTGTGTTAAGCATTGTTCTCAGCTTCTCGACGTATCAGTTTCACTGTGATCCACGATTTAAAATGATACTCACGTGTCCGTGCCAATAAGAAGAGAGGCGACGAGCATCCTCTCGATTTCGACCTCGGCTGACAAGTGCAATGGTAATTATTATCGTGTGCGCGCGAGAAAACCACATATAAACACATATACACGCATATATACATGCACACCGTATCCTCGCCGCTGAAATCCCATCGCCTTTGGAGAACGTTACGGCCGCCACGGGTATTAGCTTACGGCGACGAGGGCTCGGAAGGTCGCGGTCCGTGCGAATAACTTCCTTTTTCTTATTACCGAGATCAACGCCGAGCTTTTTACAATAGCCCGATATTGGCGAATATGGGGTATATATAATATCCCGAGAGGGTGATACCGAATATCTCGCTGCTATGTGAGAACTCAGTTGGAACGCCACGCTTTTTCCTCACAGTTAAATGATACATCAGAAGCCATTTTTTGCCGTGAGGTCAAGTTTGATACCAAAAGGTTTCTGATATCAATGAACGGTTATGGTTCCACTCTTGTTTTATGCGACATATTTCTCTTTTTATTATATATTTTATAGATGTAATGGACTCTTTACATAGAAGCATAACTGTTTTTTTCAGACCGCGCTGCACACCGGGGTTGGAGGCCAGCAGCAACAGCTACTGGAGCCTAGAATGGCGCAACTGGAGACTCTGGAGGCTAAGGTGAGCAGAAAAATCCTGAAATGAAATTCTGAAAAATTCATGAACGCTGCAAAGGTACGTCGTTGCGCGATTCAACGAGTGCCGAGTCGAGGCGAAGATCAAACGGTATGAGAACGATATAGGAAACCGTGTCCCTTCGCGGTTTTCGAAGTCCTTCCTCTCCTTCGTGCCTGTCGACCGACCATGCGAACGGGGGCCTGCGCTCGTATGGGAGCTGTTTTTTAGTGGTACCCCCGGAGGAAACCAAAGGCGATGTTTCGCGGTTATTGGCGGGACGTCGGTTGTAGGCCCGCCGGCTTCTTAAGCCTGTCCGGCCGGTGATTTATATGCAGATGCGTGAACCGAACTCCGTTTTCGTCCGCGGATCCTCGGACCCGAATTCGAGGACAGGGTGAACCGAGGGGGAAGAGGAGATGGAAAGAGGGACCCCGAGCCCCTGTGCGCCTCCGTACCATTAAAACTGTCCCGAACTCGCGCGCGCGGATATCCAGTGGCGCAGCATCCGCAAGAAGCTGGCTCGGTTTTTGCGAGAGCGAGAGGCGAGCGCGCGGGCTCGTTTTTTCGGCAACGAACGCTCTTACCCCTCTTTTTAGCGTCGTTTAACCCGTCGGATTCTTCGCGCTTGATTGCAGGGGAGAGCAGGGCTAAAATTGAAAATTATGCGGGCCCCGTGATGCGCCGCACCGCCCTCTCGACTTCCACGCATTTTTCGGAAACTATGAAACGACGGCGAGCGCTCCTTTGCTCTCCTGAGCCGCGGGAGGCTTCCTTTTATTAGCCGCGCGGACACGGCTATGGGCGAGAATGAAAGTGAAATTTTCGAGATCTTATTTAAACCACGCAGGTGGAAACACGAAGCGAGGAAATCGTAGGAGGACATTATTTGGCAAAATGAAACGTTATAAATTTATTTAAAATTGAAAACGTATGCTTCATGTATTCCTTCAATGGTCCCCGATTTGATTTCGATTCGTATCGACCTGCACACGTATTAATTTAATTTTTTTTTAACTATTATTTTTTCCGGAAAAAGTACGAGCCAATATTCGAGGCCTCCTGTATCGACTTCGCTCGCACTTTTTTTCGCATAAATTATCGCATTTGCTAGTGACGCGAGATGTCTGCGCGTAATTCCGCAGCGCGCACCATAAATCAAACTTATCACCGACGAGGTAGTGTTTGACCAGAGAGAAGAAAATCGCGCGGGGCATCTCGCATTCTGCAACCAATTAATCCGGCATGCGCGATCGCTAGGAGCACCGTAGGAATATCGATTGCGTTTCCGCTTAATAGCAGCGTCGCGATGACGAAGTGCTGCAGCTCGCTAATAAATGGCCGCGCTACTTGCAGCTAAACGCGGCCTCAGTTATCTTCTTCGCGGACGGATCCGCGCAACCACAGCTTCCCCATCGCTACCGGGGGAGTCGCGGCGGTTGAAATAACTCCACGCGCTAATTAGCATAAGTACAATCGCCTTCGTCGTATAATACGAGCTAATAAGACGTTATCGATCACGTGGCTCCTCCGCCGACGACAAATCGCGTTTAGCGTTTCAATCGTGCCGCCGCTCTTTGTCAAGCGGCGACGATATCGTTCGACAGGCATGATATCGCTTCCTGCGAGACAGCGAACCGGTTTATTGAATCTTTATTTCACGTCTCCTGCTGCGAGCGTGATAATCGCGCGTGTAATATCGATATTCCTTACGCAATCGCCGATTGTGATTGTCGCGCGTCGTTTTCGCATTTTGCCGGACGCGAAAATGCGAAATGCCGGAAGAATTTTTGTCGCAACTCGTGACTTCCTGCGCGATCATTCCGAGGATGTTAACCCGACGTGAAATCACGTCACAGGAAAGAGAGACGCGAGCAAACGAGCGAGCGCGAGGAGGCGAAACGCCCGCGGTATTTGTCGTCACATATTTACTCCCGTTTGCGTTCCTCTGTTTGATTAGACGCTGTTAATATTTATTCTCGTCGACGGGACGAACTGAAAGAGGGAGATCGGGTTTCCGTTGGGAGAGTGACGTGCTCTTGCTCGCGGGGAAACGCGATTTCTCAAATCCGGAAGACATCGCCAGGACCACTCCGCTCGACTTTACGATTTCGCCGCGTGATATCCCTATCGGATGCTGCATCTGCTCCAAAATCCTGTCCCGATGCACTCCAGCTATCCATTTACCCCCGCAGCCTCCGTAGTCACCTCTAATCTCGTCCTCTCCACTCGCTGCTTCGTCCTCTTCGTACCGCTTTAACTCGGAGCAACGCGAGCGAATCAATCCTCCCCCTTCGCCGATTCTGCATCTGTATATCGAATTGTATTTTGATAAATGCACAGCCGCCGGTCGTTATTTATCATCCTCTCTCTCTCCCGCTGGATCCGTCGAGCCGAACAACGGACACGCCCCGCACCGCCGCCGAAGCGTCGTCGTCCATCGAGACGGCGATCGAGCGATCCGGTTTTCTAACTAGCGTCGTTAAGAAGCCGCACTGTGCGCCGTTCTCCGATTTGCTTATTGTACGACGTCAATCCAGCGATCCAGCATCGATCGCTCGCGTCGCGGAATCATGAAAATCGCATCGCCGCTCGCACCCGAACGCGGTGATCCGAAAGTGCAGCTGGCTGCTGGCTTTCTATTGCAAATGAGGGTCGCAGGGGGAAAGTGAATGAACGATAGGCGCGGAAAAACATATGATAGAACGGTTCGGGGGATGAAACTCGAGGGGAAGGAAGGCACTTGATGATTACGGACCATTGTTGATGCGTGCGATTGCGTGCAAGCGACTTGCGATTTATCATTTCTCTGTCATTATTTCTGTACGTATGTAAATTAGTCAATTCAGTGCACCGTTAAATAATACAAAAAGATTTGAAATGATTTTCAATTTATGCACGACCGTTGCACTCGCGCGAGAGAGAGAGAGAGAAAGAGAGACTAATTTTTAGCTCACGCGATGCGGATGATTCTTTGCACGTTTTCGAGGAGGAGGAAAGCATTCTTGGGATGCTCCCGACCCCTTCGATATGAATTCCATCGCGATGTTTACGCTCGAGCGGGCCTTTACGATGCGACATCGCGTTTTGCTCTCGCGAGACGAACGCGACGAGAGGAGAGGAGAAGCAGGGGGACAGGGAGAGCCTCGGCTCTCCAGCGTACCGGGGGCTTGATATGAATAATGAAGAAGGACGTCGACTCGAAGAGGTTGCATCAACGTCGGTGAGAAGCATCCTCGCGCAGGAGTCGAGGACGTTCATAAGGCGGTTGATCCCCGCTGTATGAGATGCTTTATTCGAGCTCTCGCGCTAAAATGGAAACGTCTTGAAAAATCCTCCGATTCTGTTACGGCGACCGATGCGATTGTCGATCGATCGTCTTCAAGGAGGTCAGGGAAAAAAGACTTCCGGCACGTTTAAAAAGGAAGTTCTGGCCATCAGCGGTCGCGTTTCGGAGCAAGAAGAATACAGAGAAGGAAAAAAACTGTAAGAAATCTGTTATCGATGTGTAAAATATTGATTATTGGCTCATATATATAGATTTATTGGTACTTAACATCTTGAGGAATAATAAAAAAAGGATATCGGAAATATACTTTTCGTGAAAATCGTGCGCGTTTCAGAAGCGTGCGCGACTCTATAGTAGTAATAAAATATCCAGCAGCGATTATTATTGCAGCAATATTCGCGAAATGTGTTGTTTCAGCAATCATTCGTAAAAATGTTACGTTTTACGTATCGGAAGTTTAAATAAATAAATATCGTTGCGCAGATAACGGAAAATGAGGATCGCGATAAATGCTGCACGCGTTCGCGTGCGTTTATCGTCTTCTCGATCGCGATATAAAATGGCATTCTCGGAGGAACACGTCCAGTCACATAATGATACGCGTGATCCTCACGGGGTCCTGTATAATTAGCACAAATCAGCGATATCGCATGTCAGACGCTCTCTAAGTGTTCGGGTCCGTTAATTTCGCAAAAATCCTTGGCACAAGTGGAGCCAGGTCGTAATACGCCCTTGGGCTCGAGGGCCCAGACAGATCTGCCAAGCAAGATTGCGGGTCCCGGGAGTCACTGCCCTTAGCTGTCTGAACGGCGATACTTTCGACCGAGTCCTTCCTCCACCGGCTCAAGATGGTTACCCTCCGACAACGTCGGTCCGCCGCGCGTCAAACTTTTATATTTCGCAAATCGATACCGATGGGATCGCAGAATGCTCGCGGGATGGAGCAGAACAGACGGAGAAAATGGAAAAAGAAACGAGATGTTTTTGGTGAATGCATGAGTTTCAGTTTTTTTCCATAAATTACTTATATTTTTTGTAATTTAGTCATTATATCATGTAACATTCCGAAGACTTTAATGTCAAGACTTTAAAATCGCGAAAGGGTGGAGATAGATTTTTATCTTAAATAAATATCTTAAATTAATATTTTTTTATATACAGGGTGTTTCCTAAGTAAGTAGACAAACTTAAGGAGCATATTCCTTGGCTTATTTTAAGAAGAAAAGGTCATATAAACATATGTCCTAAATTGCTTTGTTTTCCAAAAAAAGTACATCACTGTTTTCGTTCACTTTTCGGATAGCGTGCTTTTGCAGTACGAGTCAACAGCGGTGGGGATGGAGTGGGGATGGTCTCGCGGCGCCGCAAGTGAACACTCGTTTCAGACACTCCAGGTATTTTTGAGCGTGTACGTCAATCAATGGAAAGGAGAGTTGAGGCGTGTATCATGGCTGCAGGTGGACATTTTCAGCAGTTACTGTGATGTTATTATTTTTCTTTTTAGTTACTATTTTCTTTTTCGTTATAATTTTTCTTTTTGGTTACTATTGTTTTTCATTTGTTTCATTTGCAATAACACAAACTGTTCTATAATAAACGAAAAGTGAACGAAAACAGTGATGTACTTTTTTTTGGAAAACAAAGCAGTTTAGGACATATGTTTATATGACCTTTTCTTCTTAAAATAAGCCAAGGAATATCCTCTTTAAGTTTGTCTACTTACTTAGGAAACACCCTGTATATATGAATACAATTGTAATTTTGCTTCGAGCACACTGTTGTAAGTTAAAGTTAAATTTTTATAGAAATGCATTTATTAATCAATTTAGGAACAGTGTTACGAGCAAAAACGTGGTGTCTTGCGCAGGGGCAAAAAGGTCCCCTTTTTGCGGGGCGACGCATCGTCGCGGCTCGCTGAGGAACGGCCGATTATCTTGAAAACACCGGCTCTCTTCCATGCAAATTCCGCAATAAATTTCCGCTTCCTGCGTGCTCTCTCGTTTTTGCGCCGTCTTTGCCGCCCGGTCGCCAGTTGCACGTTAAGAAATTCGCGGAATGTTCCGGGTGCTTTCGCAGCCCATTCGTTTCCGCGCGGGCCGGCGAGGCGTTAGATGCGATCTCGGAGTAACACTCGCGCGGCTGCGTCTCTATTATCTCATTATTTAGAGGGTCATTAGAGGCGGCGTGCCCCTCATGTCGGCCGATACCGTTTCGCGCAGAGAGGGAAGGGGGACGTTCGTAGAAATTGATTAAACGCGATGCTCCATCCGTCTTCGGTCCAGCGTGAAACGAATATCAAAAGGAGGCATCGTCCTTCGGAGGTCTACATTTATCCGACTCTCGGACGGATAACTCAGCCAGCCTTTATAGTCGCGGCTACAGATCGGGACTCTCGAGATCGCCGGATTTATCTTCGGCGAGGCGTGTTCGATCTCGTCCTTCCTCTCGCGCCAATTCGTCGCGCTCGTGCTCTAGTCGCGATCGAGAACGGCGCCACAACGAGATGCGTTCGCATCTTCGTCGACCTTCGACGTCGCGGGACGTCCGCCGGGAAGAAAGCGACGGGATTCGACATCGCTTTCGAGGGAGGAATTATCGCGATTCCGATCCGAGCGTGTGCGCGTGTAGTACTCTTCTTCGCGCGTTCCTCCTCGCGCGCTCACCCCTCGAGATAAATGTTGCATCGATGCATCGCGCCTCGGGTCACGGCTCGCCTCTTCTTTCTCTCTCTCTCTCTCTCTCTCTCTCTCTCTCCCTCGTAATGTGTTCCAAGACAAATGTTCCTATCGATGCGGCGCTGTATCGTGTCTTGCTGCGCGCTCGCATGTTGCTCGGACTCGCCGGCGTGCCCGGTTTCAGTTGAATTTTTCCGTCGCCATTTGTGCGCGCGATTTGTGCGACCGCCTCGCGCCTCGCGTCTTTTTCATCCTCCTCTCACGCCCGTGTCGATATACATCGCGTTCCGCGGAAAAATCGGCGCGATTTTTTATGCATTCGCGTCTCGCGAAGAGTCGATCCTCGGTAACAATTCTCTTCGACGAGAGCAATCTCGCGATCTTCTACATTTATTTCTCGCTAAACTGTACTCTTGGAAATATTCGGTACACGGCTTTTGGAGAAATTTGAAAGAAAAGTATTTGATCGGATTTTCTGAATAAAGTTTCTCGAAATTTTCGACGCGCTTCTCAAGTCTCAGGTCTGATAAAACATGCAAATACTTCCATGCGATGTTGGAATTACCTCAAATTTCCCCGATAATACCATGAGATATCTTTTTCTTTTATACTCTTATTTGACTCATAATTTATTTCTGCACCGCGTGCACGGGGGTAACAAATCAGCCGGCCGCTTTTCCTGCGGCATTGCGTGCGCGCGGTCATACGCGGCGATTCTTTTTCCCTCGTGCCGTCCGCGGTATTACACGCTCGTTGCAAATCTGCACCAAGTTTTTCCGGATATACACGTTGGAAAAAGTTTTCGTGAGAGGTTCGCGGGGTCGTTCACACGCGCGACTAACATGCCTCCCGGAATTTGTATACCTTACCTCGCACACACGTGCACGAGACATGGACAGAATAGGCGGAAACTTACCGCGGGATTTCGACCTTTGTGTAAACCCAATTGAGGATACCTCGGAGCAGCGCCGGCTGGCTATTAACTTGCTACAAAGTCTCATTCCCGTGTAGTCTCCATTCATAGGATAGGAGATCGGGAAAACCAATTTTGTGGCACGTCACAATCAGGCATCTGTGATTAGTTTCATCAACTTTAATAACTTCCACGGGCTCGCTCTTTGTATAGTCCCAGTCGCAATTCCAGAAAGAAAGAAACAATCGCCTAAAATAAAAGGACGCTTCGTCATTGAAGCCAAATTAAAGATTCAGCAGCTTTCCTCGAGTTTGGGATATTTCCGGCAAAATTTGCCAAGAGCGTTTTTGCGGTGATCTCTCGAATTCATTGCAAAATAGAATATCGAGACGCGGTTCTGCGCAGAATTCAAATGCGTCTCTCGCGAGAGGCGCGACACTCTTTGCGCTCGTGCTCGAAGAAAAGCAGAAACACAGTCGGCGATTTACAGTATCGCCGTTTGCCGATCTTCGACATCACACGCCGGTGGCGGAAAGCCATGTTTATGGAAAGCAGGCACTCTCCGCGTAGAAGACCGCATGCACAGAGCCTTTTGTCGAGCCTGAACGTACGTAGGCTGAAACGTGCGTGAATACATTTCGTATGAACTCGCTGACCTCTAGCCGGGGAAAACGGATGAAGTCCATCGGAGATCCGTTCGCTTATCCTCGTTGCTTTATAATTCACTCTTCGTTACGCAGCTCCATTGCTTCACAATTCATTCGTCGCTGCAATTCGCGACGTTACGATAAGATCATTTTCTTCTAAAAAATACATTCTGAAAAACGCTTTTGTGCGACTCGCACAAGTCCTATTCTCGACTCAAAAATTTATTGAGATCTGCGCGAAAGGCAGTGCGACAACGGTGAAAAAGTTCTAATAAAGGTTTTTTTTTTCGAATCTCCCGTTACCCTCTAGAGACTTGATGCAGCCAAGCGGAATGTTTTGTGTCAATGCCTGATAATCATACCTGTCAAATGACGGTGCTACGACGCGCGATGTGCATGTCCGGACTCGCAATTGAGAGCGCACCGCGCGATTTCCATGGCAGAATGGCAGCGGACGTGTCTTTTGTTACCCACCAAGGGAGCAAGAAGCTCAGGCAGAAGTGCGTCCACGGCGATTACCGTGAACAATTCCTACAGTCGCGACATCATTGTTCTCCAATGTGCTCCCGCGTTTTTCGTACCGCTGCCGCAGCCGGTTTCCGGGAAATTACCGGAGGCGGCGCGGCGGTCCGAGATGAGAAACCGTCCGCTTTCACGGAAAAGGAAACGCGCATCGACGCCGTGTCGCATCTCTGCACGCGACTCAGGATAGTCAGGATTAGGATCTGCTTTCCAGTCGCGTCCTGGGAACCATTAGACAGAACCATTAGAGCTCTCTTAGAGCTCTCGGTCACGAAGCTCGTAAACCGACGCAGCCGATTTAATGAATCGCGAGAACAACGCATCCGGCAACAATGACGCGAACTGTCATCCGGCATGAAATTTTCACTAGGTGTTCGGTTTACGCGCGAGGAAATCGGGCAAGAGAGAAACAAATCGGAGCAATATACGAATCGTTTCCGTTTGAAGATCATTGAACGCCGAGATGCCTCTCGAATCGCGTAAGACGCGTTCGAGGTGCGGAGCGATTACGTAATCGACGTAGGTGCAGATGTAATCGAATTTCAGGCATTCTCATGATTCACACGGAATCAAAGGAAAACCTGCTGTTCTTGCAAGACTCTTACACATTTTGATAATATCGCTTTCGCAAGGCAGTTACGTAAAAGTAAAGTCTGTGCCTGCTTAAATTACGAGGAACCGTCGAGAAGGTATACTTCTCGGGAGAAAGCAGAAGGCACACTCGCGATCGAATTAAGTCGTGTACGCGGTAGAACAATGATTACGTATCCAGCGTATAAAGAAGATGAGGAGTTTCCATATCTCGTTGAGAGACCGCGCTAACGACCGTCCGTGTCGGCCAGAATTAATTGCCGTGCCAGTCGTTATCTCCACATCTTGTTTACTTGCTAATTGCGGGAGTTAGTCGAGATCGTTACTTATAGACGATTGGACTCTACTAACACGTTGCTCTCCGAGTGCAACCGAGGCTGTACTATTACGCGAAATAACTGGCTTGAACTGAAGAGAGGAGGCTGCACGCATTGATATCTGTGAAACTCTCGTTTGCGCGTCGCCTATTGACAAGTGTTCATTTCCGCAGCATCTCTTCCGTAACGAACAACAAGGTGATGCAAGAGGAGGAGGAGGAGGAGAAAGAGGAGGAAAGGCTTACGCTATCGCAAACCTCCGCGATTAATGGAAGCCAGCCTCCGGGCGCGAGAAGCGTAATAAAAAAATTACGAAGGCTCATGGTAGTATGTATAAGTCAAGATTAACGTGGGGATGACACGTGACGGACGTAAATCATAGACCGCCGTGTGAGGGCGGTTATATTTTTTCGTCCTGTGCTTCGTTCCTTCAACTGGCTCTTCATCCTACTTCTCGAGTCGGATGGAAAACGTCAGAGACAATATCGTAGACAGAGATATATTTCTCTGCTCTCTCAACAAACCCTCTTGAGAAATCACCACATTCAATGTGCGTCCTCTCGATGTCGCAAAATCGCAGTAGTCACGGAATAGTCACGGAGACTCAAATTCATGAACAATTAAAAAATTTAATGCGATTAAAATCGTGCAAGTTACGATTATATGTCATTTTCATGTCATATGTGATTATCACATCCGCGCGATCATGTCTGAAATGCAAAAACCAATTATTACTTGAATTATCGAACATTGCGGAGCTGCGCGGCGTTAAGGGCCGCTGATCGGAAATCAGAAATCGCTTGCGAAAATTTTCATACTAATTAGCCGCCACCGACGCGTCTGTCCCATCACGACAGTAGTCTTATTGGCTCCGGGACGTAATAGGATCGCTCGGCTATTACTGAACCGTGGCCGCCGCAGTTATCCTGCTGCGGGGTACCGGCAAGCCGTAAATCTCGGTCCACGATAATCCCATGGGCGGATGTCGGGAATAAGTCCAGTCGAGAGGAACAGTCCGAAGGAGAAGAGCGCCAAGGACCGACTCTCTTTCTCTCCTTCGTTCCGCGGCGGGCAGAATTGTCGCGCCGGGAGACCGCTTATCTTCCGCACGCCCGACAACAAATGTACATGGACCTGCTCGATACTAAATCAGGGGCAGCGGTGCTAAGGGGTTTAATACCGCGCAAAACGCTCGAGTCGACACTCGAGAAATTGCTGGAGATCTGGATACCCCTGTCCGGTCGCGCGGCGCCGGCAAATGACTTGAAAGAAGCGGCAGTAAATGTATTGGTAGTGCGCACACATTTGCCGTTTGTATATTTATCATTTAAAAACTACGTGTATTTATGCGATATGATTATTATCATTGGAATGACTGCAGAATTGTCATGCAAAATGCACAACTGCTTTTAACTGTCTTCCAGCTAGAGAACGATACTACTAACAAAAATATCACATAAAAATGAAACAAAAAGCTTTATAAAGTATTACATAAAATATTTTTTTAATTAATTTTTTTAATTAAAATAATATAATTGGCGGAATAGAATATCTCTTTATTCTGCCTTCCCCGAATTAATTGTTTACGCGAACGTATTGCAGCGGGAATTTCATGTTCAGCTGAGATGTGAAAATGAGAAAATAAATATTTCAGAGCCTAGCCGTTCAATCTCACGAGCTATGCAGGAGTGAAAACCTAATGCCCTGAAAAGATCGGTACCCGCAAGAACAACACGTAAAACTGCTGTGCAACTGATGCGCAAAAGAAGCGCGCAATCAAGTAAGAGGCGCCGGTCGTTGCGGGAATGCAGCCGCGCCGCGCATTTTGCGACTGCTTAATGAAGGATCGTCGATTCCCGCGAATTCGTTCCACGTACCCTGCAAGGGACGGGGCTCCGCGAGTCGAAGGCTCCGCGGACCTTCGACCCACGTGAGATTCGAAGTCACGGTACCGCGGTCCTTGATACACGGTCCTTGAGGGAGCGAAGGAGTGAAAGAGAAAGAGAGAGGAGAAAGAGAAAGGGAGAATACGCTGTCCCTCCTGGCGATCCAACGGAGGTCGATGTTGCCCCTCGTCGAGTGTGTGCTCTCGTGATGGAGGCAGATGCGATATGGGGAGTATCGTGGGCACGGTGCGTCTTGGACGAGACAACGGACCACCAACCGGGCACCTCGGAACGACGATGACGACGAGAGACGATGAACCGGATGCGCTTATTCCCGCGGGAACGTCCGCCACGACTTGCACATCGCCTTCGCGGTTCAGAGTTCACCCGAATTTTTGCCTGACTTGCATCAAACGGCGAATCGAAACTCGTAGGGGAACTCGTGGAGATTAACGAGTCTCCCCACGAACACTACCGACTCGATTGACATTAACATTGAGGCATGTTAAAGCCAATTTTAAAGATGTTGAAGATTAGTAGGAGGATTTTATTATTATATATATTTTATGATGATTTCGTAAAATCGTCTCTGAAAATATTTTCTTCAGTAAAATATAAATAAAATAAAACTTTACGGATTCTTCTGTCTTGCATTACATTGTCGTAATTCGATTATTTTCCATTTAATTATTTGTATTTATTCATCAAATATCGCACTCGTGCAATATCTAATCAAACAGACTTCTCTGAAAGAAACTGTATATTCACAATTACATACCAATGTCAAAATAAAATCCGTTCGAATAAATTCGATCCGGTCGAAATAAAATTCCCTCGCGCCGTTATTCTCACGGTTCCCGCAAATTCTGGGAGAACGCGGCGAGATACATTGCGAGCGAATGACGTCGACAAAACAGAGACATCCGGTTCGCACAGCCAAGTCTTTGCATACGAGCCTGGTTGGTGGTCCAGCCTGGAACACGCCGCGCGGAGGTCTCATATCGGACCCTGCTTGGGCCCTTGTTGGCGCGGACTCGAGGGCCGGCATTGACCTTCCCGCGACGACAACGACCAGCGAGAGGGACCATAGTAGGTGCCGCCTTCTCAAGGACCGAGGATTCTCTCGTACAGTACTGACGGTGAAAGCCCATTAGGGCCGAGACATCCTGCCCCGACCATCGTCGCAAATCATAGGTTTAATGGAACGATAAATTTGTATTCATACGATCCCACCCTCGCGCATCCCACCCTTGCGCTGGTCTCTTTTGAATCCGCATCCGTACACCGTGCTGTCATGCGTCGAGAAAAAGGGGAGCAGTGGTGCGCGCCGGTACCATGGAATCCGAATAATTGATAGTTGCGCCGTGTTCCTCGCCGACACCTCTGCCGTGGTCGGGATACTGCTGCTCCGCTATTGCACGGAGAGAGAGTAGCTGAGAAAGAAGCTACAATTACTACCGCTGATGCGGATGTAATGGAAGAATGGAAGAATTTCTTCAACAATTTCTTCAGAATTTATCCTGCCTTTCTTTTCCAAAAGAAAAAAGAGAATAAATTATTTTTACATAGTTTATGCTTCGAAATTTCACGTTAACTCACTTCTTTTTGGGATAAAATTTTGATGATAAAAATGTACGACTTGGAAAAATTAGAAACGATTGAAAAGTTGCTCAAGAGTTTTATTATTTACTTATGTGTGACATGCGTTCAGCCTTGTAATCGCGACGTGAAGATTCTTATTTTGCAGATTTAGTACGTTCATAAATTATCATAACGCCCGTTTATTTTTATAAACATTCGCACTGGGGAAACGAAAACGGAATTTATAATGTTTCACGATAAAACATGATTATTTATAAATATTCATGTTTGAGGAATTATTCGCACTCCGTATCTATCCCGCGAGACCTACGCCCTTCGTCGTAAAATAAAAGAAATATCAAGTGAGCAGCGAGAGGTCCTCGTAGACCATTAAATTAAGTTTCTGATGCAGACTTAAAAATAGTAATTACTACATGTGTTTTACAAGGAATTAAAATTAAAATTACAATTGAAATTACATTTTTTAATTAACTCATATTAAAATATAATTAAAATCAATCTCGATTTACATCTGCCTCACAGATGGCCAGTATTGAAGTGTCACTATCGACGACGCCAAGGCGGAAGAAAGGCGGCAGCATCTCCGGAGGCGTCACGTCTCCCGCTGGCCATCGCAATCGAGATCATTACAAAGAACTGGACGCCCTGCGAGTCGCGCTGCGCGACAAGGAAAACATCATACAGACGTGAGTAATTGCTCGGCTGGATCTTTGATCGCGCAGTCGGCCATCGAAGAACCCTCGCCGCGTGAGCGATTGATCGGCTCTCAGTTCTTCATTTTCTAATGATCGCGCCTGGAAATAAAGGCCTTAATGAACAATGCGCGACTTGATATTTTTAATCGATTATTGCTCAAACTTGTGCGACAAAGCGATCGAGAGATCGCGATCTCTTCTTCGTCCAAGATTCGTTGTCAGGTATCTCGTGGTAATCTTAGGTAGTTCCAGCAAAATGGAGAGCTGCGGAGAGATCTGTCGGATCCCGATGCGCGTTTCTACCGCGATCAAGGCATCGATGCGGGGGCAAAGGTGTCCCGTTCGCGGTCACGATGCACGCGGCACTCCTTTTGTTATTTTTCAGGCTGAAGGGCCAGCTCTGCAACACGCTGAGCAGCAGACTGGCATTACGCAACGGCGCGCCACCCTTGACCGAGGCTGACAGGAAAGCGGCCGAGGAGCGGCTTCAAAGGCTGCGACGGGACGCCGACAATAAGCGACTCGCCATTAAGAATCTCAAGCTGGCTCTCGAGCGTCTCGATATCACGGAGTGAGTACGAAATCAAGATCGCGTCGCGGTCATTGAAGCGCCTTATCGCGCGAATCGCGATTACCAATATACCGTGATGTACGAACCCGCAAACGTCCGTTATAAATACGGCGCGGATAAAACCGGCTTTATCGGCGTTATTATGGGGTAATATGCTTCAATCAAATATTTTTATGCTGCGCGCGACTAACGTTTATCTGATACAGTACTTGGGGTTGAGGTAATCGCCAACGATACCTCAGGATAGTTGAAATGCCCGTCTTTGGATAAGCAATCTATTGAAAATGATTGCTAGTTTATTAGATTTATATTCAAGATTATTAATTAGCTTGTTTATTCAGAGCCACTGGATGACATTACACAGTCTTAATGAAGATAGAAAGTGATCACAAGTTATTTGTTTCATAATGGTGTCCTGTAAATATTTTAATTTTTTCCATAATGTAGTCAAATAAATTTGATAAAATAAAGATAAAACTTACTTGCTAGATATTTGCAAACTAGGCACTATATTGTCTTTCTATATAAGATAACTTTTAAAAACTTTATAAATTAAGTTTATAATAAAAAAATTGAATAAATTTATTTGTAAATTAAAAATTGATACACATATAGTGTAATATAAATACATAATTTAATAAAACCAAAACATCAAAATCCCATATGGTCTAGTGGCTAGGATACCTGGCTTTCACCCAGGAGGCTCGGGTTCGATTCCCGGTATGGGAATAATTTTTTTTACTTTATTTTTTGACTTTATCTAATATTTATATTAATTAGTTTAAATAATTAGTAGAAGTAATTTTGCATATAATGTTTGTTACAGTAATATCGACGTTCGAATACAGCAAGCGGAACTGGAGTACAGACTCGGTCGCGAGGAACTTGAGCTACTGACCCTTCACGAGGAGAGCAGAGCCCTTCAGGCCGCTTTGGAGTTGGCCGAAACTCAAGAAAAACAAAAATATGATACAATATTCAGGTACACATTTCTGATTTCATTTTGCGATATTTTTGTTATTAATTCATAAATATTTTCATAATGTACATTTCAACTTCTCTCCTTTGATTCAACAAAACAGTAACAAACTTTTATCTGTCCTATTCACTCACCAACTAACAAGGATTGATTTGACAAACTACTAAGATGAAGGTATCGACTTAATGTAAAAATATATATATATAAATTAATTCTTATGATTTATCAGGACTAATAATTTTTTTTTATTTCAAGTTTATTCTTTTCTAGCAAAAATTCGGAACTTTTCATTTTTGCTCTTTCAATTATTTTATACTAACGTTAATAATATTAATTTCAAATACATGGTAATAACATAAAAATTTCAAGTCAAAAGTTTAAAGTACCACTTGTGTACGAAATCGACTGGAAAACTAGATTTCGTTAGATACTTGTTACCTCTTTTGGAGAGGAACATTAACAAGCTACCACCTTGCTTGCAGCTGCATTTCCGGCTCGACGCAAGTCACGATCCACGCGGTGGAAATTACCGCAGACCCCAAGAGCCCGCGTTTCGGGGCCGGACCCAGAGACGACGCGATCGGCCTCTACGTCGACTGGGCCGTGGAGGAGTCCGGTCTCTGCAAGGGGGACAGGTATCCGTATCGTTGCATCGCACGCGGAATTCGCGCGTTCCACCGAATAAGCATCGCGTGAATGCACTTCGCTGACGAGCAGGGAATTCCGACATGTACGAAATTCGTGAATTCCGTTCGGTAGGCGAATTCCACTCACGTAAGAAGAGGAATTCCCCAATTCAAACAGTTCAGCCCTGTTAACCCTCCGGCACGGACGAGCGAGGGTGAGAGGAAGGAAGGGAAGGATGGAAGGAAGGGTCGTGGAATCGTTTGTGGCGTTTGTACGCTCGTAGTACCACGTAACGCTGGCCGTATCGGGAAAGAACAATGCGGCAATCTTGACATTCGGTTCCCAACGCTGGATCGCTGTAGCGTGAAGCGGCACCGGAAGTCCGCCGGGTGCCCCCGCTAATTGCGCCCGCGACTTCACATGACCCCACCTTCCACCATTCTTCCCCGACGTATCCACTCGAGGGAATTTAGCTTCGTGCCAGGCGTTCCTGGAGCCGCCTGGAGGTTTAAAAACCGCACGTAGAAATTAATGCGCACCGAGCTTTCCGGCTGCGAACGTTGGATTCGATGGAGAATAAATTTTCGTACGGAGCTGCGTTCAACCGAATTTAATAGTACGGCAAAAAAAAGTTGAAAGTACACAAAGAAAAGCGCAGTGGATTCACGGTGGTTTCTAAAAAGGCATAAAAGCATGAAACGGAAATCGATATTTGATATCCGGAAAACTTTGCACGATGTTACTGAAATACTTGAACGAGTTTTTTGACTGCGAATTTTTTGAATGAATTATTTCAACGTATTGTTTAAATAATGCGAAATTGACCTTTATTCGGAGAAAATCTGATTAAGCGTCGTTTCTTTATAACTTTTTAACTCTCATTACGGAACATCTCGTAACTATTATACAAATTAAAACTTCGTTACGGTGAAGTATGTTTGAAGATAAATATGAGGCAGAATCTTGCTACCCATTTTTACTTGCGAAATTGAACACTGCGTTCTGAAATATTCTCGATGTTGGAGCTACGTGATGTTTTCAACTGAAACCTTTGCTTCTCATGGAATAACTGAGGATAATACGCGCGTATCTCGCAACGTACCGGCATAATCCCTTTCCAGTTCCCACGCATTATTATTCGGTACGCGTCATTAAGCCGAGTTCCGCGCATAATTCCACTTTTATAGTTTAATTGCATATGATGTAAAGTTATAATCAGATATCATAACGTTGCAATTCTCCTCTGAAACTGTCTCAAATGATGCAGCCAATTTGACGTCATCAATCTTGAAGGAGATATCACACCGTTAAATATCTCGTACGCGCTGCTCCTTTATCTTCTTCGAGCATCTTCCGTCAAGGAGATCCTTAGTTCCTGGCCTGACCAGTCGAACAGAACGCGATTGCCGCGCAATGACACGACTTATCGGTCAACATTGTCTTCAGGATCTTGGAGGTGAACGGGAAGCTGGTGGTGGGAGCGGGCAGGAGCGATTTGGCGCGGCTGCTGGCCGTTGCACCCGACGCTGCGCAAATAGTGGTTCTTCGAAAAGGCGAGTCCCTCGCGGCGTTGCGCACACTTCGCTCCGATAATCTCAGACTGACGCACAGGATCGGCTATCTTGAGGAGCAGGTCAGAGATCTCCTGGCGCCGAGCAGAACCGAGGTCCCCGCCGACCCACCGCCGAGTCGCCAGGAACATGTACAGGCACGTACTCCAGATCGATGATATCAGCATACCGAATTATGGAATAAATAATAATTCAGATAATATGTGTAAACAGCATCGAAGCGAGCAGCAGTCGTTAAATTTTATTCTGAATGATGAGAAAAGTTCTAGCTCTTCATTGATTATAGATCATTAGTTATAAAAATTAATATCTCAAAATAAAACACACGGATGAATAGATACCATTTAATTTTGAATTTACATCTTGGATTACAGGTTTTCCAAAAGGGACCTCAAGTGACAGCGCTGGTGGCGAATCTGCCGGGTCTCAACGTGAGAAGTTCTACGGAACTGCGGCAGAGTTTGCCGACCATCAGAAGTAGACACGGCGATCACTCCAGACGTTCGGCGGACGTAAGAAGTCCTCGCGAACTCGATTTCTCGTCCGATGGGGTCTCGAATGGCCATCATAAGCCCCGAAATCGGCAAAAGCATCAGGGACTGCAGTTGGCCAGGTCGACGGCCAGTCTGGACTGCAAGTCACCGATGCAGTCGCAGATCCAACGTCGGAGATCACCGCGTATCGAATCCAGCATGGAACACTTGCACAAAAGCCGCAAGAACGGCTCGCAGCTGCAGTCCCTAGAGTTCGACTCCGAGCCGACTTATTATCGCCTACAGGTATACTTATTAGCAACTTTTCGTTCCCTGAAAATTCCAAAATTTTATTCTCGTTACGTGTAAAATGGTGTACTTGGTAGAACATTAATACTCCTATACTTTTCTTATTTTAATAAATAAAACAAACATATAAATATATTTAATAAAGTCAGTTATAATATTTTATTGAAGTTTTGCATCAATCTTGTTCTTCCTCATCTCTACACTTCTCTCCCTAGACTTCAATTGTCATATCATAAGTAATTGTCATTATTAAGATTGAAATTACATTAGCATGCCTCTGAATGTACAACATCTGCTCGCCTATTTTAGGATTCTCAGTCTCGCGCCTCGGAGAATTCGGAAACGTCAGCGGTGTACAGCTCCCAGGAGACCAAGACCCGTCCGGCGCCGCCGAAGAAGCCGCTGCGACTCTCCCTGCATCGCGCGACGAGTCTCCAATCGGTGGAGAGTGCGCCGCCGAGCGCACCGCAGCACGATGTTGTGCGAAAGCCGACGAAGAGGAACCACCGTGGCGATCCGCCCACAGAGAAGAGCTCCGCATCACGAACGGAAGTGAATACAAATGGGGATACAAATCTGAGCGCACAGGAATCCCACGTTAATCCACCTCAGCCACCCCCAAGGACACCCTCCAGGGCGGAATCGTGTCAGAGCGCGCTGCGATGGCCGTCTCCGAAGCCGAGACCGCACTTGACGTCCGTGCCGATGGAAAAATGGTGCTGAACATTAAGAAGGCACACGGACGCTATTCCCAAGCACGAAGAGACGAAAGAGATGAAGAGTGAAGAATGTTTTCCAGTACAATTGAAAAGCATATATCAAACTCATTCGATACAGTTTTTTTTTCTCAATATTGCGAGAAGATCGGAGCAAAGTCGACGTTGACGATAAGGACAACAGCAGGCATGAAAAAGTATTCACAGCGAATTCTCGAAACGTGTGTGATTTAAGAGTGACGTGATATGATAGATTGGTGATGTGAAACTGAGTTTGCTTTGTTATATCTGGCGCTTTGCGCATTCCAGCGATTTCTCATGATTAAAATTATAGTTTTAAGCGTGTAACGTAAGAAACACATATATAGGCTGTACAATATCATGGTATGTTATAGAAGCACGTCACATTACGGGAATATAATATTTAATAATTACGGGAATATAAGATTTAAGTTCGTAACAAAGTTCTGGAGCTCCTGCTCCATCGAATTTCACATACTCATTTCCTTAAGTAAAACACGTTCATATCGTCCGAGACAATAAAAAAAAAATATAAGACTGATAAATCAAATGTGGACCAAAGGATTGCGAGTCCATATAACGCGCCTAAGATCTCTAGCTAGTGCATCTCAGGTTTAAGTTACAGAAAAATGTAACTGTTTATCTCGAAAATTCTTTCTTGGTTTATGAAAATAATATTAACGCTTTTCAAGAAAACGTCACTGCTTTTTATTTAAAAACTTTTTTAATAAAGCGATCTCACAGTCAATTTGCTACTACAATCACACTAAATTTGATCTAAGGCTGCATAGAGTTTATTTAATGCAAATGTCCATACGTCCAGGTATTAATTAAATTTGTACAAGCAGCACGGAAATACCAAATTTACACGTACTACGCGCTCCCAATTTCCGTCATTATTAATTTCAATAATGTATGTAATTTAATCTAATTTGCCAGGAAATGCATACATAATCCGTTAATGTAATTCTATGTATAAAGATAGTAAATATACTCAACCTTGTAATTTTACGTACAATAAAATTAGTGTTATCATGTAGCTCTGTTAATTAGGTGTACAAATGTATAAAACTATATATTCTGGCCTAATAATATTGCGGTATATCGAGCAACAATAAAAACTGCGAGTACAATTCACGTCGTGAATATTATGTATCGAAAAATAATTATTCTGTAGCTGTCAATCACTTTTTATTTTAATAGCGAAGTGATTGGCCACGTTAGGGTGAAAATAAAATTTCGTACAAAGTACGTTAAACGTACATTAGAATGTATCCTTACGATGTTTAAGTTTAGCACTGGTACTAAGACAAATTAAGAGTGCATATAACAGTAGTAGTCTACGAGTTCTCTCCTTTAGTTCTTGGCGCGCTAGCAATAATTAATAGTTGACGCAAGTATAAAGTGTCGTTTCTTCAAATTGCTAGTCCTGTCGTAATTGCGACGACAATACAATTCGATGATGTGCGCGCGTCAATGCAACATGTTGCACACACAGTGTACAACGTCATCTAGATTTATCAAGTTGTATCATACATTAAATATCATTAAATAAAAGAATTTTTCAAAATTAATGAAATCGTTGGAGATTGAGATCCCTGGAAACACGTCATGCCTGTACGTTGACAACCCGATTAACACGAGGTGTGTCCAATTCATCGCTGAGTTGTATCGTACTACTACCTCACGCCTCGCTCTGTGGCGGCATCTAAGGAGTACAAGGCAGAACTAGCCCGACCAATGAGAGGGCAGCACGAATACCGAGATGGAGAGCCTTGGAAGGAATCAGAGAACAAGGAGAAGCTAATTGCTCGCGCTATAAGTCACACGTGCATTAAGTAATCAGTTCTAGTCTGTATTAAATAAAGTCAGCATCTTTATATATTTTCACCTAAACCGAAATGTTGTAATAGTTCCTCGTGCGTTAAAACTGCCTTAAATGTAGCATAACAATCAAATAAATAATACGCTCGCTACAGCTCAAAAACAGTAGAGACTCGTAGCGGAGTTTTTTGGAACTAAATTAGACGGCTTTTCCACCAGAGCGCAGCACGAGCGCCTGCAGAATGGCAACCCGTCGTTCGCGGGCTACTAACGGGACTGCCATTCGGCAGGCGCTCAGAAGCTGCCAAATTGCCGGTTCGATTCTAGAGGAAGCTTAGTTTTATAAGGCGACTAAAATAAATTCCATGTGCAATAAAAATATATAAATACGTTTATTAAAAAATATATTGAATTCATCATTACAACTATGTTGAGGTACACGCGCGACAAAGTCGTGCCACTAAAGCGTGCAGTTGCAATAGACTGTTGATGCCCTCCACTATTCCCATGTGCGTTATTCCAATTTCCTGTACGAATTAGTGTTAAAAAGTTAAAAATCTTTGGAGGATTCTGTATAATTACGTTTTTTTATGTGAAGTGTCGCTTGCAATTTACCTTGCCAAACATCAACTTCAGTTTCTCATCCATCGTGTGATTTTTGCAGACCTTGAATACATTGCTGATTATGTCTTCCGCGGAGTATCCCATTTTCCAGAAATGGTCCATCACCTAATTACGACAAACGATTTGTAAACCTAACGTAATATATTTCTTAAAGATTCTTTTTCATTGTTGTGTCAATGTTTTACCGTGCAGGCTTTGGAGATGTCTCCGTTTATGCAATCATCCAGCATCTCTTTGACAATCAACGGATGAGGTTCGTCACAAACTTTAAATACATTCTCGCCGTTCACGTGATTGAACCCGTTGTACGTAGACTGCAAGTTGTTCAAAGCTTGCCTCATGTCTCCTTGGGCAGTGAACACTATTGCTTCCATACCGTCGTCCGTGTAAGAAATCTGCAAGCAAAACCTTTATGAATTAAGTCAAAATATTTATCAATGTTGGTTACATCTTCCACTAGTTACATTTTCCTTTTCGCAGACTTCCAGAACTTTCGCCAGGATCTGAGCATCTGTTAGTTTTCCATATCTCAACATAGCACATCGTGACTGTATAGGCTCGATAATTTCTTCTGTGTTGTTACACGCAAGAGCGAATCTGGTCGTATGGCTGTACATCTCTATCGTTCGACGCAGCGCTTGCTGTGCACCGTCAGTCATACTATCCGCCTCATCCAAAATAATGATTTTATGCTTCCCCTTTGGAAGATTCACCTGTAACGAGGACAAAGATGTCGAAACAACCAGAAGAAAGAAATTCATCCGATAACATGCCATGTGTTACCTTCTTCTGGGCAAACATTTTTATTTTGTTTCTAACTACGTCTATTCCTCGTTCATTCGATGCATTTAACTCGAGTACAGCCTCCTTAAACGCCGGTCCTAGTAGTAAATGCGCGAGACATAAAATTGTTGTGGTCTTGCCAACTCCTGGTGGGCCGGCAATAATGATATTTGGGGTATTTCCATGTTGCGCGAAGACAGCCAATCTAGACACGGTGTCCTCATTGCCAACGATATCCGAAAACACTTGTGGTCGATACTTTTCAATCCTAAACAACATGACACCTCGTACATTCATTTTTTAATCGAAACGTAATAAAAAGAATTATTGTGTAATAAATGTCGACATAAATATTACCAATTTTTCTTGCAATCTTACAACAAATGAGCAGATATATATTGCAATTATTAATCTTGACAAAGAATAACCTAACCTATGATAATAAGACTGCCACCAAAAATGACATTTTTTCTTACAAAACTAACCACGTACCATGGTAAATTGGCAGCTTTGGCATCTTTTTCTCTAATTCTCGTGTCACCGCCGTTGCTCGTGGACGGCAAACTTTCAATTTCCATCTGCTCATCCGCGTTGCTGTCCCCTGCCATCCTCGAATTCACAGGTTTGTCGCGTCGCTTACTCCAACATGCTCACATTTCACGCTGGTTCGCGGGTGAACGCGGGAAACGTTTAAAATATGGCGATCTACCGTGAACAAGCGCGATATTCAAGATAGCCGACCTCCACTTTCACCATCCGAAGATTCAGATATCAAAATAATTCATAATTTCTCGAGAATAAAATGTACAAATAAGACACATACCTAATTAAATATTTTAGTTCATGTATTTAGCGTACTTTAAGCACAACCAGTTTATAAATACGAGTACTTTATATACAATATGTATGTACACACACGATAGTAGTAAAGTTAATTTATGATACATTAACGTCATTATCGCGATATCATAATTAGTAATCGTAAATTAAAAGCGAATAAAAATGAGTGATACATAATAAAAATCAGCTGCCAGAAATACTTTCCGCGGTTAGTTCATCGATGTATCATTCCCATAGAATATACTGTAGATCCTCGTAAGAAACGATCGATTTTCGAGATGGATCTTCATATTGAGATAGCCGTAGCCCTGACAGCAGCGCTCAATAGAGGATTCGGGTCCGGCTCTTCCGTGAGGATGTTGACTTTGGCCCATTCGCGCCGTTTGTTACTCTGTCGCAGCGCGTCGATGACTGCCTGCACGTACAGGCCGTCCTCGAACGTGGACGCGGAGAATACCGGCTCCTTGACCCAGCCTCTCTTGTCCTCGACGGATTGGAAGGCCTCCCGCAACGCCGCGATCATTTTCCGAAGTCCCTTGATGTACGGCCTGGGAATGGAGTCCGCGATCGGTAACGATATCCCCTGCAGGTCGTCCGTGTCGCGGTACAGGACCGCTTCCTCGCCGTTGCGGCATCCGTAGAGGTCTCCGCCGCGCACGATCAGGTGATTGCCGCCGCCGCATATCAACACCTCCTGGGAAAGCTGTCCCTGCAAGTGATTACTCAGCGTGGCCGTTACCAGAGTACCGCCGCTCAGCTCCATCTGAAAGCTGCAGAAATCCGGCGACGTGACGTGCCTGATGCCGTTGATGTGCTTGGTCGTTTGCGTGAACGTTCTCACGACCGCGTGCACCCTCGACGCCCGCTGGCCCATCAAGTGAAAGATCAAGTCTATGACGTGACTGCCCACCAATGCCAGGATCCCGCCGCCCATGGTGTCATCGCACAGCCAGTCATATCCTAAAACAAATATATTCAAGTATCATCCTTCAATCCTGGTGACAATTTTACGATACAAAACACAGAAATATTTTCCGTCTCACTTCTCTGTGCTTACCATCGTGCAACAAGCTTCCCATGTGAATTCTGATTTCGATAACTGTCACGAATCCGCCTAGGTAACCGTCCTCCAGAGCCTTCTTCATGTGCACGAAGGCTGGCAGGAACCTCAAGCTGTGATTGACTATGCTGATCAGCGAGGGGTAATACTGCGCAGCCCGTACCATTTTCAACGCTTCGCTCTGGCTCAAGCCAGCAGGCTTGTCGCACACGACGTGCTTCCCTATGCCCAGGGCTTTGACAGCGATCTGCGAGTGTAGGCTCGGTGAGCACATTATAAAGATCAGATCTACGTCCTTCCTCAAGAGAACATCATCTATGCGACTGGTGTGAAACGGTATCTCAAGATCGCTCGCCACTTGCGAGACCTCCGCCAGCGTGCGGCCCCATATAGCCTCAATCCTGAAGCCTTTCTCTCGCAGGAAAGGTATGATGATCCTGACGATGCTCCCCGTGCCAAACACGCCGATTCCCGGTAATGTCATCTTGAATGTGCGGCGATATTCGGATATTCCTCTTTTTCCGCAGCGGACTTAACCTACAGCACAAGCACAGCTTGGGGTATTCCCGTCTGTTCTTCGAGAATAAATAATACAAGAGGATTGAAAAGTATCCTACGGATAAGTTACTTCAAATCTCGCTTGCGTGCGCTCAGCCGCGATGTTTTCCCATTTTGAAATCGGAGTCGAACGATGCACGTCGCACACCAGCGAATTTGTTTATGACGGCAAATGGTGACAGGCCGCCAGTCGCACGACCGAGGCCGTTCGCGCATGAGTAAACACTCTGCGCCGAATGAGCGTTGTTAAACAAATGTTCTTTTTGAAGAGCAAACGATTGACTAACGCGCCACGTATTGTTTACGTGATTTGAGAACAAATTAAATACAGCTCAGAGAGAAAGAGAGAGAAACGAGTTGAGATTTTTTGAGACTTTTCTCTTTCCATTTCACGAAAACGATAAACGATTTAAGATAAAAAAGAGAGAGAGAGAATCGCAGCGATCACGACTTCGCTCTATGGAGCTCGCTCCCTTCAATACCTTTCAATCACGCCGAATATCATTGATTAACCGAGGTACGCCGAACGTCGCCGAGCGTCGCCGAGCGTCGCCGAGCGAGCTACCCCCACTTTACCCACCCACTGTACGGCGTACGCCGCTATTCGCTGCTGCTGCATCTGTTTTGCGCGTGATGTGCGTGCTCGTGGTGTGTTCGTTCCTGCATAATTCCTCAAATATGTAAATACGTGCGATCGTCCGCTAATCGTGAGATCAGCGACATTGTGCGCAGCGTTAATCGAGCGCCGAGTTCCTTCCGGAACGAGAGATAATCACCAGCGGATCATCGCAATACACGATACACGAGCAATGTCGGAGATACGCAGGAGAACGACGGCGGACGACGCGTCCGCGGCATCGCGGGACGTCAGTGACGATCAGGTAAACGAACGGTTCTTTAATGATTCCGCACTTTCTCGGTGTTGTCCCCGCGACGAAAAAATCTCCGGTCTCGCGGACTTGCGGTCGTCCGCATGTGCGGCGATTATTCGGCGACTATCGATCTACGCCGTTGCCGCGATTGCTGGCGATCGTTTGTTGATGGATGTTTGACAGCTACCGACACTGCAGCAGTGTCAGTACACTATTTTTGTAGCTGTTACATACGTGCATATACGTGATGCGCATGTATGTATGTATGTATGTGTATATGTATCTATGTATGTATTACGTGTCTATAAATGAATACAAGCGGATGCATGTAACATGCAAACAAACAATGCGCCTTTTTCCGACACGCGTGTCCCTCCTTTTCCGCTCGGTCTGCAACGATCGATGCTTACTCAACGTTTTTTAATTAAGGAACATCGATGCGCCTCGCTGCGTGACTTCGCACGCTTAATTACCTTCCAAATAGTTTCCATAATGTTTTCCATATGATTTTCTGCAATGCAGCTGTTTCCCAATCTTTCTCTCTACTGTATCGGAATTCGATTTCCCAATTCTATTTCTAGATTATATTTTCTTCAGAATTTCAATCTGTATCTTTAATGTTTTGATTTTAACTTGTATCTTTAACGTTTAAAAATAACTTAATACATGGTATTAATATCATGATATTTTGGAAAATACGCGTTCACACATACATGTATACAGACACAGTAGATTTATAGAAACTGTATTTATAGAATATTTGTTTACCGTTATACATTTCTTTTATCTCTTGTTTCAACAAACAAAGAATGCTTATTCAAAATATACAATAGAACAGTGTAAACTCATATAGAGAAAGCACAGTGGCCTGTGGGTGAGGTAACAATCTACTATTAATCCAGATCTGAGTTTGAAACTTGGAAGGGACACAGTAATTTTCTATACTGCTTGTGTCAAAAATTTTAAAGCCCATCCAGGTCAAAAAATAAAATGGGTATCTTTCACTTTCAGCTAGGAAGATAAATCAGATGGTCCGAGTTAAAGTTCTGACCACATTATTCTCTCCTTTGTGTAGGTCTCAAATTTGTTATCTTTGCTACCTGCTCTTAGAACCTCTCACAGGACTAATTTAATTATTTATTTCGATTATTTAGATAGATATATTTGCTAACCATTTTTTCGTATTAATAATAATCGTTGAAACTTTTTTGTAGAAAGAAGACGTTGAATCTGAAGATGATGCAAAACTGGAGGTGGAAGAATTGGTGAAGACTTTACCTCAAGGAACTGATCATACTCCACATATTTTAAGTTCTGCTCTCTCTGGTCTTCCAGATCGGTAAGATACGCATTGCTCTTTTTTGCTTGCAATTCAAAAGTATCTCATTTCTGTGCGTATAAATCTCTGCGAATCTCTCGTCTCTTGCAGCTGGCGAAACTGGATAATTCGAACTATTTTCACTTGGTTTATGATAGCTGGATTTTGTCTGATTATCTATGGAGGTCCACTAGCGCTGATGATCACGGTAAGCCTATTCTTAAATATTTATCTGATTGAAGAATCCAAGAAACCTCTTCACATGCATGCTTCTTTCTGTTTGAAGTCCAAAATAAAAGAATATTTATTTTACAGACGCTGATCGTACAAGTGAAATGTTTCGCGGAGATTATTAATATTGGATATGCTGTATATAGAATTCATGGTCTACCATGGTTCAGGTCTTTGTCTTGGTATTTTTTGATAACCTCCAACTATTTCTTCTATGGAGAAAATTTGATGGATTATTTTGCAGTGGTGATTAATCGAACGGTAAGCTTTAATTTTTTTTTTTTCAAATCGAATCGTATGCGAACGTATAACTTATAAGAAATACTGATGTATTATCTCCATAAAATTTCATGGCACTTGCAATGTTGCAAAAGAGAAGAGAAAAATGTTTACAATGCGTTCCTACGAATATTATTATTATGTCATGGCTACCAATTAGTTGAGATCAATGAAGGAAGACCTTGACCAGCTTTATCTCGATATATATTATCTCTCTTGTTATGGCTTCATTGTATCGTGCAAGGCTTCCTTATTAGAATTAACAAAATTTGATAGAATTAATTGAAATGGAGAACCCGATAAAATCAGATCAAATTAAGAAATTAATGTATTAAATTTGACTCGTGTGTGCAATACAAATAATAATTGCAATTCATGTGATCTTTAGGGATATCTGCGCGTGCTTGTTACTTACCACCGGTTTATCTCATTTTGCCTTTACATTGTTGGTTTCGTATGGTTCGTACTTTCGCTCGTGAAAAAGTACTACATGAAACAATTCTCTCTATTCGCTTGGACGCATGTTGCGCTACTTATCGTCGTGACCCAAAGCTATCTTATCATCCAAAATATATTCCAAGGACTAATATGGTATGTATATTTTGTCTACGATACTTATTATCTATGCGATCTTATTAGAATTATGATATCGCGTAACTAGAACTTGTTCTATTTTCCTTTAACAAATTTACATGCAGACGTGTTATTTTACGTCAACTGTTTTCAGGTTTATCGTACCTGTTAGCATGATTGTGATAAACGACGTGATGGCGTACATGTTTGGTTTCTTCTTCGGGCGAACGCCGTTGATAAAATTATCTCCGAAAAAGACCTGGGAAGGTTTCATTGGTGGTGGTATCTCGACCGTCATATTTGGATTACTGGTAAGAAAATCGCGCAAAGCAGGAGATGAATATCGATCGCCATACGTTGATACAACAATACGATTTTTCAGATGTCGTACGTTATGTGCCAGTACCGCTATTTCATCTGTCCTATCGAATATAGTGAAACGTTAGGGAGGATGACCATGGATTGCGAACCATCGGCTCTGTTTCAACCGCAGGAGTACACGTTGCCAAGCAGTCTTCAAGTGGTATCAAGGATGGTAATGAGTAACCTGCATGTTGAGTACTTTAATCGTACGGTGATTCATGCGTGAATATTTCTTCTCAATTGTCTCTCGATGTGTGCAGTTCAATGGGAAGTCTACTTTGACGTTGTATCCATTTCTCCTGCACTCGTTATCGATGTCGATATTCAGCTCCGTGATTGGACCGTTCGGCGGTTTTTTCGCCAGTGGATTTAAGCGGGCGTTCAAGATTAAGGTAATTCGAGATGTCTTGTAAAATTTGTATAATTATACTTGGAACTATTGTTGAGAATCGGTGATTTTGCAGGACTTCGGTGACATAATTCCTGGCCACGGTGGAATAATGGATAGATTTGATTGTCAATATTTGATGGCCACGTTCGTGAACGTCTATATTTCGTCATTCATTCAAAGTGCATCGCCGCAAAAGCTACTACAACAGGTAACGATAAAAGTCACTTCATTTGTGATAATCAATTTTTTGCACATCAAATTTGCCGGTGAGATGACCACAAGTTTTTAAACGATACAATGTTTTTCTAATTAGGTTTACAGTTTGAAACCGGAGGTACAGGTGCAATTTTACTATACGCTTAGGGACTCCCTAACAGACAGGGGTATGCTAGAGAACATAACGAGAACATTTTAATTTAAATGTTATTTAGTAGCGAAACTGCAGGGATTACTTTTACCAATTAGGAGGTGTTAGCAAAGATTCTCCGTTGTCTTTCCTAACAGTTAAGAAATTCTATGCAGATGACAATGCAATCAGTATCAAATAATTATAATAATTTGTTACATCATTACAATGCGAAGTTTATTTTGTAATTGTAGACAGGTAAGCGTGATATGATAGACCTGTCTAATTGACATCGGTATATGGCCAGAAGTGAGAGAGATATATATAATATTTCTTCCTTATCTTTTTTTACATTTAAGGTAATGAAAGCGATTTCGATACCGAGAAGTGTATTCTTATATTAGAAAGTCTTCTCCGTCATGCTTTGCCCTTCATGGAATTTGTTGTCATTAAAAGCTCGTTTGCACCGACACACAGACTGAGCAGATAGAGTGATGCACGGGTCACAATTAGAATAAGTTAAAATTATATATAATGTATACGCCCGCCTACTTCTGTGATGAGCTCTGGCCTGAGGGTGATCATCAATTGGACGGGTCTATCATGATTTTTAGCAATCTTTCCGTGCATTCCACAATACATCGTGAATTTTTTTATTAAATGCAGTAGTTTATATTAAATTACAGCATTGTTGGAGGTGTGACTGATATTTTTGTCTGGAACAACTGAACCAAAGAAAGTCACATTTCGAAAATCCTATGTTATACATAGCTGATTTTACGCAAAAGTGTCCGATTCCTAAAATGTATAATTTTCATGTTACCAGATACGACGGATCACGAAACAAACATTATTTGGATGTACACGAGGATGTATTATTCTGTCCAAGATAAGATGTTTTTTTATCTGAAACAATCTGATCTCTGTGCAGTTTATATTTGTAATTGTGCATTTACAAAACACGTGTTAAAAAAACGGATCTCGTTTGTACATACACATATACTGTTTGTTCTTTTACCTCGAAAATTGTCATATAAAAATGTTAACGATTCTACGTACGAATCACCTTTATTTGTTGCTTGGGCGTAGTCTTTTTAATTGAAACCATAATGTTTATCGCTACGTACGAAAGAGAATAATAACCCGCTAACATGATTTGTATGTTGCGTGTACGGTATTATTGTTAATGTTGTTGGATAAACGGTTCTACATAGAAGTTTAGCATTATGCTTCCCCTCTCCTCCTGTACACGATATGGATTGTATTTACATTTGTTTAATAATGAGAACGGAATAAAAATTAGTCGTATTTATTTCGTTTCACATTGCGATTCTTCAATCTCACTATCACGAGAACGTTGGCGGCATGCGTGTACCTGAAACTCTCGAATTAAAGTAAGAACACATCTTGCCATTTATAAGACCGCATTGCTCGGAACTTACAAGTCATCATCGTGTGAAATTCATAAATTGTTTACTCATCCGTATCGCAGGTACTTACACCGTACACATAATGCTAAACTTCGAACCATTGTGTTATCGCGATCTTCGATGTATGTAGCATGTGGCAAGCATATATAGCGAGGAAGATTATATAAAGATAATTATTTAGACAAAACCAATCTCCATTTGTTAATCACCACTTCCCCATCTCGTGCGAAGAATAAACTAGGAGGATATTAATGAATGGAAACGGATTTTGTCTACGTTCGTGTTAGCGTAGCGAACAATTAATTCCCCATGATGTATCGTACAGTCGATAGAAATACGAAGTGCGACAGTAATCTCACGTCTCTTTTGCCTTGTCGTACGGTCACACGAGAAAACGTTTTCGGACATCCTTCGCGGAACGGTGAGAGGAAATGCTTTTTAGTGAAGTATCATAAGCCAGATGTAAGATTGAATGATTTTACCGTGTTCCAAGCTCGTTTCAATACTCTCTGTAATTGTGCCAATCATGCTTAATATAAATATACATACATACATACATATATATATATATATATATATATATATATATATATATATATTCTTACACACAAATCTCACGTCGAATTGCACTCCGAATTGATGTGGCACAATTATACAAGAATAGCTTTCTGTGATTACATTGATAAGGACTACATGTTTCATGATAGTGAATTGTGCTCGGATCGAAATGTAACTCTCCGTCGTTTAGGAACCTTGACTTTGGAATAGCGCATACCGCTCACGTTATATCTAACGGCGACAAACGCGTAACTATATTTGCATTTTTATCTATCTACTATGTGAGTCACGTTTACCATCTCACATTGCGGCTACTCACGCTCATTAAATTATAATTTCTTTCCATCACTTGCTATTTCAAAGCGTATTTTCTACAGATCCGAGTGTGAGGATATACAATTATACAATGAGAATATGTGTCTAATTAAAAAATTAATCTGTAACGTTCTTTTTTTTATTTTCAAACGTTCTATTAGCGCAAACCTATTAGACACTTATTGTTAGATGATCAGAGAAATAACAGATGAATGGATCAAATATACGTATATATAGTGTATATGTTTGTTTAATAGGAAATATAAAAGAAGAGTATATATACATGTATAGATGGAAATTACACACACGAAACGATG
The DNA here is from genome assembly GCF_003672135.1 of Ooceraea biroi. NCBI lineage: Eukaryota > Metazoa > Arthropoda > Insecta > Hymenoptera > Formicidae > Ooceraea > Ooceraea biroi. The sequence continues at coordinate 3,811,163 of NC_039515.1, forward strand.
TATGAGAAAATACATGAAATTCAAAGCTACTTAAGTTTTAATAATATATGATGATATATTTATGTAGCAATGAACAAAATAAATCCTGAAGAGATTAATATTATTTTTACGCGTACGTTTTATTTACACTGCCCTGATAAAAGTATATAATCTGTATATTTGTACTTATACACGCAGCTTATCGAAAGTATTTTTTTTTCTAAGAATTTATCAAAGGATCCTCGTACCATTCAAAGATTTTTGGCTTTCTGCTCATCTTTGCGCATGCGCGTTTCGAGCTTCAGTCATCTCGCGGTTTTATTCACGAAAGCACTGCTCGCAGCAGTTTGTAGCACTGCTAGCACCGTGTCATAATTTGTAAACTACGTTTTGTGACGCGACGCACGTACCGAGTGATAACGATCCCGCGCAACACGGTTTGTGTTAATCGCGGTCGGGTTTTGCGGTGATACTGCAACGTCTGCAACGAGGATCACCATGACATAGTCACGTTATTGCGAGGCAAACGAGGTTGCGTTGCAAAATTTAGCGCGGTGCACGTTCGATGTTACACCTCCGACATGTCGACCGATCATCACAACGGCAAAGGTTACGCGCCGCTTCCGCAGAGCATAAGCAACACCGACACCGAGGATGAGGAGGAACGTTTAACTCGGCCGAACGATATCGCCTACAAAGTCGACAATACTACCACGATAGCGGTGAGATATCGATGTGCGAAAAATATTAGAAAATTGCACAACAGTGCGACATTGCAATTGTTGATGCATTAATCTAAAACTTAATATTTTTATGTGTCACACATTGCAATTGTCTGTATAATGATTCTCCTTCAGGAATTGCACACAAATCACGAAAATGGCGTGTATTATCCACTGGACGAGACTAGAAATCTGGGGAACAATGCAAGGAACAGGCAGAACACGATCAAATATTATCGGGACGACATACCAATAATGGTGATTGAGGGAAACGAGCAGAATGACTTTTGGAAGAGGAGAGATATGTCGCCGATGAGGCGCTTCTGCTTGTTCGCATCCATACTGTTATGCATTGTTACGATAGTTATCTTTTTGTATGTGTTACCTTGTGACAGTTCGGTGGTTTGCTCGCCGGTTATCGAGCCGCAGTCGTCCATATCGTGGGACAAAACTCTGGAAGGTGTAGGTGAGTGCGTTATGAGTCACAGATTGTAAACGCAACATTCTTGAAACAGTCACAAAAAAGAATTATTAACATTGATATCAAAGCAATAATATTTTGTTAAGTTATAATATTATACTTTGTATAATATATAACAAAATATTTAATAAAATAATATTTTGTTAAATGTTACAAAGAATTTCTCTTACTCTTTTCTCTTACATCTCTTTTAATAACTTAATTAATTCAGGAGTACACTAATTTTCAAAATGCCTTCATTTTAAACGCAGAAATACACGGGCCTATTACCATAGTACCTGGATCGCCGTACAACCTGATATTTCTCCTGCGTGGCGAGCGATACAAAGAGAACGATACGAAGGACGAGGCAATACGTCAGAGACAAATACCTCCAAAGGGGGGAGGCGTTATGTCGATGCAAGGGAACACCGGATTGCCGCTGTGGCTGGTTCCGTTAAAAAGATTACCCACTATTATCGATTGCACTAGTATCGACATCGATCGTTCCGGAAAGCCTGACTGCATTGTTGCCGGCGAACAAGGCCTACTCGTTAGCATAGAACCGATCGCTGGCACGATTCACTGGAGCTCGACGACTCACACAGTTTCCGAGTTACCGGTTATCTTGCCGGACGTTGACGCCGATGACGTTAACGATCTGTTGAGCGTGGCGATAGACGATGCAAATGTGTCGCACCTCGTTGTTCTCTCCGGCAAGACCGGTCAATTATTAGGACGTTACGCGGTCAATAATTGTACCTCTATCGACATACACAGTCTTGTCTCGAACGACACTATCGCCTGCAATTGTTACGACGATAATGCAGGACGTGAGTATCTCGTAAACGCTTCTCTCTATTTTAATCCGCATGATTTTCGTGCAGCGCGATAACTTCCACCGGCTTTGTGTTACAGGTGTGACGAAATATATGTCCTTGAAGGGGCTGCTCCGTGGCTTGAAGATGCCGCGGGTGTTCAAGAAGCTCGTGGGCAAGTTCACGACGCAGCCGCGACTCTTCGAGATCATGAGGCAGCGCGACGAGGACTACAGCTGGAAGCCCACGCCCTACCACCACCTCACGATAGAGAACGAGGGAGCGTGTCCGGGACAGTTTTGTCGCGCCAGCGTGAACCTGACCCTGCAGAAGTTGACGAGCGAGCCGATAACCGTCATCTGGGACCACGTGAGTGCGAACGCGTTCGCGTCGAAGCCGGCGTTCCTGCTGACGTCGGAGAAACCTTACACGTCCGGGTTCGCCATCAAGTTCTGGCAGTGGACGGACTCGCCGTCCGCCGGCCGCGCGGAAAGGACGGCTGTCGCGGAGCAGAAGCTCGTGGAGAGGGTGCTGATCGTCTTCGTGAATTACACGGACGTTCAGGCCATCAACGCCAGTCAGAGCGACGTGACGCAGCTGTGCCACGAGCTCGACTGCCAGCCGAACCTGAGCTCGCGGAAGCGTTACAGCTCCATCGCGGTCCAGTACGTCAGCGACGACGAATTTCCGGAATTGATCAGTTACTGGTCCTCGTACGACTCGGACTCGGGCGGCTTGATATCGAAAGTACAAGTTATAAAGATGGACTCCGTGATGTCCAATCTTATACACGGGAACGTTTAGTTCCGATTCTTAGCTTGTACCTCGCGTTCGATCGTATCTACAAATTTTATGGATTCATTTGTAATCGTATGACGCTTGGATCACCGACGAAAGAATCGTTTTCTCAGGAACAGAACATGTGATCGCGACACACAAGGATCACGTAAATTAAAATGGAGAAGCGTTTACGATACGTCTTGCATTATCATGCATTGTCACAATCGATGTCGTTTGATGAATTCACGAGCGAGATGAGTGGAAATTTTACTTGGGTTTCTTTCCTCTTCGTTGCATCGATTAATAGTTCCTAAGACCACGCGTAGAGCATAATCGTTTAGGTAAAATCGAATTGCGTGAAGAATCATTCGTTATCGTTTAAGCCCCGTGTTTTCTGATTGTACTCTGAATGGTGCCTTGAATCGAGCTGTATATATACTTATCGTGCATATTTATCATCCGCGTAAAGTGCAAGAAAGCTTTTTTCTTAAACGGCATGTTCTCTCTTCGAAAGTTTAAGAACGTTATGTGGGAAGAGAAAAGATCTGCGTTCTCGCCTAAATAGTTTCTCGCAATGCCTACGCTTTCTTTTTTTTATAACGCTTAAATTCCACCATAAGTGCAAATGTTATTTATTAACAGGTATCTTCTATTGCGATATTACATAGTATTACGAGTTAAACGGTTGTCCTGAAATCCTGCTCTAGTCACGCTAGTATTATTCTTAATTAGCCAAGCTCAGAATTAAGTACTTGATTAAATGATTAAGCGATATTTGAGTAAAAATTTTAATATTAAGTTATTGATTATCCGATAAGTCATTGACAAATGTTTGGTCGAACATACGAGAGAGAGCCACTGTATTATAAATCGGGCGTGTTGAATTTGCTTGAGAACATGATTACGTGTGAGTGATATTTTCCTAGTTACTTCAAAAAATACATTGTACCGACAAATTGAAAGTATCAATGTTTTACATAGCATAGGTGTGTGACTATTGAAATAGAATCACTTGGCAAAGCCGAACAGTGATTAGAAAATTTGAGGATCGTATTTAAATGTTAACAAGACTGTAGCTTGCATTGACTTTTCAACTGCTTAAGCTTCTCCGCTAGAGTCAGTGTACATTGAACCTAATAAAGTCTGGCTTCTATTGAACATGTGTTTATATCAGAAAACTTGTAGCAAATAACACATCGGCAAACAAATGTATGAGAAACAGCAGACGACGAATTTGAATTTTTTCTCGCAAAAATAGCAAGACGCTTTAAATCGTCAAAGACAAGAAAAAATGCATGAAACATTCTTGCAACGTACAATATGAAATAAATACGATTAAATATGAAGATTTGTTTCAAATCTTGTCTAAAAAATATCGTCAAAAGAGAAACTTAAGAAATATAATTCCGGCGATAAAAATAAAGTTAAAAAGAAATTTAAAAATCTACAAATATTGTGTGCGAAAAATGTATTATCAAAATAAGGAAAAATCTAACTTAAAATTTGGAGCACGGCACATTTGTGCTTCCTGGCGATACTGCAAATATACTTCAAATCCATAATTTATACGTTTTTTTTTGTTAATCAAATTAACAACTAATTTCAACTAATTATCTAACAATTAACTCACCTGTCTTCTTACTCGTAACTCAACTCGTAGTTTGAGAAACCGACGAGATGCATGCGATGATTCTTTTTATCGGAGCAACAATTGATTGAAAAACAAGAACGCGAAGTTTGGCACTTTGGCCGGTCATGAACTATAATTAGACGTTCATCAATGATTAACGCGTACGATAATTATACAATCGTGCGCGTTACGTGATGCATTGACGATAGATGCTTATATTATTTGTATAATACATCATTACATATATATGTGTGCGTACATTTTAATCGCGCTTCATGATTGGCCGCGGCTTAAACTCTAGTATTTAAAAAAAAAAAGGCACGGAATAAAAATCTGATGCACTTTTGCTAGTGTTTCGCGCATTTCTTTCTTCTGCCGTATTTTTATGTTCCCGAATTTTTACGGCATCCTGCAGCGGCACTCAAGATGAATGGGTGCACGAAAGTGTGCAACTTCAAGCAAGGACACACACGACGCCGAGTGCGTCGAGACGTCGAAAAGGCGGGACGCTTTGCGGGATCGATGATAGATCGAAGGATCGTCGGCGACTCGATTTGCCAGAGAATATTTTGTGGAAATTAGGTACAGGTTACCTCAACGTAGATGCATACGTTAAAGCGTATTTATATCGTTTACTGTGGACTCGATAAGTCAACCGTATAGGTTATGTTAGTACTTTATGTACTTTAAACATTTGTATGATACTTCGCTAAATATTAACGATGGTGTCTACGCGAGGATTGAAATTCAAGTTTTGCGATGGAGAAAGAGTATTATGCTACGAACCAGATCCGACAAAGGCAAAAGTGTTGTACGACTCGAAGGTAATGTATAATATATATAAACGTGTGTATTGCTGCCTACGTGTGTGCCACTTGTTGTACTGTTTATGAAATGTAGATTAATTAGATAAGGATGGGTGTAAATGCGAACGATAAATTCGTTTGCAAGGATACGAAAAGGCACACGAAATGCAAAGTAAAGATAACCTGGGATTGAGAAACTTATAGAAAGAAAATACGGGAACAAGTTTTATGAATTTTATATATATATATATATATATATATATATATATATATATGTATGTATAGACATACACGTAACACAGATAGTTTATATACTTTTATGTATTAAGGACGATGTGTTGTCTTACTTTTTTTCTGAACTTGATATATCAGCACTATCATAATCGAATATGAGGATTGCAATACACATTAGATCAAACGTCAATATTTTCAAGTTTTCAGAAAAAAAGGAGAATAACACTTCTTTAGAATATCTCAAAATATAGTCACGAGATAAATAGAAATAGAACTTATTGAATAGATAACTGTATAATGTTTCACAGGTAGTTGATATCATTATAAATAAAGATCAGAAAGGTAGAAAAGCTGTGGAATATCTCATACATTTTCAAGTGAGTCATTGTTATTGACAATTTAGCTGTATAAATAATAAAATTGATAAGTGAAATATAATATAACGCCAAAGAGATATACATACATATATATAATTTATTATTACACAAGGGTTGGAATTCATCTTGGGACCGTTGTGTGACGGAGGAATATGTGCTTAAGGACACAGAAGAAAATCGTCAGCTTCAACGTGACTTAGCACAAAAGGCACAGCTTCAACTGTATGTTGATAACTGGCCTAATATTATGTGATGTAATTAATTAATTAATTACAAATTAACTATATTACTTTACTTTGATGAAACAGGGGTGCGTATTTGTATCGACGTGAACGTAAAAAGAGAAGTCACAAAATGTCAGAGCGCTTGACCGAAACGGAGCATCAGGAACCACGACGCAGAGCGAGAAGCGGTGGTAGCCGAGCTACATCCGCCACAACTGGGTCTTCGGAGGATGGTAGTTCGGGTCAGCATGCTGATTACGACACAGAAGTAAGTATTTCTTCAAATCGTAATTATTCGCATACGGAATTCTTTTCGTAACGAACTTTTTAAAAGTGTCATACTCTAAGGACGATATTCATAGTCTGTTCTTATATTAAGATCGTCTTAAACAAATTTTATTAGTTATTCATTTGTATATTTTTAAACGTAACCGATACAATGGCATCTAATTTGATATTTTACAGGAAGTAAACACGGAAGAAGATACCGAGAGTAGTTCCGATTACATAGACGAGTCAAGCGACGATGAGGACAGCTGTGGAGGCAGTCAGTCTGGAGTCAGTATGAGGCCAGGAGTTGATCTTGATATAGGTGGAACGCTGAAGCGGATCCTGGAGCAGGATTACGACCTAATAAATCATAAAAATAAGGTATGATATATTGCCAATCTGTATCAAAAAGTTTGAAACATGTTATATTTACTGATAAAACCTCGATTTGCGTAAACGAGTTCTCTCGCGCAAAGAATAAGATTACCTGATATTTACTTCAGCTCGTGGTTCTGCCTGCGCAACCCACTGTGATAAGCATTTTGGAATCCTGGGTGCAGCATTTCACGACAACGCAACTGACGAACATTCCAGAGAAGCCTCAACGGAACAAGGCGAATAACACGATCGAGAGAACAGTGAACGATGTTAATCTGTGCAGGGAAGTCGCGGACGGCCTGCGTGTATATTTCGACTTCACGTTACCGCACCTGCTTTTATACAGGCAGGAAAGAGAGCAGTACAGTTCCCTGAAGTCTTCCCTGTTGTACAACGAGCAGACGAGCGTTGTCGTGAAGGAGGAACCAATCGAGTAAATACACCCGTCTCTCTTTCGTTTAGCATCATATTCGGATTACCGTGTTGTAGCAGGAGCACACTGCTCACTGCTCGAATTAATAAGAAAACGCACGTCTGCCGCAAGGAACTCCGAGATGTGCGTGAAGGAGGAGTTCGAGGATACGGAATACGCTCATCTGCCACCGTTTCAAGAGCACGATTCGGAGATGGACAGTGTATCGAAGCCGATAAGCAGTTCCAAGCGGAAGCTGCGATCGTGCCGAGTAAGCTCGGTTGACGAGAGCCGGCAGTTAAGGTCCTACGACGAGGGCAAGCAGGACGGCGGTAATTTATCGAGGTAACGATCACGGCGCTTTTCACGAACTTTCGTCTTGGAAATTTGATAGATGGTCTCATAGATAAGTCGATCACTGGATCGAAGATTTTTCTCATTTGCTGAATATCTGTTTTTATTAGAAAACTGTCGCGATCGCATGATCAGTAGCGGGAATTCTGTTTTCTCTTCGTTTTTTTGGACCTAGGTATAAAATGCTTTTACCGATTGTTTTGTTTTAGTAGCATAGCAAGTACAAGTTCCCGTTGTTCTAGCCCGCGAGGTGTAACACGAGGTGTAATGCCGCCCGTTGTTACATCCGCTCAGGTAAACGCTTTACTGCAACAGTCGAATAAGTGGAGGCTGATGCCGGAGATTCCGAAACAGAACGCGAACGCGTTAGGTCCCTCCGCTTATTATGGTGCTATCCATTTAACTAGATTATTCGGTAAGTCGTCCCTCGCTCGATGAACTCGCGCAAGATTCATGCAAGATGATAAAAATTTTTGCACAACGCAAAATATAAAGGAATGAATGTGATCTCGAAATGGTTTTCCTTTCTCGTTTCAGTTAAGTTACCCGAATTATTACAATCGACGGATATAGCGAATAAAAAATTAAAAGTTCTCTTGAAATACTTGGACATGTTTTTAAGGTAAATTGCGCATGGCGAATTGTATAGTACACAAAAAAAATATACGTGTCATACACGAATTATTAATTTGATACATATTTGCAGTTATCTTGAGATGCACAGGGAGTGGTTCGGAGAGCAATTTTACATGCAAGTGGAGAATCGGACAATATTGTAAAAAGCGAAGTAACTTTTTTTGCAATGTACAAATGACTCAAAATTCTGATAAGTTTATAATTTGTAAAATCTCTTTGACACCAGCGTGACAACAAATTAAATATAAGATGAAGACAAAAACAATATTACATAAGATTGTCAAATGGACGGCAGACGTGCGCCGTTAACCCTGAACCGGAAGTCACGAGGCGCAACTCGTCGACGTCGGGTGCAAGGTCGCGTCGAGTTTCCAAGATGGCGACGCCACTGATGACTCGCGCGAAATAGACGTGTACGCAGTGGCGGACGCGGTTACGTTTGATGCGGCGGTTCCGCACGTCAGCCTCGCGCTCGGAAAGATTGCGTGTCACCTGTGACACATGGAGAAAGCAATGTCGGAACAACCGGCTTCGCAAACGCAAACGGAAACCGTCTCCGAGGCGGACGTCACCGATTCCGGATCGCAGGTACGTTCGATGTTTCCGCACCCTCGCGCACCTGGCGATGCGACAAGCGTAAATTTCGGCAACGAGCTATTGATAGCGCCTATCGCTCTTATCGCTCGTCGTCGCCGAGTATACCGTTTGAAAATACCTGCGACAGTCGCGGAAACGTCATCGAGTTTATTACTGCGACGCGCATTGACGCGATCACCTGCAGTGAAAAGAGAATATAGGTTATGTTCGCATCCCGCATCGCTTCTGAGAATCTCGACATGATGCGCGGTATATTGACAATTTTCTCGCAAAGGTACGTAGCTGGCGGGAGATTTCTGGTAGATGAGTGCGCTCCGAGATGCGGACGTGGGTTTTGCACGGCCGCCGCGGAAGATCGCTCGCCCTTGAGCGGCATACGAGTCCTGGATCTGACGCGGATCGTGGCCGGCCCGTATTGCACGATGATTCTCGGCGACCTCGGCGCGGAGGTGCTGAAGGTCGAGCGACCTGGCAGCGGCGACGAGGCGCGCAAGTGGGGCCCGCCGTTCTTCGAGGGCACGCAGGAGTCGACTTACTTCACGAGCGTGAACAGGAACAAGAAGAGCATCTGCATCGATCTGAAGAGGGGTCGGGACGTTATTCGTGAGCTGGCGCAAACATGTGACGTCCTGGTGGAGAATTACGTGCCGGGCAAGCTGGACAAGATGGGCCTGGGGTACGAGGACATGGCCAAGATAGCACCGCAGCTCATATATTGCTCGTTAACCGGTTACGGGTCCCAGGGCCCGTACGCGAGTAGGCCTGGCTACGACGTGATCGCTGCGTCCTTAGGCGGGCTCCTGCACATCACCGGGCCTAGGGACGGATCGCCGTGCAAAGTCGGCGTGGCCATGACCGACCTGGCGACCGGTCTGTACGCTCACGGCGCGATTATGGCCGCTCTGCTGCAAAGATCGAGGGTCAACAGAGGCCAGTGGATACAGTGCGACCTCTTGTCGACGCAGATCGCGAGTCTGATCAATATCGCCTCGAATTACCTGAACGGAGGCAAGGAGGCGACGAGATGGGGATCCGAGCATGAGAGCATAGTCCCTTACGAAGCGTTCCCGACGAAAGACGGGTATATGACAATCGGTGCTGGGAGCGACGCGCAATTTCTGGAACTGATTAAAAGAATGCAGTTACCGGAACTTGCTAGTGATGACAGATTCGAGAATAATACAGCCAGAGTTAAAAACAGAATCGAGTTGCTTCGGATTCTTAGAGACGTATTTAGCAAGAAGACAAATCGAGAATGGTGTGTAACGTTTGAAGGCGCTTCTTTCCCTTACGGAGCAGTAAACAGCATAAGAGAAGTGAGTTGTTCAACCTGAAGTTACTTCAGGTGCAATAAGATTTTGTTAGAGACGACATGTAATTTCTAGGTGTTCGATGATCCTCACGTGAAATATACAAAGTTGGTTCAAGAAGTGGACCATCCGATCACGGGCAAAGTGAAGCTTGTCGGTCCACCTGTGACGTACAGCTACGCTACCAACATTGTGAGGTCACCACCACCAACGTTGGGACAGCATACATTGGAAGTTTTGAAAAATATATTGAAATATTCTGATGAAAAGATTGAAAGTTTAATAGCACAGAAAGTTGTGCAATAATTAATGAACATGTATCTCTTCAATTATTTTTATAAAATTCCAACGAAAAATCTTTTTTCAATAGATTAAGATTTCTAACAATAATGTAAGTGGTAAAATTCATTTAAAAGTTTTATTAATGAAAATAATGGTTATAATAGTGAATGAGAAGAATATTAATATTACATCAAGAAATTTTATTGTTATATATTTTTATATTATATATTAATATATATTTTATGTTTTATATATATATATATAATAAAAATTATAGAAAGATATTGCTTTATTGTAAATAAATATTTTATATCTGTACATAATCCTTTATATATATTGCAATAAATAAAAATATATGAAATATTTCACGTGGATATATCTCTTCATTCATTTTTGTAGCAGTCTTTTAATCATTTTTATCATAACATGTATCTTTATTTAATTACTATTACATAATTAATAGCTGTTGTATCACAGTATTCAGATATTTTCATAATTCTCTTGCAGGATGTGCCTACTGTACGATTACGTCTACGAAAACCAAAATCTAGCAAAAAGGTTCAATGGACTCAAGGGACCGTTGATAATGAACATTTAAATAAGAAGAAATCAAAATGTATTGCTTTCGCATTCAGCTTCTTAAGGTTTATTTGGCAGAAACGGCAAAACTAATACACTTTTATTATGCAGGTTGTTGTATTTATGAGAAACCAAAGACCTTTGGCGAAAGTAGTTCCGAGGATAGCGATGACGAGTGCGAACATTGCCATGGACATAAAGATGCTCATAAGAAAGTCTTACCTAAGGCTGGAGATGCTGCTCCAGATGGAATGTCATCACATCCTGGTGAGCTTTTCATGATGAAAACAAATTGTGCGCTTTATTAGCGTATCAGTATTCTGTATTATCGTATTTTCTTATTTTATTTTGGCAGAACCGATTGCAACGGGCTCAACATAAATATTTATACATGCTTATTGACGAATTTTTCCTAAATGGAGAATAAAATACTTTTGTGCTATTTCTTGAGTCAGTGTCAGAGGAAACACGATCGATTGTAGGTAGGTAATTACAATTATACAGTATAATCGTAAGAAAGATCAAGGTCAAAGTATCATAAAAGGTGACGTGAATTATATACTGCTTTGTCATTTTAGATATGCAAACCTTAAGTGATTTTGCACCGGTACATATGGCATATGTATCATAATGCTTCAACAATATATTGCACGGAGGATTATAAAATGTTGCCCAGGCTGTTGATTATACAAAATCACGAAAATAGTAAAAGTCGTCCCCCTTAGAAAGTAATAACCATTCCTTATCTTTGTATCAACGTGTTAATGTTGATTTTCTCATATCTGTGTTATATCTGAGAGATACGTCATGCTAGAAGATAACATTAATTGTCTCTTAATTCGTCTTTTATTAACATTCACTTTAATTACAGTATTTTCTCACATATTTCGTTATCAGCAAATGAAACTCGGAATTACTTTCTAGTACACAGAACAGGTGGCAACACACGTCAATGTTATAACTTTTGGTTTTGAAGTTGTTTGTTACATTATGTCTGTAATTTTATAGCGCAGTTACATATAACACATGGGAAATCTCAGATGAAATACTATCAATATTGCAAGAATGACAAGAAAAGAGAATATAAAATAATATACATTTACATTTATTCATTGTTTTTCCTGTTCAGTACAAGTAGATAAAATTTACAAATAATTCAAATATACATAAAGATAAAACTAAGTAAAAAAAGAGAATCTAGCATTGCATCGTGAACGTTGCGGTAATAAAACGTTTAATATTCATTGTGCACACACACCCAGTAAAAGTTCCAAATCCGTAATTTCATTTCAGAAGATAAATTTCGGAGATACGAACAATTTACAGCACGCAGTTACGCGAATTATCTTCAAGATCATGTTAAAAAAATGGTCTGATGATGATTGCTCTGAGCAAACACGATGTAATTTAAAAATTTTCTCTCTCTCTCTCTCTAATCTTGCGTTATAATTGTAGATGTGACAATATATTCCTTTATGTTATCTATCTTTAACAACATTCCTAGCGACTTTCTTTTAAACAGTACTCTTAAGTAGTACTAGTGAGATTTCATGTTCTCGACTAACCGAATGAGAAAGGAAGATCTACACGTGCGCATTTTCCGGATGATCGAAAAATAGATTCTGATCATTTGTGCTTTCTCACACAATAATAAGTATTCCTGGACGATTTTGTATAGTACAAACTTAAGTGCGAGAATATTTACCTTTAAGCTCTTGTAAAAATAAATCGTTTAAATCGGAAATTTGATGGTCTTTAGTCAGTCTACGTTATTACTGCTCCTCTGGAACCTGCGTCGCTTTCGCACCTCCATTCCCCTGCGATACGAATTCTCGTCCAAGCCCAAGGTCTTCACCATCGCCCGACTCCGCCAGACCTTGACCGTGTAATCGTCGCTGGTCGTTACCAGCATTTCGGGATCGCGCGGGTTGAAAGCCACGGAATTGACTACGTCAGAGTGAGGGAACTTCGCTAAACAAATCCCGTAGTGCCGGTCCCACAGGTAGCCGTGCTTATCCTCCGCGCCGCTGCAAGCAGAGGCGAAGGTTTCCGGTGAACATTTTCGTAATGTAAGCACTCGTTGAGGTACGAGGTCTTGCATCAAGCTAGAATCAATAAATTAAACGCAATATCAAGCCGTTACCTTGCCACGTATTCGTTACACACGTCGAGAAATATAAAGAAGCATTCGTTATTGGGCGTGTACGCCTTGTGCGCCCTCAACATCGTGCCGACTTGCTTCAACGTCACCAAGTCGATCACGTGTATGTCGATCTCCTGCGCGATTGGTGGCGGTTGCAGAGGATTCGTGATGACGTAGCCCTTCGGCCACGGTCGCGTATTTACGTAGAGATATCTGCAACATAATTACTCGTTTGTGTCTCAGGCACGTCCATTAATCACCGTGAGGCGCAGTTAACTGACCTATGATCAGGAGAAAGGCCCATTCCAATGATGTGGCCATGAAGGTCAATCAAATGATCTATCTTATCGAATTTGTCTGCCACGGCCTCGTAATCGAGCCAGTCGGTGTCCATCGACGCGCTATTCTGTCTCTCCCGCTCTCTCTGTCGCTGAGCTATCCTCTCGCGCAACGACGGTCCCGGGTCCAATCTCCTTGGAAAGCTCACCAGCTTAATTCTCTTAAAGCCGACTTTATGCGGCGTGTACGTTTTCGAGCCGGTCGTAAAAATAAGAAACTTTTCCGGATTATTCGCCAGCTCGTCCGCGTCACACTCCTCGGTTATTGAAGACTCTGTAAATTTGCGTTTCTACCATCATGCTTTGTTCAATGATTACTTATACCTGTAAATAATCATGTTTTTTTTGTTTTTACCTCCAGACTCGCTATCCTCTTCCCACTGCGGATTCTCGCTGTCGCTGTCGCTCTCGTTCGCCTTCTTCTCCATCTCAACCTGCCTGTATTCCTGGTTGTACTGTATAGGACTAGCGTATTCAAAACCGTCACCAAGTTTTCTCCAGTTCGAAAATCCACCTTCTAACGTACTATATCTATTATCGTATCACGTAATATTAATTACTATCATAAGACGAAAATTACGTAAAAGAAGAAAGAGAGAAATTCTCATACTGTAATCGCGACGAGGCATGGTGAAGCACCACCGGTTCTTCCTGCTGCTGCTGCTGCTGCGAGCTATTGCTCGAGGGCGACAACAGGTCCTTGTGACTCGGCGGATTGCCTTTCTCTTCTTTCGTGCTCGAGGACGAAGGCTGGTTCTGCTGTTCCGTGGACTCGGCCGGCGCTGGTGCCAAACAATTCGCGACCATGATCGCTCTGACTGAGGAAGCATTCCCGTTGTAAAACCTGAAAGGTATCGCAAACCCATGAAGAAAGATGTTGCGTCCTGATTTGCGATTTGACGACTACTTACGCGCGTGACAAGGTAATTAAGTGAGATACAAAATTGATTCATCATCGGGAAGTCACGTGAATCACGTTATTTTACCTGAAAAGCTGCGTCATAATGGGTACATGCTCGCTGGCCGATTCCTGGTTTGCCTTATTGAGCCAAACTACGCTAGTGCTGACTAAATGTGCCAGCCAATGGAGATTTCCACTTAAAAGGTAACGTTCACTGTACCATGTACCAAATATGTCGTACGGTTTATTCACTACTCTACACTGAAGGTCAAAGCCAGCTATGAGTGAACAACAAAGGACACGTATAAGAATTTTAATCGAGTATTGAGAGACTCTCATTAAGCCTCATATCGTTAGATAATGTTAATCTATTCATAATTTATCAATTCGTATCAGTCGCAAGTTCCATTGGATGTACATGTATAAAAGCTTAATATCTTTTGTCTGCACTTACGTGCTACTCTAAACACTGCTATTTCTCCCGACGTGCTGTGAGGTGTACCAAAGTGGACACCAGACACGAGGAGCAACGTATCTGTACAATTAAACTGAGAGAATTGAGTATACTTCCAACTAAATGTCTTCATGTCGTGTAGATACTTTATCGTAACTGGATACTGACTTTGCCATACCTGAGATGGAACGTAATGTTTAATAGCGTGAAGATATAAACGATTATAAATGAGGAAGAGAGAGAGAGGAGAACTCACAAGAATATATCCATCTTTTGAGCAGGTCGCAAACATTTTGCCATTGTGTGAGAAGCTCACGTGTAGTACCTGATGCGAATGCTCTTTGAGAACTTCGGTTTCTATCAGAGGAGTGTGATATGCCAGACGTTTGAATTCTCCTAACCAGGATGTTTTCCCTAAGAACAATCATTATTGTTGAGAAGATAGAAAGAATAACAAACAGTCATATAAATTATATTGAACAGATACTCATGATGAATTTCTTTACAAGTATGTTTTGACCTTCATTAATGTCTCTACTAGATACTACTTTATTATTTCTTATCGCTATTAATCTCTCAGTTTGTTTCCCTATGTGCCATCTATAAAATAATGTACACAATAATACAGATAATACTATAATAATAATATTTAATTCAACTAAATCGGATACTCTTCTGTGCTCAAGCTGCTCATTCGGAACTATAACGCAACATGCAGATTTACGCTTCTCGTCCGTCTCCCATGCGTAACGCGACGTGTTATTTTCGATCGTGGCAACGCAAGAATACGGTCGCATCGGAGTATCGTGCGATGCACGATGAGCAACGTACCTGGCATGATGCCGACGTCCGGGTCTACCTTGTACGTGCGATAGAATATATATTTCCACAGGAACTCGTCGCGCGACACCCGGTGCCATGATCGGCACACCTCCCCCGCGGTCACCAGCTCCTTCGGCGTCAGGTACTGGAAGATAATCAGGAGGATCGAGTCTGGCATGTAATACCAGTTTACGTTGCCCTCGCTCTGCTGCGACAGGCACTCGCTGCCGTTGTCCGACTCGCTCGCGTCCTCGTCGGTCGCCTGATGGGACTGCGCGCCATCCTCGACGCCGTCCATCGTCGAAATGCGACGGTTTATTTACTGGAACAGCTGATAACTGTCAGCAACGCGCGACTGCTGGCACAGTGGCAGTAGCCACGGTAGCCGAGGATGCACGAACTCGACCGAGGTTAGAATCGTCGTAACGCGTCGCGCGCACCGCTTCACTACACCTCACGATCGAACGCGTTGCGGCGCGTAACTGTAGGTCGTGTAGGTGCACTTTACGAACGCACGGGGCGCAAACTGCACTTTCCTCGCGAATTACAGGTGGACGAATGAAAAAATCGATCGTTCCATTAATCCTGATTGCGTGAATCGCGCGCCCTCGACACACGCATCGTCCGATAGCTCGCAGGAATGCGCGTCCTTTCTTAGCCATATGGAATTTCGTGCTTCTCGACTGCTGATAAGAAGAATTGAATGTTGTGTTATATAAAAAAACAAATTAAGTATCAAGTATATCAGCTTGAGAGAGGATAAATGTACTTGTTATTAATACTGATACGTGGGCAACCGCGATATTTACGTTATTAATTTAGATTTCGCTGATATTTATATCCTTCATAATTTAAATAAGTATTTCAGTAATGCTTGCTGGTGAATCTGATTGGTTGGTTTTTCACCTATACCGTCCATGCATTCCTATTCCACCAATTCGCTACTAGAGTTCGCTGTATCGAATGGGGTCAGTCACGTTTCGCTCTGGGTTTTCTAACCTAGTTGTTTCACCTGTGATTCTTGTAACCTAATCTTTGCATGTGTAATTTCCAAGTACGGAGCAACAGTTTGATCAACTTTTCATTATGATTTAAGCTTAACATTGTTGACACATTAATTGTGAAAACTGTGACGTTTATCGGAGAATTCGGTAAGAAAATAATTACGAATTTCATACGATGATGACGAATATGTATCACAGTCCATGTAGATAACCTGAGTATCGCAATGATGTAAAAAATAAAAACATGTAATGGACTATAAAGATTTGAAATTAGAAGAATTCTTTTAATTGTAGGGAAAGTCTGTAAAAATGTTGTCTACAGCTTTTAAGTGCTCTACGCTTTCCAAAGTTGTATTATCTGAATTACGATCTATCCAAGGAATAACGCAAAGATATTTTAAATATGATAAGAATGTATTTTCGGTGGGATTGACCGTTAGAACAATTCTAACAAAGTGTACAAGGTAAAATATATATAGTTGAAAGATTTAGGAAGAATATACGTTTCACAATAGTTTAAGTTATGTTCTCAAAACATCGTTATATACTTTTTTTTTAATGGAGAATTATTTTTTTTTTTAAATTATAATAGATTAAATGTGACAAAAAATATAATGTTAAAACTTTAATAGAGCTCCAAGTTACTAGAAGTAGCAATGCTTTTAAGATATTTTATGTATTTCAAAGTCACTGATATTAATAATTAATTGATGTAATGATATCTCTCTTGCTTATAAAATAACGGAAATAATAAAACTACAGATCATCTGATGGATTAGTGCGACCAACAAGTCTCCTTAAATCTAAGAGCTTGTCACAAGGTTCGGTGCAACGGCAGCACTCAGGGTTGGATGTCAATACAAATGTAAAGAATAACGTAATTTTATATAAATATGACAATCCAAAACAATCACGGAATTTTAAATTATTTATATTTGCACATTTAATTGGTTGGTCCGTATTGGCTTATGCCATATACAAGCCAAGTTTGATGGACATATTCACTACTGACATAAGTATGAAACAATATTTCCAAGATCACGTATGGCGGTTTCCAATTTTTGTCTTTTCAAGTTTTATAGGTAAGAATTATCTTATTGTTTCATCAAATGTACTTAATTTCAATTTATGCGTTTTCAAGGAAGGTGAAATAAATTTATGTCGAAAACGACATAAATTCTAAATGGTTTTCTAATTACAGCATCTTTGTTTTCTAGGTCCATCCATGTTCCTACTGTTTTATTTTCTGCAATCTCGTACTTTAAAGTATATAATTTTAAATAAGGGCGGTGAAACACTTACATTTATTACTCATCACATGTTCAAAAGGAAATCTACTATAAACAATTTACCAGTCAGATCGGTAAAGACAGATTTGATTTTACATAATAATAATTAATTTTAATGCTATCTATATAATATCATAACGCAACAGTAATATAGATAGAAATCAAACTTTTTTAAATCTTTAAGTATTTCTTTCACTTCTGTTAATTCTGAAGTATTCTGTTTTTGTTTTTTAAGGTAAGCAGTACCAAACATAGGACAGATGATGGAACATATATATCACTTAAAGTAAAAAATAGACCGTTTTACTTTCTCGTCGAGAAAACCGGTACGTTTGTAAATCCGAAACTTTTTGATTATGTGATGTTAATCTCGTAATTAACCAGGTTTAAGAAAGAATATTATTATATTCAATTTATTCTAGGCACAAATGAATAGCATCATTTAACCATGGACATGTTTTTTTATTTCGCTCATTGCTACTAATGTAATTGATTTAACACGTTTCCTATTTGCACGCATGTACTGTGCATATTTGTACGATAATAGGGATTCCCTTTTCGTTTATTATCAATTTGTTAACGATCTCAGGAAGCATGGATTGGTATTTTCAACATTCAATGCCGTGTGATTAAATTTCCTTCTAGTGCAGGAATATCTGTCCATTTCGGGACTAGTTTGTCCACCGTACATCTGCATGTAACTAAACATTATTACGGAAAATTGTAAAATATAAATTCGAAATATAAATAAATATATAGATTTGTCGTCAATCAGTTCGTTACGTTCGAATGTAAAACACTAATATAGATTTTTGTGAAATGTTCTGTGTTGTGCGTGTCTAACGTGTAACTGAATTCAGCTACACGTTAGGCACGCACAACACAACGTTTCACGAAAATCTATATTAGTGTTTTAAGTAACGAACCGATTGATAATAAATCTATTTATTTATTTATATGTATTTCGAATTTATATTTTCGAATTCTCTGGAATAATGTTTAGTTACGTGCAGATGTACGGTGACAAACCTGTCCTGAAATGGACAGATACTCTTGCATTTCCTAGAAGGAAATTTAATCACCCGGCATTCAATGTTGAAAATACTAATCCACGCTTCCTGAGATCGTTAATAAATTCATATATAAACGCAAATCTACAAAAAAGGAATCCCTATTATCATATAAATATGTATGATGCATGCAAATAGGAAACGTATTAAATCAGTTACATCAGACTATGGATTCGGCGACACAGTTCGACGTTAGCTTTAGCGACGTCTTATTATCGCTTAGGCATAATTTACAAAGACTGTAAAGAATTTAGAACCTTCTCTAGATAACTTGTCAAAATCTCGCAACTCATTACAAGGAAAAGATCCTAAAACAATTTTAATTATTGTTAAAACATAATTAATAGCAATGAGCGAAATAGGAAAAACACGCCGATGGTTAAATGATGCGACTCATTTGTCTGGAATACATTGAATATATAATAATTTTCTGAAACCAATTTGCATGTATTTGACTGATCTTTCAAAGGAAGAGGATTGTAAACTGTTACGAAAGAATAGTATGTTTATAGAACGTTGTTATACTATACATTACATTACATTGTATTATATTACATCAAATTGCGATTATTATATTACATGTATTTGTACTCTATATATAAAATATAAATATCTATATCTCCAAAATTATTTGACTTTATGTATCATTATGTGTCGACATGTGCTAAATAATGAATAACTCTAAATTAGTGTTAGAGAGGTTCTGCATGTTACTTTGCAAAAGTAATTCCGTTTTTACAGGTCGTTTATTGTTTATATAAAGGATTTAAATTTACAATAGCACTTCTTAGAAAAAGAAACAAGATGTTAGTACAATAGCTATGCACAAGTAGTATAATTTTATTGCACTGAGATTAGTCTATCTTTATTTTTTCCATTGGTCTCTAACTGTCTTACGGATGTAAATTGGCGGAATAAATCGGTACTGCAAAATGATCGATCTCATTCTCTTCGTGTCTCGATTAGTATCTCTGACTTTGCCTGTCGTAATACTTTCCCGAATATTTACTGTATCGATCGCTGTAGCCATCATCATGGTACTTATCCTCCGGTTTATAGTAAACTTCAGGCGCTGCAGAGCCGACACGGCCTTGCCAGTAATGGGTCCAGTATAAATCTTCTGGATTGATATCGTGTGGGTGTTTGGCGTTTCTGAACACGTGCACGCAATACACGAAACTGCCGATCAGCGTCAAAAGTCCAAATATAAGAAATATAATTCCCAAGATCCTGAAATCCGAAGAAAGACAAATTATAATATCATAAAGGAAACTCCTACGCGTCATGTTGTATTCTTCTTTCTTCATTTCATCAACAATAATTAAGAATACGGATGCGCAAAGCTCGCTTTTATCTGCGCAAAGGAGGAACTCCGCTTCTTAATTCTGGTTAAAAGAAAATCGCTCGAAAAAGTTTATTGAATAATGTCGAACCTTACCAAACGACTAGCGGTTGGAAGAACTGTATGACAATGACGAGGCCCAACGTAACAAGGATCAGACCGAGATTGAGAAGCAGCATGAGGCAACAAACGCCCTTGGTGTTCGGGCAGAAAGGGTTGGGCGTCGACATGGTCTCCACGATTATGCCGCCCTTCCGCGACGTGCGCGTCTTCACTGTCGAGGTGCCTGATCTGCCAGAGCCGTAGCTGTAATGACTAGGCGCTCTGTGCTCCAATCTCGAGCTTGGTGCTAGGCTGTGGCGTGACACCCGACTGCAACAACGAAAACGTACATTTTATACAATATCACGGGCCAATGCAATCAGCCGTCAGACGCTACAATTCTCGAATCGACGTCTGACCTGATGTCAGAGGTAGCTCTGTACGCGGCACTGGTGACGTATATGTCCGAACCGTTGTCGCAGATGCTGCCGTGCGAGGCACTCTTGCGAAGCGGATGTAGACTGTGCTTCGACGATCCGGACAAGACGGAGTCGCGAGTGTTGTGCGCGCTCCTGGATCTCCTCTCCTCCTCCCTGTCATATTTGTCAGTGTGGTTCTTTCTTCTTGGTTTTACCTGAAAGAGTTAATACGTTCACAGGTAACACGTTAAGGTATACAGCAAACGTGTACGAGAGAGCAAAACAGTGGATAACGATTTTATTTTTTTTAGTATTAACGTTCTAACGCGTTTTGAACTTGAGAAGGTATTTTTGCTACTTGGTATGGGGCGTATTACCATGGTGGTATGCTCGTTGGCAACGACATACTCGGACACAGTGCGATCTGAGGGAGCCCGGTGGCTCTCTTCGCCGTCTGTAATGTAATCACAATTCGTGTTAATGTGGTAGCCGGAGTACCTCGAGGTATGCATCGTGCAATCTACATCAAGATGCGCTCATGCGGGAACGTTAAAGACAAATGCTGCGTGATCGATCAGTAACGTTCATCTAGCTCATCTGAAACAGAAGTAAACGTGTATTACATTAATCAACCAATTACCCGAAAACCTATATAAAAAAAAAATAGTAATTATTTACCATGAGCAGTTTACAATGCAGTGGAGATAAGCCTGTTTCATACGTGCTGCGTATTTTAAAGAATAATCGTGCTTCGTGACCATTGTTCACGTCGTCAATCTGCAACAAAGGCATTTCGTATTGTTATTGAGGGCGTATGCAAGAGCCAAGAATTCTCCGATTTCACAATTTCGCGTAGTCACGATTATTAATTTTAGAGCACACCTCGCGTGAAAATGCCGGCGATTCACTATTGTTAAATACGGATATTTATTGTTAGGCCTGGCATATTCCTTTGAATATTATCCGCGGAGATTGATTGCAAAACAGGTGCATTATCATGGGATTGCCTTTCGATCGTAGGTAGTGGTTGCGGTGCGCTCGTCGCGTCGGGCAAATCCTTATTTAGTACGGTGATGTCATTTGGCAAGGACACATGCAACATCTTCGATCGGCAATGCGCGCGTATCCTTCGCCTCCGATCGTTCCCCACGCCTCGCCCAAGACACTTCATTAATCGTTTCACAATGAGTTGTGACACTTGTCACACTTTTGTACTTATGAATAATATTCATCGCGCTGAATACCATTTGTTTCATCTGCGTTGCATAAAACAGGCGTAACGTAATCGTGTCTTTAAAGGTAACGCGAGAAGTTCATCAACACGCGACACGACGCAATGATATAATCGGATTTTATATCGTGCTTCATCCGGGAACAATCTCAACTTCGCAAATGAAACAAAAATGAACAGAAGGTTTGTTTCTTTGAAATTAAATTAGGTAATTTTCATTTTAGGTAATTGAAATTAAGTAATTTCCTGAATCAAGGATGTTGATTTCTATATCTAACTTTATACCTTTTACTATCTTCGATATGTTAGCATTATTTGAACAATGCACATATTGAATACGTTGAGTAAATTTAATTAATTGAATTTTTATATTCGAGTGCAGGATTTGTCTCAATGAATGAAAATATGGCAAGAAATTTGTAGTGATAGCAAAGAATCGATCTCCCAAAAACTTTAGATTCGTAATTTCCCTCAAATTACTTTCTCCATCATTCTAATTCATTGATCTTTTCCAGAGAAAGTACGGCAGACGGTATAAACGATTAATCGACTCGCGGTTTCGAACGTGTTCGCTTTCATCGGCCGACCGGTTATTAAATTCCGGCTTTGTGTTTTTGTCGCGTTACTCGCGGACTTTTAAATAAACCCGTGGTCACACGAGGTGGACGCTGCGGTGGTCGCACGCGCAGGCGCCATAGATCCGCGATGCAACCTGTTGCGCGCAACGCGTCTCCTCGCGATACAAATCCTCCAAACAGAGAAAACCAAAAACCCCGGGACGGAAACGTCAGTGAGGAATTTCGCGCCTTCGGGCGAAATGCGGGAGGCGTCGCGGGGAAGCGCACTCGCGTTCGTGCCGATCGAGTTCGAGATCACGCGCGGATCTCCAGCAACGTACAGGATCGCCGTGGCGAGCCTCGCTTCGGAGCACTCGCGAGCTCCGAAAATCAGTGACCGGTCCTGATCACGATCGTACCTCGTCGTCGCCTCCCGCTCGCGGCAGATCGCTTTCCCCAGGTCGATCCTTATCCCCGGACGAACCCTCTTCTGGAAGCCGTGGCGAAGCCGTTGGATCGCCGCGACATATCGATCGCTCGGTCACGCGAGCACACGTCGCCTTCGGTCCAGGCACACCTCCCGTCTCGCAAGATCGCTCTGACTGATGCACTCGCAGCAACGCACTCGCGCGACACGATCAACGATCCTGGCCTGCCCGGCTGCCCGACTCAGACCGCACAGACGCGATTTCGCGGAGCGCGACCAACGTTCGTCCTCGCACGCGCTCGTCCGTCTCGCAGCGCTCGGCCGCGCGGCTGGAATCGCTGGAATGGATCGGCGGCCCGCTCCGACTGAAGCGAAAGGCGCATTCATCGTGACGTGCGGTTTTCCACCACGCTTCTGCGACGCCTTTAAAAGGCGAGCTCAGGTGTAGCGATCCTTACGACCGCCCGCGATCACTCGCCCGTCCTACCCGATCTGTGCTTTGCATGAATTCAGAGCGAATTCAGAAGAAGGTCGGAAAGTCATCTTGTCGGTCCTGCGATGTAAAGGAAAATATGTTGAAGATGTAAAGTTTCTTAACTTTTTCAAATGAAAATTTCTTCTCATCTTGTTTCGTACGAGATGTCTCCTGAATTTTATATTTTTACGTTGCGTACGATGTAACGAATTTATATTTATGTAGATCTACTTGTTCTTTCCTTCTTGGGTTTTATATTTTTTATGTATATTGCAGAACATTGTACTTCTTTAATTCGTTCCCGATCCTGATTGAATAACACGCGTGTGAAAAATTGAGAAGAAATTTTAAACTCGGAATTAAAAATTTAAAGGATCTGGAAAATTTGATAACGTTTACAGCTCATGTATTCATTCTCAAAGGTTCGAGTTTTAAAAATTTGATAAATTATTGTACATTCGTAGATCTATTTCGCAGGAAATAAGGGGCAAGAGATTAGTTTTTTTTCTACGCATGCGCTGAAGTCATCGTTTGAGGGCAGCCGCGCGCCAAAACTAAAATTCGCCCAAACTGTTTCGAGAGCATATCGTTAGTAAACATAACCTACTCTTTTGACACATGTACTTTTTATGTACTCCCCGACGTACACACGTTTTATGAAGTTTCCTGCAAAACGGTGGATTCATGATGTCTCAGCACGGTGCTGCTTTGCAAACGTTTAACCAGGAGCTCGTCAAATGTAATTCATGCCTCATTTAACCTACAAATCATTCTCGTCATTTATAGTGTAACGTGTCGTCGCATGAATATTTTCAGATTTCACTCGACTTTGCAACGTTTATAACTCTCTCAAAGATGAAATTAATCTCGCCACGTTCAATTTCTCTCTTGATTTTCTTCAAAGTTTTTTCTTTTGCGTTAATAAAAGTCGTCTTTCAGGTTTGGAAGAAATGAAGTTGAGACGAGCCGAGGTCCAGGCTCAGATAGACGCCCAAGAGGAAGAGAAGAATAATTTACAACACGAAATCGAGAAGATGTCGTGCAAGCTCACAGAACTGAACGATACTTTGGCGAAGAGGATCGCAATTAGAAATGAGTACGACAGAACCATCTCCGACACTGAGACAGCATTCATGAAGGTAAAATGCAACTTTAAGCAACTTGCCACAGATTAATGCGATTGATTAGAAGTGTTTTGTACTTATCAAACACTATGACTGATTTACGTTATAGATTTTGGAGAGCTCGCAATTATTACTTAAAGTGATCAAGAAGGAAGCCGTGAGTCTGGATGAGACTCTAGTTAAAGCCAACAGCGAGAAACAATCGATTCGACAATAAGATGCGACGTAGGATGTTTGTAAGGGACCAGGTATCCAGAAAATGTATTTATTAAATCATCATCGGTGAATACTATCATCGGTACATGATCATCATCATCGGAAACGTAGCTAATAATTAACGAGTACAAAATTATAAATATACAAACGTTTAGGACATAAGCTCTATTAGACTCTACAAAATTTATTTACTGTACAAATACATATATATGTTATTTAATTGCATAGGAATAATACTAATCAGTCTGTGACGAAAATTTACAAAATAAAATTTACAAACCAAGCAGCGACTTAAATTGTAGAATATCTTTTACAATAAATTAAATCTTTTTCATATATATATATATATATATATATATATATATTGTTATATATTATTTTGATATACTCTCGTTTGTGTCTATATGTGCATATATGTACACATAACATACGTGTATGTATATACATGCATATTATACAATGATCTTAAGATATTTTTATTAAAAACGTGCTATGTGATGCACTGAATTTGCAGATTTGGACACGATAGAATATATTATTATTAGATATATCGCGATATTTATAAACTTAGGCGTTTCCGAGGGCCTTCTGCTCGTTCCAAACTTGCACGAGTTCGTTCGGATCGTCGTATCCGTGAGACGTTATGACGTACTTGTAACCGTACTTCGTGTACGCCTTCTTGTAAAAGTGAAAATCCTCGCAATGGAACGGCACTATGTCGGCCTTCCTCGCGACTAAGCCTAGAAAAATATCGTCGAACCTAAAGTGCTTGGTGTAAAAACTCGTGTAGTACAGGTCCAGCAGCGCTTCCTTGGACAGAATAAATGCACCGGCCGTGACGTACGGTGGCCACAGGTGATACGGGTATTCCCTCAACGAGACGTACCACTTGGAGAACTTGTGCCGATGTGGCGCCGAGCGCATGAACACGAATCCCGCGAACAGCCTGACGTCGTCGGGCAGCTCGAAATCGAACAGCTGTCGTTTCTTCCTGTTCAACGTCGCTGCACTCGACTCGGGCGACCGTTTACCCGCCACCGTGAGATTTTCACCGTTTCCCGCGTCTCGTTTCTCAGACACGTCCATCCCGCTGTTATTCGTGGACGCGTGAATCGCGAAGCTCCGCACGGAGGATTTTATTTCACTGGCTTTCGAGTTGTACGTCGCGTTCCTACTGGCAGGACTGTCATCGACACTCTCGTAGTCCACTAAATCGGACCGTTTGATCTCCCTCTTGTGAGCATTGTATACCTTTCTCGACTCCATCAGGTAAAACGGATAGTTCGCCGGGTTCCTGATGAACGTCACCACATTTTTCACCGACACGTACATGTCGTCGTCCACGAACATGTAGAACCTCGAGTTGGGGCAATATTTCACCAGCCACTTGAGACCCATCATCGTTTTGATGGTGTTGTTGTAGTACGAGTCTACGAAGTCCGCTTGTATGATGTCCTTGTAGATCGCTGCCTCGAGCTTCAGTCTTGCGTCCATCTCCTCGTCGTCCGGGTGCGTACCTACCACGAAAATCGTTCTCACTGGCACGTCGAAGAATCTCTTCTCGATCCCCCACGAATTGCGTATGGCGGTCCTCCTGTCAAAGTTCTCCAAGGCGGACTTGACTACGTACACTAGACGGAGCGTGTCCACGTCTTCCTTGCACTTTTGCGGCTGTTTCAGGATAAAAGTATACTTGTACTCGTTTATCGGCTCAATCTCAGGCCTCTCGTTGCGCCGTAGAGCATTTACGAAGTCGTGGACGTTGCCTTCGTACGGATACGCAAAGTTCTCGTCGTACGTGACCTCGAACAGATGGATGAACACTCCAAAAAATTCCAACAGGGCTATCACGCCGAAAAAGAAGAGCACGTATCCCGGCTTAACCCTCGACAAGATACGGCGGCACTTTTGAAGATAAGGGCGCAGTAAGCAATACATTTTATCGCTTAGACGTCTACATAACGTTCATCCAAGTCCTCCTGGATCTATCCATCCTAGAATGCAAATTTTCGTTTAATCTTGTCTGCTTTCTACTTGTGCAGATTTTCATGTATCACTTGTCAGGTATTGATAAAGTATTGATAATATCTCTCGACTGTCTTTTCACAGAACTACAAAACAGTGTGTATTTTATAAGTCGACTAGTGTAAAATAAAATTAAAAAATAAAATTAAAAATTAAGAAATTAGTGTAAAAGCTCTCTTAAATAACGTTAGATAAAACTTGATTTGATAGGTTAACGACTCACGGATAACGTCAGCGATCATGTCTTATTAAGACGATACAGGAGGATGTATAGCTTTACATGTTCCGTTTTAAAGACACAGATCCGAGAATGCAGCATTTTTTATTCTTTTTCTTTGCTCTTTGCTTCTTCTTCTTCTTCTTTTTTGTTTGGCACCCGATCCCCATACGGGTTCGATACGGCCAGTTGGCTCTTTGCTCCGAACAACCTAATCAAGTCTCGCCGAAGGTGTGACAAGAGTCGCGCAGGAGCGGACAGTGGCGCCGCTACGAGATCTTCTCGAACTAAAGACCCAATTGCGTAACGGATGTGCGAGGCTCGATAACTGTGATCGATACATGATAATCGCAGATAATCGCGTTGAAAATCATCTTATCCTAAAACTTTTTCCTTTACTAGGAAAACGATGCTTTATGGAATGTTGTAATATTTTTAATACATCTTACTCATTTTCATTTATTGTTAGAGTCACAAAAGGAGAACAATTTGATTTACTAGATTTGTCTGATTTATTGGATACACTTGCTCAAATATTACAAATATCGATTGTAAATCATCGTCAATCCCGGGTTTGATCGATGATTATCGGAAACGTATCGAGGAAATGCTTCGATTATTCTTTTCGGTAGGATCAGCCAAATTGCTGATCCTATCGTGCGCCCTGTCACAAGACGCCCGATACTTGTTCACCTGCCGGGCTTACGGATGAACTCGGTGACTCGGAAGAATGAGCAAGTTTTATCTACCTGGTTTATCTGCTACAACGTTTCGTGATTCAACGTTAGAACGCTTCTGCGTATCATCTGAAAAAAAGGTATATTAGCGATCTATTTCCGTTAAATAATACTGAAAGCATTAATTGGTAATTCTAATTGCTGTATAATAATGTTATCAAAAAAGTATTTTTTTACATTTATATCTTGCAAATTAAGTGAACAATGGTCTATAGCAGATTAATACTTGAAATTAAAGTTAAAATATTTAATGCCATGTAAATAATCACGTAATTGTAATAATAATATTATAATAATAATATAATAATATTATAAAATCGTGCTTTTAATATATCTGTATTACGTTATTGTTTATAAAAAAAAGTTTAATTATTGTAATATCATGGAGATAATTTGTGCAAGTTTTACCTTATTCTTATCTTTTTCTACATTGGATTGCATCGATTGTTCCAAATGATGTTCATCGACTTTCTGCGCGACTTCTTTCGATAATACATTCAAACTTTTTGCGAATACCAAAGCTACTGAGCTGTTGGTGTTTGTCTCGGTTTGCATTGGCTTTCTGACGGCCTTCTGTGAAGATACCGATGACGTATTTAAGTAGGATGTTGCTTCTTCCGAGGCAAGAATTTCATTTTGTGAATTCGTCCTCGAGGAATTCGAGGTAGGCGAATTGTTTCTATCGAGGGAATTGGTGGAATTATTAATTTCACTGATATTCGAGGTTTTGATGGTTGATGCGAGGATTTCTTCCTGTGATTTTGGAGAATTTGAGGCGGATAAGTTCTTGCCATTAAAATCGATAGAATTAATTTCACTGACGTTAAACGTTTCAGTACTTGACGCAAGAATTTTGTTTTCCAACGTCTTAGAATTCGAGACGGATGAAGTCTTGCTACCGGAATCGATAGAATTATTAACTTTGCTGACACTAACCGGCTTAGTATTTGATGGATAATTTTCCGTCTCATTTTTCAGAGTTGCATTCTGCTTTGATGTCTCATCCTTTTTCCAGTATACCAAGGTCGGTCTGTGAGTCTTTCTCCGTTCGCATTTCGCTTTTTCCTCGATTATCGATCGAAGCTGTTTTCTCGCTTCGTAAAAACGGTGGAAATATCCCGTGAGGTATTCCTTGAACTCGAATTTCGTGCCGTTCGCAGACTTGTGCTCCCTTTCACGCGGTATGAACTTCATGGGCTTCAAAACTTTAGGTGGGAATCTGATTCTCGACGCTGGAACCGCGAGAGTGGTCGTTTCGACAGTAGCATTCACATCGGTGGATGATCCCTTTCCGTCCGCTTTAATCTTCAGCTCAGGTGACGGGAATGGCAATAATGGTTGCACAGTTTGCGCTTGTTTTTCAATGGTTTTATTTTTGTATTCTGCTTTTTCCATGTTTCTAACGTTTTTGTTCTTTTCAGGGTGCTCAGTGTTGTTTGTTTTTGAGTTATTTTTTCGCAACGCTGACGGTGCGACGGACACGGACAATCGTTTAACGCGCTTCACCGCTTGAAGAGGATCGCTCCTTCGCCTCACTGACGTAATACTCCCCACGGACGAGATACTCTCACGGCGATCCTTACTCGGCTTTTGCCGCGACTCATTTTGCGCGCGGTCGACACATTTCCGCGCGTGTTCTTGCTCATCGTTTTCCCCCCGCGCGTCGCCCGCCGAAAAATACGGCAGACCCATTTTCACGGCGGTAAATACCGCGTCGCCGTAACTCCTCGGTGCTCCGGGCACGCCGTTCGCCGTCGCTGTGTTTTTATCGATCGACTGAGTGGAAATGCGATCGAGCGCGAGAAATGTCTCTGACGATGTTTTCTGCTCGAAGGAATCCGCTAGCGTCGCGGGGAGATCCTTCGGCGGTGATGAGACCATCGATCTCTTCCCGTGATGGGTGCCCGTCCAATTGACACTTACGCCGAATTCCGACGGTATCTCCGTGACATCGCGATTATTAATATCAAGGTTTACGACGTTCCACGTATCGTTATCTGTCTTTATTTCGGCATTTGCCGTTGGACGCAAGCCTCTCGTCCGCCGATGATGGCTTCTCCGATTTATCGTCGTCGTGCTTGCGAAACTTGTAGCCTCGTCAATTAGTTGTCGGGGATCTGAAAGAGACTCTTCGCTCTCGTCGTTACTCTCTACTGCAGACTGCGCTTTGTAATCCGTATTCCCTGCGGGAAAAGACGAATGCTCGGTGGTCTTTATGGATGCCGGGTATAAGAACGTTACAGGCGTACTTTCTTCCGCAGGATTGTTCATTTTTGTTATAGAATCCTCCGACAGCACTAACGGCTGAGGACCGACGACAGTCGTGGCTGACTCTGGATCGTCATATTCGTCGTACTCCTTAAAATCCTTTGCGTCCTTACAGGGATCATGTGCGGACGCGCGCCGCAGAGCGACGCAACACCTAATCATTTCTGGAGATTTGCAAGGCGAAAGTACGGGCAAGCCACCCCAGTAAGTGACCTGAACTACGCTCGGACAATCGGCGACAAGCCGACAAGGACAGCAAGAGCTCGATTTTGCATTGCCAGTGCTTACAGCGATCGCAAGGATAATCAAGTACGATCTCCTAAATGTCAAGAAAAGAAGACGATAGATATTTTCGTATAGTGAGTAAGGAAAAAAAGAGGATAATTACCGAATGAATGGTGATGTCGGAGAGTAATCCATTGTGTAGTTCTTCGCACAGAGTAAAACGGAAAACTGAGACGGGCACAGCTTTCGAATTTATATTTGACGTTCCCCACTATGACTTTCGTCATTTGGTATGCAACATCGTGTACCTGCGGATAATCCGCCTTTCCAAAAAATGGAGATAGTGAGAATAACAATAGATTCAGGAATGTCATTTTCCTTTTATTTTCGTAATCTGTAGAAGCTTCACTCGAACGCACATTTACCTATCAAGTGTGTATTATAAAATTATAATAATATTATTATTATTATTATTAATTGCGGCAAGATTGATCGGAGTAATAAAGAAACCGCAGAGTATTTTTTTAATTAATAAAAGTAGCAACAAAAAATAAAAATTAATGAAAAATTAACGAAAAATAAAAGAATATTTTAATTTCGTAAGATCTTCGAGGAGCGGCAATTAATAATCCTATTATTGAGAAATATGAGGCGGAGCCGTATTTACTTCATTATATGCGCCCTATGTACGATCATACGCATCATCCCCTATTATATTTAATATTCCCCCTTAACTTAACTGTATTTTGCTCCTTCGTCATTACATAACGCACGTGGTATCTTCACGACGAAGTGTTTATCCGCAGACGACAATTAATAATAGATCCCCATTACTTGTACCAACAGTTTGACCTGATTTAATGAAGGGTTTAAGTCTATCATCTACTACGCGTTTAAATAAACCACATGCACCTCGACATTACCCCTGTCGGAGCTTGCGCAGTATTTATTTTTCTGAAGCAAGATCCGTGAGGTGAGGGATACATCGCAGGTGAACCTGTTAGAATCTATCATGCCCTTATCGAAAGTAGACCTGCAGTTGCAGCTCGGAAAAGAGAGAAAAAGAGAGAGGCAGACAAATGTACGTGTGACGAAAACGTGAGACATCGGAGTGCGGCGGAAAGCTCTTCGATTATCTAATTAAAGCCGCAGGAACTCTTCAACACTTTTAATTCATCTCATTAATAGGCAATTATTAAATTCACAATGCTGACGGGAGTGATTGACGGGTTTGTACACAATTTTATATAAATTTTCTTCAAATATTTTCGTTAATAATGTGTTGTATGTTATTATGTGTTATTCTATTTAATTCTTTCAAAGTGATGCAGCTAATTAAATGCACGAACAATGTGACGTTGTAAAACAGACAATTCTCCAACAATAATGACATTACATATATATATTGTTTCGTTTTTGTGATTTTTACATTCTGAGTAAATGATACTTTTCAGCGCGACATTGTGTTGCGAGGACGTCAACTCCACGACTGGACATGTGCCTGTTGAAGAGGACGTCATTCGAAGCCGTGCAATATCTTTAGCGTGGATGTCTTACGGTATTATAGTGCCGATTATATTGGCCATTGGCATTTTCGGCAACGTAGCAATAGTCGTCGTGTTATCCGGACCAGTATTTCGCGGAATCGCGTATCTGTACCTCAGCGGACTCGCGCTGGCTCACATCGGCGTTATGTTATCATGGATAACAATCAGTTTGTGCTAATTACAGATCTTAAAACAAAAAGCTAAATGTAAACTGAGAGGAAAATATCGTTTGGATGAATGAAACTTTCAAATTGATTGAACGAAGTATGTAATTACGATAGTAGGCACTTGAAGTTATTCAATTTATTAAATAAATAAATTAAATTTATTAAATTTAAAATTTAATTAATTAAATTTATTCGATGATCAAAATTACTCGTATTACTTTATTATTATTATTAATGCAATTAAATCGAACCAAATTTACACAGCACACAATCATCTTGACGTTCATTAAAGCGGATTTTCTTCTCAGTGTAGAAGTGAATGTAACACATACTGATACAATTACATTTTAGCTTTGAGATTGGGCTACGGCATGAGTAACAATTATCCGTCAGCCTTCTACTACGCTCATCTCGAACTCGTTGTACTGAACGCCTTTTCGGCCGCCAGTGTCTTCATCATGGTCTGCTTGATAGTAGATCGATACATTTTCGTATTTTTTCCGGCGCGCATTCGCACCGGAAACACGCGCAAGAATGTCAATTCCTACATAGTGTCTTCCTTCATCGCCGGTTTCGTGGTAAAATATTTGAAATAAATTATCTTCTATAACTGTTTCTACATTCAGAATGAAATACGCTTATCTCGCGAATGCAAATTAAAAATGAAACAATAATTTATAATTGAGAGATTTTACTTTTAATGAAAACCATGAATGTATTTAAATACGCAATGCTATTTGACACACAATATATTATTTGATACGCGTTTTTACTCCGTTCAGATAAGCAGTCCCTTGTCGGTTATGAGGATTGTCCACACGGAGCAGGACGGATCCAATACTTTGTTCATGTTACGTGAAAACGTCTCCGTTACACAGAGTACAATCTGGAGGATATATATCTGGGCAATGGAGATCGCAGTGCGGATTTGTCCATCGATTGTGTTCATCGCGCTGAACAGCTTGGTCATCAAGAGATTTTTGCAGCTAAACGCGCAGAGCCGACAGTTCCATGCCGCCTCGGATAAATTGCGGGCTCAAAATGCGCCTGATACAGGACTGCTGTCTCGCAATCGAGGATACAAGTAATAATACGATAACTTGCTCTGATTTTTAGTTTCTAAGGACATTAATCAATTAATTATTATTTAAGAATACTGATGTAAAGATTAATCATGATTCCACGTAGCGCTTACAAGTTGAAATCTCTCTTGCAGGGAGGAGCAACATTTGGCGATACTGACGACAACAATGATTCTGTGCTTTTTCGTAACGACGGTTCCATCGAGTCTCACGCCGTTGCTGTACGCCAATCATCATCCGTTAGATCCGAATTATCAAATCTATCGGGTGTGCTCGGCGATCGTTGAACTCAGCAATTACGCTATTTATATTCTTATTTATCTCGCCTGCAGCACACAATTTCGTAGGCAACTACTGCGAGTTCTACAAGTGAGCTTGTACATTTATCATAATTGTTATTGCATAATTATCGTAATTGATAAATCGATGACTTGAAATATAAGAAATGGAGCCAGTTTAAATAAGTTAGTTATAGGAGTAAAAAAATAATTTTGACCATTATATCTTGCAAATAGGGAAAGTGCAATGAAACTAGAGGACAGAATGTCGATCAGCCGATAGGCGAGATCGAGGACTACAGTCGGCACGGTACAACCGTCCGATTGACACCGGAACACGGGACCAAATTGAATTCTCCCGAATCCCCGACTAAGGAAGCCACAGTCGAGGAGGATACGCTGGATGCTACTACTGTTATGCTGGAGCACGGAGTCAGCGTATAATTATATGCAATTGTATCCCGAGATTGGCGAGTTAATCGCTTACATAACGTGTGAATTATTCTATATTTATAATATATATGTGCGATGTGTGGAAACTATATATATATATATGTAAATCATGGATGTGGACACAAAAATTATAATACAACAATACTGAACAATTGTCATCCTAACGGTATTTAAATCGCTGTGGTGATTCTCTCTAGTTGGTTTCTAATAAATTTCCAAATACCAGTTTTGTTGGATCATAATCCTTTATAATTCCAACAGCCACAAGATGCACAGGTACGTACATTACGCGTGATCCGAGATGTACTGATCAGTACTGATGCATCTTCACGCACTTCTGACGTTGAGTGTACACGTAAAACCTAACCTATCGGTATTCCCTGGTGACGTTTCTCTAACCTAAACCTGTCACGGTACGCGCAGCGTACACTGATTAAGATATTAGTCGTACAGCGATTCGTCTTAATGTATTAACGTGCTACTCCATGTATTTATTTCATAGATACATTCAGGTATTGTTATTATGTATTGTTAGTGTAAGAAACAATCGTGGAAAGTGATATTAATAATAAAAATAAGAATGTAAAAAACTGATGAATAGATCTGTTACAACGTAATCTACCGTATCATTTTATCTCGTCTAATAAATATATGACGCACTTGACAGATTTTTAATAATCCTGAATGACACTCATAAGTCGCCGAATGTTTCACACAATGTCGTTTTTTTTTCTTTTCAGTAAAGGCTTGACGATGTTCGAGTTGCCGGCAGAACTGACAGCTAAGCCTTTAGCGCTGATAGGCTTGACTGGTCTCGACATTTCAAATCCGGTACATCGCTCTATCTGGGATGCGTTCAGCAATAATCGTAGGCCGGATTGCGCAGCTGTTCAGTTCAAACTGCTTAGCTTGTCGCACGAGTTTCCTACCGTTAAACCAAAGGTACAAATTTTATTTGCACTTTGCGACGAGAGTACGTACGTTAACTTGAATGAACTTGAAATTAATTGCTGCATTTTATCTTTGTGTATTTTAGCGTAGCTCGTACGAATGGTACATACCCAAAGGAATCTTGAAAAGGAACTGGATGAACAAATATCTCAATGATATTCCATCTGTAGTTGTTGTATTCTATGAATTAGATTGGAATGATCCTCTGTGGAACGAGAAAAAGATGGAATGCGCGTCTAGAGTGCAATCTTTAAGGTAATAGGATACGAGCACGATGAGATTTTTACTGTTGCAGCATTATTGACGCAGTATTAAATTGAATGATATATTATTTATAAATATAGAGCTGCCCTCGATGGAAGAAGTACAAAAATAGCTGTAGTATTGATACAACACGCTGTTCAACCACTCCCTGGCGCCGAAGATGTGGTCACAACTGAACGTGCGACAGCACTCTGCGGAGCCTGTGATTTAACAGCAAAGTTTTTGTACATTCTGCCACACGCTGACCATTTATTAGGATATATATCTAGGTTCTTAATTTTCAACGTTTTATTTTTGCATTATTTTTTAGTGACTCATATGATCGAGAATTGAAATAAAAATAATATTTGTTATAGGCTAGAGACGGCATTCTATGACTTGGCGCAAAATTTCTATCATCACGAGTATCGGAATATTAAAAGCCATCGGGATCAACTCACGAAAAATGTACACCAATACTTGTTTGTTCGTCATCAGTTCAAGATGGCATTCTTGAATGAGCTCAAACAGGATTTGAATCTAGCTCAGAAGTAAGATATTAAAAATATATAAGAAGCTTCAAACTTTGCATGTATATATTTTTATATAAACTATATTTTGCAGGCATTACATACAAGCTTACCACAACTTGTTCGAAACAAGAATGACGGACGCGAACGCAGTGGAGATAAAGACCATTGCCGGCTTTGTAAATTACAAGTTGTGCAGGATAATGTTTAGCTTAAATCTACCGAAGGACGCCATCTCTCAGTTTAGACTTCACACAGAAAGGTACGAACATTTGCTGCAGCAGGTATATATTTCAAATAATCTCCGACAAATATTATAAACTTTCACAGTAACGAACTACATGCTTGTTGTCAGATTTAAGCTAAAAACTGGCCCAAAGGAGCTCATGTTCGAGCATCACGCTTGGATGAGCAGCCAATTTTCGACGTTCGCCGAACTGTTCGACGAGGCTATTCGTCAAGGATTACCTGCCGTACAGACGCAACATCCAGGATATTATTTTCAGCTGGCTGCCAATCACGCAGGCTTACGACAATCCGCATGTAAAGAGCTCTGTCAGGTGTGATGCAGTTCTCTAATGAATATGTCGTCTCTTGGTTGCATGGTATTTTAATTCAGTTGCAATTTCTGTTGTAGAATGTACATAGTTATCCAGATCCAGATCCGCTGTTAGGTGAGGAGAAACTTGAATTTTACGGGCAACGGCCGTGGCGGCCTGGCAAGCTAAGCGCGGAGCCTGCGGACACGGCCAAGGAGGCCGTTGGCATACAGGCTCTGCAATATAGGGAGAAAACTACGGTTAATCATTCCGTAAGATAAAATAAATATATACCTGCACATTCGAGTAAATATCCGACGAAATAAATTGTTGTAATTATTGCTGTCTTTTTAGATAATAATTATAGGCTTACTGGGAAATGCCATATCGCAATTCAAAGTATACCGTTGCCCGAGAATGCGGCGTTTATTGGGTAAGATATTTTTGAACATTCGGACGGTAATCGATGGATTACAAAATTCATTCGTCAAACTTTCTTTGCAGTTGTGCAGATGGCCGAGGAGTACTTTAATTCTCGGGATTACGGCAAGGTTTTGACGTAAGTTGCAACTTACTTCCTTTCTGCTTAGCAAGTGAGATTGTCACTAAACGACAAATTCGATATTGACTCTACCATTATTCCCTTCGGACCATTTTTTTCGTGTCAACTTCGTAAAATTTGATTGGTCAGATTGTTGATGCACATGTTGTGGGAGTATCACGGGGAACGGTGGCCGGTCTTGCTCACGGACATCCTGAGGAACGCGCTGCGAGCTGCATACTTGTCAACCAGTATTCAGGACTATCTCACTTTAGCCCTCGATGCTTTAGGCTCGTCCACTACATTCACGGAGGAACGACAAGCCGCTATTTACAATAACATTATGAACATATTGCAGGTTGATTTGATCAAGCTGACTTATATCTTGATTTTGATCGTACATCGCATGTAACACAAATGTTAACACTGACTTAATATTTAATGACAGAAAAAGCCACCAAATCCGGAGCCAGACTTGCCGGACGATGTTATGCACCTCGCGATGGAAAAGTGGGCATCGGAACTGAATCGTCCGGAGCCGAGTGTTTTTACGATCGATGACAATAATATGACATCGTTCGTTGACGTTAAGGCGCGGTTCTTGCAGCGAACGTACACAGTGAACACAATGATAACGGTGGAGGTTGTCATAAGGTAGATTTTTTTATTTGGAAACGTAGTTGTAAAAACTGCAATGTTTGAATTTTCTCAATGCTTGATTGCAATCGCAGGAACTCGTACTGCGGCACCATAGCGTTCTCCAACGTGTCAGTAACAGTCAGCGGCCCGGGTTACAATACCGAAGTGCCAGTCAACGCTCAGCAGTCCGATCTCGTCTTCCAAGCGAAGGAGATGAAGAAGTTTTACCTCAGCTTTAAGACTCATCAGAACGACGGCGTAGAGATTCGCATCAGCACGGTTTCGCTGCAGATGGGCGACAACGCGCGCTGCTGTATCGTGTTGCGCCTCTCAGCCATGGGCAGGGAAACGAATCTGTTGGATCGTCTCTATCCCGAGATCCAACAACTTCGGTATGTGTCGAGCACAACTTCTCTTTTACTGTTCATCATTCGTTCGAGGAAGGTTGACATACTCTCTTGTTATCGCATCAGCGGGGGTGATTTCGAGGCGATAAAGCCATTGATTCACGCGGAGATCAAGCAGGAAGAATCCAACGTGAACTTGAACGCGGAATCTAACAATCCGGCGCTTCTAGGCGAATGGCTGCCCGTCACGATATCGCTAACAGCTAACGAGAGTGTTACCGCGGTCTGCTTACACGTGATACTCGTGTCGGACGGTAACGAGCTATCGAGTACGTTTTCCCAATTCTTTTCTGCAAAATGATGATACATTTTCTGTATTCGATTTCTGCATTATCCTTTCTTTTCTACTAACTAAATTTTCTCGTTTCATGTACTTCAGCCGAGTTGAGCGTAAACATGCTCAGTAAGGAGTCCAAAGTGTCAATCCTAGTTGGCGATATGGAGAAAAGCTGCTCGGCTAAGCACACTGTGTACATTCGTGCGCACAAAATAGGCGACAGAAATATATTAATAAAGGTATCCATGCATCCATTTGTTTTTTTCATAAATCAATATGTCGACCAACAACCGCAACGGTAACGTGCCATTTGTCATGATTACACAATAGGCGGACTATTCTAGACCTGAACAAATTAGAGGAAGCAAAGAATTAACATATTCATTGGCGGTGAAGAAACCGTTCGAAATCGCGACGCAATTCTACACCACGCTGTTCGAGCCACTTACGAAGGGATTCGTCAATGAGCCCTTTATCATTATGCCTCACATCACGTGCGTTTCCCCGTGGCCTATAAATATTTTAAGCACATCCGTAGAGCTGGTGAGTCTACACAGAGCGCATCCGTATAATTTTTTGGTAAATTGTTTTGGCAAGATTAAAATTGTCTCGATGAACTCGTGTAACGAAATTAGGCAGACTCCATTCAAAGGGAGGGCAGCCCCGACGATCAGGAATCTATCCTAGCGGGTGTTACGCTCTGCGACGGCGAGACGGGGACCGACGCGTACTGCCTGATACCGAAAACGGGCGGTGAACAGCCGATCAGCACTGGAATATACACTGTCAAATGGAGAAGGTAAAAATTGAGTTAAAATGTTAAACATTTAAGGCATGATAGATTTGAAATTCGTGACAACCGTGACTTTCGACGTAGGGCGAACGACGAGAGTGCACTGGAAACCAGCAGTAGCGTGACTCTGGCTCCTCTGTGGGTGGAGAATGCGGTGATCGGGTTGGAGGCTAAAATGCCGGCCCACGGATGGGTCCGCACGCCGTTTTGTATATCGTACTTCATAAAGAATCATTCGGATTACCTCATCACGCTACGCTTGGCCATGGAAGGCAGCGACGCCTTCATGTTCGCCGGGCAGAAGCAGGTACGTGCTTGACGTACGTGCGCGTTACGCAATACGCGACAATTATATTATTATTCCGTTACTTCTAATTATAATATAGAAAAAAATTAAGAAAAATTATTATTCCGTTACTTTCAGATCGACATTTACGTACTGCCGAAAAATGTTCGGAGAGTCGATTGGGTCTTGCGACCGCTGGTCGCCGGTTTCGTTGCCCTTCCGACGTTATCGCTAACCGTACCTGCAGGTCAATAGAGAAATATTATTTTAGTTTACGCTGCAATTGAAGAATTCTTGATTCTGTATTGGTTTGATGTGTCGTATCGTATGTTTGCATGCAGATGAGGAACACAAGCTGGGCAAAGGACGATTGTCAGAGATGGTGGAGCGTTCGCTGCCGAGCCACATATACATACTGGTAAGCGAAAGTGAAACGCATCAGTGAAGTAATTTCAATAATTTGCTGCATTGTAACATTGTGATACTTTTCTAGCCGAAATCGCAGTCCTTCGGAGAATGAGCGAACTCGTTTTTTTTTTTTTAAAGAAGAAAGTATTATATATCTCCTCATCAACCTGATACATGATATATTATACTAATTGAGCGTGACACAGGAATTTTGCACAGGAAAATGACTAGATAAAAATAACAGACATGTGTATTTCATATTTATTGGAGTCGTACGAATATATATAAACTTGTTGAACATAATTCATCCGGTGGAATTTATTTTATCGGCTTAGTTTAAGGGATACTTTG
Organism: Ooceraea biroi; assembly: GCF_003672135.1. Classification (NCBI taxonomy): domain Eukaryota; kingdom Metazoa; phylum Arthropoda; class Insecta; order Hymenoptera; family Formicidae; genus Ooceraea; species Ooceraea biroi. The sequence continues at coordinate 3,850,829 of NC_039515.1, forward strand.
AAATGGGATTGTAAATCTTCAGTCGACACTCGTTAATAAATGGCAGCAAATTATATTGCTGCCGCGCCACAGTCCATGCGACCATGCATACATGCATAGATATCGATCGTTTTGCCAGCATTACGCCACGCGTTACCGTAGAAACCACGTAGAAATCCACGATATAGCAGTAAACTTTTTTTTAGTCAAACGTTAAATATACATTTCTTTCTCTGTGTTGCCGCTATTATGGAGCAATTTTAGTCTACAACTACGTAAAAAAATTAGTTCTTACTAGGTATCGATAATTATACTCGCGCGTATATGTTGAGCCGTATAATGGTTCCATGAAATGGCGAGGAGCGGCAACGTCGATATCGCAAGTGTTTTCGAAGAGTACCTGCAAAAAGAGCAACAATTCGACCAAGAAATAGAAGAACGGTACTTGTGCTGAAATTTTATATTTGTGAATGCGTTACACGTCAATCCGTACGATGCACGTGTACTTCCAAAATGACATGATGCTTTTCGTTTTTCAGCAACAGATTACGTCGCGAAATTCGTGATAAGAATGTTTCCAGGAGCTCTGCTCGATCAACAAATCCCCCCATAAATTTGGAAAAGTCTCGCATTCGTAATCAGATCCTTCTCAAGGTTTGTCAGAATGTTTTTCAGATTAAAAAAAAAGATATGGAAAGAAATGTGTGCGCAAGATAAATTATTTAAAAGTATGATTCACGTAAAATTTGAAAGTTATCTATATTACCAGTCGATTTGCATCGATGCATTTATTATATTGTTCGCAACTGAAAGTTTATTAATAATTTAAAAATACTTTTGCCATATGGTATCATGAATACTAAACTGTTTCTGAATGTAAAGGTAAATCTAGCATTTGATGATGGCACGATAATTAATAATTAATTAATAATTATCGAAGTTGGCAATCTAAAGAACTTACTTACTTATTCTTTTGCGACAGGATTTGGAGATGTGTAGAGCACGTCTGAGAACTTATGCATCTTACACGCCCACCGACGAGGAGTTGCAACAAATATCGTCGGCGTATCGGAGTTATCTTTACAAAAAGCTCCAGAGCACGGAATCTTGACGATCTCATTACTCTCACGTGACTCGTTTAGTCGCCAGCGTTGGCTCAATCCGATAACTCGAGCCGAACGAACAAACTTTCAAATAAAAAGTTTGTTGATCGTTAGGATCGATTAATCAGATTGATTATTGCGATGCATTTTTTACGCACTCGGTACTATTTTTCAGTACGATATACGACGGATTAAAATTAATTGTTCCTGTTTTAGTAAACTTGGGTCGTTATTGTCTGTAAAACTGTCACCACAAAATACTGTATCACTGATGTCATCGAGTTGAATTATAACTGGAACAAATTTTGATTTATCGGTCAATACGAAATGCGATTGCTGACTTTTCGTTGCTTCCCGGTGAAATACGGACTGCAAACTGACTGAAATCTAACAATGTTGATTTACATTGCAATCTAAACCGTTCAAAGGTCTCGTCAGCTGATTAAAAAGGCAAATGTGTTACATTTTAAGGTCTTTATCGGCTGCGAGCGAACTTACTTTATGATGCGCCGATGAATCGCTCGATCTTCTTATTCCGGCACCGTCCGGAGGAACTTCCCGGGGAAGTTTTAGTGCGGCGGGACGCGTAAAAGCAAGAGGCGTGAACGAGTGACGGACGACGTCCACCTGGCCGTGCATGCCATATTCATTTTCTATGTGACCGCATTATCATCGCCGATAATTACTGATGCGCGCAACGTGCACGGCACGATAGGGACGGCCACGTTTCAGGAGCCGCTTGATAAGAGAATAGGCCAATAATTCGCCAGAAACCTGCGTTTATTTTACACCTCTGTTTTTTCCCCCTTTTCTTTTTCACGATCGGCGAGCTCAATCCTGACCTTCGCGGACTCATTTTACGACGTCTTCACCGTTAAAACTCACCCGCGTAGATTAGATTTGCGCTCGAGAATTTAATTGTTGAAGCCTCGCAGCTTTTGAGAATTAGGAGAGCGCCCAATTCGTACAAATATTGAAGCTGCACGCGTTAAACTCGGCTCGCGGCTGCACTTACCACTTGGACCCGCGTGAGGTATCGGTAGGCTTCTGTTAGAAATTTGTGATCGGTCCGGGATCGGTCGCAGAGGAGATCATTTAGGAGCACCGGTCGTAGCGCGCAGCGCGAGACGCGACGAGTACGATTTCGACATGTAACTTTGTATTTTCTACGTGGCACAGAGCCGCGGCAGCTGAGTAAACGCAACAACGCCGTGACTTCTTACTCTGACCATTATGACACTTGCAAACATCTGTATCAACAGTACCTTGGGAGGATACCGTCTCTTTCGCGGTTTGGTCAGAGACCTCGACGATGCTACCTCACGGATGTGGATATTCATAAATTGGCCTTTTTTCAATCAAAATACATCGCTCCTATCTTGCGCAATATTACACGAGGGTATGCGCCGCGCGTTTTACAGCACAATAAACTATTATTTATCTAAAACGCGTAGTAGAGATCACGTTTTCGAGCCACTAAAAGGCACTTTATAGATCGATATAGAATATCGCCTCGCTACATTTATCGCTTGCCCGATTGCATAAGCATAAACCGGTACAAGTTTGTTGCATTTGACTATAGCTGCCGGGCATTAATGCGTTATCGCTGCTACCGGCACTCGTTGCGACGATAGACGTGCATTATTAGAACGTTCCTTGTCCTTGGTGTATGCAGACGAGTAAGATATATTTTTTTTACCTTTATTTTTAACAAAAGATCGCGTCAATGAAGCAAGATGTTACGTTGTAGGCAAAAAGAAATAATATTCAAGGATAACGTTATTATATAGACTTACGAAGAGGAGCCAATCTTTTAAAAAATATATAAACGTTATTTCTATAAATAATGCATGGAAATTATCACGATAATTGCTATGTGTATTAATATAAAGCATTACGTTGATTTAAAGGGGATTGATTTGTAATAAAAGGTGAATTTCGTCTTTAATGACAAACTTGATTACTGTTAATAAATTAAATAGTTTATTTGATTACTCAGTATAATTATGGAAGCGGAGTGCTATGTTAGAAACACATCAGTTAAAACATATGATATATTTCGATATTTCCCCAGTTTAGCTGTATCTACACATTTTTCTTTATCACAGCCGAAGATGCTATCTCGTTTTCGTAAATAAATATCGCACATCATTTTCATAAATGCAGTATTTAGAATTTGACAATCTAGCACTGTGTGCGTCAATGTAAAGCAATTCACATCAGCATACAGTAACTCTTGCATAAAGACATGAATCTAACGTTTATCACACAAAAGTTTTCTGATACAACCTTGTCCTTAAGTAATGGCATCTACTAATAATTATAAATTAACATTTATGCATGTTAATCTCGCAGAAAACGATTAATTATAGGCGCAACCTTTTCAGGTTCGTTCAAGTGCACATGATGGGTGCCCTCTACTTCGTGATACTCGAATCTTCTAACCCCTTCTTCCACCTTCTCCAATACTTTCCCATAATTTTCACCGTGAATAGTTTGCCCGGGAATTGCACGAATGTTGAGGTAAGGGCATCTTATTTGGGATGCGAATTGAAGTATTAAATCCAGAGACAGCACGCCCAAGAACGAAACCTGGAAGAAGCGTAAATAATTTTACATGTAAAATGTACATATTACTATCTTAATTGGATCGTGTGGTAATGAGTGAGCTTTACCTTTAGCTTCGGGTCGCGGGAAAAATAATATTTGCCCCTTTCGTGCGCCGGTTGCATACCGCGTTTCATTAATATCTCTGCTGCTTCCCTTGTTATGGACCCCTCGTAAGCGTTTTCCACTATTGTTATCATGTCATCGTACTCGTAGCATGGTACGCAGTCCAGCATCAGCAGATCGTACTTCAAAAATTTGTCAATGTAATCTCCAGTAAGAGAAGCTATTTTTTCAACATTCCTAACGAGTGGACTAACAACGTCCAGACTTATGAGGAAGTCGACTTCATTGGGATACGTTGCCGCATACAGAAAGCCTATAGCACCACCCAACGAGTGCCCGAGCAGTTTCACCTATATTCATAATAAAAATTATAACTTATAATCAACCAACAGAGTTATAAAATATAATAAATATTGTTATTACGTATTAAATATTTACATATATACACAGAGAGAGAATACATGCAATGTTCATATAAGCAGATATACATGTACGTTATCAGAGCAATGGAAAGGCTGTCAAAGCACAGAACTATTTAAGCACATTAAGATAAAATATTTATCTTAATATAATTATTGGGGTTGTAACATATATTCATCCCATTTTTTAATATTTTTAACAAAGGGATTGTAACATATATTCGTTATTAAAAACACTAAAAAACGGGATCAGTACGTGTTACAACCCAATATTAATCACACATTGATATATAAAATATATTTAGCATACGCGAAAAATAAAAATAAAAATAAATAAGTGTAATAAAGAAATGCAAACAAGGATGACTGTTAGGTATGTGCTGTACTGTGATAACAAATAGATATATTATTGCACTAAACTTTTTGTTAACATTAAATTATTCTCAACCATTGACAAAAATATTGCACAAGCTCTTCCACACGCTAACCTTATTCCATTTGAAATATTCAATTATTTTACGGAGAAGTATGATACCATCCCAATAGACATAATAAAATTGACTCTTCGGATAATGCGACGATAAACCGTGCCCGGGCATGTCCAAGCAAAGAACAGAAACATCATCTGGTAGCAATGGTATTAACGTGTCAAAGCTGCCAGCATTGTCTTGACGACCATGTAATGCTATTATCGGCTGGATGCTTTTGGAGCCCCACCATTTGCCTGTAGGTAAATCCCACGATATTACAACATTTAGCTTACAATATTTGGATCAGGGTATTGATCTTGAACTGATCTCGGTACACACATAAGAACTTGTCGCAATTTGATAAACGAGAAAAAAAACAATCGTAAGAGTATAAACAGTCTGTAAATGCAACAAAGTTACAGCTGAGTTAAAAATGCCATTTCGTCCATGGGACTTGGTAGACCATGTAACAATATACAGTTATACAACGATACTCTTCCCAATTCACAGAGTATTATAAGTAATTGATATATCAATATGAATGCTCAATTACAATTCAAATAAACAGTTCTGATTACCTAACAGTCAGTCTTTTCTCAACGTAATGTTTCAATAACAATTATTAATATATACAAAATAAAGATGTAAAAAGTATTTACTGTAATTATGATTGCCCTGGTTTAGTAATGCAATATGAATATCAATTAATAAATTTAATAGCATGTTATTTCAATGTTATGCACAGGGACTACTGCAACGTGCAATATTCACTGCTAGAAATATGATAAAAAAACCTTATAACCAATTGTTATAATAGCCATAAGAGAGCCAGTTTTTGCATACTTCACAAATTATAAAAAATAATATATAATAATATATAGTAATATACATATACAGCAAGAATAAATTTATTTAATCGTTGTATAACATTGACTCGCTGGCTAACCTTGTTCCACTTGTAATGATTAACAATTCTACGCAGTAAGACCAGCCCATCCCAAAATATATAGTACATCTGTCCATATGGCAAATGGGATGAGAAGCCATGACCAGGCAGGTCTATGCTCAGTATGGCCACGTTTGGTCGTAAAAATTCTGCCAAGCCATCAAACGTTCCTGCATTATCTTGCCAGCCATGTAATGCCAGTATAGGTTGCTCGTTTTTCGGTCCCCACCATTTCCCTAAATTTTATCAAAAGTATCGAAATAATATTAAGGTGATTACGTCAGAGGACCGAAATGTTTAATCTCCTACTTGTTATTAAACAGGGTATAATCTATGAATGGCCAAAATCTTATCTAACTTTTATCGAATTCCTCTTAAGAATGCAAATGATATAGGCTATATTTCAATTAGCACCGAAACAGAAAGTGTCTGGGTAGAATGCTATGTAGAATGTACATATGTATATATGTAGAATGCTACAAGACACTTTCTGTTCTTTTTATTTGAAAGAGAAAAAAGGATGAAAAATGTGAGAATTCGCAGTGCTAATTGGATTACAGCCATACCAAAATATTGACTCACAGAGATTCTTCTTTTTTACATATAAATACATATGTAAATTTTACTGATTTACTTATTATTTACTTTTTAATGCTAATAATTATGCGGATTAGTAAATTAACAGAGGAGAATCGATCACGTAACTTGCACTGTTGACTCTTATTGATTCATTTCTGATGCAAATTTATTATCTCTTCAGTTTTAATTGCTCATTGCCTTTTTATTGCTATTTGTTTCTTATGCTTATATATTCAATGTTTATGTAACTTATTTTCCATTAAAATAAACTTAAGGTGAATGCTAAGCTCAGAGTACTAAATTCCTAAAATTCAACCAATCGTTTTGCTTGTATTCTGTACGTCAGTCTATTTTGGAGATGTGGAACTAGGAGATATCTGATGATACACTAATGGCCAGTTGTTTCAACTTCATGGTAAGCTAACGAACAGTTAAATCACGTATCTGTCTCTAAGGGTGTGTTCGAGGAGCGTATTTTCGCACTGTTAGCATTAGTCCATCCTTGTTCTACATTGAATGAGTAACAAAATAGCCTGACGCTGATAGTGCTAATAGCGTACTCCCCGAACACACCCTAAAAGTAACAAAGACAAACACATGTTTTAACTGTTAGACAGTTTACTGAAAATTTGAACAGCCTGGGAACAATGGGCCTTTAGAGATACAAAAAAATATGCAAATATGCTGAGTGACTTTGATTTCAAGATGTAGTTTACTGCACAAAATAAAACAAAGAGTGTAAAATACATTTCTTACTGACCGCTGACGTGGCCCCATGGTACTGGTATTTTAATCTCCTCTACATCTGTAAATAACATACAAATTATTGTCAAGATATGTGCATACACGCGGGCCTGTCGCAAAAGTAATGAAGATAACCTTTCGCTAGACGTCCATTTGTGACACCGTGCGAATCATGAGTAGTTGATGTCGTCTCGTTATTCTCCATCGCAACTATGACACTCCTTGACGAGATTGGACTCGTTGGAATCCTGCTGTTTAGCAGCCTCTCAACCACGCCACGCGTACACGTTTCACTGCAAGGAAAGATCTCTAATGATGTACCAAGGAGGGGGCAGAAAATTTAACGTTTTCCAAATCTTCTCGTTCCGTTCGCACTTTGTCAACACACTAAAGTGGTACGCTGAGACGCAGCTGAAACAGACGTGTGAAGTGTAATCGCACCGTGATGTGTTACACGTTTTGCACGTGTGATTGCACCATTCACCATTTACTCTGTGTGCACCTTCCTAGAAGGAACTAATGCCAGACAAATGAAATAATTAAAATGCAAATAGCTCTGTAGAGCGCGTGGTTTTAATGTTGCATGTGTAGCACAATAAAAATATATTACCGTAAAGTACTACTTATCATTGTGCATTTATTTAAATAATATATTAGCATGCAGATTAGATATACGCGTTGCGTGATACGAATGTTAAAGGTCAGATTTTGTCGTCATTAGTTACCTCGAATCCGAGCCTGGCCGGTATTCATAGTCCGATCTTATAGAAATCGGATTGTGGATACCGCCTTTAACCTAGGTTAGTTTTTTGTTTTTGCGATTTAATCTTTTTATCATGTGCTAAATCTTGAAGCGCGTCCGATTCTCCGATTTGCACACTTTCGCGATATCGCGCAGCGTTTAGGTCTATCCCTGTTGTTCATTAAATGTAAAACGGAGACAGACTCACGCTGACAGCGCGAAAGTACGCAAAACGAACGCAATCATGATCTTGATCTTTCTCAATTGATCTTACCTTTCTCAATGCTCGATTATATATCAATTTTCGTGCGATATAAGCTGGTACAATCCAGGCAAACAGATTGTAGAAAGCAGAGAAAAGTATAGAAGAAATCTACAGTATGCCTGAAGTGTTGAAACGAAAATCTGGGATTACAGTTAAGCTGCCTGAATTGATCTAAAAGCCGATGAATGGAATTATTATTAATCTTTATTATATTAGTCAATTATTGGACGAGCATAATTTGTATCTTTTTATTTGGACTGTAATCTCAACTATTCATACATATTGAATAAATTTACAAAATAATCAATTGTCGATTAAATCTAGCCTGCTAGAATGGCAACCATCACGAATTTCTACAGGCAATCTACAGGCAATTCTACAGCTGTACGGCAGGTTATGTAGGCGGTAGCACTCAGTCGAGCAGCTCCAGGAAGTTAGCCGGTTAACTTTTACTTTTTTAATTTTTTTTTACGAATTGTTTGTCGGTTGGTGTTGGCTAATACTTAAAACAAAAAAGAAAATTTTGTAGGAAGTGAGCCGGACGAAAATTAATTTTTTATCATTTTCGGCTCAATCGATGCGCAATCGTTTGTTGGTCACAGATACACTAATTAAAACGTTTGTTGGTTTATTTATTTTGAAAAAAAATTGTATGCTCTCCGTGAAACGGAGGAGTGTTCCTCATTTGCACAGATCAGATGCGCAGCCGTATGTAACACATCTTTATACGTCTATGGAATTTTCACCTTGCTTTATTTGATTCCTTTATAGAAAATTTCTACCGGCACTCGTTGCGACGATAGACGTGCATTATTAGAACGTTTCTTGTCCTTGGTGTATGCAGACGAGTAAGATATATATATTTTTTTTACTTTTATTTATAACAAAAGATCGCGTCAATGAAGCAAGATGTTACGTTGTAGGCAAAAAGAAATAATATTCAAGGATAACGTTATTATATAGACTTATGAAGAGGAGCCAATTCTTTTAAAAAATATATAAACATTATTTCTATAAATAATGCATGGAAATTATCACGATAATTGCTATGTGTATTAATATAAAGCATTACGTTGATTTAAAGGGGATTGATTTGTAATAAAAGGTGAATTTCGTCTTTAATGACAAACTTGATTACTGTTAATAAATTAAATAGTTTATTTGATTACTCAGTATAATTATGGAAGCGGAGTGCTATGTTAGAAACACATCAGTTAAAACATATGATATATTTCGATATTTCCCCAGTTTAGCTGTATCTACACATTTTTCTTTATCACAGCCGAAGATGTTATCTCGTTTTCGTATATAAATATCGCACATCATTTTCATAAATGCAGTATTTAGAATTTGACAATCTAGCACTGTGTGCGTCAATGTAAAGCAATTCACATCAGCATACAGTAACTCTTGCATAAAGACATGAATCTAACGTTTATCACACAAAAGTTTTCTGATACAACCTTGTCCTTAAGTAATGGCATCTACTAATAATTATAAATTAACATTTATGCATGTTAATCTCGCAGAAAACGATTAATTATAGGCGCAACCTTTTCAGGTTCGTTCAAGTGCACATGATGGGTGCCCTCTACTTCGTGATACTCGAATCTTCTAACCCCTTCTTCCACCTTCTCCAATACTTTCCCATAATTTTCACCGTGAATAGTTTGCCCGGGAATTGCACGAATGTTGAGGTAAGGGCATCTTATTTGGGATGCGAATTGAAGTATTAAATCCAGAGACAGCACGCCCAAGAACGAAACCTGAAAGAAGCGTAAATAATTTTACATGTAAAATGTACATATTACTATCTTAATTGGATCGTGTGGTAATGAGTGAGCTTTACCTTTAGCCTCGGGTCGCGGGAAAAATAATATTTGCCCCTTTCGTGAGCTGGTTGCATACCGCGTTTCATTAATATCTCTGCTGCTTCCCTTGTTATGGACCCCTCGTAAGCGTTTTCCACTATTGTTATCATGTCATCGTACTCGTAGCATGGTACGCAGTCCAGCATCAGCAGATCGTACTTCAAAAATTTGTCAATGTAATCTCCAGTAAGAGAAGCTATTTTTTCAACATTCCTAACGAGTGGACTAACAACGTCCAGACTTATGAGGAAGTCGACTTCATTGGGATACGTTGCCGCATACAGAAAGCCTATAGCACCACCCAACGAGTGCCCGAGCAGTTTCACCTATATTCATAATAAAAATTATAACTTATAATCAACCAACAGAGTTATAAAATATAATAAATATTGTTATTACGTATTAAATATTTACATATATACACAGAGAGAGAATACATGCAATGTTCATATAAGCAGATATACATGTACGTTATCAGGGCAATGGAAAGGCTGTCAAAGCACAGAACTATTTAAGCACATTAAGATAAAATATTTATCTTAATATAATTATTGGGGTTGTAACATATATTCATCCCATTTTTTAATATTTTTAACAAAGGGATTGTAGCATATATTCGTTATTAAAAACACTAAAAAACGGGATCAGTACGTGTTACAACCCAATATTAATCACACATTGATATATAAAATATATTTAGCATACGCGAAAAATAAAAATAAAAATAAATAAGTGTAATAAAGAAATGCAAACAAGGATGACTGTTAGGTATGTGCTGTACTGTGATAACAAATAGATATATTATTGTACTAAACTTTTTGTTAACATTAAATTATTCTCAACCATTGACAAAAATATTGCACAAGCTCTTCCACACGCTAACCTTATTCCATTTGAAATATTCAATTATTTTACGGAGAAGTATGATACCATCCCAATAGACATAATAAAATTGACTCTTCGGATAATGCGACGATAAACCGTGCCCGGGCATGTCCAAGCAAAGAACAGAAACATCATCTGGTAACAATGGTATTAACGTGTCAAAGCTGCCAGCATTGTCTTGACGACCATGTAATGCTATTATCGGCTGGATGCTTTTGGAGCCCCACCATTTGCCTGTAGGTAAATCCCACGATATTACAACATTTAGCTTACAATATTTGGATCAGGGTATTGATCTTGAACTGATCTCGGTAGACACATAAGAACTTGTCGCAATTTGATAAACGAGAAAAAAAACAATCGTAAGAGTATAAACAGTCTGTAAATGCAACAAAGTTACAGCTGAGTTAAAAATGCCATTTCGTCCATGGGACTTGGTAGACCATGTAACAATATACAGTTATACAACGATACTCTTCCCAATTCACAGAGTATTATAAGTAATTGATATATCAATATGAATGCTCAATTACAATTCAAATAAACAGTTCTGATTACCTAACAGTCAGTCTTTTCTCAACGTAATGTTTCAATAACAATTATTAATATATACAAAATAAAGATGTAAAAAGTATTTGCTGTAATTATGATTGCACTGGTTTAGTAATGCAATATGAATATCAATTAATAAATTTAATAGCATGTTATTTCAATGTTATGCACAGGGACTACTGCAACGTGCAATATTCACTGCTAGAAATATGATAAAAAAACCTTATAACCAATTGTTATAATAGCCATAAGAGAGCCAGTTTTTGCATACTTCACAAATTATAAAAAATAATATATAATAATATATAGTAATATACATATACAGCAAGAATAAATTTATTTAATCGTTGTATAACATTGACTCGCTGGCTAACCTTGTTCCACTTGTAATGATTAACAATTCTACGCAGTAAGACAAGCCCATCCCAAAGTATATAGTACATCTGTCCATATGGCAAATGGGATGAGAAGCCATGACCAGGCAGGTCTATGCTCAGTATGGCCACGTTTGGTCGTAAAAATTCTGCCAAGCCATCAAACGTTCCTGCATTATCTTGCCAGCCATGTAATGCCAGTATAGGTTGCTCGTTTTTCGGTCCCCACCATTTCCCTAAATTTTATCAAAAGTATCGAAATAATATTAAGGTGATTACGTCAGAGGACCGAAATGTGTAATCTCCTACTTGTTATTAAACAGGGTATAATCTATGAATGGCCAAAATCTTATCTAACTTTTATCGAATTCCTCTTAAGAATGCAAATGATATAGGCTATATTTCAATTAGCACCGAAACAGAAAGTGTCTGGGTAGAATGCTATGTAGAATGTACATATGTATATATGTAGAATGCTACAAGATACTTTCTGTTCTTTTTATTTGAAAGAGAAAAAAGGATAAAAAATGTGAGAATTCGCAGTGCTAATTGGATTACAGCCATACCAAAATATTGACTCACAGAGATTCTTCTTTTTTACATATAAATACATATGTAAATTTTACTGATTTACTTATTATTTACTTTTTAATGCTAATAATTATGCGGATTAGTAAATTAACAGAGGAGAATCGATCACGTAACTTGCACTGTTGACTCTTATTGATTCATTTCTGATGCAAATTTATTATCTCTTCAGTTTTAATTGCTCATTGCCTTTTTATTGCTATTTGTTTCTTATGCTTATATATTCAATGTTTATGTAACTTATTTTCCATTAAAATAAACTTAAGGTGAATGCTAAGCTCAGAGTACTAAATTCCTAAAATTCAACCAATCGTTTTGCTTGTATTCTGTACGTCAGTCTATTTTGGAGATGTGGAACTAGGAGATATCTGATGATACACTAATGACCAGTTGTTTCAACTTCCTGGTAAGCTAATGAACAGTTGAATCACATATCTGTGTCTAAAAGTAACAAAAACAAACACATGTTTTAACTGTTAGACAGTTTACTGAGAATTTGAACAGGCTGAGAACAATCGGCCTTAAAGGTACTTTTTCATTTTGACGCTCGGCGCTCATTTTCAGCGTCAAAACAGGTCATGTGATCAAAATTGACCATTATCCAGCGTTAATTTTGATCAGGCGACCTGTTTTGACGCTAAAAATGAGCGTCGAGCATCAGCATGAAATAGCACCTTTAGAGATGTAAAAAAAAATGCAAATATGCTGAGTGACTCTGATTTCAAGATGTGGTTTACTGCACAAAATAAAACAAAGAAGAGTGTAAAATACATTTCTTACTGACCGCTGACGTGGCCCCATGGTACTGGTATTTTAATCTCCTCTACATCTGTAAATAAGATACAAATTATTGTCAAGATATGTGCATACACGCGGGCCTGTCGCAAAAGTATTGAAGATAACCTTTCGCTAGACGTCCATTTGTGACACCGTGCGAATCATGAGTAGTTGATGTCGTCTCGTTATTCTCCATCGGAACTGTGACAATCCTTGACGAGATTGGACTCGTTCGAATCCTACTGTTTAGCAGCCTCTCAACCACACTACGCGTACACGTTTCACTGCAAGGAAAGATCTCTAATGATGTACCAATGAGGGGGCAGAAAATTTAACGTTTTCCAAATCTTCTCGTTCCGTTCGCACCTTGTCAACACACTAAAGTGGTACGCTGAGACGCAGCTGAAACAGACGTGCGAAGTGTAATCTCACCGTGATGTGTTACACGTTTTGCACGTGTGATTGCACCATTCACCATTCTGATACTGTGCACCTTCCTGGAAGGAACTAGTGCCAGACAAACAAAATAATTAAAATGCAAATAGCTCTGTGGAGCGCGTGGTTTTAATGTTGCATGTGGTGCACAAAAAAAATATACCGTATATAAAAATTACCGTACAGTACTACTTATCATTGTGCATTTATTTAAATAATATATTAGCATGCAGATTAGACATACGCGTTGCGTGATACGGATGTTAAAGGTCAGATCTTGTCGTCATTAGTTACCTCGAATCCGAGCCTGGCCGGTATTCATAGTCCGATCTTATAGAAATCGGATTGTGGATACCGCCTTTAACCTAGGTTAGTTTTTTGTTTTTGCGATTTAATCTTTTTATCATGTGCTAAATCTTGAAGCGCGTCCGATTCTCCGATTTGCACACTTTCGCGATATCGCGCAGCGTTTAGGTCTATCCCTGTTGTTCATTAAATGTAAAACGGAGCAGACTCATGCTGACAGCGCGAAAGTACGCAAAACGAACGCAGTCATCATGATCTTGATCTTTCTCAATTGATCTTACCTTTCTCAATGCTCGATTATATATCAATTTTCGTGCGACATAAGCTGGTACAATCCAGGCAAACAGATTGTAGAAAGCAGAGAAAAGTATAGAAGAAATCTACAGTATGCCTGAAGTGTTGAAACGAAAATCTGGGATTACAGTTAAGCTGCCTGAATTGATCTAAAAGCCGATGAATGGAATTATTATTAATCTTTATTACATTAGTCAATTATTGGACGAGCATAATTTGTATCTTTTTATTTGGACTGTAATCTCAACTATTCATACATATTGAATAAATTTACAAAATAATCAATTGTCGATTAAATCTAGCCTGCTAGAATGGCAACCGTCACGAATTTCTACAGGCAATTCTACAGCTGTACGGCGGGTTATCATTTTGTAGGCGGTAGCACTGGCAGAGAGAAACCTGAGAGCGGCCACCAGCGTCCACGGGCACATTTCCTGACGTTTGACGCGCCGCCTGACAAAGTGGACGTGAACTAGTTCATTACGCTCGGTAATGATACATGATTCGTGTCCAAACTATTCATAAGGAAGCTCTCCCATGTAAACTCTACTTTCGAACGAGTCATAGTGCGTTCGAAAGGGACGGTAAAAATATTAATGTCGTATTCGAGGGTGTGGGTGTATGAGCCTTGGTTTCGGCGAAATTTACATCTAAAAGTGAGCATTTTCCAGCGGTACGAAAAGTACCATGAATAGCTACAATTCGGCTTGAAGCGTGGTAGTCTAGTGGCTAAGCGCGAGACTCGTATTTTGCCATCCGCGCAAGTTGGGTTCGAGACCGAGTTGTGATCATTTTTTTTCTTCGCATTTTTGTTTCTTTGTGTTTGCATTATATCTTTTTATTATGTAAGTAATAAATTATTACGTAAATAATGATTTATTATGTTTTATTATATTTTGGAGGTATACGTATATGTATAATGAGACATAAACAGATACATTTAACATTTGTAAACTTTTTATTTATTTATATAGTTTGTATACTGTCGAGTGTTCATTTATTATAAAATTCTGACTCATTAAAAAAAAGTGTCACAACCTCTGTGCCTATGACTGTACAGTGTTGCGGATGGAAAATTTATATAAAAGCATTTATGTTTTTTATGCTTTTATATAAATTTTCCATCCGCAACACTGTACAGTCATAGGCACAGAGGTTGTGACACTTTTTTTTAATGAGTCAGAATTTTATAATAAATGAACACTCGACAGTATACAAACTATATAAATAAATAAAAAGTTTACAAATGTTAAATGTATCTGTTTATGTCTCATTATACATATACGTATACCTCCAAAATATAATAAAACATAATAAATCATTATTTACGTAATAATTTATTACTTACATAATAAAAAGATATAATGCAAACACAAAGAAACAAAAATGCGAAGAAAAAAAATGATCACAACTCGGTCTCGAACCCAACTTGCGCGGATGGCAAAATACGAGTCTCGCGCTTAGCCACTAGACTACCACGCTTCACGCCGAATTGTAGCTATTCATGGTACTTTTCGTACCGCTGGAAAATGCTCACTTGTATCATTACCGAGCGTAACGAACTAGTTCACGTCCACTTTGTCAGGCGGCGCCAAACGTCAAGAGGCTGGTGGCCGCTCTCAGGTTTCTCTCTGGCACCGGTAGCAGTCGAGCAGGCTTAGAAAGTATTTCGAAACATTTATAGCGCTAAGTGGATCGTATTCAATGTTTCTGTATCTTTTATAGTTTTAGTTTCCAGAAAAACCATTTACGATCTTTCAGTATTTTCTTTATCAAATGAGGAGTGCGTTCCGTTTCACGCATATGCGCGCATTTATCTATAATGAATGTTACGTATAATATATATAATGCGCGCATATGCGTGAAACGGAACGCACCCGAAAGGTTGTAATACAACTCGATGTCAGGTTAACTGTGGCTCTTACAATTTTTTTCGAATAGCATAATTCAATAATGACTAAAGCGGTTTTCAGGGTAATATAATTCAATAATGGATTCTAAATGAGATTATAAAAAGGAAAGAATTAGTAGTTTCAAGAATGGTTATGCAGCTGATGCAACAAAAGCGCGAAAGATGAAAAGTATATAATCGAAAAGAACAAGTCGTGGCCTTTTTATTGATTATTCGACGGTTATCTCTTCGACAGATAAGAACGAGATCTGTCAGGATAAATACGGTTTAACCAAGTGCAATTAGTAACTTGTGAAAATTTGAGACCTGAATAATGTAAGTGGCATGAGTACATATTTAGTACCGATTCACGTTAACATAATGATAACATTGCAAATTATCTTAGAAAAAATATTATAATGTCATGTATCAGTGAAGAGCATTCAACTTGCAAATTTTTACAAACTACTACTGAGGTTATTAATGCTACTTTTCTTTGTTCTTGTATAGTAGCTTTTTAGCAATTGGAATATATTTATATAGTAACATATATTTATAACATATATTTATAACATATTTATTGCTTCATTATTAGATATTGACATTAATATTTAATAATACATTACTTAGTTAACTAATACAGTATCACTTGTTGATTATCCATTACCTAGATACACTATCGCAATGAGCCAGAACGATTATATAGTGAAAACTGTTCTCCATGTTGGAACAAAAGTCATTAACTTTACACCAGGCACAAAGGTGCGTATTTGCATTTAAGTGTAAAGAACCCAATCATTATCCATATAAATTCACTTATTATTTGTGTATGTTCCAAGGTTGTGTTTCATTTTAAAACTACAAAGTGCGACTTTGACAGAACTGTCATAGATGATAGCAAGATAATGGGAAATCCAATGGAGCTGGTATTAGGAAAGAAATTTAAGTTGGAAGTCTGGGAGGCGATCATACAACAAATGGCACTGAACGAAGTGGCTCATTTCAAAGTACACAAGAGCGTATGTGTGCCATGTGTACCGTCACAGCTACGAGCTTACTTTGGAGCATGCTTTTATGATTGATCGTGTTTCAGCTAGTGACTACATACCCTTTTGTGTCTAAGACGCTAAGGGAAGCTGGTAAGCCACAGTCGGAGAAGCGAAGTCATCACTGCTGTGGCGTTACTCTGCAGAATGAAGGCATCGGCTATGCCGATCTGAACGAACTTATCAGAAATCCTCAAGATCTGGAATTTACGATAGGTACATTGTAATTTGTATTGTTATTGCCAGTGATTTTTATATCGTACTTGTTATATTTTTTATTGTATTTTGCAGAACTTATCAAAGTGATATTGCCGAATGAATACGAGAAAGAATCCTGGCAAATGACGGAAGACGAAAAGCTGGAGAATATTCCATATTTGAAGGAGAAGGGAAATGCTCTATTCAGGGAAAAAAAGTACGAGAGTGCGTCTGAGGAGTACGCAAAGGCTATTGGAATGTTGGAACAGCTCATACTTGCGTAAGTCTTGCGTATTGAACTACTGTATTTGTTGAGATTGAATTGAGATCATGACACAAATAGAGAATATTATTGCATACTATATTTGCATTTATAAGGATCAATGTTGAATTTTCAGCGAAAAGCCAAATGACAAAGAGTGGTTGTCCTTGAATCAGATGAAAGTACCATTATTACTAAATTATTCGCAATGTAAATTATTCAGCAAAGAATATTACTCGGTTATCGAACACTGTACGACTGTTTTGAAAACAGAACCAGGTATGCATGAACTTTATTATAGAATTAGCAGCAGAAGAATAAATATGAAGGCGAAATCTCATGAAAACAATTTGTTCTTAATTTTCAGATAACGTAAAAGCGCTCTACCGGAGAGGTAAAGCATACATTGGCGCATGGGACGAAACGAATGCCATTCGAGACTTGAGAAGGGCCGCTGAGCTCGATCCTTCTTTACGCAACACTGTCGAAAGAGAATTGCAGGCATTTGCAGCAGCCGTTAGAGAGAAGGACAATGCACAAAAAGAGAAATTATCGAAAATGTTTAAGTAAGACTGCAAAATTTCATCTTAAGTACTTGTGTGGAATTCGAACCGATCCATGTGATTCTCTTCTTCCATCCTTTCATTTTATATGTTTTAAACATGACAAAAACATGTACTGTAATCGTAGAAACTCCGTTGCAAAAGGGCGACTCTAACAATCTTGCTAACATATTTTCTATGTCTTCCCATATCACAAACATGAGTACTTTAGATTTATTTCTGTATATCAATGTGCATAATCGCTAATGGAATAATGTATCTAGTCTACGTTACAATCTGCAGTTTTGCTTAAATAATTAAATAATTAAATTAAATAAACCCGTAAGAAAAGGAATTTATATTACATGTTACTCATTTATTTAATGTTATTTTATCTTAAGATAATATATATTTAAGATAATATGCAATTTATGTATTTATTATTTATTGTTACAAAAGTAAGGAATAAAAAAAGTAATTATTTTTATATAGCAAGTATTAAAATATTTCTAATACTTGTTGCTTTCTTAAAAGCTCGGGATAAAATCGAATATTTTAATTTAATCTAACGTGAAGTGGAAATTATATTTGAGTTTACAGTGAAATTTAAATATCAGTATATGCCGTTCGCTAATTAGATATTTATTTGATTAAAGAAAGGCGTAATGTGGATGGAGGTCTAAACAATACGCTGTTTTAACGACATGACTAAGCGCCATCTATAGAAGATGATTTTGAGGTTATCTAGTAATCACGTTGCGAAAGAATCGCCGAACGAAAAGCGAGTATCATGTTTGACATATGGCAAAATTTATTGTGCGACGATTCGAGTAAAAATATAACGTGAATTAGAAGAAAATGTTCCTAGTAATATAATCGTGCAATAAATGTTAAGGTAAATTTATAACAATATCAC
Source organism: Ooceraea biroi (assembly GCF_003672135.1). NCBI lineage: Eukaryota > Metazoa > Arthropoda > Insecta > Hymenoptera > Formicidae > Ooceraea > Ooceraea biroi. Next base: position 3,869,686 of record NC_039515.1, read on the forward strand.
GAGCAAGACCCATTTAAATCGAGTGTCACCATGCTTTAATTTGTGAGCTCTTACCTTTTTTACCGTATTCGTTTGTTTTTCCATAATTAAAGCATTGCTATATTTTTGATGTAGTGTTTCTACATAAAGTAAGGTATTAAATAAAATTAACATTTAGCTAGATTTACTTCTTTTTGACATAATACAATTTTATATCAATACATATCTTATCTCGTTTTCTATTTCAGATAGGACAAAAATACTCTCCAAGATGAAGTTAGTATTCAAGAATGTAGATAGAGATGGGAAAGGGTAAGTATGTGTGTATAATTATATATGAATGGATATTGTGTATAATTATATTAATTATATATGAATATATATATAAATATTTAGGAGTGTGGGTCTTGTTCCTGAGAACACAGAAGATATGTGGCACGCTTATAATCTCATTAGCGAAGGAGATTCTGTGAGCTGTTCGACTTTCAGGTATGCGTAAATTTCTGTTTTGCAACAACGATATATTGAATTTATCAATGCTACTTTGATAATCTTTTATGTGTGACGTAGAAAGGTGCAAATGGAATCTGCAACTGGTAGCTCCAACAGTTATAGAGTTAGAACTGTTCTAACAATAAGTGTAGAAAATATTGATTTTGATACACAGGCATGTGTACTGAGACTTAAAGGCAGAAATATGGAGGAAAATAAATATGTTAAGGTAATAAAATGTTACATGAAAGGCATAGAATGTAATTGTGACAAGTAAGAGCAATCTTACATATTACTGTTACTGTACATAAATATCCATAATCTAACGTATGATCAATATCGATACGAGAGAGTTGTTGCTTTAAATTATAAAACATTAAAGGATTCTGATTAACAGTTGGTTTATTTTTATTTTGAACAGACCGGAGCATATCACACGTTGGATGTTGAGCAGAATCGAAAATTTACTATTACTAAGGCTAACTGGGACTCGATCTCGTTAGAAAGAGTCGACACCGCATGCGATCCTGCACAGGTTAGTGACATTTGAAGATGATCATGTGATGTGTCCATTTACAGGTATCTTATTAACTCGTTTTTTAGAATGCTGATGTGGCCGCTGCAATTATGCAAGAAGGCATAGCACACATTTGTTTAATAACTTCCAATATGACCATAGTTCGTGCAAAAATCGATCAAGTTATACCTAGGAAAAGGAAAGGGAATGTCTCGCAGCATGAAAAGGTTCGACCCAATACCTTATCAAGTAAATTCTGTATTTTATTAAAACAAAAATATGCAATTCTAACTGGACGTGTATTTAGGGCTTGGCACGGTTTTACGAAAGCGTTATGCAAGGCATATTGAGACACATCAATTTTGATCTAGTGAAATGTGTTATCCTAGCCAGCCCCGGTTTCGTGAAAGATCAGTTTCTGGATTACATGGTGCAACAAGCCGTTAAATCCGATAATAAAGTTATCTTAGAGAATAAAAGTAAATTCTTGCTAGTTCACGCTAGTTCTGGTTTTAAGCATTCTCTGAAAGGTATGCATGTTTCTGCGAAACGTGAGCATGTTCATGAGATGTTCATATAACGCCGTGTTTCTGTTATTACGCTATGATTATTTATCGTGACAGAGGTTCTGGCTGATCCTGCCGTGGTATCGCGCATCTCGGATACCAAAGCTGCGGGAGAAGTAAGGGCTCTAGAGGCATTTTATACTACTCTGCAGACGGATCCTGCTAGAGCGTTTTACGGCAAGAAACACGTGCAGAGTGCAACTGCTGCTCAAGCGGTGGAAACCTTGCTCATATCTGACAAATTATTCAGGTAACAGGTTTAATTTCTCGTTGCTTGTTTCAGCAGTTTAAGTTGAGTTAATTGCGTTTTGTAATGAAATTTTTTTCCTTTATCGCATTTAGATGTCAAGATATCGCACTGAGAAAGGAATACGTCGAGATAGTGGAAAATATCAAGGATTCTGGTGGTGATGTCAAATTATTTTCGAGTCTGCACGTCTCAGGTGAACGTAAGTTTAAAAAAATTCATCCAACGAAAATCGTAAATCTTTAAGAAGTTAGATGTGAAATTGTGTCTTGACATATTGAAACGTAAATTTACTTTCAGAATTAGACCAACTGACTGGCATAGCGGCTTTGTTACGTTTCCCCATGCCTGAGCTGGAAGATGAGAGCGATGATGATAGCGATACAGGAGAGGAGTAAGAAATGCTAGATAATACACTAATAATTTTGTATATACTCGTGCTGTGTGCGCACTCAAAATATCATATTAATAATAAAAAGAAGAAATAAATTTGCCTTGATTTCGCAAATGCAAGTGTGTTTCCGTTTATGTAACATTGGAACTTGAGTAATTGCTTGAACATAGGGACTCAGATACAACAAAGAACACGGAATAGAAGATAAAAGATTAAAAATAGGAAATTAAATTTCGACTAATGGAAAGCCATGCATATGTGACATGAATATTTTCTATTCCGTGTTCCTTGTTCCTATAATTGTACTCTCTAAAAGTTCCCTACATTATCGATAAATTGTAATTGTAACTTTGTACCGATCGTAAATTTCTGTCAATAACGTAGCATATTACCTTACTGAAAGTTTTCTAATGGTAACAAGGACATTCAAGTGAGCATAGATGTCTCTCTACTGAAAACGTGATTATAGACACACACGTGAGCGAGTGTTCCTTTTATCTCTACTTCTCATGTAGCGTCTAAAAACCTTTCTGCACGTGTGCGTTTGTATTTTATTTTATTCTACGTAGCATACGTAGAATAAAATAAAATCTACGTAGATAGATTTTATTGTCTATATCTCGTACAATATATCACAATGGTTGTGAGAGGAAAAAAAAAAGTAAGTTGATTTCTTATTTGATGTAACACATCTCATTACACATTATAGGCGAGGTTATGTCAATATGTGCGTGGGAATCAATAAATTTATCTATGAATAAAATAATTATAAAATACTGATACCCTTGATATTTTTGCAGTACGCGTCAGGTGAGGGAGCTCAGTTTATCAGCAGAAGGGCTGCCGTCAGAAAATTGCAGCTGTCGCTGAAGGACTTCCGCAAATTATGCATATTGAAAGGTATATACCCAAGGGAGCCGCGTAACCGTAAAAGGGCGCAGAAAGGTGATCCTGGCATCAAGATCTTGTATCACAAGAAAGACATTCAGTTTCTGATGCACGAGCCGATCATATGGAAACTACGAGACTACAAGGTAAATTTTTTTGGAATCAATTATATTTACAGTGAATCGTATCATCAACTGTATACAGAGTGACGCTTCATGGGCATACATTTCCAGATATTCAATCGGAAGATCGGGCGGGCGAAAGCCATGAAGGACTTCGCCAAAGTGAAGCGATACTTACACAACCATCCCACGTTGAAACTGGATCACATCGTTAAGGAACGTTATCCGACGTTCATAGATGCGCTGCGCGATCTGGATGACTGTCTGACCCTCTGCTTCCTGTTCAGCACGTTTCCGTCGTTGCCTCACATACCAAGAGACCAATCGCTGCTGTGCAGAAGACTAACCATCGAATTCCTGCATGCTGTTATGACTGCGAGAGCGCTGCGCAAAGTATTCGTGTCCATCAAAGGATACTATTACCAAGCGGAGTTGAAGGGCCAAACGATAACGTGGATAGTGCCGCACCATTTCGCCTTCGAGCCGCAGGCGAAGAACGAGGTCGACTTCAAGCTCATGTCGACGTTCGTCGAATTCTACATCATGATGCTCGGCTTCGTGAATTACAGGCTGTATCACAGTCTTAACATGCACTATCCTCCAAAATTGAGCTTCACCGGTAAGTAACTCGCCCGGTAATGCAAACGCATTAAGTTAACGTTCGAGATATGCGTATCGGAGCCTCTTAATATTTCTGTTTAATCAGAAAGTGAAACATTCTGTTACGCAGGAGATACCGAGAAGATGCTGGTGGATGAAGAAGCTTACATGTCGGAGAGAATAAGTGCATTGAATGTACCACTGACCAACTTGGATGCCTCAACATCGACTGGAGACCCAGTCGAGATTGATCAGTTCTCAAGTGTAAGCTGACAATCTTATCGATTCTTATGTTTCGAGATATGAAAGTGCGTGCAGAATCAAGAGACAGTATCGATTGCGTTTTGCAGGAAACAGATCCGGCCAAAATAGAGGCTGCCAGGCTGGAAGCTGAAAAGACACAGAATCTAAAATCCTTGTTTAAGAACGTAAAAGTGTTTATTAACAGAGAAGTACCTAGAGAGCCGTTGGTGTTCATCTTACGTTGTTTCGGCGGCCTGGTGTCTTGGGACAAACTACTCTTCGTCGGAGCCACCTTTGACGAGAATGACGAAACAATTACTCATCAGATTGTAGATAGACCGAGCATGAATAAACAATATATGTCCAGGTACTGCATTTTACATATCGATTATTATATATGACGTCTTTTTTCTTCGAGCGCGCATTATCCTTCCGTAATTACTCTCTTGCTTCTCTTTTAATAGATATTACGTACAACCGCAGTGGGTTTTCGATAGCGTAAATGCGAGGGAATTGCTGCCTGTACAGAAGTACATAATGGGTGCGATGCTTCCACCTCACCTCTCGCCGTTCACCGAGAGCCGGCAGGATCAAACTTACATTCCTCCAGAGGAACGTGCTCTCATGGATCCTGATTTTAAACTGAACGATGGTAAGTTTTCGATTTATTAAACAAGTGCGTACATAGATAAATAAATTGGATATTATATCGAATTTTTGTGTTTGGAAAACCAGCGGAAAACGAATTGGACGAAGAGGCAGAGAAGGACGATGAAGAAGAAGAAGAAGAAGAAGAGGAAGAGGAAAAGGAGGAAGAGGAGGAAGAAGAAAAGGAGGAAATGGAAATTGAAGATCTGAGTGCGGGAAGTGCAGAGGAAAATGAAGATGATGACGACGACGACGATGATGATGATGATGCAGAGGAAGATGAGAAAGATGATGAGCAGGCCGATGCACAAACTATTGAGAAACTATCAAAAGAGAAGGAGAAGGAAAAGTTCCGATTGGAACAGGTATTGTTATCATCTTTTTATTGTTTCTCGTAACGGTACAGGAGTAATAAATTTCCTTAAATTTATAAATTTACAGAAGAAGAATATGCAGGTAAAGATTGGTGAGAGAACGAAGGTGGATCCGTGGGAGAAAGCTCGACAAGAGAAGCAAGAGTATCGTCTGAGGGAGAAGATGATCAAGAAGAAACATCGCAAGTTGTATAGAAGCATGATGAAGGGCCGAGAGGATAGAGCGAAGCAAATTTGGCTGTTGCGGAAAAAGAGGCGCATCCACGATACTAATGAAAAGGAGAAGCGAAAGGAGCAACAAAAGACGAATCATTCGAAAAAAAGTCCAAAAATAAGGTGTAACGATGAATTAATTTGAGTTCGACATAAAGCGGTATTTTTTTGCTCACATGAAAATTAATATTGTACGTTAATCACACGTAAAATATATTACAACAATTATTCTACGCAACCACTGCACATTACATCTATGTTCAGCCATTATTTTGGACCTTAAAATAAATTTTCCAACACTTAAATCTATTAAAACACAGGAATTAATATTCAAAATTACTTTTCTCCGACTTGCTTTGAAAAACCAAGTTTTTTTAGTTTAAAAAATTTTATAATCCATCAGTAAACGTAAACTTATCGATAACAATGGAGGATATTTAATTTATAATTTAAATTTTGGAAAGAAATGTTAAACTTTCACATAAAAGTCCGAGAAATCTATTCCTAGATCACACGAAGCAGAGCGACTCGTGAGATTAGCTTTCTGATCAACGTAAATACAGTTATGTGTAATGGCAGATGCTTTTTCTCTAGTCCTCCCACCGGGAGCCCACACGCTTGACGATCCTGGTCTTTTTCAGCGAAGGACCCTGAAGGCCAATCTACCCACGTACATTGGCCCACGCAGAACTTTCTACATGCATGGGTCTGATCGTAACGAGCGATTTCACGTGATTACAGGCGAACGTATGGATTAATAAGATTCAAAATTAATGATATAAAATCCGAAGAATTCTAAAAAAATTAAATAAATAATCGCACGATATTAATCCACATAAAGTGTACTCGCACAAAATGGGCATTTATCTTTTCTCGATATAAATCATGTGTCTGATTTTAATTTCTTGAAGATCTCGAGATTCCGGATACCGGATACCGGTTTGCTATACTCAAATTTTCATGTTTCCGTAATGCCAATTACTTTGTTACGATATCTCGTAATAATCCTTCGCTATGGCATGCCTCCGCAAAAATTCCTTCACGTTTCGCTGATCTCGTGTGAACGCGGCGGAGGGCGTGCGTTGATCTTGAGGAACTCCAAAGGAAGACCGCTCGTAATAGGTCACGTTTCTCTTATTAGGTCGTCGATACCGGCGTGCCTGCGATCGTTCCTGTGACTTTCGCTAGGCGAACTAGTATCGAAGGACAGAGTCATTTGATAGCGGATACATTATTGCGCTTGGTGCATCCGGTCACTTTACGTCCAGCCGCGCATCACCTTGAATCAAGCCTCCAGTGTAACGCGAGTGGGATGCAACTGAAACGTGTTTCTGGAGCTGCATATTTCTGCATAATAAATTTTTATTTTTATGTTTATTAATAGCGGAAAACACGTTTCGGCGTTCGCGTAGGGACGCTAGAATTCCTAGACGTTTCTTATTCTCGCATCGCATTCTTTTGCGAGTGCAGTGATCTGAAAGACACGCAGCAAGTATTTTGGAGATTTTGCGATGGAGAACAATGTTAAAATGTTAACACTTTTATATGTTGTAAGCCTAATCCGTGATCCTTCCCAGCAAACACAAAGTAACAGATAATATACATGTTAGTTATAATTTCCCACTCATTAATATAAATACAACATAACATACGTGTTATGTAACAATTACATTGTTGAGTGGGAAATTATAACTAACATGTATATTACCTGTTACTTTGTGTTTGCTGGGTTAATTTCGAATAGAAATTTCTATTTTTGTTTTGCCAATTTGTGAATTTTTGCCGATCTTTGTGATTTCTTACACCATCTATGGCGTAGGAACAAACGAGTACTTTCGACGAACTATGCTTAGCCCACAAAAATAAAAGTCGGATTCACCGTTGCTATATGTCGTCGTGATTTTCGTTGCGCGCTCAGCGCAACGTGACTTCGACTTTAGATTCCAGACACGGGCGTCTTCTTCACGCGACCTGTCGCCTGCAAGGCGTTTAATCGCTTCCAAAGTCTGCCGCGCCAAGAGTCCCCTCGAGCTCGTTTCTAACGTTCTTTGTTAATCCGTAACACGAAGCTTCTTCCATTACCTTATTCTGATATGAGATCGATCCGAACAATACGTAATTTCTTATGTTTATTCAACCATAGATTCCCTTCATCAACTATACAATGCGCAGTTAGCTTCACTGTGAACGTGAACTGAGTTCTCCAAGAAGGCGGGATAAAGAACACGTTAATTTCCCAGATTAAATTAAAAATTAATGCTCCCTTAACTGAAAACGCACAAACATAAATATCTGCAAATATTGAAAATACAGTTTAATCATCTATGAATCTACAAAATTGTTCTCGCACTTTGTTAATTAAATTAGAAAAAAATTGCAGATATATTATAAAATTCTGATTAATTTCTTTTTAACATTAACAAACTCTGTCATATTTTTAAATCTGCAGAATCCAAATCCTTTGGGCTTCCCTTTATTCTGATGCAAAAAGGAACGGGCGATAAAAGAACGATCTATTCTTCATTTTAGTTTCCATTATGGAGTGCTGGCTCATCCGCATGCCCGTATATTACAGCGACGTAATAAATTACGTGATAAAAAAATTCTGGAGGGGGACGCATCGGGGACGGGAGCAAAGTGTCGCAGAGCCTGATCGCATTGATTCCTGCGGTTATTTGCAGTGGTGACTGAACCGATGTCCGCCGTCGCGACGGTGAGGGACTAACCAGGAGAACGGGTCCGGATTCGCGCGCGTGTATTCGCATGTACGTGCGTACGTGCGTGCGAATACGAGCGAGCGTTTATGTGTGCGTCGCGGGTACATTGGGCGCTTACGTCACCTTCGCTATTCCTGTTCCGAGCCCATCTCCGACGCGCATCCTGAAAACCGTTGTCCTTAGGAACCTGCGAGGCTCGAAAAACCCCCTAATCGTCCCCCTTGTGCCGCCTGTTGGATGCCCCATTGCGAGTGACCTCGAGGATGCCTCGCCAAGCGGGCGGAATCGCAGCATCTTGCTAGGATACGTTTATATTTTCGTTCCTTTAAAAGTTTTTACAATTTTGTTATTTCATTTTTCTGGGCATTAAACGAATCAGAAATTATTTTGCGCTACAAAGCTATTGATTTGTAACTTATCTCGCAAATAATTTTTAATTTTTATTTAGACTTTGCAGTAATTTGGAATAACTTCGTATTATTGTCATATTGTATTGCATAATTATTTTCTAATTGTATTATAATATTGTTATTATGTATATTATTACTTAGAAATGTCTGGTTTTACATTGCTGTTCATATTTTATTCGTAAAAATGCGTTTTCTGCGATAGGTTTCTCAGGATGTTTTTAGGATGATAAAACAAATTGATGACGGCGAGATTTCGAGCTTTTTCCTCGAAAAGAAAATATCATCACTCGATTTGGCGTGAAATGCGATGGCGTGTGCGTGGGATGCACATGGACATTCGACTGCCCACGTAACCGACTATAATACATCGACTTGCGAAACATCGGAGTCTTGAAAATTCCGCTCCGCAAAGCTGAGGATTTCGGAGAAAGCGCCATTCGTGCAATTTCTGGTATCGGGTTCTAAAACTGTTGCGACAGCAGCTTGCTTTTTAAAACTTTTAAGTCAAGCATTTTATTGTTTATTGAAGCTATATTTTAGGCAAAATTACATTCTTTATTTCTCAAATCAGGTAACACGTTTCTTTTTCCAGAAATATTTATTCTTTTAGAGGTATCTCTTAAGATAGCATTTTTGATCTTCTTCTCATCTTCTTTTATTTTTCTGTTTAGTTTTATTCAACTGTAAAAGTAATCAAATTGGATATTTCAATGCGAATATTTCTCTGGTTCACAACTATGCTTGCTAAAATTTCTTCCAAGAAAGAAATCGAAGGATTCAAATACAGCGAAATTGCTCGCGAGAAATAATAAAAACCACTTTAATGTCTCAGGAGAAAAAAGTAAAATTACAGAGTTTTAGGACTTGGCAATTTCACAGATAAAAACGTGAACGATACACTCCCGATTCCTTCGATTCATCTATTTCTTTTTGCGCGGGAAGATTCGTTACCTACGTAGTCAGCTGCGATCGTAGCAAGGAAATCAAGATTAAGAAGGCTCGGCAAGCGAGTGCCCACCAAGTGAGGATAAGCGAATAATTACGCAAGCGAGGTAATCACAAGATAGAGTCGTTAATGCGCATCGCGGTGGATAACGAGGTGTATTGGAAACCGAAAGTAAAGTGGCTTCCGTTGCTGCGCTTCCGTCACGCGGTATAGCTCGCTAACTGAAAGATCCGTTGCCGTGTATCTATCGCGTCCATGAATCTTCGGTCGTTGATTCTAGTTGCGAACAAACTCGACGCAGTGATGAAGATGCGTGTCTTGGTGCCCTAAGCTTGCATACTTGCTTGGTGTACAACATTTCCCATCGAGAATCCTTGCCCCTCGCTTTAATGATGTTCTGCGAAAGATTCCTTCTCTAATTAGTCTTTTCCTTAGACGTAATTGATCTTCTTTTCTCAGTTTTTTACATTTTATTGGAAAATAATCATGCGATATTTCCCCGACGTTGACATTTTTAAGTTGTTGCGGTGCACGGTCAAAGACACTCAAAAACTTTTAAATTTTCATTAATCTGTTTTCTATATCCTGACAATTAAATGAATTAACAAATTATCTCGCTCTCTTTTTAAAAAGAGAATTTAAAGAAAGATATTTAAATTACGATTGAAATTACTCGCTACGGATTGTACGGTTCAAACTGCACGCAGGTTTGATCCATCACTTGCAGTGATTTCAATACGCGACGTCAATGAATAGACGCGAAGTCACCCGGTGACTTTAACGCCTGGTGTAAGAATCTCGCCTTAGATGCATATCCTCTTTCACTTATGTTTGGCATACCAAATGTCATCATTGTCTTCAAGTAATCGCCGTAATGTTCTTCGGCAAAAGAGAGGGTAATTGTCCGCTGACGCTAGCTATATACTAATTCGCATTCAGCACACAAGATAATCGTGGAAAGAGGTCCGTTAGTTTTTGATCTGAGTTAATGTCTTCTTTTTATTTTTCTCCTTTAATCCTCCTTTATTATTAAATCAATTAAAATTGCGCTTCTGTGTGTCTATGCTATAAATAATCACAAATTATAATATAATTATAATATAATTACATCATAAAATATTCTCTATTTTAATGCCATGTGTAAACAAATGTCAATTCGCATTTTAAATAAAAACATACGCTTAAATAAGATAAAGGGGAACTGCTGAGACATAGCTCGCATGCGCAATCACGTTTTACGAGGGAATCGATCACTTTAATCGTTTCGATCGTGAAACAGCAATTTCCCATCGATTTTTCGCTCACATGACTCGTTCGCTCGTGACGATGGCTCGTGATCGTTGTAAACTGTTTAGTATTATCGCCAGAGCGGTTAGCGTGTCACGGCGGTATCGGCCGCAATCTAGGAATTCCTGCTGCACAGCTGGCTCGCGGAAAGAAGCGCATTATCGGATGCCGCGCGAGTGCGTGCGCGAGTGCGTCGTGCACGCGGCCCCGCATTGTTGCGTAACGCGATGATGAATCAACGGATCGGCGACGATCATTCACTGCACCGGGAGACGGACACGTGTCTAACACCACGTTCGCAAATTGGCCAATTATCACGGTAAACCGCTTCTCCCACCTCGATCCGTGCTCGCTATTAGAATACGCCATAGAAATACGTACGCGCTCACGGTACCGCTTAAATGCGCTGCTTAAATGCAGTTCACTTGCGAGTTCGTGTTCTTTTCGCGTCCACGATCGCATACGTGACGATTCGCGACGAGCCGCGCGCGAATCGGTCGGCTAAAAATAATTATTTACGTAATCGCGACGCGTCGCGAAACGCGCACGCTTTCGAGAACCCACATGGGGTGGGTTTCACGTTGAGTGATATCGCGTGAGTAAAAGGGAAGAAGCGCGGGTAAGTTTATGTACGATCGGAGATGCCAGCCCTCCGGACCGTAATCACGAACCCCGGCGCTGATAAACGCGAACGTACAAATTACAAATTCTGTTTGCTCATGCCTCGGCGCGGTCGTCGTCGTCGCTGCGAGTCTGCGACGTGTTATTACGTGCTTAAGTGATTGCACTAGAACCAACTTCCTTCATTTCTTAATACGCGCGCATCTACCACTCGCAATTTATCAGGGAGACCCTTCCAAGTGAACGTAAATTATACAAGACAGAAAAACGGATTATTTTTATCTCGTATATTAATCAAGAACTGTACGGAAATTATCAGATATTGTATATGAACAATGTATATAAACAATGTCTCATTTGTTGAACCCTTCAGATTTCAAATCAGCATCATCAAAACTAATGCCCCTTAACCGTTCTATTATCGCAACTTGTTAACAATCAAACAGGGCTACCTAAATTCATATTCATGTTTTTCCATCATCGCCTTGTTCATCTCGCACCTACATCAGCCTCCGAGCTTCCGCGGGGTGCGGTTGCGGACACGCGACCGGCGCAGCGTAGCCGGGTGGTGATCCCCGTCTCACGCCGGGCGCGTGCCCTTAAAGGCGATCGACGGGGCGTACAAAACACCGTTGGTCGCCTTACCGCTTACAAGGCGGCGGTTTCACACACCGGGCGCCTAGCAGCGGCTTTTGAAACCCGATCGAGCCGCATCGAGGACCGAGCTGTTCGGCTCGGATCGGCCGGACCCGCCAACTCGGGGCCTGCCGGGGCCTGGTCACCGACGCCAATGCGAGGGGACCCGGCGAGGCGGATGAGACGCGTCGTCGAAGGGAATACGAAATGAACTCGCGCGCTCTCGTCGTCGTGAACCCGTTACCCACGCCGCGCCGGCGGGAGTCTCTCCTCGTAGGAATCGGCGTGCGAGGAATCCGCGAGGCGTGCGCTCGGCGAGTCGTATCTTCGCGCAGGGCCGTAGACGCGTAGACGCTTCTACGTTATCTTTCTTTCATCGTGCGCGCTTAAGGGGATCCTGGAGTCGTCTGTATTACCGGCGGAATTGGTCGATCTTACTGTACTAATTACTCTTTAATGATTGTATAGAATGAAAAATCCTTCTCCACGATTAAAGTATACAAAGAAATATACCGAGCGAAACTCGACTGTATGTTAAAAACGACAAAAAAAATTTACAGTTTTATTATCGGCTTATTGTGACGTCACCTCGTACATTAATGTTCTTAATATAAATGTTTTGCAGTTTGTGTGGCCAACATTCGATAATCGCAAGGACGGAACAAAATGAAAGAATATGGGGAAGCTTTTAGAAATGAGTTTAGAAGCCTAGTGTAAAAGTAATTAGTGCAGAAAGATTCGCGATCATTTCGTGCCTACGTATGCCTGTGAAATCGTGGCTGAATAAAAAATTGTGATTTTTTTCCGTTTGGAAAGTTAAGTCCTGCTTTTCACATTACATTATTGTGTGTACTTTCATCGTGGAAAAGGATTTTTCATTCTGTGAATTCAATAAAAAGAAAATACAGGAAAATCATCGATTCCGCCGGTAATTCAGACGCCGCGACGGAGTTCACTGGCCACTCCAGGATCCCCTTAACGTTAACAATAAGTGCGTGGTACCCTGCTTCCCCCCCGGTGAAATTTCCGTTTTAGCTGTACGTGCCGACGAGCTGTACGCACGTATGTTCGCGTTGTCCCTGGAGAAAAGGAAAACGGAAAAGGGAATAACGCAGTTGCGTTAAACGTAGCGTTAAAAATGCAAACGGTGTTCGCACGGCGGATCTTGATATGGGAAACCGCTATGAGGCACGCCGGCCACGAGCACCACGTTCATTCTACGATCGAGGATTCGTGATCGAGGCACCCGGCTCGTTTACGCGAGTACAATAATACGTTTACGCCATACGATAATTTTATCATCGTTCCCGGTGATTATTTCATCAAAGCTTTATTTGCGCGAGGACATTATAATATGTCCTAGCGTTACTGGCGTATTGGCTTCGAGCTCTAAGCCAAGTACTTAGTGCGCATCTCGAACACAAAGTGAAGTAAAGAGAAGAGATTAAAATGACTTATCACGCGATGGCAATTGTTCAAGCTTGCCATCTAAGATAATAAATGTAAACAATGGAAGTTCTTAATTCTGAGAATTTCGCGATTAAAAGATGATGAGAGAGAATAAAGTGCTGAAGCAAGCGTAGCATCTTGCTCCCTGTACTTCTGTGATTATTACAAGTCCTAATGGACTCAAAAAGTCGACCCTTCGTGTAACGCGGATGACTTTAAACGCAGATTGACTTACGAGAGCAATCACACATGAGCGAGCGTAAGAGCGACTCCTCGTGCAATTAGGAGCGCAAGAAGTGCAGGCTGAAACGAATGGAAATGAATCCGCGCGATTATCAGCGCGCGGGAACTCAATCTTCTTGATATTTCGGGATAAATTATTCGAAAGAAATTACGCGTTCATAAATGTTCGCGTGGAATATTCTCTCACGACATGAAACCTCCGGTGGGAATCGGCGGGTGATTCAATCGCATGTGTACCACGTGTCTTCCTCTCTTAAATATTCGTACACGCCTGCCATCGTCCTGCCGCACGAAAAGCGCTCCTCGCGCTTGCCCTCTTTTTAGAAATTAACCCGCTCCTCGGAGCGTTTACTTCAGTCACGGAACTCACACGTTACATAGCGCGTTATAAAATTTAGGAAGCGCGCGCGCTCTTGCGCGTTGCGCGCCTGCTCGTTCTCGCGCGACGAGTTATTCAGCTTGCGAGCTGCGCTCGTTAGAGCTGCGCGCCGAGGCGCGAATGTTTATTCATAAACGCGAGAACTGTCCCGCGAGTCCACCACGAGACGATTCTCGCACGAATCGGTCAAGCGGCGTGCAAGAACGCGCGATAAATTAAACATAATGGTGTAAACTGTGCACTGTCTGTACGTAGAGCTCGCGCGTCCGCGCGGATTCCTCTTGCGACCCGCGTCTGCGAAACGCCTCGGGGCGCCTCGAGTTCACCGACACCGTCGCGTCCGCCGCGCGAAATCCGCGTATCTTCGTTATCCGCTATTAAAGCCTCGCGTAGACCGGAAAAAAAGTGGAAACGACACGCGCGCATGTACGTTGTCCAATTCTTTTTCTTTTTTCTTTCTCTCTTCTTTCATTATGTAAGGTACGCTCGAGAGGTACGCTTCATGGATCCGCAAGGCGGTATGGGATTATCGGAATTGTATCTGGAATTATAGGCAGCAGTCGCTGTAACTTGAGTAAACTTGAGTACAGCATTGCGAAGATTTAAATTTAGAGGCTGAGTCAGGGACGCGCATTATGGAAATCCATCCGTGTGATCTAACGTTCCAGCTTGACTAGTTGAAAAAATCTTTTCCGCGATGTACAAAGTTGTGGAAACGTAAACATGCATGAACACGCGTTCAAGAGCGTGTAATAAAATATATAACACGATACGAATTGTTTTTAATAGTTTAGGAGTCAAGATTTATTCTGAATTCCAAAGTTTGATTCTATAATAGCACCGTTCACTCATTTTAGAGGACAGAATACCGACGAGTCATAGTTGAGACGCTCATAGCTGACGGGTAACATGAAACTGAAAACAGCGAAAGAAAGAGATACCTTAACTTTCTACCTCGAAGAGGCATGCATGTGGATCAGTACGCCGAAGGCGCACGATCGCCGGGAATTTGATCGAATCGAAAGTTCCTGCGATAGCCTTGGAGTTAGCCAGCCATGAATTTCGTCCTTCTCATTGCGGCAGGAGAGGCGACGGCATTCTCTCCCGGATGGTCAACCAGGTGCAAAGGATCCTGATCAGCGACGATGCGGCTACCTCGCCAAGATCTCCCCGGATCCTACGAGGGTTTTTCTCGTCCGCGCGGATCGGCGCAACGATCCGTGATGCGCAGTGCAATCTTTCGAAGCACCGAGCAGCGATCCATGAGACCTCGGAGGGTCCGGCTTCCGTGAATCCGAGCAACGATCTGCTCATTGCTGGCAGCGATCCTTTCCTACCCGCGCGAACCCTTTTGCGAGGCACAAGCGACGCGTAGAACATGACGTTTAAGCCTCTCGCACGAATCTGCGGGGTTCTCTCTTTAAGTTCGCGCAGGAGTCTGCATACATTTGCAGATGGGACGGATGAATGCTGCTTCTCTTGCCTTCTGCGATTTTAATAGATTATTTTTTTGTTTTTGGGGGAAGTTTACTCGACGAAACATTATTGTTGTAATGGTGTTACGTTGTTATGTAGTACTGATAATTTAGCGCTTATTTTCACGAATTTACCTCGGGGAATTCTAGACGGTAACTGTGGACCACCCTGTATACTTCGTAATATCGTCCTGATGAAGGGAGGAAATTACACCCGATGCAAAGATGAATACGAAAATGTAGCTGCATCGCGTTCAAGCGACTGGACTCAAGTTTCTATTTAATCATTATCCGGTTCAACCAGTATCGTTGAACCTTTCAGGAAGGATGCTCGTTAGCTCGAAGATACCATCTATTGATTCTTTTCGCGCGGCCGTTGATAGCGCATTTGCGAGGAGCGTTCATCCGACGCTATCCGGCTGTTAATTTGTAGCGCGAGTCTTTTGTAATCTATCCGACGTAGATAATATTTCTCTTGGTCTCAATTTGTCCTTCAATCAGCGATATTATCTTTGTTAAATCATACGCGCAGCAGGTGCAGATTGATTCGGTGGATACAAGAACGAACCGATGACCATGACGTAGCGCTTAAGAGTTAATTGGATTTTCCCGGAAGTTTTGCTTCCACGTCAATTTCTTAATATCATCCCTCAAGAATGATCTGCCAATCTCGAAGATATCGCACGCGCCGTGCGTTCTCACATCGTTCCGAGCACCAGGCGATTGATCGTCGCAAGGTACAGCATAGCGCGGGAGTTTTACAGTTGGCCGTACGCTGAAGGGTCCAGGTTCAGAGACCGGTAACCTGTTAACCTTCTAAATATGCACGGGGAGTCGGGTCCATTTACCTCCGATAACGCTAACTGACCTTTCGTACAGGCATCGTGTCTATCCAGCGGGACACTTAGACCGCGACTGTCCGTGTCCCGCGCATATACCTTATACAGGTCTACGTGCGAGCCGAGTCGGCGAAGATTGTGGTTCCAGGCGTTGAGCTCACTGACTCCGCCGCAAGTCCGTCCAGTCCGTTCTGGGAGTGCGGGAGTGCGACAGAGCGAGACGGAAATATCTCGGGCGGCCATGCGAGCTGGAGTGAACAGGTGAGAGAACGATCACGAGCGGGAGAAGGAGAGGCGGTGAGCGCCGCGCGAGAGGGAGAGGACGAGAGCGTGTACGTAAGCGGCGGCGGCGAGAGAGGAGTCGCGTGTAGAAGGAAAAGGAGAGGAAGGGAGCCCTCAGAAAAGAGAGAGGCAAGCAACCAAGCCGAGAGGACTGTTGGCCAATGAGACACCAGGCCGGTGATGACGTCGCCGTTGTCTCACGTCGGAGTCTCACCAAAAGTCTTCTCCGGGTACCAGTTCGTCCGCGGTCTCCCGGCTGGACGACGAGGTGGTCGTCCTCTCGACCGTACCGCATCGTGCCCACCGTGGTCGTCGATCTTTTTTTTATGGTTTCCACCCAGTGAAATAGAAATTCAGTCAAGATTGCATCCCGGATACGCGGAAGGATTGAGGCGGAAGGAGGCTGCTGCTGTCAGCCATGGGGACGGGTAAGTGTTTTTGGTGTTCTGCGAAACGGTGTCCGGTCCCTGTAACTCTTCCCGGGTCCCCGTGTCGGTCGTAATCCGTCCGGTCCGCCGTATCGCATGGAATACACGTACGTGCCAGATCCGTTCCGCTTTCCGACAGTGATCGCTTTCGCCGTGGTCCAGCACTCCGGTTGATCTCAATTCCGATCTCTCCGAGGGGCTCGGTCGGATCGGTGGGAACCAAGTTTCAGGAGATCGGCGAGTCCGCTCGGTTCGCGCGGCGACGCGAACGCGAACGGGGTTCAGCGATCCCCGCGCGATTCCAGGGTTGATCAACGATGTCTGATAGGGGGATCCAGCACAGACGGATCCGATGGACGGAACCGGCCTGAGCCGTTGCGGATTCTCCTGCGGCGACGCGGGTCGTCGAGACGCCACTTTGACCCTCCTCGCGAGTCAAGGTTGAGATTATTCGCCAGCATGCCTATCGTCAAATGGAAGTCGCTCGGGGACTAGACGACTCAAGGACGCGCCTCGCGGTGCGTTCATCTCCGCTTGTGAACCCCGCTTATCCTTAAACTTGTTCTCCGTATCGCGCGCTTAATGCCAACTCTCCGGCGGCCACTTCACGGCATTCGTGATCTCGAGGAACAACTTATCCGACGCAGTGCCGCGCAATGTGGCGACTGCGTGTTTTCTCTCTCGAAACAGATGTTCGCTCTTTAATGTGACACGTGCGGTGACATCGACGTTATTCCAGATCGATTCGTCACGAGCGACGAAAAACCATATAATTTCTGCCTCGAATCGAGTCGATCGTTTCTTCTTCGAAGGGGATTTCTGTCGATTGATTCCTGTTGCACGCGAAACGCTTTCATCTGGTCGGTTCTGGTAACAGGATCTTCGAGTTCGCTTTTACGAGCCAGTCCGCCGAAGTAACGGCGGCAGTTAAAGGAAATATCGTTCAGCTACATTTTCCGATCGGGGCTCTTTCGAAAATAATATAACACGCTCAGCCGGTCTGTCATATCGCTGGCTTCCGCTTCACGGGCAAATTCCGCCAAATGAAAATCTACGTATGCGTATCGTTGCGCACGTTCGTCGGGAAATTAGACGTCTGGTATTACATCAGGATGTACATCGGTGCCGACCTTTAGCACATCCTTTAGGCAGATGGTGTCAAGGATGGTGTGCGCGAGGTGTGCATCGGCGGCTCGATCGAGAATTATGCGGCCGCCTGGGCGTAACGCGAATCAGATACCTATTTTTTCACGTGACGGAATAAACATACGCTTCCTTCTACGCGACGTGCGATTTTTCACGGATGGCCGCTTCCGATCCTTTCTCCCCTTCGCCTCGCGCGGACTCGTGTCCCGATTTATGACATCGGTTTCACGGCGAAGGCACAAAAATACTCGCTCCGCGAGTGCTATCTCTCATCCGCTCTATAAAGCGCTCGAAAGTAATCGCATCAACGGATATTGGTATCACGACGGTCTTAAGTGTGCACACTTTGATCACTTTAGAAAGTTGTCGCGCCATACGCGTATTCGGCGGTTGACGGCCCGCCTTGAAGAGCAGGATGACCCGGCGAAATTGCCAGCTATTTGAACGTGATTTATCCGGTTGCAATTTATTCGTGATCGATTGGTTTCCGTAAGTAATCGAATTATCTCGTCAGCGCGAGCAATTACGGCGCGCACACGCGCGCGCACATATGTGCTGGATGTGAATGGAAAAGTCCGTGTAGATAGCAAGTTAGCATGACTTATTGCCAGTCTCGCTGTCCTTTTCTGTACTTCGTTACGAGATTGCTGCGTTGCGCAAAAGAAAAATGACGTAAATCACGATTGTCTGAAATTTCAACGGTGACTTTTTGTCTGGGCTCGACATCGCGGCGTTTATCCTTTTCCAACCGCTAAATGCCCGTTTTCACGCGTTATCCTCGATGATCAAGATAGATTCCGCGCGAATCCGTCATCCGTAGATCCGTCATTCGTCATCCAGCAGACGCGCAACATTGATGAGTAGCGATATCGGAGATAAGAGGAAAGTGCGAGGAGCAACTCATTATCCCGATCTGAAATTCGAGTTCGATCCTCGGCGCTGCTTGGCGCGCGAGAGTGCTCGGGAGTGCAGTGATTTCGAGCGGACACTCTCTGTGACAAGACGCATGCTTGCGCGGTCCATGGATCCGGTTTTCACCGCGAGTGCGTGCACGGCGTCGGGACGATAAAGTCGTTCGTGCAAAAAAGGCGCCTATGACGCGACCCGGGGACGACGCAACGATTGAAAGAAAAAAGGAAAGAGAGGAAAGAGGCAAAAAGAAAAAAAGAGGAAAAGCGGAGCGGCCCCGAGAGAGTGCAGCGTCCACAGTGAGTGAGCAACACGATTTATCAAGGATATCCGTGGAGTGACGCAGCTGATCCTCCGGGTGTTCTACAGGCCGTTCTACGGGGATCCTTTACGGGGTGTTGCACGGCGCCGTCTGCGTCTGCAGGCAAATGCGAGTATCTATTTTTAACCCTGTCACATGCCTGAATTACGCGCGAGGACGGCCAGTGTAAACGCGTCTGGATGTCCCATCTCTCCGGGCCTGCTTATTGCGACATCCAGTCTCGTACCAGAATGAGATTCATTGGATGTGAACACTTGCACCTTGAAGTCCTGAATGAAGCTGAATGTAAACGTTCTCGGTGATCTTTCTCGGGAAGCTGACTCCGAAGTCGGTTATGTCAGGCGTCGAAGATCGCGCAATTATGATGTGTACACTCGCAGAAGCTAATATTGTACAAGAAAGTGCCACTTGGAGGACCACATGGTCATCTCTACTCGCGTAGAACGGCTCATAGATTTGTCGAAATTTTATTTAGCTCGAAAGTCATCACCTCGGTGTATTTTACATAAAATTTACAGGCCAGCGGTGTGTCGTTAGATTTGCGATTTGTGTGAAAGTGCCGGTTAATGATTCATAGGTGCGGCAAAGTAAAATAAATTCATTTATTTATTTTATTTCGATGACGCTCGCAAAGAACAAACTTGCATTTTTGCCACAAAGATTGCACGTTGTGCAACTTTATTAAAGCATTTTCGACGTGTGGCACAACGCTTCAAGCGTGAAAAAAATCAATAATAAAACGTATTAAAGAGTCCATTAAGATCTGCCCGATCGAAAAGTGCTCGCATTACGCTGTCTGATGCACTCGCGAGTGCATCGGGCGATTCTTTCAGCTCGTTTCTATCCCGTTACGTCTTGCTGCTCGATAAAATGGATTAACGCTCGGTTTCCCGGAATCTCTTATTACGCGCAACCGTCATTGCCATCGCAGAGCGCAATGCACTCCATTACATTGCCACGGCGATTTATTTAACTCGATTCCAGCGAGCGTGACGTCGTCGCCGTCGTCGTCGGTTTAGATCGATAGCGAAAGGTTCGACATTGTCGAGGTCGCGGTTGCGTGTAGAACCAGCAATTCTGCCGATTACAATGGGAAATACTGCAAATTAGTGGTCGAGTAAGTAGCGGTTTGGTCGACGTGGATCGCCTCTCGTAGTTAGTAGTTTATCTGAAATAATTTGCTAATAAAATTTTCTGTTACGCATTACATTGGCACTTTCATTCCTTTTCTTCGTACGCGAGCTTGCAGCTTCTTATTTATTTATAAGCTCTTATTACTTGTAACTGCGATCACGCCATTCTTGAAATCGGAAGTATCGATAATGCGACAGCATTAATTGAAATGATGTCATACGTACTGTAATACAAACTGTACAAACAATTTCATAGACTTGAAAAAAATAATAAACGAGCTGCCATATGATCATGACCAACCTAATATCCACTACTTGATGTAA
This sequence comes from Ooceraea biroi, assembly GCF_003672135.1. Classification (NCBI taxonomy): domain Eukaryota; kingdom Metazoa; phylum Arthropoda; class Insecta; order Hymenoptera; family Formicidae; genus Ooceraea; species Ooceraea biroi. The sequence goes on from NC_039515.1 coordinate 3,890,515, forward strand.
TAAGACGACTGAAAACTGTGTCGTGGACATTATTAGAAGCACCGGCTCCTTCAGATTACGTAGCATTATACTCGCCAACTTTCCAACTATTATGCTAAATAAAAGCATCGTTGTAAGTTTCGCGTAGCATGTCCGACATTACCTCTTTCGTAATATGCTCATATTTAATGTCTTATTTAATCCCCTTGAAATAATTTACATTCCAAATATTGACTTTACCTGTTGCTGAATTCATTCCCTCGAGGAACAATATTAATATTGACATTCGAAAAGGTAAATTTGTCGAAAAAGTAAAGGAAATAATTGCAAAATCAAGTTCACACACAAAATGTGCAGTATCAATCTCGCTGAGGACAAGTTGAAGATACATCAATTGAACAATAACAATTAATCAATTAGTGAATTTATCATTATTATTACTTTCAGTTAGTGATATTTTCAATTTGTTTTTCTCGCGCGTGGACAGTACGATCGAAACTCTTCAACGGATCACTCGTGACCCGGTTTGAACTTGGTGTCGACAACCAGACCGATTACGCAACGATCGAAGTGCGTATTGCACGCGAGGCCCAGTTTAAACATGTTCCATGAACTGCAGCCGTCGCCCTCTTTTTCTCTCTTTTTTTCTCTTTCTCTCTCTATTGGAATAATTAATAAGCTTACGTACGCAGCTATCCTTGGCTTGATCGTCTGCGGCACCTCGCGGTTGCTTCTTCGCGGTATTACGGTGACACGACACTTTTATCGTGTTTGATAAGATCTATTATTATTCTTGTGCAGCGCCTCCGTGACTCGTCGTTAACATTCTCGCGGAAACTTCTTCGAATTTCGCTCAAGTCTGCGAAATGTGTAACAGAATGATTACGCACGTGATTCCAAGTGCACAGATCAGAGGGATGCACCTCCTCCTGTTCTCCCCCTTAATTAAGCTGAAAGCTGGAATCACAAGCTGCAGCATGTACACTGAGTTGAGTTGATCGAAGCCGCGTTGCCCTTCGTGCTAATCTTCCAGCAATCCTTACCGGCAATCTTCGCCTGCACATGACTCCGTACTTTGTTATTATCTCGCTTCCTCTGCGAGCGGACAATACGAGAGAAATATTTCTCTCGCTCACCTTTCCTTCGATATCTCTCATCTCGTGCGGAGCGCAGTTGCAGAATCAATAAAAACCTGAGAACGAGCTCTATTACCTCCGCAGCACATATTTCACTCCACATATTAATTATCATACGCGATTATTGGCGAATAAAATTAACGATACCTGCAATAAGGCCACGTGGAATTTTCTTTCCAGCCGTTTGCTCGACCGAAGCTCGCCGGATCCGCGCGTCTTCGCGAGGGCGGCATTCAGAAGTGGAGGAATAATTCAACCTCTCGATTTCGATCGTCGGTCGATCGTACCCCCGTCGAGCAATCCTCGCGGGATTCCCGCGATTGTTGCCGTCGCGGTTGCATTCCCGGCGATCCGGAGCGGCCCTCTGAGGTCAGCGGCGGCGTGGCACGGTGCGCCGCGGGCGCGCTCGTCCTTCCCGCGAGACGAGGGAGGGCGGGATGCCGATGTCCATATAAATCCTGCTCAGGGGGGTGGGGGGGAAGGGAGGCAACCGGCGCGCGCGCTCACGCGTTTCGCTGTTCTAAATCACGCTTAGCACGGCGGTCGCGCATACAGGTGCAAATGCACGCAGTCGCAGGGGGGAAAGGGGGAGGCTTGAGAGGGTTCGCTAGGATCGTTACAGCTGATGGACGGCCGCGGTGGTTGTATAACCGCCACACGGGTGTGTCGTCGCCGACTATGGCGAAACGCGGCGGCCATTCAGGCTTGATCCGAATAATTAATGGCGGCTTGTGGCGGGAGGGGAAAGTCGCATCGCTCCGAGATGCCGAGAGCGGAGAGCCGGAGCGGATTCAGCAGCGAGTAACTCTCCTGCGAGGATCGCGCGATTACTCACCGCATTCCGCGCGGGGTGGAAAAGCGCAATTAGCGAATCGCTCCCCCCAGCGAGTTCCGGCTGTCCCGTAGCTGTCGCGCTGGAATTTGCGATCCGCGCGATCCGATGCATCTAGTTTTCACGTTTTACGTTTTAATATCACGTTTTACATTTTAATTCCGCCGCGGGAAGGCATCGCGTCGTACGCGCGCGCGCGGCGCGCTCTTCATGAAGTCTTAGAGCCGGTTTCGCCGGCGACGGTTAACTTTAACCTTGGTTTTAGCCGATTCTCTTGTTCTCTTTCTAGAACCGCGACGGGAAAAAGGCAAACGCCTCGGTACATTTTCACTGTACATCCATCGTCGAGCGCGTCGTATATTGACATCGAAAGTGCTCTTTACCTTTGACAAATGGCGCTTTAAGCCAAATATTTAGCACGAGATGCGCGGGTTACGGAGTCTTTTGATCTTCAGGTCGCGATGTTAATTAACATCTGACCTGCTAATGTAAATGTCATGTTGAAATAGTATTTCTAACGAATATAACAAAGAAATAATTTTCTAACGTCAGATTATTGTTTTTAATTTACTGATGTATTATTTAACGAGAGGTATTTTATGTAGTGTGATTCTCAAAGTTAATTTGAAGTTTTATAATTTTCATATCTATTAAATGTACAATTTATGATGATTGCAAAAGATGCGAATGCACTTTTGCGCGCAATTTTCCGCTTGTCGTTTTACGGCTCTGCATAAATGTACGTCCTATCTAAATTATTTATGAATAATACACTGCGCTTTTACAAGCAACATTACATGATCATAACAGAAAAGTACTCTTTAATTGTAATGTAAACAGCAACGCATCAAAATCTCGTGTTAATTTAGTCGGAATTTGTTTATGTGACATAATGTGAACATTGTGCGCGAGCACCCTACTCATTACATCCCAAATTAGCCAGGCGAGAGATCGCAATCGGCGGGGGGATGAAAAAAAGTAGCACCCTCGCGGCATGCATCGCGCGTTTATCACGCGTGCACTCTCGAACGGTGATCGATCTTTCTTTTTTCTCCTCAACGATCCGGAGGATCGCGAGCCCGAGTAAGCGCTATTAATAACACTGTAAGTGCATACAGACACCGAAATACATTACTCGTAGTCCCCCGTGTTCTCCACCCCTCGCGTCGACCGATCATTTTTCCTTGACGTGCCGCTCTAAGAGCCTTCTCGACTAGATTAAAATTATGTTTTAGTTACGCTACCGTGTATTATACACGCACGCACTCACGCGTAAGCGCAGATAGAACCCTCCTATAGAGAACGACGATGATTAAGCGTGAGGTCGATCGGTTACGCCAGTGTCCCACGTCAAGCCACGCGAAAGTGGTCGAGGCGCGGTCGCCCATTGCCGATTATAGGCATCCTCCGTTCCTGAGGAACGACTCTCCGGTTCTCGTCCCGTCTTTCTCGCTCGGCGAGCATGTATGCGCGCGAGGAGAGATAGAAAGAGAGAGAGAGAAAAAGAGAGAGAGAGAGACCGATGGAAAGAGAGTATACGCGCATCCGGCGTGAGTGCGTGCGTGAGTGCGGGCATCGTTAATGTCGATCTTTCCTCTCCTCTTTTCCCTTCCTTCAGATGCATTTTTTTCGGTCACGAATGAGTACACCCGGTGACCTTCCATGTCGCATACCTGAGTAGATGCGCCAGGGTAGTCGTGGGATGAACGGTAAATTAGGATCGCAGAATTATCAATTAGTGAAGGGCGGCTCTTCTCAAGCCGCACGCGTGTATGTGTTGCGGCGAGCACGCTGGGAACTTGTAATTCGTTTGTTAATTAATCTAATCTCCTTAGCGCCTGCCGTTCATACTCGTGGGAGCATAATCCTAAAAATATTAAAAGAAAATATATAATCATTGTGTTTATAATTTATAGATATTGTGTAATAAATTGAATCTTTGATTATTATGACTGCATAAATTGTAATATCAAAATATTCGGTATTATAAGAAATAACGATAAATCACTTGATGTTTCGAGGAACGAGATATATTGAAAATATCGATAGTGTCATCGCACCTATTTAAATCGCACTTCTAATACATTATTCATATTTCCGGAATTACAAAACCGTTCACAGCTTCCTGTGCGAATATTTTTATAGCAAATGCAAAACTCAATGGTGAATCGGGAGATCCACCAAGAAACTCCAAGAGACGGCAGACGGATTTATGCGAGCGTAAAAAAACTTTCATCCTCCTCGCCGGCGCGCGAGTGCAGATCCGATGCCTTCCCTACCGTATTTACATTTAACACGTTCCCGCTATACGTGGTAACGCAGTCTCGCGTTTCGCGAGATCAGATCGCCGCGCGGACTCACGAGGAAAGTCACGACGGGAGAACGAGGGAGTGGTGTACGTACAACGTGCACTCGCGAATGCACTCGCGAGGTAGCCACGCAGCCGAGATATATTTTCCCTCGGCGGCGTGGCCTCTCTCCCTCGCACTTTCCGCGAGTGCCCGTGCTGTACCTCTCGCTCTCGGTTACGTCTCGGTGGCGCTGCACACACACACACACACACACACACACACACACACACCACACACACACACACACACACCACACACACCACACACACACACACACACACACACACACATCTATACACCGCGCGCAGTCTTTCCACCTCGTATTCCGGCGTCCAGAAGCGGCGTCTCTTCTTCGACCTCTCGCGGCCGCCGAGTCTGCAGGCGCCATTACTCGCTTCTCTTCCCCTACTGTCGTCCTCCTCTTCTACAGCGGAGTACTCTTCGTCCCTCGTATCTCTACCTCTTCTACTTCTACTAGTACTACTACTACTACTACTACTACTACTACGATTACTTCCACCGCTTCTCCTCCTCCTTCTTCTTCTTATTCGCCTTCTGCTTCGTCGTCGTTGTCGTGGTCTTCTTCTTATCTCGCTCGTCTCTACAAGTCAAGGACCGTTCTCAAGGAGGTCGCTCCTTTTAACCGAGCATGCACTACACGCGGCCTTTGTCTCCGCGAATCGCCTTTTACATAGAGCACTACGAACTGTACCGCGGACATTCCTCGTAGAAGTCGCTCGTCGGACGCCAGGTCGCTCGGTTTTGCAGTATCCGCTTAAGTGTCCGTCGTCCTTCCCGAGAAACGTGTCGCCAAGTGCATCTTGGCTTAGCGCCAGCCTCATGGTGGATGCTTTTAACACCAAGATGTAATCAAATTATTAAACTACCTTATCGTCAAGACACAATTGCACAGAGAATCGAGATTTGTGTGTTAATCTCGATTCGCTACGCAACCTGCGCTTTCGCCTCGAATTATTTACGACTGAAAGTCGAGCATAGAGTCTAACTAGAGAGTGGAAGTGCTCGGAAACAGAGATCGCTCGAGAACACTGCAGGATAACAATCTCGTCTATCACTGCACTTCATTATGCCCGGTGATTGCATATTCCCAATGCTGCTGGTCATATTTCCTTTCCATCCCTTTTGAAAGAGCAGAAAAATTTTGTCGTACATTTGACACGCATCACTGGTTAACCATAGGCCCTGGACAAGGCTGTAACTTACGTCGAAGAAGTCTCGCTCCGGGGCGGCGGATCCTCGATCCGCGAACGCATATCGATGAGCTAATTGGACCTTAATCGGAGGACACATGTAGGGCGTGAGCGATTTGAGCGTAAGGGTTGCGGCGATCTGCATAATTTGTATGATACACTGAATTAATCGACGTTAAACGCAAGCTGTTTAAATGTTGTTTTACTTAATTAGTAAATATAATAGCTAATTTAATTATTAAAAATGTTACGTAAGAAATTTGATATTTATTGCGGAATTGATAGATTCGCGATTGGTTACGTAATTCTTCCTCCGATCTCATTTCTCTCTTTCTCCCTCGAGTTACGGGCAGCTCGATGGAAAGCCAGCTGCTTTTTAACCCGGGAAAGGTGGTTCAATTCCAGTTGCCTTGATCTCCGGAGTCAGGAGAGTTGGAGGAAGAGGCTCGGCCATTACGCAACCGCGTTACGAGCACGCTCTTCCGTTCTCGCGGATTTATGCGAATTCCGCGACTCGTTCCGCTGATCGACGCCGGATGATTTTACCGTCGCTGCAGGCAAATGATGATGATGATGATGATGATGACGACGGCGGATTACGTAATTTATCTCGACGCACGACGTGTGTAGCATCTGCATCGGTGGATCAAAGCTCGGTGTTACCGACGCGTCACATATTAATCGCAAATCACGATCATCCGCGTCATCGCTTTGTGCATGCACATTTATGGAAACGACGAGAGAACGGTGATTTTTTTCCTCGCGCTAGGTGCGATAATGACAAAAATGAATGAGGCTCATTTGCATAGGAACGGTTGTTAGAGCCGTCACTTAGTTAGACCGTGGACGGATGATTGATCGTTGTCCCGACGTTCACCTAACTGTAAACACGTCCAGCTGTTATTTGAGAAACTCCTGCAATCTCTTATTCAGATTTTACGCGATCATGCAAATGCAACGATACCCACCGATGTGGCGCCGGTTCCGTTTCACTTGTCATTAAGCTTGAAACGTTCAGCTGTTAAGGTGGAGCGAAAGTAAGCCGGAGAGACAAACTCCGAATTCACTTGGAGCCTTGGACGATTTTCCGATCCAATTTCGTTCAGAATTTCATTTTAATCAACGATCTAGGGCTATGGGCGACGTAATAATCGAGCGAGCGAAGGGGGATTCGCTTCCTACGTTCGAAAAATACACGAGAAGCAAGACGCGGCGACAGAATCGTAAAATACAGACTCGTAAGAATCTTAACGCGCGCATTTCTCGACGTAAAGACATTATAGTCGTGAGGAGGAAAGAAAGATAGATCCCCCAGCTTCCGACGTGGATCTGTCTATTAATCGCGCGATATTAATAACGCGGTTCTCGCGATAAAAGACGGCGCGATAAATGCGCCGCGACGTGCCCCGTCGTGTACGCGGTAATTCGATGCACGACGTGCCGTGATGTAATTTCCCGCGATAATATTTCCACATTGCATCTCTCTTTCCCTCTCTTTCTCTGTCGCTCCTGTCTCCCTTTAGCAGCTGGTACGCATATTAGCGCGTACACGCTCGCTCGTACCCGCGCTCTCTCCTCCCGACCTTCCACCCCTTAACAGTTACGATGCAATTATTTCAGCCTCGAGACGACGGTGTCGGAGGGTCATGGCGCAAATTACATTTCGAGTCTCTTCCGGAGCTGCGACTCGCGCCGCGCACTCCACCACGCACTTGCCATTATCCGGATAATTTGATTATTGTCTCATTGACTGCAGCCGTTCTCCGGCATCGCGGCACTGCCGATAATGATCGCGGACGAGCCAAGTGACGATTCCTTCCGCTAGCCTTGTCCGCAGCTGTTCGCAGCTAAGGAGCTTAGACACTTACTTATTAGCGTGAGAAGTGACATCAGAACGCCTGCGGATGAGCAGGGATCCTGTGAAAAAGAACGCTGCTTTCAACATAATGTTTACGTAATTTCGAGGAAAAGAGATACGGCGCACAGATATCTCACGCATTCGTTTCGTACGTAATAAATTTACGGACCTGCCTATAACGCATCTTCTTCGTTCAGAAGTCGATCCTTCCGTTGCTGGCGGCGCTGGCACGTCTTGTAGTTCGTCGCTGTAATGATCACGTCTTAATTTCTATCAATCGCGTTCGACAGCCCAACAGGACCATCTACGCAAACTCTGTTGACGAAGTACAACGCCGTGAAGAATACGAGGAAGCAAACGATGTTTCTACTTCATCCGCTGTCAGGACGCAGGACAGCCGATAATTTTCGTATCAAAAGACAGAGCAGGGACGAGGGCATTTGTGCTACCGTAATTATGTCTCGTAAAGGGAGACGAGCAAGGGAGGGAGGTGGGGGAGAGAGGACCAACGGCGGGAACACGTAATACATACTAAGCGAAAGTGTCTAGGAATAGAGTTAATGGCTGGATTTATGTACGTCGGCGGGAGATCAGAGTAATAGCTCTTGATGTTAACCCTCGCGTATTATCGGCAACGTTTCCGGACGCGGGGACGGAGAAAAGTGGCCTACGTTATATGCCGTTAAAACGGTGAATTTTCGCAAGCGCGGCAATCAATTTGCCGGCCCGACACAATGGGCAACGCGTGTTAGACGGCGCGCGGCGAGATTGCTGTAATTTACCGTTTTGCGCCAGTCATCTAGGCGTGTGTATATACGCGTCTCCCTGCCAAACCAATAATAACGCGGTATTCCCGCGCCGGCAATGTGTCTATAAGTGGCCTCATCGCTCGATGATGCGAACGATCTTCTGGCATTCGGTTCCGTTCCGCACGTTTCCGTGATCGCGCCGCCGCCCGTGCGTCCCATCGCCTGGCGAACCGTTTGACTCACATTCTCCTTATAGCTACATCGCGTCTTACCGGCAATTACACCAGTGTTCGTAATCAGCAAGAACAGCAACACTTGTCACGAATTACGGGACAATCCTGTCGCGCGATTTATCATCAGCGTATAGAAGCTGCAAATTGAATTTATCTCATTTAGCCGCGTGCGCTCGATCGATGAAGTGAGGATGCACGTGCAGGTCGTAAAGCCGCACGTTAATTGATAATAAATTGTCATGCCGTTGTGTACAATGCATTAATTATCGCTTCAGAGCGTGTAAATTTAATTGCATGATTAGGGGCAGCACGACTGACGGCGGATTGCGCTTGTAAACGAGCCTGGCACACTCGATATCCTCTTTCTCTGATCATCTCGAAATGCAGGTTCGATAATTGGTTTCTTTAAATATTTTCGTAACTGATATAAAGTGAGCGAGAAGGATGGAAACGTTTTATCGGGGACTGAAGTCATCACGCGTGTCTTGCGCATGACGTAAAGTTACAACGCGCGATCGATTACGCGAGTGCCGCGTCGAGTGCCTTATGCGGACCTTAACTGGACATGCGTCACTCGGAGAGTTCAATGCTTGCAACAGATCGGGCGTGTAGCCTCGTAGTCCATTACGCTCCCGTCTTCCATGTTTAGGAAGAGCATCCGTTAGCGTGTTGCGTGGCGAGTAAAGAGAGAAAAGAAGAGAGAGAAATTTCTGCGAGAAATCAATAGACTGCTCGATGTAAATGCGCTCTAAATTCCACGCATCGTTTTACGTGCTTTCCGTAAGTGTGTGTGCTGTTTCTCGAAACTTTCATCACACGCGAAAAGCGTTTTCTCGGCGAGCTTCTTTCTAAAGCAATTTCTTTCTGAATTTCGTTTTCAATTTTCGAAATATCTTATTTCGCTTGTACTTGTGTTTATATAATTTTTAATTAACGTATATCGCTACTTTGTACATAGAGTACAAATTTTGTTTGTGTTATATGTATATCTCGCTAATCAGCAATAAATTATTTATTTTATTATTTTTATTAGTAATAGCTCGTATTTATCTTGTTCACTTTCTTCCTACATGATCACACACAACGATCGTGATTTGATTTTATAATTTCGGCCTGGAATACACGATAATGCGACCAAACGGTGTGTGCACGATGCGCCGATAATCAGTTACACGCACATGTCCGTTATACTTCACCTCAAGGAAAGGCAATTCCCACAGAAAACGGGATGATCCGTTTGCAGTCCACGTCATTTGTGGGATTTCAGCGCGTGGGAAAAAAATGCGCGTGGTGCGCGTCGCGTCAGAGAATCGCGGATGGCTAATACGGCGATGGAAATGTCAATTACGATGAAAACTGGCGGGTTGTGCGTATTAAATGAAGACGCTCGTCTCTTCGTTCAGGGGCAATCATTAACGAAGCGGCCTTGGTGTGCAACGTCTCGATTTTATCCGGGCGTCTTGTTTGTCGATTCACTTTACCATGTATGGACATTCAAGCTCGCGGCGCACTCGGAATTTTGCAAATAAAACGAAAATTATGTTATCTTTATTTTGCTCGTTATTTCAAGTATTTCAGTTTTCACGGTCGAGTGAGTCGCCACTAGCAGCATTCCAATTTTCGTTGACATCTTTCGATTATTTTTCCCATACCGTGAAATTTGTTTTTCCTGGAAGAATGTGCATGAAACACGAAAAATTTGCGTAATTAAAAATAATTGAATAGTTATTTACTGGTAAGTAGGTAATTAAAAATTGAAGAGACTCGTAGCGTCGTAGGGAAACGTGCGTCTTATTCCAGGCTAGGAGAATCGCCCACCTCGCGATGAAAACGCGTGCTGTTGCGCGCAATATAACGTGAATCCTTTAACGAGGTCGGCGAAGCGAAAAACCTTGGTTCTCGATCACACGATCTGCGCGGATACCGTGCGTTACGGGTGCGCTTGTCGGATCTTCGCTTTTCCGCTTCTGCTTCCTGCGTCATTTTATGCCTCTCCCATCCTATCGATCCCACGCTGCTCGAACAGAAAAATTCAATCATTTTTCCGTACGCAAGGAAAAGTACCTTATTCATACAGAGTTAATGTCATAACACTAAATATCACGTGTTTAATATAAAAATATTAAAATGGCTAATACATTAATACATTATAATACATTAAAATACATTAAATAAATTAATTAATACATTACAATACAGTAAAAACATGACGTTGCGTCAGAAAGATGATAAAACTTCCATTTAAATATAATATCTAAAAATTTAGCGCCCAACATATTTTTTTAATTGGCATCTATGTAAGCATCGAAGATTCTTGATAAAAGAGGAAATTTAAACTCTGAACGTATAGAAGGACGCGAAACGTGAACGCAGGTCGTCGTTGCAGTTCCTCGGTGGCGAGAACAAGCAGTCCGTTACATCCAGCAATACATCTCCATACGGTACACAGCAATTTTGTTAGCGGACCGTTAGAAAATCGGCTGGTGCGAAGGTGGCTTTAAATCGTGAACATGAACGCGCGTTTACCTTTTTAGTCGCTGACACACTAATTTGCCGTGGCGGTCGTTTACGACGTTGGTATCTGCACCCCTTGTATCGCGACCTCTGCAGCTTCTCCATTAATTCGTGATGTAATCGCGGATTTCTCGGCCGCGATTAATTTATCGGGGACCCCGAGCGCGTGTCGGACAGCAAGACCTTCGGCAAAACTGTTTGCATGTGCGAACGGTCGGAGGTCGGAGGTTGTTCTCGATCATCTGATCAGATAATCAAGTCACTGAAACATGAAAAATAATGTCAACAAACGCGTAATAGCCAAGGAAAGTGACTACAAAAAGTCAAACGATGCGACGACAATGACATTATGCATGAATACATACACAATGTAGCTATTTAAAGTTTCATGAATGTCAGAATACTAGAAATATCTGAAATAAATCTCTAATATAAATCACGGATCGAAAACTTCTACCTTTAGCGCAGTGTTGCGCCAACAATAAGTTCTAAGTTTGACATTTTATTCTACATATATTTTACATCTTATTTTTATATTTTGTTTGTGTCTCCATCCGCGCAACTCGCGCGCGCGTGGAATACAACCGCGTTGCAACGCGAGATTTACTGTTAGGACGCGGCGGAGCGGAGGTTTTACGATCGGAAGCTGCTGCTGTTGCTGCTGCTGTTGGGCAAATTGTAAATAAGTGCGTGCGGAAAGAAGAAAATGTAAGATGTAACGGCACCTCGCGCGAGTGTCGTTATTGAGCGGTAAACTCCAGGACAACGTGGTGCCATGTGCGTGACGCCGAAAGGAGCGCAAAGCACGATTATAATCCGACGTGTCAAATGAATCGTGCCGTTTACGCGCGGCACCGACGCGGTCATCCTTGATTTCGAAGAGTCAAGCGACGCTGGCTGAGCGTTAATTACGCGCGCACCTTGATCGATGCACCTATCATTAATTCCTCGCGGACGTTAACGCACGCGATAATCGCACGACGGTATCGCACGACGGCGGAGCGTTAACGCTGCTTGACTAGTCGCGTGCGCTTTTCTACCGCAAACAATGCCGGGCCGCAATCTTTTGCACGCAGCGACGCGTAATGGGACGTTTCGGCAAGAGTTAGCCGTTTAATTATCGGCCTTCGTGCAAGGTTGCACGCTGCGTTAATTTATTTAACCGGAGACAACGACGCGATAAGCGTTCGGTGTGTGGATGACGTAATGACGCCGGACAGGATGGATCACGCACATGGTCCGCGCGTCTACGCGCGTTTTGCGCGGCGCGTAACGGGAACGGCGTCATTCGCTCCTGCAAAGCATCAAGCCGTGAAAAACGCGCGGCGATTGAACAATCGCGGAGTACACGATCGTGAATCACCGGAATTGTTTACCGCTTGTTGTTTGTCGGGATGCAATTAAACTCGCGCTCGCAATTAATATCGCGCCGGCCGCGCCGATCGCCCGCGACTCGATTGCAGTTAATCTTTTAGTCAGAACTCGGCGTGGATACCGCGTGAACTTATCGCCAGCAATTGGGAACGCTGGGACCGATTCGGTGATTGAACGAACGAACGATCGATCGAGGTCTACACGAGCCTTTTAACGTCCGCTCGCCGAGCCAGCCGAAGAACTTTCACTTCGCGCCGGAATAATTCTGTCTCGCTTCGCTCACCGCTCTCTCGTTGCTCCGGAGTGGGCGTAAGTTTTAGGGCTAAATCGCGCCGTCCGCTTTGTACTTCGTGTTGATTCATGCCGGATGTTGCCTCAGGCAAGCGCGCGCTCGCGTCTGATCGTGCTTAGAATTCGGATTTCCTAATAGCATGCGCCGGGTCGAGGCTGCCAGATTCGTCTCGCGGGAGGAACCTCGCGAGAGATCCTCTCGCCGGATGTCAAATGGGTATTGATGGATTGCTCGGTACTCCGTCTGCGTTTGCGAGAGGCATTGGCCGACGAAGATCTACGCATAATGATCTGTGGATAATGCCGATCAAAGGATACTAAGGAGCCCGGATCGAAGCTGATAGATTGCACGCGCGGACCTTTCAACCGCCTCTCGGTGTTTGCTATTTTCTGCGTGTCGAAGTTTAAGGCAATCGTATGCGACTTATTACGTTCGCCCAATCAATCTACGTATCAGCGAATGTCCGTGGCGGATAACTCGTGGCGAAATTGAATTTTAATGCCCGCGTCCGTGAGTATCGTCTATCATTTGGCGGAATTGGCGGCTGTCCGTATTGCGGGATATTGACCTAAACTTCCTTTGTGCGCTCAAGGATCGTTATGAAATGGGGATAATCAGTGTACGGCGGCAGGTGTTGCGGGAATAGAAGAAGCTTTCCCGGAGGTGGCGCGAATCCACCCACGGATTACGTAAATCGCCGCGATGATCACCGGCGAAACTTGACAAAGCAAGACTGCGTTATTGTTATTACGCATTATTTTGCGATCATTAAGTTTAGAGCGAGAGTGAAATGTGATCGGGCACGTATCTAATCTCTTTTGAAATAAGACACGTTGATTGTACGTTTAATCGACCGCGATTAATCGAGCGGAATTTGTGATTCTAACAATTTGATGTGAATCTCACGGATCTCATAAATAACAGAATGATGGAATAACATGCATCACTCATAGTTTCTTTAGCTTTCGAACGAGATTTCTTTTTCCCAGCCACCGTTCGCGGAAACCGTTACCAGAGACTAAAGATGCAGACCTGCGGATTTTTATTGCTATTTTGATTTGGAACCCGCTTTCGAGGAGAGAGACAAACGGACTTCGATATTCGGTCATCAAAATTTTGAAAGGTATCAGCAACCTACGGCTAGCTACTCTGTTGAATGGCGCATAACGCAAGCAGGTTCTGACAAGTGTGGCGAGGAGAAAGCTTTCTCTCTTTCTTGCGTACGTGTATTTGCTTCTAATTAACACACATATATAAATAAATATTCATACACGGGTACATGCGCTGCTATCGATGCATCTTGACACACATGCTGACCTGCGAAACGAAAGAAAGACATCAAGTAATTAGAACAGCGTGGCGTTCCGGTGCATACAGTTCCTTTATTCCATTACCCTCTCTATTGTCAGTCAGTCACCGTGCAATTAAATCATTCGTGTTCATTAAATCAATTATATTGTTGTCACAAGCATCGCGGCTTGAGTAATATTTCCGACATTTTCACATTTTTTATCTACGTACGAAGTGACTATTTATATATTTCTTACAGATATTATGAATATGTATGCGCATAGATTATCTCTGAGCTCAGTTTAACATTTCTAATGCAGCCGCGATCTATACGTAAAAACTAAGAAGCAGGAAGAAATATTACCGGTAAAAAACATTTATGTTACAATGTTTTCTAATGCTTTTAAATGCTCTGCAAATTTAAATTGGATAGCAAAATTTAAATAAAAATTAGATTTAAATGAAATCGTTAGTACAGCAAACGTATAATCGTCTTTTCCAATCAATGGCTCGGCGAGTTCTATGTGTGCATTATCCGAGGCATTACGCAAGTGCGTAAAGAGGCTCGTGCGTGAAATCAGCGGCGCACGTAGGAAGACTTAACACATTGGTTATGCAATTAAACTCGTAGACGGTGGGTGCTAAACATGCAAATTCGCTCGCAGGCGACATTACGCAGCCATGAACGTCTATCGTTAAGAAATAAATAGGCGTCACCACTAATTCAGGACGTCGCGCGTGTTAAAACAAAAGGCCGATCGGCACAGCTGAAAATCATTTGTTTACAATGATATAATTACCAAGGCTGCACGAGTGCGATCAAAGTCTTGGTTCTCAACATTCCTTCCTCTCGAGTCTCTCAATTTGGCTTGGCCGTTTCGAGGCCAGGCGAGAGAAAGTGCATGAATTTTGATGCCGCCTGTATACTGGGTTAATGATTCCGTCGAACAATGCCAAGTGGTACCGCGGGTGTCGTTTCCAAATAATGTCGCCCGCGGAACCGACTCAGTCGGAACAGCACTCCGACGAACAACATTATTTCCGCGTGCAATTGACGTATCGGAGCCTCGAACGCGGCTCCTCCTCCTCCCTCTTTGAGCTCCGCTCGCGCGCTCGCGCGCGTGGGATGTGCCCCTTGGCGAACGCACACGCAGAAGAAGATAATTTCTACCTCCGCCGCGGGATGTTCTCTAGAACACATGTAGACACTTCTTCATGTAGACACATAGACACTTTCACGGTGCCCGGCCGCCGTTCCTGACCTGCAAGCTTCCATAAACCGAGAACGTCGTGGGCGAGGCGGGCCGATAATCAAGAAGAAATCCATGAGCCGATGACTCGCGCTCCGGAGTCGTTATTGACCTGGAATATCTATTTCGAGTCGAGCTGACTCGATTAAATTGCCGCTCGCTGCTATTATCCGGATTTTAGCGACGGATGACATCAGCGATGCGAGAACCCGCTAATAATTGGCGTAACGGAAGAACGCGAAAAGCGACGAAATGATTTCTTGATCTTTCAGACCTTGTCGATCTGGCTTGTCTTGATGGCAAGGCCGCGCCATCGTTCTTATCGTGTAGGTGTCCCATATGAGAACACGCGATGCAATCTACATCGCGCGTAGACGCGTGTAGATGTCAGCTACTATGATGCAAAATTGAAGCGCTCACTCGCGTGGACTGGATTACGGACGACGACAGTCTGCTGATTGACCAATTGAGAGATTGCGTCGCGCAGATATGCTAAAGAGGCATCGACAAAAATCGATGTATCTGTGTCAATCCCTCGCGGCGGAGAGCTCGATGCCGGCCAAGAACGATCGCCACGCAATTTCGCGTTTTCACTTGCACGCGCTGCAGCGTGCATGTGGGATAAAGAAATTCGCGAGATATTTTTTTTATTAACGGTGGATTTTTGTCTCAAGTTTTTGTAAGACACAAGAAGATGAAAATTTATATCAAATATATATGTATTATTTTTATGACTTTATAATTATACGTATTAAATGCGTGTTTGAATGTGCTATTATTCCCATTAAAAATTATGATGTTACTATTAAATTGTTACATGATTTTATAAAATAGATAAATATTTCTAAAAGAGAGAGAGGCACTATAGAAGAAATTAATTTTGTAGAGATTGGCAAGAGAATAGAATACTCCATGTAAACGTGCATCCGCGAGTCGTTACACAATCCCCTTACCTTTGTAACAACAACAATTGAAATACCTCTAAAACCACAGAATGTGCGCCTGAGCTGCGACAAATGAGGCATCACGTCAAACGGTATTTCATTCCAAGAATCGCAGCACAATTGCAAAATATGCAATCCACTTAACACATTCACGTGAGTTTTCCGAGTAAATGTATGAATTTAATATTCTCTAATATTAAACCTCGCAAAGTTGTAATACCTTTCCAATCTAAATATATCCGATGATCTTGACCATGGAATTGCGGAAGTCGGGTCGGGTCCAAAAATATGTATGCGCGCAGTGGGGTAGCTGGCTTCCGTGACAAAATTAAAATAAGGGAGCCATGGTGGGTTCCCGGCGTTGGTCGGCTCGCAGCTGCGAGTTTATACGTCTTGTCGAGTTAGGGGTACGGCGCGGAGGGGCGACTCCGCGGCGACGACGCGGCAAGGTAGGGTTGGGGGGCCAGGAGGGCTACAGGTGCATCGCACTCGTACGCCCTCCTTTATTACGTTCCTCCGCGTCTTCTTTCCTCTCTTATCCCGACCCAGTCGGGCCTTCTCGCACTTTCCGCTTCTCTTCCTCCTCTTCATCCTTGGCGAACGCGCACGTCCTTCCTTCCCTCCTCCCCCTCGGTCTGCTCCGATCCTCCCTGGCGTTCCCGGGCCCCGCCGCGTGCAGTCGTTAACATTTCACCGCGCCAGGTTGATCGCCGTGGCTGTAACTTATTGTGCTATTCGTTGCACGCGCGCGCGTTACCGCG
The DNA here is from genome assembly GCF_003672135.1 of Ooceraea biroi. Taxonomy (NCBI): domain Eukaryota; kingdom Metazoa; phylum Arthropoda; class Insecta; order Hymenoptera; family Formicidae; genus Ooceraea; species Ooceraea biroi. The sequence goes on from NC_039515.1 coordinate 3,907,289, forward strand.
TTTGTCTGCGTTTCGACGGCTGCAACCTGCGGTGCCTGCGGACCTGGAACGAAGGCACTCTCTACGCGCGTCTACGAGATGCGTACGGATGTACCATCCCGCGAAAATTGCATTTACAGTTTGACGCCCGTCCGAGAAATTGCGGCAGGCGGATACCGATAAACCGGGAACGGTTACCGCGGCGTTGCCTGAGAATTTCGACGATTTCCGCGTTTTCTGGAACGTCGGAGGACACCGGGTGGCCGCCATCGCGCCGCGCGATTTTCCCACAATGTCGGATCCGAGGCGTTACGGATTCCACAGATGTACGAGGCATACTTGAGAGTTGTATAGAGACTCAATGCGCAAATTATATATATTAAATATATGAAATTAAATAATTGATTAAATCACATTTATGAATCTTAATATTCGACAAATATTCTTGATATTTAAGACTAGGAGAGCTGAAAATTTTAGTAAGTTTTTTGTGTCCTTCGAACGATAAAGCCCGCGTTCTGCATCGCGTGGCCCACATGCTCGGGGTTGATGGATCAAGCGACTTCCCCAACGCACATTCGTGAATTAGCAACACGTTGAACTGGAGTGACGGCTCGTTCGTCGAACAGGTGTTCGACCGGTGTTGGTTTACCCGTTTCGGCTGAAAAACAGTTGCGGTTTTGCGTTCACGCTTAATTTTCCGACGATTTTCTCCGGCCGTGAGACGATTTCCTCGTGCCGTGACATGTCGAGTGCTCTCCCTCCCATTTCTCCTCTCATTCCCGGATGTGGCGCGAAAAGTCGTTTCCTGGGCGTCCTGCAGAACGGTGGTTTTTACGAAACCACTTGTGAATTCGCGATGATGCAATTGCCACGGGTGATTCCCGCGTGAAGTCATCGGGCCGTTTTACGCGCGTGTTTAAGAATTTATTTAAATTGTTTTCTTAACGCACGAAGGATGACAAGTGTGTGCACTGTACATTCGGTCATCGTTAAAAATTGTCGCGCGCCGTCAATAAATTAATTTTGCGTGCGTGGCTGTACAATATGACTAATCCCGCTGCGATTTGATTTGTTTTACAGCAAAGATGAAACATCTTTGGCCGTTGCTGGCGTGGATACTTCTATCTTCGTATCCGGTGAGTGTCTAAAAGTGTCGATTTTTTCAAAGAGATCATTTGCTTATCTTGATTTAATGCAATAGTCTTTTAATCAAAATTGCAATCATGATGATTGATATCATTGATTACCTGAAAAATTTCATTTCAAATTGAATAATAACGCATAGCCATGTTAGTCATTTGAAGAATAATTTTAGGTGCAATTACAATCATGATGTTTCCGTAGAAACAAAATATATCTGGAGTATCCAATTCAAATTTATCCTTTTCAAATTTTCAGGCCGAATCTCGTAACGGACTCGGCTACGGATTGAGGCGAGAAGTATTCTTCCTGAACCTCGAGGATGGGTACTTCGGCTGCCAGGTCAACGAGTCGACGGACATTCTGCAGTTGCTCGAGCTCTCGAAGCTCTGCGATCATCGCGTCGACTGCTACCAGGGCACGGACGAACAGCGCGAGAAGCTGAAGTGCACGGGTATGTCATCATTAAAGAGTAAAGGAAGCCGCGTTTCCTCGAGATCGACTTTGTACTTCAATTCTTGGGATCTGGGTTCATCGGAATGACTTCCTCTGTGAATCAGAAGACACCCTAGGGAGGAGGAGGAATATTCCTCGGTGCGGATCGCGTGACGCGATGCACTACCGGCGACATTTCCGTCGCTTCTTCATTTCACGTCCGTCATTTCATTCCTGATGTCATTACCGCGGCTAGATAATTCCCATCACGTTGTACGAACCGCGCGGAGACATAGAACGCCGACGCGACGCTGCAGCGCGTTGCATCTCGTCGCGTCAATTAAAGGGGGGAATCCCTTCTCGCGTCATTATATCACGTTGTACCGAGTCACGCCCACGTCGTAATTAACCATGCTGCTTTATTCTTATTTTCCACGCGGGCGTTAGCGCGCCCTGATGGAAGCGTAATTGACGTGCCGCGTCGACGAGTTCGCGTCGATGAGCGGTTCGTGTTACTTGGGTCTACCGAAGTCGGTTCTCTCCCGCTTCGATAGCTCGTGAGAAAAACTTCGATGTTCGACCGCTGATTAATCCGACCTGAGAAAATTGCACGATTAGCCGATGGCTCACAGTACCGTCGCAATTTATCCGCGCCTTTTTCTCGGATAATTTTACTTAATGATCAAAAATGACCCGTGCCTCGAGCAGGATGTTCCTGTATAGATGAGTACATCTCCTAATATTGTTCGGGTGAAATCATCAATTGATTATCTGCGTAAATAGAATCCATTATTTCTCTACATTTCTTCAAGGATGCATCAAGATCCCTACATTGTTCTCTCCTTAAAATATTAATATACAGGGTGAGGCACCTAAAACAGGCCACCTGAATATCTCGGCTGTTATTGGTGATAGAAAAAAATGTGTCAGACCAAACTTGCATGGTTTCGAGGGACACATAATTTGTTCTAAATAGTTTTTTATTAGGTGGACGCGTAGAGGTCATATGAAGGTCACCTTCGTTTTTTTAAATGGTATGATATGTTTTTTTACGTACCATCTGTAGAGCGTTTGAAGATGCGCACATTGATCTACGGGTTAAAATCATTCAAGGTCACTGAAGGCCAACTGCAAGGGAAAATAATTTACTTTATATTGCCTAGAGTTCTCTGCTATTAAAAATACTGTAAACTCAGAAATGAAAAAGTTCTAGCCGTTAGAACTTTTTTCTTTTCCGAGAAGTTCTGAGTTGATAATATCATTATTTTTTATATTGCCTAGAGTTCCCTGCTATTGAAAATACCGTAAATTCAGAAATGAAAAAGTTCTAGCCCTTAGAAATTTTTTCTTTTCCGAGAAGTTCTGAGTTGATGATATCATTATTTTTTATATTGCCTAGAGTTCTTTGCTATTAAAGATACTGTAAACTCAGAAATGAAAAAGTTCTAGCCCTTAGAAATTTTTTCTTTTTCCGCGAAGTTCTGAGTTGTTGTTATAATTATTTTTTATATTGCCTAGAGTTCCCTGCTATTGAAAATACCGTAAATTCAGAAATGAAAAAGTTCTAGCCCTTAGAAATTTTTTCTTTTCCGAGAAGTTCTGAGTTGATTATATCATTATTTTTTATATTGCCTAGAGTTCTCTGCTATTGAAAATACTGTAAATTCAGAAATGAAAAAGTTCTAGCACTTAGAAATTTTAGTCTTCAGTGACCTTGAATGATTTTGACCCGTAGATCAATGTGCACATCTTCAAACGCTCTACTAGATGGTACGTAAAAAAACATATCATACCATTTAAAAAAACGAAGGTGACCTTCATATGACCTCTACGCGTCCACCTAATAAAAAACTATTTAGAACAAATTATGTGTCCCTCGAAACCATGCAAGTTTGGTCTGACACATTTTTTTCTATCACCAATAACAGCCGAGATATTCAGGTGGCCTGTTTCAGGTGCCTCACCCTGTATATATTATCAGCATTGTCCTCTTGTTTGTTGGAATGTTGACATGGTACATCGTGAAAGCGTAAATTTATAAATTTGTCGATTGCGTTATAGTAACACAGACATTTTACTTTATTTTAGCATATATGAAAAATATATATTTTTCTCGCGCAAGATCTAATAATGAATTTATTAAACATATTCGCAGACGATTGTACAAAAGAAGACGGCACCAAATGTCAAAACGGTGTCTGTCTGCATTCGGTCTGTCACTGTAACGACGGCTTCGGAGGATGCAATTGTCAAGTTCCAGGTTTGTGTAACCGCTATTTTATTTTAAATTATTACCTACACAAGAAGCACAATCATTGAAATTCTATTAAATCAATTAATGTACTCTGTAATATGCAACCATTTGGATCAGTCTGACGCAAGTATACATTGTGCAACAATTTCAATTTACTTCACAATACCTTCTTTTTTTAATGATGTAATAATTAACCGCTAAATAAATTGCAGACGAGAACGAGTGTAAATATCGGCCCTGTGATATATTTGCCCATTGTACAAATACGCTCGGCAGCTTTCAATGTTCCTGTTTTCCTGGCTACCGCGGCAACGGCTTCCATTGCGAGGGTAATTAAACTACCACTTGTCGCTCTGCCGTTGTACATGCACTTGTCTCGTTACTTATAAAATTGCATCTGCAGACATCAACGAATGCGACGATCCAGCGCTCTCCGGGCGTTGCGTCGAAAATGCCGAGTGTTGCAATTTACCTTCGAACTTCCTGTGCAAGTGCAAACCCGGATATATCGGCGACGGTGAGGTGCACTGTGAGGACGTGAACGAGTGCACGATACCAGGTGCATGCGGTGACAATACCGTGTGCCACAACATACCTGGCAATTATACCTGCACGTGTCAACATGGGTTCACGGGAGACCCGTACAACAGTGTGAGTACACGTTGGTGAAAACGGAAACGTGGAGCGATAAGCTAGAACTTTAAGGGGATAATAATGCCTCTGTGAGTCGGAAAATGTACTGGAAAAATTCCTTTGGATATGATATCATGATTCCTATGATATCATGAATTATTTTGAATATTTATTACATCAGATGATTAGCAAATGATAATCAGCGTTTAAACATTATTATAAATTCCTGACGGATGTGAATTAATTATAGAATATATACAGACAAATTCCGATTAAAGATACGCGTGATTAAAAATTCTAAATTATAGTGTAGCAGTAGAAATATGAACGATCAGGATATAAATAATAAATGTTTTTTCAATTTACATTTTATTACAAGATAATTTATACGTTTCATATAGGAAATCAGTTTATAATGATAAATTTGTTTAAACAGTGCTTCGATATTAACGAGTGCGAATTCGAGGGTGCCTGCGGAAGGGGTGCGCTATGCGTGAACTTGCCAGGCGCGCATAAATGCGAATGTCCCGAAGGATACGACGGCAGTCCTGAGGAGGAGTGCAGGGACATCGACGAGTGTCTGAGAAGTCCTTGCGGACGTTCTGCAGTTTGTACGAACGTGCACGGTAGCTTCCGGTGTTCCTGCCCCGATGGAATGAACGGCGATCCCTTAACAGGTTGCCACGGTGAGTACCGAGAATTTCTGATCGTCCTTTTACCTTTTACATTTTATAACGTGTGTATTATATTTGATTACAAATCTTTCCGTATCGCATTCGAAGTAAACTGCATTAATTCAGTTACGAGTGATAAGTAAGGGATGAAATGTCGCGCAACGCGAAGCCAAATCGTGTACATATATTAATCATCATGCTTCGCGTAATGTACATAGCATTGTTCATCACCACTGATACAATAATCGCATAATTGGTGTGCTTTAACAAACGTTTTAACAAAAATTGGTGTTTAAATTTTATTCAAAGTTATTATTAAAATAACGAGAATGTAATTCCATTGGATCCCAGATCGTCAGAATTGTTCTTGTCTGTCGATCAGTGTACAGTATGATCCTACTGACTCGCTTGAACTCACAAGTATCCGTATTCGCGTTTCTCGACGATGTGGGCGCGGTCTCCCCGGAGATCGATCTTAATCGAACAGATCTATTAAAACACTAACCCGTCGCTAATAGATATAAACGAGTGCGAGGGAGGTACGCCCTGCGGAGCGAACTCGGAGTGCGTGAACACCCAGGGTAGCTTCGAGTGTAGATGCCACGCCGGTTATCAGATGGACCCTACGCACGGTTGCATCGACGTGAACGAGTGCGGTGATGCGGGTGCCTGTGCGACGAATGCGAGATGCATCAACGTCCCGGGCTCGTACAAGTGCATCTGCCCGCCGGGCTTCGTCGGCCAAGGACTAACTCTCTGCGAAAGTCAGTCACTGCCAAAGCACAATTAATGCTCACTATCATTGCATGCCACACCCCCCGTCCGCCCCCGATCGCTTGCGATTAATAATTACTCACCTTGCGATTAACCCTGACTGATTAACAGACGTGAACGAATGCGAGCGCAATCCCTGCGGCGAGAATGCCGAGTGCACCGACACGATCGGCAGCTTCGTCTGCAGCTGCAAGGCAGATTACACCGGCGACCCTTTCAAGGAGTGCAGCGGTTAGCTCACTGATAACGTCTTATATCTTGCGATATCTTTCTATCTTTCGTGGAGCCGCTCGTGACTTGAGCTGAATGGGCTCTGGTTCTGTTGGCTCTCTCCCTTTGTTGATACGACTTCAATATAATTTATCACGATTTCTTCTTCAGAACTTCCGCACTTTTATTCTCTATACTAAATTACAAGTTGGATATATCTTTCTCTATGAAATTGTATTTACGATTGTATTTATGTCTATAAAATTGTATTATTAATCATCTTGTACACTTGTAGCAGAAATGGCTGATACTCTGTCGCTTCGCTCTTCTTAACTCATAAGATCTTCATTTTACTATCACGATGCTCTTCTTCTAGACATCGACGAGTGTAGGGCTCTGGAGAATCCTTGTGGCAGAAACGCGATTTGCAAGAACGAGGATCCCGGCTACCAGTGCGTCTGTCCGCCGGGATACAGTGCCAGATCCAGTCCGTCGAATGCATGCGATCAGGTAATATTAAGAATTCAGATAATAATTCAGTTGACCCGTTGCGTCTTGCCGTGAGTCACCTCGCGCATACATACATACAAACAAAACCGACGAGAAGGCGAGAAGTATCTCCGGGCAAACGAAAGTCTCGAAAATAGACCTGTTTCATCCCGAATATCTTAGACCGGTCCGCGGCTCCTTTTTACGCGGAGGTGTCGGATAAAGAGGAACAAACAATACGAAGACGGTATTGTGCGCGAAACAAGACGAACACCAACCGGTTTCGTGGCGTTTACCTCTTTTTCGAAGCGGGACTCTCTCACCCGCGGTTTGTAAAAGCCACGAAACCCACTTGGACGGCTCACATTTGTCATGAACGCGCGCTTCTTATTCGCGTGTCTAGAAAACAGCTCGTGTCAGCTCGACAGCAGAAACCGGTTTCTATATTTTCGAGTACAACACGTCGATGCTTTTCGTACATTCGACGGAAAGAAATGATTATGAATGCGGCGCGAGAGATAAAGCGTCATTCTGGCATTGTTCCCAGACCGACGTGACTACACTCTGCAAATCGAATTTCGATTGCGTCAACAATGCCGAGTGTATCGAAGGCCAGTGCTTCTGCAAGGATGGCTTCAAAGCCTCTGGTGCTGAATGCGTGGATGTGGATGAGTGCCTTACCAACCCCTGCGGATCTGCGTCAATTTGTACGAATACCAGAGGAAGCTATCATTGCGAGTGTGAGTCCGGGTTCGTTGGTACTCCACCCCACATACCCTGCAAAGGTAAAAATAATTGTGTCTGACAACGATATTTAATTTCTGCTGCTTACAATTTATTATACTTAAGTAATTAAGCTTTTAATAATTTTGCAATGTACTTACGCGTTTGATACATGCGTAAGTTATGCAAGAGCATGATTTATCATGCGTAATTGTTATTATTTCAAAGCACCTTGTGATGAAGTAACCTGCGGCGGACATGCTTTCTGCAAGGCCGACGGTCACGAGGCTTACTGCATCTGCGAGGATGGCTGGACCTTCAATCCCAACGATATAGCGGCTGGATGTGTCGGTAAGCGAATGCTTCCTCAATGAATCAAGATATTCGATGATTATCCTCCCGTAAATACAGTACCATTCGTATGCAAATGAGATTTTCAATAAGATTAATATTTTCTTTACTCGCAGACATAAACGAGTGCGACGCGATAAACGGACCTTCCGGAAGATGCGGCAGGAATGCTATTTGCACGAACACACTTGGTGGCTTTACTTGCCAATGTAAACCTGGATATGCCGGCAATGCCTTCAAGCAGTGCATAGGTAAAACCTGATTGAAATAAATTTCACGAATGGATTTTATACAATATTATTAATTTACTTATTATATTAGTATATTTATCTTAATACTTTAAGTATTTTTTAACGTGAATGCAGATATTGACGAGTGCACCAAACATGACGTTTGCGGTCATGGAGCGACGTGTGCCAACACTGAAGGCTCTTACAGTTGCACTTGCCCGGAGGAGACCATTCCGGATCCCGATCCCTACATCAAGTGCGTCGGCATAGTTAGATGCGAAATCGACGATGACTGTCCAGGAAACGCTATTTGCGATCCGCAGAAGAGATGTCTGTGTCCCGAACCCAACGTCGGAAACGATTGTAGACGTAAGCATGACACATCCTCTCAAAAATCGAATGCAATTAAAGGATCAATCGGCCCATAATAAATATCAACAAATTTGTGTGATTTTTACAACAAATATGAAATCTATTTTCGTATAAATAAATATCAGCGAATTTCATAATTTTGTGTTCCATCAGATCCGTGTGAGGACTTGTCCTGCGGACCCAACGCGCACTGCATGCTGCTGAACGACGTGGCGACGTGCCTCTGCAGCAACGGTTACACCGGAAAGCCTGGAGTGAAGAACGGTTGTCGGGACATCGACGAGTGTGCGATCAATCCGTGTCCCCCGGGTGCGATCTGCAACAATGAGCCCGGCTCCTTCTCGTGTCAGTGTCCAAGCGGTATGACGGGCGATCCTTATAGCGGTGGCTGCCAAATATCCAAGACACCCCACGTGTGTGGCCCGAGCTCGCCCTGTCCAGCTGGAGAACAGTGCATCAAGGACGAATTCGTGGGCGACAGCGTGTGCATCTGTCAACGCGGCTACACGCGCGACCACGAGACCGGTAAATGCAGAGACATCAACGAGTGCATGGAGCTGAGAGAGAAACCTGCCTGCGGTGTTAACGCGATTTGCAAGAATCTGCCGGGTAGCTACGAGTGCCAGTGCCCACCGGGCTTCAATGGAAATCCCTTCTCGCTTTGCGAAGGTGAGATCTTGGGTTTAGATTATTATAATAGTTAAGATGTAATACCTAGTTGAAATATTTTCGGAAGAATATAACTAATCTCTTTTGAACGGAAGTAGTTTGCAACAGTTTTGTCGGTGTGGTGTTTGTTCATGATACATATACGCGGCAACTGTTTGTTAAAATACAGTTAGTAGTTGCCATTGTTGATGCAATATCATATGCAAAATCTGCATTGAAAAATTTACAGAATGCAACAGCATCGAGTGTCAATGTCAACCGCCGTACAAGATCGTCAATGGTAAATGCATGTTGGCCGGATGTTCGAAGGGTGAAAAGTGTCCAAGCGGTGCCGAGTGTATAACGATTGCCGGCGGCGTGAGCTATTGCGCCTGTCCCAAGGGTTACACGACCAAATCGGATGGGTCTTGCGAAGGTAAAATGATTTGGTTTAATAAAAATTGACAACAGTTTATTAAATATATCTATAAATCTCGATTCAAATAATAAAAAATCATAAGAAATCTCTTTTGGAGAAATACTTTGGAAGAGAAATGATATTTTTATTTAATATAATCGGTTGATAATGAGTACTAATTTGTGGATAGACATAAATGAGTGCATCGTGGGACACCAAGTCTGTGGTTACGGCGCCGAGTGCATCAATCTACCCGGTTCCCATCAGTGCGTGTGTCCGCATGGATATGGCGGCGATCCGTATAACGGTCTCTGTTCCCCAGCGCAGAAGAGATGCATCAACGACAACGAATGCAAGGCTAACGAGAAGTGCGTGCAGCCGGGCGAGTGCGTGTGTCCACCGCCGTTCTACACGGATCCCTTGGGCGGAAATCTTTGCAAGAGTAAGCGATAAAAATCTCATTCCGTCACGCACGCAACGCGTACGTGACGCATCACTCGCATTCTTATCCAATATAATATCAAGTAGGCAATTAAATTCGTTCAAAATATTTTTACACCCTAAAAAGATAATTAATTTTATTTTTCAAATCGTTATTTATTTTCTTAAAACAGAATGAAAATTTCTTTAATGAGAAAAAATTAATCGCCAATAATAAGTAATAACCGCGCACAATTTCTTCTTCGTGAAACATGTAATATTTCCTGTACTTTTTATATTTCACTGTAAATGTTTCGTTATCTTAGATCCCTGCGATCGCTTCCCGTGCGGTATTAACGCAAAATGCACCCCAAGTGATCCACCGCGGTGCATGTGCGAGGCTGGCTTCGAGGGCGACCCACAGCACGGTTGCGTTGACGTCAATGAATGCGCGAATAATCCTTGCGGTCACGGTGCATATTGCATTAACACGAAGGGCGATCACGTGTGCGAGTGCCCGAAAGGTATGGTTGGAGATCCTTACGGTGTCGGCTGCACGGGAGTTCCGACCGGCAAAAGTGAGTGCTCGTCGAACGACGATTGCGAGAATTACTTAGCGTGCGTCCAAGGAAGTTGCGTCAACCCTTGCGACAACATACCCTGCGGTCCGAATGCGTACTGCGAGCCGGACAAACACGCGGCATGGTGCAGATGCGTGATAGGGTTCACGGAGGGCAAAAACAACGAATGCGTCTCACGTGAGTGAAATTTACTCTTGTGTCATCTGGATAATCGCGCGATAACGAAATTGAGTTTCGTGCAAAATAATTAATTTAAAATTCGTCTAATAAAAAATTTGATAATTATTTATAATATAATTTCAGTTCTTACGTATTTTCGTCAGTATGTCATCAATTTATCATATGACTGCGACTTGATCGTGTTACACGTGTGACATGAGACTTTGTTCTGATGCAGAATGCGACGGCTTCGTCTGTGGCACTGGGGCGCAATGTATCGTCAGTTATGATGGACCGACCTGTAAGTGCATTGAAGGTTTCATGGGCAATCCTTTCCCTGGCGGACAGTGCGCTCCGGATGTCTGCTCGCCCGAAATCCCGTGCGCCGAGCCAAGCGTATGCATCAGCGGCCGTTGCAAACGACGATGCGAGGGAGTGGTTTGCGGCATCGGTGCCATGTGCGATCCTTTGACGAATAAATGCGTATGCAATCCATACTTCGTGGGCAACCCGGATCTGCTTTGTATGCCACGTAAGTGTAATACTTCTGAAAGAGAGAAATCAAATCGAAATCATTGTTGCCTCTTTACCGCGACGCTGATTGGTTATCTCGATTCGCGTTGTGCGTATGTTCAGTTTAGATTACCATCGCGCGGCTGTCTTCGCGTGGAGGTTAACAATTTGGTAGTGTGATAATTGTGCATATAATAAATAATAGATATAAGATATTATTATTTGAAAACATTATTAATAATGAAAAATAAAATAGCGCGCGCCTGTGTTATACTGGTAACAATATACATAGCACAGAACTCCTTGGAAAAAGAAAAAATTTTAATGGCTAGAACTTTTTCATTTATTGTTTTAACGAATTTTAAATCATCGAGAACTCTAGGCAATATGCCAAATAACAATATAAATAGCACAGAACTCCTCGGAAAAGAAAAAAATTTTAATGACTAGAACTTTCTCATTTCTAAATTTAAAGGATTTTCAATATCGAGACCTAAAATATTGTGGTAACCTCTTTATTTATTGGGTGATAGAATGAAGGATGTAGAAAGTTCAACAAAGTTTAATGGGTAATCACAGAAAATCGATTTTGTCCGTCCTAGAATTTTACAAAATTCGTATTTTACAATATAATAAATTTCTTTTTCTGGTTAATAATTATTTATTTATCTTTGCAGCCATTCAGCCACCACTATGCGTTCCGCATTGCGGGAAAAACGCGCATTGCGAGTACGGTCTTCAGGAATCAAAATGTATTTGCAATCCGGGAACCAGCGGGAATCCTTATCACGGCTGTGGTATTCAAGAGAAATCCGATTGTTCTACTGCAGTATGCGGGAAGGACGCACACTGCAATGCAGGTCTCAACGCTGTCGAGTGTCTTTGTCCACCTGGCTTCGCTGGCAATCCTTACATCCAATGTTTCGGTCAGTATGACTAATCTGAAATACTGAAATACATCTTTCACGTACTTTTTTTAGCATCGTACGATTAAGCATTTAATTAAATAGTGAAACATACCAATCATTAATTAAAAAAATAATCGGTACAAATATCTTTATATTGTTCCTCTTTCTTTCTTAGACATCAATGAGTGTAACGGAAACGCGTGCGGTAGTAACGCAGTGTGCATCAACACCATCGGAAGCTACGACTGCCGCTGCAAGGACAGCTTCTTCGGCAATCCCTTCGTCGAGTGTCAGCAGGTGCAGGTGGGACCGTGCGCTGATCCGTCGACCTGCATCTGCAGCGACGCCGTGCCTTGTCCCTTCGATTACACATGCGTTGGTCACAAATGCGTGAACCAGTGCAGCAACATCAAGTGTGGACCCAGATCCGTCTGCCAGAACGGTGCGTGCGTGTGCCCTCCGGGTTACAGCGGCAATCCCAACGACCTGCACAAAGGTTGCCACTTGCACGGTCACTGCTCGAACGATCTCGAGTGCGAGCCGCAGGAGATCTGCTTCCAGATCGGCAAGGGAGTTCGCAAGTGCGTGGACGCTTGCAGCAAACTACAGTGCGGACCAAACGCGCTCTGCGTCACACAGAACCACGTATCCGCTTGCTTGTGCATTGATGGCTACCAGGGTAACCCGAGCAACCTGATTGAGGGTTGTCAGCCGTCGAAATCCGTGATACCCGGATGCACGCACGACTCGGACTGCCAGCCGGGCTCCTTCTGCGTCATCCTGGACGGCGGCGTACACGAGTGCGTGGATCCCTGCAGCAAAGTGGTGTGCGGCGCCTATCAGAAGTGCGAGCCCGATATTGTACCCGGTCGCGCGACTTGTAAATGCCAGGACAGCTACGAATGGAATCCGGTGCTGTCGTCCTGCGAGAAGCCATCGGTGCCCGACTGCATAAGTGACAACGACTGCCATTCAAGCGAAGGCTGCAGACCGGACGCGCTCGGCGTGCTGAAGTGCGTGTCGCTCTGCAGCGGCTTCACCTGCACCGCGAACTCACGCTGCGTGACCGAGAATCATCAAGGCCGTTGCGACTGCCTGCCAGGCTACACCGGCAATCCAAACGATCGTCGTGGTTGTCACAGTCCGCGTGAAAACCGCTGTACCACAGACAGCGAGTGCGCGGAGGATCAGACGTGTCGTGGCACCGCGGAGGGTCCACTGGCCTGCCAGCTGGTCTGCGACTTTGTCACGTGCGGTCCAAATGCACTCTGCGTCGTCAACAACCACGTGGCGAACTGCGAGTGCCCGCCCGGATTGTACGCGGGTGATCCGAACGACTCAACATCCGGATGTCAAACAGTGCCTTGCGTCTACAACATCGATTGTCCACCAACGCAGCTCTGCAACCGGCTCACGCATACCTGCTATGACGCCTGCGACGAGAACGCCTGCGGCGTAAACGCGGTCTGCATCGCGGATGATCATAAGTCGATCTGCCAGTGCCCGCCTGGGTTCCGGGCGAACCCGGTGCCCGATGTCGAGTGCGTCGCCGTGGAAGCGTGCCGTTCAGATTCCTGTCACCCGACGGCACTTTGCGTCGCCGGTCCCACAAGCAATCCGGTCTGCCAATGTCCACCGGGTCACGTAGGCGATCCTTACACAACTGGCTGTCAACCGGAAGGCTACTGCTCTGGGCCCAAGGACTGTCCATTGCACTCGGTCTGTCACGAGCATCGCTGCGTGAATCCGTGCGAAAATGCGTGTGGGCCGAACGCGCTCTGCGAGATCGTGAACGGTCGGCCGAGTTGCAAATGCATTCACAGATTCGTACCATCGTCGAAGGGTCCGGAACACGGCTGTGTGCGGGGTACCAGTTACTGCACGGTGGATGCTGACTGCGAGGATAGCGTCTGTCTTGACGGGCAATGCAGAGGTAAAAATATTTGATGTTTCTTAATTAATTAATGATGTATGTGGTAGTTCGTGGTTTCTGCATCGTTTCTGTAACATTAAAGAATGTAATACGATGAAGGGTTTCTTTTTTTGTTATTTTAGCTGTGTGCCGTTCGGTCGCTGATTGCTCAGATGGAGAGAAGTGTATTAATAACAAATGTATGATATCGTGCATCGCGCATTCACAGTGTCTAGTGGATCATGCATGCGTCAGTGGAGGATGCATTCTTGGCTGTCGCAGTAATAAGAATTGCCCGCCTACCGAATCGTGCGTTAACAACAGGTGTCAAGGTACGTCGTAAATTAAATTAAAACACTCAGGAAAACACTGAGCGTGCAAGGATACAAGGGGAAACTATAAGAATTAAAAGTTATGTTGCTAGCTTAAATTTCGCCCTGGAACATTTTCCGAATTTGTTGCTCTCGAAATATCCAAGTTTAGAATTTGTTGCTTGCAAAATAAGGGTAAACAATAGCGGAAAACCTCTCAGCGTACAACGTTACAAGAGTAAACTATAGGAAATTAGTTTTGATTTTTATAATAAATATTTGTTTAAACTTTTTGTTGCGTATAAGTTGGTTTTATTTATGTACTTGGCGTATTGTTTTCCCCTTTGTGAGGTTTTTTTTAGTCTTTATTATTATATGATTTCATCGAAATTATTATTATGCAATTTTTATTTAATGTTTCTCTCAATAATAACCAGAAAATAAAAAAAACTCATACGTTTCCAGATCCCTGCAGTAGAAAAGATGTGTGTGGAGCGAATGCAATCTGCAGTTGCACGAATCACGCAATTACCTGCACGTGTCCCCTGGGTTTCCACGGTAATCCCACCCCAGAACAGGGTTGCGTTCGAATACCAAGTGTCTGTCAAAGTCCGCACGATTGTCCCAGTCAGCACCTATGCGTCTCGGGATTGTGTCAATGCCAGTGTTCCGATCAGAGCAATTGCGCGCAAGGCGAACGTTGCAAGAATGGCATTTGCGTGAAGATATGCTACAGCGATAGTAACTGCCTGCCTGGCGAACTGTGTATTGATGGTACGTGCGAAGCAGGCTGCACTTCTGATGTTGGCTGTAAACGCGACGAAGTGTGCATCAACAACAAATGCAGGTATGCCCGCCTTTTCTTATCTTCCATCTTCAATTTTAATTGAATTCCTCGAAAAAGTCAAAGTGAAAAAGTTATCTTTTAATCAACTACTCGTCTCGTTTTTCCTTAGATGTAGTCACGGATTCATCGCTGGTCCCGACCATTGCCTGGACATCAACGAATGCGAGGATCATCCGTGTCATCCGAGCGCTGATTGTATCAATCTCCACGGATCTTATCGTTGCACGTGTCCTTCGGGCACCGCGGGAGATCCAGTAGGATCGGGATGCGTGCTGCTGCATCAGTGCATCGCGCATCCGGACTGTCCGGACACGCAGGCCTGCATCCAGCACAACTGCTCGGATCCATGCTCCTTCGTGGATTGTGGATTGAACACCATTTGCTCCGTTCTGGATCACACGGCCAGCTGTCAGTGTCAACCCGGTTACATCGGCGATGCATCAGGGTGCTTCAAGGTGGAGTGCCTGTCCAACAGCGACTGTCCGACGGATAAATACTGCAATCAGGAGACCAACAAATGCAGCAGTAAGTTGTTGCGTGATTATAACGTGCTGGTGTCGATAGATACGAATTGTTCTGAAATATGAAACGATAAAGTCCACAAACGTTACGTGGTTCTCTAAATCTTTTGATGTTCCTTTGTCAGGTCCTTGCAATCAAGTGAACTGCGGATACGGTAATTGCGTAGCTGTCGAGCACATCAGCGTATGCAAGTGCTATTCTGGCTTCGTCCTCGTTGGCGATATTTGCACGGACGTTAACGAATGCTTGCAGGATCCTTGCCACTCTTCAGCTGTGTAAGTAAAACTTGCACTTTGAGCTTTGTGATTACGAGAGCTTAAGGGAATAACTCATCAGCATTTTTCTAATGTAATGGAATGTTAAATGAAATGTTACTTAAAAATTATGTAGATGCCAGAACACGGAGGGATCGTTCGCCTGCGTTTGTCCACACGGACTGATAGGGGACCCGTTCAAAACCGGTTGCAAGCAGCCTGGAGACTGTTTCACGGATTCTGACTGTCCGAATTCGGCCGCCTGCATCGACAACAGATGCACAAATCCATGCGACACGCCAGGCATTTGCGGCAGAAACGCGGAATGCCTTGCACGCGACCACGTGCCGATCTGCAGATGTCCTGGACAAACTACAGGAAATCCGGCGGTAAATATTCTTAAAATTGAAATATTTAGAATATTTCTGTAGCAGATGTTCTAACTGCTGATTTATCTCGCTCGATAATATTTATGTTTTAATCTATTTTGCGTCCTTAGACGGAGTGCATTCATCTGGAATGCAACTATCACAGCGACTGTAGTCAATCAGACGCGTGCTTTGATCATAAATGCGTCGATCCTTGCTCTCTCTCGAACGTTTGCGGACACGGAGCCGATTGCTCGTCGCTTAATCACAGCGCGGTTTGCACCTGCCAACCTGGTGGCACAGGTGATCCGAATCTTGGTTGCACTCCCGTTCAGTATTGCAAAAGTGACTCGCAATGCGCGACCGGTTCAGCATGCAACGGAGGCATATGCACAGGTAAATAGTTACGTGATATCGATAAAATCGAAGAAATATATCGATAAAATAGTTATATGAAAATAATGAAAAATTGAATCAAATTATGCGGTTTCTATATATCATCGTAATTTACAGCGCTCTGCGGAAGTACGAGAGACTGCATCGGCGATCAGCTCTGCATCAACGGTCTCTGCCAACCTACCTGCCGAAGTAATTCCAGCTGCCCAGAATATCAATACTGCCATAATAATATATGTGTTCAAGAATTACGTTGTATCTCAGACAATGACTGCTCATACGATGAGAAATGCATCAAAAATAACATCGGACAGGTAATCCTGCGTTCTGTTATGTAAAATACTCCACAATATATAGAAACATCCTCTTGTTAGTCTCATTAGCGATCAGTAAATAATATTTGTTTTTTGTCTTTCTTTCTTTCTCCAGGCGGAATGCCACAGAGCCTGCGACTTGGTACTCTGCGGTCGTAACGCCGAATGTAAGGCTGATAATCATGCCGCAACGTGTTCCTGCAAATCCGGCTTTTTCGGAAATGCCAAAGACGATAAAATTGGCTGCCAATCAATCGAGTGCGAGGTCAATGACGACTGTACCCAAGAAAAGATTTGCGACTTGCATAGATGCAGGATCGCCTGCCTCGCGCATAATCCATGCGGAGTGAACGCTATTTGCACGACGGAAAAACACGTCCAAGTAATTATCATACTTCTCCATTAGTGATCTTTCCGAGAGTGATTTTTATGATAATATTTTTGCTATTTTCAGGTTTGCACATGTCAACCTGGATACACGGGAGAACCCACGCGTGCCTGCGAACTGATAGATTACTGCGCGGATGCACCCTGCGCCCCGGGTGCTCTGTGCGAGAACTCGCGTGGATTCTACAAGTGCCACTGTCAACCCGGCACAGTTGGTGATGCTTATAACAGCGGCTGTCAACCGCCGGTTGAGTGTCTCCAGGATACGGATTGCCCGCTAACTGCGAAATGCGTCAACATTAACAACGTACCAAAATGTTTCGGTATGCTCTCAAATTATATTATTATCTTATAAGCTTATTATATTTATACTTTATTTATATATCGAATTACAAAAGACATTGATTTAAATTTTCTATTTGCTTCTTTCTGTTTCAGATGCGTGTGCGCGTATTCGGTGTGGTCCAAACGCAGAATGCATCGCCAGTAATCATGCCGCGAGTTGCCAGTGTCGTCCCGATTACGAGGGTGATCCTAGTAATCTGAGTGTGGGATGTCGACCAAGACCGGTGGCTTGCTCTTCACACGTTGATTGTGCGGTCAATACTTATTGTTACGAAGGCATCTGTCGACGTGAGTAACAGTTATCGAATTTCAAACTTGTTTCAAAGTAAATTTATTTTCTAGCAGTGTTTAAATAATATCTAATATAACATTCGTTCATTGGCAAGACTAAATTGTTGATGTTCGATTTCACTTTAGGCCGTAACAACACAGCACGTATTCTGATTCTTTATTTGAATCTAAATATAAATTATTCATAATAATTATCAAATAATATTTTTATCACATTTAATAATATTTCAGCATCTTGTCAATCCGACGAGGAATGCAACTTGTCGGACGTTTGCTTGAACGGGCAATGTTTGGATCCGTGCGACGTGAGAGGAGCCTGCGGCATAAATGCTGAATGTAAAGTGAAGAGTCACATTAAACAGTGTAGCTGCCCACCAGGTTTCACCGGTAACTCCGAAGTGGAATGCGTGAGACGTAAGTTGAGCGATTCCTCAACATTCTTCAACAATTTCTAATCAACTCACTAATAAAATTTCTATCACTCTGCAGTGCCAGTGTCCTGTTTAGGAAGCAGAGACTGCATCGATGGCAACACCTGCCGCGAGAACGTTTGCCTGCCGATCTGCACTGTGGACAACGAGTGCGCGTTGAACGAGAAGTGCATTCGTGGCAACTGTCTGCTGACTTGCCGATTGGACAACGACTGTTTCTTGGGCCATATTTGTCTCAACAACATGTGTTCGTTTGGCTGCCGCGCTGATGAAGACTGCAACGCGAACGAGGCTTGCTTGGGCAACAAGTGCTTGAATCCGTGCGAGGCCACGCCGTGCGGACCAAATGCCAAGTGCACGGTCTTCAATCAGCGTGCCACGTGCTCTTGTCCTTCCGGCTTCATACCAAACCCGACGGCGAAGGTGGCGTGTCTGAGGTCACCTGGTCCGATCTGTCAGGCTAATCGAGAATGCGCCGTGGGCACTGCCTGTGTCGCCGGCATCTGCACGCCCGTCTGCTCGACCAATGCGAATTGCTTGAGCAACGAGAGATGCGACAGTTCCGGCATCTGCAAGTCTCTTTGCAGGCGGGATGAGGACTGTAGAAGCGGTGAGATTTGCGAGGGACTAGTGTGCGTCTCCGGTTGTCGAGCAGACATTGAGTGCCAGGACAGTTACGCGTGCGTCAACAACCAGTGCATAGGTGAGAATTTTTATTAATATCTTATGTTCCGTCTGTTTCTAATCTTATCTGAGAAGAGAAATAAATTCAATTTATTCTTGTTTTATTATTTAATCTTCTTGAGACACGAAGCTAATTTATTCCTTTTTTTTTTATTGTTTTTATAGATCCGTGCGCGTTGGCCGGTTCTTGTGGCGTAAATGCCAAGTGTACAACTGTCGCTCATCAGAAGATCTGCACGTGTCCGTCGCCTCTAGTTGGAGATGCTCGTGCTGGATGCAAGCAGGCCTTCCTTCTTTGCTCATCGGAACTCGAGTGTTTGCCAGGACAGACGTGTTACGGCAGATCTTGTTACTCCACGTGTAGAAGGTGAGGCAATTCGCGAGCGAATTTTAAAATTATTGACGTCCCGACACGCGTATACTAACTAATTATATCTTCTTAGCGATGCAAACTGCTTGAGTGACGAACGGTGCGACGGCGGCATCTGCAAGGCAATATGTAACAGCGACGATCACTGTGTCGTCAACCAAATATGCCACAATCGCATGTGCGACATTGGATGCCGCAGCGATAACGCATGTCCAAGCGACGAGTCTTGCATCAACAATCAATGCAGAAGTAAGTGCAATCAGAAAGATGCCTTTGGTCCAACTTATAACTGAGTAACTTTTGATTGATTGACGGTCAATGCATTGATATCTTGACATTCTTCAGGTCCGTGCGAGGGTGGCAAGGCATGCGGAGAGTGCGCCGGTTGTCGCGTGGTCAATCACGTAGCCCAGTGCAGTTGTCCTGCCAACTATTACGGCAACGCGTTGATCAACTGCGCCAAGACCATGATTCCTTGCGACGGTTCGTGTGAGTGCGACGAGATCGGTTTCTGCACCAACAGCTGCCATAGCCAGGACGACTGCTCATGCGGAGAGACTTGTTACAGCGGGAAGTGCCGCATCAAGTGCGATATCAATAACGCGTGTCCAAAGGTGAGGCTTCGGATTTACATTTTTCTTTGGCAACGCAAAATTCGCACGTTCTTTAAATAACAAATTTGAATCTGTGCAGGGCTATGTATGCGACGGAGGTTTGTGCCTGATCGGCTGTCGCACACATTCCGATTGTCCATCGTCGTTGTCGTGCATAAACGGTCAATGCGAGAATCCTTGTTCCGCGCACGGATCACCATGCGGAATAAACGCACTCTGCCGCGTCTCGAACCATCGCGCGGTGTGCTTGTGTCCGGAGGGCTATCAGGGTGAGCCGAGCCAGGAGTGCTATCAATTGGAGTGTCATCATGATGAAGACTGCGAGCCGAACAAGCGTTGCAGCGAGTACGGGGTTTGCACAAATCCGTGCTTGCAACACGGCGTGTGCGGCTTCAACGCGCAATGTCGGGTGATTAACAGACAGGCGCAGTGCTCTTGCCCACCGGGACACTTTGGCAACCCAAAGATCAATTGCAAGAAAGGTAGGCTCGTTATTTATTCGCGTAGAGATCGTACTCTGAACGAAATGATAATTAATATGCTTTAATTGCTTTTAGGCGGAGACGAGTGTCTGCGAAGACCTTGCGGCGTTAACGCTAAATGCCGAGAGACCCTGAACGGTTTCGAGTGCACGTGCGATCCAGGATGCCACGGCGACCCGCATCAGGCGTGCCTCTGTGACGGCGATCTTTGCAAGGATACTCGTTGCGGCGTTAATGCGGCCTGTCGAATTTACAAGAATCAACCACAATGTTACTGCCCACCGAATAATCCATCGGGCGATCCAATGCACGCATGTACGTATTGTTCTTTTTCATATTGACGGATTTAATGAGATAATCAACAGAAGCAATAAAAAGATTGGCTGCTTTTGTGAAAGAAACCATAGAAATTCGAGATTTTTATTGAAATAAATTATCGACAAGTTGTTTTTGAAATATTGCATTTTAATTTTATCATAAATACATGCCATAATTGTGCATGTATTGTAATTATTCAATATATTTTTAAAATATATTTTAAAATTATAGGACAAACAATTAACATTTGTCATTTAGTTCTTCGATATCATCATTAATTATTTGTTTATATAGGTAGCTCAGATAGAGATTTAGGAGACTGTCGGACAAACGGATGTGGACAGAACGCCGAGTGCATTAGGGACGGGGCTATATTTGTCTGTCGATGCCCACCAGGTACAAGCGGTTCGCCAGATATCGAGTGCACGACAGGTAGGAAAATACAGCCTACTAACTTTTTAACCGAGCAGATTGATTAATTTTATGTACAGCATTTGTGACTAGCGAGCAATACTGACAATCACAGGAACATGGTCCGTAGAATAACCATGTATCGTCTAGTAGGACTTGAGTAATACATAGACGTATTTAATCGAGTGAATTCGTTAACATCGAGAGACAGATGTGATTGGAGCAGTATATCGCCACGACACCGGAATATACATATATATATATATATATATATATACATAGTTACCCACAGCAAAGAGAGTACATTATATCTGTACATATATATTATATAAAACATACTGTACATAATTTTGATGAGCGAGAGAGAGAGAACACAGTTCCACACATATCTCACACATAACTTCATATGTAGAATGTTTATTTCAGTATCCAATCTGTCTTGTGAGGATGAAATAATTGAAATAACAATGAGACACTCGTTGCAACTTGTCAGTGCCACTTGAATACAAGGAGGTACACATTTATACAGTCGACACCATTTTTATCTTTTCTTTTAGGATGAATGTTTTAACAGATTGGGAACTGCGAAAGGGACATTCTCATATACCCATGCTTGATATTTGCTGATATTCACGGGTTGTTATTTCTTCCTATTCTGAAATCTGTGGGGGCTTGTGTTGTAAATATCGCTGCTTGCCGTTGTGTAATTTTCTCTGAGAAGATATCTGATGTTTTGAAAAAGTGTAAAAGTCGTTCTCTATACTTCTCCACCGAGCTACCCTACTTTCATCATAAATACAAAGCATGTGGTTTATGTTATTTGTGAGAAAGTTTCTTTTCACAGTTCTTATAAATGCTTTTTTCTTTTTTTTTCCTGTCCCACCCACCGACCCACCGACTCTACACCACGTTGAACACCACTATCGCGACCAATAGAACGCGAATGCACCAGCGACTTAGAGTGCCCCAATGAAAAAGCCTGCATAAATCTACAATGTCTGGACCCGTGCGCGCTACGCGGTGCCTGTGGGATCAATGCCCTGTGCCGAGTGGTTCTGCACAAGCCGCGTTGCTCGTGCCCGCAGTGTTATATCGGTATGCCCCATACGGCCTGCCATCCAGATTCCAAATGCGACACGCTCAATCCCAAACCTACGCCGAGCATCGGTTGTTCTTCCGACTACGACTGTCCGGAGAGCCTCTCCTGCCACTCCCAGACAGGCGAGTGCCGCGACCCATGTTTGAGTTCTCGGTATACCTGCGAGGTGAACAAGAGGTGTCAGGTGCGGAGTCACAAACCTATGTGCGTTTGCAAATACGGCTTCGTGGTCAACGAGATCGGGGAGTTGACCTGCGCCCCCGACACGCTCACCTGCTCGAGGGACTTTGATTGTCCCTCGAATGCCGCGTGCGTCAATGGGAAATGTCAGAATCCCTGTAACGTACGAAACAAAAGACCGTGCCCGGCTGATAAAACCTGCGAAGTCCTGGATCACCGTCCCGTGTGCATTTGCACCAAAAACTGCAATCCCTCCCTCTCCATTTGCCTGCGAGACAGTGGCTGCTCTCCAGACTTGGCGTGCCGCAACTATCGCTGCGTGGACCCATGCAGAAACTCCACCTGTCCGGCTGATGCCCCCTGTTACGTGGAGGAGCACAAGCCTATCTGCAAGTTCTGTCCCCCCGGCTTTGTGCCAGATACTAAATACGGATGCATGAAAGGTAAACACCATTTCTCAGAACATCTATCTGAGTCTTGTCATTTCTTCATAGCCGTTATCACGTCTTTACATTGCCTGGCCTTACACGAGACATACAGTTGCTACTTTTCAGGTTTCCAATCGTCCAAACAGCAGAATATGCTTAACACTGTAATAATCTCGAAATTTCACTTCTGATTGATTTTATTAGCGGCAATTAGAGAGTTAACGGGAAATGCCACAGGAATAGTTTTTCCTTAATATTGCCGTAATTAGAAAATACATATCTCCCTATTCTGTTGTCTGGACGCATATTTCAGGTTCCAAGTTACAAATACAAGTTATCTCCCATCTCCTGAACCCCCACTCTACTCTGCCGATCTCCTCAGTCTACTGAAGGATTCTTCCGTTACATCTGTCTCTGTAAAGACCTAATAATGTTTCTTATAATCAGCTTACCTATATTACGCAAGCATGCAAACTTAACTCTTAATACGTAGCAGTTGATAGAAACTGTAAACTTATCTGTAGCATAGCCTAATCAGAGTCGCTTCCTGATTTCAGTTTCGCCACTTTACCAGTTGTTATGTTTATTGTTATATTGTATCCGCAGCAGTTCTTCACCCCATGCCCAAGCCAGTTTGCGAGTCCGATGATGACTGCAGCGATGCAGAAGCCTGTGTCGAAGGCGCCTGCGTTGATCCTTGTATGAAGTATGAGTGCCAACCGGCGGTTCAATGTCGGGTTGAGGCGCACAAACCTGTTTGCGGTTGCGATCCTAACGACGCACGTTGCTCACCGAGTGGTATAACGACGTTGCGTCCCGTAGATTCAGATCACACTTTTGAGACTGCTCATACTATATTACAAACAACACCGAATCCTAGTACTCTGCCGTCTACAACAACGGAGGCAACTACAATCCCTTCAACTGAGATTACTGAAATTTTATTGGAAAATATTACTACTGAGGCGACGAAAGAATCCCATACGACGATTGCATCGACGGAAATTATTACCGAGTCTTCAGGATACACAACAACTATATTTCCGATATCAAGTACAACCGAGATCGGTATTATAACGACAAATATTGAAATTGTAGATAATGTTACATCCAGTCGCTCGACCACTCCAACTTTTGAAAGTACCGATCTTGTTGAAACTACTTCGGTGAAATATACGACAGCACATTCCACTACTTCCGAAATTGAATTAACAAGTACTTCTGCTATTCCAACTACAGCGTACAGTACGGAAGAAACTCTTACAGAACTATCTTCTATTCCAATCGCGACAACGACAAGCAAATTTGAATCTGGAGAAAATGCTACGACAACTGAGATGTCTAAAACAACTGGCGAAAGTACTGAAACGACCACGGTTTTGAAACTTACGGAAACTAGCATTACAGAAGTTCCTGAAAATGTAACAATAGTTCCTATTACAGAAGTTCCTCATGTAACTATTGAGAAAACTTCAACAATAGCAACAAGCACGCAAGAATATCTTACTACCACAGAATCTAAAGAATTAATAACAGTAAAGCCTTTAGAAGAAGTCACTGAATCATATACAAAGAGTATTACCGACACCACGATTACTACAACACTTCTCGAGCAAGAGAATCATACTGTATCGTCTCCAAGTATTTTAGAACATACTGAAACGTCTACCATAAGTATCGAACGTGATACTGCCAAAGAAATCACACAAGAAACGAGCACTGCCGAAAGTACATCGTTACATACAACTGAGCCCTATGAAAAAGAGACTACTTCATTATCTACAACTACGACTCAGAAAGAAATCACACAAGAATCGAGCACTGCCGAAAGTACATCGTTACATACAACTGAGCCCTATGAAAAAGAGACTACTTCATTATCTACAACTACGACTCAGAAAGAAATCACACAAGAATCGAGCACTGCCGAAAGTACATCGTTACATACAACTGAGCCCTATGAAAAAGAGACTACTTCATTATCTACAACTACGACTCAGAAAGAAATCACACAAGAATCGAGCACTGCCGAAAGTACATCGTTACATACAACTGAGCCCTATGAAAAAGAGACTACTTCATTATCTACAACTACGACTCAGAAAGAAATCACACAAGAATCGAGCACTGCCGAAAGTACATTGTTACATACAACTGAGCCCTATGAAAAAGAGACTACTCCATTATCAACTACGCCTGAGTCTCCCATCTTTACGACAAAGGGATTAATCCCTGAAAATTTGGTTACTCCACATAAAGGCACTAATATTTCTACAACAAAATTTTCTATGACTGAGCAATCTACAGAACAATCTACTACAGAATATACTACAGAATATACTAGCACACTTGAATATTCGAAAGAATATTCAACAACGGAAAAGCTTAAACCATCACAGCAACCAACAGAACAATATACTATTACACAAGAATACAGCACAATTGGATACTCTACTGAACAAATGACTATTACAGAAAGTCCCAGAACATCGACATATTCTATGGAACCGCATTTCACTACCGAGCAGCTCGGAACATCAGAGCAAACCGAACAGTATATCACGTCTGAACAGCCTACAACAGCAATCTTTACTACAGTACAAACTACGGAACAAACAACGCATTACACTTCAACTGAACAGTCTACAGAACAAACTTCTACAGAAGGCTCTAGCACATTGAGGTATTCTACAGAAGAGCATTCTACCACAGAACAGCTTAAAACATCGATGCAACCTACAGAACAGTACACCATATCTGAACAATCTACAAAGATCTCAACCACAGAGCAATACACTGAATCTCCTACATCTGAATATCCTACAGAGAAATATTCTACAACAGAACAGCTCGGAATATCACAACAGCCAACAACGGAAACATATACTACTTTGAAACAATATACTACAACTGAACAACCTACTGAACAGACTGAACAATATACATCGAAATACTCTACGGAACTTTATTCCACTACTACTGAACAGTTGAGGACATCAGAGCATCCTACGGAACAACATACTACATCTGAACCATCTATAAAACAAACTACAGAAGGATATAGCACTTTAGAATATTCTACAACAGAACAGCTTGGAACATCACAGCAGCCTACTCCGGAATATACTACTTCGGAGCAATACACGACTTTAGCATCTACAAAACAGGTTCCAACTACGGAACAATACAGCACTTTAGAATATTTTACAACAGAACAGCTTGGAACATCACAACAGCCTACGCAAGAATATACTACTTCAGAACAGTATACAACTGAACAGTCTACAAGACAGATTTTCACAACAGAAAAATATAGCACTCCTGAATATTCTACAACGGAACGGTTTGTCACATCTGAAGAATCTACACAACCATCTTCCATTACAGAACGGCACAGTACAACTGCTTACTCTACTGTACAATATTCAACTACAGAACAATATTCAACTACAGAACAATATACTATGTCTGAAAATCGCACTGAAATGGAATTTACTACAATAACAGAACAATATACAACACAGCAATATTCTACAGAACAATCTACTACGCCTGAAGTCATCCAGAATAAAACAGATGTGATCTGCGAGTTGGATACTGAATGTACAGAATGCGAGATTTGCATTGACCGCTTATGTCAGAATCCATGCAAAACTGGCAATCTATGTCTAGACAATGTTTTGTGCGACGTAATAAATCATCGGCCAATCTGTCTAGATTCAAGTACCGAGCAGAGTACGTCAAATTGTAGCGTACTCCCAGGTAAAGACTTTTTTTCTCGGGAGTTTCGTAATTGTTTCGTAGTGGTATCATTTCATGTTGTTGTTGCCGATGTATTCTCCACGAATGTTTCCTTTAGTGCGAGTCCACGTTATTGTATCCAGATGAAAATTGGAAGCAACCAATTCTGGACAGTGCAGACACCGCTTGCAGAGCGATCAGTCATTTCACGAAGTGGCTCACTCGGTGCAAACTCATGACTCGAAATGTCATCGGGATACCATAAGGGATTTATGAAACGTATATAAATCGAACATCTATCTGTTCGTCATCCCTGTGATGAGTGTACCAAAAATTGTCAATAGACAATCAGACACTGCCTTCCCAAATGCAGACAAAGGACTGCTGCATTAGCGCTTTCTGCATGATGTACATTAATGCTTGTGCATGTGTTTCTTTTGCAGCTTTTAAATGTCTAATATCTAACCGACTGCGATTTCAGTTTTCTGCGCTCAAGTGGAATTATTTATTGTACGGATTTTCTGCATATCATCGTATGATATGTAATGGTATAATAACAATTGCATTATATTATTGCAAATATATTGCATTACATTAATGTTAAATAAATTATGGCAAATAAAAGAAAATTATTTCGAATGCAAAAATTATTCCGCTTGAAAGTAGACGCATCAATATCTTTTAGCCGCTATACTTGACACATGTAACACAAATAATAATACTATATGTCTCATACATTAGAAGGAAGTAGTACATTATTCTTGTGAATTCATATTTGTACATTGCACTGTCTATTCAATAGACCTAAGTGTGTTTAATAGCTACCGTTTTTGGTAGGACGTACCAAAATGGTAGCTAAATATTAGATTAAATAGAATTTCCATTGGGATACATGTATATGATCATTTCATTCAATGCTTTCATCGCTCGTGCCGTTAATTCCTACATAATTCCTAATGCGTACTTGTTTCGCTAGACGTGAAATGTACGACACATAGCGACTGCCCGGTCCAACTGGCCTGCGTAAATCAACAGTGTCTGAATCCTTGCACCCTGGGTAATCCGTGCGACTTCATCGAAGTGTGCCACGTTCAGGATCATCGGCCGGTCTGCGTGAAAGGTACGTCAAAGTTACGTTACTTTTGATCGTGCAATTGAAATCATTCATTATTCCATGCAATCCTTTCAGTGGACGCGAACAATGCGGAGTGTCCCTATTGTCCACCCGGTATGCAATGCGATCCGTTGACAAATACGTGTGTCAAAGGTTCGTACAACCGTCGGCATTGCGAACGAGCTTTATCTGATTTTATTTTCAGTTTTTTATATAATTCTCAGCAAATTTGTAAATATGTGTATGTACTGTACATATCTCACGTACATATTTTGCAATCTTGTCAAGACTCTTATTTATGAAGCACGGAACGTTTAGTACTACTACATCTATCGTGCACGAATGATTATGACGAATGATTTCTTGAAAAATATTTATTATCTTTCTGAATACATCTCTTTTATTGGGGAGAACTTACTTCTCTCTCGATTGACGCATTGATTCGCATACTTCTCGCACATATGCAATGAAGCCTGCAATACGGAGCAGACGAACACGTGCTACGCAAAGAAAACTTTTCTCATCTCATCTCAATTCTTGTACTTGTGCACAATATTTCCTGGGGCTACATGGGTTCTTTCACTCTCTTTCTCTAGCGGGTTGCACTAGCAACAGCGATTGCCCCTTGACAGAGGCGTGCATTGGCCATACTTGCCAGGAGCCATGTCTAGTTCGGAATCCTTGCGCGGAACATGCTATTTGTATTAATACGAATCATGGAGCAGATTGCAGCTGTGAGGAGGGTTATGCTGGAAATGGATTCTCTTACTGCGATTTGCGTAAGTTTCGGCGATGTTACGACTTCTGAATTTATAAAGCAATAAAACTAGATGACATAAATCTCGATTTTATTATCTCGAAAATTAAAAATATAATAAACTAAAAATATTATATTTGTAATGTCGTATATTTAATGTCTTATAATTTTCTAGTGGAACAAAGCAAGAATATTTGTCACTACAACGAAGACTGTCCTCCGCATATGTATTGCGACCGACTCAACAGACTATGTATCAACCCTTGCGCCGAATTTGACTGCGGTACTAACGCGAAATGTATCTCCAGCAACTATCAAGCTCAGTGTACGTGCCTTCCAGGATATCAAGGCAATCCTCAGGTTGACTGCCAAGAGATACCGACTTCCGATCCTTGTGTTCCAAATCCCTGCGGACTGAACGCTTTATGTGAAAATGACAACGGAAATCCCGTCTGCTTCTGCCCGAAAGGATTAACCGGAAGTCCGTTTGAACAATGCAGTATGTATAAATTTTCACAAAGCATATTAATCTCGTCCATAAAGAGATTTTTATTGAATAATATTTGCATCAATAATGTTTATTCATAATTTAAAATTATTCGCAACTATCGCAAGTAACAAATTATCATCTTAAATATAAATATTATATTGTAGAATATGGGAAAATTTTTTCTAATGGATCAATTCTCTAATGTATTAGTTCCTGAAGGCGATCAATGCGAGGGCAACCCATGTGGTGCCAATACAGGATGTCGCGTGGTGAACGGACTGGTGACGTGCTTCTGCCTACCAGGGTACGAAGGAGACCCACCACATTCTGCCTGCATATTACCGAGCACCTCTTGTGATCCATCTCCGTGTGGCCCCAACACTCGCTGTTCCGTGTTGAGCAACGGCTTCGCAAAATGCACCTGTCTACCCGGCTACATCGAAAGTCCTAACACCATTCGGGGATGCGTACCAAAAGTCGATCAATGCGAAGTTAATCCATGTGGTTTCGGAGCATTGTGCAACACCACGAGAATACCACCCTGTTACTGTCCAAAACTCATGGTTGGAAACCCATACAAGAGTTGCGGAGGTAATCATTATTAATGCCTGATTAAATTTAAAAAAAGATACAATACAATAGTTATAAATTAAAAAAGATCCAATATATAAACTGGTAATCAAAAATAGTTAACAATGGCGATGTTTTCTTAATTGCGCAGCACGACCAGCGGAACCGTATGATCCTTGTCTACTGTCACCATGTGGCAAGAATGCTATTTGCACATCAATTGATGGCATAGCCAAATGTACATGCGTACCGCCGTTTGTGGGCAATCCTTACATGGACGGTTGCGAAGCCGAGTGCATCATCAGTCGAGATTGCGAGAGTCACCTGGCTTGCTTCAATCAGCACTGCAGAGATCCGTGTCCAGGTGTATGCGGGGCTAACGCGCGCTGCGAGGTGGTCGATCATCTTCCGATGTGCTCCTGTTTGCCAGGATTTACTGGGGATCCATTTAGAGCTTGCAAAGTGGAGAGACCCTGTATGTGGATCTTATAGTCGATACATTTTACATTTCGTTACTCTATTATGCACAATAATTCATTAAATTTAAGTGACAGTGCAACAGTTTCTTAACAGCATAAGATAAAATAAATTCATAGGTAATAATAAAAAAATGATAGCATAGGAGGCATAGAAAATCTAATTCGAATGTATTTTTTGTAGCAGTGCCAGATCAGAATCCGTGCATGCCTTCACCATGTGGCCCGCACAGTATTTGCCGCGTAATGAACGACCGCGCAGTTTGTTCCTGCAGTCCGGGCTACCAGGGCACTCCGCCGTATTGCCGTCCGGAGTGTCTCGTTAGCACGGAATGCCCGGCCCATTTGGCTTGCATTAATCAAAAGTGCAGCGATCCCTGCCCGGGTCTGTGTGGTTTGAATGCTCACTGCCAAGTTCTCAATCACAACCCCATCTGCAGCTGTCCTCGTCAGTACGTCGGCGATCCATTCACACAATGCGCCCGGGAAGGTAATACATGAATATACATGAATAATACATTAATTTCTACGCATGCACATTAGATAAATATTTCAATCTAAAATGATTTCTTCGCAAATGGAATATCATATTTATTAATGAACGTTTTCCTGAAAAAAAGAAATATTTCCTTTTTTTAAATAAATAAAGGAATTACATTTAACTCAAAATTATATTACTTGCAGAACCTTTAACGCCAACTACGAATCCTTGTTTGCCGTCGCCATGCGGATCTAATGCCGATTGCCGCGTTCAAGAGAATCATCCGATATGCACGTGCATCACTGGCATGTTCGGAGCACCACCGAATTGTAGACCCGAGTGCATAATCGACCAAGATTGTGCCAGTTCTTTCGCTTGTATTCAAAGGAAATGTCTGGACCCGTGTATCGGATCGTGCGGATTCAACACAAATTGTACGGTGCTGAATCATCGACCCATGTGCCAGTGCTACGTAGACTATGAGGGAGATCCTTTCTCGGGCTGCGTTAAAAGTAAGATTTTAATAGAATATATTGCACGCCGGTAAAACATTAGCACTTTACTTTATGTACGCTGAACGATGTATTTTTGCTCTGCAGCTACTTTCCCAGCGCAGTTGCCTTGCGATCCTTCGCCGTGCGGCGCGAACGCCGTATGTAAAGAGCGTAACGGCGCGGGCTCTTGCACCTGTCTGCCCGATTATACCGGCGATCCGTACGAGGGTTGCAGACCAGAATGTGTTCAGAACTCGGACTGCGTGCACACGAAGGCTTGCATCAACAACAAGTGCAAAGATCCGTGCGTAGGTGCATGCGGAATCAATGCGCAATGCCAGGTTTATAATCATCAGCCGTCCTGCAGTTGCCTTTATGGCTACACTGGAGACCCGCTTAAGTCCTGCCACCAACCGATAGGTACACTTGCAATGTTTTTTTGACATTTGTGATTCAGTCATGAATAAATTTGAACTTCCGTAATGTGATCGATTTCTTACAGAACCGCCAGTGCCGCGTGATACGTGCCAACCATCTCCCTGTGGACCGTACAGCAATTGCCGTGTCATTGACAATCATGCAGTATGCTCCTGCCAACCCAACTACATCGGCAGTCCACCGTCCTGCCGACCGGAATGCGTGGTCAGCACGGACTGCAGTCCGAACGCGGCATGTATTGATCAGAGATGTAAAGATCCATGTCCAGGCACATGCGGCGTGAATGCCGATTGTCGAGTGATCAATCACAATCCAGTGTGCATCTGTGCGATCGGTTATAGCGGAGATCCGTTCTTCGGATGCGTCAAAGAAGGCAAGTTTCAAATTTTTTAGCTTAATATTCGAATAATTTAATACATAAGACAATCTCAATGCATAACTATTTTAACATAAAAGTTACTATACAATGGAACAAAAATAGATATTATTATAAATCTTTTGTATTTCTTCAAACAAGGATATAATTTCATATTATTAAATTGCTTGGCAATATCTGCTACTTTTAAGAAATATAATATAAATTTTTTGATATATCGATACAATTATAGTAGAGCCAACACCAACACCGAAACCAAGTGGCAATCCGTGCATTCCTTCGCCATGCGGACCAAACTCCCAGTGTCGGGTGATCGATGGTTTCCCAGCGTGTTCGTGTCTACCAAATTACGTGGGCCGTGCGCCAAGTTGCCGTCCCGAGTGTGTTATAAATGAAGGATGCCCCGGAAATTTGGCGTGTCAAAATGAACAGTGCGTAGATCCATGCCCAGGCTCCTGCGGCGTGAACACATATTGCAACGTTGTGAAACACAATCCTGTCTGCATCTGTAACGATGGCTACACGGGCAATCCATTCACCGAATGTACACCTATCGTGGAAAGTACGTTTTTCATGTTATCTACACGTTAGTCCTCGTGCAAACTGTTATCCATTATTATGAAACGCACAAAATGTTTCATATTTTATAATTATTTATCACTAATCATTATTATTTAATTAACAGTTTTTTATTATTTAATATTCCATAGTACTGCTTGATTCTTAATCATAGCATTACCGCGTTCTGATCGATGATCGATTATTTCTAGCACCCATCACAACGGAACAGCCTCGCACGCCGTGCAATCCGTCACCATGCGGCGCAAATGCCGTTTGCAACGAGCGGAACGGCGTTGGATCGTGCACATGCCTGCCACAATACTTCGGTGATCCATACATCGCCTGCAGACCGGAATGTGTGACCAACACGGACTGTGATCGCAGCAAGGCCTGCCTGAACAACAAGTGCATCAATCCGTGCCCAGGCACCTGCGGTCGGGACGCCACATGTCGCGTGGTCAATCACTCCCCGACGTGCTCCTGTCTTCCGGGTTACAGCGGCGATCCGGTGATCGGTTGTACCGTCATAGAAGCGCCGCCAGTTCAACCGATCGATCCTTGCGACCCATCACCCTGCGGACCCAACAGCAACTGTCGCATCTCCAACGGGCACGCGGTATGCCTGTGCCAACCGGGATTCTCCGGCATCCCGCCAACCTGCAGACCGGGCTGCATTGTGAGCTCCGAGTGTCCGCAGAACAAGGCGTGTATCGACAACAAGTGCGCTGACCCATGCCCGGGTTCGTGTGGGCAGAACACCAACTGCCTCACGGTGAACCACAATCCGATCTGCAGCTGTGCCAGCGGCTATGCTGGCGATCCGTTCGTATACTGCACGCGAATCAGCAGCACATCGCCGTTGCCGAAGGAAGAGGGTGATCCGTGTTTGCCGAATCCGTGCGGCCCGAATTCGCAGTGCAGAGTGATAGGCTCGCATCCGGCATGTTCTTGTTTGCTGAACTACATCGGCCGCCCGCCAAATTGCAGACCGGAGTGCACCGACAGCTCGGAATGTCTTAACACCGCGGCCTGCATTAATCAGAGGTGCAAGAATCCCTGTCCTGGCGCGTGTAGCGAACTTGCTAGATGCACGGTGCAGAATCATGTGCCGATCTGCACCTGTCCCGAAGGATACGAGGGTGATCCCACTGTGCGTTGCATCCTAACACCTCCGCCAGGTAAGAAAAAATCTGATACTCAACAATAAAAATGTTTGGATATACATGCGATGTATTCTAAAATTTGTTTATTCTAATGTAATGTAATAATTAAATCGTTGTTTTATGTTTGGCGATTTTTCAAATAGAATCCAATTTTGCATGAGTTCAAAATGTATTATTTTACATATAATTAATATTTTTATAGATTTTTTAATATATTTCTCATGTGTGTTTATAGCGCCGGATCAGACGAATCCATGCTTGCCGAATCCTTGCGGTCCCAACGCGCAATGCCGCGAAAGAAACGGTGCAGGTGCCTGCGGATGTCCTCCTGATCTGATAGGCGATCCTTACGATGTCGTAAGAGGATGTCACAGAGAATGCGAGACCAACAATGACTGCTTGCCGCAATTGGCATGCGTTGGCTTCAAATGTACGGATCCATGTCCCAATACATGTGGAATGTTGTCTATATGTAACGTCCAAGCGCATGTTCCAGTCTGTCTGTGTCCACCAGGATACACGGGAGATCCGTACTTCGCTTGCGAAATTGAAGAGATGACGAGTAAGTTTCTTACATCGTTAATGGCTCAAAAAATAAATATATCAGTAAAATTATTTTAACGAAATATTCATAAAATTAGATTAAACGAAAATTTTTTAAGTGAAAACTGTATTACATAGCGATAATGCTATCTTTTTCAGAAAATGCAGTGGAACCGTGCTCTCCATCACCCTGCGGTCCTAACAGTAAATGTCGGGTGGTTAACGGCCAAGCCGTGTGCACTTGCTTACCAGAGTACAGAGGCATTCCACCGTCATGCAGGCCGGAATGCGTTGTTAATGCCGAGTGCCCACCTCATCTAGCGTGCGTAAATAAGAAATGCGCTGATCCGTGCCCGAATACCTGTGGACTGAGGGCGCAATGTATTACGAAAAATCACAACCCGATTTGCACTTGTCCTGCCGGATTCACAGGAGATCCTTTCACTTTGTGCTCGCCACATGGTAATTAGTAAAAATTATCATAATTATAGACACTTCTTTTAGAATCTAAAAGAGATGTATAATATATAATGATGACTTTATTCAGTTCCCAGCGACATTCCGACAACTGAGCGACCACCATCGTGCACGCCATCACCTTGCGGTCCAAATTCCTTGTGTCAAATAATATCTGGCAATCCCGCTTGCTCTTGCCTACCCAATTATATCGGTGTACCACCGCAATGCCGACCAGAATGCATTCTGAGCTCCGAATGCAAGAGTCTTCTCGCTTGTGTTAATCAGAGGTGCACGGATCCGTGCCCAGGCTCGTGTGGAGTGAACGCTCAGTGTCACGTACTTAATCATTTGCCAGTTTGCACGTGCATGGAAGGTTTTACCGGAGATCCATTTACGCAATGCAGCATCATTCCACCAGGTAAATGAGATATAACAAAATTAATTTTGAACAGTTAAAAGTCTTAATAATATATTAATAAAATTATTACAATATATTATTACAAATAATAGCAAAATGCAAGAACTGTAAGAAATCGATGTATAATTTTATTTGCAAGAATTATATTAGCAATAACAAATGATTTTCGTTATAAGTTCAATTTTGCATTATGAAATGCATTTGATTTATTAATTTGTCTTTAACACGAATGTTTTATCTTTATAGTTACAGAACCACCCTCCATGGATCCTTGCGCTTGGTCCCCGTGCGGTCCGAATGCCATATGCGATAACGGCGAGTGTAGATGTTTGCCCGAGTACATCGGCAATCCTTACGAAGCCTGTCGTCCCGAATGTATTCTCAATTCTGAGTGTCCTCGTGACAAGACCTGTCTGAAAAATAAATGCAAGGATCCCTGTCCCGGAATATGCGGCCAAAACGCGCGATGCGACGTAGTGAATCACATTCCTGTCTGCTCCTGTCCATCTGGATACGTAGGAGATCCGTTCGTCAGCTGTCGTGTCCAACCAACAGGTACGCAAGCATATTCCTCAATTTTATATATTCTTCACTTCTGCCTGATCATTTTACTAAATTTTAATAAATTTATTTATCTGATAATAGACAAAACTCGTCTTCAAAATATATTTTATATAAATATATGTCAATGTTTTAATTTACAATTTTTGAATTATTTTGCTTCGATTAATTAATTGAAAAAAATTAATTCTCGCGTGTGCTGTAGTGCCGCAATCTCGAAAGGATCCATGCACATCCTCACCCTGCGGACCGAACAGCCAATGTCGCAGCATCGAGGATCACGCTGTTTGTTCGTGTCTCCAAGGTTATCTCGGTTCTCCACCATCCTGCAGACCAGAATGCGTTGTTAGCTCCGAATGTCCGCCAACGCGGGCTTGTGTGAACAAAAAGTGCACGGACCCATGCTTGGGTTCCTGCGGCTTGAACGCGAGATGCGAAGTGATCAACCATTCACCAATATGCAGCTGTCTGCCTGGACAGACTGGAGATCCGTTCAGAAGTTGTTACGATATTCCAAGTAAGAAAAAACAATTAATTCATTGTACAGAAAATTATATTAAATTATATTAAATATAATTTTGTGATGCCAATAAAACAAATTCTGCTATAATCGTAATAATATTCAAATATAATAACAATCAGTTTCTCATTAATTATAAAATCGTAATGAAAGCAAGAAATATTAACTTTTAATATTTCTTGCGTTCTTTTGGCAGATATAGAAACTGTATTGATGTTTCAGTACCACCAGAACCTAAGGGTCAGGAGGATCCTTGCAATCCTTCACCATGCGGACCGAACTCACAGTGCCAAAATGCAAACGGACAACCGTCGTGCTCTTGTCTGCCCACGTATATCGGCACTCCGCCATCATGCCGACCAGAATGTGTCATCAACCCCGACTGTTCTCCAGAAAAATCCTGCATCAATATGAAATGCAGAGATCCTTGCCCGGGATCCTGTGGAGACAATGCCGAGTGCAAGGTGGTCAATCACGCAGTGACCTGTTCGTGTAAGATCGGATACACAGGCAATCCGTTCGTGCAGTGCGTGCGTGAAGGTACGTTCAATTCAATCATAATTTTATTTAATTTATATTTTTTAACTCATTTTTCAACTCAACTTTCTGCTAAATAAGCATTAGCAGATCTTTTAAGATTCAATGTTTAATTTAATATTTCAAGACCATCGTGCTGTTAGTCAATCAAATCTTCTTTCCCTACAGAGGAAACGATAAATCCGTGCGAGCCTTCACCATGCGGCGCCAACGCGATCTGTCAGCAACGAGATAACGCGGGTGCTTGCATATGTATCGACGACTATCATGGGAATCCTTACGAGGGTTGCCAGCCGGAATGCGTCCTGAGCGCGGATTGTCCCACGAACAAAGCTTGCGTCCGCAACAAGTGCAGCGATCCTTGCCCAGGCGTGTGCGGCGTTCGGGCGCAGTGTTCCGTCATCAATCACATTCCCACGTGCACCTGCGAGCCCGGATACATCGGGGATCCATTCACGATCTGCACCTTCCAGCCGGAAGTGGACACCGAGCCCAGTGTCAAAGATCCGTGCTCGCCTACACCTTGCGGACCGAACAGCCTGTGCCGCGCTGTGAACAATCAAGCCGTGTGCACGTGCCAAGAATCCTTCGTGGGAGTCCCGCCGAATTGCAAGCCAGAATGCGTCGTCAACTCGGAGTGTCCGCAGAACAGAGCGTGTCATAAGTACAAGTGCACAGATCCATGCCCCGGCACTTGTGGAGTGGAAGCTGATTGTCGCGTCATCAATCACAATCCGCTCTGTAGTTGCCCGCAAGGAAAGACGGGCGATCCGTTCTCCAGATGCTTCCCTCAGCCAGGTAACTGTCATTATTCGTAATTGTTATATAAAAATGATTATTAATTCGAGATAACGCTGAGATAATCTATTTAACTAGCTTCTTACCTCCGGCCATCTTTATAGTTGAAATATTTTGATTGAAACATATTAACGACAATAAATTTGGAATAATTCATGTATGTAAAATTATATTATTATAATATTTGATGTGTAATTTATTTAATGCCATTTTAGTTATGCCGGTGCCACCGGTGGATCCTTGCTTCCCCAGCCCATGTGGACTCTACGCGGAGTGCAAAGTTGTCAATAATCAAGCTGCGTGCTCTTGCTTGAAGAATTATATAGGAATACCGCCTAATTGCCGCGCGGAATGCGTAGTTAATACGGATTGCCCATCGAATCAAGCTTGCATCTCAGAGAAGTGCCGCGATCCCTGCGTCGGTTCTTGCGGCCAGAATGCTGACTGCCGAGTTCAGAATCACATACCAGTTTGCTTGTGTCAACCCGGATATTCTGGTGATCCGTTCACTTTATGCACGATATTTAGAGGTGCGTATTCTTACGTGTCATTACTGAAATGTTCAAAATGGATTCGTATGCATTATCGAAGACAATCGACATTCTTAAAAATATGAAGTATTACTATCTTGCGGTCGATAAAGATAAATAATTTCAAAAAATTACATAAAATGGCAAAATATATTTTTAAGAATTGTACATGCAAATTTCTTTATGCAAATTTCTCTGCAGAACAACCAAAAGTTCCCGAAGATTTGTGCAACCCGTCACCTTGCGGACCTAATGCGGTGTGCAACGAAGGTGTGTGCACCTGTCTCCCCAACTACTTTGGGGATGCGTACTCGTACTGCCGACCGGAATGCACAATGAATTCTGAGTGTCCCCGCGTCAAGACGTGCATCAATCAAAACTGCGTGGATCCTTGTCCAGGCACGTGCGGACGTGACGCGCGCTGCGACGTTGTCAATCACATCCCAATGTGCAGCTGCCCGCCTGGCTATACCGGAAATCCGTTCCTTCTGTGCCGACCACATATACCGGATGGCAAGTTTCTAAATATTATATATATTCTTTAATTCATTTTTTTAATTACTAGTACAACACAGGCGCGCGCTATTTTATTTTTCAATGTTAATAATGTTTTCGAATAATAATATTTATCTATTATTTATTATGTGCACAATTATCACACTCTACCAAATTGTTAACCTCCACGCGAAGACATTTAATACGGCTTTTTTAAGAGTGGATTTGGCATATTGCGAAGAGTTTCCGACGATTGAAAATCCTGAAATGAAAAAGTTCTAGCCCGTAGAAATTTTTTCTTTTTCCGAGCAGTTCTGAGTTGTTGATATCATTATTTTTTATATTGCCTAGAGTTCTCTGCTATTGAAAATACCGTAAACTCGGAAATGAAAAAGTTCTAGCCATTAAAATTTTTTTCTTTTTCCGAGGAGTTCTGGGATAGTTATATTGTTACCAGTACAACACAGGCGCGCGCTATTTTGTTTTTCAATATTAATAATGTTTTCGAATAATAATATTCATCTATTATTTATTATATGCACAATTATCACACTCTACCAAATTGTTATCCTCCACGCGAAGACAGCCGCGCGATGGTAATCTAAACTGAACATAACGCACAACGCGAATCGAGATAACCAATCAGCGTCACGGAAAAGAGGCAATAATGATTTCGATTTGATTTAATACGGCTTTTTTAAGAGTGGATATGTAAAGTAAAAGTAATATAAATCATTCATATTACTTTTATTTTTACGTAAAATATACTTGTTAAGTTTCATTTCTTAATATTCGTTACTTTCGAATTAATTATTGGCGCTTATGATAAATTGACAATACTTTCATTGAACTTTTTATCTGCAGACACTATTAAGCAACCTTGCACACCCTCGCCTTGCGGACCGAACAGCGTCTGCAAAGTTGTTAATGATCACGCCGTATGCTCGTGTCAGCCTGGTCTGGTAGGCAGTCCACCCACCTGCAGACCGGAATGCGTCGTCAGTGCCGACTGTCCGTTGACACAGGCGTGTTTGAACAATAAATGCCAAGATCCTTGCCCGGGCACGTGTGGACAGAACACTAACTGTCAAGTGGTTAATCACAATCCGATATGCAGCTGCTCCGAATCTTACACAGGCGATCCCTTCACTATTTGCTACCCGCAGCCAAGTAAGCCGTTGAAATTTTATTTCTGTTGTCGCAATATTAATTCAACAAATTATAATAAAATTTAATTAGAATTTGTTAATATTAAATTAATAAAATTAAACAATGTAAATGAAATCATTACTTCAATAAAATGCTCGCTTGCAGAAACGCCGGTGACGCCGATGAACCCATGTCTACCATCGCCCTGCGGTCCCAACGCCGAGTGCCAAGTGAGAGGTGACAGTCCCGCGTGCTCGTGCATCGAAAATTACATTGGTCTACCGCCGAATTGCAGACCAGAGTGCACGATCAATCCCGAATGTCCGCCGCAATTAGCGTGTATGCAACAAAAGTGTCGCGATCCGTGTGTCGGTCTGTGCGGTCTGAACGCTCAGTGCTCGGTAGTGAATCATCATGCAGTTTGTGCGTGTCTCGCCGGATACACCGGAAATCCATTCAGCGCTTGCGAACGAGTACCTGAGGGTGAGTACACATCGTATCTTTCATTCTTCTTTTTTCTGTTATCTGTTCCGCAAATTTGTCGCCGTTTGCATGCAGGCGCGACAGGTAAGTGCTTCCATCCCCTTTGTGACTAATGGTAATAAGTCAAGACGGTAACTCAAGAGTTTTCTGTCCGTAACTTGCCATTACTTAATTCGCTATCTTGTTGGCAGTGGAGAATCTTGCAATTTACTGATATATATTTTGAAATAACACTGAAATAACGTTCTAAAATATATTAAAATTAAATGAAATTAAATGAAATGAATAAACAAGAGATTTTTTGAGAGTACTTATCCTATCGAATACTTTCGAAGATCAGCAAAACTTTGAATGTTATTTGATGAGTACCACCGTCCTGTCCCGTTATTATTAGACACTGCGTAGTCTAAAACGTGCATTAGATTGAGCGCGTTCTAACAAAAACATAAGATATAAGAACAATGCGAAAGTGAACGCAGTAATGTTAGCAAAGAGACTCTAATAGAAGGTGACGATGAATCGCGTATGAGGTGGTGGGGCCTATAGATGTTAGGCTCTTAATTGCACTCATCTCCGTAAAATTAAAAGCCAATAACATAGAATTTACGTACATGTGCTGCTGAGTCTCAATGATTAACTGAAGAATATACTACGACACGCACTCACCCCCATGCCTGAGCGTACTGACCCAGACCCCTAACGCAGAAAAGAAATAATGATAGGTAATCACACAGAAATGGTGGCGGGGCCTATATATCCATAGGCTCTCTGCACTTACCCCTAATCGAACACCGAGCAACCAAGCGATAGTATTCCGATCCCTGCGATTAATTGTTGAAACGTTTGCGCACGCACTGACCCGCCCAAGCCATGCCATTGAAGACCCACTCACATATTAAGCACCCTGACCTATGACATATGCTGCGGACCTGCAAATAATAAGTAATCGTACTGCACAAATACCATAGTCGAGTAGATCACATCATCTCCCAGGAAAAATGCTATTGCAACAAACGCAATCCCTTAACTGGAGAGATGATTTAACCAACCTGATGAAAAACACCGCCTGCAACAATAATAAATAGATCTCGAAACAATATAATTATCCCGTCCCCGAAACAATAATATGTCAGTTAACTATCACAATATGTAATAACGTCAGCTACTGTGACCCACCTTGTAATTAACTCGATTAATCGATTCGATGGAATATCGAACTTGCTTGAGGAAACGACTGCTGATAAAATGCGTTACTAAAACCCGCAGATTTTAAGATAAACGAAGAAATATCCGTTAATGATGATAACCCACATTAAAACCACAAGGCTACCGCGTCGCACTACCACGCAAAGCTTGTCGCTTACGAGGAACTCGATTTAATTGAAAGAATGAAGTGTGAAAACGAGAGGATAGACGGAAAGCAGAAGAACCCTTACTTCCCAGCACTAGCTTTGGAATAGAACGCTGCATGTTCGATTATTGTAAGTTTAAGTGAAATCTCTCTTTTTCTATCAGATACGCCCCTAGACATTAGAAAACCATGCGAGCCTTCCCCGTGCGGCCTCAATGCCGTCTGCCGTGAGAACAACGGCGTTGGCTCGTGTACCTGTCTGCCGGACTACCTAGGCGATCCCTATCAAGAATGCAGGCCCGAATGCACGCAAAATTCCGACTGTTTGACGAGAATGGCGTGCGTGAGTCTGAAGTGCCGAGACCCTTGCCCAGGAACTTGCGGAGTGAATGCCCAATGCCAGTCGGTTAACCATCTGCCGATCTGTAACTGCCTCCCCGGTTATACTGGCAACCCCTTCACGTACTGTTCCCTGATAGTCGAAGCCCGTAAGCTTTACTTCTCTATTAGATATTTCGTATATTATATTTTAAAAGCCTGGTTTCTAGCTCAAAAGCCACCGCGAATGTCCAAATTGCAAAATTATTTAAAGAATAGTTAAATTAATCACAGTTTAATTATATTGAATACATTTTTCATAAAAGCATTTATTAAAGCAATAAGTTTAAATTGTTAATCTAAATGAAATTTTTTCGGTGATATTTGTTATTGTCTAGAAATGGTATATTGTTTATGATAAAAAGTCTACGTAACAATACTTTTCTCCACGCAGCCCTCCCGACAAATCCGTGCAGCCCGTCCCCCTGCGGACCAAATAGTAAGTGCCAAGATGTAAATGGTCTCGCCGTTTGTACGTGTCTCCCGAACTTTATGGGCAGTCCCCCCAACTGCCGAGCCGAATGCGTAGTGAACAGCCAGTGCTCTTTGGATCTCGCTTGCATCAATCAGAGATGCACGTCACCCTGCCCGGACCCGTGTGGAATAAACACCCAATGCAAAGTGATCAATCACAGCCCCATCTGCGTCTGCAATCTCGATTATACCGGGGATCCCTTTATAAGATGTTTCCCTGCCCCACGTAAGAACTTTGTCTCTTTCATCAGCTTTGCACCTCAGGCTCATCATCAGCTTCACGCCGCAATTTTTCACGAACGCATAATCCATCACGGCTTAATTTCGACATTGATTGACATCACTAAGAGCGTTACCATCAGCTTAATTTCACGTAATGATCCATCCCATATTCATCCTTACAAATTTCGTCGTCGTATGCGGTACAAATCGCAGTGTTATTCACATCATCATTCATCATCGCAATCTTTCATTCGTAAACGCCATTCTGTCATCGTATTCTCATGAACGCAATTAATCAATTGCTGAGATCAAGATCTCTCGACGTACGTGCAATTCGTTACGTCAGTTTCACTATTGGCTTTCAGAACCGTTGCCAGATTATCCCATAGCCCCCGCAGATCCGTGTGTGCCGTCCCCATGCGGCATGTACGCGGAGTGCAGGAACATCGGTGGCACGGCATCGTGCTCCTGTCTGGCGACCTACAGGGGATCACCTCCCAACTGTCGTCCCGAATGCCGCGTGAATTCCGAGTGTCCGATGAATCTCGCCTGTAGCAACGAAAAATGCAGGGATCCCTGTTTGGGCTCTTGCGCCATCACTTCGTTGTGCACGGTCTACAATCACGTCCCCGTGTGCACTTGTCCCGAGGGATACACCGGTGATCCCTTCAGCAGTTGCTATCCCAGACCGATCACAAGTAAGAGACCTGTAGCGAAAATCCCGAGAGCGAATTCTGACATTCCTCGAAAAAAACATCACATTCAGTAAGATCTCGTTCCGGACTATCGCTCACTTCCGAATCTGTGTTCTTTTGTAGCGACGCCCACGTTTACCGACCCTTGCGACCTGAATCCCTGTGGACCGAATGCACGATGCAACAACGGCGTTTGCACGTGTCTGCCCGACTACCAGGGTGATCCCTACGTGAGCTGTCGTCCCGAGTGCATCATGAACACCGACTGTGCACAAGATCGCGCATGCATACGCAACAAATGCATGGATCCTTGCCCGGGCACGTGCGGCCGAAACGCGTTATGTTCGGTGTACAATCACGTACCCATGTGCACTTGTCCGGCCAGAATGACCGGCAACGCATTTGTCCAATGTTCCATTGTCGAAGGTATAATTGTTAATCAGCGCGATCAACGCAGACTTTAATAATTTTCGCGATGAAAACGTTTCAGTCGCGTTGTATTGATAATGATAATCGTAGCTTCAATCCTCTTGACAATATCACAAAAATATGAATTCTCAATTAACGACGTTCAAACAATTTTCGGAAAGAATCGCTGTTCTACTATTATCGTTATTGATATCGCGTCGATTTGCGTTGTGCCTCTGAGAGCAAAATGAAAGATCACCATCATGTCGGATGTAGATACACCAAAAGGAAATCCCTGCTCACCCGCGCCCTGCGGACCCAACAGCCTTTGCCGCGAGAACAACGGACAACCGGTGTGCTCCTGCGTGGTAGGGTTCCTTGGCGTACCGCCAGCATGTAGGCCGCAATGCACTATCAGTTCTGAGTGTTCCCTG
Source organism: Ooceraea biroi (assembly GCF_003672135.1). NCBI lineage: Eukaryota > Metazoa > Arthropoda > Insecta > Hymenoptera > Formicidae > Ooceraea > Ooceraea biroi. The sequence continues at coordinate 3,951,283 of NC_039515.1, forward strand.
ACAGAAGCGTGCAGCAATCAAAAATGCATAAATCCCTGTCTTGGCGCGTGCGGAATCCGCGCTACCTGCCAAGTGATCAATCACAATCCCATTTGCAGCTGCGGAGAGCTCGTCGGAGATCCGTTCATTCGATGCATTCCACGACGTAAGACACGTTCTGGCTTTCTTGAGCAAATATCAGTCGATTTACCAAAAACTAAAATAGCTACAATTTTATTATTTTACATACATGAATTGTTCGATAAAAATTTCGATAAAAATTTAAGAATTTCTATCATAAATATTCTGTTCTATTTTGGATAGCGATTTATCTATTTCGAAGAAATCATAACGCAAAGATCAATTTAAATTCATTTATTTCCAAGCTTTCCTTATCGGCTACATTGTTCTTTTCTATTAGCGCCCGAACCGGTGGAACAAACAAATCCTTGCGTACCCTCCCCTTGTGGACCGAATGCCGAGTGTCGAGTCGTAGGCGAGAATCCTTCGTGCTCGTGTCTAGCTGAATTCCTAGGTTCACCACCCAATTGTAGACCGGAGTGTATTAGCAACAGCGAGTGTCCCTTCCATTTGGCGTGTATGAATCAGAAATGCAGGGATCCTTGCGAAGGCTCATGCGGAGTTAATGCCGAGTGTCGTGTGGTGAGCCACACACCTATGTGTGTTTGTCCCAGTGACTTCACTGGCGATCCCTTCACGCAGTGCACGATAAAACCACGTAAGCATCAATTGACATCACACGCATTTCGGTATAATTAGTATAATTTAACGAGAAAAGAAAGTTTTTATCAATTTATCATGATTATGATTATGATGAATCATAACTTGTGCAAGATCAGATTTCTCTCGTGAATCGTGATGTGATGTAGATCTTTTTCCTAATTTTTCTAATTTTTGTTGTTTTTCTTATTTTTGAAAAGTCGTTGAAGATGATTCGTCTCTAACAAATATTTTTTTTTGTTTATATTGTTTCACTCTCTTTCCAGCTACGCTAATCCCACAATCACCCTGTAAACCATCGCCTTGCGGCTTTAATGCCATTTGCAAAGAACAGCAGGGTGCCGGATCTTGTTCTTGTTTGCCGGATTACGTCGGCAATCCTTATGAGGGATGTCGACCTGAATGCGTTATCGATACGGATTGCATATCTAGTCTTGCTTGCATACAATCGAAATGTAAAGATCCGTGTCCCGGCATTTGCGGTCAGTTCGCCGAGTGCCAAGTTATCAATCATCGACCGAGTTGCACGTGCATTCCCGGTTATAGTGGCAATCCTTTCCAATATTGCACCGTAATGCGTGATATTGGTATGCAATTTACATTTTAATATGAACTTTGCTTTAAATATTACTTTTTTTATATTTAATTCTCTTTTACACTTTATTTAATTTATTAAAACTCAAGTTTTAATAGTATTGAATTATTTCCAAGTAATATTGCTTCAGGAAGATTATTTATATATATTTATTATTCCAGTCGATACCCCAAAAGACGTTTGCAATCCATCACCTTGCGGACCCAACAGTCAATGTCGCGTTATTAACAATCAGGCAGTTTGTTCTTGTCTTCCGAATTTCATGGGTAGCCCACCCGCGTGTCGTCCCGAATGTGTGACAAGCTCGGATTGTCCGCTCACGCTTGCCTGCGTGAATCAAAAATGCCAAGATCCCTGTCCCGGTTCATGCGGCAGCAATTCGAATTGCAGAGTTATCAAGCACAACCCGATTTGCTCTTGCAAGAATGGCTACACCGGCGATCCATTTACCGTTTGCTTCCAAACACCTGGTATGAATTGTCTCTCTCGTCTAACGTTGTCTAAATTTATTTATCTGAACAAATGCATTCGAATCTCGATATAGCGTTTATTTAAAATGTGTTAAAAATATCAAACGTTTGTTTTGAGATCGCGATATAAATTTAATTTCTCCCAAATCAATGAGCAATGATATTTGTCGCTAGTAATTATAGCAAATCTAACTTTTGACATAACAATTTTTTTCGACTTTCGATTCAAATTTGCAAAAACTCTTGCTGTAGCGAGATTGGAATGAAATCACGAGTACATTATTAATTACATTGAATGACAATTTTATATAGCTCCTAGACCACTTGTTCTCATAATTACAGTGACACCGCCTATCGTAAATGATTACGCGCGAGATCCGTGCATACCGTCACCTTGCGGTGCATTTTCTGAATGTCGCGATATAGGAGGGATACCGTCGTGTTCTTGTCTACCAACGTACAGAGGCAGTCCGCCGAATTGCAGACCAGAATGCACGATCAACACTGAATGCCCGGCCAATATGGCTTGCATGCAACAAAAGTGTAGAGATCCCTGTCCCGGTTCGTGCGGCATAATGGCTCAGTGCAGCGTCGTAAATCACGTGCCGATTTGCTCGTGTTTGCCCGACTACACCGGCGATCCATTCGTCGGGTGCTCCATAAGGCCACGTAAGAGACGAAAATATGTGACGATCATAATGATTTTGTTATCATGTCCCATTAATGTATTCGCCTTTTCTCACGCAACGTTATTGCAGCCGTTGTCACGCCAACTGAATCTGATCCATGCATACCCAGTCCTTGTGGATCCAACGCGCAATGCAACAGGGGAGTTTGCACTTGCGTAGCACAATATTTCGGGGATCCTTACAGCGGCTGTCGGCCGGAATGTGTGTTGAATAACGATTGCGCCAATACGCTGGCGTGCGTGCGGAACAGATGTGTAGACCCCTGTCCAGGCATTTGCGGTCAAAACGCCGTGTGCAACGTGTATAACCACGTGCCCATGTGCAGTTGCCCCTCGGGAATGGATGGAAATGCCTTCGTCTTGTGTTCTCCCGTTCAAGGTATTTTTTTGAAATGTAATCAGTGGCGCACCGAGAGTTTCCATTCAGTTTCCGCGTGTCCATTTATATTTCCGTAAGTATTATAAAACCTGGATCGTGTTATAGTGCCCATCGTTAGAGACCCGTGTAACCCGTCTCCCTGCGGTCCGAACAGTCAGTGTCGGCAAAATAACAATCAAGCAGTGTGCAGTTGCATAAGCGGATTTGTCGGAGCACCCCCAACATGTAGGCCCGAGTGCGTAATTAGCTCGGATTGTCCGAAGAACGAGGCATGCACCAACCAGAGGTGCCGCGATCCTTGCCCGGGAAGTTGCGGGCGCAACACGATTTGCAATGTCATCAATCACAACCCCGTTTGCTCCTGCCGTCCTGGAATGACCGGAGATCCGTTTATCAATTGCTTCCCACTTCGTAAGAAAACTACTCTGTCAAGAATATTTTCGAGCGTTAAGTTTTTCGCGCTATCCGATCTGGTTGGTTTAATCACATTAATTAATTGTCGTTGTTACTTTTAAAGCCGCGGAACCATTGCCCGTGCTCAATCCCTGCCAACCATCGCCATGTGGACCAAACGCGCAATGCCAAGTGATCAATGACCAAGCCTCTTGCTCGTGCTTGCAAGAATTTATCGGATCGCCTCCAAACTGTCGATACGAGTGTATTAGCAATAGCGAATGCTCGAACAAACTGGCTTGCATCAATCAGAAGTGTCGCGATCCGTGCGTCAATGCTTGCGGAGTCAATGCTGTGTGCAATGTTGTTAGCCACACGCCCATGTGCGCGTGCACACCCGGTTACACTGGCGATCCGTTCACGCAGTGCTCTCCTCAACAATGTAAGAAAATTAATCACGACTTAATTGCAATATTTAGAAAAATCAAACAACTTAGTTCGAAAAATTGTAAAATTAGTCAAAGATTGGCTTATTACAAGTTTCAAAACTTTTAATTCGCGATTGATATATTTTTTTGAGGATGGATAATTCTGTGCTTTTATTTTAGTCGACATACAGCCTAACGTACCCACGCCGTGTACACCGTCTCCGTGTGGCGCGAACGCGATATGTAGAGTCCAGCAGAACGCTGGTTCCTGCACATGTTCGGCCGATTACGTAGGCAACCCTTACGAAGGATGCAGACCTGAGTGCACGCTCAATTCCGACTGTCCATCTAATCAAGCCTGTATCGGCTCGAAATGCAGAGATCCGTGTCCGGGAACGTGTGGCCAGAACGCGCAATGTTACGTGATTAATCACTCGCCAACTTGTACCTGTTTCGAGCGATACACCGGAAATCCATTCATATTCTGCAATCTCATCCCCGAAGCCCGTAAGAGATCATTAAATCTCCTCTCGTCCGTCTCAGGATAATGATTGTGTGGCTAATATTGATCTTTTTACAGCAATCGTGTCAGATAACATTAATCCATGCCAACCGTCCCCTTGCGGACCTTATAGTCAATGTAGAGCAAGCAATGGTCAAGCTGTTTGTTCTTGTCTTCCAACCTACCTCGGCGCACCTCCAGGTTGTAGACCTGAATGTACAGTTAGCACGGATTGCGCGACAAATCTCGCGTGCGAGAACAACAAGTGCGTCGATCCCTGTCCTAATTCGTGCGGTCAGGGAACGACATGTAGAGTTGTGAACCATAGTCCAATATGCATGTGTAGACCTGGATTCAGCGGTGATCCGTTTGTACGCTGTTCATTCGTCCCACGTAAGCAGAGCAAATTTTATATGCATCGTAACTTTTCCTCCAAAGTTCATTATTCTTGTATTTTAGAAAGATACATGCATTATTATTTTTTTCTAAACATCTTTGCAAAATTTATTTTAATTATATGAAAAGAATATTCATATAATTACATTATACTCTAAGAAAACACCTTTTTAATAATTTTGTCATAAGATTTAGAGATTTTATTTTAAATTTTAGCTACTCCGTTACCGAGCCCGCCCACGGACCCTTGCATACCATCTCCGTGCGGACCCAATTCACAATGTCGCAATATCAACGGTTATCCCTCTTGTTCTTGTATGATCAATTATATTGGTACACCGCCGAATTGTCGTCCCGAATGTGTCATCCCTGCTGACTGTCCGAGCAATCAGGCTTGCATTCGCGAGAGATGTCAAGACCCGTGTCCAGGTTCTTGCGGCTTGAATGCCGATTGCACCGTTCACAATCACATTCCTATCTGCAGATGTATAGACAGTTACACTGGCGATCCCTTTATCGGTTGTCAGCTCGTGCCAGTCAGTAAGTAACACAGAAGTCCTCTTAATTTATAACAACCCTATTCCTTGATACGTTCCAAACTTACAAACTCACTATTACATAGACATCGAGCCGGTGCAGAGACCTGATCCGTGCAGTAGTTCACCCTGCGGGCCCAACGCTCGATGCAACAACGGTATCTGCACTTGCGTACCGAAATACTTTGGCGATCCGTACGTCGGTTGTCGACCAGAATGTGTGCTCAGCACAGATTGCTCAACCGACAGAGCATGCATACGGAACAAATGCGTAGATCCATGCCCGGGTACCTGTGGACAGAACAGTTTGTGTAACGTAATCAATCATACGCCGATGTGCACTTGTCCGCCCGGTACTGCTGGAAATGCTTTCATCTCTTGCGATGTGATGAGAGGTACGATGTCAAGAGCTAAAATAGCCACCCCAGTTATATACTACAAAATATCCTAATGAAATTATTCACTCATGCAGTCCCGCTCGTGACAAGACCGTGCAGTCCGAATCCCTGCGGTCCGAACAGCATATGTCGAGAATTAAATGGACAAGCAGTGTGCACCTGCGCGCCCGAGTTCCTCGGATCGCCGCCCCTCTGCCGACCTGAATGCACCCTCAGTTCTGACTGTCGGCAGAACGAAGCTTGCGCAAATCAAAAGTGCAGAGACCCCTGTCCCGGCACGTGTGGCATCCAAGCGAGATGCGTGGTCGTTAATCACAATCCTGTCTGCTCGTGTCCCGAAAGCTACACGGGCGACCCCTTCATCAGATGCGATGTCATGAGTAAGACTTTCGATTTGCAGTGGGTAACATAAACCCACTGATCGTTTACTAAAGCCGCAACATATTGTCACTCCGTTTAGAACCAGTAATAACTCAGCCAGTGAACCCTTGCCAACCCTCGCCCTGTGGTCCGTACGCTCAGTGCCAGGTTGTCAACGACCTACCGTCTTGCTCGTGCCTACCCGAGTACAAGGGCTCGCCCCCATACTGTCAACCTGAGTGCGTTTCCAATCCCGAGTGCCCTAGCCACCTGAGTTGCGTGCGACAAAAGTGCAGAGACCCCTGCCCAGGTCTATGTGGAGAGAGTGCAGAGTGCCATGTGGTGCAGCACGTGCCTCATTGCGTTTGTGCCTACGGTCTCACTGGTGACCCATATACGCGCTGTATACTGATACGTAAGAAAACCTCCATCAAACGTCCTGGACTGACTTGACTTTACGTTCACGCACTAAGTTCATGCTTAACTCGTTTGCCCTTTATATTGTTTTAGCGCCCAGAGATGAACCAGCACCGTCACCCTGCGCGAATTTCGAATGTGGTACGAATGCAATATGTAGAGAACGAGACAATGTCGCGATTTGCCAATGCACCAGTAACTATATCGGCAATCCATACTTGGCGTGCCGACCCGAATGCGTCATTAATCCCGACTGCCCATCCAATTTGATGTGTGTGAGAAACAAATGCGTGAACCCTTGTGCTGGCATGTGCGGCCAGAACGCTCAGTGTTCGGTTGTCAATCATCAACCGATGTGCACATGTTTCCCTGGATATACTGGAGATCCGTTCGTTACCTGTTCCCCGGATAGTAAGTGTCCTCACTCACGCAGACTCTGATACTTGATGACGACTTGACGAGAAATGTTTTACATTAAGTTACATTAAATTACCTTTTAAAAAGCAGTTTTGATAATTCAGTTATTTTGAAAAGATAACAATAGTTTAATAATTACAAATTACGATTAATTGACAATTTAATCAGATAATTAGAAATTAATGAAGTTGCTTTTTTTAATTTATTATGGATAAATAAAAAATACACGTATGCTTGTCGACGTATTACACTAATACACTAAATTTTTCCCAGAAATAATCTCAGACGAGAATGTTTGCGCCCCGTCACCTTGTGGACCCAACAGTCAATGCAAAGAAGTATCTGGACAGGCTGTCTGTTCATGCCTACCTTCGTACATTGGAACTCCACCTGCGTGTAGACCCGAATGTGTTGCTAGCTCGGAATGCCCCTCACAGTTAGCATGCCAGGACTACAAATGCGTGAATCCCTGTCCAAGCCCATGCGGACTCAATACTAATTGCGTGGTCGTTAATCACAGCCCTATCTGCAGTTGCATGCCCAGTTACAGCGGAGACCCATTCACGATATGCACATTAATTCCACGTAAGAATCCAATATCGAATGCCGAAAATGCCTACATTTCTTAGTCTGTTTTGATACATTCCACCTTTTACCGACATATGTAGTCGCACGACCATCAACCGTAACTCCAAATCTCTTTCAGCCGTAAAACCACCAGTCGCGCTAGACAAAGACCCCTGCGTACCGTCTCCCTGTGGTAGTTTCTCTCAATGTAGAAATATTGGTGGTTCGCCCGCGTGTACCTGTCTGGAAAACTACATGGGCCAGCCACCCAATTGCAGACCCGAATGTACCATACACTCAGAATGCCCGAGCGATAAGGCCTGTATCAACATGAAGTGCGTGGACCCCTGCCCTGGCTCATGCGGTGTCAACGCCCTGTGCTCGGTCATCAACCACATTCCTACATGCAGATGTCCCGAGGGTTATACCGGCAACACCTTCACCCTTTGCCAGATCATCCCAGCGACACGTAAGCGTCACGCGCCACTCGTGTCAGTGGTATCTGACACCCTCGAAATCTCAATATGATGATACGGGCTCATTGATCCCCGCGCCATCAGTACATCGATTATATTTTGCAGCGACTCCGTCTCCAGTTGAAGATGCCTGTGTCCCATCACCCTGCGGTCCCAACGCGGCGTGTTCCGATGGCGTCTGCACCTGTCTACCAGAGTTCCGAGGAGATCCGTACGTAGGTTGTCGCCCGGAATGCGTCCTGAACGCTGATTGTCCCCGCGACAGAGCGTGCATACGTAACAAGTGCCTGGACCCATGCCCTGGCGTTTGCGCCGTTAACGCGGAATGCACCGTGATCGGTCACGTCCCCATGTGCAGCTGCTCCCGAAACATGACCGGCAACGCGTTCGTCCAATGCGTGCCTCTACAAGGTATTCCATATCCCATCATGTATGATAGGAAAGATTGCTCAAACCTGAGAACAGTAGCAAAATCGTGCAAGAGTTTTGCACGCAATTTTCCGTGAAGTATCCACGGAAATTCAGTCCATCATTTTTTTGTGACCATCAGATATGCCGCCCGCCAACCCATGTGTTCCTTCACCCTGCGGTCCGAACAGCGAGTGTCGCGTTATAAACAACCAGGCGGTTTGTTCCTGCATAAGAGGATACCTTGGTAGCCCCCCGACCTGCCGACCCGAATGTATAGTCAGCACGGATTGCCCGCAGACCGAGGCTTGTAGTAATCAAAGATGCACGAACCCTTGTCCAGGAAGTTGCGGAATAGGCGCTTCGTGTCGTGTAGTAAATCACAACCCAATTTGCATTTGTCCTCCCTCACAAACGGGTGATCCTTTCGTTAGGTGTTTCCAGCAACGTAAGTACCGCTCATTGTCGAAGTTTCGGAGGAAATTCGTCGCTCTTTTTCTCTTCTCGCGTTACACGAAATTTTACCCTTTTAGCTCCAGTGCAGGTGCAACCAATCTCGCCCTGCAAACCAGATCCTTGTGGCCCGAACTCTGTGTGTCGACCGCGCGATGACAGATCCGAGTGCGCGTGTTTGCCCGGTTTCATCGGCAGTCCGCCTAACTGCCGAGCGGAATGTGTCAGTAACAGCGAGTGTCCCAATCACTTGGCATGTATCAATCAAAAATGTCAGGATCCGTGTGTCGGCTCGTGCGGCGCGAACGCTAACTGTTACGTTGTCAGCCACACTCCGATGTGCACGTGCATAAACGGTTACACCGGTGATCCGTTCACGCAATGTATCTTCAGGGAACGTAAGTACCGTTCGAGAACAAAGATTGATAAATTCGGTTTTTCAGTAAATAAATTTCGCTAAATTTAACGTTCGATGCTGCAGATAACATTCTACGTATCTCCATTACGAAGGAGTATAGAAATTATTCTTCTCTATTCGTTAAACGCAATATTAATCTAAATAATCGATATTATTATTGAAGATTTACGTCATGCACATTTTTTTTATTAACTTCACGTTATCACTTTTTAGCCACACCATTGCCGCCCACACCCGTTGACCCGTGCACTCCGTCCCCTTGCGGTTCCAATGCAATGTGTAAGGAATTCAATGGTGCCGGTTCGTGTACGTGCTTGCCGGATTACACCGGTAATCCGTACGAGGGATGCAGGCCGGAATGCATCCTGAACTCAGATTGTGCCGCCAATCTAGCTTGCGTAAACACTAGATGCAGAGACCCGTGCCCGGGATCGTGCGGGCGCAATGCGCAATGCCAGGTAGTCAACCACTTGCCGGTATGCAATTGCTATCCCAGATTCACCGGCAACGCCTTCCTGTACTGCAACCCGATTCAGATAGGTGCGACATGTCAAAATTAATTAAATTCCTAGTTGTTCGATCATAATTGTTCGTTCGGCCCGAATTTCTTTGTTGACCGCGAGATACATAATTTTTAGAAGGAGACGGCGCCATTAGTCACCCATGTGAACCATCCCCATGTGGACCCAACAGCAATTGCCGCGTGGTAGACAACACGAGCGTCTGTGCTTGTCTACCTACTTTCTTGGGCAGTCCGCCAAACTGTCGCCCCGAATGCACCGTTAGCGCCGAATGCGCTTTCAATCTGGCATGTATCCAAAATAAGTGTAACGATCCCTGTCGTGGATTGTGTGGCTCCAACACGAGATGCGAGACGATCAATCATAATCCCATTTGCTCGTGCCGACTTGGTTTTACTGGTGATCCCTTCGTTGCCTGTTTCGAAATGCCACGTAAGAAACTTGAATATCTATCTTAAATTAAGCGAAATTAATCAATCTTTAGAAGACCGGGAAAAAGGATGTTTTTTTCAAATTTTGGATTTTATATTATATTAAGAAAAATTCTTCTAATTTTGTATATTCTCAAAGCAAGACACATTTTAGATGCATTATAATGTCTTCTAGTTTTCTAAATATTGATAATTATTTTCTACTATTAATTGAAATTCATTATGTGATTGAAAAACTTATTATCAAAAATAGTTTAGTGAACAAAACGTATATCAGAGGCATTTGTATCTCCATAGCTAAAGAAGACGTTCGTCCAACTGTGTACCCTTGCGCGCCCTCACCCTGTGGACCTTATTCGGAATGTCGCGACATTAACGGCCAAGCATCTTGCGCGTGTATGCCCACGTATATGGGAACGCCACCCAACTGCAGACCCGAATGTTTAATTAATTCAGAATGTCTGAGCAATCAAGCATGCATACAGAAAAAATGCCGAAATCCCTGCGATGGAGTTTGCGGGGTAGGAGCAGTTTGTAACGTGATTAATCATACGCCTACGTGTTCCTGTCCCAATGGGTTCACCGGGGACTCGTTCGTGATATGTAGATTAATTCCCGAGGAAGGTAAGATCGTTAGATAACAAATATTTCGAATGAAAATTACATATTTTCTTGATATTTATGATTTAGAAGTTTCTCAGTGAAAATTTGGAATTGATTCTGAATTGACAATCAGATGAAGAACTTTTTAGAATGAGAACTAAATTTTTTTGTGGAATTCATAATTTGGAAAATTTTCTCTCAAATTCAGCCACCATCGTTGAATTGAACGCTGAAATTAATTTCTCAGATACAACAATCACACCCACGAACCCATGCTCCAATTGCGGTACAAATACGCAATGCCTTAACGGTGTGTGCACCTGTCTACCCGAGTATCAGGGAGATCCGTATCTGGGATGTCGCCCGGAGTGTATTCTGAATTCCGATTGTCCGCGGGACAGAGCTTGTGTTAGGAACAAGTGTCGGGACCCTTGCGACGGAATCTGTGGTCTGAACGCCCTGTGTTCCGTCGTAAATCACATACCGATTTGTACCTGCCCGCCGGGAATGTCAGGCAGCGCGTTTGTAATGTGCTCTCCGATCACAGGTACACGGTCGATTTCGAAATGTGCCGCGTATTTAGCTTTCAATTAAAATTATTCTGCCAGTTGTAATCGTGCTCTTTTCGATATTCAGCACCGGTACCGAAAGATCCGTGCAACCCGACACCGTGCGGACCAAATAGCCAGTGTCGAAAGATAAACGAGCAAGCCGTCTGCTCATGTATCCCCGGATACCTGGACGTGCCACCTAACTGCCGAGCCGAGTGTACTGTCAATTCTGATTGTCCCACCAACATGGCCTGTAATAATCAAAAGTGCATAGACCCTTGTCCAGGAACGTGCGGCATCAGAGCCCAGTGTACTGTAGTTCTTCACAACCCAATCTGTTCTTGTCTCTCCGAATTGACCGGTGATCCCTTCATTCAATGCTTCCCAAGACGTGAGTAGTATATAAATGAGTTCGTTAACCGCATATAACTACTATCGATTGTCAGGGGAAAATTATACTCTTCATGTTTCTTCGTATCTAACAGCGGCGGAGCCTCCAACCCCAGTTAACCCTTGCGATCCATCCCCGTGCGGACTCAACAGTAGATGCCAGGTCGTAAACAACGCACCTTCGTGCTCCTGCTTGCCAGAATTTACTGGCGACCCGCCGAATTGTAGACCGGAATGTGTCAGTAACAGTGAGTGCTCCACACACTTGGCGTGTATCAATCAGAAGTGCCGCGATCCTTGTCCGGGTTCCTGCGGTATCAATTCTGATTGTCGAGTAATAAGTCACACGCCTATGTGCGTTTGCCTCGCCGGATTCGAGGGAGATCCGTTCGTACTATGCAACCCGAAGCAAAGTAAGTGACAATTAAGAAAGTACAAGATGAAGTACAAGATATATATTATCTGTTATCAGTACAATGTTTACACATCTATATAAAAACAATTAATTCTAAAATCACTACTTTGAAGTGATTGAATCTTTGTTCCAAATTTATCTATTTTTTGGAGATTCACACTAGTGCTTAGTACTGCACTCAAAGCAGAAAGTATACTTGAGATTTTTGTAGGTGATGTTACAAGTACTGTAAAACCAACGCCCTGCATCCCATCGCCGTGCGGCTTTAACGCGGTATGTCGCGAACAAAACGGCGTTGGTTCTTGTACGTGTCTATCGGATTACCTAGGCAATCCATACGAAGGCTGTCGACCCGAGTGCACGATAAATACCGATTGCGCCGCGGATCGAGCGTGTATCGGATCGAAATGTCAGAATCCCTGCCCAGGTTTCTGCGGGTACAATGCAATTTGTCAAGTAGTGAATCACGCGCCGTTGTGCACTTGCCAGCCCGGATACAGCGGCAATCCGTTTGTCTCTTGTAACAGAATCGTGCAGGATACGAGTAAGTGTAGTTCGAGCTCTTCAAAGACGCGCAATCTAATAATCGATTCTAAAATATTCAATTTCCGAGATTATTGATTTTTAAAAATTGATTGCGGCATCTCGATTGAAAATCTAATCTTAAACCTTTTTTTAGCACCAGAACGTAATCCGTGCAGTCCTTCTCCCTGCGGACTTAATAGTCAGTGCCGCGAATTAAATGGTCAGGCGATATGCTCTTGTTTGCCCACATTTACCGGAACTCCACCAAACTGCCGTGCCGAGTGCACTGTCAGCTCCGATTGTCCCGTGAACCGTGCGTGCAAGAACCGCAAATGCGTCGATCCGTGCCCGGGCATCTGCGGCATTAACGCGCGATGCGAAGTGATCAATCACAGTCCGATCTGTAGTTGTAACGCAGGTTTCAGTGGTGATCCCTTCGTAACGTGCTTCCAGCTGCGTAAGTATAATACGTTTATTCCCCTTTTATCGCGCACGAGCGTATGATTCTGATAAAATGAAATGTTCTCTGTTTCAAAAAATTATTTTTCTAATTGAAGCAATATTGGAAAAAATTATTCGTTTACAGAGATAGACAAAGACACCCCCTCGACGCCATCAAATCCCTGCGTTCCATCCCCTTGCGGGCCGTTCGCTACTTGCCGCGACAGCGGCTACGCGGGCGTGCCGACGTGCACGTGTATGGAAAATTACATCGGTAACCCTCCGAACTGTCGGCCGGAATGTACTGTAGATTCCGAGTGCAGCAACGATAGAGCATGTTTGAGACAAAGATGCAGAGATCCATGCCCGGGATCGTGCGGTATCGGCGCGCAGTGTCTCGTAGTCAGTCACATGGCTGTTTGTCTCTGTCCAAAAGGCTACACTGGTGACCCGTTCGCCAATTGCTTCCCAGAACCACCTCGTAAGCGCTTATCCTCGCTCAATAGCGTTTATTTTGTAATATATCATCCATGTGCAATCGATGAGAGCAAAATGAGAAATTTCAAATGGAAAAATTTCTTTAATACCTTTTTAAAAACATTTGTCAAGCTTTTGACAACGAAAATCGCGAAATGTGATTTCGTGAAAGGTTCATTTTTAATTAAGTTTTATTTACGCAAAACAATTGTTTTAATCTTATCAAATGGTGATTATTACAAAATAACAATACACATCAGGGTGCTTTAAAACACCGAATGATTGTAAGATTCTGTGCTAAGTCTCTTCGCTCAAACCAGAGAATTCACTTGAGATGTATTTGCAGCCGTACCTATGCCACAAGATCCTTGCAATCCGTCCCCATGCGGGGCGAATGCACAGTGTCGCGATGGAGTATGCACTTGCCTGCCCGAATATCGCGGTGACCCTTACTCCGCGTGTCGACCCGAATGCGTACAAAATCCAGATTGTCCATTGGACAGGGTTTGCCTTCGCAATAAGTGTTATGATCCATGTACTGGAGTCTGCGGTCAGAACGCGAAGTGCACAGTTATAAATCACACCCCAATGTGCTCTTGCCCAGATGGAATGTCCGGCAATGCGTTCGCAGTGTGTTTCCCGATCAAAGGTAAATTCATCAATAATTATTTAAAAATAAAATTCGACCGAAATCGAATGTATCGTTGTATAAAAATCATTCCATTAGAAGATATTTAATTTGCCCGGAAATATCATTCGAAGGACACGATGTCAACCATGTCGCTTTTGCAGATACCACCGTCGAAAACCCCTGTAACCCATCACCCTGCGGACCAAACAGTCGATGCCAGAACATTAATAATCAAGCGGTGTGCTCATGCATACTCGGATTCATAGGAAACCCCCCTGCCTGTCGACCAGAGTGCATAGTCAATACCGATTGCGCGCTCAACGAAGCCTGTATCAACATGAAATGCGGCAATCCCTGCCTTGGAGCATGTGGCATATCTGCACGTTGCCAAGTGCTGAATCATAATCCAATCTGCACCTGTCCCCCTGTGTTTACCGGCGATCCGTTCATACGTTGCATACCCAGACGTAGGTCTTTTTCGATTAATCGCAGGGATCCGTAATCCCAGAATTCCGTAATGCCAATCTACATATATTTTTTTATATTAAAGCGGAAGATGTGCCGGAACCAATAAACCCATGCCAACCATCGCCCTGTGGTCCCAATGCCCAGTGCCAAGTCGTCAATGATGCACCATCGTGCTCCTGCGTGGCGGAGTTTATCGGAACGCCGCCGAACTGCAGACCGGAATGCATCATCAATAGTGAATGCCCAAGCCATATGGCGTGCATTAATCGCAAATGCAGAGACCCATGCCCCGGATCGTGCGGCGCCCTCGCCGACTGCCACGTTGTTAATCACGTGCCGACTTGCACGTGTCGCGTCGGTTACACGGGCGACCCGTTCGTCCAATGCACGACTATGCCCAGTAAGTTTGCAGCCAATTTCTAGATATCTCCCTTGAACACCTTGATGAATTATCGTAGTCCCTTCCTGTCAAGAAGCTCTGTTAATACTTTGATTTTATTACAGCATCATAACTGTCGCACTTTATTAATGGACTCTGTTATAGTCGCGAGAATGAATCCATGAATTGATACTCTGGACAGGATAAAGCTATGTTTCTTCTAGGTCAACCACCACCGGCACCAAGTCAACCCTGCCAGCCGTCCCCCTGCGGAACGAATGCCGTATGTCGTGAACAAAACGGCGTTGGTTCTTGCACATGCTTACCCGAATACATTGGAAATCCCTATCAAGGATGTCGTCCCGAATGTACCATTTCCTCGGACTGTCCCGCGCATTTAGCCTGCATCGGCTCCAAATGTCAGAATCCGTGTCCCGGCTCATGCGGCGCCAACACTAATTGCCAAGTCGTCAACAATGTGCCTGTTTGCACTTGCATCTCCGGTTATACCGGCAATCCATACGTAAACTGTCTTTATCAGATTCCTAGTAAGTAACGTTAAATGCCCGCTGCGATAAAAAAATGAAGCAAACTGTAAACCCGCAACATTACGTAATTATAGCTGCCGATGAAGAACGTGAACCATGCAAACCATCCCCTTGCGGTCCTAACAGTCAGTGCAATAATAATAACGGTCAAGCTGTCTGCACCTGTTTACCGCAATTCATCGGAACTCCACCGAACTGTAGGCCGGAGTGCTTAGTAAATTCGGAATGCGGTCCAAATCGAGCGTGCGTCAATCAGAAATGTATAGATCCCTGTATCGGCACTTGCGGCCGTGATGCCCAATGCAGGGTTGTACACCACAGTCCCATTTGTGTCTGCGCGAACGGCTTCACCGGTGATCCTTTCATCTACTGTTTCGCAATGCCGAGTATGTTCTACATGAGTACTATTACAGATTGATCAGCAACTAAATCAGAAACTGATTGATTCCTTTTATGAAATTTCCGAAGGAACGCGATAATATTTAAATCACAGTTTTATATACAGGGTGTCCCGGGTTTTAACCGACAAACTGCGGGAGCATATTCTACTAGTGGAAATAAAAAAAAATTCTTATATCGAGTTTGCTTAGAAATACTTTATTACAAAGTTATAAATCAATATTGAAAAGAAATATGAGATAAGTAACAACGGAACATAGTGTAGAATTTGGAAGGTCGAAGATGTTTATGTTATGTGTATTCACCGATTTAACGCCTCTTGATTTTTATTTATGGGGAACTTTAAAAAATAAAGTTTACAGTACAGAAGTAATCTCGCTTGAAGATTTAAAGCAACGAATTACTAATTCAGTTACTGAGATGCAACAAAATTTTCAGGAATGTCGTACCGTAACAAATTCTGTACTACGTCGATGTCTAGCTTGTATCGATGTGCAAGGACAACATTTTGAAATGCGTCACTAAATCAGTGCGTACATAATTTTTATTTTTGTGAAAAAATCCGTTGTTACTTATCTCATATTTCTTTTCAATATTGGTTTATAACTTTGTAATAAAGCATTTCTAAGCAAACTCGATATAAGAATTTTTTCTTATTTCCACTAGTAGAATATGCTCCCGCAGTTTATCGGTTAAAACCCGGGACACCCTGTATAAAAATAAGAAAAAGAGAATATACGTGTATTTTTCTTCGATATAATTTTACATGGAAGGAGCTATTCGTAATGTTTACTTTATTAGTTTCATGCGGTTTCAAGAGAATCAAGTTTAACATTTTATTTATTACAAAATATAAAAATGGACATTCAAAAATTAATCAGCTTGATCAGTTTCTGATTTTGTTGCTCCATTCATTTCTGCGCGAGAAATTCTTGCCGAACAAACTTGACCTATACCTTTGTACAGTTCCGGAGCCAGCAGACAAATTCCCGAAGGACCCGTGCTTCCCGTCACCCTGCGGACCCAATGCTATGTGCAGAGCTGTCGGTGATGCACCAGCGTGCAGTTGCATGCAAAATTACATCGGTGTTCCACCTAATTGCCGACCCGAGTGCTCGATAAACTCGGATTGTCCCGCTGACAAAGCTTGCATCCGAGAAAAATGTAGAGATCCTTGTCCGGGATCGTGCGGCCTTTTGGCGCGCTGCTCGGTCATTAATCATACTCCGTCTTGCGCGTGTCCCGAAGGATATACTGGCGATCCTTTCGTCAGTTGCAACGTCTTGCTTCAAGCACCTCGTAAGGATTACATCGTATTACTATCGATGATGATTACCACTTTACAATTTACGACAACATTTAATTCTCTCATATTTGTAGCAAGATTGGCAAAAATCTAAATCGCCGCAATTTCATTTATACACATTTCAGCGCCTCCTACAGACCGATGCAATCCATCACCATGCGGCCAAAACACTCAGTGCAACGACGGAGTTTGCACATGCATACCCGAATACCTCGGCAATCCATATGTCGGATGTCGACCGGAATGTGTCATTAACACAGATTGTTCTCGCGATAGGGCGTGCATACTTCGCAAATGTCGCGATCCGTGCGTCGGTACGTGCGGCATTAACGCAGAATGCAATGTCGTCAATCACCTGCCTATGTGCAGTTGCCCGAGAAACATGACCGGAAACGCGTTCATATCGTGCACCCCTCTTCAAGGTTCGTACTCTTCGATCGTGAACATTGTTGCCTTTCTTCCCCAACAATTTTTATTAAAATACGCAATAATTATTGTCAAAAACAGATACGGTTACGGTGGACCCATGCAATCCATCCCTTTGCGGACCAAACAGTCACTGTCGCGTGTCAAACGGCCAGGCAATTTGCGCGTGTATCGCCGGATTCAAAGGTGCCCCGCCATCCTGTAGACCAGAATGTTTGATAAGCGCCGATTGCGCTCGTAATAGAGCCTGCAGCAACCAGAAATGCATCGACCCGTGCCTCGGTGCGTGCGGATTCAGTGCGCAATGCACCGTTGTGAATCACAACCCCATATGCAATTGTCCACCTCTATTCACGGGAGACCCGTTCGTCCGATGCATACCACAACGTAAGAATCCTCTACTGAGATTAACAAATTTATCGTCATAAATCATGCCACTTAGTTGCTGGAATGAGCGTTATTCCTTGTAAATTACAGCGGAAGACAGACCACAACCACCAACAGATCCCTGTCAACCCTCACCGTGCGGTCCGAACGCGGTGTGCCAAGTATTCAATGGTGCCCCGTCGTGTTCATGTCTGCCCCAATTTGTTGGAGTCCCGCCCAGATGTAGACCGGAGTGTATCAGTAACAGCGAATGTCCCAGCCAACAAGCGTGCATTAATCAAAAGTGTCAGGATCCTTGTCCGGGATCGTGCGGTAGGAATGCGGAATGCAGAACTGTCAGTCATACCCCGATGTGCGTTTGCGCCAATGACTTTACCGGAGACCCATTCATCCAATGTAATCCTCGGCCAAGTAAGTTTCAGGGAAACCAGTATAACGAATATTGCGGGAACAAAACAACGTTTATTACATTTCTTATAACGGCAGAAAAATGCGTTGAATATTCAGCAGGCAGAATGATGATATTTTGATAATTATTGTTACACAATTACGATGCTCTATTTCAGTCGATGTACCACCCGTACCGTTAACTCCTTGCCAACCCTCGCCATGTGGTGCAAACGCCATGTGCCGCGAGATTTCTGGCTCGGCTTCTTGCACCTGCTTACCTGATTTCTATGGAAATCCATACGAGGGTTGTAGACCTGAGTGCGTGATCAGTTCCGACTGTATATCCAACCGCGCTTGCATACGGAACAGGTGTCAGGATCCTTGTCCAGGAATATGCGGTGTTAACGCAATTTGCGAAGTTATCAATCACATACCGGCGTGCAGCTGTCAACCAAGATACACCGGCGATCCGTTCAGATATTGCAGACTTATACAAGATACCCGTAAGTGGACGCAAATCCCTATTCGCCCCTTCTATCAGATTTATGGAAATTCGTTGTCTCATCATTATCCTCGTGATTGATTTCCGTACAGCTCCGGCGCCCATGGGCGATCCTTGCCAGCCGTCCCCGTGCGGTCCTAATAGCAATTGTCGTAACGTGAACGGAAAAGCTAGCTGCTCGTGCCTACCCACGTACCAAGGAGTACCTCCTGCTTGCAAACCTGAATGCGTTGTTAGCACGGAATGTCTGATGAATCGCGCGTGTATCAATCAGAAATGTGTCGATCCGTGCCCAGGCGTGTGCGGCATCAATGCCAAATGCGACGCGTTGTCCCATAGCCCATTCTGCAGTTGCCCACCCGGCCGAATCGGAGATCCCTTCGTCAAGTGCTTCGAGATGCCCCGTAAGTCGAAAACCTGCGGCAAGATTGTCGTGTTTGCTAAAAGTTGTTCCATCCACGGAGACCATTACTCAATTTCATTGCAGTGATGTCCACACCACCAACTGCACAAGTAAACCCTTGCCTTCCATCGCCCTGCGGTCCATTTGCCACGTGCCAAGACAGAGGTGGTTATCCGTCTTGCACGTGCATGCCCAATTATGTTGGATCGCCGCCATACTGCCGCGCCGAATGTTCGATCAATTCTGATTGCACCAGTGATAAGGCTTGTATCAGAGAAAAGTGCAGAGATCCCTGCCCCGGATCCTGCGGCATTAATGCCCTATGTACCGTGATCAACCACACCCCGGCTTGCACCTGCCCTGATGGATACTCTGGCGATCCCTTCAGCAATTGTTACTTGGCACCCATGCGTAAGATCTTTCACCATACTCTTATATTGCTCGTATATGTAGCTTTTTTACGAATTAATAATACCGAATGATAGCTGTTGACCTCACATTTGCATCTCCCAATGCAGAAACTCCTCCGGTACCGTCAGACCCATGTAATCCGTCGCCCTGTGGACCCAATGCCGAATGTCGTAACGGTGTCTGCAGTTGCATACCCGAATACCGCGGCGATCCGTACCGAGAATGTCGACCAGAGTGCGTGCAGAATTCCGATTGCCCGTACGATAGAGCTTGCGCGAACAACAAGTGCATGAATCCCTGCGTCGGGATCTGCGGCCAGAACGCGGAATGTGTAGTTGTTAATCACGTAGCCACCTGTAACTGCGTTCAGGATTTCGAAGGCGATCCATTCACCCTTTGCAGACGAGTGCAACGTGAGTTTCCTGATATCTTTTGTTCTTCCCAAATCTTCGCCTTTTGTTATCTCTCTAAGAAAGCCCCGCCAATTAATTTCACCGTCTTCCATCTTAGCGCGCGTCAAGCCCTGCGAGCCCTCCCCCTGCGGACCGAACAGCGTGTGTCGCGAATTCGGCGACCAAGCCTCCTGCTCTTGCCTACCTGGTTACTTCGGAGTCCCACCAAGCTGCAGACCCGAGTGTCTCGTCAGCACTGATTGCGAGCAGAGCAGGACATGCGTGAACACAAGATGCCGCGACCCATGCGAGAACGCTTGCGGCCGGAATGCGTTGTGTGTAGTGCGAAATCATAATCCCATTTGCAGGTGTCCCGATCAGCATTCCGGTGACCCATTCGTCAGCTGTTTCCCCATAAGTAAGTACACCGTTCAGAGAGTGCTCTACAGCAATGCAAATGCCAAAGAGATGTCTCGGGAGGCTCCTAAGAATCTGAATTTGCGAGATGTTTTAGACGTCTTCCTGAAGTTCTTTGGTCATTTGCGCTGCTGTGAACGTTTCTACCTTGACTTCGGAACGAATAATGAATCTTTTTTTTTCATCGCCAGCAGCATCGGACGTAGTACCTACCAGGGACCCATGTTACCCCTCACCGTGTGGATTGAACTCGCAGTGCGCGGTATCCGCTGATAATAAACCCTCCTGCTCCTGTTTACCCACTTTCATAGGATCTCCGCCCAATTGTAGACCCGAGTGCCGTGTAAACAATGACTGTCCCGCAAATCGAGCATGCATTAAGCAGAAATGTACCGACCCGTGCATTGGATTGTGCGGGCTCAATGCACTGTGCCAAGTTATTTTGCACCAAGCCCGATGCACCTGTCCCGAACTGTACACTGGAGACCCATTCACAGTTTGCTCCCAGATAATATGTAAGAAACTCCCCGCTCTATCTTTACACGTATCGATGTCTGACGGACATTACTTCGGCATCTTGTTCACAATCAGCATTTCGATCACTAAATCCTGGTCTCTTGAACTCTCTAGAACTTGTAAATATTGTATAATATGCAACGGATGTATACTTGAAAAAACTGCACAGTTTCTCCACCAATTGTTACGTATCGACCTTGTAAATTTAAAAAGAAATTCTATACTCGACTATCTACTTGATGCGTCTTCAACATGCGCAAACACATTTCTTTTTGGTATATATGTATCATATACACGTGCTGCACCCTTTGTTCTATGTACAAGAGACATGTGCGATACAAGACATGTATATCTATGTATTTCTATCTCTACATGCAAATATGCTTCTAAAAATCGTACGCAAACGTTATAACGTACACTGCATGCAAGAATATTAAAACTAGCTATGATTGCATGAAGTTAATCGAATTTTCTATTATTTCAGCAACTCCAGCACCGCCAACACCATCGAGGCCATGCAGTCCCTCGCCGTGCGGAATAAACGCGTACTGTCAGGAGCGATTCGACACGGCCATTTGTGAGTGCATACCGGATTACAGAGGCAATCCATACCAAGGATGTCAGCCCGAGTGTCTCATGAACACCGACTGTCCGACATCACAAGCGTGCATAAAGACCAGGTGCCAAGATCCTTGCCCTGGTACTTGCGGCGTTGGCGCGATTTGCACAGTGTCTAATCACGTTCCCATCTGTTCCTGCCCACTGCCCACAATTGGAGATGCCTTTACGCTTTGTCGAATTCCCGTCGAAGGTAACTGTGTTATTCATTACTGATTTAATTACATATCTACTTGCTTAAAAGAATCAAATTCTTTGAAAGATTGATGAAATTATAGTGTTTGATATTAAATGCTTATATTTTTTTAAAAATAATTTCTTCATTTCAGTCAAACTTTCTCTTTCGCTTTCTGTGTAATATAAATGTTGTTTCTTATATTTTATTAGATACTAAAGAAACGGATCCTTGCTATCCGTGTGGTCCGAACACTCTTTGCGATAAAATCGGCAATAGGGCTATTTGTAAATGTTTACCTGGACTGCAAGGCGTTCCAACGAGCGTAACTGGTTGTCATCCGGAGTGCGTGCTCAGCTCAGATTGTCCAGGCGATAAAGCCTGCATACAAAATAAATGCAGAGATCCTTGCTTGCAAAATGTGTGCGGCAGCAAAGCGGTATGCAAGACGATCAATCACAGCCCACTTTGTAGCTGCCCGTCTCCGTTAATTGGCAATCCCTTCGAGGAATGTTACACGAGAATCGGTAAATACAGAGACAAACTTGAATATATGTTATATTGATTTCTGATGCCCATCGTTTCATGAAACACGTGTTTCCGTTTTAGAAACCAATCCCTGCAGTCCGTCGCCTTGCAATTACAACGGCGAGTGCAGAGTGAAGAACGGCGTCGCGATTTGCATCTATCCCGAGTGCGTTATTAATTCGGATTGTCCGCGTGACAAAGCTTGCTTCTCGCAGAAATGCAGAGATCCGTGCATCGGCGCGTGTGGCATCAATTCCATCTGTCAGGCCGTTAATCACAAGCCGGTGTGCTCCTGCCCGGTCGGATTTACTGGCAACGCACGAGTGCAATGCACAATCCCGACACTTACCGGTAATACTATATAAATATAATATATTTGCATCCGACGTATTTTCTGATGTATTTCGAAACATTGATTCTTATCGTATGGCAAAATTAAACTTCCAATTGCACTTTTATAGAACCGATCCCAGAATGCTCTCAGAATTCCGAATGCTCGAATGACAAGACCTGCTTCAATCAGAAATGCGTGGACCCGTGCACTCTCGACTCTTGTGGTCTTAACAGCCGCTGCCACGTAACAATGCACAGAGCCATATGTGTCTGCAACGAAGGCTACACTGGAAATCCGCAGCAATATTGCCATCAACGTATGTTCAATAAATATACAGTATTTAATTAATGTATTTCTTCGTAATTGTCTGCTTTATCAATTTTATGAATATTTCTCTTCCAGTTGGTTGTCGCAGCGATAACGAATGCCCGTTGATTCAATCTTGTATCAACAACGAATGCATCGACACTTGTCTGCTTACGCAATGTGGTATCAACGCATTGTGTACCGCTGATGGATACCACAGGACGCGGTGCTATTGTCCTGATGGGTACACTGGTAATCCTTACGAAATTTGCGAAAGGCCCGAGTGCACTAGCGACAACGACTGCTTCTCAGCCTTGGCATGTCGCAATCTGAAATGTGTTGACCCATGTAACTGTCCACCACCGGCATTGTGCACCGTCGTCAACCATCGACCAATCTGCAAATGTCCACCTGGCTATGTCGGCAATCCGTACACCTCGTGTCTTATGGGTAAGAACTTGATCCTTAATATTTTAGCATATAAAAAGTTTGTAAAATCAATTAAAATGATTCACACGATTTTATTTTATAAAATAGAAAATATGTTTAAGCAATATTGTATTCCTAACTGGATGTTAGAATTAAATATCTATTGTTATTTTAGAAACACTAGAACCAGAACCCGTATGCCAAGTCGACGCAGACTGTCCCAGCAAGCTGGCGTGTTTCGGTGGTATATGCAAAGATCCGTGTGCAGAAACGAAACCATGCATCGTTAGCGCCAAATGTAGCGTCGTAGACACCTTACCGATGAGAACAATGATCTGCGAATGCCTGCCGAACTTCGCCGGCGATGCCACCATCGCTTGCGTGCCAGGTAAAATTTAAACCAGATCTTTCTTATCGCCGATTTTTCTTTTGTCGTTAAAACATGCATTTTTATTAACGAAATAAACGTCTGGCAGCAACGACACTTAAATTAAATTGCGACGATTTTATGTATTTCGCAGTGGACAAACAAATTGGGGCAATATGCGAAAGCGATTCGCAATGTACACCAGACATGGCTTGCCTGAATCGTCGATGCATCAATCCGTGCACCGTCAATCCGTGCGCGCCGAACGCGGAATGCCACATCGAGAACCATCGCCGTACATGTCAATGTCCTCGCGGACACGCCGGTGATCCATTCGTGAATTGTTACGAAGGTATTGCGTCAGCACGCTTTCTCCCATTTGTCAATGCAAACCTTCGCGCGCCTCTCACATTGTTTTCTTCCGTCCACAGAAGACGTAGTTCTTCCGGAATGCAGAACAAACAGCGAGTGTCCGTCCGACAAGGCGTGCATAAATCAATTGTGCCAAGATCCATGCATCAGCAATCGGTGTGGCCTGAACGCGGAGTGCATCACGATCAACCATCATCCCTCTTGCCACTGTCAGCACAGTTTAGCCGGCGACCCGCAAATTCAATGCTTTAGACGTAAGTTTCTCACAAGTTTGCTCTGCTTAGAACATATTTCTTAAAGATTTCCTCTAAAAAATGAACATCCAAACTTTAAGATAATTTCTTTATGAAACAATAATTATTTTCTGATTATTTCTCGATTATATTTATTTATTGCACGTAATTCTTTCTCACAGCGGAATGTAAGACAGACGACGAGTGTCCCTATGACAAGACCTGCCGAAACGATAACTGCGTTACTCCCTGCCTCACTGGTGACATCGTGTGTGGTCGCGGCGCGGAATGCAGAGCGGTTTCCCATAGAGCGCAGTGCATTTGCCCACCAGGCACCCAGGGTGATCCACGAGTGGCATGTACTTCCGCGATCTGTCATTACAACGAAGATTGCGCCGATCACGAAGCTTGCGACAGGTTGAACAGGATATGTAGACCGGTTTGCGAAGACGACACCTGCGCTGAAACCGCGACCTGCGTCGCGCGTGATCATCAGCCGAAGTGCACGTGTCCTCCGGGTACCACCGGAAACCCATACATAACGTGTGCTGGTATGTGTTTATTTTTAGAAAATCATCATTATCTCCTACTTTATATCATTAGATCCTATGCGAGATACAATTTTGATCCCCAGGCACTCCCATCGAGCCGGAATGTGTTCAGGACAGCGATTGCGCACTAAATCTTGCCTGTATTAACACCAAATGTCAGGATCCGTGCGTGTCTACCGGCATGTGTACCAGTGAACAAGAATGCAAGGTTCTGAACACGGTACCTCTTCGCACCGTGATCTGTTTGTGTCCACCAAATATGATCACTGATGTCAACGGTCAATGCAAGCCGATCGGTACATATCGATCTCATAAAACATACATGACGCATGCTGCAATAGGATGATATTCTGTGTAACATTATTTAAAATTTCCCTCAACTATTTTAGTGTTGGGCGACGTACAGTGTCATCTGGATCAGGATTGCGCCAATCATGAGAAATGCCTCGATGGAGGATGCGTGAACGCCTGCCTGACAACCGAGTGCGGCTTTAACGCACAATGCAAGTCCACGTCTCATACCGGCATATGTTTCTGCTCCCAGGACTACACAGGCAATGCTTACATAGAATGCGGAAGAAGTACGTGGAGTTCGAAGCTTGGGTGTTTCTTGAAATTATTTTGAATTAATCATCTCATATAAAACTGTAAAACTTAATCTCTGTCGCAGTTCCAGTCGCTCCGTTGCCAGGACCTCGGCCAGAATGCTACAGCAACAGCGAATGCGCACGCGACAGACAGTGCATAAATTCGCTCTGCGTAAATCCGTGCGTCGCTGGTGATCCTTGCGGCAAGAACTCCTTGTGCCACGTTGACAATCATAGCCCGATCTGCAGATGCCCGGTCGGCTACATCGGCGATCCCAGAATCAAGTGCATTCCACGTAAGAATCATTAAGAGTGAAGCTAATACCCCGATAATTACACCTGATTACAGCTTTTCACGTTGTGATTCGTGTGCATTCTTTGTCTGCAGCGGATATCGTGCCTGAATGTGTGTCGAACAGCGAATGCGCAGGCAATTATGCGTGCATCAACAATGCGTGCGTCAATCCATGCAACTGCGGACCCAATGCCAAGTGCAACGTCGTCAATCATTATCCTTCCTGCGTGTGCTCTCCAGGCTACTCCGGAAATCCTCAGCTGGGATGCTTCAAGCGTAAGCATCATTCTGTCTTGTTTTTCCTTTGCAAAATAGAAGAAAATCATAATATTAATATTGTATAATAGCGCATACTTCTTTTTCAAGAGAATCCTTCAATTTCTCAGCGCTAATCATGATCGTTTTATTGTAGTCGATTGCGAATCCGACAGCGAGTGCGATTATGCAGCCACCTGTTACAACGGCCAATGCTTGAATCCTTGCATCCTGGACAACAAGTGTGCGATCAACGCGGAATGCTACGGCAAGAATCACCGATCGGCCTGTCGCTGCGGCCCAGGCTATTACGGCAATCCTCAAATCCACTGCGAGAGGGTCGAGTGCAACACCGATCACGACTGCCCTCGCAATCTAGCTTGCAACGATGGTCGTTGCGTGAACCCATGCGCCGAGAATTCACCCTGCGCGCAGAACGCGGTCTGCTACGTGCAAGATCACATCGCGTCCTGCCGCTGTCCCGAGAACATACCTCTAGGAAATCCACTCTCTTACTGCGAACGACATCCCGCGGACGAGATCGAGGAGCCGGAATGCAGAGTCGACATCGATTGCTCGGACAAATTAGTGTGCATCCGAGAGAAGTGCATCGATCCTTGCCCGGTTATCAAGCCGTGCTTGGAGAACGCACGTTGCGACGTTCTCGACACTGTACCCGTGAGAACCATGATTTGCACGTGCCCAGAGGGATGGATTACGGACGTCGATGGTGTATGCAGACCAAGTGAGTAGACGTTATTCGAAGTAATCAATTTAAAAGACAAATCAGATTATTCAAATTAAAAGAATTGTTAATATGTATTGTTGAAAATGAGTATTATTCAATTAACAGAGTCAATGCCTCAATTATAATTACATTATGTTGCGTTTCTCCTTTTTTCCTTTATTAATGTGATAATTTATACAGAAATGTATGCACACATACACACATTTAAGCATCTCCATAATCCATAAATTATTCTAATCCCGTAGTACAACTGACGGTCATCGGAACGTGCACGACCAATGATGATTGCGGCGATCGCGAGTCCTGCATCAACAGGCAGTGCCGCAACCCCTGTAACTGCGGTACCAACGCGGTCTGCTACGTGAGGAACCACAAACCAGTGTGCTCGTGCGAGCAGAATTATCAGGGCAACCCTGAAATCGCTTGTCACTCGGTCGAGTGCCGGTACGACAGCCAGTGCACGCGCGATAAGACCTGCGAGAACAACAACTGCGTGAATCCGTGCCTGGTCGCGGATTCGTGCGGCGACAACGCCGAATGCTTCCCGAACAACCATGCTGCTCAGTGTCGCTGTCGCAAGGGCTACTACGGCAATCCGCTGGATCGCTGCCGCGTGATCGGCTGTTACAGCAACGGTGACTGTCCAGGCGATCACTCGTGCATCAACATGCAATGCATCGACCCGTGCGTGCACGACAATCCGTGCTCGGCACGCGCGGAGTGTCGGGTCCTGAACCACCTGCCGATATGCCGTTGCCCGCCGCGCTTCACCGGAAACCCATACATCAACTGCCGACCGGAAGTCAGGCCCGAGTGCAGGGAGGACAGTGACTGTCCGGATTCACTTGCTTGCCTGAGCAACAAGTGCCAGAACCCGTGTCCGGTCATACAGCCGTGCACGGAACCGTCCGAGTGTCGGGTCCTGCCGACGCATCCGGTGCGCACCATGGTCTGCGTGTGTCCCAGCGGCTACGTCAGCAGTGGCAGCGGTACCTGCCGTGCCACCAAGCCGATTCTTAAAATCGAGTGCGTCAAGGATGACGATTGTCCGTCGGAACGATCGTGCGTGAACGCGGTCTGCAGAGACCCGTGCGCGTGTGGACCCAACGCCGTCTGCAACGTCGTCAATCACAAACCGATATGTTCGTGCACACTGGGATACGACGGAAATCCGGATATCCTTTGCACGAGAGGTAAGACTCGTTCGATTTTATTGAAATTGCTCAAAGGGCGATCACATCAATTGCAATAAATCAATATTGTTACATCGATTGCTTTAGTTGTCTTGCAGCGATTATAACGTTTATTCTGGAATTTAGTTGCAGGATGTAGAGCCGATGGTGATTGTAGCGGTTCGCACGCGTGCGTCCAACACAACTGCGTGCCGGTATGTTCGCCGTCGTTGGCCTCTTGCGGCAAGAACGCCGTGTGTCACGGTATAAATCACAAAGCTATCTGCGAATGTCCACCTGGTTTCGGTGGCAATCCGAGGGTCTCCTGCGTGCTGCTGGGATGCAGAAGCAACTCGGACTGTCCAACGAACAAAGCCTGCATCAACAATCGCTGCGAGAATCCCTGCGCACAGAATCCGTGCACCGGTAACATGGACTGCAACGTTTACAATCACATCGTGGAATGCGTGTGTCCACCTGGCTACGTCGGCGATGCTAAAGCGGGATGTACTAAAGGTAAAAGTTGATGGATTTCCACTTATAATCAAAGATAAATTGTTAAATCAAAACTGGACTCAAAATTTATTAAATACATGAATTTTTCCTGTTTAACTTATCAATCATTCTTCTCGCAGTTAAAGAGAAGTGCAAGGCAGACAATGAATGTCCATCTCAGACCGCATGCTTCAACGGACAATGCATCAATCCATGCACGAAGATCAAACCTTGCGGCATTAATGCCGAGTGCAAAGTCTTGGACACCAGCCCGATCAGGACCATGATATGCGAGTGTCTTCCAGGATACCGCGGAAATGCCGTTGTCCGCTGTGACGAAGGTGAATTCTCACGAAATCCATTTTATTAGAAAACAGATCTCTTCAAATGAAAAAATTCTAAAGACATTAATCCCATATTTTTTGTTCCAGTGAGCGTGTGCGCGATCGAGAAAGGCCAATTCCGCGACCATTACGGCAATTGCGTCTGCCAGCCTGGTTTCGGCAAAGATGAGAACGACGATTGCATACCTTGCCAGAAGCAGTTGAATATGGTGGTAAACGAGGAAGGTTATTGCGTATGCGATCTGGAGAAGGGCTTCAGCATAGATGAATACGGCCGCTGCGTCTGCCCCACGCGATACGGATACAGAATAGACGCCAATGGATATTGCAGACCAAGTAAGCCAAGTGTTCAGTTTCTTTTAATACCTTGATTCGCTGATTATG
This sequence comes from Ooceraea biroi, assembly GCF_003672135.1. NCBI lineage: Eukaryota > Metazoa > Arthropoda > Insecta > Hymenoptera > Formicidae > Ooceraea > Ooceraea biroi. Next base: position 3,980,426 of record NC_039515.1, read on the forward strand.
TCCATATAATCTTGCTAATCTATAATACGTCACGATTTCAGTCGCTGTAGCAGAATGCACGCGTAACGATGACTGCGCCGATGACAAATACTGCGATAAGACCACCCGCACGTGCGAAAATGCCTGCAGAAAGCAACAATGCGGCGTGTACGCGATTTGCAATGCTACCCGACATCAACCCGTCTGCGTCTGCGAAAACGATTATTTGGGCAACCCATACACGCAATGCTGTACGTATAGTATTTGCAGAAGAAGTAGAGAGAAAAGAGACACGTAGACACTTGATCATTAATTCGCGTATATTTACGAGAAATTGATAAAATTCGGCACATCATATATTTTTCTTTCCTACATCGAATATAATCTTCCTCAAAGATAGATATTAATTATGTAAAACGAGGCATTGAATAGTGTGGAGAGTTATTTTACCGAATATCTTTCGTTTGCTTAGTCCGACCAGGGTGGCCGGACAAGGATGGCCGAACGGACTTCCCCAGACCGGACATGGACGTGAGCTGCTTGTCCGACGGGGTGCAAGTTGTGATACATCTGCAAGATCAAGACTTCGATGGAGTCTTGTACGTCAAAGGACGCAGCAAGGATGAGCAGTGTAGACGAGTTGTCTCCTTACCATCTGACACCGCACATAAAACGGAGACGTTCAAAGTTGCGTTCGGCAATTGCGGACTGATACACGTCAACGTAAGTGGACAGTATTATGCGACAATTATCGCGATATTACATGCTCATTGAGCTGTCTACGTGACCCTAATCCTTCATCTTTCAGGGACAAGCCAGCTTCGTCCTTGTCATACAGAAACATCCGAAGTTGATGACCTACAAAGCACAAGCCTATCACATCAAGTGTATATATCAGACTGGAGAACAGAACGTCACCCTTGGCTTCAACGTCTCCATGCTGACGACCGCCGGAACAATCGCCAACACCGGTCCACCGCCCGTATGTGTGATGAAGATAGTTGCGCAGAACGGAAATGAAATCAATTCGGCCGAGATTGGAGACAATCTGATGCTCCAAGTGGAGGTTCAACCTTCCAGTGAGTACCAAGCTGACTCTTCAATAAAATTTCACATTTTCGACTTGTGTTTATGTACTTAACGTACTACGTTTAGATTAATGTTTAAAATAATGTTGATGTTAATGTTCTTGCTGTTTAATACGGTATAATATGGCAATATTGCAGCTATTTACGGTGGATTCGCGCGCAACTGCATTGCCAAGACTATGGAGGATAATTTGGAGAACGAGTACGTAGTAACGGACGAAAACGGCTGCGCGACGGACCCCACGATATTCGGTGAGTGGGAGCAGAACCCCGACACCCAGTCCTTGATGGCTAGTTTCAACGCGTTCAAGTTCCCCAGCAGCGACAACATAAGATTCCAGTGCAACATACGCGTATGCTTCGGACGCTGTCAACCTGTGAGTATTCACTCGCCAGTTTATGATTTAAAAATTCTTAATTAAGTGCAAACTGCAGAGCGATTTTCGATGATAAAATCACGCGTTTTTTCAGGTAAATTGTCGAGGCTACAACGCCTTCGGCCGTCGTCGCAGAGACGTAGACTCCGAGATGAACGACACGTCTCTGAGTATATCTGACGGATTCGAGGGTCAACTTCGTGAGGAGATCACTATTCAGTCGAACTTAATATTGACTCTGGAAAGGAAAGAGGAGAGGTACACAGCGGATCCAGCTGAAGGTAGGAGAAGACTTGACGCCCACCGTCAAATACCGATCAGTATTTTAATGCGAAGAGGGTAATCCATTTTTTGCGACGGTTTTCAGCTCCTTCAGCGCAACGAGTGGAAGATATCTGTGTTTCTATGGTCGGCTTTATCATAGCGTTGATAATTACGGCGCTCCTGGCACTGGTTGCCGTAGCTATCGCTGTGTCATGCTGGCTTATGGCGTATCGACGTCAGCCAAAGACTGCTGGACCACTGCCACACCCACCAGAGTTCCCGAACCCCCTGTTCACTACTGAATCCGTAGCTGAACCCTCTCCTGACTATCACCTATCATAAGTCCGTTAGAGTAATTAATATTTTTTTATAAATAACATTAATTTTATATTCCTCGGTGGAATGCATCTCAGACCATGCGTCCTATTGGTCGGTTTTGTATTTCTGTACACAACTCCTCCAGTGACTACCACTCTGTCTCTTTCTCTCCCTCTTCGTGTTCTCGTCTCAAGGGTTCCAACGATAAGTCACTATTCTTGTATTACGACTCACGCGATATACACACACGTACTATTTATGGTGATGGTTTGCTTCCATTATCTACTCGCGAGTAAAAACAATTGCGGGACTATCTTCCCCTTCGTGCATCTCTCCTGTATTCTCTAGTCAGTGGAGGATTTGCTAAATGTAATGCTGCGAATTTAATTCCTGTGTAAAGTCAACGAATTAGTCTAATCTAGCTTTCTTATCGCGAAAATAGGTAACTGTACATTTTATCTAATAAAACGCTAACGAAATATTTTTAAAAACTTTGTAGTATTTTTATTTACCCAATTATGCGTGTTGTAGATACGTGCGTGTGGTGAACGATTTACTTATGACAGACAACGTACGTAATTTGTAAATAATATCAGTTTTATTTCAATCATTGCATTTTCAACATTTGTGTGAAAACTTACAATGTAATTTTAATGATATAATGAGATATTTTACAGCAAACTTACATTACTTAATCTTATTATTAAGTAAGAACAAGAAAGAAGATATTAACATTTACATGATCTCATATCGCAGAATATACAAGTTATATAAAATGCAATGTTACATAAATAGTCTCATACATGTGAGCTTTCTTGGCCAAGATTTCTGCCAATACTTGAATTTAATAAATATCGTTTGGCAAACATATCCGTAATCGTCGTTCGGAGAGCAATCAAACGTTCTTCTCGGAAACATTATCCTTTAATTACAGCAATTGGACGTAGCTTAATGCATTTCTTGGAGATTCCAGCCGCGTGACAGGTATTGACGACGTCTGTTACATTTTTATAGGATTCCGGTGCTTCTTCCATGACCAATTTCGGCGACGCAACTCGGATTGATATGCCCAACTCTTCTAATTTCTCGAGAACCTGCTTGTAATCCAAGTTTCTACGTGACTTCGCTCTCGAGAGAGCGCGACCCTACAAAAATAAATTTTTTGAATACAGACAGATATGTCTCAACTTTAAAATTTAGAATTTGGCTGATATGATGTTAAATATCAGTGCAATTCGTATACTTACGGCACCGTGACAGGTTGATCCAAACGTTTCCTTCATACCCTGCTCCGTACCAGTAAGAACATAACTGCACGTCCCCATCGTACCACCGATTAAAACTGGTTGACCTGTTAATTGGTAATCCACGGGTATCAAAGGATGATGAGGCGGAAAAGCTCTCGTTGATCCCTGTAATCAAAATATTAAGTATTATTGTTGCGATTATTGTTGCACTCAAATGTATGTAAATTTTATTTAATATTAAAAATACGAGATGTCGCTACTTACTTTTCTATGTACTAAGAGTGTTTTTTGCTTTCCCTCGACAATGTGCTCTTCTATCTTGGCGATATTATGCGAGACATCGTATATAACGTGCATGTCCAAATCATCGGGAGACGAGTTGAATTGTTTCGCAAATGCCTGTTTAATAAAATTACATATTATTTTGCACTTAAATGATAGTTTGCATTTTTTTCTTTTTTTTTACCTGTCGGCTAAGGAACGTCATGGAACTCCTGTTCACCCATGCAAAATTGGCAGCAGCTGCCATCGATTTTAAGTAATCCTGGCCTTCCTGAGATTTAATATGGGCACAAGCAAGCTGCCTGTCGTTGGTTTCTATGTTGTCACGTTTCATAGCTTTTTCCATTTGCACAAGTGCGTCTGAAATGTCGTTTTCTTATCATATAAAATGTTACGTAATGTCTATAACAATTTTGTGAAGTGCACGGCAGAATGATATAATAAAATGAAAAGATATATGCAGTTTATAATCCTAAAAATAGTTCAAGAATGATAATTTTAAGAGAGTAATACCAGTAGCGACTTGATGACCGAATCCTCTGCTTCCAGAATGGATCATGACGCAGATCTGGCCTTTTTCCTCGATGCCCATTTTACAAGCGGCCCACTTGTCATAGATTTCGTCCACTACTTGAATCTCTGCATAATGGTTTCCGGCGCCTAACGTACCTAACTAAAGTGAAATTTAATTATATAATGCACAGGAATTTTAAGCAAGAAATGCATACTATACCTGAGGAAGTCCACGTTTCTTAGCCCTCATTGACACCTTTGACGGGTCAGCATTCAGCATTCTCCCGTATTCCTCACAGTGCTCCTTATCCTCAGCCCAAATATAGCCTAAATATGTGGATCTTACGTGAGCATTCCGTGTGATTATATATTAGCATTTAATTCTATCCTACGTTTCCGCTCACCTTCCCTCAAAGACCAATCCATGCCCATTTCTAACGCTTCTTCTAAATCCCGCGCGTTCATCGGTATGATTCCCTTGGAACCAACGCCGACTGGAATGTGATCGAACATGCTTTGTGCAAGTTGCTCCTAGAGAAAAATTTTTTTACATTGACATATACAAATATATATTGTAACTATTTTACAATACACGGTAAAGTCTATTAATAAAAAAAATGATAGTGAAAATGATATAAATGATATGTCGAAATTACTTTCACTGGTAGGACGTCATCCTCGAATAAATTCGTTCGCAGTAAACGGACCCCGCAATTTATATCAAAGCCCACACCACCAGGTGATACAATCGACTTTGGATCATCCATATCGAACGCTGCCATATTACCTAAAACAATATTTATTTGACGTTACTACTTTGATACTTTTATTATGAAGATTGATCTTATTACAAATTTTTTCTGATTTTACATATTGATGGAAAATGTGATACTCTACCAATAGCGAAACCATATCCAGAATGCACGTCTGGTAATCCCACAGATCTCCATACAATCCCAGGTAGCGCAGCGACGTTAGCGATCTGTTTCATTCCGGGAAGAAAACCTCCAATTGCACCAGGCCGACATGCATTGCGCAATTCATCAAACATCAAACGTTCCAATGTATTATTCACATAGAAAACTCCTTCAACCTTAAATCATAATTTATAAAATAAAATGGACATACTTAACAAATAATAATTAGTATTATACTCCAAAAATAAAATAGCTGTTATTGTCTTTCACTGTCTATCTTATTTTTATATTACAGCTCACAGAAAGGAAAATATTACCTTCATATTAGGTTGGAAACCTTTCTTAATCCTCCAACAACATTCATTAATTTTCTCCAAATAGTTCAGCTCCTCCTGATATTGCCTCACAACCATTTTGCTGGAAACAAGACATATTGCACAAAGTTAGATAATTTAAAAACCGGTAAGAATATTAAAAGCAGAGATACGCTAAAATAAACATATACCATTTAAAATACACTTGCATATAACGACGTAATTATACTTCAATTATACTTTAAATAAATAAATCATTCAACAATTACGAAGAAATCAACCTTTAAGGTTATACTTAAGATGTGTAATCACACGTTTTACGTGAATTCAAACAAGATTTCACGCAAAATTCAAACAAGTATTCTAACAATATTAAAATATTATTAATACAAAATTATATTATATTATTAATACAAAATTACTTACAATCACTTGAATAAGTTTTACAAAGTTTATAATTATCCAGTCAGTAGCCTGACAGATCAGAGCAAGCGACAACAAATTCAGCAGTACATCCATCTACCGATGACCACCGACAACCAACTCAATCAGCTGCAATCCTAACCAAATCAGTGCAGTTGATCAAAATGGCTTCTCGAGGTGTAACTGTTAGTCGCCAAGTGAAACCCATTTTATCTATTAACAGAGAAGACGCGCGTAGAAAAGTGCTTGCATTGTATAAAGCATGGATTCGTCAAGTGCCAATCTCACGTACGTAACTTTTCTAACACCTGCCATTGATTTTGAACGGCAGAGTTGCGCTTGTATAACCTATATGGGACGAGCTGGCTAGAACTATGATGCTTACATCACACGAGTGTATCTGTTATTGTTACGTTTATTGATGCACAATAATCCGTTATAACGCAACGAATTATTTTACAGTGTAAATTATCATCTCGAGGCGCGTTAATTTTTTTTCTGCTACATGTTTTTCGTCACGTGATACTTGATTGCAAATTTCTACTGTATCGCTTTACTTTAAGGCTGACTCCTTTTCTTTCCCTTTACAGTACTTTACTACTATATTCCTAAAACAGAGGCGGATTGCAAGCAGAAGATACGCGAAGAGTTTAAACGTCATGCTCATGTGACTGACGTGAGGCTTATAGATATGCTTATAATAAGGGTAAGAACACGAATTTCGTTCGATAGTTAAGAAATGAACATTTTCACAAACGAATATTAGTAACTAATGTAACTTTAGTTATTTATAAGAATTGTATCACATACATGCACCACATAAAATTATAAGAAACCATGACATATTTATATATCATGCATATAGTATATATTTGTAACACCATAATATTCTGTTTCAATAGGGTCAAATGGAATTACAAGAAGTGGCTAATGTATGGAAACCCAAGTCAACACTCATGCATTATTGGAAGGAGACTTGGGAACCGCAGCCGACCGATTTCATGTCGAAATTTCTTCGTGGTCAAGATTAATTTAGTGCTGTTTGCAAAATCTAATGTGCTTGCATCTTAGAAACAAAACATTGTAACGAGTCATGTATATATTATGCGTAAATATAAGAAATTGGGTTGATTTTAATTGAGTAAAAGAATGTTTCGCGTTACGAATGTGAATTACCAAGAGGTAAAGGCAAGAGTATACGATTAATATTAATTGTTGGCAACTGAAGTAGAAGAATGTTCAATTAACTTTCCTATAGAAGGTAATAATATCTTTAATTTACATTTTATCTTTACATTGATATATTATTATTTAATTATATACATTTAACAACATGATATATTACTAAGCACCTTAGGTACAATCTAGTTTACTTCTCACAGCCATACGGACAATTTGCTTCTTTCAGTGAACAAGTATGGACTTACAGATACTATATAGATATACATGTGCGCTGATATTGGACGAATCAAAAAGCATGACGGTCTATTTTTTTACATGTATTATGACATGTTATATACATATTTATATGTATATATACGTTGTCATGATACATTGATATATAAAATAATAATGTATTATTTAATGCTTTTGTGTCATTAGAAAGCCGTCAGGAACTTTTTGTCTCCTCCAATGTATAATTGCGTGCGTGTGTGTGTGTGTAGATATACATACATATATATATACACATATACACATATTCATCTTACAGTCATGCTTCATATTTGATTATGCGCGCGCGTATGTACGCTATGCCATCCTAATTCCTTTTCCGTATCACTAACATACCATTAAACAAAATGGATTGTCGGATGAACTAAGAAGGGCAGTTCGTGACGCGCAACTCGGCGATTCCCTCGTACAAAACGATTTCTTTGCGTTCTGTAATTCTCAAAGACAGCGTTTTCTCTCTCTCTCTCTCTCACACACACACGATCGGGCGCAAGATTCAACCGGTTCCATGCAATCCAGCGAAAAAAAATCAGAGATATTAATGAATCTCGCATCACGAATTCCCCTCATATTTGTGCGTACTTTGGTCATGATTTTTATAAAATAGTTTGATATTTTCGCGTTATAAGCTCAAATTAAAAATCTTATTAAAGAGAAAAACAGGAGAGCCTATTTCTCCTATGTAAAAGTTCTTTTCTACATCAGAGATGCACACGTGGTTTTACATTAGTTACATGTTATATAAAATACTTAGATATTAAAAATATACAATGCGTGTGTGTGGGTGTGTGTCGGTAACTCTCATATACATAAATTGCACATATCTAGGCTATAGAAGAAATGGCAACAATACATCGTGCTTATGACTCGTAATATGCTTCGCACAGTCACGCGTCTGGTAGTGCACAGAGTTTTTACATGTGATTCTATCCCATGGTACTCGTTCGTCAATAAATGTTCAGAAGTATTGAACTAACTTAACAGTTTGATAGAAAAAAAACTTCGATATCCGTTTTGTTATTAATTTCTTCTAGAAATTTGCAAACTTTTTAGTAAAGTAGCATAATTATACATTTAGGGCTTTGGGAGATAAACCAGTCTATGTAGGATTAATATCGTACTAGAGGAATTTTTCCTTTTATATCTAATTAAAAAAAATTTCGAGTTTTTTCCTACAAAAACTTTAAGCCTCCTCCCTCAAAACTTTTCTATAGATATATTTTTTTACAGCTAGCTCTGTTAATTACTTAAAAAAAATTGCGGTGCAGTACTTCTTAACATTTACCCGTTCGTCGCATTAAAAAAAAAGAAAAGAATAAACGAAAAGAAAAATCATTTTTCATGTGTATGCTAGAGTACACTTTCGGAACAACGTTCGGATTGCTTATCGTAGCCCGGTATTACTCCCCTCCTCAGGGAAACGTTGCTGTTACGGAATCCGTCGCCGTTTAATATTTGAATAATGGTAGAAACTGGTTTGTGCCAATTACGTGCGGAAGACTTTTTATCAGGTACACTGTCCGTGCTAGACGCGGATACCATCTGATCCAGCGAGCGCGAACGCTTCTCCCGTACTTCTACTTTGCTCTCGCTATCGTTGCCCAACAGCGGCTCCACTTCATTCGGCAAGTTATCAGCGTGAGGCATTATCACATTGCCGTTGGGATAATTGTTGTTCAACAACTTCTCGGAGATGTCCGCCTTCGAGTCGGTTCGCGTGCATTCGTTCTCCTTCCAAAAGCTCGGCGATTCGGGTTGCTTGTTGTCGATGGAGAGCGGATCCAACGAGTGGGACTCGCTTATAACCGCTTGGGATGGATAGTCGCTTGACGAGGAGGACGCGATGATCGACAACGCGCGTGCGTTCTTCCTCAGCTTCGGCCCTGTATCTGCGAGCATACTGTCGATCGGCTCGATATTGGCGGAATGCCGGTGCGCCTCTTCATCCTGGCCCGAAATGTTGTCCAGCATCGTCTTCGAGACACTCGCAGTTAGAAACGAGGGAAACAAGCGAGCCTGCAGCGATTGCAAAACTGGACTAGATCCACCGTATTCGGAAGACGATCCCTCTGCCAGTGGGAACGGTATACTTGATCCCCTGCGATCTCTCGCACCCCATCCATCTAGCAGCGACGACACCTCCCGCAAGTTTATATTTAGCTTCGGGCTTCGCTGTAGATTGCAGAACAGTAATGGAGGATCGTTTTCGGCAAAGGCCTGTAGTAAAAATAATTTCTTTTAGAAAAAGGGAAGTACACGATCAGAAGTGGAGAACAAAAGGAAGAAATGATGAATATGTACTTGTGAAATATTTCTGTTTAGCGATAATTACACTGGATATAAATTATACATCACTTAGCAGTCATCTCAATCTGAATCTTGATTTTATTACGTTTCTTTTTACAACATAATATAATTTTCAACTGTACGCAATTAATAAATTTTTTTATTCACATACCTCACTTCTTTTTCTTGGCGCATCTTCTGCATCCCTTTTACTCGACGTATCCTCCTCTGCATCTTTTCTATCGTCCGTGTCCTTCCTTTTTGGTATGTCTTCCTTGCCCGTCAGCCAATACGTCTTCACCGTTCCCTTTCCTTTCAACTTCACGAAGCCGCGTTCCTCGATCTTGTAACCCCCGATCTTATCGAGCGCCTCTTTGCATTGTGCACTGATATGTATCCGCAAAGGTTCCCCGGTAGATTCCATACGTGATGCAGTATTAACTGTATCTCCGAAGAGACAATATCTAGGCATCGTCAAACCAACGACGCCTGCTACCACGGGACCTGTAATTTCACGTTCGCGTTACCGCCGATCAATGTATCACGATCTATACACCCACGTATGTACACATTGCACTTTTGCCTCTTACCGGTATGAATGCCAATACGGAGCTCGAGAGTTTCTTGAGGCCGATGAGGTATCGTATGATGCTTAACAGCGTTGAGTAATTCCAGCGACATCGATGCTATTTGTCCGGCGTGCCTGTCTCCGATTCTTATCGGAAGACCGGAAACCTGAACGGGAAAATCGTCGAGCACTGATAAATAATTTCCTCTCGCAATTAAAATCACTTAATTAAAAATGCTACTCACCACCATGTAGGCGTCGCCTATCGTCTCCACCTTGTACACCTCGTACTCCTCGATTATGCTGTCAAACAGCGTGTACAAGCCGTTCAAGAAATTCACAACCTGTCGACGATGATTATTTTTATGATTATTCCTGCTCTATTCGTCGTAAAGCAAAGCACGAAAATAAATACCTGAAACGGCGTGCTTTCGGCTGACATCGCCGTGAAACCGACGATATCGCTGAAGTATATGGTGACCAAATCGAACGCCTCCGGTGCCACTTTGATGCCGTTGGCCAAGCAATTCGCGACAGGCCTACAACAAGCAGACGACGTAACAATATATATGCATATAAGTTCTCACGGTAAGCAGCCAGCGAGGAGGACTCACTTAGGTAACATTCTGTGAAGTAGCTCCTCCGTTCTCTTTTTCTCTTCTAGGAGGAGTCCCGTACGCTCATTGACTACACCCTCGAGATTGCTCGCGTATTTCTCCATCATGTTCATCATTTGATCCATGATATTCCGATGACATCCGGCCTTCATCTTCTTCAACCTGGTCCTAATGGTTTTAAAGTCCGGCCTGAGCTCTGGACTTTCCGCCCAACAGGCCGTGATGGTGCTGATGATGTAATCGGTGCAATTCGCCTTCGATTCGGAAAGCAAGATCAAGTTTGGCCTAAATGGCGGTTCACCGTCCGCTGGGAACTTTTTCACCCGGTCTATGATCTCTGTCAAGTTAAACAATAGACATATTTATCCTTCTCTGTGGCTTTGACCAAATCGGTAGTTCATTTATCATGTTTCTTTGCGCTATCGCGTGTATTTACCTTTAGGTTCCAGATTTATACCTCCGTACGGTCCCTTCCGCCCAAGAATTTCATACAGAATAATGGCGAAGGAATAAATGTCTCCTTCCTGGGTGCCTCGAATCGAAGCGTGTGGATTTCTCAGTAGCTCGGGAGCTTTCCAAAACAGGTCTGGAACGAACGAGAGAAAGAACGGTTAAGAACGACGGTTTAACGCGCGATAAACGAACTAGGCGTGGAGAGAGATCCGCGTACTTCGATAATACTGATGTTCACCGATGCTGTCAGATTCGGCACAGTGACGCATGTCGTGAAGACCGAAGTCGGAGACCTGGAGCACCCAACGTGAGGTGACAACGCAATTGGAAGACTTCAGATTACCGTGGCAGACTAGCACAGATGACTCGTGAATGTACAGCATACCCTGTTTAATAGAAGCCACGTCTAAAATCACCTTACAATATCGTAGCGTCTGGAAAGTCGTCTGTCTAGGGGACACCTACCTTAATGAGATCGTGAACTAATGATGCAATGAACATATCATCTAATTTTATATCTTCGTTTTCGATGATGTCCTAAAAAAAAAGAAGAAAATATACGATTCACGTTTACGTAAGCACGACCGGCGTTTACTCTTTCTTTGTTCTCATTGTTCAAACTTTCAAAAGCGAATGTGCATCAGGCTACGCGTACGTAGCTCTTATTTATGCGCGATAAATACATTGTTCTTGAACACATAATATACTGTACTACGAAATAATAGCAGGATGTCACCGTGATTACGCTATGACGTACATAAAGACTTCCTTTGGCACAATAGTCGGTAATTAACAATATCCTCATCGGCTCGACACACGCTCCGATGAAAGAGTTGAGATTACTATGCCTAATTTCACGGAGAATGCGCATCTCCTTCATGACGTCCCGTGAGATATCCTTCTTCTTTGAGAACTTCAGCTCCTTTATCCGCACCACGACACCGTGGTAATGCCCAGTTTGCGCAAACACCTGACCACCACATCTCGACTCGTAGGACATTGCACTAACTAAACTTAACTGCAATCGGAAAGAAAAATCTGTGTTGTTTCTTTCTTTGTGAGAAATCCATGTGCGAACAACAAGCGCGCTGCATCGCCGCGCAGCAAAATTAATAACTCTGACGTGTTACGCTCACCTTACTAGGGGAAGACATCATGTTGTCAGGTCGAGGATAGCCGCGTATCTCGCTCGGATCGATTTTCCAAAGCAATCCCTCAATTTCCTGCTCTATCTTCCACCTGCGATATATGCTCATGATGACCACCGCAACGCAGAATAGCAAGACCGCGAGCACGACGGCGATGACAATGCTGCGGAAGTGCGTATCGTCCTTCGGACAGTGTTCATTAAGAAATCCGCATCCAGGTTCAGCCTCCGGCTTATTCTTACCCGGCCAATCCATAGCTCCCGACGGTCTGTATACCTGATGTGACGTAATTTCGTATTTAGTCCCGATATTCGTGACTCGGGTTTCGGCGTATTCGGGTTTCATGAGTTTCCAGCGATTTAAGTCGCAACACGACCGCACGGTCTTCGACCTGCGACGTGACAAATGCGTCCTTGAATGCTACAAACAACTCACTCACTAGAGTTTCACCCTGTTGGAACTGGCCCACGGGCTTCATCTGATAGTCGCAGGAAAAGTTATCGCGGTTGAACGTCTCCTTCTTCAGTGCGAGTACCGAGAAGTTACCCTCCGAGTCACCAAAGTTGTCCAGTTTGATGGTCGCTCCGCTCACACCTAGCACAAAGATTGATCAATCGATATCGTTTAGATATCAATCCACTAAAGATGCGTTTAGATATTGATCTTCGGCCTCTTGGAAAAGAGCAAGAGGCTCAGTTAGGAAAGATTTGGTTTCACCTATGATCTGTGCCAGTCTCGTATTTATCGCTGGCACATCGAGTGTCACGAACCACTCGAGATTAATCCCATTGATACCGATTATCAGATTATCTACTAGACTTATTATTATACGTACTTACTTTGATACGTATGATTCTTGATGATAGTCTCGATTATGAGAGTGCCATTTTTCGCGAGTTCCTCGATAGGCTGATCCGGCTGATCTCGTATCAACTGATCCAAGGCTCTCGCATACAGTTTGAGGGAGTCATAGAGATATGCCGCGTAAATTGACACGTACTGAAACAGAGATTAGACGTGCAGCGAAGACAGTGGCGGTTACGATTGGTTCACGGGAGTTGGCACAGTTTAGAAATACCTTTTCATATTTTCTCAGAAGCTCCGGAATCACGAAGTTGAAGGGCTCCTTGCTACTGTACTCCCGCACTTTTTTCGTGAACTCCTCATAGTTCTGCGTCGGTGGCGTGGACACGACCACCAACAAAGAGCGTGCCCTCTTCAGGAAGCCTTTCGGGTCGAGGCAATTGTTCAGGTGGTCAAAATGCTCAGGTTCTACGTCAAACAACGACGTCGAATCATTACGAGAACGTGAGGGAGAGCTGTCCAACTGGAAACCTTCCGTTTCTTTTCCGTTCTTTCAATTTGCTTGCTCGTTCGCGCGAGCGTGACGTCGCAGATTGGACAGCTCTGACGTAAAGGCTTTGAGATATAGGATCTTTGAGCGTTAGAGAGAAACGTGCGCACACGTGCAAGGATACCGTTAATTTAGTTAATTTAATGTTAAATTTATGGAGGGATCAGTTTCATAATGGGCGTAAGACCGACGATTGTGTAATCGGTTTTTATCGACATTTACCGTGCGCGATACAAGCGAGTAACGCGTTTGTGCGATAAGGTATACTGCAGTTTTACTAACTCCACAAATATTTCTGCGCTTCGCGCTGCGAGTACGTCATCATGTCCACGTGTATCACCATGTACTCCCCATTGTCCAGCAGCCTCTGACCTTCCATCGAATTCATCATGTCTATCAGCGACATCGGCGTACCGAGGAAGATGTAAACTGGAATAACAAACAGTTGTTGTTTAACGAAGTGTAACGAGGAAAATTGCTGCAATTAATGTATTATATATAACTGTTACGCGAACGAAGCTAGTAATTCTTTCCGGCGAACGACACGTGGAAGAGATAATCGAGGAAAATTCAATTATTCATCGACCATCATACGTGTGGTATGTATATTTATACACGCGCGGTGTCAATCAAATGGAACGAAGCAAAGAACGTGGCTAAAGAAAAACGCTGTTTTTTAATTGCAAATCGACGAGATTAACGCTGGCTCGTAAGACACGGTCGCCCGAGGAGTCCTGAATCATCGGAATCGCCGATCGGAGTCCACCTTGTGTAAATTCACACCGTTTTATCGCGGCCGTTCGATCGCGCAGCGGAAAGCTCGCGGCGAGCGAGCGGGTCTTGCGAGCCAGCGCGAACATAAAGAAATGTGGACTGACTGCGGGTCATGTTTTTGGTCTCCTGTATAAGTTGGAACCATACGCTGACTTGGCAGCAGGGCAGCCTCTCCTCGCAGCACGTGTGCCGGTCCTCGACGATCTTGTAGTGGTTCACGGTGAGGTTGTTCATAGCCGCCTGCTCCTGCAGCGAGCGTGCGACCGTCGACCAGTCGCGCTCCGCCACGATCGTAAATTTGTTCCATCCGTAGTGCAGCAGCAAGGCGATCACCGACTTGGTCACCTGCGTGTCTGGCGGCTCAGTTCTCACGAAGGTGTTTATCTTCGACGCCTTGTAGTCCGAGCATTTCTGCAAGCGAGAAGAAAGAGGATGTTACTGGATTGTAATATATATTCGTCCCGTTCTTTAGCGTTTTTAATATGAATTAATTATTAATTATTTAATAATATGAGTTGTAACATATATTTGTCATTAAAGACTAAAAACAAGATTATATTGTAATATTGCAACTCAATATTATTCAACTGGAGTTGTCACTGAGGAAAGTCTCCTTTCCTCCACTTGCTGCTGCCAGTCCACCCTCGTGCGGATCTACCTTCTTATTTTTAATCGACCCATTTCGCCGCGGCGAAATCTTTCAGGGCGAACCAGAGGCTCGTCGTTCGCGAGACGATCGTTTTTAATTCAGGTTCGAGTCGTGGATCAGGATTTATTTGGCGTCTCGCGTCTCGCGGCGTGTAATCGAATTCGCCACGTTCGCAGCCATGTCCGGTCCCCGCGCACTTATTCAGCAAATACTTCGAAATCTACATGCGATACGCGCGAACGGGAATTTGCACGCGGAGACATCCGAAGCCGCTATTTTTCAATGATCGTTAGCTTGGTAGCATTGCAACAACTCGTTTCATAACATCTAGCTGCGAAACAGTTTAGATTAATAGCGGAATTCAAGGCTTTCCGAAAATCTATCCTACGGAATTCCTCCACATCCTTGATTTCTGATGAAGATTTTTATCGTATTCTAATTCAAGAGTGGGACGAGACGAAAGTCGGACGTTTAGCGTGAAACGCGCGGCAGGAATACAGCATCCGCTATCGGGTACATCGTATCGTACCCGACGATCTTCAATTGCGTCAAAGTGCAACGACTGACTGCTTCATTACACGCAATCGATTGGAGATCGTAGGTGATCACGCGATTATTAATCGCTCTATGATTCCAGTGATTTCTTTCAGCGTGACCGTAACGTAGGAGGAAAAGCAGGAGGAGGAGACCGCGAGTCCGCCCTTTCCTTGGAAGCAAACCAGCGCAACGCACATGCATACATACGCGAAACGCGTGGTGCACCAGGACGGCGGGTTGCCCCGTTCGTCGGTGCAATGAAAACGAGCGTAGCCGCCAACCAAGAGGAGAGAAAGAGAGAAAAAAGGGGACCGCCACAAAGGAAGGAAAAGGAAGAGGAGCGGGAGGAAGTCGACGGGGGAGGGCACACGCCGATGTGATGGGAGAGGAAGAGAAAGAAAGAGAGAAACAGAGAGAGAGAGAAAGAGAAAGAGAGAAGGGGAACGAGACGGAGATGCACCGGGAGTAATGCAGCAAAGTTGGCTGAGTCGGGTGCCATGGTGTGTGGCGCGGTTAAATATAAACCCATGGTGAAGGAGGGCAGGAGGAGAAGTGGAATGAACGGGGCGACTCTCCTCGCGCGTTCGCGCGAGCATACACCCGAAGAGGTGCATGGGGCGGCTGAAACACGGACGTGTGTGTGTGTGTGTGAGAGAGCGTGTGGGACATGCGCTCCTCATTAACATATAAATTAAACGTGACAGTCGTGGGGGTCAGTTCTTCTTTAATCGCGGCGACCACCGCCACGCTGCCTGTGGTCCTCTTTCTTTCTCCCTTTTCCTTTTTTCTTCGTTGCCTATGGACTGTCATCTCTGTCCGTCCGAGAATCCAGAATGTTAACGGAGCGTTTTCGGCGGTCTTGTTGCATCGGGCCGTATAACGTAATATGTTCACTCTCCTCGTCGATTCTTAATTAATAATAATCGATAATTAATGACCGGTTCTTAGCGGCCCTTGGCCGACTTTAGGCGCACGGACATCGAGCCTACCGCCTCAAGCCTGACTCGCGCACAGAGGATCACTTGTTCGTCAGTCGACTCTTGCGAATCTCGTTGTGATATCTCGTAAAAGAAAAAAAAGGAAAATAATTAGCTTATATAGAGATTCACGTGATACGATATACACTGCTGCCGCGTTATACACTGCTTTATTCGCTTGCGCTTATGGTCACTGCAGTGACGAACATAAACGCGACACAAAGTAGCCAAATTTCTAGCAACAATCTCAACGTCCATTTGTCTGAGAAACTGTCCGGTTCTCATGCGAATACATATTTATCTTGTCGAAACCAAGAATAGAGAAGACTGTGAAGCGGGTCAGGTTTGTTTATCGGGACCCGGACTTCCCGCTTTTCCCACTCATCCCTACGCGGGATATCGGGGAGCCCTGATACACGAGAAACTGACCCAATGCTCGAGTCGGTCAGCTAGTCAGCGTGGGCGGGGGGATGCGGGTTCTTCTCTATATTTAGAATTATGATTTCACGGAACTTTTCGTGCTCCGGAATGTTTTTCGTTTCTCGTGGTAACATCGCGGGGCAATGGCCCATATTCCCCAGTGCATTTAAAGCGCTAAATGCAATCGCGCTGGCTTTTTCTGGCTGCCCGCACATGAAGAATGTATCCCACGTAAACGCGAAACGAGGAGCGAACAACGTGACTAGGCCCCATGTGTACGTGACGAAAGTACGGATCGGCGCATTTTCGGGGCGTTACTCCCCCGGATTTGGCGATTGCGATCAGAACTACGAGCCCCCTCGACCAAGCTCGTTTGCTGTTGTCTCTAAATTCCTCGATTTTCAAGCTTTTTTGCTCGACTTTTCGTAAAAATTATTCTGAATTTCTGGAACGGAATATGACTGCATGATAAAAACTGTCTTATCAAATTATATTCTTTTCTTCCTTCGTATTTAATACATTACGCCAACGTTTTTGTATTACGATGTTTTCTCACGATCGACGTGGTCGCCAGGGTACCTTTCTGGACAACAGTATTATCTCATTCTACCTTTTTATTATCTTGCTCTTCCCTCTCCGAGCTGAATGCGATCCCCAAATTGTACGGCCTCCCGTTAAGTTCGTTTATCGGCGACCGTCCGCCGAGTGAAAGGGACGATCGGTAGGAACGACGAACGAAACTGACCCGCCACTCGAGGCGGTTATCCTAGTTCGTGGACGAGACGCGCTGGGACGAAGGTGGGCTTTGGTCATTGCCGGCTCTCTCGAGCGCGGTGTTATTCTGGGCTGCACTCGGCTATATTTAGACGAGACCACCTTGAGGGAGCTCAAGACTCGAGAGCTCTCCGTGGCACAAACGAGCTGGTTTTCTCCGCCAGCCGACCGATTGTGTGTTCGGTGTTGTGCAACGCCCCGGCACCATCTTGAAAGACAAAGGAAATCCCCGCTTTCGTCAGGCGGCTTCGCAGCATCCTCCTCGTTCGCGCGATCAATCGTCCGTTTTTCACCGGTCGCGTAAATAATCGCTCGCGGTCGGAAACCTTGCGCAACGTTGCGCCGCCAGCCTCCGCAGACGGGTTTGCTCAAGCTTGCCTCGCAGCACGCTTAATTAACGACAACGGAGATCGATTTCTCGCGGCGGATCACGTTTATTTATAGCTCATTGAACGTAAGATGCAAAAATTCTGGAGTCCTTATGCAAGAGCGCGTTGCGCGGTCCTAAAAGTCCTACACGCAAAGCGATAGAGTCAAGCGCATAGTGCATCGGGCGATTGATTAGATTAGATTGATCCTGTATTACATCATACTGCACGTATGCACGTACGCTCGTACGTACGCACTGAGTCGTTCCCCAAATATTGGAAAAAGGTTCGTTATCGGCGCGTATACGTGACACGCGCGATTAAGAGATTACGGCATCGTCAAAGTGACGCGACGGTCTTTCGTAATTTCATGTTCTATATATATACGACAATCTTGACGTATGGCTTAAGTAACCCTCGATACGGATATTAACGGATATTATCGCTCGCGGATTACCTAACAGGAAAACACGGATCCGGAATTCTCGTTCGATTTTCGATCTGCTGTTCTCGAGACGAATGTTTTCCCGGAGCATTTGGCTGAATTTCACGACGTGCTTCTCGGAAAACAATTTCGGGTTTGTATGTCAACGTCCTTCGATTTACCGTGACGCTACTACCTACACAACCTCGTCCCAGATTTTCATCGTCGGCCGTCGCGAAACGATTTTTCGATGCAGCACCGGCGGTTTTGCGTCTTTCTTGAGCGCATTCGTTCGGAACTTCCGCGATTGCGAAATAATCTTCGACGACAGTCAGTCGTTTTAAGCCCGTATCGGATTGACATTAAAGATTGAGATGGCGAGTCGGAGATTAGGATTTGACCGATCAAGAAATAGAAATGGAAAATTTACTATTTTGATTGGTCCGATGATGACGATCTCTCTCGATCTCCGCCCCGCGGCATCTCTGGCAAATGGGAGCAAGATTCGCTCGCTGATCTTGCAAAATGGTCACTCGGAACGATAATGCGTATTTTTGTGCGGTCGCGGGTATCGCAAACGGTCCGTGTTAATTCGATAAACACATGTTATGCACATGTGCGCAAATGCAAAAAATCGGCCGTCGATCAGCAACATGCGGCTGTCATTTGCCGATTCAGCGGGAGAACAATCATTGCGCAAGAACAATTCCGGGAGACTCGTCGATCGGTATTCGTATCGCCTGCGATTGCCACTGAAATAGAAAAAACCGCAGAACACCCTCCTCCTCCTCCTCCAATCGATGAACGCGATATGCAAGCAGAGGACAATCAACTGTTATTTATAACAATAACGAAGTACCGCTCGTATTCGTATCTCTCTCGGCACATAATTGCTCTCTAAAAATAACGCATTTCAACAAGCATTATCGAGGCGCCCACATCGATGACCGCCGCTTCGGATTATTGTTGTAAACATCCTAAACAGTGTCACGAGTTCATCTTAGATACGGCCGGGCATCGCATTGGCATTCGTGTCATTTAAATCGTTTCATAAACCAATGACGAAATGAAGTGGCGAGGTCTTAGACTCTTCGTACGCGCTCCACGTTAATCAACATGTGTTCGGCGCATTATCCGAGCACGTATAAATAAACCACGTGTTCATCGACCACGACGTACGCTTTATCCTGTTCACACGGAGCGGAAGTAACACCTGAAGAAGAAGAAGAGTCGCGCAAGGAAGCCCAACACTTGTCGGGATATAAGATGACGTCAGTTTTTCCTGCCTCTGAAGTCGAGTCCTGCTCATTTGACAGTGATGATCTTTATAGTAAGATTGTTTGGAGAATACATGATAAGTCGAAAATCGTGCACACAATGCACAAAACAAGATTGTATGTAAAGAAAATTTATTGATATCAAATTCTCCATGAAATTCTTTTGTAAAGCAGCTCGCGTCAGCTCGATAAATAGAGTTCTCCTCGAGCAAACGATGTTGTTCGAAGTTTCACGCGATTTTATGCGGAGATAAAGGACTTGCTCTTGATTCTGAATGCAGTTAACTCGGATTGCTTCCCAGAATTCACGAATATAAAAAGAACAGATCGACGATATCACATTCTGTTAACAGCGGCTATTAGCTCTCGCCTGACGACGCCGCATACGAGGTGCCTCAATCTTTGGTGAATTGTCTGCGAGTCCTTGCACATCTTCGGCTTGATTTCCTCAGCGAAATTTATGGGATGTTTAATGCAAATTTTGGTCTTATATTGTTGAAGCTGACGCGGTTAGGCTTAGTGGTAAAAACCTATAATAAAGTACAATTTATTTCGATTTAAATTTCAGAGGACAAGATTTCTGTTTATATTCTCGAGGCTTAAATCATCAGTTTATTACATCAAACGGCTTCACAACTTTTCTGCAATAAGATTTCTCTGACACTAACGATATCTGAAATTTCGAAATCGTCAAAGACTTTATGGCAGGCACAGGAATTTATTCCGCTACATATGGCAATAGATAAAAATTTGTTGTTTTCGAATGACAAAATATCAATTTCTTTATTCTCTCAAAATCTATCGTTAACATTATTCAAGATTTCTTTTAATCATAATTTAAAATTTATTCATAATTTATTATTACTCTGTTTTAAATTCTAATCGATTAAGTTGAATGGAAGTCAACAATACGGTGACTTGTTTGACGAGATAAATCGTGAAATATTAATACCTTTACTGCTAGGAGTTATTTTAAACACTTTATCGCTAAAATATTTATAAACTTTCGAAATTTATTCCAGACTACTTTTGCTAATTAAGTTAGTCGCTGATTAATTAATGAAGAACAATAATATCAGTGCAAGATAATAAAAACTCTGGTTTTCACAATTTCAATACTTTCAGATTCAAATTAATTAAATAATGATTTACGATACTACCAATAATTAACTAAAGATATTGCAAAGACAACAACGACAATAATGAGCGATTCTGATTTTGCAGATTTGTCGGTATCCGTGGCAAAGATCACAATCGGAAAATATGGAGGATATGAATTGTGCTGCATTTCAACATCAGCGAAGAAATATCATCAGGTTGTCATTAGGTATCAACTCGAATAAAGAAACAAAGAAATACGACGCGGCGGTTTTCCTCTCGCCGCACTCGAGGCGCGAGAGGAGAGCGACGATTAATCTCTGATAACGGGCAATTAAAGATCGACGAAGATCGAAAACGTCGGATGGCCTGAAAAACCACAGCTTTAATCTTTCCTCGCGGCGAACCCGTTTCTCTTTCGGTTCCCCTCATGGCGGTGACCGCGCACGACGGGTTTAGCGACCATGCCTTTTTTCTCTTTCTTTTTCTCTCGCTCTTTCTCTTTTTCTCCAAGGCGTCGGACGCCGTTGATATTTAAAACTGTCTTTACTATATTTAGACTGTGTCTATATTCATCAGCGGATGTGTCTATACATAGAGCCGTACCGTTGTATTTACCGACTCATGTTCCACAGTGCGCGCGCGAGTCAGAAATCCTAGTGCGTGAGCATGTACGTGCGTGTGTGTTGTAATCGACAGAATGCACAGTGGGCTAGAATCGAAAAAAGCTGGCCAAAAGTCGAATTTTTTCAACTCTTGGAAATCTGTGCGTTTCGACCTTTTTTGATTCATGGATATCAGTATTTTCAAAAATGTGAATGGAGTTTCGTAGGAAAAATTTCCTTCCCATTAATCAACAATTAATAGGGGGCAACGCGTTAATGTTCCGAAAAACGAATTATGAATGAGTATAGGCTATAGCTTACATTATTGTATGCGGATGCAAGTAATTTTGCTTTTTACTCTATAAATAGAATTGAAACTCTTTTCCCAAACAGTTATAACCATTAAAAATGTTTGTTCATCAATTTGTGTTAATCTAAGGTTTTGGTTTCTTAAAATATAAGAAAGAAGTAAAGTTCAATATCATTTTTTTAAATAGCTGTAAAAGGCTGTTTGGGATTCTTGTTTTATCATCTTGTGTAGGATTCAAACTAAGTATTTCCGTTTGAATTGTGCACACCAACGCACACCTTTGCGTTATATACAGGATGTTTCATTTTAATTTTCATATCGTAATAACTCGAAAATTTGGCGTTTTGGTAAAAAATGTTTGAAATGAAAGTTGTAGGTTTTTAAGTGAAGCATTACATAGCAATACCAGTATGACCTTGATAGTGTTGTCAAGATCATGTACAGATCACCGTGAAATTTTTAAATGCCGCGAAACGTACGACGCGGCGCGGTAGCGACTGTAACTTTCAAGCTTCATAACTTCGAAGTATTTAACGGATAAATACTTTGTTATAGTGTTCTGAAAAGCTCTTGAGGTAAGCTACAAAAATATCTAATGAAAACTGGAGGTTCCCATTTAAAAAATTCAAGGTGACCTTTGCGTGACCTTGGCAACGCTATTCACGGTCATACTAGTATTATTATCTAATACCTGATTTAAAACCCTATAACTTTTATTTGAAACATTTTTTTCTAAAACGTCATGTTTTCGAGTTATTACGTTTGGCCAGCTTTTTTCGAGTTTAGCCCACTGTGGAATGGTGCGATCAAGCGCGTATCAAGGTTTCCCGGAGTTCTCTCTATCATATCGCCTCTCGCAGATTTTTGTCGCGTGCTCCTTCGTGCTTCGACAAACGACGAACAAACGCATTATTTCGCGTCCAACGATGTCCATTCCGTCCATTACATAATTCTAATTCAGCTTGAACAGGCTTTGCAACTTGTACTCTTGCAAAAAACATGAAAATAAGAGACAGAAATCAATAAGCTGTTAATTGATACATTATCGAGACGAGAATAGATCGGCACGAAAAAACGGTGATGTAACAGGGCACTTGCATCACGTGCATTATTACCGGAAACTGGCTTTGTCGTGATTACAACAATCGTCGGACGTGAATTGTGGGGTTTCATCACGTTCCGATCACAGAGTGCTCGTTCTTGCGCCGTGGATAGGTCGTTGATGCGTAACACCACAGAGAAAGCACGCTACTCGAGAAAATCACCAATATCAATCGAGAACAGTATTACGCTTTTAACGCCCGCCATGCCGTTACCGTAAACTTCAAACCTACGCATCCAAAAATTGATCCTCGCAAACCAGAGAAACTTATCTGCAGCGATATACATGTTATATTAGGGGTGTGATTTAGTTTTGAGGGTTTTTTTTGCTCAAAAACGCATGTATTTAAATATGATAATGAATGAATACCTTAATCAAAATACTTTCCTTCGTTTTCTATCACTTTTTCCCATCTTTCTGGCAAGAGATGGATTCCACCACGATAAAATCACTCTTCTTTTCAGTTGATCCATTCGTCGACGAATTTTCGTACTTCTTCGAAATTAAGAAAGTGTGTATCCTCTAAAGCGTGTTGCACCGACCGGAACAAATAATAATCGCATGGAGCAATGTCCGGAGAAGACTTGCCATTCAAGCTCTAATAGTGTTTCTTTCACTGATAACGCAACGTCAGGTCGAGCGTTGTCACGAAGAAGAATCACTTTCCGTCGTTTACTCGCAATTGGTGGTAGTTTTTGGTCCAATGCTTGCTTCAACTTGTACAATTGGTGTCGATAACCATCAGCCGTGACAGTCTCATGCGGATTTAACAGCTCATAGTACACTATCCCACCAAATACAGAGCATTACTTTTCAACCGTGAATATTGCGTCTCGGAGTGGATGTTGATGGTTCGCCTGGATCCACCCATGATTTTCTGCGTTTCGGATTATCAAAATAGATCCACTTTTCATCCCCAGTAACAATCCGAGACAAAAGACTCTTCTTTTTTTGCCTGGCGATCAACGAAATGCAAATGTTCAAATGGCACTTTCCGATAATTGATGTCGAACCCATTTCCCTTCTTTCTGAATTTTTCCCATTTCATGTAAATGTTTGGTAACTGTTGTACGATCAACATTTAATGCTCTGGCAAGTTCTGAAGTGGATTGTGTTGGATTTTCGTCTAATAATGCTTGCAAATCTGCGTTTTCAAGCTTTTTTGGTTGTCCCGAGTGTTCTTTGTCCTTCACATCAGTATGACCACTTTTAAAGCATCTAAACCAGTATTCACACGTCTTAATTGATGGGGCAGAATCACCATAAGTTTCCACAAGAATTCTATAACCGTCAGCCGCAGTTTTCTTTTGATTAAAAAACAAGAGCAACGCATGTCGAAAATGCTGTTTCGGAAGTTGCATTTTTACGATGATATAAACACGACTGTTATTGCATCTATTGCTATAATGCTACTAAATGTGATGGATAATGTCAAGACTGTAAGAAACAACAGTTATCGGAAACAGCTATTGGAACAAACTGACACTACAGCCATCTGTTGCAAAACCCTCAAAACTAAATCACACTCCTAATACAAGGAAAACCGAATAGCGATGTTTCAGCTATCTTATCGTGCACCGTTACGCAATATACAATCTTCCTCGCTCACCAAGAATCATCCGAAAATTTCGATAGTTTACTACTCTTCTGAAACAACAAACAACAGTGCTCCATCATTGCACTTCAACCGCAACCAGAGAACTCGCGGGAGGAATCGCGCGAATTTTTACGCGGTATTAACGGAAGCTTCTCACCGAAATTCTGAAGAAATTCTCGATTGTCTGACAGATACGCGCACGATCGCGCTCGAGATCGCTGGAAGGGATTAATGCGGCCCTGAATCGGGGCCCAAGCGTGCCACGTGTAGAGAGAGGAGGACACGCAGTCTCCTCAGACGCACCGCAGTGCATGAGAGGGGAGAGGTGACAGTGCGATCCGCGCGCGCAAAAGCCGCGTACACGTGTGTGCACGCACACCGTGGCAGGCCGATGCCTTCATTTATTCATAAATCAACAGCGTCTCTATTTATAGCCACTGCGGACAAATAGTATAGTCGCGCGTGCGTGTGTCGTAATATCCTTGAACGGCGAGAAACCTGGCGGGGGATCGTTTCAGGAATCGTAATGCTGGCGACAGATGAATGAAAAATTAGGGGGCAGCGACGCGCCGATGACCGATATCCCGCGCTCTCTCGGGCGGGCAACGGCACGTGCACCACTTTCGGAGATACCGAGATTCGACCGTGCGCGTTCGACTTCGCCGCGAACAGCGCGCGGCGTTCCGAGGAAAGTGGATTCTAGAAAGTTCCCCGTCGCACATTATTTGCGTCTCGCGAGACGGGAAATTCGTCCGGCAATTCTCCCGAGATGGTAGCGGCAGGTGCGACCGTACGGTATCCACCAGCTCGTTCCCGGCCGTGGCCGTCGACGTGCTCCTCACTGCACTTGGACCGGCGCATCGCGATGTACTTTATGATGGATCCGAGAGGAGGATAATGTCATGGGAGAGAGAGGACTTAATTTGAATCATGAGAAATTACTAGGAAATGCACTTCTTCTGTAATCCAATATTGCGATTTGGAAATTCAACTCTAATTTTTCCTGAACCAGCAATCCACTTACTGAAATTGAACGCCTTCAGAAAGGGCAATTGCCACTAGAGACAACTGATTCAATCAGTCTAATCTAAAATTATTAATCCCATGAGACTCATTATCCAATGATAAAAAACATTGCAAAGCAGAACCATTACAAAGATACTCATCCTTGCAACTGATCGCAAGAGTGCAATTCTCGCCAAATCTCGATAGAGAAAAAAGAACAGAATCATATATTATATATAAGATCCTTCCTCCGTTGCTACAGACATCAAAGCGCCAGCATCGACAAATACTGTCGCAAAAGCACGATACATCTCCGCTCGACGGTCGCCGATGATCGCGCGGCGGCCGTAGGGCCCGACGACGCCCCCGTGGAATGGCGAGGGCGACTGTACGGGCATACGAATACTACGAGTCTCGTGGCAGACACGGGGGGCGGAATACGCGCCATGGGAACGCGGCCTGGCTGGCTGGCTGATGCTGGTGCGCTGCCGCGCGTTCGCTCCGTCGTACGTTCATACACATGTTCGTTCGTTTGTGCGTTCGTACATTCGTACGCACGTACGCTCGTTCGGCTGTCGCGTTCGGCGAAGCAATAGCCCGGGCTAAATATAGCTGGCGATAAACACGGGCTAACTAGTGAGCCGCCGCGCCGTTGTAGCCGTGTAGCGCCGCGTCGGTATCCTTGGCTGCACAGTGAGCGAGTGAGCGAGATGACGACGACGACGACGACGAAAAGCGGAGACCCTCGGTACATTTCGCCGACTCTGCAGACTTTGAAACTGCATTTTCGAAAATGCTGACACGCGTGGCGCCGAACGTGACGCTTGTGACTCGCGCGTTGCACGGAAACGAAATGCTATACGGTTGCTGACAGATGCGAGTAAAAAAAAGCGGGCCTGCTTGTGTAGCATCGCGTACCTGCGTTCGTGTTTTAAGTAAATTCCGTTTCCGTTTCATTCCGGTTTCACGTTGGCGCCGAGCGCGATCTTCATAATAAACGAGTTAAAGTCAGGATTGCAGCTTTTTTCGTGTGAAACATGGAGGCAAACACTAACTCAAGTTGCTCTGATGATTCTCTAGAGAGAAATGCTAGAATCGTAAAAAAGTATCGTAAAAAGAAATAATAGGCTTCAGTACTATTTTGGCAACTTAATTAGCAAAAACCGGTCAAAATGCTGTTTTGAATAAATTCTTTCATCCCATTATAGCGGTGATTCAGACGCACGCGAGTTGTAGACTTGAAATGTTCTAGAGTTAATTATTTTCTGTCTCGAAAGAAAGAGAGAAAGAAAAAGAGCTTGTCAACTTTTTCGACAAATATAACGAGCTCTGATACCGATGTAATCACGATAACCGCAATTTTCGTCATGGTTTCTACGGACCAAAAAATCAGCCTTATATAATTTGCGAACCGCGGCAATTAAACAATTACGAGCAAGACGTATACTCGCGTGTCTGCGATAATAATCGTAAGTCGATCCGCAAAAATTACGTCGACTTATTATAATAGCGCGGGAACGTAACGTGACGTGGACTGAAATAATCATTCCCTCGTTTACCAGCACGGCATAATTTTCCACTGCATAATCATTTCGACAAAATGGAACGAGACGGTACTACTCATCACGCGTATGTAGATATGCCTGAAGAAGATGGTGCTCGGCTTCCTCGTCCGGGCAGTTTTCTATTAGCAGCAGCATCATAACAGATCGAAAACGCGCGGTAATTTTCTCGGGCGCTGCGCGCGACCCGCTACTAAATTATCCGCTGTCGTCTATTAATTATTCCCGCGAGTTATCAGCGGCGCTTGAAATTATATTTAGCGGCGTCACACGGCTTAACGCCGTGCCACGCCGGGACGAGTTTAACCGGCGACAAATTAAGGCGATTGCGAGCGAGCTGTCCGAGCTCGTTAAAATCGCATGTACTCCGCGCGCGCGCAGAGACGCGTCTACGAATTTGCCGCTCGAGGATTTCATGAAACTCGCACAATCAACCAATCGAGATCATCCCACGAAATCGAGTTGCGTGTGCGCTGGTCGCTCTAACATTTAGGAATTATTGTCTGCAGGCTTCAGACACGACGAGATGAAGTAATTGAGAGCAATTATTTAAATCAAAGATTTTCGAGTGAAACAATTTGGTTTCATTGATCTATGAAGCGTAAAAACGAAATTTATAAAATACATGATAAATAATGTACATACATAATAACATATATGATAAATAAAGATATATACAATAACATAGAATTAATACGATAAAATACAGCAAGTGCACAATGATTGGAAGCGAGACGCGGGGATCAATTTTACGGTAGACATTGTACAGATAGGAATTGAACCGCTCTATCTATTCTTGGAACGAGGCTACAGACTCGTTGTAAAAACTATTTATCGCTTTCCCTCCCTTCGCTCGTTCGCGGCGAGAATATTTGAAATTGATAGGGGGACAGTACACTCACTGTGAAGAATAGCGTGCTTAGCCGATAAGCGTAAGAGATCTGGTTCTCGCATGAAAGCTGGGAGGATTCGGTGCGAAGCAATAAGTCTGCAACGAAATTTCATGCGAACATTTAACTGCGTGTTACTGCTCGAGAAGACAAGTTGTCAAAGAGGAGCGTCCACTTGTCACATCTGATAATATTCAATGATATCCAAAGATGAATACGTGCCCAAGTCTTTTTCTTTGGATTTTATACGATAATACGAACAGTCAAAGCGCAAACCGCAGATATATCGCTTGCGAATTAATTGATTTCTCCAAAACACCAGATGCAATAATCGTGCTTGCCGACTGGTCTCATTAAACGACTTGTCGTTATTAATAGCGCATTGTAATGTACGAGTCGCTAATGCTGACAGGAAATGTGACAGAGCTGATCTGATCTCATTATCACGCGGAAGCGATGATGATGCACGAGGAACGCGATTTAACCTTGCACCGGTTCTCCGAGAAACGACGTCGCATAAGTTCCAGCTATTAATCGCAGCTCCGCCACAATAAAGCTGCCGATCGTGAGAAAGAAGGTGGTGCGCTGATGAGTCAGGCGATCATTGCGACACATCGCGAACGCGCGGTGTCTTTGCATCTTTATTCGCCGATCCATTATCCCCACTGCGCGAGATACCTTAACGAGAGGAAAACTGCAATAAAGCACGATGATGAAAACGATAGTGAGGCTAAAAATAGGAATTAAGAACAAATGCACCCTGCATGAGTCGCGCATTAATCACGCGTGCGATTAATTTTAATCGAGAGACATGAATAGCAAGCACGATCGCTAGATTCTCTCAAACAGATGGCGGCCGACAGTAAACGCATGCAAAAAAAAATAAAAAATATAAATAACACGAAAATGCACGTTGCATCTGGGTTGCAACCTCGGATAATCGACGAGGCGCCAGATATTTTTTGTTCGAGAAATTCGTCCGTTTTCTCACAAGGCAGCCTGCAGCCTGTACCGAGATGCCGTCGTCATAAAATGAGGGAAGAACATCGTCTGCGGACTATACATTCTTGTTGACCAAATGAATACGCGTCCGTACGTTGGACCCATAATTGGTGCCGGCCAATTAAGGGTTAATTGAGTGTATTTTAGTCTGAAACCGGCCGCGTCGCCGTCACTCCGTGGCGGCACCCACATTAAGCCAAGTCCCCATAGAGATTAATGCTGATCTACGAGCATTTCTTCATAGTTCTTCATTACTCACGTTGTAAACAATTAGACGCGGTTTTCATCGTGTTAATGGCGCTTATTTTTTTACACGGTAGATTCATGCATATTTTAGCACGACGGGATAAATCGATCATGGTAAATCGCGATAGAAATTAGCAGCGAGACGGAAACCATGAAGATCGAAGAGGCTGAAATGGGAAACGTGAATTCCACTTCGAATATCGAGGCGTTAATAATTGCTTTCCAGGTTCTTGATCGCTCGTCGTTTCACGATTATTAAACACACGATTATTAACGGTTCTGACAAATTACGATCGTTCTATTAACGTGTGAATACGCTTGAACGTTTATTACGCCGCGCAATATTTCACGATTATCAGCGATTAACTGGGCATCGATCGTGCGTTGTCCCGTCATTACGCGGCCGAGTCAATCGATGATTTCTCGCGATCGAAACGAGTATTAATTCAATTGTGGCGTGCCGGGCAAAAATATCTCGGCAAGAGGCTTTATGGGACACTTTGAGCTGCCGATTCCCTCCCCGAGTGCAGTCGAGTGCAGAAAGGCGTGCTCTTAATCGATCTCGAGCATCGCGAGCAATTTTCTTTACGCCGTTACGATTACATTTGCATTAATAATAGACTTTTTCTGTCGCCTACTCGTACAAATTAATCTTCGCGATCGGCAAGGGGGAGGAGATTACCTTGGCGTTATTAGAAACGTTTACTCCCCGCACGCGCGTGCACTTGGAAAATGCACTTCCAACGTGTAATTTTTTTCTCTCTTCCACGAAGTAATTGCGCGTGTCTTCGGGCTCCACGAGGAAAAGATAATAACTTCTGAGAGACGTTGTGCAAAGTCACGAGGCTGATACCGGCTATAAATACATCTCGCGGCATAAAAATAGATGAGCACAATGGAGATTCGGGACAAGAACGCGTATCCTGGTACGCGCGCGCGTACACTCTCGTGGATGCTCGGCGAAGCGGAGCTAAGTCTAGAACGAAATCAACCGATGACGCATATATCTAACAGGTTCGCTCGTAACTGTTTGTTTGCCCCTGCCGATTTTTTATTATTCTTGATACGGCGCGACGGCGCGCGCTCTTTCTCTCTCTCTCTCTCGCTCGCGCGCTTTCGCTCGCTCGCGGTGCGTATATAAATATTAATTGATCCCGCTCGTGCAATATTACGTTACACGCACTCGGCCCTTTTTTTCGCGCAATGCAAATACGCGTATGACGGCGACGATGATGATGATGATAAAGCGAACGCGCGGGGCCCCGGACTCTCGCCGGCCGAGCGCGAAACCAGTATTCTCACGCGCGCGCTCGCTCGCTCATTCTTCCATTCTGCCGTTCTAAAAATAGCACATCTGCACGCGCGCGCGCGAAAGCGCGGCCAGTTTTCCACTCATGATGAATGGATTCCCCATCGGGGCCCGTAAAGCACGACGCCGGGCCATCAATTCGGGAACTTTTATGGGAAACTGACGTGCGTCGAGTAATTTTTTATCCACGCACGAACGATCAATTTGTGTCGGAAAAAGTATGATTTGGCGCGTCGAGAACACTGCGGTTCGCATGGTTGATAATCCTTCCGTCGAATTTATCAAAAGGACTCAACGTCACGGCATTATCAGTACTAGTCTGAGAAAATAACAAAAAACAGGATTCGAAAAAGACCCGACAGAGAGAGAGAGAGAGAGAGAGAGAGAGAGACGCGGCCAAGAGCGATGATCTCCCGAGAGCGCGGAGCACAAAATGGTGGCGAGGGACGGCGCAAAAAGAAGCCGGGGAAAGGAATTATCGCGCTTCGCGCGCTCGTCTCTCCCGCTCGTGTAATCGCGACCGGTTTCCATCTGGCGACAGCCGATTGTTGGCGCGGCAATTTTCACTCGCGCGATTTTCCGTGCCGTGGAACTGTCGCGAAACGAACGATCCAATTAAATGGCCGGCGCGTTCATCACCGTCTCTCTTTCTCTATCTTTCTCGCTCGATCACTCGCTCGGCGTATCGGCGCACTCGCGCGTAAGCGAGCAGCATTCGAGCGCGCCTGTCGCTCGGTCTCTTCGCGTCTTTCCTTTAACGTCGCGATATATTTAAACGGTGATAATACGGCGAGCGAATCCTATCGATTCCCGCGGAACCGGTATTCTCACGCTCCACTCGTTCGTCTGCTGTCTCGGCTGCTAAAGATAGCACTCGTTTCAATATCGCCGCAGGACGCTGCGGATGCTGCATACTCGATTCTCGTTCCCGCAGAAAAATCAGCTAAATTGGTCGACACGCACACGCTATACAGCGCCGGCGAGGTGCACGACGAAAGAAATCGGTGTGTCCGCCTTTTGATTTTACCCACGTCCTCGCGATCACGCGATCACGTTGAGGATTACCAAACGTGTGATAGACTTGGATATGGGGTGACGAACCCAACAGAAAAAACGCTGCTATTGGATACATAATCAGAATTTTTACGAGACTATTCGTCATAAATTCACTGTGACACACGAATTGTGTAATATATTGGGTCATTAAGTATGAAACTTTACAAATGTAAAAGCGCCATCTTTAACATTTGTTATCTCAAATTTGGCGCCAGACGTCAGTATCAGGTTAGGTTAGTGTGATAGATGTATGTTCGCTCTTCAAATGTCATATTTGTTTGTTCAAATATCTTCATTAGTTTTATTGGTGGATTCTTTTTTATAGAACTATGGAAAAGTCCAAAATTCGTGTGATTTATAAATATGAGTTCCGCCGTGGAACCACAGGGTCGGAGACAGCTCGTAATATCAACGCCGTATTTGGTGAAGGTTCAACTAAAGCAACGGTGGGCAATTGGTTCAAAAACTTCAGAGATGCAGATTTCAGCCTCGCTAATGAGCCACGTAGAAGACCAAAGACGAAGGTGGATAATGATCACTTGAGAGCCGTAGTAGAGTCCGATCCATCTCAAAGTACACGTGAATTGGCATCGATATTCAATGTTTCCATACTCACCATATTGGTTCATTTAGCTGCAATTGGTAAGATAAAGAAGTTGGACAAATGGGTCCCGCACGAATTGACCGATGCGCAGCAGGCGCAACGTCTAGAGGCTTCCCTTTCTTTGCTTTCCCGTCACAAAAATGGATCTTTTTTGAATCGAATTGTGACCTGCGATGAAAAGTGGATACTCTACGACAATCGTAAACGCTCACATCAGTGGTTGAACGCTGATGAACCACCGAGACATCACGCGAAACCCAACATTACACAGAAGAAGCTTATGGTGACTGTTTGGTGGTCCAGGTCAGGTGTTTTCTACTACAACTTTATGAAACCTGGTACATCGATAACGGCTGAAGTATATTGCAAGCAACTGGACGAAATGATGCAACAACTTGCTATTAAACAACCGAAATTGGTCAATCGGTCAATGCCAATCCTGTTGCATGATAATGCTCGACCGCACACTGCACGACTGACCGTGGCAAAGCTACAGGAATTGGAATTGGAAACTCTCCGTCATCCACCATATTCACCAGATCTATCACCTACCGACTATCACTTCTTCCGGAATTTGGACAACTTGTTGGTGGGAAAATTCTTCAATTCTCAACAAGCAGTCGAAACAGCCTTCCGCGACTTCATCGATTCCCGTACTCCTGACTTCTATAGTAGAGGCATAGACCAACTACCACTAAAATGGCAGAAGTGTGTAGATAACATGGGCGCATACTTCGATTGAAAATAAATCATGTCCATGTGCCAAAAAATGCAAAAGTTTATGTTCTATTTGTAAAGTTTCATACTTAATGACCCAATACAATGTAGTACGTCACGCTACTTAACGTAACTTAACAATTGTACAGTCGAAAATGATTATCTGAGAATTGCAGCAAAATACAGATACGAATTTCCAAAGACGGAACAAGAGATCGAGGCCACGACGAAGAAAGCGCGATACTCGCTTCGCAACGACGGAGATTATTTAATGGTCGCGCGCAATTAGAGGGATTCGTGATAAGTCACCGATGTCGTGGGTGATGTCGTGTAGTATCGCTAATGGATGTGCGAGTTCGATTTAGAAGACACAACGTTAGAATGCCGCGGCAGCGGCCTGCAGGATGAGAAGAACGAGAAGAAACTAATAAACCGGTGGCGAGGTGGATCGTCATCGGTCGTCCGCGCTTCGGTGGTTATTAAATGAGACGAGCGATTAAGGAGATTTAACGATCGCCGAAGCGCGCTCGCGCTGGAACAGATGTGCCAATGTCGGCTGAGCTTTAAGTGGCGTTTGCTTCTCTCGAGTGCACATATTTCCGGATCAGATTTAAAAGATTTTTAATAGAATTTTTGCTGCTTCAATTTTTGCGGAAATAAATGCACAAATATGCTCGTTTATTTATTTCATATATATGTATGTATTGATATTTTTAGAAAATAAAATTTTTCAAAATTTGTGTAAAAAGTCAACACTTGCTTTCACTTTTAAAATTACAGGGGAATTGTAAAAATTAAGTAATACAAGTTTACGCTAAATTAAGATTATACAATCACGAATATAAATTTTTTGAAGAAAAAACTAAGAACCGTGCGATTAATTTCTGCAGATTTATCACTGTAAATTGAAACCGACACCTCGCGAGTCGGCCAAGCTCGATTTCCGGCGGCCACCTAACGTGGCAGTTAAATCGGGTAACTAAAAAGATTTAACGATTGTTTAACGGCCGTGGAGAGACGTTGCTACTGAGGTTCCTAAGGGCGAAGGAGAGAAAGACCGACTGATCGGAGTAACATCGGACCGACACACCGACGCGCGTGGCGGACCAGGTAAGCGTCCGCACGAGTGCATCACGCAGACTACGCTATAAATAGACCGCGAAGGTCAGGGGAATCAGCACTTTTCATGCAAATGCGCCGTGTCGATATAATAATATGCGGCTTCTTTCGCGTTGAAAACCGATCGCATCGTCGTCCCGGTTACTAAGGGACTACATGGCCGCGGATCTCATAACGCGGATTCTTCAACGACGTTCTCGCGCAATCGCGAAGAATGAAAAGAGACGAACAGGAAAAGGACGTGCGCTACATTCGTGAGTCTCTCTGAAATAATCTACTTTACGTCTCTAGAGCGTTTACTAACACTCACAGAATAAATGAAAAGATGAAGCAAACAAATGAAAGAAATAAAGAATCTGAGATTTTCGCGTTATTAATTATTACAAATTGATTCCAGGTTTCTTATCATTTCGATGCCAAAGAAAAATAGGAAGCCTCCAGCCACATCCAAATCGAAAAAAGAAACGATAAACAAATGTTCAAAGTCGACAACTTTCTCGCGATTAAATAAAATTTTTACCAGTTTCCTAATTATTCTCCGAAATGCATTTGCAGATAGATACAATCAAGTCTCGCGACCACGCGACAGCTTCGCAAAGTGTGAATAGTTCTCCGATTGGTAGACCGTCATCAGCCCGCGGCGAGAGTACGA
Source organism: Ooceraea biroi (assembly GCF_003672135.1). Lineage (NCBI taxonomy): Eukaryota > Metazoa > Arthropoda > Insecta > Hymenoptera > Formicidae > Ooceraea > Ooceraea biroi. The sequence goes on from NC_039515.1 coordinate 4,015,100, forward strand.
TCAACAAGTGGTTGCACCGCACAGCGTCGTACGATCGAGCGTGCGTGCACACGTGCACGCGCGAGCGAGTGCCGCCTTACAGCGTTACACTTGTTGAAAGTTCCCACTGGTTCCTGCAATTCCTCTGTTCTTTACTCCGGCCTCATTACGAGATTTGTTGCCACACACATGGTGGGCATTCAGGCTCGCCGTTGTCCACCTACAGACATGCACCTAAATGGACCATTCTGTAAACGCGGGATGACCCACGCGATCGACTTGCTCGCGCGAAAGGCTCGACCAGTCCCGGTGCACTCGCGTCGTGAAAATCCGGAGAAACACGTTCACGTTAATAAATGCATTGTATACAGGAGATAAAAACATACTTTAAACGTTGTAGACGTTTTTGTAACGTGTTGTATGTTATCAAGATTGTCAAGGTTTGACCTGTAACCAGGAATTTGTTCAAGCTCTTTTCAGCGGAGAAACTAAATCTTAAACGAGTATTATACACGTACGGAACAACGCTTTTTAAAAAAAAATGCTTAGAATACTCTAAATTTGAGAAGGTAACTCGGTGTTCGCAACGCGTTGAGCGGTTCGAAACGTTGCATTGTAATGTTGATTTGTGTAGATACACGTGGCGCGTATAGGATCGATATGACTAATCCTTTTCAAAGTAATGTTGCGTGACACGTAAAATTCACTTAGGCTGTCTTATTTTCACAGTGCGCGATCGCGCACAGCGGGTGGTGTGCATTTTTGCGCCGTTATAGCGGAGTGCACGCTGGCTGAATTATTCAACACGCGATATTGAATGTTTTCCACGACAAGTGGTTTTCGCAATAATTTTCACGTTCCAAATTTAACAAACCCGTTCGTGATACATTGGTGTAAAATGTGTGTAACGGGGCCCGAGACGCAATATGAGATAGCAAAGTCTGTTTAAAAGTTTCATGACGCATGCGAGAGAAATCCGATCGAAAAGGGATCAAGAAAATCTCAACGTCGCGAATGTTAATTGCTGACGTGGATGCAGAACGTGCAGCAACTGCATGCGTGTGCCAGCAACGGCGAGTATAGAGGAGGACATGAAGATCCGTCGCTGAGACGGCAATAAAGAGAAAACAATCCACCGGAAACGCGAGCGTAAGCGCGCGTCAGGCATCCGGAACGGCGCCGGTGAGAAAAATCGCATTGCTCGACGAAATTCAACGCGTGTCGAGAACCGGAGGGGGAGGGGAGGCAGCAATACAGTTGAAGGAATCCGACAAATTTGCGGCACGATTGCTACAGCGGACGACGGGTGAAACTAGGTGAAAGTAAGTGTTGCTCCTTATGCTTGTGCACTGTCCCTCACGTGCCAAGAGAAGGGCCATCGGCATTCCCGCATTCGATATTGCCGTCGATCTTCTCTTTCTCTATTGTCGAGCATGTTTGTTGCTGCCGAATGCGATCTTCGTGCGTCTCACATTCCGCACAAATCTAGAATAGTCCCAGTAAGCAAAATGCGTGCAATCTGCCAGCAGATTGGCAACAGATTACTGCAGAAGTTGATAGCAAATTGGCATCCGTTATGTCCGCGTTAGGATAGTGATCTGCCAGCAGAGCCTGCTAACAGACTCTGACAGCAGATTGGCGGCAGAAACCGAGCAGGATCTGTTAAAATTTGACGGCAGATTGACAGCAGAAACCGAACAGAATCTGCAGCTTTTGGCCATTCATATTTACGATATATTAAAGCATGTGTTTACTTTTAACACACTATAAATTGTTAAAAGAACGCATTTGTTTGTTTGTTAAATTAAAGTACATTTGGCTTGATGTGTCTTTCTGACAGTTCGTTGCGTAATCTCTCTCTTATTGTTAATTTATTCTAATCTGAAGTCCGAAGTTTGCTTTCGAACTTCAGATTGTTTGTGGCGTGCGTGAATTACATGGACGTTGTCCATGGGAGCCTCTGTGTCGCAAGTGCAAACATTTTCAGAAAAATTAATATTATCATGCCAAGGCGCGTATATTAACTTATATAACTGTTAGTCTAAATCTTAACATCGAGTAAGAACTCGACGTGTGCACCGCATAGCGGTGCGGAGCGAAAACACGTATTCATAGCCGTGTAAATTTGAATACTGTCAAAAGCTGCAGATCCTGTTCGGTTTCTGCTACCAATCTGCTGTTAGATTCCGCGCGCGCAGATCTTGCTCGGTTTCTGCTGCCAATCTGCCGTTAGATTCCGCGTGCGCAAATCTTGCTCGGTTTCTGTCGACAATCCGACTTCAAGCCATGTTTGCAGATTCTGCTCGGTTTCTGCCGCCAATCTGTTCTTAGATTTTGTGAGCAAGCTCTGTTACATTTCTGGCACCAATTTGTCGAATTAATCGTTAATAACAACTTCTGCATCAAATTTGTTGTCTTTTGACTGGCAATAGTTGATAGCAGATAGTTGGCATCATCTGCTTTCGGCAGACTTGGCTATCTGGGGTAGGTCTTTAATGACAGATTTTCGAGTTTTTACTGCACCGCGAGACATCTCAAAAGTGGAATAAACAGCGATCGATTTTTGGCGTACATAGCAAGGGAATGTCTGTTTGTGCGTGTGAATGTGGAACACCGTGGAGACTCAATCACATGAAAGTATTTGTAAATCGTGGGAAACACGTCAAGTATGATGCACCGAATAATAGAGGTTTAAGTGCGGATCGTAGGATGCAACGTAGCGTTTTTACCTCGTTTCGTCGAGACGGTCGTTCGCGTGCGTGCTCTCTCCTCTTCCCTCCGCTCTCGCCGTCGCGAATTAACATAAATCAATCTGGAGGTCTCACGATGTTTTCGAGTATCACTTTCCCAGTGTCCTCGTCCAGAGCGTGCGTTCGAGCGAGCGTCCTTTAACTCGCGAGTGTCGTAATCCGATCGGCCGGCCAGTGGCTTAAAGTTAATCGCGAAAAAGATTTATATCGACGGGTCGCGGAGTCTCGACCGCGATCGGATCTCACGAAACTTTCCACAACGGTATATCTCGGACGGGCTTTTCCGCTAGCGGGTCGTCGCGAGCCGCTTCGCGACGCGACGCGGGACCTCTGGCATCGGCGACTTTCACGAAAACTGTAAAATGCCGCGGATGGTGTTCGGTCGGTTTGATGACTCGGCTCGCTTGATTTCACGCCAATTACGAGTGAATTCCTAACGTCCGCGAATTAATAAGTTGCGCACGCGCGTCGCGCGAGGAATGCCGGCGCTATTTCCGTCTCGGAAAGCCTCTCCGATGATGGTAAATAACGGATGGACGTGAGCCGTATTTTCAGGAACGCCACGCTTGACGAATTTAGCGGGATCCTTTACTTTTACCCGACGCGTAGCGTAAAGCAATCCAGCAACCTTTGCGAAATGTCAATCTGGCGCGAGGAAAGAAACACCGTTCGCCAATGCTGTAAACACCACACGCCGCCTCGGCGCGTAATAAAGACACGTACGCCTAATACCATCCGACAATGATGACGGACGTGCGATATTTAAACGTTACTTTCAGCTCGCGCACGGCGCGGCGTGGCGTAATACAAATTGGTGGATAAGGATAAGGCAAGGCACCACGTGCTCGAGCGATCGTGCCGATCCGTCTCGCGCGCGGGACGCGAGATTATTTTGCACGGATTTACGCGGAGGCACGCCAATAACTTTAATCGCCGCGCGACAAGAAAGGCAAAGAGGAAACGCAAAGTCGCGGCGAGAAGCGCGGCGGCAGTATCAAAGTAAAACTCGCGGTGCCATGCGTGTACGCGTGCACGTGTGGTGCGTACGGGCAGCAGGTGGTACGGCCGCACGATCGGCATTGCCGGAATGTTGTTAAGTAGCCGGATTCGTGGCTTTGCGCCGAACGTGGTCGCGCATCGCTGAAAACCTGCGGCTCGATTTTCCGTGCTTTGTTTCAAGTAGCAACGTGCGCGGGTTTCTTGACTTTCCGACTCGCGCGCGCGCGCGAATCTTCCTTCTCTTTCTTCTTCTTTGAATAAATTAGAGGCGAGTAAGCGCGAATACCTGACGTTCGAGGCGATGATTATTTCGCCGGAATATGTTTATCCCGCGGCGATTACGCGGAAATGATCTCACGCTGCGGTTGCGTAATGATATCCGGAAGTCGGAGGAAAATACGAGCGCGTCGTTAGTCCAGATTGTTTTATAATGTGACTTGCGATTGACACGATACTTGTCGCGATGGCAATAAAGAGTGACACGATCATGTGCGTTCACTGCTCGCGAGCTTATGCAACATGATACGTGGCTTGAAATAAGTTTTCGTAGGAAATTGTTAATTGACCTTTATTCGAGATGCTTTTTTTCTTCGTTTAAAGAAAGGCGATTCATGCGTTTGCAATGAAGCTAAATTAGCAGGTCTATATTGTACGGTTAATGAAAAGGATAATAAATTGCGTATTATTCGCCAATCTTACATCAGAATACATAAGAGTCTAGTCACGGATAGAGAGTTAATTTGTAGATTGCAGCATCTTTCTTTCTCTGTCTCTCTCTCTCTCCCTCTCCCTGTCTGTTTTTTTGTTAGGAATATGTTTCGCGATACATATGTTGTAATCAGAGTCGCTTGTCTAAAATTAAGCTGTCACTCTACGTAAACCTAACACAGAAGTTTCCGGCAGTCAATAGATTAAACTTTAGTCGTATCAATTAAAGTTACGTAAGTTTAACGTAAAGACCACTGGCAAAGAAAATTCCGACTCATGCTTCGAAATTTTTCAAGCTCGCGTGTTATAACGTCTCGGACGCAGTGCGGAGAAACAGTCGTGTATGAAAAATAAAAATGTCAATGTAATCTCCATCCTGACCAAAAGTATAACTCATCCTGATAAAATGTGGTCAGCGCGATGTGTCAGAGCGAGTTGTTGCAAATCCGTTAAGACATCAACCTTTTTTCATCGCGGGAGATAACGGCAATTAACGGCAAATCATGTGACTTGCGGAGCAATGAAAGAATTTTCCGTACAAGTCACATAAGTCTTGCCCCATACACTTTACAACAATTCTATCTGCATTATTTACCGACTTGCTCGTTTCAAATAATGAATGAATCCTTGTATTGCACAGATCATATTTTCTTTTTATCAATTTTTTATTTTAAAATGTACATTATAATTAATTATTAGGTATACACTTTGGAGGCTAAATAAGCGAGTCATCTATACCGGAAATTGATAGCGCCGCGTACATACGTCACATACATAATTAAAGTCTCGAATCGTGATCATACGTGGTCCAACCGTTGCACTCCGTTGCGCGTCCACTTGGCGCAGAATTACTGGCCACAGAAATAGAATGCGTTCTAATTTCGCAGACTTAATTCCGTCCGTAATTATTTTCTCCGTGTCGCATGATGCACCCAAGCTGGCTTAAGCTCAAATTTAATCCGGAGTGGCCGGCGCGAGTGCCGAGTTGCGAATTAAAAGTTATCCGAAACGGACTTGATCAAGCAGTGGTCGCGGCAATGTTAGATCGCGCGGCGCGAATCGGGACCGCCGCGTTTGCTTGCGTGCCTCGTCGTGACGTAGCACGCATATCGTACCTTACTCACGCACGCACGCACGCACGCACGCCCCAGAGCACTGCACGGCCCGTAATTATATTGTCACGCCGCGGGTGTTCAATTTGTCGGGAGAACCTCCGACGCCGCCGCCTCCTCCTTCGTTAAGGCACCACCACCGGCTCTCTCGCACCCGCGCCGTCTCCTTCGACTTTGCCTCGTCAGTTGCCCTACAACCCCGCAGTTCTCACGCCGGCGGAAACCGTTTTCAGCCGGTTTCTCCGGGTACGAGAGAGCTCGAGCGCACGAAACGACGCCGATAACGACGCGCTACGAGCGTCCGCAACGATCTGCTCGTTCGCTCGATAATAACGTCTTTAACTTACGAGTTAACGCGCGGCATTTTCTTCTCTCTCGGCGTAATTACATGTGGTAGAGATAACCGAGAACCCCGCGTCGGTTTCTAATTAATAAGATAGCACCCAATAATTTTTCGGATATTTTGCGCGATGTAGGAATATCTCACTAATTTACAAAGATTTCGTTACTGCATATCTGACTCGATGTTTTAAGATCAGCATAGCGATTTTAATAAACTATTTTCAGCATAATTTTGTCCACGTCTGCGTAACGTAACATCATTATAACAATTCAACCCTTACACACAGTGTATTTTACTTTAACATTTTCTTTCTTAACTTTATTTTGAAAATTCTGGAAATGGAACGGCTAGACTTTGAACATTCTGACCGCGTAGTGCAAATGAGATAACTCGTGCACGCGCAGTTTGCTAGCGGTGCGTGTATTATATCGATACGTGCTATTAATAATCGTGACTACAATAGCATGTTTATTAACGAAACGAATGGTACGTGCTCGCAATATGCGCGAGTAGACTGCGGAAGGAGCTCTTCGAAATTGATAAAAATCGTGATTCACTTACGTAGCTGATCATAGGGATGTTACGGGATTGGGCGACTATGGCTTCGACGTAGCAGGAGCCTTCCGGTCCGAAGAAGGCCACGACCCCGTCGCAGATCATGTCGATCATTGCACTGGTAGCTTCGACGGTCTCTCCCCTCGTGTCGCTCCATCGCAGCACCAGCTTCACGTTCGGCAGAATGTTTGGATCTTCGTTGATCTGTAACGCAGTCGCATGGTCACAAACAAAAGCGTAGACACAAATTCTTGGCGTGGCAATTCGCTTATAATCCTCGTATCGATTAAGATTTCTCGGTATTGTCAGCCGTGTTAATTAAACGATCGTTGCGTGATGGAGAACGAGAGTCAGTTTTAATCGAGCCGTCTTGCGCGAAAGCCTTCGTGGGGATAATTATACGGGGGAAACTTGACGAAATGTTAATCGAACGCGAACGCGTGCTTGACTGGAGTAAAAGTCGATCGTTGCATCGAATATTCTTTGTTATCTTGTAGTCTGCACATACACACACGCACGCACACATTATACAGTAATATCTGCACTGTAATCTATGATATAATATTTGCGGGATCTGCGTGAAATCAATATCAATCGCCCACGGCTTGATGAAGCCGTTTTTAACGGGCGACGACAAGTCTTCATTATGTGCAGTAACAGCTCCGTCATTCTCGCAATTACGCGATAAAAGTTTATCGCAATCGATTCGCTATGGCACAAGCTTATCGGTCGGCATTACAATAAATGCGAAAAAGAATCGTCCGTGATGCACACGCGCGTGCAACGACACGCGTGGTGCTTACCGCGTAAGTAACGGCCGACTCGGCAAACTTACCATGCAGTGTCCCGTTTCATTTCCCGATGCGCATTCCTACGGCTCACCCGGTATATCCGGCTCGCCGCGTCTACATCACTCGCTCGGTCATTATGCAAATCTGAATTCCAGCAAACAATACTTTTCTGAGTAGAGTCGCCCCGCCGACTCGCGTCAATTTACATGCCTGGCAATAAGAGCTGAAATTATAACCCGCGCGCGTCGGCGGTACCGTTCAAAAGTTCGCGCGCACGTGCAATAAATCCTTTTGCGACCCGCGCAGTTGCATTGTGCAGTTGCACCGTCGTCGTGCTGGATCCCGCTCTATCCCGAGAGCCGCACGACTCTAGCCAGCAGAATAAATATATTCGAACTGTGCCACACGTGTGCGCGGACGGTCAGCGATACACATGACGGCGTATGAAAGTTATACCGATTAACGTTAACGGAACTCCGCCGAGTTCGGTTTGCGGTCTCGCGAAGAAAGTATTCGACTCGATTTTTCCGCGGCACGAAACGTGCCGATATCCAAGTTGTATCAAGTTTTTGCACTCGTGGCACAGTTCAAATGTGTACTGTGAATGTATGACGTCAGAGTACCTCGAGGTATCGATCGTTATTGTGAAATATTTGGAGACCCTATTTAATTCAGCGTTAATTTGCGTTTCAAATGCGTTGAAACTGAATTTACGAGAGTTACGAGAATTACTTAAAATTTGTTGAGAAATTACGAGGCACTGGTTCACAAATTACACTTTCTTTGTGTATCAAGCCGGCCATTTAATATTCTGTCTATCGGCGAATTAGCTCCGATGAGACGGGATAACTTACACGATAACTTAACTTACACGATGGAACTGCGCACATGCAATGATTACAACAGCGCCATGAATCGAAACTAGGCATTCCGTAACGTGTACCATAAAATTACACACTATTATACACATTTATGGTTTTTCCATGTATCATTTATTACCGCTACATCCAAAGCGAGATGTTACCAGTAGGAAGGTTCGTGATATCGTGTAATTATCTTGTAAGATAAATTTACACGTTCCAAAGCGCACGAACGCTTTGCGGAAATTTCTTAACGCGGAAAGCGGATGAATAATGGACACGACGGAGAAGGGAGAGGTGTCTAATGACTTCATCTTAGTTATCCGCACGAAAATTAAAGTGTTTCTGGAATCGCTAAAGCTGCAACGTAATCAATTAGATTACGTGCAATTAAAGCCGCCAAACGACGGAACGGCTTGAAAAAGTAAAGGCACGCAAGAGATACCTACTGAACATCGCGCGACGGAAATTTCGTTGCCGAGGAAAGTTCGTTTAACGTTCCGTCTGCGTACACTTACACCCTATTCGCTGGCTACGTTACATCGACGCACCACCAGGACGCCTCGACGGCGCGGATCGCGTGAGCGCACGAATTTGCACAGGCCTCGCTTCACGTCGCGGAGGCACCGTTAAAGCGGTTTCGAAGGAACGCTATAAAAAATCATTATCCCTCCCGTTGGATGCCGCACATTCCTGATTTTGCACCTGCCACTGCGCGACTGCGGCGCAGTCTGACGCGCTCGTCGCTGGTCGCACTCGCGCGTCCAGATTCGCGTTTCGCGCCGAGCGAACGTGCGTCGGCGCACAACGTCGCGCGGAAAACGTCCGAACGTGAAAATTGCGCAGGATAGTGCCGCTCGGACGCTTCCAGTTCTTTTCTTTTCGCGCACCGTCGCCGTTTAATCGGCGCGGCGGGGCGAAAAATTTTATTCCGTGTCCGGGCGCAGTGAAAGTCGCCCGGCGTTCCTCCTTAATCCACCATTCGTTAAAAAGAACTTCCTTTAGCAAGCAGGAGCCGGGATCAACAGTAGCGGGGTTGCCGGCGCGCCGTATTATTTATTAATAGAGACTGCGCGCGCGAGAGTTGATGAGTCGCAGCGTGTGTATCATTGCCCATCGCGCGAATGGATGTATGAATGCGATCTGCGCGCTTAAAGAGCCAAGTGCGCCGCGCCCATGTTACGACGATGAAGATTCTGTCTTTCTCGCTTTTGCGAACGCATTACGTATTATGCAAAATCGTTAATTAACGTTTGATCTATTTACAAATATACCGAACCGAATGGAACTAGTTTACGTCGTGGGAGTGCGTACGCGAGAGCGCGAATTCCACGATTTTTTTCACATGCCCGCGAGCGCGCGAGCGAGCAAGGTGGTGCCGCTGCACCTGCATCTGCGCTTACGACCGCGGTGAGCGAATCAAGTATTAAACGCGTTTCACACATGCGTCATGGAATTCCTAATAAGTTTTTATTTAAAATTTTTTAATCATAATTGAAACATTATTCGACGTAAACGATGCGATATAAAAAAAAACATTTTATTACACACAAAATATAAAAATTATTTTTACAAGTTAATAATGTGATTCTCAAAGTTGCAGAAAATCCTCGTGTAATATTCATTAACGCGACATCGAGGGTACGACACCGAGTCCATTTATCGTAACGCATTGCGATCCAGAAAAGAAACAAACTAATCAGACTTCAAGTATCGTCAGTTTCGTGGCGCAACGATTTGCGTCATTAACGGGTTGATAACCGATAACGTCCAGTCGCTAAAATAAACCTTATTGACGTGTAGGAATGTAGGAACGCAGCGGCGAGGTTTGCTTGTTAATCGAGACGATCGCATCGCGCGTTGGCGAGGCGCGCGGACCGCTTGTGAATCAAGCTTTATTCTAGCTGCGAACAGAGGCCGACATTGCGATCGCGATGCTTACTCTTGCGTGGCATATCGGAGGATATAAATAAACGGCCGCAAAGCTCGGCTCGTTTCCTGCACCTTTCGACTCGCTGAATGCGCGGGCATGCATCGTGGCGAGTCATTATGCGTTTATCGTTGCAACTGCGCCCGCACTTGCGCGCGCGCACGGTGCATCGAACTGCTGAAAGAGAACTTTCATCGTGGTGCGCGCAGGACCACGGTCGCACCAGTTAGCCTTCATTTTTTTCCCTTCGCTTGGCCCTTTCCTTAAAAGGAAGCGGATATACCGCCGACGTTCAAGTAGACCGCGTTGAATTATATGCGCGCGTTCTCCATCGTGCGCCGTAACTCGTACTTTCGTTCGTCATTGCCCAGTTTTTCAGATTACGATCGCTCTGCGGTACGCAGGTGTGTGACTCTGTTCAGCGATTGCTCAACAAATTATAATCCTTAAAGTGCTAATAAAGGTAAATAAGAGCATTCACGCTGTTCATATGACTGTGTAAATGCCAATTACGATAATTCGATGATTTCTATAATTTATCTTGTAATTGTAATTTGCAAAAAGGTACTTTATGATTTGTAACGATCAAGCTTTTCCTGTGGCATTAATGTTTCAGTTATTGTATAATGAATCGTCTTTTTATCTTGAACGTTGAGAGAGAGTTGTAAGAAATGTTGGCAACAAAATATGCTTCATACAAAAAGAAATACTGTTTTAAGATATAAAATATGCCATGTATCGTGTATTAAACTGCCAATTAATTTGTGAAGTCAGCGCAAAGTGCTGTCCATTACGCACGAAACGCGGTGAAGCAGAAATAACGCGTGCTTGTTTAGCCAAGAGTCGTTTCCTCTCAAAGGATTAAATTTACACCGGAGGGATTGCTTAATCGTCAAAATAAATTATGGTATGGAAAGATGTTTATGAGATGTGTGAGATCGTAATGTTGAGCGGTTCAGCAACTCTCGGTAAAGTGAATCAGATCCGTAATAAGATCGCCGGCCGTTCTTGCATAGAGATCAAGCATATACCGTTGTAATTCTAACTATTAATCACATTTCGCCAGGTTTGCACTCCTTCGTCCAACAAAACACTTCAAGAAACATATCTCCTAAAGTTTCTTCCGATTTTTTCAACTTTGCACGCTTTGCATGAGATCAATTTCAATCAGTTTATGCGAGTCTTCGCCTCCCATCGCGTTTTTAATTCTGTCTTTTTCAGCTCGCGAAAGCGTTGAAGCGATCGTGGCACTATTGGAATAAAAGGTGCAGAGAGCAAATAAACGTCCGACTCCGCTCGATGCGATAAGAAATCGAGAAGAGATACGTTTGACCAGGGGATCTATCAGCCGGAATCCCTCCGCGCCCTCGGGAGGGGTCCCTATCAATATTGATCGACGCTTTCGATCTTACACCCCTCCATTACCATCGACGCGGCAATTAATCTCCGACGTAACGCCGTCTTATTTTCACGTACACCCGGATACCCGCGCGTATTGCGATAGGATCGACTCGTTCGTTTCGACGATTCGCACGGGTTCCCCGTCCTCCACCTCCTCTCTCACTTATCCCCCTTCTCGCCTGCGAGTCCTCGCGATCCTTCACACGCGGTCGCAGGTTGCAACGGTGCGAGCAGGTTCGGGCAGAAAAAGAACGGTGGAAGGACAAGGAAGGGATGACCGGCGAGTGAGGGGGAGGAGGGAGGAGAACCCACGGACTACAGCACTGGCGAAGAGAACGAGAGAGCCGAGGGGGAGAAGAAGGTGGGTACACGTTCCCGAACCCGCGAGCGAATTCTTCTCACGGTTCGCGAGAGAGCGCCGGCACGCGTGGGCGGACCGGCGAATATAACGCCGGTTTTGTATTTTTAAATCCTCGCAGAAGCATCGGCGTTTCTCCCCCGCCCCGGGGACCGGCGCTCGCTCGCTCGCTCGCTCGTTCGTCCATCCGTTCGTTCGTTCGGCCATATCCCGGAGAGGAGCATCATCCTGGGTCACTTCTGCCCTCGCGCCAGCGGTGGCGGCGACGGCGATGGTGGCGAGCGGGAGCCGCGTACCTTTCTCTTTTTACTTCCTCTTTATCCGGCGTGCAGCACGCCCGGGCGAAAACGGTCTCACGGTCCCCCGTGGATGCGCGAACGGCAGGGAAGAGGGCAAGGGGGATCCACCGAATGAATTATCGAGGCTTCTGGAGCGGGGCTCTCCTCTCCCTTCCCTGGGAGCGGGCGAGCGAGCGAGCGGCAGGATCGGAGGGAAAAAGAAACGCCAAGTATCGCGGTCGTTGTTGTCGTTGCTTGCTTGGGTAATCGAAGAAGCTCCACGAAGTCGGGCCCCGAGAAGTCCGATCATCGCCTGGACCCTCTGCGGCGCGGGAATTAGAAGACCCGCCTGTGAAGAGGACGTATGTGCAAGAAGAGTACACGCAGATACTCCTCGCGATTAACTTTTTCATGATGCGCTCTGAGAGCGAAAATAATCCTGCTCGCTACGTGCATTTTCTTATCATAAATTCCCACGTTCGTTATACGTTCATCAAATCATGCTGCCTTAATTGTAAATCATTAAAAAAAGAGGATTACGCCTTGTATACTTTGTAAGTTTAGAACTTTTGCAGACTACAGTGATTACAATCAATGTTTATTAATTTCTAATTAATTTAAGAAGCTCGTTACCTCTCCAGGAGACAATGTCGAAATTATGCAAAATTGATAGACGAATATAAATCAAGGCGCACAAAATGGCACCGCTTGCAATTTTCGATCTGATTCTCTTTACGGTGTTTTCTTGATACAATAAGATTCCATCCCGACGTCTTCTCTTAAAAGATTCGTCGGAACTTATAATTTCGGACATGTCTCGTCAATCGCGTTTCCACGTGGCGGTCTTGACCGGTTGAAGCGTCGGTGGTTAATGGCAAATAGAGCGGTAGAGCATGAGATGAACGTGTGTGCGCGCACGCGAATGTGTATGTGTATGCTATTACCATTCGCATGATCGGCGTATGACGTTGTAATCCGCCTTGAAACACGCTTAATGGAAAGAGTTACGTTCCGCATCGACGAGATAAGTAGTTTCCATCCACGACGTGCACGTTATAATTTCGCAGTGGCGTGTAACGCGGGCAGGAAGCGGGATGGCGGCGTCGGCAAAAGGAACGAGGTTACGGAATCGAGATCGCGCCAAAGGAAAATGAAATTTTGAGGGAGTGGCCGGAGCTCTTCCTCCAGGCATCGCCTTTGATGTCGCGGTTAACCCTGACGACTCCGCCCAATTCTAAGTGGATCCGGACGATTACACCGGCCGTCGAACGCACCCCGTAAAACTAATAGCGTCAATGAGCAGCCGTTACCGGCCGTACGATGGACACGGTAATGCTGTAATCTTCTGCGAAGCTCCGAGCAACGCGGCCGAGTACGCGCAGGTATACACATATCCTTTATGGCACCGCGATGATTGGTCGTTTCCATGCAAACGCGCATCGCCACGAACGAACGAGCGAACGACTCGTGCGGCAGCGGACGGTTTCTTCTATCCTGAAAAGCGGCTACTGATTACGGCGCCCGATGTACCAATAGAACGTTTGAACGAACCGTACAAAGTGCGGCCCATTTTGCACAATCGGCGTAATAACGTCATTCTCCTCGGTAACAATAACTGAGTCGCACGTGCTTCACGCGTTATCAGAAGAATAAAGTGTGCTCTACTAGCGAGAACGCAGAGGAAGGACGACGGGCCTCTCTCGTTCCTTCAGATAGCGTGCATCGCTTATGCGAATACTCTGAATTGTAAATCTACTTATCACGATAACAAGTTTTTAAACTTTCTAACAAGTAAACACGTGGCCTGCATTAAATTACATCATTAGACGACATTGGACGGAAACTACGTCTCACCTCATCGAGGGCCATGGTCAGGGCGCCGGAGATGGCAAGACCCTGACGATCCTTGAGGCCGCCTTTGATAGCAGTCAGGTAGCCGATGGTCAAGTTGCGCGGCTGCCACACTTTGATCGCCGTGCCGGTGATGCTAGCCGACCTCGGTTGATCCTTGTGCGAGACGAGTGTTTGCTGGTACTGGACCGCCGGACCTGGTGACCCCGGCGGCTCGGCCAAGCCCAGGACCAAGGAGCTGCTGGCCAGTAGCAGCAGCACCAGGAGGGCGCGCGGACTGTTGCCGTTGCCGTTGGCGTGCGGCCGCAACAGGTGCAGCCGATGATGCTGCTGCTGTTGGTCGCGCTTCCGATGGAGCTGCTGCTGGTGCGGATGCTGGCGACGGGGAGGCCTGCGGCGGCTCGGCTGTACTGGCGGGCCGGGGCGCATGGCCGCCGCCGCCACCGGTCAGCAGCGCCTCCCTCCCGCTCACCTTGAAAAATAATGTAAAATCGTCATTATCTATATACCGTAGAATAATATAATAAATATAATACAATAAAATAAAGTAAGATGATATAAGATGGATAATATGAAAAGATAATTCTCGTTACGAGAAAATGCCAAATGACACCGTATTTGCGAATAACGTGAAAAGAACAGATTAAAGGAAAGGATAAAGTGAACTTTTGTTGAGTTGTTGCCTCTAAGTATAGAAACATTTCTTGACGCGCTTGGGTCATTGGTTCATCATTCAGAGATGTTATCTGTATTTTAGAGTTTACCGTTGCACGTAATCGCGTCAATCTCACACCGAAGGCGCGGGTCATGTAACGAGCGTTTAACAATTATCGTACAATCGCAAGAGTGATCGCGGCCGCTGAAGTCGCACTCGTGACAATAACGCATCTTCCTGGTCGGATCCATTTATCGCGAGGCCACGTTTGTTCGCGTGAATCATCGTACGTGCCATCTGCGCTTAGCTAATAATAGCCGATACCTTTAAAATAATATCATCGCGCGCGTGAAGCTGCGTCCCGCCGATTTGCTCATCGCATTGATCGCATTGTCGTGCATTTTCACGTGGATTCATCACGTACGTTTTGCAAGTGGTCAAAGCCCGCGTCGAGAGACACAACCGGAGAACGATCCTCCATAAAGTAAATTTATATCGCGTAAACCGGATGTCGCGAGTCCCGCGAGAATTTTGCGTCATTGACATCATCGTACGCGCACGACGGCGTGAACACGTCGCGAATAAATGATCGTGAATACCGCGATCACGCGCGCGAAAACGACCGCAACTTCCCTTCCACCGTCTCGTAAATCAATCGAATTTATTTTCTTCATCAGCGGAGCTCGCTCGTCTGGCAAGTTAATGACAATTGTGCTCCGTTGACAAGGAACATCTTTGTGCACTCGGTTGATTAACGGTCAGAGTTTGTGTCGTATCGTTGACAAATTAACATTTTTCTTGTGCGTTAAGAAAAATTGAGAAGACCTATAATGTATAAAAATATATAATTTATAATTTATTAAAAAAAGATATATGCGCATAAAATGAGTCTTGATTCTCCGATGCCCCTAGCAAAAATGATTCTTGCACGGTTACGCCTTGTGTACTTGGATTGTCAACGTGCAGAGTCAACGATCGGCGACTAACTGCGACGCATCATCGCGCAGTAACGTAAACTACCACGAAAAATAGATTTATATGTTAACTCAAGACGCTCTCTGTGTACCGTTGTTATCAGGTAGGCAAACATTTAAGTCTGACGCGAGTTATTCATGGCAAGAATTCCATCCATGGCGTGACCCAGTTTCGCCAAGAGGAATTTCGAGAGGAAAAATACAAGGGGAGTTATCTATGAATCCCGGCGTTTCTCGTGATATCATAACCGATAAGGAAACATCTACACGAATATGCAATTAACTGCGGGCGATCAGCATCGTCACGGCGAGAATCATCAAGAAACCGGGCGCAAGACTCGACGTCGCCAGACACGATTGCGCGTTAAATTACCGCGAAACGTATACGGCTGCAAGAGTGTGGAGCAAGCGGAGTTAAGAGCGAGAGATGGAGAGAAACCGGAGAAAGAGAGAACTAGAGAGAGGAAAGAAGGAGAAAAGGAGAGACGGACACGGAGAAAGAAAACAGACGAAGAGAGAGAGAGAGAGACACCTGTTGCGATTACGCAACTCTTCAGGTGAGTCGGGCTAACCCGTAAGACTCCGGCAACAATAAAGATGTCCGCCTGTCATGACGCATGGTGTCATTCACCAAGGGAGGAAGCGCCTTTCGACTCGCCAGTCGCCAGGCACTTCCACATACAACACGGAGGGCTTTAATTATTACGAACGCAAGAGAAAGCGAAAAAGAGAGAAAGAGAGAGTCACGAAGCCCGGATTTATTTGACGCCTGTCGCCGGGTTGACAAAGGGGACGCTAAAGGGACGTGTCCCGTCGACGCGCCACGCCATGCCACGCCACGGCGAGCCACGCCGAGCCACTCCATACTTAACCCCTCGACGTGATCGGCCGTTACGTCATCGCTCGTCCATCATAAGCGCGTACCGGTGGGCTGCACGCACGTCCCAGCACTCGTATGTCGTTCGGATGACGTATAAGTGGGCGCGCATCTTTCGCTCGAGCGGCGCATGCAGCCTCTCCTACGGGACATTTACGGGGCTCTTTTTGTAGCGGAATTTTCCTGCGCGAAAAGCGTGCGAAAGTTATCAGGTGAAGATCTCATCTGCGTTGCTTAATTAATTGGTTTCATCCGACTGCAGTTCATTTCTGATAATTATTCGGACAATTCTGGATCGTCAATTGCAAGAGGGCGCAAACAGAGAGGCAGCAAAATTGTTCTTACATGAAACAAAGCGACAAAACGACGTAGGAAAATACGCGATGACGACGTGCCGTGGACAATCCTTGCGGATAAAACGTGTTAACGTTCAGTTATTTGCCTAATATATTGTTGGTTAATGTGATTAGGACGATTAGCGTCTGATTTACCATGCTGAGAACGCCTCGTGACACGTGTTACGAAGAAAATCTCGCGTCGTCTCGTCGGACGGGCAACAACAAGAGCTGTCCGAAAACAATCTAGAATTCTCCTAAACTGCCAATGCAATTTCATCACTGTGTCCTTAATTTTACCGCATTTTTGTCGCATGCAGAGAATTGATAGTGATTAACGCAGCTGATACTCGCGAGTTGTATGAAATTTTCATGAGATCGCGCGGAAGACGAGAATAATTCTAATCAAACGAGAGGAATTTAATATTCGAATGCAATTATTTTCAGCGACAAATTCGATTCCTGTGCGAATTAATTTGCAACCGATAAATACTCCGACGAATTGACGAACAGGCTGAACTGGCGAATGGCGATTCTAGCCGACGAAACGACCGGCTTTCTGAATTTTTTCCCCTATAAAGCAAGAGGAAACGACCTCGATCGCGGGTTTACCTTTCGCGCACACGCGCCACGGTACGAGCGGTAAGCGCGATTGCGAGCGCGCCGTTTCTGTCTTTTTAAGCAAATGTGACAGATATTGGCGACAAACTCCCGCGACGGATGGACTATTTGCCGAGGCAATATGCTGTAACGGACCTTCCTAGCACTTACATGGCGAGCAGGGAACGATCTCGATCCACAAAAGGGCGATTTAAGCGCGATGCGATTAACGCACGTAATCGAAAGGACACGGCGTGTAAACGTCGCCGTCACACCTATGTTTGCGAGCGCTGGGACCGTGTATGCCTTGAAAGAATTGCATCAAATGGTCGCGTAGGCGGACCCATATATAATACTGGTTTTATCGCGATAATGTCGCCAACTAATACGGGACACGCGTTATTGCGCAGCTAAAAATAGCCGCGGAGTAGTCGATCCGTTAGTGGTCTTCGTACAGAAGGCGCACAGAACGACGAGCGAAGGCTGCGCTCGTTCGTGCTTCCGCTTGTCGCACGTAATTTATAAGATTGGAGCCTTGACGAGATATCTCTCAATGTCCCGCCGTCGAAAATCCTTATCGCCGTCATTTATTATTGCGAGCGTGGCGCAAGGTGTCGGTCGCGGTTTTTAGATATTTGTTTTAGATATTTTTAGACTCGTCGAAACTCGAAACCCCTCTCTCTCTCTCTCTCGGCTGTTTTGCAATTTGTATATGTATATCCGAATACAAGAAAGCGCCAAAATACTGCATAAATATTGTTTCACTCAACAAATGACACTTGCTTCACACGTCACCGCCGGTCACCGCAAGAAAACAGGAGAAAAAAGTGTCTCAAGAACGGAGAATGCCGTATCTCTTGTATCGCGAGAGTTTAATGGCGAACAAACCGAGTCGCCGTCGAAAAACTTCACTATTAATAACGACGGCAAGTTAAACAAACGTTTGCAAAAGACGTAACTGCGATACGTAAGGCAAATAAGGCCCGATAAAAAGCTAAGAATAGCGTTGTTTGCATGTACATGTTATTCGTCGATGTC
Source organism: Ooceraea biroi (assembly GCF_003672135.1). Classification (NCBI taxonomy): domain Eukaryota; kingdom Metazoa; phylum Arthropoda; class Insecta; order Hymenoptera; family Formicidae; genus Ooceraea; species Ooceraea biroi. The sequence goes on from NC_039515.1 coordinate 4,033,494, forward strand.
GTTACCTTTGTCCTCCGTCGCGGCAAAATAATTTCCGAATGATGAGGTAAGATTATGCCTATTGTGCGTAAGTTAAACAAGTCACAAACGTATGAGTGCTCGTGCGCCCAAAATTGCCTGCCGCAATTTGCTGACGAATTTGCCACTCGTGAGGAAATCCACTTTTTTATTACGATGATAAGCGATACTCTGAACGTAGACGCGAGCGAGTCGATTATATCGTACTGTAGACTTTAAATAAAATACATTGCACCGGAAATTAAGAAAGACAGAATAAAGAAAATTTACATAAAATTGCTTCATCACCTTGTCAATGTAAATAAAAAATGTATCTTGAACCTTTACTTTCTCGATCCTGTCACGATCGTTCGCGGATTTCGCGTTTCTCGCGCTTTTTTCCGCGGAGATCAGCGGAACCGCACAAAGTGCGTGCGACCTCTAAATACATTCAGAATACTTGTAACCATTTGTTTTGTACATGCGATATGTGCGAACATGTGCCACACGCGACTCACTCACTCACTCATTCGCGCGGATTGCGTTACAAGCGAGTAATCGTAGAACGACGCGCGAGGAGCGCGAGATGCGCGCACGTGAGCTTTGTTATTATCGTGGCCGGGTTCTTTGCATCGCTATGTCTCGTGCCGATATAATATCTCTCACGTTACTATCGTAAATGTACACGGGTGTGGCTAGTACACCATATGACACCCTGGTGTATACCACGTGCCTCACCCGCATCATTTTCCGAGGATCGCAACCACTCGTCGATGATCTCTGGATGAAAATTAGAACACACTTGAGACAATAATAATTTACAATTATAAAACGGAAAAGAAAATTCAGAAAAAATTGCATTCGCATTTGATCCACGCGCGCCGTGACAGAATTTTTACTTACATCTGATCATTATCTGGATTACACAAAAACGGTTAAACAGGCCTTCATGGAACGTGGAGAGGAGCTATTTCGCATCTAAAATGTTTCGACTTGGTATCGCACGGTGGTATTACGCGGGAAGCTCATTTCCATCGCGCGCGCAATTTTTCGCGCGCGAAATGGCAGCTCGACGATTTCGAAGAGACGAACGGAGGAATTTCCGTTCGCCGGTGTAATTCTACACTTGGGCGCTCGCTCACGGGAATGTTGAAAAAGACTGGAGAAGAGAAAAAAGTTGCTGAATAATTCAATGGCCCACCGATCGCTAACTTATGATGTGCCCTCCGCGAGCCGCACGACGTGAATAATATCTACTTTGTTCCGTTATCCCTTCGCGCGGCCTGTCGTCACGTTACTTCTTTCCTTTTACGTGTCAATAAAATTTACATTTAATACTAGTCCCGGTCTTTCATCGCGACGCGTCTCAGTTTCTTTTCACTTAATCGGCCGTTCATTTCTGGCCGCGTCAGCCGGCCCGATACGATCTGACAATTAGTTTTCCGCGCGCCTCGCTCCCGTTGAAATCCGATGATCGTGAAATTACACGTGCGTGCGCACATTAGCGACGTACGCGACGAAACTCGCATTTAAACCGCCCTAAGGGCGTGTACGCGTGCAAACAAATCGATACAAATCGCGCCACCGTATGCAAATACCAGCCAAGATGCTCGCGCGACTTGGTCGCGACGTTTATTCACACAGCTCGGCTTAATCAGCGCTTTAAAGCAATATTAATATTAATATAGCTCGCCGTAGCGAGTATCCGGCGTCTATATATACACGGCGCGTTAATTAACGACTCCGCGTTCCGTATTAATTTACCCCGCCACTTAATAACAGCTGCTCTCCGAGTTGCATGTACGCACACTCGAGCACATCGGTACATCTCAATCCGAATTAGCAGCTCTGCGAGAGTCGCGAACAGGCAAATCCGTGTGATAAATTATCTCTCGATGTATCAACGAGTCGATGTGCACTCGTCAACATAATTGCGAGAGCCAATTCTCGGTCATAGTTATCGTCAAACTTTCTCGTGGGCGTATTTAATAAAATAAAACGAGTATTGCATTTACGAGAGATGTCTCGGAGCAATTTGGGAACCAATTTGAACATTTTATTCGGGCATCACAAAACAGCGCTCAACATTTCCCACGTAGATCGCCGTGAATAAATTATAGTGAAGTATAACCGGATAACGAGATATTTCTCGTCGATTGTTGCTCATGAAAACTATGCAAATCAGCCGCCGCGGGATAAAACAAACGTGAACGTACTCGCGCGCGCGCATCGCTCTCGATCACGTTGAATTTCATTATAGACACCTGTGCCGCGGTGATTAAACACATCGGACAGTAAATTCACCAGCTCCACGGTTGTTTTTATCAACACACGCGCGCGGGCGCGCATGCACACATACGTATGGTGGGACGACTTGGCAAATCAAATTACGACCTAGAATTTGCGTTCTCGGGAAAACGGTTGGCGGCTCGCCAGCCGTGCAGACAGCGGCCGCAGATCGCGGATGTTTTCTTAATCTCGCTCATAACGTAATTGGTTTTGTGCATACGATCCGCTCGCGAATAGTTCGCGATGCACGCGAACGCTCTCGGTTTCCGCCGCGAAGCTGGCGGAACTCCAAGTCGCGCGCGCGTGTCCGCATGTGTGTGCATGTATATATGTGTGTGTGTTCCAGTCATAACTCTTCTCCAGATCCAACAACCGGGAATTATTCACTGCGTAGTGCGGTAACGACGTTTACCCGGCCATTATGGGATCCGTTACTGCGAGTAGCCAATAAAACTGGCAAAATAAAGTTTCGGGATGTATTAACGGTGATTAAGTTTGAACACGACTGCCCAACGAAATTGTCAAATAAACACCCGGTGCGAGCCGTGACGAATTGGCAAAAAGAAAGCGACTCCGAGATGTGCGATTGTGTGAGGATGGGAGCTCGCTGCCACGCAAACTCGCCACGCGCGAGTGAGAAAAATTGCGAGTAAAATCGCGCGGCGATTTCGGACGCTATTTCAAGCTCGTAATGAATAACCGATAAACGACTGATCTGATCGTTTAATTAGCGGAGAGGATTCTACGTTTGGTATCAAAATACTGTGCAAAATACTAACAATAAGCAATGATACTAGGAAAAAGGAAAAGCGATGGTGTTTGACTAGACAGAGACTCGAATGTACACATAGAAATTCTTAATTTATGTTAATTGATTTATATAACTGATGACATTTGCGCAAATCGATTAACGTGAGACATCTTGTATACGCGCGCAGTTAATATTTCTCAATTCTATTTATTACAACAATTCGTTGTAAATTCGAAAGTATTTTATTCAGCAGAGCTTGTAACACGTTATGTAAATTAATTACGTGACAACTCTTCCTCGAAAGAGATCTTTAGAATTTTTTTTCTTGGTGTTTTGGCAAAAGTATTTCATCTGCTTTATGCGAACGTTGCACGAGCGGGAAACGCGAGCGACACGAATAGATATCGTGTGTTTTCGTTACGTACAATCTCTGTAATTCGTCTTATCGCCCTCGGGGCCCTTCGGCGTGCAGCCGCACAAAGTAACATACGTCCGCCGCAATTATCACGTGAAAACACGAGAACGCATTATGCGCAGTTGCGCCGAACTGCACGCGTGTCCGAGAGCGCTACACTTGTCTTTCTCTTTCTCTCTCTTCCTCCTCGCTCTCTCTTTCTCTTGGTTGCTCGTTCAGTATTCGTAAGTGCGTGTCTTTTGTTACGTGCGGCAAAAGTAGCGATATTTTTTCCTCGTTTCGCGCGTATGACGTTTTAGTTTACTGCGCCACGGGCGCAATTCGTACTTAAATAACGTCACGAAAGCACATGCATTATCGCCAGGCGTGAGAAAATGTTTACTCGATGCAGCGGAAACTTTGCATACAGCATTCCAAATCAGGATAATCAGTCTTCCGATCCTGTTCTTCGAATCAACTGACGGAAAAGGAAGAGATTCGCTTCGTACACGTATACAGAAGTCGATACCAATTGAGAATTAATGAGGAGATAATCGCGTCCTCCACGAAAAAGAGATATTTCCATAGATTAAAATCGAATTGCAGATCTATTTAACAGAAGCAACGCTGCTTATTAGAGTTACGATATATCCGCGCATATATATTCATAGACGGCGGAATAATGATCAGTGCGGCTAATAAACTTTCTATAAATAAAGTGGAATTCTAAACGTAAAGACGGCGACGTATCGCGCCAACGAACCAGTCCCGCGTGTGCGCTATTTGAAAATGTATGCCTCGCGTGCGCGCAATAGCGCCATGCTCGAAATTTATTGCGACAGCTCGGCATTTTTCCCGCATCAAATATTCATCCGCGTCGGAATTCGCACCGCGCGAAATTTTACGCAACGCGCGAAACGTAAATTAGCGAACAGTAACGCGGCGTTCGTCGCACGCATCTCGCACGAGGAGGCGCGAATTTATGGCAATCGTTCCCGAGAGAGCAAGAGAGCAAGACACGAGGCGACCAGTTGCATCCAGTTCGCCGAGGAGACGCGCAGAAATCGCGAGCGCAAGAGCTGAGTGAACGGCGCGTTTGCGGTTCCATGGCGGACGTGGACGCGGCGATAACGCATTAAAATAGTATGCCTGTATGCACGATAACACGTATTTATAATATCTGCTGCGAAGCGTCGTTTCTTGCGACGGTATTAAATCGCGCGGCCGCATTAACTGCGGCCACGCCGACCGATGACGCACAACATTCTCGACATTTTGCAGAGGCATTCGGGGCGAAATTTGAGCAACGAAATGATCTATTCCTTGCTCCATGACTACTTTCGCTGTATCAAACTGACTGACTGAATCGGCGAATGACAATCCCTTGCTTTAATTTGTTGATAAGATGATCCAAGCGCTGCACGATCGCTTGCGTGTTTTTGAGTTTGTGCAGAACTGACAGGAAAACATATCTAATTATCGTTTTATGTTGATTTTAATTGGTTGAGAGCGGGTTTCAGGTTCAATCGAAAATTTGCGATCTTGATCACTGATCAAGTTCAAGCTACTGCACGGGATATCTATGCAATGCCTTCGCACTTGAGCGCCGTTTGAGAATGCATAATTGTTGCAGTTTTGTATCGGCGGTTGTTAATAAACATGATTTGCAAAAACCTCGTCGAAGTTCCACGTGTAGACTGATACGACACGCGTTTCTGTTTACCACAATCACGAGCGGAAAAACTTGCATAGCGAAGATGAACGATACGATAATGTTCTGATGTTTCCAATAATAATTTCATGCGTCACGCAGTTCTTACATTTAATTTCATACAAATAGTAAGGTAATATTTATAACAAGTTTATTAAATCGAAAAGCATAATTGTAATGTAGTAGTCAATGAGATGTCTATTCACCTAAACAACATTGCAGATCGACTCAGGAAGAAGATTGGCGAAGTTTTAGCGTTAGGTTGCGAGCATGCTGCTGCAAATTCGTGCCCTTTGCGGTTTCAGCCTGGACGTCTAACAACCACCTGAAAGACAAACAATAACTGTATCAGCTCATCCGTATAGCTAATCACAGAGGAACTTCGTCACGTATAACGGCGGACAAGGCATACAAAAAGTCAACCTGACAACAAGAATACGTTGATAAAAAATGGCAATACGGGAATATTTACGTTTTTCTCTACGTCATTCGGTGCCAAGTATGCTAACGAGACGACAAACTTCGTCTCGTGTATTCTTTACCTTCGAATCTGCATTTATGAATTGCGTTGTGTGTATTGTTTGTTAAAACTACGTAAAGCTATACTCTGACGTAACACTTTTCTTATCAAGAGAATTTCAGTATCATATTAATTATTATATATTACAGGAAATAATTTTTATTGTCTTTTTAATACAAAATATACATTTTTTTTCTTTTCCAATCCTGAATACACGACACTTGATCTAATTCGAACATTTTTAATTTTCGGACAACTGATTCGTGTCCGCAGACGAGAAACTTTACAGAAAAACCGAATCGATTCGGTTACAACTGGCAGAGCCAATCCATCCCGAGGAAAACCTGCGACCGATACCGCAAATTGCTGCTATACGAACATCCATACGAACGTGACGATCATCGCAGTCCGTTATGATCGATAATCGGCGAACGAAGGGATTCTGCGGTCTCTCAGCGCGGCCGCAGACCCGAGCGTCGTGAAAATAACGGATGTGCAATCTCGTAGACTCGATTTAAACGGCCGGATTAAACACACCTGTGTGGCGCGTGTCACGTCTGTCATCACCATGCCATGCACCGACTCCCCCGTCGTCGCCGTCGTAAATGTAATCGCGCGCGTAATTGAAGCGACACTCGCGGATTCCTAATCGGCCGGGACCACGAGCGAGCCGGATTAAGTCGGTATGCCGGCTATTTTAAGGTCGATTTATGTTATACGTAATTTGAATATCAAAACATTCTACCGAGTGCACGTCGTATCACGTGTACTATGGCGATGCTCTTTCTTCAGCTCAGCTGCTCCTTTCTCCAACCAAAAATGAAGTCTAAACTCTTGGAAGCAAATTTCAACCAAGAAAGAGAGAGAGATTTTACCATTTAAAATCGTCAATAGATTTATGTTGCATTAATTTCGTGCGTTTTGCTTTAAAAAGTCTCGAGGTAAGGTACAGTTACACGGTCGTTAATGTTAACATTTAGAATTGACAAGAAAAATTGAGATTTCAGTAGAAGAAAGATCATCTTAGTTTCCGACAAGAAACACTGTCATGTTCGTTCCGCACACTCACTGTATTCAAATGATTGCACTCGCATTAACGAGCAATGTGTCACGGGCTGTTGCCGTCATGGCATTCATGCTCGAAGAAAAAAGAAGCTTGACGTGACAGCGGCTGTTCAGATTGGTTTACGATACCTGGATAGATTTATTCTGTCCCGGGATAAATGATCTATGGACGATATCGGGGATTACATGTATAAACGTAATGCAACGTATGACCTCGTATGACTACGGATGCAAGAATTTAAAGTAACAGTCAGATCTATGACGACAACGCGCGAAGTGCAACGTTCGATTCAATTAAGACCTGCTCGCAACCAACAACTCCCAGCAAGTCGAACTCAACTCGTTTCAAACTTCATGATTGTAATGCATCTCATGAAAAAGTGCGGAAAAAGGAAATGGCTTGCTAGAAAAAAATGCGATGAGATCGAAGAAACGAGTGTCTCATCGCAAAAACGTGATGTACACGTTGTATAACGCGACGTGCATTGGCGTAAAACATGCGTTCCGAGGGAAGTATCCAAGGCGATCAATTATAACGCGTGCTTTTTCTGGCAAGCGAAATATCCGTGAGTAATGTCCATGTAATGCCTGGATTTATCCTTCGTCGCAATACTCGATCACATTCAACATGTAATTGTATAAAACAATCGTATAATCGAACTGGTAACAATTTTAGTGCAGCGAGATAAAAACACTTTTATGGAAAAAAGACTCAAAACAATATTATAAATGTTAATGTGACGACGGGCACCATGAGATTCGAAGTTTTGCATAATCCTTAAGGGGTAACGCCACTCTGGCGCCCGGAAAAACAGCCTAATTTTTTATGGGAATATAATGAATGGAATACAAAATCCGTTTAAAGGCCTTTATTGTACATCTTTGAAGTGTTGAATTTACAAATTGTTATTGAATTTTTTTACAAAATGGCGGCGCCAGAGCTCAGCCTCTTCTCACAGATAGTGTTCCGCAGCCGGAAAGATTTCTCCTCCGATTTTTGACCTGAAACAAAAAACTAAACATTTTTGAGTCTTATATAAGGTTAGCTCGAGAAGTACGTACGGAAATTAAAAAATACCGTTTTTTGTAAAACTGACGCACGTTTGAACAAAAAGTTTTGTTACTAAAAAAAACTTTTTGTTCAAACGTGCGTCAGTTTTACAAAAAACGGTATTTTTTAATTTCCGTACGTACTTCTCGAGCTAACCTTATATAAGACTCAAAAATGTTTAGTTTTTTGTTCCAGGTCAAAAATCGGAGGAGAAATCTTTCCGGCCGCGGAACACTATCTGTGAGAAGAGGCTGAGCTCTGGCGCCACCATTTTGTAAAAAAAATTCAATAAAAATTTGTAAATACACTTCAAAGTATGTACAATAAAGGCCTTTAAACGGATTTTGTATTCCATTCATTATATTCCCATAAAAAATTGTCAAAATTAGGCTGTTTTTCCGGGCGCCAGAGTGGCGTTACCCCTTAATATACGCGGATCGAACGTTCGAATTTACGTCAGCAGTGATGACACGATTAATTTTAAAACTGCAAGAAAGATATGAATATCTAAGGTAAAAAAATATTCGTGGTATGGAGCCGATCCTCGTTATATGTATGTATGTATGTATCGTGTGTTAAATAAAAAGTCTCAGCAAAAAAAGGAAACCTGATGAAAAAACGCTTTTAACACGATTTTATACACATTGCATTTTATTTGTCACGCATATCGCGAAGCGATAGCTAATAATAGCAAAAACCTTGCTACGATTTCAATTCTCGGTGTATACCGATGATACAGGATGTCCTCCGCAATGACGCGCGAGCCGTGAAAACCGATTAACGATTCTCCGTAATTACATCGATAATCTTGAATAAACATCATCAGTGAATCATTGACCGACGCAGTGGTTTCCTCGCGTGTCGAGGAAAGAGCACATTACAAATGCAGTGCAGTCGTTATGCAACGATGATGATACACAATAACACGCAACAAGAGACTGAGTAAAACGAATCGAAAAATGCGAAATATTCTCGTCTCACGAAAAAGAAAAAACGAAGAAAAAACGATCGCAAGGCAATCAGAGATGCATTTTGCGCTTCTCGCGTCAGCAACCCATGAACGACCATTAATACAGGATTCGCGTGGAGGAATCGGCTTCTTGGCCGCGTGGGAGACGACGGCCACGTCAGTCGAAGGTTGCAGAGAACGCAAGGGGATTCCACTATTCTGGCGCATACGGTGCATCAGACAAAAAGGAGAGGAAGAGCGAGAGCTGTTGTCCCGAGGACAAGAGAGAGACAGAGAGAAAGGGAGACAGAGAAGAGAAGAAAGGGAAAGAGAGAAAGACGACCCGGGGAGTCCAGATATAGACTGGTTACAGGTAATAGTGTAATAGTTCGGTAGGTGGTAGTGGTAGCGAGCGGTAGGACCGGTAGGTTTGGTTTACTTCGGGTTTGTTGCGGCCAGCCGGTTAACCACTCTTTTTCTCCTTCTTGTTCTTCTTTCTTCTCCTCCTCCACCTCGTCTTCTTCCTCATCTCTTCCCTCCTCCACCACCGCGTCGCGGCCACCGCCACCGCCGCCGCCATCGCACCCTCCCCTCTCGCCACCGTGTCCACTTCGTTTCACGATCTTCTCTCCCTCTGCTCGTTTTTGCGGCGTTTCTTACCCCCCGTGCTTATTTTAACGCCCGAGGGGGAGACGCACAAAGTGCATTCACGAAAGTAACCGCGACCGGCACGTTTGCCGGCGCATTGACGCAGAGGGATATTTCCTCCCTTCTTTTCTCCATTTCTTTTGCTCTTCTTGTCCCGCGCGCAGTTACTAGGGCGATAACGTCGCATTTCGTCGCTTCCCGTGATCATTGGACTCTTTCCGCTTCGTTCGCGGCTCGTTATATCGCGCGACGAGCGCGCCCGGAGAGGGCGAACGCGCAGCCGATCTTTTCCTCCATGCGAGTCTCTTTGTTGGGTACCGACGACTTTGACGGAGGCGTGCCCGTGTCGACAGGCTACCATTAGGATGAGTAAGTATATCTTTGTGCAATCTGGATGCGCAACGTAATTCCCGGATCGAGCAGGCCTTTTTGCGTTTTGCCGGCGCGCTCGCGCGCAAGCACGCCAACGAACTTTGACGGAACTCGCTCGCTCGTTCGTTCATTCTCCAAGTCACTCGACTGCAAATTGTAATTCCCGGACTCGACGACTCGTCAAACGTTAACATTATGCTCGTTAACGACCGTTATTTACCTCGTTTATCGTCCGCACGAATGTGCGGCCCTCCGTTTTCAATTTCCAACTATAATTACCATGATAAAACGAGTCGCGGGCATCGGGAATTTGAGTATCCGAATGCAAATTGTCGCGGAATGATCGACGCCGGATCAGACACACGACCGATAACTGCAATTGCAGCGATAGCGCTGAACCACTCCCAACGACCATCAGGAATATCGCTCGTACCTCCGCTTCCGGAAACGGTCAATCGCTCCCAGGTTGACTGGTGAGGTTCATCAGTGCCCAGTGACACGACGACACGCGTCAGTGACACCGGGAGGCCACTGCGGGATGACCGGGAGATGACATGACCATGGCAGAGCATGAATCGCCGACGACAATCCGCGCCGAACCGTCAATTGCGCCGCTCCGAGCGGCCGCTTCGCCGAAGCAATAAGAAACTCTATATCCGTCGGAATCTCTATCATCAGGGACAACGTCCATTATTATATTAAGTCATTGCGTAATCGGCGTTTACGCTTTTTGTGGGAGAGGGAGTATGTCATGCGTGCATACGTGCGTGTGTGTCTGCGTGTACGCGCGAGCTGGCCGCGCTTGCTTCGCCTAACAAGCGTGCTACTCGCCGAGAGTCTCGGCCGGCGAGCCTGGCTCGGCCGATTTCGCAAGTGCTCGGATTCCGCTCGTTTGCGCTGGCAGACATGCTGGCAGCAACGGGGTTTCACGGTGGTGGTGCGAATCGGACCACGTACGTGAAAGACGAAGCGTGTGCGCGGCGGCGGAGCTCGCCGGCCGCGACGCGGAATTATATCGGAGCCAGATGTTAGCGGTACCACGATACCGAGGTACGTGCCAAAACGCTCTCGCGATAGCGAACCCCGATTTCGTAATTACACATCCCCGCGCGGATGTATTTTCATCTTTACGTAAACTCGTACAAGATGAACTACGTAAAAGCGACTCGCTTTGAGTCATGGCGTGCATTACGGCTTGTTCCTGTCGGCACGGATTAACACATTTCTGATTAATCAAATCAGAAATCTTGTAAAAGAACAGATTTAACTCTTGTATTGATTATTTAAATTATTTAAATTTCACATGAATTTAACAGCGAAATAATGTTTCAAAATTAGCATTCTCTTCTGATTAAATATGTTGTGTTGTATTTTATATGCAAATATAAACTAATCAAACTATATTTTCTACACTTTTCTTTCTCAATGAAAAAGTGCACTTTCAGTCTCTGTTACACTTGCTAGTTCAAACCACTAAGAGCGATAGCTCTTCAAAGCTATTTAAAGCTTCGAATTTAAATTTGCCGAGAAAGTTAGTCGAAGGGGGTATCTAGCATGCGCTACTGGATTCAAATCACGAGATCTAAGATTTTATTCCGCGGGTAAGAACATTCCGTTTCATCTTCCTCGCTTTCTCCTCCAATTTCCCGATATTTCCTAACATCTTATCAAACGACAATCTCCTCACATCCTCGACGGCGCAACGCGGCGTCGTAAGACTCGACCTCGATCTCGTACGGGCTGGGGATTATTTGCGAGTGAAATTGCCATGTTGTCCAGTGCCGATGATCTCCGTAAATATTCTCATGGCGCATCGAATCTCCAATTCGTATCGATTCCGTATGGATCTCCGCCAAAAGAACAGCGATGCAGATGAATGTCAACGCGGCGCGTCCAAGATACATCGGTGAAAGCTATACTCGATGCACCTCGCATCAGCATCCTTCGATTATTCCCGCATCAAATCTTGCCGGATCTCGCGATGGAACTCGCGTGGAATTCCCCACCTTCCGCCGTGATCGGCGGTCGGGTCGGATGATCTCGCATGATCGGTCAAAGGAGCGTGTCGTTGGGCGTGCGTTTTCCAGCGATTTTCTGCGAAAAAACTGCCTCGGGATCCGCCGATCTACGTCGCCTCCGCCCGCGAGGAAAACTGGTTCTAACGGAATTTTATGCCGAACGCACCGACGAATCAACAACGGTGGACCAGTTCCGCGGCCGTCAATGAAGCGCACTGTACGTGTCGCACGATGCACTGCGCGGAGAGGGGCTGAGGCACGCACCGTCCGTCCAAGAGGAGCCAGTCATTGGCCGACCGGTCAATCGCGTCACGGACCGAGAGAAGACGACCGCCGATCATCAGTCCTCGAGTGCTGTTTCGTGCAGTCAGTCAGTGTATACGACTGTCTTTCTTTTTTCTCTCTCTCTCTCAATCTCGATCTTTGTCTCCTTCCCGCTTCCATTACGGTATTATAGTGCCAGAAGATGTATCCCTCGGTCTTTTTCTTCTTTCCTTTTCTTCTGGACACGCGTCTATTTTAACGTTGTTTAAATATATTGTACATGTATATTTACATTTAAATGTATTGTATATCTACATGGAAATGGAGGGAAATGGAAAATATGCGGTGAATGCGGCGCGTGCGTTCCCGATTAAAATAAATTTCTCGGCTTATTAGAGACTATCTATTGAGATTATTACTTTTTCTCCGATTTTATATAACCATTTTGATTGTTTTCTCCTTTAATCGTTTTCAGAATTGGCTTTCCTTATTTTTGTAATGTAATGCTGTAATACAGCTTGCAACTGACACATCTTCTTTTCACTTTTACATCTACTACATAATGTCGCCCAATTAAATTCTTTTTAATTAGCGAATACGTAACGTAACGCATACGCTCGGCTTTCACTTTGTACGCATCTTGTTTGCTTTCTTCATTGCTATACAAAACGACGAAATATTTGAGAACCATTCCTCCTTTTTCCGCTGTGTTAAGGTATAAAGCACATCATCAGGCTTTGATATTTCATACTGACACCTCGTATACTTACATTTTCATAATCGTAATGTAAGTATCTTTAAAACATCGATATAAATTCTGGAATACAAAAAAATCTATGCACGCACACTCGCACATATCTCAAGTCGACATATGCGAACCCGACCCTCTGCGAGATCATTGCCTCTCTTTCCCTCCAACGTTCCTCTCCATGAATCTCCTCACGCGTTCTCCCTTCCACGACGCGCCTCTCTCTTTCTCTCTCTCGCTCGCGCCTTCTTTCCATCGGTCTCTCCTCATTGCAAAGTGCCGTAATATTCTCCTGCCGGAGTTATTTTCGTCGCGCTCACCCAACCACATACACACATATATATATATACACACACACACACACACACACACAGAGCTCTCGCGAGGCGGCATTGCACGGGTCGCTCTCTGCGCATTGTCTCGGGGCCCCTGCCGCCGCCGCTGCTGTTGCTGCTGCTGGATGGAGTAACTGGATTTCCAGGCTAGCAAGGCGATCGCCGGCGATCCCTCGATTTTCTCGTTTCTCGCTTTCGTCACCGACTTCGCGTCGTGGGCGACGTCGCAAAAGCACAAAAATTAGTTCCTTTCACGTAAATATTCGCTGGAGGTGCACGAATAGAATTTGCGATAAAGCAGAATTTTTAAGATTTCGGTTATAAAAAGAAAACAATTTTTGTTTAATTATCAAGTTTCTCTATTGAATTAAAACAATGTTCGTCTTTTGATTCGTACGATAAAATCGCATTTCGCTCGCCGATGTTTTGTGGATTGTAGTGCATTGCGCGCATCCACCTCCTCGTTGTCTTCTTCGCGTACGCACCTTGTATTTCTGGCCTCCTTGTTGGCCGATCGGCGCTCAAGGCCGTCCCTTTTTATCCGGACAAAGAAACGGAACATCCGTTCATCCCCGCGTCTCAAGTGGATTGCAGCGAGCGTGGTGCATTATGAAGAGAACGAATCGTATGTCGCGAGCTCCCTTCTGAAGGATAACATCTCGTTGAGCGAATCTGAATCGGTGATGCGCCGTAAACTTTCCGGCGGAATGATATCTCAAATCTTAACTTTTTTTGTAAATAAAATGGCAATTCTTCCCCACGGAACACGGAAAGAAAAAAGTAGCTGCCGTAACTAAAAACTGCGTGTGGTAGCTAAATTTCAGTCGTAATATATGGACAACTAACATCTTAGCTGTGACACCTATTTTAATTAGTTGAAAATGTTTAGCTGCCTTATATGCAAGACTTAGCTGCAGTACATATTTTAGTTAGCAGTTATCACAACATATGTTGCAGCGATTAGTTGTAGCGTGCACACTACTTGTATATGGAAGACACAATTTTTGCTGTCGTTGCTAATACTTTTGCTGTGACGATTAAACTGATGCTAAACCCGAAATATGTTCTGCAGCTAAAAGTGTATACAAGATAGCTACATTAATTAGCAATAGCTAGATCAAGTGAATCACTAACTCAATTATTTACCACTGCGCATGCGCAGCGCTGTTCGCGCCGCGTTTGCATGCGGCAGCGAAATAATATTGTATCTGTGGCATATCGGTTAGTTCCGATAGCTATTTTTATGTTGCTGTACAATATGATCCTTACAGCTATGCATATTTTGCTACTTTCTTTATGTATTAGGTTTGGTTTCTCATTCATTAGGTGCCACAACAAACCATTTTGCTGTGGTTTCGAAATTTATAGCTACGGCAGCAAACACAGTTTTAGCAAATCATGATTAGCTACGGTAGCAAAATTATTTCTTTCCGTGAAGCAATCGACGGACAGTTACAGCCATTGTGGTCACAGTTGCATTATTAAAATTGTATTTTAAAAAATTTTCCAACGTTGTAGGAAAGCATGAATATTTATTTGAAATATGACAGAGACGAGAAAAATTGTCACCGACAAAATTTCAAGTGCAACGACGGCAATTTAAGACTTACGCATGAAAATGCCTTTCACATCCGCAAAGTGTAACTGCTCGTGACCCACGTGTCGTATGCAACAACGATTGGCGGCGGCCATAAATGACCGGTGAAAATGCACAACGCCTACGATGGAAAAACCTGCCGGAGAAAAAACGGCCGTGTCTTACGGCGTTTTATATTCCGTCATGTCTTACCACCGATCCCACGACGGACGGTGAGCAATTATGTAATTACGTAAATCAGATAAGAGAATATTTACCGTTCTAAGGTATGTTGAATACTCGTCCAATATAATTAAATAATTAAATATATAAATCATTAAACATGTAGAAAGGAAAACTCCAAGAAATACATCTGCTAAAAACTCGTTTTATACACGTATATTTATGCTGATGGATGCAACTGCGCGCGTGCGCGTTTCATATGTGGAAATCACTGTGCGACCAAATATCGGCATTTTAATCATAATAAAATAATGTGCGACACTTTTTTGTCAACGTTTTATGAAATAATTCGTTTATCTTTTGTCATCTTCGATTTCTTTAAATATTCATATGGAACTATAGATGTATATTTACGTCCAGATAAACAAGTTTGAGAAAGTTGTCGCAGTATATCAACAGTGCTCTTTTGAAAACAGGAAAATATTCTGATGACGAATATAAATATGTTAAACGCATATGAATACATAATATGCATATGAATAAATATATGATTATAAAAAACAAATGTAAAAAGCGCATAATACAAATACCTACATTATAAAAACACATTGTTTTCCTCACTAAATGCATTTCTACATTGAAAATAAATTCCTATCATTCTTCTATGAAATTACGCAATTAAAGTAAAAAATATAATGATGCAAAGATCCAAATTTTCATTACGGCATTTTTTATCACTCAACAAAAATAATTTACAAACCGATTAAAAATACCTTCGTAATCCATATTTCACGCAATTTGCATAAAAATATTTGTATCGAACGTACCGCAAAAAGCATGTTTGGAATCTTTGGCAAAAAGTACGGATACATCTCGCCAAGCATGCCTCGGTTTGCGGAGAGACGGAAAGAGTTAAACACATCTGCAGCTCCTTAATCGCGGCCTGAATGAAAGGAGCATCATGATCAGCCGAGACAACCGTATTCGCAATCACGCGCACGGTAAGTGCATCGTCGCGCACGTGTGAGTGGCACTCGTTACTTAATGCTTGCTTATATGGCATATTAACTCGTCAGTTATTACTCAACAACTGCCCTTACGATTACGCGGCGGCGGCGACTTTGAGCCTCCAAATAATCGTACGAGATAATCGCGAAATGAGAGTGAGCCGAAACATTGTTTCGCAGATAACACTATAACGTATTATAATAGAATGCAATATTACGTGAAGCAACCGACGATATAAATATGATTCTCAATATTTTCGAGATTTCGGCGAGACGCGTGAAATCATTCGAACGCAACAATCAACAAATAAAGAGAATCGTAACAATTGAAATCTACTGATTCTATCATTTTCTCGTGTTTTTCGTGCACTTCAAGTGTGTGGCGAATTAGCGAACCGCCGTTTACCCTTCTGCCATTCCATTTGTTCCATTTTGCCGTTTCAGTAACACGTGCGCGAATGACGGATGCAAATGCTGGAAAAGTAGTCAGATGCAAATTAACTCGGAAAAAAGAAGAAAGAAAAAAAGAACATTTTGCACGCTCGTGACATCGCGCAAATATCGTGGAAACGGCGTCACGCGCGAATATTAAACGGCGGCAGGCTTGCATAACCCACACTATACACATTGATAATGAAAAAATTTTGGCATTTCTCTCCCTTCTTCCTCCCTTTTCCGTCGAACACGAATACGCCGCGTATTTCACAATTGATACACTTTAGCCGGACCTTCCCGCGCGCTTTGCCGAGGAATGAAGAAATATTTCATTCCGCGTACGCGCGCTACGTTTGAGGAATAAATTTCGTTTTCAAAGCCGGCGCCCCGCGAGTGACGGCCCGAGCATTCCCACGCGCGTGCATATTTAATCAAAAAAACACCTCGATCGAATTCCTTCGACTGGAATATCTTTCCGACATCGAATATCGCGCAACAGCGCCTCTCCGAATTTTCATGCGCGCGTTTTCTCGTCTTTGCGCTCTCTACGATCGCCGCGCGATAAACAGCGACGCAGACATCGTTAGCAGACTGAGAACCCTCATCGCCCGCGTTCATGCTCGCAATATTGTAATCACGCGTGATTTATTCCGGTTGAGGTTGAGGTTGCGATTCGTAGTGGACAACGCACATGTGAATGCGTAACGTACGTCAAAAACGTTTCTACGTCACGTCAGTTATCGACAGCTTCGGGAACACTGTTTCCGAGTTCACGCCCGTAATATTACAGGCAGCTCGCGATTTATTCGCGTTTCACACGGAATTTCTGATAATCGGCCGCCGCGATATGCCAAATTTCTCTAATATTGACGAATCACGTTATTAACAATTTGTTTGCGGTCGCACTTGTGTAATTTCAATGCGTCGAACGTACGGCTTCGACGTGCTCCAATCAAAGTAAAAACTCACGATACCCGTATCTCTCTCGTTTCCTCTGTACCAATCTTTGTTATGTCGAGAAACTAGGAGAAATTATGGACGACCGTTTGCGGTTGCACTTGCGATATCTGGTCGTTCCGGAAAAATGGAAGTATAATTTTATCTTTGAGAACCAGAACTCGTGATTGAACAAAAATTCATGTTAATGTTTCTAACCGTGTCACAAGAAATCGACTGAAGAAATTTCACAAAGTTACAGTTAAGTGCAAGTTACACTTTTTGTCAGTTCCAAATGTTGTACAGGCTGTCGCCTTATCACGGCACATAATGTTATCGACGGATTGAGAAGCACTGCTCGCGATTACGCTCATGATGGCACCGGGCATGCATGATTTATTCCGGTTGAAATTTGTATTAACCGAGAGCAAAGCGCATCCGGAGGATTCAATTTGCGCGGATAAGCTTCGGCTTGGAATGAGCGCAGCTGTGGCGGGTCCCGTCGGTCGCTGGATGAGAATAACACACAGGTTAACGGAGTAATTTCAGCATTCAAGCCAACGCATGCGGCTAATTATGGCCGTTAACCACTTGATTGATTAATTAGAAAGCACGTTTTTTTTCCCGCCCTTTCTTCCTCGCGCGTCACGTTCGGAGAGAGTGATCGCCGGCCGCGCGCGATCGTTTTCGATTCCGCTTTGACAAACCGCCGATTACATTGCTGAAGCATTCAATTATACGCGATGCAACGAAATCTCACTCTTGTAACTTGCATAACTCGTTACGATCCAAACAATTACAGCTTGGGGATGCGACGCACGCACCCTCAGAAAGGATTTCTGATAACAAGACGAAAAATATTCTTGACTAATTTAATCGTATTACAAGTATAAAAAATATGAAAATAAAACAATTTTTAATTTAAATCAGTAATTTCTATTCTTCTCTCTCGAATTAAATAAGATTGTCTTACTGTCTTGAGACAAGAGTAACATATACAAATTTATGCTTATATATTCTTGTATGTAGAATAATTTGATATTAGCGCCACTTTATAGTAGGCTTTGTCCATGTCGACGCATCATTTTCTCACAGTCGCTCGTCGACTCGGCGCTTCTGCGTCCTTTATTCGGATAAAACGGCCAATATTTATGTGTTGCAATCGAAAATCGGGAAAGTGTTTCTGTGTATTTCTGTGTTTCTGTTATTTACAATGAATAAGTGCAATACTCTACAAGAAATATTAAAAGATATGGAAATGTCTTATCTCGAATCTTATTTCTCAAGTATTTGTATATACTTACTTACATTTCCATATCTTTTAATATTTCTTGTAAAGTATTGCACTTATTCATTGTAAATAACAGAAACACTTTCCCGATTTTCGATTGCAACACATAAATATTGGCCGTTTTGTGCAAAGTCTACAAATTCTCTTACAAGAATAGAATAAGATGTCTTTTAGATCTCACAATATTCTTAAATCAAGAATATTTTGAACTTGCTACAAATTTGTATCTAAATCCTTCTGAGAAAATTAATGAGATAGCGCCAAGATTATTTGAATCTAGATTTTCGAATTTTCTATTCAAGATTAAAATATGCTTCTTTTCAATAATAAATATGATTGTCGCTATAGCGATCTTATTTTATGATAGATTAAAGAGTAATAGCATTAAGTCCAGAAATCTTTTCTGTGGATGCGGAAAAGTTCCTCGCGTATTTACGCCGTGCACATGGCTGCGCGTCCAATTGAATATGCATAAACAGATAATCGTCCGTTCATTTTTTTTCCTCGGAGAAAATCAAGGCTGCAAGTGCACACCGTGCCGGCGCGTTACCGCGTAGTGTGTTTGCTGTACTACTTAAGCCCAAGTGTCTTTCAACGATTGCTGTCAATGGCCGTGACGTTGCGCCGACGCCATACGACACCAGCCCAGGATTAAACTATTCTTATCAGGGCGACAGCGATCAAAGTCGTCGCGACGACGAGGATAACGTCTCACGAAAATAGTTTGCGGCCAAATCCAAGTTGATGGCTCTCGAATATTAGCGATACCAAGCTGCTCGTTGTTGCAATTATCCACTCGCTATGTGTTATCCATATTGGTGTGATCTATTGCTGCGATTAGTTCCTGAGTTCCTGAAAAAACACGGGAGTACGTGTGCTGGTCTGCTCGCGACGCGTTACATTTTCCGCATTTTTGCATAGAGTCTGTTTGTAGCTTCCTTTACTGTTGCGGAAATGGAAGAAAATTGTCTTTCCATCATCGAGAATCTTGTTAAACGACGACTCAATCTGATACGAGCGACGCAGACACGTGTCAGGCGTGTCAAGATCCGCGGATCGTGCGATTTACGATCATCTAGTTCTCATATTTTCAGATGTGCACCTGCGAGCCTCTCGAAGTAACGCGCTGCGCTCGGCGCAACGTAAAATGTTTCGACTAGAGCAACAGGATTGCGTAAAATTGTGCATGGCACACACGGGTTTCGCGAAAGTGTGAACTCCGTTAAACGATGTTATTCACAACCAACGACATGTATAAATAGACCAAGCATTCTCTCTACAGTAGATCCTAACCGGAAGTTGGCAGCGAGATTGAGAGAGAAAGCTGCTTTGCGTCTACTGCTCTCTCACTCTTCGCGTACATCGAAGTGAGAGAGCAGTAGACGCAAAGCAGCTCTCTCACTCAGTCTCGCTGCTAACTTCCGCTTTCACGTTTTTGAGGGAATGCTTGGTCTATTTATATATGTCGTTGTTCACAACTGTCACAGTTCGCAGCCAAAGTCGCTGACAAGAGAGCTGACCGTTGCGTCGTCGCAAATAAGCACGCGCGAATACGAGACGTCTGTTTGCCGCGCGCTGAAAATCGACAATCGTCGTCGGATTGAGGCTGGTTAAACAACTTTCTGCCATTCCGTCCATCCGTCTGTTGGCTTCCCTCCCGGAGCGGCCTTTAAAAATAGTGTACAAGAGAAAGCTATTGTCTGACCGAGGCCGAGGAAATTTATCGGGACAACCTTTGATCCGTGTCGCGAGCGCGAAATTGATTTCCTCGACTGGCGTTCTTCGGCTCTCTCCGGAATTTTCATCGGAAATTATTAACAAACCGGGTTGCGGACGGTCGAGAAAAACGCAGGTTTTACGACACGTGCCGTCTTTTTGCGCACAAACTTGACGTAGTTGATTCCATTCAGATTATTTACTACGTTAAGAACTGCGAGGAGTTTTACCGAGAGGTCGAGCGGACATCCGAATATTAACGGAATCAATGTCGGCATACATCGTGAAGCAAAACAACGCGTTTACACCGCGTGAATGACGAAGACGGTAAAGTAGAGGCGAGAATAATAAACAGATGCGCGTTTATAATCGCAGCCGGGCGGTAAATAATGACGAGACAATACGCGCCGGTTTATCGCGCGGTGCGTATTAATGAGTTTGTTTTCGAGCGCGTTTGTTCTCTTGTCTTCCTCCGCCGCCGCTGCTTTGATTCGACCTCTTTTTTTTGGTATCCATTACCGCGTGCCGGAATGTATAATTTGCAGGTACACGGAGGAATTTGTGAGCGGCCGTTTCGCCGGCGACGATCCGCGTCGATCGTCGCAAATGTTGAAGTTTCTCGTGGTTTCTGCCATCCCGCTTATGTGAAAAATCGACACAGAAAAACACAGAATTGACGTATGACGTATTGTCGGCTGCAATCACGTGGTTTCAGGAAAAATCGAATTTTTCACGAAAATCAATGAGGATGTCAGCATCACGGGAAAAAATATATATATGTATAAAATTTACACGTATACGTGTCAATGTGTATAAAATGTATAAAGGCATGCAAGTAGAAATTTCAACGCGTCTGAATTTCATGAAACTATCGTCGCAGCATTAGTCACAGGAACAATATATCGATGGATCGTTGACCGTGTTTCCAATATGTGATTTTTGCGACTGAAATAAATGGCCCGGATTGTTCCCCGTAAGCCTGAGCATCGCGCATGCGATTAGACGGTTCCCGTCCTGTTCGAGTATTACAATAGCACCTCCGGCGTGCAACATAAAACTCTCAATCGAGCTTACTATGCAGGAAGATCATTAGATCGAATTACCTGATACCTGAATACCGGTTAACGGTACAGGCAAAAAAGAAATCAGAAATTTAAAAGCTCGCGGCGCAAAAACTATAGGAAAACTGAGCAAATAGTGCTTGATCAGCGTGAATCTAAGAATTGATCTTATCAACGTCAAAGGAATTTTTTTATTTCGGCGAGGAAAGTGACTTGCTAGCTTCGTTCACTGCATGAATGCCGCGTAAACAATGGATTGCCTTATCTCGCTCCATCGACGTGTACTCATTGCTCGTTATTATTAGACAGAAATTTCAGACAGATCTTCGAGCGATTTTTTTGAGCGCGCGATTCGCGCCGGAGATAAGAGCGCGAGCGTGGGAATGGGAGGACGCTCTTGGAACGCCTCTTATGAAGATCAAAGCAAAGATATGATAAGATAATCCTTTGATTACACGCCGCGACAGGTGCAAGCAAACGGGCCTGCATTGTGAATCGAAAGAGTCGCTTCTTTTCTGATCAATTTTGTGATTTAAGAGGATCGTTTGACAGAGAAAAAGAGAAAAGTCCTTAGAAAAAATATATATATATTATAAATAAATATATAATAAACACACACACACACACCACTATTATGTCAGTTTGATACTAGTGCCATCATATTTTCTAAGGATCAAACGACCCACGTATATTGATCAAACGTCTTTTTCGTACTCGCTTATGAGTATCACGTTCTTTCTAATTGTAAGTCTTAAATGATTATTCTAAACATTCCGTGCAACAACGGGAGGGTTCCTTCCTGCGATTTCGCGGGATATTTGCGCAAACTTTGAACTGCTGCTGCCAGCGGAATATCATTATCTACATAAATCGCACATTTTACTCAATCAGGTTTCCTTCATTCGTCGTTCCTCGATATTCAAACAGCCAGAACGTAAACGCGATACCGAGGAAAAAGCAGAGCCACACAACAGATATTTCGAGTTACTACGTTACGTAATTTCTATTCTCTCGTGTCAACACAGTTTCTAGTGTTCTTTTTTTCTCTTGTTTTTTCTAATAATACCGGTGTTGTCGGTTTGCTCGCTGACATGTTTGATCTGTCCAGCGATCCACTTGGTTTTTCCGCACGCACGGCGCACGACGCGGTGTTGTTCAATCTTAAAATTCACAGAAGTCCTCACTCCCCCCGTACGAATATTTGTAGAACGGAGCAAACTTTCAAGCATTCCCGCTTCGGAATCGCGTGCATTCCATCAACACGGGAATTCTCACGCACGTACTCAGCACTTCTCATCATCTTTCGCTTTCTCGGTATACAAGACCTCGCTAATGTTATGCAAACAAATATGAGCGCGTAATAAACAAATGCAGTTTCCACGCTGACCTTAATGAAGTCGGTTCATGATCGCGTCCGACGCACGAGAGTCCGCTTCAAAAGTAGAGGCGCTGAATGTGTGGTACCAATACACAGCGACCCCGCACACCCTCGGAAGATTTCGGTGTTTATCTTCCGTTCCTCCATAACTTTAATAACGACTCTCGACGATAAGATAAGCCGAGTACGCTCGCGAGCGCCCGATACCGAACTAGGAACGGTTTGTTTATCATTCACTCGAGTCGACGAAGCGGGTCGAAAAACCGCTATCGCCGAGCGTTTCGACCGCTCGGCGGGGAGCTTCTGGCCGCCGGAGTCCGGAGATCCGCCGCAGTAACGCGTAATCGGGCTTTTTCGGCGAGTATCCGCCGAATCGTCGTCGCGCGACACTCGCTCGACTCGGCCCTCGGAAAACGCGTCTCGCGGGAAATATTCGCTGGCGGAATTTCCGCGTCGGCAGAGGACTGGCGTCGGTCCAATCGCGTCGACTCGCGCGCGAGTGCGAGCCACCGGCGAGAGAGAGAGAGAGAGACGGCGTAGTACGAGATCCGCGCGCGCGCGCGCGTATGTACGGCCGAGAAGAGAGAGAAAGAGAAAGAGAGTACAAGGGGGCGACGGTAAGAGGAATTTTCGCACGGCATTCTCTTACCTGCGTCTCGTGGCCGTGTCGAGCATGGTAATCCAGTCCCGCGCGGATGGTTGGCAGAGAGGGGGGGAAGACTACCTTAGCATCCCCGTGATGAGAGAATTCTCGGACGGCTGGATAGCAGAGTCGAGGAACTTCACTCTGGTGGGGTCGCCGCCTCGATATCGTCTCCCCCTTCGCGACGACGATACTCGCGTGGCGTATTTACTGGCGTGATAATCCGCGGGGTACACCACGGGACGGGATTCCGACGGCGGACGGAAGAACGAGATCACTCCACTCGGTCCGTCGTCCGAGGGCGCGCTCGCTCGCTCGCTCGCGCGAATGCGCGCGAGAGAGAACGCGGAAGGACGCCTGTGCTAGCGCGACATAGACGCACCACTGTCGCTCGAAGGGAAAAAGGGAGGGAGGAAGGAAGGGGAAGAGAGCGAGATTGAACGAGTGGGAAAAGGACGAAGGAAGAATGCGCGGGGCCGCGCGGCGAATCTCGCTTCACGCTCGCGCGGGACACTCGCGAGCGCGCGCGCCGTGTCGCGTTTCGTGATTCGCGGGAGAGAACGACGGAGCGCGAAGTTGATCGCGAGTCGATCGCGTCGAGGGCGCCGATCACTCACGGGTGAGCTAGCCGCGTGGCCGCCGTGCCGCCGCAACCGCAAGAGCTTCTCTCCTCTTCGTACTCGATTCGAACTGGCAAGGGGCTCAGGAGACTTAGCCGCGAAGGATCGCTCGCACTCGCTCGCCACTCTCGCGCGTACAACCGTACGTAGGCAAGGGCCGCGACACACTGAGCGAACACATGATCTCGGTGGGGCCTAGTGCCGGCACTTGCTGCGCAGAGGGCGCCACCGCGACGTGCCCGGATCGGCCGCGATCGTCGAGCGCGGCGCGTTCAGGAAATGATCGCGATCCGGTGTCGGTCGTGGATCGATTACGATTGATCGCGTTTCTCTTCACTTGAACGTGCGACGTGCACTCGTCCCGACGCTCGCGAAGGTTGCGGCCGATCGCCAGGCGGATTTCACGCGCCAATACCGGTCTTAATGATGACGATACGTTCAGAATTACAATGACAGAAAACAAACGTAACGTGGGACGCGTTGCGGCAAAAACTCGTCCGCGCCATTATGAGCTATTTCGAGCGAAACAGGAAAAACTGATTCGCTTATTTATAAATCGATACCCCGAGATACTTATGGTTTTACGTAATCGTGAATGTCGATACGATGTCAAGGCTATATTCTATACTATACTTTTCGAGTTGTAATTTCTTTCTTTTTCGGGCTTATCTAGCGCTTTGCAAGCGCGGAATGAATACGAACGCAGTTTCGCACGGCTACCAAGCTCGCAAACTTACGGTCAGTAATAACGACGTACATGCGTTGGGAGAACAATTTGTTAGACTCTGTCATATTACCTACGTCTCTCTTACAAGGTATATTTATAAATAGATATAACATATAGATAAGACAAATATCGCACTTATGTTCTATTTGATAATGTCATTTTTACCCGAAGTGTGAAAATTTTTCCCACTTCATACAATATACTCTCTCTGTCACAAGAGACACATGATAACTCTTAACTCTGATTAGAACATGAAGATTAATAAGGTTCCACTGTGAGCTGCTCCATTCAAGTCTGAGGTAAGTTTAGGCGGGTCAGTTCTTTCGCGTGACAACGAAATATGGTAAGTTACACGGAAAACATCGTAGATGCATTTTATTGAACCAGTAACGCGACATTCTCGGATCTAGTTTACAAGCGATCAGACGAGATAATCATCAATTACCGTGAAATATGATTTCACGTGTAATTCCGGAAAATTTCATCATTGGTAGAGAGAAGACTAACTACGATGTGACATTGCGCATGAAACACATCAAGCTCGAACTTCTCGAACAATTTTCAACACTTACCAAAAATGATTTGTTGTATCTGAAGATCGGGATACAAAGAAGAGTCCCAAGAGAACATTTAAAGTTTTAATTTAACATTCTAAGCAATTCTCGTCGCGCGATCTCTTTTCGAATCTGTCTAAGATCACGCTCGATCTTAATTTAGCCTAACGCGGCACGAGCGGAGAGCTCGGCGGGTCATCGCATGGGTCAATTAAATTCGCGCGACTAATCGCTCGCGCGAAGTCGCGTGAATTTGGACACGTAAGCCAGCAAGGGAGATCGCGCGTAAGACCCGCGGAATTCGGCGGCCTTCACCTGCGCATTAACGCAATAGATTGCGTTCAAGGCCGTCGCTTTTTTTTAACGGACAAAGTAATCATTTACCGTGTATGCGCGCGATAATACTTGCAAATTCCGATGATTGTCACGTTCGATTCGCGCGTTTATCTGCGCGACGGATCTGCATCCAGATCAATCGGGCCGCAATTCCTTGTATTATTTACGGTAAACTTTGCGCGGCTCCTTGGAGAACAAAAGAGAGGCTCACGTAAATATTTAATCTTTTAATCGAAAGATTCGCGTGAAATTGCTAGAGATAGAAACGTCAGGCCGGCTCAAAGTTGCGATGAAATTCGCGATTTCGTGATATCGGCTCCACGAATATCGAAATACCGTTCAAATAACGAATAAATTTATATCGCACGCGCCGCGGTTTCTTGTGACGACACACGCGGTACATAGAGCGTTTCATCACAACGTTCTTGCGCGGTCATATCGTGGATATTTTTAGAGAGCTAAAACTGCGCGCTTATCGCGCCTCGCGCCGCGGTTATCACCATCCTCGCGCTTTTCAGTACTTTTTTCTGCGACGCGCCAATTTTTTGCCTGTTCTGCCCGTACTTCCCGCCCGTTCTACACGTGTCCGCGCGTATCTCGCGAAGGCGCCCGTTAATAAATATTACACGATGCAGTAAAGCAAAGACGAAAAATGCTGTTCGCAACGTGTCCGCCGCTGCGCGTTCTCGTATAGTTCCATAATGTTCGATTCGATAAATGGAAATCGTGTCTCGGCTGCTGCGTCGACGTAATATTACCATGATAAGCGTGCTAAAATGACCGTGCTCCTTCATGTGCGACCGAGCAATAGCAAAAAGAACTGGGATATATACATTTTTGCAGTTTGTATTTATTTCCATTCAGTCTCGACAATTGCAAAGGAAAACCTTGTTTTTGATAAGGGAGACTTTATATTCGTAGTAGATCAGTTGAGCTCGTGATGAACTTTGATAAGATCGATTAAAATAGAAATCATTTTCATCAACGAGTAACATTAAGCACAATTTAATAACAAACATGTCAATAAATGTCTGGTTTAAAATAAGTGCGGTAAATAAATGATTACGCGTAATTATTGGATAACAAATAATTTTGAATATTTCGTGATAATAATTAATTAATGAAAATAATTATTTATCAGTCGAAAGCAATATAATTTTATATATTATGTAAATATAGATTATATTGCAAACCGGTTACAAATAATGATAATGATACAAACAAATTTTTATAAATTTACTCATTTCCTGCAATTACATGTATAAAATGTATCCAACGTTTCTCAAAATAGAAATTTTTTTAAGAAACAAAACAAGTGGAATTATAAAGTCGTCTTACTTGCATTCGCGTTAAGAGTGTAACTGTACACGCCATACTGTACTGATTAAAAAGTTGATATCGAGGAATATGATCAAAAAACGCAGGACATATGGAAAATTACGACGTGTGATCACGCGGTAATGTTGCTGATTTTGCTCGAAAGCGTGCATCTGAATTGCGACATTTCCAGCTGAATCGTCATACGCTGGTAGGCTCCTCGCCGCTACACGCGCGCGACTGCTCGCAAATCGTGCGACATATTCGGCGATGAGCACGATGAGCCGGCAATTCGAACGCTCATTTACACTCTAATTGTTTGCAAATCCATAGTCTGCTGAATGTAATCTTGTTTTACGAGCCGAAGTTAAGCGGCCTAACGTTATTTGCTCAGTTCCGCCGAGAGAGCGCGGAGACACTTTGCTTCCCGGGCACGTACGATAAACGCGATTGACAGTCGTAAGCGCGGCTTTACCGCTTTAATGACACGACGTTGTTATGTAGAAGAAGGTTGCCGATGATTACGCGAGCCACGTGACCGTTCGCTAAAACCAGAAACGATCCGGAGTTACATCGGAGAATTTCAGGCGAAACATTTCACTTCACGTTGGATAGTGATTGCAACGCGTTCGACAACTGCGAATTGGAAATATGTAACGCGACAAATGCCAGAGAACATTTTCATATCTCGCGAGCAATGTGCAAATGAAGCTTGGTGGATTTTTAATCCTAGCTTTAATAATGACTCGCATTTTCAAGCTTCGGACTATAAATATGCTTTCGATTACCATAAATATTTTTGTCGGTTACGTCGTTTGCTATTTCGGGCTCATGATTGTTCTATTCTTAGCGGAGCTGTGATATTGCAGGTATATGTAGTCGGAGAGAAACCGGCTAGATGAAAAATTTAAGTCCTGTTTCGATTCCTGATCGATGATTTGCGGCACACACACATATACACGTCACGACTGCACGTGGTCGCGAAACAGCGCGGGTAAATAATGAGAGGCGATAATGAGAAGCGTCACGTTTCACAGAAAGTAGTCATTTCAATATAACAGCTCCGCATGATCGCGGCTAAATTTACCCCGCAATTCGAGGAAGGCAATTGAAAACGCAAGAACTCATCGAGTATCAAGTTCAAAAAATCTGCGAATGCGAAACGCGCGGTCTCATCGGATGTTGCGAAATCGTACCGACATTAATTTAAAAATCAAGTTTCTGGTAATCTGCTGATCCCTCCCGACTAGAAATGTTGTCAGGTTTACCTAATATGTTATAAAGACCTGACGTGGTTGGCGTAAGGTAATCCTGAATAAGGTATACCTAAGAATATCCTCATCAGGTTCAAATATGTATGACCTTTTTAGGGTTAAAATAATAAGGAGCATATTAGGACCTTCTTACGTTATGCCTGATATTTCAAAGTACAAATTTTGTTGAGGTTTACATTATTAGTACCTACTAAGGATCTTATTCCTTCATCCTGATATTTTTTTAAATTTAGAGGTAAAGGTTTCCCACATCTGGTCTTACATCAGACCATACGTAGTTTATCATATTATAATGTACGTTATATACTTAATGCAGAAAGAATAGTAATTTCTACTTAATTTGCGAGTATTAATTATTTTTATATCATATACATTTCAATGTATTCGATTATGGAACAATAAGAGACAAAAATCAACACAAGTGTGTGTTTTCCGCCTCTGATTCACCAAGCGACCGATAGATGGCCAGGTCAGGCGTGACGTTCTCGCAAGAAACATTTGGTTAGCACCTTACAAATAACCATCTGGAAAACCGATCCGATACTCTTTTCTTCTCTTCTTTTGGACTCTTACTTAGAACGTATACTAGTAGTATACGTTCTAAGGACTCTTACACTCACCGAAAATATCAAGTTTTAGTAATCCTTTAGACGACTTGGTGCTGTCTGGGTAGTAAGGATTTAATAATTCAACCCGATATAAACCTGATGAGGATATCCAGATAAGGACCTAACTATTGTGCTGCGTTACATGACTGATCAGGTCCTGATGAATTTACCTTATCAGGACCTGATAATAAAATAAGGTCAACCTGATCAGGACCACTGGATAAATTTCTAGTCGGGCTCTTCATGGTCAGGAAGTAATCTCTGGAGTTCATCCACGTGCGTGATATTCTGAAGAACGCAGACTCCAACTACGATTAATTTCACTCATTTGATTTCTTATTTGATCCTCCTATCGCTATTTGATTCATCGTCATATAAATTTTTCGGATTTTTTGAAACTTTTCTAGCTTCTTTTCTATTGCGTCAGTATCGCGAAGAGATATATTATAATCGAGGGAGCGGCAAACGACATCGATCTGCCTTTAATTCGACAACCGACAGCCCGCAATAGCGATTGTCAAAAAGTAATGTCAATTTACTACAATAATACCGTGTGCACACACAAGCACAGTTAGCAACAGTGACGTAGACTGCGGCGTGCAGAAGCGCCGATTGGCTGCTAACAGCTGCTATCTTATCTTTTTTTCTGTGAGTGTCAACATTCGGCGCTTGTCATGTATGGTATACTTGTATACCCGCGCCGTGTGGTACACGCGCGGATTCTTCTCGCGTCTCTCCCGCCCATGACATTATTTGAGATATTCTTATTCTGTCACAGAATCCACATGCAAAAAGTTAAAAGACGTGTGATAAAAATTTCATAGTGACATGTGAACCGCTTAAATCTTCTAACGATAAACTCCGTTATTCGCCTCGTTATTCGTCCCAAAAATTTCTCACAAAAAATAAGGAATGAAATTTGGTACTCACTCACTCGACAACTTTACTAACTGTTGAAATAAGATTTAAAACAACTGGCCTGTGTTTCCTACATTTTCCTAAATTAAAGTTTTAATAATCTTTTATGAAAAGAAAATTGTTTATCCCGCCGCTTGCATACATTATGCATCGTGTGGCATAAAAATTATATATTAATACATGCAATTGATCGCACATTATTTTTAACAACAGAATGAATCTGGGACCTATCGTTAATCAATCGGAATAATTCGTCACTATAAAAACACTAGACGTTATAACAGACACAAGAGTGACTTCGAAGAGTGAATTTCGGAAGATGAATGCGTCCGAGTGGCAATATATCTATATCATCCCGAGAAATAATTTAGCGAATCGCGGCACGTCGGGGGCGATGAGACCGAAACGCGGAACGTGACTCGATCGACGAAGCAGAGTTCGCTCACCGGGCAGCAAACCGTGCCGATGGAAATCAGGCTAAATGACAACGGTGTCGGTCGTCGCGATCGAACGTGTCGAATCGCGGCGACGAGTTTATTTTCAGCTCTGCCGGCCTAGGCGCGCATATCTTATGTAAAGTAACCGCATGTGCGTGGACAACAACTCGTTTTCGCCGCAGGTGCGAGCGAGCGAGCGAACGAACGCGCGCTACATCACGCCGTGATAGAATCGCGTCTCGTCGCGACGTCCCACGGGACGCAATTGGACGGAATTCTCAGGCTGCGTCGATCAGCAAATCGCCTCATTCCGCTCTCCTTTTGCCCAGGAAGAATGCCGATCGGTAGCCCTCAATTCGCCGACGAGCCTCCCGCGGAAGCGGATATATACGCGCGTCGCGTCTTCGGCGAGTGGTATCGGTCCCGCGTGACGTTCCTCTTCCCTTTTTTTATCGTCGTATTGTTTCTATGCGACGGATGAAGATAATTCCGCGTCTATAAATAGGCGCGACCGACGGAAGGAAAGCCTAATAAGAACACGTTCTACAGGCCGTACGAGCGCTTCAATCGGAATAACGCCGACGAGGATCGGTACCAACGCAACGTTGTCGTCCGGCGATCGCGCGAGAAGTACTTATTTGCATCACATCGAATACTTATTTGCAGCAACTATTTGTACGCTTGGTGACAAAAAGCATCTCGGATTTGCAAAACGCTCCACATTTTGCCGAATAAAGAACGCGATGATACGCAATCTGTAATTTCATTTAAAGCGACGCATCGCGGCGTAATGCGTTCACCGTCGTGACGGCTACCGGTGACCGACACGCATAAATGCGTTGAGACACGCCAATAATAGTTTAACATGCAATTACTTACATTCGCAAAATAATAACTGTCTGGTAATAACGGAAGAACATGGTGCACTTGTTATTTTGTCTTGATATTTTTATCTGTTAAAATTATGGAAATATGATTATATCAACGTATCACAGCGAATCTTCGTAATCCACCTGGCGTGAACGAAAAACCATCTAAATTATACGTTGAATGGTATTGGGGAATCGTTGTACGTCGATGTGTCGGGTTTTATTCGAATTTTAATAATGTGATAAATGTGTTTGTGGCGAATGTGTGCGTTGTGTGCAGGAAGCTACACGCTCGTTAACGCGCACGTGTCGATGACTTGGATTTTTGTTCGCCCGCGGAACGTTTTGCAACATTGCTAATAAAACGACGATGCGCTTCCCGACGACGTCGTCGTTCTCAGGGCGACAGATACACCATTTGAAAATTACGGCGCCGCTTGCAACCTGTACAAACAAACGGCTATTACGTACCGTTATACGATAATCGTGCTTGACGTCAAATATTAAATGATTTCGCTGCGTGAATCCGGGCTGTTTAAATTGTTCGGCTTGATTGGATGATGGCCACTGCTCTAAGTTGGCCGACAACCACTTCAACGTAAATAAGACGGTACCCCATTCTGTATATAAGAGTCGCCTCGTTATACAGGGTGTTCGTTTGCTCGTCGTTAGCGAGTCGTGCGACTGAATTCTCTTCAATTTTTTAAAGTCCGTTGGCGTTCGGCGTTTTAACAGCTCCAACAAATGTAAATTTAGTTATCATTCTATTAGGACTGCCCGATTTATATCGATACTGAATTTTGTATTTTTTCTCTTCAATTTTTCAGTCTGTGGCGTTCGATATTTTAACAACTCCACAAATGTAAATTTAATCATCATTCTATTAGGACTGCTCGATTTATATCGATACTGAATTCTGTATTTTTTTCGAAATCAAGACTGCTACTCAAATTGTCTTTACGCGACGTTTTGCTTAAAGCATCAGTTTTAATTGCGTGCCAGTCGAGTTCGCGAACTCGCTTGCAACCGTCCGTGAAAAGTGATTCGCAATTCAGTAAATTCAGGAGTCGGTTGCATTTGCGCGGCTCGTTGGCACGTAAGGCAAAGGCGCCGACGTGTCGTCGCCGTTTTTGTCGTCATCGGCGATGTAACGAAACGCGCAAACTGAAGCGAGGAATCACCTCTCGCGGCATTCTTCGTCGTCGCCGATATTTTCAGTCGCAGACGGTTGCCTGCGTCTAAATGCGCATAACGAAATGTGCAAACCTCTGCAAAAGCTCTGCCGAGCCACTCTCCATTGACGCTTCGCTTTAATAAAATTTAATGCAAAAGCAAGAATGATTACGTTACTTTCCAGCAAGTGTAATTTAATAAAATACGCGTTACGAGAACGCGAGAGCGTATTAACGCACTTATCCAACTGGAGCATTTCCGGTTACGCCGGTTTCCTCCGGATTTCAATTTCAATGATCCAGATCGTCATTAAATCATTAGACTTGTCAGACGCATACTACAGAGTATACCAAGAGACAAAGACGGACATGTTGCGCGCAGCGTCGCTCCTGCGAGATGATAACTCGATGTGCATTCGCGTAAGACGACGCGGCGCAAAGGTCCATCGTGAACAAAATGGTGTGCGTAATGTTCAACAAAGCTATAGGGAAACTTTATTGAGGCAAATAATCTGAAATCACGCGGCTCGCTTCTTGTCTGTCTTCTTTTTTAGCACGACTGGCCGCTGTCCTTCGCTGCGGCTGCCGTTTTATTCGACGCGTCGACTTTGCTTCGCTTTTTTAAGCGGCGATTAGCGGATGGTTGCGCGTGAAGAGAGATAAAAGGGGGACTACAGAAGTACAATATAATGCGATACGTGCGCAATGCGCGAGCACAATCGCGTCGATTCGCACACCCCGGCTCGCGTTTAATTAATTTCCCCAATAATAATAACGTTATGGATCTTTGTGCGTTATCGCCGGCTCACTCTATCACGCCTCGCTTGCGTGTCACGAGTTACGTTTGAAGCCGTTGCACTTTCATACGTATAGATTGCATAAATCATGTACATCATGTAGCGCGCACACGAATTTCGAGGGAAATCAAGGGGAATGTGCGCCTCTGTTCTCTTCTTGTTCCTCCTTTCTGCCGTATTTTCTATCGCATGAAATTAGAATAATAATTCAAATGTAAGCGAGAACACAGAAATAGTCTGTGTTATCATTTGCTATTAATAGCATTGCTGCAATGAGCGATGCAAAAGCCGAGAAGCGTGTGATGTTCAAGATGGAGAATATGAAAGCTAGAAATTAGGAGAATGTACAAAGCTCTTCTTCAAAAGAGAGCGGTAACGTCACGGAAAAAGCTTTTATTTCACTTATCTCGTTTCCCTGACGTACGCATCTTAAGGAGAAATACAGAGAACACACGTAAGAATAAGCTTGTCTCTAAAAGTGATCGTTTGTTGAACTAGATAGTTGTATATCAATGAATCATAGTTTTCTAAAAAGTATTTAGGAATATTAATGATGCGTTATTAATGATATATTATTAATGTACTCTCGCCACATCTTATGCGGTGGTTGGACGAACGTTCGTCAGAAAGATCAACCTTCTGTCTTAAGTAACGATGGAAATGTTGGAAGATAAATGAACACGGATACTTAAGGTAACGTTGACTAGACATTTACTTAAAAAACACGAGCCTTTAACGATTGTCTATGCTCTAACGTTAGGAAATATCCTACTTTTGCGTGTGAATATTCTATTGTTTCTGTGTGTGGAAGATAATTAGCTTCTAATACTTTAACGCGATGGTATACACGCGTATAAAGCATCTTGTTTGTACGTACAGCATGCTTTGGTACGTTGTGTACTTGAAGCGAGGAGTCTTGTCCAAAAATGTACTGGTACGAAGTTACAATTATAACGGATTGATCGGTACATTGCCGGCGAAATTCTTTCCAGGATTCCTGATTGTCAAGTTATTCCTCTTTCTCTCTCTCCCTCTCTACAGAAATATCCTTCTTTTTCAGATATACAAATTAATCACGCTCGACGTATCCATATTTCAGTCAATTTCATCTATAATAATTCCTCAAAATATTCAAAGATAATCCCTAAAAATTCTAAAATTGTGTCGGAAAGTCACGCATATTTAAAGATAGCTCAGTAAGTGCTGATGACGACGGTGGCTCATCATCGCTTCGAATGTCAATTCTATTTCACCCGCATCATTCGCGTCAATCGCAATCGATTCCCTTCAATCCAAACGACCACCCGGATAGTAAATCAACGGAGTCATCGCGTCCCAGCCATCGATTTCCTCGTTAGACTGTGCCGCTCGCTTCTGAGCGTTCAGCACCGTCGTGCTGTGTCTCGGACTATTGGGCGCGGATCTACAAGTGATCTGGAGTATTCCGGGTGTGCCAAAGCGGAAGCCTTTGCTTCCAACACGTGGCAGGCACGAGGATTCATTGCTAAAGATCACGCTAGTTTGCAGCAGCGGCACGTTCTTTGTATCCGATGGCAGTTCATATTCTGTCAGTTCTGGCTGAGCCTCCTGATCGCAGAGCTTCTCGACGCAGGGACAAGAGTTGCTGGAGGACCTCCAGTTCTCCATGCAGGATGATCGCATCGCACACGAGACCTTCGTCTTGCAGGGACTGCTGTCCACTATCGACTCCAGCTGATTGTTTACTCTGGCAGCCTTCTGGTCCAACTGGTCTGAGCTGGCAAATCGCAGACGTTTCGGGGACTCGCTGGAACATCGTGTGAAAGTCGACCTGACCAGAGACTTGTTCTTCAGGGAACTTCGCGGGACTAAAGGATCAGTCGTGATGGATTTTTTGGTACCATCTCGCTTGCTCGCCCTTTCCATGCTGCGCTTGCTGCGCAAGAGCGGATCTTCGTCAATCAACCAGTACGTCAAACGCTCGCCCTTGCCCTTCATAGATATTAGCCCGCGCTCGACGAGGCTGAACCCTCCCAGCTGGTCCAACAACTGCTTTGTCTCGCTGCTGCAGTGAATTTTCAGCGCTGCAAATCGCGTGTGAAAATACAAGAATTATGTATCGAGAATATATATTATACGAAATGTAAATTAGTAAATTAATTTATTAATTAATTATTCTATAAAAAAATATTATATAAAATCGTAGATGACACTCACGTGATCCTGTGGACTCCATACGACTAGCCGTGTTCACCGTATCGCCGAACAAGCAGTAACGCGGCATCTTCAAGCCGACGACACCCGCGCATACTGGACCTACCAACAAATTAGAATTTGTTAAAACTTAGAATCTCGCGTTATCTTATTCAAGCGATCTAGGATACAAAACGCTGCATTCTCCTACTGGCATAAAGAGCAAAAGCCGTGTTTTCGTATTTTTCTCTGCATTTTAAGGCGTACCGGAATGTATTCCTATGCGAAGCTGCAGTTTGTCAAGTGGCCTGTGACGAATGGTGAACTGCTTGATGGCGTCTAGAAGACACAATGACATGCTCGCTATTTCACCGGCATGCTGAATACCGTTTCTTATCGGCAAGCCGCTCACCTGTGAAGAGATAGGACGCTATTAGACAACGATACGTGTGCAAATGCAAATTATCGCAACAATTTTTAATGACGATTTATTTGTATGCGATGCGACATAGAGATGTTGTAGATAATCTTTTACAAAACATTTTAACTTTGTGATTCTTACCACCATGTATGCATCTCCGATGGTCTCGACTTTATATACGTCATAGATTTCTATTGTCGAGTCGAAACACGTGTAAAGATCGTTCAAAAAGTCTACAACCTAGAAAAAAGTAAGTTAAAAAAATATTAATACATTAATTGATGAATAAGATGAATACTGCGACGTATTCCACGTATGATATTCACTTGTAACGGCGTACTCTCCGCAGACATAGATGTGAAGCCAACTATGTCGCTAAAGTAAATGGTGACACAATCGAAGCTTTCAGCTTCCACCTTATGTCCTTTTTTCAGCTGTTCGGCTACGTAACGTGGTAACATTTCATATAGCAGTGCATCTAGAAAGAAAATGCAAATTATTCATCGTGATAATATTTAAAAACAATTTGTAATTATTAGTCTGAGAAGAGCGACCTGTTTTCTTTTTCTCTTCAGTCAGTTGATCTGTGCGTTCATCTACAAGTGCCTCAAGATTATTCGCGTACTTTTCCATCATTGCCATCATGTTGTCGAAGATATTCGCTTTCCTGCAAAAAAAGAAAAATAGATTATATTTATTATAAATAGACCAACAAAATCAATCAAGTCAGACCTAACTGAAATTGTCGCGAGGATTACTTTTCGTAGCACAAGTTAATCGCGTCGATACTTATCAAACATTTTGTAAAATATTGCATTATGAAGAAGACTCACATGCCTTTCCGCAGCGGTCTCAACTTGTTCCTGATGATTTTGAAATCCGGACGTAATTCCGAATTTTCCGCCCAGCATTCCAACAAACAGTCACGAATGAAATCAAAAGTGTTCTCTAATTGGTCCAACGGCGGTCTATAATCATATGACGAGGAAACATCGAATAGATTTTAGTCTGCGAGCAACACCGTAAATTCTAGCGCAATTATTTTTTCGGAAATTTGGCTCACCTGAACGGTGGTGTTCCGTGATCTCTCGCGATTATTCTTTTCAGAATTTCTGCTGCCGATAACTGCGTGATGCCGAACGGTCCGTGTCGCCCTTGAAGTTCGTAAAGCACTATGGCGAAGGAGTAGACGTCTCCTCTTTGGAAATCGCGAACAGTAGGCTCTCCGACACGAGTAGTGCGCAATAATTCTGGCGCTTTGTATAATAATCCTGCAGAAATTGCAACATAAAATATTAATTAACATAATAACATAAAACTGACGTAATTTTTGTCACATTACATGACAGATATCAACAAGATTGTATTAGTTCATATTTTTTTTAATTAAACTTAAAAAGTTACACGTTACAACAAAATGTGGAAATTGCTAAAGCTCGGAAAATCTGAAAGTTCGCAATAATGATACAAAAATCATCGTGGGATGCTTCTTCTCATGCTTACCGTGATATTTTTTTATGACGTCGCAGGGATCGCATTCCGCGTTTCGTTTAAATTCGTGGAGGCCAAAATCTGCCAGTTTTACGAC
This sequence comes from Ooceraea biroi, assembly GCF_003672135.1. Lineage (NCBI taxonomy): Eukaryota > Metazoa > Arthropoda > Insecta > Hymenoptera > Formicidae > Ooceraea > Ooceraea biroi. Next base: position 4,070,642 of record NC_039515.1, read on the forward strand.
CCATCTCGAATCCACAAGGCAGTTTGATGTGCTCAGCGACCCGTGGTACTTTATGACCGACTCGTGAAGATAGATCATACCCTAAAAGACAGCATCTTTACGTCTTGGAAGTGACGAGGTTCTGATGCGCGAGGCCGAACGTTAAAAGCGAGGATCTCGCTTTTGCGAATTTTTTAAAATACATCAAAACACACTATCTATACTTATTTATTATTGTAAGAAAAATGTCACCAGGTTTTAATAATGAAACATTAACAACTCAAGTCAATAAAATAAAAGAAAAGAAATTGTTCAACTGAAGTCAATTTTTCGAAAAGCAAGAAAATAGAATAGAAGTGTATCGAGACTAAAACTTAAAGTGAAAATTGTGAAATAGAATAAAAGAAGAAACTTCCGAATATCGGTGATTATTGCAGAACTATGAAAGTTTCGAACAACGTCCCTTCTCTGGAGTGCAAAAGTTCGCAAGCAGAGGAAGCAATTTGGCAAGTTTGGAAATTGCCGTTCTCATGTCACGAACGTTTCATCTAGTAGCCTGATGCCAATAGTGCAGGAAGATATTTAATATAAGTTTCGAGCAACTATAGGTATACGTTAATTATCGAGGAAAAATTGAAAAGGAAAAACCTAATATATCTAGCAGCCAATAAACACAAAAGAAAATTAAAGAACTCACCCTAATGATGTCACCAACCAGAGATGCTATGAACATATTGTCGAGTTTTATGTCCTCGTTCTCTAATATATCCTAGAAATGTTTGTCTGCTAAGTATTTCGTCAGAGATTTGAAAGTATGACAGTTAGTGACAAAGTCTTGACCGAGAATCGTAATTACATTAATTATTAAGCTTACCGACCTTGAGACTACCACGAGCGCAATATTCCATGACGATGCATATGTTAGGTGGATCGGTACACGCGCCAATAAACGCATTCAAATTATCGTGCCTTAAGTCGCGCAACTGAAAATAATTTAAGAGTTATCATAAAATTGTTGAAATTAAGTAAATACTACTAGCTCGGACAAGCATTACTATTTTCAGTTCTTTCTTCATCTCACGTGTGATGTCAATGGATTTTTTCCTGACTTTTTTAACAGCGAAAATTCGTCCCTTGTACACTCCGATTTGCGTATAGATCATGGAGTACCGAAAATCCGCATCGGGATTCGAGCTCAGCGAGACTTGGCTGGTACGCACTATGGGTTGGGTTGTTGGTTGCTTTACGAGAAAACAGTATTGACATATTTACAGTACATTTACAGAGATCTACAATTATTCTAGAAAGTCGTTAGAAACGTCTGTTTTAACGAATTGTCCCGAAATTTCGAAAAATTTAACGTTTCATTCAGGAGCTGTACTTAAAAGATCGATAAATTAACTGCAGAGGCGGAGTCGGGTTTATTTCGCGAACGTTAGTGATTTCGGTCACTGTGCAACTGATCACCCGGGATGAGATGACGGAGGTGAACACAAGGAAATGAGAATACTTCCCTGAGGATACGAGCGCGACAGCGTCGAGGCAGGCACTTACCTTGGAATTGCACTTTGCGGGCGCCTCGTTGGCTCCCGCTGTCTCGTCTCTCTCTTTCTTCTCCTTGATCTCGATATCTTTGTAGTTCACCTTCCAGAGCAGACTGTCCAATTCTTGCTCGTACTTCCAGTTCCTGTAGAGGATCAGAACGATCGACGTGATAATGAACGCCAATGCCCCGGCGATGCCACCCACGATTTCGCCAGTGTGAGCTGTAATAGAATTCGTGTGCAGTCGTGCGTGAAGAACGTTTCGCGTTATTATATTATGCTTGAATAAATTTGTATATCATACTTACAGTTACACTTTTCACCATGATAACCGCAGTAAGGTTCCGCAACCGGTGGTCCGTCTCCGACCCACGAGATATCTCTGGTTAATCGAAGTTTCTGAATCATTAAAATATTTTATAATACTTTAGTGATCAATAATAATTTTTTTCGTGAATTAATAAATAATAGAATTTAGTGAATTTAGTGATCAATAATAATATCGATAGGATCTTGCACCTTTAATGTATCAATCTGACAACGTTATCAATTGATGAAGATACATGATGGCTACATTCTCATGTTCTTTCATCTCAGGATAATATTACGGCGAGGAGAATAGTTCGCTTACCGGCAAATTCGTACCTTCCTCCTTCCCGATGAAATGTGCTATTGGATAAAGCCCATAGCCTCTCACAGGATGATTATCCAGCGCAATCACGGTGTAATTGCCCTCGGCATCGCCATTTTCGTTTATCGACACCATGAAGCTGCAGAATTGAGTACGTATTTGATATGCGAGTTCCGTTATTTTCGTTTAAGCTAGGTAATTCGACAGCGTATCGTTGTGCATCCAAAGGCAATTCCAGCACACATACGTTGAATTAAAAAATTTCACGCTATAAATTTATTATTTTAATCGAAATACATCATACAAAACGAGAAAGAAATATTACGTGTCCGATGTAAACGGAGACATAATTTTTCTTTCTCGTTCTGTATGATGTATATAGAATATCGGTGAAACGATTGAAACGTCTCCCAGACGAGTCGACATCCGATCTTCACGAAGATTAAGAGCGCAACATCCGCTCTTAATCAGCCGGTGAATTTTCCCTTCCCTCCTCATCCCTTTCTCCTCCTCGTGCACGTCGAGGAGGCGTGCAATAATTCCGTTTTGATCACCGGCTCGCGAATCTCGGTGCGGTGAACGCGTATGATGAATCATCCGGATTCCGGCTTCCTCCGTCTCGTTACGGTATGCAAACGGCGATTATCCTCGAGGATACGACGATCCTCGAGAATCGGAGCTCGGGAAACTTTCGAGTCATGGAAATGGTGACATGATGATGACATGGTGATGACAGGATCGCATCAGATTTACATGTTAAAATCGACGCGCGATCGCGTCCAGCGATCTTTACATTTCTCGCGTATCTTTCACGTGTACGTACCCCATCGCGCTCCGGTAATGAACACCATACAGGGCCGATATCATCTCTCTGCCATTACGGGGGTCCCGATTCTCGTCGAGAGCGCGCAGCAGCGATCTCTCGTAGAGGTGCACCGCGTCGTAGAGGTACGCCGTCTCCGGTACTATCTGCCTTCGAACACGAAGCAACAATTATGCCTCGGGACCAGAGCAGAAAACGATGTGCTCGTCAGATATGCTACGACTTATGCGACGACGAGCGTCGTCGCCAGGAAGACGGTAATGACAAAGCGGGAACGAGTGCAACAATCTTGAAGATGCTCTTTGCGAGAGCGGCTCCGCCGCATCGTTATTTATTGTATAATGCGGAAGTAACAAGAGAATCTTGGTACCTACGGCGGTATGCGCGAGATTGCACATAATCGAGCGTAGGCTTTAATTTGACCGTGCTATAACGCGCGATTAGCGTACAGCGTTTCAGCGAGATCAAACTCTCGTCAAGCAGCTTCCGCGCTAATGACTCACAAAGCCGTGCAGCGAAATTCCAAGAATGATATCCCGCGCAACAATGAGGCTCGAGAATGCAGCATCTCGCGACGGGAATAGACAGCAGCGATCACGCTGAAGTATCTATACGTAGAGTGTTACAAAGGCTTCCGCTTCGGCTTTTCTTTTTCAGTATCAGCTGAATAATACGCTTTTAATATTAGGAGTGTGATTTAGTTTTAAGGGTTTTGCAACAGATGGCGTAGTGTCAGTTTGTTCCAATAGCTGTTTCCGATAACTGTTGTTTCTTACAGTCTTGACATTATCCATGACATTTAGTAGCATTATAGCAATAGATGCAATAACAGTCGTGTTTATTGTTTATATCATCGTAAAAATGCAACTTCCGAAAGCTCTTTAGCATTTTCCACATGCGTTGCTTTTGTTTTTTAATCAAAAGAAAACTGCGGCTGACGGTTATAGAATTCTTGTGGAAACTTGTGGTGATTCTGCCCCATCAATTAAGACGTGTGAATACTGGTTTGGACGCTTTAAAAGTGGTGATACTGATGTGAAGGACAAAGAACGCTCGGGACAACCAAGAAAGCTTGAAAATGCAGATTTGCAAGCATTATTGCACGAAAATCCAACACAATCCACTTCAGAACTTGCCAGAGCATTAAATGTTGATCGTACAACAGTTACCAAACATTTACATGAAATGGGAAAAATTCAGAAAGAAGGGAAATAGGTTCGACATCAATTATCGGAAAGTGCCATTTGAACATTTGCATTTCGTTGATCGCCAGGCAAAAAAAGAAGAGTCTTTTGTCTCGGATTGTTACTGGGGATGAAAAGTGGATCTGTTTTGATAATCCGAAACGCAGAAAATCATGGGTGGATCCAAGCGAACCATCAACATTTCACTCCGAGACGCAATATTCACGGTTGAAAAGTAATGCTCTGTATTTGGTGGGATAGTGTACTATGAGCTGTTAAATCCGCATGAGACTGTCACGGCTGATGGTTATCGACACCAATTGTACAAGTTGAAGCAAGCATTGGACCAAAAACGACCACCAATTGCGAGTAAACGACGGAAAGTGATTCTTCTTCGTGACAACGCTCGACCTCACGTTGCGTTGTCAGTGAAACAAACACTATTAGAGCTTGAATGGCAAGTCTTCTCCGGACATTGCTCCATGCGATTATTATTTGTTCCGGTCGATGTAACACGCTTTAGAGGATACACACTTTCTTAATTTCGAAGAAGTACGAAAATTCGTCGACGAATGGATCAACTGAAAAGAAGAGTGATTTTATCGTGGTGGAATCCATCTCTTGTCAGAAAGATGGGAAAAAGTTATAGAAAACGAAGGAAAATATTTTGATTAAGGTATTCATTCATTATCATATTTAAATACATGCGTTTTTGAGCAAAAAAAACCCTCAAAACTAAATCACACCCCTAATAGCTTCTAATTAAGTAGTTTTAAGCAATGACCTTTCCGTAAGATACAATCTTGAAGCTAAAAGCCGGGTTTCGCAAAGTTTCAAGATTCGTAAAATTACAAGAGACTTGCTCTTGTAATTTCTTAATAGTCACCTGAACCAACCCGCCAATGTTCGCCAACGGATTTGTAAAATTGAATGGTGGCTTCTGCCTGTACTTGTTGACCAGTCGTGTGAAATTCATCAGATTGATTGGCGCGGATGCAACGATGCTGAAGTAACTGCGATAGGCATTCACGATTGACGGATTCGTCTCGTGCTGCCACAGTCCTCGAAGATACTTGTCTGGCCGTGCCTCGTCGTATTGCTCGATGTCCACACCGACGACCCAATAATTGCCTGCGACGTAAGATCGCTCAACATTCTCGTTTACGACAGAAAATGACTGACACGACGACGTAGTCGTGTAGTAGTAATGAGAAGTAGTCGTAGATTGAACGGAGAACGGTATCATCGCGACAAGCATTTCTTTTAAAAGCTCGTTAATGAATTTAGTAGCAATGAAAAAAAGAAAAATAAATTAACATCCTCGGTGGCTATTGTTTCATTTTTATGTCGGTTTGGCTTCGTCGACAAGTGAGATTGAGTTCTCGCACTGGTAGCACATTTAGAGTCAGCCTTTAAAATAAAAGCCACGGTGACAATTATGTTTCAAGATATGTTACACTGAGAAAAAAATGTAATTGATCCAACGAAATGTCTTGTCACGGGGTGCCAACAAAATATATACTTATTTCGACAAGTTATATATTGAAACAAATATGTAGTTCTTGGATTACACACATGAGAATTATAATCCAACAATTATATATTTGATTCAATATATAACTTGTTGAAATAAGTATATATTTTGTTGGCACCCCGTGACAAGACATTTCGTTGGATCAATTACATTTTTTTCTCAGTGTATATACAGGAAATTTATACCTTTTTCCAGGAGGTTCATCTCATCCAGAGCCATCAGAAGTCCCATGTGTTCGTAGTAACGGCCGAGTATTACGTAAACTGAAACACACACATCGCGTGCAAATTAAGGAAATCGCAGCTGGAGTGTCTTTCCGGTTTGTGGTTTATCGCGTCCACTCGGCCGGAGATTGACGAGATCGCTGAAACCGGCCACGTAGATATCTATTTTTAGAATCCGGTCTCACTTAATACGTCTAAATAGGTGCGTGACTAATGAGACGAGTAACAAGCCATGTCTGTTCGCAGCTCTGAACACTTGTCCCTCGTAGTATGCGGGTTGTTTCTCATGCAAGTCCCGTTTCGTCCGTGTCGCACGGCGGATTATAAATCAACCCGCCGAAATGCGGGTAATCTATTCTCGTTCGCGTATGCGAGTCGATTAGAAAAAAGATACACGTGCAACCGAACTTTCCAACTGGAAACGAAAGCCTGTCCGTGAAGGAAGCCGGCCTGCATGATTTCCCGACGATGATAAATGCGTCGGGAAGCGACGCATATCATTCTGGGAGACACGACGACATGAATGAAGGCGATTTGTATCTATTAGGTCGGTCTTGCCGATTTTGCAATTTTTTTACGCTAGTGTAACGCGATTTTTCTTTATTGAAATGAAACAATTGATGCAGCATCAATTAATCAAAGTATTTTCATCGCGATGTCTATCCATCGTTTTCTATTCTTTTTCCCATCTTTCGTGCGATTATCACGTTGAAAGAAGGAGTCATCTTTTGAGGCGCTCCATTCATCGATTCACCGGCAAGAACTTATGCACCGACCTAATATTGTAGCTAACTGACACGTCCTCACTCACTTCTCGTTTCGCGATATGTTTCTCTGACGTGCTCGTGGAACGGATTTTCCATGTGCGTGGCATAATACGGTTCGCTCCAGCTGCGGATATAATTTACGGCAATCCCGGCCGCTGCGAAAGACGCTAGAATCGTCGTCGCGACGGTTGACATCTTGTTGAACTCGAACATCGTCGAATTCATGTACATAAAAGTTACCTGAAAATGAAATGCAAATCAAGACAATCTTCAGAAGTACGCAATGTTTACACTTAATATTTTATTTTATCATTGTTAACGTTAACAGCACGGGTTTATCAGCGTGCGTTGTAGGATACTCACTTTGGTGAAATTGAACGCGATCAAAACTGAAGTAACGGATTTGGAGATTTGCATATCGGGTGGTCGCGTTCTCGCGAATGTCGGGAATTCATTTTTGTCTGATGTCTCTTGATGCGTGCAAAACTAGAAACAATTGTTATCTATTTTGTCTGCTATGTTATTTTAATTTCAATTTTAATTTAATTTAATTTTTATGTACATATGAAATCATAGGAATGTTGAATGCAGCCGCCATCCTGCCTTCATGTATGCAGGTTTCTTGCGGCCCGATGTATGCACTAATGTTTTTCTTCCACAAATCTGCAGTCATGAGAATACTAGTCTCCTCTTCACCAAACGTTTCCGCCACAAGGAAGTCTAAATTATGCCCTCGCCTGCCAAGCTCACCAGCGTTCACCTGTATTTCAAGTGACAAAAACCATTACTAAGAGAAATCTCTCAAGACAAATAAGACGTTCGAGGGATAGTTTATAATTATTCTCGTTATTTACGATTAACCGATTGAAACTCTTCATAAAATTACGATAAAATTACATATCTAATATTATTCGATAATTAAATGTCTTATCGAGTATATGTAATTAAACGTTTCTTTTTTTCTAACGTGTCCATTTCTTAAATATTTACAGTATAAAGATAAATCTAGAGAGACTCATCAGAAAATAGTTAATTTTAGATTTTAATTTGATTAATATTTAGCAAATTCATTGAAATAACAATGTTCGTTTCTTTTTTCTCAGAATGCAGCGCGTAAATATGAGTATAAGACCACTATTCGTAATCCGTTCTTATATTAAAATCGTCTTAAATATAATACGATCTTAAAATATTTATTAGCTAATCAGATAGCTGTATTAGTATCAAAAAGGTATACTTAAGACTATCACGTTATAAGAATGGAATATCGCTCTAAATCTTCGAATACGTCCGTATGCTCAAGAGGTATTCTCTAAATTGTGTTCTGATTGGTTGACGATAATTGATGTAATTTTCAAGTGCGACGAACTGAACACGCTCATTCCACATAACCGCAAGTTGTTCCAGTTTCGCGTAATCGATGCTCGCCGGGGTAATCGCGTTTCCGTGTGATTGAAACTGTTAAATTTAATTATTCGCTTCCGCGACGCTAATCACGCCCGATAGCAACGTATTACGGTACGAAGCAGCAAGAACAACGATTACTCGCCTCCTCCACGGCAAGAATGATAGCTCCAGAAATTTGCAAGCCAGGACGCTGATACTCTAGATCGTTGGGACGACGTTTCGAGCCCGTGATGTAACCCAGAGTGAACGTCTCCGCATCGACGCCCTTATCGTCCAGCAGAAAAACGTGGATCGCCGTCAGAAGCAGACACGTCCTCTCCACATTTGCCAGTAGCATGCCCAGCTGTGCGAAACCTTCGCGCAGAAAATATTGCCAGTGCATTGCATGAGTTTTTCGATCGCGAAGAAGAATCAGTCATGCGTTCAGCTAGAAATATCATCGCTTTGATATTTTATATCAAAGCTTTTTTTTATTTATATATTTATATTTCAAAAATTGTGAATCACTGTTTTATTCATCACAGACAAGAGAATTTTTTAAAACTCTAACTCTAAAACTATGTGCTCTGTTTGAGCATATAGTTTTGCGTTTTGTGCTAATTTTTATTTCGACAATTACCGAAATATTTGCTGTAAAAGAAATAAGGAAATATATAGTGTCAATAAAAAAAGATAAGCTCAATAACGTTTTTCCTAACGGAGGAGAATTAAAATTTTTGTTTCAAATTAAGTTAGGTTTTGTAATATGCACGTTAATACTTGCTTCTAATCGATAGCATAATAGTACGTGTCACTACGAGAAGTTTGCGTTATCATACACTCTCTCAGGATCGTTCGTTACATCGCAATGAAGATGCATGCAATGCTAGTGTAACGCGGTGGTGTACGGTAATGCCACGACCAAATTTATATTCGCCTTTGAACCGGTGATTAATTTACGAGACAATGAACTGCTTATAGTATTGCGGACAGGAGCAGCTATAGCGACGGTCGTTTGTCTTTCGTCCACTAGGTTTATCGGTAAGAGCATGAGTTTGCAGGTGGGTGCTTGTAATGTGGGTAATGGATGAAACCAGTAAGCTCCGCGGGGTCGCAATAAACCCCATCAATCTCCCATGGTGTACCTAACTTCCTCTTCCTCAACATTTTCTCTACGTTCCTGCGAGATACTTGGAACTTTTCTCCTCCACGGTGACTTCATTCGTCCACGAGGAAGAGATCAATTTCGCAAGAAACAGAAGATGTATCGCTTCTCCTTGATATGCAAGCAATTCTTCGTCTTTGCATTTAATAATATTTTAGAAAATCTTTTTACCACGCGCGCAAAATATCGCGTCAGAATTTAATCATGCATTATCGCGAATACCATCGCGGAAGAAGATTGAGATCAACAATTTCCGAAATTTGATGTGCCTCTGTTTTATTCATCGCGTGTCCATTCTTTAACCCCGTGTCCGATGTGCAATGCTCTCTTTTTCTCTCTCTTCCTTCTTGTTTAAAGCAGCGAGGAAAAGCGTAACGAACGAAGTGCCCTGAAGTTTATTGCCGGTCACGGAGGCTCATAAACGTCCCCGAAAAAATATGTCTCGCGCTCGGCGGCGAGCTACGTAACGATATATCACACGAGAGCTTGAGAGCCGGAGCGTGTCCGCTTGAGGAGGACCTTGTCGTCAGCGTGGCGCTACGATTATCCGTCACGAGTCACGAGCTCTCGTCTCACGGCTGGCTGTCGGAGCAGTGAGTACGCGTCTGTCACGCTCATTATTAATAGACTGATCTATTTTAACGATATATCAAAAACCTCGTGTTGTTGTCCTCGCGTGGACAAACCACTAGGTTCACGTCTAGGTGGTCCAGCGGCGTGACAGACGTCGTTGCGTAACGTCAAGGCCGCGCGCGTATACGCGCGTAGAACACCGTTTATTTAGTAGTATCAAATGGTCGCATGGAGTAGCAACCGGTTGATTGATAACCGATTAGACAATCTCGACGTGGGTGGGCAATCATTCCTCGAAGATGCGATGTCGTGGGAATCGTGCCGGGCGAGCGATCGCGCGCTAAGAATCGCGCGTGTATATACGCATTGCAGCTTCGTCGGAAATCGCGCTTTGACGGCGTGCCGCCGCCGATTCGCCGCCCTTCTCGGTATTCCACGCCACGACTCTCCGTAAGGAGAGTCGTCGCCCGGGACTCTCGAGAGAGGAATTCGCACGTAGCGAAATGTGGGCGAGCGTCACGCGAGGTGGAAGGTAATTCGAGGGGAGAACGCACGACGTCGCCGCGCGTAGGTATTGCACGCGCTCGTCTCCGAAGGCAGCGAACCAATTAACCCCGACGTGCACCAATCGCACGTTCTTAAATTGCTCGTTACGCCGCTTTCACTGCTTACGAGTCGGTTTACGAGTGTAAATGTGTGCATGTGTGTATGTGTGTGTGGTAGGTGTGCGAGTGTGTTGTACTCGTGCTCGTTACGCCGCGAGTTGTAAATTTCTTTCTAACGGGAAGGGTTGTTATTTCGTTTACTGGTGGGTCAATCAGCTCAGGCTCGGAGCAAGATTGACATCTCAAGATCTGAGACAACATCAAGCATTTTGATCGCGCACGGATTTAATACATGAAACAATGGGTTACCTATATGTATTATTATACAGGGTGTCCCATGGGAAGTTGCTGAAAGTAAACGATTGGTTCTCCCCTCCATAACTTCAGAAAGGGTCTTACGGTTAACGGTCGTTCATCTGAGTGTCCGCAGTTTTATTCTGGTTGTGGTAGATGCAAGTCCGTGCGCGTCAAAATGAGTAATCTGACGACGGAAGAAAAGATTTATCTTGTCGAGTGCTTCTTTTCCAGAGGAAAAGTTTATAGCAATGCTTACAGGGGGTTTCGTACTAAATACGGAACACATAAAGTTAAGAGCGAAAACACGCTGAAAAGGTTAGAATTTATTATTTCTTTAAACGTATGCGTTACGTCACTCCATTTTTTGGCAATAAATCTGCATTAAAATAATGTTTTGTGTTATTTTTATCAGAATTATCGATAATTTTATGCAGTATGGAACTATCCAAGACCGTAGACATGATCTGCCAGGTCCTTCTGTGTCTGTAGCTGCAGAAGAAAACATTGAAGATATTAAGAAGTATTTTGAAGAGAATCCAAATTCTTCCATTCGGAAAGCTGCCCAAACTCTTGAAATATCCAAAACAACGTTACACAGGATTTTAAAACATTTCCTGAAAATGCATTCCTATAAAAAATAACATCGCATCAATTGCTAACCAAACGCGCTATGACGAAACGTGTGGAATTCTGCAAGACGATAAATGGAATGTTTGAAGATGGAGAACTTGATGCAAAATTGATAATTTACACGGACGAAGCACATTTCTGGCTAAATGGTTATGTTAATAAACAAAATTATAGATTTTGGGGGTCGGAAAATTCCAACGTTTCCCTGGCTAAACCTTTACATCCACAAAAAATAACAGCATGGCCTGCGATCTCGGTAAAAGGAATTTATCTGCAATTCTTCGAATCAACAGTCACTGGTGAAAGTTACAAGCAGCTTCTCGAAACACAATTCTTCCCTCATGCAAAAAAAGAGGCCTGGTCAGAGGATTTCATTTCATACAGGATGGAGCGACACCACATCGAACCCAGGAGGTCTTCGAAACAATCCATAAAGTTTGTGGCAATCGAGTCATCGGTCTGGGATACCCCAAATTTGCCCAGGGGGGGCTAGAATGACCACCGTACTCGCCGGATTTAAATCCATGTGACTTCTTTCTTTGGGAATACATTAAGGACCATTGTTATGCCGGAAATCCAGAAACAGTGTCAAATTTAGTAGCTATTAAAAAGGTCGTCAGCAACATTAAAGACGACATGTTAGAAAAAGTTTTCACAAGTTTTCGTAAAAGAATTGAGTTTTGTACAAATTCAGATGGTGCACACTTTGAAAATATTTATCATTAGCTTACTTGATTATTAGCATATTTTTCATTAATAAAATAAACTGATATACAAACATTTTGCTAAATTTTATTTATACCCATTAAAAACTGCAGACTTTCCTCTTTCCAACGCAATTTTTGTTTTTTCAATAACTGCATACGTTTAAAAATGACAGCTGATTAAGTTCAGCAACTTCCCATGGGACACCCTGTACTTTATGTGAGCAGGGATATATACTTTGTAAACCTTTGTAATCGTTTCTGTTTCTTCTAAAACTCTCGTATCTGCAGGGAACTCGAAAAATATCCACCTTTTTTAAAAGAAAGTTTAAATGATGATTTTTTTTGACGTTTTCACTTGGCGTCCTCGATTGCTTGCACGCTCCCGGGTGACAAACTGCGGATCTGTCGTCGCTTAATCTTACGGCTTGCCGGCTTTTGACAGTCAATTCTCGTCCCGTCAAAACGCAGGCCCGGGCGGCCGATGCAAGGCCGATTGCAATGCAATCGGCGAATTAACGAGCGACGCGGCCGCTGAATTAATGCGGTTAACGGAGCGCGGTACCACTTTTTCAGATACCACTCGATTAAGCGATGTATTTAAAGGATTTATTTGCCCGCTTTATTTACGACGATTGCGCAGGTTATCGGGTTAAGATCGGCGACGGTTCCTCTGCGTAACCATTTATCGCGGTCTCGTTTGCGCACGGAGCCGTACAATCGTTCATAACGCTTTTTAAACAGCCGGCTAACTTAATAAGGCGCGTGTCTTAATTTATCTCCTCCAGCCCTTTGCCCGATCGTCTCTGTGGCTTCTCTAGATACAAATTAATTAAAAAAAATTGCTGCTCTTTAAACATACTGTCGGATCGCCGGCGGATGAAGCGATCAGACTCACGTGTTCGTTAAAACGCTCTGGCGTCGCGATATCCGCAATTCTCTGTAACGTATTTGTAAAAACGTATTTGCGCGAAAGCCTATCAAACGTGTCACGCGCGATATTAATTTTCCTCCCCTGAACAGCCATACGTGCCTGCACATGATATTGGATGGATCAAAAACGAATTATCGGTCATTTCGAGGATTTTGACACGCGTGTTATCACTTCTGCACATTTTCTTGTAACGATCAGTTAACATGTTTCGGCGCTTGGTATTGTGGTATTTGCCGCCAATGATCCAACTGTAACATTGAACATGGAACTTTCGCCTGTGTTCGCGAGTTTGCAAGGACCGCAAGACGCGGTATCTTTGTTCGTAAAAGCTTCTCTTACGATTATGAATATAATGATATGAATTATATTTAGAGTAGCTCTAATGATGCAATATCTAATACTATTTATTTTTTTCTGAAAATCTTTCTGTATGACTATAATAAATACGAATTTCCATTGCGCTGTTTGCACTCAATGAGACTTATTAGATTCTGCTCGATGCAAATTACATTTTACGTGCATTTACAGATAAGACTATTCTTTATAAATTCTTTATAAATAGGAGAAGAGGAGAGAGAGCGCGCGACAAAATCGACCGGCATTCGATCAGCCCTCTCTTGTTTGACTAAAAACTTTATACAATATCTATTTTGATTCAATGGTTTCCCGCAGGATATGTGGACCATGTGCGTTGACAGACCACGCGTGTATTTACGTATCGAGTCACGAGCGCGTTCCGGGGTTAAGCCGACAGGACAGAGAAACTTGCCCCGAGGGTGACTGTGCAGCGAGAGAATTTAAACTCCGATTTACATTTTGTTGCGAAACCGGAGGAGCACGCGGACGCAACGAGTTGGCGATCGTGCCCGGGCCTCCCCCGGGTCGACATTTTGACAGCGAGCTCGACAGCGCGCAAAATTCGTGACGCTAATTACGATTGACTAATCCAGTCCGCGAGCGGATATTCCTTTTTTCTCTTTTTTTTGGCGCGGCTCTGCAGATTACGCGTCCGAGGGAGAAGCAGAAAGAAAGAAACGATCACGGGCACATGATTGGCCGTTTCGCTGTTGTGATTTACGCGATCACGACTTTCCCTGTCGGTTGGAACAGTGGAAAAAAATCTGTTTCCGTATTGGAACGCAGGAGGAAACGTAATAGAGCGACGAATCTAACATATGAGCCTCGTCAAGATGATGGATTAAAAGATTTAAGAAAGTGTAATATAAGTCTCATTTAGGATGACGTCTACACAGTCGTTTAGTAGCGTAGAAAAAAAAGTCATATAGACATCATCTATTTCAGTATATTACTTTCTCTTTCTCTGTCTCCCTGTCTTATCTTTTCTTCCATTACGCAAAAGAAATCGTAAGAGACGGGATTGAGGCCACAAACGAAATGATATTAAAAGGCACCAAAAGTGTATTTATTGCACCGCCAAACAATCGCTTGTTCCATTTGTCTTTAGTAATCTGGCGGTGCGGCGCGTCAAGCACAAAGTTAATCTTCGTGGATTCGCAGTGATCAGGATGCCGTGCCCACAATTTAAAACTGTGTGTGTGTGTGCGCGCGTATACGTCGCGTGTATCGTTCTTGTAAATTAATGAACCACTCATTAGGGGAGAAAGGAAGGATTAAACGGTCGAAAGTGCGTGAGGGCTGATGAAGCGATGAGATATTACAGAAGATTATAATCGACAGATTACTAGAATTTCTTGTGCGATGCAAAAACAGTCTTTTGATGATAGGCAAAAATAAAAATTAGATGCAGCGTGATGTAATATTTGTGTGAGAAAATCTATTTTTTATAATACATAAATAAATATTTAATTTATAGCGAATCCTCGAAGCTTGTGACAAGTTCTAGCGTATACCAAAAGTGCTACGAATGGAGTATGCACGAGATTGATCGCAACAGGTGCGCGTAACAACAAGTGATATTACAATCGCGCATTTCCGCTTGGCCTAAATAAATTTCCTGCGATTAGCAATCGCAAATAAACGTTGCTCCTGCTACTAAACTTATCACGAATGCATGTTGCGAATGTAATTTAGATACGATGCACAATAACTTAATTTTCTGTAGTTTGTTAAAAAAATTTTGTTTGATATCTCTTGATAATATACATATTTTTCTATAAGCCGTTTTACAGGAATAAAGTAAATTATTGAAAATTGCGATAATGGCAAATAGATGCTTTTAGAACGTTATTAAAAATGTTTCAACTCACACATAATAGAAAAAAATGATTCTTTTACACAGATCGCCTTATATATAACAAACTTTTATATCACGTTAATTGGTGAAAACCGTGAGAAAAACATCTTTGAAATTCGCAATCGGGCCACCGGCGGCGTATAAAGGTCGCTGGAGAAAGTAATGTGGCGTGTATGTTGCACGTTTTTATTACTATTTCTTTCTTTGGGTCGGGCGCCTCGGGTAGTCTTCGAGAGTGCGTTACAATTCGCCACGGGCACTCGCGTACGCACACGCAGCCGTTCTATTACATATGTGGAACACGTGTGGAATGCGCGCACACTATTAACTATGCTACAATACATTTAGTTTTTCAAACCTTGCGTGAAAGAAAACGGGCGTGGGATGCTCCCTCTTCTCCCTTACCTTAATATCCCGTTATGTAATTATTAATCGACGGTAATCATTTTATTTCTCAACTGAAATGTTCAGTCGCGTGGATATTTGATCAGCAATCGATTACGCGGTGCAACTAACACGAAACGCACGTTTGTCGCAAATATAATAAAACACGCAATAAAAGCGCAATAGAAAAGAGTTACGTACGCAGGAGGCGCACAGGGGAGAGTTACGCGACGTTAGACGCATTACGTCACGACGTTGATTTGCATTTGGAGTGTGGCTTTTGCGGCAATGTGCAATTCGCCGAGCGGCGAGCGTTTGCGCGACGAAAATTTACGGCTTGAGGAAAACACGCGGAATGGAAAAAGGTTTATCGCGCGTGGACGATGTATCTACATACACATGACCCCTATTCGCTGTACGTGTGTGCGTGCGTGAAGCTTATCGCGTTGCATCGAGCGGAATCTGATAAATCTCATTGAGTGAAATAAGACGTTTCCTCTCCGGGGGATGTGGCGATATGCGTCTCTCTTGCGCAGCGGTATATTCTATGGGACGTGAAGCCGTGACATGTATACGCGGTGCACGCCAAAGGAGAATTCTTCGAAATAAAACCTGCACATATACGCACACATTGGCACGCTTCCTTTTAGAAAGCACGTCACTTCCCGAATGACGCTATCGAAATCGATGATCGATATTCGATTACCACTTGCGGCAAAACGGCGGCTTTGTTCCTTCATATGATTAACTAGAAATTGACAAAACTACAACTACAACTTGATATTCAATCATCATCATCATGTCGCACTATTCCCTCAAATTGTCGGATTATTTTGACAAGGTAACTTTTGATTTATAGGTACGAAGCTTATGTTATGTGCAATAAAATTTTGTCCTCCATTCATTTTCATGTAAACCTGATTGTGACAAAGAATGTCGTTTGTCTGAGTGTAAGCGTTCAGCGGAAAAGAGCGGAGAAACAGAATTTCTAGGACAGCCGCGCGATCGCGCGGATCGCGCGGGGCTGGCTGATTAATGTAGGAAACGAATGATCAAGAGATCTCGACAACGCCGGGAGCGTGACTCACTGCGGTCATGACTATTGGCTTTCGAGAAAGGTGATCTCGAAATCTGTGTCACATACAGCGTCACATAGAGAATTTTAGGCACGCCTCTCTGCGTGCGTTGCGTCAACGTAGGTACATCGCGCGTACGGTCTCCCCGAGGCTGTGCCTCCAGTTTCTACTCCCGGCGTCGATTTTCTAATTAGTCCCTGTAGCCGGCTTACGGGAACGGGAGAGATCAATTAACGCGGACACCATCGGCGATAACGAGGTGGATCGTGGATCATGGCACGGGGGAATGACTTGTTGAGCGGACAATGCGCGATCCATCATGCACAAGTCGAGTCGCCTGTGTTCGAAGGGGATGAACGCGTGTATCTTGGCCGTTCGCGTCGCACGACGGTTATCGCGTACGCAAGACGATGCGACAATTACGGTACATGACTACCGGTAACGCGACAGTTATCGTTTGCAAATGGTAATGTCGCTGTAAACGCGACACGTGGACACACACACTGCATGATGTATGAGCTCGCAATCGCGATGTCGCAAGAATTCTGTCATCCGATCATTAAAGTGGACGCGAATCGAAGAACTAATGCATGTGCATTACCGAGATTAATATTTGACGTAGGATTAACGTGCGGATAATGGTCACGTCTTGCACCCGTCTGCTCTCGCAAAATTCATCAGTCGTGCCACGAATACCTTCCCCGTCCCGGTTGCAACCTTCCCGGTAATTGGATCATATTACACGGCGCCCTCGGGTTCCTCCAACTTCCCTTTAACGGTTAAACGGCTCGCTCGCGCTCGCTTTTCACCCAATCTGGATTCCCCGCCGGCGGCAGAAATCCGTAATCTTCAGCGGCGAGACGTGCGCTTCATGAGAATATTCATCGCATCTGTCACGCCACACGGGCGCGACGGAATACGTAATATTAATCCGGCGATAGATTCGGAAGTCTCGCGGATGAACTCCGCATGTGAATGCGACGCCCTTTTTGCGCGTGACATCGAATCCGAGCAGCTTTGCGAGCAGATAACGGTCGTGGATGCCGGGATAAATCGAGGCGCGGTTTGTCACGCATCTGAGTGCGTGAGATGAAAGCTCCGTGATCCTGACGACAAGTTATGGATCGTAGAAATTTTGTAGCAAGCAAATTGTTTTTATACGTAGAAATTTACGTTAAATGAGTAACGAATTAAATTAAATAAACGAAACGGAAGACGATGTTTTGCGTCGACGTCGGAATTGCGAAAAAACGGCACAGATAAGAGCTGTTATGAAGAATTTTATTGGCTGGAATTTTATTTCGCGTATAAATTCTCGATTTTTTTATATTCCGTTTAACAATACTTAGGCGTCCCTCTATGATTGCAATCTGCTCTATATGCGAGAGCCGGTGAGCCCGTGATTTATCGATTCAGCTTTCGCGCTGGCACACGCTTGGTACCACTTCTGTCAGTAGTCATTCACGCAATTGTCACGATGATACTAGAAGCATCTCGCATCGCTTAGTTCGTTCGCGTGTCGCGTACGATCTCTGATCTCTTTCTTGGCATCGCTGGACCGATGATCGTGCGCGCGCCACGCGCTCGTCTATTTCTCGTTCTCACGAAAGAGCCTCTCTCGCTTTCGTATCCGCGAACTATTTTAACACTCTAGGCGGGTCGTAAAATGTTTTCAACATTTCAACGAAAGCGCACGAGCTAACGCGTGAGCGGAGCCGCGCGCTCTCAGCCTGTTGAGAACCAAGTAAGATCGATAGATCAATTTTTCAATCGGACATCCCTTATAGATCCTGAAAGCGACATGTAATTTGCAAGCCAGTTGACACGTATTTTCAAATATTATAGTAAATGATCTCTCTCTTGATAGATCTCTCTTAGCCTAATTTTAATTCTGACAAGACAATTTTCTTTTCTCTGCGGATGCCTCTTTATTATTCAGTAAATGTACCTCACTTACCTCGCCTCTTGTCGTATCCGTAATTTGTAATCAGACTCGCAGGTGCACGGTAATGTTCGGAAACTTCGGCGAGACGTCTCTACCTCGGGATTACTCGCGCTTCATCTTCGCGGCACGCGTTTCCCGCCTCCTCTGCTTCTGAACAACCGCCGGCGAGCAGGTGGTCGTGACTACCGAGAGATTCGCCCGGGTCGAATTTCCTTGTCGTGCTCGCTACTAACGAGCACCTTCCAGGCAGCTTCAAGTTCGCCGATTTCCTTCTCTCTCTCGCTGAATCCAATTCGATTCGAGGCGCGAAGAATCGTTTGAATTCTCGAATTTTCTCCACGCGATCCGGCGCCGTCCGTGAAGGCCGCTGCGACAAGAGCAACAAGTCCACGGGGTGCAAAGGTCGTTTGCAAAATTCGAAACCCGTGGGTGGCCGGTAGGAAAGAGAGAGAGAGAGAGAGAGAGAAGAAGAGAGAGACCGCCTTGGCGACGTGGAACAACAGCTGACAGTGATCGGAGGCGCGCGCGGCCAGACTGAGTCCTCACTGTTCGTCCTCTTTCCCTTGCGCCTCGTACGTCGCCGGTCGTCGTCGTCGTCGTCGTTCCATTCACGCTCCTCCGACGCTCGAACGCCAAAATCGTTTCCAAGGCGCATGAGCGCGCTGATCCACGAAGGCGGCGGTCTAGGAAGGGAGCCCCGCGGGGAACATCGCCCCGTTTCAAGTCGTAACGTACGGCACCTTTTTTCTGCGGTGAAGGAGGTTTCGCGCTCGCTCGTGAACGGAATGGAACGCTGGCACAAGACGAGACTCCCGGTGAGACGCGGTAACTTATACGTAATCTGCAGCTGCACCGCGCGGAATAGATCGGCACTCTGGGGGAAGGTGGAATGATAAAAAGTTAAAAGTCAAAAGATGCAATTCGATGCTGTTGCGTTTATTGCGTGGATTATGGATGACTACATGTAATTCGCGCAAAAATACGTTACGTCATTTCAGCCACATAGCACGTATGCTATTTATGTGCGTTGGTAAGCGCGATACGCTACGTGCGATCGTTGTAAAATTTTCTTGTACTGTTCTCCAGGATTTGGAGCATTCGTTCGCCAAGTGAACGATTCTATTTTTGAGAGAGAAAGAGATAGAGATAGAGAGGACGGTCGGTGCGCTGAGATAGCTCGTCGCCAAATAGCAAAGTCGCGTCGTATCCCGCGACAGTGTAAGAAACTTGTCAGTGAAGTCAGCTCGTTTTCAGCCGAATATCCGGCCGAGCAAAATCAGGGAACGAAGGAATTGAATTCGGAGGGAACGGGGAGTGTGACGTGACGTCTCCGTAAGCAGGCAATCCTGAAAAAGGACCATCCCTCGCCAGCACGGACATAACAGCGCCGCGCTCTCCAGCTGAAATGGCACCCCCTCATATTTCGTGCTGGCGGATCGACGATAGGAAACCCCGGACGCATACCAAACGTCGCACGAGATGTAATAAGCAGACCGGAAAAATTCACATTGGACAAAGACCGCCGTCAGCAAAGCCTTCGTTGAGAAGAGACTCATGCATGCGATGACTTACGGATTTTCTTCAGGTTTCGGCGCGACTGGAGGCGGAATCTAAATCGCTGATAAGCAAAGGACAGACTCCATTCTTCTACGATGGAGTTGGACTGTAAACGTGACAATTTTCCTAAATATTAGGGGTGTGATTTAGTTTTGAGGATTTTTTTTGCTCAAAAACGCATGTATTTAAATATGATAATGAATGAATACCTTAATCAAAATATTTTCCTTCGTTTTCTATAACTTTTTCCCATCTTTCTGGCAAGAGATGGATTCCACCACGATAAAATGACTCTTCTTTTCAGTTGATCCATTCGTCGACGAATTTTCGTACTTCTTCGAAATTAAGAAAGTGTGTATCCTCTAAAGCGTGTTGCATCGACCGGAACAAATAATAATCGCATGGAGAATACGCGGGGTGCGGTAAGACTTGCCATTCAAGCTCTAATAGTGTTTCTTTCACTGATAACGCAACGTGAGGTCGAGCGTTGTCACGAAGAAGAATCACTTTCCGTCGTTTACTCGCAATTGGTGGTCGTTTTTGGTCCAATGCTTGCTTCAACTTGTACAATTGGTGTCGATAACGATCAGTCGTGACAGTCTCATGCGGATTTAACAGCTCATAGTACACTATCCCACCAAATACAGAGCATTACTTTTCAACCGTGAATATTGCGTCTCGGAGTGAAATGTTGATGGTTCGCCTGGATCCACCCATGATTTTCTGCGTTTCGGATTATCAAAACAGATCCACTTTTCATCCCCAGTAACAATCCGAGACAAAAGACTCTTCTTTTTTTGCCTGGCGATCAACGAAATGCAAATGTTCAAATGGCACTTTCCGATAATTGATGTCGAACCCATTTCCCTTCTTTCTGAATTTTTCCCATTTCATGTAAATGTTTGGTAACTGTTGTACGATCAACATTTAATGCTCTGGCAAGTTCTGAAGTGGATTGTGTTGGATTTTCGTGCAATAATGCTTGCAAATCTGCATTTTCAAGCTTTCTTGGTTGTCCCGAGCGTTCTTTGTCCTTCACATCAGTATCACCACTTTTAAAGCGTCCAAACCAGTATTCACACGTCTTAATTGATGGGGCAGAATCACCACAAGTTTCCATAAGAATTCTATAACCGTCAGCCGCAGTTTTCTTTTGATTAAAAAACAAAAGCAACGCATGTGGAAAATGCTAAAGAGCTTTCGGAAGTTGCATTTTTACGATGATATAAACAATAAACACGACTGTTATTGCATCTATTGCTATAATGCTACTAAATGTCATGGATAATGTCAACACTGTAAGAAACAACAGTTATCGGAAACAGCTATTGGAACAAACTGACACTACAGCCATCTGTTGCAAAACCCTCAAAACTAAATCACACTCCTAATAAATGAAGAGCGTAAAGTATGTTAACCATGACTTGTGCTTATTTAACTATCCCAATTATTCGATCAACCAACGTTGATGTTCGCGAGTGGTTCATTGAAACGTCAGATTCGTTGTAAGGAAAAATAGCAGCAGGAGAGACGTTACGAGTTGCCGATATCCACGTGGCCTACTTTGCGCGAGTAAAAATTTTCGTCGTAAAATACAGCGTTTACGTACGCGAGCGTGCATCGCATATAAATTGCGCATAACTCTCCGTATCAGTAGTTTCCGGAAGGGAGATTTTTCCCGGGCGCGGCGAATGTCGTGAAAATGGAAAATTAATGCGCGCCTTCCGTGCGAAACTTCCGGCTGCAGGAAACTATTTGTCATGCGATAGTCCACGAAGACAGATCGGAACGAGCCCGAGGAGGCGAGAGACTGTCTTCGCGTTCTTCGCGATCGTAAGCAAGGTGCAACGCTGTGTGCTCTTTCTTTTTTTCCCGCGAACGATTAAGCGTTACGCAAGCCCGTAAGAACGCGCGGCACTCGCATGCACGTGACTTGCTTCGGAGAACGGTCACTCGACGTACGGAGACAAATCGGAAGGCCACGTCGCCCCTCGAATTTATTCCGAGGGTTCCCCGAGATTGACGTTTCGCCAAAGAAGGACAGCACGGCGTGTGATCGATGATCGAGAAGCACAGTTAACTTGTTACTCGCCCTTCTTATCGCGACCAAGATTTGTCTTTATTTTCTGAAGGAATTTTCAGCAAAGGATGTTCTTTTTGACTGTCACAGAATTTTTTAACATATTTTTAAGGTCCATTCATGATCGAGATACTACTCTACATGGGAACTAAAGGAATTAATTGACTGATTATATAATAATTAAGGTTTATCCGATATAGTTGATGTGTGTTGAAGGATTTACGACCTCAACATAATTCGAACATAATTGTATTGGTTTCTTGCGAATCTTGGTCTCGAGCGAATCTCTCTCGACAGTTAGAAGCAGAATGTGCTTGTTTCTTTTTTGCGATCTTGGCAATTCGTTACTTCGCGTATGGGCGAGATTATTACAGCGCCCACGTCGAGATCGCAATTGTCCTTCATTAAGACTGAACTCTGAGAACACGCCTCGCTGAAGTGAAAATTATTTCGCGACGTCGCTCGCTAATTTATTTCCATCTCCCTTCATTTCGCCGGGAATTATACATAGTTACATCTAGACGCGCGCATCTTCAGCGCAATCAGCCGGCGACCGGGAGTAATTTAACGTTCGAAGCGAACGTTAAAACGAAACGGAGTAATTCTCTGCGAAGCAATTGAACTGTGGAAACGCTCTCGTTAATTGCGCCGACATGCTATAATAATTATGTTAACGTAATTACCTCGTCGTTGCGAAGAGACATAGATAACTTTCTCGACGAGACAGACATCCTTTCATTATGCTCATTGCCGATTATGCCTCTTTTCTTTTGAATCTTACGTGCCAAACCTCTGCGACCCGAAATCTCCCATTCGATGATGGTCGCGCGACCCAGTTTTTCACGCGGTCAATTAAATCTCTTTGTCCGAACACGTAGATGGAAATCGAGCCGAGTGGGTGGGACCGCGCGTTAAACGCTCGTTATGGCGTGCATCGTGACGATAATGTCTCCTGCCCGGGAACGTTAAGAGAAAGGGGAGAATAAACCGCAAAATAATTGGCGGCGCGCAGCTGACACGCCGATTATCGTCGCTCGGCGATCGTCGCGATCGTCCTCGGAAAATATACGACGCGGGTTCCATGTATATTAATATCTGGGGCGTGTATCAATTTTGGGGAATCGTGTCTCTTCCCCGGGCGACTGTCGTCTCGCGAGCTTTTGCGCGTACACTCTTAATTACGACCCTCAACTTCGTGCCGCTGCACCGTCGCGAAAATTATTTGCCCGTAATTACGGCGACGTTACATCGCACTACGTGTAGGGATTCCTCTCTTTCTTTCTCTCTTCCTCTCTTTGTCTGTCGTTTTATGGTAATGGAACGAAAGGGGGACACAAAAGTTTCCTGGACGTTCTTTACTTTCCTTCTCGCTCTCTTATTGCGCGATAGTAGAGTGTCATTAGGGATTATCTACCGTTTCTTTCTTTGGCGCGCGTCATTACGTGGTTGCACGTAGCCGGTATTAATCACGCGATATTAATCACGCGAGATCTCGCCGTCGAGAAAATGTAAGTTGCACGTGTTTCTGCAGCGTAATGATTACGAAATAGATGCAATTCCGTTCATCAAACTTTTCGGGAACGTGCGAGCGCATAAATATACGTGCGAACGCGAACGTATTCGGTACGGTAATGCTCGGTCCATTCTGAGCCGTGTTTTTCGATGACTCGTAATTACGGTGATCCACGCCAATTGCGTGCTCCGTGATACTTCGTGAACATAAATTATGCGCGATTTCAAATGTGTCCCCATAAGTCCCCATAAGTGCCAGGAGGAATAAGATTGCGTATAACGTAGGTCTCCCGTTAAGGAAAGTACCTTTTCTCCGCATAATCGCTCCGATCGAAGTGTCAGCGTTCGCGTTTATGTGCATAGATTTCCCATTAAAACGCAAATACACGTCCAAAGTTGACAATAACAACAGCAGTTATTTTGAGATACAGTTAATCTTGGTATTACGGATATTTGTCGGATTTGCAACTTTTGTTGCTTTCATTTAAATCCCTTTTGTAATATCGTACGAGCGATTACACGAATTTCTGATATTTTGTGTCATGCGTCAAGAAATATCAAACATCAAATAAGTTATATAAAATAGTTATACAAAATTAAATAAGTTATATAATAACTTATTAATAATAAGTTTATTAACTTTGAAAAATCTGTCAGAAGCAATTAAATAACTTGATGCACACTAAGCTGTTTACACGAATCTCATTGCCAAATTTGCAATTCACATGCGAGTTTTAAAATACTAGTACAACACGGGCGCGTGCTATGCGCGCACTATTTTATTTTTCAATATTAACAATGCCTAGAGTTCTCGATGATTTAAAATTCGTTAAATTAATAAATGAAAAAGTTCTAGCCCTTAGACATTTTTTCTTTTTCTGAGCAGTTCTGAGTTGTGATATCATTATTTTTTATATTGCCTAGAGTTCTCTGCTATTGAAAATACCGTAAACTCAGAAATGAAAAAGTTCTAGCCCTTAGAAATTTTTTTCTTTTTCCAAGGAGTTCTGTGCTATTATTATTATACTAATATTATTATTCGAAAACATTATTAATATTGAAAAATAAAATAGCGCGCGTAGCGCGTGCCTGTGTAATAATAATATTCATTTATTATTTATTATATAATAAATAACACAAAAAAACTATTCTAAAAAAGGCGTTAAAGATGTTATTTATTTCATCGTGTTTCATCAATACAAATTTGACAGAATTGACAGCTGCCGTTTTCACGTTCCTAAGAAATAATAAATAAAATTGTCAATATAACCGCACTGACAGCCACTATGACATTCTGACATTCGCAACACGAAGTTCAAGTCACACGAAGTTCGAGCCAAGCGAGAGAACCAATCAGCGTCGCGGAAAAGAGGCCTCAATATTCGATAAAAAAGAACTTCACGAAGTTAACACGCCTTTTTTAGAATAGGAGGATAAAATAAAATTTTATTATTTTTAAATAAGTGTAAAATTCTTTTCTCGATTGTTTTTCAAGGATTTCATCACGTGCTCCTAATCTTGTTACACTTTTGCATCGCGTTTTGTAAAATGTCTCTCTGTAAAATTTCTTTTGGACAGTTTTATAATTATATAATTTTATAATAATCAAATTAACACAATGATAAAATGATCTCACTGTTTTAAACATTCGCATGTCTTGAAGGAACAGATTAATGATCAAACTAGACGGTAACGAAATTTAATGACAAAATTGAGTCACCGTGTTCGCAGAGATTTTCAGTCGCGTAGTGGAATGTGAATAAGCACTCAGAAATATAAATATTGCATTCTTGTTCGCTAAAGATATGTCGTTAAATGCTTGATGGATTAAAAATCGGATGTCGTTTCATTCACGCAACTACCGACCATTGGTAATCCGAGCCGTGCTGAGGCAATCAGCAACGAAGCAAATAATACATTGTAACATTATACTCTGAAGATTTAGAAATATACGAATTTATGAACAATCATTGCGGAATTCTTGCTACATTAAATTTATTGTTACCTTTTGATATCAATTTGCATATTTTTTCGTATGGATGACTACCAGAGTAACAATGTAAATTGTTAATCGATATATTAATAGCATAATATTCGCATGAATAAAAGTTATTTATTAAACGTTAATTTCTGTGTACAAAATGCGTGTGGAAAACAAGATTGTGTACAATGTAATTATTATATTAAATTCAAGGCAGATCGTCATGAATATGCATTGGCAGTGCGTATAATTATTCAATAACGTTATGCTAAAAAATGTAATAAAAATTCATATTTTAATACTTTCGCAGCAACGTGACAAAACTACTACTGTTACGCATAAAAGATGATAAAATATTAAATGTTGCATTTAATATAAATATAAAATATCTCGAGAAACTGAAGTTTATTTTATTTCAGCAACAAAAATTCGATTGTTCAACGTATTATGTATTTGAAACGATAAATAAATTATAGAACATTGTTTATGAAATTAGAGAAAGATGGCGCCACATGTACAACTTTCAGTTAGCGTATTGCCACCTCCTTTTCGTATCTCCAGCAAGTCCTCAGTAACGAGACGCAATTCTACCTCGTGTTTTTTTTTCTATATAAATATCAGATAAATATTTCATTATTTTATTTCTGTTATCATGCACACGGCAATCACGGTGTTCAACGATTAACTTTAATTAAATAAATATACATGGCATAATATAATTGGCAAGAAAATTGATATTGAAATCCACAGCAAGCACTTAATTTAATTGATCAATCTCAACAGGGAGAAAGAACAATACATCAATTTTGCGATACATCATTCGAGCGCGTTATTTGAGAATCACTGGCATTGTCCCTTATAATATTATCTCTCAGCAATTATTGATCGCGAAAGTGTCGGCGATTTAATGGCAGTCCATCATCTTTTAATCCAGTTCGTGCGTAATTTTGTTTATCACTTAATGCGCGCGGCGAATCGGGGCGGAAGGAAAGAGAACACAATAGATCACGGCGGATATGATTGGCGTGAATCGATCCGCCGTCCCTGATAGTGAACGCCGCGAAACCGGAACAGATTCGTATCTGATCTTCTCGTTTGAGTTGTGTAATGAATTTTTTGAGCGACAGCTGTATCGCCAGTCAGATAGGGTCACTCACGTCTCGCAGTCGGGGATAGTAAATTTGCGTTACGTTACAAGCAGAAGTCAACCTACCGGAAAGCTGTTTACACGGTAGTTTCATTCATGTAAATGTTTGCCCACGAGAATACGCGTTTTACGAAAGATTATATCTAGTCGGTAATTGTTGCGTTGTAATCACCCCAGAAACTCATGAAATATAGTCTCCTAGGGCTGCGCTTTTGAATAACTTTCTGAACTGTCTTTAATATTATATTTTATTCCTCGTAGTTGCAAATAACTGTGAATATAAAAAGTACAACTATATGTGAAACGTTTGAAACGTAATTATTCCACGTAATTATAATATATCTGAATTTTCCAAGCGCTATTTTTCGAAATAATTTTGTACATTTTATGGAAAAGGATATCACTTCATTTCATGAGAAATATATTACATTATTTTTTTCCCATCGATTGTTATTTTTACAGAGTGACTGAACTTTTTCGATTAGTAATAAAGAAGGATATAAATGATTTGTCCTGATGCAAGAGTTAAATTAAAAATCTAAGTTCAACGAAAAGACTCTCTGGAACTGTAGCAAACGAAGAATCTCGTTTCGCAGAAAAAGTTCGTAACGTACAATAAATTATTATCTCTAGCGATTGTATTTTATCGTTAAAACTTCCGCTTTTTTTGGTCCAGCATTTAATGTTATTTTTAATTGTAGTTTGCTGCCATGGAAACGCATGACCTCAAGTGTTATCTCAGTCGTGAAGAAATTGTTTAAAAAAATGCGACGCTTAATAATCAACTTGTTAGCTCGTCTCAACGTCAAACTATTCTCTCGCCTGCACTTGGCTTATCCTCTCTATATTAATCCCGTCGATTAACACCGCGCTCGCGATTTTCGCACGATTCTTTAACTTTCGCAAATTCTTTAATAACAAAATTTAACCTGTATATGTTCTTACCAAAGAAAATTTATATGCAGAAAATTTTTCTTCTACGTGAATGTTTACAATATTAATGTTAAAATATCAAAGAACTTGGTTCTCGCATGCAGCTAGATAGATAATAATACACCGTGCAGCGTGAAACAAAACATTAGAAAAAGATGGAAAAAGGAAGAGAGAGAGGACACACGTGCAATATTGCTCATGAAAAGGCAGTTTCACGCGCGATCTTCCGAGCGGCCTGCGGGCCGTAATGCAATAAAATTCTCTTCCTAATTACGCAACCAATTTCACGGGACGACGAAGCGACTTATGGTGTGGCGTCGGGGCGTCGCGAAAAAAATCGATGGGCCGTCGCGCAACGACGTTAACTCCACGTAGACGTACACTCGGCGGCCGGCGGATCTAATTAAGCGCTCGATGGAGCGAGATCGCGGCCAGCAATTAGCATTGCCGAGCGATGACTCATTAATTAATTATGCATACCTTCTTCCCGTGCCCTTTCCGATTCGCACGGCGTTTCTGTTCGCACCCTTCCCTCCTCCATCGTCTCGCATACCGCCACCCCCTCGAGCCAGGCGGCCCGATGGGATCCTCTGGAAGGCAACTCGACTCGCCTTGTAATTGGAAATCAATACTCGCATCGAGCTGTCGAAATGACCGAATCTTCGCGACGAAGTATCTTGGATAGCCCCGGTCTCCAGGAAGTTCATCTGGCCATCTTCGGAGAGGCTCAACCGGATCTTATCCCGATATCGAGTGCTCGTTATCTCTTTTTGTCGGCGAACTACCAGCTTCTCTCTTCCGCCCCGCGTAACACACACGATTGGCGAGAAAAAATTGTTCTCCACAGATGAAATTATTCTATCGATCTACCTGGGCCGGCCTTGCGGAAGCGGGCAGGGTGAGAAAAAAGAGTGGTCCCGAGTCGACTGGGCGTGTAAACGGAGAGTGATAAACGAGGACCGGGAAACGGTACGTACGTGGGTGGTTCCTCGGAAATTGTTTTCCCAGCAGATCGTTGCTTGACGGACCAACCGACGTTCCTGAGTTTTTACCGCGAGGTGTTTCTGGTTGTTTACATGCAACGTAATTAAATTTTCACTTCGTATATTTCGTATATTTGTATTGATAAGTGCGATTACTACAGACGTTTGAATAATTGAAATCATTTTTATTGTAACAAAGAATTAAGAGTTACTTTGCATATACATAACATTTTAAATTACATTTTGCAATATACTTCTTGTAGCTAGAAAATATTTCATATTTTCATTTTATTATAAACCATGCATATACACTATAAAAAATTTGTTTTTTAACATTTACAGAAATTATAATTTAGGTGAGAAATTTCGCAAATTCCTCTAATTATAACTTTACGATAATTAAAAAAGATACTATGTAGATACTATATAGATTCGATTATTTATAAAGTATTTATATCGGTGTGACGTTGATCACGCACACACCGAAGTGTGGGACATTTACGGGCCATCCACTTGCGAGAGATCCCTTTTAAAATGAGGCTTCGGGAAAGCTTTAGAGAAAATCTATTTTCCGATATGAGACGCGGTATTGTCAGCCGTTACTCCATCGATTGCTGACAGCCACGCTCCTTCCACGATGTGATGTAATAGGTCGGAAAGCATGACGCGAAGAAAATTATCGTCGAGACTCCCGTTGCCGTTGTTAGCGCGGAGAAAATGGGCTGACGTTCTACTGCTGCCAACGCGGCTCGTCTGAAATAAGTATGCAGATGTATGTAAATCTCCTCGCTCGACTCCCCCTCGTTAATGTAACATGTCACGTATGTGTCACACCGGGAAATCCGACGAGACGTTTCCGCTTAGTCGTGCATCCAGTGCACCAGCTAGATGAAAATTATGTACAAAAAAGTGCTCACATGACTCTCCACACCCGAGTAATTAATATAATAATTAACGCGTTAGTAGTCCACGTTGAAAACTCGCGCGACCGGTAAAGGGCACTTTTGTCACTATAAAGCGGAACCACACTTAGAAAAATTCCTCTCGAGACACTGATCGCGTGCTTTTCGATTTGTATTCGTGACTCACGTGCCGCTCGCTGTTCCCTCGTCGGATATATAAATATATATACTGTCGGAAAAACATGAGAGAGAGGTGAAAAGTTTGTTCTCGACGAACCCTCCTGGCTGAGAAGTACGTGACATTGCGTCACCATAGAAATTCCCATAACTCGAAGAGGGTTTTCAAGGACAACACTCCCGTGAAGCCTCTTTGGCCAAGACTTCGGGGTTGGCAGTTCGCGTGCGTAATCGCTGCTCTTTCGTTATATCTCGTCGCTCTTTCCGTCTTGATCTCCATAGGGTTTTCTGCGCGCGCGCGTGCAGCTGACTGCCTCGTAAATCGACCGTAAAAATGCCTCGAGGATAACCGTATCTTCGAGGCATTCAAAGACGCTAGCGGAGGTATAAAACAAAACGTGGGAAGCTCGTATCGTTCCAGGCAAATGAAGTCGAGTTGGCGATCGCTCGTCCCTCTTACGCGGGGCAACATCAGGGCGCAAAAGCCCTTTTAATGGCGTTCGGAATGAGATGTTTGGCGGTTTGCGTTCGCGTCAGGAACAGATCCCAGAGATCCGCCGCAACGCAGCTAATTGGGCGACAAATTAATACGACGTTTCATTTAAGGAGCGTCTCGTTCCCGCGGAATTTTAATTGGGAAGCTTAGTGCTATCGAGATATCGAATATCGAAATTGAGTCAAGTCACGGAAAACGATATGCCTCTGACGTTCTCGTTAAGGAAAAGCTGATTCCGAACTTCGCGCCGATTTTCACTCCCACCAAGAAGGGGAGGCATGTAATTACGGTACACGTACTAAATATTGGATGGTATGTAATTTTGATGCGCATATTATTTTACGGAGCAGCTCATTTCATATTCGACAAAGTGATAAAATTCTTTGGCGATGAAGGAAATTGAACTTCTTTATCAAAATTTACTTATAATTTTCGTAGTTTTGTTATACTTAACTCGTTTCACGATCGTTGCAGCGATCGCGTGGCATTGTTCAATCTAAAGTTGCTACCAAACAGCAAAAGGATACTGTTGCAAGGGGTAGAAATAATCGCATTCTGATACGATCTTACCTTGACGCAGCTTTAATTTGCGTGCAGTTTGCTCGAAATGCCTCGTAACTGCAGTTGCAGGCCGTACCGTAACGGTGATTTTTTATTTGCTTACCTTTTATTCAAATTTGTTGCTTATGAATCCTTTATGAAGCACGCGCATTTCCTACGCCGGCATGTTTTCGCGCACGGTACGATCCACAGAGTGTAACAAAGTAAAGTAATAAGTAAAGCAGAGCAAAGCAAGCGAGCGAAGTTTGCCTTGCCGGAAGCACACTTTCAGAATTTTATCTCCGAGGAAATCGTAGAACGTGCTTTCGAACTTGCTTCGCGAATTGTACATTGTTTTGGAGGATCGTTTATTTGACGGCCAATAGAACTTCTCTTGGATCATGTTAGACGAGCTAATCCGACCAGCCATTCGTGTTTCGCATCGCGATTATTCAACGATTCACGAACAATGGCTCTCAATGCTCGTTGTAAAAGTTGCGTTATTTTATTTGTCTATTTTTCCGAAATATAATATTTTTCTCATCGTTAAATCTGCTCGGTACACACGCACGTGTAACGGGAACCATAAAAAAGAATATAGAGCGCCGTTTAATGTATTCAAGAAAATGTCATATCCGGCAGAATGCGTGTGCTTCGTAAAAAAGAAGAAAAAAATGTTGCCCCATCATGCGCGCCCTTTTGATGCCGTAAAACTTTTATGAGGAATATTCGTTTGCATGTTATGAAAGATATTTATTGGGCGGTGGTAGTGATAGTTATTATTACGCTGAGGTGCGAAAAATCGACATAGGTATTTTTCATAAGACTTTAGTTATTATTATATTATTTAGTTAAAACGCACACCAAGTTACTCGATGAATTTACACAACATCATGCGCAGTGAGGTGTCGGTGCATGTTTTGGAAACACAATTTCAACGCGAATCGAATAGCTCTTACGAGATTCGCGGTACAATGTGCGCCGCGGATCTCACGGCGGAATCGTTTCACATATTTGAATCGCGATTGAATATTCTCGTTGGAGGCGACGGTATCCCATCAGCGGATCGCCGATTTCACAGTTTAAATTTCTTCCTAGAACAGTCTTAAAAAAATTTACGTTTACGCAAACGTTGAATTATCGTTAAACATTCTCTCTGTACAAGAAAACACTTAGACGCTCGAACATGTCGTACGTGTTGCTACTTACAGTTAAATTACATGTTTCTTCGGAACTGGATACAATGCTCTCTCTTACAAGGAAAGGTTTTTAGGTGTTACACTCGGATTTCAAAAATTTTTTGCATGCAGGTAGGGAGGTCCCTAAATAGAAGAAAAATTATAAAAGTAGCGGTCCAAATGCATATTTGCGCGCTATGTGCGCAATTTTCGATGTTAGGTTAATTACTCAAAAATGCTATTTCCAATCGAATTCTTTACATTTTTTATTTCACCTAATGCACAACGCTTTAAAAAGAAATCAAAACCAAAATTAAAACTGAAAGAATTAAAAACCTCCCTTGACCAGATCTTTTATGTCCTCGTTATGGATTCTGATCAAATCTATTTAAAGTCGCATACAATAAATCACGCAGAAAGAGCAAACTACGATTTGCGCAATGTACAATTATTCCAAATTGTGTGCATTGGCAGTTGCAGTAAAAAATTAAAAAAGTTACGATGCAAATACCAGTTTTGAGCAATGGGCCTTTTATACGCACTGTGCTCGCGCGGCACGAGATTACATTAGACGCTCGTATTTTCTAAACACACACACGCGCGCACACACACACAAGTACACACACGCACACAGAAGCACATACGCGCACGCGCGCGCGCGCACACACACACACACACACACAATTATTTAAAGCAATATAAATGTGCATTAGGTGAAATAAAAAATGTAAAGAATTCGATTAGAAATAGCATTTTTGAGTAATTAACCTAACATCGAAAATTGCGCACGTAGCGCGCAAATATGCATTTGGGCCGCTACTTTTATTTTTTTCTTCTATTTGGGGACCTCCCTACCTGCATGCAAAAAATTTTTGAAATCCGAGTGTAACACTTAAAAACCTTCCCTTGTTAGACATAATGTACACGTGTGT
This sequence comes from Ooceraea biroi, assembly GCF_003672135.1. NCBI lineage: Eukaryota > Metazoa > Arthropoda > Insecta > Hymenoptera > Formicidae > Ooceraea > Ooceraea biroi. The sequence goes on from NC_039515.1 coordinate 4,103,660, forward strand.
ATGATACATCTTAGAGTAATACATATACAAATTTTATAGATACATTGATACGCACAATGGCACTCGGGAATAATGCAAGTGAGACTGGATGGAAATTAATGAAAACACCACAGATCGTAATACAAACTTTCAGCACATACGTTTACAATTCATATATATATTTTTTTATTTAACAATTTCTAGTTAAATGTAATATTTATATTTATACATAATTTCTTTACTCGCACACACCCGCGCGCATATACACACATTAATATTCACGCATGAATTAATTGCACATTGTCTTTGAACAACAAAGTATTCGAGGGATTATTCAAACGATTTAAAATCTAATAAAATGTACAAACAGAAAACTTGTGTAAAAGCAATAATATCGCACAACGAGTTAACACAATTAATAACATTCTCGATATTAAATACTAGATTATCTTGCGCGATTGACATCAGCGTGATTTATATTCGCGTGAAGATGAGAACCACTATTACTGATTGACGTTTTAATAACTGCGTGTGTCCATGCTTGATTAAACGAAACGCATCCCGTTTCCTGATTCTACTATGCGTTTGATCGGCTGAAATCGCGTATGATTGAATGTTAAGCCCATGTTTGCTCAGCCTTGGCAATCGCGTTGTTTGACAAGTGCATTTCTGGCGAGTCACGCCGCCTACGAATGCGATCTTCTACGAAGACGAGGACGTTTGAAGGAATTTCGAGAATTTCTAGTGTTATCGTGAACGAGAACGGTGCAATCCGTCAAGACAAAAGGATACCAACTGAAGTTGGTATGCGAGTCGGAAGATACCGACGTCGAAACATTCAACATGTCGTATAACGCAGTATCCTTTCACAGAAGATTTATACACATAAAATTTTCAAGTAATAACTAAAAACACAATACATATCATAAGTTTTATTAATACTATATAAATTACGACAAACAGCACCGTGGGGAAGACTTTAATTTCGGAAGATATTGCATAAAATAATATCAAATATAATAATATCAAAATGCGCAACGTAAGTCAACGTAAGTCCATGAAGTAATATTTCATCGGAACATCCACTTTGTACAAACGGAGAATCTTTGCACAAATATTGACACATGTAAAATCTTCTGGTTATGTAGCAACTAAAACTACCATGAACAAATTCTAATTATATCGTCGCAAGTTCTAATCATATTATAAAGTTTAAAAATATTAAATCACAAATTATTAAATCACAAGAAATTTTGATGCCCTAGAAAAAGTTTTAGTTTTGGAAGATATTGCATGGAATATCGATGTCATAGAGATATCATAAATCACAAGAAATTTTGGCTAAGAGAAGATCTTAGAAAGACTCTAGTTTCAGCAGACATATCGCATGGCATATCAATATCAGAATACGCGATATAAGTCACTCGAATGTTCACCCCGTATATCTCGCGTCGCATATGTAAAATCCTTCAATTCACCGTTCTTGAATGGATCGGAGTGTCTTTCAATATTTATGGTATTGTCCGCGAACAATTTTATCGACTCCCACCACACGGGGTGGTTTCGCGATTTCGCAGGTATCGAATGGATTCGTCGTTTGGATGCGATGAGAGCACTTTGTCACGTGAGAGAGTGGGTTTTGTTTGCAGAACGGAGCGCAAAATCGCACGACGAGCGAGCATGGCAGCAAGCGTTTGCACGCATAAATCTGACGCCTTCATAGCGCGAAACTTTTCAGCATGCTGACGACGACGACAGTTGTCTCATTCGTAACTTGCGGTGCAACTTGCCCGCGTTTATCTTGGCATCGTGCCGCGAATTCCCGCTCGCATTATGAAACCGCGAAAACGAACGCGTATCTGGAGAACCACAATGTTGCATGCGCGTACACGCGCGGCCAAAGTGAATAATGCCTGTTGTGTCGCATCGAGCGCACCGACGAGGATGAATTTGCGCGCAACGCTTTGCTGCAACGCGATTTCATCCGCTTTTCCAGAAAAGCGAATTATTCCCGTCGTTATTGTAATGCCGACTGAAGCGTAACCGCGCCAGACATTAACCGATCGGCAGAAATTTATGCAATGGAAATTTATCATTCAGGTGATTAGAGCCTGATTTAATCTACTAGCGCTACTACTAATGATTTGATTTATTTGATGGTCCATTGTTTAATGGTCCATGTACCTGGGAGTCTAATAAGCCTGTTGTCTAATAATGTCATGTTGATTGAAGGGCGATGCCATGTACTAAATCGCTTGCCAGGAATTTAATATTCGCACCTTCGAATATGTGAATATTGACTTAATTTCTTCATTGAAGTGCGATGCCCGGTTCTCCTATGAATACGTAAATGTAAATTAGGCGTAGCCAATGTAATTACGCTAATGAGTGCATAATCCCTTTGTAACTGGGCATTGTTAATGAGCTCGAGCTGTATCATTTAATTACATTCAGTTCTTTCGAAGATGACACAATTTCGATAGATCAATCCCGCATCGCTGCTATTTTGCTCTCTCGGAATCGTAGCCAATGACATAATATGTAATCAAACTTTCCTTTTTGTAATTTCCGATTTATATCTACTTGACCGGGAAAGAATTTATATGAAGTCGCGATCTCCTCCCGGTACGCAAGAGTTGTAAACTTCGTGAGCGAGTTTTGTTCCCATGTAGATACTTTTGCTTTTTTCCTCCTGCACGCCAGTTTGCCCCAGATTTGTCTCCCTTCTGTCGTTCTTTCCGACCTTCGGGCGACTATCTGGATTTCATTAGGATCGTGTCCAGTGACGAACGTCCACCGGAAATCAATCACTCTTCCGCAAATGAAACGAACGGTCACAGAAACGGGGTTTTAGCGAAGGTCCGTTCAAGCGCGTCCCTTCAAATACAAATGATAAATGCGATCAGGAAATGTGAAGAGAAACGCAGGCAAACACGCGATTCATCAGCTAATGCATACGTCACTTTGATCTTTAAGATCAACGTGCATGCACCAAGCAGCTTACGCCCAAGCTTTCTGTGAAATCTCTCTGCTAAATCTATACACTCGATTTTACACGCGTAATTGAAACTATATGCGAAACGCACATCTCCTTTTCTCTCTTTACCCTTCCTCTCCCGAGCAACGCACATATTGCATGGTTTTTCACATGGAAAGCTTCCAGTTGACGCTTCGTTCAATTCGACGTCGGCGCTCCATGATTCACGAGGAATGACGTGCTGATCTATAATCATGAGCGACCTATAATCATGATAATTCCATTGGCGTTGGGTCCTACGTGGTGCATTGATATTCCCCGCTCAGGGCTAGTTACGGTCGCACGTACGACAGATCAAACGTTCGGCCGCGCAGAATGGACTTGCCAGCCAAACACGCGCAAAGGGTACAGGCTAATCGAGGCGCAAATGTGCCGTCCAGTAATCAGCATGCATATTCTCCGTTATCAACGTGTTTAATAATCGCGAACGATCGGGGTTCCGCTCGCACGCTACACGGCTCTCGCATTATCCTGAAACCGCGCGCAAACTGCACGGATTTGATTGCCGCTAGGCAAATCCTCTTGACAAATTAACGAAATTAATGAATCGCTTATTTAGTCGCCAATTGTATCCACTGCCGGCAACTCCATGAATCTTTGATATGTGTTTTGCTTGTGCAGGGAAACGGGGCAGAGGGTGGTACGTGGTTTATTTTATTGCGATGACCGCGCGCGCGCACTCTCTCTCTCTCTCTCTCTCTCTCATTTTCTCTCCCTCTTTCATGTACGCACACACATGATATAGATAGGTGTATATTGTTGAGCTTCGTTCAATTGGTCCAATTTGGGCTTTCGTTCGATTAATTAAAACGTCCAACGTTATTAATAGATATTGGAGCTAACATCCGCTTTGTCGAGAGAAAATGTGAAAGATAACTCGTTCATGCTGCGATTATTACGACCTGCAGTTAATTTCGTAGTTTTTCCTGCATCTAGAGATAAATGTAGATATCGTTAAAATTTAGATCTCTGTTAGATGGCACGTCATCGAGGAAATAAAGACGATAAAACATTATAATTTACAACAATTGCCGTTGTTGTAACTAACTAAAAAACCAATGAGATTGAATAACTTTAAACGTGTACATTTTGTTTATTATAATTTAAAATAATAAATAACCAATTTTTTAATTGAATTTTGTACGGTGACATATAAGCCGTACACACGCAATGTAAAAACAAAATGCAAAATAAAAACAGGAATGTTTTTATTAAACTAACGATGTTAACAGAAATACTAAAAAACTTTTACGTAACAAAATCTTTCGAACATGATTTTTATTACGTCATACACGCAAGTTTCTCGAAGTTTTATTCGGAAAAAATATATTGCTAAGCGTGAATAATATCACAGACTGAATCGCAAAACAGTCAGGATAAGAATATAAATTTTCTGAAGTCTGGTGGAAATCTGGTCTTTTTCCGCTGCCGCAACAGGTCGTTCTTACGCGGCGCAGGTCATAGCTTCTTAATCCTTTGTAACTCAGTATCCGCAACGAGCCAGTAACGAGCAGAATGAAATTTTTTATGCGTCCAATCGCGTTCTCCATTTTCTTCGTTTTCATTCTTTAGAATTCATTTAGGTAATCCCGATTCCTCGTTTTGCATGCATCAACGGCAAGATTTCGCGCTCGGCGGGTATCACGATGTCGACGTTAAGAAGATCACGCTCGTTATAAGCGGATAGAAAATCTTCCAAGTTTCGCATCGCGTTAATTTAGCGACTGCCGTCGTCCTCGCAAATGAAGCTACAAGCAGTATTGACGGCAGCGAACGGACGAAGCGCTCGCGACGTTCAGAGCTGGCAATCAGAGCACGTATTATGTGGTATTCGCGCATTTAATAATTGGTCTGGCACCGCTGTACACACCGCTCTGAATAACTGGACTGCAGAACGGTACGTAACAGCAATTATTAATTTGATTTGCAACGAACAAGAGTTCCCGCCAGCAAACTTATTTATCTACCGGTTTGTTATTGGAGCTCCTCCTGCTCCACCTCACAAACGCTGCGGACTTCAATTAACAATCCTCCTCTCCGGGATTAGATTTATATAATTGCGAACAAAAAACAAAGGAGGACAAATCAATCAATCCATTCATCCATCATTTGTAAACAGGCGCGCAGTACATTCTAGATTTGACAGCGACTCGTGCGTTGCAGAAAACATTGTAGAAAATGCGCGTCCATGTGTGTCAGTCGTACAGGACAATGAAATTTCGCCGGGAAATACGCGACAGATTCGTTCGGCTCGTGAAAAGTCCGTACTCTCGATTGCACTTTTGCGCGGGTATGCCGTCACGTGGCTGCAACGAGACCCTTGACCTGTCACCGCTTACAGAATACGCGTGTGATGCGCATACCCTAGTTAAGAGCCGGGGCTGAAGTGGATATCAATTTACGAGTTGGTGCCGTAACGTTGCCTGCCATTGAAGGCATACGCGACCTATCGATCCATCGACGCTTCGCGTAACATTCGCGCCCGTCGTGTCGCCTTAAAAGGATTCGATAATCGGCCGGAAAAGCCATTGAAATTACCGCGTTATTGTTGTCTTTGAAATTATCGTTAGGGAAATATGCATTTTCGACGATATGCGATCATGCCTTTTACTCGAAGAATCTAAAGGAGAGATCTCGCGGGCTGGACAGGGATGGAATCGTTACGATGCGGACGAAATCGATGAGGAATGGGGCTCACAATTCGGGAATTTAAAAATAGACATCCATTATCGACGCCATTACTTGGACAAATATAATTTCTTTTGCAAAAGAGTCGAGATAAATCCGCCTCGAGGTAAATTCGATTCTTCATGTAATGTTTCTCTTTAACGACACAACTGCCTTCATTAGAGAATGGAGGAAGATTGTGTGGGTGACGAGGGCAATAATTATCGGTTTCTCGGTCCCGTTTATTCTCGGAATATTTCCGCAATGTTTCCGATATTGGCTCCGAAAAGATCATGTGCGATGATGAAATTTATATTTCACGCCGGCCATCGTCCTTCCTGTCCCTCTTCCCAGTGATCCATCGAGTAATAACGAGTCTGGTCAGCAGGACATCGCCGCAGCAAAAGCGATTAAAATGCCGTTTGAAGAATATTAAGTTCCAATTTTATGATCGGCGCGTTTAATCATTCACGTCGCAAATCACCGGATGGCGCTGCCAATATGCTAAATAAATTTTTGCGTGCGCATTGGAATACGTACGAGTGCCGGATATATCGGCATGATGAAATAAACGGGCGAGATTGTAATAACAGAATTTTCAGTCAATTTGCAATCAATATTTTTTTCCCACCGTGAACATCAATGCACGTCAATTTCTCGAGTAACTAATTCAAATCAAATCACACACAAAAAAGAGACCGTACAAACATTTCCGTCTAAAACATATTTATAGCTTCGCAACGTAGACTTAAGCGGTTATTTTTACAAGGCTCCAAGTTTCCTAGGAAAAACCCGTTTGTTATTTACAGACGACGCGCTATGACGTACGAGCGGCTGCGTTCTATTTTTAAGTTATTACAGCGTTTTTAAAAGGAAGGAATGAGAGAGAAAGAGAGAGAGAAAGAAAGAGATGGTCGTTAAGATACACGCAAGAGAGGTAGTGCGTGATGAAAAGGGAAAAGCCCTCGTGCGACGTCAGAGAAAACGAATCATCACCTACATCCAACCTGCCAGTCGCTATTATGCAACCGCGTGTAGATTATATTCAAAATCAGTTAATTTGTCAACCGAATAAAAAAATCAGGTCAAGAACAGCTCAGGAGTCATTATTCTCTCCAATTTGACACCGTTGCGCGTGCTTGGTCGTGTGTTAATCTTTATTATAGCTCTTAGGGGAAATCGTTTTGCGCATGATAAAATTCTGACCGCGCCCTTATGCCATCCGCCCTCTTCCCTTCGCTATCTGCTCCCCTTCTCTGCCGTTTCCGCGCGACGGCTTTGGCGTGTTTTCGTTGCGTTGTTAAATAAACTAAGAGGGATCCCTCCGGGTAATGGGCGGGATTTACGACCCTTCGCACCCGCGTAAGTTTAAAAAAGTCAACGTGTATCAGCGTTCCACAATATTCATATGCGAGAGCACCTCACGCTGACGAACACGTTCACCAAACGCACTGGATTATGAAATTCGCTGCGGGAAATCCGTGTGTGACAAGATAACATGACGGGCGCTTTGAAACGCAATCTTAAATAAAATACGTGTTCTTTTTCATATAACGATAAATAATTTATAATATTTCATATAACATATAAATAATTTAATTTCCTATAGAATGTGCCTGTCTATTTTCAGGAAAGTCAAGAATTTGATTAGTACACATTTATACTGCGCAATGTGATATCAGTGATTCCCACAACACTTCGAAGTACTCTGAAGTAGTTCGGAGTAGTTACCACTTCTGGCTTTTTAAAGGGCATCTATACATAAAAGAGGCTAAGAGAAGTCCTATAATATATTCCGATAATCTTGGATATGTCGAATTGGAAACTTCGAACAAGGACAAAAATGAGTACTGAAAGTACACGACCAAGGCATTCGTAGTTACGTGAAACGCTTGGATTAAAGAGAAAGGGCTGAGCTTTAACAAAGAGGATGTGTGTGAGAGATATTTTCAATCTCGCATGTGTGTTTGACTATTGTCGACTCATTAATTGAAGGTTTATGCATGTGATGTCGGATATCAAGGAAGATTTGTGTTTCTCGATTCATGAAGTTTCTTTTTTCCGGAAGAAAAATGACGCGGTTCTTCTGGGGTTCGCATCTCATCTAACTCTCTTCCTAGTTTCCCGTTTAACGTGATGTATTCCATTATGTCATCCCTCTTTCAGCGCCCAGCGAAAAGTACATAAAACAATAAGCTACCGTAATGGCGCAGAATCACTGTGTAATTACACGAGGACGAAATATTTTACAAGACGTGTCCCTTTACATGGAATAAATTTCCCATACATCAGCGTTAACATCTCCATGTTAAACGGAGAATCGAACAATGCCGAGATAAAACTTTCAATATCGAGAAACTCACGACGAAGAACCAGACGTGAGGCGTTTGTCATATTCGAAAATGTAGCACTTGCTATAATATACGGCGAGTACGTGTGTGATTTTATCGAGCATTTTCGAATAATGCCGAGTAAAAACTGTCGGTGATATTTCAAACGAGTCAGTGACAACGTCAGAATGTCAAGTATATACTTATCAAGTGATATACTTTTATAACAAATTAAATGATCACCTTCGAACACACAAGATTTACTATTAATAGCCAAGATTTATTATTAACGCATCGACGTGGTATGCTCTTCGTAAAACGAACGCATTGTCTCGTTTCAACCGTCGCTTTCGTTCGTGTCGAAACGGATAACACCAAGAATTCAACGTGCACGTGGCATTCTTTCGTCATCCGAACCTTTAAACCTGCGTCAACACGGTCGACTGGGCGCCGTTCTTGAGTAGATCCTTGTCCCTTTGTGTCGGGTCGCTGCTGATCGTGATGTTCGACCTAGATGTCATAGTTACCGTGGTGGTGGAGGTCTTGCTGATGAGCGGCCCTCGCTCTGCGTCCTCGTCGAACCTGGAATGTCCGGACATGATCATCCGATTGGACTGCATCCGATCGGTGTTGGTCTTGTTCCTCCGCGGGAATATGCTGTTCTCAATGTGCAGCGCGGCGTTCACGTCCTTGCCAGCCGCGCAGGTGCACGCCTTCAGGAAGCTCTTCTTGAAGTTGTCGCTCAGGAAGGCGTAGAGGATCGGATTCATCGCGCTGTTACTGTAGCTGAGGAAGCCGGCCAGCAGGAAGCTGGTGATAGTGATGTTGCTCTGGCATTGCTTCGGCGGGGTGTAGATCAGCGCTACTTGGGTGACCCAGTAGGGCAGCCAGCAGAACACGTACACGGTGATCACCGTCAGCACCAGCTTGGTCACCTTTCGATGCGAGCGTTTCTTCTCCTTCGATTTGTTCTTCGGGCCTACCGTGCGCAGCTTCCTGATCACCAGGAAATAGAAGGTCAAAATGAAGACCAGGGGAACGGCGAAGCCCAGGATGAGGGTGTATAGGGTGAAGGTGGTCTGGCCGCCGCGATCATTCGGCCAGTAGATGTTGCAGCTCACGACACCCTCAGGCGATTCCATCGCGTTTGCGTATAGGAACACGGGAACCATGAAAAGAACGCTGGTGCCCCAGGCGGTGCACGAGACCACTTTGGAGATGAAGGGCGTGCGCATTTTCGGTGACGTGATCGGATGGCAGACGGCGATGTAACGATCGGCGCTCATGATGAACAGGAAAATACTGCTCGTAAACTGATTGATGCTCGTAGTGGTCATGTACGCCTTGCACATGATCTTGCCGAAGATCCAGCTGCGCAGGCTGATGGTCGTCACCAGAAACGGTATACCGATCAGGAAGCACTCGTCCGCAAAGGCCAGGTTCAGGATGTAGATGTTCGTTACTGTCTGCATCTTCGAGAAGCGCAAGACAACGTAGATGACCAAGGTGTTGCCGAGGAGGCCGACGATGCACACGAGCGAATAAAGAATCTGGTTGACCAGGGCGATGATCGGCAGGTCGGCCTCGCAATTCCGCATCGTGCTGTTGTGCGTCAGGTTGTTGTGGGCCAGGTTCTCCGCGTAATCGATCATATCCATCGTTGTGTTCATCATCATCATTCTTGATATCGAAACACGAGAGAGCGAGAATACGAGCCTTACGAGTCCTACCAGAACGAGTGCCGGAAGAGGCGAGAGGAGATCGCCTGATTGCGTGCTTTATCCCGCACGTGCGGTAACCTTCTCCACGCAAATCTTTATTCGATGATCCAATAAATCGCAACGAGCTCTATCTACGCGGGATTACAAGTATCCTCTTAGACCCTCGATGGGAAATAACGCAGACATCGACGTACCTAAAGTTTGTTTCGTTGACGTGGGTAATGTACGTGACGTTGACGGCATTCTGCCAATGATCTGCTGCGCGCACGAACTGAAGATCAGTTTGGCGCTTATTAGTTTTTCGGAGGAGTTGCTGTCATGCCCATTTCGCTGCGTCGCTCGCCGAGGGCAGAATCTGAAACACGCGTAGAAAAAAGAGTTTGTAAAACGCTTATTAAAATATACGTCATTCATCACGGAATTAATTTATTATTAATTAATTAATAGCACAGAGCAAACATAGCAAATTGTATAAAATGAATGTTTCATAGAACATATTTGTAAAATAAGAAATGTATGATTCACTTTTTGCTAGACGCCGACAGACGTTGGCTTGAGGCTGACCAACGAAACGTGATAATGGACCGCGCGAGAATTATTTAATATTCGCGATTGCTCCAAATTACATCCGCACTTGACGGCGATCCATTGACGTCGGAACCATGCGAGGAAGGAATTATTATCGCGCTTCGTATTCTCATGCCAGCACGCGGTACAATTCATCTGTAATCGGAAACAGGAGTGAACGGAAATGTACTCGGGACACTATTTCGTCGCGGGATGCAATGAAATTGCTGTGGAGGCCATACGGCGATACAACGCTGCCGGAGAAGTGATAATTTTCCGGCAATACAGTGCTCTCCCGCGGAAATAATCTTGCACATGGAAGCCGCCACGTATTCCAACAATGGCTTGGGAATTTTGCCGACAATTTGGGGAGCAGCGCAGGCGACGAGGAGCCTGCAGAGGACGAGATCGCGCGAGAGACCTTTGTGCCGAATCGTGTTGACCCGTGAAAGCCCTTGCTGCAACTTGAAAGCTCCAGCTGGTGCAACGTTTCGGGCAGACCGCAAGCTTCTCGTCACGTTGCAGTAGTGGCAGACGCGGCATCGATAAGCCGGACAAACGATCTCCAAGTCCCGAAACTTGTACCTCGACGGAAACAGAGGCATTGCGCGATGAGTTCGTGTGTGAAACGACGCGATAAAACACGAGCGTGATACACCCTGTTTCCCTGGCTGCATGGCGATCGTTTCAGCGTTATTATATATCCCCGTTGTATCGAAATACCTCTCGGAAACATTCTCGGAAACATTCTCGGTGGAATGTCGTGGGGGAAGTTATTTCACGTTTCGAAGGCATATTAACGACATCGCAGGCGCGACATTCCTTGAAACTTTTCAGCATTTCTGTAATGCGCTTGAGTCGTTAGCGGGCGAGATAGAATTCACCGCGCACCTAAATCCGATAATTGCGACGAATACCTTTCTTCAAGACGACAGATCCGTATCGTGATTCCTATTTCCTTTCCTTTCCTCTCGTCAAGGGCTTTTACGTAACGCTTAATTTCAGTTTTGTAGCGAGAGCGCAAATTATTCGTCTCGTTGAGCTCTCAACGATGATTATTAGCTCCGGTATCAAAATACGAAACAAAAATAGTTTTGAAAAATATGTTCAATATACTGAGGATTCCCGAATTTATGACGATGTTAAATTGGACGTATTCTCTATTTATAATACAAGTTCTCGACAAAATTATTTAGGAATTAAAGAGAACGACATTATAGAGATAGTCTGTAATAACTCCGTTTTAAATAATTCTCGAACAAGAGACTTTTCTACAAGCCATGCTTGTAGAATGCAGCAGTATGCAGCTTGCAAAATCACGTAAATAGGACATTTTATCTTCCAAATGGAGATGCATGCTATCCGTGGAATGGAGCACTCGGAAGAATTTACGGTTCATTCGATGCGCATATAAATCCGAATTGCTACATAGACAACTGGCATTTATATAAGTCGACAAAACTTTTTGCGTAAGTTTCTACAGATACCATCGACCGTATTGATTCAGTAAAAATCGTCAGTGCGAAGTGGAGTGTATAATATCTTTTATACTAATATGTATCTTTTAATATTATTTAAAAAGCGATATACGCGTGCACATAGTGACGCGATTGAAAATTTCATGTAGCTAATTAATTTTGTGTACTTTGTTGTATTTATCGTGCAATATGGATACGTATGTGTATGTATATGTGTACATGTAAAATATTAATTACGTAAAATAATACGTCGTTTTATTCATATGTAAATTTATTAGTAAACCGTTTGTGTAAAATGAGCGAATTTCTCGAATTTATGTAATAAAATTTCCTCCGGTGTTTGCTAACTGTATATCAAAATACGTCTCTCCCCACAGCTCTCATAAATTATTATACGCTCCGACCAAAGCCAATGCAAAGGGAATCGAACTTTTCATGTGGTCGAATCAGTCGGCGAAACGCGTTTTGCCTTTCAAATATTGCAATCTCGATGTGTCCCTTTGCGATTATCTCTGTCGAGCAACAAGTCATAACTCGAACAATACCGAAAATAGAATCGCAATGACAACAGGACACGAATTAATGTAGTCAATACATGGACTATGAATATTTCATGCATATGGCCATCCGGATCGCATTATTAAAGAACGCAGATCTCCCCGTGGAATTTCATTTATTGACTGCGCACGGGGCACGGTGAAATCCGCTCGTAACTTTTTAATTTGAATCTCGAATTTCGATTAAAGTTTCCTTAATTGCGACACTCACTCCGCTCTTCACATAATAGAAAAAAAATCCGCCATGGAAGGTGAGACGGTGACGATTGTTTCTCGAAATCACACAAACTGAAAACGTTAATTAATCTCATTAATCTCTGGCGAAATAATTTTTCGAAATTACAGAGCACAATTATTGTATTATATCAATTTCCAAAACAATTATGGATAGGATATCTTTAAATCGATTATTCGATTGTCGAGATTTCTAAGTTTCATAATCTTTCCAGACAGACAATACTGAATTATGGAATTATTTTCATCGTTTTTGTCGTACATGCCGCTGCTGCGTTTCCTCTTTTTTCATTCCTTTTCGCTACTTTCGATCAGTTATTTACCGCGCGCATGGGAGAATCATAGAACGCGAGACTATACGGTACGGATACATAAAAGCTGTAAATTGCTTTTAGCCGATACTTCGGCGTTCGCGCCTGTCATACGAGCGGTATTACGCCTGTTAAAACGACGTCGTGCCCGCGGTCGAGAAATATAAAATGAAAAAAAGTCTTTCGATAACGCGTATTGACGGGAGACGTGCCCGGACGGATTTAACGGGGCATCCTTTACCGATGTGCGGCTGTATCGATCAAAAATCGTGAATCGCGGTTGTGTTTGTTCGATTTCGCCAGTCGATTCACAGCACAAACGCACCGTTCCTCGCGGTCATTTTCAGGAAAGTACGTGAGAGTGAGGGGAAACAAGCGAAACATGCATGTATAAAACAGCACATACATATGTGCGATGACTAACGGAGTAAGCGAGGAGAGCGCAGAGAACAAGGAGAAAATAAAGAATTCGATCAAGAATTCGAATGCCTCGTCGTTGTTACGTTCCGACTGTCCGTATGCTTAGATACGAGGATACTTCCCGAGGATCGCGAAGCTAATTGTTTTCGGAGGCGAGGGAAAGAAATCCCGTCGACTCTTCTCGTGATCGAATTACTGTCGGGTCTGAAAGCTCAAAAATATCCTCTCCGGTTGAGTTTAATTGATCGAGCAACTCTAAATATCCGTCGGAGCAGATTTCGCAATTGTAAAACGGCGCGTACCCAGCAAGGTCTCTATTGCAAATTACGCACGTAGGAACGTGCCGTCTCAACCCCACTATTAAATCGTGTTTTGATAGCAAAGTATAATTTTGTTTTTGTGAAGGAAAAATTCTATTAACGAAGCAAATGGTACAAAATAGAGAACCGTCTATAGGTCGGAGATACGCCGTATATCTCATGCACGCGACCACGCCGGATCGCCGTTGATACTCTAGTACTAAATCGATACGCCGGGAAGGGTTCGATATTCCACGACACATCACACGTTTGGTTTACGGTTTTATTCCGTTGTGATTAGAACTTGTTTGTATATTAAAACTCTTGGATGGGTGGTAACACTGGATACGAACTCGGAATCTCGATTTCTTTACGGTTCAACCCGAACAACTCTCGTAATTTATAAACAACTCGACGAGGATCACCCTTACGGATGTTGCGGTAATCGGGATAATTGTGGTTCAAAGTGAGTTCGCGGGTTACGTACGGAATTTGCTTTGATAATGCTCGGTCGGCTTCTAGATTCGTTAATTTTTGGATGAGAGGAAACGGGTCCTGATTATTTGAGTAAGCAAGTCGGAGATGATAACGGAGCTTCTTTTCTTGGAATCTGCGCCCCTTTTTAGTAGGCATGGAAATGAATTGAATTAGATTTATCCGCGGATTCCTGTAGGATTATGGTCGCAAGTTAGGGCCACACTCTTCGGCAGCGCCAACCTGAACAACTAGGGCCACACTCTTCGGCAGCGCCAGTTGCAAATCCTCCAGGAAATCAGAATGAACAATTTGAACGAAAACAAGAAATATAGAGAAGAAGCTTCATTAATTTTCAATAGCTGTTCCTTTAAAGTAAAGTTATTTATTGATACTATATGAGTGTGATGATCGGGTTCGGAAACGTAGTGTCGCAAATAAATCTACCTTGTCGTGGCTCTAGAGTGAGAGCAGTCGCCACAATCTCGCTAACACTAGATGCTCGGAATTTATTCTTAAACGTAGAGATCAGACTCGACACCCAAGACTACGAAAACGCTTAACGAAATTGATTACTTATTGCTGCACTTATAACTGAGTTCCCTGGCCTTCTGCAGGCCCTTTTATATTGTGGACGAAGAGGCAGGTGGTTGAAAATATCGATGGTGGGACTGATTTTCCACCAATAATGTTTAGGAAAATCGGGCCCGCGTCTTCGTCTCGACGGTTATCTCGGTTCTGTGGAGGGAGGCCCTTCGCGTAAACATCCCTGTACAGAACCTTAATACCTAAGTTAATTAATTACGTAGTTCGCCTTATGATTATAATATTTTCCTCTCGGTATTAATTTCCTGATTGCAAAATGGATCTTCTGGGATTTTGAATGGTTGTTGTATCTGTTTTTAATCCAAAGATATGTGTATTAAAAGAAATAATGCTTATTTTGAAGGCTGTAATCGTATTAAATTCCGTCTATATGATCATTTGCATTCAGGAAAATAATAATATAAAGTTTCCTAAATTATAAAATCGCTATATATATATATATATATATATATATAATATGATATTATATATATATATATATATATATTTTAAGGTTTTAGAACGTGCTAAAAGGTTCTAGAAAGATGCTGGTATGCGCGGATGTTTACACTATTTAATTGCCGGGCTCGCGATAACGCTCGCTACGGCTAGCAGGCTTGCCTGCCGGAGCCTTCGAAGATCGTTCGAGAACCTTCCATCCGATGAAGGGTTACTGACGTAACATCGTCGATACTTAAGTATACAGTTCTTGTGGCGATCGAGTAGATAGACCGTGTCCAGTGGAAGATAAATTTCCTTACTACAATTTGTGATAAACGAGAGTCGTTACGAGATACGAGAGAAATGCGTAAAGCATCGACGGTTTGCTTTTATGCAGAGAATAGAGGCGAACGGGAAGGATGTTTGCAAAAATGGACATACATCGTCATACGGTTTGTTAGCGTTTAATCTGTTTAATTGCGATCATAAAATGATGTACCACGTATTCTCACGTTTGCGTCGTAAATTTTATGGCGAACTCAACAAAATTTGCGAGTAACCGTCGTTTGGTATTGATAAATTCATAATAATTCGATTTTATTATCTTAATTATTTGCACTCGTTTGAAAGCTGTTTGTTATTATGTGGATGCATCGAATAACGTGTTTAAACAAGTATTGATAAATAGTACCAGTATATGCGTATCAGTATACAGTTTAACGTACAATTACTTAATCCAGTTGCATTGTACGGAAATCACAAGCTCACGAGTATTCAACGCCCACACGAGACGTGGTATTGGTAAATTAATAATATCGGCCACTCTCCTTCCCTCTCGAGCTCTCTGTCTCCATTACGTCGGGTAATATCATTTTCACATTCGCGCTTTAAACGAGAGAATACAGTACTTAACGCGTAACCCAATTCGCGGGACCGCATTTGCATGCGTTTGGCAGATATTCGCGCGCCACAAAATTTACGCAAAATTGTAAGGAGTTTATTTACTTTGCTCAACAGAGCAAGAGATAGAAGAAAAGAGAATAACGAGAGTAGGAGAGAAAGAGAGTGATATGATAATGATGCGCCACCCTCGCGATGCAATTCAATGCATTCGGGACACGTTGTTGCGCAATGACTCGTCAACAAGGCGCAAACAATCAAGCCGCGTCACGTCGCGTTGTCCGTCAGGACGAAATCCCGATGTAAATGCCTAGAATAAACGGTATTAATGACTCTTACTTACGCGTGATCGAATAAACTCGCTCGTGTCTCACATAGCTAAGAGGAGGAGGAGTAAACAGCAGTTACCTCAACCGATGCGGTGCCACTGACAGATTCAGTGCGCGAATGCATGCGTAACGCATGTTGCAAACACTCGGATGTATTTGACGAGAATATGTATATGTCGAAGTTAATAAATTCATGTCACATGCCGCATGTCGCATGTGGAAGAGGTAACTGTGCAGAAATTTTTTTCACAAATATATTATATTAGAGAATATTGCTCGCTCGTTACTGTCGTTTGAAGTTTCATTAATCGGGCCAAATCGAATTTCCCTGCCGAGTGAACGGCTGTTCTGCCCGCGTTGCGATCAATGTTATTGTTAAAAATGCTGCGATGCACCAGTAAGCTTCCCTCGCTCGTATTTTGTTTCAGTGCTTGCATTCGTGTGGGATGCGTTCTGTTTAGGATACTTTGTAAAGTGGCGGAACAACGCACACGCCTTTACCCTGTCGTCACGTGTCTACGTCCGTGCCGCAGAGAAAGCACCCTATAAAGGTCGGGATCGTTGCACGTGTGTCAAAGCTACTGCGAGCTTCCTACGTTACAAAGTAACCTAAATAAGCTGCATCATATTTTCATTTAATTGCGAAAAAAACGTGCGAGAAGCGTTCAGAAATCAAGCTGAAGTCAGTCAGTCAGTTGCATTTTTAATATAGCCTCGCTTTTCAAAGTCTTAGCATTTGTGACTGAATAAACATAAGTTTTCTTCAATCGCACAATGTGATTTAGCATGAAACACTGCAAATTTTTGCATTCTTTAATCAGTTATTCGGAGCGACCTAGTGTTGTTTTACGTCAAAATACGAGTTCATAGTGCAGATGAAAGAGAGACGTTCGTTTCGAGCTTATTAAATTCCTACGTATCCTCCTGTCTCTCTCTCTCTCTCTGTCTGTCTGTCTGTCTGTCTCTCTGTCTCCCTTTTTCATTTGCTTCAGTTGTTTTCCATGCTTCCCGGTTTTTCGTTCTTTATTCTCTGTTTAAACGTCCACTTAGTCCGCCTTCTCTGTCTCAGTTCTGTGCAGTTCCTTAAAACGCGAGCGTGTGTCGCTTCTCTGAATTACGGATTAGCCGCGACGGAAATCCGTAAAACGATTTAATTAATTCCGGGTGTTTGTTGTCAGTGTTCCGATCTTAAGACGAGATGAGATAAATTGGGACGAACTACGCGAAGAAACGACGAGGGAATAAATGTGACTGGGCGCTGGTAAAAAGAAATTTTCTCGTGAATTTCGCAGTGCGGCTACACCAGCGCAATCCAACGCAGTCTCCTCTTAATGAGTTAATGAGTTATCTGGAGAAGCCGCGTTATATCCCGGTTTTTCCGGGAAAAAGAAAGCCTCATAACTGAAAATGAAATTTTGGAGAGAACAAAGTTTTTCCTTGGAAAGTTTCATTACGATCAGCACGATTAACAAGCGAGATCTTGTTTGTAAGGCGGTTCTAAAATAACAAAGAAAAGAAGAACAAAATGGTAAACTATATTCAAGTCTATATTTTTAAGGATTCTTGTTTTTTTATCTACCGCCTTATTTTAATATCGGGAAATTATTAAAATATTCTCTCATTCATTTTACGCGTGCACAGGTCTTCGTTTTGATGCAGTACTTTATATATTATAAAAGATAAGGAAATTTGTTCCTTTCTCTTCGTCGTTTGTTTGTCGTGCACAGTAAATAATTACTCCGATCTCTTGTAATAAATAGTATCGTCACGCAATAAAGTACGTAGTACGTCGTTCCTACCCTTAGATCCGTGGATCTACCCATGATAACACATGTCGCGTCAGTGGGTGGCATGATGGTGAAATCCATAGGAAACTAAGAGCGAACGGATGATTAATGGAACGGTGGAAATTCGATTTCAGGCACGTCTGAAGCCAGATTTACGCCTATGTTTGCCATCCCGTTACGCTATGGAGGCTGTATCTCCGCGTTGTTTCATCTCTTGCTTAAGCTGTTGAGAAAACAAGGGGAAAAACTCAACGGCTTCCCCGTCTTCGTAAAATTCCACAACTTTAGTTTGCTTTCAGAATTTTTCATAAGGTTTCTACTATAAAGTACATTAAAAAATGTCGTTTTATTACACTGCAGTTTGTTAAATTTTGTGGAAACATTTTAGGAGAAGATCCGAGACTTGCGTAAGTAATTTTGTATTAAACGACATTTTTATGTAATCATAATATAATACAGATCATGCAATGAATCTTAAACGCGCTTGTGAATGTGAAGCAAAGTACGGATCGCCCGGCATCATGAGAGCAATAAAGAATAATCAAGAATAATTTCGGGATAATTAACCGAATTATTTATTACGTAGTAAGATAAAATAAAGTGCACCGCTTAATTCGGACTTTCTCCAGCTCGCGCAAGGTTTTTCTTCGAGTGCAAAGTTTTTAAAACACCTTTGTGAAATAGTGTGCGCGTCATAAACAGGACGGATGAACATTTTCTCGGATTTAACGACTTCCCAGTGAGAATTAATACTGCAACTTTCACAAGGAAGGACACAAAGAGATCCTTTTTTTACGGGCGTTAAACACGGCTTGAAGAGGCCTCTCGGAACTTTCGAAACTCCTTATGCAAAAGTACGACTCGAGCTATCGAAATTCTACTCCGACCAGTCTCGCATTATTACGGAATGCCATTGCCGGGACGTGATCTGGTGATCTAATCTAATCTAAAGTACATCCTCTAGCGTTCGTTCTTGATTAACAAACTTTTTAATCAACGATGCTTTTCCATGAGAAATTAGAATTGTAAGTATCCTGCCTTTGTTTGCTATTATACAGATGCTGTAAAAACTGTTGAAGTGTTATTTCTCTTATTGTGTAACGAGTCGCTAAAATGAGACGCTCGAAAAACTGTTAGCTAATGAGTCAGAAAGAGATTTATTTCTCGAGAGAGTCTTTATTTAGATACAGATGTTGGGGCAAAAACCTTTGTCTGACTATGAGAGTGTCTAGACAAGCTGATTTACGATATCTAGTGCGATTGTTAGTGGAGAGCACGTATATGTACACGACGTAAAAAAGGATAACCACACCGGATGACAGTACATGCATGGAATAATTGCAACATTTTGGAGAATTTAAAACGTAGATAAATTATGGATTGTTGAACAAAATCATGGATAGAGAGAGAAAAATTCAATTTTAAAAAAGGAATTATTATGCTAAATTAATTCTATTATCCAGGAAATTCAGAGTACGCAGACATTTTCACTAGATTTTTTACTAATTAACCGTTATTTCGCAATTTTATATGTGTTCGTTCCACATATGTGGTCGGATTACAGGAATACTCGTTTGCGTATATGTACGTATAGCACGCAAAGATGTCGAAGTTCCTGCATTTATGCCCGCAGTTACGCCGAGATCGCGGCGAACACAACCGAGTAGATTTCCAGCGGAGATTATTTTCTATGGGAGAACTTGACCGAGTACATCGCAGTTTTCGGAATTGATCGAACCCCCGGGAAGCGGGGGATGAACAGTTGAGTTGCTTTGAGTCTCGGTCACGCGTGTGACGCGACTTCCCATTGTCATCGTAACACCATTCTCCATTCTATCCTCTTTCCGTCCCCTTGACAAGATGAAGAAAGCAATAGAAAAACGACACGTATGATTGAACAATCGCCGGCGTGTTTGCTCGCTCATTCAAAGCGGATCTACGGTTGATCATCGGGCACAAAGAGCGATCGAAATCCTCGAAATGCTCGAAATGCCTCAATGGAGGAGCGTGATTGGAGACGGTGCCGTGCCGGATTGAGGAGGATTGGAGGTTTGCGAGAGTCGTCGTTCGTCGTTAAGTTCCACGTTTAAGCACCACTTAAATTCACGTCGATTTCGTAATGAAGATCTGTCAAACGCTCCGGGCTTTAACATTCACGTTCCGTCGTTTACATCCATGTTCTGCGTCGAAACGCAAACTTCGCGGATGTTTGTTGAAAATAACGAGGACAAACTCGACTGGTGCACTCGTGGATTTGCGGTATTGTTTTATGTAAAAGCACCGCGCGAAGTGCACAGCTGCGCGCATTAATGGCACTTACATGCACGAGAAAACTGTGATATACGATTCATTAAATCCCATTTGCCTAAATTCGATTAATCGCAGAATTAATTATATCAGCAAACATGCAGCAACAAAAATTATCTAAATTTGTAACAGAAATGTTACACAGTTAACGTCTAGATCTCATGATTAGATTATCTCACCGAACGCTATTGCTTGGGACAGTTATAAACTCGGAAACTTTTAAAGCGTCGAACGGCTAGCAAAAGTTACGGCGAGAACACTGTATTCTATTATGAAGAATCTTGTAGAGGGACGAATTACGATAAGCACTCGTCGACAAAAAGAGAAGACGTCGTATCGCAGAATCAACCGCGCGATTTTACGTTACCGGAAGTTCGGCGGTCGTTCCTGCGCAAGTTCCGCGAAGGAGACTAGAATTTAGTACAGTCGCGTTTGCGCTCCTACGACTCTACGGATGGCAGTAAGTCGTTTTACGATTATTGCCGGATTATACGTAAATGCGTTTTGCATGCATTCGCGCCCGTGCCCGCCCCGTACTCGTGTATGATTTGTATGGATGTTTATGGACGTTCCCTCGTCCCCGTCCAGCCGCTCGGTGATATTCATTGAGCGAGTAATTTGCTTCTTACCCTATCGTGATCTGTAGCGGAATAATGCGCCACGTGTCGCATACGTAAACAATTGCAAAGTATAATTGGAAGAAATCATGCAAATTAGCTGGAGTTGCTCCTATAATACACATGCGGTTTGTCCTTTCCACGAATATTTATCGCAAGCATAAATGCAATGTTAATTCACGTAACCCAGAAGGGTAAAATGAGCGAAATATCGTCTGTTAATGATGCATTCATTCGCATTTTTCTCAATGATGATCTCCATTTATGCATTCGTATATTTTTCGAATATTAGTTTTGCGCGATTCGGGAAGCAAAATTGTTTTTACTGCAAACAACGACAAATGAAATGCTAACATTTCGTGTAACATTTCAAAACTCAATTTATTAAAAGTGGGTCGCCAAATTCGCATAGGCGGATAGGCACCTTCTCTCGGATTCTCCCGGAACTTGAGTGCACTGGTTTCTTCATTAATAAACGACATCCGTTCCGGGCGGATTAACATAGTGCCCTTTCGCCGCTTACGTGGCTGAGTTTCATCGCGTAACGTAAGCGTTTCGCGATACGATCCGGTAAGGGATTACTTTAATCGAACGTAACGATGTAGCCAGCCCGCGGCGATTTATCGCCGGTAGTTTTGCAGTCCGTTCCTCGTTGAATCGAGGAATGGTTCCAACCGCAACTATTACACCAGTTGCCCAGCCGCTGCAGAAACGCCGTTCGATTTAAAAACCACCTTATCAACGTCGCGGATTGGAAAGCCGTGAGCAGCTCCGCCCGCTGAATTTATGCGCGGCAGCTTTAAAAGCCCGTCGTAAACGCGAAACGACAGAATCTCGGTTAAGGGACGATTTGTTGCGGTTTCGACCACCTCCCTGCGAGAAGTGCCTGGACGGGACAGTGTCCGATAATACGAGACATTTTCCCGCGCGTAATAGAAATTTCACGCCGATCCTATGGGAGTACGTGCAGCGTGTAAAAAAAAGAAACGAGTCGATCGAGAGACAAAAGTGGAGAAAGGTTCGCTTTTTTCTCTTTTATTTTCTCTTTTCTTTTTCTTTCTTTCTCCAAACTCGTTCCGGAAGAGAGAAGCATGGTGCAGTGTGCGAGAGATTAAAAGTACTTATCGGACAGGTGTTGTTTGCTGCCGGAAGCATGCGCCTGTGCGATTTTGACCTACATTTTCGGTCCCGCGGTTACCGTGTTTCGACCAAAGTGAGCACGTGCAAATATCATCCCGCTCTATTCATGGTTCTCCATTAACGTAATGATATGCTAATGCTATTCTTACTTTCTACGCGCGCGATCAACTTGCACGCGTAAATATTGGAATATCTCCTTTTGCATTACCATTTTAAAGATACATTAATACGTGCTGCATCAGCTCACTTATACGATTATCTAGCAGAATTTTGGAACTCTGTATCAGGTCGCTTCCTCTCTCACAGAGCAAAATTTATTTCATCCTGATTGCGGAAACGCAAAGGAGGTCGTTTAATCCCAGATCAGATAGGAATTCAATTGCTAGAATATATCGCTGCATTTTCTGCAATCTCATTTTATTAATACTCGGTTTTCTACGTATCTTTTTCTGAACATCCCAGCGCACTCGGGACCAAAATACCACGTAACGATCCTAATAATAACGAATCACTAGCGAAATCTACGCACACTTCTTCCACTGACGCTCGGTACTCAATAAGATGTAAAAGCGCTACTTAAGAAAAGCTATCTCGCTAAGAGCAGAGTGAAACGCCGGAGATGGAGACGGAGATGACGGCAGATCACGACGGTCGCATAGACGAGCTGCGGCGCGGCGCACTGCCGTCGTTATGAAAACGCCGGCTCCACCGTTACGAAAGGACAGCGCGGGGGATATGACGAAAAAATATGGAACAATATCATGGGCGTTCCCGGGGCGGAACAAGGGAGCGCGACCGTAAAATTGCTAATCCGAGGGATAAACGTATCCCGCTTGCGAGGGTGGCTTGCAGCCGTCAAAGGAACGTCGACCCCGTCGAAAAAGCGTCGGATGTGACTGATAACCGGCGCGATATTGCAACCGTCAGCGTACACGTGAGAACAATATTAAACCACGAAACTTCGGTCCATTCTCGCGATTACGTTCGTTCGTTCGTTCCGTTGAGCTTCTGCAAAGACACTCTTTGCTTTATTGACAACGTGTTCGGGCACGATGAATCTGCGATGAATCTGCACGCTGAATCATGATTGGGACACTTCTCCAAGAGAATTGATTCGATACGACGATTGTATGCGTGCGCGTGTATCAGGCAACTTAAACAGAAATGTTCGGATGACTACGCGACGATAGAACAATTGTTGTACACATTAATGTGTACGCATTATATCTGATTGCATGCAATCGTTGCTTTTAATCTTCTTCTGATAAGACCTCTCTCTCTTGAGCAAGATTATGTAAGCACGTATCTTCGGTTTTTAGAAATGAACGCGAGAATTATTCAATACATATGTGCACGTACGTTTTCTCTTTTCCTGCACAAGATGGGGACTTCCGTATGAGATGCATTTGTGAAGCGTAAGTAGGGCAACGCTGAATTAAATTAGATTCGATTAAACTTCAGTCAACTTCTGAGTGCAAGTGTGTGTATGTACGAGTGGATATCGTAAATTATTTCATCTTCGCATGCGCATAATTATTCCAGTATATTTCGAGCCTTACATTTCCACGCGAAAATAGATGCATGGAATGAGATTACTGTCATCCCATCGTTGATGTAGCCTCGCTATCTGGATTGCTCCGGTGACCTTTATGACATCTCGACCGCCTCATAAATCGATACTGATAAATATTTGCAACTGTCGCGTGAGGCAATAACAATCATCGGACTGCATAAAATGCTTTGTGGATATAATTAATGTTATAATAATACCAATCATATTAAAATAATAAAATATACATTCACGTATATATTTAATGAATTGCGTAAATTTAAATATTATAATGAATATTTCATGTGCACAGAAAAAGAAAAATAAGAGGGAGCTAATTTGCGGTGTGCATATGCGAGAATATCGAAAATTTCTTACTTTTCTTAATACAAGCGTCATAGAATACGATATTGAATAATGAACTATTGAATTATTATATAATGCATCACACGTGGAATTCATTGCACGCGCACGTGTCGATATAATTGAATTTATTACAATAAATCGCGTTATTTTTTTATCTATATAAAGCGTTCTCTCTATCCAATAATTAAACTTTGATATAGATATAACGTAGGAATTTAACACGGCTTACACTGTGTTTCAGGTTTGCGCGCGGGATATCAGTATACTTGCCTGGTCACTATAAAAGGAATTTTTATTTCGATTACAAACAAAACAACGCTGTACACGTGATCTGCTGTGCGTATTTCATTCAAATCGATATTCATTGTTGCACGGACAAAATTCATGGCAGAGCTTATGTGCATTTGATGTTCCTCCGAACAAACAGCCGGAATCGTAAGCTGCTCGTCGCTGTATACCGCTAAATGTTTGCTGTAACAAGCTGCTTTTCAGCCACTCCACTCAAATCTGACTTGTATATCATGCAAATTGGGTAATCTAATTTAGTTAAGTCAAATTTCAGATTCGCTTCCTGGCGCGTGAAAATCGGACGATCTTTTTAAAATCGCGATTCGAGTACTTATACAGATTATGTGAAATAATCCCAGCAGCGCGAAGAAACTCTCTCTGTCTCTCTCTTTCTCTGCATTCTTTAACATTATAAAGGAATACATTGAAATTTTGTTCGTACATCAAAAATTCTCCGTGGCTGCAAGCGGGATAAAATATTTTCTCTGTGTAGAAACAGATACTTCGCGCGTTGTTTCTGTCTCTCGAAACGAATTTACGTGCAACGTGCAGCAACTCGTCTGATCTCGGATCTGATTTAAACAATCCCGTATCGCGTGCGACGTACAATTTTATATCTGATATCATTCCTTTTATTTTCGAGATACCTCAGAATACTCGACAATAATTCGTTGCAGAGATAAGTGCAAACGACGCCCGCGCGAAATATAAAATGGCGATAGAGGAAAATGAGATGCGTCTCTGAATTTCTCTGAATTCTCGCGCGCGTCGCCGTATACCCTGTGCCATTCTCCTTAAGGTTACTTTCGCCGATAACCATATCCCTTCCGGCAGCCTCAACTGCCTCGGTACGGTTCGTGGATCTTCCAGTAGCTTCGTGCAATACGCAAATGAAGTCTCACACAGTTCCACAGCGGATAAACAAACTTTCGGCCCGTGTCTTCAGAAATGCACGTGCACATTCGCCTGACGCAATAAAATAAGCTTCCTCGATAAACAATTGCAATGTTCAAGCGATTGTGACCACTCGTTATTGATTTACCCCGTCGAAGGTTTTTTTACGGATCTCCATTATTGTCTCTTGCAGCATATGGCACTCCATTCTAAAAATTTATACGAAGATGACTGAAAGCTCACGCTGCAGAAACCTTATAAAAAAATAGCGTTTTATTGATCCAAGGTATTTTAAATTCGACTTGTTTTCAGAATCGGTGCTTTCGACTGTATTAAAGCGATTATCGAGTCCTTCCTCTCACGTACTGCATTAGCTTGGCGAGAACCTCGGCTTAACTTCGGACTACTCGAAATCGCGAATTAATTACTTAGCTACTATCACCGAACGCTATCGGCCATTGTGTAGCAACAATCGGTGCATGCAAGTGCTGTTCGACGGCATTGTGTAACGAGTCCGGGCTACTAATAAATTCCTTCCGCAAATTCGTGTGCCATCCTTCATACGGTTCTACGGTCAGCGGCAGATTACGTCGGCTCGATAAATAAGCGATTCGTGTACTAGCTTCCCCCGAGACGCACATCCACACGTGAACTAGATGGATATAGGAGTGTGTATGTACATTCGTTATTTGCGTTATGAGCAAAAGTCCCTTCGGGTTCTGCAAATTTGATCCTTTAAGAGATTGAACCTAAATTTTTTGTCTTGACCTTCTTTTTATATACTATATACATATTTTTTTTTTTCTTTCTTCTTTATTGCTGATCATCTCAGGTACATCTACACGCATGTCACATTTTACGTAATTTTTATTATATTCTAACGTTTTTAATGTATTGACTTCTTATGGCGATTCACGACTTTAAATTATATTAAGTTATTAAATTAAATTATATTAACTAAATATTATTAGAATCATTACAGACCGTAAATATAGAACTTTCTACCGGCTTTACAAAAGTTATAAAATAAAGTTTAGATTATTTTTAAAAAGAGATAGGAAAGATCTGGTTGTTGGATTTTTGTTCCCCTTTAGAATTCAGTGGCATGTTGATAGAACATTCTCGCTATTATCCGGCTATCGATAGTGTTAATTACAGCATGAGCTTATGTAAGCCTTCGTAATGACAATATTGGTCTTGATTGAAGTTAGCTGAACTGATTCTAATGTACGTAAAATCCGCGCGTATACGGCGCATGCTAAAATTAACGTAAATGTTGGCAATGTGAACAATTGTGGACGAGTACTGGCGGACGTTCGCGTATTGTTCAAATATACCAGAGTTTAAACGTTCAATATTGTCTGTAAATACAGGTACACAAGGTATCTATTGTGTTCCGTATCTTAGTTGTCGGAGCACGTATCACGGGCTTGAATACGTACGGGAAAGCAATAGATCGCACGACTGTTTGCATGCGATACGTATTAATTGGTTTACAATTTCGTTCCAGAACAAACGCGCAACTACTACTTTTACAAACAACGAGAATTAAACCGGCAGATATTGCAATGATAAATACGTTGGACCAACTCGTAAACGTTTTGGAAACAAAGAATTTTGATAATAGGCTCGTAACAATGGCCTCTCTCGTGTGTATGAGAAATAAATAAATAAATTTTATATAAATATCTATCATCGCGGGACCAGCAGAAGCGGTTGAGTTTACTAAGTTTACATATTCGACACACGTCCGTCAAGCCTTGCAACAAAAGGTGTCGTCAGCATTGGCATGTATCCCTCGTTATACGACTATTGTGCGTTAAACCCTCATCCCGCATCACTCCAAATATTGGTATACCATACACAATTTAATCAGCTCATAGCTTGACGAGAATGACGGGGCAAATAGTAGGTACCACGTCCATTCTGGCTACGCGATGGTCGTTTTGGACGCATACGAGACCGAACTTTGCCGTGATAAAGAGCTGTCCAGTTCGAGATTTCGTTGTCGGACATGTGTGAGAGGAATGATATTTATTTGCAGGTTGACGTGAAATGTCATTTGTTTTTCGCGGTGTTAGGGCAAATGTCCCTTGGGAAAATATGCTCCTATGTATTTTTATGTATTTTATATAGAACAAAGAGTTGATATTATTGTGCATTTTGATGAACTAAACAAAAGCATTTCTATTTTTTTGCTTTGTCGCGTTCTATTTCTCTTGCGCATGTAACGGCAAATAACGTAACGCCGCATATAGCGAAAATGCAACGATAGCGAGCCACTTCCGGAATGAGATTACAGTCGGAAATTGCATTAGTCTGATATGAAAGACACTCGGAAAAGCGTACTCTCGCGAATATTACCTCATTACATATTGTGTATGTGTGGTGTTGGGCAGTGTGTGCGTTACAATTCCCTGAAGAGACTTCAAAAAAAAAATTTTAATTTTAGTACGTGTTTCAGAAATAAATAACGCATGCAATCGCTTCATGCTAATTTATGTTGCAGATATGTCACTTATACAGATGGCTATTTCATTTATTTATTTATTGGAAGTGTACTACGGAAGTATGAAGAAAAGACTTTAATTATGACATTGCGTTGAAACTTCACGATAATTATAATAAAAAATCAAAGGCAATTCTACTTCTACTTTTAATAAATCAATTTTTCGTACGTAATTGCAATTATACGCAAGTTTAATTAAGTCCATATTTAATTTTTGAAGGCTAGTAGCGTGGGGCGCAATTAATTTTTTCTAGAAACCGAAGAAATTCAATACGTTTGATTCTGGGCAAATATTTAGATTTTTAGACCAGTAGACAAAGAAAAGCAAAGGAGTCAAAATTCAATTTCCGGAAGATAACACGGGATTTGTCCTTTATTTGCTTACCTCGCTGCCACTTCAGTATCGAATGACTAACCAATACTACGTTGGTATAGGAGCTGATAGAATTTTCCCGAATACTCGAAATTCTTAACGAATATAAAACGGACGAACTCGATATTAATTAAAAGCGCAGCGTGATGACTATGAGCGACATAATTATATTGATGAATAACAAACGGGAACGAATAAATTAATGCACGTGCACAACACGCGCACGCGTGCGCGTCTATAACTAGAGTTAGAGAGATAGATGCGAATTTGCCAATTTAGGAAAGCTATAAAATTATGATCGCGTAAACACGATCCCTTATTCGCGGAAGTGATTCAGAAAGTTCGTTATCGTAACTTTGAGGCACTTATCGATGTGTCGTAAAAAAAGTTATATGATTTTATTATCTAGAAATGATATACGCTAGTCGTTAACAGAATTACAAGTGCCAAGCGTAATAGTTACGTTTCACAGTAGGACTTTATTGAACTTTTTATTGCGAACTTTATTTCTCGTCGATCATCGCTATAAAATGTTTAACTTTTTTACGTTAATTATAACTCGTACAATTGTAGCGATTACATATCCATTAATATCCAGGGGAAAAAATGCTTCGCTTTGTTCGATACATTCGAAACTCGCTTGTAAATAATTAATAAAGCAATAAAAATATAAATTTTAATTGCTATTAAAAAGAGGAAAATTTTACCCGCTACTGTATAATAGGTTTCCACAAAGGAATTGAATAAAAACCTAATTTCGCACTGAAAATAAACGTTAATTTCCGACAATTAACTTTTTATTTTAATTTTTCATATATTTCGTAGATTTCGTAACTAAATCAAATTAATTGCGCACGGATTAATATTCGGCCACATTTTATAAGCTTTTACAGTAACATGTAGTATGATTAATATCGCAGTAAAGTGATGCAAGCACGCGAAGATTAATGATAATGATTATTTAATGGCTTAATGATATAATCGACGTAAAACACGAAATTACACTACGCGTGCGTCCACGACGGTGCATAATAAAATAACTGTCGCAATATCTTTCCAAAACAGCTTTCACCTTCTCCCTGATCACTCTCGATCAAAACAGCGTGCACACATTCGTCCAGCATTTATATTAAAAATTCGCTTCGCTCAAATGCACGCAATTAGAGCATTCATACAAAAATCACGAGAGAGACTACGTGCATATCGGTGCACATCGGTGATTGTAAAAAAATAAAATGTTCGAAAAAAGAATGCATTATCAGACGATTTTATAACATTAATAGCAATATATAAAAAAAGCGGACAATTTACGATCGCATAAATTTATAATCCTGACACAGATTTCGGATGAAATTCCGAAAGATCGCCGCGCGCGCACGTTTCAATAGACTCAATAGAGGATAAAGGAACTTTGCAACGTGCATATGTATATCGTCGTGCTTTACCTATATCGAGGAATAACAAGGACAGTTTCCGCGAAATGATTATATTATACTTTAAAATCAGTTATTGTGTTCCGTTGAATGTACCTGGCGCGAAAGCGCCGGGGCGTTTGAGCCCGAGACTCTCCCCAAAAGGTTCTCGCCGACTCGAATCTGAATTAAATCAGCGCCGACGAAAAACGCCAGCAACTTGGCCGCATCCCGCCCGTCGCGCGGGGTTCACTCCATCTCAGAAAATACTGAAGAGCTGAATAATTTCGCGATGTTATCGCTGGAGCGGTATTGCCGCGCGCGATCGATACGCGAACTCCAAATTTAGCGGTTCCCGCGATACACGCGCGCGCATGGCGAGAACACTGAGAAAAATTTTTCATTGGATAAACCGATTAAATAGTTTTCCGATTGTTAATTTTGTTTTCCGATTACCTTCATCGGATATGTCCGATCATTTTCCTTTGTCTTTTATGCACTTTAATCGGATATATCCGTTTGTTACTATGTAATCGGTTTATCCGATGAAAATTTGTCTCAGTGAATATGATCGCAATACAATCGTTGAGACGTGCCTGATGTAGATTTTCATTGTTCGCTAAAAGGGTATTTACGCAAGGCGTGCATGCGCGGTGATCCGCAATCGGAGCGCGTGCGAGCTGATGACATTTTCGCGGCTTTAATAGAGAAAGAGAAAGAGGGAGAGAGGGAGAAAGAGATAGGAGAATTTCCGAGTCTTCCCTCAACCTCCTTCAATACTAAGCTCTCGCAGCGTCGATAGGACGGACCTTCGACCTCGTTAAAACCGCATCCAGCTAGATTACCTTCGGTGGAGCGTTGATGAAGTGTACATTAAGGCGTGCTAGGTCACATCGCGTCATATCACGTCGCACTGTGTCGCACCGCTCCACATCTTGTGCGAGTGCTCGTTCAAGAGTAATTCAGAATGACCTTTTCTGCAGTTCGCAGACATGCCGCTTACAATTAGATGAACTCCGATATCGATTACAGCATGGAGCGTTGATCTTGCCGCGTACGACTTGACGCCGAGATGGAGCGAAGGAAAAAACCAATAGATTGCGGTAGAAATATGATTTTTTCTAACAGCTGTTGCAGTTTGTGTGCTGCATGGTACGCATAATTGAAATTATTTAACAGAGATCGAAATGATTCAATTAGAGGAAAGTTGAAATTGAGAAGACACTTAAATTGTTTAAATATGTTCTTCATTTCTGAGATATTTTTGTCACTGTTCGAAGTAAAATGTCTTATCGACGTCGTGTCAGACATTAATACATTCGGACATCCGCTTGAGTATCAGTAGTTTTTTTATAGATTAGCCATAACAGGATTTAAAGGGGGTCAAAAGTTCGTGGAATGAAGAGAATTGTTGCAATATAAGGAAGAACGAACGAAAGTAGGAATAATGAAAAATATCTATGGAAATTTAATTTTATGATTCCTAATGTAACATTCAGAATAAAAAAATTGTTAAACTGGAAGGGAATTTCGATATATCATTTTAGAAAGATCTGCGAAAAAGCACACGACTATCTTTTGTTAGTAACATAAGAGAATTATAAAAATAACGAGACGAAGTTCCAACGTCAGAGAATCGAAGAGATAAATGCTGGATAATATCTGAATATTGATCGCAAATACAGTATTCATTTTTAAACGGAAATTTATTTATGTGGCCGCGAAACATATGTACGCAGATAGAATCGCGATGAGAAATTTATCGGATCGCCGATACCACCGCAATAATTCGCGACGATGAGAATCTCTCGTTAACGATGGACAATGGCGCGCTTTAAAAGTCAGTAAGCCGGCACAATTCCATTACGTAATTCGTAATATATTCCGGATGCTAATCTTTCTGGAAAGTTCATTCATTCATTAAACCGGAGTACCATTGTCCTCGATAACTCCATTTTTCTAGAATATTACTCGTTTTTCCTTCGATGGGCGTCGAAGGTAGCGACGCCGTCATCGATTTCCTGTTCTCAATGAGTGATGTTCATCGCGGTCCTGGATTCGATTCCCACAGGGCGAAGGCGGTGCTCTTTGATGAGCAAGATATCGTTAAGCAAGAGTGTTCTCCCCGAGTATTTTATTATCTTCAAACGAAAATAATATATTTTATTTCTGAGCACACTAAAATTACAGAAATAAATTTAATATATATTTTATAGGACGTTATGTGACGTTATTTCGCTATCACAAATATGGGATTATATTCTCCTGTAATTATTATATCTTCTTTACTGTCTATATATCCTATCTTATCATTCAAACGAGATTAAACCATTCCAGCGAAAGAATGAGTCAACAGAAAAAGCTTCGATGCTCGGTCGTCATCAGGTTGTTTTATTCGCATCGTTCTCTCGCACTGTTTGCGAGGGGAACTGTTTTTATCACCACGGACGTTTCAAACTGGACTGGACCAGGTTTCGTCTGCTTGCTGCATCATTTCCGATTCGACGAGAGAGACCACACCGAAAGTAACTTTTGATTGTGTACAGAAGACACGTAACTGGAGTTACGGTGAGTAATTTCTTCCGGCGCATTCGGTACATTGTGTCCACGTCACGACACGGTATGCGATACGACTTTGGAAAAAGGAGATTTGTGAGGAAAAAACATGAAAGTAACGCAAAAAGTTAGAAGAGAGCAGTGGGCGATGTTAATGGCGATGATAATGACAGTGGGATAACAAATAATACATGATCCTGGAAAATTATTCTTCTTTTTTTTTCTTGCCAATCACTGCCGCGACGGTAAAGCCTTGTCAGGACGAGAAACGACTTTCATCTCCGGATCGTCTCTCGTCATCGTATTCTCTGGATGAAATAATGGAATTTCATAAACGCGCGCACACTGGAACTCCACGATTCAATTTTAGTCGTATCAACCTCGGACCCGAACAATGGACGTAACTTATCTTGTTGTCGCAACTGGCAGGATGGGAAATGTGATATTGTTATTTTTTGGGGATATAATAGAGTCGTACCAGATAAATATAAATACGTAACGAAAACGATGAACATATGGATTGATTAAACATGGCAGATCGCGATCGCTTCTTTTCTTGAAAGTAGATACAAAAGGCAAAACTGCACGTGTATGTAGATTTTATTATTACGAAATATTTTATTTTATGATTTAATTAAAGTTTTTGGCGCGAAAGTAAAACAAGATCGTTAGCATCATTCTTCCGTTGTCGCGCTACTCGTTGGTACTTTTCTGTTCTCTCTCTCTCTCTCTCTCTCTCTGCACGTGCATGCATACTCGTTATAAATTGATACTCTTTGATTTTTTGATGAATACATATAATGATTTAATTCTGTGTGCGTCGCGTCGGAAACGCACTAGACTCAATTTTAAAGTACGGGATGCGAGCCGGGACAACTCGAAGTTATTTTTAGTATTGTCCTATTTGTTGGAACAATAACCATCGCAATCAAAACAGCGTTGTTGCAGCAGTGTAAATTGGCCTTTTTAAAAAAAAGTAGATAAAACGCCGGCTTTTAATAGTTTCCAGTTAAATGTATTTTATAAGTGTACGAAAGTTTTACATTATCAAAAATTACTTTTGTATTCGTCCTTTTCTTCTCGCGAGAAAGCCTATTTCTCAATTTCAAAATAAAGAGAATATTCGACGAATATTTGATTTCTTTATAAAAGATGCTTAGAGACAAATGTTACATATTTCTGGACTTCTTTTTTCCATCAAATCTATGAAAAGTCCATAAAAAAGGAATTCTTACAAATATGCATCCGAAGGAAGCTCCACGATTTATAAGAAAACTCCACAATTCGTGCAATCACGAAAGGATTCGCTGTTCTCGCTGTATTTGTTTAAGAAATCTTAGATAAAACGTGCATTTTCAGAAAAGAGCTGTCAGCCGCCGTTCCGTACTGCTCTTCATGTGGATCAAGAGAAACGGATCTGCGTGGTGAAGGAGAGATATAATAGAGATTAATATCGGGGATTAAGTCCGCCTGCGTTTCTATGGATTTCACCGTTGCGCAGATTATCGAATCTGCTCATCAGCCGTGAGGATTGCGTGAATTGCCTTGTCTATCAGAGCCATGTAGCAGGGCGAGCATAAACTGCCAGCGGCGTCGAGCACAAAGAGGCGCACGTAATACAGAAGCGAGGATATTATCAGATTAGGCAATGTTGAAGTACAAATTATAAAATACGAAAATATCTTGACATGGAGTTCACCACGCTGTCTAACATAGTACCTACCGCTGTCTACCGTAGTAGTTATT
This sequence comes from Ooceraea biroi, assembly GCF_003672135.1. Classification (NCBI taxonomy): domain Eukaryota; kingdom Metazoa; phylum Arthropoda; class Insecta; order Hymenoptera; family Formicidae; genus Ooceraea; species Ooceraea biroi. The sequence goes on from NC_039515.1 coordinate 4,137,533, forward strand.
TTCCATATCGTCGTCGTCTTCGAAAATTTTCCGCGCTGGAACGCAGCGTTCATAGTATTTCGTAGAATAAAAGTTTGGGAACAAAAGTTCTTTCCGATATTCGACCGTTCATGCGGGTCGTCCCCGACGTTTTAATCACGCACGAGGCAATAAATCCTCCGAACACTTGGCGAAAAACGGGAATTAAATTGCACGTATCGTCGTCGCGTGAAGATTCCGACGCGGATTAGAATTCCGTGTTTTAATCCCGTGAACAATAGAAAGAACGCGCGCGATGAAATGCTCGTTGGACGAGGAGGAAGGAATTCCCTGTAAGGCTCGACCGCGACGATAATCGAATCGCGATTGGAAGCGTTGATTACGAAGGTGCTAACGCGTCACGACATCAAGGGTGTGAAATTCTTGTCGGGGTGGAAACGTGGCGCACCATCGATGTAGCAACGCCGACGGGTGTGTGTATGCATTGCATTTCGCGTTCGCTCGTGCATTTGTCCAAATTAACACGTATGCGGGATAACTCGCTCGAGTAATTTATCGTTGCATGCTGTTACGATTGCGGGAGAGAAGGTCGCGTGGTAATGCACGGAATCGAATTCTCAAGGATACTTGACTTTTTATTTAATAAGATTTACTTTATTCGTGACTGATATACTGTACGATTGAAGACTACGCGTTCTTTGCTGCAGCAATCTCATGGTGGCAAAGAATGATCCAGCAAAGAGAGATTGTTTCAGTAAATATACAGTGAGTGCAAAAAGTATTCGTACAGGGGAGATTTCTTTAAAAAAATCCTTATTTGTAGAAAATAAACTTTAATTAACGATATATTAATACTGAATACAATATATGTTATACCTCTGAATAATATTACATCAACAAAAATATAATAATTGAAAGATATCGTCCTTATAATTAACAAAAACAAAAACTTGTAGTAAATCAATGCGCAGAAGTATTCGTACAGTTGAGAGATTTAGATTGTAGCGTTGCGACACAAGTGTTTACGTGGAGCTTTTTTGTTTACAATAGGAATGTGTGTTTTACTTTTCGGTTACGGTCCTAGAAATACTATCCATATCAGTCTTACTGCGTTATTAGAGCAAAATGGGTCGCAAGAATAAGGAGACTAACGAAGAAGAGCGAAAAATCATTATTAAATTACACAATCAGTGTAAATCTCTACGGGAAATTGCTCAGCTCATCGATAGACCTCGATCAACAGTCCAATCAATAATTGACCGCTTTTGTATTAGAAAAACAGTTAAAAATAAACCAAGAAGCGGCCGACCACAAGCCTTCACTGAAACCGACAAACGTTTCATTCTTCGCCAAGTAAAGCTGGATCCGAAAACAAGTGCTCCAAAGATTGCGGGCGAACTAAAAAATCGCGGTGTGGACGTTTCCACTAACACAGTTCGAAATGTGTTGCGAGAAAACGGATATCATGACCGTGTTGCCAGGAAAAAGTTCTGAGTAAATGCGACTAATCGCAATAAACGATTAGAATTTGCGAAACAATACTTAAATAAACCGGATGAATTCTGGAACAGTTATTTTCTCAGATGAGAGCAAATATAATATTTTTGGCTCCGATGGCAGGCGTATGGTATGGCGTAAAAAAAAATACAGAATTAGACCCAAGAAATCTTATACCGACGGTTAAACATGGTGGCGGTTCTGTACTTGTTTGGGGGTGTATGAGCGCAGCTGGAATCGGCAATCTACATTTTATTGATGGTATAATGGACCACAAAATGTACATAGAGATTAAAAAAAACATCTTCATACTAGTGCACAAAAATTAGGAATCGCGGAAAAATATATTTTCCAACTGGACAATGATCCTAAACATACAGCATATAATACAAAACAATGGCTTTTATATAATGTTCAGAAACAATTATATACACCTCCCCAATCACCTGACCTCAATCCTATTGAATCCTATTGAACATTTATGGAAAATTCTTGGAGATGCTATTAGAAAAAGGCAAATTTCTAATCAAAATGATTTAAAAACAGCTCTTCAACAAGAATGGAATTCTATCTCATCAACTGTCACGCAAAAGTTGGTACATTCGATGAATCAAAGACTACAAGCTGTAATTAATGCTAATGGAAACCCTACAAAGTATTAATTAATAAGTTTTTTTAATTAAAAAAGGAGTGTACGAATACTTTCTGCGCAAGGAATTAATAGAAGTTTTTGTTTTTGTTAATTATAAGGACGATATGTTTCGATTATTATATTTTTGTTGATGTAATATTATTCAGAAGTATAACATATATTGTATTCAGTATTAATATATTGTTAATTAAAGTTTATTTTCTACAAATAACGATTTTTTCAAAGAAATTTCCCCTGTACGAATACTTTTTGCATTCACTGTATGTATCTTGATAAATTCGCGGCCGGAGTAATGATATATTCTATAAAACGTTTTTTGATATGTCAGAGCGAATATATATTAAAAAGGGCACATGCAGAATTTCGGAGTAACATGTTACCATATGCAATATGCAGGTAGCAATAGACATGAATTTTGAAATCGTTGAAATGTTCAGATTTTCGACTCGAATCGAAATTCTGCTTCCGCTTCCAAGCCAAGTTCAACGCTTTTTATATATTAAGAGGATGAGTCTAATCTGGATTCTCTGCTTTGCGCCTCAAACGGGCAATTCCTCGCCTAGGGCTTGAAAAGAGGAGCTCTGCAAAAGTCAGGTAGAACTCACTGATTCCAAATAAGATCTGCAGATCAAGTAATATCGAAAGAGATTCACCTAGCTGTTGAAAGTAAATATAAAATCTACGTTTGCACGGTAAATATCGAGAAATGACAAGTCGCGGTATATAACACAACGCGACGTGTACATACCTATGTGTGCAGTTCGCATCCGGTGGTACATCCGAATAAACGCGCGATAATTCACTCGTGAGTAATTATCGATATTATTGATGCACGCGTGTGCATTGGCGCGGTAAGAAAACCGTCGCGAGTTATGGATTATGAAGCGTATACGCATTCACGCATTCTCGCACGCGGCTCCGTTTTCACGCTGCTCGTTTAGCGCTCAGCGAGGCGAGGTATAATGATAACAGCTTGAGGGCCACTTCCGGGATGATATACCGTATCATGATCCATGCCGTTGATTTTGTGGGAAAGTAACACGAAGAGCATCCGTTTTCGCGGATTAGCAAGCGCCACACACGAGCACGCGTGGTCCATCACAGCGGCAGGGGTGGAGAGACGAGGAAAATTTGTCGCGATTACCGTCGCATCTGTTACGCGTTAGCGCTTGACGCGCTTAACGAAGCATTTATGGAGCTTTTAGCTGCGAGTCTTATGGTTATTCAGGGAACCAATAGGGCAGCTCCATAATACACGTATACGCCCATGTATTATGCAAATCGCGAATTATGCAAATCTGAATTATGCAAATCCAAAATAGCGCGATATAAAAAAAAGAGGAGCATCAGTAATACTTCACCTCGCGCGTAAAATGCAAAGCAACGGGAAGTAAATCCGAAAGACCTGACGATCTTTCTTAAAATCATTTCCGAGGGGAAAGCCGATGCAGTTCTGCATCATGGAAACTTCGTCCTGATTTTAATTAACTTTACAATATTTTACAAGATTTTGCATTATGAAGACAAACAGGACTTCCCGGCATTTCCCGGAGTTCGCGGGTATCATGTTCTTAATATAAACTAATTTCTTGATACAGCCAGAGAATTTTTTCTTTTCACATTACACGCGTACGAGTGCGCGCATTTAAGCATTGTTTTTCATAGCACTCCGTCCCAACGCGAAGAGTAATTATTTGTGCGGCAAGTTATTTTTAATTTTCCAAGCACATGATACCTCGCGATTATGGTGTTTTATAAATACAGCGACGCCACGTAAAGCTAAAAATTTACGCATTAATCAAGTCGTTAACATTATTACGCGGTGGACACGCTGAAAATTACAGCTAATGCTACTATGTGAATATTGTACAATGTACTTTAATATTTTAATGCAAAGAATGCCTAAAAGGATTTAAGAGATTGAATTACTAATTTAAGAAGTAGAGCATTTTACGTTAAAATGAAATTTCTATTAGGCATTTGGAAGATGACGTATGCACGTAATTTTATTTTCTATATTTTTTAGGCACGCTGCACATCATTATCTTTCTTATTATTACAATTATTTCGTAATTATTTTATTCATTTAAACTTCGTATTATATATTTGGAGAATGTTTGTAGTACTTATTGTAACTACAATGTGATGAAAAGATTACTATTCATCTGAATAATTATACATAAACATATTTTGTAAAATGTTATCAGTATGGTTTATCTGTTTCATTTATCGGTCGCGAATGGAATGACAATTTTGTAATATATGTACCCATGACACAAACATCATCCCGCATATTATGTATTACACAACAACTCGTGCACGAGTCCCATGGCTCTAATTGAAAACGGTCAGTAGGAGATTTAGAACTTTGGTAGTGAGCGTCGATGGGAATTGGCATATCGCGCTTTTTCCATATATCGCGCTCAACAAATGCAATTGTTCGGGGCTACACATGCGCCCGTCATTTACAATTTAACACCTGTCGTTCAAAATCGGATTTCGCATTACGCGGAAACAATTAAAGCGCACTAGAATTTATCGCCGCGACAAAACACAATTTGTAATCGCCCGTCGTCGTAGCGAAAAAATGTCTCGCGCCTTCAAAATGATAATTCAGCGGTGCGATTCGGCCCTCTAGCCCGTTGTTGATTAATTACATTATCTATTATCACGCACGAGCGTGTATACCAATTTCAATTGTCCCGAGCATCGAGGCCCAATTATTCCGACATGTGTAGTGACACGTAGTAATGCGCGCAGCGGGTATTGCACATTACATCAACGTAATAACGTTAATAGTGCTTTAATTACGACGTCAAAGATCAACGCTTTATAATTACAATCAAATCATATCGACGATGTTTACATGATCTACGCCGATAAATCGCGTCGTTGAACCATGTCGAGGGAACATTTGCAGATCATTCATCGTTTAAAAACAACAATGTATCCAGATAACACGTGTTACAATTAATAGCGCAGCCACGGTATACATACATGTTACCTGCGTACATATTGATCGCGTTATTCCTGAATGACATAATTCTACGAGCAATCCGGAATCGAGTTTTCCCGATGGAAAATATCGCGGGAACGCGGATCTCTGCTTTCCAATTTTTCGGCAGGTTTTAGCGCGAAAACACGCGAGCGATACAACGGTTAACAAAGCATATTGGTGCATATCGCGCGCTGCACAACGAGGTATAACCATGCGTTGTATAACGTCGAAAACGATGTGCGGCAAATTAGGGGATGATGTATCATTGGTAACTCCGCACGGGTAATACGCAAATATTAGCGTAATGCTTAGCGGTGTAATGGGTCAATAGTGCAGCCTAACGTTCGGAGCTGCGCAATGATCCGACTGGATCTAGCAATACGCCGCCAACACTGCACTCAATTATCGGGGGAGATCCAAGCCACCCCTCGAAATGCGAGACTGTTGTCGACCGTAACGCCGTAATAGGACATATTTACAGCCACCCTCTAACGAAACGATCGATGCTCTCTTCTCGCGTGCGGACATTTTGATTATAATATAACTCGCGCCACAAACGTGCACTTGAAAATTCAATAGCGTCTCTCTCTCTCTTTCTCCCTCTCTCTCCCTCTCTTTCCCTCTGTCTCTCTTTCTCTCTCGGTACACAAACGCTCACAAAGAGCCACTTGAAAGCCTTTAAACAATCGACGTCGGGTGTAAGTATTCCTCAAAGGGATGTTTAGGATGTGCACGAGCGCTCGTGCTTCCGTCACGCACCCTCGCTCGATGACGGGAGGGAAATTCAGGGAGGGATGCGGTGGTAGTAGCGAAACTAATAGACGAACCACCTACCACGTCGCCGAGGAGCGGTGTGAAGCGTGGCGTAAAGTCGGTCAGCGCGGCTTCAAAGTGCTAACGCGGAGTCTCATTTTATTAGCCGACAGCTAATTCTACCTACTTCGCCCCGCGGTTCGATCTTGATATCATTATGTCACTTGTAAGTGACCAAACGTGGATAACACAAATACGCGCGGGGAATTATTTCTTGGAATATAAGGGAAGGAGCGAGAGAGAGAGGGAGAGGGAGAGAGAGAGAGATGAAAGACAAGAGATTGTTTGATCGAGCCGAGATTAGCACGAAGTAAATATGAGGGAGTCTCGATTCGTAGGTTTGGTCAGAATTTGGATTGCGATATAGTTTTGCGACGTTTTTCTTTTCAGTATTCGGTCTGGTGCAATTTTTTTGTTAAGACTTTTATAATATAAGAAGAATATAAAAGACTCGGATTCGTAGAGTATAAAAAATAGAAAAGAAAAAAGATCACCGCAAAATGACATTTATCGAATAATAAAGTGACGTTATCGCTGATAAGAGTTTGATCTCTTTTAACATTATACAGACCTTTCTCACGTATTAGTTCTATTATTATGCGCCTATGTGCATATTTAAAACTGAACTTATTTTCAATTATTCTTGAAAGAGATGATTTTTTCTTTAGAGAAATAAAATATTCGATGTTAATTATATCTGTTCTCGTGTAGGCAAATAATATAGTAAGTGGCACTTTCCCATCATAATTTTCCCATCCGTTATTTCGATAATGCATGAATAAATCTTATATCCATGTTCACGTTATTCGTGTAATTATCGCGGTTTCATCACGGCAACTTCAGTCGCCGGACTTTGCGATCGTTTATTTGGCTATTTGGAGAAACTGTTTTAAGTTCCTCTATACATGAAGCTTTTTTGGTTTTTCATAAGACGGGCGTAATTCCGGTTTCACTCTTTTAATCTGTCCGTTCCAACACATGTCGAATAAGCTTTTTTGAGAGATTTCAGTGTGTATAAAGAAAGGTTTTGACGTTCGCATGATAAATTCTACTTTTCTAAAAGCGCAGGAGATGGAAATCATAACAGTAAAAAATCATAACAGCAGTAGTATTTTTCCGATCAAACAATATTGTTATGTCAGACATTTCTATTTGTAATATAAAGTTTAAAGTTTTTTTTAAATGCAAATTTCAAATTTTTGTTGAGACATAATTGTCAACATAGTTTGGAAAATGTTTAAGTGATCAGAATGTTATAATAAGACCAAAAAATAATTAATCGTTCTATTCACTTATGTATGCTTCTTCTCACAATCTACGTTGGAATAGAATTCTATCGACTACATGTCGTATAGCGTCACCGTGAAAAATTAATGATGTAACTCAACCTCGCCATGTATTAATTATGCATTTCTCTTGATGCGATCGGAATCAAAATGGTTCATAAATTCATAACCTCTCAGTTAAATTTTCTCTTAATTAAATATGCAATCATAAATTGCTAGCACTGTAACGTGGTATCAATCGCAATAAATCTTGTTTGCTTGTCACACCACACCTAATTAATGCGTAAATTACTTTCACATAACGCAATATACACGAATATTCAAATATTAGACTAGTGAAATAATTAAATCGGACAGTGCAGACAGAACATGACTCATTTCTCTTCGAAAACTTATTTAGCAAATATATCTTTGTAAAATATAAATTATTACAAATATTCTATGTAAGATCTGAAAGAAGAAATCTGAAATCTTGAAGTTATTAACAAAAACAGTAATAAAAATTTATTTTTCACTATCCAAAAAACGTCTCTCTAACAGAATTTTGATCAAAAAAATTCGATCACGTAAAGATAACAAACTGAAAAATTTATGGAAAAATAATATCTCCCATCAAACTTCGAATAAAATAAAAATTGTCTAAAAGCTCTAACTGAAGAATCCGTGCCATTAAAATACAATTAATTACATATATCCTATTTCATATGTTCTATACACAAATAATCTAAATTGTAAATAAATATTCTTGAATCACATTTTATTTATGATCATAATGGTGCAAAGGAAGATTGACTGTTCATGAACTCGAAACTAGTAGATACAGTTACAGCATTGTTGACCTGCGCATCGAGAATGGCAAGGCGTTTGATATGCGATGCGCCCTTCGTTAACGTTAACGTAAACTTTGTGTTGCACATCAACTGGTCGCCTCAAGCGAACAATCTTGTTTGTTTCCGCCATATTAGATTCTAGATTAGCGTTATTAAACCGTCTATTATAGGAGTTAATACCGCAGAGGCTTGATCCATATTAATCACCGGCGAGGCCCTAAATTGCGTCACTGTAAGGCGGACGCGGGCGCGTCTCTGCAGTAGTAGAAACCACAACCGCGCAGCGGGAGTGCGACGAGAAGCGACAGATTTAATCATAACCTCGGGCTTAAGGCAACCGAGCAGACAAACCCCCGACGATATATGTCCGCGCGCGCGTGCACCCGACAAGCCTCAACCCTTTCGGATGCTCAAACCGTCTGATTACGCGGGGGAGTGAATCCGACGTGAATCTGACGCTCGACTCCAAAAAGAGGCTCTAAAACACTTCAAACGCAGCTCGTGTTTGTACTCGGTCGCGCCAGTTTGTGGTCTTCGCCCTTGGTCTTGTTCATAGCTTGAAAGAGTGGAAAAAAATAAAGAAAAAAACTCAAAAGCGATTGCGTTCAAATAAAAAACATCTTTTAATTCTATTGGTGCAATTAAATGGACAACAGAAGAGTAGATTCGTGGACAAGTGCCTTCCTTTGCGAATGAAAGGGACGATGGCTGTTCAATCCTGTCGAGTAACCGATACCTGAACGTGGCCACGGTGTCCGTCGAGATTCGATCTATTACGCTTTTCCACCCCGACGATCCCGGGGACCGACTGCAGTATCGAATCTTGAAACACCGACAGAACCTTTCGTGTAAAGTGTAAACGGTCGCCCTTAGAAACTCAGCGAATCCTAGGCGATGAGGGTAGAGGCAGGAGTTTCTCCTTCGAAAGGTAGAACAAAGATCCTTTACAATTTATACGTCGACTGTGCGATCGCCTGACGAGAAAGGGCGCGCGTTTAAAGCAGCGGGTACCAAATCTCGAAGACGAGAACGAAGGAAATCGAAGAGAGCGATGTGCGTTTCGAGGCGGAATAGCTGAAACGCGATCTCGCAAAAGAGAAATTTGCAACGGTACTATTATTTTCCTTCTATTTTCGATTGACAATGCGCGCGATTTTGAGAATATCGCCATGCTATTCACGCAACGATCCGACCGGATATTAACTTCGGCTGATTTAGGGAGATTTCACGGTATTTCTCGTCGAGTGGGTGTCGAAGGGTGGATATTCCCAGATTTGACAAAGTGTGCCGATAATCTATGCAGCGCGTCGCGTCGCGGCGTCGCGACGCGTCGCCGATGCGTCGTCCCACGCTCGTGCATACGCTTCGCGTGAGCTGTAATTCCTCGCGAACAACGCTTCTCGATGGCGGGGACCGAGACGTTAATCGGATTATGCGAGCGAGAGTTACATGAATGACGGGATGAAAGAAAAAGTGTAGTCCCACGTAATCCGTACTCGGTACTCGGTTATCAACGACATCGCGGATAAGGCATGTGTCACGCGCTGAATTTACGTGCTCCAAGTAAGAACGCAACGCAGACTGCCGGCATGAATTAGATGCTTGTTCCCGTCGCATTTAATATTTACGCTACGTTTAAACTTTCCAGAATAAACATCCGTCTGATATTTCTAGGAAAAAGCTCTCTCTCTCTCTCTTAGAGACGCATGTGAAATTTAGGCGGATTGTCGTTCTAGTCCGAGGTGTTTAAACTGTCGTGTGATGGTTAACCGTTTCTCTTTGCGAGTCCTATTTGTCTTCTATCTTGTCTGGGATGTAACTACGTGTAAAATTGTTTAAAATAACAGTGAGCTTCGGATATCTCTCATAATTTCACAAAGATGGTAAATAAATAAAGAAGGGAAAAGTGAGAATAAATTGGCATTCCGATGTATTAATTCTAAATTTTTACTAAATGAAGATCGTGCTCGTGGATAAACATGCAACAAGCGTGAAACAGCGAGACAAGTCTCTGAAATCGCATGCCGAGTGGGACAGTCACACGTGTCATGCACAGCAGTTCTGACTTTGAAAGTGCATGACAATATTAAACACACCTCAGGGAAACAGAAACGAATATTGGCAAAAACTCCAGTATTTGTTGCACGTGTGTGCTTGTACGTGTTTGCGACGGAGAGACGCAGTTTTATGACACCACGGAGCATACTTCCGCTAGAAATAAGCGAGACTCGCAGCGTTCTTTAATTTTCCCTTTCCGCGTTATAATCGGATATATTTACGACTCTAAGAGAAGCAAATATACATATAAGCAGCATAGCGTCCCTAAAGTAACTATCACGAGGGGTTGTATGCACACCCTCAGGTCAAACATCTTAAGACCTAAACTAAGTACTTCTCGTGTTATTTCTGTAGTCAGTACCTATCCTTGTGTCGGTGACAAATGTGAGAGATTCAATAGAACCGGGGGAGACAATCCCATCCTCCTTCCATAAGTTCCGAAAATTAGGTTTACGTGAATTTATGTCAAAGTTCCAGATCTCGAAATTTATGGATTAATGCGCTGCTGCGCTGCGGCATTCTTCAGTTTTCAGGCTGATTATCGCTGCTTCGTTGCGCCGGAATCTCAAACGCGTCTCCATTTGCAGGAAGATCGCGAATTATTAACTTGCGAATTATTAACTTGCTAATTCTGTCTTATTTTATTAACACGGAACAAACTACTGGATGGGATGGGAATATTGCGAGGTGCAGCGCGGTGTCTCGCGCGAACGTCATTAGCCACTTCGCGAATAGTCAGAGGGTCGGACTGGACTTGTTTTAAGGACGTTACCACCGGCACGGAACAACGCTGCACTTTCTTACATTATCTATAGCAGCGCGTTATGTCGACGACAACGACCTCGTTGAGACTCTCTTATCTGGAAGTGCTGTTGCGCCGCACACGACAGCAATAAAAGTATACGTCTTACAGCGGTGCACATTTCCTGCCGTGTGGAACGGTGGAACGCTGCGAGCGGGTTGTAGCGCAAGATCATCGCTGGAGCCTGGCAAATCATTTCGATTAGCAAACGGAACATGATAAGAAAGTTCGACGATTTTCAGTGAGGAAACCGCGCGATTATCGAGTGTAATCTGTGGCCGCTCCGGGGGTAGCACAGTTTTAAACTTACTGGCACATTGCCGATTCTTTTTTCGATACTTAATTCTTGGGAAGGAGAAAAGTCTTGGAGGGTAAAAAAAAGAATAGTAAATGGTTAGTTAAAGCTTCAATACGGAATTATTGCAATCCTATTCGAAAATCAGATTACCTGTCATACGAATGCTAAGCAATGTTATTTTTGTTGTTCAGCTTATTTTTACAAGGTTTTTTCAGGCTACGAAAACATTCTCACGAATGAAAGTAATAAACTTCTCATTTCAGAATAATAGTTACGGTAACCTTTTATTTCCAGAGTAATTGCAGGAGCAAGGAATTAATGGGAGAAATTAACGCGTAAATGTGCGTACACGTCGATGCTTTAGCTTTTAACAAAAAATACGTACACGAGAGTATTATTAATTTATCTTAAACGCGCCAGGTAAGTGATCCTATCGAGTATGTTCATCGTTCCCAGAATGCCACTTCCAACAAACACCGCGGACAATCAAGTTCTGAGCAAAATGCGCAACAAGCAATAGAATCCGATTTCGCTTTCGGAACAGCAATTCTGCACGACTATAAAGGCGAATATAAAGGCGAAAGCTACGAAATATGTCTCTGTGTAAATGTCGGAGTCAATGGCCGGAATCTGTCCGCGTCGGAATCCGAAACGCGTTTCGATAGGTACGAGACGCTCTGAATACATAAGTCTCATATAGCTGATATGTATTATATGTACGAATATTGCTCAGGTGATGTGGGAATAAACGCGGAGGGCAATCAAAGCATTGTGAAAGGGAATCGCACGAGGAAGATCCGATCCAGACGACACTTTGACGCAATATTGGCGGGCGTTTTGTCAAATGCATTATTCGTTTCCGGGCGGAATCGCGCGATTTTCGTGTACGCCTTGAGATTGATAGAAAAAGAGAGATCGCATGATAATTTCCGATATTCTGTTCCTCAGGTGATCTAGATTCGTCCGAGTCGTTCCTAGAAAATATATTCCGCTCTCTCTCTCCATTCTGTTACATAACGTATTTTCCCTTTGTCGTCGGTTCTCCAGAGAAGCTGCTTCGGCTGCTCTTTCTGAGAGTTATGAAGCTGCCGCGCACCGCATTGTCGAAATTGACTTATCTCGAGGCGACCGCCTACGAGAAGCGGACGAGTTTGGCGAGCAAGTCGAGAGACGTCTTACTTTTGGCATTGCAGCGAAATTCGCCCGCGAATCTTCTCGTGCTCGCCGGCCATTTGTAATCGAGCGATTACGGTGATATCGGCAATCTCGCGGCAATTCCGCGTTAGCTCAAAATGAGTCCTCGCTCGCCGACGCGACGTGTCGCAATTAGGAACTTTAAGTGAAAACGCGGGATTGCCCGGGATAACGATATACATGAAGATTGCGGATAATCCGCGTTCCTCCTTCACGAATCTCAGCTTCGATACGCGAGGCGCGTTAAATATTTTTTCATCATACAGTCGCGCGTCTTGCATTCATGTTTACACTTCGGTGTTCTCGTGCGAAATAATAAATGTTGTTGAAGGAGCGGCGCTGCAAAAATATACGATGTAATCGAGAAAGGCCACGGGAAGAAGTATGTTTTAATATTGCGTTGCTGAATACGTCCTATTTATGCAACCTTCGGGGATATTTGAACTCACGGCTTTTATTTCGCAGCGTTTCTCCATTACCTTGATAAAAGCTTGTACATTTGGACATTTTTCTTTCACGAACAGCGTGCGCGCGCTCATGGCTACATGCGAAGCTTCTTGCAATTTAATACGGACTTATGTGAATTAGTTGTGATATCACATAACCGACTTTTTCAGGTATATGTAAATTTTAATATTAAATGTGACACACGCAATCTTATTAAAGCCATCCTGCAGAAATTTTTAAATAAAACTTTAATCGCCACAATTCGCGGTTTTAAATCTTCCTCGGTCCTTCCTTCTTTTTCTCTTTGCAAGTTTGATATAAAACTATTGCTTTTTCTTTGCTAGACAACATTTTCTCGCAGATTTATCCAGATGTAAATTAAATACGGTAAAGCAGAGATATATAATCTGATATATGTCTCGATCTTTTAATTATTATTGGGAGCACAACTTTGAATAATTTATTCAGTATGTGATAAATATACATTTTTAGATAGAAACTTTAGACATATTATCAAAGTTCAAGTAAAATCGCGTCTGATTATCGATTCTTCGTCGGACATTCGAATACTTCCGTGCAGGCAAAGACAATTGAGTTAGCCGAGCATATCGAGTACCTGGATTCGGATGAAATTCGATTCGGCTCAAAGGGACCAAAAATTTCAGGTACATGCGCTCCCGTACGTCGACAAAGACACTCTTACTCGGGATCAATCAGTGATAACTTATTTACCGAACTCTCCCATTGAATTTCTCACTCGCATAGGCTGTGACACTGGTAATCAGTAGACGAGGGAGCAACACGAAGGATTTTACGAAGAAATAAAGGAATAATATAAGAACAACGCTGAACAATCTATTATTCCACAAAACGAGTTTCCGCAGAAATGCACGACGCAGAATAACGGCGAGGCAAAAATCTTGTAAGTGGAAATCTTCCGCGTATTTCCCAGGAAGATGGACGAGCGACTGTCACCTTACGAAACGTTACGTTTCGTTTCAACCCGCATCCGCAGACTGCATTTACGTGATTGCAGGTAACACGTAAATGACATCACGACGCTTTCCCGACCGGGTATCGGACAGATGGAATGACGGCGACCATCAGTGACCATCGGCGAATCGGATTACTTTCGATGTCAATAACGCCATGTGTTTTATAATCCTTCATCCCGTAATGCCCGACGCGATGGACGTATGACCGAGTGCGTCGAGCAAAATCGAGAAACGCATTATCGAGCCATCCGCAACCCACTAGGAATGAGCAATAGTAATTTCAGCCGCGTCGAAGAAAGAGAAGCGTCGAAAGAGAAAAGAAGAGAAGAGGTTGCCAGGAAACGACAGCGAGGGTCGCTGAAAATAGAGGATAGTTCACTGGATGAGACTGAAAAACGCTTTGAATTCGACGGCGCATTACATGTCCGACATCCACGGGATTCCTCCTAGGATTGCTCTTCGTCACGTAGTGCTTCAGTTCAGCTTCAGGAATCGATTGAAAGGAGGGCAACGAGAAGGGGGAGGGAGAGGGGACATCGAAGAGACGTCGAGTGGAATTAAAAAATGTGTATGATAGGATACGAATTAAGCGAAAGCGTGGTTTAATTCCTGACTCTGAATTTACGAGCTTACAGTTCTGTTACAGCTTACGGGCCATTATTGTTGTCACCTTTCACCTTCAATGTCACCGCGACCATCATCACCACGGTGTCGCTCGATCACCGACGACCACCACGTAGCTATTGTTTGACTGTTATGTGACTTGCTATTTAACGTTTCCTAGGATTTAACGTAATATGAGCCGACAATGATGCGAGAAACTCGTCGTTCCGCGGAATTGATGCAATGCGCAGGGTTGTTTTATTGCCGCATCACACCACAGTATTACGATGTTTAAATGATTGTTACGTTCGCGCGACATGCTTGAAGTTCCAAGTTCTTTATTGGAGGATAGAATTATTTACAGAATTTCGCATTTATATGTAAAAAATATATATTTTTTGATAATATTTGAATAATATAATCCTGTTTCGTTCGATGAGTAAATCCGTAGACTTAAGTCTTAATGTTCTGTCTGTAACTCGATTTTTTCGTTTCGCTTTGGTTTTCTCTGTAGTTAAGATGTCCTGGATAGCTTAAGCGCGTTAATTGCAGCTCTAGCGGAAAATGATACCGGATAAAATCGTGTGGTACATAACGGACATTTCGCTGCTGTAAGCAACTGAAGATATTTTCAGCTGGTCTTGCTATTTCCTCATTTTAAATCAAGGTAAGAGCGTACAAAAAAGCCAGTAGAAAAATAAGATAATGTTCTTGTCCTCTTCATTGTAAAAAATTACCGTATTTTGAAACGAACGGCAAAATAATATATGATTAGACCGAAACGCAGTGAAGTAAAAATGGAGTTACTAAAATAAACTAGATTTTTCCTCGTGAAAACAGGAAGCAGCATGAACTTTTAACGAGTGATTATTATAAGCCTCGTAATAAGCGTAATAGTTGACAACAACATATTGATGCAACGCATACAGTTTACGAACATTTTGTAATACATTCACGTGATGCATCGACGAAACAAGGAAGATGTATTAAAGAAAAT
This sequence comes from Ooceraea biroi, assembly GCF_003672135.1. Taxonomy (NCBI): domain Eukaryota; kingdom Metazoa; phylum Arthropoda; class Insecta; order Hymenoptera; family Formicidae; genus Ooceraea; species Ooceraea biroi. The sequence goes on from NC_039515.1 coordinate 4,152,982, forward strand.
AAAAATTAGATAATAATTTCTGTATGTTCTTCTTTTCCTTCTCCCTCCAGCTCTGTGGCAAATGTTAATTGATTGAAAAAGTGTGCGACACTTGCTAAGTGTAATGACTAAAACAAGAACTTTACAACAATGCTCACACCGCGACGCTAGCAAATTAGCTCTCATTTAATTGTCTCGCGTTTGTTTAGCACGCGACAGTGTGGTTCTAAATAGATAAAATGCTTCTCGCAAACGTGTTAGGCTGCCGTATTCGCAGCAGCGAACTCGATAGAAAACCTTAAAACCTCGACTTTATACGGACTTTATTCCAAACAAATGCATTAAAGAATAAACAATATAATGCTTGGAAGAAGATTTACGAGTGCCATTTCAACTATAGGAGTCCCCTCGCGACGCCGTGAAAAATATTTGTGGCAAATTGTCTCGATATATCAACTTCCCCAAACGATCACTCGGTCGGCGACGACAGCTATCGTATTTTTTACAGTTATCTTGCATATCGTACAGAGATCGCGTTCCCATTCGGGAAACCAAAGTGCCATGTCGGAGAAGAAAATGCTTTCTATTTAATGAAAAAAGAGGAAAATAAGAGGGTACTAATTGCTGACACAAATTAGATGATCTAATTGATTGTATGTACATGAAGGTAATCCTCTTGAAAGCGATCACAGTACCCTGTGCTGTGGACTGCTGATGGTAAAGAGCTTATGTCATTGATGAGATAATCATTATACCGTAAAACTTTCTACCTTAGATTATAATAGTGTCAAAGAGCTCACGTGCACGCTGCGTTCAACCACTTGGAAAATCAGGTATTAGAGGCCCGAAGCCCTCTCCTGTGCACGGAGAGATAGCTACCATCGCATTATCTTCATCAATTTATTTATTAATTCATCAAATTAGAAACTTTTTATTTGTTGCAGATGTTATACGTATATACAACACGGAATAATTGAACGGATATATTATATATTGTGATTGCATCGTTGTATAATTATAAATTACGTACGTGGACGACAAATGTGCATCGCATTACTGCAACCATCTCATTTTCAGATAAATCCGATATTTCTTAAATTCTTAATGATGAGATCGCAGCAGTAATAATTCTCGCTGTTGCACGATAATTCCCGAGTCTCTTCTCGCGTAATGTCATAAATAATCTAAATTACACACGCAGGATTTAATTTATTAACTCGCGGAAATTTTATGGACGGAGGCATAACTATAAATAGTATAAGCGCGAGTTGTGTTACAACATTCGCGTTAACGAATCCCGCAGCGTTGTTGCCAGACACGACGCGGTGGATGATTAGCAACTTTCATGAATGTCACGAACGCCAGCTACATTTAATCAGACGAGTAAATTGGATTCACGCAAATTCGCTTACTTCGGATTTTTGACGGGAAAATCGAACAGCAGCAGCAGCAACAACAACAACAGTTAATCTGCGCGATGCCGTCGCTCGTAAAATGATTAATCATGAGAATCTCTCGATAATAATATAACGGGAAATTTAAGTTGCTAAATTAAAGATACCAAAGAAAAACTCGGCGGGAAGTGTCTCTCGTCGCGATATATTTCGTCGGCCACCTTAAAGAGGAGAGCGTGGGCGTATCTGCTCTTTCTATCTTTCTCTCTTGAAAGCTCACCAAGTATCGATCTTCCCGTTTAGAAGTGACAAGAAGTCATTCTATGCCGATGGGAAAAGCCGTTGCCAAAGTACGCAGACGAACGCTTGACAAATGGAATCGCACGGCACGATGAGCCGAACAAGAAATATCAGCTCTTCACCTTCCGCTCGCCGCCTTCCGCCTTGCGGAATTATTAAGATCGTAATACCGAATCGCGAATGAGCGATTTAATAATCACTGAGGAAGAAAAAATGCAGCACAATTCCGAGGCACGAAAATAGTCTTACATATAAAATGCAGCGCGGCATGAAATAAAAATTCGCACGTCGCCCTGAAGCTGACGGATTTCAGAGTGCGCGATTTAAAATCCGAAGGTCTGAGAGCTCCAACAGCTCCCGTTTACGTCTTCAAGTGCTGCTTGATTAATCAAACGTACGTGCCTCAAATATATTCTGACACTAACAAAGAGACAGTTACGCAATATCACTCCATGCTTTTTATGTATAACGCCTTCCGTTATAACTGCATCACGCTAGACTCGGTCACGATTTTATTCCCTTATGGTGTACGTAAACTGGCATTTATTTCGTTCGTACGTCTGGGGTGATCATTTTACACAACGTTATGTCGTTGTCTCAGTGCTTTATGTATTAAAACGCGATTCGTTTCAGCGTTTTACGGTGACCGTCTGGCCCGTAGAGTACGGCGCTTTCCCGATTTTGCTTTTACGAGCAGCGATATCGCGAAAAAGCGCGTTGAACATCTCCCTTAATCCCTTCGAAACGTTCGCAAAAAGCGTCCGCCGCTTTGCAATTTTGCGAACTGCGAGAGCAGTAACGTCTCCCGACTACCGCGGATTGCTGCGTAAGCATGCATATGCATATGCAGAGCTGCATAAGCCCGCGCGTTTTGGACGAGGACTACTCAAGCAAGTGCAAGCGTATTATAACCGATGATCGCCGGTTATGCAAAGCTGTGCATGTACGCGTATCAAAATCCGATCGCAGCTGAATAGTCGGCTCTCTCCTGCCGGTCAAAATCCCAGAAAAGAAGAAGCTCCAATAGCGCGTATACACTTTGCATACTGCGTCTTGATATGTTATAACTGCACGTGCAATCTAAAAATACGCGAATAACTGATTTGCGTATTCCTCCACAGCAAACAGACAGGTGGGCGAAACTTTCCTTAGAAAGACGGAGTGATACGGGACTCGGCAATACGCGCGTCGCACTCACGCTATCAGCGGAAGCGTGCGAATAGCGAGTTGGCGCACATCGATCCCGATTACACACGCTACTGACGCGTGAATAATTTCCGGGCGGTCATCCATATCCATCCATTCACTCTTTCCTCGCGGCGTATCGATAGGCCGATTTATACGGAAAATCGTGTCGGCAATTCGGTGCGACGCAAAGTTTAAATAAACAGCGTCCGGCGCAGTCCCTTCTTGCGAGCGAAATGTGTAATGTCCACGCGGACATTGACCATCGAATCGATCACGTCACGCATTTCAGTCGCATTTCAGAAGATCGATATCGTTGGATTCGTTTCTCCGCGAGATAAGCAGTGACTTGTGCTTCTTGAATGTGTAGATTTAATTTACCGCAGAACTGCTGTAACAGCTACGAGAATTTGAAGTTTTTATTACATCCATTTACTGTGTCATTTACTCGCTCTTCGCGTTACTCGATATTATGTTAATCGTACGTTCTTTCTGTAATGCACACGTCTTGTTAGGAAGGCGTATCAATTCCGCCGAAGAACGGGGATGCCTGGTGTACACGGGAAAGGCTCAATGTAACTGCTCTTTGTGAGAACGGTATTGTCGCGCCGCGAGGTAAAATGACAAGTAAAAGCAGCCGGGAAGATGGCTTTTTCCCGGATCGTTTTTCGACCATAGCAACCGTGGGAATGATCCCGGAGATGTGTAGTCGTGAACGAAGTAGAGTCAGCATGCAGCGATGGCAAACGGAAACGTCTTTTTTTCTCTCCTTCCTTTTTACCCCATTCTTTCTTCCTTTTCCTTTCTTTCGTCCTCCAGTTGCGATTCCCCGGCTCACTACGCATCTACGCGCAGCTACCACGTCAACTTTTATCCTCATTTTCCGGGCCGCCGTTTTCTTTCCTTTACATTTTGCATAATGAAACGTACGCGAGTCGACAGTATCTGTCGACGGTGAGACTCGCTCCTGACTTCTGCCGCAGATTTTTGCGGAAAATGAGCCGACACCCGCGCGATCGCCGTGTCACTGGATTGACTTGGTAATGAGAATCGATTATTAGTTTGTGCGGCACCTCTCAAAGCGCGGTCAACTTTTCGCAACTGACATCTGTATTTTATCAATATATTACATAAAAAAACGTGAAAATGCAGATAAATGTAGAAAATGATAAAATGTTTGTATTCTGTACGGTTTCAATGATTCAGTCTGTCAGATAGAATCTCTTTAATTAATTAAATTGGCTTTTTTATTGCATACCGCAATTCTCAATTCGAAATTCTTTGTTAAAATTTCTTTAACCCTTTGACCGCTTTGAATCGTCATATAATTAGAGAAACGTTATATAATTACGTAATTACGTAATTACTGTTACATATTTTATGCGCTTTGTGCTTTTAGCGTTTTTTGCCAGTTACTCGGAGTTATGTGCAATAACTAAAATTTCCTGCTGTGCTATGCAAATTTATAGGGTATTCAAATATGTCTGAATTGCTCCTACGTGTCGTATTCTACGGTCTTCTTGAAAGTCTCGCAGAAGAAGAGAGGCAAGCGCGCCAGATAAAAAGGAGTTACCATTGTCACAATACGTGCAATCTATTTCGCACGCAACTGACATTCCAAATTCTTGTAAACTCGTATAATTCAGACAAATGTGAATGCCATTTTCTTAAACTGCGTATGAAATTGCACTCGTTTTGATTTTACGTTTGGATGCAGAGAAAGCAATCTCATGTTGCCAGATATAATATTAATATAGCACGTACTTATTATATCCTAATTGATGTTAAATTGCACAATGGTTTTTTTATTTAAAGACCAGCGCAAAAATATCACGACCTTACTTAATGTGACAGGTTATTACGAGATACAACTTATCGACCATCGAGTAATTGTACGGAGGCGATAAATAGCAGCGCGGCGTCCCCGGCGGAAGAGAGCACTTCCCTTTGTCGCAGAGTAAATCATCGCGAAATGTAAATGCGTCGTGATTAATCGCAGCCCCGGTCTCTGACTCGGTCTCGCGTTAAGAAATCTCAGTCGCAACGGGACAAAAGCGCGAAGCGCTCCATCAAACGACAAGTAATTACCGTGCAATTGTGTCCCCGGTGGCCGAGACGAGTGCCCTTATTATGAATGCCCGCGTTGCCGAGTGCGCGCGAGGGAAACTCCGCGTACGGAAAATCGCATTTCTCAGCCGTCATGGGAGATCCGTTTAATGGCGGAAACTGTCGGAATGTAACACAAGCGCGCGCGCAACTCGGAAATAACACCCTTTCTCCTCAAGCCCTGATCGTTCCTCTCCCGGTGACGTGGCCGAATTGTGCTCATCGGCGGGATCTTAGTCCGGGATCTCTCGACGCTATGAAAGAATTGACAGAACAATCGGTGTACAGGCAGAATCGATTCAATTTGAGGGGGGTGGTATTTTTCGGCGACGGGGAGGGCGGCTGAGACATTAAACAGAAACGATGACGCCGACCTTCTTTGCTGGTCCTACAATTGAAAAATATCGGAGCAATATCTTATCCCGGACAGATGTGTCTTTTTCGGTTTGTATCTCTCATCTCGGTGGCTTCATATATTTTCCCATTGTCCACGTGCACGTCCCTCGCACACTTGTACACTGGAAAGTGATAGGTACATGAAAGAATAAAAAGCTATACTGTATCCCGTGATAGGATGTACACGACGCCGCTCTGGAACGCGAGAGAGGGTGGGGAAGTAGAGAGATGTTGTCTCGAGGCCTATTCACGTTAACTCTTTATCGATCCCGCATTCTCAGTACCCATGTCTGGCAACAATGTTTGGTAAACGTCAATTCTTAGATACCACTTTCCGGCACTTTCAGGTCGACCCTCTCGCTCCTCTATCACGACCGCACGACTTTTTTCCTGTCCTGTAACACACGTTCTCGACGAGCACACACGCCGGCAGATATTTCCGAAACATCGCGAAACGACTGCTCGATAAAGCTCATCTCGTTTCAACAACATTGAGGATAGAACGCACGCACATTCGGGACGGGTTTATGAAGAGGTACATAAAGTAACGACCGCGCCGGCGATCGATAGCGTTGCAGAATAGTTTAAGAGCGACTTCTTTATCGCGCCTCTTTTCTTTATCGCTCAATCGACTGGCGTCGACGCGCGGCTGTGCGATAGTTTTTAATATCTCCGCGCAACGTGACATTGACGTCAGTAAAAGCTATCCCCGCAATATAACACGCGTGAAGTTTTTAAAGTAGCTGCATAATCCAGAAAGACAGGACAGGCGCGGTCTTGAGAGTTGGCAGATTTCTAAATTACATTTTCCGCCAACTTGAGAAGCCACTTAATTATTGCGAACCGGTAACTTCGTTAAATACTCAATTTGACATTTTTCAATTTCTTGCCATTGCTTGCACGCATGCACATTGGATTGAAACAAAAATCGAATATCCTGCAATGAATTTTTCGCGACAAATGCAATAGTGGTATTTTTACGTGGAAAAAAATACATAGGCAGCTTTATGGGGAAGTTCTATTTTTGCTGTATATTAAAAAAGTCAGATTTACGGAAAAATTGTCGAAAAATGGCGCAAACGCGTTTTCACAAAAAAATACGTCAAACAAAGCCTGTCACTCCCGCATTGTCAATTTGCCTCAGCTACCAAGAAAGGGCAATTTTAACGCCATAGCATGTAAACGTTACACAAGCAAATCTCGTATCCTATATTTCCGCGTCATGATGGAGGGAAAAGGCTCGAGGCTTCAAAGCTTTCATAGTATATGGAAGCTGAGGAAGATGCGTCCGATGAGGATTGCTCGGTAGTTATTCGGTTTGCTGTGACATTTGATAGATTGTCTGTGTAATTATGCAAAGTTTATTTAGTTACGTCTATGTTTACTAATCACTTTACCGTACGTAATAATCATCGCTTCCTAATAAGTAATCCCTTTAGATAGAAAATCTCAAAGGAGCTTATCTCTCTCTCTCTCTCTCTATCTCGGCTTGGAATTTACGTCAGAATTCCGCGTAATGACGAATGCGTCAGGTCGATCAATTCGACGCAATCATCGCAGCGAAAGCAGCGTAACGAGCTTAAAAGATAATACTCATGTGCATTGAGTTTGAATTCTTAAGTTTTTTGAATAAAGAAAGATTGGACCGTGTTTGACATTTACGTGTTTTCAATAAAATATTTCGCATGACACATACATTGTACATTGCGAAAATAATAGTAGCTTAAATTGTCGATGGCGGATAGATTACAGTGTATATACCACGGCGACATCAATTTGAGTATCGGTGTAATTTGAAACTGGATAGGAATAATTACCCCCGAATTCAATGTGATTGATTCCCCTCGCTCTCGCGCTCGAATACTCTATCATGACTAAATTGAAATCCGTAATCAGCTTAATTTTTATTTAAAATTGAGCCCATTAAATATATCGTCATTAATGGGAAAGATGATATTGCGGAAACATTCCGGAAGTCAGCCCTGCCCATAAAATTGATAGTGCCTGCGTCGAGTCTTCTGGTTGAAGTAATATTTCTCGCAATACCAATCTTCCCATAAACAAGGGTGATGTCTAATATTTTTGTCCTAAACGAGAATTAAATTGATTAATGATACCAGTTTAGATATGATAGGATATTTTGAAGGGGAGGAATCCTGTTGAGTCCGCGCAATTATCGCGCGGTTAAAACGATTTTATATTACACCGTGATATTTATTCATGTCCAAGAAAAAGCCTAAATCATTATTCATGTATGCTACATTTCACACGCAATTCAACCTCCACTTTTGCGAGAGATCTAAAATAATGTATTAGCAAATAAACTTTTACATGAATTATTTATGTAATAAATATGATAGTATGCTAGTAATAGAAATTCGCTGTTCATTAATATTACATTTCTAAAACGTACGATTTTACGATATCTTTTATTTTAATTTGCATCGCAACGTCAGTTATGACCTCGCTGATCGGAGAAACAACGAAACTCTCGTGGAGATAAAAGTTTTATTGCATTTGAATAGCGATTTGACGATATGAGTAATAGTCGACAAAGGGCGTCGCAATCAAAGAAAGGTATCATCGATTTGTTCTAGGAAAGTTCGATGGTCCGATATTCGCGGACGACATTATCTCTTCCAAGCATTTCATCGACATTGTGCGAAACTGAACCTTTTGTGGAGAGGTTCGCAGTACACGCGCAAGATTGCTATCGCACTTAACGTAATTGAAATAGATATTGTGATAACGAGAGAGACCCGTCTATTTACCTTGCCACTGGAAAATTTTACATTAATTTTAGAGAATATTTTGATTTAATTGCGTTGACAGCAATATGCGGAAGGATAGCTAAAATTATAATTTCTGAAAATGAAAGTTATACTCAGAGACGATTCTTTATCACAATTATTGATACTTAAGAGAATTCTTTTCAAAATGTCACTTATTTTCTTATTCTTGGCATTTTAATCATAAAACTTTTATCAAGAATAGTTTATATTATCATTGTAAATATCACGTAATAAAACACAACATGTATTCCAACATTTACATTTATATTACTATTATTAAATATAATCAGGTATGAAAAAATGTTTGTATACACCATTGCTAAAAATGTAAAATTCAACTTGCTACTCAATCTATCTTGCATTTTTCTCTTGCGAACAATGTTAATCATTAAAGAAACATGAAACCAGCAGAAGTTAAAAATTATTTTTCTCCCCTGCACAGACGTAAAGTATGGTATATGGAAAATAAAGGAGCGGATACTTCCTTGCCGCAAAAATTTCACGCAGAATCGCGGGGTTATATACGTAAACCGGCGAAACGATATTTTTCGCAACGTTGCTTCCGATTCCAGATGTAACCATGTAAATTAAGACTCGACCCATTTTATCTGTTCGCGTACGTTCCTGCGCGCGAGCGCGAGTAACGAGTGGTAGAGAAACATTATTAACGAGTGCACGCGATGCCGCGCATCGAGATTTCTATCCACGCGCCAACTCTATTTACGAGCCCCGAGCAAAGTTCATGCGAAGCGTATCGTCTTCTCTCTCTTCAATCACTAGATTCTCTCGAAGCCATACACGTGCCGCCGATGCAATCAATTCATCCTTTCGCCGGGACGACAATGCGTGGATATTCGACGGAAACGTCATCCGCGCGATGAATGCGATTCTCGTGCTCGCGTGCGCGCGTGTATACCAGTCCCGGGGTAACGATGTACAGAGAGAAAGAGAGAGAGAAAGAGAAAACTAGACAGTAACAGCGAGGAGTGCAGAGAGAGGAAATAGGAATTACGTGCGTAGACACGCATGTGTTCGGCGGCCGGTGACGAAGAGTCGCGGCTGTAAGGGTGGCAGAGAACCGCCGGAACGCACCGTACGGATACCTATGTGCGGGTCATGGCGCATGTCAGGCCGACGAGGGTGCGGCAGCAGCAACTCGAAGACTAAACCGCGGCACAGGGGCGGATCCATCCTTTCATCGCTCGATCGTATTTTCCCCGCTCTGTACCTGATTGCCATCAGGAACTGCTGGCACACGTAACACAACAGGCTCTTCCCGGTTACCCCGGGCGGCTGGAGCCACCCCAGCCCCTCGTTCGCGCGATTTTAATGAATGCTTTGTCGCGCGCACGGAAACGATGTCCCATAAGGGAGCATCGTTCCGCGCGAGATAGAACGAGATTCTGGGATTCTTATTATTTCTGGCGGAAGTAATACGCCGCCCGCGATGCTGTGAGAATAATTCCCGCGATTTGAGGAAACTTTGATTCCTTCTCAGAGCTTCTCCGCAGAAGAAACGCGTGGTGCTACTTACGCGGGTTTCGTGAAAAATGGATGGAAATTTTGCGCGTCGGTTTCAGCGTATGATAATGGATCCTGAAAGTTGTGGAGAATTTTGGAATGCGGATTGCGGTTTCTCTTGGAAGAGAGCCGTCAAAATGAAGAGAAAAGTATTGCACAATGTCTTGTACTTGGGAAATGTTAATTAAATCAAATATAAATGATTCTTTTGAAACCGAAATAGTCCTCACATTATCTCGCCGATATCTTTTAAGACAAATGATTCTTTCGTCGGGAAACGATATCGTATATCTATCGTCGAAGAAGATATTTTAAGAATCAATTGGATTTCTAAATCGCAAGCTATCCCGTTTACATGATGAATCAGCGCGTTTCTTTTACAGATCTTCTCTCCACTTCGCGACTCTTTGCAATTATCACCTGTATTTATACGCTAATTTACCAATTAAAGTTTCATTAACACGGAGTGACGGACATAAATAATATACCGTCGTTCTGCGTCTGTATCAGCGCTGCGTCACTGAGCGTTACAAATTTACGCCTCAATTAATCCGTTGATGTATACATTACGTCTGAATATAATGCGGGATCTTTGATGCATTTGCATACCGTGCCGCTTTACTCTCGTGCTCGCAATTACTCTCATGCGTCATGAAATCCACAATTAACCCGGCGAGAGAACATCCACCGGTAGCTACATATTTATTTCCGAGTCTACCCCCGACCGTTGTGTGTTTCATTGGCCCTCTGCTACCAGAGTGCAAACACACTGTAATCCTAATCTCGGCTACACCGCGCGATGCAGTAGTCCTTAACGTTATACGAGCTACTACCACTAACTTCAGGGGTCGAACGGGTCGTTCTACCTCTCTCTGTCTCTCTCTTTCTCTATCTCGTTCGCCGAGCTTTGCTCCGAAGTTTCCGCGTCGCGGGAAATGGCCGGATGTTCAAGGAGAATGGTAATAATTGGTGCCGACTCTCTCTCTCTCTCTCTCTCTCTCTCGCTCTCTCTCTCTCTCTCTCTCTTGCCTGCCATTTGCGTGACGATCCGCCGCGATCGACGGCGATAACGCGATTAGTTTCGCCGGGGCGTAACCCGGCATCCGTATACGCACGGATGACAATGCACCGTTAAGCCAAGTAAATCGATAGCTCTCGCACGCGGGATATCTCCGCACGCGGAATTCACGCAAGATCCGCGCGAACGGAACTCGCTTCTACAATTCCTCCCTGCGAGTGCCGAGGTGAACCGCAATTATTCAGAGCTATTCCACGGAGCAGTGATGCGATAACGATACGAAACTCGAGAGCACGTTTGTCAGGCGCAAACAAAAACTTTACAGCCCAGCCGGAAAGTAAAGACGGTCCCGGTAATCATCGCGAGTCCCGAAATTCGTACGCCTGACTTTCGTGGAGTTTCTCGCCCATACGAACTTGCTCCGATGTTTGATAAGTAATGATAACCGCTCCACGATTCCAGATTCAGCCATTAACGGATCCTGTACGGTTTGATGTACATGGACGGACTAGATCGGATATAATTAATCGTACTTACGACCGTTCTGTCTGACGTCAATCGATAAAACCATTAATACCTTGAACGAAGCGAAACGACGATGGACGATGAGCGCGCGCGCTCACAGTATTTGCAGGATAAATGCAGACAATTATATAACATGACGTACGACAATATTAAAGATAAATATTAATATTGGGGAGGGAATTTTGTGTAACGTCGAGGGTTTTATAGCAAGGATGGGCATGTACGGATAACGTCCGTGTAAAATAAAAGCAAGCCGCTTTTCTAGCGACGTCCTCCAATCGTGATCATGCGGATGTTTAAAAGGGATGTGAAATATTAGAGGCGAGAGACGTACATATGCGCGTGCATTTAAAAATACTTCTCGTTCTCGCGAACGTAGTTAGTAGGTGCACATATAGGTATTGCACGCGATTGTAAGATCAGGACAATGTGTGGATTAATTACGCTCATGGTCCCCGTAGACGACCTCGCAGAAAATTACGCGCCCACGACTGCGTTAATGCTGATCCTTAATTCCGGTTTTGAGCGGAGATCCTATTAGGCGTGTATATATGGCATGATGTGATGCTCTCCGTAATCATTTTGATATCGCGAATTCGGCCTAAGCAAAGACCCAAGACCCGCATTTTGCTGTTGAAGAGAAGAGCTCTCATGGCTGCTTTAGAGCTATCAAAGGATTTTGTTTGCCCTTTCAAGTGGATCTTGGGTTATAAATGGTTCTTGAAAACTAATGAGCCGTTTTATAAACTATAGTGGAGCTTATTTCGCATTAAGTTCAAATAAAGTAAATACGAATATAAAACCAATAACAAGACAAATAAGTAGTATAAAATAAAATTGTTTCCGCTATATTGCAAATCTAGCAAAATGAAGTGATCGATTATTGCAAATATCGATTATTCGAATAGTGATCTCTATACTCGCTGATCAACGCATTCAAACAAGCAAGTGAGAAAAAATTCTTAACTTACATTGATTCGTTTGATATTTTATTCATCTGTAAAGATAATAGCAAAGTTTGCCAGTCGCAATAAAAATTGAAATAAAATACAGTGCAACAACGACTGCTCGAGACAAAGTCACGGTATCGCCAATGAGACCCTCCTCCTCGCTCTTTTACAGCCTTGTGAAGAAATCGAAACACGCAACACGAGACGAGTAATCGCAAAAAAGCTTGATAAGAGAATAAGTTCGCTACGTGACACGTCTCTTGCTATGTTAGTATGAGCGTCAAACGTATAGAGCTGGGCTTCGATAAGGGAGAAAGTCAATCTGTCGAACAAGGGGCGAAATGATATCGCGCATGCATGAGATATCCCGCAGAAACGTGGCAACTTCCCTCGCGTTTCCCCTGCCTCTCATAAATATTATCTATCAACGCTAGAAACTAACGTGGAAGGAGCTCGATAGCATTCTGCTTGCATAGGTGGAAGTAATCGGGGAAAGAAAGCCAAGAATAAGGATGCGGAATGCGCGTGCGAGATGGATGTCCGCGATATGTGCGCGAGTGACGCTCGATGGGCGAAGAAAATAGCTGCGGGTGGCGCAAGGAACTGCTGGTGTGTGTATGTGTGTGTTTGTGTATGTGTATGTGTACACTGCAACATGTCCACTTTAAATTCCGCGAAACTATAACGGAAAAAAAGTCATTTTTTCCACTTTAACTTGTAAGTGTGAAACTAAAGCGGAATCATTGCGAGTTGTCATAGTTACGAAAATAACGTAACTATGGCAACTCGCAATATGGCAGCAGTATATATATATATATATATATATATATGATTCCGCTTTAATTTCACACTTCCAAGTTAAAGCGGAACAAAATGACTTTTTTCCGTTATAGTTAAAGTGGACATGTTTTGCAGTGTATGTGTGTACGTGTGTACGTGTGTTTTGTACTGACGGATGCACGGAGGCAATTTCAACCAAGTATAAAACGTTCTATTTTCGCAACACGATAAACAATCCCACCTTTTTGCGGGAAAGACGCGGAGATAAAAAGTATTCCGTAAAAAATATCGACAAGCGTCGAATCCATAATAAAAGATTTACGCGCAAAACGCGCAGCAGCGGAGGAAACCTTCCCGATCGCGTTGGAGAAGGAAATTCAACGCGAAAAATAATTCAGCGAGAGCGGGCGTTGATCGTGTCTTGTTGATGCTGAACCTGCGCAAAAACACATTGTTACGAATTGAATATCTTTGAAAAATAAAGGAGCGCTTCTCCTGAGAGAAATGTGCGACTGGTGTACTCAAAGCGCAGAGCGCACATCCGAGTAACATTCTGAAGGAATGTCTCGACGATAAGAGAAAGTTCGTACGCAGCATGGTCATGAGAAAGCGCTTTGACTTACGATATTACGTATTTACGGTATACATGCATTTTCGTAAAAAGAAAATATCGCACACAAAGTCGTGCCGAAGATTTGGGCCATTGGCGATTCGCATGACCGTATACGCTCTCAACGATCATTTCAACAAGAATGGATGGCTCACGTTAGCCGAATCACCAGTGCGTTCTGGATGTGCTTCAGCGAGACAGTCTCGCGTCTTTATTGTCGGCTGGCTCGAATTTAAACCGCCCGGAAGACACCATCCATCGATCGACGCTCTCCGACTTTATTCGCGCGGGATCGTTAACGTTCGAAATGCATTTTTCCCGAGAACTTTCCGCATACTTTGCGTAACTCGAGTGCTGATTTGAAAACATTATCCTCCATTCGACGAGAGACATCGAAGTTCAACGCGGCGACGCCGTGAACAAACAGACGAACGAACGAATGAACGGAGATCATAAAGCTGGGTTTTACGGCGACGACCGCTGTAAAGCGCGATAGGGAAATTAAAAGATCAAGCATAAATAAAAGATAACCGGGAATAGCCGGCGACTGTATCCCTTGGACCGGCTTGGAAAGTTCGTGGCAACGCGCGCAGGTAGGCAGCACGGCAGATGGAACACGTTCATCGTATTTAGCACGAAGCGAGAAATACACGATTGAGGCAGGCTGCCAGCTCGGTCTAGACGGTCGCGGTTAATTATGAACGCGCGAATTCGCGCGAATTCACACCTCGACCACCCCTGAAGCGCGCAGCACCGGGTACAAGATTTATGACATAATTACGACGTTACGGTCTGACGCGCAATACATAGATCGTTCATGGCTCGCAACATGCCAGACGACACGATGCATATTTGCCCAAGCACAAGGGAGAGAAACGGACGAAGGGGAGACTTTTGTGGCCACGCTACGCTCATGAAGCCTCAAACCCGGTTTGTTCCCCGATTTCGAGCGCGTGACGCGTTAAGTCATAAAGAAAAAAAGGATGGCAGACCCCACGGTAGATTGCGAGAATCTCGTTTTGCGATAAAAATCCACCGTCCGAATGTCGGACGAGATTTTTTAATGCCCCCGGCGGGCAAATCGTAAGCTGCGACGGTTTTGTTTCTGTATTCCGTTTGCGTCAGAAGCTTGAGCAAACCTGCCTCTCCAGGAAGAGACTTTTTCTAGCTGTCTGTTTTTTTAGTTGTGCACACATCATTTATCAATTAAGAAAAATGACTTTATCAGGAAAGATTGGCTGATTTAAGAAACGAACTGTCCCCGTTTGGTCGATAGCACTGAGAAATCAATGTAAACGTCTTCGTCTTCTACATTAAAGGAGAAAATTCTGATTAAATTGTGATAAATGAATTGCAATGCGCAAAAAGACGCTTTCCTCGGAATCACTTCAGCTAAGATTAAATGATTAATCTCTCAAAGATACTTTTTGCGCGAGACACTGTTTCGGAGGTAAACACGAAAGCCATTAGTGACGCATACGCTGTACGTATGGCTTGTGTAATATTAGATGACTCTGACTATTTCGCTTTCCGATTAATCTGTTTTAAAGTTTCTTGTGTCTTATGATCTCTTGCATAATACACGACTGCTTAAGAGCCAAGTCGTCTGCTACACGTGAGATTACTTAGCGCTATTCTTTTATTCAGATTTCAACTTTGAAGCTCTTTGAGAAGTTTCTCTAAAATGACGCTGCGATCATTTTATTCGATACGAGCAACGAAAATTGCTGGGACGGTCTCGTGTTATCAGGAAACTTTCGAGTTTTCAGAAATTATTAATTTGCGCAAGTTAGCATACAAGTTCGTTACGTTAGCGTGTTCCTTCCGCTTTCTGAGAAGCGCGAAGCAGCAGAATTCAATAGATTTTTGTCATACGTGTCGAAACTGCGAGAACCGATTGCCTCCGCATTCGAATTCGCATTCGCTTTTTACACGTAAAAGTATTGCAATTGACTTTTTTCAAAGACTGCATAAAATACGATCTAAATGATATTTGCGCTTCGAATGCGGCTCTACAAATGCTCGCAAAAAGAAGTGGAGCACGGTGGTACTTAGGATTTTAATATCATACTTCCGAATTCCACTTGCATACTTTCGAACGCACACTCGCGAACGTGCCACTGTTATTTGCTTCTCTTCAAACGGTAAGAAATCCCATAAAAGAAAAATCTTTTCAGTCGCGTTAAAGCCAAAGTATATATTAAACGTTCGCTCCGTTTGTGCTCGAATTTTCTATATGCTGTGCTTGTTTATCATATACTTTGTGTACTAACAATAGCTTGTTGTTACTGACTTACAACTTCAGCGAGTTGAGTAGTGAGATAGTGGAATAAATAAACTATAAAAATACAAAGAATAAAAGAGAGAGATTGTTTCACATAGGAAATAAACGCCATATATCCTCCTTTTACACGATACGCGTATCTACATAAGTTTGTATTATATCAGTAAATATTTTTATTTGATTGTGTAAATAAATAGTAACAAGTGTACTGTAACGCTTCCAGTTGTACAAGAAATATATAATTACAGTATCTCGTAGAAATAAAAGAGACATCTTTCTTCTGGCGGAAAAGAAGAATCGAGTAAAAAAGTTCTTGCAACACAAGGGGTTGTACGCGCGGTTACACAACACGCGGTTACAATAACGAATGACGCAGAAAATGAGAAACGGAAAGAGAAAAAAGGCATACAATGATGAAGCATTATGCATGTATCGTATAATGCAATACGTGATAAAAGAAACCGAGGTGACAAAGGGAAAAGTATGATTGTTCTTTTTCCATCAAATAAAAAGGACTGGGTGAGATCGATGCACGATTTCCTCAATGTGTTTGATCAAATTTATATTCAGCCGCAATCGAGAATGTCGAATGCTACCTAGTGATGCGACTTTTACATATAATATTTTTATCAATATAATATATTAATCTATTTCAAAGAAGCAGTTCACACCGTTCAAGAGCTTCTGAATAACACATTGACGGCAGCAGGATACGCATCTGCATTTTGTCATATTTCATTGCATATCGTGTGCACCGGCGTCTTTCAACATGAGAGCAGCAAGTGACAACCGGCGGAAGCGGAAAAAGCTTTCGCGAGCGGCAGAGCACCTCTCCACATGATACAGATTTCAGAATTCAGAAGTGTCGACGTTTCACCGCACGTCAACGGGGAGAAAAACCGCGGCATCGCCGAAAATTTGAATTTCAAATTTCCAGCGAGACACGCTGTCTCCCATGTGCGAGACACGGAGATCGTGCGACCATGCTCATTTACCCTTTACCTCAGCATCCTGTCGTGCGCGTCGTTTCACGACTTCCTCCGTGTCGGAAATTCAGTCGGGCATCTTCTCTCTCCTCTTCAACGGACGACACGAGCGGGATGGGACGTACCGACCGAAAGTGACAGACGGCGGCGCGTGATTACGAGGCATGCAATGCCGTCACGTGCGCGCGTACGAGAGTACGTGGCGTGCGAAGCCGCCAGGAGGAAACGCGGGTGTCGTGAAATCGACAGACCCAGGGGTGAAACGCGTCGTCACGACAGGTGAACGCGCACTGGCTCGGTGGAGACGCGGCGCACTCGGTCGTGGCCACTTGGGCGTCGCGGCGCCGGCGACGACCACGACGACGACGAAGACGACGACGGCGACGACGACGACGAGCACGAGCACCACGACAATGATAACGCCGACGTCGACGCGTGCTACTACCGTCCGTCTATCCATCCAACGGGGGGTATAATAGGAGACGCGCATGCGTGGTGGTTTCTACCCTCGCGGCTCGCGCCCGATTAAACAGGTTCCTTCCACGTTGCGCCCACCCCCGCGCCTCTGACTCGCATTCGATCACGCGCATTATTGTCGCGGCCGGACTGAGAGCAGACTCGCCAGAGGATTCCGCTCGCGCGGAATTGCCGGGAATAATGGATCTTCAAGTCCGACCGTAGTAGCTCCGTGTCTTTTATCGCGCGCGAGTTTCTCTCCGCAAGCACGCACGTGTACGAAGCGAGATGTAAAATGTAAACACGCTAAATTGCTGGGTTATTAACATTTTCGCTGCACCACTTTCGTGCGAATTTCATCAACGTCGAAAGTAGGTTGAGCCACGATCAAGCGTTATCGAATACCACGCTGCGTCGTTCATTAAGATAAGACGTACGGATTAAAGACGTGGCTAGTTGCATATGTAATTAAGCACATGTGCTGTCAATGAAGAATCAATTAAGATCATTCGCAATAAATAACGTATACATTTACGAAATTACAACCTGGCGCGATCTGACTTCGCACTCGTAAATCAAGTTTCTTCAGAGTTCAGACCAGAACACGTGTACAGAATACAGAGTACACATTTATAAGACGACATTTATAAAAGTGATCAAAAAAATCCTAAAATGGAACCTATTCCAATCGTGCTACCACTTAAATGATAGAAAGTTTTTTGAGATTTCGTTCCGCAAGTTCTCAAAGTTGAGGCAACGCTCACGCGAAACGAGTGTCCCGCTTGCAGCGACTACCAGCTCGGTCGCCCTATTTCGTTTCGCACTATCGCCAAGTGTATTTTGCCTTTCACGAGAGAACTCTTTGCGGCTCTTTACTTGTGGTCCGCGTCGCTTCGCAAGAAGGAAAGAATAAAATTCTGCCACGTCGCGCAACGTGCTTCTGCCTTTACTCCGTTTCTCAGCAACAATTGCCGCGCGGAATGGCACGGCTCCGGAAATTATTGCGGCCATTCGTTCTCTTAACATTCATACGGGAACAAACCAACTTACTCTATCATCGCGATATCGATGAGGAAACGCGCGATAAAGATGATACTTATGGCGATATCGATAAAGGAGTGCTCGTCCGTTAAGGAAACCAGCCGTCTCGCGACGCAACGTAGATATGCTAATCTCCGCCATAAAGCTTCGACTAGACGGGCGTAATGAATCCAATTCCCCGCGAATCTCATCGCTCTCTTTCCTCCCCACAAAGTAAATATGATAACTGCGATGAAATTCTGGGCGGACACGCTCATCCACTCTCCCGAATTTTAATATCGTATTTTTCTGACTCGGGGCCATCTCGCTTTGCGGAAACGACGAAGCGGGCGACGTATCGGTTCTCTTTGTTGACAATCTTTGTCGCGAAAGGGCTCGAACGAGAAAAGAGGAACGTAATAATCTGCGTCGATAAAACCGCCGCGATTCTTCGAACTTCACTCGAATACGTAGATATAAATTCCCGCTTGCATATTACGAAGCACGGGAATTTTTACATAAAGGCCGATGTTTGGAATCGGAGCACAACATGTGTATGAATCGAGTCAGATGTTCCGGTAACGGAAAAGTTCCGAGGGATTTTGTTACTAGTAGAGGGAATATATCACCTCTCCATACGCTACCCCTGAATTTTTGATGAAAATCCATGAGCACACGCGGCATTCGCGTTTCCATTGGTTAAACTTCCTGTAGCCGGCACTTGCGCATGCAATGGGATTACTCTCACATGGCTTAACGCAACCGCGTTTGTCGATACATCAAATTTGAAAATTCATGGAATAATATTCTTGCTGTATCGTCGTATTATATCGTTTTTTAATCCTGCAATCCGAAATTCGTGCCGGTTATATATTTGCGGCGCTCTGTCACGGCAAAATAACACGCATCTCGCGCGTATTATCGCGCAATTTATTAAAAAGGGAACGCATTATTACAATAAATGGTACAGTAAAGATTCAATAGCGTATAAAAGATCAAAGAGGAAAAAGTTTACATATTTTTTGCGCAGTGCAAATTAACTCGATCGGAACATAGAAGTATTAGAATTACTTGATTTGTTTTTTTCTAAATTAGATAAACGATAATATATGTTGATTATCGATTTAATTTACTCAATATCAGAAAACGTTACCATTATCAGTTAGTTAGTAAACTAGAAACGAGTGAGCCAGAGAAATCGCTAACGCAGACATATTTCGGTACATTACTTCAATCCAGATACTTTGGAAACACTAATATCACATAACTTCTCTTTCAGGAAGGCGAACGTTTAATGTATCTTGTCAGTCTTGATGTTCGATAAACTCGAATCACTGACTAGAAGTCGTTAAGTTATTGAGAAGACGAGTTCGTTTCCATCAAAGCGCGCGCGTTACGCTCTGCTGAGAGCATCGTTAAATAGGAACTTGTTTATTTATAGAATAAGTTACTTATAGAATTCTCAATCAGGAAAGTAGTAAATATCATCCCCATCATAAATATGACTCCGCCGCGGTAAAGAAAAATTGGACAAGAAAATGCGTAATGTAAATCACATCACATTTAAAAATTTTAAAATATGCACATGGATAACTTCCCATGTATTTATTTCGTTATTACGTACGCTAATCTACCGCAAGCCATTTATATCAATAATCACATCTTTTATGCTAATAATGAAAAAATAAAAATTGTTAAAAACGCCTTTTCAAATTTTTATCCCATAACAGTGTTCTCAAATCAAGATTCGCTGCTAAATGATCTGCGGAGAGTTTGCCAATGAACAACAAACAAATCACATCTCTGATTCGTGCAAACATTGCCAAAGTATTAATCGTTTTTTAGGGGAGATATTTTGAAGGCACTTTTTTGCAATCCGATTTGTTTCGTAAAACTGGTACATCGTATATATAACACAATGGATAACGTCCAATAGCATTCTAAATGAAGGGAAACGAATTACTGGAACATAGTTTGCTTCATTTCACACGGTGGATGTTGTATATTCAGTGCGGTGCCATCGCCAGATTTCCCATGTACCGCGAAGCATTTTACGCAAGTGTTGTAAAGCTCTGAAGTAACGGTTCTACGAATTGCTGTTCAAATAACGTTCGCAGTCCCAATTATAAATTGCATCGGTACGTTCGGGTCTCGTCGTATTTACGAATTCAAGACGACATCCGCGAGAGGCACGATTCACCCTTGCATGGGAGTTGTCCGCCTCTGTGTGTGCACTCGTCACACACACGGGTATATTCTAAAATTAATTAACGAGAACATCGGCTTTAATACATTTGCATATTGCTCACGATACTTGTTTTTTATTTAAAGCTAATTTACACTGATGATGCATTTAATTCCTTGACTATGACTGCGAATAAACATCGGTTCCCACGGTATATATCGCATATTCTTGGAATATAAATTCGGTAAATTACGTCAAATTTGAAAATACTGAAAAATTGTAAAAAAATCTACCAGATTTGAGAGATAGTTGAATATTGAGAAACGAGAATTCCAAAAATTAATCGAACAGTCACTGGAATACTTTGCTCTACATAAATTAATTTCGACATGCTTGCACAGTTATACGGTCGATGAAATACGTTTATGCAAAATGATAAATATTACTTTATTACGCGGTACTATGAGAACTACGTAAATTATCAAACTACAGATTATCTCGGAACTGAAAGTTTAATTAAATTTGCTTCCAATATGGTGTTAAAGCACAACGTCTTTAAATAAATAAATAAAGATATCGACAATCTTGGCAAGTTTATTTTTGCGATCGTGCACTTTTCTTGTAATTAAAACGGAGCAAATGAGAACAGCTAAAGAGAGAAGCTATAATAAATTATTTTCAACTTGAGTAATCTATCAACTGTAAACATAATTATACCGGTAATTATATGCATACACTGGTCTAATTAATTATTTAACTTGATGGTATATTCGATGATATTCATGTGTGTGTATTTTGTCCTGCATTAGTCTCAGCAAAATAACAAATGTGATTCCTTATTTGATTTAAAATTTCTCTAGAAAAACAAACTAAAACTCTACAAACAAAGCCACTAAAGATAACAGGAACGTAAAATAGAAAATTGAAGATATCAGATTTCACATAATTCAAGAAAAATACGAGAAAATCATAAGAAATCGAATTTTCATGTTTATTTGGAGAAGTATAAAAATCTTGAATACATATAATTTATTCATATATAATAAATACATAATTACGCTGGAAAGCATATAAATCTAAAAAATGCATGTATTCTCTTTGCGAGAGTTTATTTGATGATGGACTTTGTCACCGCATATGATTTACTAATCAAATGTAAACTGATAAAAATTTTATTTTCCTTCGCGGTACTGATAATATGAGAAATACTTTCGCGGTACGAATGGTTGTTTCCAATTACATGTGTAGCTTGTAGCTACACGGACGGAAATGGGAAATCGAGCGACGTCAAGCCAGAACCGGAATGCAGAATGGTAGGAACAGGAATTTGTTACTCGTCTCTCTCTCTACATATCGTGAGTCTCGAGCCACCGAGGTGATTTATACGACAAATGTCAGGGTAGCGTTTCCAGGCGAAAGAGATGAGAAATCAAGAATCCGGAACCTTGACCCAACGGAGATTTGTCGAGACGTGTATTATCTATTGCTTGTAATCGAGTATTCGATGCAAACATCCTTAGAAAATCGCCATTCTGATCCGAAACGATCTTTACTAAACTTCTGAGTATTATTATCGTACCGACATTTTTCAATAATTAATTAATGCCAAGCTGAATTATTAGCTAATACGAGCGACGAGCATTAACAATTCAATACATGGTACTTATTCTAATATCTATTATGATGATAGATATCTATGATACTATGACCATGATGGATGTAAAATGTAGAAACGTTATTTCTAGTTTACAATTCAACATGTACCGCAAGCATATTTGACTCAAATTAAGACTTAAGCTGGATGACTGAAGAAACATTTTTGAGGGCATAACTATGATCGTAATTATTCTTACGTGCTTCGTCAGATCGTAATATCACGTTTTTCTCGCGAAGGGGAGGGAAACCTTGAGTTCCCGGAGCACCCCCGTTCTTGCAATGACCATTCATCATTTTGTTGCGTAGCACGTGTCGTAAATCCGTTGTTACGCGGACGTATACCCACAGGTACACGCCATTGTCGGTACGTGAATTTATCGAGTTGTGTCGTGACTAGATAGATACACGCGCGTATCTCCGCGTACACGCATTTCGGTATCATCAGGCAACGAAGGGCGTGAATTATTCGCTCGTGTTGGACGTGAGCAGATACCGCGTTTGTCCGCTCGACGACTCGATTAACTCGCAAAAATTCCATATAACAGAGCGAGGTCTCTCCCCAATTTGACGTACCGGGGTGACTTGCCGCCCACCTTCGGGCGAATTCTTTTTGTGTCGATGAAATTATCTCGTGAATCCGGCACAATTAGAACGACGAGTTTCTGCTTCGTTTCACGATTCATCTGCTTGAAACGAATGACGAAAATTGAACTCGCTGTGAGAACGGATCTGCGCAGCGTCCATAAAGTGATAGTAAATTATTAATTAATTGAGGGAAGCGAAGCTCCGAATAGATTCGAATAGATTTCATAATGCGCTTACAGTTTCAAGTGTGAGATTAATTATAAATATTATATGATATCTCCTAATTTTTAGGAAAATTATTATTAAGCGTGCATAATAATATTTTTATACAGTTTTACTGAACTATTTTGTATTTATCTTGAAAGAGAAATCTCCCCTTTGTCTACTTTCGTTCCTTCGCTCTATGAAGATGAAAGCAACGCCTAGCATATCTTTCGTAATCTACTCTAACTCTCTCGAGCAGGCGCGGACGGGAAGACTTCATTATGCAAAAGTGCATGTTCGTATGTGCTAATTCTCCGTTAACTCTTATCAGTCGGCCGGTATCGTGACGGTAACGTGCAGCTACGTTGACCACTTTCCAAGAAAATGGCTGTGCACTAATAAAAGTTAAGCTTTATGAGTATTCACGTCGTGATAGATTCGCAACTTCCGACGGTGGAAACTGGATTGTACACATTCAACGTGGGGAAAGTGGAAAAGTTTCGTCAGACATCGCAGCATATCCAAGTGCATTCGAGACCCTGTCAATAACTTTTAAATCAATACTTGTGCCATGGCGAATGGCTCATTCTACGTCGCCCGGTTCGTCGGTATTTTTACAACGTCTTGCGAGAGGATATCACGTCCCCCTCCCCCCCGCCCCGTTTTTAAAACGCAAACCACTTTAAATTTATGCGTACCGAGTCGGCAGTTAAACTTTCCGACGGGTGATATATCCTCGAACGAAAATTTATGCAACAAGAGATTGCTATTTGCCAGGAAAGAGTAATCGCGGCAAACTGCGGCTTCCACGAAGTTCCGATGCCCACCCTCGAAATTACCGATCTTTGTTGGATTTATCCAGTGGCAATGAGAGCACAGCTAATTGTGAAAAGGGTGCATAGTTGTGAGCATAGTTGCACATGATTTTAGCATTGCACAGTTAAATGCCACGTGCAACTCGAGCCGTGTTAAAGAGGCTCGTTCGAAACCTACCAGCTCCCATGTTACTTTTAAAATACGTAATATATGTAATATATGTAAAAGATATTTTTTGCACAAGTTACCCCGCTATGGAGGGATGGAAGAGCGGAACTCGCCACTCGTCCGTCCCACTTAAGCGATCTTAAGCGAACTTTCAGCTTAGAACGATCACTCTTGGCGCTGAAAGCCGTCTACAGAAAACAAGAGAACTCCCATAAAACTTTCAGGGACAGAGACCGAAAATCTCGGGGACTTATTTACTTGGCCGAGTTTACACCCCGAGGTGCGGTGCATAATATCGTCATACCATAAACACGCGCGTCGCCTTCCAGTCTTTTTTTCCTCTATCGCAAGGCGTAAATTTTTCAAACGCACAGATTTATAATTTTTCAAACAAGTTAGATGTATAATAAAGTAGAGGCTGTACGTGCTATAGCTTACTATGGCTGATTAATTAAAAAATTACAGCGCATCCTAGTGCAAAAGAGAAATGATTCCCTCGAGTATGATTAATCTTGTACGTAATATTATCAGAGATAGTATACCTGCTTGATACTAAACAAGAAATGCTTATCATGAAAATAAAAAAGCTCGCAAAAACTCTCTGACGAGTCAGAGAGTAAAAGTTTTCATAAAGTTGAATAATTATCTTATAAACCAAGTGGCTATATTTTCAACAATGGATCAATCTTGTTTACTTGACGAGACATTTCGTTCTACAAGAAATATCATTGCATAAATCAATTTTCGTGCATTTGCTTGGAAATGTACGAAAATTGATTTATGCAATGACATTTCCTCCATGTTCCCGGAGAGCTTGCACTAATAATTAATACATGAAAAGCCCTAATTGCGTTCGATAGAAAAATGAATGCCGTTAATTACAACACGCATAATAATGTCCGGCAAATTTATCACAGGACAGTCACTCTGCAACAAACCATTTAATCTCGAGAGCTGATTATCTGTAATCAGCTTCTCTCGGAGCCCGGATATAATCATCACCGATAATCTCAAACGATCTTTTTTTTCTCTCTCTCCGCACAAATATTGGAATAACTCGGATATAAAGCAGAATCGCGCTCAAATATTTATTCGAGTTTTACCGGCCAGCCCTCGACAAATGACCTACGCAATCAAACGCAACGCGCAGAAAGGGATATTTGCCTTCGGAACAAGGAGCACCGATATTAACAGGTATATATACATATACATATATACCATCGCATCTACTTTATACAATTTTATACAATTTAATACGACGCGTTTCACCGTCAATTGTTTAACTATGAATAATTCGCTTTCGCGCTCGTAAATCCCCTCCGCGCAACACTAAACGTCTCGGCGTCTCGTGTCCACGAGCTCGCCTCACGGGGGTGGAAGCCCGTGCATTTACCCCTGCATTTTAATTCCTGCATTATTCATGGCCGAGTAACCGAAACAGGGTGTTGCCCGCGCTCACGGCACAAACAGTTGCGGTGACATATTGCAACGGAGATGAGACGATAACTCATACCCACTTTTCCCCGGTTGCTCACGGCGACTGCAACTTCCACGCGACCGTACACCACTGTCTCCAACGTGGACAACCCCATCAGATTAACCACTCCCTATCAAGCTGCAAGCATTCGCTTCTCGTCCGCTTCCTTCCTCTCGTTTCGGAACGTCTTTGCGAGTTTTCGCATGACGAGAGAGAGGACAGATTGCGAGGGATGGATGAAACGCGGGGTGAAATCTGCTCGTCCGTTTTAATCGCCATTTAATTTAATTAAATTGTCTGCAATGACTCCTCTATCTCGATCGATCGAAGTAGTGCTCGAAAATTACGCGAGAAATACGTTCTGTCAGAAATGTGTCGGAAATGTCGACAGAAAGATTTCAGACGTTTTGGGTTCGTCAGTATATTTTTCATAGATGGGGTGGTTAAGTATGATTCGTTTCAGGGGCTGTTTCCGTTGGACTTTCTTAATGAACTGTGTAAATCCAATGTCGCGTGCGTTGCGACCGCGCTCTTTGGTATTGAAGATATACGTATGTACGTGTCGTTAAGCAACATGAATTCCATGAATAATGGAATTGGGGCATTTGTTTACTCAAAATTTGCCTTCGGTAGTGCAAGTGAAACGGGAGCATTGTGTTAAAAGCCCGCGGATATGTTGCCTGCGTGCAACATATTACGTCGTAAAAATTTCCGCTAACGCAAAATTTATATTCTGCAGTATCCATTCCCATTGTCGGTACAACACAAAGAATTGCTTGCAGTTTTTTTGTTATACGGTTCAACGATACGCGATGGAAAAACAGGAACAGGAATGTCAAAATACATTTGACGGGCTGTGTGCTAGTAAACTAAATAACAAACTAAATGCTGAACGCAGTTTATCATTTTGTGAAGTAAACTGCAAAAACAAAATGGCAGACAGTGCCGCCCTTCAATCTCCCGCGAGTGATGCGTATAAATTTGAAAAATGTTGAAAGAAGCGGTTACTTTGGGAAGAAGCATGATATTTCTCCGTCGCTGGCTCGGAAAACTTTGCCATTTGCCTCTTTTTAGCAACTTATTTTCCCAAAGTAATTCATTGCGTTTTTCCATAATGCATATTGCGAAACTACAACATGAATTTGCTCACCGATCGGTATACCGCAGTTTTTCTCCAGCTTTGTGACTAATTTCACGAAGACGCGTCGCTTCGAATTGATGCGAGAATGGAAGGGAAACGACGATGCAACAGCCGACATATTATTAGGTCACAGTTCTCCGGAGATGATTAACAAGACGAACATCCAATGAACCGATACTTCCCTCGGCACTTCCGAAGCACTCGCGGTACTTCACTGCGCGCGCGGTTCACTTTCGAAAAGTAAAACATGCGAGAAATATGGAGCGACTTCGCCTAGTCGAACTAGTGCGACGATTGGCAGATCGATGCGCATGCGCGCGTCGTTCTATCAGATGCGCGGACGGCCAATAGGGAGCTTCCTTGGAAACTCGATACATATTCAAACACCCGCAATGTTCGAATCTGCAGATATTCTTTAATGCCATTGCACCATTTTTGCCGTAGAAATCAGCGGCATGCTCATGTAAATTGTACAATTCCGATGCGGAAATCTGGACCTCGCGAAATATTTATGGGATATCTGCATAAAACATGAGTCGAATATTGGAATTCATCTATGGAATATGGATGTATGTACTGCAAGAGATGTTCCCTTCATGACGCGCACGTGACATCATGGGAATTAGCTAATCAAACAATTAGATGACGTGATAATAACATTTGGTCTTGTAAAAATAAAAACAAATTGTTAAGTTACAAGAAAATTGCGTAACAGTCTTATAATTATCATATCACATTAAAATATATTCCATGTTACAAAACATATAGCTGTGAAAAGCAGAATTGTCACAGACATATTGTATTAAGCTCGTCGTAAGATATAAGTGTACGCTATTAATCCTCCTTCTTTAATCTTATTTTTAACACAGACATACAGTTTAACTGCTTTGTAATTAAATATTAAATATAAAACAAAATATCAATTGCGTATTAATTAATACAAGTATAAAAAGATATTAAATATCTGGAAACATGCGACAAACAACTGTACGGTGAAAATTAAACATAGATAATCGAAACAGAAAGTTATAAATTAACACATTAAACGTAAAAAATATATTCTCAATCGTGTTTTAAGGAAGGTAAAATTAAAACGCGAGCATAACCGCTTAAACAGACTATAAAATTAGACGGAGTTCTTTCATCTGCACGTGATTCAGTAGAAACGTCTCTGCGGGACATATAGACTCGTCTTCCGAAAGGGAGAACTTTCCAAGCGGCACCTGGATTTCCTCCTTACCCTCTGCACATAAGAGAAAGCGATAAACGTCAGTTAGACCGAAATTTTGCAATTGCGATGTACGGTTAAACAGCATCTGCACCGCACACGATAAATTCAACAGCTGGATGTATAACGTTACCTACCGAGTACTCTGAGAGTGTAATTCTCAGACTCGACGCAAAAATCTATCACCTCGCTTACGATAAAGTCAGACAGCTGAGGCGTGTAATCCGCGGCGATCTTCAAAGTCTGAAATTCAATGTTGCGCTGTTAAGTCGACTTAAGCTTATTTTAACGTTTTTAATATTCTATTTTCCATCTTAATAGAAAAGAAAAATATTAATTCTAAAATATGCGAAAATACAAATGTGTGACACGTACTTTGAAGGCAATAATGTCTTTGATCTGTGGTTTCCTAGCCATTTTCGGGAGCTTTTCGAGTTCGATATTTTTATAATATCCTTTCTTCTCGTCCTTCATATCACTCGCATTCTTCTCTATACTGGCATCGTCCACCTCAGTCTTAGACGTGTTGTTGTTTCTCGTTTTGTTACTCAGCACGCTGTCTACGTTAATTTCCTTCTTTATCTTCTTCTTTGCAAACATCGGTGTCGAGCTCTTTCCCAGGGCCAAAAGTGCAGAAAGATCACTGGGTAACGAGTCTCTGCTCACGTGGGAGTCATTTTTAGACACCTCCTGCACTATTTTCTTTGCGATACTGTTCTCGTTTCCTACATCATCGAATCTTATGTGCTTCGCAGGGGGAATGATACATGTTTCGATCACTTTTGGTTTCTTTGGTTTATTTTCTTTACTCGTTACCGCGGGTAACACGAAGAGACTGTGTTCCTGAGACCGATTCTTTTGTCTTCGTTTTCGCACTCGTTTCCTCTTCGTGCCAGACGCAACCGAGTCTTTCGTGTTGTTGCAATCTTCCATTAAATCCGTAGCTTTTGAATCGGTGTCTGCCTCCGTGTCATCGATCACGCTGTAGAACATCATGTCTGTTGTGGTGTTATCTGAAACAGGCACGAGTCATTGTTAGTCATGCCACGCAGAACAGCCAGCCTTTTACTTTGTCTCTACAATCCGTAGCTACAAATACAAAGCAGATACTGACTTGTCGAGATCGCTGGCATTTCGCATGAAGTATTGTTGGACACATCTAGTGCATCCAGTGCTTTAGTCACGTTTGTCGACTGGACGTCCCTCCTGTCGCGCATAGAACCGTTGCATACTTTTGCCTTGGCTGAGCCACTGTGCACATTGACATCCGACAGGCTCTCAGTCGTGCTATCAACATCTATGCCTGATCCAGGTACTACCCTGCAATTTTTATCAGACAGTCGATTAGTCATGCATAGTCATATCGATTACATAGTGTTGCATCAATCACACTGGTCAGTTATACACGATGAATGATTAATAATCAAATAGAAAGCAACGCAATGGGACTTGAAGAAAAAGCGCTGCAGTGATACGAAAGCCACACTAACAGAATCGTCTCGTTCTTCTCGAGTATACGCGCGTCCTCCGTGGGCGGCAGGTAATCGATGTCGTTCAACAACAGGTGAAACAGTCCCTGGATGCCGAAGAGCTTGGCGATGTGCTGCTCGATGTGAGCGATCCGCTGCACCTTCGCGCCATCCACGAAAATCCAGCAATATTGACGCGCGTCATGGAAGAACCTGGATAGATCGACCTTCAGTCGAAAGTACGGATGCTTCACGACTCCCTCCGCGTTCATCGCAACAAAGATATATCTTGATTCCTGCGAACGTCGTCTGACACGTGCACCACAACTGGGAGTAATAACGACGCGATCGTCATCTGACTCCTCGCGACACGCGCGTTTCAGCCGGCGAATTCGAAAGCCGATGACAAATCAGAGGCGAGAGTGGCGCTAACTTGAATCGTTTTCCTGCAATCTGGGGAATAACGGCAATCTGCTTCGCTGTCGGTAAAATCGCCACTTGGTTCGCGTCCATGCTACATTTGTGATTCGAAAATTAAAAATAGGCAGAATAAATAGCGAGTATTGAAATGTCGTGAAGAAACACAAAAAATCTCTTGTAAGAAGATCATGTTCTTTTTACAAGCGATGCAGGATAAATAAAATAAAATACAAATAAATATAAAGTGGTTGATTTATACAGAAATATTTTGTTTCATGTAGACGATTTTTGTATCAATTTTGTAGATAACAAGGTTCAAAAATTTTTATAGAACAAGTAGACGGATAATTCTGTTTGTCATAATACTGCATCATAATATTTTATTTATTAATTCGCAATAATACAATAATATAAAGTCAAACGCTAATTAACTGGCTTTTGTCGCCGTATATTTCAATTATAGACGGAGGAAAAGGCTGCAGTTATACCGTTATACTTATAGAATAAATCAGTTTTATATATAATTTATGTGTTTAGTTTATATACTTAAATCTTAGACATTATATCGACATATCTCTTCTAATTTATGTTTCTTTTTCTTCTTTTTATCGTTCGTAAAAGCAATCAAAATATTTTGTACGAAAATAACAATTTCACATTCTTCATTTTATATTTAATCAACTAATGTATCGTGTAAACGATAAAATTTGTCATCATTACGACAGAGGAGGGCAGAAGTGAAATCAAAGATATTTTCTAGCAATAATCATTTCCAAATTATCTTCTTGCAACTTATAGTTAGTTTAGTTGGAACTTATAAGCTACGTCGTCTCTTAATACTAACAAAACACCGAGTCAGTGGCACACACATATACCCAGTAAGCAAACTGTCAGCAGTATGTCGACAGATTGGCAGCAGATTCAATCAGAATAATGCAACAGATCCGGTACCATCTGTGTCCGCATTAAGAATGTGTTCTGCCAGCAGATCCTGCTAACACGATCTGACAGCAGATTGGCGACAGAAACCGAGCAGAGCCTGCCGACATAACCTGGCGGCAGATTGGCGGCAGAAATAGAGCAGGATCTGCGCAGTGTAGTTGGCAGTAGATTGGGAGCAGAAATCGAGCAGGCTCTGCGAGAAAGTGCCGTAGTAGTACAAATTTATTGGAGCAATATTGGTTAACAATATAAATCTAATTTTTTATGTGGGGTATGAATTAATTTCTTATATTGGTCCACTATTGTAAAGTAATCTGTTTTTTAATCAATACTTAAATTTGATTAAATAGGCTAATTTAATGCCTTCAGATTGCTTGCGGCGTGTGTGGACATTGTCCATGAGAACCTCTGTGCCGCAAGTGCAAAAATTCTTAGAAAAATTAATATTATTATGTCAAGACGCGTATATTAACTTATATAACTGTCAGGCTAAATCTTAACGTCGAGTAAGAACTCAACGTGTTCACCACCTAGCGGTGCGGAGCGAAAACGCATATTCCTAGCCGTGTAAATTTGAATAGTGTCAAAAGCTGCAGATCCTGTTCGGTTTCTGCCGCCAACCTGGCGCCAGGTTATGTCGGCAGGCTCTGTTCGGTTTCTGTCGCCAATCTGCTGCCAACTACACTGCACAGATCCTGCTCTATTTCTGCCGCCAATCTGCCGCCAGGTTATGTCGGCAGGCTCTGTTCAGTTTCTGCCGCCAATCTGCTGTCAGATCATGTTATAAGCAGGATCTGCTGGCAGAACACAAGCTTAATGCGGACACAGATGGTACCGGATCTGTTGCATTATTCTGCTTCATATCTGCTGCCAATCTGTCGGCATACTGCTGACAGTGTGCTTATTGGGTGGATTTTGTACCCAATCTGTGGCCTCTCTGCTCACATATTTTGTCGAACAGATTTTGCCAATGTCTGTTCTTCGCAGGTTTGGCTAACTGGGTACATATACATATATATGCAATCCATACTAAAAGTTATACTAAAGTGCTTAATTGTGTATGTATATCCGTGTAAAACTAAACCCAATGTGGGTTTAAAGGTACCAATACTTCGACGTCACATAAGATTACTTTATTTACATAAACATTTGATACTGCTAAACGTGAAATGCGGTCGACATACAATTTTTGCGACGTACGTATTTTAAGAGCGCGGTTTTCTTCATGAATGCAGCCTCAAAGACACACGTGAGAGAGATAAAAAAACAATTGTTTAATTTGTACATTTTAAATAAACGAAACGATCAAACGTCATTTAAGTTGTCGACTGTATCCGTTTACTATATTTTCCTATAAAGAATATGAGATGAGATCTCTCTATTTACAATAAACATCGATTAACCATATATTTTTTTCCGCAGTGAACAGTATTAAAAATAATATTGAATTCACCTGCACATCTACAGGACGAGGAGAACAGCGTACGAGACAAATGTATATACGTTATATCTAACACGCACTTACGTAAATGTACATATTAACAAGCACTTCGTTACATCATCCCTTATACGCAATCTATTTCGATAGCGCTCCGTAAGACTTGGGAATGTACGGCACGAATATTAATTTTACCAGCTATCTAGCAAACTACCAGATATATAATTCTCAGATTCTCACTTAAAATAAGCGGCAATTTGTAGAATGCATGTGAGACACAAGGGTAGTTCAAATTCAAGCCGGAATTCATTTCGCGATGTGCTTACGGCTTGGTTACATCTTGGTTCAAGTTTAAACTACCCGCGCAATGCCGCATTTATCAAATACGTTTTAGAAAAGGAACATGTACTCTACAATACTCTAGTTTGAAAGTAAGGTGCAACTCATATCGACAGTATTTACATAAAAGTTTCTCTTCTGAGATTTTAGTATGAACAGGAGCTGAGGAAACGTTTCGCTATATTAGAGTGCCCCACGACACGCGAAATATGATACAGATTTGCACTTGTTACACGAGTTCGAGGTACAGATTTTTATAGTTATCTCGCGTATTTGTTATAGCATGCTGACTTGAAAAATATCTCGCCATACATAGAATACATTTTGCTCTTTGGTCTTCTTAATAGAAGATTATATGTACGATCATATATAAATACGCAGAAATGTATATCTAGTTGCTCGTGCGTAATACTGCGACATTTTCCGTCGTTCCCTCTTTCTTCATCGTGTGTGTCAGTGTTCTCTTGATATTGTAAGTGAACAGAGCGATAATATTCGCTATTAATTATATTAATTAGCGCGATAATAAATTTCAACAAAGTATACGTCTTGATATGAAATAATATGAGGTTAAGAACTAATTCTTATCGTGTAATTGTTTGATAAAGTTTACATTATGTTCTTGAATTGTACGGTATATGTATACGTAAAATCCATCATAAAAGCCGGGCAGTGCGAAGTAACCCTGAAAGACGATATTGAAACGTGCGCCTGCATGAAACTATATAATTATTTAATATAATTCGGAAGTATTATTATTATCATATTCGTATAAACCCGATAGAAGAGTAAGTTGGTTCATTTTCGTTAGATCATTGTTCCGATCGCAGTCGAAAGATAATATAGAAGAAAGATCGCATGTAACATCATTATGTTACAAAGTTGCAGTAAAATATCCTAATGCAAGTAGTATAGTAACAAAACGTCTCTTACATCTTTGAAGTTGTATTTGTTGGAGATCAGCGATCAGAGATCAGTTGGAGATCATAATTTCTTCCAAAACATTTCACAAAATCTAACATTTATTTTATAGAGTGTGAAGATAGGAGATTTTTGAGATTTTGCTCAATCTATAATTCTCCCAATCAATTCCAATCTGATTTTTTTGTTACACGCCAAGACTCGAGGCTTCTCGACTGCTTCGTGGTATCGTCAATCCGTCAATCCGCAGCAAGTGAAGAAGCTTACGGTAAGTTGTAAAAATTATTGATAGAATTGGTGTATATATATCTATATCTATGAGATATTCTCTCCACGTACTCGATGAAACGAAATAATGCGCACGGTATGTCGTAAAATAGAAATTGACTCTCTGAAATAGTTCATCTATCCGAACAGACAGTTATCACAAAGTCGAAGAAAGCGATTGTAATGCTTTTTAAAGACGCACGATACTTCTTTTGTTACTTACATTGCTGTTACCGGCTCCTTGCATTATCCTGTCGATCACCTACGATTCCCATCGAACTGACGGAAGTGCTCACGTAGATCGAACGAAAATAAAAAGTTAGACACACTTGCGCTTTACTATTCCACTCGAATATTTAGAATATTATTCTGCTAAACTATTTCTATATGAGACAAATTTTTAATTAGTGTTTTCACACGCATCAGGGAAAGTTTCGCGAACACGTCTTGAACAAACGAGATGCAATCCATATTGATAATCATTGAACACATTCAAGATTCCAAGAATCATAAATCACGAGTATCTCTCGTGATCAGGAATTAGGATATGAAGGTATTGATATTTTCTCACATTAGATACGATATTGAATGATTTGGGCATTACTCTTGTAGGATAAATCTTCGATTCCATAATGTCCATATTTTCATACTAATTCCGAATATTTTTATACAAATTCGATAATCCAATATCTCTTTCTCTCTGCCTTTCTCTCTTTCCATACTTTCGTTCATGGAACATAACAGTCCATCATTCCATTAAAATTCAATTACTCGCACGGAAGATCCATTATACGATCAATATTACAAAAGCGACGTCACCGGGTGCAAAACTTTCCCGAATACGTGTATCTCTTGTGGACTCGCTCGAGCGTCCTTGTATTATATTTAATGGACGAACACCGAATTATCGCGACATTCTATGCGAAGTATTCGCGTCAAGTATCTGCCTTCGCAATCGTCGCAATACCCATAGTCTGTCGTCCACGTCACGTCCGCAGTCTGGGCAATGGAATCCTTTATCCTATCGACTTTTCGGGTCAATTAACCATCCGTCACACTTGGGTGATTTTCGGGTATGAAATTAGACGCCGATCGATCTGGTCTGGAATCGTCGGGGTGATTCCTCGCGACGATGTCGAGCGGGTGGTCGTCTTACGACAAGATGCAGGAGTTCCTCTTCGACTCGGAGCGCTCGCGAATCTGTTGCAGATGCTGCAGCTGCGCCGGGGAGGGTACGTGGGTGCTGCTGCTGCGTGAATTTATGTGCTGCGGGGGTGGTAGGGACTGTCGACGGCGACGCTGCAACGCCGGGCTCAAATTGTACTTGAGCTTGGCCTGGATAAGGAGTTCCTTGAATACTTGGCTGATGTTCAGGTTTTCCTTCGCAGATACCTCGACGAAGCCGTTTTCCCATTTCATCGTCACGAGCTCCCTCGTGCTCTCGGTCTCCACCTGTAATTTGTTTACGTCGCCGTAACGTTAAATACCCGAGAGGAGACGCGCGACCAGCACGTAATCGCGCAACTCTAACTGAATTAATTTCAGTCTTATTTTAAATATATCGTAAATGCCGTCGTAAACGTCATAGTACGCAAAGTATTTATTTAAAATTCGAGTCTTCGTGTTTTTTATAAATCAAATTGGGTTTTGCATAAACGTGGCTTTCGCATTTGTGTTACTCGCACGTACTCTCGTTACCGTATTTAGACACATTTCTAGACGCGATGGCCTCTCTCTGTTTCTCCGTCTCTCGATCTCGCAGCTGCGATTATACTGCGCTGGGTCGTTCAACCCTTATTAGATTTTAATCTGGTTTGGATGTGCGGGACATAAATCTCCAGAATTACGTGACGCGATAAATCTCCCTTTCCCTTTTTCTTTTTCTCTGTTTGTCTTCCCGGCGCGGAAGGACTTCGTAATTCTGTAAGATTGGAATAAATCTCTCTTTTCGGGATTTTAAGCAAACGCAATTTTATTTAACGATCTCTCTCTCTCTCTTCTCTCGAAAAGAGCGGTATTCCGTAGAGATGCGGAAAATGCTGGGAAAGAAATTGAAATTGACTGATCTTATTGCAACTGAAACTTACCTCCTGTTCCGCCTCCACGAGATCGATCTTGTTACCAACGACCACGATCGGGACAGCGCCTTTCGTGCTGAGTATCTGGGCCCTGAGGGTCTTCACTTCGAGAAATGTGCTGGAGTCGTTAACGTCGTAGACCAAGACGAACGCATCCGCTGATTTGATCGATAGATCCCTCATCGCCGGGAACTCGTACGAGCCGGACGTGTCCAGGATGTCAAGGGTCAAGTGGATGCCGGAAACGCTGAAGTCCCCGTGATGCATTTCCTCGACGGTCCGCTTGTACTTGGGCGTGAAGGTAGCGTAAAGGAACTGATTAATTATCGCCGATTTGCCGACCTTTGCCGCGCCCATCACGACGATCTTGTGCCGGATCGAGCTCTCAGATGATTTTCCGCCACCGCTGTCCGACTCCGACAATCTGTCATTCCTGAAATAGAACGTTGTCATCCTCGTAAAGTCGCGACTTCCATCCGCATTTATCTCGTCGACCTTTTCGGCGAACGAGAGAAGCACGCGAGAAAATACAACGTAATGAGATGCAGTGTAATATTACAATTACGACAACGACATCTCTCTCATCGCGTTTAAAAATAAGGCAGTAATTCAGGTAAGACGTAAATCCGCGGCCAAGAATAATACGAAATACGACAGGGATTGTTACGAGGAGTATTGTCATTAACAGAAACGATGCAGGACGCAATCTTTCACGGTACGATGTAGAAGTAAAGAGATACCGCATTTCGTTTAAGGGAGACAATCATCCGAGGAGGAGAATGCCGCGCTAATGAACGCGGGGAAGATGCCGGCCGCAATCGAGACGCGACGTGTTATTGAATACCGCAGTTTTGTATAGGGTGTTCTGAATTCGTGGCACTATCGGCGCCAGAATGCCTCTTGTGATCGGCAAGGCCGCACGGTCGGGCTTTTACATGCACCAGATAGCAGCGCGGCCGCCTCTCTAAGTATCTTCGGCTTCGTAATCATCAGTGCTTATTACAAGAAGTCAGACGTGGTTATTATCGGACACACAAAAGCGGAAAAGTGAGCATCCCCTTTCGCGTGGATTCACTGCGAAATTAAAGCTCAGGCTAAGACCTGAGAACCTAGTCACGAGAAATGGGGTGGCAACGGGAAGGCCGAGGGAAAAAAGCAAGATGTGTCGCGCGGACCCGACCGGGTTTCACGCTGAAAGCGATTTTTCTGGTCTGCTATTTATTACTTTGAACGCGCGAATAGGAGGTGCACGTATGGACTTCAAGTTTCCGCCAGCCGCGCCGAGGAGATATAATATCGAAAATCGAACGTTCTCCACACGTGTATATCTGCATACTGCGCAGAACGCTCTTCTGGCGGTGAAGGACTGGTCCTCTCAAAGAGAGGTCAGGTGAAAAGATTAATCTCGATTCCTTCACGTGCCGTGGAACGCCTTTTCCGTAAAAACGAAACCTTGTAGATACAAGTGCAACCGACTTGCATCTTAACGACTTTTTTACAGAAAAATGCGAGTTTTTATATCAATAAAAAGTTATTAAAATGTACGCTACTATCATTTGCAGAGTAGTCGTTACTCAATATAAACTTCCATCGTATATTCGAATAATATTTGAAGTTACACCGGTTATGTCAATTTAATAATATCATCGTGCGAGTAATAGCGAGTTCCGTACTGGGGAAAATCAACACACAACTTTTCTCCATTTTCTTCCCTTGTATTACATATAAAGATATACGAGAACATCCAAAGGTATAGATATATGGCTAAAGTAATCTCTCTCCAACAAAATAAAGAGAAGGAAAAGTACAATGGGGAAAAAGAGAAAAGATTCGATATGACCGGCGTTCATCGCCGATGTGTTAAGCTGGAGATTCTCGCAAGGCGAACTACCCTAAGTCTCAACAGACGTTTTCGTTATCGTTGTTGTCTGCAAGTTGTTTCGCGAGAGAAACTTTGAAAGTAGAACACGAAGACGTGAGAAACAGGCTCAATTTAGGCATACAAAATGCAATATTCAATACGTTACAGTGGCATGAACGAATTTTTGTTAATCTATTTTTGTAGTCTTAACGACGATCAAGCAAGTTAAAGAACGTAATTTTAAAAAACGAGTTTCGAGATATTTTAATTCTTTAATTGAGAAAATTAATTTAAGTTTTTTTCTGATATAAAATTTACAATCAAATTGGCAAAACGGATTGACAGATATAGCGAGAAACTCAGGACACGATAAAAGCTTCTGCATTTACCTGACATTCTTCGTCGTTCCATCCTCTTGCCCGTCCTCCTTCAAGTGCGCTGAGGGCTGCAGACTGAAGCGCCGGCGAAACTGATGACGACCTTTCATCATTTGTGCTGTCGGATTTCTGAAGATAAGAATACACGTATACAAAAGATGAGATTTCAAGATTCAATTCTTGCAAGAAAGTTACATTAACGAAGTCATCAATTTTAATTCTTATGTCAAGTGACGTATTGTAGGTTTTCTCTCTCCCTCGTTCGTCAACGCGATATGCTTTCTCCCAAAACTTATTATAATAAAACTAATTTTAATAGAAAATCCTCCGGCTAGAAAAGCTAATGACGAGTGTATCGAGAAAATGTATTTTCTTATCTCTCTCTTCATTTATTATTTTATTAATTCCGTGAAGAAGGATGCGCGGCGAAACGGGAAAATTGATACGCCGCGCCGCCTCAAGTTTCAAGATTTGCGAGCGTTTAATGCGGGAAATGTGCGATCAATATTTTCTCACGAACTATTAGGATTAGGATCGCGTCGAACATTTCGGCAAATCCGCATCGCGATATCGCAGAGTGGCACTGGCACATTGATCGCGGTTAAAATTTTCGATTACGTGTTTACGTCATGAAGCAATGAGAGAAATAGCCGCGGACGAGAGAGACGGCGAATACGTTCAGTTGATATCTCAATGGCTAGAGCCTTGCTGTCGATAAGGCTTAGTTAATCGCATATGTCGCGTTCAGTATTGATCGCCATTGCTGATTTTAACATGTTCCAAGACCTAGTCGAAACGATAATGATACGATGACAGCTGGGAACGATGTACAGTTCTCGCGCGAATTCTAGAATCGAAATTGACCAAATGCAAAGATAATCGATAACAAAACCGTGACGGTGTAAATAAAAGAAAATAATATTTTAGTTATTTTTAGTTTATGTTGACTGAACGTCGATTAATACAAAAAATTTGTAGTCTTTGATTACCGGTTCTTTTAAACGCGCCTTTCATTGTCCACAGATCTCGTGCCTTTGTGCTACTTGACGCGCGAGTTAAGATTGCAATCGCAAAAGAACATTATAAAGTCCGCGAGATAATACGTTCAAATAACGACGAGCGTTTTTCTTCTGGTGCGCAGTTTCTTTGCAGTTTCTTTCGTGGAGGAGTTAATTTCGCGATGATACACAGCTCGACGTCAAGGAATTCGCTCGCAACGAGATACACGCCCGGTGGCGTAATAACTGTACACAGCAAATCCATTTTCCCCCCGAGGACATATAAACCATTTTTATACGTATGAAACGGCGCTCCGGACGATTCCCTCTTCCTCTACCTTTACATCATTAATCTTTTATGCTGTACAAAGCTTATTGAATAGCCGCAGCTCAGCGAGATGCTGGCTTAAGGCTGCTACGAGTAATCGAATGTACGTGTTCAACATACGAAGCTCGGTACGTTTCCTCCTAAAAGAGTCTCTTTTGGTTTCGCGATCGTCTCCATATTGCCATTCCTGGACGCAGGACTAAGTCGCTCGAGGAATAATCAAAAGATTCTTGGGGAAAGCTCGGAAAGCGACCTTTCCTGCTCATCTTATCTACTTTTGCTTTCGCGATTTGTCATGATGTAAATCTGCTCGGAAAAATGTTAAGATTTACAGAGGGTTGGCCGAGGATAAAGCAGCGTCGCTTCGAAATAATCTGGATCTTAAAGTTCTCGCAGACCGCTTTGTCCGTGACACATATATAATACTTATTGCTAGATCCTTGCAAATCGAGCAAAAGTAACACGCGCGACTTACAAACAAGCTGGCCTTCTTAATATAGTCTTTCGTATTCTTCTATTTAATGTGCTCATCAAACATTTACAACATTCTGGATGCTTTCCTCAAAATTACTTGCTCCGAGAGGCTGCTCCTAAGAAAAACAGAACAACAAATATCTTTCTGTGCTTCATCTTCTGTGCGTCAACGTTACTATCTCGCTATTCGATCTTTCATCAATATTCATAGCGTCGACTGTTTTTCAAATCCTCGCTCTTGATTAATCCGCGAAGCACGTGTAGGCAGCGTTCTTATTATCGAAGAGAGAGAGGCGCATCTGGGGAGATGGTCGCTCGTAGGCGTCCTATTGTCTCCCCGCTGCGGCGAGATGCGATTTTTCAATCTCTTTTCTTGCTCCAGGAACGGCTCGGTGATTCGCCACGGATAAACACGTAAACCGGCCACTATCACTGTGGATCGATGGCTGTAACGTAATTTCCCATTGAGATAACCGATATCCGTGTATTACACGAGCCCGAGTCTGCATATCCTATCCTCGTGAAGGAACGAAAGGCGATCGATAGGCGAGCATCGCGATAACTGCTACGCGACGCGCGACAGGCTGAAAGTCTGTCAGTGATATCATTGAACCCGCCTACTGACAGATCCTTCTTCAATTGCCAATTGCTCGCGTTTGCTTAACGCGTTGCGAGCGATTTCCGCAACGGAATTGTCGATAAGTCGCGGCAATTCTGGCAAAAATAGATAACATTTTTTTCAAATTTATCGCATTTCTTACAATCGCTGTCTGAAGTCTTAACGAGTCTTGAAAAAAATGATCAGACAACGATCAGATAAGAAGAGAGAAGGAAAATTGAAAAGCGATATTTATGACTCGGTCATTGTCTTTTTTTATCTTATATTCTCTCTCTCTCTCTCTCTCTCTCTCTTTCTTCCTTTCTCGTGAAATGTGCTTGCTAGATCATTCTTGCGATTTGATCCCCGCAATAGCATTGTTCGGCATGGAGCACAGCCGAATTCACTATTCGGGAATACTCGAGATCAAAAGGAGAAATTGCGAGGGTTTCTCGGGCACCCGCAATCTCCCTTTTCCTGTACAAAGAGCTGTTCAATAGCTTCCTATGCGTCGGCGAATCGTACTTTAACGTGATAAAAATGTACACGCTACACGTGTTCTCCAAACATGGAAAATGGAATTACTATTTGCGATCGCTCGTCGAGTTACACAACTATTTTAATCGCAAAGTTTACATTTTGCTCTATGCCGAGTTTTGAATTTTTAAGATCTACAATCAATATGCCGCGTGTAGTTCACGCTGCATTGCTATTTGGGGAAAATTGCCCGCAACTCGATTAAAAAATCGCGCTTGTCTAGTGATCGATGATTATCGTCTAATATTTCGTGCGCTTTATCACAGTACATATATTGGATTTCTACTATGAGTATGTACTTTCAGGTACTTTTCGATACATTCCCCGCCACGATCCATTCACGCGATTCGTTCTTTGACAGGAGATAAAAGCCCGGAGTGTAAAAGATTATTTCGCGTAACGCAACATTAATCTTCCCGAAAAACTCTTCGTCGCTGCCACTTGTATCCCATCCGAGTGGCTCGAGTGACGGCGATCAATTAAAAATAATTGCGCAAGGCGGTTTCCCCGCGTTCGAGCGGGCGCAATTAAAGAACCTAGCTGTAAAGGAAGTGGTATCGTCGCCTTCAACCACGAAGCGAAATGACTATCAGGTAACGGGGGAATCGCTGGGAACGCTTTTACGACGCCGGATAAATCTCGCGATGCGTTCTCCGCACGAATCCTTTCCGCGAAGGGCTGTAAAAGAGTACGAGCGCTGGTTTCGTTACGACTTCATCATCATAATCAAGTTGTGCGTCTCGACTCTCTCGTACGATTCGAACTGATCCAGCTTAGGGAGATTTACGCGGAATTTCGTTCAACCGGAGAGAGGGCGGCGAAGGGTGCGGGGATCGTATTGTGCTCGGGAAAACGTCGCCTCGGTTTAATAATAGACAAGATTAACGACGGATCTGAGCCGGCCGACTAAATCTTGTCCTGCGAATCTCATCCGAGACGGAAGCGCTCCGGTTTTATTACGTGGTCATGCGTGGCGTAACGAGGGGGCACCTACCAGGCCATCGCGTCTTTTGCGCCACCGATAGGATATGTAAATGTGTGCGGGCGTCGCGAAAACGAGTGACACCGTGTTGGGGGCGGAAGCGGGTGATACATCGGATCGATATGCAAATTATATCGAAACGCTGGTAAATGCGGGTAAACGTTCCGTTTTATCGAGTCCATCGCGCGGTAACGCG
Organism: Ooceraea biroi; assembly: GCF_003672135.1. Lineage (NCBI taxonomy): Eukaryota > Metazoa > Arthropoda > Insecta > Hymenoptera > Formicidae > Ooceraea > Ooceraea biroi. Next base: position 4,194,969 of record NC_039515.1, read on the forward strand.
AAAGAGCCGGTAATTTGCCCCTCTCCTGATAATTTATGCGTGACCGTCGTTTTCATCGTGCGAACAGTATTATCGAATGCTTCGTCTGTACAGAAAATTTGATGTTACCCCATTAATTATCTCGTGTATAACTTTTCGCGTCCCGTTACACATACAACGTTTGTGTGGTACTGAACGTGGCTTCAAAGATAATTGAAAATTTACATTTAGGATATCGTAAAAGTATGTGAAGTGATTACAATATATAAAATAATTTTATATGAATATGATCCGATACATAAAATGTTAATCTCGCTTCCAATTACCAGCGGTTGTACGTAAATGTATAATATGAAACATCGTCAGGAATAACACGGGACTGTCGATTCATAATTTTGCTTTTCGGGGAGATAATTGACGAAGTCTGGCTAGTCTCTGATCTTTATTTCATCGTTGTCCCACGAACGATTTAGTGCGGAGGGTCCGCGCGACAGATCGCACGCACAGGATCGTAAAGGACCCCTTGAAACTCGACCGCGTGTATGTCCCTGTCGTATTGTTCTTTGGGGACCGTAAGAGTTATACGGGTTAATCCCTAGACCCGAAGCGACTTCTTATTTGTCACGTGAACCATTACGAGGATTACGCGGGTGAACGTGCTTTGAATTTTGCTCTTTTTCTCTCGCCTCCGCGTTGTTCTAGCGCGACAATATCACCCCCGATGTTTCGCGATATAATAATCAATACATCGCCGAACGGTGGCGTAATTCCTCTAGATAATGACTAATAAATTACAAAGTCGAAAGCTCGGAAATTATTTTCTTGAAAATAATTCCCAATTTAAGAAACAGACAATTCGATGACTAATGCGCGACGGTTCGCGCATCGGAGACACGGAAAAGGAAATGTTTTTTTTACTTTTTTTAAAATAAATCCAGCAGAGAGGAAATTCTATCAGGTTGTACAGGACCCTCCATGTGTACCGTGTGTACACAAAAGAGTCCATCTTTTTTCCCGCGTGTACGTTTATTGTCGCAGCGCCAGACAAAGCGAATAATTCCTAGCGAAAATGTTTCCGGAACGAAATAACGTAATGCGGCAAGGTGGAGCAGTGGGGTTCGTTTCAACAAGTAGGTTAACTGCTCGCCTGACATCGCGGCGAGAAACGCACAGAGAGCCTTGCGACGCAACAAACGGCGTATTAAACAGTAAACGCACACCGACGCAGAAGCCGCGCTAAAGCGACACATATGTACTGTTTCCATCTGAAAAGTTGCGGAACGCGAAGGGACGGCGCGCATCATCTTTCACCGCGATTGCAGGCGGTGGTGAACATCGAGAAGGATGTATCTCGTCCCCGGAGGACTCGGCCACCTCGGAACACTCTTGCGCAAGCAGCTGATCTCGTGGATTTACCTTGTGATCCCTTGGATCCTCTCGTCGCGCTCAACGTGTGAAGGAAACGCGACATCGCCAGCTGACAGCGACCATTTACGTTGATAATTTATGAGGGTGAATCTCGTCGGTCGAGGGTAGAGCAGCTCGATCATAGAAAGAAATCCAGCCTCGACTTGAACTAGATCTCGCGAGAAGAGCGGATTTTTCATTGAGTGTTCCCTTCCCGCTCGCCTTCAATCTTGCATTGCTCCGTTTCTCATTGCCTCCCTTGGTGCATTTCGGGATGACTCGCGAGCCCGAGAAACGGATATACGGTGCGCAGTTCGTGTAAAACGATCGCAGCTTGAAATTACTTCGCTGGGATATTAATGGATCCAACGGAACGCTAATATACTCGGTTTTCATGTATCAATCTGTAATATGTAAGGTACGAGAACGTGTACCGATACGTGGCGTATCGGCGAATGCAGCATGCTCGACATCAGAGGCGATTTGCACAAAAATGTTGTTTCAAGGAGGAGTGATTTAAAGAAGAATCTACTGGAATTTAATAAGTCTCGTTAGACGGGTTGTTAAACGCGTTACGCACTGCGACGAGCGTGTAATCTCGACGACGAGATAACGGGAACATCACAGGAGCGTAACGTCGACCGACAAAGTCGGCGCCGGTCCCACGCAGCATCCGCCGAGAAGATCGCTGGGGCGATCGCCGATGAACGAGACAAGACGACGGCGGCAACGCGGAGCGTGGAGGAAGGCGGATGCTCGCATCCCTGTGGCGTCGCGCACGACGGGGCGCCGGAGTCTAGAGGAAGAAGAAAAGGGCGGGAAGCCAAGGAGGAAACGAGGGAGAGAGTCGCATCGACGTCGACGTCGCCACCGCGTAAACTGGATCGGTGCAATATCACGAAACCCGACAGCACGGAGCCGGTCATTGCTCCACTTTGCGTACACGCGCACGCTCGTAAGTCACCCGCTCGCTCCCTCGCATCCGCGATCATCCCTCGTCGACGTGACTGTGCATTTCCGCACGAAAATCCACTCCCTAGGTGCTCCCTGGTATCACATACACGCCATGTAGAAACTTACGTGAGCCGGCGGGTATCACCGTTTCGCAACGTGATCGGGAGCAGACCTGAAAGGGTTGCGGAGGCGCCAGAGATGAGCATATGTGCACCCACGCGGTCCCCGTGGGCACACGTGGAAACTCCCATGAGCAATTTTACGACGGAATTTTCTGGCGGTCTCAGGGAATCGCGGGGTGGTTGCGCGACTGCGTTGCGATAGCGTTATGTAAATGTGTGTGATCGTCAAATCAGTGGCGAGAAGGCGCCCTCGGGATTATGTAATCGGTTTCCGGCTGGAACCGGGTAAATAATTGCGTAATGGGGAGTGAAGTGAGTACAGCAGTTTCGCGCCGAATATTGAATTCGGGATAAACATTTACGATCGGCGAACAAACGCTCATCGATGCCCGCGCATGTTTTTCGGCGGAAACGCTCGCAAATTACGATTTCAGTGATGCATTATCGCTGCTATTTCAGTGTTTCGGTTTTGCACTACTGCGCAGTGAGATGAACTTTTTGTGCGAATTCCCACAGGTCCACGCATACCGGAACAAATCAGCAATAGCGCGTTATCCCGTTCTACGCAAAAAGCCCCCTCCATTTTCCAACATTCGTGGGCTTTAGTGTAACATTGTCATGTTTGAGTATTTATGCACTATTTGCATTAAATATCCTCTACTCAATATACCAGCGGTATTTATTCTAGCGGCACTTTATCAATACCGTCCACGCGTTGCGTATATCTCCTCATTTAAAACGGATATTAAAATCCGCCCATTGAATTTTAAACGTTTGTTACCGCGCGCCGGAATAACATTAATTATTCCGCGCTCCTAAAACACGTTTATCGCGCTTCAACATAATATGGAGATTGCCGCTCTACCGAGTCCACACGTCAATTACGAATAATCGATTACACATCACGCCGTTCTTCGTGTAAATTACACTCGCTATCCTCCACTGGTCGTGTAACATCTCGCGCGCGCGCGCGTGATCAATCCTCCAAAGCAATTAATCCGATCAAATATTTCACTGTACATTCCCCTTCGAGATAGCACCGACGTATGGCGAGCTTCCACTATTGGCCAGCCGAAACAGCAATGTGAATTACAACCGTAGAAAAGCGATTTCGGGATTAATCACGCGTAAAAAGGTCGAACAAGTAAAGGAAGCTCGCGAGCGAAATCAGGGCATCCGGTTTCGAAAAAGGAAAGAGACGTTTTTGGTTCACGCCATCAGCATCAGCCAGGAAGATAAACGGGGGATGGAGGAGGGGACAGACGGAAGAGCTGGTCGACGACTTCACCACCTCCATCGTCGACCAGCGAAGAAACCAACGTCACCGAAACACCAGCGGAACCAGCGAGGTAACGTCCCGATTGGACGACCGTGAGCCGATCGATAATATCAATAAACTTCTTGCATGTCAAGAAAGAGGAAGAGAACGTGGAAACTCGGCGCCGCGTCTCGCTGCAATTGCTTTGTGCGCTCTGCGCGCGGAATACGCGTGTACGCATCCCTCGCACACGGATACGAATATGGATACATATGCGCAATCTCTGGCAGAGCTTTAAAGCTGTCATAATGTTTCCAACTTGCGAAATTAAATTTATGACGACCTAATGCAGTTCTGCTACGACGTTACACGTTACGGACAGAGCTGATTCAGCGCAATCGAATTGCGCGCGTACACACCGAGAAAGTCTCTAAAGGATCTACAGAATTATCTTCGCATTTGTGGCAGTTGCGGAAATGTGATATAATTGAGCAAAGTTGGTTCAATTGCGATTATCACTGACGAAGTTCACATTTCTTCCCGTTTTTTAGATAAATTATAAATTTCGGATATACGACTTCTTCGCTTCTGGCTTTATTAAAGCCTGAAAACCCTGTGCGTCAATGCAGCAAGAAATCCGAGTTGTTGCGCGAAGTGATTAATAGAAGTTTTGCCAATAAGAGAGCAAATTGGGTCACCAACAATATACAGAATTTATAAAGTTTTGATCATGAAATGTATTAACAATTATTCTTTCCACTTGATATAATCGTCCAATCTGTATACACGCACGCAGTATACATCTGTAAGAGATTGAATAGAGAGCGCTTGTTCCGTGATACTCCAACATCAGAAACTGCAATTACAGGTCGCGTGTAGTCACCGTATTGAAGCATCCGATTAACGAGAAACGTGAAGAACATAAACTGATTACCAACCCCAGCTGAGACTGATCATCAAACGCTAATGATAGCTTCCAGCAGCAGAAAAGAAATTACTACCACCAGCACCAAGACGAGCAACATGGCATCGAGCTTTAATCAGAGCATGCTCATCATTGTGACATTGTGTCGCGCCGTAAAAAGCACGACATCCTGACGATAAATTATACGCGACGCGGATGCACGCGTGCGACAAGAAAGTTCGATTCGCCGGAGCGAGGATGCGCGTACGTAATTTCCCGTTCCACTCTCGAAACGTCAGCGCGGATCGATGCCAAAAATGATGCTGAACGGCGAATAAGTACGCGCCCCATATGCGCGGGGCCGGCTATGGAGAACGGGGTAATGTCCGGCAGCGTAAACAACACCCGATACCGATGAAGTGTCGACGTGGCGCCCCACGTATAATACCGTATTTGGGTTAAACCGCGATAACGCAAGCGACGTCGTACACATATATACGACGAATATGAGGCGCGCTTACGCGGCGACGCATAAATTACAGATATTATTAACGGGTCACTTGAGCATCTCTTTATTTCCAGAACGACCGTGACGGGGAGCACCGGGACAGAGGGGGAGAAAAAAAAAGTGCGAGCGTTTTTCAGACGCTACCCGTTCGTTAAGGACGACCTCGGGAAAAACGCTGGCGCAGCGGAGGAACGTCATCCGCGCGCGGGCACGTCCGCAAAAGTAAAATATAACTTTAATTTTGTCGCAGTATCTTTCCTCGCGAGCGTAGAGGCACGTAAATGTTCTTTAAGCCGTGCTTCCTTGCGGGCCCCAGGATATAATTCAATTCGTCTCTTTTATCTCCGCGTAATTAAAACTGATAAGGTGGAACAGATCGATGCAAATTACTTGGCAAAAAGCCATTTTTGCCGCATTACCGGGCGTTTACGAAGATGCGCTTGTAAATTATCCCGATCATCGAAACAATCACATGAAGATGCACGCGAAAGTTTCGCTCATAATGTAAAACTTAAATGCGCTTTAATTAATTATATATATAGATACTTATAGATCACGTGAGTGCTTAAATTAATTACTCGCGCTTGCGAAGTAGCGCGAACAGGAATAAATTATCAAATTAACGAAACGAAGGAAAACGAGCGCATCTCGCAGAAAGAACGTTAAACAACAAACGCGAATGCAAATTTCGCGAGTCTCGTGTATGCACACAGCAAGAGAAATGGGTCTTAAAAATCGATGTCTCGAAAGTGGCACACGATTCTTCCAACTTTGGAGGAACACTATTTCCGAAATGAAACTTCTTCGCTAGGGAAAACCGCAGTTTTTCTTCGGCCCTCGGAGGCTCAGATTTACGATCGCTCGCGGCGTTCAGGTTTACATTCAGCATTAACCACGATCGTGTACGATCCCGATGTCACCGCTGGTCCGGTCGTTCGATGCAGCGATCGTTCTCCATAAGTTTCCCTGGCGCGATCTAAACTTCTTTCAAGCGAGAGACAGTTCCGCGTCGGACTAGGTGTTACTTGAAACACGGAGCTGCCAATCTGGCCGGATTACTCAGTAAACGTTGCGACGCTCCCGGCGGAAGTGTGGAAAATGGGCCGTGAAATTGCGGAATTCAATAATGTGAAAAATGTAGGCGTCGGAAATGCGCACGATAAAGCTCAAGCACTAACATTCGCGGAAATTGAATATTACGTCAGAATATAGGATTAATTGCGTGATGTAATCGCGTTACCGGATGCGCAATTAAATTGCACGACGACCACGGATAAATCGAGAGATTATTTTGTAGAAAGAGAGAGAGAGCTGTGTCGGCGAAACCGACGTCGGACAGACGCTGATTTACCTGAGCTTAAGCGTTCCGTGCCTCATTCGTGTTTATTCAAGCAATCAGAATCCGTCTATAATTTGCATTTGCAGAACTGGCAAATGATCAATGAATAAAAATTAATTTGAACCGAACATCCGTCACGTGAGTGCTCAGGATTCTGTTTTATTAATGTAATATCTTTACGTAAAAGTGCATCATTTTAACTTATTTTGTAAATACATCAATTTTTCGCAGAGCGTCTTTTCTTCGAAAGAAAATAGATTTCAATTTACGTTATTAATAGCATTACTCGCAGAAAGATGGAAACGAAAAAACGATAAAACACGACTTCTCCGATATCGCGACCAATGCGTAAAGGAGATTCCATTTCGCTCGTTAGGTCAATGGAAGCAATTCGAAGTTTCGTTTCTTGTTCCCCGGTAATCTAGTTTCGCGCAGTCGGCGAATTTTCGTTTGTGTCCGTTCGATCGAACACGTCCGAATCGCAACGCGCTCTCATCTTAATTACGATCTTCAAACTCCGCAACACAAAGGGGAGATCCCTTGGTCCATCGCGTCGGATCCGTGACTCGGAAGCTGGAACGTAGAGACCTAAGCCAGCGGGGACATTGAACGCCCCGACAGATCGGTCGGTTTCAGGTGCAGCTAAAGACAAATGACATCTCCCGATGAGTTTTCTAGTAAATCCACTCACCGAGGGAAACAATAAAGCCCTCGTGCACTGAATATAGATTGTATTCACCGTGCAGGAGAGCTCAATTCTGTCGCGCGCATCCTCCACGCCGGGATTCCGAGCGCCGTCCCGGGCTCGTCCCGGTCAGGTTTAACGGAGAGCTTTAACGCTCTGGGCGTTTTCCCGTGCTGCGAAATCCAACGCGGTAACCAGCGTGGGTTACCCAGCGAAGCGGATTTCGTTAATTTGGTAACTCTTGCCAAACTCTGATGCCGCGCGCGCGAGAGCACGTTAGAGCGTCATTAATAATTGTCCGAGCCAACGCGCACGCGGCGTAATTTGAATTTCGAGAATAAAACAAAAAGTCGACGCCTTCCGACAAACTCTCGTGAACTTCCGGAAGATCTCAAAGGTGCTTGCAGCGGTTTTATCACAAAATGGCCAAGCGCCGCGTACGAATAGAAATGCGGAACGTCGGTGTAGGATGCTTTATCAAGTCGTCTGATTAAGATCGACCATTCCGTATATTGCGATCGAATGCAGAGTTCTCGGAGTCCCACGCTGACGAGGAAACGTGTGTCCATGTTCCGACATGTACAATTCATCACGGATTAGAAATGAGAATGTTTTTGCCTGCACCGAGTGCAAATGTTCTTCGAGAAATGGACATTTCTGTCTTGACGGACGTTGTTTATTCGCGTTCTCAAATATTATATTATGAATACCAATAAAATTTGAATGATGCGATGGCAATTTAAACACAATTTTGAAAATGTTTTCAAAAATATTTGTTGAGCTTTATTCTCACAGTGCAGAATTTTTCATAAATTTGAAATCCATGCGCGAATTGACTTTCAGTGGAGAACGAAGGTAATAATACGCGCAACGTGATGTTACAATAATTATAACAAATACGCTACGTCAGTCAGTCATGTATTAATTATTCACGTTCATTAATTAATGCTGCTCGAAAACGACCGTGTGCTCGCAGTTGACATAACGCTTTCCTGTGTTCTCCACATATCTTCCAGCAAATAAAATTATTCGCACATCGATTCGGATTTAAGAGCGGACACGTCGCTATGCAAATGCCGGTGACTGCATTCACGGGGCATTAAATTTCCACTGACCCGTTTGCGTGCGGAGGCCGTAACACCTTTCAGAATCATAAATATCCCTAAACGTAAATCATATTAAGCGCACATTGAGACTCATTACCGATACTCATACTGACACAATAATTGCACGTTACGCCGCGGCGCGCCGTGCGCTTAATGCGTTTTTGAGTGTGACATACGGCACGAAGAAATTACTCTCGCTGATGAACAAATGAAAGCGACACACGATCACTTTTGCGCGATTGAGACAACGATTGCTACAATCGCGAAAGAATATGAATATCGATATTCAAGGAAGACGCGCTTAAAGAGCTCGCGTTTGTCTTCTAAGAGCGCTGCATTTATCTTGCCGGCAACTTCCCGCCGACTTTGTTAATCGAGTCGCGCTCATCGCCGAGTATTTTAAGCAATAAAATAAAAGTTCGTAACGTTATTTTTCCCGTGATAAAACTTCCAATGAGATTCGGTAATGGACGTCGGACTTGCGACGTCCGCCGCTTTTAACATTTTCTCCAGGCATTATCCGTAATCAATCAGAAATTTGTTCTATCTTACGTCGAGTGAACTTTTATTATGTAACTGCGTGTGACGTTGTTGCTTTTTCTACGATGTCTCATAATGTGAGATTTTCCTGAAAGCTTGTCATCATTTATATATGATGCTTTTTACTTATTTCCTGATGCGATATGCCGTGCTTTTATTTACTATATGCAATCAAGAGCCGTGCAATATTTCTTTATAACTGGTTTTCATATCAACAACGTAGTCACGTAAATGTTGTAAAAAAGACTATGTAGTTGTAGCGTGGATCTCTATCTTTCTTTATCATGACTGCGTATTTTCTTTTTGCATCTACCGCTTACGGGGAGAGCAAGGGGAATAAACACGCTAACGCACTATTACGCGCGATACAGATTTGGATTCCGTGTCAGCAAACATTAGATCCAATGATTAATTTGCTGATAGATTGTGGCGAAAATGCATCGCGTAGCAGACCGCAAACAATTGTCCGCGTATTATCGATCGGCTCGAAATTAATATTCTTCGGACTCGCGATTAATTGGGAACACAGTCAATCATTCGGAAAACGCTGACTCGTATCTTGAATCTCTCCCTGCTGTCACGTGCGTAGATTTTTTCGGCAGCGTAACATGATACATGATGATACAGGATAAAATGCGCGCGATATTTAATTATCATGATGAATTACTCACATTTTCCGTTTTAAATATGCGTGAACGACGTAAAAAGAATATTTAAATACTTTTTTCTGCGACAGTATTAACATTAGTTCTGAGTTATTAAATTTTCTTGTACATGCGCCATTTCTGTGTATAATGAAAGAGATAGACGTCTATCATATGTATCATTCTATAATATCTAATTTTCAAGAATGCCAGTTTATTGAATTTTTGGCGAAGCTAACAAGTAAACCTACGGAAGTGTCACTCTCCGATTTTTCTGAAATTTGGATATGTTATAATACATGAAAAACTAAGGGACACGTATTTTTTTTTAGCGGCGGAAAAACATATTTAGGGGGTGAAACGACCCCCCAAAATGGGGGGTAAAATGGAAAAATTGCGATATCTTTGAGACCAGTGAAGCGATTTTAATGATTTTTGGTATGAAAGTATCTTTCGATAGAAGACGAAAATCGGCCTAGGTATGTTGGAAGGGGAGTGAAAATTAGGGGGTGAACTACCCCTAAAGTGACCAATTTCTTGCTGCAAAAAATCAGTTTTGATCTGATCGAAGTAAAATCTATTAAAACTTCAAGAGGAAAGCTAATTAAGGAACACATATTTTTTTGTTTTGTTTTATATAAATATTTGGGGGGTAAACAATCCCTAAATTGCCGCGTTCGTTTGGCATTGCGCATGAAACACCTTGTGAAACTATATTTTTTAACTGTTCGATCTTTTTAATATATTGGTTTTTTAAGTCGCTGAATCCGAATCTGAAATCAGATTTTCAAAATTCAATATGGCGGATTCAATATGGCGGACCAAAACTCGAAAAATTACTTGAATAGACAGTAACTCGACATGCGACTTTCAAAATACAATAAAATCAACTTTTGACATTTATTGTTAGTAATGTGAAGTGAATTAAACATATTAAAAATATTAATCGTTTATAACAAAATTGTTTAAACAATGTAGCTAAAAAATGAAATGAAAAATGATTAGAGTGAAGCCCCTTGCCTCTCACTATTTTCTGTAAGTGTGTCAGAACACGATTCATTGTTAGAACGCTTATGTACAGGTAACGAAAGATTTTTTTGTTATTTCAATTTTTTTTTGTCGTTTAAATTTTTTTTGTGTTCTTATTTCATTAATTTTTTTATTATTACTTTTATTTTATAAATGGCTGATTTAACAATTAAATCATTTTTTGTGCATAATACATTTTTTTAACGAATATCATGTATGCAAAACTTTCAAAAAATGATTCGGAGAATGACACTTCCGTAGGTTTACTTGTAAGATGTTGTCTGAACGAGCATCTAGATGCGCAGTAATATACAAAGCCAACTGCTTTTCATATTCTCGCGCGAGTGAAAGTAATCAAAGCGTTATTCAGCCGGGAAAATCGAATCCGCAATTTCTGTATTAATATTGGTTACAAATCATTGGATATTCCAACGGTGAATTTATGATCATCCGATAAATCGCTGAATATGATTTACCGATGAAATGAACGCTCATCTGTCATTAATCTGTCATTAATGATAACTAAATTTGAATAATTTTACTATTGACCTTTCATTTTTCCTTGGTTTCTACATGTGTTACGGAGTTTCAGTAATTTCATGTTTTAAATCAATCGACGACGACGATACACATATTATTATTGTATGTCATTCCGTGTTGCATGACGTTCAATAAAATCAAGCTGTTTGGAATTGTTTATTTAAAAAGTTGAATTTTGTGTTTTACTTCGCTCCGCATTCATCACATACTTTCTATGAAAATGAAGCAATTGTACATGTATGTAATTCTCATCGGAAACGTTAAATTAACGCTAGGTCGCACACACGTTCTGATAAGGGGAAAAGACAAAATTGTGCAAAATTATCAAGTTGGGGGTTACTCTTGACTGTCTCTGACCTCGCTGTCTCTTTTCCTCTCATTCTCTTTCACGCGTTTAATCTTTGTACAGCGACGTGTCCAATCCCACGCGGTGTCCTCACAAGGTTTGCCCATACCCGCACGTTTGCACGTGTATCCCATTCCGCAATCAAGTGAATGAACGAGCTCCCATCGTGATTAACGTTAAAGATACGCAACGAGAACGGGCTTTCAGCCAACGCAATTTCCGGCGAATACCTACGGTACACATAGTTGTTATATTCTTAATAATGAAGAGTATACTGACATTATCTGATACACAATGTATGTTACAATGTCAAAAGCTTCATCTATCATTCTCCTTACAAATCTCTACATGCACATGCTCGCATGTAAAAAAATTATACATACATGTCTCATCGATTATCGCTTATTCCAATATATTTTCGCAACCTTGTATGTATGTATATGCATGTACATGTCAGAATCTTGTATATATTCTTTACAATTTTTATAACTACAGATTTTTATAATCTCACGCCTGAAGAAGTGATATGTGATACATAATAAAAATCCAGAGGAAGGGCACTTATCTTATTCTAATTAAACTTGAGAGGGCATGTTTACACGGGATTAAAATTTTCTACAATAATTTTGCGACATAGCGTAGAAACTTCAAAACATACCGTGACGTTACGGAACATCGCGCCAACCGGTGCCAGATTAAAGCTTGAAAGCAGCTTAAATTGGAAAGTGCACTCTGCGCAACTCTGCGTAAATTAAACATATAGATTTACATGTTCATTCCGTGTCTGCGCGTTTCGTTTATAGATGAAATGCATCACAATCTGCCCACGCAATGAGAAGGGCAATGAGAAACCCTTCATGATTCAAACGAATCAGTCGATCGCGAGAACGCAATTCAGAGCGCGATCGTTATTGCGCCGGTGATTTAAATCACGGGGTGGCTCGAGCCAAGCGGGTGAGACACGTAAGTTCCGGAAACGACGTACATGCTGCCTCGTAAAGCAAAATGCATTCTCGAAGGAGCTAATCGAAATAAAAGCCCTCGGAGCAGAGCTTTATGGGCAGTGCGCAGCACGCAACTCGTTCGGGAAATCGGGAACGCGTTTGTGAACGGCAATAAACATTATGATGAGTCGCGCGCTACCAGCCACTTATTGCCAGTTGGCGTATTGCATATCGAAAATAGCAGATAACGAAGAAATTAGCCTGGCACTCAAACTCCCGTTTAAGCTTTGAAGCAACGTCGATAACGTTGCTTAAGCAACGCTGATTAAAGCGTTGTATAATTCGCAGTAGCGCGAAAATTAGGAATATTAGCGTCGTGACAGCTTTACATTACCAAGCTGAACGCGAGATAATAAAATTTTGAATAAAATTTAAACTCGCATTCATTTAGGAAAAAATAGCTTTTTCCCCCGACAAAATTGTTGCACAATGCGCTGTTGATTTTGATACGTTAAATCCAGCGCAAACGAGTTGTTAACTCGGTCGACTTTCCAAGGTGAAACCGTTGCTGCTGGCCGGTTTTGTTATTTTTCTAGTATGCAATTATTTGCATTCACACACGAATGTACACAAACATCATGTTTCACGAACAGAGAGATATTTATTGCACGCATTCGTTAAAATTTACAAATGCGCTGGTATTATATACATTTAATTCATCATATACCATGCCGTGGGGCGGAAAGTGAAGAAAGGGAACGTTTCGATCATTTTTCATCGATGGGATTTCGGTGTGTGTATATTTTTGTGATAAATTGCCTCTGTAATATTATTTTGAAAAGAAACGTGCGTAGAGCGCGAATTTCACGTGACGCTTCGATGGGCCAATTCGACTCGTTTGCAACAAATAGAATTAACACCATCCGAAAATACGTTAGAAAATGTTGAGTGAGATGTGATATTTCATGATGAATTATTTAATCACTCGCTCGAATATTCGTTGTAAATATGTAACTCCGCTACGTGTAAAGTTGATCATTTCGATTAAAAGAGGACATATCGGAGACCTTTTAAAGCGCTAAAACGCTATAACAATAACAGCAATTTGACTGATTATACATCGCTTTATTAGTTATTAAGCGCAATAATCATTACAATATGTCATTAACAAGATGATAATTGAATTTAGTCCATCCGCAACAATTGTCGAAATAACAAGGAATTAATATAAAGCACCATGCTAGAGAAAAAGAGATGATATGCATATATATGAGGAAGAAAAAGAGAAGCAAGAGAGACAAAGAGAGAGAGAGAGAGAACGAATACCGAATCTGACAAGAGGGATCATTTTTTATTTACCAAGTTTCGGTTGTTGCCAGAGTGACAAATCATCGTCACTTTTCGCTTGCCGTTCCCTTTGTGAGGAAATACTATATTTTCGATGCGCATACGAATACCGCGTATAATGGGAAAATGCGTGAATACACGCAAGCGTACAGGGATGAGAAAGGCGAGTAGGTACACTATACTTTAACATTTACAAAAGATTGCGCGGCGGAATGGGGTGTCTATGTTTAGAAACGAAATACAACCCGCGGAGAGGGACAAGGATGAAGATTCATCTTCTCACGTCCCATTTGCAAATGCGCTTGAAAGGGGAAAGGGAGAATTACGTTTGCAGCGCGTGTAACGAACATCCAAGGTAAATACGATGCATTACGAGGCGCGTTTCTCGATACATAAATCTGCTTATCCGAAAACTGCTTTTTATGCGCGTACGTACGTACATACATTCAAAGAGTAGATTAATTCGGATTTGCATATCCGACACACACGTCTTTCGTGGTGTCGGACAGCGCGAGCTAAACTTGAAACGCGCTTCGATTAGCAGCCCACGGAATCGAGTCTTCAGGAAATTAATTAGTGGCTACGGTCCCCCCGTCGCCCTCCTCTTCCCGCCTACGAAATGAAACAAGTCGGAGTCACTTCGGCGACGCGTGATAATTTAATGACGTTTCCTCCCCGCTTGTCAATTCATTGCTAGGATGGGGCAAACTGTTGAAAGGCTTGCACGAAAGAATTCAATCTGTGCCGTTAACAAAATACGCATTAGGCTAACAAGAACAAGAGATAATTGTACAATGGAGTCTATAAATGGAATCTCTGCAAAGGATAGCTTATTTAATTGTAAGAAAGGAAAAAAAACAGTTGAAAAAAAGTTTGATTTTTGTGTATGGATAATTAATTCTAAATTATTCGACTCATATTGACATAATTAATTTTAGAAAGTTTTACAAATAATTCTGTATATGCTTGTTGCACATACACGATAAGAACGACAATGTAAAACATGAAACGACGCAATTCGATGGAATTGCTCGACATATGCTGAAAAACGACGCATTGGAAAACGTCTCGCAGAAATTCTCATGTTAGAAATACCACAAATTGCTGGAGTTGCGATTTTTCGAGAAACGTGCTGTTTCGCAGTATTACCAAATTTACGGAAATTGAAGATGGCGATTATTATGTAATATCCGCAATCTTTTATACTTACTGAGGTTCAAGGGGTTTGAATAAATCCAATAACAGATTTGAATCTTGCCATATACGCAGGATACACACACACACACACACAAAGTTTACCGTAAATAAAAATTATAGTCCGTTGCGGGAAGAAGCGATTCTGCTCACATCTCTCGTAAAACTGTCTTCAAAATTCGTAGCACGCAGAAAAGAGGGAGAGAGAGGGAGAGAGAGAAGATGGCTTGTGAGAAGGTATTCCTGAAATCTATTCTGCGTCAACATATCGTTACCATAAATCTTGGATATCTCTGCTGGCGGGGAAGCATTGTGCGAGATATGTACGAAAACTATTTCGGGATCGTACATTCGTGACTCGTCACAGATATCGATACCTATAATATTTGAAACATCTTTTCGAGATGCGAAAGGAAAGCCAATGCCTTTAATGAGCTTTCTAATGTCCATGAGAGATTGATTACACTTTCTATAATATTTACAAGCCAAGACTCCAATGCAAACTTTATAATAACATTATCTGTACTCAATAATCGTCAAATGGAAATATTCAAGTTGATTTTGCTGCAAAAAACGCGTAAGTATATCTCTGTGTATTCTTTTCCTTTCGGCACGACACAGCGAGGGTAATCGAACGAATTCGCAGGGTTTACGGAGATATATGAAAGGTTGGAGGAAACGTCGGCGACGGTTCGCGAAAATTTCCATCGAGAGATTATAGGTTGATAGATGATCAGCGTGCGGAGAAGCCAAGCGCGACACCCACGCCTGTCTTCGGGAAATGAACTGAAAAATTAGAGAAGACATTACGTCCTCTCTAATCGAGAACACAAAGGAAACCCCGCACGATAATAAAATCTGACTTTAATGAACCCAAATATCCGTCGCTCATAAGGAACTTTAAAGCTCGCCGATGTTCCTTGTTTTAAAAAATGATCGATACGCAGCTGCGCATCAAAAAGTTGCATAAACTACCAACGACGATCAGGATATTTCGATCCCTCCCATTCGCGAATAAGCACACAAGATATGATGCAACGTATCAAAATGGATGTTTCATGTCGAAATTGCGCATCTAATCAAACATCATCTTCGACAATATGTTCTTTATTAGCGGGGTCGTGCTTGCGATGTTCGATATTCCCATACGTGCAAACCGTACGCAGCTTCACGATCGCGAAAGGATTCCCCGGGTTCTGGGGGTGCGGTAGACGCAACACGATTGTCTCACGATACGCAATAGCCACCGTAATGAACTCGCGGCGACTCGGTATTCCACTCGTCCAGCGGCAAACTACTTTAGCATTTACGGTATGATCCCGCTATTTGTACGTTCGCGTACGTGATCGCCATTCCGCATCTGAGAATCGCATCGGCGAGTTCGGCGTGTTGCGTTGTCGTTTACATTACCACTGTTACCGCTTTCATTATCGTATTATATAATATTATAATAAGGGATGTTGCACAACACTCCGCACGCGGTCAAATCAAATCGCGAACCAACATTGTGATTCGAATAAATCCGATTCCAATTTAAACCTGATTTACGCTCGATTATAATTGCGCGCGCACGACGCGTTTATATCTCTATGAATCTTTTGTTGTTTTACGCGAGAATTAAATCAAGGATAGAACAATTATTCAAGAAATAATCATCAGCGATATAGCAGTGATAAATAAAAGCGATTATAAATAAAAGAGATTATGAATGTGTGACATTGTTGTTTCAGAGAGACGCGCTTTGTGCCCGTGATTTTTCGATAGCGTGCGGATACTCCGCAACTTTCTAGCGTGAAAATGTTAACGCGGTGTTGCTCTAACGTGTCGCGATAGCGCTATCGCGTTGCGATATTACCTAACAAAGCCCCGTCTATCGGGGGCTCATCACTTGATCTATTCTGGCGTGACCAAGCCACGTCGCAATTTACTGCGAACGTTGTAGGGCGACACCGTGTCGCGCGTTGTGCAACAGATGTCTGACGGAAGCGCATCTATCTGCAATTCATTAACAGAACTGATCCAATTAGCGATTACGATACACACGCACGCGCCGCGTGCAATAGTAAAATCCCAGATTGCAATCAACGACTGTTCCCATTAGGTACCGAAAACCGTCAATTTTCACTGCGCTTTTCACACGAAATGTAAAAATCGAAAAGCTTCAAACCTGAATGTATATTCTGAAATATAATAAAACGTGATTAAAAAATGTTTTAAATATTAATCAAAGTAGAAAGAGGCGATTTGTACAGAAAAGAGCTCGTGTCGTCGAAAGAAACGAGACGAATTTGCATTTATTTAATCAGCGCTTTCCATCCCGCCTTGTTCTTTTAAAAAATCGCAGATGAGAATCTCGCGGTTTTGCGCGGTATTTGAAAATACCGAGCGTTGGCGCACTACGCAGAAAAAGCACGAATCCACACAGGTACCTGGAAATATTTTCTCAAATGGAAAACACGAATTGCAAAAATCGCCAGTGGCACAAGAACTTCACAGAAGAAGCGAAGGTTCAGTGATTTATGCAACTCGCACAGTTTCTCTCATAAATGCACGGACGTGCTCTTTTCTAATTTAGATCTAGTATTGTTTCGCGAAATGAACGCACCGCAATTTATCGAAACTGCTGTTCAGTGAAGGAAGTCAGAAGTTCAAATGGCATTCGCCGCCTTCTCGCCGTTCGTGCGAATAATTGCTAATTACTAGCCCTTTAAGTCCCGCCACTTGCGGAAGGTTACCTCGGGGAAAAAAAGCGCGCGATGCTTTGCAACAGGGCGCTGCGTCGCGGTTTAAGTGTCAAGAGTCATGCAGTCTCTCGACATAACATTGCACGATATCATTTCCAGGAGAACGCAAGGTAGAGCGTGACGTCAGTCAGTCAGGAAAACGTAAGGTCGCGACAAAGCTGCAATTTCCATTACGTAAAAAAAAGATCCGAGAAGACGACGCGCTTCCCGTACCGATTGCGTCTAATGGACGCTTAATAAATGGCCTTAATAAATGCACGTAACGAGCGTAAGACGCAGAGAGCGAGCTGCTGCAGAACGGAATAATGAATAGCAACAAAGAGGGCAGGAATCGTCGCGTTATTAACGCACTTGGCCAACTCGAGTCAAGTTGAGACGGTAAACGAGATTAGATTCGCCGGATCGGATTAGCGCGAGAGTAAGTTTGAGCTGCGAGCTGCCAAACACTGCCGAGCACGAAATCCCGTAATTTTAAGTTACCTTATGAGAGATTTATGACGACGTCCGCAGAATGACGTCGAGATTGCCTTCCGCGGCGCAATTTCGAGTGCCCGGATGAAGATTGGACGCGCGTTTCATTAACGGGCGACTGTCTTTAACGCGCGACTTCAACCCCCCGCGTGCGGTCGGCGGCGCGGGTGTTCAAGGGGTGCACGTGTGTCCGAAGTTCCGCAGCACGTTGGTCGTGCTAAAGTTGCGGTTTTGAAAGGACTCCGGTAAATGATGCAATCTACCGCGCCATTTCCGACACCTGACTCTCGCCAATCCAGACTACGCAGATTGCGTCGAAGGGAAACGTCGCGTCGGGAAATGTCTTTTGAAGCTGTAATCGTTTTGCTGCCCGCTTGTGCGCCGCGACTAACGTAACACGAGATTCACCGTAACGCGAAGCGGACAATCGGGGATTTCGGGGTGCAAGCGACGCGTCACGACGATCGATTCCGCCGTGGGGAAGCAAGAGAGCTAATGAGTTGAGACACGCGCCATGGCGAAGGAAATGTCGCGTGTTGGGAAAAATAAAATAATAAACGGAAAATACTTTCTGTCTTTCTCTCTCTCAGTCGAGTTCCATTCACAGCGCGCTAAAAATAGCACGCGAGTACTATTTTCTGCCACGGTGCAACGTCTCGTAACGGGAATTATCTTGCTGGTGGCGCTCTTTATTTTTAGATTGAAGAGATGCATTAAAGGAAAATTGTACACGAAATTGTATCACTCCGCAATTATTCATGCCAATTATGAAGCCGACGCTATAAGGAGCGACTCATTGTCTAGCTTCTTATACAATCCGCGAGATAATTTTCGCCTGGTACTTTGTTAACCGCTTTAATTTATTAAATCTTTGAGATCTCTACTGATAATTAGAGACGCGCCGTTGGCCGTAATAAAAACGTATTCTTGGTTCAGTACTGCACGACTGGTTGTAACAAAGTAAACTAAAATACATATTTGCAAGTCAATGGAAAATCGTTTCGTTGCGATTGAATATTTTATTACGTGCATGTAAATTTTGTATTGGTTTCTAGATGCATCCAATTATTTTCTGGAGCAAGATCCGGGCCGCATGCATGTACATACACATACACGTTTGAAAATTGCGAGAGCTGTTTTTATGGTTAATTTATGGCTGTGCGTACATATATGTGATGCAATTCAGGTACTTCGCAGAAAGTAGTAAACTGTGTTCGCCGAAGGGAGTGACATGACCCAGAATATCTAAGATCAGAGGTAACGTTGAGGGAAGCGAAATGTGGCGCAAATGAGTCAACGGTACTGGAATTAAGCCCTATTTAAATATATAAAGTAATTAAATTGACAATGAATGAGACGATTAAAGTGCATGTTCGGTTATCTCAATCTTCTCGATTTCATCTCGAATTTCAAATAATGTATATTATATTATATTACGCTAATTAATAAGATATTATAAATTGCATATGCATTATAGTATTATACATTATAATATACAGATTATAAGAAGATAAAATTGATTAATGAATAATTTGTAATTGAAATTCTTAAAAAATCATAATTTTACGCCATTATAAAAGCTATCCACGTACATGTACTTCGTTCCTCTCAAAAATTGATTTGCTTTTCGAAATTGACAGTACAATCAACAACCGATACACATATCAAAGTTGAAACTTTAATTTAAAATAGCTTCGCGAGGCAGTCAGGAGTACAATTCCCAACCCAATTGATATTTATACCGAACCGCGAAATACGTGAAGAACGCGCATCGAACTCGCAACCCTTCCGTCAAACTCGCCAGAAGCTCATTCATATTTATATACACACGCTGGTGCGCACATTCCAACAAAACCTCCCAAAATACTCCGAAAACTACCCCATTCAGTAGTATGCGTCGTAATATTTTGAAAGTTCCGCGAGTATCGGCGACCTTTCAAAAAGCGCAAAACTCGTCTATAGCTGGAGCTAGAAGGTACTTACGTGCGAGAGCGGAAGTGGCGGGTTAACAGGTGCAGCGGGCTCCGACTGCGTGGAAAAGCCCGAGCGCGGGAAAACGGGAACTCTCCGAATCCCGCGACGAGGGGGGTGTCTCGTGCTGGTCCCGCCGACCGCCCGGACTCCCGAGGGTGATCGGAGTGGCGAAGCTCGCGGACTCGCAAAGTCGACGACGAAGTCGCGCCGGAACGGCTGCGAGTGCGCGTAACCCTGATGGCTCGCTGAATGGGCGACCTGACACGCTGATAGACGAATACGGCAATGCGGGCGAGCTAGCTCTGTCCGGTACTTGGGTGCCGTGCCGGGCGCTATCCTCGATGCTTTCAGTCGGCGTCTGCGCTCTCGTAACCTTCCGACCTTCTTCCACCTGCGCACCACGCTCTAGAGTGTACCGGAGTATGCAGCCGTGTATAGTTAGCTGTTTCCCTCCCTCCCACCGAGCGAATCTCCTTCTCTCTCTCTCTTTCTGTTTGTCTCCCTCGTATCAGCTATGAAAGCACCTGACAGAGAGAGCGGAGCACCTGAGACAGGGCGAATGTTTAAGCTGCTGTCCGCTGCATGCATTCTCGCTGGCGACGACACGTCCGGCTTCTGCTTTAGACGCGCGCTCTCGACACCTACGCGACGCTACATTTGCGACAATAAGCAGATCGAGCATGGTTTTGCGTGCGTCTCTTTGTTCAAACGAAACGCAAGATTCAGGAAATTCGGGAGATTTACAGTCCACGTTTTCGTTGCGCGATTTCCGGTGCGATTTATCCCTTGGAGCGAAGTTGATCGGTTTGGCTTTGGATTGGCGCGCGCGTTCGGAGAGTGTCCCATGGCGAAGTTCGAATCTTCGCTTTACATCCAAATGTCCGCAAGGTGACGGGATCACTTGCTTTGCCATTTCGCTCTTCTGGAAGTTACTGCCGCTGATACACCTGGGACGAGGTCAATGTTTGTACGCTGAACTTCGATGAGACCGTAGCTCCTTTGGTACTACTCTATTAGATAGTTCCGACACATGTATCGATCTTGTGCGAACTCGTGCAGAGTGCCCCAACAGATAAATTAGCGGTTCTCGCAATACGCATTTATTTCTGATAAACTGATGGCAAAGACATTGTCAATTAAACTTGCTTGGTGCCTCGCTTTTCTTCCGCGCTATTAAATTTTACTAATTGTAATTTAATATAATTATAATGCAGTCTCTTTTGAACTATTCACGATGCGAGAGCACCGTTTATAGTCCGAAGACAAAAATATTTCAACACTTTCTGGTAATATTTCTCGATTAATTAAATGCATTAAGTTTATGCAAAATTAACTTTCTTAATTTTAATGGAATTTCGAAAAAGATCAAGTTTTCCTGCTATCATTGTAACAGTATAAACAGAATTTTCGCCTTTCATTGTATCGGTCAAACGCAAAAGAGAAAACGTTTATCGCTCTCTTGCGTCCGACTATACAGATCCCGCTACTACTTGAGAAAGCGAAGAAGACGCTTAGTCGCGGAGAGGAGATCTTATTCTCCTCCTTTTTTGTCTCTTTATAGTTCTATACAGTCTTACTGGATATAAAAAGACCCGTTTCTCTGCAAGTATACTCATGCGCATATCTCCTTTGTTTATTAAATAATTCTTCTTTCGATGCGATTTATTCACGAATAACACACATCACAAATATTTGCGCGATTCTCTCTGTGAAAAAACGATGTCTAGGTACATTGTCTTTCGTGGCGATACTGCGTTGCATTTTTTACGTGACAGACCGAGAGAGAAAGAGGAAAAGAGAGACAGAGAGAATTTAAAATATCAGGTCTTGTTAACAAAGCGTGCTTTATTATATTTATCCGGTTCGGTGCTTGCGAGCAACGCGAGGGAGGATTATGCGGCGCTTAATAGAGAACCTTCTACATGAAAGATTAATCTCGGAAATGATTGACACGCTAACGATTTAAAACGGTTCAACGGGCAGTCTGAAGGTCTAAAATCCTTGTCACTCTCGCAATAAAGTAGCTTAAGCAAAACTGCGCGTACAACGGTTCGCGCCAACGGTTCGGCGTATCGGAGTGACATTTTATCATTGTGCGCAAACACAATACTCCACGATCTCGCAATAAATTTTAATGAAGATACTGACAAAGGACCGATGTTATGTGTGCGTTCCTTTGTAGCGATTGCTTACGCTTCCGAGACACCAGGCCAAGGATACACGCAAGAATTTGCATGTGACATGACGACAAGCAAGAGGATACGCCCAAGACAATTGCGCCGCTCAGAACATCAATCATCTACCGAATATATTACATTTTCTCGCCGTAGGCAGAAGACAATTTCACTATTGTTTTTCTTTGTACAAGCCGTGTGTGCTATATATCATATATAATACTTTTCAGAATTATTTAATCAATTAAAGCTATGAAATTATATAATATATTATTTTTCCGACTTTATTTATATATTTTTGAGAGGGCGTTACTTTTAATTTTTTTATCGATCATCAAGTTATTAATACTTTATTTCAAGCATCAAAATATTAAAAGCACAAAATATAATCAAGTAACGTGAAACATACTTATTAGCAGCCAGTTGAAACTATAGAAGAAGAACTCGCAGAAGCATCATGTTCCAGTTCATCAACGCTCGAATACCTCGAGACAACGACACAAAGGCGAGAACAAAGCGAGATCCGGCATTCATCCACCTGAGACCGACTTATTTCTACGTGGTGGGTGTACAGCTCGTTGGGGTTGCGTTATCTCCATGGTCAGAGGGGAAAACGGGAATAATTCATTCCGACAGGATTTAAGTTCGCGTTCGCACGGCTGAAGCCGGCTCGCCCTTTTCGCAGTCACCCCATCTCTCCTCTTTTTTTCGAGGAGCGAAGTTGTAAGCAGCATCGGACGGAATCGTTCTCCTCGTGTACGGCACTCAGCACGTTTAACTCCGTCGCATTAAGGATAAGAGTGCAACGACATCGAACGACGAGAGAGCATTAACCGGTGCTGAGGATGAGACGAGACAGAACTGACCAGTCGGATCACATTTCGGATACACGTCCTTATTAATTAAAGCCAGTCTAGAACGTACTTTATTTGATCAAGTCCTGTCATGCACGGAACGTAGGAAATGTTGGTACAGCCAAGTGGATCGATTCATTTATGTACTGCATCTGTAAATATTCGTCATGAGATCACGTGAAATGTCAGTTTTATATTAACGATTTTCACACGTGATTCCTGAGGAATGAGAAATATGCATAATTTGCGTAATGTTTCTCGGAGCGAAAAGCTATCTGCATAATCCCGTTTTAGTTTAATTAATAATAATAATAATTCTGAGAATCCAATAGATGCGTTGTGTTTTAATAATTATCACGCAATTCTCCACAGTTTCTTTGTTAGATGGTTGATGGCGTTTTACTGTTCGAAATTTTTGCGATGATAGAAAATAAAATGAAATTTTGATATAGTAATAAGCAGGATAAAGGCTCTAGCAGGGTATGTAGGGTAAATCGGCCCCAGGCATAAATTTTGATGACACTTGGCTCAAAGTTAGCTCCTTATATGAGATTTAAGTACACCAAGTTTCAAACATGGAAATCACTTTGTTTATGGTTTATGGTTTTTTTCATACTGTTGCACCACGGATACATGGCTGTTGATTTTTTGATAGGTAGGTTTGTAGTAGAGCATTGTATAGAAAAAAACTTATGATTGTTGCTCTAAGGGAACATGTCGAAAAAAATTTTTCAAAACTTTAATATTTTTAAAAAATTTGAATTTCGCGCCAAAATCCAGTTGATATATAGTCCTTTATTGGTCTTGAGGCCATGCATCTACCAGTATTTTCATAAATAAATATCTCTAAACACCACTGAGATATTCGCAAAAATCATGAAATCACATTTATTAACATAACTTCTAAAAAAAGTGATTTCCATGTTTGAAACTTGGTGTACTTAAATCTCATATAGGGAGCTAACCTTGAGCCAAGTGTCATCAAAATTTACGCCTGGGGCTGATTCACCCTATATACCCTTCTAGAGCCTTTAGTCGGATCTACGTACGTAAAGTGATATTCATTAGCATTTTAGGAACGTATTACACACCTCGTTAGTTAACTCCGGCTACTGTGTACCACCGTGCAGATAATCTACTTTCACTCTTAATTGCAAAAATATAGACAAAAGACTCCATTGTTCGATTAAATATACCGAAACGTCAGTCGTTTATGCAGTTGCACCATTTGTTTTCTCGCCAATGCACATTAAACTGCGAACAAAAAAGGAAACGTTTATACTGGACAATTTGTATACACGATTGACGTATTAAAAAGAAGCTTAATGTAATTTCGCACATTTGCGCAACATCAAGAATATCGTTCAGATTCAGAGCAGACGTGTGTTGCCCAGTAAACAGTATATAATTCTTCACCAAGCACCGAATAATCATTTAATCGTACGATACGTTGGGCGAATATTAAAATAAAAGCTCCGAGATCTTTCACGCCATTCAGGATTCCAGAATGTAAGCGTTCACACCGAGTGTTTCCAGCCTACGTGTATAACACGCAATATCGGCGTGAAACATCTTTTTTTCTAACTTAACGGAATTTTCTTTTTTTATCCCTCAGCAGAATAAAAGCCCCCGAAGAAAGCCTTCGTGGTGTTTTGCCAGTGGCGTAGTTGTCAGTCCACCCACGCACCGTCATGAAACTACAAGTTCTCACGAGCATCCTAGTCCCGTCTCGGTTTCCCTCGTCAAATAACCAATATTTCATTAAGGTAAAGTCTTAATTGCCCTCCGTCTGATAATTGCGAGCGGTGCCTCGTGCGACAACTCTTCGCGCTGGGCACATTGGAAGACAAAGAAGTTTATTCCCTTTTTCGGCATGGCAGAATATCCGGTCCTCAAGTATCCTCGAGCGCTCGGTATCTCTATCGACCGTTCGGCCAGTATCCTCTTTACGATGCTTGCCGTTCGACCACGCGTATATCCGGCGCGTAATCTTTACGACGCCTCGCGAGGTTGTTACTCGACGCGCGAGCGGTCCAAGTCCGCCCGTTTGCCCGCCTCAGCGAGAGCCGCTGAAAGCCATCGTTAAACTTTCACCTTTTATAAGCGACCACTGCCGGAATGGTGGCAGCAATTTTAAACGCGCGAGAGCCGTAAGAGGCCGTCGAAAAACACTTAATTCGATTTTATAGACACGGGCGCACGCGAAAGGAAACGCCGAGCGAGCGATCGAGCTAGAGAAGCAGATTGCCGTGCGCGCGGAAACGGCAAAAACTAACGAGCGTTTTCACTCTGAGCGATGTAAAATCGATGCCTAGTGTAAGCCCGGGCTTGCGTGCGCTAATACTTGAAATTCCGGCGAGAGTTTTTACGCACGAGCCGTGCGTGAACCATCGCGCCTCCAATGCTGAGCGTCCTTCCATCTAGAATTAAAGGGGATGAGTCACCCCGGAAAAGGAGTGCTGATCACCCTCATCCTCGTAGTCCCGTCGTCGGTGATTCACGAGAAATCTCAGCATCTACAAGTTCCTTTTCGAAAAATCTGTGATTCGTCAAGTTTTATTTATTATTATTTATTTATTATTCGCTAAATACGCGCCGTCAGAATTGTTTGTCCTGCTCGTGTACATATCGAATTTGCAGGCGTATTTTATTCCGTGAATAGAGCTGGTAGCCTTGATAAACGCGACCTTGTTTCATTGTTGTTCGGAGGATAAAGGGAAGTCTCAGGTAGGAAGATCTCAAGATAAATGTCGAAACGCATCGCCGGACAGACAAAGAGGAGCTCCAGGTAGACGAATTTCTCGCGATCCACACCGAGACGTATATAAGGGACCGCCTCTTTTATGTCAGATACCTTAATGGTCTCCACATTTTCTATAAATAGTATCGCTCGAGCCGAGCTTTCACGTTCACACGTGCTTCGAGTCATCTAGCGGAATTTATTTCTGCCTGAGGAATTAATTATGCTGCTGCTGCTGCTGCTGCTGCTACTACTACTACTGTTGCGGCTGCTGCTATTATTTGTCAACGAGATCGCGCGGATCCTACGTGGATGATCCTACCTAAGGAACTCATTGCTCCGCAAGCAATACCAGACGTCGGGACGGCGCGTCGAGTTTGCTGCTTCAAGCCGAGCTCCTCTGAACTTACTCGTAATAACAGAGCGACGATTCTCACAAGGAGATTTCCATATACATGGAAAATACGTGAAAATACGCGTGCGCACGCTGAGCAAACTCTGTAACCCTGTATTTGACGGCACAAGATTTATTCTGCACTCGGAATAGATTTTAGAAGAATTGTTGGAATTCACGAAAAAGCTTCCGCCGTAGTAGAATAGATCGATCCCAACATTTTCCCTGCTTTTTGTTACAACGTTTTTAGATTTGGTACCCGGATTTCTGGGTTGCAAGGAGAACCCGGAACCCAGAAGGTAGAACCGGTAGATCGTAATTGCGCGCGTACCAATTTCGGTAGAATTTATTACACGCTGCGATTAATACGGGTTGCGTTATTGGTCCGTATTAATGTTAATGACTTTAGCTGAGTTGGTAACTTCATTGGTAACTCAAGCGTATTAGTTTCAGCAGCTCCACTTTAATTCTACAAACGTAGCCATATGTTTAACCGACAAATTGTCGTGGAGTTGTTGGGTAAATAACGCGCTCGTGCAACAAATAATTAAGCACGCTTTCGGCTTTGCCGATCCTTTGAGCAAATCTCATCATGCTTTGATGTCGCATAATCGTATATTTGTCGTTTTCCTGTGTAAGTCCATTAATGATAATTTTGAAATATTATATTACTTCATACAATCGTATTGTGGATAAAAATCTTTTAACAAGTTTAATTTTAATTCCCTCTTTGTGTGTAAAAATGACCAAGAAAAATATTATATAAACAATTTATATAGGAAATAAGAAAGTTTTAGCAATCTTTTAATAAAGTTTTAACAAAAAATTAAGTAACAAAACTGAAAAGAAAAGACCTTGTTCTCTTAGTTGTATCTTGATTTTACTTTATTTAAAGCTCCTTTATTTAAAGCTCCGAGAAATTTTACGTTGCGAATTTCGAAATTATAATATAATAACTAGCGAGTTGCTCGTTTTTCTAAAAGATTTTATTAAAGAAAGATCAGATATAAATATATACACCTTCAACTCTAAAAATACTTTTTTAAATTTCATCGTCAACTTTTGGACACACTCTCTCTACGGGCTATGGAACTGAATAAATCATACATTCATAGTCACAAAGTTTCCAAACTGCACGACTAACATTTACATACCTGTTGCACATATGCACTATTTAACTGTACCTTATTTCACCGGTCGGATTCGAGCTTTGCAGAGGCAGCAAACGGACCGTCGTTCATGAGTAAAACGGGAACAACTAGTGGGAAAGTGATGAGCAACCCACTTCCTGTAACCACCCTGTTTAAATATGCATCGTCGACACCACCAGGTCAACCTGCTGAACGCAGTAAATGCGCAGAAGCGGAAAAACCTCGAACCCAACGTCACCGACGTTTTCTATACGTTTTTTCCTCTTTCTCTCTTTCTCTCATGAGCTCCATCGATCATCCAAGCGGGCGAGAAGAAAAAAGAAGGGAACAAGAAACGCGCGTTACCGCGGGGATCAATCGTCACTGTAAATTTTTGCACACGTGCACCGCGCGTGACACGATCTTCGATTTGTGAGTTCCAAGCCGAGTTCGTCGGAACTTTCGCTCCCGCGGATTCTCGGGGAAGTAATTTCCGGATGGAAAACGGACAACTGAAAAATGACGACACATCTAACAAAAAGTATGTTTGCCTGTGTGTTTGCGTGTGCGTGAGTTGCATGACACTCGTTCGATTTATTCCAATCGCGAAAAGCGGAACGGGATGCTTGGTTCTTAAATGCCACACACGTTATTTGGACGGATCATTAACGGTTGCGTTCACTGTCCCGAACTATGTACACCTGCACACGCGCGGAGCTAATTAATTGCGATGCGTTCGTGTTACGTAATCTGTCTAATGTAGAAGCTCGTCGCGATAGACACTAGGTGCAGGTGATCGCGTTCGCACGATGACATTCAACGACGACGGCAGTTTTTTTCCTGCTTCTTTTTACGCCTTTTTTTTGCATCGATCTGTCTTATATCAGTGTAAAGTGTAAACGACACGTTCGTCGGAATAAACATTACCAACTAATGAGTTCTCACGATCGAGTTACGCATGCAGTAGCATGGAATATATTATGCAAAACCTAGAAGAAATATATTATATATGTAATTAATAATATATTGATTTAAATTATTTAAATATAACGTGTATCTACATTAAACAACATTTTCCTAATGCATGTTGCATCAGCAAGAAAATGTAAATTTTGTTATTATATTATGCATGTTATATTAAAGAGAGCGCGTGCAAGGAGTAACTAGGAATGCTCTGAATATCACTGTCACATTAACGTCATCGTTGCTCCGCTACTTTTGGCAGCTGACTATTCAGGACGGCGAACGCTATTGACACAGCCACTTCCGGGAACCCATCCAACGCAGAAACGGCTGTTCTTTCGGAGACGTGGGATTCCGTTATCGAGGCCACCTACCGTGCATAAAAGCTTCGATGAAAAACTTTCCCAGCAGCAGCAGCAGCAGCTCGTAGCCATTGTAATGTACTCGCTAACGCTCCCCATAAAAGGTTGCGATATACATTTATATTCAGGCGCCACCGCGCCCTCCTACCGCCAAGTATCAGATTCTTTAATTAAATTGAACTCAGCTTCATCCTGATAAAAATACCTGAGAAATTAATAGCTTTCGAGTTAAAAGCTGCTAACGACCGTCCGAAAGTAAAAAACGAAGACGATATCGCAAATTAAGTTTCGGCACGAGTAGATAGCAGAGTCTTTTTCATTAAATTTCAAGTAGGCTTCTCATAACATTTGCATTCGGGAGTTATGAAATGCAGAAATATAAGACCCGAATATATCAATACAAAATTGAAATAAAATGTTATTACATTTTATTGCACGCGCATGTCTAATGTCACTGTGAGGCCCGTAATATTATTATGCAAATCAAATGCAAAGCATTTTCTCCCGTAGCGCACGTCCGGAAATTAAATTTGCGCGGAGAGGTGTGCACGAACACTCACGGAGTATTATTGCTTTTCACACCCGCATGCAGAAATTTACCCGCAAATAATACTTCTCCGCCACACCACTAAGAAGTAATTACATTAATGCGTCCCTTCAGTTGTAGCGCGACCGCGCATTTTCATTAAAAACTGCCTCTCTGTGCAAACGCGTGTGATACGCTTCTCAAAACCAACGTATGATAATGTGGCAATCCTCGTTAAGGTTTCCTCATTAAGGACAATATGAGAATATATGTTTTCAGCGAATGAGCAGATGTAAAAACTGTAAAAGGAACAGCAGAGTGTACGCCGATACCAGTTTCATTTATGCCGCTACTTTATTAAGCAAGATGGAAGCGGAAATTATGCTTATTATGCTCGCGCAATTTCTTCGTTAAAATTGCACGGAATATTTTCCTTGCATTATCTTTTCATCGAGAGAACAATTAACTTTATTCTTTCGTCTAAATTTCTTTACTTCCGGACGATAACAAGAACGCGCTTCAGAAAATTGCGACAGATTATGTGCTTTATGCACAACCTATCTCTCTCAATTTCCATACTATTACAATTCACAATCAACCATATAGAACAACATGTGCAGAATAATATTTATTATTTATTATATACACGATGAAATTGTTCAATTTTACATGTTTGCATACACGAAATATTTTACTAATAAATCTATCTGTAGAGAAAAAAATTTCTGTTGATATTATACAACCGAATCCGAAATTCTATTATCGAATATTTATATATATAATATGAAATGTACATGGCGTTATATTTTACAAATGTCTATTAAAGTTTCTTTGTTGTACAGACAATTACATTATTTAACATTAGTAACAGCATATTTAATTATTATTTTAATTATTATACTAATAGCATATTTAATTGCAAAAGTATTTACATTCTCTTTGATTTTTTAACTATATTACCGAAATTCAAAGCACGGTTAATTTGCATGACTTTATTATTCCATATAACATAAGCTGTCATTCTGCACATATTTAACAATTATGTGATACAACCGTTTAAAATCAATGGTTCTGTAATAATACATCGAGGATAGTCCCGATCTCAGGAACCTGATGCCACCGCGAAGCCTGTAGGAATCTCTCAATCCTCTTTCCACAAATCTTTCTATTTCCATCTTCGACATCTTCGACATCTTCGACATCTACGGCACAGTACGTCTCTCATGAATGAACCTATCTGATTTTATAAAAAAATAAATATAAACCAATATACTCACATAATTTTTCGAAATGAACGCGAACGGATGTTGACCGTCAAGCCTGTCCAATATCGGCATTATACAAGCTTTTTCCACTACTTTGTGTCTTTCCAGCAAAAACTCGATTTCATCAGCTGCAATGTTTTCATCTCGGAATCTGATGGATGGCTTTACATTACCGGTCATGCAGAGACAACCATCTGTTTCAAAGTAGCCGAAATCTTTCGTGTGTAGCCATCCTGAAAGAAAACGTTTGACAATGTAACGTGGACTGTTTCAACTAGCGACTTGACACTTCTCGCAGTTCCGCGAGCCATATTATTATAATCGATTTGAAAGTTTTAAATCGATCGATTTTAAATGTGATCCGTAAAAAAGTGATTACAACAGACCCTGCATGTTGATAGCGGAACGCGTAATCATAGGCTGCAGGTGATAGCCATTCATTATACCCGGGGATCTGCAGCAGATTTCGCCGAATTCGTTATAGTTCACCGGCATTCCAGTCGTGCAGTCGACAATCTTCACCTCAACATTCCTATTCACGTAACCGACATGCGGGTGTCCTTCAGTGTCCCATCGACAAGCGATTATGCCAATCTCGGGATAACCTGGGAAAATTCAAGAATCATCGATCTTAGGCGTTGATTCACGACAATACACTGCAATATTTATGACTATATACGTACAGTATAATATAATGACAGAGGTTCCTTCTAGCGACCTGACAAATGTATCGTGAGAGTAGGGACGTTTGAGATCGAAATCATGCATGAGATACTTCAAGCAAGATATATCGGGCTTCTCGATCTTTACTTCCATTTCTTCATCTTCATCTTCATCTTCGTATTCTTCTTCTTCATGTCGTATTACTCTCTCCTCTTCTATTACTCTGTCCTCTTCTACTTCTATTTCTTCATCTTCATCTTCGGATTCTTCTTCTTCTTCGCTTTCATGTTCTTCTTCACGTCGTATTACTCTCGCCTCTCCTAGTACTCTCTTCTCGAGCTCTTCCATTTCTACATCTTCAGCTTCAAATTCGAATTCGAATTCTTCTTCGCTTTCATGTTCTTCTTCACGTCGTATTACTCTCTCTTCTTCTATTGCTCTCTTCTCTATCTCTTCCATTTCTTCATCTTCATCGTCATCTTTATCATCTTCTTCTTCGCTTTCATGTTCTCCTTCACGTCGTATTACTCTCTCTTCTTCTATTGCTCTCTTCTCTATCTCTTCCATTTCTTCATCTTCATCGTCATCTTCTTCTTCTTCACTTTCATGTACTTCTTCACGTCGTATTACTCTTTTCTCTTCTATTACTCTCTCTTCTTCTATTACTCTCTCCTCTTCTATTACTCTCTCTTCTTTTATTACTCTCTCCTCTTCTATTACTCTCTCCTCTTTTATTTCCTCTCTTTGATGTAAGGACCATTCATCGTCGTCATCCTCCGAAGAATCCTCCGAAGAATCCTCCGAAGAAAAAGGAAGGTGCGGCTGTTGCAAGTAATTAAGGTAGTTATACATTTTCTTGGCTTGTGCGGAGCTAAGGTACATCCACTCCACCTGCAATCCCCAGTTATTTAATCCTTAATATAATCCACCATTTATTCGTACTTTTCAGTAGTATCATCAGTAGTATTGAATCAGTTAAATAGTTCGGTTCAATTTTTAAATCAAATTTTGTTCTATTACATTCAGAAACAACATATTCATCAACCAAGTAATCATCATGACTGTTTATGATCACAGATTACTGGTGATTACTGATCATAGATTACTTCGTTGATGAATAATTTATTTCTACTAAATTAACTACAATTTCACGCAAAAATTATGCAGAACGTTTTGACTGATCAAATACACATTTAACAATATTGTACATTTTCAGAAAGCTTAACATGTCTTTACGTTACCTGGAACCGATGTATCGCCGCGAACACATGTTGGAAGTCATTTCGCCACCACACGACCAGCGTCACGTATGAGATGATCGCGTTCACCAACAGCATTAGATTTTGGTGATTACCTAAGTTTCCATACCACAAGCCGTGGGTATTCTGTGTCATGGGAGGTATCACAGAATTGAACGAAGATAGAAACGCCGAGTAAGGTATCTGCACGTTCTTCTCAACGGTCATCATGTTAACAGTATATAGTATTACTGCGGTGTCTCTCCTTCTCCTTCTTGGAGAGCACGTGAAGTTCTCGACGTCGTTTTCGTTGAAACTGTTTAGAATCGTTTCCAGAGTGATAAAATCTTGTTGCGGCTGGAAAGCTACGATTATCGTTTGAAAGTCCTCCCTGAGAAGAAGGCCAGCCAGAGCGTACATCTCTAACACGTGTCTTCTACCGGTGAATATCACCTTCGGTCTAGTCCGGCGCAGCACGTTGAGATTCACTGAATAAAACAGGTTGATATAACACAATACTGATACGATATCATATATTCGCCGAAAGAGTGCGCCGATAGAGGTGAACTAAGCGAATAGATAAACAAGCGATCGTGAATCGCGCAGAAAGAGTCCAAACCTACATTTGCAATTTATATCCCATGTGTTCACGACCGCGCCGATGTACAAACCCGCTAGAAACGGAATGTAAATGTCGATTGTTTTACTCGGGCACACCATTATTATATCGCCGGGTTGGACGTTCTGCATTCTCAGCCACAACGCACACTTAACGCTCTTCTGTCGCATCTCCAGAAACGTGACTTGCTCTTCCGTCTCTGCATGTACCTGCAAAATGTATCCAGTATATGATTATTAATTATTAATGTGACTTAATTAATGTTACGCATCCACTGATGACGCGAAACGAGTCTTATCGTTGAAACCTGGCCGACGAAATCCGGGGTTGATATCATTGCGTTCAAGATCGACTCTCCTATGTGCACGTCGCCGATTAGTTCCTCCACACTCCTACCAGTCCCTACCATAACGCGATCATCTCTCATCGTGAACGGGTAAAGTGTTGACTACAAATGAACACGATGATGTCGTTAACGGCCTTTTCATCTTTTCGCAAGAGTTATAAATCCTGTTTCTCTTATTTATTGTATTCTGTACCTTACACCACGTCATATTGCCGATGGTATGTTATCCACTCTTACTCTTATGTTATCGTATTAACAATATTGAAAGTAATTTTAATAAAATCAAGAATAGCAGTGATTAAATCGTGAAGCGCACTATGACTAAACTTCAATTTCTACCGATATTAGTTTATGATATTCTGTAATGTGTCCTCTCAGAGTTCACAACTGACAATGTGATGTTTAGAAGCAGGAATCATTTATACAATCGTTCCAAGGGAATGAAAAAAATGCAATGCCGTAACATGTCTGAGTGAAACCCTTGGTCAATCTGTTTCCAACAGTGGTAAATCTTGCAATAAACTTGTAATATTGTTACTGTGCTCTTTTCTCACACTTAGCACTTTGAGCGACTGCCAGCTCATGAAAATACAGTCTTGTAATATCATCTTTACCATACTAAAATTTATTACTTGAAAGTCCTCTAATTTTCAAGTTAAATGGGCAACGTAGAATTTTGCTGCGCAGTTCTCAGTATATTCCTACGACTTCTTATGCGTGAACATGTGAAACATAAACGACTTTGATTCTATTTCGGATCCTTCTTAGCGACTGACTATAGTTGACAACGACTGAACGACAATGGTCGTGATGTTCTAGCTTCGTGCAGGTGTATAGATTTATATATAGATAGAATCAGCTAGTTCCTCATTACGTCCATTATGAACACTATAATGTCTGATATTGAGGAGGTTTCGAAATAGAATAGAAAAGATCGATATTTTATACATTATTCATACATAATATGCCGTTAAGAAGCACAGAAAAAGCACACGAAGAAAAAGCATATACCAATAATCGCGTTAATCAAACTTCTAACTTGTCAATTTAATTGAAAATTACAAAAATAAAACTGTTTTTTAATAATGTCAAAACATCTATATTATTGACAATATGTATATCTATAATGTGAAATGTATATTGCGTTTCTTATTATGAACATATATTAAAGGTTAGTTACAAGATATTAATTGAACATTATATAATTGAACATTAATAATAATGTATTTCATTATGCAAACATGTACAATTTTACTTTCTTTGATATTTTTACCTATGTTGCCGAAATACAAACTGCAGTTAATCTACAGAGTGTGTTATTGACCGCATACCACTCGTCAATGGCATATAGTTTGGACTTAGCTGAACGGAAAAGTCCTGCCATTATCTATGCATTAACGGGTGGTACGTGGTCAATGAGACACCCCTATATACCTTTATTATTGCATGTAACATAAGCTATTATTCTGTATATATTTAACAATTATGTTATACAGCCATTTTATATTGATGGTATGGTGAATGGGAAAGATTCGCAAATCCCGTACGAACATAACGCCACCGCGCAGACAATAGATATCTCTCAATATTCTCTCCACGCGGTGCTTCCTTCTTATTCTTTTTTCGATCTACGACACAGTAACATGAGTCTTTCGCAAACGAACCTACCGAGCCGATTTTGCAAGAAATCAAACAAATAAATACAAGCCGGTATCTTATTCTGTTCGAAGTAATCTTTTAAAATAAAAATGAAATGTTGTTGACCGTCAATCATGTGCAGCACTGGCAATATACAAGCCGTACACACCATTTTACTTCTCTCCAGAAAACACTCGATCTTTCTAACTGGAATGATTTCATCTCGGACATGGGCAGCTCTACGTTACCGATTATACCGAAATTCCAGTCCTAGTCGAAGTAGCCCATATCTTTCGTGTGTAATTATTTTATGGATAACTAATAGTTAAATTAAATTGATGCGTCTAATGTGATGCACATGCGCTGAGGACGCGGAATGAGTTATCGTCGAAACGTGATACCTGACCAATAAAATCTGAGCTTGATGCCAATACATTCAAGATTAATTCTCCTACGTGCACGTCCACGATTACTACTTCCTTACCTAACATAACGCGATCGACAATTGTTGGCTGCAAAAGAATATGGTGATGTCATTACTGGTTATTTTGTGTTTTCGCAAGTTAATTATGAACTCTATTTCTTTGTTTCTTTTATTTAATAGTATCGTGTACCTCCATTCTGTCTATGTATGTCCATGTATGTCCATACCAATGATACATTAGTTTCTCTTACTCTTACATTATTAGCAACATAACGTTTAATTAGTAATATTCCTATATTAACGAACATATATTTTATGTACATATCAATAATAGGAAATATATATGGAGTAGTTTTTTAATATGGACGTATATTAAAGATTTCGTTGTACAGACAGTTACGTAACTCAACATTAATAACAGCGTATTTAATTATACATATTTCTACATCTATGCTTTCTCTGACTTTTTAACTATATTGCCGAAATACAAATCGCGGTTAATCTATTTAAAAATTTTACTATTACCTATAACATAAGCTATCATTCTGTAGATATTTAACAAGTATGTGATACAAGCGTTTTTTATCGAGGGTATTGTAATAATTCCGTGGCATTTCCAACAGAAACATCGTGCCAAACCTGCTGGAATCATCCAATTTAAATAAATCCTCCAGTACTTCCATATGCACCTCTTCATTTATCACCTACGACACGCAATGTGAAACTGTCGCGAACAAACTTATCCGATTTTACAAGAAACCAATCAACTAAATACAAACCGGTTCCCCCTTCCGTGGATAGTTTCTTTTTTTCACAAGGAACGCGAATGGTTGTTCACCGTCAATCTCGTGCAACACGGGCAATACATAAGCTTGAGATATTCCTTCCTGTTCCTCCAAACAATTCTGGAAACATCGATCATCACAGGATTCACCTCGGAATGTGACGGGCAGGTCTATGTTACCAAGCACATAGATGAAACCGTCTCTGTGATAGCAGCCCATATCTTTCGTGTGTAGCCATCCTGAAAGACGTTCGACAATGTAACTTGAACTGTTTCAATTAGCGACTTGCAACTTATCGGTGTCGCAGTCTCACGAGTCAAACTATCATGATTGATTTGAAAATTTTTTTAAATTAATCGATTTTCAGTGTGAAAAGTAAAAAGTGGTTACAACAGACCCTCCTTGTCGATGGCGGATTGCGTAATCATAGGCTGTAGGTGATAACCATTCATCATATATGGGGATCTGCAGCAGATTTCGCCGTGTTCGTTGGGGCGTGCCTCCCTCCCAAAGTGGTTGATGACCTTTAATTCAACGTTCTTGCACACATAACCGGCGTTACTTCGTTTTTCGAGGCACCATCGAGAAGCAATTACACCGCTCTCAGGATAGGCTAAAACAATTCCAGAATCGTCGATTTTAGGCGTTAGTTCGCGATAATAGACTGCGATGTTCGTGAATATACGCACAATACAATAGAATTATATTTGTTCTTTCTGGTAAATTATAGACGAGTTCTTCATGAATCCAGGGATATTCGAGATTCAAATCATG
This sequence comes from Ooceraea biroi, assembly GCF_003672135.1. Taxonomy (NCBI): domain Eukaryota; kingdom Metazoa; phylum Arthropoda; class Insecta; order Hymenoptera; family Formicidae; genus Ooceraea; species Ooceraea biroi. The sequence continues at coordinate 4,231,899 of NC_039515.1, forward strand.
TAGAACATATTTCAAAGAAGATAGGCTGAACGCGAAATTTTCTGATATGTTTAGCATTTCTACATCTTCCTCCTCTCCTGATACAATATCGCTATCGATTCCTTCATCTTTGTCTCTAGAAGAATCTGGATTTGTAATGAAACGGTTGAATTCTATTGCCTGTACGTTATTAAAGTACATCCACTGCACCTACAATCGATCCTCATTTATTCAATTGTTAAATACTTGTTTCACCGTTAATCGTTTTTCTCAGTAGCATATATTTAACATTGTCGTATGTCTTCAGGAAAAGCTTTGCGTTACTCCACGTTTAGTTTTACGAGTACCTTTAGAGTTAACTTTACGTGTTTCTACTACGTTACCTGGAACTGCTCAATCATTGCGCACAGTTGTCGGTAATCCTTTCGCCACCACACGACTAGTGGCGCGTGTAAGATAATGGCCTTGACCAACAGGACTATATTGTAGTAACAACCTAAATTTGCATACCACAGGCCGCAGATACCCGCTGCCCGCAGGGGAGGTATCTCCAAGATGAATGAAGTCTGGAACGCCATGTAAGATATCTCTATATTTTTTTCAACGGTCATCATGTTAATAGTGTGCAGTATCACCATGATGTCGTTATATCTCGGCTTCCAGCATACGAATTGCTCGACGTTATAGTTGCTGAAGTCGTTCAAAATTATGTCGAGGTTGATAAAATGCTGTTGCGGCTGAAAAGCTATGATTATCGTAGAAAAGTTTTCCCTAAAAAGAAGGGCAGCCAGACCGTACATCTCTAACACGTGTTTCTTGTCGGTGAAAATCACCTTCGGTCTAGTCCGACGCAGCACGTCGAGATTCACTGAAGAAAACACATCGATATAAAACAATACCGATACCATAAAAGATATTATGTATTTGTAGAAAGTATTCGCCAACTAAACTGAGCGGATAGATAAACAAATGATTATGAATCACGCGGATGGACTGCAGCTTACATTTGCAATTTATATCCCACGTGTTCACGACCGCACCGATGTACAAACCCGCTAGAAACGGAACGTAAAGGTCGATTGTTGTACTTGGGCATACCGTTATTATGTCGCCGGGTTGAACGTTCTGCATTCTCAGCCACAACGCACACTTAACGCTCTTCTGTCGCATCTCTTGATATCTGACTTCTTCTTGCGTCTCCGCATTCACCTGCGTAAATGTATTTCATTGTTGATACTTAATTAAAATCATGCATCTAATGTGATGCACATCTGCGGACGCGGAAAGAATCTGATCGAGTCGAAGCACGTTACCAGGCCAACGAAATTCGGATTTGATATGAATGTGTTCAAGATACTGTTTCCTAGGTGCCATTCCGCGATTGTTTCTTTGTTGCCTATTAGAACGCGATCATGTATGATAAATTTGGAATATATTTCCTATAAGGGAATAAGCTGATGTTAACTGCCTTTGCGTCTTTTCGCAAATGTTATGAATTTTATTTCTTTTCTTTTCTTTTTTTCTTTTATTAATAATATTCTATACCTGATGCCACATGATATGTTATCTTGGTTTACTCTTACGTTGTTGTATTAACAATGGTGAAAGCAATTTTATTGAAATCGGCACTAAAAGTCTGTTTGATTCCACCACGCACACTGTGACTAAACTTGATTTCAACTGATATTAGTCCAAGGTGTTCTCTAAGCATCTCCGCAGAGCTCGAAGCAAAATGAAAATATTTTGCTTAGAGACACCAGTCTTTATAATGGTTCTAACTAGTGAGTAAAACATAATGCCGTAATAAGTTCACATGGAACCCTTGGCTAACATTAGCGAACCTGATAATGTTCTTGCTGTTGCCGTACTTTTTTGTCGTACTTCGCGCTTTTAGCGACCGCTGATATAAGTGCAGCCATGTAATATCATCTTTAAAGTTTCATACATATAGTATGTTTATTATTCTGTTTTTATATTTTTCTTACTCGCGATAATCTCTTTATCCTCCAGAAAGTTTCAACTCGAGCAGGAACGCCAAGTTACAAGTCAGTGCGAATACCGTATCGTATTGTATCTAGCATGGTTCATCGCGCTGTCTCGGGGCTTTGTGCCTCAAGCCGAATAGAGATCTGCATACGTTTTCTCTCGCACGCACGTTATACGCGACGTAAAATCCTTCATAAATGAAAGATACTAACGATAAGCGGTGAAATCCCACCTCGAGGACATCGTAAAGCGATAACGCGGTAATCTCGTGCATCAAATAAAAGAAGCCGATCATTTATGCACGGGAAGTATACGCTTGCCGTAAAACGATACGAGTGCAGCATCGAGAACGCTCTATTGATCGATAATATTGAAAGACAGTAATATAATGTATGTACAAGTCACCGTTCCTCATTGCGAGTGCAACTATTTCCCGTGCTTCTGCATGATGCAGGGGTATCCAAACAAATCGAGTGAACGAAACCCTGCAAGCGTTTCCTACGATGCGTTACGATGCTGTGTGCTAGGATTTTGTATTATGTAGAATGCTGTTATATATATCGCCAAAGATGTGCGATGATATACGCAATATTGCAGCATCTTTGCGATTCCCACATAGGCGAAGAGTCAAAGCAATCAAAGTACACGGTTCTCGCGTTCTCCTCTTCTGAAGTATTGATCTATTTCAGATTTCAAGTTGAATTAAAAGCTTGCGCAAGTGTCACAGGTATAGGTACAACTCACTTGCACATATCTAACGCGCTTCTTTTTTCATTAAAAAATATGACACAGTACAAAATTCTATCACTATTCTAATAAGTAATTTTTTGTGTTGAAAATAATGAATTCTTTACTCTTTTGTGCACGCATAAATTACTTTATGTTTCTAGTGGAAAAATAAACTAAATGCTGTAATATTTCTATGAGAAAGATATCATAATAATTTTATAAATTTAATTATAATTAAACAAAAAAAAGAAGAGAAAGATCTATAGCTTATACTTATATTATGAAATATTTTACGTTATTAAATATTATTATGAAATACCTTTTTTCTAATTTTTCTTTCTTTTTTTATCCTCGCAACGAATGACAAGAACGCGATATGCATAGCGCAGTAATTAATTTTAGAAACACCTTTCATACTGCGGCGCGCCAGCTGCAAGTAATATAATTCGCTGCAGGACGGAGAACTGTCTTGTTTAAGTTGCGATTTGTCGGCTGTAAAAGCAGCGTAGTAAGAGAAAGCTTACTATGTATACATGTGTGCAAGGGTTACTGCTTTCTCAGCGTCGTCGTCGTTATAAAATTTTATCGACCGGTTTTTGCTCGCGAAGCAGGAAAATTTTCTAAACTTTCTTTTCTCTTCTTCGAAGCAATGAGATCCTGTTTGAACATCGTTTAAACTGGCGACAAAGATACAACAAACTTTTTAAAGAGTAGCTGCATCGCTGTTTATATATTTTTTCATGTTTTAAAAATAATGATTAAGATTTTATCTAGAATTTTGCAATTTGTCTGAATGCATTTTAGACTCTGATCCGAACTTTAATGTTCTATCTTCGATCTCGTTCTATAATTGCAAATATAAATAAATTCCACACCTAGCCCTTACAGCGATATTCGATAGGCTAGTGGCTTGCAGTGTAGATTCGAACGCGAACTGTCTATCTCTGTTGACATAACAGCAATTAATTAATTGGCATATTCATTAGCCGATCTCGTGCATTACAATTCGTGCGGGATTGACACTTGCAAGACAATTGCGCAACCTCAATATCGTATTAGCGATTCGGTACCAGAGGTCGCGACGAAATTACATAAATCGCGTAATTGTAATACAATTACGAGATGTTAACGATAATTACGATGATACGCGTGACACAACTTACACAAATTGTGCACACATTGTCGTAGCTTGAATATGAATATCGCACAATTCGTCAAGTCAAAGTAAGTTCGTCCCTTTGTGCACCAAATCCGAAAGACGCCGCGATTCTGCGTGCGGAATTGAATGTGAGTGTTCTACATTCGCTCCGCTTGCACAAGTTCCACAAGAGGCCACCCCGAATATTATTACCTAAATGATCCGCTTGATACGCGCCCGACCGTACGCGAAGGAAGTAAATGTAACGTGTATTAACGGTGATTGCACATGTGATTACTTGTGGATATTGCGGTCGCGCGGAGATCATTAAACTCGATGACCCGGCTTTCACGCTGGCCTGAGTGCGAATAATCACTGCGATTCAATCAGGGCGGTTTAGTGGATATTAACGTGCATTTACGCGGCTCTGTGGCGAACGATGTCTCGCATAAAATCGTTATGTCGTCAGGCCAAGCGCGGAATCGGCGCGTGGTCTTGACGAAAAATACAAATCTCAGCTGGTCCCGTTTGAACATGTTTTATTAGAAAATCTATAGATACATCAGAAGAAACAAATTAAGATGAGACGTCGGAATTTGACAGATAATTGAGGGACGCCGTTATGGTTCTCCGAAGCTGTTGGTTCCACTTGCAATTTCTTTGTTCAAATACAGCCGCATCTGCTCGCATCTCCGGTGAATATGCGCGAGGCTTTCCTCATGTCAGTGATGCTTAATCAATTTAGGGAGTTTACTTCGAGACCTTCGGTTATACCCAACAACCTGATTACCACAACAATGCAGAACTTGCTGCGTTGGGAGTACAACAAGGAATACAACAGCACGAATTAAGTACGGCATCGGGTCGGTCAGACTTCCTATCGATCGATCGCCACCACGCAGTAGGAAAAGGCTCCGACTGTTTTACGTCATCGCAAATTCAGCCAGCTAATGAAACACAACTTATAACTTGTAACAATAACATTGGCGTTGTTGATTCAGTGCATGGTATTTGCATAGATGGTTCTTCTTATAATTATTTCTTTTATAACACAGTTATAACAACTCTTTTTATAACTATTTCTTTTAGAAAAAATTATTCTGCAAAAATAGTGACGCATCACAGATTTAGTAAAGAAATAAATCTGCACAGATTCTCTTGCAATATGTATCGCACAATATTGCGTAATTTATTAAATGCAGTTCTATATCACGCGTTGAATAATCTTGATAATCTTGGAAACATGATTGTAAATCTGCGCGTGAAACAGATATTTGGGACATAATGTTCTCTCTTAAAAATCTGACATATTTTTCACGATATTTTGTAACGGACTAGTATTGTAAAAAATACATGAATAATAAAAAATATCGCACAGTTGCTCCTCTTCGTCTAGACGGAGGAAATTGGAGCAAAAACCGCTGTTTTCAGCGCGATGAAAAGATGGACGCCACAATCGCATGCCGCAAACGAGACAAATCTAATTACCACGCCGAGATGAAATCCGGATGAGTTACGATTTGTTGTGATTCGCACGGAATTTCTCTCGATCAAGTTGCGAAATATTGCTCGTTTTACCAACGCCATTGATACGCATACTTGAAAAATCGGTTTTCACTTTCGATGATTAGAAAAAACCAGAATTTTAAAAAAGGATTATAAACAAAATGTTTTAAAAATATATGAAATATATTAAAATTATCTAGGTTTACTACAAAACTAGAAGAAGATAATGATATTGATTAAGTGTAGGAAGGCAACGTGAAGCAGTTTATAAAACGCTCGAAAAGATTCTTGATGCATCAAAGATATATTAAATATATATACTACATATTTAGGACTTAAAAAATAAATTTTTTGTGATTATGTCTTATAGCCTATAAGTACAAACAAAAAAAACGGAGATTACAGAATAATACCATCATTTACAGGAATAATGATCCGATAACGAATTTAAAGAGTACATGTCACGCGTAGGATGTGTTATAAAAATCTGTTTTCTTCTTGAGAGAATTCTTAAACGACAATTAAGTCAACGATGAGTTATGACGTCTTTGAGCACTGACAAAATTGACATTCAAGGCACAATATTGCAAATATCCAGCTCTCATACTTCATCCTTGTTAGAGAACGCGGGATTTTCACGAATGCCCTGTGATTTGTCGAGATTCTTCGGCTTCTTGCCAAACTGGTCATGCCTCGTATCCTCGACAGTGTCCTTGCAGATCTCGTCGGATCTTGACCTGGAAGGGACGCTGATAACCTCAGTCAGCTGCAACGCCGTGGCGAGCCTCAACGCCTGAAATTACCAATTAATTATATATATGTATCACAGTTGCAAAGGACCGCAGAACCACTCGCATTGACATGCGCGCAAAGTGCGCAACCCCGGTAATTCGTGCGAATGGCGAGCGAGCGTCAACGTCGAGACGGACGTCCGACATAATTGGATCAATTCGTGTGACGCAGCTTTGGTTCCGAGCCAATTTAATTGCCCGCGCTGTCATACACAGCCCGATCCCTCGCACTACCCTCGCGAAAATTGAAAATATCGCTCAAAGCTACGATTTTGCTGCACATTTCGCTCGATGAGCCTTCCCGTTCTCGGCGAAGAATAATTATTCCATTTGGCTTCCGGCGACTTGTCCTATCGGTACGCGGACCGCATTGCTCCTATTATTTTACTGTTAATCTTTCAGAATTTAAGTATCTCAAATGTATACCTCTAAAAGATTCAGATCTGCATCGTCAAATGTCTTGCGATCTATGAACTCAAAACGTTACACTTGATTTATTATCAATATTAAATAAATTATATAAATATTTTATATTAATATTTCAAGTTCGCACTTTTATTTTATTTTGGTATCATCCATCATTGGTTAGGAATAAATATATCTGTAATCGAGTTAAAATTCTTTCGTTGCCCTCGATCTAGAGAATCTTCTTTTATTTTTCGGTCTAATTGCACAAAAAATGACGTCAGAAATTGCTGAAAAATGTTCTTAGCCACGGTAATAAACAAAAACAGGTATACTAATGCACCGCGCGGAAATCAGCAAATTAATGATAAACAAGATCATGTAAACAGGACGGCACGTCGTAATTGCATCCTTCGGCTCTGTCCTAGTTCTGGCTCTATTTAACAGTCGTGTACGCGCACGCAGTACTGTGCCAGCATCTGCTTACAACGATTTAACGTGCAAATTGTTCCACTGCATTCAATAACGGACGATTTTACAGGTGGGGAAGGAAATGCAGCCGAACTTAAGATGAACTTGATAATTAAAGTCCCAGTATCAGTCGCAGGTGCGTGACTGCACTCCGAAACAACCGTGATTTGCAAATTAAATCTCTAATTTTTATGACACGGTTCCAGTTCCCTTTGCGGACGTTTCATGGCCTTTAATTTCAGGGATAATGAGAATTATGCGAGCTGACCGTTTCCGTTGGAAACTTATTGCGTCTGACATTCAGAAATGCCTGACATGAGAAACGTTACGTGGGAATTTACACAATTGGTACTGTATAATGTTCTCTGTACAATCATGCAATTATACGTGTATATTCTATGTACGTTCGTCACGAGCATCATATACACGTTGCGCAATGATTATGCACATCAAAATACATAGATACAATGCAACGTTTGTCGCGTACAATCGGCAAAGTCCGTATAACACGCTCAACAAATCCGCGCGCGAGCACTGATTGCAAGTAATGCAATTTTCTTCGCGTACCTATAAATAATGCGGCACGCGCGACATGTGATACTTTTTAAAACGACACCATTGAAAAAGACAAATATATAAAAATAAAATGTATAAAATGTATAAAGTGTATAAAAAATCCTGCTTGCTTCCAACCTGGATAAATAATTAAATAAATCCCGCTCACCATACGTAATTAAATTGATGATAATTCGAGATTAAGGTCAATCTTCTCGATGGTCATTTTAGTCTTGATCTTTTTTTCAGAGCAAGGATGAAGAATTATCATTCGAATTATTCGGAGAGGTAACAGGATATTTTCGGTGCCGTTTTATAGTTGCATCGCTCGCATTTGTAACCGCATTGCGAACCGCATCGACGGCGAGCGATCGAATGCAATTCGCTGTAATTCGATCTCGAGACAGCTCGATGCCGATGTTCGGTGGCGCGCCAATTTAATTGGCCACCATCATTATACGCCATCATCGCCGTACTCGAGCGTGATACACCGCGCGGGGCCGAAAGAGCGTGAGAAAAGTTGTTTGATAGATCGCAAATAGATCGACGTCGACGAACGATGGGCAGATTCTATTCCCGCGCAGAATTCACGTATTATACGCGATCCCATTTGATTGACGCGACGATAGGAACGACAATTGCATATCCGGCATATCCGCTCGCTTAGTTCCGCCGACAGATTGACCTTTCGCGTCGATGTAAGTAATTAATCTCGGTGTAAGAAAACGACAATCTGGAGCCGAGAATCTATTCACTATTGGGTCGGAATCTATCAGGTTGTAACATATATTCGGCTCATTTGTTTAGTTTTAATAATGAAAAAACGAACGAATATAACAACCCAATCGATTAAACAATATAATCGGTTAAATTTGGTGAAAAGAGCATCACGATTAAAGGTATTCTGGCTTACGATTGCTCACAGCGAGTGATGATTGTTTATAATCTCAAGAAGAAACGATCTCCGTGCGGCATTTACGGCTGCCTTCGAATTCTCCCCGGTAGTTTTTTGAAATTCTGCAGCGAGACGAAAATATCTCAGCTGCGTTTTTTATTTATTTTACTAGTACAGCACAGGCGCGCGCTATGCGCGCGCTATTTTAGTTTTCAATATTAATAATGTTTTCGAATAATAATATCTTATGTCTATTATTTATTATATGCACAATTATCACACTCTACCAAATTGTTAACCTTCCCGCGAAGACAGCCGCGCGATGGTAATCTAAACTGAATATAACGCACAACGCGAATCGAGATAACCAATCAGCGTCGCGGAAAAGAGGCAACAATGATTTCGATTTGACTTAACACGGCTTTTTTAAGAGTGGATTTGGCATATTGCTAAGAGGTCTCGACGATTGAAAATCCTTTAGATTTAGAAACGAAAAAGTTCTAGCCATTAAAATTTTTTTCTTTTCCGGGGAGTTCTATGCTATTTATATTGTTATTTGGCATATTGCGAAGAGGTCTCGACGATTGAAAATCCTTTAACCACGCAAATGAAAAAGTTCTAGCCCTTAGAAATTTTTTTTTTCCGAGAAGTTCTGGGATATCTATATTGTTCTTTGACATATTGCCAAGATTTCTCGCCTATTGAACATCCTTTAGATTTAGAAATGAAAAGTCCTCGAACTTAAAAGTTTTTTCTTTTTCCGAGTAGTTCTGGTATATCTATATTGTTATTTGGCATATTGCGTAGATTTCTCGGCTATTGAAAATCCTTCAGACCAATAAATGAAAAAGTTCTAGCCCGATAAATTTTTTTCTTTTTCCGGGGAGTTCTGGGATATCTAAATTGTTATTTGGCATATTGCCTAGAGTCCTCGACTATTGAAAATCCTTTAAATACAGAAATATAAAAGTTCTAGCCCGAAAAATTTTTTCTTTTTCCGAGGAGTTCTGGGGTATCTATATTGTTATTTGGCATATTGCCTATAGTTCTCGAGTATTAAAATTCCTTCAGAACAACAAATGAAAAAGTTCTAGCCCGAAAAATTTTTTCTTTTTCTGAGGAGTTCTGGGGTATCTATATTATTATTTGGCATATTGCCTAGAGTTCTCGATGATTTAAAATTCGTTAAAACCATAAATGAAAAAGTTCTAGCTATTAAAATTTTTTTCTTTTCCAAGGAGTTCTGTGCTCTTTATATTGTTAATTGGCATATTGCCTAGCGTTCTCGATGATTTAAAATTCGTTAAATTATACCACTAAATGAAAAAGTTCTAGCCATTAAAATTTTTTTCTTTTTCCAAAGGGTTCTGTGCTATTTATATTGTTACCAGTACAACACAGGCGCGCGCTATTTTAGTTTTCAATATTAATAATGTTTTCGAATAATAATATCATATCTATTATTTATTATATGCACAATTATCACACTCTACCAAATTGTTAACCTCCACGCGAAGAGAGCCGCGCGATGGTAATCTAAACTGAACATAACGCACAACGCGAATCGAGATAACCAATCAGCGTCGCGGAAAAGAGGCAACAATGATTTCGATTTGACTTAACACGGCTTTTTTAAGAGTGGATTATTCTGGTTGTCTGTAATATCTTTTTTCAATTTAATACTGTACACGTTTGAAAGTAACGCGATATTTTTATTAAAACAACAGGTATAATAGTATAAACTTCGATTCCTTAATATTTTCATATGAATTATAGATTAGTCATTCGGATTCCGATATATGCATATTTTAGCAGAGAACTGTTTTATTGACAAGTTTCGATACGCCTCAATTTCTATGAAACATTTTGTTCTGGTGTGTAGATGCGTGTGCATAAATATGCTGCACTCGATTTATATATATAAGCGCTTCCACAAAAATAGATTGCAGTCGCAGATTGCATGAGATATATAATCTGAAATATTTGCTGCGGTGCATACCTACATCAGATTCTCGTTGCAAATAGAAAGCGACAAGCAGCCACGGTGCGCAGCGCCCCACTTTATATTCGTTAAATTAATTATATTTCATAGAATAACGTGGAGAGAGAAGAGCGGTAAACTAAAATAAAATTTACACGGAAAAAATGTTTCCGTGTGTGACGGACGTTGCGGGGGAACGCGTACGCGCCGTATAAAACAATTTCGATGAAAGATTAAAAGGTGATAAAGTGCATCACATTCTAAACCAGCAATCGCGCGTGATATCTTTTTTTTCCAGTTTCCCGATTTACACATTTTGCACGGTACGAACGGACGAGTCATTTTGCAGTCTTTGATGTCGCAGTGAACGAAAAAGAACGAGTCTCGCGGATTCCTCTCTCTCTCTCTCTCTCTCTCGCTCTCGCGAAAACGGCGAGGCCTACTTCAACCCTTTCATCCCTAACATCGACTACAGTCGTCATCGATAAAATAAACTGTAGACTAAATATAAGTTTAAATAAGTATTATTTTCATGTAAAACTACTCTTATTCTTATGCTTGAAAAATATATTATATGCTTAAAAAATATATTATAGCGTAAGTAAGTAACAAACGTGATTCTGTTGCTCAAATGCGTAATGCTAACGATCTTCATTGCTGTATTCTATAATTATTATTACTATTTGACCGACATCGCCGTAGGTGAAAGGATTAATCTCATTCCAGATCATGTGGATCATATGAGATCGCCACCAATCAATCGAGAATCTTATTATTCTTCAAGGTTACTACTGACGGACGCGAATCCTTTCGCGAGTTTTGCGAGAAAATCGTCCTTCCCGCGGGCGTAACCGGCGTCACCTAATTTCCCTCGGGGATTCTATTAGCACAGGAGATGGACGAGGTGTATAGAAAGGTGAAAGGTGATAATGAACCGACGAAAATTCCGGAAATGTCAACTGCCATCACTAAGTGATAGTCTGAGTGTTCTATTAATCTTGTTATCGATTTTCTGTACGGATCGCCTGCTCGACAGCATTTGGATTATTTATACGTCTCGTGGGCGTTAATGGAGAACGCGTGTCTTCACTTCCGGTCCCGCGACATCACGATCTCTTGCTGCAGCAGCGAGGAAGAGCAGCAAAAAGGAAGACAATGCGACGCGTAAAATCTCTTACATTACCTTCCGCCTGTCCCTGCGAGCCGAGTAGAGTACCCAGATAATATAGGAGGCCATTATGATGGCGGGTATGCACACCCCGGCTATGGTGGACGCACCCCGTAGCAACAAATGATGGAGCCCGACCAGGGTAACTGCGAGAGCCGTTCCACCCGCAACGTACCTTCCGGTGCGACGCCGCTCCTCCTGACAACAGAAATAACGCAGCACGTACATTTAATGAAGCTTCTTCCGTGGGCGAGCATTGCCGCGCGTTCCTTTTGTGTCCCGAAATATAGTGCGAGCCATACAAATCGCTTTTTCAGTGATATCACTAAAACTAGACTATTATTAGCCAGAAAACGCCGCGATTTTTTAATATGCGCTTGTGTGACGTACGAAATAAATGCGTAAGAAAAAGCGAATGACTGCGAGAGTTTTGCAGAAAAGATTAATGTTTCTTGCATCGTACTACAAGTACGGGCGTTTTTATAATTTTGTGGTGTCTTTCGAGTTTTCTCTTTTTCAAAACTGTGGTATCAATTTAATAGTTTGCCATCACGAGGCTGTCAGCAGAAATAAAATTCGATGGCGGATTTAATATTCCTGGCTGGATCAGCCACCGAATGCAAATACAATTTCGAAGCTTAATTACACTACACCAACGTGCAACGTGTATCAAGTGCTTGATTATTTGTTAGCCAGCGAATAATAAACGACAGCGAAACTGGCGTTTCGATTTCGGGAGCGGAGGTGCGAAACTCGTTACAACGCGCCGTTTTCGACGCGGTTTAGCAGAGAATTCATTTATTTAACGCTAGTTTTACGCGCGGTATCCGCGAGCGAGACGCATTGATAAATTCTGACGCGCGATCGCGTCCGCAGTGACAGATCCATTTCCGTCATGTCATCTTTCTCGATGCACGTTTCAGTTTCAACCGTCGCTCGCATTATTTCGCGTTATTTAACATGCAACGCTCCTCGCGCTCTAACAAATCGTGCAGTCGCAACAATTCACGCTTTACGTGAATTCAGGCGTGAAACGTGCAAACGCCCTCGTGTCATTATCGTATTCAAATTGCGTTTCCACCGGATACAGATACGCCGGATGGCGGATAGCGATAGGATAACGTGAACGTTACTTGCAAGCAGAAACGATATGGTCGCCAAGTATCGCAGCTGTAGCCCGTAGCTCGAAATGTAGATCCAAGTGTTCTGCCATATCGGATTCGATGCGAAAGCAGAATGTGCAATCATATTGGATGAAAAAGACGTGTTATCTCGCGTAACAAGAACCTCCGTCCTTCTTTTTCTCTTACGTCAAAAAATATTCTGACATTATTCAAAATTAATGATATATCAATTCTGCTAATTTTATTGTTAAAGTTAAAAAGTACTTATTCACTCGTATATTCTCATAAATTTGAGCATTTCATAGATATAGAGAAATAAAACGGTCTTGGCATTTTACGATATAGGCGTACCATGCGTTATTAAAATCATTATTAAATGACATTTTTCGCAAACTGACCGGTTGCGCGATGGTATTAAGGGTGTCCCTCGACGAGGCTTGCGATCTAAGCGGCATGGCACTGACAGTGACATAAAGTTCCTTCCGCTGCCGATTTAAAGAACACTTTGTCACAAAAGTGATCCAGTTTGGCAATACGTAGCACAGTCTGCCGCCGAGTCATAAGATGGCCTTTGCCGTTTTGACAAATTTTCTTTTTTTCCCCTCGATTAAACGTCTCCTTGCTTGCTATATATTAAACGAGAAATGACAAACCGAGTTCTGGAAATTGTACTCCGAATGGGACATCTAATATAGAAAGTTAACGGTACTTTTTAACTCGGTTCCCCGGATGCGAGATATGTTGCTCGGAAAGTTCTTCTCTCGAGATACTCGAACAAGCGAAAGCTCAAAATCCCGCTCTGCAAAATGTATAGACGTCAATATATCGCGATAAACAACACGCTTGTCAGAGTAACGACGTTTAATTAAATGTTACGCGGAACGGTGCGCGCGAAACGTATGCATATTATGTATAGGTATATAATTAAAAAGCGCCGGCTAATTATTAACCGACGCGTTTTAGAGAAAAAGTATATGGTTTCGATTTGCAAGCGTGTTTGTTGCGCAACGTCTCGAATTTCTTTGCATGGAATTTTGATTTTAAATTAATTCGCCGAATCTCATGGTAAAAAATTGCCGTATATTCACGTTAAATTTCGCGCACACATTTACATAATATCGATCAACTCATCTCGCAATTGTTTAATTGTTTCACATTTCACTCTTCTCCTGCTCCCTTTCTCTCTCTCCCTCCCTCTCTCCCTCTTCCCCGCGTAATGCGATTACGTCATTAAATAATTGCTGCAGCCGAAAAGTTAGCTCTCAGTGCTTTCACGTTAATTGTGCGAGCCGCGGATACCAGAATTCCACTTATAGATTTATGAACGTTGTTAGGGGAGAATTAAAACGGTCAGACTTGCGCGCCCAGGCCGGCGTTTAAAGTTGCGATTTGCGGAAGGAAAAAAAAGGAGCCACTAAAGGAGTACTTGTGTATGCTCTCTCGCGTGACAAATACCCCGCAAATTCATATAACGGCGCCGCGAATTCCGGTTTGCGATCAAAGGCGAATTGCGCGCGCGATCGCAATCACCCCGACGTCGCCCTTACGCGACGTAATTCCGAGCTCTCCACTCCACTCGTCAACGGGTTACACCATGCGTAACGTGTTAACGTAAAATATTTGCACTTTCACACACGCAGCGGACCGAGAGATTCACGAGAGAAAATCCGGCCCGTGGTTGCGCCGATCCGCGGATTCCGATCGACTTTGCCGGAAACGCGTAGGAACGGAAAACGCTCACGCGTGCGGAGGACGGATTTGTGTATCGGCGATCGCGGTTTCGAGAGCGGCACAGCCCGCGCATTTACACCACCGGTACAATATAAGCCAGAGGCAAGCACGCTAGCATAATAAACAAAAAACACGAAGAACGAGTACACCCACACAGGCGCGCTCGTTCAAGACCCCGTGCGCGAGCAACGAATCGAAAAGCACGCGGCTTTCGCCAAAATTAGATTATCCTTTCGTCGATGCTTCGCGAATCTTCTGCACGGATGCTTAGCGCGATTTTGGAACCGCTTCGTTCGCGAAATTGCCGATAAAAGCACCGGTTACGGACGCGTCCAATTTGAAAGTAAGATGCACTTTGAAACGCACGTCGTGCAAAGAACGACGCGGATGAATTTATTCATAGGTGAGTCTTGTGCAATTCAAGAGAATCTTGAGGAGATTCTGTTCTTCCTTCAACGTTATTAGTGTTCCTCGACGTAACTGTAACTTGGTCTCCTCTCACTTTCGCGTCGCTCCATAAATGCGCGGAAATACAATCTGCAAGCCACTATTATTTTTTTAAGAACAATTATATATTTATCTTTGTTATTTTATCTCTTCGTTTAAACTCATAGCTTTCACGAATAAATCTGATAACATTTACTCGCAAAGTGGTTCAAGATCACTGACGTAGACTGAAACTTTACTAAACGGCTAATCGACATCAGTCAGGCGAAGCTTGATGAACGCAGAAATTCAAGGGAAAGCTCCCTAAATCCCGGCACGATGATTTACTCGAGCTCGGATCGATCCTTTTATCGTGTCAAGGGTTTTGGCAGAAATTCGTCAAGATGTTTCCGTAGTACAAACTCTCATCCGGCGCGGCAGCCTACCAAACGCTCCCGGCGTTATAACCCATCAGAAATATCGAGCGGGAATCTTCCCATCATGGGTATATGCCGTAATATTTTGTGAGCAGCCCGTTGATTCGCTCACACGTAAAACGAGCACGCAAACACGTGATCGACTTTCGGCACTCGAGCTCCTCGATCGTGACTCCTTGCGCGGATTCTCCTCGTTCCCGCGTAACTGCTTCCGTTTCTCCTCGTCGATGTTTCCTTTTTTCTTTCCTGTTCTTTTACGATCGAGAGCATCGCGAGCAACCAAACGTCTATTACGAGCTCTCTACTACACCTACTCACCGTTAGCGGATAACGCGCGTAAGCGGCTCGCGCCGCAAATTCTTATTGCGGCCCGCAATAAGAATAATCGAGGTGCAATCGATTCAACTCACATTCATTTCGCTTTTCAATCGGGATTAGTCTACTAGGGTAGACTTCGTCTACCTAGGGAGAGGAGTAGAATTTCGTCGACTGTTGCGTTACGTTTGTGCATAATTGAACGCTCGCTGCCATATCTGGTCCTAATATCTGCCCTTTTATGACAGACATTAATAACGGACGTCGAGATTTTATTAACGAAAACGTTAAAGTATACGAGTGAGGCATAAAAATAAGTAGAAATAAAAAAGTTAAATGGAATGTAATCTCATAATTTTCTACAAAATTATACATGTCTCGCGAATATATCTTCACAGTCCTTGCGGTGAAAGCCGTAAAGTGCAATTTAATACCTCGTATAATAATTTCGCTGTGCCCTGTCTTCGAGAAATTTATTGTTCCTAATACACGTATACCTCTGAGAAGCGCCCTCGGAATTGTTGGAATTCAAATTTATGTAGGTTTAAATCTCGGCTCGCGTTCGCATCAATTAAGGGATAAATTTCGATTAAAACTCGACTTCTGCACACCGATCTCGCCGCCGGCGAAACCAGGACAAACCAGAAACCGAGAGAGCTATGCAATTCTATAAAGTACAGACGTGATTCACACTTTCGACGTAACTCGCGGATGTGGATGCGAAGTTTCCAGCAGTTGCATCTATAATAAAATTATGCCGGGACATTCATCGTGCGCGCTTACACGATCGATCCAGCGTACTTTACGCGGAGCACAGAAACGGATGTTATCTCGCGTTTTCTCGCTGCTAATTTTTGTATGGACGGAAACAGGAGCGAGCGACCCATTAAACGCTTGAAACAACGCTATTAGCGTCACGATCAAACAACTTCGCGGAATATCAAACTCACATCGCGCTTAAGTAGCGCCCTTAACCGTCGTCGATTAAGATAACGCTCGCCACGAACTTCGCGGCTGTAATTTCCACATTCCGCGTGATTTCCCGCATCGATCATTCGCTTATCTGCAGCGCACAAAGTGCCGGAGACCAGTCTCGTGTCGTGTTCAGTTACTCGCGAAATTTCTTAAACAATCTGCAGGCGATCTTTAAAAATTGCTTTGTAACATCAGCAGGTTTTAAATTAATTTCGAAAAATTGAATTGATCAAAACGAACAAAGTTTCGTCAATGAGATTTCTGAGCTTCAAATAATTTGTAATTAGAATAATTTTCTTTCGTATCATTAAATTCGTGGGTCACAACAAGGGTTTAATCGCGAGCTTTTATTCCATGCCAAGAGAAATAACAGAGAAATTCGCAGGTTTTTACGACAAATATCGGCGTTGTTTGTTGTACCTTTTACGAGATTTGCACGTGGTAAGTGAAACGATCGCATGTAGAAAACTTTTAATTACGCGGCTTACCTCCTACTGCTACTCTTTCTCCTCCTCCTTCGTGGAACAAGCGCTTGTAACGACAGCGGAGGATTAAAAACGTAATACCGGGGGGGGGGGGGGAGCGGGGGTGCAATCCGATTTTACACGAATCGTCTATTTTTGCGACAGGGGAGCTATTAAAAGGAGGAAATCGGCAGAAATTGGTTCACCAGAATTGTCTTCGCCCACGTAAGTACGTGCTGCAGCCGAGTTATCTCTCGGTTGGATCTGCGTTGGATCGTGAACCCCGTCGAACCCCGCGAGATAATCTCTCCCAGCCTGATAAGCATCAAGAGGAGAAGCAACCGAAGCATTCACCCGATATGCTCGAAAACAAGCACGTACTCTCAAACGTCCTCTTCGTGAACATTAACTGAGAATCGCACGATTCCAAATGGTGGAAAGGCGAAATTATGCAGCGAGAAACGCTCATTATATTAATATGAAAATAGTTTATCTCGAAATTGTGTCCCGTTGCACGCGCAACAAAGCGCGACGGAATACAAAGGACTCGCGCACCAGAGTAATTGAGCGTAAATCACGTTTTCAAGATGATCGAACCGATCGTTTTGGATCGTATTTTCCGAAATTCCGTTGTGCCCCTTTTTACTCACCGACTGCCATGAAATTTGTTCGAACCGGCCGTTTCCGATTAAACACGTCGCTGGTGAACTTAAAAAAAGTGCGGGAGAAGAGAGAGCAACAAATCTAGAAACTCTTTCGGAAAGTTGATCGTAAAAAACTATCTGATGATATTTTCCGCGACGTCTCGAGGATACTTGTCGGCTGGTTCAACCTTAGCGAATAATGGCTACGAAAATCTCGTTTATCTCGCGGTGGGCAATATACTCGGCGAAATTGCGGGGTGCATGCTTTTTGTCCGGCGCATCGTAAAACTGACACCGTTCCACGGACGTGGTGGGATTAGACTGTAAGCAGGATGTTGCAAAGATCGAGTGCCAAATATATCCTGAAAATTGACCGACACGTGATCGGCCGTGATGAATAAACGCGATTGTAATTAGATTTGCACATCTTATTGCACTGATATCAGTGCATTTTTTCGTATAAATGAGCATGATGCTGATTTAATTAGATAATTTATGTTAAAAAATAGACCATTAGTATTACATAATAAGGAACAGATTTATTTTTCATGATTGTATATTAATATATTTATTAAGAAGTAGTTTTTTTTGTATATCTTGAAATTATCTTGCGAATTTTTGTATAGATAGAGTTCTACATATTTTTGTATTTGTTTATATATATTCGTTATGTATCTCGATCGAGAGAGATTTGGATAATAAGAAAATTCCGCCTTGCGAATTTAAATGCGATTATAAATAGCACTATAATAAAAATGAAACGTATACCTTCTCATCGGCATCTAATTTAGACCTATATTGATCTGTTTACCTTTACTTTTCAGAATTTTCTAAAGAGCTTCCGTTCTCTTTTTACTTGCTATTTAACTTTCTGTTCCTTTTAGAATTTTAAAACTACATTTTTCTTTTAATATTTTTCGATCAGGTAGGCTATTTTTATATGTACTCACTGAATTATTCTGCATAATACCAACAATTTATTATTCCGCATTATACCAACAATTATTAATAAAACTTGTAAATATCGTACCTATTAACAATCAATAATGTCACGTCCTGCAAATGTGAGGGCTGACTGTACGATAGCGGTATCTTTCAGAGCAAGCTGGCAGCTACATTGTACATATCATCGGCTGATAAACAGCTTTAGTTGTTTTATAGGACTCGAATTTTGTACCAGCAATCGAAATTATTATTATTTTCGTATACGTAAACTATTTTACATTTTTTAAATTTATTAAATATATAAAAAATAAAATATTTTAGCAAAAATAATAAATAAATTATAAGGTAAATAAATTATACAAAGTAAATAAATAATATATTGTAAAATAAAAAATAAATTACACAAAGCGCTCGTGAATAAACTAAGCCCAGAACATGTTTTCAAGTATTAAATAAGTTTCATTAATTTTTTTATAAGAACCACTATTTAAATAGTATATAGTTTTGCATATTCAAAGCTGCACTGTTATACTGCAAGATCAATCAATGATTAAAATAACAATAAATTAGTGACGAAATATTGAAACACTATCTACCTATCAACAATTGATTATCAGCAATGCAACAACTAGACAGACATACAAGTATCAGCAAATGTAGCATCAGTGTTTCGAGCCAGGATTACCTCTGTCCGCTACTTTTCCCATTCTGACTGCGAGTACATTAGCGTTCAATGATTAGTCATTACTGGAATTCTTGCAGCGTTACAGACATTCCCCTCTGCATATTACTCGCTAAATATCGCGTAGTCAGCCAAAGCCAGGCCGTCGCTCTCGCCCGCACGCGAGCCAACGAGAAATTCCGGACGTTACCGCAATTGCCATATTCTGCGAACGATTACTCGCACGTGAATAAAAAAGATGCGTGAGTCCCGCATGCACAGCAGGACTTGCATAAACTGTCAATTACCGCGCTGAAAATCACGCAGCGCAACGAGAACTCGATATCCTTGAGGGGGTCGCGCATAGGAGAGGCGTATGCCATTATCCTGACCGTTATAACGACGATGATTATCCTCTGTCTCGGTCCTCTCCTTTTTCTTATGGCTTGATGAGGACGACGACGTGAAGACGACGACACGACGACGACGACGATGGGAAACCAATACGCGGCGCAGATCAAAGACGACGGGATCAAAGCCATGCCGACGTCATCGTTCGTTGATCGCGTTCGCTTTCCCTGCGAGCCACTGAAAGGGAAAAACTTGAAGAGTGAATTTTCTTGCGAGAATACATAGCATCTTATCATGAATTCTGCATCTGTGTATTCAAATGTTTATTACAAGTTGCAAAGGCAAAGGTAAAAGTTATTATAATAAAAGGGAAATTTATATTAAATTGTAATCTATTTAAAATATTTAATTTTATTAAGTACAATATATTGAAAATTTATAAATTAATTCGTAATTACAACTCTCTTTTAATATACATTTTTGTTCGGCAATAGGAATTTTGGAGGAATCGATGCGCAAATGTTTTTACGCTGGAAATATCACCGTGCAATTTCTGTATTTCGCCGATAAATGTAAGCTGACCCGAATACATCGAAATAATCGCTTCTTTTGCAAGCGACCTTGCACGCTCGCGATTTATCCGCACGAGGCACGAAATATTTCTCTTCGCGCCAAGTTTCGCATGCTCGACTCCCTTTTTCCTTTTTTAAACTCTCACGCGACAAAAAGAGTTGACGATGTGAGCTGTCGCCTCCTCTTTCCGTAGCAAATATATACGCATGTTCGTACTGGAAACCATCAACAAGCATCTCCAGTCGGTGGCCGCTTTTTCATTCTCGTAGTAAAGAGATTAACACGTTAAACCGCGTTGTGAAAAAGCAACGAACCGCGAGCGGTGTCGCGCGATATTTTGCAAAGAATACACCTACATGTGCGTGCGTATTTTTCTTTTTCGATATCTCTGTCAAATGAAACTGAAAAATTACATACACGTGGTGTAACGTTTATCGGCAACTTTACTGCACATCCCGCTCCGTGTGACTTCGCAATTCATTTTTAATCATCAAAGAATTACCCTCAAAGCTACAATAAATTCTACTCTTGATGCTCTTCATTTTCCTTCGAGAACATGTACGCGGCAACAAGACGAGACGACTAGCAACCATTTGCCGCCACCGTCAGAGTATCGGCGCTTCCAAAAAAAAGAAAAAAGGAAAAAAGAAAAGAGAAGCGAGCTGGAAAGCTACGCCACTTTGTGCAGCGGAAACACCGCATCGGCTCGAGCGTGACGCTGAAGATCTCCGTCTCGAAAAAAGCACGCGTTCGTTCTCGCACTCACAAGCGCGATAAATCGAGTGTCGCCGCTTCACGTCGCGCGTCCGACTCCGTACCTCAATTTGTGGCGCATGAATGCCGGTTTATGCTGGCTCGTGGGGCGAATTAACGGCTGATTCGGTACGATGCCCTCCTCCACGTTTATTCAGTCCGAATTTTCGATATGAATCAGACGAGCGCCGCAAGACGTCGGTGCGGGTGAAACGAAGACGCACGTTACCGGGGTGGCAAGGGGGCGGGAGGAGGGGAAGGAGCCGTCATTGTTTCGGCGCTTTCGTGACGCGATGAATAGGACGGCCGCGAATGAAGTTAATCCGCATTCATAATCGGGGCCCGCTCGCACACACGCGCATGCAGGAAGGAAAAGCGGGGGGAAGGGAGAAGAGGGACGTTACGCAACGTGTGCGTGTGTGTGCGCGACCTTAAGGGTGCATCACCGCCATTCATGCGTTAATTCTCTCTTTCTTGCGACCTCTCCATGATATCTGAATGCGACCGGAAGCCCTTTCACGCGTCCCGATTTCGCAGTTTGAAATGAAAAGAAGGCCTGCCGTGCTCCGTACCCCGACGACGACGATGGCGACATGGCAACAGAAGAACAGGCTTCTTTCTAATGATTATCTATATTTTTTATTAGATTATTTATTTTTATTTTATTTTAAGAGACTGTTGATCGAATACAGTTTTAGATAGATTTAAATCGTTGCACACGTAAAATGTATAATAATCAAAATTATTTACTTTGAAAAGGACACATTATATCGTATCCATGCGTATGTCTATGTTCTTTTTATAAGAAGATATCATGAAAATATATTCTCTGAAATGCACGAAACTTGACAAAACGTGCTCGTTCTCTGTTCTCATGGTGTCTCTGGAAATTTATGGATGACAGCAGAATGAGCACTTCTTTTCCTGTAAGGCTGACGCCGCGCTATTAATCTAAACATCTCTGGCGTTGAAGGTACTCGGAATATTTATTTCTACGAATAGATCAATAACAGAAACGTAATGAAGTTCTACATAGCCTGCGGACTCGACTAGCAACTCGGTTTACATTTTAAGAACGTTCAAGATGAACTCTCCGCTTCTTGGATCGCTGCACTCAGCAGCCACATAAACATCAGCCTGCAGCTGCGGCTTATAATCCTTTCTTCGTAGCTTCGTAACAGTATCACGTACCGCATATATATTTCGTTCCCTCCGCTCTCTTTCTTCGTTCCGCGCGAGCTTGAACGTTCCTTCAAATCTGTTTACCGGTGTAAAGATTTGTTGCTGCAAAAATGACCAAATAAAGTCTATCAAATGAAGTCGTTTCCAAATGTAGATATTTACTATAAATCAATGTCAAAAATTAGTGTTTTATTTCAACCTAAATTTCTCCCTTACATTTGCATTATCAAGGGCTTTAGAATGTGAAAGATGGATACGACGAAGTGATACTGTTAGTCGGATATTGTTACACTGACTGCGTCATTCGGTAATTCATTTCAATTACCCAATCTGCATCTGCGTCGGGCAACGTTTTCCCGGGGCGACAATCGCGCACGTTGTTTCAAAGATATGTCACTTTGCGCGAGCCGCAACCGTCCGCTTTTAATTAGCAGGTATCGCACGCGAGAGCGATTTCAATCTACGGCGACTCGCCGCTCGGATATTCGAAACGACCCTGCGCCACGCGGAGGAGACAGAAACGTCGTGTTCGTGCGCCCGTGAACCGATTATACCGTGGCCTGAACGGGCCACGGTGGTGCGCATTCGTGTCTCGAATTAGCTACTAACTGATCGAATTAGGAAGAGCAAAGGCGCACAATAAAAGACCTGTTCTCGGCCCATATTTTCACAACGCAGGCGTTCTTGAAAGGCACGCGCGCCTCATCATTTCCATGAGCTCGGCACTCCGTGGTCCCAATCGACTCGTGTATTTCCTCTCGATGTAATCACGGGAAACGAAAAGCTCGCAGAGACGATACGATAAGCCGGAAACGAAGTGATAACGGAATCTGATCCGACGCAGTCTGTTATTTATCAAATGTTTACACTTGACAAAAATAGGTACTTGTCGAGGCTTGTCTCGAGGCCTCGTCTCCTCGCGTTCATAGAGCACGCGTATCGCGATAGGCAAGATAGATAGATCGTCTTCCTCTTTGCGGCGCTCTCGTTAGTCGGCACGGTTTCTTAATACATCACCGTTTCGATGACCGCGGCAGAAAGGGGGGGTAACGGTACGTGGCTTTATTGCGTCATGCACGCAGATACCAGCCGTCCGATTTGATCTGCGCTTCGTCGTACGATGCAAGAGATACATCGAATGCGCCGCGTCTTGCACGTGGAGCAAATAAAACGGCCGCGAGATATCCCAGGCAAAGGCGAGTGACCGGCATCGAGCGCAGCTAGCTGCAGCCCGTGTCGTTTATCTTCTATCAACCGATTCGATAGGAAAGTTTGTGCGGGGCCCATGAAATGTCACACTTCTGCATGTCGTCGCCGTTGGATAAGAGGAAGTAAAATAAAGAGAGAGACGAGGAGAGATGAGGATGCTGCGCTTATCGTTACATGAAAGTCTACGAGGCCCGACGTTAGCAAGAACCAAACCGAAGGTTTCAGTTGAATTGGTTCCGATATTTTCGTTTTCTTCACTTGTTACGATTGGATAGAACCGTCATAAAGACGCATGGTGACTCTGAGCAAAATATTTTCGTTTTGCTTTGAGTTCGTAGGACACATCCTTCGCGAATACCACAGATTAATACCGGTAGAAATCGAAGTTTAGTCGCAGTGTGCTTGTCGAATCAAACAGAACTTTATTTTCAATTTCAATAAAATTGCTCTCAATATTGTTCATACAAGAACGTGAGGATAAAAGAAGATAACGTACCATTAGCAATATTGATCCTAAATATTTGGTAAGGAATATACTCATACAAACGAAATAAAGAAATAGGATTCATAACACTTGCCAAAAGCCGTTAACATCATAGAAACTGGTCTTTTGCAGGAATTAAAAATATTTACTGGATTCCAGATAAATGATAGTGTTTTAATAGGCCAGAAGGAACAACTAAACAATATGCGTTTCGGAATGTATATCAGAGACAAACTAATCACAGCCCCGCCAAGCAACCTTGCCCTGGTATTCCGAAATTTCGACGATAAAACGCATTTTGCATCGCTCAGATGCGTATCACGTTAGACGCATCAAGTTAATTAACAATTAATCATACACTCGATTATTTACAGATAAATACAGACGTCTCATATGCTACCATGCCATACAGGAGCGAAAGGTGTGCAATATGGCTGCAAGAGCAGGATGTCCACCCCGATGACATAATAACGGTTTTGCCATGCGAATCGATCGACTTTTACGTGCCGTTTCTAGCGGGTTTATTCATCGGCGCGATCGTGAATACGTGGGATGTAAATTGCAAATGTAGGTTACGGTCGATCCACGCGATTCATGGTCATTTGTTTAGCTATTCGTTTAATTGAACGAATACTTTCGACGAATGTATTGGGTTGGCCAAAAAGTAATTGCGTTTTTTTAAAATAGATGGACATACATGTCTTGAAATGTAACTAACTTCATTCTAAACCGCAAATTCATTATGTAGGTTAACAACTCACAGTTCAAGCTTGTTTTAGAAAAAGAAAGTACACGATTTCGTTAACAATTGTTTCTTTGCCGTCGATTTCAAAATGGAAAATCAAAAAGAACATTTTCGTCATATTTTGTTTTATTACTTCCGAAAAGGGAAAAACGCTGTGCAAGCTCATAAAAAGTTATGTCATGTATATGGCGAAGATGCTTTAAAACTGCGGTAGTGTCAAAATTGGTTTACTAAATTTCGATCTGCAGATTTTAATGTGAAAGATGCACCACGCTCAGGAAGGCCAATCGAAATTGATGATGACAAAATAAAGGCACTGATCGATTCCAATCGGCGTTTAACGACACGAGAGATTGCTGAGAATCTTAACATATCGAAATCGAGTGTTAAAAACCATTTAAAACGACTTGGATACATTAGTAAGCTCGATATTTGGGTACCACATGAGCTTAAAGAAATTCATCTCACTAAGCGTATTGACACCTGCGATTCTCTTTTGAAACGTGAGGAAAATGATCGATTTTTGAAACGTATGATAACAGGCGACGAAAAATGGATCGTCTACAACAACGTCAAACGAAAAAGATCGTGGAGCAAGCGTGATGAACCTGCTGAAAGCACTTGAAAAGCAGATATTCACCAAAGAAAGATTATGCTGTCAGTCTGGTGGGACTGTGTATTTTGAGCTGCTTGCAAGGAATCAAACCATTAATTCAGACGTATACTGTCGTCAACTGGATAAATTAAATGATGCCATCAAACAGAAACGTCGAGAATTGGTGAATCGCAAAGGTGTTGTGTTTCACCATGATAACGCTAGACCACGTACAAGTTTGGTCACTCGTGAAAAATTGTTGCAGCTTGGATGGGATGTGTTACCATGATGTTACCACATCCACCATATTCTCCAGACCTGGCACCATCAGATTACTATTTGTTTCGTTCTTTGCAAAACGCCTTGAATGGTAAAACCTTTACTGCTGATGAGGATATCAAATCGTTCTTGTAATTGTTTTTTGCTGAAAAAGATACGAACTTTTTTGAGCGCGGAATCATGAAGTTGCCTGAAAAATGGCAAAAGATAATCAAACAAAATGGACAATATATTGTTTAATAAAGTTTTTGTTTCCCATGAAAAATTCGCTTTTTATTTATATAAAAAAACGCAATTACTTTTTGGTACCAACCCAATATAATATGTAGCATAGTATTAGTATAATATCATATTGAAGTGTTTTATCCGTGTATTTTATTAGTGGACCTCGACGTGCTACGACGGACCAAACCGAAGGTGATTTTCGCCGACAAGAAACACGTGTTGGAGATGTACGGTCTACTATATCTTCTTTTGAAAGAGGAATTTTATACAGAAGCCATAATTTTCCAATCACAGGAGAATTTCATGTATATGGACTTGATTGTGGACAATGTCACCACGGAATATATGATACCTATAGAAGCTAAACCAAGCACCACCGTAGTGATGCTGTATACTTACAATGTGATGACTGTTGAGAAAAACATAAAGATTCCTTACTTTGCATTTCTAAATAATTTCTACTCAAATATGCCCTTCATGAGACCGGATACCGTCGGCCTGTGGCATGTGAACATGGGTAACTACCAGAATTTGATACTGTTCATCAACGCTCTAATCTTACACGTACCGCTGTTCGTCTGGTGGAAACAGGACTACGAACAACTGTGCGCGATGCTTCAACATAAGGTAACATAGAAGCACTTAAAGCTTTCTCTGAGAACATGAGATAACATTCAGTATGTATCACAAAGAAACACAGATAACAGTAAAATAAATATTTGATAATTAAAGATTAAACAATCGATGTCGATTGCAGAACGTGTGGACGTACTTTACTCATGCACAGTTCACAATTCTTCAATTTTATGAATGAGATTTTCTTTCCAATCGACCGTTGATTGGTTGACATATTCGCAGAACAAGCACAATATCTTGAGAGGCCTGATATATCTTGCTGGAAGTATATCATACATGATTTCAATCTCAGTGAGCCTTCGCTAACCGATCTGCTCAGGTTGATGCTAAAAAACACTTCTCTCATCACATTGTACTGTGTGTATACAATTTTTGATTATGTTATATGTGCGTATACATCATGAATAACGCAATCTACTGTCGCGAACTAATCTTTAAAATCAACGATTCTTGAATTGTCTTAGCTTATCCCGAGATCGGCACAATCGCTTCTGCATGCAACATCGAAGGCAGCGGAAAAATTGGTTTAGTGAACAGGAACATTGAGCTAACGATCGTTGATAGTCACTATGAATGTCTGTTGGGGTCTAACACCTACGGCGAAATCTGCTGCAGATCCCCGTTCATGACGAGTGGCTATTACCTACAGAATGTGTGCTCCAACATTGACTCGAACGGTCTGTTACAACTATTTCTTACAATTAGGGTTAAAATCGAACGAAATCGGTCAATGAAACTTTTTCAAATAGAGCACAATATTTTGACTCGTCGGATCACAAAGTTTCAAGTCGCTGATTAAAGTTGCTCCAACTGAAAACGCATCGCGTGTTTTTCAGGATGGCTACGCACTAAGGATTTAGGGTGCTATACCCAAGATGGTTACATCTACCTGATTGGTCAAGTGAGGCTGCCCATCAAATATCAACAGAAAAATATTGACAGGCAAGATATCGAGACTTTTCTCAAAACCAATCATATAGCGACTCTAGTATAATACCTGTGCTGCACGAGAGGGACTATCATCATCCATTTGCGTTTATCATGAAAGCGAGCGCTTAATGCGATGGAAAGCCGGTTTGTAGCTAATTGATTGGCTTCTTATAAAATCGAATACGTTTGTCAACCAAGATACTTACGTTGCTATGTTGTATGTACAAGATAACAAAGGAGCTGGTACGCAAGTTAATAGAAAAGAGATTCGTGAATTACTCTCACCTCCGCGGCGGCATTATGTTTCTGAAGAAGATGCCAAGGTGCTATACCAGCAACTACATAAATATAAAACAACTGTATAGGATCGTTCATACATTTGTGCAAGAAAAGAAATTATGTTATATGTTTTCATGAAGTTACATAGATTAATTGGTTTGCATCTCGGCAATATTAAACAATCAGGGAGAATGTAAATGTATATGTGCACATATCTACATATAAATGCGCTGTGTGTTATTTTGAATTATATAATTGTCTGCACGTCAAAAATAATTTGAATATGCGTATTAAAACAACGCCGTATCTATTTTGTATTATAAATATATAAATGTTCGCTAATACGGAAGTTTTTATACTGTGAGTGTGCTTCTATAATGTAAAATGAGAACATTTTTTATCGTAAATATAATTATTAATAAAGCATTTTATGAATGCAAATTATATATAATTATTATAAACCAATCTAAATCAATAAATCACATTTATAATCACATTTATAAAAATTGCAACTGTGTCATACAGCAGTAATAAACATTATTCTATACATGAGAAAACATGAGACACAAATTTCTCATCGCAGTTGTAGAAACGCATCTGCCTTTCATCCAGTGTCATCGATCAATCTAGACCCGAATCTAGTTGAGGGGGAATATCGCCCCACGAGATTTCCGTACGGGCCCCATGATGCTGGAAGGCGCGCATATTCCGAACATTATGCGAGAATGTATCCCCGAAACCCCGTGAATTGGCGACGTTGCTCGTCCCACGAAATTGCATCAGTAATCCCCGAACGGTGCTAGCGACATTTACATAAAAATAATTAAACGACCTAAAGCGACATCGAGAAGCTTGATACTCCCTATTCACCCTCGTAAGACAAGAGAAGTTCTAAAACTCGCTGAAGTCTTACAAGTATAGAATTTACCTGAATTATTAATAAATTGTAATGAATCATTGAAGTATTAAGTTCGAGGAGGAATGTCAAGTCAAGTAGAACTCAATAAAGTATATATTATAACAAAAATGTACTAAAAATCCATCTTTCCTTTTAAATATGTAATATTGTCTGCATACAAGATTAATGCTGTAAAACTATAGATTATGGTAAGTCTAAATATTCTTTTTTCGTACGTACAGAGCTATGCATTTAAGACTTAAACAGTTTTAAAATATGCATTACTTCAGAAGTATGGAAGAGCCTATTGTACGGTGCTGATAATTATTTTTCGCTTATTTCGGACGTCAATTAGAGCAATCAATCAACAAACATGCAAGATCATGCAACTACGCGGTGGCCAGAGAGAGAGAAAGAGGAACATTATCGATCGCCATGCATTCACAATCGCGTTCACTTGAGCACCATCGGCGAAATTTATGAAGCATACCGAGTATTTTTACGATGACGAGCGGCGAACGCTCACGATCGATTTTCAAAGCTCTCTGACAAAGGAGCACCGCGCTTGGCGTTTTATTTGACCGCCCCCGTCCCGGTCGTCATTAGCCCTGAAGTCCTATTACGAGGAAGCTTGGCTCGATTGGATCCCTTCCCGGCTATGTCATCGAGATGAAAGGCAGGAATAAAAGTATAAAGAAGGCGTTGCGTCTCCCTGAAACTAAGACCAACTTCCCGTCAGACTT
Organism: Ooceraea biroi; assembly: GCF_003672135.1. Classification (NCBI taxonomy): domain Eukaryota; kingdom Metazoa; phylum Arthropoda; class Insecta; order Hymenoptera; family Formicidae; genus Ooceraea; species Ooceraea biroi. Next base: position 4,261,107 of record NC_039515.1, read on the forward strand.
CTGAAAGCAAATGATAAAGAAAGATACGCATCACGTATATCCTATTTCTTGCCGTAAAACTTTATTTAGCAACATTAATGCAATATAAATTATTTCACATGTATTTCATAATGAAAACTAATATCATGTATGAAACATAATAAAAAATTGCTCAACATAGATTAGCTTTTGATTCTGAAAGGAAAAAGGCCTAAGACTGATTACAGACGAGCCAGGAAGAGAAGATGAGGGTGGCGTACAAGGGATAGGCACACCCCCGGAATCGGTTCAGGTTCGATGAAAATGAGATCGTTCACATCGGGGTCTGTACAACGAAAAATATAAAGATTCCCAAGGGTAGGGATTGCGACGGGATGGTGTAAGGGTACCGTGCATTCGCCGTACATGCGTTTAACGTACACCGGGGGCGCGCGGGAACATCCATCAAGACCGGTCGCGAGCACGATACGCAGCTGCTGATCTCCGCTCTTCCATGTCGGGTTTCGACACGCTCTCTGGCCAAGCTAGTGGTGGGGTACGACGGGATCTCTTCAAGAGGGTGAATGTTTGCTCGCGAGGATGAGGGTAACCTCGAAGACGAGGGACAAAAGGGTGCCTAGAAGACTCGAACGACGCCGCTCGACCGGATAACATTATATTCAACCGAGGCTACGCAAGCAGTTAAAAGTGAGATGAACGATGAGAAGGGTTGCAGGAGACCTTCTTGGGATGGAGAGACGTTTTAGCTTGACATTTGCTTCTTACGAAAAATATCGATCGATCGGAAATTCATGTTTATCGCGCAAACCTTATATTCTTAAGAAATCTTAAAATACTAAAAATGGATTTATGTTGAAATTAGAATCTGACGTTACAAGCGTGAGATGCATAGAACACATTTCCGTAAAAAAAAGAGAGTATATTGACATTCCCGTTGCATCTCGTACCAAATTAGTGAGCAAGCTAAGTCTTTCATTTTTCACGTAACACTTTATTAAGATAGATTTCTTCTATTTATCTCAATTCCCTTGAAGATACGTTATCACGAAGCAATACTATCCTATCAGTGAAACGCTTCATTATTTCACAATAAAGTATTTCGAAACTTCAAACAATAAAACCTCTTACGTTTGTTATCTTTACAGTTCAAGTTTACGATTATTCTTTCGTTGCGCGTCAATAATGCACATTATATTTAACATTAAATTTATAACATTAATTTTATATCATCAATGCATCGAGAGCGAATGTTGAAACGTCGGTTGCAGATGAGCGCCGGAAACGATCGCGATTGAGTACCGTCGAGAACGTGAATCGGATACTCTTTTCTACCGCGTAAATCAATGCACACTTATGCACGGGGTTTTACGACTTTTGCACTCCGGGACGTATATATCGGCTCCCTTTTACGCGCGTCTGCGGTACAACGTGTTTCCCGCGGATATTTCAGCGACGGTTCCCCGCGCCAGCCGAGGTCTTTGCCGGATACTTAAACTTTGATATTTCCATGAATTTTTTAGCACGCCATGAATAAGCGCAGAACCGTGTCTACGTGAATATTTGTGCGTCGAGATTGCATATTCCAGCGCCTCGCGGCTATCGACACACACGCTGCAATCATGCCGCAAGCTTTCGGCGGGGCACTGTAATATGGTGACAATCGAGAATATCGTGAACTCCAGTGTTCTTCCGTAAAATAGAACACGCGTGTCTTTCTTAGAAAACAATTTCTTTAATCGACGCTTCTTTTCTTCAAACATTCTTTAAGAATAAATCACTTATACGATGGTGCTGGTAAATCGTACGTTTCAATACCTCTAATTGTAAGCGAGAAACGCGCATCAAGTTACTGCAATTGATGTAGAATGACATAGATATAAAACTCTGATACTGTTATTCGTCGCGACGTTTCATCCTCCTGGGTGTTCGTTCTAAAGCGTGAGTGAAGCACAGGACAGCAGTACGTATATGATAAAGCTAAAAATGCGGCGTCGCTTTCATCAGCGCGCCGTAATTAGATGCGAAAAGCTGGAACGACAGGCAGTCACGCGAGAACGTACGAACTTACTCCGTTCCTTATGCACGCTGTCTAATAATAATCTCGTATCTGTTCATCATCTAAGAACTAAGGGTGCACTGTGCACGCGCGTACACGTGTCTCCGCGGCTGGTTCAATGCCATCGCGATCGCAGATAAAAGGGGAGAGAAGGGGAGAACGATCGCAGAGGGCTTGGCACATCACTCGTTCTCATCAATTTATTATTCTCCAGCGCGCGGAGTGCTTGCATTCGTGAGCATCTTCTGAATCCTTCTGGGCTATCTTCGTTCCTGATGCATCTCCGTTTCCACACGCGGATGACAATCGCGGATAAAAGGAAAACAGAGTTGCGCAAACACGATTCAAACGTCACCGAGTCCGCATCGCGTCGAGTACGTTTCCCGAAGCTCTTGAAGACCCTTGCGTTCGGCGCTCCGCTTGTCTTAATTCGCGCATCTCCGTTGTTGACGTTGTTCTATTCCGCCGAGCCTTCGTTCGCACGGAGCGCGCTCGTAATTCCGTTGTAACGAGTTAAACGAGCTCGTAGAAAGCTGTAAGCGAGCCAGATAACAGCGTAAACAAAAGTAAAACGTCGCTGTACAAACGAACTTTCTTGCGCGCAACTTTCTTGACATAATATTCCAAGTTCCCCTTTTTATAGAACTATAAAAGAGATATCGCTTCCGAGCGATCTTAAATAAGACATGTTCGCAAGAAGCCATTTGTTCCGTGCGAAATAAAGACTTGTAGAATCGTCCCAATATAAAATGTCTTATCAAAATATGAGTTATTATAAAAAAATGTTAAAATTTGCCCTCCAATTGTGCCAATATGAGATCAACTGTTCCAAAAAGAAAGAATACTGATGCTAGTATCATCGATTTTTCCATAAAAAGAGAGAGAGAAGAAGAGAAAGAGAGAAAACTAGGTATCGTTCATCGGTGTCATTTGATCGCGATAACGCGGAAGTGAGGCAAGGCGCCGGTTTCACGCGCGCAATAACACGTCGAATGACGGGGCAGTCTCGCAGGACAATCGTTCGCAGGACTGCACGGCGTCGAAATGCAATTCATCATGGCGCAGGCAGAATCGGTGAGAGAAAGAGCGGAATAGGAAACCGGCGGGGGTCGGTAGAGACGCAGGGGTGAACGGGACGGTCTGGGGGCGCGACGGGCACTCTCCGGGAGGCTCTCTCTCTCGGTACCCTCGCACGCACTCGACGCATCAATCTTCTTCGCCAACAATGTTCGCGTAAATTACCCTCATCGATATCAAAGTGACGAGGGTGGCAGCCAGCGACGGCCAGCGATGGTGCTTGCGGGAGGAGAGGCCGACCCTTATCTCGCGCGCGTTAGAAAATTGAGTTTACAGGGCGAACCCCCCTTCACCCTCCTTGCGAAGAACCGTCTTCCAAAGAAGGACTCCCTCTTCCTCTCTCGTGCCGACTGTCACTTGCACGACGAATGTTTCGTCACCTGTTTCACAATGGCACGCATTTCGCGAGGCTTTTGGGACGTTACAAAGAGGGCACAACCTCTTCACAGCAAGGAATGCGGATGAGGAAGTAAAAGTCGCGAGGAAATCTTGGGAAAATCCGTTTTAAGTGATATCACTCCGTACGATTTGTTAACGATCATCGTTATATGTTCTCTACCGTTTGATCAAGAAAGATCTGAAATAATTTACTCGTTAATTGATCAATTACGTCAAATGTAATATTGCGCGTGTCTAACTTCTTCTCAAAATCTATTATTTCATAATTCGCGTTGCAAAGGGACGCACTCATGCATGCTTGTTCAGGGCACAAGATATGACGCTCGAGGCGTGAAAGAGTAGATAAGGGCAGATAAAGTGGAGCGTGTTTACACCGGGACCCAACTTGTAGGTGGGGTTGTAAATTCAGATACTCGACTCTGGTTGCAGTGACACCAATCGTGCTATAAATTATTGGCATAGAGCACGTTCCCGGTACGCCGGCGACGTGTACACGCCGGAATATGTAATGCGGCTTTAAATTTTCTTCAGGTGCCTTCGGCACGCCTCGGGGTTGCCGCGGAGGAGCTAGGCGAGGGATTAGGCCGTAAAAGTTTCGACCGAGTCAGCGTTAGCGCGCGGACGATAGCGAGCTTAATGTAGCGTTATGATCTTTATGGCCGCCATTTATAGGCCATTACGATTGAGTCTTTACACCGAAAGAGGCCGACTACGAGGAAAGTCCGTGGCATCCCCCGCGTAAACGTCTTCGTTCGAGGCGAGACTCGGCGTGTCGGAAGAGAATGTATAATATTTTAAAGATTACGTTCGCGTGCGCACGAGAGGTTCATCTCCGCTAACGTTGATGCGAGTCAAGATTATTTTTTAATAAATCATGTAACGTAACATGGAGCAATTGCGGTAATCTAAATCGCTCGATAATGATTCGCCTCTCTCGCCGTTATTACTCGAGTGCTGTTATCCAGATCTAAGGAACACCATTCTGTCCCCGAGCGAAAGCTATTTCTGGAGCCTCTTTAACGAAGCTCATTTGAATCATCCTCGATGAAGCAGCCGAAGGGCTCCGCCAGGCCGCGCTCTAATTGCGTTAATTGTAAAATTCGCTCCGTCGTGGCGCCCATTAACCAAAAGCCAGATGGAATTCCAATTTTCATAAATTCTCCGCGCGCAGTCGTGCGTACCCGCTCGCGATACGCAGTCACCTCAATCGCGAGGGTGGCATCGCGCAAACTTAACGAGATACTATCTATAATTGTACAGCTGCGTGGTCCTATATCACCACGCGTTTAATCGGCGCGATCTCGTGCGATTAATACGATAAAATAAATTGCGATTAGAAAAACGCACTTGTCGCGTCGTAACGATCGGACGGCACCCCCGTTACGCGTTTAACTGCACGCGACAGAATGCATAATGCCGGTAAGCCACGTCGATAATTCAACCCATGCATAAGATCATGATGATATCATCTCGAAACAGCGTGCGGTTCTTTCAACGAAAGGAAGCGAGTTAATTCTCGCCTTCCGCCAACACTTTCCTCAAACTTTCTCCGACATCTTACTACGAAGAGCTACAAGGAAAAGGTTTACAAGAACGCGACGCGCGACAACGCGGCATGTCGTGAGGACGAGGCTTCAAAGGAGCGTGAAGAATAAACTGGCCAGCCAATGGGAATGCAGCACAGGTACGATTTCGGGCTTCCGGGATCACGAGCGAGCAACCTGGGTCAAACTGTCTGGCCGCCGTACCACCCTTCACGCTCGTCCGCCGCTCGGTCGACCTACGTAGACAAGGGGGTAGATAAAATCGGTATTACGTTTAGGGACACGCACGTGCAAACCTATTAACGAACGCAGGCTCACGCAGCCGAGCGTGCGCGAGCGCGCTGCGACTCACGCACAGAACGCACACGGAACGCAGACGATCATCATGATTTACGTGCCGGCACGGTACTGCTCTTCCCATCTGAATTTCATGGCATCCTATTAACCTGTGCATCCGCGCGTAGCTATAAAAATTTTTCTCTCTTTTTGCCTGCTATTATTTTATTGTTATTGTAAAAGTCGAGTTACCAAGTTCCCGTATAAATTTTAATTAGACAGTCGCTCCTAAACATGTCGTTCGATGCGCGCGAATCTTCCTTGATAAAAAAAGTTGGAGTAAAACTTGCATTGTTTTTGCTTTATTCTTCAATCTCAAGTTCGCAAGTTTTAAGATAGAACAAGAAAGAGCTGCTCTATCTAGCTCATCCTGCGCGAACGCGCTTTTTAGCGGGCGTCTCCACTGGCCCGCACGGACGTTAACGATATTTTAATTGATAAAATTATGCAGACGCCAGTAGACGACCGTAGCGGGGACACAAATTTCCAATTTGCCCTGTCGCGAGATAGCGAAAAAGTTTAATTGCCGAGGTCCCGCCGATGCTGTTCGCGCAGAACTTTTTAAAGCATTTCCAGTCGACTTGGACGACCACTTTGCTGGTGGTCTCGCGAGGAAACTTGGACAAAAAATTATGGTATTCGTATGAACGGCGGAAGGATATTGTTCGCAAAACGTTTTATTCTCGCGGATGAAGATAATGTACAAGTTTTTACTCGAATAAAAATTTACTTGTTTTTTCGTGACAAATAAATATCTAGTCCAAGATATTTTCAGAAACCAACAGTGACAATACTAAATAAATAAATAAATAAACAATATCAAATAATATATAATGTATATAAAGACATTTTATTGGAGCAACAAATTACATGGAATTTCACAGTAATTACATTTGATTCTGACGCATCCCATCTCTTGAACAATCTATGACCTCACTCGTCCAACGCAGGCACAAATTACGTCCAACGAGCGGTGCACAGCAGACAGTATATTTCCCACGTGAGAAGACGTTACATCAAGCGTGCTCGTAGCGTGCGTGTTTTACGGAGCTGATCTTAGTTACTGTTACCTTGATTCTTCTGATCATTATCGCCGCCGACCTCGGCACGATTGAGAAGTTATCTGCTCGTTTCGCCGAAGCGGCAGATCGTACCGGATGAGCTGATCCAGGAAGTTCCATCGCGAATGTACGGCCTGGACGCGCCTCTCGATACTGGATCGTTTGCTATGCGGAATGACGTTCGCTCCTTCGATACTGGCGCACGCGAGCAAGGACATGCTTGTATATTTTCCCATGGATTCCACCCAAGATGCTTCTCAGAAACATCTCGCAGAATCTCCGCGCTTAGTCATACCGTAGTGCATATTTCAGGTCGCATCGATTCGCTTGCTGTGCACTGTATATTTTCCGCCGATATTTTCGCTGGGACGCCTCGCGCGAGGTACTTCCACATGTAGATCGTAAAGATCTTTTTCTTCTTTTTTTCTGGTTCCTTGGATATGTCAGGAGCGATATTCGCGCGTCCATTAGTACGTCGTATTCGATGAACTTGTTGCCCACGGCGGAAGCGAACGTCAGATTGAACAAATAATTTCGCATGCATCGCAGAGATTTAGAAGCGTGCGTTGGTTCAATTCACATAAATAACGTATTCATGTTTTAGTCGACTTTTGCTCGTGTGATTTATTTCGATCATGTAATGTTGAGAATTGATTGCCAAGTGCAATATACTAAAATTTATTAAAATCATATATCATGTACATTAAAGTGGAATTTATTTCAGATAAATATTTCGTATTATTTCGCATTATTATGCGTTTAGACGTACAACGATGATAATAAATAATTATAATATTAATAAATAATGATAATAAATAAATACGTGCCCAAAATCTCTCTCTAGTACACGAGAATCTTCTTTAGCAGCAAATACCATCAAAATAAGTCACATATTTGTACTGCCGATCAATTTCATCCCATCTCGAATCGACAAATATCGGCGATAAATAAATTTATATTACATACCGAAAATTTTCGAGCACGACAGATTCTAAAATAAACTCAACGTCGTTGCACATCGCATTTGATCTGCGGTACATATGACTCGTCGGCAAACGGGACAACATCACGCACGTTACCGTTGCACTTCCTGCTGCAGTGGTGGGGGAGCGAAGGCACGTGGTTGCGAATTCACCCCCTCGTTGCACCCATGCGGCGCCCGCCGACGAAGGTCGCCGCGGAAGAAAGAAGAAAGCGCGCGCGGTGGTTGAATAAGGTCGAATAAGGGCGAGAGCGTGGCGCGCGGCTGCGCGCGCACGCTCGAGTCACGCTGCCGCCGGTGGGTCGAGTCGGGCCGCGTGGTCGGACGACTTCAGTAACTGCGAAGTCTCCGAGCGGGAGAGTCACGTCCGACGAGCGTCCGTTACGCACCGGCTTTCTTCGACTTTCGACAGGCAGGAGACACCCCCGATTCTTGAATTCCCTGTCTTGATCGCGACTTCCGTCGCGTCGCGAGATGACATCGTGATCACATACACATCTACGTGCGCGCGTACGAAATCGGTCACATTTGCCCGTCTTCATCGGTTTTTTTTTCTGAACGCGTTCGATTGACGAGAGTTGGCGTGAGACTGTCATCAGTTTTAGGTTTGTCGTCCCTCGAGAAGACAAGAGTGAAGTTGCCAATCGCACTTACCGATCCCGCGCGATCATGGGGGCGTTGCTGCTCGGTTGGTGGATCGCGCTCGTCGCGGCGATCGCTATCGCGGAGCCCAACGACCTGATGAAGTCGCGGCTGACGATCCTGAAGTGCTGCCGATACGGCGAGGAGCTACGACGGATGGACGGCGACGCGAGCGGTTTACCGCGCTGCGAGCCCACATCGAGCGAGTGGAAACTGCTCGTCTACTCGCCGACGCAGAGGAGCTTCCACACAAAACTGCCCGCCGACTGGCACATCCTCGACGGTCGTCGGCCGGAATGCGACGACCGATCGGAGCTGATACATTTGCCCTACCGGAAGGCCAACCCCCTCGTTCTGCTCGACAACGGGAACGCGATCCTCGAGATCGGCAGGAATGACAGTTTTCCCGTGAGCCACTACTGTGCCGACTCGAACGCGTTGCTCGTGTGCGTGCAGAGGAAATCGGCGGGCAATCACGCCGCTGCGACCATGAGACCACGAGTGCGACGGTGCTGCGGTGAAAACGCCACTTTCCACGAACACGGGTAAGCCTCCGTTTTGCTCCGTCTCTCTCTCTGTTTTTCATGTAATAGTCTAAGCTATAACGTGGTCGGCGCCTCGGCGGTCCTCTACGTGACATACGCGTGCCATCTGACAGATCACGGATGTCCCTAAGGACAGTTGCACCAAGGTCGCGCTTAGAGGCAACTTCAGTTCGGTGAATCACGCTTCTTTACGAATCGTCGCACGAATCACGACTACGACTTAAAAAGTGGAACCACGCGAGCTTTGCTTTTCGCATTACTTCGCTTTGCGTCATCTTTCAGGTGGAATCTGGTATTCGGCTACCTGGAGTCTCGATTATTTCAGGATAAATCGAATTTCTTGGTTAGCAAAGCATATCGAAATATGTAATTATTAACAGGATATTCGAATAAATATTTGTTGTTACAGTTGTAAATACATAAATGCTAATAATCCAGTTATCGAACATATCGCGCAAAGTAGAACGACAAAATCGAAAATGCTGATATACACTGAGAAAAAAATGTAATTGATCCAACGAAATGTCTTGTCACGGAGTGCCAACAAAATATATACTTATTTCAACAAGTTATATATTGAATCAAATATATAATTGTTGGATTATAATTCTCATGTGTGTAATCCAAGAACTACATATTTGTTTCAATATATAACTTGTCGAAATAAGTATATATTTTGTTGGCACCCCGTGACAAGACATTTCGTTGGATCAATTACATTTTTTTCTCAGTGTAGATAAAACGAATGTTAGTTTCTCAACGTCATTGAGACGGATTAAAGAGCGACCTTTTAAACCGGCTTTGGAGCCTTTATTAAATATGAAACGTGACATTTCGATTGACGAATCATTTCGTCGTTGATCCTATACAGATTCCTGCCCCCATTCCTATAGAAATTAAAAAGAGGCACGATATTTTTATTAGTTACTTTCACATTCTCATTTCAATCTAACGGTCTAATCTAAAAAAAACGCACGAAAATGAAAATTTTGCAGGAACACTTGCGTGCACCTGAAGGAGAGCGCGGACGCACCGCCACTGCTGCCAAACGCGTCGTCCATCGTCGAGATCGTGGCGGGTTTCCCGACCTGCCCGAAATCAGACAACTTTACGATACTGGGAGATGCGAAGGATGCCGTGCTGCAGCCCGACGGCGGCCTGGAGATAAACGGAGTTGTTTTGCCCAGCGGCCAGTTCTGCGTGGAGAGGATCAAGGAACTCAATCAGGTGGCCAAGGTGTTCGCCTGCCCGGAGCACGCACCGCAAAGGTGAGGAAAAGTCGCAAAGTTACGAAGCGTCATCGTGGCGATACTGTGCAACCGTGCGATCTGTAAACGCAGATAAAGAACTGTAACTTCCGCTTATTAAGATAACATCGCGGAATGCACGGTAATCGCTGCGAATTTGCTGTGTTCGAGACGAAACTCGATAAGAAAAGATATTCAGACGAACAGAAGCACAAAGAAGCTTCCCATGATCGAAGAATTCTTATTGTGTGTCTTCTACCCTCTGTCCCCGATCATTTCGAAGATATGCTGCTTCCACGATAACGCTTCGATGACTATGTTTTGTTGCGTGCAATTATGCTACGACCCCAAGCAGCGCGTCCACACGTTCATTGCTTCTGGTGATGACTAATCGTCACTTGATTCAGCGATAAATCTAAACTACTCATAAGTTATAATATGTTATCTTGCGATCGATCTGCAAGATGTGTAAATCGATACAATTTTCATAAAACAGTGTCTTGGAAATTTTACTTGGCAAAATTAATATTTTACTAAGCTGATGGATGTTAATATTCTCCATACTTCCATCATGCTAATACATTCCAAAAACGTACAACACGCGCGTGTGCGCATCCACTTAGTAGCTCGCGGTTGGATCGATGTGCGTGTAAATCGCCAATAATTGTAAATCGATCATCGTCAATTACGCAAAGTCAATCTCGCGTTGATCTCCTGCTCGCGCGATCGTCGTTCATTTTTTTTCAAATGAAGAACAAAGTCTGGTTTCGCGGCCGGTTCCGCGACGGTCAAGTCGGCCGACCCACTTTAAAGCTCCGGGCACGATCGGACTTTTTGCTCCACCAAGTATCGTCTGCGTCGATCTGAATTTATCGCGCGGCTTAATTACGCGTTCGACGATAAACGAAAGGTAAACGACACCGTTCCGTCCTCTCCCCCCCCCCCTCCCCACGTCACTTCCGACGAGGGAAAAAGTCCGGCTCTCCTCACTTTCACTCCTCTCCTCGGAGTATTTCTAGGTCACGCGTGTCCGATCCCACGTCACTCGGATTCCTGTAAGCCGTTCTTCAATAACGCGGCCTTCCCGCGCACCGACGACGACGAGCAATTACATGCGTGCTCTCGCGCGTGCTGACAAGTGTCACATGAAGAAAACGGCACGCCTGCACGAAATTGTGGCGTCCCACTTTCCAGATTTTTCACCAAGTCGCCGAGAGACCTTGCTGCTCCCGAGGAGCTTGGAATTCCGACACGTTCAGAGAAAATCGTTTCCGGCGAGATTAATTGCGATAGATAGCGAAGATACCTCGCGCTCTCGTTACAGGAAAATCAAGGACATTCGTCTCGCCTCGATCACACGATCGATTTTATACTTTCCCGGACAGATTGAGACGTTGCGCGAGACATTAAGAGCAAAGCCGTGGAGTTAACACGCACCGTCGCGTAAAAGTCTACCAATAAAACGTCGAGACATCGTCGTCGAGAAGCAGAGATACGGGAAAACATCTTGATGCTGCACGACGTAATCCAACGTGCTGAACGTCAGTCGAGCCGGTATCCGTAGACGAGGCGTCGCAACGTAAGATGGAGTTAGATCTCATTTGCTGAGACACGCGCTTGTCTTGCCAAGGCTGTGAGGTGCGATGGATTGACGGGCGGACACCGCAGGACACTGTAGGAGCTGATAGGAAGACCCGAGAATTTCCGTTCGGCACAGAAGCAGCGTCACTGTAATGTCGCGTGTAATCTCGCGTGTACAGCGTGAATCCCGAGGTGCAGAGGCAGGATGTTACACCGTGCCACGTTATATACAACCAGCCGCCAGTGTATGTTTCGTAGATTTCGAAGGTTGTGCTGGCGCACGGCGACGTTCGCGCCGTCGCGTCGTTTGCGAAATTGCACGCGGGATTTATGGTAGTTTGTAAAAGTTTAATCGCCGGCTAGGTGTACAAAGTAACATCGGAAATGCGATTAACGCGGACATTTGCGCGCCGTGTGCGCGGGACCAATTTTGTATAGGAAGTTGCGCGCGTGTACACACGGCTGACCGGCTGATCGTTGACATTCGCGCAATTCCCGCTTGAAAAATTCACCCGCGAACAACTTCGAAGCGAACGCCAATCAACGGAACAATACACGGCCGGATGCTATGGATTTTCGCATCGGCAATGCGTCGCGGATGGAGTTGCTGAGTTATTGCCACTTTTCGCGAAACGAAATTTACGTATCATTTACATTTGGCAAGTATAATCGAGCGGATTGAGACATGAATTTTTACAGTCTCTCGCAAAAGAGCTTCAGTTCGCGGTACACGATTTATTCAACTCTGTTTTACATGACAATCCAAGTTTTATTGACCAAATGTTTATCGCATGTGTCTGTTTCACGGAGATCTCTACAAACATAAGTGACTCAGTTGTTTAAAAATTTAGAATACTTTCTCTCTGGACAACTCTTATATAATGTAACGGTAATATGATAGCTGCAATACGTCCACGTTGGTAAAAGATTCCAAAAATAGAAATCTGACCGACATAAAGTCGACGCGGCACATCGGAGATATCGTAAGATGCGATGAAAAATTGTTTTTCATGTATCTTTCAGAGTCTTAATTAAAAACGGACGTAACGATCGTCGATAACGCGGTATTATTTCCGTTATAAAGGATCGATCGAATATCTGGCCGACTGCCCAGACCGCTGGCAGCGAGCCAATCGGTCAATTGTCGATGTGACGCCGATAAAACTGCCCGAATTTAATTAATCCGCCCGTGCGAGGAATAACTAATAGCGCCATAATTCACCTTTCTCTTCTTTGTCTTCTTGCTTGTACATGATTGTTGATACTATCAGAACTTGTATGTGTTAAATATGCATATACCCTAATTTGTCTTTCTGCAATGGAAAGAAAACGTGATACAAGTTAGAGAATGCATCAGTTTAAGAAGAAAGATTTATTGCAAAATATATATCAACATACAATATTATTATTACTTTCCAGTATTACTATCGTTATAGTGTGTTAATTGGATTAAATAAATTATATGTTGTTCGTAATTCGTTGCTAATTGTCGCATACACCTGAATTACGTGTTTAATTTGGGTCTTCCGCCAGCACATGAATACGTATAATAAAACACGGTATCATAGTAACTCAAATTAAACGATCATTATTTCATGCACGTATTGATCCATCGAGCGATGCTCATCATGATGATACTACGCACGATCATGGCCGGCCCTGCTTTAATATGAAATAAAATTTTCGAAAATACAAAATACCAATAAAGTTTTATTCTTTTTGACATTGTTAGTCGGACAAATTTAGACAAAGAAGCGAACGTCGATCTCATAAGATTCGCCTGATCGGTATTCTGATATCCTAACTGGCTCGAAATTTACAGACCTATAGTGCAAGCGAAGGACATCAGGTTCACCTTGTACCCCGCGGGCTTTATCATTAGCGCCGTCTTCCTGGCTGCCACCCTTGCTACCGGTTGGCTGCTACCGGCCTCTCATCATGTGCTACACTGGCGTTGCCAGACTCATCATGTCGCCTGCCTGATGCTAGGCGATATTCTCATGGCCATCATTCAGCTCGCCGGGGACTCCCTGCACGGGATAAGCTGCAAGGCGGTCGGTGAGTACGCTTATTATTGCCTTGTTAATTTTTTCGCAATTCTGGCTTTCTTTCTTGCGTTCCTCGAGAAGGATCTGATGAAAGATCTGTGTAAGTCCGGATATCCTCAGAAAGCAACGAGTGCAGACGCACTGTTTACATTCCTTGGGTTCTTATTGAATAAAATCAAAGCTTTCTGTGCATCCTTTCAAGATAGAGTAAGTCCTGCAAAAAATACACGCACGGATTATTTGTTTATGAAACGTGTGCTATACTTATAGGTATGCATATTTTATGCGACTTATTTTGCGTATATTCTCAAAATATTCTCGACGTTTTTCGAAGTTCGTGTTGTTGTACGTAGATGCATTGTTTTTCCGTGTACGCTAAGCGCGAAAGTCTGAAATTGAAACTGTGCAATTGCTGGCTCGCGGGAGAATTCTATCTTTGCATATCGCGTTTCAATTCCATCCGGTTATCGTGAAACGGTTCGCGATCACCCAAAAGATAACGCGGGCGACCGGAACGCCCGTCGTTGGAATTCTCCACAATAAACCATATTTAATAGCCGCGTAAACGAAAAAAACTGGACAATTCGCTGTTTATCGGAGCGTGACGATCAGCCGGTACGCTCCTTTTATTAACGCTCATCGGTATGAATCGGAAGCGATGAGACTCGAATTAAATTGCGATTGAAAACCAATCGGATTCCTGCAATGGACGGCAGACATATTAAAAAGTAATGAAAAGAAAAATGATTTCGGTGATCTCGCGAGATTGAAGCCTCGAATATGAAAGGTCATCTACTTTTTACAATAACTTTATTCTATTACCTTATACAAGTTGCTCTTCCGATGAATTCATTGTGATTCATTGATCGATACCTATATAAAATGCAAAACAAATAATACGTAAAAATAAAGTAACACATTTTTCTGATTATTTATAATGTAATTATAAACAACAGTCCAATCGTAGATACACGTTTTTACAACAATCGATATTTTGTCGATGTAATTATAAGAGATAAACGCACCGCGTTTATCATCCACTTGTTGTTAGACACGCATTTCCTATGATTGAAAACCAATATTGAAATAAAGTAGATGATAGCTCGGAATCATCAGGCTTCCGACTTGCAAGAGAACGCATTGTCGATTATGCGCATGATGTCAGATGGTGTAACTAAATGCACAGATGGAATACGAATTCGGCGAACGATCTGGGCCGGCTTTATTTACCGACCCCGGTCCCGTCCCTCGTAACTCCGGGGGTAATTATTCGGATAATCGTAGTAATCCCTCGCAAAGCTCCGCTTCTCTCGGCTCGTTCTGATCGCGAGAATCGATTAGTGCGTATAGTCAGCGTGTGCTCGACTCCTCCGCGTTGTAATGGCGCGCAGCGGCTCTCATTTGCATGAAGAACCGATTACGCGGATTCCACCGGACACCCGGATGTTTTTCCTATCGTGATCTGTGTTTAACCGTTTGTTCTTACAAATTGACACGACCGACCGCGCAGCCGTAGCGCCGAGCACCATTGTCATCCGTATTCCACTTTCGTAATCACACGCAAGTGTCATCTTTAATTGAGAATTTATCTTTAAATTATTATTATTTAAATTATTCATTACTAATTATTCTATGGTTATCCTTAAATTAAGATATTTGAGAGGACTTTTGAAGTGAATCCATAAGAATTTCACGCTTGATATAAAAATATTTAACAAAAGCGCAGTTAGATTGTCCAGCGATTGTACGATTTTATTCTCGGTGTACGTAACCCGCTATAGTTTACATCAAACAGAAAGTTTTACAGCTTCCGCTGAGGTAATAGCGGTGACTAGAACCAGTTATGAGGTCATGGACCTTCGATCTACGAAAACCGAAGAAAGGAGAAAGTGGAACGTAACGATCGACTTGCGGACCCGCGATCTCTCTTCATTTTTCAATATTCTATACTAGATTTTCATCCTTTTCTCGGTTCGAAGGGACCATTACCACACGCGACGAAGACCACACGATCGAGAGCTCTCGCTAATATATTTAATCATATTCTCGTTAATTCTTAATGTCAGTAATTTTCGCTTTTCCTTAATTTTCGGATTTCGACGTTTCATGCGCGATCCAATAATCGACAGTATGACACATCGTGACGTCACTCATCCAAGAATTACTATAGCGTATAAAAATTAACTATATCGTCAGTTATACATTATAATCGTTAATTATAGGTTGTGTATAACGTATAAAAATTGTTTCATCAAACGTAAGACTGACTTTCTGCGATTCACGTTACCTTGATAAACATTCTCTTGATCGATGATTCGTCTGATCGGATTTCTTGCCAACTCGATGAAACAACTGTTTCCATGTTAAAATCGATCGCTATCGGCATGATAGCGTTTTTGTCGTTGCGTTCTTACAACCGTAATCTCTTCTCCTTTCTCTCTTTCTCTCTCTCTTCGATTCTTTGCGTTCTGATCCACACACACGCGTTGCGTATCGCATTACGGCTACGCGATGTAACAGTATTACGATGCGAAGTCGCATCGCGTTAAAGATAGGAATTCCAGCGCGCTATGTCCGCAACGACGACGACGACGACGACGGTAACGGTAACCGGATCTTTTTTTATTGCAAGACCACGTTCCTTCACGCGCTTATTGTTTCGCGGAAAGCACGCGAGAAACAGCGTTCAGCCGATGCGTCTGCGAGTAGATCGCTTCGGCGGCCTTCGACCGACAGAAAAATATCGGACGGAAACGCGGAATGCACCACGATGCAATTTTGAAGCATGCCAGATTCCGCGGCGCGATGAACGCGTGTTCGCTCGCACTGGTCGCGATGCGAATATGCGATAAATGCAAAATGTTTCGCGCGTTCAGTCGTGCATTCCTTCTCTATTTTTTTTTCATTCGTTCAGTATCGAAATAATCTGATCCGTTGTACTATTTAAATAATTCAGGATACCAAATTTCATTCGAGGGATGCAAACATTTCGCGCGCGCTCTTATGTAAATCACGCTTGATAATACGCGCGGCAATGATACATCATTTTGGAACGAGAGGCGACACGTAATGCGGGGTCTTTGATTCCCTATTAAATCCTTCACGTAATGTGTTTACAGCATTATGATCGCGATACTTTTCATCGATATCATAGCGCACTGATCCAGATTACCTACATCCTGCAATAATGCTAAATAATATTCCGCAATACAGCATTCATACGGCATTGAATACCGCACGCGGTGCTTGTTTCTGATCGTCGCACCGGACGTTTATGATTTTACATGGTTCGCATTGCGGATCGGACGCGACGCGGCCTTCGACAACGGACGTAATCGCGTGAGCATGTCGCGTCGCGATTCCTTTCTAATCGAATCCATGTGCGATCAGTCGTGTATTGCGTATCTGGTCCAACGCCCAAGAGGATCGCGCGTCATGGATTTTACTCTTGTTACATGGACGCTTCACGAAGCACGGGAGAGAGTCTCGGAGTTTCCTCTTGGAGTTCTCCCCTTCTTTTCCCCGCGACTTCTCTCGCGGTGCAAACGTCTCCTCGAAAAACATCAAGGATGGAAACCCTGACTTTGGCTTTGACCGAGAACTCTAATGCCGCTCAGACGTTGGGCGCCCATTTAAGGAGAAAACGGCGCAGCCGTGATGTCGTCTTGAATGGAGGACGAGAGAGTAAATCAAAGCCTCGTTGCCTTTTCGAGACGCTGTATACCGGCGCTGTTGCACGCCGATCTGAGGGACGGCACGTGAAAGAGGATTTTCATTTGATTGGCAGGAAATTCCCGTCTTTGGGAAATCCGCTATTCACGCAAGACCGTTTACGCGAAGTAATGTCGTCGCGTAGCGGCATCACCGTGCTGTTTCACGTTTCATCAAATCTTGAGAGAGGATATTTCAACAATTAAATAACATGCATTATGAAAATAATATTTCTTCTATATCTTATTTTCGTTCCGCAAAGCGTAGACATTTACGAGTCGCATCTCTATATTTTCCATTTCGCATCTTTTGATTCTTTAACATTCTCATATTTATGTATATTTTATTAATTATACATATACGTGTGCAAAACATCAAAACAAATACCTAGCAGACATTAGTCCTGCGTTAGTCGACTTTGGATATTTCTGGATGAATATTTCTGAATTAAGAGATTCTACTTCGAGATCGTCTCGATCTTTTTTGATCGCACTGACTCGTGCGACTCGAAGAATCTACTTGCTGCATTTTTTCGGAGGAAACTGTCTTCATAATCTCCCTGCGGTTGATACGGAGGAGAGAAATCGTCGCTCTGATATCTTGGAAATTAATGATGACAAAAACTAGCACGCGCTTTCAGCGTCACAAGAACTCACGAACTGTTATTCGTCAACGGAACGGCGGATCGTCGCCGTCGCTCGTTCCCTCGTTTCGAGAATCTTGTTTCGATCTCTCATCGAAGAGCAGATATTTTTGTCTGCCAGCTGCCCGAGTCGACAGATAGAACTTTCTTGCGGGATCCTACAGGATCTTAGTGCACATATGTGGGAAGAATTTACCCATAGGATTTCAAAATCTCGGATGTACAACATCCAGATACCTTCTGGTGTTCCTTGACCTGGTCTAACTTAACAAGCTGAACGAATGTTTGCTTTTGCCAAAACATAAGGAGAAGATATTTCTATATATCTGATACATGTGTGTAACATGTGTGTGTGTGGACTTCAAACTTGTGATTTTTATTTTTGTAAAAGCGTCTATTTACTGGATGTGATTAAAAAATCAAATGGATAAAGAAATAAATGCCTTAAAAGCTAAAATTATTAAAGTGGGAAATTTCAAAGTACCATATTTCGATCCTAATTAAGATTCTCTTCGCAATACATTTTGAATAAACATGGATTTCTCGTTCTTAATAAATAATCAGTTAACGTTGACTAAACTCAAACAGCTCTATGAATAATAAAGTTCCTTATTAATTTACCATCGCCTCCATACTCACACTGCACGCGGATTAAGTGAATTTATTTATGTGTCTGTAGCCGCAAGTGTTTAACTTTCAATCAGAAGGGATCTTAGACGTCCGAAACAGACGGCAAAGGAGGCCACAAGTCCTGACGATAGTTGCAGCTTTCGATAAGCCGCCGCCTCCGCCGCGGGCTCTGTACAGTATATTGTAACGTTCTGCACCAGGCCACCCATCAACAATGAACCCTTTATAACTATTTAACCATCACGCCTTGCACGAAAAATGCACACAGACGTGCACGGAACGAACGTGTACGAGCGCCGCGTAAATATAAGCGAATCATTGTTTCGTCTTTTCTCGAACGATTCAGTGCAAATGCACGTTGTCAGATGGAACAAATTTTAATTGGAAAATTAATTTTGCGATTAGGACTGTGTATAATGATGCTGTCGTAGGAGAGAGAAAAAGAGAAAGTGGAAATTTCATTGCTGATTTAGTGGTAGATTCGGAAAGAGGATTACTCTTATCAATCGGTGTGAGTAAGGCTAATGTTTATTCATGGAGGCGTACTCGTGGAACTAGATCTTCTGCTCTCTCGGAAAACTTTGAGCACCGGGAGAGGAGCGAATGCCCGGAGTCGCGTAATCTTTGCCCTACTTTATCTGAGACGGAGATATATCTCTCCTGTTTAATTCGTGAACACGCTGGAGGTAGACCGAACTAATGTCGGCCGTCAGATTCGCTGATGGAATTTACGATGACTGTTTCCGCTTCACTTATCGCGTAAATGGCGATAAAGCAACTCTTTATTTTTCATACAAACGATAAATAAGGTAGTTCATATTTTATCGGCGAAATTGAATCGTCCGCATATCCTTGAATATCAAAACGAGACTATCGAGGTATCTCCTTCTTCTGTGCAATCAGTCACGTCTATTGGGTTGTAACATATTATTCATTATTAAAAATGTTAAACAAACGAGTATATATGTTACAGCCGAATATATGTTACAACCCGACACATTAACCGCAGAAAATAATGTTCTTTCATCGCTTTGGGTACCTTTGTTAAACGAATCCACAGGCGGTCAGGCACTTTATTTACCGTGTAAACACGGTTTATCGTATCGAGGAGTCCTGCGGACGACGACGACGTGAAGTGACATAAGGACTCAACATGCACTTTCTCGTCAAACGTGCTCGGTTATAAATAGGAAGCGAATCGGCCGCGTAAAAAGTCAATGAGTGCGGCTCTTCGTCTCTTCGTGCGAGAGCACTCGCGCGCTCACTCGCTCGTCGCGCTTATGTGCGTATTTATGCGAACGCATACGCAAGCACGAGCGTGCATGCACTCACGCGCCGCTTCAATATGGCAAGTCGTGCTTTGGTTCCCGATATCCATATGCGGCTAATGGCAACGGCGGAGCCAGAATCTCTTTTTGCACGGTGGTCTGTATCGATAGCACACCCAGTGCATTCACCTCTCTCCACCAGCCGGTGGACCGTGTGTGTGTGTGTGTGTGTGTGTTGTGTGTGTTTCAGCGGAGATTTTTTCATTACTCGTCCTTACGCGTATCTCGCGAAATACGAAGCCATTTGGACCGCGAGTACTTGCCCGTCTCATTTTAGGAGTTTGAATTTTGTAAAAGGTTTTTCGTACACCATATCAAAGTGAGATACCCGAGTCTCTTGGGAGACACGCCAAAATTACGGTCGAAATTAAAGTCGAATGTTCTTTCGATATTTCTTGCAATTTGAAACGTTTTCCGGATGTTTTATATCGGGTAGCCTTGTACAGTTGTACAATCGCTGAAATAGTACATGTTTAATGTCGTTACTTCTATGTCATTAGCATTTTTATGTTCATCTTTTCATTATTTTATATATAATTGTATACGATTACTCTCATGTATACGGTATTAAAAGGGACATTGTTAGATGTTGTGTACATTGCTTTTAAATTTGTGGCATTAGTACACACGTGGTCGTTATATATAATAAAAGCATTAATTGTAAAATTTCCTCGGCCTTTACAACACGTTTAATGGTTAAATTGCACGGATTTAAGTTAATACTATCTTATCTTCGTAAGGGCTATTACAGTTACCGTTGTAATTTGATGCGCCGTTCTTGCGTGCATCTTTATGAATGCCCTTTTCGGAGTGCCTCGTAAAGCTCCCCCGTTTTTGCAGCGTCGTTCGCGAACTCGCACGACGCGACGCTGCGACCGTTTTGTCTGGGTCCGCGCAACAAATCGCGGCACGCCGTTTTTATTTGCAGAGGACGCGCGCACGGTGATTAAAGAGCGGCACGATAGTGGCAGGAAATAACCCCTTTGCAAAAAGAGAACGACTCCGCGAACGTTGTACGTACGTGGATGCAAAGTAATTACGTGAGAGACGCAATCTGGAACGCGTACGAGAACACACGCGCTTTTTATCGCGTTCCACGCGAGTTTTAGACATGAAACGATGGTCCGATTAAATCGGGAGGAAAAAGGAGAAAGAGACAGAAACGGGGAGCGCATCGATAAAATACGCAAATGATTCAAAGTGAAGAGGCACGGGGCAAAACGATTAACTTTTATGCATACATTAATTTCAATTTCGCCGAATATGAAAATCCACAAGCGTGAGGCCAAAGAGAAAGAGAGAGAGAGGATCGCCGCACAGGAGATGGAAACTTTTAATCGCTTAAACGCTGAGTTAAAGTCTGCGTTTGCAAAATGGGAAAGGAACGGGACGCTATAAGAAATTTTAAAAAATGCGTCAATTTCATCTTATTCATTTCTTTATTATTCGTAGCTTTATATTATCACGAGTTCAATAGTAGGTATCTATGCACATTTGCGTTCTCATTAAGTCGCGATTACGATTGCGTTCTGATCCGCCACCGTGACGTAATTGGTAGCAGTAAATCCGCACATCGCTGTATCTCGAGATGAACGGGCGGCCGCACATCGATCACATTTGCAGAACGACAAAGCTTGTAATCAGATTGTCGACGGGACATCGCGTCGAGACTTCATCGGGGCTTCAGCCCCGAGAAGGAAGGGGAGGTGGAGGATCCCCATGGCGCCATGGGACTCTATCAGGGTCTCCTCCCTTCGTTCGCCCGCCCGCTTCCTCTCGTCATCGCGCCTCATTTCTTTCGAGGACGACAAAATACGTCCCAGTCACGTAACCCTAAATTGCTCAATTATTTCCCAATCGCCGTTGCAACGGATCACGTTTGCAGTAGTCCCGGAAGCATCCGTATTGGCTCCAGGATCTGCGCCAGACATTACATCGGCCGTCTCCTTCTCGGATCGAGGAGCCCGCGGAGTTCCGGACCGGAAAATACACTGCGACTGCTTTTCCTCGGGACAATCTTGCTATCCGAGAGATATCACGTCGTGATCTTTGTCTGACAGGCATTCTCGTTGATCTCTTATTTATTTACCGGTTCTCGAGAATTAGAAAGAATGAATTCGTGCAGCAAGTGGGATATTTTTTATTTTAAATTTTGACATTTGCGTGAGATAAATAAATTCTTTTGACAAATTTAATGATCGAGTCACGTGCATCCTGATAATTTAAGTTGCAACAGCGATTGATACGCGATAGATCGTTTGTGTTTATAAATCTCAGTAAAAAGATACTGACTTTGTGCAAAGAAGCTGTGTGGACGCGTAATGTATAAAGGATTTCGAGAGAAGAAAAAAGGCGAATATCGAAGAAATGTAAAAAAATAATATAATCTCCGGATGCTCTTCGCGCGCTTTCAATCCGGCTTTCGTTTGCATCGCCAGCTCCGGCGAAAATTCGAGCTTTGTCTCGCGCGTATAAAAGCGAGCGGACAAGGGAACCGCGCCAGGCGCGATAAATAAAGCGGCCTCTTTCGAGCGATAACTCGCACGCAGGACGATTTACTTTTCCACGTGGGATACGTGAAATCGAAATGCGTGGCGCGACGGTCCTCTCGACAAAGAAGCGGAAAGGTTTTGGCCTGCCCATCAACAGATCGAAGAGCAGCTTTCCGCCATTGGCGAACGTTTCTTTGTACATTAACGTTTGTTTGCTTCTCCTCGAGCAATTTATTTGAACGTGACGCGGCCCGTAGCACCGGATCCGGAATCCGAGCATTAAACTGCGAACGCTCGACGAGGGAATTTTCCGGAACGCCTCGTCTAAGCAACGAGATCGTCGAGCAAGACATTACGCCGGGCGACGTAACTACATAGGACCGGTTTTTCACGGCACGTTACACCGAAATGGAAATAAATAACGAGAGGCAGCGGCTGCGGAGCGACGATTACCGCCGCAAGAGCTCGGGCAATCAGTTTTTCCGGGTTTTCCGGCCGCTGGAACATTGCCGCCCTGGCGGAAAGGCAAAGTATACACAGCGTCGCGCCTCCGCCGAAGGGAAGAATTATTTCTCTTCGTTCCATCGCTTCCTAATCTCGTTACGGAATGAAAAGAAAGCTCTCGTCGTCGTCGTCGTCGTCGCCGAGAAGTTCGGCCGGCGACCGGAATCACACCGACGAACAAACACGTGATCGCCATCTCGTATATCTCTCTCTCTTTTTCTCTGCTCTCTGCCATTTACTTTGTCGTCGGATACCGTCTTTCACCCGCAAAATGGGTTCGGAAGATGTGACTCGGGGAAAAACGCGGTTACACACCCCGTTCAGCGCGGTCTGCACTAGATTTCTATCTCTCTTCCGTGCGTCTCTTCCGCCGATATTTTTCACCGTATGGCGATATCACCTAACGAAGCGTTTTCTCACATCGTTCCTCGTCATCATGTCGACTACATCGAGTAACCTTTTCCATATCGCGCCGGGATATGAAAGATCGATCCGTCGCGCGGAAGCTCGCTTCGACTTATTTAATTTACCGCTTCATCCAATATTTTATCTAGCCTCTTACCAGCCACTTTGAAAATCATATTTACGGTATTCAAGGTACTTGGTATACGCGGCGGAAAAAACTTGATGGATAATATATCGAAAATACGCCTGCTCTCCTTTTCTCGATTGGGCGGCAAAGCGCCGTGACAA
This sequence comes from Ooceraea biroi, assembly GCF_003672135.1. Taxonomy (NCBI): domain Eukaryota; kingdom Metazoa; phylum Arthropoda; class Insecta; order Hymenoptera; family Formicidae; genus Ooceraea; species Ooceraea biroi. The sequence continues at coordinate 4,284,605 of NC_039515.1, forward strand.
AAGTGTCGCTAAAATCTGTTCCTTTGACACTCACACGGAAGAAAAGCAGGCTTTTATTCGGTAATATCGAGTTACGAAATCGCGTAAGTTCGTTGTTCGTTCGTCGACGGACGTTGACTGGCTCGATTTTGCAGCATTTCGTCCCGTTCCCATCGCGAATCCAATATGCGAAAATTCAATATTATGCAGTTAAGCCCATTCACGAACTCTACGGAGTACGTAACGCGTAACGTATTCCCGGATATTACTCCGATATTACAAAACGCGGACTATGCCAGGGATCACTGGGGGACAAACGTCGTCGCGGGTTCGCGGGTTCGCCGACGTCAATTTCGTCCTTACGTCGCGACGCTAGAGTCGAAAACAGACGGCGTCTTGCCGACTACTACTCTCCCTTTCGCAGCCCTCCTCCAATAAGTTCGGAGGGATGATGAAGCGCCGGGGATCCAAGCGGAAAAACCAAGCGCTCGCTCGTCTTTTTGCGCCAGCGCGCAAATATATAGGCGCGCCTCGACGGCGCGGACCGACTCGGGGAAAAAGAAGCGGAAGAGAAACCGAAAGGAACCACGTGTCTACGTGATTACCGGCCCGCACAATTGGAGAATCAGCAAGTCTCTTGTTGCTGGATCAATCGGTTTGTGGAAATTTTCTTGTGTCATTGACCACGTGCTCGATCTCACCCGAGCATGGCGAAGCACGTCAGAACACGTCCAGGTTCACGTCCATGTCTGAGCTGTCTGCGTGCGCGTTACAGCGTTACAGTACAGTGCGTACGCATTCGATTATGTTCACTTTCGAATGCATAAATGATACTTATTTCTGCCGATAAACACAGCGAGAATAAAACGGCGCACGTTTACGATCAACAGAAGTGAAACTCCGTGACCCGAGTTCCCGTTTACTGTTACAAGTAATAGCTAACAATATGATCAGTGCTCGATTTCCAGGTCTGCAGTTAGTTGAACAAGGTATTCATGCCGTCTTTTTCCTCTCTCGCTCTCCTTCTAGATTATAGCATTGATTGTGGTACCGAGTAAAAGCTGAAATTAGCTAGCTTGTATGAACTGTGTTAATCGACGCCGGAGAGATCGATAGATTATATGGTAGACTGGATACACGTAAAGCTTAGGCCGCAGTAGAACTTGCTATTTTTTAGTTAGCTAACATTAACTAAAATTAGTTAAAAGTTTGTCAGAAAGGGATATTATTATGAGCTACTTTGTGTCAGAGATCACAATATTTTTCAGTACCGTTAATTGAACTCACGACTTACTGGAGCAACGTTCTCCCATAAAATTTCTCAATTTTCCGAAGCGATTCCAAAAACTGTTTGGCCGTTTGCAGTGCGTTTATTTCTCCGGGACGAATCCTGGGTAGTTTCGCGACAGAGTTTCCAGAACTCGCGCTAAAACAATGAGACCGAAAAAGAAGCATCGCGACGCCGCTCGGACGACGCGGAACAGACAATCGGCAGCATCCATTTTTCGGCCGCGTTCCTCTCTTCTCCTGCTTGTCTCTCTTTCTGCTACTTCTGGTTGTTTGCGTGTATTTACGTCGAGCTTTTTATTCGCTATTGTCCATTCTCGTATTTATCCTTGCCTGCTCCGCTATGCGTTGAACGTCGAGACGCAGCGGTAGCAAGAAGTTCGAGGTTTTTTCTCTTACAGATGGACGAGTTTCTCGAAACAAGATTTTAAGCTGCGAGAGGGAACGACAAAATCTCTTCACGTAATCCAGAGTAACTCTCTTACTTACTTACTTCTTCTAAAAGTGAAGATCTGATTGAATAGAAAATTTTGAAAGCGCTGGATGCTGCCATGTAATCCAAAATCTGACAAATAAGATAAATGCCTTTAATAAAATTAGAGCACAAAATTACGTTGTAATAAGCAAGATTTGGAAGGATTTTCAAGTTTTAGAAATTAATTAAAGTACGTCATGCGAAAAAGACTACGATTTATAGTAGACGTGCTCTTGCCACGAAATGACACCTTCTTATCTTCTCTTTTACCCGACTTTTTCGCAACGTCTACTCAAGTTACCCGGCGCTCTTGCCTCGGCACTTTTCTTGCACTAACTGGATGCTAGAATCCCTTTTTGATGGACGTGAAATCGCGATGAAACGTAAAAAGGTGAAGAGGGCGTAAAGCCGATTCCTCCATGTGATTCCAAACGTCCTATCAATCTTCCGGAATCTCGTCGCGTCTTCGGGGTTCAACCTCACGATATACCCTTTTTTAACATTTTCATCCACTTCCCCCCGGGATCTAATCCCCGATCGATGACTTTCGGCGACTCTCGGTATCCCATTTCACTTGAATCACCTTAATACGTTCTCTTTTGCGAGTGTTCGCGCGCGATAATAGCTCCTAAACTTTGCAATATCTCTTTCGCCAAGTAGTCCAAGAAGTCCCCTATTAACACGCCAATTAACGCGTTAATCCGCCGTGTATCCGCCGTGAGCATCGATGCTATCAAAGAGGAGGATCACATCTTATCGCTATTGAGAACGATAAGGCGGAATCCGGCGGGCTGTCAGATCAGAGAAGCCTCGACGAAATTTGCGATCGCCTTAATCGCGAGCTGTGAGGATGGGCTGGCGTGTGATGGCGGTTGGGAGAATACAATTTGCGGCGCGTGTAGTCCTACACAGTCGCAATGATAATCGTGGTACACAGTTGTAAATTGTCGTTGGCGCGACAGCGTCGGGCGCGCTCACGATTACGACGATAATAAATTGGCGGACGACCACCACTCGGAGGACCGATAGCTCGTTACTATCGCCGTGCTTGGTAGCACTCTCCTGGCAGTCGATTATCGCGTCTAATTTACTTTAATCACGTAGTGTAAGTTGAGATCTTACAAAAAATGGATATCCGCTGAGCAATAAGATCCGGTTGCTCGATACGTCTAATTTCTCCAGGTGTTTTCAATGTTTCGAAGGTACGAGATATCTTCCGTGATCCAAATAGACTTGCGTACAATTATTTTGCGTTTGTCTACGATTATTTAAAATGGCGAATTTTGAATGCGATTTCGGCATTTCTGGCTTGCGTTCATGTCAACGGAAGATTCCCCGTTAATTAATGTTGAAGAAAGAATAGAGAAAAATTAGAACTGGAGATAATGGCATTTTATATTTTGCGACAACGTGAAATTGAACAGCATGGACATTTATGCGAATTTAACATTGATGCTTCCATCTATTTTAAAATTGTATTAATAGTACGAACGTGTCGCGTGCGAATGAAATAGATATAACGAAAGCAAAGAAAATTAGATGACTGTATATGAAAATTCCATATGTAATATATATACATACGTACAACTAGTCACGTCAGTTCCGCGCGCGAGTTATCTCGTCGCGCGCGCGCGCGTGCTCGACTATTAAACATGCGCGGATGAAATAACACGACGTTTAGTTTCATTCCGAATGATTTGCAAACTTAATGAAATCCATCCGCCATCCACGTGCTGAAATACGGGGGATTTACTAATATTAATAACGCGACGCACACAGCTGCAGCTCCGCCGCTGGAAATAGAGCTCGGCGACTCCGCGCGGAGCATTTTTTTCGCGGCAATATGTCCGATTAAAACTCACATGGCAGCGTCGTACAATAATTCAGCCTGCGCCCGCGCGCGTTTTTTTCCCGCCGCTCGCTTTTTTCGGCAGCTGTTTTAAGGCTCGCGGCGCGGCTAATAGGAAAAGATTGTGTCTCGCTGGGGTGGCCACCCCGCGCGCAGTTTTCGCGCTCGATTTATCATCGTGATGTTGCGCGCGGTCCCGCTGCGAAGGGCGGGGGCTCTCTTCTTCTCCCGCATCGCATCCCTTCTGCGCAACGCGCCCTTCCGCGTACGTAAGCTCGTCTCATCCCGTGAAATTAAGGCGAGTCGCGCTGTTTTGTGTTTCACGTCGCGATTAAGTGCCCACCGCTGCTCGATAAATCCTCCCTACTCGACGACGACGACGATTCGCTGCGCCAAGGCGGCGACTCCACGTCGGGAAGCTCGATCCGCGAGCGTATTTCCCCTCCGGGCCGTCATAAATATTTATCGCTAGTAAAAGACGGGACGTTCGTCGCCGGGGAAAGAGCGAGACGCCGACGTTGCAGCTGCGTTTCGGATGCAACGAGATGTACGATGCCTACTGAGAAATTGAGATGGCTTCCGCTACGAGAACGCAAATTGAACGTTATTCATTATTCTTGCTGCTGTAACTTCCGAGGTGTATAATTAAATCAATTATTAAAATTAATTTCTTAATTCTGACGAAACAAGATGTAACAAAAGTCAAGTAGCAACTTGCAACATCGCGGCTTCGTGAAGCATATTTTTCTGAATCTCACTTGCTGGCGACACTCTGAAGTGAACTAGTCCTTCGCAGGTTTTGAAGGGAGAAAGACACCCTTCTCTTTGAGGGGCGAACTCTTCAATTATCCGTCGTGCAGCAGAATGCAGTGGCACACCCGGGTCGCAGGATAAAATTGTAATTCCGGTGAGGGTTCAGTAGCGTGTCGCTCTCGAGTACCAATGCACGCCATGTTATCTTTCCTTCTCTCTCTATTTTTCTGTCGCTCTGGTTACTCTGTTCTTTAGAGCGGAGACGCACCCCAGGAAATTCGAAAAAAAAGGGCCGAGAAACCGCATGGTGGACCCTTGGTGAAATTTATTCACCGCGCCGTAAGCGAAGTTAGTGACTCGCTGGCCGGCGCGATGTTCGCTCGCGGTATTACGCTATGAGAAATAGTATCGTCCCCCTGATCCAGCAGCAGTACTCCGTTTAATGCATATTCAGCGGCCGCGGGTAACCACCGGCGCCGGAAAATCTAGGAGCGTTGGAGTAAGCTCGGTAATTTCGTACTTCGGCGTGTACTTATCTATAATCTCTCTTTCTCTCTCTTACTTCCTCGCGATGTGCTCGGCAGACCGCGACTTATTGCGCGATAAGTCGTTTGAACTGGACTTCGGTAATCCGGTGTGCGATGTAATCTTCCGCGGAAGTTTAAGGATTCCGCGTGACGGATTGCGTTTACTTATACGAAGAAAAGTAAAATACTGCGGGAACACGATCGAACGGAGACATTCGCGCGAATTTGCCACTTCGGGAAGGGCTTAGGACTGGCTGCAACAACTTTGATCTTGGTTTAATCGGTTCCTTCTATTTTTCTGCTCGAAGGAAGTTGTACTAGGCGAGACAGAGAGAGATAAAGAATCAATTAAACTGAAATTGAAGTTAACTGACGGAGTAAGAACTGCCATTGGAGGCGCAGCATTCCATTGAAGTACTCGACGTTCAATTTGTAATATGATTGAATTTTTGATGATTATTTGTACTGATTGGATCGCGCGCTGACAGTAGCGGTGAATAACAAAAGCATCACGTAATTAATTAATATTTATTATTACCGATTCACTAATCTCCATAATTAACATCAATGCACATTAACGTTTATTCGTTTCGAAGTATTAATTAATTAATCTAAGCGTGTAATCCAATTGGTAAACCCCACGATTGGGCGGATCCGTAGAAATTCATAAAACAGTAACGCTAACGAGTTTCCAGAGCTATTTAAATAAAAAACAGAAAAAAGGGAACCGCTTGAAATCCAACTTTCGTGTCATCTCGGCGGAATTTTAGTGGTTTGGGAGTTCCCTCGTAACTCGCACGGCAAAAAAGTATGGAAACGTACAGCGCGGAATACATCGGCGCGCTTTGCCGGCGACGTAGAGGCGAGCGCGCGAGATCGATATTTAATATTTGTCCTCGCCGCGCGCGCGGCCAGCGCGCGCGCTTCTTTTTCCTTTTTCCAACACGCGCCCAGCTCAAATTTACTTTGGAATTTCGCGCGGCGATTTTATTACGAGGAAAGTTTACCCGCTCCATAAAAGAAATCCGCTTCCTCCCTCCCGAACGACTCTGTCTTTCTTCTCGCGCGACTGACGCCTGTAAAGAGAAAAAAAACTAGGCTGCTCTCGCGCGCGTGCGAGCGGACGCGATCCGCAGCGGGCGGTTTTATCGTTGAAAAGCGCGGCGGAGCCCTTTTTTCCTTGGCGCCGGATTCAAGCCGCGCGCGCGCAACGACGACGCTTTTCCTTTTTCCGGTCCGCGGTCGGATAACTCTTCGGACTTTCCCTTTTCTCTTGCTCTTCTCTTCCGGCCTCTTCTCTTCGCTCGTTCGCCCGCCTCTTCTTTCTCCTCCTTCGTTCTTGCTCGCGCGCTGCTCTTCGCGGCTTCTCCAACCACCAACTCATCTCGCTCCCGATGCACTTCACTGTGGCTTTATTTACGTGTTTTCGGCCGAGTACGAGTGTCCTCGAGTAAGTCGCCGCGAGAGCACTCGCCCACGCCACACTTGTCCTCCTCCTTCTCATCCTCTCGGATCCTCCTCGTAAAGAAAGCTTCCGTTGAGAATCATTGCGCTCCAGGCTGATTCGATGGGTGTGTCCTGCGTAACGTTGAAAGTAATGGAATTACAGCAGATTTTCTTCTTTCATCGCACGTGGAAAGACGCCGACGCGTTTATGGGGATGCTTTTGCGAGACGTTTACGAGGCGCAGCGAAGCCGGTGCTTGCGCGGAAAATAAATCGGCTGCTGGCACTTTCCGAAATCGGTCGTGTCGAGTTTTATGGTTTCTTTAGCGAAGAGATCGACGATATTCTAATCTTGATAAAAAGGATCCAGAAGGAATGCCATTTTCGTTGAAACTAGGAAAACTGCGCTAAGTAACAGCGTAGGAAAAAGTTGAGATTGGCAACGTCAAAATGCATTATTGCGGGAACACGCACTAGTTATAAAAATGCGTGCATTATATAAATTTCCGAATTTTTCGTGCGGCGATGCACGTTGCTTGATTAGCTGACTGGTCGCGCGACTTGATCCGGCACTCGTTTCCTAAATATCAAGGCGCCGATAACGAAGCGATGAAATATTGCCATTGTTTCGCGAATTCAATGCGCGAAGCGCAGCTCGGAGGGAGCAGCCGGAAATATTAATGGTCGAGCGGCAGGGGTTGGGGGTTGGTTGCCACGACCTCAAAACTCGCGCGTCAAAGACGCGGAATCGCGTGTCAGCGGCGAGGAAATTGAAATCCATAAAGTATAAGTGGCGACCTGGAGGCGCGAAGGGACTTAGCCGGCATTACAATTTCCCATTCGCCACCTCGTTATTTCCCTTTCGCGCGATTTCGTGCATTTCGCGGGGTGCAGCTACGTGCCCGGAATATCGTCGCCGCTGCCACCCCCGTGTGGTGCTCGCGGTACGCGCCCCCCCCCCCCGTCTCCGGAGACGAAAAAAGGGATACGCCAGGTGTTGCTACGTGCCGGTGCCCCGCAGCTACGGCATAAAACGCCATATGGTCGCACCATTGACAGTGGCGTATCGCGTTTCATGGTGGCCACCACGTCTATGGTTTCTTCATCGTCGTTCTCGGAGTGTTTCTCATTTAATACATTGACTGCCGGGCGAAATTTGCACCGCGTTTTCCTCACCACGTCTGCGCAGCGTATCTCAACTATTCGCCGTTATTTTCTTTTTATGATTCCTTGAAATCGACTCCGAATAGCGGAGAAAATCCAAAAATGAAGAAATAAATATAAAAGATAATATATTTTTAAATCTAAAAGATATATATTTTTTGTTCGTGATAATATTTCTGTTGTAGCAGCGATGTTCGTTCATGTCTATCAAAAATATTATAAATAATCACGCGAATGTGATATCTCGTGAATATGTTTGATCGTAGCGAAGTAATATTGCTGAATAATGACGATCTCTCTATTTTCGCAGGATAGTGAAATTAGATTTCAAGGAACCTATGTTTATACGTGGGATAAAAATCAATTAACTTCGCAGCGGCGCTATCGCAATTCGCAACGCGCGACGCATGTTTCGGTCTATTTCTCACTCAATGGAACCGGTCGTCGCGGTTGAGAGCCACGTTCCTCGTTTGTATGTCGATCAAGTCGTAAGTGCTGCGAATGGAAGCAAACACACTGTACGCGCGTACTCCCTAGGTGGTTTTACAAACGGTAAGTGCGGCGACGAGCGTAGGCGTGGGCTTTTCCACGTCGATTAAGCACCCGTATAGGAAGGCGTGGCTACAGCAGTAAATGCTCGCCTTTCTTTGTACGAAAAGGAAAGTCTACGTGGACGGCCGAAATGCACGAGAAACGCTGCGAGCCTACAAACGTCTCCTATGTGCTGTCCCATAACCGAGACTTTCAGAATGACTTTCCGCATGCAATGAACCAATAAGACACAAACGATAACATTAAACAATCCACAAAAGAAACTCGACGTTAATCTTGACGTTTTCATTTTGTTTCATAAATTTTGGTTGACTATTCATGAACATTCGTTCAAAAGGAATTTTATGTATTATATTTTGAAAATTGAATATTTTCTCTTTCTTGAAAGGCGAGACTAGAGGTCATGATTTTTCGATCAAACGATATGTATCGTGATTTCTGCTTTATTAAATAATCGAACTCCCAGCTTTACAGCCTTGGGCTGGTGGTCACGTTGAACTCGCGCTTTGACAGATATACGCACATTCAATCGCTCCTCGGCATTGTCATAGTTCGCACATTACATGACGTCGTAAATATCGCGCTTACCGGCTCCGCACTGGATCGGATCGCACGCGTAAACGTTCGCATAACTGCCTGCAGGCTGTTACAACGCGCGGTCGACATGGTGGCTTGAAAGTGCACGCGGCTGCTTGCTTGATCGATCGATTGGAAAAACAATAGGACTGGCACTCGGCGAACGGCGCCTTTAAATAGGCCCGCGATATCGTGGCCGGGCCTCCCCTGCCTCTCGATTCTTGCTAGATTCGTAGGGATTGTATACACATGCATCGTGTACGAAATAAAAATCAAAATCGCTTGCGAAAGCCGCCTCATTTGATTATTATAATTAGAAAGTTGTTTGGTCCTGATTGGCAAGGAATACGATTCAGCAAATCGCGAAGGTGCTTGTAATCTCGATTATCTTGATATTAGAAAGCGCAGAGATCTGTGAAAATGAGTATCTTTTCTTGTAGATGTTAATTACGTAAGATAAATAAATAAGCTTGCTGGATTTTATTCATGAAATATGTTTTATATAATTATTATTATCTGCACGAAGAGAGAGTAAAATTCGTGCAATCGCGTGATCCGCGTGCAACTTTGTGCATCCAGAAAATTAGCCGTTTATCCATCGTCCACGTGTGTACCTGCATCGGACGTGATCGAAATTTCGTGCTCTGAATGCGTAATAATTCTAATTAACAAGCGGCAAGTCGACTTCGCGTGCAGCGATGTATATTTAATCTGAGTTATCGAATCGAGTGGGGGGATCGAACCTTTTAACGGTATCGTTACCGGACTTGCCAACGAGCCGCGGTTAGTCAATCGCGCCGAAAGCGCTTAACGTGGAATACAGAATTTTCCGGGTGATGATGGTAGCAGAGGAAAACAAGAGAGAGAACGGAATTTAAAAAGCGGTCATGTGCCGCGGATTGCAAGCGTTCGATAAGCTAGTGCGGCCGTTTTCCGTGGCCGTGTTCCTCAAAATGACGCTAAGCCGTATACTTTGTTACAGTGTGGCACGAGCGAATTGCCGAGCTATTTTCGTTCTCTGATAATGCCGGGAACGCGCGACCGCGCTTTGAGAGTTTCGAGCTCGGTAAAAGACGTGCGCCGCTTTCGTGCTCGAAGTATGCCAGATGACAGACGGACGAAATTGTACGTAACGTCTCGGCACGTCTCACACGCTTTCTCCCGGTCACAAAGTTTTTCAAGCATCAACTTAATTAACATATAACGCTGTTAAAATATAACGCCAAGAACTGTAATTCGTCCTGATTTCTCCTTGATTTAACTTGAATTAATCACTTTTACGATCAAGTCGCGAATTGTATAGCAAGAACGCGATTTATTATTTATACCAGAACTCGTTTTAATTAACGTTGTCCGCATGATTCTGTGTGTTGCTTTATAATTATAAAATATATCGTATTTTTTCTACCACTTTTTAATCTCGAAGAAATTATCCCTTTCGGTAAAAAGCTCGTACGTTTTTGGTGTCATCGCGTTACAATGACTATGCGTTGCTCGTGGAATTATTATACAACGTCGCGGAAAACACGAGGAAATATATTGTTGCGGTCGCAGCAGAGGAAGACGATGCAAGTTCCGTTCGTTGCGGTGCGCCGGGTTTGCGCTCGGTGAAATTTCCGCGAGCGTTGTTCTCCGCAGCATCGCCTCGAGATCGGGGCGATCTCGGGTTACGCGAACCAGCCGCGTAAACTGGAACACGTAACAAAGGCTCAGGCAACTCGGAGAAGGCGGTAGAGAACTCCGGTTCTCGATAAGTAGAGCATGAACCGAGCGAGCGAGCGAGCGGACGAACGAGCGGAATCAAGAGGAGGAAACCGGGAAAATGCGAGCGTTGTGAGCGCCGCGTAAGAATGCCGTATGCGATCCGCGCGGCGGAACCGCACGCGGACGGACGTTTTGTCGTCGGTCCCTTTGAGAGCCCGTTTCTGTTTGCTTAGCCTGGCACTTCCGGCGAAATGATACCGCGCTCCGGCTTTTTATTGCTTTCGAGAGTGATGCGCGACAGACGAGTTGACTGCACGGTGCTCTGTCACCGTTTAACGCTTCGCATTAAATTTAGCCTTTTGCCCTCTTTTGCCCTTGCGGTATCGAGTGTCGTCGCTGTATTATGTTTTGGTACTCTGTCGCGAATGATTGGTATCAATCAGACTTGAGAACAGAGGACAGCGATTTTTCTCGCGATACTTAAAAAAAGAGAAGAAATTATTTCTTTCTATTTGGAGTGTGATTTAGTTTTGAGGGTTTTGCACCAGATGGCTGTAGTGTCAGTTTGTTCCAATAGCTGTTTCCGATAACTGTTGTTTCTTACAGTCTTGACATTATCCATGACATTTAGTAGCATTATAGCAATAGATGCAATAACAGTCGTGTTTATATCATCGTAAAAATGCAACTTCCGAAAGCTCTTTAGCATTTTCCACATGCGTTGCTTTTGTTTTTTAATCAAAAGAAAACTGCGGCTGACGGTTATAAAATTCTTGTGGAAACTTGTGGTGATTCTGCCCCATCAATTAAGACGTGTGAATACTGGTTTAGACGCTTTAAAAGTGGTCATACTGATGTGAAGGACAAAGAACGCTCGGGACAACCAAGAAAGCTTGAAAATGCAGATTTGCAAGCATTATTGCACGAAAATCCAACACGATCCACTTCAGAACTTGCCAGAGCATTAAATGTTGATCGTACAACAGTTACCAAACATTTACATGAAATGGGAAAAATTCAGAAAGAAGGGAAATGGGTTCGACATGAATTATCGGAAAGTGCCATTGCGAACCGGTTGAACATTTGCATTTCGTTGATCGTCAGGCAAAAAAAGAAGAGTCTTTTGTCTCGGATTGTTACTGGGGATGAAAAGTGCATCTATTTTGATAATCCGAAACGCAGAAAATCATGGGTGGATCCAGGCGAACCATCAACATCCACTCCGAGACGCAATATTCACGGTTGAAAAGTAATGCTCTGTATTTGGTGGGATAGTGTACTATGAGCTGTTAAATCCGCATGAGACTGTCACGGCTGATCGTTATCGACACCAATTGTACAAGTTGAAGCAAGCATTGGACCAAAAACGACCACCAATTGCGAGTAAACGACGGAAAGTGATTCTTCTTCGTGACAACGCTCGACCTGACGTTGCGTTATCAGTGAAACAAACACTATTAGAGCTTGAATGGCAAGCCTTACCGCACCCCGCGTATTCTCCGGACATTGCTCCATGCGATTATTATTTGTTCCGGTCGATGCAACACGCTTTAGAGGATACACACTTTCATAATTTCGAAGAAGTGCGAAAATTCGTCGACGGATGGATCAACTGAAAAGAAGAGTGATTTTATCGTGGTGGAATCCATCTCTTGCCAGAAAGATGGGAAAAAGTGATAGAAAACGAAGGAAAATATTTTGATTAAGGTATTCATTCATTATTATATTTAAATACATGCGTTTTTGAGCAAAAAAAACCCTCAAAACTAAATCACACCCCTAATACTTAAAAAAAAGAGAAGAAATTATTTCTTTCTACTTTAAATATCGTCTTCTTGGAGCATGCTTCATCTCAACGCGTTGCGGATTAAGGATGAGTAATCTCGCAGGTTTATGTTAAAAAATTTCCGGATCTCAATTTTTACCTGACGTGTACACTCTCTCCTTTTCTCTCGAATGAACGCTTCGCTCAATAACGCTTACGCTTAGCGGCTTGGAGTTACGATGCAACCTGCGCTTCGCATTGGCGACGTGTCATTCTTGCGCGATGGCTCACGATGAGTAAGCCGAGCCGAGCGGTTTTACAGCCGCGTCGCGTGCTCATGACGATCGGTCGTTCGACGCGCTTTACACGCGGCGCCTTCGTTACACGAGCGATCGCCCTTGCGCACGGATTAAAGAAAAACTCGAACTCGATACCCGCTTTGACAATCTCGTCTGACGATCTCGTGCGCACGGCTCGTGGTCAGCCGGATTGACCCGATTATCCGTGAATCGATACGCGCGAGATTCACCGTATGGCTAATGAAGACCAGTTTCCGTTGCACAGCCCAGAAACGTCCAGCAGTAAAAAATATTCACGGACTAGTTTCGCGCGTCACTCCTCCTCCAAATCCGAAACGAATAAATTTTGGATGTCCGTTGAATCAGGTCGCACGTGGATGACGATCGATGCAGAAACGTCTATGAGATTTAAAGAGAAAGAGATTATACGTATGCTGGACTGTTTTTTTATTCATTTCGTGTAACTTGCCGTTTGAATGTTGAAGAGGAAGAGTGTCAGTGTATTTTGCCTTGTGCAACACACAAATAAATGCACATATTTCTCAATCGAATTGTCGAATTAATTCATAATCTCTCGGACCAATTGAATTTTGCAATGTGTATGGATGGTACCAGGAAAATCACTGCACTCGATCCGGATTTTCTCTTCTAGCATTGCACACGTATATACATATGCGAACCGTCTATCGTTCTCTCTTTCTCTCTCATCTCTTGCCTCGAATGAAAAAAAAACATGAAACTTCAATGGAGCGCGATATTCGCTTCGACAACGATCTGATGTCCGTGGTTGTAACTCGCTAACGCCGCGGTTAGTCGGATTAACACTGCTGCGGCTGGTATCGAGTGTCAGCAGGAAGAGCGCTTCAGTGGTATCGATACCTACTACAATTTGCAAAAACACTTTTGTTCTCCTTGACGGCTAATCGTTACGTCGCCGGTCAATCAGTTCAATCAACCGTTCACCAACTCCGGATCTCCTAAATGCACCGGTTTTTCTTTGGGAAAGCATATATGATCGACAGCAGAAAAAGACAGGCGTCGATTAAATGATGAATTTTTTCAGAGCTAGATCTGTTAGCGTATCTCTTCTTTTTGTAATTTCCAAGCTTGCAATTTCTTGCTCACAATTGAAATTGCCCAGTCAAGTTAAAAGATCTTGAGACTTATATGGATCATATTTCATCTAATTTACTACAACTGCTTTCGGTTTTTTGTCTCTTCATTACATATAAAATGCATCACGCAAGGGAGGCCCCTCTATCTTCTTAATGACACTGATTCAGGCATGGCGATTTTTTTAATTTCAAAGCGTCGGCTCTCGTTACGCGAGAAACATGATCGTCCCTGTGTGAAAAACTGCGGGTCATGACTCGCGCGTTGCTCCTTTCTAATAAGAGTCCATTAGTCTCCGGCGTCGCCTGACCACTTTAGAAAATTAATATCAGCCCGGTCGCTGAGAGTTCCTCGATTAATGCGCGCACGCCTCTAGAAGACCTGTGCACTTAGAAAATATGCGAACGATATCCAGTATATCTTCCACCTCTTTGAATCCTTCAGAGCTTTAAATTAACACTTAATGTCTTCATCGCGGAGTACCCTCTCCTTTCTACGATGGAAGCTTCTATTATTCTTGATGTGAAATATATGTAGAAAAAAGAAAAGCCATCATGCTGATGCATTATCTTCCCCGGATTTACGGGAGCTGACGACGCATTAAAGTATCAAGCAATATAGGTTGGAGCGATTACTGCGAAGCATTTCCAGGATACAAGATAGCCAGCCATTTAGGGAGACCTCGTCGGCATTATTTTCCCTCCCCCTGGATCCTAACAAGCCTCTGACGACGCTCCTCGTAAACCTCCTTCGCCCGCGCACGTTCCGATGAACCAGCGCATAATCCGTCGTCCGGAAAGAAAAAAAGCTTCGCGTTTCTTGTCAGGACGATGTTATCCGCAGTGAATTGGCTCCTCTTTCTTCGACAGGCGACAGGATTTTCCGCGTGCGCGGCTCGACAATGTCCTTACCGATCCTGAACGTTTTCGGCTTACAATGTCTCGCCTCGAACGAGCTCATCGTTGCGTCACGTTCACGGGCAAACCGCTCCTCGGTAATCGGGAGAGATTCCGTTTTCTCGAGGCGTGCAATTTTCAAACGTGTTACTCTGAGAATCGGACACGACGTGCAATTTGTCCAAAAAGTATCTTTCAAATATTATTTTTGAAAAGGTACAACGATCGTCGCGCACATGCTTGACAGATGGCATCCAGACTCTCAGCTCCGGGAGCTGGTGAACTGCGAGTACACGGAATTCGGCAGGATATCGGCAGCACTGATTTGGCAGCTGTCGAGCACGTCCGGCACTCGTCCAGCTGCCACGGTTAATTTCTCACCGCCCCCTTCCGTTAGAGCCGCAATTACTCCCGGCTCGGTCCAGGTCGGTCTAATCGGTATACAATCTGCGATGCAAATTTACTGCAATCTCAACACGGCGCGCCTTCGAGCTCGCTCTGGGGCGACATGATTAATGATTTTTACGGTTGACGTTGTTAAGGCACAACGGACCGTGTCTCTGAAGATCATTTCCGACTCTATTTCGATATTTAAGATTCGGAAGAAAGTGAACTCAGATGCTTCACCTAATTTATGAGCGAATAAGAAATTTTCATTCTTTTTGAGAAAATTTAGAAGTCTTAAATGATATTCGAGTTGTTATATTGTGTGTGTATGTAATCCTGATATTTTTTAATTGTGTAATAGGTATATTTAGTTTGTTAATAGCAGTGCACAAGATTTTATTTGTCAATACTTGATCATTTGTATTCGAATATTGCAACATTAAGTGACATAGTTAAATCGTATGAATGCAAGACTCTTTGCACGTATGATTCCTCAGCGAACGCGAGGAAACTACATTTTCCCCATACAAGAAGGCGCATTTCTCCAAGAAATAACTCATTTGATCCGCATATAACGATGTACGCCTTGTCAGCGTCACAATCACCGTAATCATACGCGGGCAGTCCTTCCGCCGCGTTTTCGGAGTCCCACGGGAATGCGTTTATCGTCGTGGATTTCGCGCCGGTAGCCAAGAGGATTACTCGATATTCCGCACGCGGAGGAGGATGTCCTCCCTTATCTCCACCTCAAATCGACTGACTACTGCATCCCTTTCTCTTCAGTTCCTTCCTCGAGTCCCCCAAGGCCCGTGCTGGTCGTTCGCGAGGTCTTGCGCGAACCTGACTTGAATTTTTTATTGAATCTTTGCCTCTCTCAATAAACCGGCAGGCCCTTCGACCGTGTGTATCGAGATGAAATGCGATTTTCACCGCGGACCAAGCCACTGAGCGGGTGTTATTTACTTTCGCTTCTCGCCCACCTCTCCACTTCGGTACCCCTTTGCATATCTTCCAATTGGATGCTCGCCCCCGCATTCGTAACCCCTTCGTTGCGCTGTGTGCAAATCAGAAATGAAATTCTTTCGCCGCTCTCTCGTGCGGCTTCCGTGTGCACAGGTGTCCCGTTTATTCCTCTGTTTGAGGGTGACCGCGTATATGTATGCGTGCATATATGTAGGGGTGCATATACACACGCGCACAGCGAGTGCGACAAAGTAAAAGCGTTTAATAATCCGTTATGTTTGGGAAAATGCCGAAAACGTCTCTTGCGTCTCTAAAACAGGAAATGCACTAGTGAATCTAGTATGCATACCTATGCGACCGGTAGTTTTTTGTTACTCGGCTTCACCTGACGCGGCCGGGTCCGCGGCTGTCAGGTCGCTAATTTATTAAAATATACTAAGACGATATATGTACTGGGCGCCAACTGATTTTTATAAAACCAGTAAAATTAATAAGGTCTCAGGGGGTGGATAATTGGGAGGACCCTTTTTATATAATATTGACTATCGGAACAATACTCTACTATACTCTACATAATATAGACGATCGACAAGATATGATTGAGAAATAAATAAAAACGTTAGATGAAACTTCCAATACTATATAATATAAATTTGCTTTAGGCAGAATTGTACAAGTTTAGAGTACTCACAATTCACGACGGGAGGTCTCTTACTCTGTCAGCCTTTAGTAGGTATATTATTTTGCAGTCTCAACTGTAACCGTTTACGGATGATAGTATTTTATCAAACGGCGATCCGGCTTCTCGGGAGTTGACTCCTGGATCCTGTTAACTTTAGACAAGCACAGCCATCACAAGAGTGCCACACGGTGATCCTGCTCCTTCGAGCATAGACCGGGTACGGTGCCGCCGGTCATTTGCGCATGCGTTCCTTGCCATCGATGGATCGATGTCAATCGATATTTGATGCTGACAGTCGATATAATTGGGCATACGCCCCTGGTCATCGTCCATCCTCGTCTGTTCTATGGGTGGAAACACACCTCGCTGTTCTCTCTTCGCTCCCGTCCACATCGGTCGCCTTCTCACTGCGTCTCCTTCGTCCACAATTCGGTGACCAGAATTGAGAGAACCTCCCGTTTGTCGAAATATGAGCAGTACAAGGTTTATAGTGCAACAATTCAATAATATAATACAATAATTTAACAATTCATACAACAGTTTCAAAAATCAATGATAACTTTCAATAATTTCAAGAATTTCAATGACATATTAATAGTATATAGAAAAAATATAACCACATATAAACACGAACATTTACCAAATAAATATATATATAATAAAATATTTACAATATTTGTATTATTACAAATACTTCCGACGAGCCGGATCACGTCGACGTTGGGGGAATAAACTTACTGTCACACCTAAATGTAATAATTCTCGATGTGAGCGCATCTCTTACGCGTAGATTGTTACGAATTTACAAATGTTTCTTAAAAATTCTAAACTCTCTGAGTCAGTAACCTAAATAAATAGCAGGATCCAATTCGACCCGATCGAAATGTATTTCATCTTAACAGCATCGTTCGACTGCCCCATTTAACTGTTGAAAAATTGAGCGTTATGACCTGTGAAGGATGCGATCGATAATGCTCCAATGAAACTTCCACCAGTCGACCTCAAATTACCTCAGAAATTCCCGTATTCGACGCACCCCGTAAGTATCGGAGGGAGCATCTCGCGCAATACATGGAATTTTCCCTTTGATTCGATTATCTGATATCACGATGCGCGGAGGGTCAAGTTCGCATCGTGTGCACACACACTCTTTCTCTCTGTCTCTCGCTTTCTCTTTCTCATTCGAGTGTCCACTGGAAACCCGGTCGGGATTTTTATCGGAAACATTTCTCTGCGATACTCAAAATAACACAGATGATCGAGTATCTCCCGCGGCGCGACCGATACTACCACCTCCTCCCTCTCACTTCGCCCCGATTCCAATGCGGTTCTCTGTCGTGTACACGCGTCGGTCTCTCACCTTGATTACTCACCTGGGGTTCGCGCGGCACCAGGTATGCGTACCCGCATGTTTGCTCGAATAATTGGCCGCCTATACTGCCGTGCACCGGAACAGTCTCTCGAGAGTAAAGCCACCCGCGTTCGCGCTCGCGCGCTTGCATAGCGAGAGTCGCTTGAAATTCAATCTACTGCCTCCTGCACTGCCGATCACGCTGATAAGGATCGACGCCGGCGGTTTGAGAGTCGTCGATCGAAATTGTCGGCGCGGCGAAACGCGACTCGTACGCTCGCGTCGAACGATACCAGCCCGACGTTACGGGATCGATAACGTTTGATCTGAGCGTGACGGCCGTTTGCAGAGTTGCCGGCCCTTTGCTGTCAAGAAAACCTCACGAGAAAACCAGTACTTCGGCGACTAGTGCGCAAGTAATGATAGAAAGAATTAAAAATGCAGACATGTGACGTGTTTTATTATATTTTCGTGTATCACGATCGTGTAACGTCATGGTGTATAAAGTTTTCTGGAAATGGATTTTTCTTTCTTATTTTCTCGACTCTATCTTGCGCACGAGATCACCGTGCGCCACTGAAATCATAATAGCTGCACGCCGAGAGATCGATAGTCGGCGGGTGTTCTGATTAACTTTGATCACGAGCACACGGCCGAGACCATATCGCAACGAAAATCAGCGACAGCGAGCAAACGGGAGTTCTCGCAGGATTCGTCTCCTTCCGCGGAACTCGTAAAAGAGTTTTAAAACTCCAGCCGTTAAAGCGAACGGGCGGATTGGTTTTCGCAGTAAAGCCCCGGAGTGCTTCGCGATTCGCGTTCTTAGACGCCGAGAGGAGTGCTGGAGAGTCTCTCGTCGGCGTCTTTCCACGGTATTACGACCGCTTATTTTCTCCCGTCAGCGTGCGCGCGAGCACGCTCCTCGTTCTCCTCAAGGAAATTTTCTCGTCCCGTTGCATCTCTCTTTCTTTCTGCCTTTTCCCTGGGCGGAGTACATCCTGAAAAGGTTTGTTAACTTCGCGAAAAGTGCACCGACATTGCCGCCCGGAGTGTTCCGAGAAACGCGAATCGCTCTCCTCGAAAGGTGTGGACACAGTATTTGCTTTTCGGAATCGGAGAGAAACGTCGGGTTGCAGCGGGATGTATCTTTGGAGCTTTTGAGAATGCGGCTTCGGTTCTTTCGAGATGCTTTCAGCAATTTCGCTAAATCAGCGTTCCGCTGATTTTGCACAACGAGCGTTAAATTGTTGCACGAAAAGGACGAAGATGCATGCAGGATGTTTCTATCCCGAAACAATCGCGTTCTTTCGTGATCCTATGTAGCATAGGATCAAGTCCTGTGTAAATTATTTTCTGTTAAAAGTTTCGCGGCGGACTGTTACTCGTCGCGTCACGGTTAAACTTTCCGTGTTAAACATCTTTGTAATTAAATCTCGAATTAAATGTTTAAATGGGGGATTCGCTTCAAGTTAACCGAGAGCTCAGCTGGTGCTCTATTATTTATTTACAGTCTTCAAACTCGAGAGAAGTTTTTCAGAGTCGATGCTGGCAGTACTATCGTAAAGGTGAATTTCATTAAATGTTATTTCAAGAGCAAAGTTAATTTAATGAATTTCTTACGGAAATACCTGTGGATATTATCACAACGCGACTTTGAGTAAGTACTCTGAACGTTTGACGATTCCGCTGTTTTTAATTTAGCTCGGCGTTCTCTGTTCATTTATGTCCGTACTGACAAGAATTTAAACAAATGGAAAATCGTGATGCTTTCCACGTATTTCCCAACAGCCACTGCTTTACTGCAAATAGGTAAACGACAGGGGGAGCAGTACTAATAATCCACCCATCTAGCACGCACTACTCGGAAAGTTAATCCGAAGAGGAGTGTGCGCGCGCGCGCGGTACACCCATAATAATGCGCGTAACATTATTATTGCACGCCTCTATAATTCGATTACAGCCGGACATAACCGATAATTTAGTCGCATAATGGGGCACGGCGGATCCCATCGGTGCTTCCCAAAACGCTTTTCACGTATGTACATATATGCGCGAGCGCGCTCGTACCCGTGTAAATACACACGCCGCACGGCTCCGCTCCGATCCGCCTGTACGCGTCCGCACGCATTGTGCGGAAGCGGCTTTTCGGCCGCTGCCAGGACAAAACACAATACGAAAGAAACCCCGGTTGGTGCGTGCACGCTCACACGCGCCGCCGACAAAAAGTACAAAGTGATCCTGGCACGTAATATATGTGTATGTGTATGTGTATATACATACATACATATATATATATATATATATATGTAAACGCGTATATACTCGCGCTGATGTCTGGTGTGTGCACGACCGAGTTGCGTCCGCCTGCGGGAAATGCAAAATCGAAAACGGCCGCATATCGTTATACGAAGCCGCGATACGAAAAACGAGATGCGAAATCGATCGCGCACGCGCGCGCGCAAAGGTAAATATCTGCGTTTCCGTGTTGCGTCCGCCTGCTTTTTACGCTTTACACAAGGAAAAAAAGAGTCGGGATCGGGGAAAGCTGTATGTGGACTCTTTTTCGTGTACTACTTTAAACCGGCCGATCGGCCGTTTTCCGCGAGCGCCTGTATCGATATTTTCGGAGCCTTGAACACGTTCCGCGTTGTGTCGTAAAAAAATAGCTGGCCTGAGCAAGCTTGTGAATGTTATTTACGACTCGCATACGCGGGGCAAAAGTAAATTCGCGTTATTTCTCGTGCATTTCTGCGGTTTCGCAGGAAAGTTCATAGTTCGTCGCGTGCGCCTACATGGATATGTTCTCCGGAATATCGTGTCGTTAGTTACAGCGTGTTATTACTTATTTTATCTTTATCGATTTGCGCACGTGCACATCGGTGGAACGTTATATGAAAAAATGTGGCGTGTGTGCACATTATCGCGGTCGCAAATTCAGATTTATAATACGTGGCCAGTTGCAACGTTTGGCAGAACAATTTATTTCTCTTGTAGAAATGTGTTTATTGTGGCGCGGCTAGCTGACGTATCAATATTTTAACTTGAAAATGCATGGACCACCGGAAAACATCGCCGACATGAAAAGGGAATAACTAACAGTCATATCTTCTCCTACTAAATTTTTCAATCAAGATACTTGTCACAGAGACAGGAGAGAGAAAGGAATGGAGAAAAAGGGATTATATTAAATATTTCACATAAATATTGGCCGTCTACTACAAGAGCATCAATAATTAAATATTCTATTTCTTTTTTTAACATCAACATCAATACACATTAAAATAAACGCATGTCCATTTAATACAAATCTCCAAGACCGTTATTAATTAGCAGAATAACCATCAGCAGCGCAGTTTACGAAGCGAAGGGATAATCGTGAACCGTAAAACACCGGCGATTACTCGTAAACCTTTTATCGTTTTCACCTGTCTCTCCCACCCCCCGCTGCCGCTCAAACCCCGTCGCAATTAGCGCGACGTGGGTGACGTCGCGGATCACGCCGATAATGCCGAAATAGAATAAATCAAGCCGGCATTGCGGGACACGAAGGACGCATCGGTGGCGCGCAATCCGCCGGGGGAGGCGACCCTGTTAATTATTGTGCCCAATTAGCCGCGGTTTCGGACTCGCTCGTACTCGCTCGCGTGTCCGTCAGAACGTGGAATGAACAAGCCGCTCTCCGGATCGTGCCTCCAAAAACCGTGCTCCCGGTCGTCGAAATCCCGAAAGCGGGTGCACCAAGGCGCGCATCGGTGCGTTTCGCAAATGTACAGCATCAGCAGCAGCAGCATGTAGCATCTGCAGTGGCGGGAAACACGACAGCCCGCAGCGACATATAATCGATAGGCCGAGCCGTCGATGATTTCGATTACTCGGGCTTTGGCTAATGACTTCCAGGCTTGAACGAATTAACTGCGCGTTTCGCGGAGCAAACGCGGGGCACGCTTGTCGTCGTCATGTACCGCCGCATGTTCATGCTGAGCGTTTGCACGATTCGATATCGCGGAAATATGCGGAGCAGATTGGATCTCCTGCGTTTATCAGACGCGAATTGAGCATGATGGAGGCTTTAGAGGAGTCATGAGATGTTCCGCTGCATGTTTTGCTGTTGCGATTCTTGTTAGCGATATTATTGTATTTGATGAAGTATGTTCTTTGTGACATTTAGAGAGTCTGCGAATTACGATGAATGCGCGATGGCACTCTTTTTATGTGGATAAGTCTTTTAGCACGTTCCGATGGAGCCGTAG
Organism: Ooceraea biroi; assembly: GCF_003672135.1. Lineage (NCBI taxonomy): Eukaryota > Metazoa > Arthropoda > Insecta > Hymenoptera > Formicidae > Ooceraea > Ooceraea biroi. The sequence continues at coordinate 4,306,622 of NC_039515.1, forward strand.
TCAATGGAAAGCGCAATTCCTATTGATCTATGAGTTTCACGTGCATCCCTAACGAAGCCTTTTCACTATTGAATAAAATTAGCATTGATAGAACGTCGTTGGGAAACGCGCAAATACTTTGTTTAGAAAGTATTGTGGAATCTCGATGGAATGGCAGAGCTCCAGGGAACTGCGATATTAGAGGCTCGCTGGAGAGTTCAAACGCGGCATGTCAGCTAACAACTTTCGATTCTTCAATTCTTAATAATTGATTGAATGGTCAAGACATATAAATGTTAAAAAAAAATTAATAAATTTCAAAACGTTATAGACATTTTATAAGCTTTTTTGTATTAGGGGTGTGATTTAGTTTTGAGAGTTTTTTTTGCTCAAAAACGCATGTATTTAAATATAATAATGAATGAATACCTTAATCAAAATATTTTCCTTCGTTTTCTATCACTTTTTCCCATCTTTCTGGCAAGAGATGGATTCCACCACGATAAAATCACTCTTCTTTTCAGTTGATCCATCCGTCGACGAATTTTCGCACTTCTTCGAAATTATGAAAGTGTGTATCCTCTAAAGCGTGTTGCATCGACCGGAACAAATAATAATCGCATGGAGCAATGTCCGGAGAATACGCGGGGTGCGGTAAGGCTTGCCATTCAAGCTCTAATAGTGTTTGTTTCACTGATAACGCAACGTCAGGTCGAGCGTTGTCACGAAGAAGAATCACTTTCCGTCGTTTACTCGCAATTGGTGGTCGTTTTTGGTCCAATGCTTGCTTCAACTTGTACAATTGGTGTCGATAACCATCAGCCGTGACAGTCTCATGCGGATTTAACAGCTCATAGTACACTATCCCACCAAATACAGAGCATTACTTTTCAACCGTGAATATTGCGTCTCGGAGTGGATGTTGATGGTTCGCCTGGATCCACCCATGATTTTCTGCGTTTCGGATTATCAAAATAGATGCACTTTTCATCCCCAGTAACAATCCGAGACAAAAGACTCTTCTTTTTTTGCCTGACGATCAACGAAATGCAAATGTTCAACCGGTTCGCAATGGCACTTTCCGATAATTCATGTCGAACCCATTTCCCTTCTTTCTGAATTTTTCCCATTTCATGTAAATGTTTGGTAACTGTTGTACGATCAACATTTAATGCTCTGGCAAGTTCTGAAGTGGATTGTGTTGGATTTTCGTGCAATAATGCTTGCAAATCTGCATTTTCAAGCTTTCTTGGTTGTCCCGAGCGTTCTTTGTCCTTCACATCAATATGACCACTTTTAAAGCGTCTAAACCAGTATTCACACGTCTTAATTGATGGGGCAGAATCACCATAAGTTTCCACAAGAATTCTATAACCGTCAGCCGCAGTTTTGTTTTGATTAAAAAACAAAAGCAACGCATGTCGAAAATGCTGTTTCGGAAGTTGCATTTTTACGATGATACAAACACGACTGTTATTGCATCTATTGCTATAATGCTACTAAATGTCATGGATAATGTCAACACTGTAAGAAACAACAGTTATCGGAAACAGCTATTGGAACAAACTGACACTACAGCCATCTGTTGCACAACCCTCAAAACTAAATTACACTCCTAATAGTTTACTTGTCGTGTAACAGAAAGTTATATAATACGTTCTTCAGAGGTGTTGCAGATCAGTGGGGAGATAAAATTCGGCGAACGCGCGTTCGGCGACTACCAACATAAGATCGACGCGACATTAATATCTTCGCGACGCGCAAAATATCACATCGAAAATATTCCACCCCTTGCTTGCCTCGCTACTTTGACTTGGTAATCGACATTTTTCTCGATACCGAAATAACGTGCGTCGCGCGCGCATACGGCGGACTGATGCGTGTGCGCCCGCGGAGCATCTGGTAGGAAATCGAACGATCTCCGAAATTGAATCAAACCAAAGCGGAAATTGCGTAATCGCGCGTTCTCCCCGCGGGACGGAGCGAGCGAGCGAGCAAGAGCAAGAGAGCGAGAAAGAGAGAGAAAGATAGAGAGCCTATCGGAACGTTTCTGCGGGCGCGTATACACATTGGGGGTAACGCCAACAAGGAGCTCCATCGGGAGAGCCCCCTTCCCTGCCCCCCGAACCCCCTGCTCATCGTGGCCGTCACCCTCATCCGTCGACCGTACCCGTCGACCAGCTATCCAGCCGGATGGAACCGGGGCCGGGATTTCGGTTTGTATTCGGGGCATGTCCGCTGACCGAACGCGTCTCGCATTCTATCCGAAATAACGCACTCTCGGGCCGAAGCGTTGTTCCGGAACGACTCCTGCCGTCCGTCCGCGCGGATGCGTACTTTGACCGCGCGCGCGATTATTACTTTTCCACTGGCCGAGTTTCCAGTCTCTCTCCTTTCTCCTCCTCCTTCTCTCTCTAAGTCTCTCTCTCTCTCTCTCTCTCTCTCTCTCTCTCTCTCTCTCTCTCTCGTAGTTTGCACACGAGCGGAATTGCATTTCCGCATGCACGCACTTGCCGGAGTCGGAGAACTCGGAGGAGTCGCTTTCCTCTTCGTGTACTGCGTTCCGACAACGTCTTTATGCTGAGGAGTAAATTTGAGTAACACGTGAAGATTTGGACGTGTGCGTGGACAACTTTATATACCATCAGACATTAATCACCGCATAAGAATGATGGAAAATAGACTCGAAATTAGTTTAAGTACGTGCGTTTGAGCACGTATTTATAACGGTCCAAGTTGGTTCGCTGGAGCTCGTCGAGAGAATCCAAATATCCGTTCTAGTTTTCTTCCGAGTTTTCCAAACAGCTTTAAATTTTACTATCGTGGATCGTTGTAAAGCGAGGGTCAGACAATGTTCCGTCATTCGGTAAAGTGCCCTTCTGCCTGTGTGGGTATCTAATTTATCCGCGGAGGGATCTTAATCCCTCGCTCGAGGCATTCTTCCGGAACAACTCTGGAACGTTGATTGTGATGTAGGTAGCCTGGCCTGGTCACTAAATTAAGAGATTTCCCAACTAAAGCTATCGTTGGATACTTGATCCGTACTTCGCTGACTTTGTCTCATGCGTTAGTCGCTTCAATAAAACAGCTACAAAAATAAACTGCCAACAGTCGTCCGTAATCACGTTGACAGATTAATTGCTCCATTATTCTTTTTAACTCGTGCACGGGGTAAAATCTTACGTATCCACAAATTCGTCGGACAACAGCTACCAATTTGACGAAGGCGCGAACACGCCTTACAAGTACGTTATTGATTAAGGTAGATCTCCCGTCTCGATATTAATGCGAGACAGCTGCGTGTCGGCGGGCTGGGTTCGCATAAAACTGATAAACGCCACGAGTCCACGTTCGCGAAACCAAGCGCCCGCTCGCGAACGATCGAGATACACCGAGCCCGAGTAGTTTTATTATTACGCGACGTGCATGATTTACAGACGTTGCACGCCTCTTGGAACAACCGGCTATTATGTAGCGGCCAGGTTTGCTTCGGGTTTGCTACACGGTAATCTTCGAAATCCGGCCAGCGTACCGTGCCGCGCCGTTCCGCTCCGCTCCGCTTTCCCGTGACGACGCGCGGAATTCCGGGCAGAATTTTTCACGAAGCGGAGAGACGGGAGCGGTACTCGCCGGTTAATAGCGCCCCGAATGTATGCGTGTACGAGCGAGCAACATTGGAAAGCGGCTTAACCCTTGAGGACCCTCGACTTGGAGCCGATCGACCGCCGACCCCGCGTCTGCTGCGTCCGCGCGCGTACATGCACGCACTGCCGGGTATGTGTGGCTGATGCTGCCACTCGCACTTGTCTCTGGAAAGCCGCTGGAATTCGTACGCCAGACGACCGGCGCGTTATTATATCTCGCGCGTTCCCTCTTTCTCTTTTTCTCTCTCTTTCTCGGTGCCACGAAAATTCGAACTTGGAAGGCCGGTCCGGCGCCTTTTGGCGCCCCGCCAGAACGACGATCCTGTGAGCCGCGGTTCCGCGTTACGCGTTACGTTGTATAATCGCACCTCGATATGTATTCCTCATCGTTACGCTTCTTGTTTTCGCCCCTTGCCTTCTTTTCCTTCTCCGCGCGGGGTTATCACTGCTCTTACGCGGGTTGATTTGCGGCAAAGAGAGGAAAGCTGACAATGTTCCTCTTGTAAGTTGTTCGACTAGCGAAACCTCCATAGTTATTTTTAGTCGGATGGGTATATGTAAAAACGGCGCTTTCTCTCATCCGCCGACCGCTCCGATGAAGGCATCGATCACTCGTCGCGCGTTTCTACGCTTGTCTTAGGCGCCATTCGCGTCATGTAGATACACAAGATATATTCGTTGTCAAGAATATGTCAGAAATTGAAACGTCTTAGCGGAAATTTATGATACTTCAGAATGTTTAAATTAGGAAACAGGTGTTTCCTAATTTATTAACAAGAAAAGTATTCAATTAGCAAACAGGTTTGTGCGATTACATAATATTCTCGAGAAATAAAAAACTTCTTTTCTCTTGTATAAAAATGCTATGTTATTCTATATTGTGAATACGTGCTTTTAACGTGTAGTTTGCGATATTTTTTATATGACACATGGTCGAGCATTTTACGAGACATCCATCGTAATCAATGTGCACACAGAAGAAAAACGACAGCCGCGTCCGCGGAAACCACGTATATTCCCAACCACCACTTAATTTCCCCATTACAACCCGTGGAAACCCGCAGTGATGCCCTGCAAGTTTCGTCCCCGAGCGCGGCAAGTTTCCGATATGAATTTTTTAGGACGCTCGCTAATTGACGTCTCGGGAGTCGCCGTCGTTTGTTCACCCTGTCCCTCTTCCGCAACAACGGGTCGCGTCGACGGGAACGTCCGTTAATTCCCCGCAGGTCGGCCCGACGCCGGTCGTCACGACGCCGGCTCGCAACGACGGCGGCTTCTCGCGCAATCTCGTAGCGCGGCGAGAAAAAAGACGACTATCGAAATTCTCTCGTTGTCCTGAAAATTAATTACGGAATGTCGGCTCGCCGGTAGGGGCGGGCGACTGCTTATTTCCCAGGTAATTCGTCACGCGGCCGTTTAGCGGGGGTGGAACTGGCAGGGGTGTGTTGAGGGTGGAATCGGTCGACGCGCACCCCGCGTCCGGCTACTTCAGCCACCCGCCAACTCCGCCGACGTCATCCACCAGCAATTTCAGCAATACTCGAGACACATTGTCGGTCCTTGTGTAGCCAAGGTGCGCGCGCGCGCGTTAACGCGTAATGCTTTGACGAGACGACGTACAAGTGGAGGTGCCTCGAGTGGCAACCACGAGTCTCTCCATCGCTCAGTCGATTTGTACTTGCGTCCGTTTCTGTCTCCTCCTCTTCTCCGTCGCGTTCGCTTTCCACGCTCTGATTGGCCTCCGCTCGTTACGTCTAAATATAACAGAATTCTGCCGGTTCGATTCGCCGATTGTGCTCGCGCGCGCGTTACGGCGCAACGACGAGCGACGACGGGGATGAAGAGTCTCGAGTCGGGAACGGCGGGAACGATCCCGAGCGGGGTTGCAGCTGTGCTTGTGAAAGGTTGTCTAGAGAGGGTAATCTGCGAAAGAATCGCGGATAAAGGGTATCCTGGAGATAAACGCCACTCCCCGAGGTAAAGTGGCCGCAATAAACTCCCCATTTTTAGCGGCGAGCCTAATCCGCTAATCTATACTGCGGCTCGTCTAAAGCGTAACGATCTTTCGCGGATACACAAATAAGGAGTTAAATGCTTTTATCACAAATTCAACAAAAAATATGATTTTATAAGCACATACAAGGTAATAAACAAGTTAAATCACTTTCTCGTTAAGTTCCGTCCCCTTAAATATGCAATTTAGGAAACCAATTAGCTTTCGATAAAGAGCGTTTACGGTGATTCCGAACGAGGGAGTAAATTATTCATCAATGGGAAAACTCTCCCTCTCTCACGCGGTAATTCGAAGTGGCGCGCCCGCGCGACTTGGCTCCCCGCTGCTTTGATTATGTCACCCACCATAAAAGTCGTTCCCCCGTGGCATCGCGCGGCGGATAGAGCCCGCTCTCCTCGGGATCTCTGGGCGGAAATAAAAATATCTATTTTACTGCCGGCGACGTGGCCAGGGCCGATCCGCTGGGTCGAGTCGTTGGATGGCATTGTGTCGCGAATTCGTACTGGGCGGTCTTCACGAGCGCGCGCGCGTGTTCCACAGAAACGACGCACGAAGGGACACTCGGGATATATTTAAACGCACTACGAAAGAGAGAGCTGATTCACCACGCGATTTCATTAGTGCACGGGTACACGCTCGGTCTATTTCGTGCGAATCGCTCGCCGGGAAGCCGAGCGCGACCTCCGGATATGGACCACACGATAGCTAGTTCTCGATTCAATTCATCAAATCAAATTAATATAACAGACAGGTTATATAGGTTACTGCATGTAATTATATTTAAGATTCTCTTGATCTCCCCTCCTCTGTCTGAATACGACAGGTAATACGATATTGCATCGAAATCGAGTCGCGTCGCTGCCGTGCGGAAATCTGAAATTAATTTCGAATCCCGCGGACAATTGCCGCGTGATTTTTTATGCCGAAGCTACGCAATTGCGTGAACTGCTAGCGGGCGAAGGTTCAAAGAGATCGAACAGGTGCCGACGTTGTCCGGCATTTGCATATCTCCATCTCCTGCAAGCGACGATTGACTAACAATGCAGCGCGCGGCTCTGACGGACACGCTTGTTGCGGAGGCGTACGGCCCATTGCCGCCTTTATTGTTCGGCCTTTATCTTTGCGGCCGCCATGAGCGCGGGCATTGATTGCGAGCGAGAACGAAATACCGTTCTCCTTGTAAATTAGGGCGGATCGGGCAAAGGCAGAGAGCACTGCTATTTGTTTTCTCTCTGCACTCTGGTTGCATACAGTGCGCGCCGACTATTCTGCACGTATGCCAAAGCGCATTCCTTTCGGCGGCAAACAGGCGCAACAACTCGCGTCGCGTTTCACCGCTCGCAGAAATAACTACTTTGTTACCCGCTCCTGATTCTTGGCGCAAGAAAAAAAATCAAGAAAATGGTACAGCCCGATTAAATCTTGGCCGTAGGCAACGTTGCGCCACGCACGCGCGCGCTACGTAATCCAGCAGTTCGCCGACGAATTCCTCCTCTCGTCGAGGCGATCCGTTCGTTAGATGTGTGTGTTTTATCGTGCAGAATAACACACGTCAGATATTAATCGCTGTTTTCGTGATCTCATTCGGATGGAAGTCCCTTCTGTGATTTACGATTCTCGATTCTCGTCGCGAACGTAATATCCATAATTTATTTATGGAGAAACATCGACAATTTTATGACGATTGAAATATCAATGTGCATTAATTCGAGAGACACCGTTTGTCAGTCGGACGTATCATTATCATTTCGGCAAATCGCTCCAACAAACACAAAATTTCCACGGAACGCGATTTTTCCGCGTACTTACGTACCGTCGCGAATGCATCACGCAGCGGTCCATAAAATTCTAATTGCAATTATGCGCGCGATTTTTCCAGCGCGCGCGTACCGTATTTTCGCGGTCAGCGAATAGTAGTCACGTTTGCACTCGCCGCGCCGAACGGATTTATGCCAGGTCATACATTCGCGAATTCAAGTCGCGTGATACGTCAGTTTTATTGCGTGCTTGATTAAATCGGTTTACGTTTGGGCGCCGTATTTAGCAGCGATTCACGATCACGCGATATTTCGAAACGGTAGTCATTCCGCCGGTGGCGTTTTACGCAGCCGTCGTATCGCATGGCGGGAGTGAGAGAGGATCGCGGTTGCAGCCGGGATCGATGATAATTATTAATGTTGTAACGAATCGCCCGCGCCGTCCGATAACGCGCGTCATAGATCATACGTACTGTATATTCCAACTTCACCCGCTTCATCCTGTCCCCTTTTCGCTCGTTTGCTCACATCTCGTTTCCAACCCCTGTACTCGATGATTATTATTTATCAGCCTCTCATGTGTCGTCACCGCTTTCTGAACAGGCGATTCGGCGCGAAATTTCCCTCCAATTTGTAATAACAATGAATTTGAAAAAATCTATCATGCAGATGTCAAAAATATAACAAGTTGTGCGGTGCAGTTTAAAAAAGTGTAGGCTACATTTTTATAAGGATTCAAATATTTTAAATTTATTTAATCGCTTTTTCCGTGCACATATACCGAGAGAGATGCGCACTGATACGCGACTTTAAAAAAAAATATATAAATTTCAAATGCAGTTCGTTTGCATTTTGTTCTTGTTCGGGACTGTCCTTTATTTCGTTATACTACGTGCTACATTTATCCGCCTGGTTTATTCATTCCCGTTTTCCCGTTTCCGCTTTTGAATCCTCGTTTTCCATCATTATATACCAGTCCTTTTTTATTACAGCTAATTTTGAGCCTCGTAATTTTCATGTGCATGCTTCCGTTTTCGAGATGTTACGTGTATCTCGTATATCGTAAATTAGTAAAAGATTGAAACAGCAAAGCCATGAAAGTACCGCGCGATACAGTGTAAAGGAGTTTAAGGTAGAAATCCGTAGCATCACTAAATGGTTCTCTCAAGTAATCCCTGGCTGCAGGCTTTAATAATTCTGCTTATTCGCAAAGTGCAGTAATGCCGCGTGTTACTGTGCTCGGGTTTACCGTAGAAACGAAATAATACTTTCAAATTGTTCCCCCGCGTTTTCAGGATTTAATGAGCGGATCCTTTTTAATTTTCAGAGCGCGCCCGATGTGATTAATGTTGCAACATATTGTTTAGCAACATCAAACATCACGAATCATAAAGCGCCACTACATGTTTTAAATTCATCGCTCCTTTCTTTCGCGTTCGTCCGCGTTTTTCCGTTTTCCATAACTATTTATCAGCCACCCGTCCATCGTCATCGCCGCCTCCACCGCTTTCTGACCCGACGAATAATTCTTCTTCATTTTCGAATGGTTTTTGGCGCGAACGACACGGTCGTTCGCCACCGGCGTTACTCCTACGGAATTATCAGCGTTACGCAGCGCCCCAACAAAACTACCCGATGGCGCCGCGTAAATCACGAGACGAGCTCTCCCTTGCACTCCAAAAAGAGATATCCGCCTCGTAGATAGGCGATCGTGATCGATCAACATCGCATCGTCATTAATTCCACAGAAATAACGTCGCTTCGTACATATGTGCAATGATGTAATCCGAATTGAAATAAAATCGAATAATTAATTTACCGGTGCTGCGATGTTCGAATCTTTTGCTGAAATCGATCGCGAAAGCGTACTTCCGTCGTCGTTTCTTTCGCGTTAGCGTTAATCAAGGTGTACTTCCCGAGCGGATTTATCCATCTCGTCGCGAGTTCCTCGCGCATTTAGTTTCCCCGTTGACCGATCGCACATCCCTCGGGGCTGTCGCCAACTTTCGTAATTCATTAAGCGTGTAATGTCGTTCGCGCGCGGTCCTAACGCGCGGCCGGCGAAAGGGTCGGCTCCGCGACACGCGTCGGGTCTAATTCTAACCCTGTGTTAAATTAAGGCGGTGTGTAATAAAACTAGTGCGATCCAATTATGGGAGGAGCGACGATGCGACGTTTCGTGGTGTTTAACTTAAATGAGCGCCGCTAAGGCCGCGTAATGCCGGTGCATTAGCGTCACTTTCTCTCTTTGCGTGGCGTTGATTTAGAGAGAGGAGTCTTTCCCTCTCCTCGTCCAGGTTCTCTCATTGCGTGAGAATCCCTCAAACGACTCATACGATGGTCCACCTCGCTTTATGAATCCAACAGCTGCGTCTACAACTCGCAACGGTCTCGCCTCACGAAGATGCATGTGACGTAGATTTAAATAAATACATATATCATACTTGAGATATGTTGTCACTGATACAGGGTGCTTTATTATTCAGCTTGTTCATGGATATTTTTTTACTTCGTCTACATCAAAAGTTTCGTAATAAATATATAATAATAAAATTACAGGTAACATATAATCTGGTATAGAGTATCTGTCATTTCTTTAAATTTGTATTATACTAAAAAGTTCAAACAGATTTGATATTCGTCTCATCATTATGGAACGAATTTATGGAACGGTGTTACGGCGATACTTAATTATAGATGGGTGTGCAAATTAAAATAAGTATACGTTTACTCTTTCGTATCGCGTTACAAAGTCGACAAAGAACGCGCAGCAATAATGTTAGCACATGCACCCGCCCAACGAGGGGGTGTCATCCCTCAGGGCAATTAGATGTGCTCTCTGGGAAAGAAAAAGATAAACGACGGGTCAACCCGCGCAATCTAATTTCGACCCCATGCAAATCGAGGCGCCCTTAACTGGCTGACGTTTCAACCCTTGACACTCACCCCTGGTGGTGCCATAGGGTTGTACACGTAACGCCGCGGTACTACCTCCTTCGACTTGGTACAACGTGACTTAAATTAACCCCAGCTGCTTCGCACGCTTCACCTTCCCCCCTTCTTCTCGTCACTCCTCGCTGTCTCGCCGTGCTTCGCGCAATCTAACAACCAATTTTGACGAAAGGTCTTTCACTGTAGAACTCACTAACCAGAAAATAAACTTCATTTATAAGGAGCACTTGCTCCTACGAATATAACAGTTCGTTTCTCGCCTGAAGTGCGCGAGTTTCAAAGAAGTGAAGTTTCTGCGATCACAGACAGGGAATCTGGCATCTTTTATATCTCGAAGCGTCTTGCGTAATGCGCGGACAGTCGTCTATTGAAATATCTATACTGGACGAATAAAACAAAACAATCGTCTATGTAATCGAGATAATTGCCTGTATTGAAATATCTATTGAAATCTATTGAAATCTATTGTAACATTGTTATCGTTCAGCGAAAATAAAAATGCTTTGTTCGAACGCATCCCCATGGCTTCTCGACATGTTACATTTTTTCCACAAAAAGTGATATGTTTGTGATTTGCAACATGGAGAACATTCTCCCGGAAGATACCTCCTCGTTCTCCATCGTTCTCCGTTTCTCGGAGTGCAACTGCTAGCGCGGGGATCGTCTTTTTACCTAGCTATCTCCTCCTCGTGTCTCCCATTGCTGTTCGCGACTCGCATAAATCATGATGAATGAGAAAACAAGCAGCGCGCGTCGTACTTCAAAACATCCTCTGCTCTGTGGCGGTGCACCTACCCCTTCCATGCATCTTTCTCTATCCCCGTGCCTGCCTCTCGAGTCCCCCCGGTACTAATTCCAACAAAAGGACCTTTTCTGCACACGGTGGGCCCTACCGGGCGTGGAAAATGGAAAACACATCGCACAAACACGGACCGCCCCCGCCGTCCGAAACACGTTGCCGGCTGGATTTTGCCGATGAAGGGTGGTGGTAGTGGTCCTCGTGGGGTGAAATACCGGAATGGTTCACCCTATCCTGCTTGCTCTCCCTTTCTCTCTCTCTCTTTCTTTCTCTCGACTCTGTCTCTTTCCCTCTCCCCCTGTCTCCCGAGCCGAGTGCGGCTTGACGAGGGTGGATGATAGTGTGGCGATTCACGGATGAATGTCGCCCGAGTTATAATTGCAACGAGCCGTAATTAGTTTTGGAAATTTAATTATTTCCGGGCTGCGCGATAAATGCCGCGGGCCGTTGTCGTCCCGCACGGTTAAAAGCCCGCCGGCGAAGAATTATTTGACGATTTCACCGCGTAACGTACGCGTTAATCTCACTCTTCCACGGCTGATTTCGGCACCGTCGGGACGGCAGATCCCCCGTAATTGCGAATCGTTAATCCGTGTTTCACCGAATGGACGCTGCATTTTAGTTACTGGCTCTCTAACTGACGTTCCGCCGACGTTACCAAAGGTAATTTCTCCGGGATTTCGCCAAATACAAGTTTATCGTTCCTCGCGCGCACATACGAAGAGGCGCCTTTTGTTCAATAATCTACCTTCTTGATATGGCCATTTTCTGGTGTGTCTGGAGAACATTACAATGTAAATGTTCCACTCATATCAGATATGTATATAAATCAACCCATGGTCTGCTTAATATTAGCATAATTATTGAGACTCAGTTTGACGTTTGCATATAAATGCAAACGCTTTGTTTATTATCGAACAAGCGAGTCTTTTATTCGAGTCTCAAGCACTCGAGTCGCAATTCGGCGCCGTCTCGTCTGTCGCTAATCGCCGGGACACAGAATCAATCTTTAAAATCGTAATTCTCTCGCAACGCATATCGCCCGAAGGCTGCTCTCTCCATTAGCGATATGAATTTTTCCATTGCACACATGGCGCCGCGTCGATGCGCAAAGTAAAAGTTAATCGAGTCCTCCCCGCGCGTGGCGGCGGCACGCGGTCGGATATGTTTACATTACGATTTATCTCTCGGTCGGTCGCCATTTCCGTTAGGATAATTACAGCTGAATAGAGAGTTGATTAAGCGATAGATACGCGATGAGTCACTCCACGCTATTATTCATATTCTTCTTTTTTTACGCGCGAGGAGCTCTAATTGCGCGCGTTTATCCCGACGCGCGAGCGTAATTCACGACTCGCAAGCCGAGTGAATGCAAGGAACTCGCTTAGTTACAACAGTTCCTTTTTCACGCGTCATGCTCTTCGACTTCGATTCTTGAGTGCGCGCGATTACGTGGCGATATTGCGAAATAAAAAGTACCGATAAACAATAATTGATCGCGCAACGAATTAAGCGTTGCCTCTACTTTCCTTCAATCGTGAGCGTGTAGAACTCATTACGGTTGTACATATCGTCGAATTGAATCTATGCACGTCGAATACCTACAAAACTATCTACAAAAAAAGCGCAGGTATCTGCGTGATTCATGACGCGAGCTTATTTTTTGCAATTGTTTTCAGGATTTTGTCATGTCGCGCAGTGACGATGGAATAAAAATACTCGCGCGCCCGCAATACCGGCACGCGTGTTTTGTTATAAACGATAGCAATACCATGAATGCTTTACGTTTCGTGAAATGCGCTGCACGTGCAATTAAACATTGATAGATTAAATGCTTTGATTGCCGTGCGGTAGATAATGTAACCATCACAGTCGGACTTGTTCTACTTGCGATATCAATTCCGGTTTGCGCACCCGATGTGTCAATGACATACATTCGGTTGCGCATTCATCCGCGCTTATTAAAAACGAAGTGCCCATTTGCAAAAGAACGCTGGCGGCAGGAATGCACGAGGCGGCCGCGTGCATTTGTTACTGCCACCATTATGTATGGCTATCGATTGCGTTTTTAGGAATTAATCTCCGCGCTCTCATCGCCGGCCCTGTGTTGCTCATTGTTCCGAATTCTAAGGGTAAACGCGCGACGATATTAAAAATTTACCAATACGAGCCACGCAAATATTGGAACGATATTTCATTCCTCTCGCTACGTCGAATTTCTCTGCCGCCACCATGTTTTTGTAATTTACCATATTTCTGGACTTTTATGCGGTATAACATAACACGTGGTGCGCATTTTATCATTATACGTCTGATTTAAATTATTAAAAGAAGCCATCAGAAACCAGAAAAGAGAGAAATGAACAGATTCCGATATTTGTAGAAGAAAATTGTTTATTTCTTCATCTCTCTTAGAATAATATCAAAGTTTCGTTTTACTTTGTTGAAATATATTTCCATGGAACAGAATATTGTTTTAGTGTGCGCGACGAAAAATTATTACGCCATGTAACTTTCGTCTTCATTAGAGCCGCGCGCGCGGTTTCTCGGGCTGAATGCAAGCGACACTCAAAAATTTATAGACATCACCAGTCGCACCCTCTTGGCGACTTTTCAAACGGATCCTCACAAAAGCCGGCCCCCCCGAAGTTTTGCCTTGGTTCTTCGCTTGCGTGTCGCACCCTCCGAGTTCACTCTTCCCCGTTTACTACCACGGTTTATGAATCTTTTAAGAACGCATCGGAGTATAGAAACGATGCGTCGTCGGCACGGTCTTTTGTTCGACGGGCTCGTTTACCCGTTACAAAGTGTCGGGAATCTGATAAGAGCTGAGATAAATGATTAAAGAGGGATAGACTTTCTAGATGAGATTAAAATATTGTCAAACTTTGTCATCGCTACGTACGCTAATACAAGACATTTCGCAGCGAAAAGTTTCCACTTTTCACAAAGAAATTAGTATTATTAAATCTTTGCGCACTTGAAAGATACATATACCGGTTTATTATTATCATGTTTATAAAATTTAGCAAGATTTGCAGCTAACGAAATAAAGCTTCTAGAGAATGTATACAGATCATTGTTTCCCTTTAGAGTTACATGCTTACAACTACTAAAGCTTCTAGAGTATTAAAACATAAAAGTTTGCAAAGTTGTTTATAACGAAGTTTGTTCCGTTGTGTTTCAGCGATCATGGCGCACTTTTTCTTCCTGGCTGCCTTCTTTTGGCTGAATACGATGTGCTTCAACATCTGGTGGACATTCAGGTGAGTCACAAGACGCTACTTAATTTTTCGGATTTCTTAGGGTCGTCAGTCCTTTATTCGATCCGTAACAAATGTGCTTTAAAATGAACTAATGATGATAAATGATAAATAGTTCCGACAATTTTACGAGACGGTACATAAGCTATCTGTTAAGGTGTCCTTATTGGATGACAAAGGACTTTCATGAAGTTTCCAACATTTTTTAAAAGAATCGTCAGGCAAAATCCTTTACGAAAAGGATCCCGGAAATTTCGAACGCATCATCACACACATTGGATGCTTCAGAGAGTCGTACAATTACGCCGGTGCTCGGTTCTCCGGGAATTTGCGGAATGCCTGTCATGCTGCGCCACGTTATTGATGAAACTCTTAAAGAAACAAAACCCATCCGGAGACTCGGTACAAACATTCCAATCGCCGATTCAGTTGCATAATAGATGGTCGATCGTTGCCAAAGGTGAATTGCGTTCACTGGCGAGTTCGTGATAAAGCGTAACGGTAACTTAAACGCGTATCGCAGTATCCTATTCTCTCTTCTCCGATTAAAGGAATTCCGAATTATCGCGCGAGATCATCGAAGCAGGGTCATCGAGCCGCCGGAAATCTTGGAGGAACGAGATAAACGTTTATCGCGCACCTCGTAAACGGATAACGCGACTTCATATCTGTGTCTATCGATTTGGACTGGTTTAGCTAGAAAGAGCGTCGCATTCAATTCCTAGAATAATAAAACGTCTAATTATCTCGTCGAATATCGATTCGCGCACGCGGGGTAATGGCGGAATAAACCCTAATTAATGTGTCGCCTCATTACGGTCCAAAATAATTATACAATGCGGATAAATCGTCTGTACGCAAGCAAATTATTATAATAATTGAGCTAAATTTCAGACAAGCCGCGTGTTCGTTTCTTGCCCGCGGCTCGTTGCGGCTAATTAAAGTCCATTCACCCATACGTAATTAAAAAGTGCTTGCAAATCGTGCGCGAGAGCGTACAAATCGCAAATTGTACCTTCGCTCGTTGATCTCATCGTTCGCTCATAATTGTTTGAGTTGGCGCACGGTACAGGTCATGAAATCTTTTTTTACATCTAGCGATATTCGACATTAAAAGTGAAGAGCTCTTCGCGAACTGTTAACCATGTAATAAGCCTTCATTTTATTCAGTAAATTATAATTACGATGTTTTTATACATCATTATCTTGTACCGCTATAAAAATATCTGTATCATAACGTATCCTGAGTTATACAGGGTGTCCCTGGTTTTAACCGACAAACTGCGGGAGCATATTCTACTAGTGGAAATAAGAAAAAATTCTTATATCGAGTTTGCTTAGAAATGCTTTATTACAAAGTTATAAACCAATATTGAAAAGAAATATGAGATAAGTAACAACGGAACATAGTGTAGAATTTGGAAGGTCGAAGATGTTTATGTTATGTGTATTCACATGTATTCATGTTCACTATGTTGAAACGATTCAGTATGATTGTTACTTTCACAACAGTAGCTGTTAGATTTCAATCGTCGTGTGAACTAGCAATTACTATCAGAATGCCAAAAGTGTTTTCAAATGAGGAATACACTGATATTCATTTCGTGTACGGATTCTGTGACGAAAATGCACGAGCTGCCGTACGAGAGTATCAACGTAGATTTCCTAACAGGAGAGTACCAGATAGTTCTGTGTTTAGTAATACCCATTTGCAATTACGTAATTTGGGTTCATTTCGACCTATGAATGATGTTCGTTCAGCTTTAAGACACCGACGACGCTCGGAAAGAATCTTAAATCTTTTTGATAATACTCCTACACAAAGTGTTCGACGTGCTTCAGCTCAACTGCAGATATCACGAAACACTATTTGGAGAACATTGCGTGCTGATGACAGATTCGCATATCATTACACACCTGTACAAGAATTACTTCCAATCGATTATCAGAAACGAGTCGAATTTTGTAACTGGTATGTGAATGCAGTAGAAAGGGACAATCTTTTCTCATCAATGATATTATAGACAGATGAAGCGACCTTTACAAGACGAGGCATATTCAATTCTCATAATAGCCATGTATGGGCTCATACTAATCCACGTACTACCAGACAAAGAAACTTTCAACACGAATTTCGATGTAATGTTTGGATGGGTATGCTTCATGACCGGCTTATTGGTCCGTTCTTTTTACCTGACCGATTGAACGGAGAATCTTTTCGAAGATTCCTATCAAACGATTTACCAATTTTGATGGAAAATGTGTCACTGCAGTTTCGCCAAAACAGCTGGATACAGTTAGACGGTTGTCCATCGCACTATGCTAGACAAGTTAGAAACTGGTTAGATGAACATTACGCTCATAGGTGGATTGGTCGAGGAGGACCGGTTTTCTGGCCTCCAAGATCGCCCGATTTAACGCCTCTTGATTTTTATTTATGGGGAACTTTAAAAAATAAAGTTTACAATACAGAAGTAATCTCGCTTGAAGATTTAAAGCAACGAATTACTAATTCAGTTACTGAGATGCAACAAAATTTTCAGGAATGTCGTACTGTAACAAATCTGTACTATGTCGATGTCTAGCTTGTATCGATGTGCAAGGACAACATTTTGAAATGCGTCACTAAATCATTGTGTACATAATTTTTATTTTTGTGAAAAAATCCGTTGTTACTTATCTCATATTTCTTTTCAATATTGGTTTATAACTTTGTAATAAAGCATTTCTAAGCAAACTCGATATAAGAATTTTTTCTTATTTCCACTAGTAGAATATGCTCCCGCAGTTTGTCGGTTAAAACCCGGGACACCCTGTATATAAAAATTAGAGAAAGCAAGATAGAACATGCGATTGAAATATTGAGTGCAGAATCACAAGGATATCTCAAATTTATCAAGAAACTTTGCGATGTATGTAAATAGAACGTCAACCCGTATATACTTATTTTGAAGTACTTATTAACGTTACACGAAACTTCAGAGCTCTTCACATAAATTGTCCAAGATCAAGGTTAAGAGTTGCATCTGCCCTCATCTGGATGCAATGAAAATGCACTTACGTGCCATAACTCATAACTAAGAGACTCATAAGAGCTGTAATCATGAGCGAATAGATTGCCGTCACGACGCGGAAGCTTCACTCGTCGAGCGAAGCGGGCCGTCAAGGTGAGAGATTGGATCAGGATCACTCGGTCGACTGGTTAATGCGATGCAACACGGTCACCATAACGGGTCTCTTCTTCGTCTTTCTCCCGAGTGCTCGCCTCGTTCCTCGGTGCACCATCGCGATCGTGCACTCTTCCGTTTTCCTTCGCCTCTCCGGCGTCTCGTTGCTCGCTGTGTTCCTTGCACGCCGTTCCCATCTCTCTCTCTCTTTCTGTTCTCCTCTTGATCGACTTCTTCCTATCGACCATCCGCATCTCGCCACGCACAATTATTCACGCTCGCAGCTGGACGTGTCGATTTATGACACCCGGCTCGCGGTGTATCGATAACAATTTCAGTTACGCAGACTCACGACTGCTATCCCGAGAGAGCGAGAGCTTGAAAGGATTCGTGGCACGATTGACCGCCGGCGATAACGTCGATTCGCAACGCTCCCGCTGGAAAAGCTCTTATTCCGCTCGCGCCGCGCCGTGCGTTTCACGCCATTAAGCCGCCGCGTGCGAAATGCCAGTTTTGCGTCAGCGGTTTTTATAATACGTGCCGTGATCGGACACGTCGCCCGACAGGAAACATAACGTACGATCGATCATTGAGAGAACCGCCGATGCTTCTCATGCGTTTCTCGCGAAACGCGAAGCCGTTCTGTCCCCAGGCGCGACGACGATGCCGCCGTGATGAACCGGATGCCAGATCATGTAACGTAACGATCATGTAGCCCCAGACTTTTCGCGAACGTGGGCGGCGAGTAAAAATATTTAAACGAGAGCGACGAACATTTGCATCGGCGACCCTGACTTTTCACGATCATCGTGGTTCTCGCAGCCTCTCAGTGCCAGTGGCACTTTTATCCCCATTTTTCGCGTCTCTCATACATACACATACATGAACACGCACGTATGTGTGCTGCATATGGATGCACACATACATACACGTGCACACGCCGAAACTGTCGGCGACACGTGTGCGTCCGCGTGTTGTATCCACTTGTTGAAGTGTCAGCGGCACATTGCGCGTTCATGGTGGCTACCTCTGTGTGCGCCGTGATTTTCCAGCTGGAAAATTATCCGCGATGTCATTCGCGGTCGTGTGCGCGTTGCGCCGCACGGTCGTTGCACTTACGACCGCCGTTGCATTACCGATGATCTCTGTTTTTCTTGTTTCTTTCGTTCTTTCTTTCTTTCTTTCTTCCATGCAACTCGTCGACCGGCGTACGTCCTGCGATGTACGTTTTTCGCCTCGCTCGGCACGAGATTGTATTACGCCATGCGAGATATTATTGCTCGACAAGCCGGCGCGGACATTTGGCTTTTCAGCCTCCAAAAGTTCTGACGTGCTTCTCATTCATGAAATTGTATCGCGGAATATATTCGCGCTGTTTTATTTGCGTCGACGGGCTTGTATTGGAAATTGTAGAAATTTTATAGTAAAGGGAATACGATTGCAAGGAATTCTAAACATTTTATGGAAATATGTACGTAAATGTCAATTAATTAGCTGTCGTTAATCAGCAGCTAATAAAATTCGCAGTATTCATACAATAAAGCCATTTAATCATTTTTATAATATTATAAAATCGCTGAACTGTTAGCGAGTGCATAAACGAATGTATTTCCTCTCTCTCTTTCTCTGTCCATCCCATTTAATTGACCGAGATTTCGCAACAGCGTGAAACAGTATGCGCGTAATAGTGCGCGCGGCTGCGCCACAAAAGCTAACATCAAATATCTGAATAATTCAGCCGTGATAACCGGGCATTCCTCGTATAAATCCGTCCCTAATAAACACACGCCCTATTGTTGCGGTTGCACGAGCTAACGGTATATCGCGCTACATCGAATCGCCCCGATACACCCGTGCGATACCTAATCCACGATCCGTGTAATTTTCTTGCGCGCTTCCGCGACAGAAGCGACCGAGAGAACGTTTCCCGCTACTGTCGAGTCAATTAGCAGTACTTGCGACATTGCACCACCGAAGGGAACCCGATGAGAATCCGACGTGATCACCGTTACGTTTAATTGCTCGCGAAGGCCGCGCGCGGGAAAACGCGCGTTCGCGCGCTTTCCGCCTTCCTCCTGCCTCTCTCTTACTCTCCTCCTTGTTCTTTCTTTATTTCTCTCTTTGTCTCTCTTGGTGCGCCTCTCGCGCCTCTTTTCTGAGAAATTCTTCAATTATTTAACATCCGACGCAGCTTCCCACGGTAACTGCAACTGCACACGCTGCGCCGCTGCACGCGTGACCTCGGCGTGCGCTTAGCGTTTCTTCTCTAAACGAATTTGCATTCTCGTAGCTGGCAGCGTCTGCCTGGCCTACCCCAGTCAGATGCACGGATTTTTCACGAGGGTACCCACGAAGGCGCGGCAGACCTCCGTCTCGTTTGTTCCCCGGTAAAAATATAGTACCGCCGCGCTCACGTAACGCGCAAGTAGGTACATACAGTAGGACTGTTGTGAGCACTATTGCAAGCAGTAAACGTAATGTACGCTTTATGCTCAGAACACGCGGGGTTTAACCGCCAGATGTGAGAACAAAAACTAGATAGGCGGTATTTCGGACAAATTCTGGTTTTGTACGATAATTATAAGAATAAGTTATGATTATTATAGACAATCGATTATTAAATGATTATTAAAGACAATCGTTCGAAATTTTATTTCTCATTCTTGACAGACGTGATTCTTGCTTCTTGTTTTCTTTATCGCGAATTATCTTTAATACCGTGTTTCGCGGAACGAACGCGTACGTAATTGATGGAGCACAGCCGGAAATGAATCTCGTGGATCGTAAAAACCAAGGAGGGATTTGTAAGTAAAGAGAACGAAAATCGACGAAAAATCGTTTCTGATGACATCAGCCAGTGACCAATGTACCAATTATTCGGGTAAAACTGTCGTCTCGGAACTTTAATGACGGTCGAGGATCGGGGAAATGATGCGCGAATTCGCCTTTAACTCGGCCAGCACAATCAGTCATTGTCAGCAGCGAAGAAACTAATCTCAATGGCCGCCCGCAAAACAATGGTCGATCCAGTCGACTACCGGCAAAACGAAGCCACCGCGTATCGTCCTGCGAGAAGCGGTCAAGTGTTTTACCGTGCGTGTGTGTACACGTACATACACGTACAGTTCGTTAAGGTCTCTTCTGTTCTCCCGAGGACTAGCTCATTAACTTCGTTTATCTCGCTCTCGATAGTCGGCTCGATTTCTTCGGAGCCGCTCGCGCGACTAAGCATGTGCGTGACACGAATGGTTAAAAGCCTCGTGGCAAACAACAACAGCAGTATCGCCCACCAGCGAACGTTTTCTGATAAAGTTTCTATGGCAATCTCCGGAAAATTATGGTGCGTACATAATTTGCACCTTGCGGACGAGAAACGACCCGATCCGCTTCTGATCCCGTACACTGCAAAACGTGTCCACTTTAAATTCCGCGAAACTATAATGGAAAAAAGTCTTTTTTTTCCGCTTTAACTTGTAAGTGTGAAATTAAAGCGGAATCATTGCGAGTTGTCATAGTTACGTTATTTTCGTCCGCTTTAAATATGTATGACCGAAATCGTAACCGATGATCACATCCTTTATAATATCCGTTATAATGCTAGATTATTACCAGTCCTATTTATATAAAGGATTTTATATTAAAATCCTTTATATAAATAGGACTGGTAATTTTATATTAAAATCCTTTATATAAATAGGACTGGTAATAATCTAGCATTATAACGGATATTATAAAGGATGTGATCATCGGTTACGATTTCGGTCATGCATATTTAAAGCGGACGAAAATAACGTAACTATGGCAACTCGCAATATGACAGCAGTATATATATATATATATGTATATATATATATATATATATATATATATATATGATTCCGCTTTAATTTCACATTTACAAGTTAAAGCGGAAAAAAATGACTTTTTTTCCGTTATAGTTAAAGTGGACATGTTTTGCAGTGTACAGTCTGTTTTTTTTTCTCGTAAGAAACTGCGTTTTATTTTACGGATGATGGAACGTGTCCGCCGAGTCTTCTCGTTCATCAGCCTATTAACCACAAACCGCATAGAGTTAAGGGGGTGCTTAATCCAGTGAGGAAAAACCCGTGGCCGGACTGCGATTAGGTACACCAGAGCTTAGTCTTATCACGTGGCGACTGCGCGTCGTACTGGTAGTCAATTAAGCTCCCTTCCGTCCTCCTGAGGGCAATTCATTATCCTCCTTCCGCCGTTCTCCGGAGTCGCCAGAGTTTTTCGTTGAATCCTCTGCTAATTTGCCTCCGAATCCCGCGTCTTCAACGATCCTCGACGAGATACATAGTTGAGATCCCCGTTTCAGATTTTCTCGGAATCCTCACGTCGCGATTCACTGCCGCCCTTTATTCTTCTCGATCTGTTCGCGTCGTTTTCTAGAAGAACACGCCGGCTTCGCGGCCGGTTAGCTATAAATAAATCGATCCGCATTCATTGACGGCTCGTACGAACGTCGAACTCCATGCCAAGAGGAACGTGACCCAAATATCCGAAACTGGGCCTCGGTGAGTGAACGCTCGTCGAATTTCGCAAGGCACAATGGCCTTCTTGTAACTACGGTGTATCCAACTGGTCCACCGGGAGGAGGCTTCCTCCTCCTTTCCTCCTTCTTCTTCTCCTGTACCTCTGCGTCTTCGGTCGATCACGTTCGCGCGAGCTTATACCCCACGTAACCGGATCTTGTCGCGAATCATTCATCTTCTCATTGCACGAATAATTTCCCGCGAGAGCCAGTTGCAGAGAAAAATTGCGGGAGATTCTGCTCCGCGTATATGTTTTGACCGATAGTTTCTCTCTTTTTCTTTTTTTTAGGATAGGTGATATACGTGTCTGTATCACGGAATTGAAAAATTTATATTCCGCAAATTTAATTATACAAGAAATTTTTTCGAGTGAGACTATCGTATTGTTTAACGCGGCACAATGTTTCATTATTTTATATCAACGATCGTCAAATCCGCGAGTTTTTTTTGAGAGAATGAGAAACCTACGCGAATCGAATGGCTAAACATTATAAATTATATGGAATCGGGAAACAATGGGAACCTAACACACTCTTACCGCAGAATGCATATACAAATGCGTCAACAAAAGGTAATAACACAATACGTGCAACAGTACACGAACATATGGATTAGTATATTGGATAACAATCGCATTCGGCAAACAAGTCAGTACCGTTTGCCGGAATCGAAACTATGTTTCTTCAGCGGGAACATTGCAACACGCGAAAACCTTTCTCAAAGGTATTCTCAAAATAAAAAAAAGAAAATTTGTGCTTTTATCTTAGCTTCACTCATCAATCTGAATGCCTAATTCTTAAATATCCAAAAGCACACGGAGATGTTTTTCCCGTCTGCGATCACCGCTTTCCGAGGCGTCGCCGATTGTTAAGCTCGGTGTTTGAACTCTTCCAAGTCGGGTGCTCGAAAATCAACAGACCCGAGAACGGACTCGATCGTCCAGAATACACCGAACTTTGTGCGAGTGCGGTGAAATGCTCGCGCGAGGTCCGTGCCCGTTGCAGTTGCAAACGCAGGTTGAAGGAAGGAGGAGGTCTACGGCAAACCGACGGCCACGACCGCAAACGCGATGGTCAGTGAGATATCTTGTTGCGACGTCGACGGCCGCAGCCTGGAGGACCCAGGCGAAGAAGTTCCTGCCAGGCCGAGCCTCGAAGTACGAAGTCGAGCGGTTAAGCTAATTTAGGGTCACGGACGAGGGTGACCGGGCCGCCGCGCCGCCGCCGCTGCCGTCTCGAGAGCCATCGAACTACCGACGAGATCGGCGGTAAAGCGAAATCGCGCGTACGGGTATTCGATTCCGGTGGAATTATTCCGCCGGCCGTAAACGAGATCGAGACGCCCGCAACACAACGAGCCTCGCAGTACCAATTAAATTGAGCGAACGCTCAAAAGGAGGTGCACGGGGAGACGCGAGTGTCTCGGGGCATTCTTCGTGTGTCAAGTGATCCTCCAGTTAGCGACAAACGCACGATTCGGCGCGTGAGTGGTCACAGCGAGTATAGCTCGAGAAGCGAATACTCGTCTCTCTCTAAGTGCTCCGAAATTGCCCGTTAAAAGTTTGTTAAAAGTCGCTGGACTTTTGTCGCGCGCGCGTGCTGCGCGCGTTATGCGCAAGAAATGAAGTATTCTGTTTCTAGATCTGCCGGCGTGTTAACGACTTCGATGTCCGTCCTTTTCTTTCACGGCGGCGCCGCTCGTTAGATAATGCATGCAAATTGCGTTAACGTAACGTGACTGCCGGCTCTAAAAAGCTGGGGGACCTCGGCCAGTTTGCTAGTCAACGACCCGCCCGTGTAAAGATAGACGAATCGTCGTTGCAGTCGTCGGTGCAGCTTCCATCCCGCAGCCTATTATGCGAGCACTGGCCATGGTGTCGTGAACGTTGCGGTGTCCCCATGGGACCGTCTGCCAGCGAGTGAATCACGCACGGGCTTTAGAATTCAGAATACAAAACAGGAGCTGCGCCGATCGTGCCCCGCTTTTTTACAAATTTTTAGGAATCCGGATTTCTGGCCGAACTTTCACGTCCTGCGATCGTCGGATTCGGATCCGATTTCTTCCAGAGTGCTCGTATGACAGTTGAATTTTCGCTCTTTATGCAATTCGTGTAACGTTTGCTATGGAATTTGGAGTCTGCTTTTCTTTTTTGCGTGGTTTGTTCCTGCGTGGATTTTTAAATATCTTTAATTAAATTGTATTTTCGATGAATTAAAATCAAATAACGTCGAGCACCGCTGTACTATCTCATTTTTTACGTAACTAAAATACATTTGTGGTTTCCTTAAATTATCGCAACGTTGATAAAAGCTGGAAGACGTTGATAGAAAGTAATGTTCGAGATAAGTTCCTGGACATAAATGGCCCACGGATAATTAAAACGCTTATTGCCAACATTTCATATTGAATCTCCACGTGTTGCTAAGTATTGAGATACTAGACCAACGCGCGGCTTCCAACTTGCCTCGTTAGCTACCGTAGAGCTTTCCCTTTCTCTCTCTTGCTCTCTCGCTCTCGCTCTTCATGTTACATATATATGCGATGAGTACCGACCTGGCGCGGCCAGAACAGCTCGAGTGAACCACGCGAAGCCTTTAGAACTCACGCGCCGCCGGGATTCTCCTCGCCGACACGATACGCCCTTCGTCGAGTATTTTTGTCCCGCTTGTATGGTACGTGCCGCATGAGAGAGAGATACTTTTCGCGAAATGAAGCGGGAGAGTCCTATTACCATGATCGACGTCCCCCCTCTCCCAGCCCCTGCTCCCCTTTACCCCGGCGCATGATGAAATTCCCTGTGCCGTGGTAATCGCGAACGCGCGGTGCGGCGAGACGGATCACGAAACGAATCACGAAACGTCGGGGCGGTCCGTCAAGAGACGATGCACGATGCTCGATTTCCTTCAAACTCCGGGGATCCGGGACATCTGGGACAGGAGCGAGGAGCTCCTTTCGGCCGGGCCGTGTCGCGACTACGTAAT
This sequence comes from Ooceraea biroi, assembly GCF_003672135.1. Taxonomy (NCBI): domain Eukaryota; kingdom Metazoa; phylum Arthropoda; class Insecta; order Hymenoptera; family Formicidae; genus Ooceraea; species Ooceraea biroi. The sequence continues at coordinate 4,331,734 of NC_039515.1, forward strand.
ACGCAATTTGCATAGCACAATTGCGCGATACGGTCACGCAGCCGCGGTGGCTATGCCGCTGGCCCGCGCGTTCCTTCGACTGTGCGCGCGTGTCGTAATGACAGAAAATAATAATGTACCGTGGTAATCATATCAAATTGCGCTGCGTGCTACCTCGCCTTCTTCTGCTACTCGCGAGAGTAGTCGGCCGACACGCGCGCGATACCGCGCATGATGGTTCACGCGGAAGCGCTTTATTTTCTCGTTTGCCGCCGATACGTGATACGCACCGCCGTTTTCTCCTTCCAGGTCATGATCGCTGCGGTCGCATGTTAATTCCGCATCGGGCATTCCGTCAGGAATACATTTTACAGATGATCGGCACTCGTCAATGACCGAGATGCGAGCAGCGTCTTCCTGTGGACGTTCGCGAGGACAAAAGTTGCCTTGGCGCGAACGTACCCTCAGACAGCACTACATCAAGAACGCTCCTCGTGCTCCTCCGTGAGCAGACCGAGTAAATCATGAACGGTCGTTAGAATTCAGAGGCTGGTTCTCTCGAGATCGGAACCGAGGGAGTATCTCGGTGAGCGCTGCCAAAGATTCGTGCCGCGGCTCGTGTATGTACCTTCTGTCAGTACTCTCCTCTCACAAGGGAAGGTTTTTAGGTGTTACACTCGGATTTCAAAAATTCTTTGCATGCAGGTAGGGAGGTCCCCAAATAGAAGAAAAAAATAAAAGTAGCGGCCCAAATGCATATTTGCGCGCTACGTGCGCAATTTTCGATGTTAGGTTAATTACTCAAAAATGCTATTTCTAATCGAATTCTTTACATTTTTTATTTCACCTAATGCACATTTATATTGCTTTGAATAATTTTGTGTGTGTGTGTTTAGAAAATACGAGCGTCTAATGTAATCTCGTGCCGCGCGAGCACAGTGCGTATAAAAGGCCCATTGCTCAAAAATGGTATTTGCATCGTAACTTTTTTAATTTTTTACTGCAACTGCCAATGCACACAATTTGGAATAATTGTACATTGCGCAAATCGTAGTTTGCTCTTTCTGCGTGATTTATTGTATGCGACTTTAAATAGATTTGATCAGAATCCATAACGAGGACATAAAAGATCTGGTCAAGGGAGGTTTTTAATTCTTTCAGTTTTAATTTTGGTTTTGATTTCTTTTTAAAGCGTTGTGCATTAGGCGAAATAAAAAATGTAAAGAATTCGATTGGAAATAGCATTTTTGAGTAATTAACCTAACATCGAAAATTGCGCACATAGCGCACAAATATGCATTTGGGCCGCTACTTTTATAATTTTTCTTCTATTTGGGGACCCCTTACCTGCATGCAAAAAATTTTTGAAATCCGAGTGTAACACCTAAAAACCTTTTCTTGTCAGTCTTTCTCTCGAGATTGTACTCTTCCCATTCTTGTCTGTGTCTTTTCTTTTATCTTGCCTTCATGCCGCGACGTAATGTCTTTTCTCGTACTTTCTTAACGAATTTTATGAACTTTATCGATAATCATGGTAGAATTATGTACCCGTTTTACTCGCTTAGTGAATTAATTGCCCACCTTTTGATAAATGTCCACTGTTTGATGAGACTAGTATCGTAGAAGAGACGCATCAATGAAATTGTGTTCTCTCACGCATGGTTTTCCACACGCAAGTCAAGCGGCTTTCTCCGTCTCACATTCAAGGGCCCCGGTCTCGGATTATCGCTCGTTTGGCCATTTTTCGGAATAGCACAGCTTGTTGCACCATCGCGCATAATCTCACGTTCCATCGTATACCTGTGCCGCGCGTACTTCTGTAATCACGTTAAAATCCCGCCGCGGTCTCGGCCCTTCGGATCTCCGTTCGCTTCGTTAGCATACGTTAATTTGTTGTTAATTAATACGCCGGCAATTATTTCCTCCGCGTTCCTCCGCTTTGTACGTAGCACGGCAGATCAACAGAGCTAAATTTCTCGTCATTATCTCTGGCGCATTTGCCTCGTTATACGACTACGATGTGTACCGACAGAGAAAGAGAGAGAAAGAGAAAGAGAAAGAGAGAGACGGCACGCATATGCGCGAACATGCATTGCGCCTAGGCTGGTGCCAAGTTATACAACAATCTTTCGCTGCATCGTCGTTCTCCATTTTGCTGCTTCGCGGTATTCCTACGATAATATTATTCAAGGGAAGTTTTACGGTATATTAGAGCCACGCGGATGTAACGCGCGGTTACTTACGACGTAATTCAATAATAAACCGCAGACACTTTTACGACTGACGTTTGCCGTATCCGAGGTAATCCGCAAGCATTGAAAGACACTGTTTTGACTAAAGATATCTCTGTACATTCTTGGCTCCAGTTCTCCGCAGCAGAAAATTGCACGTTTTCCATCTTCATTTTGGTATATTTCGTAAGGATTCATTTCTGCGAGACTATTATATATATATTAAACATGAAACTATGATTTAACTAATTTTTTATTTTATTCGAGAAGCATGCGAAACAAGATAATAAAGATAGACGATTTCCCGAAATTGTTAAAATAGAAAACAAGATCGGAATAGCTTTATCAACTTCTCGAGGAATGATTGAAATTTAGGAGTAAATGTAACACGACAGTTTGGAGACGTTTTCGCGGCGGCTTGCAGAGAGGGCGAGTTTCAAATCTGTGTATTTATGAAGAAGATCGTGGAACGAAATAAAGCGAGAACGCATTGCACCGATGCACGAAACGACGTAACGAACAACTCGCCCGGTGGTTCTCTCTGACAGTGAACCCTCGGAAGCGTGACATTGTCGGGGATCGTATTGCATGATACGCTCATCTTCCGTGACCGTGGTTCGCAGTGATTGCACGCTTAGTCAGTCAGGGTTGGCTGAATTTAAACCGGTACGGCGCAATGGCAGATGCAATCAGCGGCCTACCTCGAACCCCATCGATTAAGCAATTTTTCAATCCCGAACGTAATAAGATAATTCTTGCAGGTCTCCCTCTTCACGTGTTCCGCGCCGTTCGGGAAATGTATCAGAGCCGAAGTAACTCCCTATATTCTGCACGTCAATTTTTATATAATGCTCTTTATAAGAAATTACGTAAAGCTAAATAATTTTCACTTTTCATTTTATATTTGTAAAGCAAAGTCAATCAGTAAAACTCCATGTAATGAAAAACACTAATAATAACAATACCTTACTACGCACAAAATATAGAAAAATACTTTCTCTCAAATATCACGCTGTCGTGTAAATTTTCATACCAGTTTTCACGTACAAGTTTATAAGTAACATTTAAGAAGTTAAAATAAACAGAATTTTTTGACAACTGGAACTTGATCCTACCTCGTGGCAGAAACGAGGCCGTTGTTTCCTCGAGCCGGTCCGGCCACGCGCGATACAGCACGCTCGCGCTGAACGACGCCGGCGACCGGAGGAGGAAGCGAAAGGCAGGATCGAGACGGACGCGCGACGCCGCAGTGTCGGAGGAGTCGACGACCTCTGTGGCCGCAGGTTGCACCTGCATCACCTGCGGCCGGCCGGACCCTGCCTTCGCGCCTTCGCGGCGGGATCTCGGCCTCGACTCGCGCGCGATCGGCCGATCTACGCGCGCTTCTCGATCTTCTCGCCGTGAAAAAAGCCGGCTGCCCATCCGCGCCGGAGAATCCGGTATGGAACACGTCGACGAGGAACAACAGCGGCGAGAGGCGTACGAGCGAGGCACGCCGGGCACATTGCGCGTTGCAGCGTGAAATTCTCGAATTTGCAAGCCGCGCTGCGCGGCTCCTTTTTCGCCTCTTTGGAATACGCGAGAGGCAAAAGAAAGAGGAAGAGAGAAGGAGAGAGCTGGTGCAGCCGTGCGAGGCGAGGAGCTCCTCGAGTATGCTCCTCAGGTTGTTCGTTTCCCGGACGAATACGCGCGCGATAAGAGCATGCGGCTCGAATTCCGGCACAGATAGACACCGTAAAATTTCCGTGATTTACGCACGGTCCCATTGGTACCTCACCGTTTTATTCGCCGGCGGATTATGGGATTCCCTCAAAGCGTGCCGGAATCAATTTTGCCTCTTAAAAGGATTTGCTTTTCACAAAGCTCGTCCTTTACGTATTTCCGCACTTATGTATCTTTGCAAAAAGTCTCGAACGAGCCACAATTTGCGTTCAAGTTATTGTGAAATTAATCCAAGGCATTAAAATTTTATGACTTTTCTTGTTAAGAAAGAAAGTCAGCTCTAAATTGTGTAAAGAATACAACGATGTAGGATATTTTCGTCCTTTAATCGACTAAAGTTCTGATTTTGCCACACGTGCGCTTTTATACCAGCATGTTGCGAAGGCAAAGTGCAGCGGGGGGCGCACAAAGCACGTTACATAAATTTAGCGACTATTCGTAGAGTTCTTCCCTGCTGTTCTGTATTCGAATGCGCAAGGGGAGAACCGCCGTTCAAACTCGAGAATCTGTAACGTGAGGCACAAAAATGTGCGACAAGAAGTTCCGAAGTGCGTCCACGTCAAGCACATACACAGGGGAATACGCGGAAAATATTTGCAGATATCTGTATCACGTGCTACCGTAGATCATGCCTATTTCTGCGGGAAACAGTAAACTTCTTGATCTTTAAAGACATCCCCAGATTTATATTCAATAAACAGTCTTCATAAACAGTCTAGTGAAAATAATCAAGTGTACATAAATGTTCAAACTCATTACAAAACAGGATATTTTTAATAGAAATTGTCCGAAACTAAGAGAATCCAAGAGAATGTAATTTGATTCCAGAAATAAATAAAATTCACTGAATGCGCGCGTCCGCGTGTGAACGTGATGAAATAATCGTACGTTCGAATGTGCTTCGTGCGCATTCAAATATCGCGAACTCGGCGATACGTTACACTCTTAACTGCGTCCATTAAATGTATTTTAAACTGCCAGAGTTAATGTTCGCAACGAAAACGTCATGTTACTTATGGCGGTTTCAGCTGCACGAAGGGCGCGCAACGTCGCATGAAATTTTCCGACGTGGATTTCTCTCCATCGCGAATAGTAAATGCGCGAAAAGAGGTCGCGCGTGCGAACATACGCAAAGCGTAAAGTGAAAAGCGCACACCACCTCCGTCTCGCGTTTCTTTTCCGCTTCTCCGCAGAACGTGGAAATATCGTGCAAATCCGCAGCGATTCCACAGCACATTTCGCAGTCTGATTTGCTCGCTTTCCACTACGGATCGACCAGTTGTTCTCGGCCGGCGCCTCCGATCATCTCGGGCATCTTTTCGCGCTTGAAATGACGTCGCAATACTTTTATAAGGGCGCCGAGCTAAATGCAGCTCGTAGTTTTGTCAGTTTCTTATTGCCGTTGGCTTCCTGCCACCCAAATGGACTCTCGCTACGCTTATCAGAATGTATCGCCGAAAGCGCTCGCAGAGAGACTACGCCGGCGTTTATCCGCGTTTATTCCTGTTTTTCCAGCAGTTTGCGCGCATCGTTGCGCTAACAGAAAGAAAGACAGAAAAAAAGAAAAGAAAAAAGTGGGAACGAGCGAGCGAGTCTGGCGTCAAGAATGCCAGCAAGCAAAATAACTCCGACATTCGAGATGGGCGATACGCTCGGGCATTATATTAACAATGCCGCAACATGGGTAATGATACTCGCTCGACGCATTCGGATTCCTTTTCGTTGTCCCGCTGGTCCCTCGCGTGCGTTTAATAGGCGTCTTTAATTCTACGACGATACGAGCGAGCATTAAGGCTCTCGCCGGTTATCGCTGTCGCCATGAAATAATTGCTCCTTCCACCAGGCGTAACGGTAACGCGATACGCAATTCTCTCTTTCTCATGCCCTGCTCTCTTTCTTTCTCTTCAGAAAGAGAGGACGCCGCCGACCGGTCGCCGATAGATTCTATCGGCGGCCGAAAGCGGCTTCAGATACCTACACGCGTTTACCGATCATAGCGGTTTCCATTGTACACTGGAATAAATGCTCGTTGTCAGTTTCGTTGGCGTTGAGAGAGTCCTCACGGAGATGTGCCGTGTGCTAACTCGACGCGGATGTGCTAACGGGTGCTCGACTTTTTTACGAGAATAAAACGGTACGCACCGTCTGGTGTCCCGAAAGGAATCGGCTTACCGGGACAATAGAAAGATCTCGTATTGCATCGGCGATGTCTTGCGTTCGCGTTAGCCGCGTGAAATAATATTGTTCTCGAAATGCACTTTCATTGTTCGACATGCACAAATTTTTACCAAATCTCTTGTTCGAGTCTCTTCTTCCTTCAAAACTGATTTTCTTCGAAATTCTTTTCTTCAAAATTACACGCCTCGCATATTCACTTGTGCAGTCAAAATTTGCTTGAAAATCATCGAATCGATGTGAAGCCGACTGGTTTGTCGTAAGAATTCAATAGATTCGTGCATGTAAACGCATACGTGTGTCTCTCTCTCTTTCCTTCTTGTTCAAAGAGAGATTTGGAAGATGCAGGGATGTTGCGCGAGCGGAAATCGTTCGTGTGATCATCGAAGCTAGAAATTCCAGCGTGCCGGCACTTGGCTGCCGTGCAGGCTGGTTGACTACGCGAGAAATTACACGCCTCGAACAACGCGCCGCCTAATTGTCCATCCAGTGAAGCGGGGTCATCGCGATCTCACGTTAGTCGCTCTCCCATTTCCGCGAGGAAATGAGAAAGGGCGTAGAGAGTGCTTTCCAGACGGCCAGAAACGATCGGAAGATCGGCAAGTGAGTCCACCGCATTAATTAACCCCGATAATTGGCTACGTGCCAGCCGTTATCACTTACGGAACTTTTTACCTCCACAACCCGCCTCGCCCAATTTAGACTGCAACCCCTGTATCCCGTAAAGTCCGCACCAACTACTCGACTTACCGTAAATATTTAACGAGAAATCTTGTCTTTTATAATCCGCGCTTCTCGTCCTTCCCAGTACAGTCGCTTGAAATTTGTTTGCGAGTTTTACGGCCAGAATAAAGATGTGAGCGCTTAAATATATGAGTTAATATTAAAAATTAATTGATATTGAATTAAATCAAGATTAAAAAATTTAAATTTAAATGGAAAAGGTTCTAGTTATATATACTGCTTTAATTTTTGAAAATCTGGACATTTCTACATTTCTTCTGCCGCTCACCATACGAACATTAACGCGAGTGGTCACTCGCGAGTAGACGGCGAAACTTTTTCCTGATTCTTCTCCGCTCATGAGTAGAATTCCGCCGTTGAATATTCTCGGTGTAATAACGAAGGTATGCACGGCTCCTCTCGTTGCGCCGCGGAAAATTGTTGAAGGTCTCGTTCGAAGGGTTCAAAGCAACGGAATTTTCGCGAGGTACATTTACGAGAACGTACATTCCGTACACGTAGATGCACTTCGTATGCAAGTTTCGTCGCCGGCTTGGACCGCCGCGCCGCGCCGTCGGCCTCTTTATTTCGAAAATTCCGCGTTCCTTGCTTGGGAATAATGCCCCGGTCGTTCCGACGATTCATCCGCGGACAATCTCCTTCATTGCGTACGAACTCGGGGGGAGAGGGGGGGGGGTGGAAAAGTGCGTCCCTCGCATCGCCGCGGTGAGAGAATGTCGGGAATATTACATTCCTCATTAACGCAAGGAAAACACACTTTTAATTAAAGCAGATACGATTAAACGCACCGTCAAACTTTTTTTCCTTTAAAACTTTTTTGCCCGCGTCTGCCGTTTTCCTCTACTTTTTCTTCTCATCGCGCTGAGAGCACGGTTCATGTGAACGCGTTAATTGATCGATTCTCGTCTTGGCCTTTAAAATTCACCAATTTTCTATAATGATCAAGTAATTATTATTAATAAATTCAACTACGAAATATTTTAACGAAGGTGCATCGAACGACCGATAAACAATTTATGATATTTGATCATCACCGAACATAAATGTGTCTATAAGAAAATTCTTTATATTCGTTATTTATTGTATATTGATACGTTCGAAGTATCGAACGCATTACAATTAGCGATATCGATTTCTGAAGAAATTCATTGAAAGATATCTTTCAAGAATCTTATGCAGGAATCGATCGATGGACGAGATTGAGCGTTAATTGGTCGTTCCAGACGTCGTTGAACGACGTCGCCGTCGTCGTCGTCATCGTCTATTGGTATAATCATTGACCCATTGTCGTTCTCTATTAAATTAAAGGGTGCACAGTGCAACGATACCAATCAGCGGTGCTCAAAGACGACACCGGGAATGGTTCTCGGGAAATCTCATCTCACGAGTGCCATTACGAAGGAAACGCAAGAGCTATTGTTCCGCAGAGAACGGCATTATCGTGTTTACTACTAAACGACGTGTACTGCCGCGCATTCCTTCCGAAATAATTGAATAATTCAACCTGAAGTGGTGTCGGTTCACGGCACGATGACCATTGCGCGGTCCTCTTTGACTATTACCGCGTATAAGAAGCAACATTTGATTAAGATGAATTATTAATTTTAATCGGCAAATAGTCCGCAGTCTGTACAATATATTATAATTAAAAATTTTGTTTACGTTCGGTGTCGCGAAGCTTGCGTTTAGTCTTCGATTGCATAATGTGTATCTCTTTTACGAGAATATTAGATTCCATCTAATATGCATACGTTTCTCTTAAAATATAATAAGAACGCTCATATTCGTTGTTCAGAAATTTGAAGTGTAGATTCTGCACGTTCGTCCAGACGATATTAATAATAATAATACACTTACGTCAGTACCAATACACTTTTAGGACAATTTCAATTTATCGGCGCATCACGTTGCAACGTTGCAGGCATTTCAGATTCGGCGTTTCCGCGGTCACTGCTGAAACGCCCGTAAAAGACCCTAAGTAAGCCGACCGCGAATACCTCATCCTCTCAGCAATCTGTCAGCGATCCCGCGCAATACTCTCGCAAAAGCACATGCGTCCACCTTTCGCGCGGTGAGAGACAGAAGGGAAAAGAGAGAGAGAGAGGAGAGAGAGAATGAGAGCTACAGTGGTGATCCTCGCTAGCAAAGCGGGCCGACCACTCAAAATCAAATTTTCGCCGCTTAATGCGCCGTCAGATCTCGCCTCGCCAGCGCGTCGCGCGCTTCGGGAATCACGTCGACGTCCGTCAGGCCGGTTTATTGCATTTCCCGGCAAGGTTTCGTCTCGTTTTCACGGTTTGTTTCGTCTCCCCTTTGCGTTTCCGCTGGCGGGCGGGCGCGCGCGGCCCCGCGATTTTCACGGCGCGTCGGCGACGTTTCTCCTTCGGCCGCGCTCACCCTCCCTCTCCACCCCGGTTTCACCCCCTCGTCGGCACGAGACGAGATATTCTCGCAACTTCTGACACTTCTCTCGCCGGGGCTCGACTCTCACAATATATCCCCCTGTCCTCTGCCCGCCATCGCGTTTGCCACATCCACCCTCCCGCTTCTCTTCCTTCCTTCCTTCCTTCCTTCCTTCGTTGGTTCCTTCCGTCGTGTCGACTCCGCTACAAAGAGTGTCTCTTCGCGATTTTTTCTCTTTCTCTCTTCCTCTATCTCTCTCTCTTTTTCTTTCGCTCGTCGTCGAGCCGACTTTTTCCGCCACGCCGTCGCGCTAAATCGAATCAATTTACCTGCACGCTTGAAGAAAATTCTCAGTCATGAGAACTCGCCCGTGTGCTGCTTGATTCCGTGTTTATGATTCATGGGATACAGGGACTAAACACGCGCTCCCTTTGACAGTAAAATCTTTTAAGTAAACTTTCTCGTCGTATTTAATTAAACAGCATAAGTTATTCAATTTCCGTGGCACTTTCAAGTTGAATATAACTCTTTTTTAGCGAAAATATAATGAAATGTGATTAATTGCAGAGACATTTAATATTGAAAAGACATTTAATCTTGATAAATTATACTAGAACCATATACAACGACTACGAAAAAAAAACATTATTTTGTTTAAAGTTTGACAGAAATAGAAAAAGACAGAAAGTTGAGTTTAACAATTGACGCGAATTAAATATCCATTGTAATTCGCTACGAGAATGTAATAATATCACCAAAATGTGATACGTCGGCGTAGTTTTCAATGGCGTCAAATTAGATCTGCGATATCTCTCATGCCTCTTCTTATTTTTTCCGCCATGTCGAGTTCGACGTATGGCATCGTCCCTTGTGAACTCGAGCCCAGCTACCCCTCCTTATTTCCCAACCGTGGCTCGAATCGAATCAACCCGCGGCTGACATCCGACGCCTCGATTTGAGTCTTTCCTCATACGGAAAATCTCCCAGTCACGAATGTCTGCGAGATGTCTGCGACATCTCAACGGGACGCGACTGGATCCCCTTACGTCAGTATCAAAATACATTCGCGCGTATATTCGGAGGAGACACCGATTACCTTGTGTTGGTCTACCTGGGTGCATCACGATGCTCGCTAAAGCTCATTTTACATTTTACGATTCGTACTTCTCGATCGGAAAACGCTACTTTAATAATGCAATAGATACCAATAGATACAACAAAAGAGAAAATCTACAAAGAGTCTGTCTTGCTTCACTAGTCGTGCAAGTTTGCTAAACAAACTAACGATATTAACGATACGAGAAAGATGCAGGATCCTCCAGATGCCGAATGCCTCGGGGAATTTAACCGGCGCGAGTCGCTCGAATTTGATCGAGCCTCGGTCGAAACTTTGGAGATCCTTCAATAAGTTCACCGTACCTTAAGACTTAACTGACTCGCTTTGAGGTGATTTGGCCAGAGACGAGACAGTCTCCCAGTTCATTCGAAATTGGGGGCCGTCCTCTCGCGAAGTCCCTCCCTGCGGATATAAATGAACGCTCAAAGGCGTTGTTCGGCCCTTCGCACGCGGAGGTTCGTCACGCGCGGGTTTGATGAACAAACATGCGGGATTATTAAACCGTCTACACGCCATGGAGATGTTTCATCTTTGATTGGTTTGACGTAACGGGGACTCCCCTTCGCATTTTGGCCGCCGCAGTGGTTCACTTCAATGCGAGTGTACATACACACCTCGTTCTTTATACATGCGCGTTGTATTCCCGCACGTTCCGTGCGTGCAATAATTATTACATCGAGTCTCGTTGCCGTGGTTCACGCTCGATCGCGCAAACGGCAGCTCCGACTGCGAAACGAATCTCGATGGTATCGGAGAATAATTTTCCGTTCTACGATAATTGTATTCGTGTGCGTGTTGTACTTTATACATATTTGCTCTCGTTACTTTATAAACTTTGTTAGATTGCCTTTTTCTGATGTTACTTTTTGTAACTGGAAATTTAAATCATAAAATTCAGATTATGTAATTATAAATTTCATTATTAAAATTCAATTACAACGTTGTGAAGACAATGGCGCAGACAAAATATATATAGTAAAACGTAATCTAATCAACATATTTAGAAACACGTAATACGTACATGTATTAATCTTAAAATCGCATGAAAAGATAAACGAAGAGTCAAAATGTATACTCAAGTCAAAACTTTACCTAAATCATAGAGACATTTAAAAAATTTAATTTAAACAATCTTGCGGATGATTCGAAAGCAGCGTCATGATGATTCTTGTACATTCGACTTTTGCTTTTGATGTTTTACGCGGAATACTTCGATATTCGATACCCTCGTTTCGTTTCGTTCCCCATCGATGTCGCCGGGGCGCGGTGCTCCTTTTAGAGCTGCCTGCTGGCGCGGGGTGCCACCGGGGTCGACGATAATCTTCGTCGTAGGCCGAGAGAGAGCTACGATGAGCCAGGAATGTTATTCGCTACGGGGGGAGTCGTGCGACCATTTTGCCGGGGCAGATTTATGTAGCAAATATTTGCAAGGCGCACCGCGTCCCGTGGAACCACCCCTAATGGATTGGACGACTCGCAGTGCGTCGCGTTGACTTCGTTCCTCATTTTTCTCATGTAGTGCCGTGTATCGCCGCGCGAACAGTCGCTCCAATTCTCCTGAAAGCGCGCCCCCTCCCCCGGATTCTGTTTCCTCGGATGGATCGCGTCTCCGTCGATTCACGTGCTGCCACTCGGACGATGATTTGGTGCCTCTCCCTTAACTTCTCGCGAAATGAGGTACGCTGGAAGCGCGCGTCCTCACCCCCGTCGCACGTAACAGTTTCGTCAATTCCCCGTCGAACGTAACAGTCTTCGTCAATCGCCGAGGAAAAAATTGCCCGTCCAGCGATTTAGGGCAATGGCACGGGGTACAGCACTTCGGTTCGGTTTTTTGGATCCGAGATAATTGGCAATCAGCGAAGACCGTTTCCAATTCGCCGTCGGGCGGAATTCGCGCGTCCGCGAGTGGAAAATTAATTCGGGGGGCCGCGGCGTCGCGGCTGGACCGGAAAGAACCAGCGGAGAGGCGATCGGACGAATGACGATGTGCGTAATTACGTTCGAAACAAATTCATCTTCCGCTCCTCGAAAATCGCTCTTCTGCTCGTTGCCGGGCCGTCACCAATTATCCGTCGTTTTGTAGTTGTTACGGACGTCGAACCGGCGCGGCGCGGCACGGGTATATCGCACAACAGCTAGAGACTTGTTAACCGGAAATTGAAGGTCGAGCCAGAGACAGCGGCCGTTTGTGCCTGGCGGTGCGTCGAAAAAGGAGGGTCCGGATAAACGAGTTAAGTCGGGACGGCGCGGTAAGGGGCCAAGCCCCGCCAGGCGCCGTGTCTGTCCAGATTGCGCGCCGAAGAAACAGAAGAAAACGGAAGAAGGAAACGCGAATCACGCCACGATAGCGCGCCGACTGCGATATTTAATTGCGCGCTGACTCGCACGCCGTGATCCCTCCCCCCTCGCCTGGCGTCCTCTTCGTCTCGTCGTTCTGAATAAATTATGCGATTCTGTTGTACATGTTACGAGACGTGCTGCAATTCGGGCGCGTTTAACATTGTAAATGGAAGAGTCACTGGGACAAACGGAGCTTCCGGTGAGTGAACGACAAGCTCTCGTGTTTAATTCTCAACGGGGATTAAGATCCGTATAATTTCAATGGGACAGCTCAATGGGAGAGTTTCGAAGTTGCGAGTGCGGGAAAAGGCTCTTTACGCTAATCTAACGTGTTTTGCATTCTTGGATCTTTGGATCTTGCATAAATTTTTCCCGAATTTCTTTCCTGCAGTTATCGTTATCTATTTTTTGCGCAAGTGTCTGTAATAATATTATTAAATTATTACATTTCCACATTTTAGTGTTATTAACGTAAATAAATGACAGGATCATATCCACTTGATTCGAAGAGAAGTAAATTAAGAAAGAATAAGGATTTAATTAGGGTAACTCACGTCAGGGTTAATCGGGGTTAACTCGCACCGCCTTTGCCGACGAGGCCGCTCGATCGGAACGAGTTTTTCAATCTTTCGCATTCCTTCGTTTGAGACGTTGCAACCCGCTCTCAGCCGGCATTTTTAGAGGCACGCTCCGCGATTTATTTTTACTGCTATTAAGCTGAGAACAATAAAGGCGCGTTACTGCTCTTTCTTGCCTCTGCTAATCCAATTCCAGGCGTAAAAGCTCTTTACCCGAGACATGTTGCGCGAGAGGACGCGAAAGTAAAAAGCGCCTCTCGAGCATTCGCTTCCACGGCGATATAATGAGCGGCACGTCGCAAGAACTAAATTCGCTTAAAAGGCGTCACGTCGTTACGACAAGACGAACGATATCAGCCGGCGACCCCTCCTTCTCCGGATAAACCGGCGTTCTGTTCTTTGCCGGCTTGTAACGCGATTCTCGCGAGCTCGAACGTTCATTTCTCCATTTCTCTCTCTTTCTCTCTCTCTCTATCTGTCGGTTCTGCCCTTCCGACCCGTCCGACAATCGTCAGCAAGGTCGTTCGCGAAATGGAATCGTTTTTATGCGCGCCCACGCGAAATCCCCTGCGTGCTCTCCTCTTTCCACCCACCCCTTCGCCAAAGAAAAAGCAGCAACGTATACTTGTATCGTATCATAAAAAAGCTAATTTGCACACGATGCATATTCCATCAAGCGGCTTGAGAAGCCGGTATTTTTGCGCGAGTTCCTCTCCTCGCGACGACGTCGGCATCGTCGTCATCTTCTTCTTCGCGGGACGCCTCGCCCTCCCCCCGCGCTTCCGTAATCTGATTTCGGGAGGGCGGCAGGGAAAAAATCGTCTTCCATGCACAACCACTTAGGGGACGATGCGCGCGTGGCATTTCCCGGGGCTGCTCGGGCGGATACCTCGCGTGCCTTCCAATACGCATTCTTCATCGCCATCTCGCCCGCCGCCGCGCATTCCGCTTAGTCGACCGATTAATTACGTGCCGCCGTGTCCCCCTCGCAGATTGCACGGCTCGCTGACGCGGCGCGTAAATGCGAAAACTTCGGCTCCGCCGCGTCTCAATACACCCGATGCTCGATATCGACTTAGGTTAATTCACACCCGCCCTAGCGCGCTAGTACCGTACTAGATAAAATTTCAGCTTGACAAAATTTCGTCCTTTTTGCGCAAGAATATTACATCGGCCGGATTTTATGAACACTGAGGTGGAAAAAATAGAAAGAGGAGATGAGAAGATTGTGACCGAAGGTATACGGTATTTGTCACGGAATAGTTTATTGGCTCATCATCATCATTAATTAATTAGTAATTTAAAAAACTTACTTTTTTAATTTTAGCATTTTTATTTATTGTTAGATATATAAGAGATCATGGAAGCGATTATCGACACTACGCTAGATATGCTACGATAGATTTAGAAAAACTGCAACTGATTCTCTTCTGATACATCCCGGTAGTTCCACGGGAAGGCATATATCCGTAGTGGCGATATAACCGCCGGTTAAAGAAGTAAACGAGCAACAACAGCGGCTCCGTTTATGGCGCGTCCTCACGCAACGATTCGGTTCACCGCGGAATCTTGGGCAGGTGTTCCCTGCATGAGGTTGCCACTTACGAAAGTAAAAAAAGGAGTATACGTGAGCAGGTGATCAGACACATAGGCAAAATTATTTTTTCGATCATAAGAAGTCGGGACGTTATAATGATATACTAAGATCGAAATTATTTTCGTTGGATTTCTCGATATCTCTCTCTCTTTCTCCCTCTCCTTCTCTTTGCAATAGATAATAACGCGATAGATAATAAAATATTTATTGCGAAATATAATTTTGATATCTCAATATATAATATTGAGTAGCGTTTGGGAATGTAATAGAAATACGAGATGCCTCTTGAATATTCATCCGTTTGAAATCTTTAGCTAGAAATATGTAGGTATTAATAAAAGTAACTCTCTTTTTTTTTCTTTAAGATTTATATTTCTTATATATACTATCATAATAGAAATAATTAAAATACTGATAGCTTCTATTTCCAAGAGAAGAAACAAAAAACTGTGTAATATATCATCAGCTATTTCATAATACTTGCATGCCATAGCATGCCTTAGCAACCAACCGTTATAATCATCCAAGAAAAGAGTCCAGCAGCGCGTTGTTAGTATTTTATTTCTCGCATCCACGTGCAATTCGCAACTACGTCGCGTACGGTCGAGCATCAGAAAAACGCGTATAAAAAGAGGATCACTTTGCACGTGTCTCCTACTTTGGCAATGTATCAAAGCGGTGGACTCCCATAGAGCAAACAGATTGGCAACCAGCGGTGCGCCCCCGATATTTCCGGACATGTCGCCAGCGCTATTCCACGTTGGCGTTGAATTACGATGTGCTCCAAGTAGGAAGCACGTCAACGAGTCGCAAGAAAACACAGTGTATTTGATGTACGCATGGAAGCGGATGGACCACTCGAGGCTCCATTGTTTGCAAGGCGTCCGGCCGGAAACGCAGACCGGAAGATGATCGCCGCGAGCCGTTCTGCCGCGTGCAACGAAGCGTGGTCGCCGCGGATTAATTACGCGTCTTCCGTTATTAGATCAATGCTACCGTGCCCGAAAAGTGAGCTCGGTGTTTGCATTCAATATTTGCGCCGTTGCGGCCCCCGATCGATCGATCCGCGGTACAGCAGGGAGAGACGGCACGTTATTGCGCCAGGATTACATCAATATTTACGCGAAGCGTGAGACATCGGCAACGGTTTTCATATCTCCGGCCGTACTCCGGCGCCCGCTCCGATATTCCGTTTTATATCGCGCTGCCACGTCGCGTCTCGTGAGCAACGTCGAAGCGATCCACGAAAAAGCATTTAATTCGGAGATTTGCGATCGCGCAAGTGTGTGCAGTCCGAGAGTAGCAGCTCGTAACGTTGCGCCAGGATATCGGTGTCGCGACTATCGCAAAACTCGTCGCTTTTCTTCGTCGACAAGTGTTAATCTGAAGAAAAAAAAAGTAATTGTGCATTCTAAAGAAAATGGTTAATTTTTCATTATTTAGAGAACAAACGCGGTTAACAAATTCGATTTATATACAGATACGTGTGTGTATTTGTGCGGAAGAGTGTCGCACTAATTCGGAGATTCATGAACAAAGGAAGGTTTAGGAAACCCGAGGTACATTCCAGTAGAATTGCTCGTTCTCTCTCTTTCGCTCTCTACAGGAACACATTTAATTCGAGAGATTCTAATCTCTATCGTGCAGCCGCGCGTGGATCGTGCCATTTCGCGAGGATTACGTCAATATTTACACGGCAAGCGAGATTTCACCGGATTTTCCGACCGCTCCGCTCCGAACCGACCCAGCTCCACGAGTAGACCAGACCTTTCCCTGTGACGGATCGCAGATTCTATCGCAGCGGAAAAGCTGTTAACTCCGAAAGAGATCGATCGTAACGACACAGCGCATAGCAACGCAGTTGCTATCACGTATCCCCGTAACCCCCTCGAGATGGAGAAGGATACCGTATTCCTCTCTCGCGACGGATCGCCGATATTGTCGGAGTGAAACGTCGTCGGAACTAGGAAAAGGCGCGCGAGATGCAATCTCGTCGGCCAAATCGTTCGCCGGAAGTTTTGAAATGTAAATGCTCCTCACCTCGAGCATTCGAAATCAATCGACTCGATGTAAACCCCACGTCGGACTGCGAAGAAAGTAAAAATCTCGAGCAGTCCCGCTTAACCGTGTGGTTCGTCCAGGTGCTCGAGATTTGCTGCAACTCATCGGCAAGATTCGGTTGCAGCATGTACGAGTTGTGTTGGGCATTCGTGCTTCCTTCAGAATCACGTAGTAGTTTTAATCTCACTGATTGTCACCAAGACAGATTTTTCCTACACAAGGATCCCTCGAGGATCATAAATCACGATCATTTTGGATTTCAGAAGCCCGGCAATTAGGGTTCCGCCCGTATTATCTGGCTACTTCGTTGCTGCCCAAGCTTGCGGCCTAATCCTCACGTAGAACTTTCGGATTTTGGGTTTCACCAGAATCGTCTAATTGGATTCGCCGTAAGACGGTTACACGCTGTCTCTCGGGGAAACGAAAGGGTCGCCGCTGTATCGCTGGACAACCTAGACCGGAATTACTCGCGTCCGAGTTCTTGTCGAAATTCCCGAAATCCCTTAAAAATGCTTCCTCTTGCTATTCCCTTAACGGCGAAGTTTCCCCTGCGGGAACGGGCCCTCCACGCTACTACGATCGTTACCTCTCGTTTACGAAACTCTGGATATATGCTTATAGCCGCGGTTACCGATCCACCGGCTGAAGGCAGTGATTAACCGACGGTCCTTTTGATGTGGGATAAACAAACACACGCCGACTGGTTTGATCGCCGCGACATATTGGCCCGGCCGTAGCCGACTGCTAATAAACATACGTCGCGTCGCGACTCCTTCCTTCCTTCCTTTTAAGCCGCTGCCCCCGGGTTACTGTGCACGTTAATTAAGCGTCATACAGCCACGTGGAAATCGCTCGAGCGGAAATCGATCGATGCTGCAGCGGCATTAATCGAATTCCGACGGTCTACCGTGCGTGACGTACGCGAGCTCAGTCTTCTAGTGAACGCGACAGCATTGGCGCGAACTTGGGTGGGCTTCTCGTGCTCTCGTCTTTCTTCGTAACGATTTATCCGTTATCGAGAAGGTTCGCCTTGACGTTCCTCACCGGGTTCCTGCGAGACTGATCCTTACGACAGTCTCGATCATGCAACAGTTAATCGCAGTTCTCGCATCCGGTTAATTACAGGGTCGGAAGTGTTAATGTCGGTATTGCAGAAGCAGGCGTATTTAAAAACACGTGGTGCAAAAGGCATGTACCTACTTAATAACTCTGTTTTTCCATCTGTTAAAAGTGGAGCATAAATAACCGCGAGATTTTTCTTTTTATGTCGACAAGTTGTGGACGTGTTTCTCTGGAGAACAGTTTAGCGCGAGTAAAACGTACCGCCTTGAGTCACTCTCTCTTTTTCTCTCAACATTCAAAAATTTAATCGAATCAATTTAATCAAATAAAGCGGCTTTTTGCTCGCGCGTAAAGTGGCATTTCGCACTTTTATCGCGTCTCTCTGGCACGATGGAATTTTCGAGATAATTAATTTCTGGAAACTCGTCGAGCCGCCCGAAGGGATGAAGAGTAACGTAATGGGTCGGCGGTGGCGGAATTAGGCGGATGATTTACGACGTCTTTCTTCACGATCGGTGCGCACCTACGAATTAACGATCGTCGACGAACGACGTCCTTCGCAACTGTGCCTCTTTATCCAATTATTCGACGACCATTCATCGGACGCTGACGCTTTATCGAGCGGGAAAAATTTACAACGCATCACGCGTTTTCACGGGGAGATTGAGGGCCCAAGTAGTAAAACAGTCCCGAGAGCCACAAATGGCAAGGGTGCAAAGGGGGTAGGATAATTACCCGACAACTGAGTCGAAGGTGGGAAACTGCTCGGTCGCCCGGAGGAACTTGAACTCGCGACTTGAACTCGACTCATGAATGAACAAAAGAGACCCTCGAATTGGTCCCCCTCCCCCTCCTCCCCCTCATCGATAGCGTATCGCGTATGCACATCCGCGGGGCACTACGCTGGCAGGGGGTGGCTTACCGCGACCCGGCGTTTAATTAATTCACCATATTTCCTCCATCGATCCACGCGCGACGGCAGTTAATTGCGATCTCCGAAATAGTTTATAATTAATGAGGGGACTGGGTGGGTGGAGGCGGAACGAGAGCGGCGCTCTCGCAGACAGCCGGCGGGTGCTCGGGCGCGATTTTTTTCGCGCTTAACATTGTGTCGTGCGCTTGATTAATGCTCGGCGATCAAGATGCGCCGATGGGGAAGCCTGTTTTCGATGGTAGACGCGATATTCGCTCGACGCCATACTGCGTGTGCTGTTAATTAATTATCTATATGGCGTTTTTGATGATACGCTTCCAGATTGTGAAGTGTAAAACAAATCAAGTCTGTTATGTTTGTTTTAATAATGAGTGTTATTTAGAATAGTGCTTCCCTTTGAAATTTTATTTTGCAAGTTTATATTTTAGACACATAGACCACGTGATAAATTAAACTGTATATTATTATAATTTCAGAGTTAATTTCACGGTTTTTGAGTTTATATCGTCAAATTATTCATTTGTGTACAAAATATAAATTAAAGGGCGCATACCGTTTTTCAGCTGAAATGTCTGTAAAAAAGTAACGCCTCTCGACCACCGTTCGCAGGTAAAGGTCAAAAACTGACTTTGTCGTGGTGTTTAAAAGCCCTGTCACTCGTCTGGCAATTACTCGGCTTAATTAGCGGCAAGGGCAGGGTCGGGCAACCGCGTCGCACATCTTTCTCGTGAATATTCGTCTGGGGACGACCACTTCCACAATTTGACGCCAGCTGCCAACCGGAAGCGGCCTCGGAGACCGAGGCAATCTATAGTAAACAGTTACGCGGGATCCGTTAACGGGAAACACGCCTGTTCACCGTGAAATTTTGGAACCAACTTTCACGTTACGCTTCTCGATCGTCGCATTGATGCACGAAAATCTAAATCGATCGTAAGACGGAATTGAGCAAGGCAGTCAAACAATTTTATATAAGAAAGCGTTCTTCCGTAAATTGTATATAAAACTTGTATATAATCATACAAATTGTATATAATCATAATTAGATAATTTCCTGAATTAATTATATATAAATACGTGAAGAAAGCTCTCTCTATCAATCATGTCGCGCCATTTAAAATTGGCAGCGTATAAAGCTTCTTTGTCCACTGGAACCGTTGTTTGCAAAAATCTCACGCTGCATTCAAAAATGATAATTTCGCCAGTTAAACGTTACTTCTACGTCCCGTCACGCGTAAAAGATAAATTAAGGGATTAAACGCGCGTGTTTCCCGGCGCGCATCAAAATAAGTCCAGCTGGAGGCGAATTCGTGCGTAGCGCGCGCGTTTCCGGGTGTCGCAGAGAAATGGAAACCGCGGCCAATTGCTTAATTGCGCCCGTGATGTCCCGTGTAATCAGGATGCCGTCGTTTGGACGCATTTACGGTGCACCTACGCTAATTCGCCCGGCGACTCGTCAGCGACCATTCTCTTTCTCTTCCTCTTTCTCTCTCTCGCACCAGCCCTTCTGGTTTCTTCGCGCGCACGAGCGCAATGGCGCATGGCTCGTCCCGACGTTTCTACGAACGGCCAATTTGAGAGGGCACATCAACGACGCGACAAAGGACCCGCACTGTCCGTAATTTACTGGGCATTTCTCGGCGAGTTCCTCAGAAAGAAACTGACGAAGAACATTAGTCGATCTCTTTTTTCTCCTTTAAAATACACAAAAGAGAGAGAGAGGGTGAGAAGAAAGAGAGAATACGTGCTACATGGAAATTGATAATTAATATTTTTGGTTTTAATGCACGCAACTCCGGCTGTATCATCGATAAACCCGTCACACGCGATTAAATCTGGCGAAAACGGCGCGTATTCCGATTTATTAACTCCGATGAGAGTAATGAATCATACGCAAACATTTTAATTAGTATTTATCGATTAAAATTTCAGCCGCTATCAAATTGCGAAGCGCATACCTCCCCCTCCCGGCTAGCGAGAGAAGAACGACCAAGCTAGCATTGGGACCGGCCGGTGATAAAGCGGACCATTGAGACAAAAATATTGCGCGTCGTTGATTTACATGGCCGATAGCAGTAAATAATATTCTCCGCCGCTGACGAAGTCGACGGTGTAACAGCCGGGCCGGTGTGTTAAAAGTCAGATACAACGGCGGATTTCGCCCCCGCGAAAATATGTACAACGGCGCGACTGGCCACGGGCGTATTTCATCCACGGTATTTGCGAGCTGGACCGATTTTACGACTATGGCGGACTAGAATAGTCCTCCTTAAAGATTCCTGTGTCGCGCACACGGGCATAAAGCGGCGACAATGTAAAGAATTCCTGACGGGACGGTTACGAGTGCAACGACGGCGAGGAGGACACGACCACGGGGATATTCTCTCAAAGTGCAAATTTATTTCGGGAGGCACTGCGTGCCCCGAGAATCGCATTCCGCACGTATTCTTGGTTCGTCCGTAAATGGGCCTGCGAGTGCCTACGAGAGCCTGCGAAGAAGGAAGAGAGAGTGGCTATATAAGGATGATATCGATCTTTAACCGTTTCGTTCGATCGTGATTTATATACATGAGCGTAATTTTTATGTCTTTATCCTCGTTTTCGCGTACAACGCGAAAACGAATATCTGCCTCTGCCGTTTTACAAAAGAAGAGTTGCAGAGCATCAAAGGTGAAAAATAGAATAGAGATCACTTTTCTAAATGTTCTACAGTTACCCGAGAGAATGTTACAGTTACTCGTAAAGAACTTTTTATATTTGTTTTGCGGATCGCAAAAAATACCTCGTAAATTAATTTTTCTCAAGAGGAGAATAAATACGATGACGTATGATATCGGTCCTTTATACGCGAGACATGCATTCGGTTATCAAGGAGCGTCTGTTTACTCGGTCCTCGAGAGTCGCTAGGATCCGAGCTGTACATATCTATTGCATCTTGTCATTTATTTTTACGTTCGTCCGTAAAAACTTCGCCAATTGCGCCTTGTGTCAACGCGCCTCTCTCTCTTTCCCTGGGAATCCGATATTTCCGCCTTTTTCACGGCTGTTTTTTTGCGTCGCGCACAAAAGAGCGACTGGCGCGGAAAAATATCTCGGAGACAGCGATAAGGCTTAAATGAGAACAAAGGGATTCCATTACCGGATCCGCTCCGAGGTAGCTCGCGACGCCGGCGCCGGGCGTCTCGTGCTTGGATTAATAAATCTCGATAGGACTAATCGATCGGGGCTGTGTCGCAATTTCCTGCGAGGACGCCGGCACGCCGTCAGCAGCAATTTGCCAAAATCGGGATGGCGTGTCGCGCAATCGGCAGGCCAATCGGCCGCGCATTCGCTAATGGATTTATGATTTCGGTCATTGGCGAAAATGCATTTCACCCGCTTCGCCGTGCGCTCACATCCGTGCGCTCGTGTGCACGTGCGCGGATGCCCGCTGCTCGGCAAATACGTCGGAAAATTTATTTCCGGAATGAAATGTAAATACGTATCGTTGTTAATGTATATTCTACGCCCGGCACGACGATCGGCTATATTTAAATAATTCATCAAGTCAAAACGGAATTAACATTCAAATTGTATAACTCGTTTCTCGAATCTATTGGCAATCGTGGTCGCGACTACTGTATTTCATATGTGCCAGTCTGTGCTCAAAGATCAAAGGTGCTTCCGTCGGCAAGTGAGTTGCAACTGAAAAGCACACAAAAGTTTTCTATACGACAGACGAGATCAGCGATCGGATCGAAAGATGGCCCCCGTGCTCGAAGGGGAAAGTTCTGGACAAGCGATTTTCCGCTCGCGGATTAACAGGGGAAACCGGAACTGATAGATAACATGGTTTTGTTGGCGCTAGTCGTAACTTCCTGTCGAGGCCAGGCTCGAGAAAACGAGCCAATATCTTGCGCCGACAGCCGGGGCAGAATCGAGGCGAAGGACCAATTGCCTTGACATCGGAAGTTGGAGATCTCGCTGTGAAAATCGCGCCCTTCAAAACTCTTGATAGCGTCGTAGCGACACAAAAGGGAGTCCGTACGTAATTTACGAGAGAACGAGGCCAGCACGTGGCAATATCGCTCGTAGAAATACTCGATTCGCGAGGAGATGCAAGTGTTTGCGAGTGCTAATATTTCCGCAATTGCTCGATGCTTTTTTTTAAAAAAAAGACTGTTAGCGAAATATAATTTTGAGTAATGAAGAACCTTATGCAGTCTCGATGGATTCATATATTTCGCTCGGTTTTCCAGCACCGCGTGCGAAATTTTCGACGCATACGTCTCGAGGATGCACGGGAAGTGACGAGATACGTTTGTTTATGCTTTATTTATAGTGAACCGCATGATCTTACGACTGGCCAGAGGGGGAATACGGGAAAGTTATGCAAACGAAGCATGGCACCGCATACACACGCTCCTGCACACCCACGCGCGCGTATAATTCGCATCGCTCGGCCGATTCATGCGAAATTATGCAATTTGCACACGAGACGTATGGAAATGCACGTTTTCCGTGCGCGAGCACGAAATTGCAGACCCGTGTATTTCATTCTTCATCGTCCTTCGATGATTCAGCTGTCATGATCGGCGGCAGACGTTGTTCCGAATTTGATGTATCCGCCTACGCCGAATTACGATGAAATGTAAATACGAAACGTAATATCGTGAAATATATGCAAAACAATAAAACATAGTTGCGCGCATCCGCGTCTGTCATTTTTCGAAGTGATGATAGACACGCATTCAGCGCGTTACCGAGTTTTTGTTTTGCTGGAATAAACAGTTTAATTCATCGCCCGCATAATTGTTCTCTCTTGCTGCGTTACCGTAAAATTATTTTCTAACCCGAAATACATAAGACATGTTTATGTGCAATTAGTACACTTTGCGTCAATACGATATGCAACTTGATAGAATAAATATATTCAACTCAATTTTTTAATTAACTTGCCGCGTTCATTAAGATTGCAACATGCAAATAAATGACAAAGCGTGATCCTTTCAATCTTAATTTGTGATTTCTTTACGAGCATATTTAACTGAGCAGCAGACAGTTATTAAAAAAGGTATGCTGAATGACGTAACATTTTACAATGCTATTATGCGAGATTGGAATATTTGAATCTTCGACCTAGGCCTCGCTTCGCTGTCGCCGGTAATTGCGTTCTCCTCGCGAGCGCGACACGCGTATATTCCGCTTGAACAAGCGAGCGCGCACCATTTCCTGCAAACCGGTCGACTGACGTAAATCGATGGGATAAGTAGATCGCGCGATTGTGCAAGGCCCCGATGCGAATGTGAGTCGGGCAAAAAAGTTCTCCCTTCGACGACCGATTGGTACCGTGTGGCTTGAGAATACGGGGAGCCTCCTGGGGTCAGTTATGGCTTTTCTAATGGCAACCTCGCGACGCTGTGGACCGTAACACGATAGCTTTGCGAAACCCCGAGCTGCAACGTCCGGTCTGGCCGTGTATCGTGCAAACGAATGTGTATCCCGGACGACACGCCACCGTAATTCCTGTCCCGCTGTCTTCTGCGAAACGATAATTACGACCGCTGAAAGGCGTATCGATTTCGTCTCGCAGGAAGCCCGCAGAGTATCACGGAATCACGCGCGGTGTCGTAGCTTTTACAGCGGAAACAATAGCGTATCGAATCATAACCGAAAGGTAACGCGGTTTCTGTATATGAACAATCGCGACGATGAACAAAGTGCGAGGTAAACCGTTTACCTCGAAGAAAAGACGCGGTGGGCTTCAATTATCCGAACGTCTATTAACTTCAATGTCCAGTTATTCGAACGTTTCATTACCTAGGTCGGGAGAGATAGGCATACAAGCAATTCAATTTTGCTGGGAGAAGAAACATCAGCTTGCATTAAGGACGTTTAAGGAATTAATAATAAGCTACTGAAAGGCAGAAGATTTCTAGGAAATTGATGGGGAAACTGATGGGGAATATCGAGGGAATCGCGCACGGAAGTCTAAAGTATCTTTAAGTACTTGCGGCGTTTTACATACGTATATAACTTGTTAAAACTTTGCAGAAAATTCCTATCAAATTTCGCCGGTTGTTTATCTGGAAGGTGGCATCTCGTTGTACAGCTACGATATTTTCTACGATGAGAATTTTAAAGAGACGCGGCAATAAGTTTTTACGAGCTGCCACGATGGCACGCGATCACCGTTTGCGAGCAAACCGGCAAAATGATTTTGAGTGTGGCGGGAAGTTCTCAAGCGGAACTTCGGCTCGAATATCTCGCCGAACCGAAAAAGGATCGGGCATGACGTCAGCCACGGCAACGGAAGATAGGAATGCGATAGCCATTGCGGATAGCTCGGTCTACCTGAGCATCGAGAGTGCGGAAGATGCACGGGGGACCTTATGGTGATGGGGCCGTGCTCGTACCTAGACGAAGCTGGTAGTTGATGGGGAATGTGATTTTTTATCATGTCCAGGATCGACCTTTAAGGGGCAATGTAATTTACGGCGTGCGGCGATGCACACGCCGATGCGACTGCAATAAGCAAGTCGCCCGGTTTATTAATGCACGCAATTACGCCTGGAAACGAGCGTGTCATAGATTACGGACGATCGCGCGCATGCATAACGTATGCATTTAAGCCCTCCCACCGTAATAAATAAAAAGCGCCGCGTACGCGTCGCGTTGATAAAGTTACCGTGCGTAGTGTCGCAACGTAGTGGCGCGAGCGAGAGCCAAGAAATAAACGTGCAACTCGCGCGATTAATTGATTCAATACGGCCTTCGGCTAGCGTCCGCTTTCGTCGTCTTCGTCGTCGTCGTTAGAAAATCTCCGCCGTAAGAAGCCGCGCCGGCTGCGTTTCTTGCATGCGGCGGGACTTCGTGTACGCGCGGGTCGTCGACACGTTGCGTAGAAGAGGAGTAAAGAGAAAGAGAGGCGGAGGAATAGAGAAAGAGAGAGGGAAATATTACGCGTACAGGCTGTAGGCACAATTGGCGAGCCCGAGAACCCC
The DNA here is from genome assembly GCF_003672135.1 of Ooceraea biroi. Classification (NCBI taxonomy): domain Eukaryota; kingdom Metazoa; phylum Arthropoda; class Insecta; order Hymenoptera; family Formicidae; genus Ooceraea; species Ooceraea biroi. The sequence continues at coordinate 4,357,660 of NC_039515.1, forward strand.
GTAGGACGACGTCGGTTGATTATGGCCTTCGCGTGGGTCGTGTTTCTTTGCGCGTGGTGCATCATACCATCGTGCTCGCGCGCGTGATGAACTCCTCCCTCGCCTGTGAGAGTAATGACGGCACGCGGTGCTCACGATCATCATTATCCCCCGCAACATTGATGAATATCCGCGTACGCGTAGCCCCTAATCGATTTCCGTGCCCTCGCAAATATTTTTACGTTGCCGCGCCGATGATTGCAGAACGAGTATTCCTTCGCGACAGGTATTAGCGTTCCATAAGGTAGAGGCCGTTTATTCACACGACTCAAGCAAAACTTTTCACATCGCGCGACGTTTAATCTATTGGGTTGGCCAAAAAGTAATTGCGTTTTTTTCCAATAGATGGACATACATGTCTTGAAATGTAACTAACTTCATTCTAAACCGCAAATTCATTATGTAGGTTAACAACTCACAGTTCAAGCTTGTTTTAGAAAAAGAAAGTACACGATTTCGTTAACAATTGTTTGTTTGCCGTCGATTTCAAAATGGAAAATCAAAAAGAACATTTTCGTCATATTTTGTTTTATTACTTCCGAAAAGGGAAAAACGCTGTGCAAGCTCATAAAAAGTTATGTCATGTATATGGCGAAGATGCTTTAAAACTGCGGTAGTGTCAAAATTCGTTTACTAAATTTCGATCTGGAGATTTTAATGTGAAAGATGCACCACGCTCAGGAAGGCCAATCGAAATTGATGATGACAAAATAAAGGCACTGATCGATTCCAATCGGCGTTTAACGACACGAGAGATTGCTGAGAATCTTAACATATCGAAATCGAGTGTTGAAAACCATTTAAAACGACTTGGATACATTAGTAAGCTCGATATTTGGGTACCACATGAGCTCAAAGAAATTCATCTCACCAAGCGTATTGACATCTGCGATTCTCTTTTGAAACGTGAGGAAAATGATCGATTTTTGAAACGTATGATAACAGGCGACGAAAAATGGATCGTCTACAACAACTTCAAACGAAAAAAATCGTGGAGCAAGCGTGATGAACCTGCTGAAAGCACTTGAAAAGCAGATATTCACCAAAGAAAGATTATGCTGTCAGTCTGGTGGGACTGTGTATTTTGAGCTGCTTGCAAGGAATCAAACCATTCATTCAGACGTATACTGTCGTCAACTGGATAAATTAAATGATGCCATCAAACAGAAACGTCGAGAATTGGTGAATCGCAAAGGTGTTGTGTTTCACCACGATAACGCTAGACCACGTACAAGTTTGGTCACTCGTGAAAAATTGTTGCAGCTTGGATGGGATGTGTTACCACATCCACCATATTCGCCAGACCTGGCACCATCAGATTACCATTTGTTTCGTTCTTTGCAAAACGCCTTGAATGGTAAAACCTTTACTGCTGATGAGGATATCAAATCGTTGTTGGAATTGTTTTTTGCTGAAAAAGATAAGAACTTTTTTGAGCGCGGAATCATGAAGTTGCCTGAAAAATGGCAAAAGATAATCAAACAAAATGGACAATATATTGTTTAATAAAGTTTTTGTTTCCCATGAAAAATTCGCCTTTTATTTATATAAAAAAAAACGCAATTACTTTTTGGCCAACCCAATAAAACTCGCAATGACGTTAAAAATTTCTTGGGAAATTGATTGTCGCTCATCCGTGATTCAGGAAACGTGAATGTTTTTTGTCAGCGGTGAAATTATTTCCCCTGAAGTTCGAGCGATGCTATAAAATGTCCGGAAGTTCGCGTCTACCTTACGGAGTAGTAGCCCGACGCCGCGACGAAGTTACGAAAACTGATGGACGGAATTATGAAAACGCGTCCGATGTGATGTAACATCCGCCTCCGCAGACGGGGTCAGCCTCGTGTCCTCCTCCCGATATCCGTCCCAGCAAAATATTCCAATTTCGATGAATAACTCGATAAGCCCAATGGGGATCGATGGGATGGGACGAAGGGGCGGGAATCGTACGGCCGATCTCAACGTAGTGGCGTGGCAAAACTGGGATGCTTTTCCGGCGCGACGCACTCGTGGCCGAGACAACGGGCGACAATATTTCGATTTTCATTTAGACATGACGCGCGCCGACACTTCGGGAGCGAAACAGGAGTTTTAATTAAACCGCCCTCGGACCCACCCCTCCGATATTCAAATCAGTAACCCACGTCTCGCGGCCTGCGACCTCCCTGGCGTCAGATGGCCGGACTCCGTCGCGTCCCGAGAAAAAGGTGTCTACGTCCATCCGCAACGACGTTCCAGATGCCCGCAAAATATACTCCCGTACGGGCAGCGCAACTGCGGGGAGTTTCGCAGCCCGTTAATCGCTAAAGGATTACCGGGCCGGACGCGCAAGAACCGGACTGGAGTCGTTCTGCGACCAAGATCCGGCAAAGTTCGATTTCACTTTATTATTAATTCAATTTGATCCCCTGAAACGAACCAATCTCTTGTTGGATATAGTGATAACATAGCGATATGTCATATCTGATTGAATAGATTGTTCTGTTTGCGCTGCAAAAAATTTCATGTCCATGAAGAATGGCAGGAAACGCAAGAATTAAAGAAATAATTTCGCTAAGACGTTACTTTCGTCATCAGACAAGAGTGATGAATCAAATTGTATTATATCTCAAGCGCGAAAAGCATGTGACGAGTGTAATTAAATTACTTGGATTTCTCAACGGGAGATAGCTCATAAATCACCTGGGTAACGTCTGCGATCGACGGCACTTGCGCCGGACAGGTAGGACTTCAGCCAGTATAGGATGACAGTATGAGGAGTGTTATGAAGGATTATATGTGAAATAGGATACATCATATTCTGTTCAATTATCTTTTATAGCTTTAATCAATTATTTCAAGAAAGAAATACAATTGCAACATTTTTATCTATTATATAATACTATATAGCATTTCCACATATTATTTCGTGTTACCGTCATCTTATCACTCAATATAAAATATGCGAGTCACGGAGAACTAAAACCGGAAACTAGAACGTTCACTAACAAAAGACTGATAGTCGCAGTCCGCTCAGGAACGTGTTAAGCCTTCCGCGAGCTTTTCCTCGGAGCCAGAAAACAATCGCGTTTTCAGTCGCTGGTCGAAACTTCCGCGGAAAACTTTACTCCCGATGTAACTTTACCCGGATTGGACCAGTACCGGTCTTGTCGAAGTAAATTAGCGGACGAGAGACGGAAATGAGAGAGGCGAGGGGGAAATCGCAAAGGTTCGAAAGGACCAATCGGCCGCGCGACGAATTCCGACTTCGCGAGACGAATTCTAACGATCGGCAAAGAATTTATCGGGGAAGTTAATCGCGCGCGCGCGAGACACGACGAGGGCGGTTCCTCCCGAGCGGAAAACCTCGAGGACACCGTTCCCATTGCCACCCTTGTTGGTATCGCCCGTAGGTGAGAGGTTCACCCACGTCTTCTTTGCTCTAGCTGGCCACTCACATGTCGCCCACATGTTCCACTTCTTCCTGCCTGCCGGTCGATCTTCCTTCCTGGTAAGAAGCACGAACTTAATTTCGTTCGAGCGATCCTTCGGTGATCCTTATCAAGTCGGGCGATTTAGCTGACACTCGCGTCGAAAGCGGCTATCGTCCTGTGGCGAATCCTCTTAAAACATCTGCCACGGTAATCTTTCCCGCTGTGAAAAGAAAACGAACGTCATCAGTTGCGAGAGAAAAAGAAGATTGATGGCCCGGGTCCGCGTTACGGAAGTGAAATTTATTATATGAAATATATGTAGAGAATAAAATAAAATTAATGAGGATGGTTACCGTTTAATATAATAATCTGTGTATGAAAAAGATAAATTTTTCTTGCTTGAGTGAGTCAAGTGCATCCAGTTGTAACAATCTGTATGCAATTAATGTGTCTGGGATGTAAAATTATTTATAATTTTACAGATTAATTCACGATTAAAATAGATATATCAAGTGCTCTCATAAAAGGCCTTTTCAGCCTTTTGCCGAATCAGCGATATTGTAATTGACGTTTAATCTCCGTCATTCAGATTTAAAGGAAAATGAATTCATTAAATGAGCGTGACGGCCAAACATTTGTGGCATATTCGGCTATTTTGTAGGCGCGGGTCGCATCGAGCGACGACGTCACTTTCCATAATTAAATGACATGTCCGTTCGATTACCGGTTAATTGCATTACTTGCGCGACTAATTCGTTATTGCCTTTCGATTTCCGCTCACGCGTTGCCCACGTGCTCGATTTCTCATGTCTTCTCCTCCTTCTGCTTTCCAGTACGTTGCTCGAGCCTCGTCGCGCTGCTCCGACAACGATATATTGCCTGCTAGGACGTTCACCCTCAATAAATTTAATAATCCTGGCTTTCATCGGCACAAGAGAGAAAGAGAGAGTGAGAGAGTGAGAGAGACAAATTTATCCATGCTGAAGAATCGATCTGTTTTGTCTTCTTACAAAAGAGTAGTCTTTGATAAATCGCTGTCGTAACGTACCGCCGACGTTTTCAGTTACCTGTACAACTTTATCAAACAAGTGAATCGAACGTTACAATCTAATACATCATTTCTGTTATTATTTCGCACGAAATTCATATCCTTTGAATCATCATTGAAAGTGAAAATTCAAGATGGAAATTGTTTGTACGATCGTAATATGCTCAATAAGATCAGCAAATTAAATAACACTGAACATTAATCAGTCAAGCTGTCAAGCGTGCCAAGCTGCGTATGTCCGAGAGTGTACAATCATATACCCTCCAGAAAGCATTTAGAAGCATTTACAAACTTTCCCGAAAAGTTTTCGCTGCAGGGAGGCATCCCGTTGTGGAAACTTTGCCGAATCCGACGTCGAATTATAACGAGAACATCATGAATGCGTAAATGGCTACGCCATCCGCGGGACTTAAAGAGCGTCTCGCGCCTTTTTTTGCACCATTTTGCCTCGTCTAGAGAAATAAGGAGGATAGGAACGACTTCTCTCGAAATAGTAAACCGGAACGAGACAAAGCAGAATCGCGGGAGCGCCACGACGCCGAAAGTCCCCGACGAGACGAGCGCGCGACCGCATCGCGGACTTTTTCGTCGCGTGGTCGATTGGTCGATCGGTCGATCGGCGATGCTCACTGATGCGTTTCGTGGTTTTTGGCACCGAGTTATTTTCGAGAGGTGGCAGCGTCGTGGCCGGCGACGTCGAGACGCACGACGTCCGACGAGAAGGGACCGGACGAGACAGAAGAGACAGTCCCAGCCGGTTTCCGCCCTGGCCAGATAACGGACAGTAGGAATTCTCGGAAGGACATTACGTTACACGGGTTGATCGTTTGATGGACTGGTTAAATGCGTCGTGAACATCGGCAAGAAAGTCGCAGCGCTCGCGCTGGAACTAATTGAGTGACGAAACGCGTAACGGGATCGACCGGCGAGCTCTTGTCCACTCATTCATCGGCTCTTCCTGGTGCTTCTTCTCACCTCGTCCTGAGAACGGGGAAAAAGTCGAGATTTACGTCCCTCATTTCTCGGCAAGCGTTTCATTCCCGGAATAAAATAATAAAATCTGTTTATCATGATCGCTGTTTCCAAATTTCTCGCGGATACATCGTGTCGCGTCGGTGAAACTCTGGAAAATATTTGTTTTCGCATCGTTTTATTTTAAATAATACGAATTCGAGTTTTGAAATTTTAGAGAAACTATAAAGAAAAGAGTTCATTCCATTGAAAAACTCATGGCGCCGCCGAACTTGAAGTCGCGAGCTAAATATGCTCGTGGATGTGTTCAGCGAATTTTCGGAGCATTCGTTCTTCTTGTTTTGTCCAGTCGGAATCAACAATAAAATATGACTGATGTTTAAACGACATCTGTTCTCTTGCGTTACAATTTCGCAGGAAACTTTGAGAAGTATCGAGTCGACTTTACTTCTCTCGAGAGATGAGAAATGTCGCAGCACCGAAAACTCTAGTTCTTCCCGATTGTTTGATCTCTGATAAAATTTACTGGGTCGTAAACACTTGGAATGGATCACCGTCGTTGCCGGCGTCGCAAACGAGGATCAATAAAGTTCGTCAAACGCTTAGACACACGCGCGGTAGAGCGACTACGAGAGAAATATTCTATTCGGATAGTCAGTAGTCAGGCCATTCAAGATGTTAAGATTCTCGAGAGTCTCGCCCGGGAAAGTATTCTGTACCAGGGAACTTCGACGAATCAGGGAACGTCGGATTATAACCAGGACGCCATGAATGCGTAACAGGGAGCTTGGGGAGTGAATCCCCGCTTTATGCGGAAATAATTCCTCCGATAAATAATTCCTACGGTCGCGATGCCTCGGAGCCCCGAAGAGCAACGGGCTGCGATCACACCATCCCTCTTGCAATACCCTGGAAGCACCCCTGGAAGCAAACTCGGCACTCGAAGTCACTTTCTAAGCCGGATTCAGGCCTAATGGTCCGCGCAATTATTCCGCTCCGAAGGAAGGCTGCCGATCAGACCACACCAGACCAAACCAGACCAGACCAGACTGAAGCGAACCGAAGAACCGCGGCATGGCGTGGCGCCGGTTTCTCATCCGGCTCGACGTTTTCGCTAATGGCGAGCAAACTGCACTGGCGAAGTTGCGCGCCCGTTAAATGCTCCGGCGGGGGAGGAACGCGCCCTCGTAATCTCTTTCCTACGTGACGGATGCACTGCTCGTAAGGGCGAACCGCGAAACGGATCTGGGTCGTGGCTCACCTTTCTTGCGTTTCATTCCGCGTCTGCGAGACCATCGAGATGGACGGCGATAGACGGTGCATCTGGACCTCAAAGTGTTTCACGGGCGGACAAACGAGGTCGTTGGATTTACTGTGGAGTCCGTGCGATGCACGCTCCATGTTATAATATTATTCACTGTTAAAGCGCATTTTATTGCGTTTTATTGCAGCACTTTGAATTGTCTGCGCGAAAGAATTTTTATTAAAAATTTTTCGAGAATTTTGCGCGCTGCTCGCGTAATAACATGAAATGTAAATTAGTGTTTATTTGAGTTTACAAATGAGAGTACAAACTTGCTCAAATTCCGTCCAAATATATTCTCACTGATGTAAATTTTGCTTTTTTTTAACGTGATATGTAAAGATTTTTCATTTTCATTACGTGAGTCGAATCTTTTTGTAGGAATATTGATTTGCAATCTGCAAAAGAGAGTGAGAGAGAGAGAAGGAAAGCAGGTCATGCGAATTTGTTTCATATTTGCATTTTAAATTCTTACTCGCTGACTTCCACACTTTTTCCTCGCGAGCATATGGTACATCGCAGGGATGCATCTCGAGCGAGATGCAATCCGATAAGAAAAGAAAATCGATACTCAGTGCCATCACATAGAAGCGCTTATTGAAAGTCACTCGGGTTAATGCGTTTCTTCCATATATTTCTTACGGGGCGATTTGAATGCGCTTTGAAACGTGCATGCTAAGCGGACCGCGTTGCAGCACGTTGCACTAGATTACTACGCTCTCTCTCATTTTACTTGGATGATCATTCTTGCAACGTCAAAGAGAACGAGTTATTACTGAGTACTACCGAGAGATTTTTCTCGTCATTGTTTGCGTCAAAATATCAGATATAGCATACACGAAAAACAATTTGGAGAAACTATTGGAATAAAACAAACAGTCGCTTACCCGAATAAACATATCAAGTTAATTGATATGAAATCTCTTTCGACGCGATACTAAATTTAGTCCCTGCAATTGCGTTAATAATCGAACATTTAAATTAGCCAAATATTTATCGCGTTAATTAATTTGCTCAGCACACATGTTCTCGAATATTTGTTTAAACGAGGTCGCAGTCGTACGGATGGCAGTTTTATTTAACTAAATGATATTTTTATAGCATACATCTACCGGAATTATTTATTATTCATATGTAGACGACACGTTCACAAATCTTTCGCACGAAGACATGAACTCGTTTGGGCGAGTCTTCGTCACGATTGCGCGACGCGCGAGTTTTGGAGCGCACAAACGCTCGTCCCGGCACCTCGCCGTTCCGACTTCCGCTTCTCTCCGTCATCGTTTCGCGGCCGGATGATTTGCAGCTACGGCACGACAAGGCGTTCAACAAAAAGCGAGAAAAGCAGTGGCGGGAAGCCACCGACTTGATTCTTAGTTTTATCGCTCGTAAAGCCCGGCTCGCCTGGCGGCAGCGACGCTGGCGACCACGGATCGTATAAACCCCGCTCCGACACCCCATTCGACCCCCTTTTCGCTCGCGCCCGCTCGTAACTCTTCCTGATCTTCCAGCCGCCCACGTGCACCACCACCGGCGACGTAGTGCGGTAGTTCAACGGAGCGGAAGTCGAAACGGCCAAGTGCTCGTTAATATGCGACTCCGATATACGAAGCGGCAACCCTTACGTTAAATATCCGTGAACTGCACGAAGCCCGGTCCGAGAACGGGAAATCAGCCCGTCGTTGCTCGCCATGGTGCGCGTTTCGCAGCGAGAATGTAATTGTAGAGATAAATTAATTGATCTTTATACTCTCCCGCGCGCGTGTAATTCTCGAGAAACATCCCGGAAAACACGTGATTTATGTTTGACACGGGGGAAATCCAATTCGTGCTCGTAAACGAAGACGCATTCGCAAACTGGAATACCTTGAATTACAAACTGAAAAAATTAAAAAATTCTGTAGTAAGTAACTTGATTGATAAATGTCTGATAATTTTAAGTTCGCTGGAGAAGAATCTGCTCCAGAGATCGATCTGAGAGTTCGATGAGCTACACATGGTATCTGTAAGACACTCCGTAAACGTTCACGAAATCGTCGCTGTCGGTTATCAGTCTAATTCAAAGCAAACGGTCCTGCATAGACGTTGACCGCAGATCCGCAGAAGCGACGTGCAGTTCGATCGACTGGGTGTCGAAGGAGGGGCAGGCCCCCTTTGATGGGGCACCATGCGCGCCCGACGGTGCCATTCAACCCGGGATTCCACCCTACGACCCGCCATTTACACCGAGGGATAGTGTCGATGTAAATGGCCATTAGACCGCCGTGCTAACTCACAAAACCCGTGTACGCGCCAGCCCCCGATTGGCCGGTAGCTGATTTTCCTCGACGATCGTCGCTCACGAGATCGTCACTGTCCGGGATGCCGCGACGGTGATAAATCTATAACGCTCGGTCATGCTAATCGATCACGGGCGTAGACACGCGCATTTGTCGCGTGACACGAGCATTTTAGCGCCGCGCACGTGCTCTTGAAATATTATTGCCATCCGAAATTGCATTAGAATATTATAACGCGACCGTCGCGTTAACGTGAAAATTATTAGGGATTGAAGTTTTCCCTGTATGGTATATTTACAAGAAAATCGCATTTTATGTAATTTAGTAATCGATATGATGTATTAATTTAATGAAAAGATATATTTACGTTCAAATTTGAGCTGTTTTCATGATTCTCAACAGCGTTGTAGAAATTTATTAGAATTTACACGAGAGAGAGTTCTAGGAATACCGTCAGCTTTATTGGACCATTGTTCATCGGTATCTGCGCAATTCTCCAATCGCAGCTCCGAAAACTTTCCCTGGTCAAAACAGTCATTGATCACTTTATTTGCTCTTGTTTTCTTCTCATCTCGCGCAAGAAAATATTTTGGAACTGCGCGAAAAATAAAAATTAAGATAATAATATAAAGCGATAAAAGGATGCTACGTTATGTTCTTCTTTTAGTTATTTATTTCTTCTAATTACTGTTAATCTCAGAGCCATAATGGCAAACCAACAATAAAGGGGACTCCAAATAACCGAGATCGATAGAGTCGTACCGCTTGAAACGCGTTTTAATGACTTTCACCGATGAAATACACACCACAACGGTCGATATCCATAACGCAACCTAAACAACACTGAAATAATTATCCCTCCAGTTCCGACCGAAGCGAAACTATCACACCCTTAGAAACTCTGGACATTACATTCTCGCGGTGCGGGCGGGAAACCTCGGATAGCGTAAACTCGTCGCGAAAAAGGAAAAACGGAGAGGAATCGCCACCTGCCCGTTCCTCTGGATTCTTATCCGAGAAACCCGTGTCACTCTCTATGGGAGAAGGAGTAGACGCCGAGCAGGCAATTCCGCGGAAAGGAGGCCGTTCTGGGACAATAATTCCGCGGCTGTGATCGAATTATACACGGGCGGGAACTGCCGTTGCCGCTTCTGTCGTGCCACCCTCCTCGACTGATCTCTCTCTATTTCTCTTCCTGTCTTTCTCTCTCTCTTTCTTGGCCCCCCGCCACCTCCTGTCGTTCCCTTTCATCCGCCATAAACTCCGATGCACCCGCAACTCCTCTCGGCCGTTACCGCGCTCTCCACTGTTCCGCATTTGCGGCCCTTCATTTGCAGATAACCACTCGCGGAACCAGCGAACAATCAGCCGTGTCCTAAAGTGCATCCCTCCATTCGTTTTCTTCCTTTCTTCCTTCCTTCCTTCCTTCCTTCCGTTTTCTCGACCTTGTTTGCTTCATCCGAACCGCCTTTTCTCATGCTTCCTTCCGGTCTTCCGCCTGGCTTCTATCAGGCGGCACGCAGGACAGGATTGAAGAGAGACCCGGAAAAAGGATAGTCGGGATTACCGCGATTTGCCGACATCGAGCTGGTACCGGGAACCACAGAAGGCAGCTATGTAAAACCGATCCGTGCACATTTCCTTCACCAAATCTATTCTGAAAGTAATGTTTCATGCTTGCTATACTTCTTTATTATGTGATGAGGTACATTTTATGTATATGGTGTCTCTATAAAATAAAAAGAGAATTATGAGAGAATAAAAACAATATAATGTGTAACGGAAATTTTAATATGAAAATTTTTGAAATTTAAAATCATATTTTGATAAAACGGGATGTTATAATGTACCGGTAGGCAAGAGGAAACAGATGTATCTCGCGGAACACATGGCCAAGTTCAGGGTTAAACAGAGACTGTGTTGGACGTCGTTACCAGACATGCAGGAATAACGAGGGCTGTTGCGATAGGACTTGGGGGTCTGTTTCATATTTGCTTTTCATACTTTTTATGTATGTAACATGCCTAATTAGCCAGTACTTTGTTAGCTTTCTCGGAAGAATAAATAGAAATTCTATTAACTGATCTCTCTCCCCAAAATCATATTTATTATTACTTGTTTCTACTTGCAATTTTAATTTATATAAATATATTTATATAAATAAAAGAGATCGACAGAGAGAAAGAGAGAGAGAGTAATTATTCCGCAAGCTTTGTATTTTGGTAATCAACGACAATAAATCTCAAGTTCCGCGAAACATCGTGAATCATGGGAAACGCGCAAAATCAAAGCGAGTGATGCACTCGACGGCCGTGAATCTCAGATCGTAAAAGCGCGGTCATAAATTCGTGATTCCGCTTTTTCTCTCTCACATTACATGTATAGATATCTCTCTATGCCGGTTGCCCGGACGATTTTATATCTGCGATAAGAGAGAGGGAAGCCGTTGTTCTCGAAGATCGATGTTCCGGTGCGCGCCCCGAGACGAGAGAATGACACCGCATAAATTCTCACCCTCGTGCCGGATAACGCGGGATGACGTTTCGGATTCTGCCCGCCCCTTCGTTTCGCCCTTCGAAAACCAGCTGTACTCGAATCGAGATCTCGATGAGCTATGTCTTTCATTTCCTTTCCCCCGGGGCCTGGAGTTTGGCAGAGGCTTCTCTCTATCCACCTGCTAAATAGACAAGGAAGAATCGATTGCGCCGCGGAGTATATTCTCAGTATCATATTTCTTGGGTGGATCGTCAATAAATCAACGATAGTTGATAGTCGATGGAGATAACGATATCGAAGTTCGCTGCAATTAATTTTTCACGAGAGATTGGAGATCGGAGCGCAATGTGAAGATCAGTCGCGTATCCATGGCTGGGAATAACGATTGCACGCGCTACTTTTCTTCCTCTTTAGTGCGATGGCACGTGGTGAAGATGGTTCGATTCTGCTTCCTTGGGCGTCGACGTTCTAATAGCAGGATAACCGCTCGACCAAAGGAGGAGAGCAGTTGTCGTTCCGGCAACTCCCGGTGTTTGTTTTCCTTCTGGTCCCTCCTGTTTTTCCTCCATTAGCGACTTTACCACCCTCCTGCGCTTGTACGGCTTCCTCACGACTCTCCCTTGCTCTCACACCGTCTCCCCCGTCGTTTTCTTCGGTTACCCCACGTCAACAAACACCTGACAACTTCCCGTGACTATCAGCGGAACGACTTCTCAAGAAGTTGTACCTCGTAGACATCGTGGCACCCCCTGCGGCTCCGTCCCTCGATTTGCTCGCGTATAAAATCCGCATATCCTATGCGGAATTGCCTCCTATCTCTTTCATAATACACCGCGGCATATCAAGCAGTCTCTTTCTTCGATGGCTACCTATGCTTGCAAAGACGAGAAAGTAGCATGTGTTCTTCGGTAACTCCGGAAAGCTCTGATGCATAGTATGGTGTTGCACGCACTCCAAAAGTCACCTATCATTTTTTCACATAAAACGGTTTTTCTACCGATGCACTCTGCACAGAATTTCAGTTTTATTTATTAAGCTTTTAAAATTGCATCATCGGCCTTTCAAATTAAATTTGTCACCCTTCAGCTGTACACATTTTGAATATTTTTCACTTGTATTTCTCTTCCCCTGCGGGTATGAATTAATATTTAAATTAATAAATATTCCCGCGGAAATAATTTTAAAAATTATGTTGATCGTTAAATATTATCACGAGCATTTGGTGGAACCCTGTGATAGTATTTTTCTACATAATCTTTATAAAAATCGCGATTCGAGATGAAAACACACAGTGGAACGATCTATTATTGACATCTCCGGAATTCTGAAATCCACTTTTACGCAGACGATAAAAATATATGCATATTTTCGTCCGTTCGTCGCGCCGCGTTTGATCGCGCGGGAGGTGACACGTCGCGCGTGGATTCCACGGAACTCCTATTTTTAAAATGTCCCGCGCACATTATCTGCGGACCATGTCCATCAAGGTCGCGCGGATCATCTTTCCTACCGTTCGCCCGCGATACGTCCAAAGACGAAGAAGAAACCGGCGAGAGACCAGACTTCCTGCCTCGTCTTCTGCGTCTCTGATTATGCAATGGCATTCCTCGAACCAGTTATGCCAAGGACGCATACCGCTCGGGTACGTACGTTTCAAGTAATCCCCTCCGTGATCATTAGATCGTATCGCGGTAGGATCGACGCTGATCCTTATAAGTGAAAGGGGCGACGATCAGCGGCGTTCTGAACTACCAGTGGAGCAGTTGAGCAACCGTAAATGTGGCGAATGAGATTTTCCACGCAGGACTGGTCCCGGAGTCACTGCCAGACTGGACAAAGGGCTACATTGTCAGCAGCATCGTCGCGGCCGTTTTTCTCGCTATCAAACCTGTGCTGTTTGCGCAGCTCGTTGCCCTATGAGATCACCAAGCATGCTTGGATTTTCAAGTATGCTTGGAAAGGCTCTCGTAGATCTTTTGTTAAACGTAGGGCAATAAGAAACTGTTATTTAACGCTTGTTCATGTTTCATTGTCTTTATACTGACGATTATGCACGTGAGCTCCGCGAACAACCGTTTCCGATGTCTTTTCGCTCGTTATCTCCCCGTCTATCTCGCGGATCGTAGGCGATTGCGATTCTCCATGTTTCACGGAAGTCGAAGCTGCCACGATCGCGAAATAGGCCTCAGCACGCCCTCTTCTTGTATCCTCGATTGTCGTCGATTGATTCAAGACGGAGAGAAAGAGAGAGAGCGAGAGAGGGACGAAGGGAGGGAAGGGAAAGGTGCCTAAGGCCACTTCTTGCCGAGCAAGAAAGTTTTCTGTTCGTGCCGCACGCGATAAGTAGTAATGACACGTGAACCCTTCCGATAATCACCATCATTTCGTGATGCTGCGTGATACAGGCCCAGTGCTGCAACTTGGATTCGATCACGCTGCCTCCGGAGATCGCGAGCGAGTCTATGAGGATTTTTCTTGCAATGTATCCGCGCGTGGGCATTGCTTGTGTATATTGTTACTTATGTTTCACGATATCTATCGTTTCGTATATCAAAAAGTATATTATTGAATTCAATAAAGGACGATTTTTTACACCTACACGATAAATTCTGACCCTATTTGTCATTGTCGAAAAACGTTTGTGCGCGTATACGTGCTTAATACCAGTGAGCAATGATTATTACCATCTCGCCACTGAAAGTTATGCAATTTATTCCGCGCCCTACTCTCCGCGTTCATGAAGCACGTTCCGCTTGGAATTCTCCCAGGCCGGACGTTATATATTTAAGAATATAAGGAATTCCACGCTAGAGCTCGCAGCCCTTTCCTTCGATGCGGAAGAATTCCCGGTACCCTCCTTCTTCCTGCTTCTTAAATTACTATCCCGCGATACTCGGCCGCAGCAACGCGGGAGAGCGGCATTCGAGAGCGATCGCGCGGATGAGTGGCGGAAGCTGGGAAGCGCAGACAGAGCAACGGACGAGACAGAGAGAGAGAGAGAGAGGGAGAGGGAGAGAGAGATGGCTGAGGTATTCTGCGGCGACAATAGTAAACCCCCTATCATTATCTTCCTTCCCACCGCCGTAATCGACGTCTAATTCAGGAAGTGCGATATTGATTATCCGGAAACCAGCGACAACCCATACGCATCAAGCAACAAGCGTTCGCGTTGCGACGAGGACGCGTTCTCGCGAGGGATCGCTCGGACCAATCGAAGCGACGACGAAGCTTCGAGAGGCGAGAGGCTTCATAATTGTCACGTTCATGGCAGCCACGTTGATTACCGCTAATTAAGGCCGACTTCTTGGATCGTCGTTCGCTCGTCTTGACTCAGACTCAACGTTAATGTTTCGCGGTATCTCGCGGGTTTCGTGGATCATAGATTCAGGACGATTCAGGCGAGTCGCGATAATCGAGAGCACTCTTAATCTCTCGGCGGGCTAAATGAATCGTAAATTGATCATGTGACGCTCGAGGGATCCAGCGAATGGGACCAGGATCGCACAAACGATCACGCATTCCCATTAACGTTCCCGTTCCCGAGCAGAGGATTCTCACGACGCGAGCTAACGTGTTTCAATCTGACCCAGATGCAGCGAGGAGATCGGATATAGATACCTGCGTTGGTGCAAAGAGTTCGCATAGATTTGCATAAATTATCTACGCGCATTGGGCAATCCCCCTTCGACTCGTCGTAATTTATGGTCCATTCGATGATATCATTCCTCGATATCTCGATGCTGAGAATAAGATGTGCCGGCGGCGCATCGCGGGGGCGTTGATAAATAGATAGGTAAATACATAGAAGGAAGATCGATCGATCTCCAGATTAGAAGGACGCGCAAACAGGTCGGGGATGCCGAAGGGGTGAAGGGGTTGGACAAGGGATAGATGGACGCTTGAATCGACGGTGGATGAAGGGTGAAGGATCCGCATTTTCGCGTCTCGGCGGGAAGTTTCCGCGCGCTTAAGAGCTCTCGAAACTTTTCAATAAAGTGTAAGTTACTTTCCATACGTCTTGAATGACAAAGTTCGTTCCGCCACTATCGTTTTTCGAAGGAATTTAGCGGCGCCCGGCCAGACGCTCTCGAGTGTTGTCGATAATCATCTTTGATGCGCTCCGGAGGCACTTCCGGCGCGTTCTACTTGACTCGTAACAAGACTTGCGCATGAACGCGGAAATCAGACGCGAGAGAAACGCAAGTCGCTTGAGAAATGCTGTTTTCGTTGAAAGGAATAAGTTGCTGTACGTTACACTATTTTGGGTAATTATTTAGTTTAACGGAGCAACCTCGGATGACTTTGACCTTGACATATGTTGTCACGGTCACCCTCCTGAGTGACCTTCAAAAGATTTTAGCCGTCGCTCATTGTTTATTAAAAAGTTATTAACAAAAGAAGTTTAATGATTTTGCACGAATTTTCAACTGTCCACGCGAAGCAAGGACTTGAGTTTGACATATATTACAAAAGTTACCTTCCCGAATAACCCGCACTAGGTTTCATCCGTCGCTCGTTGTTTGTTAAAAAGTTATTAACAAAAAAGTTTAATGAATACAGCATAATTTTACGATATCATATACGTTTACGAAAGAGTCTATTTGATGGAATTTTACCTTTAAATCAGAAATAGGTTTGGGTTAGGTTATATTTTCCGAAACTGGAGCCCCGGACACATACGCTCGTTTTCAGCCCGCTTCGCGGGAGGGCGGGGGGGGCGGGGCAACGCGTTGCCCCTCCCCCCCCCCGCCGGAGCCGGTGTTACAGATTTCACCGTACAGATTTTGATCACCTGGTACACGGCACGGATTCTGGCGGGGAGGAGGGGCGAAGCCCCTTCCCCCCGCCCTCCCGCGAAGCGGGCTGAAAAACGAGCGTATATGTGTCCGGGGCTCCAGTTTCGGAAAATATAACCTAACCTAACCTAACCAGGTTAGATTAGATTAGGTTAGGTTAAATCACTTTCCTTCCTTCGTTCATATTCGTCGTTTATGTCTTTCAATATTCAAAATAACTACTATATTTTCGAAATTTCTTTTGTTAATAACTTTTTAATAAACAATGAGCGACGGCTAAAACCTTTTGAAAGTCACTCAGGAGGGTAACCGTGACAACATATGTCAAGGTCAAGGTCATTCGAGGTTGCTCCGTTAATCTAAATAATTACCCTATTTTGTAATATAATATAATATTTAGCACAAAATAATAATTTTCTTGCAATTCTCCGGTAACTTCCCGAGACAAACAAATACCTTGTAACAGAGCTTGTTATAAACAAGTTGCAGGTATACGTTACAGAAATTGCTCGCCAGTAAAAGCCGCGATCACATAAATCGAAGATCAAGGAGAGCAGGATATCGGTATATTAATTAAATAACTTCGCGGAGTGAGAGACTGCTCTTAAGAGGCAAGAATATCGTTCATCAGCCTACTTAACGGACACCTTCGCATGCTAATAAAGCGCGCGCTTAGCACTTCGTTGCGAGAGCGTTTTCTGGCGCAGAAACGTCGACGTAATAAATAATATCTCCGTGTCCATCTTATGTTTCCACGTAACGAGCGCTCTCTCGTTATACCTTTTCCATGGGACACGGAGAGTCCCGGGGTTCGGTACGTACCTCTAACGGCTGACACCGCCGCTAATTGCCGTCCGTATAATTACCATATCGGGGAGATAAATATAACGCTCTTAGTTTCTACGGCCGCGAGACAGCGCGCCGGCGTTACGTTTGCGCCGTTTAAAGTCCCCGGTGCTTCCAGAAAGATAGCAACCCGGTAAAATACGAGCTCCGGAGATTCTAACGAAGTAATCTATTTGTCGGCGAATCTCCGTGCGCCTTGTTTCCGTAAACGTTTCGATCCTTCGCGCTTCTCCGGACCCGTTTCGAGAATGTGTCTCCTGCGAGATGAAGAAGATCAAAGCGCTCTGTACGCGTCAGCCTACAATGTACAGAGGAGAGAGGAGGAATTCGCTAATACCGTCCGTTAATGTTGCCTGTGCAATATGGGCTTTTAACGTTGCGGTCTGAGATTTTGTCGAGCCTCGCCTGTGCTTGATAGTTCCTGGACTGTGAAAACTGCTACCGTCTGATCGATGAGACGTTATTTGCATTCGTGATGTTATCCTTTCGAATTTATGCACGTGGTCGTAACGTTAATTTTCCACGACGTCGTCGTTCGCTTCCTGCTACCTTTGCCTTTGACATCGCCTTTGAAATTCTGTGTACGTTGACAATTTCGAGATACATCTTAGACGCATTGTGACGGGACGTTTGCAGTATAACAACCTGCATGGCATGAATGCCATCGCGTCTCGTGTGCCCCCGCGTCACGACGGAAAGAAGTAATATCCCGAAGGAAAAAATGATCATAATAAGACCTACAGTGCATTGTAAAGCCCGTAATGGCTGTTATGGAGGATCAAAAGATTAACAATAGCTACCTGACGTCTATTTAATAACCGACTTCGTTATCTCAGCTTTACGACCGCGCGTGCATACCGGAACTCTTTCACCGGCCGGGCACACGAGATACAATTACACAATGCGCGTTTCTCTGAGAACACTGTTGGTTTTTCGCGCAAATGAGCCTTCTCTTTGGAGTAGGACTCATTATGTCGCCGAGATAAGCAACCCGTATCCCTCGCGCGCGTATCGAAACCGGAAAAGTAAGCTGCGCGCGGATGATCTGTCCGCCGCTGTCATCGTCGTCGTCATCCTCGTCGTCTTTTACATAATTACCCGTTCTGAGAGCCAGTCCTCGATTAACTGCCGACTTATTCGCGCACAAACGTGTCCGCGCGTACGAGACGGCTGCTGCATTCCCGCAGTGGACCTAACAGTCCGCTAATTTTCCCGACCGCGATTTAACGTCGTATCTCACCGAACCCTGGAATGCCTCCGGCTCCATTTCCACGAGGAAGCGGTCAGGGTGGAGAATTATCGTGGCGCCGGCATGCCGTCGAAGCAAGAGACGTCGCGGTCTCCCGCGCGCGCGTTCGTCTCTTTCTTCTCTTCGGGGTTTGCTCTGCTCTTCTGGCCGAAGGGACCAAAAAGAGCTAGAGTGCAAGAGAGAAAGACAAATAGAGAGAATTGTGGAGGAGGACGGTGCATACCGGTCGTGGCGACGCCTAATTAGCGGCGCCGGAAATGAGGCGTTGGCACTACAAAATTAGTATCTTGAGATATCCACCCCCACCTACGTCCGCCCGCCGTTCCTCCCCTCGTGGAATGCACCCGCATAGATTTCCCGCGCGTCGGACATCTTCATCGTGCCGAGACGGACCGAGAGGTAGTCAGATCGCGGGAAACGCTTCGTACGATTTGTCAAGTAAAGTGCCCGTGAACAACTGTCATCGCGTACTCTCGACGCGGAACGACGCGCTGAGAAAAAAATCGACTTGCGATTAAGAAGAGAATTCATAGATGAAGGAGATAGCGGATCCGAGAGAGACGCGCGTATGAATTTTTCATGGGAAATGTGCTTTATAGAGAGAGGAACGTGTGTGTGCACGTGCGCATCGCATAATAACACTGTAATTGTATATTCGGATTTGCATTAATATTCATAACGTTATGTGAGACTATCGTGTGATATCTTTTCGCATAATTGCAAACTCTATTATTTATAATGTTGTACGCTAACAAATGCACATTTAATAAATGTAACTAAATATGAAATGTGATAGTACGTAACGTTGATTATCGTGCACATATTATTTGCTCGTTATAAAATAATCCGAAACGGGCCCGGGTCCCGAAAAATGCTGACGCTTTTACTTTTCAGCCGGATATGCTCCCGGGTTGTGCGATACGCACATGCGTTCGAATTAACTTCAGAAAAAATTTATGTAACGGGGTGATTCGGAGCGGACGTATAAAGAGAATATTTAAATGAAAATGTCTGTCTGCGCGAACTCATGTCACTTGGTTACAAAGCTTTCCGCTAATGTAACTGCGTTTTTATTCTCTACGTGAATCGCGAATCACATAAAATTACCCACATTAAAAGAATTACTCTAACAAAGGGTTGCATTATAAAATATAGTTCAGGAGCATCGCGCTGCATCTATGGAAAGAGCTAAAAATATATATTGCAGGACGTATATATATCTCTTCATTTTGTAAAATATATTTCCAGAGAGGATATACGATATATTATACAACGTTATATATTTATTTATTTTCTTATACTGTATATATATGTATTGGGTCGTCCGGAAAGTTCGTGCCGAGTTTTAATAGATGGCGTTGGAACATGTCTGAATATATCAATGTTATTGAAAACATACGATTTATATACATATGCTTAAAGGTGACATTTCAACGCATCTTTAGGAAAAAAGTTGTTTCAGATAAATTGATTCGTGTCAATTTTGTACTCTTTTGAAGATGGAAGAAAACAAAGAACATTTTAGACACTTGATGCGTTTCTATTATCGGAAAGGCAAAAATGCCTCACAAGCAACAAATTCGATATGTTCTGTTTACGGAGAAGGCGCTTTAGCTGAAAGAACCGTACGTAAATGGTTCGCTAAGTTTAGAGCTGGTGATTTTAACCTTAAAGACCAAGAACGCTCGGGCAGACCCTCTACTACTGATGATGACCAAATCAAGACACTGATCGAGAATAACCCGCGCTACACGACACGTGAATTAGCAGAGATACTGAAAATATCGAAAACCACTGTCCACGATCATGTAGTGAAGCTTGGTTACGTAAGTCGCTATGATGTATGGGTTCCGCATAATTTGGCCGAAAAAATTTAATGGATCGCATTTCCATCTGCAACTCGCTGTACAAGCGCAACAAAAACGTACCATTTTTGAAGCAATTAGTGACGGGTGACGAAAAATGGATCATTTACAACAATGTAGAACGAAAAAGATTCTGGGGTAAGCGAAATGAACCAGCATTAACCACTCCGAAAGCCGGCCTTCATCCAAAAAAAGTTATGCTCTGTGTCTGGTGGGATTGGAAAGGAATCCTATATTATGAGCTCCTACCACACAACTAAACGATAAATGCAGATAAGTACTGCTCGCAACTGGACGAATTAAAGACAGCGATTCAGGAAAAACGTCCAGAATTAGCTAATAGGAAGGGCGTCGTGTTCCATCAGGACAATGCCAGACCTCATGTTTCTTTGACTACCCGACAAAAATTGTTGGAGTTTGGCTGGGATGTGCTACCTCACCCACCGTATTCACCAGACATTGCACCTTCGGACTTTCACTTATTTAGGTCTGTGCACAATTCTCTTAGCGGCAAGAACTTCAACTCTTTGATCGACATAAAAAACCACCTTGAGGAGTTTTTCGCCGAGAAACCTAAGAAGTTCTGGGAGAATGGAATCTTCCAGTTGCGTGAAAGATGGACAAAAGTTGTGAAACAAAACGGTGCATACATAAGTCAATAAATATTTATCGACATTAAAAAATGTTGCCTTTGAATTTTCCTTTAAAATCGGCACGAACTTTCCGAACGACCCAATATATCTTTTTTTACCGTAAATTATTTTTAATAAAACTGTTGCAACTGTTGAAAATGATAACCTAACAATTTAACTATTAACGTATCTGTATCTATCGCGAATTGGTCGATGCACCGCTTTGATATTTTATTTCACCACATTTTCCGCAATCTGACGTTTCCTTTCCTTGCGATCGCTGCTCCTGATGTTAACCGTACCCTCGTATCCTTCTGCTTTCAGAGATCTACGACCGGTGAGCCTAGAAAAAGGTCAAGAGACCCTCAGGCTCAGGATATACGCTTGCTACGCATGGGGTGGACCTCTTCTGATCGCCGGATTGGCGGCCCTCGTGGACCATTTTCCACCTGATCCGGAGTATTCGTTCTTGAGGCCTCGCTTCGGCGAGAAACAGTGCTGGTTCTACGGTAAGTTGTCGTCTCGATGAACCCCTTGTCATTTCTGCGTGAACTATCCCACGGAAAGCATAAACTCGCCCTGCGCATCGCTGCCCTTTAACTATCGCGATCCTGTCAGATTTGCATCTCTCGAAATATCAGGGAACGCGACGGCAACGACGCGATATTTTGAGAAGCTGACCAGAGGAAAGTAGGACGGAGTACGAGAGCAAAATGAAAAGCAAATCGGCATTTCGATTTCAGAAGTGTCGTGCAGATTGACGCCAGAATTAAATTGTTAAACTCTGCAGTCATGTCCTGTAAACGACTTAGAATCGATTCTTCCTTGAAAAAGATACCTAACAGAATCCCGATGTCGGTTGGATCAACGATGTGACGCGCGTAAACTGATTACCAGCGAGGAATATCAATTCCATTCTGTAATGAATATCGGACAGCTCGCGATGCTAAACGATATGCTGATTTGTGTCTCTCGATTTAGTAACGCGATACGAGACAAACGATGTACGTATATATATGCATCAATGTGACCGTACAAAACTGGTGCACGCCTCAATTAGATAGAGCAATGCGTCTGTTATGGCTAGCGCAATGATGCAATTGGGGTGAATTGCTCGTCGGACGGTATAGTGCGAGCTGTATCATTGCTTTAATTAAAGTCGTGGCAACGGCGCGGCTATAATCCACGAACACAGCTCCGGTATCGTCTATGATAACGTGCTATGCAATACCAAAATGCACAATTCTTGCGATTCAAAATTACTGACCGGATCGACGGGAATTATTTACAACCGCGTCCGCTTAATTAATAACTGCAGAACACCACACATTGGCATCCCTTCAGACTGGATCCGCGCCACGGGAAGCCTTTTGCCATTTCCGTTATTGATAAATGATTCAGCCAGTCGCGAGCCGAATAATCGATCACACGCGCAGACGATTAATGTCAACGGCGGAATGCGCCCCATCCCCGCGAATCAATTCGTTTTCTTGCTGTAATTAAAGTCGATAGCGATCACGCAGGAAGACACGAGAGACCGCTTATCGAGCGATCTATTAAGAACGGCTGTCTTTTTTCTGATCGCGGTATCAATGTTTTCATTTTATTTATGTGTAAGCGAAACATCTGCGCCGCCAGATTACTCGTTCGATACACTGTATCGAGAACCTGCAAGAAATGAATCAAAACTCGAGAAGATTTTGTTCTCGTATTCGACGTTGTCTTTTCTCCTGCGGCTCCGAGAAATTAATTTAAACTTTCCGATGTGCGTGTGTGCACGTGTGCGTAATCGTGATTCAAATTAAAGACAGTTACCCCCTACTGTAATAAGATATTGATCTGATAGATAATAATGGAGCTTATCATCGAAAGTAATACGTTGCGAGCAGACCGTTATCCGGCAATCCCTTGTGATCCGATTATTCCGCCAATTAATAGAACTGGTCATCCGCGCTCTCGGAGTGCCGATTAAATTGGTTTTGTTAATCGATCGGTCGTGTCGAATTAATTACTAATGAAGCACCGTCGACCGGCACTGACGCAGACAACGTCGGAAAATAAAATGATATGGATGTAGCCGTTATTACGCGCGTGTATTCACGAATGATGGATCGTTCCTGCAGTACGTTGTTTTTTTTTTTCGTTAAAATCGTTGCTTTGATTGCTCCGCGAAGAAGTCGCACGAATAATAATTGAATCTGACAGATGACATTAACTCGATTGATTGCGTTAACCGGTTGCTTGAAAACCTGGCTGAAACAGAGTACCAAAACGTGTTAAAGTGAAATTTGCATGAGAGGTTTGTTTCCATTGTTCAGAATTTATACAGAATGTATCGAAAATCCATTTTATAAATACATGAAACTATAATTTATTTCAACATCGGCAAATTAATATTTCTTGAATTAATAATTCGGAGAATATCTACGAATCGAACTCTGAGAATACAATTATGTATATAGTGCGCTTGTGTTCTTTACTCACGGATTATAACAAAATTATTTAACATTAGGAAAACATTAATGAAATTTTTATTATATACAATACACATACAGAGAATATAAAGCGCGGATCTAAAGCTTTTGTCCTGCAGAAATCGAAGACATGTATTAATACATCATTAGTACGATTCAGTGGCAGCCACTCACAACTCGCGCAAGAGGATTACGCGCTCACTGAGACGTCACATGCAAACCTCGTATGATTTCCACTCGCGGGAACATAATTATCCGTGCGTACAAATAATCGATTATACACTAAGGAACAAAACAGCACTAGCTGCATCGGCTTGTACACGGTAGCCCGCGCGCGCGCAGATACTTTCGTAAGAGGATTACGCGTCAGCCCCGAAATATTGTATTTAAGTATGACGCAGGATGGCTGTGAATATACGGAAGATCGATACCCCGCACCAAGCCACCCTTAATACCTTGAATCCCCAATAATAACCAGCGCGCGCGCGTCTGCAGCCCGCTTGCGAGTCTCTCGCTGAACGAGGGATAATAAGGCACGACATCGTAACGACGGTGGATCTTTATTCGCGTGTCGGGTCGGCCGTACGGTCGCGGGTTATTTAACCAGCCCGGGTAATCCACATCCCGTAATCCCTGGGATGCCGCTCGCCATCGCGAAACCCGGCGTAGATGCGCGCTGCAAACACACGCTCGACGGTGTATTAATTCCGCTTGCTCGCTACGTCGATCCATCCGGTGACCGTGCGCTCGCGTGCGCCGCTGATTAATACTTACCTTTTACATGCCGGATCCACCGCCACTGCCACCATCACCACCATGGATCCACCGTACCCTGTCGCGACCAGAGATTGCAATTACAACAAAACAAATCGTTCGCCCTTGCTGTGCGCACTCTTCCTCCTCATCCGCCGCAATCGCGCAAGCGTGCGCCGCATGGGCCAATTTTTCCCTTCGTCAAAAAAGAGACAGAAAAAAAGGACATCAAAGAGCTGACGGGAATAATAATTATCGACGCCTCCTGATTGCACGCGCGCTCGCCGGCCCGCGCGGAGCGAACAGCGCAAAGCAATAACCATGAGATGAAGTGGTACCCTCGCGGATAGCAAAAACACTGAAATATCTACAATTATTTTGATAGTGTTCACACGCGGTTTTTCCTTTCGGCCATTTTCTCACCCCTCGATGTTCGATTCCACTTTACGCGACAGCTCCTGACATTTTCTCTATGGAGCACCACAATGTCACGTTCCAGAAACTGTTGGTCCATCCTTGTTCGCCGTGTAATCCTGAAGCTTTTCTATAAGAAGAGTACCTGGATGCTCACAAGAGCTACACCTGGCGGATGAAGTCGTCCCGTTAAATCGGGATAATGGTCCCTCAGGGGAAGAGAACTACGACACACAATGCTGCTGCTGCTGCAGGAGACGAAGGGGGTGGTCGCCCCCTGTTCGCGACAAGCAAGCAACAAACGCCGTACTCCATAACGGCGTAGGCCGAGACGAGATGGGGTAGAGAGATAAACCCGGCGCCAGCCAGTCCAACCCCGTCGTGCGAAACGGCCGAAACACCCTCCTGCTTCCCTTGGAACCCCGACTCGCGGTAATAGGTATGCGTGTATGTGCGCTTAAATGGGGCCCCGAATGCGTCGTTCCCTGTGTTTCATCGCGTTTATGTACGCCCCGCTTTTCAAGGTAGCGTTTCAGCCCCGCGTCGATATGCGAACGGCGTCTTTTGCGCAGTTAGTCGATAACATTATCAGGAGAGATATGCAAAATATCCCAGCATTGTTTCACGTCAACGCTCAACTCAGATTACTCGTTTAATTTGAAGGCGAGCGGCTTCTCCGAGAAATTAAAGGAGCTGCTACTGCACTTTGGAGCAGCTCTATGCAAAGAGATAGCAAAACCATACTTTCCTTCCCGTTTTAACGCCCGACCCGGACCCTTGATCCTGACCCGCTGATCTTAACTATGAGTTATGGTGGTAATTTAAGCGGATTAAGGCTAGGCGCGCGAGTGGCGTAAAATATTATGTGGGGGTCGCGTGTCGTTCGCATCATTGATTTATGGCAATGAAATCATACACGAAATTAAAATGAACAGTGGAATCTCTGACGGTATATTACTATTCTTGCTACCACTATCAGTTTGATATATAACTGCGTGCCGCCCGTGAGAATTCAGGGTTATCCTGATGACCCGCCGAGAACAGCCAAGCCAAGTTCACCACGTGGAACTCTCTTCGCTTTCTCTACACGTACATGTATATTTGAGATAAAATATTAATATCAATAGACTTGAAATTGTGTCTGCGAGTGATTACTCCCAAGTGGCGCTTTTCCAATAATATGAGAAACAGTACTTTTCACAGTATTTATATATATATATTTTTGTCAGTAACAATATTCCATTTTAAATTGCATATTAATAATAGTAACAAATTAGGAGCAAGGAAATTGTTCAGAATTCTCATCCGCAAAAATTACGTCGCACTTATATTCATCGCGAATCGATAGAAAGCACATTGTGCTTTTTAGCGGGATTACTAAATGGGGAGAATCGAGGGAGAAACGACGATGGTACGATAGCGCGATTGTACGATTAGGATAAACGGAATGGTAATGAAATGCAGAGGGAATTATCGAATGCTAAAGAGCCGCGAGAGTATCCCCGTACAACTCTTATCCCCGAATCGCCCCGAATCCTATTTTATTTATCAGGCAATTTCATTTATTAGTCTTCTCAAGCGGGTGCAACGAGTTTGAAATTCAAGGAAGCAAGATTTTATTTAAAAAAATACATTTATTAAAGTATATTTGTAAATTCTTGTATATACAATATCATGAGCTCAATTACACGAGAAAAAGAGAAAAACATAATAACGTGCTTGTGTTACGGGAATATAGAGACCGCAGTGACGTGACACAAAAATGAAAAACTTCGAAAACTCGGGGAAAAAACCGTGCGAAAAAGATCAGTGACAACGCAATGCTGCGCTTTGCGATTGATCTCGTGCAACGTTTTCGAGCTAATCGGATTTGACCAACGGTGTAGCCGTAAAGTATCGAACAGCACGCGCGGACATAATTCATTTATGTTTGTTATAGGTTGCCGTGGAAGTGAGATATAACTCGCGTAAAACAGCTATTGTTGGCGACCTGCCAAACCCAGCAAATATAGACGGCGATCTCACTCCCGCAAGATCCGAAAGCCGGTCCCGTCGCGGTTTATCCTTCCCCCCTTTTTTTTCTTCTGCTCGTACTTACTGACTTTATCTCCGCTTTTATGGTGCATCGTCGCGTATTCTTATGCCGCGCGACAGTCTCGAGCGAGATGCACAAGCTGAAAATATATCTTCACTGGTTTTACGCGTTGATCGTCCCGCCGAGACAACCAACGTATTGTAGTCTGACATTAAATCTTTCATTGGCTCCTGAAATCTGGAAGAAAAAGAATCGTCCACCCATAAATAAATATTATAGATTCATAATAAAATATCACTTTTCGTCTATTCATTCTTTTGGAGAAATATCCAGACGTTCACGTGATTTTTTCAACGACAACCATTACAAAATCTTAATAAATATTTTATTAATTTGCATAAGCTTCTTTCACATGGTCTCAATTTTTATTCTTATCTTTATCGTCTCCAGTTTTATAATTTTGTCATTTTCATCGCACATCACGATTAATATTAATAATTATATACATGAGATTTTTTTCTCAGAAATCATGAATTTTTATGATCATCATTGAAATCTTTATTGAAATCTTTCTTCAACATGGGCTGAATGCACCATACATGTCTCTTCCAGTGAGCATAGATCAATTTCTAATAAAAATGCCGGTATTCCTATTCTTCTCCCATAGTTACAGTTCGCGCAAGATTCGGCATGCCTGATAGAAAAACTTTGTTGATGCCAGACAGAATATACGGCGAGACATCGGATTTCGTCGCGAGGCTGGCTCCGAAAAAGTTGATGAATTTCGGCATGGCGCAACCGCGCTATGTACGGACATTGCATTTCGAGGTGCGCTTGATGAGCAGCCGGACGAGAAAGAAGCCAAGAGAGTCGGGAAGAAACCCGGAATATACAAGTTCGCTTCTCTGCATACGTTTAATATTCCCGTGCCTTCCCGGCGGACATTGGGATGCAAGTTAGCTCGGTTATCCGAGCAGGACCCGCTACACGATGTTCCGAAAGTTTCGTGACGAGCCGCTAAAGTTTGACGTTGAGTTCCCGTGGAAAGCTCCGGGTTCCCTCCGTCCACGGCTAAAAATCTCGATTATTCCAACTGGCAGCAGATCTACCCTTCCGCCCGATGCACGCGAAGCACGAGAATACGCGTTGCGTAGCAATTAACCAAGAGTCACCCGCAACAATTATGCTTTGGGATTCGTAGAAACTGAAACGTGTCTAAAATACATCATTTAATATTCTCGATAAGATTTTGTTTGGATGTTAAAAATACATAATTTAATACTCTTGATGTTTCATGTATTAAAAACTCATTTGTTTTATTAGTATAATATTTTATTGTATTTAATCATAATTATATTTGATTGTATTTATAAAACATCTGTAAATATAATGTTTCCATAAAATGATAGAATAAATTCCGATCATTTACGTTGCAAACATGGAGGGTGGGAAATATACCTCTGAAGAATATTTTTATGAAATGTACACGTGCGTTCGCTTTTGCAAAAACCATTCGCGACGATTGCTGATAAAAAGTTACGAAGCTTGAATAATGGACCACGCGAAATCCCCGTATTTGGTCGTCAATTCGTCTGCAGTTCGCTGCAATTTTTCGAATCTATGTCTGTGTAATTTTCGCGTTTGCGCTTTTATTTCGCCGTATCCGTAAGCCATTGCGTGTTTGTTGTTCGTGCATCGCGTTTATTAGTTGATCACACGGCCAGAAAGAAATGTTTGTGCAATACGTGCGACGCGCGAGCGAGGGTTCGTTCACTGGGGGTATATGGGGGTGTGTTGGCTTTATCGCAGACGCGGTATTACTTCACGAAAGTGTCCCCTTAAATATCGAGCGCGAAATAACGAGAGGCTCCCGAGCGCCGCTTAAATCACGAACGTTACGCAACCGATTTAATCTCGCTCGAGAACGTGCCGTGACAAATAACTCGAGTCTGAAAAGTGGCTACCGCGGAAATATTGATGACCCCGTCGTCTTTATGTGCCGCGGATACAGCTTCTGCGACGGCGAATTCTCCGGGTTGTTGCTCCGACGTTTTATTTCTGTCGCGGATCTATCGAGCATCAAAAAAATTCGAGTCGCCCTCTCTCCCCCGCCGCGACCATCCCCTTCGTAGAATGCTCCGATTTTTATTTTCATCTTGCTTGCTTGAGAAAGAGAGAAAGGCTCTCGGCAAATCTCAACCGGGTCAGTGGCAGTTTAATATCTGTACGGAGGGTAGATGGTGGTGCATTACTGCTCGCGAAGTTCACCACCGCGCGAGGATTTTATTTATGGGTTTGTTTGCGGATGCGCGCGCGCGTGGGGTGCCCCATGGCCGATAAGTGGCTACGGAGTCCTCGTGGAAGCCTGTTTCTGGCAGATTGCATCCGTAGTTATGGGGTCGGCGCAGTCGTCGGACTCGGGTTGGTTACGAGGGGGTGAATCGCTCCGATAAAAGCGACTCGACCGTAGCGAGCGAGTCGGCCAGGGTTTCTATCATCAAGTTACCGTAAAGTCGCTCTGTGAACCATACGTGTTGTAGTCTACTTTTATTGCCGTGGAAAATCTTGCCGTGTTTCTCAATAAGCAATATTGGAAATGGAATTTCATTTTTCACATTATGATTACACATTACTGACAATATTTATGTTATACAGGGTGGGGCAATAACTATTACCACCTTAAATATCTTCGAATTTATAAGGTCCAGAGGAAAATTTATGTAATCAAAATTATACGGTACGAAGGGGGCTAACATATGGCGATAATCATTTTTGTCCTGGTGGAGGCGCTTCGAAGATATCAAGGTCACCTTCATTTTTTTTAATGGGTTCGGTATGTTTTTTTTCCATAATTTCATAGAAGAGCTTAAAACAAGTACGGAACTCATGACACAAAATTATTGAACAAGATTAAATGTAAATGAAAACGATAAAAAATACATTTTTTTAAATGAAACTATGTTATTTTATTACGTGACGTTTTATCTCTTATTTTATTATTAATGTTTATAAAAGGTGTTTGAAGTGATGGCCATTACTATCAATACAACACTGGATTCTTCTGATCACTGATTGGCTTGCTCTTCTAATAACGTCGGGAGCTATTGACGCACAGGCTTCAATGATCCGTTGTCGCATGATTTGAGGTGTAGTTGGTTCTTCTTTGTAGACTATGTCTTTTAGGGTTCCCCATAAAAAGAAATCCAGTGGTGTCATGTCGACTTGTTCTTCAAATAAATACATCTTGCACGATTGACTTATCTATCGATACTACTTTTCATGTTTATCTTATCCTGTGAACTTATTAAGATGGCCTTCAAAGGGTCTTTGTTTTCATTGAAATAAGTTTACGTCACTATTTATTTTCATCGATGTATCCGTTTGAAGAACAAGTTGATCCTCATTTATGAGGAATGTCAAAATCAAAACATTCCGACAAAACATACTAATAAAGCGTCATTTCGTACATCTTTTAAACGTAAATTTCATTTAATATAAAAATGTATTTTTTATCGTTTTCATTTACATTTAATCTTGTTCAATAATTTTGTGTCATGAGTTCCGTACTTGTTTTAAGCTCCTCTATAAAATTATGGAAAAAAAACATACCGAACCCATTAAAAAAATGAAGGTAACCTTGATATCTTCGAAGCGCCTCCACCAGGACAAAAATTATTATCGCCATATGTTAGCCCCCTTCGTACCGTATAATTTTGATTACATAAATTTTCCTTTGGACCTTATAAATTCGAAGATATTTAAGGTGGTAATAGTTATTGCCCCACCCTGTATAATTGATATATCGTTATGCAAACTATTATATTTTAATCAACTAATATGATTTCATTGTAATATGATATTTAAATCAAATGATAAATTTTGGAACTAATTTATTTGAAATATTAAGTTTGTCGAGAATATTTAGATTTATATGCAAATGTACTATTATTATCTTACGTTAGAGCTTTCTCTTTGATGTCAACATCAAATCGCATTCTTCCAATCGCTCATCTCACGAGACTCGAATATCGCATTAACGTCGCGTTGCTCCGATGCGTTCTTGCACACTGGAATCAGTTCTGCCTGGAATCGGTATTCCAACCGTAATCCACGCGATGCAGCACGGCGCAGACGATGTTACCGTTCGTAAGGTAAATATGAATTCGCGATTGTGCGTGTGGATATCCGTGTTAAACGAACGGTGAGATTTCAGATATCTCTGTCTTGAACTTGAAATCCGAGCGTGCGGCGCGTACCAGCGCGTGCACATCCCAGGAATCCGGAATCGCGCGGCCTTGCACGGGGGCGCGGAAACCAGGAAACCGATCCTCGATTGGATAAGTGCACGCTCCGCGTGATTTACCATAATTTCTGCTAAACACATACCGCCCTTTCCCGAGGGAACGCGCAATTTCGACGGAATCACGCGGTCGCGTGATCGCCCTGCAATATCGCCATTGTAGCGCCGAGTTTATCGTGCCCGATTGCGCGATCGGATGCATTGCTCATCTTTCCCCTTCCTCCGTTTCGACGAAGGGGAGGAGAGAAGGATCTCGCACCTCTTGATTCTGGAATTATTTTGCGTCCTGATTGTAAAAGAAAAAAACGTGCACATTTCGAGATAATAATCTTGCGAGAAGCAAAGTTCTTTCTCTCTTTCTCTTTCTCGAAAACAACAGGATTTGCAATTGAATAAGAGAGAGAATTACGTGAGAGACAAAAGCTGTAATAAGGGACAAAGGTTTGCAGTCGTTAGCATTGTTATCGTGCTTCCGAAACACGTTTCAAAGCATTGCGCTAGTTGCGCGCGCGGTCTTCAACAAAAAACCAGTTACACGGATAAAAATAATCCTCTTAAAATCTCTTGTAATGCGCGACAGTGGTAAAAATAATTTTTGCGTGGTCCAGATCCGCGTGGCCGAGCACCGCCCGTTCCAGATGATATAACTTTCGTAATTCGTAATTTTTTCTCAAAAAACTGAAGAATTTATAAGATACAGTTATGTCCGAGTATCGATTATGGAACATTTTTAAATTAATCTCCGGCTGGTTTAGAGTGGCTAATAATTACGTCTCCCTTGCAAACGGCGCACATGCCGTAACGAAGAGAACGAAAAATTTAATCGCTGGAGTTGTATTAGCGAGGGAGGTACTACGTAAACAACGTTATCCGCACAAGAGGAGGGAAAGGGAGTAGATAAATGCGCAATGGCCTGCAGCAAAATATCGGCTATCGAATATTATTGGATAACGAAAACGAAGTATGTCCCGCTTCGCTAGTTATTATCGCTCGCGAGATCGCGATACCGCTCGTGTGGCGTCATAAATAATTAAGAATAAATGTGGGAGGGAGGGAGAGGGAGACAGGGTGCGTCGCACGTTCGAACGTTATTTGAAAACCGACGCTTCCGGATGGCGTAAAACGTGCTTCTATTTTCTTTTTATCGTAACGTGTTACGCGCCAATATGAGCAAGAAAATAAACCATCTGCAAGTCGACAAGTCGACACCGAACGATTTATTTGTTCGTCATAAATCCCCCGTCTATTTCCGTCCGCGTTCATTACGAAGGCTCATGGCATTCTGAAACGTGCGTTCTCCTCTTCTCACACTGTGTCTCATTAATAGACTTATCGAGTTGTCTCGTAATTATCTTGTAAAATTTCAATTTAGCAAGTACACAAAAATTGTGTCTCTCTTATGCTCGGTGCAATGATTAATTTAAATAATGGGAAATATTAGAGTACTTTACGGAAACCCATTGTTTGCTGCAAGATCTAATTCAATATTACTTCGTCTTTTTAATTGTAATTAAAGAAATAATTAAATACTTATTAATATGTACATATACATACATTTAATATTTATATAATATTAATTATTATACATTATGGCATTTAATACCGGATACATTGGAATATTTACATGAACATAGCAAAACATCGAGGCTCAATCGGTACTTCCGGTATTTTCTGGTATGAGCAGCCGCGTTTGCAGACGCGATGAATAGCGCGTTTGCGCCGAGATACGATGCCGAATTAAGCAACGTAAAGATAAACCTGTCGATCATTCAGCCGCATCGTTTATTATTGAATCCGTTTAAATCCACAACAAGCGCATCCAGATATCTGCTCCGCTTAAATTTGGGGTATCGACCTGGCTAAGGTCGATCTGTCGTATGATTAATCCAGGTGCAGGACCATGCCATGTCGATGGATTGATGGAGCGAATGCAAAATAGGAATAAACGCCTGTACTCCTCATTTGCGAAAGCGAATTTTCGAATATCTGACATTTCGATCATGTAAATAGTATCTGCACTGTTAATATTAACATTAATATTGAGAGATGTGTGTAATGTATAGTATAATATAATAATGTAATAAATGTTGCAATAGTGCATAGAAATTCTTTTTCTAATCCTGACTTTAAATTCGCACGCTGTTTACGATACTAAAACGACATTGACATTGTTTTATTTCGATTTTATACAAATTATCACATAAAGCAATAATTATTTTACTGTGTAATATATTATGCAAGCAAAATTGCCACATAATGTAACGTAACAGAGAGATCATATGTGATCTTGAAAGCTTTTCCGTTTCTGTTGCAGGCAACATGGAAATCCTGGCGTACTTCTTTGGACCAGTCGGAGGGCTTTTGGCTATAAATCTTCTGTTTTTCGCCATAACTGCTCGTGAGCTGACATGCGGTCTCTGGAAAGGCGAATTCGTGAAAAGCACTACCGAGAGGTAAGAACGAGCATGCTCTTTTTGCATTTGGAAAAAGGGACCAACCCTTTGGTGTATAATCTTAATCGTTTTTATAAAAATTAATTCATTGAACTGTTTCAACTAGACATAATACTTGTACGTAACAATTTACAAAACGCTGTCAAAGAAGACATCATAATGACATTTCTCCCTAAATTTAATGGAATGTCGACGATCTGGAGGCGTTCGACAACCTTGCGAGCACCGGATATGATCTCTTGCTGTCTGTCTGGAAAAATATTTATTCCTCGCGAGTAGCTTTCCAGCGACGCGGACGAATCGAGAGATTCGTAAACTCATGTTGCACATGTATCACGCGGGGTCATCGGCCGCACAACCTTTGTCTCGTGCGAATATTTCCGAGCCTCTCGTAAAATTTCGCAGATGCTCCATGCAGGTGCCGCTGTTTTCAGGAAACGGCACGCGAAAGTAGAAAAATCGGGGAACCGCGGCCTTGTTGCGAGATAAATCTGTGCGCGCGCGAGCGAGATTTAGGATATGCTTCTCTTCGTACTCATCTGACTCTCGCTCGCTTCACAAAGTTAATGGATTCAATTGAATGGTCAATTGTACGATCTCGATCAGCAGATCGAAGCACAATAGTCGTCGGACGCGCATACGAGCGTGCGAAAAGTATTTTTGACATGTGGAAACAGATGGCCTGACAACTCGGTCGATTTAGATTTAAACGTGTGAAATGATATAAGAAATATTTTGTTGCTTTAACCGTTTTCTTTTCACTTTGTTTTGGGGATTTAATTCATCAGGAAATCGTTGCATCAGCAATGTTGCTCGTCACAATGCAAATGAATTGAGAGCATTTCGTAACATTCGAAGGAGGCGTAACGCGATCGAAAAAACGCTTCTCTCCGATTATTTGCTTTTCGCAAAAAGACGGCGAGACGGGCGCGTACGCGCGAATTGATACTTCCGCAATATTTCTGGAAATATTCCAGAATTGTACCAACAGTCGCGTTTACAGGCCCATTTCCGACGCGCTTCGAGGCAACGATAATAAACGTGCCATTGCACGGCTGCCGGGAAAAAGGAGGAACGCTCGGTCGTTTCGTGGGAAACGACACTTCGGGCTTGAAAACGACTAAGTTTTACTAGCCCAAGCAAAACGCTCGATTCACGGTTTTCTCGAGAATCTCGGGACTTTATTTTGGACACCGAAGGACGGCGCTTGAGTTTATTGAATATCAAGGAAAACTGGTCATGCAAACACGGTAACGAAAGGATGCGTAAAATCGCGAGAGCCAGGAGGAACTTTGATGCACTCTGAGATGAGCAATGATACACCGCGGTCTTATTGGGTCATTAAGTATGAAACTTTACAAATGTAAAAGCGCCATCTTTAACATTTGTTATCTCAAATTTGGTGCCAAACGTCAGTATCAGGTTAGGTTAGTGTGATAGATGTATGTTCGCTCTTCAAATGTCATATTTGTTTGTTCAAATATCTTCATTAGTTTTATTGGTGGATTCTTTTTTATAGAACTATGCAAAAGTCCAAAATTCGTGTGATTTATGAATATGAGTTCCGCCGTGGAACCACAGTGTCGGAAACAGCTCGTAATATCAACGCTGTATTTGGTGAAGGTTCAACTACTAAAGCAACGGTGGGCAATTGGTTCAAAAACTTCAGAGATGGAGATTTCAGCCTCGCTAATGAGCCACGTGGAAGACCAAAGACGAAGGTGGATAATGATCACTTGAGAGCCGTAGTAGAGTCCGATCCATCTCAAAGTACACGTGAATTGGCATCGATATTCAATGTTTCCATACCCACCATATTGGTTCATTTAGCTGCAATTGGTAAGATAAAGAAGTTGGACAAATGGGTCCCGCACGAATTGACCGATGCGCAGCAGGCGCAACGTCTAGAGGCTTCCCTTTCTTTGCTTTCCCGTCACAAAAATGAATCTTTTTTTAATCGAATTGTCACCTGCGATGAAAAGTGGATACTCTACGACAATCGTAAACGCTCACATCAGTGGTTGAACGCTGATGAACCACCGAGACATCACGCGAAACCCAACATTACACAGAAGAAGCTTATGGTGACTGTTTGGTGATCCAGGTCAGGTGTTATCTACTACAACTTTATGAAACCTCGTACATCGATAACGGCTGAAGTATATTGCAAGCAACTGGACGAAATGATGCAACAACTTGCTATTAAACAACCGAAATTGGTCAATCGGTCAATGCCAATCCTGTTGCATGATAATGCTCGACCGCACACTGCACGACTGACCGTGGCAAAGCTACGGGAGTTGGAATTGGAAACTCTCCGTCATCCACCATATTCACCAGATCTATCACCTACCGACTATCACTTTTTCCGGAATTTGGACAACTTGTTGGTGGGAAAATTCTTCAATTCTCAACAGGCAGTCGAAACAGCCTTCCGCGACTTCATCGATTCCCGTACTCCTGGCTTCTATAGTAGAGGCATAGACCAACTACCACTAAAATGGCAGAAGTGTGTAGATAACATGGGCGCATACTTCGATTGAAAATAAATCATGTCCATGTGCCAAAAAATGCAAAAGTTTATGTTCTATTTGTAAAGTTTCATACTTAATGACCCAATATTTTTATCAAATTTCAAATAAACTCTGTCACGGAATCTTAATTCGAGACAATTTACTGAAACATCTCATACTAGAGATTGAGAGAAATTTCATGTTTCGCGTACCGGCTGCAAATCACAAATCGCGCGAGATATAATTTTTAATTCGGATTATTCGAATATCCTCGAAAGAAGTTTCACACGTGAGACGATAAGACACGGCGGTTTTCGCGCGAATATCCCAGCGTCGAGATATCAAAATATTTCCGACTTCCTCGTTCTACGACGAAAGGTATTTGACAGTTCGTACAGCCCGGGCGATCTATACGGACGGGCCGCGAGGATTCTTTTTATAGAGCGCAGACTTCGCACGCGCAGGAAGGTTTATTTTATTACCTTCCAGCCGACTGATACCAGGCAATCGTTACTTCCCATTCGCATACCTCTTCGATCCGCCTGCATCCACTCCGCTCGGTGCGAGATTGATATTGACGATCCCAATTCGCGATTTCGACGACGCTATTTGCTCGCCGTGATGTATGTACGCGGATACAATACGGCCATTGTTGGCAAAGGAAACGTAATAGCACGTGCAGATCTCGCTTCATCCCGGGTTTGTTCCACGTCTTCCGCCGCGCATTTCGTTCATCACGTACGTTTACACGGCTTCCGGAACACCTCGACGTGGATGAATCGCCTCGCGAAAACTTCCGAGCATGCGTCGACCCCGGCATTTGCAGGAACATTTCTAGCGACGTTATTTTTATCGAGAGCCAGTATATTACAATGGTTTCTACTTGTCATCGGAAAGACGATATAAATATCGCTGATGTCGGGTATTTAATACTCTCCGGCGATCTATACGGGCGGACCAGAGACTCCTTTTTATAGAGCGCTAACTTCGGAAGCTTTATTTTATTACCTTCCAGACGAATGATATCGCTTTATGCACTACAATATACAAATGTCACATTTGTTCCTTAAATTCATTTGTCGTCATATTGTTATGACATATATTCGTCCTGTTTGTTTAGTGTATTTGTAATAACAAATATAATTTACAACCGAATACATCCCAATTTAAAAGACATAATAATACCAGAAATTAAAATAGATACGCCTAAGAAGCAAACATTAGCATCTTTCGAAGACTTTTCTCCGTTTGTCGTGATGAATTCCGGCGCGGGTAACATCAATAACGATCGATTAATAAAAATTGTCGCAGCGGCGACTCTCTTTGGGTCCCGAGGTGACGCGTCACCCCTTACGGGAATGTGGTTACGCACGTATACGTTTCTCAGGAGAGGATCACCCTCGCGAAAAACGCTGTGACACTTTAAAACATTTCGCCTGCCCACGCGACTGGCGGAATAACGTATCTCGCACGGCGCGAAATAACGCACAGACGTCACGTCCGATTTGACGTCCGTTCGCCGGGAAAGAGGAGAGGAGAGGAGAGAAAAGAAGAAGAGAGGAGCTCTCTGTTGAAGCTCTTGAATTATCCTTGGCTCTGACAAAAGGCGACGGCGGTGGCCGTAGGGGCATAAACGCGGTGAAACACTCGCAATAACCGTCACGGGTGCCGTCCGACATGCGAATCCAGTTCGCAGTCCGATGCACTTTCCCGTCCCTCCCCCTTCCCGCCCCCCGGTCGCACATCTTTTTTCCTCTCGCGGTCGCGCAAAGTGGAGATCTGTGTTTCCTCGGTTTCGTGCTCGGTGCCGAGATAGCGGATCCACCGGCAAAAAATATTTCACGGTGACGTCCTCGTGGAAAACGTGCGACGGAGATTCCGCGTCGCGGGACATGGGGTCTCGAGAAACCACCTCCGCAGGGTGTAAAGAGAGAGAGAGAGATAGAGAAGAGAATTGTATAAATATATTTATACGTTATAGTTCTCTTTTTCTTCTTTTTCTTTTTCTTTTTGCGTCGCGGTCGTGAACTGCCACTTCGCGACGTCTAAATTACGGAAGAAGGGATCCTCTCGCGTTGTGTCGTACCTACTCTTTTAGGGCTCCGTGTGATGTGCGTTTCTCGGACGAGAGTGCCAAGAGAGGCAGAGAGAGAGAGTCGTCCAACTTGCTCGAGTGAAATTTACAAGCGTGCATCCGTCAACAAAATGTAACAACGTGGCTCGCGATTGCAAGTGACTTCCTCCGTAACGCGTTTGCGTCTCTCCGTGTGTTTAACGTCTCTTTATGTCACATATTTGAAACTCCTAGTTACGGAAAAGATACATCTCTGTAACCCTTTCATTGTGGCATTGCATTTTAATATCGCAGCGAATTACATGCAATGCATGTTGTAGAGCCAAGTGCTTGCTGCGAGTCTAAGAATAGCGTTGCTCATAAATGATTGACTGCACGGCCATCAAGAAACTTGGAAAGTCGCCTGAGACGGGCCCAAACAAGCATCAGCGCGATGTTTATAATTTTATTCGAAGTCGTCGACCCTTTCCAAGCTGCATCAACTATATTTGATACTTTCCAGTCGTCGTCGTCGTCGCAGGCGTGCAAATCTCTCTCCGCCGTCTACTCGTGTCAATTAGCTCCGTCGTCGGGTTCGCTGTGCCTTCCACCATCCTTGCCACCCGCGAAGATTGACATTTATTTGCAACCACGAATAAACGCGCATAAACGCTCATGACTATCTATTTCAGATCGTTTTTCATCGCGGCGTCTGCACGCGCGCAGCATCGTCGCTTTCATCTTCCGCATTTTCTCGTCGCAATTCCGCGTGCAACTCGTCCGGTATCAATCATTTGCGCTGTCGATTAAGCGAGATAATAGCAATTTCTACTTCTGCTCATGAGCAGCTTGGCGTTTTAAATGTGGGAACACGAGATTAAAAACAAATTAGAATTATCTCGTCGGAAAAATCCTCACGGATTTTAGCGTGGAACTCGATGTTTCGATCGTTCTCTCGATTCGTCATAGTTCATCACGTGCTTTTTACCACTTGCGATTGTGTCGATTTGGAAAAAACCACATTTATCGCGGCAGATTAACGTTTTGCAAAAGTGATTGGCCATTAGCGTTCAATTTGCCGTTGACGATGCGAGAGATGAAAAAATTTATGACTCAATTAGAAAAGTTTTTGTTTTTATTTCATTCTATATATACTATATTATTTTTACTTTATTCTATATGTATGAACGTGATGTATGTAAAGTTACAGCAAGATCACTCACGTTTTATCTGCTCTGGTCGGCAGAAATTGCGCTATAAAACCAAAAAGCACCGCTCGATGATTGCTCCGCGAATCCGCCGTTTCCCTTTCCTGTTTTCTCGATCCTCGGATAATGGACATCTTCCTGCGGGTCTTTTGTGCCAAGGTCGTTGCCTTCTCTGGAACGCCCGCGTTTCTCTTCGCTCAACCATTCGTCTCTTCTCTTTTCCTTATTGTCTCGCGTTACACACTGCTCTCGACGAGATGCAGTGGGTTTCGAAAGAGAGAAAGAGAAAGAGAGAGAGAGAGAAAGAAAGAAAGGAAGGAAGAGATTCAATATTTACGGAGTTCCTGTTCGCACGCGGGCGGTCCCGTCTCGGCTTCGCTCGCACTTTCATCCTCCTCCTCCTCTCCCGTAGGAATTTTCTGGTTATTGTCGTTCACGCCACGCTCATAATATTGACCCTCGATACATCCCATACTTTCGCACGTCCACGCGTATCCCAATCGATGCATTCCACTTCCGGCCGCGCTTTGTCCGATGCGTGACAGCTGTCACGGCCGGTTGCATCGCGTGGCTCTCGTTCGGTACTAGCTTTTCGAAATACTCCTCGTTTATTCACAGCCCGCTCGCAATTTTGTAAAATTTTCGTGCGGATGTATGACGAAGGTAATACCATACAGCACGCTCCCGCCGCCAACGAGGGCTTTGACGTTGCGGACGCAATGATACGTCGCTTATGGAATAGAATCTCTCAGCAGCCGCGTACCACCCGTTTCGCGAAACTGCCTCGTGATATTTCCAACGAACGTAATCACTTTGCATGCAAATTCCAGAAAAAAATCTCTCGATTAGCCATTCGGGTCGTTCCATGCGTAACTACTCTTGAGAGCCACGCGACAACGGCAGGAAGATCTTCAAGAAACGATTAAAGCTTTTCGCGAGTCCATTTATGGTATCATCGTTTTGTGCTGTTTAAGAGCCGCAAAACTGCGTGGTATACCGTAATTACGACCGCATAATACGCGGTTTTTCATCCTTGAACCCTCAGCTATTTGCCTTTATGCTCTTGCGGAAGCAACTCGAATCGCTCGACCACTTTGACAAACACCCCGCAGCCGCACGTGGATGCAAATTCCAATTACACTTATTTTTTTTATACGAACTGTTTGATCCGTGTAAAGTTGATTTTTCTCGACATTCTCATCGCGTGCTCTCTCTCCCTCTCCGCGTTATTTTCTTCCACCCTCGGCGTTATTTTCAGCCCGTCGTGGAACTCGCGCGTTTTCCTCTTCGGGGTTCCCCGAGTGGTTTTGCACTCGCGCGGCCGAGAGCGACTGCATGCGGTCCGTTCATAATAATTAGCCAACGCCAACGAAAATAGAATTCTCGGCGCCACGGCCGACGCGGTGTGGCCAGGATAACGCCGGCCTGGACGCCGGTTCGCGTGGAGCGACATTATGACGCCATAATTCTGCGATATGCCCGTACATTCGCCGCGCTGTTACGGCCTGCGAATATTCTGACGGAGCGCATTAATAATGCTTTGACTTGGAGGCACCGCGATAGAACGCATATATTATATGCGATGCAGAGCGCGTCGAATCGATCACACGTGGATGCGCTCGCTCGCGCTTAATAATGCCCAACAGCGACGAGAGTGCGATTTTTCCGGTGATTTTCCAGCGCGCTATTCCTGTCGCGAGAGAATCTACGTGACTTGCCGAACATGTCATATCTTGCTTTTTTGCTCGATTGCCAGAAATAAATTTCTATCGAAATTTTTGCTAATTAAAAACAGCCCGGCCCGTGGACGGTATCACACGTCGTAATTTTCGCTGTCACTGAAGCTTTAATTCTGCTTCGTCGTGAACTCTTGTATAAAACTGGATAAATATCGATTTGTACTTGAAATATAAGAGTATATTTCTATTGTTGCACTTAATTTTAATATATTTTTGACTGACAGTTAAACCAGCACTTAGCATTCTCGACTTTTGAGCTTTAATGAAATCACATCGCGCGTCTTCAATTTTCTTAGATCGAGAGTTATATCATGACGAACAGCTGGAAGCTCTCTAAAGGACAATAACTTACGTCAATGGTGTGTGTGTGTGAAAGCGTTGCGTCGTCTATTATTTATAACGAAACGAAGGATATCTCGCGCGTCGAATAAACCGTGTCAATTAATCGCGTATCATTTGCATCCGTCGCAGATGTCAGGTAAAGCGCATAATTGTTTTATTGACCCCGTCAGGCGGAGGCAGCGACGCGATAAATAATTTCTCGGCACAGTATCGCGTCTATAACGTCACTAACATACGACGATCGTAATAACAATAGCGAAATGCCAGCCGAGCTATTGCAATCAATTCCACTCATGATCTGTCGCGGCTCTTTCGTTCACAGTCTCGAGCATGCTGGCCGATAGCTCGGCTAAAATTATGCCGACAATCGTCGTTCCTCAATCGACTGCAATGTGTCTGAATTCCCCGTTTTCCTCTGTTTTCAGGGCGACGCTGGGCCGCATATGCATGAAGCTCGTGATCGTGATGGGCATCACCTGGGTGGCTGACGTGGTATCTTGGGCAGTCGGCGGTCCCCAGTACATCTGGTACTTCACCGACCTGTTAAACGCCTGCCAGGGAGTTCTGATCTTCATGGCGGTCGGCTGCCAGCCGCAGGTCCGAGCGGCACTCAAGAGATTCTTCAGCAGGAACCCGCAGACCAACGCGGGCCGCCAGGGTAACGGGCACAGTACGACCAGTCACGGGATGCCCAGCATGGGTGACAGCGTCACGCAGAACCCGAGCACCAAGACCGCGCCATTGGAGACCATCTGCTAGGTATCGCGTGAAGGCAGGTCGACTCTTCGGAAGAGTTCCTCTGGGGAGTCTTGGTCCCACGTGGTCGTCGGTGTCAAGGTTGTCAGACATACGCGATCACTACCATGACTCACCACCGCGCGAGTTGATGGCATCCTAGAACGAATAAGCGCGACGAACAAACAATCCAGATGCCGGTTCGGGAACTCCCTTCGCTGGAGAGCTTTAGTTTGACCTGGAAAGTGTCGATTCGCGATTCGCGCACGAGGCGGAAGTTCACCGGCGAGATTGCACGGCGATGAGCGAAAGGGCCATAACGGGCCCGCGAACGCGTTTCCGCCCTCGAGAGAGCCCGCTCGCCGAGCGTTGTGGAATCGACGAGTTTCCCGAAATGTCGTAAACGTCGAACATCACTTCCGCTTCCGCGAGAGAACGAGTCGTTGTTTTTTTTCTTTTTTGTTTGAAAATCACACCCAATTGACCCGACAAATCACACGATGCAACTCTGCGAGTTGACGGTAAAGTGAAGAGTCGCGACCATTTGAAAAATATTTTTACGCTACTGATAAAGCAAAAGACTTGACTGTGAGGCATAGAAAAAAATGTGAGAAGTTCCCTGAAAATTCGGCAAACACGTGAGCGGCTGTTAAACATCCCTCGCGATTAATTCGCGACTTTTCTCGGATGGAATTGTAGAGAAATGAGCGATTCGCGGGTTTACCACTCAGAGACCACTCGGTGAAAGCTTCCCGGTGTTGTTTGATCGTTTGATCATCTACGCACCCGTGAGATTGAACATATTGCGCTCACGGCGATGCGTTTTGTCTTAGTCATTGAATCCGAAAACTGGATATACTCGCCAACGACGAAGATAGATCGCGAAATTTTGCTCGGCGAAAGAACGGCGAACGCTAATTGTCTATTCCTGTTTCGGCCGTGCCGGAACCCCGCGCGATCCATCTTGTCTGACACGAGCAATTACTCACTGTACGCAATTAGCAAGCGGCCACTCTTTCGATACGATATCGTCGATCTCGCGATAGAGCACTTCCGAATGAACGAACGGAGTGCACATAACATTGAAAACTGACAAAAGCGAGGAGAGCTCGGATACTTTGGATCATGTCTTTGTCATTTTTCGATTATAATGCTCCAGTTTAAGCCACTTTCCACCCTAGAAGTATCCAGCCAGTAAAATGTTGCACGGAAGATGTCTGTGTATGTTCAACGTATTTATCACGAGCACGATGTGAGAAGAAGCGCAGAACATTTCGGAATGATAAATGTTGACTCAGACTACACACGATGTCCAAAAAGTATCGTCTAGACGATGTTCCAATCTTCCAGACACTCTCTACAAACGTTCGTTGAGCTTTTGTATCGTTTGAGCAACTATCCGTAAATATTCATGACGGACGCACGTCAGGTATTTTA
This sequence comes from Ooceraea biroi, assembly GCF_003672135.1. Lineage (NCBI taxonomy): Eukaryota > Metazoa > Arthropoda > Insecta > Hymenoptera > Formicidae > Ooceraea > Ooceraea biroi. The sequence goes on from NC_039515.1 coordinate 4,401,054, forward strand.
CTGAGTGGCTGAGTACAGTCTGAAAATGTTCTTTAATTATTTCTTATTAAAACAAAAAAGACAAAAAATGGGAAAACTATTTAAAAAGAAGAAAAATACGAATATTCAAGGTGAAAGATTTTTTTCAATCCGAAAAGTGCTCAGCGACTGGAAACGTTAAGCGTGTAAAGTTTGAGAATCGATCGGAACGGATCGCATTCATAAATCAGAATTTAGTAGTGATACGCGGCTAATAGACGCAGTGACGCGTACTCCTCGGGCCTATATATACACGTAACACGAGCAGAACCAACGCATGATTTATGATCGAGGCGAATATTAATTCGCCTTTATTAATATTTTTTTTCTTCGGTGCACGATATTCATTGATATCGATAATATTGATCCACGGTGAGCGCAAGTATCTCTCCACAAAATTAATCACTCTTAACGACAGACGGACAATGGAGCGTCATTGCTGTGTGCTCATTTGGAAATGGGAAATTATACATGTTAATTTCGCGCGTTCTAAGGCGGTTTCGTCGTTTTATGACCAAGTCAATTAATGATCTTGTGATCTAATCTTTATAAATGATTTTTTATAATTATCAATAATCTGTATTCTACTTGTTCATCGAAGATTTTGATAATGCAAGGTTTTACGACACAAAGTTCACTAAAACGGGCGATACCACGTCGCAAAATTATTGTGATGTAGCAACGTGAAAAAAACAATGTTCGATTTTTCAATCAACGATGATAGATCAGCACACAGCTTGTTTGGATCTACTGATAACTGTTCTCTTTGTCTTTTTTTATCTTGCTCTCTTTCTCGTGATGTGAACCAGAAAATTCGAAAGACTAAACGACCTCGGCTCAAGTTTATTGCCTCGTATTAGCGAAGAAGCGATCGAAGCTCATCATGAGTTTCCTTCCGAGTCCTCCTTACTTTATTATTCATCGGATGTTATCGAATCTCGGAGCAATCGTTTCTCCTCTTTTTTCCTTTAGCATAAATTTTCATCGGCGTCGTTAGCCGGTCTACAGCCAGTGGCTGGCATTAACGTCGTGGCTTTCGAGCACAATTTATCACTGATCAGTCGGACGGTTCTGTTCGGTAGCGAGCATGTAAAAAAGCTCCATTGCATTGCGTACTGCGCGAACAGCATGTAAAAACGCGTCGCACGTACGCATTTCGCTAGCTTGTACGTTGCTCCGTGCACGAATAATCCGTTTATGCAACCGTTTGAAAGTAAATACGTCTTTTCGTGCAACGTTTTTCCATCAAATAATTTTTTTACATAAAAGAGCTCAAACACACCGATTTTATCTCGGACTGAAACCATTTCGTTATTGCTTTGATTATCCCAGAGCGGCGGGATGATCTCTTAAAGCCAGATTTCTTGATTGATGAATTTAAGGTTGATTTTTTTCGAGAAATATGAAGAGTTTAAATGTTTATAGTGAGTAACTTTTTCACGCCACTCACATTATTTGTCTTTATAATTGTATCTCAAGACAAGATTTCGTTCAGTCTTATTGAAAACTGAACGTAAAGCATAAAGTTTCATCATTTATTAATTTGAAATTTAATTTCCTTTTTTTATGTACTGAATAAATGCTTTTTTAATAAGCATCGTTCATTTTTAATCCTCGACGAAGAAAATTGACACGGCGAGAAGGGGCTTCCTGGAAGGGAACTGTAGAGGAACTGTGCGTCGTGTTACAAACCCGTACTGCCGTAGAGATACTGTATCAAGTACACGAATTAATCAAGATATGCTAGCCACAACTGCCACTTTGATAACTTCCTTCTTAGTATTACGAAATTGTCCGGATGGTCGCTCGATACAGTGCAACAAATCACCGATCATCAATCTCCGATTTTTCAACCATTTTAACACGCGGCGAGACGTGTCCTCTCAAAAAAGGCAACGATAATCACCCATCACTTTTTAAGCGATTCGGATCGTCCGGCAATTTTTCAAGCGAAACGAAACCGTCCGGTTTCATGTCGGGCATCGGCTTACGATATTAATCGTACGTACGCAGTAGCTAGGTCAAGGCATGTAATCGATGTCAACTCAAATACGACAATACACATTAGGAATTCAATGCCTTCTGAAATGCCTTGGTAAATGCGGTGTGCGTTCGACACGCCGATTCGTATACAAAGGGAGACCGGAAAGACGAAATTGGTGATCCCGTCGATTGTTCGCGGCTGCCGTGATTCACCTTCCCTCACGCTAATCTCGAGCCTTTTAGCTGCGCCACGTAAATCTGCTTGCTCAAAATTTCTCCCGACAGAGATAAAGATGAAGACGCGTTAGACCATCCCCATCGCGATACACCATCCCCATGGTTGGTTTATTATCCCCGCGTAAATGGATCTGGAATAACGACGTCGCGAATCAACAACGAGGAACCTCGATTGATCATTAGTTAGAGTTTTATTTGCTGTTACTGCGCGGAATTCTCGATTCCAGCTAGATGTCGGCGATCGAGGGATTAACAGCTCCCAACGACGATTTCATCGCATTCCTCGCCTGCTTCGAATTAGCGCTCGCGTTTGAAAGCGGTAATGCGAGCCACGCGAATCACGCTCATGGTTTCCATCGCGATCGCAAAAGAATCGAGAGTACAATGCTCGACGGTGCTTCGTTCATACCCGGAGTGTATTTCCCGGCACAATAAAATACCCGAGATCGTTCCGCGCCGTAACCGGGACAAAGCGTTTGTTTCATTTTGCGCGCGGCGCATAACGAAGAACAATGACGCTTTTTAATCGCACCGGATTGTGATTGTGCGTGTCGTCGGAGATCGATATGTACACGTAGGATTATTAGTTACATAGTCGAGAACGTAGGATTACTACGCGAAACCTCGCCCGAGTTTTTCGAGCCCTCACACGAGATTGGCGTCCGGTTCATTTGACGTGTTGGGGGTTTCATTCGTCGTTATTTTATTTTGTTTTTCCCTTGTTTCTGTTCAAGTGCATCCAGAAAGAGACTGAAACACGCACCTGTTATCCCGTCGGAACCACCTGATGTCTAGCCCACGATGTTTCTTTTTTCTTTTTTTTAATATTCCAAACTGCGGCGGAGCTTCCTATATGGATGACGTTCGCGTTTATTCAGACAGCAATAATAATCATTTTGAGAGTAACATGACCGAGGTGCTCGGTTATCAGGCTCAGGTAGTTCCGGAAAGACCTCGTTAGTTCCTTTTCTCTCAATGTCTGTATCGACTGCGAGATGACGTCGCCACTCGACTAGCTCTTCCCTTTCGCGCTCTCTCATCACGTCATTAATTTAATCAATTAATTGCGATTAATCAACAGTAACAACGCATCAGGAATCGATTGACTGAAATTCCGTTTCGGGAAAACCGGCTTAGGGCGATCGAGCAGTTGGATCGGCGACATCATTATTAGTTGTGTTAGCATGTGTGCATCTGCCTGCTTGATTGTGAATATATCCGTGTGCGTGTACGTGCATGTGTGCGTGTTCATCGAGAGAGATTAATTAATTGCGTGACAGTGGGCGCATGTGTGCGTGGGTTAATCCGCGTGTAATTAGTGCATTAAGCGATACCGTTAGAAACAACATAATCGTGACCGAATAATCCATAACGGAAGGGTGACAGTCCCGGCACATATATATATACATACACACACATACACAACGATTTGTCGGTTAAATACCGCAACGCCGCTCTTTCATTAAGTCCCGTTAACGCAATAATTTAAGGAAGCGCTATTTATCAACATAGAAGAAAATGTATTCGTAGTAAGACTGTCACCGTACACAATGGCACTCATGACTCACCATCTGCCATTGCGTTCTTGTAGATAACATTCTTATTATTATTATTATTAATATTATTATTACTGTATAATTGTTATTACCGACGCTATTTTTGTTTTATTTTCTTATCGTTATTTCGATTAATTATCATTATTATTGATCTATCATGTGACGTTCGTTTTACACCAAACTGAACACCACGCACAGGTGTGTCAAGATTCTAGTGTAGCACACGTAAATTATTACAATGTTATATTGTGCATTCGTCCTCTTTCTCTCAGTGCGAGAAACGTCCGAGCATGGATTAATGCGGATCAATGAACGATCATCTCTGTCGAATTCTTGAAAAGATAGACACAGCTTCTTTATTTACAAACATGATTCTCGTTTTCCTGCATTCTTCCGTATACGATTAATTGAAATATCAAACTTTTTTTAATTCTTTATATATAATTGAAAAGTTAAATGTTTCATCAAAATCAGGAAGGGATCTGGTCAGTTTTGATTGAATTGTATCAGTTTTTCTCTCACAAACGAAGCAACAGGTATTACGTGATCTGACAATCAAGTTTGTAGACAAAATTTTAGCTTTGTTTAAACTCAAATTAAATTAAACTAACAATTCTTGTTTGTGTAATATATATTTTTTATTTATTGTTACTATTACACAAAATAGATACTATATTTTAGTAATATTTTTTATTCCAAAATACTAATTGTATTTTGTTGCGAAATTCTATTTTTTCCAGCAATTAAAAGAAGTAAAGTACATCCGTAGACTTAATTGCCAGAGCTCGTATTTCAGTGTAATCGCACGACATGTGATCGTTAATTACTTATATTCGTCTAATGGCTTTTAAGTCTCACTCAATTCGTCCATCGCATGGCGAATACCACGCTTGTACATTAAACCCGTTCAAAGGGTGTGACGATAGTTTCTTATAGAGTAACCGAGGAGCTAAGGAAGTAGCCTTAAAATAATTTATTCGAAGTAGACGTTGTTGACGTAAAGACGTAACGATATACCAATTAGATTTAATGCGCACACAGTAGCTTGCCAGTATGAATAGTGTTTAGGCTACACGTTAGACTTTGGCGAAACGATCTTTTATACGATGAAACTTGTTAAACGACGAATAGTTGTTCGCTAATTCAATATGAACAATATACACGAGCCAAAAAAGAAATACGACCACAAAAATGAGTATTAAAGACTGCAAAAAATACGTACGATAAGGCGTACAAATTTATATGCACTGTAAAATGTCCCATTAAAAATTCGAATTATTTTACGTCACATATTGATGTACACGAGACAACAAGACAGTTTTTGAGAGTAATAAGTTTTTTTACATACGACATCCCAGAGTAAATGGGAGTTGCATTTCGATCACGGAAAGAGAGATTCTTTGATGAATTTAAAATCAATTTTGTTCTCAGAAGAAATTGTTAGAAAAGATCATCATGTTAACGGATGTTTATTTTTTTATTTTTAACGGATGATGACTGATTATTTATTATACCGCGATACAGGTCCATCCATAGATCGTGTATATAAATAATCAGATGTATGCAATGGTTATACAAATGAACCCGGAAAAATTTAACGTAAGCACATCTACAGCAATTCATTTTGAAATCAGTGAGAGAAAATTTTGTCTGTAAATTTTGATGATCTTTTCTACATTTCATGAAATCGATTTCACTGCCAGAAAGTAACGTCGGGCTCGTGCACCACGACTGCGAATAAATTTACTCATATATGGAAATACTCAAGTGCATTGAGAGAACTTTGTCACGAGTAAAAAAATAAAGTAAAATCGTACGATTTTCATACACGGAAAAATACGAAAGAAGCTTTTTTCGAGAAAACGGAGGCTATATACGTAGACAATAGTGTTAATATCTTATATGCGTTAGCGATAACTTCATTAATCGTATAGAGCATAAGTTACTGCAACAGCGAGCAAGAGAAACATTTACAAACGACTGTCGACCGATTGTACACCATTCCTATACGATGTATTGTAACAGTATTTGCTATTGCACTAATAATAATAAAAAAACTGTTAGTACAAGATTGTGATTTCGTTAATTTTTTATCCTTAAGTAGTTTCCTATCTGGATAATCATAAAATGATATTAATTATAAAGCAAGATTGCAACATGAGAAAAATTTAATTACCTTGTTTTGTTTACATTAAATAAATGGCTGTATCGATATATTATGATAATGACAGGTGCCATCCCAGTTTGAGATCAGTATGTATTAACGTAATATTTAGACATTCTTATATTTATAGTCACATTTTATTAAAGCATAAATTTCTTCCATATACATACATATTTGTCTACAAGTAAAGATTTAGCCGCACGAAGAATAAGTTTTATATAATAATTTATATTAATCCTCACCTTTTTCATCACGCAACACAAATTTTACTCGGAAACCTTCCATCAAGTCCCAAGTTTAGGGAATATGTATATGTATCACATTTAATAAACTTTTAACAAGAAAATTCCTCCGAGATATAAAAGTCTTGAAAATTACGATATTAATTTGGCGAGAGAACAGAATGGTTAATCGATTCGCGCCGGTAACAACAATGCAATAAGCTACGCAAGGAAAACTTCCAGTATCTTCAAGCAAGATGTCTCAGCACATCATCGATACATGTAGAAGGATTTCTTATATCTTCTAATAAGCCTGGAATGAAATAATTATTGTTAATTATTATTGTTATTTTCTGTTATTTCATATCGAGGATGAGTAATCGGAGAATGAAAAGAATCGGTACTTCATGAAAAAATCATTTTGCACATCTTGCACATTACGAACTTACCAACAATGTCGCAAAACTCATCGAATGATGTGCATGGCAATAATTCATCGCGATAAGACGCAAGCACGCGTTCCGAGGCCTTTAGCATAGCCTCGTCGTTGTGCCTGATGTATTCAGCAAGAACGGAAGGCCATTGGTCGTCGGATAAAACGTTTACTTTCTGCAAAAGTAAAATGTTATTGAAGAAACAAACGTGAAATTGTTGTACGACACACAGCTAGGTACAACCAGAGAGAAGCCCGAGAGCGGTCACGTTCGCGTTTTAACTGCAACGCTCAAACGTGGACATATGCGTTCCACTTGACGCTCCCAACGCTCGCGGCGTCATTCCATCTTTATTCAATATTCAGTGAGCAATAAAGACAGAATCACTTCAATCACTTCAATGTCCACGTTTGAGGCGTTACAGTTAAAACGCGAGCGTGACCGCTCTCAGGCTTCTCTCTGGTATAACATAAAATCGCTTTCGAACCTTGAAGAAGTTTGCATAAATGCTATCCACTAGACCGAAGAAGATTAGAACGCTTTTGTACACGGTATAGTCCTTGGCAGTTGGTTCCATAATAGTCTTCGTGGTTGCCGAAGGAGACACGTAGCGTTGATGTGCGAGAACGAGCAGCCGATTAAGGTGTGTAAGTCTATGAGATTTCCAACGAGCGGGCGTGAACAGGAGCAGCGAAAGCGTGCACTGGTACAACGGGCCCTCCGCCTCGTAACAGCTATCGAGCCACGCTGAGCTTGACGGCGTCTCTAGATAAGTCGTCAAAACTTTATCCTCACGAGTCGCCGATCGCGTTCTGCAAATGAATATTAACATTGTGATCAATAACGTGATCCCATGCTACAATTTAGTTAGCACAAAGATAAAATTCCTACATGCATCGTTAAAGTACACTTACGTGTTAACGACGTACAGAGCCATGTGTATCAAATACGGTACTATGTGCATGTTGGATTGGGGACCGCCGCCGCCAGTATCCTCGTGGAAGCTCTTCTCTTGCGCGAATCGTAGGAGGAGCAACTTCAAGTCGTGAATAGTCGAAGAATAGGATATATCGCGGTGACTAGTACACTCTTGCAAATAAGTATTGTGCCTAGCTAGACAGCTGGCAAAAGCGGACTCGGGCACTTGCGGGCCCCACAGCGGCAATAGTCCATTGCATTTCGTGTTGGCATTCTGCAGCGCCGCACTCTCCCATTCGTCTCGGGCGCGCGCCAAACGCACGGCGGACATGTGGCAATCCACGTGGACCACGTTGAAGTGCGTGACAGTCGTGTAGCCGACGGTTTTTCGTTGCTTCGTCTCGAACTCCTCCACGTTACAGCGTTTCGTGAACGTGTAAACGCCCAACACCTGCAACCGAAATGATGATAATAAAATGCTTAAACATCTTCATGATTAATTCCGAAAAATTCTATGTAAATAATAATAAAAAATACTGAAGACGGTACCATGTTCGGCTTAAATTTGTATCCTTCTCGGCAGATAACGCAGATTAATCCAGTTTCATCGCCCAGGTCTTCCATCTGCTGAAGAATCGTACCGCTAGCAGTCACTTGGCCCTTGTCGTTCGTCTGCATACCAAGCGCGCCCAACTGTCTCTCTCGCATCGCCATAGCCAGCCGTTTCTTCTCACTGCGCGTGTGTTGTCGCGCCTCTTCGATGAGTTCGGCCACTCGCTTGTTGGTGCATAGTGCCTCCAGCAAATTCTCTGCCAGTGAGCCTACGTGCTCGTTTGAAGACACCTGTTCCAATCTGTGGATTATGCTAATAGTTACCTGCGAAACTGCCAACTGCAATATAAAATTTAAAAAATCAGTATCAGTTTAAATCAATAAATAATTCATTAATAAAAGGATTAAAAATAAAAACGTGTTGTCTGCATCACCTGAGTCGGCTCGTGATCAGTGGCTAACCCTGTGAGGAATCGTAGAATATATTTAAGAGCTGGTTTAGATATGAAATCTTTCAATTCGTCACTATCCGTCCGCAAGAGCGTGGGTTTGACGCACGGCGCGTGCACCTGTGGCAAAGCGGAAACCAAATTTTTAAAAATTAGTTAATTTTATGTAAAGCCATTTTACAATTACGTCATGACAATGTTTTACTCACGGTGATATACTCGAAGGCATCTTTCACTATACCCATACTAATGATATAATCTTTCAGCGTATTCCCGATCGCGTTTCTCTCGATGCCCTGAGTGAGTATACAGAACAGTTCCAACTTCTGCTCGTCCTCAGGCGTGTGCTCGAAATCGAACTTGTAAAAGTTCAATACAGGTTTGAAGTAGTCGCACAGGAGTGCCATTTTCTCGTTGTTGCCGTAAGTCAGCGCTGCCAGGACCCTCGCCAGGTGAGCGAGCACGTTAGCACTCTGCCTGACTGCCGTCGATTGCGTGCACGACAAAAGTGCTTTTATGTGTTCCGGACCGCCGAGAGTGCGCGAGAATGCCTCGAACGCGCTGAGTGATTGCGACGCTGCATTCGCCAAGATCGTTTCCATGATCTGAAATCAACGTGCATTTACGTTATTATTGAATAATGCAGAAAGAAAAAGAACACGATAGTTACACGTCATCTTTTTGGCGATGATACGTACGTCGAGTAATTGCTCGGTAATTTTTGCCTGCGAATTCTCAGATTCTGTAGCGAGACAACGCTGAAGAACATCCAAAAATACGGTCACCGCTCCGAGCTCGGGTTTACTTAGGACTTCTTGATTCTTCTTGACCTTCACGCACAATCTGAACAACTTTAGTAGCACTTGAAGAAGAGGCCTTGCCCGATTGACGTCGTGGATCGCCGCCAATCTGTCCAACATGACTTGAAGCCCGCCGCAGTCTGCTAACACATTTGCCATTTTGTAAACCTCCTCGTTGTTCACCTCTTGCTCGCTGTTGGCGTTTAAGGTCTCGACGAATTCCTCGGTCGCGTCTCCAAGAAGACCGCGCATACGGTATATCACGCGCATGGCGTCGCACTCGCCACCCTCCAGCACCCAGATCTTCTTATAAACCTCCTTGACAGGAAGATCCAGACTGATAATTTTGTTATTGACGAGAAGTTCCATTCCGTTGTCGTCTTCCAAAAGCGCGACCAATTCACAATCTTGGCAAATTTTATTTTTAACATCTCTCATGAGCGGACCAAGTCCGGGTTCCAAATTGCTGTAAGGATTTCCTAACATCCTTCCCTGTAAGAAATCTTCCTGTTGTGGATCCTTCTCGAGCGTCAGGAAAAATTCTCCGATATCATTCTCCTCCGGATAGATAATTGAGCACAATCTTTCGAATATGAATACTGGAGTACGAACATCTTGAGGATTCTGCTTTTGTATCGTCTCGACGCAAATTGCCATGAATGCCTTTGTCTCTTCCTCAGTTCCTGATGCAAAAAAATAAGTATATTATCCATACGCATATACACAGGAGTAAATATTATCATTATTAAAATTATCTAAACACAGAAAGCTTTAAAATTTTTTAAAATTAATTAAAATTTTACCGGTAGTCATTTCTTCTAGCAATTCTAATAACTTCTCTTGCGTATCGTCGATCAGTCTGGTACGTTGAACAACGAGTCTTCTGAGTGACAGATAACCGTTCAGCACCGCACCGACCAATCGACCCTTGTACTGCTGCTTGATGTTTTCCTGTTCCAAGAAGATCGCCAGGAGTTCCGTGAGCATCTTCAACGAGTATCCCTGTGCGAGATCGCTAGTTAAAGTAGTTTCCTCCAGTCGATGTAGCTCCTCTATCTCTCTGGTCAACAGATCCGCCAGCAGAGTCATTACGCCGCGCACTGCCAGGAACTGTTTCCAAGGCGACTGTCTGATTAAGCTTTGGTACAGTGTGAGGAACTCGGTGCTGCTCTCGCCCGCGCTACGCAGTTCTTCCAAGTAACACGTCAGTAAGACCAAGATCTCCTTCTTCCTCTCCGTGCCTTGGCACAGACTCTCAATCATGTTACAAGCGACCTGCCGTGCCAGCCGGGAACTAGGATTGAAGAGAACTTCCTTTAACCAGGCACCGTCGGACAGTCTCAGCGGCTGAACTCCTTGATGCCTCATACAACGCTGATGCCACCTGTGCCCGTACTTTTCCATCAGATATAACACTCGAGTTTCCTCCTGGAATAAAGAATCAAGTCATGAAGCAATTATATTTGTTACTATCTTGTTACGAAATGAATCACATGATACATAGCTTCATTTGTACTTAGATATTTATTTGCGCATACCTTTTTAAGTGTTTTCGCAGCAGACGATTCTGTTTTCTTAACCGGCATACGGCGAAGCCACTCGGAGTACGAATGCTTCAGATCGCCACTGATCCATTTGCTCACGTCGATACTGATGTCTTCCGGTGGTTGCACCGTCGCCAAAGATTCGATGGTTTTGTCCTGAAATCGCAATTACGGTATGTAATATAACTATATTTACGCAAACGAGGCGAGTTGCAACACCAATCAGATTCTTACTTTATTTTTCTTCGAAACTGGCTGATCGGGTTTAATGAGATTTTGCAAGATTTTCAGGCACGGCAATATAATGCTCTCCATCACAACGGGGCTCTTCGACTCTTTGCAGGCCATTAAGAACAGCTGCATGACGCACCGCAGTTTCTGCTCCCAACAGGAATCCTCTTTCTGCACGAGCGCCGCAAGCAAAGCCATTTCATGACGCACGGCGACCGAGAGATCGGAAGTGGCGACTCGCCCGCGCAGCGTTAACGTGATCCGATTAGTCAACAAGGAACAAATTTCCTTGGTTGACTGCGCATTGTCCCTCGTGACGAGGCAGAGCAGCTGGCGTACTTCCTCTTGCATCTGTACCGTGCCTTTGCGTAGATTATTTTCCACGAGTTCTTGAATCAATCCTTGCTTACACAAAACGTCCCTGGCTACACTGTTGGTTGCCAATGCACGCAACAATGTCAGGCAGTGCTCCGTAGCGGCGGACGCACAACCGTAACAGCGCCCGATCGGAGAAACTATCGTCTCGTCCTTCGTAACGTCACTCGCACTTGCACCGTACGACGGCTGTGAACTACTCTGACCTCGCTGATTCCTATCGTACGCTACGAGCTCTCTGCGACACGCTAAAACGCGTTGTATGATCTTGCTGAGCTCCTCGAAAGAAGTTTTGCACTCACCGCAGTACCTCTGCGCGAGCAACTGAATTGCCCTGTTCACTTGGATGTTACCGGACACTTGTATACCGTCCTCCAGCCCACGGTCCAAACGATGCTCGCTTATTTTAACGAGAAGCATCTCCAATGTTGGCTTGTTAGATATCAGAGTTTTGTAGACTCTGTCTGCCTTCTCCAGTAGGGTATTGATGGTCGCTACCGTCTTCTTGCGGTCGTCATCGTTCTCGATGGGATCGACTGCACAGCACGGCCTTCCACTCAGGGTATAATCGAATTTTGCATATTTGCAGAATCCGCAAGCGTGACACAGGAACGGATCCTTTTCGTCGTAATTGATCGCACGACACTTGTGACACTGGAACACGTTCTCGCCGCAATTCGCGCAAATGCCAGGGTTCGCCGGCACGCTGGCGGAGCACCGGGGGCACTGCAACGTCTCGGACGAGGCTTGGATGTTCTCATAGAAATCGGCGTACTCTATCATCAGGTTACAGGCTACTATTGGCAGAGGGAATTCCATCTTGACCTCCGTCTGTCCCTGGGCAAGCGTGATCTTCTTAGCCTTGTGCCACATCGCCGGCTTGTTCTTCAACTCCACGACCGCCTGCACGGATCGGTTATTGTAGTAGACGTTGATAGTACGGACCATCTTGGTTCTCTTTAAATCACCGATGCGCAGAGTGATACGGCTGATGGTGTGGCTACCGACTAGCTTCACGATTTGCGTGGTTGTCGTAAACTTGGAATCCACTTTGATCGACGACAACTTGATAGTGGCCATTGGCACTTCCGGATTGTTACAGACGAGGCAAGGTTCGCTCTCCAAGTAATAGCCGTCCAACTCAACGAATTGTGCCAGATTCACATAAAGATTCGCGTTAGGGTGTCGCGCTAGCAGTTGATTCTGCGCGTGCAAAACGGCGACTGCTTGCTCCATGTAAGTGTGCATCTTCTTCCCAGCATGCGGCGTTTTCAGGCAGAAATAACCGAGCAGATCGACGAACTGTGCTGCTTTCCTGCCATAGGCTGGAAGCAAGGGCCATAAACGCCACAACAGATCCAGTAGGACTTCCTGATCACTGGGTCCGCAATTTCTGAAATTTTAAATGCACATTTTATTATATTATACATTGTAATGTTATTTTATATTTAAGTTTATTATTATTATCTGAATTTTGTCACATGCAAACTTCATTTTCACTAATCGAACGAAATAAATTATTTGAACAATAGAAAAGATTGACAACTTACTTGTAAATCGCTAGTATAAGAGAATGCGCCTGCCAACGAACGTTTGTGTTATTCGTCTCGAGGAGGAAAGTTTGTATGAACTTCATCAGCAATGAAGGATGCACTTGCTTCTGAATCTGCTCAACTAGAGTCAAGCATTGCGTTTCTTCGAATTTGGCTTCTGTATCGGAATCCTCGGACTTTTCGCGTTCACGCCTCTCTTTCGTACCGGTCGCGGATTTAGATTCCTGATGCAAATTCATATAGATATTAACACGCGTATTGGGGAAAAAAAATATATCTAATTTTTAATAGCAGAACAGTAACGCAATTTACTAAACTTTGTTGCATTTACCTTTGATTTGGTGTCTTTAGTTTCTTTCGACTTGTTGTTCGAGCAAATAGCGCACTGCAACAGCTGAAGCACCGTAGGGCTCACACCTTCATCGAGAAGAGTCGATATGGCGAAAAGGTACGAGAGAACCGTATTCTGCTTCAGACAGAATCGTTGCCAATTTCCTGTGCGACTGGTAGCGATTTCCACACAACACTTGAGATGTTCGATCAGTTCCACCAACGAATCGTACGGCAGATTGATGGAATGCGGGCGCGCATTCGGCGGATCGTAACCACCAGTGGTACAACATTGTTGCACGGACTGATAAGAAGATATTTAACATCTCAGTAAAATTCACAAATATTGTTTTTGCATTAAAAAATATATCATTATATATTCAATTACCTGCACGTGAGATATCAAGGCATGAAGGTCCCGCAGTTGCCTGTACTTCTCCTTATTGCCGCAGATGAACAGCAGCAATTTACGTACTTGTCGTCTGACGAATGGTGTCTGATACGACATCATGTACTCGCAAAGGTAGAAGTACCACGGCTGCACAAATTAATAGAGAAATGGATTTATCACTTATTCTCACAAACAAAAATGAAGATGAAATAAAAAGGCTGTTGATGATTGACCTGTTCGAACGCAGGCTGTACCACGGTGCTCTCCGCGTACTTGTGCACCTGATACGGCAACCGCAACACCATTTCCGTCAGTAATTGAGGATACGGCTCGAACACATCGCCAGCGTGGCCCTTGACGTACTGACGCAAGAAAAATGGTGACATATCCGGAGGCGATGTGGTGAGGTGCTCCTTGAGCAACTGGCCGCCAATCATGGTGCCAGGTTCCTCAGTACTGGTACTAACGAACAGAATACATTCGTGAAACTTTTATGTTATGGTATTAATCACAAATCATAGTATTGTACATTTACTTGTGCAACTTACGTTTTCCAATAGTCAAGTAAAGACTGTAGTAACGTTAAACAATAGTCGATGATACCAGCTTTGCTCAGTATTGCAGCAGTGGTTTGGGAAACAAAGTTCGGATTGTCCACGGGAGCCTTCGTGGCGTATTTCGAGCGAGACATGAGAACGCCTAAGAAAATAATCAAAAACACATTAATAATGTATTATATATATCAACGTTATTAATTTGTTTTTTATTATATATTTATATATTTCTATTATAATTAAAAGGAAAAAATTATTTTTACTTACTTAACAAGCGCATAATCACCAAGTGAACTTCCCTCTTATTGCTACGCTCGCATATATTGTTCGTATCAGGTTTGTCCATCTCTAGTTCTTTCACGAGCATTTGCAATAAGCGTTCCACGCAAGCCTTATCCCGTTCATCTTGCCCGTCGAGATCAGCGGTTAACATTAACACAACCTGACAAAAAGCAGAAGCTTTAAAACTGTTCGCCGACTGGACTTTCCTGGCATGCAATTTACGATGTTATGAAAATGTACCTGCATAAACGGAATAGCGAGTACTCCTCGCACGTTCGTTAAATTGGGCACAAATTGCGTAAATCTGTCCAACAATAACAGCCGTATAGCATGTAGTTTCACAGTGATTTCAGCAGTCGTATCACTTTCCTGCTCAACACCCTGTTCTTGCTCAGTGCCTTCTTCTTGCTCAGTGTTCTAATCATGACGACAAACAATAATTTATAAATATAAAATACAATTGTATCGTTTACTAATCGGTTTGACTTTTTTCGTGTTTTAAAACTTCTGAAATTTTTTAGTTTATAAAAGAGAATCGATAAAATACTGGATATGTGTTAATAATGTATTAGATGTATATGAAATTACAAAGAAAAGATATTATTAACGCACATAATAGAATTATTTAATAATAATCTTCTTGAGAGATAAAAATTATGAATGATGTATTAACTATTAGAATCTCAGACGAAAATTATTTAAACTTTAGAAAGAGTCTTAATAGAGTGTAATTCATATTTAATATTTTCAAAGTTTAACTCCTGCTTTTCATTAAATAGTTTTAATAAAAACGTTTTTATCAGGTACTGAAAATAAAAAGCTGATATTGGAATATATAAATTATATTTCATACTCTATTCAGACTCCAATGATTAAAGGGATTCAACGAAGTCTTATAGCACGTTCAGTAAAAATGTTCGATGAGATATCTGTTCAATCCCGAATTTGATTTTTCGTGATAATGTTTTTGTGGCAGTGTGGATTAAAGGCAACTTTTGAGAACGGAGGCTCGAGTCTTTAACAATTAATAATTTAATAAAATAAATTAAGATTATCGATTCGCTCAAATGTGGCAAACAAAAATAAAGTTTACTTAAAAATAAAGTCTATTTTATTTTTTTATAAAAAATATAAATCCAATGTTCTTCACATATATAACATTTTTAATTATATAACTTTTTTAACTATATCTTGGTTATTTGATATTCTTTGCAAGATTATCGTTTAATTATTCTACGATTAATTTATGATAGATGTATAATGATACAAAGTAGTTTTTAAAATCTATATCAATATTACACAATTTACACATTGTAGGAAATCTTTATATTCATCAAATCATTATGCGAAAAGAATTTGATACATTTAAACAATCAGATTAGAGTTAAAATTTCTACATTTTATGTAAAAGAATGAATTAGACTAGTCTCAGTCATGATTCCACCGACAACAAATAATAAAACTATCAGAACGTTCAAAACAATGAATGACGTTGAATGAAATAAGGAAAGGAAGAAATTATGTCATAAATGTACATGATAATGTACCGATACATCGAAACGCGAGTATCGCGAGTGTCGCCGGCGCTGCTTTTGCTTTGAAAAAACTATGTAAGTCTGCTATGTAACCCGTACTACAGAGTACACGGAACTTACAGTGAAAGTTGTGGGAACATCTAGAGTATTAGTTTCAGAGCGTGGCGCTTGACTGACTCCAATTCCAATCGGAGGCATAGCATTGTCGGGAGCATTGTCTCCGTACGCGGAGCTCCTGCCAGAAACATTATGCTCCCCTGTCATGCTGTCAACGGCGCTGCCTCCGCTATCGCTTCCACCGCTCTCGCTACCCTTGCTACCACCACTACCACCCTAACATAAAATGTGTCGCAAGCGTTACTACGACATGTGCAAGTACTAAGACTCTGTTGATCCACGTCGAAATACTTTCGGTGAATAATAGTAGCAAGGCAGAGATACATGTATGCTAAGGTATAACTCACTTGCTCGGCGGGAGACGTTCGTAGGGTACTACCATCGGTAGCGGCGGTTGAGCCTTCATCGTCGGAGCCGCCCGCGGAAGCAGTTGTGTCGGAATAATGTCCACCCTCTTGGCCCTGCAAAGGAACATCGATTCTTTGGTTATTATATATCGAAATTTACGGCTAATAAAAGTTAAGTTCTCGTAAAGATAATGTATGCCATCATAGAGGCACGTTTACCTGAGCGTTTGGAGCTTGAACCAATCCTTGCGCCGCCAAATGCTGCAAGCCCTGCATCGCGGCGCTGCTCAAATTCTGAAGGCTCTGTAGATGCAGATTCGAGAGGCCCTGCTGGAATCCCTGTCGCAACGCTTGCAGATCTGCGCCGCCCTCGTGGTCTTGCAGGCTTAGGGCTATCGCGAGCTCCACCATCGCCTCGTCATCCGCATCCGGCGGCACATCGAGCAACTGCGGAAAGTTGCCCGCGCCGAGCAACGCTTCCAAAGGATGATTAACTACCCTTGCGGCGGCCGAATTCTGATTGCCTTCAGCTCCGAGCATAGCTGCCACCCTGTCCACGGCTTCGACAGCTTCGATGTCGAACTGTTGTTCCACATCGCGCTCCACCGTTTCCCGAGACGCTTGCGAGGGAGCTGATGCGGACTTCTCCTCGGTATCAGCAACCACGCCTACATGTAAAATATAAAAATGATAGTAAAAAATAATGATCAGGTACGTGGCTGATCTCATTTTATAATTCGGTATCCAGCTTCATTCCCATACCTGGAGTACTACAATTCGGCGGACTCGGTATATATACTCTTCTACGTTTGCATCTGGGTCTGAGCACTCGGATTATAGCGTGCTTCGCGCTGAAGCTGATGCTCATGTCCGAGGATAGCAATAACTGCAGATATAACTTAGCGGCTATCGGGGTGTTGTTCTCAACGTCGCATATGGTGAATGCGTGAATGATCTCCACGATTGCGTGTACCGTTCCCTCGGCGTGAGTGAGCCCTGGAACGACCACCGGAGCGAGTGCCATATTCTTGGGAT
This sequence comes from Ooceraea biroi, assembly GCF_003672135.1. Lineage (NCBI taxonomy): Eukaryota > Metazoa > Arthropoda > Insecta > Hymenoptera > Formicidae > Ooceraea > Ooceraea biroi. The sequence continues at coordinate 4,418,680 of NC_039515.1, forward strand.
ATGCCAAGTGCAAAGACCACAGTATCTCCATCAGTTGAATGACTAAGTGCTGATTCTCGTCGGTTTTTGTTTGCAAACGAGCTTCCAAACGATCCTTCTCAAAAACGGGCACTAGAAGTAAATGATTCTCAACGTCACGTGCTGTCCATTTTCAATTTGAAGATATACATGACTGTGAAATACATACCGTTGTTCTCATCAATTGACTTGTTCACGTACTGCTCGGCAAATTTTGCAAGATTATGGGGACGAGAAACGGCAATAGCGCGAACGATAAGTACGAGTCTGTAAAAATTCTCAGCGTCGATATCCGCGGGATCGTTGGCCTCCTTCATCGACTTCAAGGATTCAAGCACATGTGACAACAATGCGTGATCCTAAACAGCATGCAAAACCAAATGTAATAACATATACAAGTCTGTGAGCTGTTGATGAATAATTGATTAACGTTATTGAATACCTTGTGAAAATGATAAGCCTGCTTGGTATTGTGAAGGGCAGCTAACAAAGCGGTCGTATGCATTTGCACAGACGGCGGCGTCGGTAATATTAGCAATCGCGACGCGACATCGATAGCTGTGGCTTTCAGCGAAGATTTATTGTCATCGTGTGAGGATAACATAAATGAAGACTCCAAGACTTCGAGAATGCTGGATATCATCCTATAAAAATTTACAAAGCTATTATTACTAAACACGTTAAAAATATGTTCCTGTAATAAATACATATTATAACTTTAATTAATGCAAGTAGAATTTATTATCATGTAAGCAAAATAATTGACATCATTAATGATACAATCGATACGAAAAAAGATATCACAAGATATGATTTTAAACTCATTCGTAAATAAATTATTAGAATTTGTGATGCATGCTATTAATTGAAGACGTGATAAAAATTAAATCTTCTTTTCCAATAAAACTCTAGTTGCTTGTGAACAATTAATTGATAACACTAATTGCCAATCTATTCTTTTACTGGCTTTATAATAATAAAATTATAATATGTTCTTACCTTTCTATGTTAATCGAACTATCCTTTGTCGTTCTGATTGCATGGATTAAAGAATACTTTTTTTTATAACTTTCTTTATAATTAACTTACGGCTATGTACTTCATAAAAGAATATTCTATTACATACTTGTCGATTGAGGACAATGGTGCAGGAGAGACGATCGTGTTATCGGCTTCATTATTGATTGTCGTCACTGGCGCAGACGTTGGTTGACAAGACTGGATTTCTTCTATCTCCTCGGGCCATCCAAATGCGTCCTTGGTTTTACCGTATCTTTAAGAAAATAAAAGATTTTGATTAATATTCAATTATATCGATATTATGTTATTCTCAAAAATAATTGATATAATTGAAATAATTTGCAACTATACTAACATTTTTATGGAATCAACCATAATAATACCCTCTGGATCTTGAGATGGTCCGAAAGTAATTGTTAACTTTTTATCAGCTTGAAGACTTTCCTCTCTCGTTAGAGGTATGTCAAACCAACGACTTCTAGTTAACGTTGTTCGAATACTTCTACCAAATACCTTAAAAAACACCGTAAGCGAAAAATCAGTTGGAAGAAGTAAAAACGAATCTTCATGTCAATACAATTAACAAACATGTATCTGAACTCACCTCAACATACAGAGGTGCTCTTTGAATGTCCTGGTTGGCAAGGAGCACTCTAATACCCGTCATTACTAAAATCGCGTCGCTATTCGTGACTTCCACGTTAAAGCCCATGGCTTTCGTAGAAACTACGTACATTCCCGTGGTATTTAAACGGTGCTTGATCTGTGCAACATTGTAAATCTGCAGCAGATCGTTGCCACCGAATTCGACGTCGTTCATCACTTGACAGTGCTCGAAGAAATCGATGGGGAATGTGACGGATCCCGACGGTTTTCCCATCTTGTTAGTCTTCTTCTTTCGGGCTGGTTTGATGCCGGATGTGGTGCTAATCGGTTGCACAGTGGACGACATCCAGAATCCAGTTTGCTCCAATCCGGCCATGTAAATTCTCAGACTACCATCTTCGCACAACAATATCAGAGTCGTGCGATGTTCGGCATTCGAGCTGGGATGCCGGATCGCGACCATATCCATGATCTTCGCCTTTGCGGGAACGATCTTGATTTCCTGTATCATGATCGTGTCGGGTTTGATCATCAGTATCACCGGGTTGTTGCTAGTTTGCAAAATGGAGCAGACCAGTCCGGGATGATTCGCCACTTCGCTCCATTGGCACAGAGGCTGTGGCTGATTGTTGTTGGATTTGTTTCCGTTCGTTTTGTTACTAGCAAGATTAATCTGGAATACTACAGTGATGTCGGAGTCCATATGCTTAAGCGGCGCTATGAAGCTCTTGCCGCAAGCGTAGCTGAAGAATAACAATTGCAGAGCATGAGAATAGTAAATGGAGACTCCTCCACCGCCCACTTGACCGTTATCCTTGATTTCCGGATGATAAACGTCCAACGTGTTCGTCACGTAGAAAGCACCGTGTTTGGCTTGGCTCTCCTCGTCCATCACTTGACTGTAAATGTATCCGGCGGAAGACATGAGCAACATGTGGAACGTACCGTCCTCCGCGTGCATGAAAGTGCAGTCCCTGATCTTGCCCGTGGGCACGAGGAAATAGTACTGCGGACTTAGCGCATCCTTCGCCAAGTCGTAAATCTTAACGAAGTCCGCAGTGACCAGCGCCAATTGCGTCTGTGCGCCTGGAAGCCACAGCGCCTTGATGATGAAGTTTCCGCTTTCGAGCTGAGGATGCAGAACCAGGTGATCGGACACCGTTCCAGAGCTGTTGAACGTAAGCACGTGACAGTCCTTGAAACCGCACACAGCCAGGAAGTCTTCATTCCACTGGTTTCCAGTAACCGAGAGGACAGTGAAAGGTACCGGGGCTGAGGCGAGTCTAGTCAGAGTTAGCTTTCTCTTGGAAGAATCGGCTTGCTTTAGAAGCGCGCTGAGTTGCAACACTGTTATCTTTCCCTTTTCGTGAGACACAGCCAAGTGTTGCCGTTTACCGTGAGGGGACGACAGACAACACATCGCGACGCGCCGTATCATGTGTGCGGACAGCAACTGCCTAATCGTTTGACCCTGATCTCCCGAGTAATTCATCCTGACATTTTCAAACGCGCCCTCCTGAGAGCCCAAGGTTGGCAACATAAGTTGATCCGTGTGCTCAAACTTTTTGTCGAGCGTGTGCAAGCGCTTAAGCGCCAATTGAGCCCGCGTGTGACAACCAACGGGTGAATAACGCTGACAGGACGCATCCACCGCGGGTACCAACGCGCGCGTTAAATCCACCAGCGAGGAAACCAATCCACTTTTCCATAATTGAGAGTGTATCCAATCTTTAGAAGGCTCCAATTGCTGGGCCAAATACGCTTGCCTCTGAGTGTCGCGTCCGCTTCGTTCGTGTTTGTCGTACATGTGCACGGGACTGGACGCTCGTCTGCGCAGGCTGCTCGTGAGGAGCAGGTTACTCTCCGCCTGAGCGCCGACGGTGTTGTACGGTATATTATTGCTCACCTGATGCTCCGAACTCTGCGGACTGCGTTTCGTCAACGCTTGGCACGATCCGTCATCCTTGGCACCGCAATCGCAGAAGAAGTTCCCGTACTTGGCATACGTGACATCGTGTCCGCGATGGCAGACTCTTGCGCACACTGTGCAAACACCAACACCATCGACCATATTGCACGTATGACAATGATACCAATGCTGGTTCATGAATTCTTTCTGCGTGATTGTGAAGGTGCACAGTTTATTACAGAGGCTGTCCTCATCCGAATCTTCGGCCGCGCTGTCGTCGTCCTCGTGCGGAATCTCGTCCACCCAATCGCTGTCGTTCAGGTCGTTACTCGGTATGGCGCCTTCCCAGGGCGGGCTGGTGGCTCGATCCTGCGACTGCTGCGGACAAATCGCGCCCACTACATCGGCAATGTAGTTCAACATGCAGCAACCAGCCTCAATGTACGGGGATGGTTTGTCGAAGGTTTGAGGATCCCTGTTCATTATCTGCTCCTTGCAGAGCTCGACCCACTCCGTTGCAGCTTTGAAGAGTAACGTGTGCCCTTTCTCCGACCCGGCATCAGCCAGCGTAGACATGATGTGCATCAATTCTGAGAACCTGTTCCCCTCGATGGTAGGCGAGAGGATGTGGTACGCCAACGGTATGAGAGCTTGCAGAATGGTTATCGAAACGTTCGAACCGACATTGTTTTTCACTATGTAATTCGTGAGCGCTCGCAAGAAACGGCTGTTCTCGTGGATCGAGTGCTGCTCGTCGCTGCTCGTCGCCGACTGATTGTTGGAGCCATCGGAGATCGTCCATTGAGCTTGTTCATTGTTGGATGCGTTGTTTCTCTCATCCGGCTTCTGACTCTCTTCCGAAGCCCCAGAAACAGTTACCAACGCATTTGCAGCGCCAGCTGCGGGAGTCGGTATATTTGTCGTGGAACCACTAGTCTGCGCGTTCGTTGCTCCTAATATCACGTGTCTCAGCCAGGTTTGCAGTTTCTCACTTTCAACATTAGCAAAATTGGCCACTGATTTGCATAAGCGATCTAGCGATCTGTCGCTCGCTTTCTCGGCCGTTCTGAATAACACATTAAAAAAGTGCAAAATGTACGTGCTAAACTGCGGCGAAGCTTCGGACGACGTTATGGACAACAAGACGGACACGAGCGTGTGATTCGCGTCGGAAGTGAAGAACAAATCTAAAGCTTTACAACCAAGAGGTTTTTCCAGCAGACGCTCCCAGTATTTCACGCATTGTTTCAAGATCTCCTCGTCGATGACGATGTTAATAGATCCAGACGTGTTATCCGTGTACTCAATTATCAAATTGTACGTGAAATTCAACACGAACATGTGTTCCCGCAGATGTTGCGCCTCGCTGTCGTTGTCCGGTCTCAATAATTTGGCCAAAGTATTGGTAGCCATCTCCCGCAGATAATCGGTACGAGCATCCAGTGATAACGAAATGAGGATGTCTACGGCTTGGGTGTGCAAGTCCGATTGTTGGTCCGAGGCTGTTGCGGGAACGATGTACTCCATCATAAACGAGACTAAGCAGTAGAGCAAGTTCTTCAGCGAGGGATTAATGGAGAACGTTGGGTGTTCCGACAAGGAACTGACGTGATAATTGACAGTAGTAAAAATGTAGCTCTCTGCTGGTATTATGTCATTCGCATAAGTATTCCAAGGCACAGGAGCGAACGCGATGCTCTTCCATTTGTCCAGCGCAGATTTTATGCAACTCGGCAGGAACGACACCAGTGACGTATCGGCTCCCCAATTTGCACCCGCCATGGACAAAATGTTGTCCAGGATTAAATAATCCCGTTTGCTGTACTTTCCTTCCTCCTCGGTGGACTCAAATGTATGATACAGTATATTAGCTCGACACGATAGCAGAATAAGCTCTGTCAAGGATAAAATATCCGGCAGAATCTCGGTTATCATTTTAATCCTGTTTGAAGGCACAGAATCCGCGTTCTGTGTGCTCCTGTAAAAAAAGATTTACATAATTACGCAAAATGTAACACAAAATGTAATATCAATGTTACATGTACATGAGATACGACTCAGCATACATACTTGGAAGCATCAATGTTTTCCGTAGAATTTTTTGATATGCTTTCGTCCATGAGAACTTGTAACTTTCCTACGACTGCAGCCAGTATGCATAAAGAACAAAGTTTTGGCAATGACGACTTTGGCATTATCTTGTCGTTAACGTTATATTCCGGCTTCAGCGAAATAATGCAATTTTTCGCAAGAGTGATATCATATTTGAGAGCGTTCACGGTAGACGACACCGTTTTCAACAAGTTTTCGGCGTACTGCGTGTACATTCCTTGCTTCACCAGACAATCCTGTTACAAGGACAATTATCAATGCAAAACAAAGATGCAAAACATATTTAACAGCTTCTTGATCTTTTACCTTCATCCAACTAGTAAAAGTTTTGAATGCGGCCCTCGGTCCCCATATCAACGAATGAAGCACCATGGGCCCAGCCGGTATTTCCTCACCAAGAGCAAGTTTATTCATGTAAGGAGTCGATGGAGGCAACATAAGTAATAACCTGTCGCAAACGTGTAATTTGTTACATCTTGTATATGATTAAATATAAAATATAAAACTACAAATTAAATAAAGATATATACGGCACAATTGCAAAAATCTATTGTAAAATAATTGCACCAAATTATCTGTAAAATCTTGCACACTTACTCCCAACATATGGAGAAACAATATTGAATCGCACACAGTCCAGTAAAAGTAATCCTTTCCTTGTTGTCACCTTTCCTGTACATGTCGGTTTGATTAAGTACATTAAGAATATCGATCAATGCATCAACCAAAAGAGGATATTTCATCTTATCCGACGTGCCTAAGATAAAGTTGCAGGCCTGCAAAATATAATACGCGCATTTTACGTTATGTTCTTTGAAATATTAAATAAAAAATAAATAAAATAAAAAAGGAGACTCAATTGTCGCACGAAGAATGTCGCAATAGACAAGTTTTGCAAGAATAAGAAAGAACTTTTATAATCGATTATTAGATTTCTTTTATCCTAAAAATTACTATACCAGTCCATCCAATTTTGGAGCATCTTGATTATTGAAATCTGTTCTCGACAAATTGTAAAAGCGTGGTTTCATTGAGAATTCGTCCTGTGAACCATATTTACGATAATTATCCTCTATTTCCACCCAGGGAGTAAAAGCCCGTGCGGTCTGCTTGTTGCCCTCTTTCGTATCAGATACTAAACTTGTAGCCGAGAATAAATTCCATTTTACCTGTATAAAAAACAAAATTATTTTAAGAATTAATTATTTTAATTATTATTTTACAAGAATTATTTTAATTATTTTATAAGAATTAAGGATAAAATTAACATGAAAGAAATGTGCAAGACGTATACTACCACACAGGTGACACTTTAACGCAGGTGGCCCTGTTATCTTGCTATTCACTTTTTACAGAGTGAATAAAAATTCTGCTGTAGCATTTGATACATAGTTGTCATTAAAATATCGTAAAACGTTGCAATGGATAAATTATTAACTTCAAACAAGTAAAAATATTATCGTATTTTCACTCGTCTATGCGTTCAATAATTTACATTGCAATGTTAAATAATGACAAGCACGAAAATTATCAAATGCATGTTAAAATTCCTTCATAGATACATGTATCGCAAAGAAAATACATAACAAATGTGTCTTACTTGCTCAAGCAACACTGGATGCGCATCGTACAAGTGCTTCATCATATATTCAAGTAACAACAATAATCGGGACAAATGTAACAGCTGATAATCTTTCATCGGCGTCTTCACTGCTTCGCTGCAACGCACTGCACCACTTCCGGTCACAAGCAGTACCGATTTCTTCTGCATTAAATTTAAAGAATGAAATAGAAAAAGGACCAGCTGAGCGTGTTCTACGTTTAAATCTGCGAACGTTAAGTGTTTAATTAGCGTATAATGATTATATCTTGAGTCTATAGATTTTTAAATAATATAATCTTGTTTTTTTTATTACGCGTCAATAATTTTTGACGAATTTGACGCGCGTTACCTTCATTCTCAGCTTCGTACGTAGTTTGAGGATTGCATACGTTCTCAACCATAGTTGTTACTAATCGATGCCATATGCTTATGCACGCAGCTTCTCTTTCTAGTTGAGGTTTCAGCAACAACACCTAATTACGAAAATTGTTGACAATGTAATAAAATGCCGGACACGTTATTCTTATGATTAAAGATAAATCATTCCTAGAAATTACTTTTAACACCACACTACTATTAGATGATTATATTGTACCTGTGCCAGCACACTCAAAGTCCGTGGGTACACTTGGAGAGGCCACGTGGTTGAACTACTACTTTCCGTGGGCCAGGGACTCACCCCCAAGTGTTGAAGCAACGTGTTCTGGAGAGATTCGCTTAGAGTATTCCATGCAAGCAGGTTGTGAGTATAACGACTTAAAGCTTGAGAAAATTCCGAATACATAGCGCCCAATGTAGCTCCGTAAAATGCAGAAATAGTGCCTAAAAGTGCATAATTTCATTATATAATATTACAGTTTTAATGAAAAATGTAATTTGTATATAAAAATAAGACATAACATGAAAATATGAGGTCACAAACAGTAGTTACATGAACTTACCTGTCTCTGTTCTGGCCGTTTCGTGATCTAAATCTCTTATAATTGCCGCCAATATGACCATTTGTTGCTCAACTAAGCCATTAACCACGTATTCTCGAACATACGTACTTCTGCTACCAATTAGGTGTTTGTTCATGAATTGAAATATTTTTGTTGCAAGTGAGATGTACTGTTAAAAAAAAAGAGTAATCGATTATCAATTTGTGCTTGATACAAATTTATGTTATGTTCTCATCAGTATATAATCCTGATTAAATTGATAAAATAATTATGCATACTCCATGTGGCTCCCGATTGTCAGGAACAATCGTGGTGGTAGTAGTACGTTCTGCACTTGCTTCGTTATTTGTTTCTTTATTAGTATTTGTAGAAGTTTCATCCGACGGGGCAAGAGTTTCCTCAAACCACAGCCCTAAAATGGGTTCGCTGTCCTCCTCTATCGACATAACAGTTTGTTCTACATATAGTGAGCATATACCAGTATATATTAACAAAGTTGTTAATATGTTAGCGTAAGCACTTTAATGTTGCGTTCAAATATGCATACTGTGTACGTAATTTGCATAAATTACAAAATTAATGTTTACACGTCGATTAAGCAACGTATTGTAAAGCATCAAGTAGCATCTACACATTTTAGCACTTCTGCCGCCGACAATATCATAAAACTAAAAGTACTAGTAGTAAAAAAATAAAAATTAAATTAATTACGTGAATACATATTTTCGCTATAAATAATAATATTAAAAGTATATAGATACAAATGCAAATATTTAATGGCTATACAATATTACCTTCGTCAGTGGAATTCTCTGAACAACTCAAAAGATCTTCATAGTATGTAGTAGAATCCGACTGACTCAACGCATCTCCTTCTAAAGGATGTTTTTGTACTCTTTTCAATGTACAAGCCTGAAACGAACAAAATATACATGAGTTACACAAACAATCGTTATCGATATTTTGAAACTGATACAAAGGTATGTAAAAGAGTTCAAGTACCTTTCTGTAACTAATAGTCGCAAGATAAAATAGCAGATGATTCAATGGCACTGCTTGTAGGAAAGTTACTGCTCTCTGCAGCGCTGTAGAAGTAGACAAGATATCTAAAGGAGCCGGTTCAGGAACTGGCACAACTAAATCGGAATTTGTTTCGACAGATACGTCCTCCAGAAGTGCGCTCATCAAGTTCAATGCATGTGATGCTAACGCCACTGACAGTACTCCAAATCCCTGTTGACTGTTCACATAAAAATATTTTGTATAGTCTTGATGCACATATATTTAAAACCTGGATCGCGAAATATAGAGGATAAAATTTTAGAATAAGTTCTCAGTCCAGTTCTCAAAATTCAAAATGAAATGTAATATTGTATATGGGAAGAGGAGAATACATGTAATAATTACACTTTCATAAGATTCACACGGCCACTTCCATCGCGAGCTTTACTTGGCGATTTTCCCTTTTCTTCTTTTCCCTTATCCGCGGCACTGAAACTGCTCACAGTCAATTGCGCTTGCAATCCGGCGACCAAGAGCCACACGCCAATAAGTAAATGATTTTGCAGAATCTGATTTAAATTAGATACAAAAGATATTAAAATTACATAAGAGAAAGTAAGATCGATGTAGCAAATTTTTAAATCACATTACTATAGTCGTAAAATAATTAAAACATTACTGTGTAAATATTTAAAATATGTGACATCAAAATGAAAAATGTGAAGAATTACTCACATGTCCTCCTGCACGTGTGCTATTCCTGATGACGTTTGACACTTGTCCAAATATTTCTAAACTCTTTTCAACAACAGTTATTGCCAAGGTATCGTACTCCTCGTCGGTGGTTTTTGCGCTTTGACTGGCTTGACTACTCGTCGTAGTATTTGTACTGCACTTAGGTGATACGGCATTTGTTATGCCGACTATACTTGATGCTGTTGCGTTCGCGATTGAACAATACAGACAAGACATAGTCAGTAGTGACAGTTTCTCCAGTTTCTCTGGTGTCAATGGTTCAAGTATCGGGAGGGATATCACATTATGTACAATATTAATATCACTAACGACAGAGTGTAAGCTGTGTCTTATCGTATGTGCCTCCGACGCGTTAGCTGGCAGGCTGAATCCTTTTTTGGATAAGTATGCTTGATACTTTCGCGTGTAGCGCGACAGATGCGAAAGATTCAAACACATATCTAATAAAATATCGCCTGCACCCATATTCTGCAGAGTGCTTATGTTATTCGCAACAAACATTATCTGCAACATGATACATTTCTATACTCAATTTCTATTAAGTTATTTCATTCAGAAGTACTTTAGTTTATAAACAATATTATCGAGATATGACAAAAAATGGAATTTATTGAATAATATATAAGGAAAGAAAAATAATTTTTGCTCAATTATAACAAAGTATTTATATTTTAATGCACAAACCTTAGTATCAGAATGCGTTTCCCCTACAACAGCATTAGCATTCTTGCTAGCACTCTCAGCAGAACTTTCACTAGTGAGAATCGAGGATGACGAAAAATCTTGCAGCGGGATTGTCAACTGCTCGAGAATACTGGTAGACAAGTCACAACGAGACCGCATGGATTCTTTCACAGATTGTTGAGGAAACTCTTTTTCTTTTCCACTTGACAGGACCGTCACGAATGGCGGTATCTTGGAATTTTTTATTGTGGAAACCAGGGCCATTTCCTCCGTAGACGTGAGTAAAGACTGCCCTGTGCATAGTGCGCGTATCGGAAGTAGCAGCTGTTTTGTGCTCAAAACTGTTGGCGCAGTATCTCCAGGTTGCACCTGATGCAGTGGCAGTTTGTCCACCAGATAAGTAAGCAGGACTTTGCATGCTTGACACACAATAGATATTTGGCTCTTGGTAACTGAAAGAAACGTTTTATATTCCAAAGTACTCCAAGTTTCCATCTCGTATCAAGATTTCAAAAGAGAAAGATATATATATATATATACACAGAATAAAAAAAAAGAGAAAGAGAGCATGCTTGTGCTCTCTGTCCGTGAACGTAGTTGAAAAAAAAACTGATCTCACGTACTATTTAAAGAATATTTCGTATAGTTATCCGCGCACAAATGAGCGACACTTACATGTATTTGCGCAACCGCTAATGCAATCCGCCGACAAGGCAGCGACCGCCGTGTAAAACGTGTCGTATTGATCCTCGTGGGAGACGAACTTGTTCTCGCTGTAAGACGACAAAGAGAGAGCTGTACAATCGAGCGGAATAAAATTCGGGAAAGTTCAGACCGCGGTAGCAGGCATCCATTTCCGTGTGTCACGTATCTCGACCGCCGAAGGGCGACGATTCGAGGAGGTCGAACGTGACAAGCTGAACCTACCTTTTAACTATGCTCTTCACGAGATCGATAACGTCATTTTTGTTAAACGAGCGCGGCGATGTTGCTAATATCGGTTTCATTACCGAAGGCCACTCATCGTGACCACCGCTCTTCGCCGCCATTTTAAACACTAACACTTCATCGAGTCGTTCTCGTTTTCGTCCCTTGCATCGATTGCAGTTATGTATAGTATATTTTCATTGGTACTTTCCGATGTGACTCATGCGCTCGTGACGTATCAACGCACACGCGTTGGAAAGTCGCGTTGATGGAGTCGAACTTATTTCCGAGAAATTAGTTCCGATACGACCGCGTAAATCGCGAAAATTAAACTGTGTCCATCGACCGTTAACAGTACTACGTCTGATTGAAGATTGAAGTGTATTAGTAAACACATTACGACGCAGTGACGGGATAACGGAACGCGTAAGTTGAATTTTCAAATAACGCGCTCGAGTCAAATGAGGGTACGAGAACGTTTTTGATTGGCTACATCAGTCATTCGCAATATAGCGCAAATCTAGCGCAAATTTAATGCCCCTGGAACATATATTAATATTCAAAAGATATTTATATACTTCATCAATTTCTGATCAATCATACTTTATAATTTTTCAAATAGTTGGTTTTTTTTCCAAATAAATGATATCGGAATATCGGATTTCACATGTCGATAACAGTCTGCATTTTGCATTGCAGTTTACGTTGACAATTTTCATCGGATGTTTAATATTTACGTTTGTGCTTATAAATCGCGGGAATAACATTTCGTGTAATCATTTGTCCATTATCACCCGAGGACTGTTTTTGTAAATTAGGCTTAACGCAGCAGAAAAACATGTAGCCCCACATGAAGGTTACTCCCATCCTGCATCATCTCGCAGATAAAAGCTCGTATCTAGCTAGCATCAGTCATCGTGAACCGATACCGTACTCACCGGATGTCAATCGTCGAGAAATTGCCCGTTCAATCATGCCAGCGTGTAAATCGTTCACGACGCGTTTACACAAGTGCTTAACAAAGCGAAAATCGTCGCAGATAACGTGACAAAGGGATGACATTAGTCACACTACCAAATTAAAGTCTACAGAAGGGTCGTTGTAGGTTATGCGAGCTTCTCTATCTGTCAAACGTCGTACGGCAAAATGGACAAGCATATGCATTTATGGAGAGGTGCCGACAAATTGTCCTTCACGTTCGATGACAAACCGAATGGCATCATTTGCAAATTGGTCACCATCAAGGATCACATTTTTGTAACCACCACAACCAACAACCTGTACCATGGGGAAGTGCCGTCCCAGGAGGACGCTTCTCCCACGCTCGTTTTCAAGAGGGCTCAATTCGACGTCATCGACATAACATGCAATTCTGATTACTTGTTTATCGTAAATACAAATGGGCATGTTTTGAAAGTAAATCCTCAGGACATGAACATTATAGATAAAATAATCCTCAAGGAGGAAGTAAGATACTGTAGTCATGGGTATGTAGTCAAAGTGTGCAACTAAAATCCATTCTTATTTCAGCTGTTTTTTTAATTATTAATTTTATTGTTCTCTTCTCTTCTGTATATTTAAGTTTGTAATTGTTGCTGTTAAATATCTAGTTATATTTAAGCAAGAAATCGTCTCTTGTGTCTACAGATATAAGGAAGAAAATGAAATAGTGAAGATCAAATCTATAGCGGTTAGTGACCATGCAGCATTATTTGTTACGGAAAATGGGCAGCTGTGGGCTAGTGGTAATCAGCCACAGATAGATATAAGTAGTGCAGAACCAAAGAAAGTTAAATTTTTCGAGGGAAGGATAGTGTCGGAGATCGCTTGTGGCTCCAATTTTAATGTAGCTACCGTAAGGAAAACCACTAAGCTCATGAAAGACGATACAGACAGCGAAAACGAACTGGAGGAGGAAATCTTTCTTAATTCTTGCCCGCAATGTCTCAACAACGTTATGCTGAGTCCTGGAAGTGTGACATCGTCGGACACGTGTCTCACTGGTCTTCACGCACAGCAGTTTAGCGAAGATCGTTCGACAAACTCCATCAGCGCGCTGTCCACTGCCAGTAAGGAACACATTTCTCTGCCGGAAATGGACAAGAAGGAACAATCCTCCGACATCGTCGAGAATGGCGAGGAATGCCTGAATAATTTAACAGATTCCGATAAAGATGAGAAGAAGAACGTTATGTTCATAAATACGGAAACTGCTCGACAATTTCTGACCCGGCAGCTATCCTGGGTCTCGTCTTACGGAAGTGCCAAAGAAGATATACCCTTGGAGAGCGTTGATCGATCGACGAGATTGATCAAGCAAAACGTATCGAACATGGCGAATTTGGTGTACGAAGGAGTCAAAAACGTCGGCGGCAAAGTTGTGACTCTATCTAGACATATGAGCGGAAGTTCCGATATTAACGAGAGTAAAGCTGATAGCAACGAAAACCTGGACGAACCGGGAGATACCTGTACGAAACCTACCGCGACGAATCTGGCACTAAGCTTACGCTGCGAGGAGTTTCCTTGGTCGTCGAGTACCGGCTCCTCCGAGCACGAATTGTCCCAGCAGGGCTTAAACGAGAGAATCAATGCGCTATCTCGCGCCGGCAGCAACATACTGGCGACGGAGCTCTGGACGTGGGGCGACATGCAATACGGGCAATTGGGGACGGGTGACATCATTAAACGACCGAGGCCGGTGCTGGTAGCAAAACTTAGCCATACAGGAATCAGGAAGATATCTTGTGGTGCTTTTCACGTGCTCGCTTTAACACTGGACGGCAGAGTATTCGCGTGGGGTCGCAACAACTGCAAACAGGTTACCTTGCACTCTACGATAGACCAAAGCGCGCCGCAGCTATTCACCACAAAGTTATCCTCCAATGAGAGAGCCATCGATATGGCGGCTGGCAATTTTCATAGTTTAGTAATGATGCATCACGGTTTATATTTCATGGGGCAATCGAGGTAAACGATTACAAACAAAAAAATCTCTTATATTTTTAACTTTCATTCACTTATAGTGGACGTTACGATTTCAGTAAAATTGGGGATATGTTTCAACTTGACATACAAACCAAGGATGAATCATACAGTCCAAGAGAGATCTTCAGTTCTGGACGATACAGTTGTTGTTCTGTGATAAATGAGCCGGCAATAAACGTATCGGAGGATTTGATAAATGACCAGATCTTTCTGGAAGAGATGTTGACCGTTTATCAAAATCTCATTAAGCCGTTTCAAAAGAAGAGTGGTGCCACCCAAGAGGCCAATGTGTACGAGACACTGTGTCGTTGTTACGCGGAGCTGATGCATTTTAGTGTCTTAAATGTCATAAGTCTGTGGGATTACTTTAACCATATTGGAGAAGCCTATGAAGTTACAATTGTTGCCAATATAGAAGAATTTACTACAGCATATAAATACTATTTAAATGCTATCTGCGATGTTATATCTCTCGGTGGTTTTATGCACATCGCAAAACTCATTGAAGTGCCACAAATAATATCAAATTTATTCATAGGTAATGTAAAGAGTAGCGATCTAAAAAAGAATAATAATGAAATTGTTATAACGATGGCGTTACAACATCCTTTATGTAAACTAAACAGGTAAATATATATATATATATATATATATATATATATATATATGTACTTATTCGATCAATGTGCAGTACAACATATGTAACATTCTAATGTTGCAAGATTTCTGCATCCATTCGTATTTTGACACGTTAATTATAATAATAATACAATAATAATAATATAATTTATATCGTTATATAGGTATAAGAATATGATTCACAATTTGATAAAAAGCAACGGTACAAGAATGGGTGTTGAGCGACTGCAGGAAGCTCTTATAAAATGGGAACAAGTGCACGATGAGCAAGAGAAACGTCAGAAGGAGGCGGAGGCCACAAAGTTGTTTTGGGAAAGTTCCGGGAAATTAGGAGAATCGCTGAGATCTCCTAATAGAAGGCTCATTAGAGACTCGAGGACTTACCCGTTATCGATACTCAACTCCGGCAGGTTTTCGTCTCATTGGTTTGTTTTGTTGACGGATATTTTCATACACGTTACTGGTGCTGCACACACGGTCCACCCGCTCCAGACACTGTGGGTAGAACCTCTACCGGATTCTGAAAACATACAGGTACAGTTGTATCTATATATCTTTATTTAGTCGATTGTATTTTATTCATAATGGAAAGCCATATAACAGCCAATGTAATTAAGAATAGATTTATTTTTTAGAATGCTATATCGATTATTGCGCCAGAGGACAATTTCGTATTATATACTCCCACTCCTACCGAGCGCAATGAATGGTTACACGCTCTACAAAATACCATAAAGTGCAGTTTGCAGCGAGTGATCGGAAATGTGCCTCCGTTAGCGCGATCAAGCTCGTTCACGTTCACGAAACACAACGTTTTTAAGGACGCAACGTACACTGGTTTGTAAAGCGATGTCAAAATGTACTTCTTATAACACAGCATCGAACGGTTCTAAATGGAAATAATGTGAAATTCTTAACAAACAGGCATGGTAAAAGAAGCATTATACAAAAAAAAACTGTTTTTGTAATAAATCAGATATGAATTTTTTATAGGACGATGGCTGAATGGTAAACCGCATGGTTCCGGAAAATTGGAATGGTCGGACGGTCGTGCATACATAGGCCAATTTCACAAGGGCGTAATTCATGGTACCGGGAAAATGGAAATTTCGACGCAGGGTGTATACGAGGGTCAGTGGAAGGATGGTCAGCAAAATGGATACGGAACGATGAAGTAAAATTTATTTCTCGAATGTTTGCATAGTTTTCAAAGTTAATTACCTCATGAATACGAATGTTATATGCATATTCATGGTTTCATAAATTATTCAGAAACAATAATTGTGCAATATATTTTAGATACATTAATGGAGATGTTTATGAAGGATATTTTAAGGATGGCTTACCTCATGGCCATGGTGTCAAGAAAGAAGGCCACTTCATGGCTTCTGTCGCATCGGTTTACATTGGAGAATGGGCCGCTGGTGTCAAGCAAGGCTACGGAATAATAGACGATATCATGACAGGTACAGATATATAAATTCGTAAATATATAAAAGTTAAATTGTGGATAAGACTATGTCTGGAATAAAGTATGTTAATAATCGCATATATAGACTTTACTTGCATAAAACTGTATATTTATAATTCAGTAACATTATAGGTGAAAAATATCTTGGATCATGGAGTAATGGTATGAAGCATGGCAACGGTTTAATTGTTACACTTGATGGTATTTATTATGAAGGTGCTTTTACGCAAGATGTCCTAATGGTGATTATATGTCTAAATATTTAGTATTAAGAATATTTTTAAAGATTTGATATATTTTTAACACAATATATTGTAACAACATTAAAGGGTTATGGAGTAATGGTATTTGAAGACGGCACACATTATGAAGGCGAATTCAAGTCCGCGGGGATATTTTGCGGGAAAGGTACGTTAACATTCCGAAGTGGTGACAGACTGGAAGGAAACATGAATGGTGCATGGAATGAAGGTGTCAAAGTCATGGCTACGTTGCACATGAATAAAGCCTGTGGGACTGTTCAATCTAATTCAAAGCCAGCGTGAGTGTCCCTTCTTACGTTATATTATCGCAACATTAAAAATATTGCTTTATTATTAATTGCATTTATCACTTTCGTTAGATCTTTCGGAAAACTGTGCGTATCCCCCGATCAAAAGTGGAAAGCCATATTCAAACAATGCTATCAACAACTCGGTGTATCCGAATCGCTCACCAAGAGTACCAGTCACAATGAACGATCCGTAGAAACGCAGAGGGTCTGGCAGAATGTGGCTAGCATAATAACGAGGTCCCATCAGAAAACATTACAACGAAGGAAGCTGTCAAACACTTTAAAGAACCCGAAAGAAAGAAACAGCGAGACGATCGATCAGTTGGACAAGATTCCGTGTTTCGGACGGGATAAACTCACCAGTCAGACGTACAACGAAGTTCATAAGTACTTAGTGAAAGCTTTTGAAAGCCCACATCATCCGCTGGGCGCTCTTTTGACGGAGGTAGCTGCAGTTTACACAGCTACATACGGCGGCGTAAGGGTACATCCGCTACTACTCAGCCATGCGGTATCAGAGCTTCACAGTATTACGACAAGGATATACGAGATCGTGCTTCTTTTGTTCCCGGCTTTACCGCGTTGTAATAAAGAGTACGTACTCGAAGCTGATGACAAGGAAAAACAGTATGTAAAATCTGTAAAATTAATTCACTGTCAAAAAACCTTTTATTATAGAAATTATTCAAGTATACATATTTTTAGGCAAGTTATAAGCGCTACTGCAATACTACATCCAATATTACTGCCACGTGTATATTCAGCGCTCTTCGTATTATATGCCTTACACAATAAAAAGGAGGATGACGCATACTGGGAAAGGTTAATGAAGTGGAATAAACAACCCGACATAACGCTAATGGCTTTCCTCGAAATTGATCAGTAAGTGATTGTAAATGTGAAGATTGTATTCGCATTTCAACGTTCACAAAATTATCTCTTACAAAATTGCGTAGGAAATTCTGGAAGACTACGAATGTAATAAACATCGCGGATAATTCACTACCGTATCAGCACGAGACTTATTTCATCGATGCGATAGAGACTTTACAGCAACTTAAAACCACCTTCTCGCCTTTAGAAAAGTTGTTAGTGGTCAGAAATACATTTGAACAAATGACACAAGTAAGGATATGACATGTATAAATATTTATAAGTATACGTGCCAAACTAAATTATTTTACTTTTATGTACCTATCAATAGGCAGTACAAAAACAACTAGGGTCTACATATGCGTGGACAATGGATGAACTGTTTCCAGTGTTTAGTTTTGTCGTAGTGCGTGCTAGTGTGCTGCAACTAGGTAGCGAGATACATTTTATCGAAGATTTTATGGAACCATATTTGCAAAATGGAGAGCTTGGTATTATGTTCACTACTCTTAAGGTGAGCAGAGATCATAAAAGATAAAATACATAAAATAAAAAGGTCTTAATCTTAAGGTGTTAATAAATAAAATTAACGAAACAATTAAACAATCAAATGGCAATAGTAGCAATTAAATAATCATTAATTAACTGATTTCAGGCATGTTATTATCAAATATTACAAGAAAAGACAAACATGGGTGATTAAAATAGATGCTCCCATGAGTACACAGTACAATAAGATGATAAATATATATTTAAGAGAAAAAAAGACATATATACGATCAACTCATGTCACACATAAAAAGACACATAAAAAAACGCGATAGGATAAAAATAGATACGTAACAAAGAAGATATCTTGGAAAGTCAAGTAATAATATTTAATTTTAAGTGTTCTAATATTTGAAAATTAAATGTGTATCAAGCGGCATTAGTGGTGCAAGAACGTGGCTAAGTATCGCAAGTATCGATACTGCATTAATCATCAGAAATTCGTATCTAACTTGTTGTGAAGAAAATGTAATTACTAAATTTAAGGCGATATATCTTGTTCCATATATTGTGAAAAAGAAAAATCAACACTGAGTCCATCTCATTGAAAGATACGTTTGACATAAATATATAAGCATATATATGTCAAATATACAACTACAGAAATTCTACAATTCCATTTTCCTATTTATAAATTTGTATTTTTTATTTCATGTTAACTGATATTTTTCATGAAAATCAAATGAGCTCAACTTTTAGAAGGCTTTGATCATGCATACACGGTATATCTTTTATGTACTGTAATGGACGAAAGTGATAAATTGCATTTATAATATAGCTTAATGATGTAGCATCTGAACTACACAAGAATGTAGCGCAAGATGAATTAAAAGATACTGTAACATATCAGTTCATATTAGAAAAATTTGTCGCTATAAACTGTACATAAGTTTGCCTGTGAAAGGTATATGTTCTTAGCCACAGTTCAATGTTCTGCGTTCGTTCAATAAGAAACGTTCGCGCGTGAGACATAGAAATTGAATTCCAATACTTCCATTTATCCGCTATTCAAGGATATCGCGCATTAAAAAATCATACAAAGTACACGCTTCAATATTGTGATAAACAATAAAAAGTTACCTTCTCATATACCTGAATGAAAAATTAGTTATATAAAAGCAATTATTATTACTATTTTGTACTTTATATTTTCATATTTGTTTAATGTATGCATATATTATGTACAGAATGATAAAACATATATACAGTCTATCTTCAATCTAGTAAAATGATAGTAAAATAGATCTGGAATCAATGATCAATCAGTGAATAGAAAGAAGTAGTGTTAACAAAATTACATTGGCATTCCAATCTGCAAAAGATTAATACAAATACAAAAAAAGGCAAATTGAATATTTTCTGTACTAGAATGTTAGAGTACAAAAATGCTTAAGAAGCTTTTTGAGATAAATATCATTTTAAATATCGTGTTTATGTATAATTAGAGAGAGAGAGAGAGAAAAAAAAGAGAAAGAATTACTCTCTCTCTTCTCACCCCCAAAATTTATATCACTTTAAACAGAGAATCTCTTTCATATAATTTATTTGATACATGTATAATTCCACTTTTTTCACGATATCTTTTTGGTATCTATTAGTACATTATAGACAAAGACAGAAAAGAGGAAACTGATTCTGATTAAATAACTGGATAAATTTTTTGTCATAGTTATATCATATAGAGAATATTTCTATTCTACAGAAATATTTGCTAGATATGTTTGCTAAACAATGTCAAACTACATGTGTAATTTATTGAAATATATAAATATGTATAGAATTGTAAGAGATAACGTAAGACAATATGCATTGAGTAATTAATTATTGTTAGTTTAAGTTACATGAAAGAAATTTACGATAATTTTAAATATGGTTTAGTTAGTTTTAATTGTTTAACAACCTTGTGTTTCCTATCATATAATGGAAAAGTAAATGGTATAGCCTTATTTATAAATATTATTTATCTACATGTGTTTACGTGTTTTCCAAATATGTGTTTCCTATGTTAATTTTATTCATATGTATGTGATAAAACATTTACTAATAGTTCTAGCATGTACCTGAAACATTCCTTATGTTAACCGGAAAGAGCTCATTTATTGTGTAATATTTGTATTTACTCTCTGAGCTTATAATTTATTTACGTCTAATAAAACAATCAATTTACTTGAATCTTTTATCTTACTTTATTAGTTGTGAAAGAGTAAAAAATCTTTTCTAATTTTATTATATTATGTATTAATTTTATTATACTATGTATTTATTCCTGCAAAATAAATTATAGGCTCTAGCGAGTTATGTTATGACAATTAATGTATGTAGTTACATGCAATTTACTTTTTTGTAACATAGTCTTCAAATGGTAGTCATATATGTGTATTGTGAGTTTTCAAGATAATTAGACAAACTATTCTGTTACTCGTTTCCCTAGAATGTAAAATATGTAATGTTATATAATATTTCATATATATAATTGGTAGATTAATGTGTTAACAATTATTCATTTATAGCTATAGCAGGAAAATGCAAAAGTAAATGAAAACAGTACAATAAAAGTAATTTACTTACAAATATGATTGCGAAAAGGAATGCTACATATTCTCCTGCCCATATTGAATGATGTTTCATACTTTCTACTAAAATTGCGTAAATATTTTTACTCCAAGTTCGATTTTTCCCTCCTTCGAAATATCGTTGTGTTCTCGGATAACCAATAGTCATGATGCACGAATATGTAGATGTAGATGTATAATATGTGTCACCGAGTATGCCCAACACAGATGCAATTTTATGCGGTTCGGCTTCGGCGCAATTTGGCGGTAGTGTCGCGCGTGTGGTGCAACGGCAATATAATTTTGTACATTTTACGTCGCAATGAATATCGGATACTGATTTTGATCGTAAAAGAAATATTTATAAATTTATCGAGTTTTTCGTGAAATTATAAGACGGACGAATCAGTAGGTCTGTTCTTTTCAGCTGCACTGCTGAACTGGTGCAATAAGTTAGAGTGAGAAAAAATATACTTGTCTCACTTTAACGTATTGCACTAGTTCAGCAGTGCAGCTGAAAAGAACAGACCTAATTAGTTCGTCTCAAATTGCATTACAAGTATGATACATAACCTGAACGTAAATTATTAATCTTACGTTACCTGTTGTACATACTGTGAAGTTTATACTTGAAACCATTTCTTATAATACAGCCGAAAGTACCGCAACTCTACTATTTTTGGAGAGCATAGTTAAATATATTCAAAAATCGTGAATATTTGTGAATTGTCATTAATACATATCTGTCTTACGCATGAAAAATTCCTACTAATATAACCTTTTTCCGTAGACTTGCAGCAAAGAGTTTATAAGAGTGAGAGAATCATGTTGAAACGTAAATTCGATGATATAGAAAATACACCGAACCAACCTCTTAAAAATTCGCTGGATTCTGATGAGGAGGATGATGAAGTGAATGAAGATACCTATAATGTTATGAATGAAGATGAATTAGAAGGTATTTGAATCTTTATGTAACGTTTTAAATAATACATATATGTATTATGTCGAAAAGAAATGCTGAATAATTAATTGCATGTATTTAAAAGGCACAGAAGATGGACCCTCAGCACCGGAAGCAAATGTGGGATTCACAGCATTTAACATGAAAGAGGAATTAGAAGAAGGTCATTTTGATCGAGATGGCCATTACGTTTGGAAAAAGGAGAAGCAAATCAGGGACAATTGGTTGGACAACATCGATTGGGTTCAAGTAAATAAAATATAATATCTGTTTTTAGGAACTTTATTTACATTTAAAAAACATAGCGCTCTTTATTTCTTAAAGTTTTGTACTTCAAAAAATTGCATTGATATTTTAATTATTTTGCAATAGTGTTATTTGCTAATATAACGCATTTTATTAAACAAGTGTGATATCTACATGTTTGTCACAGGTAAAACCTGATTCCAGTACTAAAACGCGAAAGAACGTGAAGTCGAGTCACGGATTGGCAGATAGTGATAGCGACAGCGACAGTGACGCTGAAGGAGATATCATGTTCGATCCCATTCCACTGTACAAACAGATCTTAGAATACCTTAGGCCTGGCGAATCTGTCTCTAAAACGTTATGCAGACTTGGTAAACACGGTCAACATTAGTAAAGCATATTGGAGCAGCAAAATGTGAATACAAATTGTCCCACAATGCACAGGTAAAGGGAAGAAGAAATTAACCACAGCTGAGAGGTGGAAAAAGAAAAAGGAATCGAAAGCTCAAGAGGAGGAAGATCCAAATTCTGTTAGTATAACAAAGCTGACGGAATTGGCAAATGAGTTATTGACGCGCACTGGCAATATGGACATATATCAGGAAACATATGAACAGATTAAAAACAAGGTAATAATAAACATGTCTGTAATAATACGTACGTGGTATCTCCTCTTTCTTTCTAATCGCAAGAAATCGTAGGTTGAAAAGGGCAATAAACATGCACATCCTTCGAAGAAAGAGGCGGAGCTTGATATGTACGCTGACGATTTCGACGAAAAGGAAAAAGCAAAACTCGACGATACTGTTAGTGGTGCGTAACAATACAATATTTGAGGACACGTGATACTGCTATCATTATCTTCCTCTAAAGGCATTCTGACTCATTGCATTAATATTAATTGTATATGTAATAATATAATATAATGTACATACCGTGCAGGCAAGACAGAAGCAGCTAGTGAGGAGAAAAGTTTATCTATAGAGGAGAATGTAACATGGGACCTGAAATGGTCGCAGGATGAGAACGCGGAGATCCACGGGCCTCATAGTAGCGAGCAGATGCATGCGTGGGCGAAAGAGGGATACTTCAAACGAGGCGCCTGGGTTCGAAGAACGGGACAACAGGACGAATTCTTTAGTGCTGCGAGAGTAGATTTCGAACTTTATCTGTGACATTTTTCTCTGATACAAAAATGTAAAAGAATAATTGAGTCATGTATATTGTTGGAATAATATTGCATTGCATAACATTGCAAAGCTGCATGGGAAACGACATAAGATATTTAAATGAATTTATGGAAGTATATGGAAACATGGTAATGGTTTACATTATATATTTGTCCCTATAAACCTTCTATAAAAATATTTGAATGTTAATTCAGATATAAAGCCGTTTTTTGTTAATAAAATATTGGAAGTTTTTTGAGAAATTCTGTCATGATATTTTTCATAAGATTTTGTTTTGTGTCTATATGCATCTTTCTCACGTGAAATAATCTTTTTCACGTCATTTTGTTAAGAGAAAAAATTTGAAAAATTTTTCCAACAAATTGTCCACAAACGAAATGTCTTTTTGCAAGATTTGTAGCAGGGGCATCGAATAGATTAATTATTTCATAACCATTTAAGTAGCATATAAAATGACATACGAATCTTCCGTTGCCATACTTTTTAGTGGGTATTAAAAAGTCCGCCTAGTGTGATATTTTAAATCAACAAAGAATTAACTCACGCATATACGTCAGAGACTCCTCGCGTATTTCCGTGGGAGCAGGAACGTTGAAATTTATAGTCCGCGGAGCGTAGTATTTTTAAATAGGATTTTATCCCTAAAGTAAATCTCCTCTATTTGTACCGTACGATGTAGCCACATGCGGACTAACTTCTATTTATCTAGCAGAGCAAAACTGTCTTCTTCCCCTCGATTCTTATATTTATTTTGTACGTTCCAGATAGGGAGTACTTCTTTCAACAGAAACTAAAATATCAAAAATAGTAAGAAAAGAAAAATTTGGAAACCTTCAGTCTCTATTTACTTATTATCATAATTTTTATTAAAAGCGCACTCACCCTTTTGTGTTTATCTTGTCCATGATGTAAGTTTGCATATAAATGCAATAGTTGCTCAATTTTATACAGATTATAGGATTAAGTAGAACAAAGGAATTGCATACATTTCGGCAGACACATAGATCACAGGAATTGTGCAAGAGAACTATGAAGGAAAAGGTGATTAAGAGAATACTATTGCTCGGTATAATAACACGTGAAAAATTGCGAACTTATATGCGCGTGTATATATATATATGTGTGTGTCAATAGACAATTGGTATATTTGTACTGAATATAATTTTATTAAACGTTTTAAACATTTTTATTATCAATGTATGAAATTTTTATGATTACTTAAAATATTACTTTAAGTATTTTGTTTACACGCAAAAATGTTCGGACATGAACATCTAGAAATACACATGTGCATGCATATATATATGTGTATAGAGATTTGTATATGTCGCGTATACAAAATGTTCCTCAACTTTGCGTTTATTGCACTTCATTAAAACTCTGATTGATGTCAAATCGACTTTTACTTAAACAAAGTTGTATTTTTATATATACACTTTTTCAGTATTTAATATTAAATATTTTAAAGTAGCACAATTTTTGTCTCAAGTTTTCAGTAAAATTTATTTTAAAATTGTTTAACACATCCAGAAATCTGAAACTTCAAAGTAAATGTATTTTTAATTATCTATATTTTAAAAAATCTTGATTTTACTAATCAATTGTTTCAATATTTTTTTCCTAAGGAAAAATCGGTTTCGAATCGATCAAAGAATCTGAGACACATAAGCGCAGATTTGAAGATATTCTGTATAGGCACGTACATTTTCGTACATATAAAGTCGTAGCTCATTTTGAAAAGTTAGAAAAGTTCCAAGCGGAGTATTAAACATCGAAGCTCAAAGTATCTCTCTATGCTAGATTGTAGAATAAGAAGAATACGAATCGACTTTCGGTAGCTACACGAGTCGATCGATGATTGAAAGAGTCTAAGTATAACTACATTACTAACAGTGCAGTGAAACACATGCAATGTACACCCGTTGCTTGTCAAATCCAATATACGTCGTGCGTTTGAAAGTTTGAAAGTCAACAATTACATGCTTTTTGATCGAGATGATTATGAAACGTAGAGAATCTACGTTCTCTCGAAATTTACGATGGTTAATGATGAATTTTTTTGAAAGTATTTTTCATCCAAGATAAATAAATCTTGTTTATTATTAAATTCAATAAACTAACAGATAAAACAATAAATTTCAACGCATTGAATAAAATAGTAGCAATTTTCAAATACTCTACATTCCTATTTGCAATCAGGTAATAATTTAAACTAATTTTAATGTGAAAATTTTTAAACCATTGAAAATTAAAATTAATATGTTCATTTTGTTTTCCCTAATTTCTCCAATTAGCTTTGCTCAAGAGTGTATCATCTACGTCAAAACATTAATCAACGTGTTCTGCTGAAGAAACACAGTCTTACGCCTAGATCTGCCATGGAGACACGAAGGTACACGAAGCAAAGTGGTGAAGGTACATTGCATTACATTCACGCGTGTCGATGAGGCAAGTACTTTGGTCTTTTCCAAGCTGAAAGGACGCAACAGCCGGAGAACATAGGGGACGTACGGACGAGGGCGAAAATAGGGTAAGAACGGCACATACACGATACACACACACGAACGGACGAAAATTGCATGCCGGTTTCATAAGCGCACGCAACGAAGAGGCAAGATCTCATAAGCTATTCCGTCCCGGCTTATCTTCATCGTAGCATTTAGCGTATAGGTCTTTTACGTGGCATTGCCTTATACAAGAATCCTGAACGACCTGTTCGATTGTACGTGCGAGTCGCCGTGAACATCTCGGGAACAATCGTATTGTCGTATATTATTATGAAACCGGCGCCGTAGGATTGCCCACGCACACACGCAGCCGCATACATACAAGGGGAAACAAGTAAAAACGAGCACTCACATATGGACGTTTACGCACATGAGGGGATGTGATTTATCGGCGTCGGAATGGTTCAGACGCTTTTTACTTAGCATGTGGGTAATTTCGGCAGATTTATTCCTGTACAATAAATCAAAGGTGATAATAATACAAAAATGAGCGCGACAGTAAGTATATACCAGTAGTAGAGTAACGTGATAATATGTTCGCCGAAATACGCAGAGAGAAGCGGAACATTAATATTCTAATAATTATTATCCGCTGTACCTTCCGTTTGTACGGGAGTAAATCCGCAGAGGGTGTCCCGCGGGACAAGAGGTATCCCAACCATCTTGGCGCCGACTATACGCTCGACATTACACGGGCTGTATGTACATACAAAAATAATCGCCGAGCGGCAACGGCACGCCTCAAACGCATCGACGAGCTCCCCGGATGAGGTTTACAAAAGGAAAAATCTTTTGCGGAGGAGGAAGAGGAAGAAGAGGAGCGAGGAAGGACATTGGTGCGAGGAGGTCTTCATCCCCCTCGTGGGGGACGCCAACTCCTTCACTGAAGCCGCTCTCCGCCTCTCTTGTCTTCTCCTCTCTTGGTCGTTCTCCGGACGGGATGCACATAGCATGACTAACTACCACGACTAACGAGTCGGGCGAAGTGCCACCGAGGAGAAGCCTTGGCTAACCGAGCGAGAGAGGGTAGGCACACAACGAAATATTTTCAGATCTAATATTTCAGGCGACGGTTGCAGAAGGGGCGGTCTTTTTTCTTCCCATCCAGATTCTCGGATACGTTATCTTTGTATGCCGAATGAATGGATGGATGAATCCTGCGCGCGAAGACGTCGGACATGATCAAAAGCGCGAGCATGAGTACGTATATATGGGACGAGGACTGCTAGAAATAATGAAAATAGCGACTGAGCAGAGAGAGAG
This sequence comes from Ooceraea biroi, assembly GCF_003672135.1. Classification (NCBI taxonomy): domain Eukaryota; kingdom Metazoa; phylum Arthropoda; class Insecta; order Hymenoptera; family Formicidae; genus Ooceraea; species Ooceraea biroi. The sequence goes on from NC_039515.1 coordinate 4,446,056, forward strand.
AAAGAAGCCCTGTGGCTATTAGACTAAAATCAACGTTTATATAATTACTCGTTCCTCAGACTTCTCACGTTCCCGACGATATTCCCCGTTGCCGCACGCGTCGAGAGTCTAGACTCTCCTCTCGAGAGGGTCGAGATTTTATCTCCGATGATTACTTAGAGACCGTGGTTTATAAATCACGATAGAGTCTCTCTTTCTCTCCCTCTCTCTCGGAATTTCCGTACGTAACAAATGCAAATGGATACCGAAGGAAGGATCTTAGTTGCAGCCTGAGCGACGTAGACGAATCTTGGATATTTGCTTACGATTTAAGTTTAATCGCACGACTTGAATAGCGCAGAGAGACACAAGGGTGAGATGAAGCCAGAGAAATGGGTAGAGATGAACGCTTAATGTCGGTAATCAAAGTTGTAAATTGGATCGGAGTTAATCCCTTCCTTTCCCAAGCTTAATGACAAATAAACAAAGAGAAATACGTACACGTTTAATTAACTTGTCGGATAACTTCAGTTATCCCTGCAGATGTCTTTCTTCAAAAAAATGTTCGAAATCGAGGGGAATTCGTATAAATCTGTGTAAGTCAGGTTGCAACACGCACGTGGTTGGCGATACTTGAACCCGATCGTACACGTTTGAAAACTCGTATGAAGTCGAAAGTCGACAATTTACTGGCTCCCCCTTTCTCTCGTGTTCTTCGCGTTTCTTACCGCGCGGGTGCGTCGTAAAACTCCTTGCATAATCAAAGAAGGGAAGGTATTCCCCGACTTTCCAGTTAAACTGTGACGATCGATTGCGCATTCCGCGTCGGAACTTACAAACTTAGCGAACCAAGATGTACGACCCGTTTCGGCGGCAGCTGCCGAAAGCAAGAGAACTCGTGATGCGGCTTGTAGGTCAGTGGACCGCACACGGGAAGCACGTTAATAGAGGATTTTCATTCAGCGTTCCCGCCGGGCTTCTCGCTCTCGGGGAAAATGAATTTTTCAGAGCGCCAAGCGAGCGAATGAAGGCCGCTTACAAGGCTACCTAGGAGAGCATCAGTCCGGAATATTTCCCCTAATCGCATTAAGGCCAAACGCCTTCACAGGCCCTCGTAAATACAGCTTCGTTTTTGATTTTCCCTTTTCTTCCCTTTTTTTGTCTTTCTCTTTTTCCCGTTTTTTCCGCTACAACCGAGTACTGTCATTTTTTAAACGGCCGCCCGGCCGTTTGGCGCGAATGAACGTTGATGCGAATTGATGGGGATTGCCGACTATCTGGGGAACTGTGAACGTTTCGCCAGGTCGATGGAGGTTTCCATACATTTTTTATGGGACCACCCGCATATCGAATGACGCCGAGAACGAGAATTCACGTGATAAGATTGTATAGTTACGATTCTCAGGAAAATGAACTTTTTAGCTGCATTAATGAAAACAGATTATTTGCGTCAGGCGCATGCGAAACGAGAAGATCCTTTAATGCTGTGATTGTGTTGTAGCAACCTTTCTCAAAATTTATGATACCGCATGTGTTCATGTATTCCTCGACGTTGTTGCGACAGAATCAAAGCCAATTCCGACACTGTTAATGTTTCATGATGAATTAAAACATGTGTAACGAATTTCTGATTACGACACGTACGCCTGTTTTTTTCCTCTGATTTGTTATTTAAAAAATCAGATTAGAAAGGATATATGTGACTGTGAAAGATAATACATTAAAATATGATAAACTAAAGAAAACGGCTGTGAGCGAATTAAAATGTTTTTTGTCTTTCAATTCAACATTTATGATCTTTTATTCCGTTCCTCTAGGTGAACGTCAGCAATTCTGAAAAAAGTGCCCTTAATCTCCCTCTCTCGTTCTCTCCGTCTCTCTCTTTAAATTCTCTCGTTGCGAAAGTTCGAGCTGCGACCCGTAGTAGGAAAATGCGATTCAGTAACGAGACTTAATCTCCGGGTGTTGCAAACTGCGACTCACGAAGTTGCCTTACAAGCGGATCCAATTAGGAAGTTTTGCATATTCCGTTAGGTTTCGTGCGGACGCGGTGCGTTTAGAGGCGTGCGCAAAAAACATACAAATAGGTCCTCAGGATCGTAATCGCGGATTCGCGTAACGATTTCCGTCGTTTGTACGTGACGTGACGGGGATGCATGCAGCGGTTGTACGAGGTTTTACCGCACGAGACGGTATCATTACGACGAATCGCGGACACGAGCCCTTTCTTCGATGATTCTCACAACGGAAACGTACGCACTTTATTCGTACTGCATCGAGTATATTTCGTATTCCAAAACGTAACATCTCTCTCCAAACTTAACATCATAAATTAATAAATAAATATATATATATATATATATATATTTGTATTTATATATTTTTGTGTGTATTCGCTTATGTTTTGTATAAATGTGTGTCGCTTTTGTAATCTCTAAACGTATTCGGTGTAATGTGCTTACAAGAGTAAAGATCGTAACTATTATTGCTTCAATTTACAATACTTCGTACGAACGAGGGATCGCCCCTGCTAGTCGCAAAGGGGGGAAAAAATCGGATTTCCGACCTGTGTAACGTAATTTGCTCCCTTAAGCGTGTCTTGTGTGGAGGAACGTGTTAACGCAATTCTTAGCAAACATTCTTCGTTCCCTTATCGATAACGCTCTTATTGTTGCTCGGATTTTAGATTATGAATATTTCGAGGATATTCGAGGACGTCCGGATATTCCTCGGAATCGACTCGGGTATGACTATTGCTCTGTGTAATGAGTACTTCGTACATTCGTACTCGGGTACCCGGATGATAAGAATGCTATTTATTTAATCCGATAGAGCGACTGACTAGTAGCCAACAGAGTAGTTTGGTTGTAAACTTTGAGTCGGTAGAGCTCCTCAGTCTGGAACGGACTTTGCGAAGAGCATTAATCTCTAGGTAGCTAGTAATCTCTCTAGGAGAGGACCTGTAATCGACTAACGTGGCGCAGCTTTGATTTGATTTGTCACTACGAAATTCAGACGAATCCGACGAAATGAACGCTCGCCTCGCAAAACCAGGCCACTGCATTCGCACTGAGCCGGCGGATTTCAACTTGCAATCCTCGAAAATAAATACGGAATCCTCGCTCTCTCTCCCCGTTGTCTTTCTCGTTCTGTCTCTGTTTCTCTGCGCGGTCCAGCCAGTATAACGTACTCTTATGTTCCCGCACAATTTACATTCCCAGTCAGATTGTGTTCCCTCAGTGAGAATGCATCGTGGCTCTCTCTCTCTTTCTCGCTTTCTCTCTCTTTCGCTCGCGCTCTTTCTCTCTCTCCCTCTCGCGCTCTAGCAAGGACGCAACTATCTCGGAAGACATTTCATTTTCACTCGTCCACGGTTGCTTCTGTTTGTCCTGGGGGGATAATTTCAGCGTGTCGTGTCACGGGTGTGCTGTGAACTGCCGGTTTCTCGCGAGGAAAACGCGGCGCATTCGTTTCCTCGCTCGGGAGAATTTTGGATGATCCGCTCGCTCGACAACTGCGGGCATCGATCATTTTCAAGCGTCAAGCGGAACGGTAACGTCCATCCACTCTCGCGTCTCACAATACACAAACAGTTCGAAACGCGGTGAACGGCCGTCCGTCTCTTCTCCACTTCTTTCCCTCGCCCGTGCCTGTCGAACGAACGTTATTTATTGCTGAAACGTTTAACATTTTACCACGCGTGCAGCTTCGGTTCGTTGGTCCTCGTACGTCCGCGCCTTGCGTTTCCGCGCCGTCTCCGCAAGCATAGAACGCAGCAAGACGCCGAGCGTCGAGGCAACAATCCCCGCGACACTCGGGACAGTTAAGAACCCGCGATACCAAGTTACCGCATCGGGTCCGCTAACGACCATAGACCAGCCCTCGGATCTGCTTCGTCCGACCGACCCGACTCCGTTGATTATCGCTACAGTTGAACCCACCATGTTATGACCCTCACCCCGTTCCTCCCCTGGCTCACACGAAGACAACGTGCGGTTTCTCGGAGAGCGTCGGCTGTGGAGGCGGCGGCGGCGGCGGCGGCGACGACGGCGGCGCCGACTCGTAATCGTAATCGTACTCGTAATCGTAACCGTAGTCCAGCCGCCGTGGTCCGTTCGATCTGGAAAGGGCGGAAGGGCCGTGAGCGCGATAAAGCGACAGCACTTCCGGCGGCTCGTCCCGCAGATCAGTCACGTCCGCCACTGCGTATACCCCTTCCTCCGGCTGTTTCCTGTACGGCTGCTCGACGGCGGCATCACGAAGACCACCGGCAGAACGGGCGTATCGTGGCGTCTCGTAGATGTTCGTGTCCTGCGGACTATGCTCCGCCGTCGCCGTCGATGACGATGTCATCATCTTGCCGCGCGGAGAATCGTACGAGATGTCCTCGTTTCTGGCCAACAATCGCCGGCTGTACGACTCGGCGTTCTTGTCCAACTCATTGCCACCCCGGCCGACGTAGACGAGGAACTCGGGACGGTTCGGCGCGGCGTACGCCAATGTCCGCCTCTTCCGCTTCGCCCGAGTGAGATGTGCGATCAGGGCGAGCACTGTTGCAGCCGCTGCCAGACAACCAGCGGCCGATAGCGACAAGTACAACGGGCTCAGGCGGCACCGTAGGGCACTCTCGGATAGGGTGATCAGCGCCTTGCCAGCAAACTCCTCGTCGCTGCAGATGATCTCGTGAGTGTCGAGCTCGAGCCTGGTCTCGTTCCGCCGTTCCTCGGCACGGATGACGTTCCACAGCCAGTGTACCGAGCAGTTGCACACCAGTGGATTGCCGCCGACTTGCAGGTGAGTCAGGCCGTCGACCGGAAACTGCGTCGGCTGCAGGGTCGCCAAGTTGCAGTGGCGCAACGAGACCCATCTGAGGTAGCGCGCCCCGTACAGGACCCGTGCCGGCAGTTCCTTCAATTCTCGATTGCCGTCCATCGAGATGTGTTCCAGATTCACGTTATCGGCGAACGCCCGCGCGTTCACGCTCGTGATCGTACAGTCATTCAGTTCTAGACTCCTCAGCTCGAAGAGGTTGCGAAAGGCCACGGCCTCCAACGAGCCGAGAGGGTTTGTGCTCAGAATCAAGCCCGTAAGAACGCTCAACCTGGCCAGAGCAGCCGTGGGCACGGACGTCAGATTGTTCCCGGATAGATCCAGATACAGCAGATCCGGCAAGCGATCAAAGGCGGCATCGGCGATGTACCTGATGACGTTGTTCGACAGATTCAGGGTGGCCAGTGACGGCAGAGATGGCAGGGAATCCCGACCAAGCTCCAATATCAGATTATCCGACAGATTTATATGCTCCAGACTGGGCGCCAGCGCCAGGTTGGTCGTCGATATTTCCAGCAACGAGTTTTGGCTGAGAATCAGGGTACGTATTTTGTGCAGGTTCCTCAGCAGGCCATCGGGCAGACTCGTGATCGAGTTGTCACTGAGATTCAGCACCTCCAGCTCGCTGGTGTACTTGAACGCCTGCTCGTCCATCCGCGAGATGTTGTTGCCGGCCAGATCCAGCTCTCGAAGAGACGCGAGCCCACGCAGGGCGTTCTTTGCCAGCGTGCGTATCGCGTTGTTGCTGACGTTCAGCGCGACCAGATTCTGTTGCATGCCAAAGTTCTCCAGGCCAAGCGTGTGAATGAGATTCGAACTGAGGTCGAGACTCTCCAGGTTCCCATAGAAGCTGAAGGTGAGGTGCACACTGGCCACGCGGTTATTTGACAGGTCCAAGTGGCGGATCTCCGGGTTCAGCTGTATCGGGACGACCTCGAGGCCGGCGTGGGCGCATGAAGCGCGCAGGCTGTCGTCGTCGCATTCGCATCGCGCCGGACACAAGCCACTAGCCACGGCTGTCATCACGGCGGCCATCGCTATCGCGATCGGCAGCGTCGACGACGACGGTCCACGTGATGCCATTCCATATGAGCTCCTCTCTTCGGACTGGAAATGCCCTGCAACGAAAACGAAGAGCACGTGTCGGTTAAATCGACCCACTTGATGCACTGAAGAAAATTGAGGAAAAGAGAATGATAGCGTGAGGTGATAATAGAAGAAAGGGGAGGGAAAAATGCCAATAGGTACCTTGTAGTACAAATTGCTGCAGCAAAAATTGCTTCAAATTCGTCAAGGGACCCGGGAAAATCCGATTGCAATGATATACCCGCAGTATCGTTCGCCGCGGGGCACATGTTCACGTATCGCGATATATTTATTATACATTCAATATTTATGGAGTAACGCTTCAAAACACGATGGAAATTACTTCATCAGCCAGTCCCAATTATCACTTTAATGACCGACAGTTTAATGATATTAACTGCATGTTAATTCTACAATGCATTTGGAAACGCGCCATCCGAGTTCCTCCTCAATGGAATGATGCAGTAGCATTATCAGTCGGTGCCATTAACGAGGTGACGACAATGCAAAATGTTAATTGCACGAACCCTTAAGGGGACACGGAGGGAAGGAGTACCTCGACGTGTCGACGGTCCGCACGTGTGCGCGCGGTTCTCTTTTTTTAGTCACATCGTAATTAGAAGATATTTGTTACGCCCGATTGTGTTCCTTCGTGCGTGCGCGAGAGCATCCTTCGTCCTTTATACGCGCGATTACACGAACGATATCTCTGCGCCATGAAGCCGCAGTAAATGTTTCGAATAAAACCCGCCGTTAGCTGAAAGACCTTTGTGAGCGGATAACTCGCGAGAGCGTAACTACCTTTTACGTTCGCCGGTTTGCCGCACAGGCTCGATGCAAGTTTATTTACGGACACCTGCACGTTCATTCGCGTTCAGATTTCGCGCTGCCACGTTGCCGCACAACCCGGGATACGTCTGACACGACGCAGTTTGTGTGTCAACTGTTTTACGCGCACCCTCCGCAGGCGGGTAAATAACGCCACCCACTCGTGACATAAAAAGGGAGATGACAAACTGGCCTCGAAAGAGAAGTGGATATTAAATTTGCGTCTACGCCCGGCTAAATTTACTGCGCGCGGTTAATTAAATCGCGACAGATTTCGCCGGTGCTCACCCGTTTTCAACCTGGCTGACTTTCCAGCATTCTCTGACGCGCGATACAATCGTCCGCTGCAAGGACAATCAGGTTGATTAGCGCGTAAATTGCCCCCAGTGCGTACTCACGTATAAAATAAGAATCCTTCAATGGGAACGACTGATGATACTAATTAAAGGAAAATGACTGTACGAGCCCGAATTTAAATGGAGACATAATTGTGACTCGGCAACGGCTTTCAGTGATTATAAATGCAGGAAAGAAAATTATAAGTTATGAATATTGTTAAGATACGATGATACTCGTTTTGCTTTTAATAGTTGTTAAGTTGTCTGTCGCAGATTCCATAGAAAGTGACGAAGATAAAGTTGGGAAACATCGCATTATATTTGTTCCACTGTTATCTGAGTTCAGGAAGTCACCTTAGAGAGATTAAATTTGTGTCAACTCTATATTAGCTTGTTTTACATTTGTACATAATAAAAATAATATTTGTCATGTCAGTTTACACATCAATGCGTATTTCCTTCATGTTGTCCTTAGATGAAGAAATACAGCGGAACCGTCCTGCAAAGGCTTCAACGAAAGTTGGAGTAACAAGAAAACGATACGTTTGCCAAGCGTTTATTTCAGAACACGGTGCATCCTTCCTTGGTAAATTTATCCACAAAACAAGCAATTCGACGAGTCGCTGTTCGTATTTCACGTGGAAGCACAATGTACTCGGTCTATTGCGATGATATTAAGACTTGGGAAATTTACTAGGCGACAAGATAAACAATGCTCAAGCCATTAATATTTCGTTAAAGCCATCACAAAAAAGTTATGTTGCAACTCTCGTTCTAAGCATTGACGAATGTATATTCTCGCGAACAATTAAGATGTTTTACACTGGAAAATAGAAAAAGTAATAAATGCGGAAATATTCTTTCTTATTTTTCCAGATGCAACTGATTTAAACAATTCAACAAAATAATGTTTGAGTGAGTAAATAATTTCTAGACATTTAGAACCTTTTTTACGAATAATATTACTGCGACTCTCTCCCTTTTCTCTTGCTGCTTCTCATTTCCGAAAAGTTGGCCACACATCACGTTCAAAATATACTCCGAAATTCCAATCTAATACACACGCATAACTTGCCGGTGGATTGAAAATCGATACTAGATTAGCTCGTCAATCTAACCGCGGCAGCCTCACATAGTCGCATCAGTCTCGTAATGATATATGTGCCTATAATCAGGCACAAAAGCACTTTGTACGTGGAAAACATGATTCGCGGCGAGATGCGTGCTGAAAACGTTACAACAGTTGTTGGCGGTCCGACAACGCGATTGCGATCGTTACAATCCGTGCCAGGATCGCGGGGAGAGCAGCGTGCAACCAACGGGATATTACGCATTGCGCCAGTGATAATTTCGATCCCATAGCGAGATTTCTGGCAAGTGTTCCTGCGCGTCTAGAAGAATTCCCCAATATCCTCGTTTCGGTAAGTGCTGGCGCGCCAGTAATTTTTCATGTCTCTTTTTCCGCGCACCACCAAGATAACAAATGGCGCTGATCTCACTGTCATGTATAATGCACAGATTTACAGCGTCCCGCTATCTGACACAGCTATATGTCCAAAGCCACCCTCCCATCCCAGGAGGAGCCCGCGCCACCGCGTCCACAAAAAATGCAGCGGACGCTAACATCCGCGGCAAGTAATATCCCGTATGGCGACGCGCGTCATTTTCTCCGGGAAATCGGACGCCCTTTTTTATGTCATTCTCTCTCTCTCTCTTTATACCTCGTAACGGCCGCGCCGGAATGGGGGCGTTTTTCGGCCGCTGAATATCGCCGAGAGGAAGAAAGTTGTGAGGAGGGTGGAACGAGATCGGCACTGGACGAAGAATGTTAAGGGGAAGGGCGGGGAAGGCTGGAAGTTGATTGCGCGGGGAAATTCGAGGATATCTTGTCCCGCAGTAGGACTGACATCACCCTGATAAACAACGCTTGTCTACGACCGTAGGATAAGAGTCAAGCCCTGGGAATTAGCTCAAGTATCGCAGCTAGGTATCTAGGTCAGCGAGTTTTTATTTCGCTCTCTAGCAACTCGTTAAGGATTTACTTTTATGCGACTAGCTGTAATCTAGTTTCGCACATCGCTAAAGAAAGTGAGAGAGGAAGAGCTTCGTATAAGCTCCAACGCACGATTAAGTGCCCAACCAGAGCTATCCCTCCACAGTGTGCTATAGCGATGGAATATTTGACGCAATATCAGAGACTGGTGGTAATTGTTTCTAAAGCCGGAGCAAATACCCGTCATAAAATTAATCTTGTTATAAGTAGCAAAATTGTGTAAAGCCGGAACATTCTGGCGAAACTATAACAACTCTCTTTGCTATATCAGAGGAAAAAAACATGAATTGCTGTCTGAATCACGTGCGATATTAATCAAGATTTTTATTGTGCTTTATTATGCATGAAGCGACCTGTGATTTCTGCCAGAAATTGTAGATAATGATATGGAATGAATTTATGCGCGAGAGAAATCTGTGTGTGTAGATTCCATGAATTCATTCTCTATGCAGTGTCCTCAAAATATGGCGGAAATTAATTTGACTGCGTTTTAAATTATCGCAGAGTTTTATTTTATCGCATATCGAATACACCATAATGGTTTATCCGGACACAGTCTCTCGCGCAGGATCATCATCGCATTATTATCACTGATATCTTATTACGGCGCGATTTATGCGCCATGTGACACTCACGCGCAAAGAATTTATAAATAATGTAGCGCGTAATTTACATAGCGATTACATATTTATAACGAGCTTGTGTTACAGAATCAATACGTAGAAAATGAAAAACTCCGCATTACGGCATAAAGTGGCCGATATTTCCAATAAATTACAAGTGATAAGTGGATGCCTCGGCTGAGAGATTAATATTGGGTCATTAAGTATGAAACTTTACAAATAGAACAAACTTTTGCATTTTTTGGCACATGGACATGATTTATTTTCAATCGAAGTATGCGCCCATGTTATCTACACACTTCTGCTATTTTAGTGGTAGTTGGTCTATGCCTCTACTATAGAAGCCAGGAGTACGGGAATCGATGAAGTCGCGGAAGGCTGTTTCGACTGCCTGTTGAGAATTGAACAATTTTCCCACCAACAAGTTGTCCAAATTCCGGAAGAAGTGATAGTCGGTAGGTGATAGATCTGGTGAATATGGTGGATGACGGAGAGTTTCCAATTCCAACTCCCGTAGCTTTGCCACGGTCAATCGTGCAGTGTGCGGTCGAGCATTATCATGCAACAGGATTGGCATTGACCGATTGACCAATTTCGGTTGTTTAATAGCAAGTTGTTGCATCATTTCGTCCAGTTGCTTGCAATATACTTCAGCCGTTATCGATGTACGAGGTTTCATAAAGTTGTAGTAGATAACACCTGACCTGGACCACCAAACAGTCACCATAAGCTTCTTCTGTGTAATGTTGGGTTTCGCGTGATGTCTCGGTGGTTCATCAGCGTTCAACCACTGATGTGAGCGTTTACGATTGTCGTAGAGTATCCACTTTTCATCGCAGGTGACAATTCGATTAAAAAAAGATTCATTTTTGTGACGGGAAAGCAAAGAAAGGGAAGCCTCTAGACGTTGCGCCTGCTGCGCATCGGTCAATTCGTGCGGGACCCATTTGTCCAACTTCTTTATCTTACCAATTGCAGCTAAATGAACCAATATGGTGGGTATGGAAACATTGAATATCGATGCCAATTCACGTGTACTTTGAGATGGATCGGACTCTACTACGGCTCTCAAGTGATCATTATCCACCTTCGTCTTTGGTCTTCCACGTGGCTCATTAGCGAGGCTGAAATCTCCATCTCTGAAGTTTTTGAACCAATTGCCCACCGTTGCTTTAGTAGTTGAACCTTCACCAAATACAGCGTTGATATTACGAGCTGTCTCCGACACTGTGGTTCCACGGCGGAACTCATATTCATAAATCACACGAATTTTGGACTTTTCCATAGTTCTATAAAAAAGAATCCACCAATAAAACTAATGAAGATATTTGAACAAACAAATATGACATTTGAAGAGCGAACATACATCTATCACACTAACCTAACCTGATACTGACGTTTGGCACCAAATTTGAGATAACAAATGTTAAAGATGGCGCTTTTACATTTGTAAAGTTTCATACTTAATGACCCAATATATGCTGCAGCACGGCTCAATCCCCGAACGTTGTAGAGGCGGCATTCCCGAGATAGCCAAGTTAGATTGGCCGCTTATCGGGCTTAAAGAGAGCGTAAATAATAAACAAGACGACAAGGCTTCTCCCCTCGTCTCGCGCTGTTACAGACGACGAAATTTGCCCGGACATGCATAATACATGTGGAAATAGCATCGGGCGTAGTAGCTAGGCCGCGGTGACTTCTTGTCTATAATAGAATCTGCGCCGTTCGCCCGACTCCGCGCAGCATAAAGCAAAGAAGTCTCGGATAAACGTATAACAGGCCAAGTCATTCAATTTACAGAACCCCCTTTCTGCTCCCCTAACTCGTCTCGTTTCGAGTTCCGAAACTGAACTGAAGACGAGCCAAAGTCATACCAAACTTGGCTAACCACCACGAACACTCGAAAAGCTGCAGTCTCTCCTCTCCTCTGCTTCTCTCTCTCTCTCTCTCTCCTCAACAAAGAGCACGAATCACGCGCGAACCATAATTTTACGGTTTACCGTATCGAGCTTACATACCATTCCGCGAGAGTAAACTCTATGATAATGCAATTAGTAAATCGTGTACGCTGGATAAGACTTTCCTCCATCAAACATAATTATTGCGTCATAATTATCCATCTACCTCAAAGAACAATCCCGTAAAATTAAAAGCTAAATTAATTTCTACTTGCTACTAAAATTATGACATATCAAACAAAAGAAACGATATTTATCCAACAAACATATCCGTGAAGAAGATTCATTTCATTAAATACAGATTGAATATATTTATTTATGCACCCAAATGTTACCATTTCTGCTGGGCGGATCGACATTTAAATGAAATAAAGTAAAGCATGCTTACAAGAATAACTGTAGAGAAATTTTTACAAACGCGCAATTCAACGTCTCGCTACACATCCCTCCTAAATTAAACACAGCGACGTTGCAGAGCTGGCGTATAATTAATTTCGTTGCACCGGACGGGACGACACTGTACACGTCGACGCGCAACACCCGGAAGACACACCGCGATAAGAATTACCTGCTGTTATAAATATTCGAGGGCGGTAATTAAAACTGTACCAGCCCGCGGCTACCAGCGGCCGGCAGATCAAACGTTAATATCACCTAGCGTCATTCTAGCGCGCGGTATCTCGGAATTAAAGCAAGCCGCGCTCTAAACGAATTGCACGAATCGCTGCATTGAAATGCTAATTCAATTAGTTCTACGGGGTTAAAAACTTGGCGGTACCACACGTGCGGGCGCGGGCCCCGCTGTGCCGAAACGACTAATTGGATTAGCATATTAATGCGCGAAATCGGAAAATTCGTTAGGCCGAAAGTTTGCTCTGGCCCAGCTCGCTCCCTCTCTTTCCTCTCGCCTTAATGAATAGCTCCTCTCCTCGGGGCGCAATGCAGTTGCCGGGCATAAATTACCGGGGCGAACTGTGGAGGCTGGACCCGTATACACGCCCCCAGTTTAATTTATGCATTTCTTGACCCGTATCAGTGCGGACTCGCTTTCCTACCTGTTGGTCCGCGTCTGGTCTGCCACCTGTTCGAAAGGGATCCTCATTCGCCCCCTGTTTCTCCTGTTTCCGCTTTCCCTTCTCCCATGGGGAGAAACGAAAAAAATGCCTAGACATTTACATTACTTAACAGCCGGTCATCGGCCGGGATCTTCAGGACCGCTCGTTATATTCGAGCGCATCTGAGAAACGAAGACGCTCTTGGGTTTAACGCCGTTTAACGCCGAGTCAGGAGAGCATCAATTTTCGGCTTACCAACGGGCCGTCTTTTTCATCCGGGACAGCTGTTCGACCCGATCCGATCCCTATCGGAAAGATAAATCGAGAGAGATCGGCCCTCGCGCGGTATCGCGGTAATACGGTAACAGCCGCTTAAGACAGCTGACAATCAACGCCAAGCCGAACACCCTACTCAGGAGAGGAAGTTCTGGCGATCGGTATCGATAGCGCGCGATACCTGCCGATCAGGGATGAGCATCACGAAACTTCCTGCGATCAACAGGCGAAGAGTGCTCGTTTTCGACATTCGTGAAATGTTACTTTAACTTTTACGAAGAAAATCGCCCGCACCACCCGGAAACCTTCCTTTCCTTAAGCTGCGGGAAATTATGCAAATTAGAGGAAAGGATTCGCTTTGCGCGTGCTGAAGCGGCGAGGGCTCGGTTGCGAGGGCAAAGGGGCTAGAACGGTCGAACGCGGAAACACCTAAGAGCTATTTCCAGGCGTAGGTAGAGGATTAATGTGGCGGCCGCTAGTGTCCGGTTCGTATTTCCACCGTGGGGGGATGGCACTCGATCGGTCATCGAGCACGTCGAAACGATTTTAACCCTCCCGGTCTTCTCGGGTCGCGCGACCCAAGTCCGCGCATCCGCTCGAGTAAAATATTGCCTCGCGCGGAGGTCGTGGCAACGTAGAAACGAGAGAGGGTTCAAAGGAAGGAAGAGGAAGAGAAATAGCGGGAGAGAACGAGAGCGTAGAGGTCTCACTCGGTCGGGTATAACCAAGGCACGAGGGAAGCGAGTGGGAAAAAGCCCTCTGCAATTGCAATCCGGACAAATATCCGGAGCCGAGACGAACGACGAACGAACAAAGAGAAAAGAGGGGCAGAGGGAAAAAGAGAGAGACAGGGAGAGAAATAAAGTGTAAGAGGGAAAAAGAGAAGAAGGGTTGACGGCGAAAGAGAGATGGAGAGAGAGACGGGGTCGTTCGGAGGGTGGCAGAAGGTGGTGGAGGCGAACGCGGGGAAGCGGAAGAGTGGAGAGCAAGAGAGAGAGAGAAAGAGGAGTAGCTCTGGAGAGAAATTGTTCGGGCTACTGCGAAACGAAACGAAACGAAACGCTTCTGCCGCCGTTCCTATATATATGCGGCAGTCGATAAACCGCGCCTGCGTAGCTCAAACACACAGAACTACCCTCTCGTGTAGCACGACCGAAGGCTTAGGGGGCCGCCCGCACGCATATCTCCGCTCGGCGTTCCCGCGAGCGCAGGGGTGTGGATTAAAGATATTAAAGATATACGTAACCGTTCCGCGTCCATCCGTCCGTCCGTCCGTCCGTCCATCTGTCCGACCATCCGCCCTCGTGTTTTCCGTCCCGTCATATGTAAACCTTGGTCGCGCATCGTTCCTCCTCTTTTTTTATTTTTCTCCTCCGCTCCCGCTCGTCCCCCGGCCGCACGCGTTTTCTCCTCGCCTTTCGGTTTTCCTCGCGCGTCCACCCACGTTCCCGTGACACGAAAAAAAACAGATCTCTAAAGTTGAGTCGTTCGCGTCGTTACCTTACATTCCGGAACCCCCTTACATTTCAGACCCCCGCCCTTGCGATGACGCATGATCGAAGTACGATCTTAGAAACGGAATGGCATCGAGGAGATCGCGGATGTCGCGATGTTTCACCGAGGAGTATCGTCTACGTCGCACCCAAGTTACACCTACGCCCATCGATTTCGTTAGCCCCGACGTTCGTCGCTTTGTCTTGCGCCGCTTTTACTCGGTTCTCATCAGTTACACCTAACCGTTCCTCTCTTGCTGTTTTTTCCCGATGCTTCGTGCCATGCGGAACGCCCAGTTCGTTCGTTCGTTCGTTCGTTCGTCACTATCGAGGAAAAAACGGACACCGACTTGAGGCCAAATTGCTCCGCGCGTTAAACGCTTTCCGACCGTCTCGACGGGAGTTTGATTGCTCGAAATTTAAAGAGGACCAGCTTAACGGCGCCACGGGAATGCTCCTCGGCGATATATAGCGCGGCGCGTCTCGTTCCACTCGATTCCGCGCCGTTCGAAGATATTGAAATACCCTGAGACTCCGTGCCGTGCACATCCCGGGTTCTCCTCCCGATCGTCCGTGAAGGAATATGTTAGTCGCGTTCGTCGTCGTCTTATTTTGGCGTTCCTCGCTTTCAGCGACCGCGCTTCTCATAAAATCCCTCCCGCGGGCTTCATAAAAATCGTCTGCCGATAAATCACGAGTAAAATTTTACGGACGTGTACGACACGCACACGAACGTGCGCTCTGATCCGCCAGTGATTCGTCCGGAACGCGTGGCTCTCAGCGAATTATGGCCGGCAGAGGGAATTAATCGTTTAAGTCGCTTGGCACCGGTCAACGCGATGTCTCTCTGTGAATTTCATATCCGCGCGCTAGCAGCGCAGACGAGTTGCATAACTGGGCCACATTTCCCGGTTCCACGCGTGTTCTTTTTCGGGCACGTACCGTCTGATCTCGCAACTTTCTCTGATCTAAAACGCGTGAAAGTTGGGAATTACTCCGTGACATTAGTATCAACTTTTCCTGGAAAGCTGGGAAATTAAATTTCCGACAGAAAACTGAGCAAAGTTAAGTAATTTGATCCAATTAATTTCTTGCTACGCACCTAATTTTATTTCGGATTATTAAACGGGTCACTCGTATATGAAGAAATTCCTTCGCAAATTTATGGTGCCTTTTGCGTTAAAATTTCGTTCATTTTTGTAGATGTTTAAAATTTACAGCCGGCGCTGTAATCTCATTTATATGTCACGACCAACATGCATGAAATTAACGCCAGAGGTAAATCCAATACAATTCTCTACGTGTCTATCGTGGATACATAGTTTACAGAATGTTATAAATTTTCCATTAATTATGAACTCTTGACAAATTTAAAGTCATTTTCTTTAGAGGAAATTTAATTGGAGCACAGCCTTTATTCTTTTTTTGTAAAATCCCTTCACAACTGTGCGGTAAATACATGTTTTGTTAAAATCTGTTTAAAATAAGCTGAATGCTAAAGAGGTATTATCAATTTGTTCCATTTATGTATCTCTAAAGCTAATCGTTCTGCTTATACATTTTATTGAATAACAATATTAAAAAGAAATCAGTAATAAATTGGCTCACGGAATCCGCGGATGAAAGTTTGATACGCAGCAATACCTTTAATTCACAATATCTGCAATATCAATGTACCCCAATGTACCGCATGTCAACGCCCCGGCTATGTGTACTCTCACAATTCCGCATCGATATCGCACAGAAATGTCGGTCAGACATATTAAAATATCCCATCTGCTCGTCCTGTGCTTCTCTCCTCTGTTCTGTACTGATAACTATCGGTTATTTCCTCCAGCTGTCTCGCACCCGAGCTTGCCATTTATTTCAATCACAGAAAAAAAAATGGTTAAATTCACCATTTCTGCATGTCGCGGACAGTTTTATGCAAGAGTCGTTGTTACAATACGCGCTAACTTATTTTTACAATATTTATCGGATTATTATGACATACAGCGTTGTTGCAACATACAGCGAAAGTCTATGGCTCTCCCTCGCGTTTTCGTCCCCGATATTTTAAAGCAAAATACCCGAGGTGTATGCTTACGTTAGCCGTGCATGCACGTTAATTTATTCACGTTCCTGGCGCGGCCACATTTAACAGTAACGATAATAACGACGTCCAGTTTCGAACGAAAGGCACAGTGACGCAGTCGGGCTAACAATATTAAGCCTGTTTAGTCGTTCGTTCCAGCATGCGACGGCCAGCCACTTCCCTTCCTGTCCTTTCTCTGCCATGTTTCCGGTTTTCCAGAGAGTAACGACCTACTCTCTCTCCTGCTTTCAGCTTTTCCACGCGGGATTATGACATTATCTGACAAGGTAGACGTTCCAGATCCAATTACAGCAGTATTAGGGCGAACAGACTCGCCAAAATGGTGACGATTTCGGATATGATATGGCATGTATGCGCGGCAGCACGTCGTAAATATTGCATGCCTGTTCGAGCGAACGCTCCCAGGTTGACATCAGTCCGATTACATAATCCGAGCTCATAGAGTACGATCGATCAGATCCGGGCAATTAGCCCATTTCTTTCCCACTTCCTGCCCGCTTTTCCCGTTTCGCCGAAAGCGCGGCCTCTTCCTGCCCACATTCAAAGACTTCCTCTTTCTTCTCACAATGGGCGACACGTGAGAAGGAAGAAGATTCGATGGCTCGAATGACGCCGCACCATGAGCGAGCAGCATGCGGCTGCGATAATCCGCAGCGATTATTTCTCGCGCCGCAGGCCGTGGTTCTCACGGTTCCCCTCACGACACCCAGGAGGCTTCTAATGATCTTTTCATTCTCGTGCGTCCGCAGAAAATGGATGTCGGATGTAGGAAGGAACATGAGAGCGGGCGGGCGCGATTTAATCAACGGAGATGTCGTTGATCACCGAGCGAGTGGCCACGCGCGCGATCCGTTCGTTTCTTCTCGCCGCTTCCGCCACTGCTGATGTTTGCCGCTGTGTAATCATATTGTTCGCAGCGGTATTGATGCGGGGTGCGGAGACGCGATTCGTTTGTCGTGGTTTCTCTCAATTATTGCGACGAGGCCGTCAGCACAAAAGAAATCCTCCTCAAGTGGTTTCCTGAACCGTGACCTACCGCCTAGACGGGGAGGGAGGACCGTAGACAAAAGCGGCTGGCAAACAATGCCTGGCTACAAGAGCAAACACGATATCCACCCCTCGCGCCGCGCATAAAATTGAAGTGCAAGGTACAAGTTCACTGAAGAGACTCTCTCTCTCCCTCTCGACATGAAACTTAAACCGCGAGGGGGACGCGTGGTTGCGGGGGGGGCGCAAGCGGTATGAACCACCCGGTGGCGTTTAGCGTATGTATATGCGTTTTATACGGCAAGTTTCGCCATAAATCACCTCGTTTCACCGGCTAAGTGTGCACGCGCGTCCGCGAACGAACTACTTCGTAACCAGATAAGTGTCTACCCCACGGGGGAAAGAGAATCTGTCATGTTCTGCGCAAGTGCCACATCTTGTCGTTCTCGTAAAGATAATATTGATAATTGGGGAGAGAGCGGAAAGGTAGCGTACTCCATTTCGCTCGCGTTAATACACAAAAATGGAAGTGATAAATCAAGAATCAGGGATTAAATCCAATTTTCGTCTCGGCGAATGAGAAACCACACACCGCTGTTATTACTACCACTATCTCTCCGACACCCCACAAGGGACCCCGAACGTTCTCTCTTTGGGTGACACCGAAGTGACGCTGTCCTTTGTGCCTGTCGACTAAATGAGTTAGTCCACCCAAAGGACAGGCTTAATCTTCATCTCAAATCTCGTTCTATCATCGCTGGAATAGTAATTACTCGCGAGAATAATTGTTAGTACAGAAAGTAGAGTGAGATACGTTATTTAAAATGAACGATAAATGACGCACGTACAAAGTACGTTGCATAAATTGCGTTTTATATAGTCCGTACGTGATGCTGATAACTTCAACTGCCTGTTTCGGCTTGTCTTACACCCGGTGTAAAGTGAAATCTATTGCTTTCGCGCAATAATGTAGATTGCGCGGGTATGTAAATGATTCCAACACAGAAGCTTCGCCACCCCTGTATCTCGGCATCGATCGGCGCGTTAAAATATTGCACCCTCGCGTTATCGAAACATTTCTTCCGTTTGCGAGTGACGTACATGAGTAAAGTAACGTAAATTCGATAAGTCGCCCGTAGGCACTTTACGGACGAAATGGAAAGCGCACTCTCCCGGCATCAGGCGAGCCCACCCTCGCGATTTCGCGCGTTTCCGGCTGTATCAGGGTGGCGGGCGCGTTTTACATTTCTAATGTTTTTTCTGATAGCGGATCAGCACGGCGGTCGCTGGGAAGGACGGACTTTAGAGAAGCAACGAAACAGCTGCAGCAGCAGCAGCAGCCGCGCCGAAGGAGCGATTCGACCGACGTAGGGATAAAGCGGTTAGCTACCGCCCGCCCTCTTTTCCGCCGCTGAAACGGCGAGAGATGGGTATCTCCGAAAATAGGATTGGTGCGGCACGCATTGTGCTCTTCCTCCACCTTCGTCTCCCGACCGCGCGTTACCCTCGTCCGCTTCTTCTTCTTCTTCTCCTCATATTTATAGCCATCGTCTTTTCCACCGCCCTGCCCGTGCGCGCTTAATTCGACCGCTCTCGTGGAACACGCTTCTCCCCGCGGCCGGATCGGAGAGAAGAGTAATCCGACGAGTATGCACGGGCAAACGCGTCGAACCTGGCGTGCAGCAGGGGCGCCAGGTGTGTTCTGATTTATCACGACAGCTAGAAGTTGACTGGAGAACCGGAGACGGAGGACGAGGAAGGGGATGAGAGGCAGGGAGGGCGACCGCCGCTGCAAAGGGCTCTGGCCGGGTGCCGCCTGTCGTGGATCTCTATTCGATCGCGCGGTCTTCGTGGCTTATTAGAATTTCCGACGGCGTGCCGTAGCCGCGCCTGACGGCGATGTCGATGTCGTTCTGCGGTGCGCGCGTAGTTCCCTCGTGTCGCTCGTTCACCTCGAGCTTTTTACGGCCGCGGGCTGCGTTCATCACTGACGATGGTGGACCCTCCTCCTCGCGTAGGCGTCGCGCACGAATGAATTGACGAACGTGTCGGTGAACGGGGAAACGAGCCCGACAACGACGGGAGAACACGTCGGTGCAACGTCGATGCAACGCTCTCTTCCTCAGGCGCGGCGCGGCGCGGCGAGCCGATGTAAATGCCATATCTGTATAATTCCCGCCGTCGTTCACGCCCCGTAAGCTTTATGGGCCGCTTTATTATCGGAGAGTGGCACTCGCCTCTCCTCGTTCACCTCTCCCGGCGGTTATTGTACGCTGGAAAAGCTCGAAAAGGGTGGATGGTGACCGTGGACGGTCACTGAGGCTGAGAGCGGGGTGAGAGCATGCGTAAGGGTTTAATATCTTTTCCTGCATATCAAAATTTACGATTGGATTTGACGTAAGCCCGGTGGGCGTAGCGAGTAAGCAAGATTTACAGTTTACTTAATGACTCGCACTGGCCGTGCAAGCTCGCACAACGATCCGGATCGGATCGTGCTCGCCGTTTTTGTGAGGCTGCGCGTCTAACGCGGTTCAGATGTTCCCACGCTAGGGCAAGCAGGTGTTGCGGCGAAACCGACGATTAATTATCCGCATCCCATTTAATAGTACGGACAGGTCGATTAATCACGCTACGGCGACTGTTATAACCGATAAAAAGTTCCCGTATCCCCCATGTCACGGAGTAACTCGAGACCTTTAAATTGATTTTTGATAGATAATTTACCCGATACACGCGAGAATGCCGCTGATAATGTACTGTAATGTGAGAGAGTATCTAAAAACTAAATCTGTGACGCTTGTGTTCCAGCATTTCCCATGTCCACGTAATTTGTAACGCGTTTAACTCGACTATAAAATTTCTTCCCATCTTAGCACAAAATAATAAACTCTCTGTTCGATTTAATATCCACACGTATCGGCGATGTCCTGACGACGTTTCGCGAGTAAGGTATCCACGTTAATCAAATTTGAACATATTTTATACGATCTATACAATCCGAAATGTCTTGACTCGAATCTGAATGCGATGCGCATAAATCGTAAATCGCGCCCCGGTGACATATACCTTTACGAGCACGACAAATCATCCGTTATGAAACCGAATAAGTTCCGAGCGCGAAACTTTCGCCGGCGTGCGCATTATTAAACGCCGGGACGTTTCCGCGAAGTGAAATCCAGCAAATCGAGCAGGACCGGAAAGTATTCCACGTGCAGAAGCAATTGCGATATTAACCGTCGTAATTCGCTGTTTGCAAACTTCAAGTCGTTAAAACGACCCCTCGGAGGAAAAAAGTAACTCCCCCGGAGGAACCATGTCAAAATTTAATACCGTCGGGAGACGTACGTGCTAACGCGTACTTAATACCTGTTCCGCTATATAAGCCGGCGTTATTAAGTTCGGAGAATATTTCGGGGCAGTTCCTATCGACTGGAAAAATAACATCACCCGACGGAATGAGAAGGGTGCATTTCATTACGAGCTCGTCCAATGACGACGGCTCGAACTCATTGGGATTAGGAGTATCCGCGGTATCGGGGAATTAATTATGAAGCCGGGGAGCCACGGAAGATCGAAGAAAGCGTAATATATTTACTGCTCCGGAGACGCGCACTGCGGCGAGAGGGGTTTAATTTGTTTAACGACTCCGGAATCACGATTCTCAATTACGTGCTCGTTATCGACTTTTACGGATGAGCCTTCACTATAGCTCACCTCGCAGAAGTTCCTTTTTCTCCACGCTTCTTTTACCGGTAAGGTCTTATTTATAATATTTTCTGTGCAATATTCCGCAATATTCTTCATAAATAAACTGATAAGTACAAATACGTATAAATTAGCATTATTTAACGTTAGAATTACCGAACGATATGTAAAGGTGTTTTTAAAATTGTGAAGAAGCTAATATTAGGTTGTAACATTCGTTATTAAAAGCAGCAATAAAGAAACGGGATAAATATATATTACTATCTGATACGTACATTAAAAGGAGATAACAGAAAAATATACGTAATACGAATTATTAAAGGAAATGAAGCATTCTGTACTCAAGATTAATAAAAGCGACTGGCGACACTTTACGAGCTAACTCAATATTCGCGACTTAACATTTTTAATCCGATTCCCTTATTCCGAACTGGAGTACAAGAAGTAGAGGAGTCATGAAGGAACCTAATAAAAACGACTCCCTCAGGAGGAAAATTAAATGGCTGTTCAAGAATGGGCGCGCATAATGACTTTTAAAAGCCATTCGCTTACGGTGAGGTAGCCCGTCACGCTGAATGCTCGTTCAACGAGGACTTAATCTCGTTTCTTAAAAACTTATAACCAGACACGCGGGGCACGAGTCGATCTATAAAAGCGGCGCGTGTAAACACGGAACGACGATTTCACGCGAGTCGATAAAGCCCTGTTTTAAGGGCGACGTGCGCCAAAGACAATGCATATTTAATCAGTCTACCGGACACGATGCCGTGCAACACGGGGCGCGGGGGGCGGGGGGGTTGCTGGCGAATATAATCGGCAAACAGCTGACCCGAGAAATCTCCCTTGTGTGCGACGTGAAACGAGAACGTCGCTGGTCGTGCGACACGAGCGTGTCGAAGCTTCCAGCTGACTTATCGCTGGGGCACGCGTGTGACTCATCGTGTCGTGCATCGCGGAGTTCAGGGTTGATCGTGGCGAAGAAGGTGGAGGAGCGACAAGGGGAGAGAAAGGCAAGAAGAGGGGTGGGCGGCCCCGGATACTTACAGCGAGCGACGCGAAGTGCCGGTGCGAAGTTCCGTCGTCGGGTCTGTGCCGCACATCGACGCCCGAACCACCGCCGCGGTTTACCTCCTTCCCTCGCGCACACCCCCTCGCCGATCACTCGACGATCACTGCGCGGGCGGACGGGCCTGTCCAGCGTGACAGTGGTCACCATCCGCCGACGATCAGGCGGAGCGCGCGTCGCGCCCGTGCCGCACCGACGAGACGTGCCTCGCTGATGAGAATCACCGTTGCCAATCCACGTGGCTCGCCATGAAGAAGAGATCGCCACGGGTCGCCGGGACGCGTGCGGCACGTCTCGCCGCACGTATCCATCAATCGGTCGGACGGTCGTCGCTCGGTCGCGCTTCCAGCTCGACAGTCGCGAGATGATCGCTACCGGCCCGTGTGACGGTCGCGTGCGGAGTGCTGCGTGCTGATGAGCGACCGCTCGGCTGAGGAAGTTGCGAAGCTTTTCGTAAGGGTGTAGGGAACGCACGAGGCTAAGGGGGCGGAGAGAAGACGGACGACAGACGAGAAAGAGATACGAAAGGCGATAGAGAGAGAAAGACGGGACAGATGGGGAGGAGGGAGCAGCTTATAAAGAAAGGGAGAGGAAGAGAGGAAGAGAAAGATAGAGAGAGAGAGAGAGAGAAAGAGAGAGGAGAAAAACGGAGGAACGCGGTCGCTCCCGGAGATTTCGGAACTGCACTGCGAACGGGAGGGACCACAGTCCTTACTGAGCCGGAGTTTGGCTACGTACTCGCGGCTGAGAGACTTCGGGGTCTGCGCAGTTGGTCACTCACTACCACCACCATCATGACCGCTACCACCACCACATCACCGCCGTCGCTTCCACCACCATATCGCCGCCGCCACCGTCGCCGTCGCCGCCGCCGCCGCTCTAACCCCAAACCACCACCATGGCTCCTCCGCGACGCCAACCCTAACCTGCCCTGCTCCGCCTGCCGGCAGCGCCCTAACTTGAAGCACATCGAGACGGAGAAAGAGGGTAGTCGGGAGGGAGAGAAAGAGAGGAGCTCCGAGTCACGCGTGAGTCGTGATTCTTATTCATATTCGCGCGAAATTGCGTCGGACCGGGCGGGTCCCCGAGGATCATTTCGCGGATTACACGGGCCGCGCGTGGGTAACGTGAGGGGAGGGCAGCAAATGGGGGGAGGGAGGGATAGGAGCTGAATAGGGACGAGCGTTACCGGTGGTATCGGCTTTAGCGTAATAGGAATTGTAATTACCTCTCTCTTATGACAAGAGTATTTGCCCGGAAATGCTCGCCGCCGTATACCGGCCTGGCATAATATTCAGGGGTATAAATGCCACGATAGCTCTCTCTCTCCCTCTCTCTCCTCCCCTCCTTCTCTCATCATCGTCGTAAGCGGCGCACGTAAGGGGCGTTAGCAAAAAGCTCGTAATCGTACCTCGCCGTAAATTAATTAAAAATAGTCTCTCACCCGCCCTCTCCCTCCCCCTCCCCCTCCCCTCTCCGCCACTATCCGTGTCCAGTAATCGCGCTGTTTAATTAATTAGGCGTGCGTATGAGCGTGCGAGTGCCGCGGTTGCTCCGAGTTCTGTTCGCGATCGCCGCGCGGAATAATAATCAAGAATTACAACGCACGAAATTCGGTTTCAGAAACTCACGTTTTATTTTCGCGTTCCGCTACGCCGCGACTGTAATTTTTCATTATCGCGCGCGCGATGCCGTGCGTTAAGCCGTGTTCGCGGTGTCCCATTGGCCGCCGCCGCGCGCGCGGCTTTTAATCCGACGGGCGCGATAACGATCACGGTAATCACATCGCGGTGATATCGAAAAATATCTACATCCGCACCGAGTCTCATAAAACTCCGCGCTGGAACAGAAAGGTCGGAGGAAATCGGGGGCGAAAATTGGATTGGATGCGGATAAACTGTTTCATGTTAGCGCTGATGCTAAATAAGCTTTTATCAAAGCATTACGCGTCGTTAAAAAATTCAGTTTGATTATCAAGTTTTCAGGTCAACGCGTTACATGTAGTATAGGCAACAATTAATAATTTCTGTATCATAGACAACGGTGATTACTTGGTTAAACTCGTTTCTACCGAATAAAATAAAGTCTGATTGAAAAAATTTTCTTGTTCATACTTTTCGATTACTGACGTTAATATTAACGTTTCAGTAACACTGAACATTTCGCGACGTTTGTTCTTCTTCTTACAATCGATAAAGTCGAATCGACTTCAATCTGTAATTAAACAACGCATTAAAGCAGCTGCGTTTGTCGCGAGACTCATTAAAAGCGAATGCATTGTTGATGTAGTCGACATCTGGTTTTGAAAAGCATTCACCGCGCGTTCTTTATGCTTCATGAATTCCGCGACGATTGCTTTGCGTGGTAAATGAAACGCGGACGTAACTCTTGTGTTACCGCCAAAGAAAATATCGGGGAGTCTGCCTCAAGTTCACGGCTTAAAAGTTTCCGCCGTAACAAAAGAGAAGAATCTTATCCGAAGTCGCACTGGCCAAAGTTCGTTGCTCCGTATATGTTGTCCTCGCGCATTCTACGGCGCGTTGGACCATTGCCAAAGTCATTCTCACATAATTTCTCGAGAGTACGAGGCTCGGAAAAATAGACGAGCCTTGTACACACAATGTACCCGTAATTAGAAGCATAATTACCCGCAATTGAAGATCAAAAATACAGCAACGATGTCCGAGATGCTTGATTGTCTCAGATTGTGGATTGATATCTGAATTTAATATGCCCGGTACATTGATATAAAAAAAAGGGTAATACCTCGTTTTGAATAGTGGCAGTAAATTGAGATTTGTTCAAATAAACAAATCTCGACACATATACACATACATGCATACACTTTTATGTTTTGTATGCAAAGTCCTTGACGAATTTTCAAGTTAGAGATCCTATAATAAGAGTCTCGCCGTATGATATCCAGTTTTGATCGATCCTCTAGATCTGGGCAATTCCCGCTCATATTTGAATATTTGAATCACACAAACCTTACCATTAATATAAACATTATATGTATGCAATACAAATCAAAATTAAACGGTGCAGCACATCCAGTCATTATATTTTTTAATTTTTTATATATCTTGCAATATATTTTGCAGCGTTGTAAATTGAGCGTGGTAGACTGAGCAAGCATGAGCGCGAAAAACCAAAAGAGAGAAATAAAAATGTATTTCCTTCTCTCTCGCAAAAGTTTGTCCAGACCGCTTTATGTCAAGACTTTTATTACAGGGTCTTTAATTCAAGCAGCATCTCATCGCCATCTACTGCACACGTTTGTACCCACGCACTATCTGCATCGGTCGATAAAGACATCTTGTAAACTATTTGGTCGCCGTGTATAAAAGTGATTAATATCAATCCGATGAAATGGATGAGATGAAATGGAAATAGATCTTAATTACCTAAATTTGCGTTAAATTTAAAAATGCTCTCGTATATTGTCGATAATTCTTGCCATTCAGGCATAAACTATCGTAATCCAATAAAATCATAAATTTTATCTTATAAATACAAATAATAAACAAATGTTCTTCGACCACCACTGGCTAAAAATATATTTAAAACGCACAACGTTTCGGCTTAATTTGAAGCCCTTATCAAGTGCAAACCAATTAACATCGTCTCCAAATATACTTAAAGAATCCGTCTTGATGTGACACCATAATTAGGTCCAGGTGTGTGATATCAATAACCAAGTATTTATAACCGCCAGGAAATAATGAATACAAATAATAAACAAATGTTCTTCGACCACCACTGGCTAAAAATTAATTTATTTATTTTTAATAATTTATTTTATAACATTTATTTATTATTAATAATTTATTTTATAACATTTTAATTTATATGGACGAACAAGTATCTAACGACAGGTGCTTTGGAATATACTACGCGTGTTTGATGGAAAATCTTCACATAAAGTATCAGTTTAGTGCGCAATATGAGTTCCTCGTAATTATGGAATACAAGTAGCGGCGCATAAATCGACATTAAAGTTTCGTTCTTGATGTACGAGTACGTACGAATAATGCAGCAAATATCCGCATGTAACATAAATAGAGATTACCTATGAGGTAGAGTCTTAAGCCTTGACGCGTACGGCGCGTCGCGAATAAACATGATAAAACGCGAGCAAAACGATACGCACGTGAAAAATGCGTGTGTGCGATATTGCGTGCATGGCATAAAACAGCATCGGAGTCGTAGAATGGTGCGCTCGTGACGATATGTTTCGTCGGAACACCTGAATGTCCCTTCCGCTGCACCGCACAGAATGAATTTATTAAATTTTTTATCGTACGATTCCATAAATACGGATAATGTCGCATAAATTATGGACAAACATTATGTATAATTGTTATAATACTTAAAATATGGAGTTTCACTATCGTGAATTATTCCAATTTGAATGATAACGGTGGACAAAAATGGAGATGAGAGAGACAGAGGGCGTAGTAAAAATCCTTATTTACTTCCTATTTACACGAGCGGATAATTTCCGTTTCACCGGCGTGCCCGCCCGACTGCCGACTTACTGATGGAAAAATTCAAGCCATTAATCTCCGAGGCGCGCACTTTCGAGCGGTCGCCCTCGCGCCCGCGTCAAAATGCTCGATGTTACGTGCCATTAAATTTGAACTCGCCGTCACCCCTCACTTTTTTAATGCCGTCGTTACATGGCGTTTAAAAAAAGGAAACTGCAAAAAGACAGAAGAGAGAGAAAGAGAAATAAATCCGCCGCCTCCCGGTGGCGGCGGCCAGCGGGCTGCGAAGCAGGGGGAGGTGGAATTAATCCCGGGATTAATTGCGATAATTCAACGGCGCGTTATCGGGCGGGCTAACGTCAATCGCAAAGTTAATCGATGCTCTCCTCATTCGTTGCGCTGCCGCTGATACGAGTGGGGCTGGCAGGTCGTTGGACCTAGGCAAGATCATGAGATGAACCTTATTCCGTTTACGTGGATTGCCGCAATTCGGGTGCGCGCGCGCGTCTAATCCTCCGGCGATCGCCGCCGATTCTGGCGAGCGCAACTCTTCGAAAACCCGCAACGCGTTGCACCCGCGTTCAATCACGCACTGACCGCATGAACAAACAGAACCCGGGCCAACGTGTACGGAAGAGAGTGACACGTACCATATCCACGAGCAATATCGATTTTCCATTGTCCTCTTCGAATCTGAACGCACACGCAACGCAACGATGCTACACGAATGAGCATTCGCACGCAAAGGCCCAAAGCGCGGATTGCACTGGTGGTCGAAAAACGTTCAGCGAGCGCTACGCGCATCTCTGTAATAGTCTATAGGCCTGTTCTTTATTGCTGAACTCCCTGCACTGGACTGCACTAGTTCAGAGTTTATCTTTTTTACTCCATATTAGGAGGAAAAGGACAGTGCAGGGAGTTCAGCAATAAAGAACAGACCTTTTAGCTTGGAAACTTAGCCCTATATTCTGTAAGAAAGTGTTTGCTCTATAAGTTTTTTGATTGCTCTGTAGCTCTTTCTTCTTTTCGCTCGTCGCTCTTTCTCTCTTGCTCTACGTAGTTTATAGAGATGCAGCGTTACAGAGCATTCTTGCAGAATACTCCTTAGTTTTTTTTCAAAAGGAAAACAAACTGTTGCATACAAAGGATGTTGCTGTATTATTTCGTTCGAAGTTATTATATTCATTATATTTTCTCGTCTCGCACGATGCAAATTATTTCAAGAGATTGTTATCGAGTCGTTTACGCGTGTGAGAGAGGAAACTCTTCTCGTATTTCTCAGTAGTCGCTTATTGCATAGACTGTATGCAAAGCTTTCTCCGTTCTCATAATGCAGTGTTCGTCATGACAGTCAGCGCTCGTCGAAACGGCAACTTATTCGCCGATGCAGCGGAACGCAAAACTGCAAAACTTGGCGTGCATTAATATGCATACTTCTTCTCATTCGCATGTACTACGCAAGTTTTAGACTTGATGAATGAACGTCCCCCCGCGGACACCGCCGGAGATGATTTGAATGCAATTACCGAGGAGAACTTCCTTTAATGGGAATGTAAATGCCTCCTCGCCACATGTAAACGCAAATGTTGCTTCTAGGAAATCAATTTCTAAAACGTTCTTCTCTAGTTTATCCTGTTTCCGTCTTTTCTGTGTGCATCTTACACATATGCGAGCGTCATTTATAGCATGGCAAGTTATCTCTCTCACGTCAGTAAAAGAAGAACGCTCTCGGTACAAACGTGAACGTCAAGTGACGCTCTAACTCGCAAAACTCATTGAGTAATAACGAGAAACGATTATGGTTGTTTATAAGTGATGCGTGAAGAAAGGATCCTTGAATCGCGACGAAGCATAATTCTTTGGCGGACTCAGGTATCGATCAATATTTTTATATTAAGCCACTAGCGTGTATTTATGTGTGTGTGTAAAATATTCTTGTCTAGTTTCTAAAAATTTAAAAACATCTTTCTGACGTAAGCAAGTTAATTTAAGAGATTTATTAATACCGGAAAAATATCGCAGTTTCACGCGTTGCTTCACAAACCGAGAAGCAAGAAACAAAGGATTAATTTTTCATTAGCTTCATAAATTGAGAAATCTTTAAATAAGAAATCCTCTCCCCCTGATTGGTTGTACCATAAAACGTCGAAACTTAATCGTGCGATCGCATGATTTCTTATAGATAGAACGGATAAAACAAAGTCCTCGGTGATAATAAATCGTCGCATTACACGTGATTGTTGTTAATCAGGCATGATCCGAGATAAATTGAGACTCCAAACATGCGCAATGTGCGTGCGACGGCGTGCCAGGTTTTCCATCGTCGTTTACACTCGAGTATGCTCAATGATTTAATTCCCTCGCATTAGGAGATACGTTTTAGTTTTGAACTTAGCCTTCGGCGTCATCCGCAAGCCAGCGTATGATCGCGAAAACCGCCACGCGTGCGCACGCCTGTCTGTCTGTCCCCCCCCTCTCTCTCTCTCTCTCTTTCTACCTTTTCAACTCCGTGCTCATGTATGGCCGGTATTAATCAATCACCTGTTTCGTAGTGGACGCGTTTTTCCGAAACAGTTAATCGGTGCACGCGATGTTCGCGA
The DNA here is from genome assembly GCF_003672135.1 of Ooceraea biroi. Lineage (NCBI taxonomy): Eukaryota > Metazoa > Arthropoda > Insecta > Hymenoptera > Formicidae > Ooceraea > Ooceraea biroi. The sequence continues at coordinate 4,475,518 of NC_039515.1, forward strand.
CCGTCTCGCGTTAGTCCGATCTGCCGGTAAAGAGAGAACGCGAAACTGAACGTGAGTACGATCGATGCGATGATGATGGTGTATCTTGTTGCCTCTCCTCTTGGGGAAACGACGAAACGTCGCAGCGGCCGTGAGACAACAAATTCATTTCGAATAATTTCGCAATTGCTCACCCCAAGTACAGCGTGCCCTCAACGCGAATTGCGAAGTCACCACGCGCGCGACCAGGGATTGAAATGATGCTGAGGATCGTGCCATGAGGGTGGGACGAACTTGTATTTTTATTACAAGCTCTTATGCGCGGACGTTGAAAATTCAGGGCACGAATCAAGCGTCAAGACGACGCGAGATGGTTATATTCGATAATTGCTCTTCCACCTCGGAATTCGATTTTTATGTAGAATGACGAGCGTTCAATTTCAAGTTTCAATTATCAAATTATAATAATGCGTGATACAGTTGTACTTACATGACCGATTCTATACTTCGATTCTAATATTCTTTTTCATACGAAGCAGGATCGATGGTCGTCCATTACCTAGATTAAACGAGTTACATCTAAAGATCAGTTTAAATTGGAAGATAATACCCATACAGCACAGAAGCTTGCACCAACATTGCAGCAACGTTGCAACGTTGCAAATTGCAATGCAACAGTACAAAGACATTGCAGAGATATATATCCGCAAAATACCAGCACACTTGTAGCAACATGACATTAATATTTCGGAAACATTGCACAATCAAAATTTGTAATTAATTCATATTAATAATTCATTTTATTAAAACATTGGAGTCTTCCTATCCTAACGAGATTCGTCCAAATCTATTCGACCAATGATGTATGATGACCAGAATCTGAACTCGGTAATATGCGTATGCGGTGTTTGTCTCTTTCGACTATCTAAAGAACATGGTGGTTGTACGACGCGAGCATCATTCTAAAAGAAAGTAGTTACGTAAAAGAAAAAGGTAAGTACTTTTTTATAATATTATGTCTCATTATAGCACTTGTGTGCTGTTAAAATCTTGTATCTATTAATTATAATAGAGAATCTCTATTTGCCTATCTCACGGTTTATATCACTATAACCTCAAAATTATGGAAATTCATTAGAAAACTGCATATTAATAGTTGTAATATTTTTAATAACTTTTTCTGTTATAGAAGCTGTTCGTGAAATACACAATCATGCCACTGATGCAGAAATTGCTGAATGCATTTCCAAGTGGCTTGCTCAAGCTCCGGTTAGGATTGAGAGATCAAAGTATGTCATTTTACATATAATTCTATACATACTTGCAGTATATGTATATTATTATGTAATTTTATGCTAATATATGAATTTTAATTCCTATTTTATTTTTACAGGCAACATACAAACAAAAACGAAGAAGATTCAATTATTTAATTAAAGGAAAAATAATATCTCAAGAAGAGGATTTTAAAGTTTTTTTATAAAGAACAGTTACTTTTTTATAACAAAAATAGAGAAAATGTTTATTTCATTTTTTATTACTATTGTTATATTACATATAATTGTCTATTTATGTTAATAAATAAAAATATTTAAAGTATATAATAATGAATAATTATAATTATTGCAAATTCATTACATTGCAATATTATTATGACGTTTCGTTGCAATGTTCCGAAAAGCGGACATTTTCACATTCCTGCAATCCCATAGCAATGCTGCAGAAACATTTCGCAGTGAATTTGCAATGTTGCTACGTTGCGGTGGAAGATTCCTGCAATACATATGCAATCTTTGCGTGCTGTATGGGTATATATGTATGCGAGACTTTTTGTTTTAATCAGCTTAATTCGTTTACCTCCGTTCGCTTAGTCTCGTAAACATGCAGGAGATTACAAACAAAAGCGTAGAACGTCTCTTACACAAGAGTCTCATGTGGGAGCCGCACGAACATAGTCGTTTAACAGCGACGTCACGTGACCTTACTTCGTCATCTAACTATCGACACGGCTCGACCGGTGAAAGATCGAACATCGAGATCTTTTTCATGTCATGTATGGAAGCACGGCAAGGCGCATTTAAAAAAGGGTTAATATCGTCGCGCAAGCGCATGCACGATAATGCGGTCACGTCTCCGCGCCGTACTGTTGCGGTAGGTTGTGCTCGTTAGTTTAAGGGCGCGTTTATTCAGCGTTCAAACGGCACGCGGGTCGTGCTAATGTCCGATCGACTGTGTGCGTGTGTGTGTGTGTGTGCCACCCCTTCGTCCGAAAAAACGCATTCGCATCCATGGTAAGACAAGTCCACCTCCGCGATATATTGCGCGCCGAATTGCGAGGTTAGGAGGACCGAGAAACTACGTGAAGTTGCGTTTAATCCGGCAGGGCCGGTTCGAACGCGACGGAGCGCCTGTGGCAAAACGATACTAGTGCATGGCTACTTACGCGTTGATTTTCAACGGTATTTTCATCTTTTAACGACCTCCTCAGTGAGAGACATGGGTGTTGAAATTAATGTCGATCGCTCGCTGCTTTGCGAACCGGCGAACGCGTATGTCGAGATTTCTCGCGAGAGCTCGATTTGACGTTGCGCGCTGAGGTTGCGCGAAATGCGATATGTTCATGTGATACGGGGAAATTAGGCTTTGTTTTTAGGATTATTTTGACATACGTTTGCTGCATTGAAATATAAAATTGCTTATGGGATTATATAAAAATGGAGAGGATACGCTTGTTCGTTTTGCTCGTACTGCGCGTTTTTGAATTTAATTCTCTTTAGTCTCAGTTTTTAACCTGGCCGTCAGGAATTCGAAGAATCGTTAATCAAACAACTTTTCACGCGTCGCCGAACTTTAACAACACGGGTGACGCGGCAAAAAACGTGTAACGTCATAAACAGGTAATACCTTCGAAAATACCTTTATTCATAAATATAATATTTTTGCGAAAGCCTTTTCAAGCAAGAACAATTAATCCACCAGTCTTAATCGCATCTTTCATGTATCGACGTCAAATTAATACAAATCAAACTGACAAATGCACAATCGGGAAGAAAACGTAGAAAGAGACTGAAAACGAACGGACCAACCGCAAAAACAACCCATTGAAAAGCCGAACGTCGCGTACACGCTGCGCGCGGACAGGACGGGAACGTGCCTTGGTAGATTTTAACCCTGACTCCACTCGGATGTGACTTAATTTAACCGCGGCTCTCGGCAATCCGACCGCTCAATCCATCTCCATCCACCGACGCGTACGTGTGGTTCGTCGCGCATCGTTCTCGTCGGTACCATCGGCCATCTGGCCTGTCCGGTATGTAGAAAATGCATGCCTTCGAAAACGTTTCGCATGGTTCCACAATTACAAACGCCTGTCAAATCGGTGGAAGATCCACTTAATTAGCTCCGATAATTGGTTAGTCATTCGCGCTCACGCTTTGCAATGAAATGTAATCGCGAGGTAGCTAGCATAGGGGATAAGAGAGGCAATTATTTCTAGCTTTCCAGCTTCTTTTCCCGCCGCATTCGTTCACGCTATTGCTGCAAAATACTAGAAGACCGAGTCGCAGAGCGGTCGGTTAAATCCAGTTGCGAAGCCACTGGAGCGTCCATTTGGCGCGCCGTTGGGAAGCAAGAAAACTCGAACGACACAACGTGACGCGTACGCGATCCGAAAATGCGAGGAAATCAAGGGAAAATTTCGTATCTCGAAGACACTTCTGAAGACATTATCGGAAAACAACACTTAAAAGAATTATTAAAAATTATTAAACACTCTTCGGAGAACTTAAAAACTTAATACAAATTTCTTTGGAAGACATCCTACGCGTGAACGTGAAAAACAATTCTCCCCACGTTTATCTCCAGGGTATTTTTATCTTTATTCGCGAGACTTTTAAGTTTTGTGTAATACTGCAAAGTCCCCGGTGAATAATTTGCGTTCGCTTTACAAATCGACTCGGTCGTATCTGCGATGTTGGGGACAGATTTAAAGCTCGGTTAATGCGACCCACTCGCGCTCGTCTTTGTTACAGCACATTGTGCGTCGCAGCGAGGTCCCGGTCAGCGGAAACCTCGGTGCTTTTTAATGAAACAGCCGTCCTGCAAAACGTGATGGAGTGTGCGGCCGATAAATGAGCCGTGCGTCGCACAGCATACGTTGTCAGGATCTTGAAATTTTCAGCGTTGTTTATATCGATCCGCCTTCGCAGATTTATTTTTATCATGAGTCAGAGTTGCGACACATGTGTATATGTATGTGTATATGTACATATGTGATAGTATGGAAATTATCGATACGTGATGTATCGGAAAACGTATTCTACGCTTTAACTAATATTATCTTATATCCACGCAGCTATAAATCTGGCAAGGTAAAATCTCATATCTGCGAAGCAAAAGATATTGCAGCAGAAAGAAAGAGAGAGAGAGAACTATTCTGTCGGCTACGTACACGTGAGACGTCGCGTTTGATGCACGAAGAGTGAAATATATGAAGGAACACTTCGTGCAACCTTGTAGCAGCTGTATTGTGTTGTGGAAGAATCGTTTTTCACGGCGTCCATTACAGTTTGGAGAAATGTATGGGTGTCGGCTCCGTGGTGAAATGCACCTTGATCTATATCACGTCGATATCGTAAAAACCGTGAGAGACTTTCGAGTTTGAAACACATGTTTCGTCTGTCATTGTATTAGTGCAGTTGTAACTTTTTGAGGCAAGTTTTTATCGAAGGAAAAATAATTTCTTACGTTGTTTATAAAATTTAAGGAGTATAATTAATCATGGTATTATTCTTATCGAGGTTTTATCTTTTGCATTTAATTTTGTAATATCAAATTTTTCCTCTACGCAGGAAACGTGCGAAAACACGTATTTCGCGCGTTATCACAGTTGCTGAATTGGCTACGTGCTAAACGACAGTTGAATTGGGCGTATTGTTCGTCGCGTTTGCTAAATTAACATGTAGTCTTGAAATTAAGCAGCCTCGCGCTATTTATATTCGCGGAAGTTTCTGGGAGTGGTAAACGTCGCAATTGTCACCCGTAGCTTTCCACTTTCGAAGAATATACGTCATGCCATTCAACATTTGCCGACAAAGTGCATAAATTATCCATTTGCGCAAGTATTACCTTTACGGAACATCCGCCAATTCGTATAATGATATTACGGAGTGTTCTTATGCAATAGCTGGTACAATTCGCGAAATAGAGAGACTGGCGTAAGAAATTTAATAAAACGCAGCTCCTCTCTCTCTTTCTCTCTTAACGGTGATAAGATCATTCCGCTTCTCTTGGATCAATAAAAACCACTATTAAAGAAAATTCTAATAAAATGCAGTATCATCGGAGATACACGACAGTCACAAAAGAGAGAAAGAAAGAGAGAGAGAATCGCGCGACAAGGATGGAGAAAATGTTCCGCCGCGTTCGGTTTCATTGATTTAACGAACGCGTCCGTCATCGCGTAAATTCCGCATGGGGGATCCCAGAGAGCCCGGCCATCTCTGAAATCCCCGGTCAAAACGCTGCCGCATAAAGGAAGGCGACACTCGCACGCAAAAAGCACCCGAATGTCTCGCCCAAAGTCTGAATGCAAATGACTTTATCCCCGACACGCAGCGTTCGTCTACACCCAAGAAAACGAGGGAGAAACGAGGGAAACATCCGAAAACTAAAGAATCGCGGCGCCAAGGCGAGGCGACGCCGAGAAATACGGTACGGGGTGGTTGGCAGTTTCGAAGAGGCGAATGCACGTCGACGATAATGGTGCTCGCGGCCGAAGGCGAACTCGTGACAAGGGGGTGGCTCTCGCGGTGCAACCGAGCGTGCACCGCGCGCCATTCTGGCGGAAAGCCCTGTGTTCCGGCTTCGACGAAGTTGTTCGCCGGCCAAAGGCATTGCGTTTCTCCGTGTAATGCACTTCGCCAGCATAAAAAGCTAGTCGAACATCGTGATCCGTCACGACGATGAATAGGATCGTATCCATGATTAAGCGGTATGACCCTCGGGCTGAGTCATTCCCGCTAATTCGAACTGATCATGAATCGTCGCGTTGTGAAACGCTGGGAAATATTTTGAATATTCTACCACTTCGTGTAGCATGTAATACCCAAATGTAGCTGTAGCTTAAAAAATAGATTAACATTTTAGCTTACATTATGTCTCAAATAAGAAGAAATATACTTTAATCTTGAAATCCTAGAAATTAATATTTTATGAGAGAAAGAAATGTGGGTTTCTCCAAACTCACATTTATTATAACATTTTCATGATAATTCGTAATATTCTATATCACGTAAACACTAATGCTTTTACATTTTGCTGTTAATGTAGATTACAATGGTGAAAACGGCGTTCTGGCTGCTTGCGGTATGCTTGGTCACTACGGTGTTCGCCATAAACGAGGAGCTGTTGGAACAAGAATGTCCCGTGGATTGTCACTGTCATTATTTCCGTGTCAACTGGGTGACGGATTGTTCGGACAGCAATCTGACGACCATCCCGTACACCGAGCTCAGCCACGACGTCTACATCTTGGACATGAACGATAACAACATCGCAAATGTCGGCCCGTTTCCGAGCTCGATCAAACTGAGGCGCTTTCAAATGGCACACAACCAACTCACCGAACTGACATACGAATCTTTCGCCGGATTAACGTATCTCTTGGACGCTGATTTCTCGTACAATGCCATCACACGAGTAGATCCCGAAGCATTCCGGTAAAGCAATTTCGATATTAATTACATCTATCTCTTAATCCATTTCCGGTTGAAAGTGTACAGAGTTTAACAATGCGCTGTTCGTTCAACAGGGACAGCCCGGGCCTGATTACCTTGGAACTTCAACACAATCCTTTGGACGAGGTCGAGGGACACTTTCTGAATTGTCGCACATTGCTGTACCTCGATTTGGATTCGTGTGGTATTCGCCACCTCAACACGCGCTTCTTCCACAACACGACAAATCTGAATAAGCTCGATCTGTCGCACAATCCTCTGCAGAGGATAGAGCCGGGTCCCTTTGATCATCTAACAAATTTGGAGTATCTCAAGCTGAACGGATGCAACCTGACCTACATATCGCCCGAGGCATTCTCCCATCTCGAGAATCTGCGGCAGCTCGAAATAGCCGAAAATGAATTGAAAACATTGAATTGGCAGAGCGTTCTCGCACCATTGGTGCGCTTGGAGCATTTAGACATCCGCAATACCGGTATCACGAATTTACCGGGTGACGCCTTCGGCAGGAACCTGTATCTCCGACAACTAGTGCTTGCCGACAACGAACTGTGGCATTTGGACGTCGAGGATACGCTCGGCCACAACCTGCACAGTCTTCAATCCCTGGACTTGTCGAATTGCAATTTGCAGGATCGGCTGTCCGAGGAAGCTTTCACGAACGCGAGCAAACTACGTGTGCTCAATCTGAGCGGTAACCCGATGTTCGCCAGCGACCTGACCGCCGTTCTTCGGCATTTACCGAAACTTCACAAGCTCTCTCTGAGCAACTGCAGCCTTCGTAGGTTGCCAAATGCCTTCGACGTGTTCGAGCACCTTGAGGAGCTCGATATCTCCCATAATCCACTGTCTGATGCGTTCGTCAGTCTTCTTAATCCATTGAGATCTCTGGAATACTTGGACATGTCTTATTGCGGCCTCGGTTACGTCGGAAATAAGACCTTCGCACAGATGACTTCCTTGAAGCAGTTGATACTCTCAGGAAACGAACTTCACACATTGGAAGAGGGACTGTTTGCGAATCTGACGCGTCTGGAGAGCCTGGAGCTCAATAATTGCGACCTCAAGATACCCGTTGATCCGAAGGTATTTGGTGATCGCCAATCGACGGACATAATGGAACTTAGAGTCAGTGGCAATCCGCTGGTCGTGCCCAACGAAGGCTCGCTGCTACCGCCGCATCTCTCGAATTTGGAGATTCTCGATTTGAGCAACTGCGGCATCTCGCATCTGAATGAGGACATATTCGCCACGACAAATAATCTTACTCAATTGAATCTCTCAGGAAACATCATCTCGGGTGTGGAGAATCTGAGCTCTCTAAAGAAACTGCGCGCGCTGGAACACGTCGATCTCAGCAACAACAACTTGCGCACGATCCATCCGAGGGTATTCAAATCAAACCCGCATTTGCTCTCGATCAATCTTATGGGGAATCCGTTTGTCTGCAATTGCTCGCTCGCCGAGACCTGGGACTGGGCGGTGCAAGAGAAGGGCGATCTCCACGTGCTCGTTGGCAGTCAACCGGCCAATTTCGAAACCGGCTCTGTGAAGCGAAGGAAAAATCTCTCCTGCGCCTACGACGAGCAGACTTATCGGAATATGATAGATGAGAACCAGGCAGCTACGAAACGCAAGCATTATCCCAGTCAGTTTACACCTTCTCGCACTTGGGCCAAGTACGTTCGCGAATCCAATTGCAATCGTTTATGATACGCGGCGGCCAAACATCAACACCCGATGTTGAACCTCTATTACCGCAAGGTACGCAGATATAGATACGAACTCTGAGCAAAGCACTGTGCTGCAAGATACTATTGCAACATTGTCATATCGTACAAGCCATAATAGCGATATTGTCAAATTTATATTATATTTCTTGTGGCATTATTTTTGTAGTTATAAGATTAAGGAGAATCTGAAATAACTTGAGTACTGAATAATATCGTGATATATCTGTATTGAGACATTAGGTCAAATACTCGATTTGTGTGTGTATATATATACAGGGTGGGGCAGTTAAGGTGTTACAGACTTATATCTCGGAAACGAAGCATTTTAGAGAAAAATGTTTCAGACAAAAGTTGCAGGGTTGGAAGGGGGCCACTCAGTGGAGGTAACAGAGTGGTCATTCGTGGTCATTTTCAAGGTCATTTAAAGGTCAAGTCCAATTTTTTAAACAGAAACCCATACTTTTTATTGCAGATTCTGATTCTCCGTCGAAAAGTAAGTAACTTTTGTTGGAAACATTTTTTTTTTAAATGCCCTCCTCATCCCGAAAACACAGATTCAACCTTTGGTGGACCAATGATAATAACTCGCTTTATAACGGACACTGAAGTTTTTTTTTTAGTATTTTACTGTTTACCGTCAGCATTAGCGTTACCCAGTGTGCACCACGTGGAGGTAAACTGACGGTAAACAGTAAAATACTAAAAAAAAAACTTCAGTGTCCGTTATAAAGCGAGTTATTATCATTGGTCCACCAAAGGTTGAACCTGTGTTTTCGGGATGAGGGCATTTAAAAAAAAAATGTTTCCAACAAAAGTTACTTACTTTTCGACGGAGAATCAGAATCTGCAATAAAAAGTATGGGTTTCTGTTTAAAAAATTGGACTTGACCTTTAAATGACCTTGAAAATGACCACGAATGACCACTCTGTTACCTCCACTGAGTGGCCCCCTTCCAACCCTGCAACTTTTGTCTGAAACATTTTTCTCTAAAATGCTTCGTTTCCGAGATATAAGTCTGTAACACCTTAACTGCCCCACCCTGTATATATGCACATTGTATGTGTATTGCCTCCTATTGTATATAGTGTTATAATAATCCGTATTTATCAATGAAACAATATTTTTGTCCATGGCAGTAAAATAGTCAAGTGTTAGGCAAGTGTTGGAAAGATCAGTTGCCAATGATTTACATTGAATGGAGAAAATTACAAAAAAAACTCAGAATACAGTTAAATTCGTTAAAAATAAGATTTTTGTACCTATATAAAATTTACGATCCACATTCACTAACCGGCTAATAGCAAATAAATTACATTAATTATTTCATATTTTATTATGCAATTTTAAAAAATTCTATATTTCGACATCATTAAAGAAAATATAAAAAGATTGCAATTTCATTAAAATAAAAAGTAATGAATATGTATTATTTATGCATTTAGTAGCTGTTAGTCACATACATTAAAATATCTCTCCATTTATTACTATAAAGTTATTTAAACAATTACGTAAGGTAGCATTAATTTTCTAGACAATGTTTTGATTAAGATTAGAGAGATCGTTTTTTCAAAGAACAAAATAAAGTTGTGTTACTGTTATTTAATAATTTAATTGTTTTATCTAAGATTATATTTCAAAATTCGTGCTGTGTTGATAAGGAAAGTAGAGTTTGAACTTAAAAACGACGTTATCGTATACAAAGAAACTTCATATTTATATACATCTTATTGTTAGTATTAATTTATTCTTATGAATTAATGTGAAACATGTGATACGATTGAGATGTACTTTTTCGTTCATCGTTTAAATTGCTTTGACGTAATCTCTTAAAAAATGTATTTTTATTTGAAATTAATTCAAGGTTTACGAGATAACAAATTCATTTTACTTAAGATACCTAAAATTAGCCAAAGTGAAAAAAAGAGAGTAGAAAATAAGCGTGAGAGAATGCATCTCCCGATTTAAAATCGAGACTATTGCGTGTGTATCCCAAGACGGAAGGATTTTGGAATCTTTCGTTCCCGGATTATCACGTGGCAATTGCGTGCTTCGTTTCATTGTAATTGCGAAATATAAAAGACTGTATGTTTAATAAAGCCATTTTTCTTCTTGATGTACGTCAATTCCACCACTTTTATCATGCGTTCGTAATATGTAACTACAGGTCAGTCACGATAACCAGCGCAAATGATATCTAAATTATATCGATGTAACTATGATACATTGAGTTCTTAATATCATAACTATGTAGTCACATCGTTAAAGTAGTTTCTTCGATTCTTCATTTTGAACTGTGATAATTATTCTTGTGAAAGAATAATTGGACATGAAAACAGAATTCAGGTCAAAGGTTCTAATTTATAGTAAATCGTTATAATTGATTCTCTCTCTCTCTCTCTCAACAGAAGAGTATGTATATAGGGTAAGAGGTACAGTTATTGATAGGGATACAGTTATTGACACATTAACTCTTAACTTAAATTTCTCGTCACCTGCACGACGCTGGTACGCAAAGTTCATGTGCTCGTACAAAGTACCTTTTCGCCAACAGATTTACCGAGTTATCTTAGATTTCTGTCATTGCGTTTCGAAGCGGGCAGCAAAAACATGCACTGATCTATTCGGAGCATCGCCAGGAGTGGGTCAGTGATTGTTTTTGCTGCCGCTTCGAAACGCAATGACAGAAATCTAAGACAACTCGGTAAATTTATTGAAGGAGGATATGTACGTTGCACACAAGAGCCATGTACGTGTCGAGATATTTCAATTAAAAAAATTAACGTGTCAATAACTACATCCGTGTCAATGATTGTATCTCTTACCCTATATAACTTTTCAAGGAGCATTCTTGCTATTGAGATTACCAAATTAACTTGACTGGTTGATGCTGTTAATGCGCGAAGTGCAATCGCATACTGCACTGCCGACAAACGTAAAAGCAATTGTACGTAACGCAAATCACGGACGAGTTCAACAATGTTGACGTAATGCGCATAGGAAGGAGTAGGGAGCACGGTCATTCAGCATCGATCGCACGTTCAGAATCGTCTTGGCTTCGATAGACTTGCATGATCGGAAAACGGGCGTCGCAGTCGGGGAAGAGGATCCAAATCACTCTAAGGGAAGTGGTGCAATACCGCGTGACCGCGACGATGTTACGGTATGCGTGCGTGCGTGCGTGTGTCGTCATCTTCTTCAGTGACGTATAGTGTGAAGGTACAGTGAATGCAACATAAGTGTTTAACAACTACGTGAAGCACCACATCAATCTTGGATGCGTTTCAACCATTCATTAGCCATATTTGTCTCGTTGTCAGCGTGCTTTTCTTTCCAACGATAACATCGTGAAGTTTACTACGAGTTCCATCAACGATATGTTCTGCGAGATTTTAACTAGTGTCCGGCGCGCCCGTGGCTAAAGACAGGCCTGGTCGTCCTTACGTAACAATCCGCAGCATGCTGCTACGCACACGCTATATGTTTGCACGTGTACTACAGTAGAAATGCAGTGACCGACCAATGTGCTCGTGATTTCGTGCAAAATTGCATGGGATTTTTCGCTTATGGATGAACACGTATTATTAAATACGCGTGCCTGAATTGGATAATTAATTAATTTTTGGAGACTAAAATCAATTTCGCACGCAATCGGTATGCAATTTTCGTGCTTGGAAATCTAGTGAACTGTGCAGTCACCACACGTCATTCAAACCACATGTTACTTATTAATTATACCTCGCTTGTATAAAATATAAAATTAATATCAAAATATTAAAAATAAACATTTTCAAACAGAACAGAAATCAAAATAGTTGCTCAAACAGGCTAATATTATAAATTGAACGCATATCGATACATCTAACGATCAGACAATTTGCGGCTAAAGTGTATGAAAATCGCAAAACGCGCGCACGATCGCGTTGCATCACGCAGCTCCGAGTTTCGGCTGCGTGCGCATGCGCGCCAGAACGACTCTCTCGCGCGCACATGACTGGACCCAGCGGCTACCTCGTGCATTATCTCCTGGACTCTGCTCCATTGGTACCGTTCGGCCGATTAGCCCGCCAGTCGGCCGTCTAATTATTCGCGTAGCATGCGCGCGACAGCGAGGATTCCGCCGGCTTCGACTCGCGGCCGCCGCTCGTTGACCGCCAGCCATCGGCGAGCAAGGTTTACCGGCGCGACGGACTGAGCTCTCCTCCTCTCCGGCCGCACCGAGGCCTCGCTCCCGTTCGCGCTAGTCGCGCACGCAACAATAATGCTGTACCTCCTCGAGAGCATCCCGTACATCCCCAAGGTGTACTACGGCGCGCTGCTGGGCATCGGCTTCTGCGTCTATTACCTTTGCGAAGTTGTCAAGGTGAGTAGGTGCCAGTCGCCGAGTTCCTTGAACCCGCCACACGAATAATCGGTCGCGATAATTTGGGGAATTGTCTAGAGAGTTCTGTCTCGAACCGCCGCGCGATCGATCGCGATCGACTCGACGCGCGTGCCTGGGGAAAATTTCGGCAACTTTATAAGATTATTATTTTTACGTTACTCCAGCGTCGTGCGTTTGTAACGATGCGCTTGTGCTGAGTCGTAATGAATGTTTAACCGATTGGTTGCGTGGCCGCTCATTTGTATACGCGACTAAGCCGGAAACTAAGCCCCTCATTAGACGTAATTGGAATCGTATTAGAGACGCGGCATGCGCGAATAGCAGAAGGATGCTGCGTCGGTTCGCCACGCGCGCGCTCAAACAATATTCAAATGAGCATGCATGCGTGATCCGACGCGGTACACGAGTATATAGACTTTGATCGTTATCTGCTACTGCTCTTGAGATTTGGCTTGAACGCGCGGTTCACTCGCCTTTTTCACCCTCGTGTTTACTCTCGAGCTATATTTGCAGTCTCATTCGATATTACATGTCTGAAGTTAGGTGTTATTCGATTCGGCACAAGATAAGATTAGTAACTATATTGAAGTCGCCAAATTGACGAGTCATCGGAAATGTAATAATGAGCGGAGAATCGATAAATCTCTCACGCAACGCTGAAATAGGGCGACTTATCGTTGCATCTCGTGAACGTGCGCGACGCATTCATTGACTAATGACCTAGAGCAATGTGTCAGCTAGCAATGCGTCGGTATCTTTTATGCATGCCGACATTTATTTGCTTTGAATGGAGAACTAATCTTTATTAGTTAATTAAATAATTCGCCTGCTCGTAAAACTCGGCTAGTCGCCCGTACGACGTCTATGACTGCATAATTCGTAAACAAAACCTATACTTAAATTTGGATAAAATTTATTATTTTACACGAAATAACTCTCTTCAAAAAGTAAAAATAAATAAAAGTAAAAATTTCATGAATTTTGATGTAAAAAAAAACAGCTTATGAGATACATATTGTTGCTACATTTTTCATAAATTATCAGCATAAAAGAGTAATATATATAACGGAGAGATAAGATTAGAAATAACTATTTGTAGGAGAGGTAAAATATATATCTAAACACTTTCAATGTTGTCGGAATAGAAAAAATCGCCCGTCGTTAGTTAGTTTTCCATGAAACCGAGCACAAGTTTGATGCAAAAAGGATTTCCGCGTTACATACTCAAATCATCCGAGCACGACCCTCCATAGATGTCAGTCACGAGGAGAGACGTGCCATTTATTAATCTGACCTTAAAACTCCGAGGCACTTGCCCTGCGCACGCAATGTGTCAGCATGTGCGCGCACACTGGCAGGTGAATCTTAAATTCAAGTGAATCTGGGATTCAAAAATCGGAGATTTATCAGAAAAAATTGATCTTACGGCAGGTGACTGTGTGACTGCATTCGCATGTACGAAATCCTTTTTCTGAAAATTTGCCGAAAATAATACGGAGTGCATTGAGCAACAACGTTCGATAATAACGTATTAGGTCTAATAATATCGTCGACACGATACGACTGTTTGCTGAAATGCATGACTGCGACGTAACATAGACAATTATCTTTCCACGAAGAACCGTCTGTTGCTAATCCGCTTTTAATGACACGGCAAACTAAATAGATATCCTATCATAATTTGTTGTTTTATTACTCATTGCCCACGTGTATAAATTGGTTTGGATATCTTTTAACTATTTAAGTTGAATAATTAACATATTTGTGATTAAATAAGAATTAATTATGTTATTACGATATGTCTATTATTGATAATGACAATTATTATTTATAATGACGCGTCCATCAATTTAATAATCAGCACACTCTGCTCATCGCAGGTTGACCGCTATTTAATGAATCACGTGACAATCACATTTGAATTACGATATTAGTCAATATCGATTAAAATGAAATAAATAGCGCAGCTCGATGTAGTAACTAAGCTATCAGTCAGTCATGCAGTCGATCATGTCTTTCATGAAAACGACAATGCTAAAAAGCCAATTTACAAATGTAGACTCCGCTGTTGGTTTGCGCCAATGGACCATTCCGCTCGTTCCTGGAGGCAAATATCCCGCTCGTGCAAAATAAATTCTGGCCGACACTGTGGTGCTTCGAATCGCGAGCGCAGACCATTATTGCCAGCATCTTGAGGTCCCACATTTTACCGCCTGTCGAATATCGCAGGTAAAATTACAGAGAATAGTGTATCAACACAATTCTTATAATGCGTTAGTCTGACAATAAGTTTTACAATCCAATCGCGCAATCGCGATTATTCTATCTTGCGTATAACAGCGTTGTATTGTTTAGGGAGATTCTAACATTGCCAGACGGCGGTGAAGTAGCTCTGGACTGGGCTGAGAAAGATTGCTCCACCACTTCACCGATCGTTATCATCTTACCTGGCCTTACGGGTGCCAGTCAAGCGGAATACGTCAAGTGCCTGGTATCAGCCGCGAGGAAAATCGGGATACGATGCGTGATTTTCAACAACAGAGGTCTAGGCGGGGTAAAACTCAAGGTAGATCGATGACGAAACTTCACGTATTGCATCGGTCGAACGCAAGTCTGGACTTTTTATTGATTGTCTTGTTACTTTTTAGACCACACGCACGTATTGTGCCTCAAACTACGAAGATTTAACCGAAGTTGTAGAACACGTGAGGAAACTTCATCCTCACGTATCTCTCGGAGCAACCGGAATCTCCATGGGAGGGTAAAAGTTTATATATATATATAATATTTCTTAACTCTCTTATTTCTATAATAAATCGCGTTTTACAACGATATCTATATTTTATAAAAAAAGAAAATATATTCGGTGAGAGATAGAATTTTTTACGTTGAAGTTGCTTGAGTACTCTTGCGAATCGTTGTATGTCTTTTTTGTTGTACATAGGTTGGTCCTAGGCAACTATTTAGCACAACAGGGTTTAACAGCAAGAACCAAATTAAAGGCGTGTCTCATTATCTCTGTACCGTGGAACGTGTTCGCCGCAACGAAAAATAGCGAGGAAAATTACTTT
Source organism: Ooceraea biroi (assembly GCF_003672135.1). Taxonomy (NCBI): domain Eukaryota; kingdom Metazoa; phylum Arthropoda; class Insecta; order Hymenoptera; family Formicidae; genus Ooceraea; species Ooceraea biroi. The sequence goes on from NC_039515.1 coordinate 4,491,420, forward strand.
AATTTAATGTTAAATAAGCATCTAGCTACCAATCTACGGCGCACCATAGAGCGGTATCATTCTGACATTGGTCCGTTCCATGTAGACATTGACATTGATAAAATTCTTAAGGTATATTTTTATCAAATCAAATCCTTATATTGAAAACTCGAGTAACATCGGACTCTGAAATCAAGATTGCATCAGAATTGCACATGATTTACAATTTTATCTTTTTTCCTATCGCTTATAATTTTTTAACAGTCTTATGCCTTTGCTTCTCGTGAAATGAAGTGCAAAACAAATGAAATGCTAATGCTAGATAGGTAAATTATGCATCGAAGTAAAGAAATATATAATAATATTCCCACTACGCATTTGTATAACAGAGTCAAACTATAAGAGAAGTCGATTCGCATTTTACAACCAAGCAATTTGGGTATAAGAACGTCGATGAGTATTATCGCGATGCCACGCTCAATGACAAATTGCATCTAATCGAGGTTCCGACGTTATGTCTTAGCGCGGCGGACGATCCGTTTCAGCCTTTGAAAGGTAAGTGTATCAGTGCGGTAACGAAATATTCACAGCGCTATTATAATAGTTTCGTAACGATTTCACTCTTGCTTGATATCACGTAACTACGTATGGTTTTTTTCAGCGATACCTCTAAATGAAATAAGCAAAACTAAGAATGTGGCTGTGGTAGTAACGTCGCGCGGCGGTCATATCGGCTTCCTGGAAGGCGTCTGGCCGGTCAAGGAGGAGCAGTACATGGGAAAGTTCTTCTCGCAATACTTTGAGGCGATGTTCAGCGGATTTGACTAACAAGACATTCATAGTAAATCGAAATTGATAAACGCCAACATTCCCATCGTGCAATCATCGAATTTAATCAAGAGATCAAGTGCCGCAATATCATTTATTGGTATTAATTTTACCGAAGCTGAAGTATGATTAAATTTATTCTACCGAATAATGACATTTATTATTTTTTTATTACACTGTGATGTGAAACTTGAAATTGTTTCTGCAAACCGATGTTAAAATGTCTACTTTGTATAATTTGTAAAGTAGCAAATTGTTTAGTTCTACTTTAATTGGATTCTATCGTAATTGTTTATATTCAAAACGACAATTTAGTTTTGTTTTTTATTTATTTTTATTGCTGAGGTGGCAAAGAAAAGGCAGCAGACATGACATTTTAAAATCAACTCGCGACTCGCAATTAATCTCGTGCTACTCTCGTCCTAACAAGATATTTTATCATCGTGTGACACGAGTTAACTAGTTCGCAATTTTGTCGAGCTAAAACTAATTTTAATATTATAAGTTTTGCATAGATTTCAGATAATGCATAAGTATCCTCATTATATCTGTAGATAATAAAAATTACAACTTTTTTAATGATAACTTTTATCATCTCTTTTACAGTTGCATGCTTTAATCACATCCTTATTATATTAAGCGGTAAAAAATAAATTATGTTTATCATTTCAAAGAGTAAAATGTTCCTATATTTAATTTGTCGATAATCATGCGGATGTTTTACAATAAATTGAAGCATTATCAAAGCATTGACTGACGGTCACGGGATTACACCTAGAATGTCCAATGTTTTACTTTTTTAGCCGAACGAATGAAAACTATATAGATATTTCCACATCGATAGTCGAACCGTTATATCGCGCTGCGGGAGATATACTCTGCCATTAAATAACAATTAGGACATAAATAAATCCGGAAGTAAATTCCACGATTATCGCTATGTGGAATATATTTATATGAATGGAAGCGTTAGAAAATAAAGTGCGGAAAAACATTGTTATAAGGTAAAAATTTTATCATTTTTATTTGTCATATTATAAAAAAATGTGCAATCAAAGCATATAAAATGAATTTGCAACAAGACATTGTAATACACACAATAATCGCACAAGTTTTCAGTGACGTATCACATGATCCTTTGATTCTCGCAAGATTTATATGTATAAAGTGCCTCTCTCTCTCTTACACTTTGTGAATATGAATTATGATTTAAATTCCAAGCCCAATGATTGCACAATAAATGATAATATATCGGTACTCTCCTCAATCTAAAATACAATATTCCCTATTATGTTTCACATATTTTTTCGCAAATCAATCATTTCTATACTTGAATTTTAAAAGTGAGTCAAATTGTGGAAACACTTACCACTTTCATGGTTGGCTTTCCACCGCCGTGACCCGCCTTAGTATCTATTCTTGCAAGTAAAGGATTTTCCTGTTTTGGTACATTTCCAAGCGTATGCTGCAGAGTCGCTGTTAATTTAAGAGTGTGCAACGGTACGACACGATCATCGTGATCAGCAGTCAGAAGCAACATTGCCGGATACTGTGTGTCGTCTGCTGGTATTCTCACGTTATGTAAAGGTGAATATTTCAATAAATTCTGGAAGTGCTTAAGGTCGTCCGAACTTCCGTAATCGGAAACCCAGGCAGAACCGATAGTAAACTTGTGAAAACGTAACATATCCATGACTCTGTAATTTTTATGAAAAAATATTGTGACAATCCAAACACATATCCTTACACATTTTATCGCCTAATAGTACGTGTGTTACATAATTTGTTATGATAATTAAATTATAAATGTATACGTGACGTACTCGTTTTAATGACTTTCATAACACCTGTTTTGTAATTCGCATTAAATATTACAACAAAAAGCCACATAAATGCAAATAGAATTACTTAATACATGTACATTCATTACATTACGTTTGAATGACATATTCATAAATTATATTTATTAATCACCAATTCAGAAGCGAATTGCGAAAAGATATTCTTCCAGTTTTATTATAACCAATAAAATATAATAGAAACATTGACTAACCCCACTTGAGCTATAGCTGCGCCGAACAGATCAGGTCTTTGATTTATACACACGGCAACAGCCAAACCACCATTACTGCCACCTTGAATAGTTAATTTCGCCGAAGTGGTATATCCATTTTCCACAAGGTACTTTGCTGCATATTGAAAATCGTCATATACATTTTGTCTATTGAAGAAGCGTCCTGCGTTATGCCATTTCTCTCCGTATTCCCTACAATGCACAGAGTGTCGTTCCTTATACAAGTAAATACAAATATTTTTGAACAGTTTGTCGTCGCTCCTTACATACCCTCCCCCGCGAACATTAGCGACTGCGAGCACTCCGTTTAAATGTTGTATAAAAACGAGTCTTGTAACACTAAATGTAGGCTGAATACTTGCATTGAAGCCACCATACCCATAAAGTAGGGCCGGCATTTTTCCATCCAATACGGCATCCTAAATTAAACATTTTTCTTCTGATGACTGATTCAACATCGATGACAAGAAAGTTTTGAAATCTTCAAAAACTTTATCTCGTATTTTGCAATACGATAGCAAAGCACATTTTACTATGAAGATACGTTTAACAACATACGTACATTCTTTGTTACTATAAACATAGGAATTTTTGTACCATCCTTGCTCGTATAAAATATTTGACTAGTCTTGTATAAACTTGCATCGAAACCTTTCACCTTAATCTCTCTCAGTACCTGCAAAACCGCATCAATTATCGAGTTATCGTCTTCCTATAGCCTTCTACAAGTAAAATATTATACTTGTGTCATTTGCAAAGACAGATACTAACTCGTGGTTCCTGCTCTTTCTTCAAATCTATTGTATATATGATGCCTGGAGTTAGGAATGATGTAAACTGATAAAATATCTCGGAATATTTCTTCTCCCCCGAGAATCCGACAACAGTACCGAGATCAAGCGGGAATGTTCTAAGTACCTCGCCAGTTTTCAGGCAATGCAGTTGCAAGATGTTCTATGAAAAACAGACTCGATCAACGTCTGTTCTGTTCGTCTGTTCGTGGTAGTCACGGTAGTTGCTCAAGTCCCGTGTGTGTCTTTACCTTAACATCTTGTATGTAACAAGCAACAAACTTATCCCCATCCACAGCGGTGGCCCAGTCCAGCACATTCTCAGAATGTTCCGGCAAAAGATCGACCCACTTGTCCTCCCCATAATCTAACAAATCAATAGCTATCAGCTTATAGTTGGGTGCATTTTTATTCGTGCGGAACACAGCTTTGGTACCAATGTTCGTTACGTACTGCAATGAGAAATAAGCGAGATTCATTAGTAAATAGAATAGAAAATTCAAGGATACACGGAATATTCATTACTAACTTCATAGTCAGCTTCAAGCTTGTCAACAACTTGCGTTAATGGTAAATTGTTGCTTATAGTCATTCCAGCTTTCAACGGCGTAAAATATACTAAATTATCTCTGCAGTCCTTCAGAGGAGTAACAATGAGCCAGTTACCGCAATCAGACACTTCCGCTCCTCTGATGTACAAGACAAAATTGTGCTTATCAAAATGCATATAAACATACATGAATTTTACACACACGCACACACACACACACACACAAAAGCAGGTATTATGAAGATGCTATCAAATCTAAACGAAGATATAACTGAATATATTTAGATAAATTCAATCTTGAAATTTGCTTACATATCTTTCGTCACTTAGTTATCTAAATACCTGTCGTAACACGATATTTTGGCGAGGCCTAAGAGAGCAAAACTTACATCCTGTATAATGGTTCCTCAGGAAACTCCACCGCAATGACGTCATCAGCTTGCGATGTACCGACAATATGATAGCACAATTTTTGATTTTGATTGCCTAATGTCTCCGAACCATCAGTTTTTCCTTGTTGATCTCGGTATTGCCCATAGAAGATACCACGATTATCATGGGTCCACGTAATTGGCGAGAATTTAACCTTTTCCAAAACTTCTGGATATTTTTCACCTTCATAAAAATAAATATCGTTTATGTAAGCATAAACATGCTATGTATAATGTATATATGTAAAATAGTACAACATGAATTCCATCATGTAGCCTTACCAGTTTGTGTATTCAAGAAATGAATAGTACTCCAGTCGGAACCGCTTTTAGATAATCCATAAGCAAAAATGTTGCCGTCCTCACTAAAACTACTACTACTAATTGCAACAGTTCCATCCTCAGATAGAGTATTAGGATCGAAGAATACCTTCGGCTCACTCTCAAGGGTATCTTGTACATATAAAACGCTGCAAGCAACGATCTGTTAGCTTAATATTTATTAGTTTACACAAATGCAAGTATTGCATTTTACCTTTGGTTCTGCAAACCAGTATTTTTATAAAAGTAATATTTCCCACCATGTTTGGCAGGGCATGAATACTTTGGAAAGTCCCATAACTGCGTCAGTCGTTCATGAATATTGTCACGTGCCTTACATGCAGCCAAATACGGCTTAGTAATGGCATTTTGAGCATCAACAAAGGCTTTTGTTTCTGCCGAATCTGGATCTTCCAACCATCTATAAGGATCTGTTATCTACACACATAAAATATTCCTTAAACTAGTTCAAAAAAGTACAATATTAGTAGTAAATAAATATAATCTACTGAAAATATATTTTTCAAACATTCTAAAGCTATTAGCAATACAACGCCAAACGAAGTGATATTAATTCCTACCACACGCATTTATCAAGACATATGTAAATAATTCCTAATCACTAGCTTTGCGATAATGAGACATCATTGACTTTTTATAATCTACAAAGACACAGGCTGTCGTGATTAGAGAAATCGAATATCCGTTCAAATACTATTAGGATTGAAACTTTCTTCACAAAAGTATGAGAAAAGAATAGAGAAACTTTGCGAAACTGTCGAGGCATTTCATTGCAAGTACAATCTAACCTCGACGCCGTGATAATTATCGACGACGCTGTCATCTCGGCGCGCCTCGGGATATTGTATCCTCGTCATAATTTTCGACAGACTCGTTCTCCTGCTTTCAGAATAATTCGCCACCTGGATGAGAGCACCGAAATATGTATCGTCCGAATGATGATATTCACGCGAAGCCTCTTTCCATATACGCTAATGTCATCGGAAACCGAGCACCGGATCACGTGACCTCAACTGACGCTCCGCGGCGTCGATTCCGTCCAATTCCCGCTTGAGAAAAGCGGATACGCGGCGAATTCGGAATAAACACACGTCCACGGAATAACCACGCAGAGCCACGACTGAAACCGTCAGCCGGTCTCGGCGCACACTTATACAAATTTATCTTTTCGCGAAAAAAAAATAACGTGGAAGGATGACACGCCAATCACAAGATTGTTGTCACGTGATCCTCGCGGCGATACTTGCACCGAGCACAGATTATACGCGCGCATGGAAAGAGGATGCGTTTACGACAATGTACGACGGCTGATCCCGTCGTCGCCGATTCAGTCATAAATCCTCACGAGTGCAGCCGTAAACGTCGCACCGCGCGCTGGCTGTAAATCCCTGCAGCTGTTAACGACCCTTGCCCGGCGGTCGAGATTCTCGATCGCTCCCCCGCGCCGCCGAAACCTACTCGATTGGCGTACCGTCGCGCGTATCATCCTCTCTCGTCACGCTTCGGCGAACGCGGGGAGACGCGTTTCGAGACGCGCTTCCTCCCGCGAGGCGACGCGCGCGGTACAACTTGAGCGCGCGTGCAAACATCTCTAACGATTATAATCGCGGACTTTCGATCAACGAAACGTGTGTGAAGTTAGCCCCGCACTTTTTGAATTTCATCTTTTTCCTGATTGTGCTGAATTGTGCTACGTTTGTGCCATATTGTGCCGCAAACCGCAGTTTAATATCTCAAACCGTTTTCGAAAAAAAAATAAAAAACGAAAAATTTGGTAGCCCCGCACTTTTCGAATTTTGAATTTTCATTAATTGTGCTGCATTGTGCTCCGTTTGTGCTGTATTGTGCCGCAAACCACAGTTCAATATCTCAAACCGTTTTCGAAAAAAAAATTAAATGAAAAATTTGGTAGCCCCGCACTTTTTCGCGATTAAGCTCAAATTGTTTTTCCAAATTGGCGTTGACTTGTGCCGTGTTGTGCCGTTGGAAAAATTTGAATATTTCATTCCGTTTCGATAAAAAAAATTCATAAAGATAGATTAAAAAAACATAAAATCACATTGCAAGGCAAATATATAATTTCTGCGAGTTGTGCTGAGTTGTACTACTCATTCTCTACGAGAGACATGCATAAAACTCGGAAATTAATTTGAGAGTCGATAATTATTAATGAAAAAGGGGTGGGGGTGAATAAAAAATTTGACATTTTGGAATTTTTTCCACTTGTGCCGGATTGTGCTAGAGTAGCACAAGAACTTTTTCAAGTGACAAAATTTCCTCAGACCGCTAAATATCGCAGTACAGAGAAAGTTAGGACTGAAGTGTAACGGTTTTTTAGGAATAGAAAATTTCAAACTCTTATAACTTACGAACGGCGAACGATAATCGAATTCTGCGAGTTGTGCTGGATTGTGCTACTCAAAATCTACGAAACACATGCATAAGAAGCGTGGATTATCGTGAAGATTAGTCAAAGTTATCCAAAAAATGGTGAGGGCGGAATAAAAATTTGACATTTTCGAATTTTTTTCGGTTGTACCAGATTGCGATCGACGAGCACAACTTTTTCTAATGACACAATTTCGTCAGATTACTGGATTTTGCAAAACAGTCGCTGATAGAAACTTAGGGTTTAGGAATAGAAAAATGCAAAACTCCATACCGTCCAAACCATGGTACATAATCGAATTTAGTAAATTGTGCTGAATTATGCTAGTCAAGAAAAATGAACGACTATCGAAAGTAGTAAGTAAAATGGAAAGAGATTGATAAAAAAAGTCAGCAAAATTCGAAAAGTGCGGGGCTACCAAATTTTTCGTTTTTTATTATTTTTCCAAAACGGTTTGAGATATTGAACTGCGGTTTGCGGCACAATATGGCACAAACGTAGCACAATTCAGCACAATTAATGAAAATTCAAAATTCGAAAAGTGCGGGGCTACCAAATTTTTCGTTTATTTTTTTTCGAAAACGGTTTGAGATATTGAACTGTGGTTTGCGCACAATATGGTACAAACGTAGCACAATTCAGCACAATTAATGAAAAATCAAAATTCGAAAAGTGCGGGGCTACCAAATTTTTCGTTTATTTTTTTTCGAAAACGGTTTGAGATATTGAACTGCGGTTTGCGGCACAATATGGCACAAACGTAGCACAATTCAGCACAATTAATGAAAACTCAAAATTCGAAAAGTGCGGGGCTACCAAATTTTTCGTTTATTTTTTTTTCGAAAACGGTTTGAGATATTGAACTGCGGTTTGCGGCACAATATGGCACAAATGTAGCACAATTCAGCACAATCAAGAAAAAGATGAAATTCAAAAAGTGCGGGGCTAACTTCACACACGTAACGAAACGTCCGTTTCTCGAGGAATCGTCAGTAAATTAATTCCAGATAAACAATTGTCAAGCCTCCGCTACAATGACTTTCAGTCGTATTTACAATATGGTCGTACAGTTGTATCGACGATCGCTTGCGATTATTTTCGATATCCTTATCAATGCGGTTGTAATAACAGATATAACGATTAATCATAATCGGCGTGTTCTACGGGGGAGCGAGAGACAAGCGTAGCGCCGGGCCCGTAGGCGTGGCAGGACGGCCCTGCGCCAACAGGATCGCGATCCGGATTCATCGAAATTATTCCGGTTTCGATCCTGCGTTAGAGAGAGAGTGCCACTTGCAGCGAAGAAAAGCTCACGGCGAGCGTGTCAAGCGCGGCTGATCGACATTGGAGCGATCGTACTTCGTACTTGATCGACGATCAACACTACATCGATTCATTCTGCTCGAAGCTAGCCAACGGGGCGTACGTACGTACAACCGCTCTCATCCCAGCTGCAACGCGTACAGGTAATCGAACGATCGAAGGGGAAACAAGAACGCGGTGCGCTTGGAGATCGGAGATCAGAATCTGCGGTGCAACGGTCAGCCACGCGCGCGATAAGCGTCGGGAAGTGTATTTCGTTGGTTCGTGGGAGATCTGGCCGCTCGTACTTTATTTTTCATCGCGCGATCCCAAGTTCAACATCGGGCGTCGTCGACGATTGAAGCAGCCGAGGGGGTGCATTATCTGCCCAGATAACATTTTTTGCTAAAGCAAAGTAGTGTAATCTATTTGCTGGCAATTATTGCTGTCATGTTGCTATAATAATAACAGAAATTAACTTTTGCCACACTTTTGTTGACATAATGCCATAATTATATATTTTTCACCGCAACTGTTGCCCCAAAGGTGCTGTAGAGTTGCTGTTTTCGTGTTTCTTTGCTACCAATATTGAAACAAACGAGGACTCACCTTGTTGCCATTTTGCTTGCAACATTTCTGAGCAAATTCTTAGCAAAATACTTGCAAAATGTTATGTGGGTGTTTATCGGCAGGCCTCGATCGCCCTCCCTCGCTCTCCGTCGCCCCTCCCTCGCTCCTCCGTCGCCCCTCCCCCGCTCCTCCGTCGCCCCTCCCTCTTGTAGTATATGATAGTAATTGACGCGTGGACCGAGGCATTACATTACACGAGGCTCTATCGCAACCATATTGCGAGTACGACGCAGCGTCGTAGTCGTGGTGGTACGTAAGCGTATTATTTTATAAATAAACGCGAGAGGAAGGGGGGAGGGGGTGGGACGGGGAGGCGAGAAAAGTGTCTTCGTCGGCTCTTTGAGGCTCGAAGGCGATATCTGATAACACACTTTGTACACGTTGCGACATAGTTGTTATCAGTTACTGCTACTGTTGAAAAAGACGAATTTGCATTTTCTAATCAGAATTCTGAGCATATGACCGAGCCTGCGTGTCTGTTGTGCAGGAAATGCAAATCGCCGCGGCGTGTTGATACACATTTCTTTATTTGCTAACTCAGTCTCTCACATTCTGCCCATATTTCGTCGGAACTTGGCATGGCGAACGTTATATTTTGGGACATGTAGATGATATCGGAAGCGCGGACCAACCGTGCGACGAAATAAATAATTTGTTCACAATATTCTTCAATGTTGAATATTTTAATCAATTTGACGTATCTGGGTGTCATTTTAACGCAGATTAAGTCGAGAAAGAGGGATAACCTGAGCAAGGGAAGAGTACAAGGTACAAATTTATAACAACTTTCTTCTAATCTAAAGACTTGCAAAAATTTATTTGCAAATGTAAGCACCGATGCTTTCGAACGAACGTAGGGATCGCAAGGTCGGCATGTACAAAGTAACGTGAAGTTAGTCACGCGTACGTTATCGATGACATAAAGGTGCTTTTTCATGCTGACGCTCGACGCTCATTTTTAGCGTCAAAACGGGTCACATGATCAAATCGCGCCAATAGATTCAGCGTCACATTAGCACGTGAATGTTAGGTTACAGTATTTACTGGTATATTTCTTAACACTCATTAGAACTGAATTATTGTGTATATCATTTTCGTAATTAACATATCGTTTTTGACAATTAATAATGAAAATTTTTTATCTTTCCCATATTTCTTTCACTTTCGTTTTAATCGATTGACGCCGTTTTTTCTGCTACCTTGACGCTTGAAGCTGAAATCATTCGACTTCTTTTCCCTGACGCTAGCGTCAATGCGATGTCACGTGACGACGCTCGACGCTGCTTTTCAGCGTCTCGTGAATTAGCACCTTAAGAGAAAGTACGTGCGAAATTTCGGAAGAATGGCTCCTGCGAGCTCTAATTTACTTTTTCGCGCGTCACGTGTTTATGCGTGATCGCGGCACTCATCGCCGCGTAAATCATCGATGCAGCCAGACGTATCGCAAACAAGTCGTCTGGCATGTCGATAACCGCGATCGAAGATCCCGGGACGCTCCGCCGACAAACGGCGACGACGACGATGGGGGGCCCCGTTATCACGATATTTACGCGCCTGGGGCGAAATTCGGTCGAACGCGCGAGGGGCGGGGGAGGGGGGGGGGTGGAGGTTGCGGACCGGAGAGAACGGCGTCGCGCCGGTATCACGCGCCAGTCAGCTGTACTTTGCGCCTCGAACTCAGATAACCTTTTCGCAGCCGCTGAAACGAGATCCCCGCCACGTTCCCTCATCGGCAGGAAAGAGGGCGCTGATGTGTCGCGCAACGCTCGTATAAAATTCGAGTCCGCGGGCCTCTCGCCTCATTTTCCATTCTCGATCTCTGTCGAACGCGTTCCGTTTCAGCGCAACGAGTTTCACTCCGGATCGATTCTTGGACACGTAGCCGTGCATCGGTGCACCTCGTACACCATACGGTGGCTCGTACGACGTCGCGAGCAACGACGTAACCTACAAAAGACGCAAAAGAAGAGAGGGGAAAGAGCGCGGCTAGCTCGGGATCTACTTCCGGCGCGGGCGAATTTAACTCCCGGTTCAAACTGTCAGCACACGGAGGAATGCAAAAGGACTGCCGAGATTGCCTGGGTATTCGGTACCGCATCAATTCCCTGGATCAGACGTGGAAGTGGCTGCACCAGACCATCGCCCTGCACGACTACCTCATCTCCATCACCGCGACCCAGACCAACCTCCCGAAGTGTTTCTTTTAGAGAGAGGAGACAGAGAGATCGCGGCTCTCCGCTCACCGGGACGATCAGCGGATCGTTGTTCAAACCCGAGACTGATTCTGGCACGCGACTTCGGAGTATCAACGACGTCGCGATTCGTCGAGGCAAAGACTGACACACACACGTATACATTCACCAAGTGACGTCGACCAGGTAGTCCGCGGTGGTCTAGCGCATCGTTCGACCAGGGAATTCTCGCTTCCAAGTGCGCCAAGCAATGTCCATCACCGGCAGACTGATGGTCGCTGCCAGGCGCGGCCTGTCGCTCAGCGGGGTCCAGCGTACCTGCGCCAGGGCCTACTCCTCGTCCGGTGACTCCGACTCGATTAAGAAGTCAGTATTTATATCACAGTCCACCGACGTGTTCACCAATCTGGCACTGGAGCATTGGCTCTATCGCAATTACGACTTCTCCAAGCACCACGTACTGCTACTCTGGCGCAACAACCCATGCGTGGTGTTTGGCCGCCACCAGAATCCCTGGCGCGAATGTAACGTGCCGGCGGCCGAGAAGCGGGACATCGCCTTAGCACGGCGCAACAGCGGCGGCGGTACCGTCTACCACGATAATGGCAATCTCAATTTGACGTTCTTCACGCCGCGCGAGCGGTACAACCGGAGGTACAATCTGAGCATTATCACGAATGCCCTGTTCCGCCAGTGGGGCCTGAAGAGCGTGATCAACGAGCGCGACGATATTCTAGTCAATGGAGAGTGCAAAGTATCCTTTGTCCTTACACATCCGCAGAATTCAAGTATTGCGTAAATGGGACATTTTTTTCAGCTCGCATTAGACTCTCGTCGATGCTCTATTAATGATTATGAGATAGGTAGTGTGTGATTAACACCATCAAAATGTTGTTATGTAATTTACGTGGCAGCGGATTTTTTTAGCGCGATTAATGTAGGCGGGAAAATCATTTTATCATTTTCTTGGCTCGTTACGAAACTATTTTGGCCATTGCGAATTGATATTAGAATCCGCGAGCGGATTCTAAACATTATGTAGTCATTACTGATACTGCGCTATCGATGATATCGTTATGTAACGTCGTCGCGCTGAGATCTCGAGCGGACCTCGCGCGAAAGCCCGTAAAAATAATTCCGTGTTTATTTCTTTAACCGTATTACAATACAGATATCGGGTACAGCTGCAAAGTTGGGACGACCGACCGCTTATCATCATTGCACGCTTTTAGTTGACGTGAATAAAGCCTATCTGAGTTCAGCTCTTGAAAGAAAAGAGGTAAGCTGTGTTTTTCTTCACATAATGTGAATAAATGTTTTTCTTGTAAAATATATCTTTGTTTCGTCGATTTTGTGGTATCACAATATATCTCGATATCACATTGCGCTATCATGCCATGATTTGTCAAAGATAATAAACTTCCGCATGAACATAAGGCAAAGAAATATGTATGCATAATAAATGAATGCATTTGTAGAACGACATTATTACGAATGCGACGACTTCGGTAAGCTCTTCAATAAAGAACCTGTACGACATCAATCGGAACGTTCGAATGGATAAGATGATATCCGCCATTGGCTGGGAATATCTACGTACGAAAGCGCTCGTTCTGGAAGACGGGAGGTACGATCTGGTTGAACAACAGAAAGGATTTCAGTTTGTCAATCCAACGGAGGATTGGTTCCCCGGTACGTATTGAAAAAGACCTCTCTTTCCTTTTTTAATCTGTGTAGGAAATACGATTGACCTTGAAATATTTCAAATATTCGTTATCACACCTACCAACAAAATAATCAGATAATAATGACGGTGTTTTATCAATGGAATTTACAGGAATCGACGAATTCGTCGAGGAATTCCGTTCCTGGGACTGGAATTTCGGCAAAACGCCGAAATTTACGGTCGCTCGTACGCTCGACGTGCCCACGCAGGACGGTAAGACGCACCGTCTGAATTTGAGTCTGGAAGTTGAGGGTGGTGTTGTACAGGAAATCCGAATGAGCCTGCCCATTGGATTAGCGTCCACCAATTTCGGGCAAGATGCAAGCGTAATCAGTAATCTGCGCGGCACGAGGTACAGCCATGACGTGACGGAGAACATAATTGCCGCGATCGGCGGCAAGACCGTCACGTTGCACACGACTCAAAACGCGGACGAAGCGGTGCGCGACACGGCTACGTTGCAATGATTGAACGCTTGGAAGAGTCACCCGAATTCTCACTTAATTGTGTTCAAACGAAAATGATCATTGTTATTGCATAAATATTGTATTATATAATGTATGTATACATATGAAACGTATTTTTATCTGTACATAATATTTTCTTTTGAACCCCTATGACGTACAAGAGGAAAGACAGATTTATTATTTAATAATAAATCATTATCAATGATTACTTGTTTACTTGTTAAAGACGCAATAAAATTCATACTCAGCGCTCTTACGTTGTTTATGATCTCGTTTTTATTAATATTATCGGTATCGCGGAATATTTTCTACTGTATTATAAATTATAAATCAGTTAACACTATTAAAATCGAGTGCGATAAAACTTTCATCTCGAAGTTCTTGTATCTTCTTTTTCTTTGTGTTAAAAATGAAATTTTTCAGTTGAATTGATTTCTGTGTGTTCAAACATCGCGCCGAAACTCAAGATGGCACCACCTTTCAACAGACAAACCGGTCGAACGAACGTTACAGTCGTTGCAATGCGCGCGCAAGATTATTATTTTATTCAAAAGCGATTATGACGAGTACTCGAATTTCAAACCGTTTTCATGCGTATTTTGTATTGTTATCAGATAACTTTCTAAAACAATTTGAACCGTTTTATCCTTTTAGAACTACAAGCGCAAAGGCATTCGTCTACTCGAGCGTACCTTTTGTCTTTCGCGCCATTTGTGCGCTTTTGTTAGTGCACTCTATCGTCAAGCACAGACAATGCAAAAAGCCATTCAGCTCTCATTTTTGACGATTTAACAAAGTTTATTTCAGTGATAAACGCGTATTCTCCTAATCATAAATACATTACTTTAATTTAGAAGAAAACCTGAGCTTAATTTAAATTAAAAAAAACCCTGAAATCTTCTTTATCTTACAGAGTCATGCTTCGCAAGAGATTGCTCCACCTTCTCGTCCCTTTTCCCTGTCTCTCACGCGAGCGATGCGATAAACGTGGAACGCAATGAACATGTCGACGTGCCGCACGCACATCAAATCTCAAAGCAACACGTTAATCGATAATAATAAATTATCTTTAGTAGCTAAGAGTATCCAGCGCCGGCTGCATCACTGAAATTATTATTCAAATTCGTCGTAACGGATGGATTACGGTAAAGTCCCGGGCGCAGCATGACTTCGCGATACGGTGGCGGTGGGGTGCCCGGGCAGGATGTCGTGCCGCTCTCGTCGAGGGCGGAATCCTCAAGTTGCCAGAGATTCTGCAACAAGGAGATTCTTTGGGTGTCGCTGCCCCGTCGTCGGATGTCGCGCGCGCGACATCCGCGACAGCACGAGATCTTCTGCGTGAGCCAAATGTAGCACGTAAAGATGCCGCACGCGTTACCGAGCAGGAACCCGATCGTGAAGAACCAGTAGGGCGATAGCGCGTTTAACGTTCCCGCGAAACTCCCTTCGTCCGTCGCGTTACCGCGAGCAGGCGCGTTCTCACGCGTCGGCGTGGACACGACGTTCTTCCTGGTCGTTATCACGGAGTCTCTGACGCCCGACTTTATTACGGGCCGATACTTCTCGTACTTGATCCGTGGGCTGTACGCGATCATCTTCTCAAACTTCTTCGGCTCTGGGCCCTTTGCACATATCGCCTGGTACTGTACGTTTCGATGGGCCAGATACATCTGCAAGTCGTACGTCAGCTTGTCGCAGGACCATGGATTTCTAAAGGAAGAATACAGTTATTTTTTATAAGGATATTGTTTTAATTATTAGATTGTTTATCAGTAATATATATTTCTGATCGATCATCTTACCCCTCTATTGATAATTTTCTTAAGAATTGTAACGCATCCAATGCAATAGTATCCAATTGAATCATCAAGTTATTGGAGAGATCAAGCTTTTGAAGGTACGAAAGGCCATTGAACGTATCTGTCGGCACATGACTAATTTCACACGAATCCAGACTTAACTCCTAAGTGAAATGACATTGTTATAAATAAAGGTATTATTTTTTTATGCAATTTAAAAGCATTTATTTGTTATGCTCTTAATTGTATAATTATATTCATTGTTACCGTGAGCCAAGGACACTCCAACTTTGGTATGTGAGAGTCAAAATTATTCTTCGACAGTCTGAGAATGCGCAAATTCGTTGTTGATATAAAAATATCCGGCAGGAGGTAATATAGATGATTGTGGGATAAATCCAGGACCATTAATTCAGATAATCCAGTAAAAGCATTTAGCCCAATTTCGCTAATTGTATTCGCAGAAAGATTGAGATATTTAAGCTGCGACAATCCTGCTTCCTAAAAATCACGAAACAGATGTTATACGTGTAAATAATTCCTCATAACAAACGTGTTAGTCCGAAGATGTTGCTTAAAGAAACCTCAATGAAAAATAATACTAGATAAATCTGGCACTAAAGGAAGCCATTAAAGTGCAACGGGACGATACATTATGTGTATAGAATGCATAGAATCCTTCGTCGTAAAAGTTCTTTAAGTTCTTTTTTCTATAAAGGAAATCTTGAAAGAATATATTTCACAAAAACATTTTTCTCCTTTTATTATTCAAAATTTACAACAAAGCTTCATGAGCATTATTGTAAAACTTTAGGGTACGAGCTCGTACACGGAAAAGAAAGTAGCTAAAACCTGCGTGTGGTAAGTAAATTTCAGTCGTAATATATCAACTAAATCTTAGCTGTGACACCTACTTTATTATAGGTAAGGTTCCTTATTCATTAGCTGCAAGAGCAGCTATTCATTTTGCTGTAATTTAGAAATTAGCTACCGCAGCAAACAGGCTTGGCAAATCATGATTTAGCTACGGTAGCAAAACGTTTTTTTCCTTGTACTGTTTTCTACACGAAATATATTTCCGCGAATGAAGGAGGTTCGTAGAATTCCTCAGTGATCGAAATGATGTTGATGCAGATAATACAACTTACAACGAGAGAAATATTCTTAAAACACAATTATAAATTTCAGGTACTTCGCTTGAACGATGGGAGAATGGTCATGTCCGGCTTACGTGTGATTGCATTGTTTACGCAAGGGAAAAAAATACGCGGGCGTCACCGATATGCGTCGCAATTGCTCACCACCGTACTCACCATCAGCTCGTAATTATTTAAAAGGGATATCGAGTTATTCGACAGATCCAAGGCCTGCACCGTGCTCGGTGCACCTGTGTGAATGCTGTAAAGATGGCGGCCGCTACAGGAGGCGTGTTGCAATCCGTACCAAGTATCACACACGCACAATGACGGGCACCATCCGGCGGAATGCACCGAAACGCCAATTACGACCACGTCGAGGACGAGGACGACGAATGGTGTTCTGACTAGCTCGCGTGTCATGATAAAAAAACCGCTCAAAATGTCCAGCAGGGAATTAGACTCACGACTTCGCTGCCGTTTGACGGATCATTATTGGTATCTGGAGGTTTCGCGTCCGATACGCATCGTCGCGTCGTCTTCGCGAGCCACGAAACCGTCGTGTACTGCCGCGTAATCTTATCTTACCAACGTGCATGACGAGGCGGCGAGTAACGCGATTGGGACGCGTCATACACACTGGCGTTATCCTAGTCGCTATTTACCTCGCGTTTTCCAGAAATCGCAGTAATCCTTTGTGTGGGATCATTTTGTCAAACCTGAACTGAAACTCTTGATAATGACGGAGGACAAGATATGAAGACGAAACTCTAAAACGTGTCGAGATTTATCGGCATAGACTCAAGGCCATACATTTTCGATGTTCCTTGGATAAATGTTGTAAAACAAAGCGCGATATCAACGCTTACAAACAATGACACGGACAGTCGTAAAGCGGGGCGTACTCCGGTAAAAGTGCTTTACTGCAAGACAGAAGGAAGGACCGTAAAAACTTATGCGGCCTACTGAGAAATGTACACCCGGTTTTAGCGGAACGACGCAAACTTCTTCAAGTTTTCAAGTTTTGCAAAGCATACGCCCGAACTTTCTCTGTATAAATATGTCGGTAATACGGAGAAAAATTCGGAAGAAGCAAAAGCTCATTCTCTGGAAATCACTTAATAATTTTTTAAATATGTACATGTGTAAAGTTAACATTTGAATTAGCTTGCGACGGTAAATAAACATTTAGTCAATTAATAATTTAAAACATAAAAATAAGGAAGTTTTCTCAAAAAATATAATCTAAAATGTAAAAAGTATTTTGCTTGTTAACATTAATCTTTCAAAATTAAGATTCAAGATAATAAATATTTATAAATTGTTTGATGAAATAACTGTTTAAAGAGATAATTATCAATCGAATACATTGAAAATTATGCAGAAAAGCAAGAGAGAAAAAATCTGAATACGTTTAGGTTCTTTTTTATTAGACGAGTTTTTCAGACGAGAACGGATTTGTTTACATGTTTTTGAGCGTGATATTTGGACTAGACATTGATGAGTAAGTGCTAATGTATGGCTAACACGAGACAAAGCACGTGGAACAAGAAAAACATTGAAACATGAAATGAAACATGAGTCAGCAACGATTTGACCGATATTCCGGTAACTGTTAGATAACAGAAAATACATAGTATCTAATGAAATAAATATTTAAATAAAATAATTACAAGTAGTAGATTCTGAAATGAAGATTTATTTCGTAGATTGAGACTAAAATTATGTAAAAAGATATTGAAAATATACATAGTGTATAAACTATTGTAAGAGGCGAAAAATAACTAGGAGACTGCCTTAGATTTGAACTCGAACTCTCCGGGATCCCTGGTTCACACGCCTAGGTCTTAGGCTGTACGGCCAATACTCCTACTGTTGTGATCAACTTGTTTTCATTCCGATCCTCTATACGACCTGTCAGTCTCGACTGTCTTTTCAGATCTTACAGCTCGGCCAGCCTGACATTACATTCGTCCCCGAATGTCTCCAAATCGTCGGTTCACTCCACTTGAGTCCCTCCCAACATCCATTTTTGGTTCACTCTTCTGAGTCCCTCCCAACATCCATTTTTGGTTCACTCTTCTGAGTTCCTCCCAACCTCCATGTTGGTTCACTCCTCTGAGTCCTTCCCAATCTCCATGTTGGTTCACTCCTCTGAGTCCGTCCCGACCTCCATGTTCAGGCTTCACTACCGGCCAGCTGCTTCTCAACTCCCTCCTCTCCGAGGGGTAGCGGATGAATCTCAACTGTCTTCGAGGGGTAACGGATTTTATCCCACTTCTGAATTGTAAGAGGCGAAAAAAACTAGGAGACTGCCTTAGATTTGAACTCGAACTCTCCGGGATCCCTGGTTCACACGCCTAGGTCTTAGGCTGTTCGGCCAATACTCCTACTGTTATGATCAACTTGTTTTCATTCCGATCCTCTATACGACCTGTCAGTCTCGACTGTCTTTCCAGATCTTACAGCTCGACCAGCCTGACATTACATTCGTCCCCGAATGTCTCCAAATCGTCGGTTCACTCCACTTGAGTTCCTCCCAACATCCATTTTTGGTTCATTCTTCTGAGTCCTCCACATCCATTTTGGTTCACTCTTCTGAGTTCCTCCCAACCTCCATGTTGGTTCACTCCTCTGAGTCCTTCCCAATCTCCATGTTGGTTCACTCCTCTGAGTCCGTCCCGACCTCCATGTTCAGGCTTCACTACCGGCCAGCTGCTTCTCAACTCTCTCCTCTCCGAGGGGTAGCGGATGAATCTCAACTGTCTTCGAGGGGTAGCGGATTTTATCCCACTTCTGAATTGTAAGAGGCGAAAAATAACTAGGAGACTGCCTTAGATTTGAACTCGAACTCTCCGGGATCCCTGGTTCACACGCCTAGGTCTTAGGCTGTACGGCCAATACTCCTACTGTTGTGATCAACTTGTTTTCATTCCGATCCTCTATACGACCTGTCAGTCTCGACTGTCTTTCCAGATCTTACAGCTCGGTCAGCCTGACATTACATTCGTCCCCGAATGTCTCCAAATCGTCGGTTCACTCCACTTGAGTCCCTCCCAACCTCCATTTTTGGTTCACTCTTCTGAGTCCCTCCCAACATCCATGTTGGTTCACTCCTCTGAGTCCTTCCCAATCTCCATGTTGGTTCACTCCTCTGAGTCCTTCCCAATCTCCATGTTGGTTCACTCCTCTGAGTCCGTCCCGACCTCCATGTTCAGGCTTCACTACCGGCCAGCTGCTTCTCAACTCCCTCCTCTCCGAGGGGTAGCGGATGAATCTCAACTGTCTTCGAGGGGTAACGGATTTTATCCCACTTCTGAATTGTAAGAGGCGAAAAATAACTAGGAGACTGCCTTAGATTTGAACTCGAACTCTCCGGGATCCCTGGTTCACACGCCTAGGTCTTAGGCTGTACGGCCAATACTCCTACTGTTGTGATCAACTTGTTTTCATTCCGATCCTCTATACGACCTGTCAGTCTCGACTGTCTTTCCAGATCTTACAGCTCGGCCAGCCTGACATTACATTCGTCCCCGAATGTCTCCAAATCGTCGGTTCACTCCACTTGAGTCCCTCCCAACCTCCATTTTTGGTTCACTCTTCTGAGTTCCTCCCAACATCCATTTTTGGTTCACTCTTCTGAGTCCCTCCCAACCTCCATGTTGGTTCACTCCTCTGAGTCCTTCCCAATCTCCATGTTGGTTCACTCCTCTGAGTCCGTCCCGACCTCCATGTTCAGGCTTCACTACCGGCCAGCTGCTTCTCAACTCCCTCCTCTCCGAGGGGTAGCGGATGAATCTCAACTGTCTTCGAGGGGTAGCGGATTTTATCCCACTTCTGAATTGTAAGAGGCGAAAAATAACTAGGAGACTGCCTTAGATTTGAACTCGAACTATCCGGGATCCCTGGTTCACACGCCTAGGTCTTAGGCTGTACGGCCAATACTTCTACTGTTGTCATCAACTTGTTTTCATTCCGATCCTCTATACGACCTGTCAGTCTCGACTGTCTTTCCAGATCTTACACTATTAAAATGCGGAAATTATGTTTCCGCAATGATCAACACAGAGTCGAGAAAAAGCCAAGGCGTATCGAGGCATGAAACGCCTCCGCTTGGCAGAATTTTCAGATGATCTGACGACGTCGGTTGCAGGTACGTGTCATCAACTACAAGTATCACGTTGCTGTCAAATCTGGCATTCATCGCATGTAGCGGCTGTAGCGCGAGGCGAAACGAAGCCAAGAATCGGCAGATGCATTAAGATAATGGGATTGCGACGCGTCAACGAAGGGGGAGCGCTACAGGGGCAGGGGGACTTCGGCAAATGACGCTCGTTACCCTTTGGCGCTTCTTCCGTGCGCGCAACGAGGGTCAGCGGTTACCGAGCTAACCGGCGAGGCGCGCACATTGCGCAACGTCCACGGAAATAAATCTAGGATAAGCTGCTGGGAACGCGTGGACCGTTGCCTACTATTTTACCGGTCCATCTCCTCCCCTTGCCCGCTGCTTCGCTTCTCCACCGCCGCGCGTCCCGCAACACATCTTCCGGCCATTTTCATCGCGCGTCCTCCGCGCCGCCATAACGATCGCGCGTCGGCGAAGCGTGTTACCTTCGCGAGCAACGCCGAACAGCGATCGATTTGGCCAGCGGGCGACAAAGATCTCGATTAACGAGCAATCGACCTCGACATCTCGTGTCTTCTCAAGAGAGAACGCTTTACGCTGCGTTCGACGGGCTGTTTGTTGCCAGGGAACGGTCCTCAATTAAGGAAAACATGTTTATCACGTATCGCAGGGATACCATAGCATTGCGTAGCGATGCCGTGTAGCTGTTATAAACCATGCAGTCTTTCGCGTTTCGTCACTGGCGCCCTCAGCTGATACGCTGCTGCCGACGATACTCGCAACTGCTGCTGCAACTGGTGCATGTGTTCATAAAGAGCATGCGCCGGCGAGCGTCGTTGAACGAATCCGTCGATACTGGCTCTGGAATGTAATTCATCCGCATGGATTTTCGTAGATAGCGAGAAATAATCACGATAAAACATATACGATGCGTGCGTCGTTGCAGAGCAGAGTGGAGCCTCGCAACGCCGGTCGACCGCGGGCCCTCCACTCGCCGCGTGTCGTCACCGACCGACTCAGCTGACGCAAAATGGCCGACCAGCACTGACAGCTGAAGCAGAAATCGCGATTTTCGCCGCATGAACGCGACGCCGGGCGTAGCCGAGATCGCCTCGGCAGCCGGTGCGCGCACTGCCGATCGCTCGTGGTAACGTTTCGCCGAGCTGCGACGTGTCTCGCGAGAATTGGACGCAGTATGGTATCGTGGGGCGTCGACGGGAAGCGTTCGGCGGAGCGAGGCGCTTTGTCGCGGCGCAGCCGGCGACTCTCGTCACCGGCCGCGGCGTCGGCTCAGCTCAGCTGACGGGCAAAACAAGCGCCGGGCCGTCGTATTTGGCGTCAACAGCTGATCACCAGCACGACGGATTCGCTGAGAAAACTATCGCACGCTAGCGTCCATTCGTTGAGACTCGTCCAACCTCGTACAAAGGGCAATCGTGTTTCGTTGCTCGTTGCAAGAAGCACGTAGAGTCGGCGTCGTCGTCTCGGGCCTCGCAGAAACGCCGGGGACGTCGAGTACGCACGCCCGTCTCCGAGGGAGGGGAGATGGACGACCGCGGGGAGGTAGGGGAAAGGGGCAGGAGCGGAGTAGAGCGTCTCGGCGAGCAGGCGCTCTCTGCCTAGGCTCGTAGCCTGCGATTTTTTCCCGTTCCTCTCGTTGTCCGGGCGGTGGGCCAATCGGAGTAAGTAGGTCAGCGCGAGCGGCCAATCGGCGCTCGGGGCCGGGTCACGTGGCTTTGTTGTTATCTATCAGCTGTTTTTCCCGGACGGGCGGGCGGCCGGCCGGCGCAGTGAAAGCCGCTTGGCAGTCTGTCCTCAGTCCCTCCCGGTCGCTCAGCTGTGCGTCACATGTCGGGTACCGCGGTTCTCTCTCGCGTACGGAACAGTGCGAAACAACGAGTCCGACCCGGCCAGGCCGCCGTCCAGCCCCGGACCACCGTCGTCCGTCATCGGCGCGCGCTGTTATCACTACCGTATTATGCTGTCAGCCGCGTGCACGCCAACGCATCGCCACGAATCGATCACGAAGTGCCTCGAGTATGCGGACGGCGTGACGAACGCGGGCGACGGTGCACGCCGCTTTGTTGATACGCTGAGTGCTGTGTTCAGGCCACGGCGGCCGCCGCGTCCCGCCAGCGCGTAAGAAAGCATCCGCGGGGATCGTCATCGTGGAATTCCAACCGCCACCCGCCGGTGGTAGG
This sequence comes from Ooceraea biroi, assembly GCF_003672135.1. NCBI lineage: Eukaryota > Metazoa > Arthropoda > Insecta > Hymenoptera > Formicidae > Ooceraea > Ooceraea biroi. The sequence continues at coordinate 4,514,383 of NC_039515.1, forward strand.
TTGCACGGGAGTGATCGCGCGAGCGCGAGAAGCTGCTTGCTGGCTACGATGACCTAGAAAACGCAAAGGTGAATCAAGAGGGCGAGAGAGAGAGTGAAAAAAGGAAAGAAAGCCCAATAAAGCGAGTCTTTCCCCGGAGCGTTGAAACAGAGCTGCGCGATCATTGAATGCGACGTAGTCGCTCACGCGGACCGCGGTGGTTCTTATGGGGGTGCACGCTCATCGAGTGCCGAAAGTGACGCGTGCTTCCCACGCGCTTTGACCCATGGACTTTTGCCTCGCGTCTTTCCGCGTCCGGCATTGATACCTCGGATACCCTGAGCCGCGCATTCGGGAGGCGACGACCGGCCACCGCGGAACACGTCGAACGGCTCGTTGCGTCTTCAGTGCCGTCGCGAGTGGACAGGAGGGACGGGGCGCCGCGCCGGAGCGTCGCGCGCGTCCAAGTGCGTCGTGCAACGGGACTTGGTGCGAGAGGACGCGCACGAGCGAGTGATCCTCCTGGCGCGGTGAGCGTGGCAAGTGGACCTAGCACGCACGAGACGCGAGACGCGTGTGAGGCACACATACCCGGACGCAACGTGAGATTCGCGCGTCACCGGTCGAAGCCGCGAATAATGTCGACGGGCAAGAGGCTGGCGAAACGCAGCATAATCGGCACGAGGGTGTGCGCGTCCGGCGAAGACGGCAAGTACTATTGCGGCGCGATTTACGCCGTGAAGACGCCGCAGGCCGCGTCCGCTGCCGCCGAGTCGTCGTCGTCGCCGTCATCGTCGTCGTCATCGTCGACGTCGACGCTGCCGTCAGGCAAGAGCGTCACGCCGAAGACCCTCTACTCCGTGCGCTTCGACGTCGTGCCGGGCGGATGCCCGCCCAGCCCCAGCACCGAGTATACGGATCGCGACCTGATCGGCCCCGGCTTCGGTTCCGTCACCAGCGCCCGGTTGGTCCCCGGTCAGAAGGTTTATCTAACGTACAACGGTAGAGAGATCCACGCGGAGGTCACGGAGCATCGCCAGCATCTCGACGAGGTGGACGTGGTCATTGCCCCGAACGGCCAAGAGGTGAGTCCGTCGACGAGTTATACATTGTGAGCGAATGAGCGTGTGTATGTCGTGTGCACGTTGTTTTGCAGACTGCTGATTGCCGCGCGGGCGCACGTGAGACAAGTGGCTAGAATTTATCATTGATGTTGCTTCACGCGCGCGACTGCCTATACGTCGTGGATTCCGTTTGACAAAAGAACGCTGTCCAAACACGTGCTGCTAATTTTTGTATTGCCGCTTCTCTCTCTTTGAGTATTAGGGACACTCTGTTAAAATTACGACCACCGAATTAATTTTATTCTTTTACGTTTGATTAGAATCAACAGTGTGCTTCACGTATCATTCATTTTACAAGATTTCATGATACTTGCCGAGAGTGAAAATTCATTAATCGCTCGGAAAAGGAACGGATACGTAACTCGAAAGCTACTTTGAATAGGTTGAACTTTGAACCTCATGGGACATGAACCGTATTCTTTAGAAGCGCTCTTTTCTCCAGGAAAGGAGAAAGTTGTTTCAATTATCTGATAAAATCGCAACTACTACTGATAGTCTTGGAACAAAAGACGCGTTCGAAAAGAAAAATTCGCGATAAGAGCGGTGGAATCAGTTACGGACTGTATATTCAAGCGATTAGACTATTCTCGGGTGTGGTAATAATCTTTAAGGGGAAGCTGGAGTTGCTAGTGAACTATTTTTTCACTATAGCGATGGTAATTGCAGTTTCGAAAATTCTCTTTATTGCTTGTGCAGAATAAAAAATCCTTTTCCACAAATGAAGTATAGATAGAAAGAAAGTTCGCTCTACAGGACTTTATATTCAAAATGGAAAAAAGTGAAAAACTTGCATTTGTCTTTTCTAACTTTTTTCCATTTTGAATATACAGTCCTGTAGAGCGGGCTTTCTTTCCATCTATACTTCATTTGTGGAAAAGGATTTTTTATCTGCACAAGCAATAAAGAGAATTTTCGAAACTGCAATTACCATCGCTATAGTGAAAAAATAGTTCACTAGCAACTCCAGCTTCCCCTTAAGAAGATTAACGAATCGAAGGGCTAATATCGTGCGGGCACATTGTAGCGCATGCGAAAGACATGGCGTCATCCCTGGTACACGCTCGCCGGGTCTCGCCGCCGCATCGGCGCAGGTTAACGCGCGTTAACAGCGGGCCGAGTGCGCGTGCGCGCGCGCTACCGCCCCGTTTCCACAACGATTGCGCGAATGCCCAGCTCCGTCACAGAGCGGAGCAACACGTTCGTCCGATAACATCGACGTTGGCGTCACAGGATCTGCGCGTGATCTAATTTCGTCACGTTCATTTCGCCACGACTCCCCTAATTCGACGACGAGGCGCGACGCGGCGAGCTTTTAAAGCAACCGGGAGATAATCCGTAGAAGCTTGCAAAGCTTTCGCCGGCAGGCCAGCGGCCGACGAAATGAAGATACGCGGCTGCGTTAAAAAGAAAGAGCCGTAAAACGCCGACGCCGATGCGCGCGTGTATCGTTAATCAGAAAATTTAATTTTCGTGACCTCGTTCCTAAAGTGGACGATCGAGTGGCTGGCCCATTTACGCGGTGCGCATGACCGCGACGTTCTCCCCCTGCTACGACGGGTTAGATGACGGGGCTAGGAGGGAGGAAAGCTTCACCTCGCGCGCCTTGCATCCCAATTCGTGCGCGTTGCTAGATGAGAACTCCGCGACGCACACCGTGTTCAATTCAACCGCGCCTCTTGTAACCTTGTTCCGCTTCTCGGCGTCCTCGGCGGAAATGCTACGCTTTTCACTTCGATAAGGAAACATCCGAGAAATGAGATAATGATAACGTAGATTCGATAATATTTCAGAATCCCTGTTGTTGTTAAGGCCAGACAGTCTTTATCGCTCCAAGATATTTCCCAGTCTCCGTTTTCTATTTTAAACGGTCATTTTTGAGTGATTTAAGAATACTTTCCAAAACAGTAAAATTTGATTGCCTTGCTAAATTTAATAAAAACTTCTTAATAATCTTTAAAATCTTGTCTTGTATATCTTTACGTACATCTGTTTAAGATTTTTTAACAGTGCTACTTTTTGAGCGCATTTAATATTAACTAAAAGTAGTTTTTATTAAAATAATTAAGTAAAAATATAGGAAAAATAAATGTGGAATTAAGTAATAATACAAAATGGTTTAAATAGACGGAATTATTTTTAAAACCAAACGGTATTATTTTGTACGCTATTAAGTTATCAATAACGACGTCGCCATGCCAAACGCAGTGAATTTACGAAGCCGGGCCAAACAACATCTCGCTACGAACCCGAGACGGTAAAATTGAAAGTCGATAAGCGGACGGGTTAACGAGTGGGTTAACAGAAGGAAATGCCGCTCGTGTCGTTGACGTCAAACAATGCACGATCCATCAATTTTCTCTCGGCTCTCTCGGTTCAAATTACGCGTGTCATCCCACTACACGCACTTTTTGGACATTTGCGGAAATGTAGTACAAGTACATCGTAATCAATTATTTTTTTCCAAAACAAATCTATTAAAAATGTTTAATTGTTTTGCGTTATTATTATCTATATAGAGAGTAGAAAATAATCTAACATTAAACATGTGCTAATAATAATTCGTCAAATTGATAACAATACTGATTGTAAACCTGTTTTCCGTGATAGATTTTGCTAATTGCTTCCTCGATAGAATCGATGGAAGATAGAAATTCTTAGGAAGAGGAGAAGACATTAATTCAAGAGATTGATGAAATCTTTCTCTCAAGTAAATTAACGCAATAACCAAGCGATATCCCACTTGAGTAATATTACCAATCATTACCAACATCGGAAGCTTGTGTACTTCGGAATTCACCGCATACTGAAGGGGGAAGGAAAGAAGTTATCTCTCAGGTAGGACGCGTACTATTACGCTCGGTGAAGCGTGCCGGAGGTGCACACGCGTAGCCCGCGATACCGCTAGATGCGAGCGCGATGAGATTCGTAACGAGAGGCACTGGCCGGTGGCAGCAGCGTCGGCGGTGCACGCACGTAAGCGCGAGAGCGGGCGCGCGCGGCTTACGCGCGCAAAGCGGATACCGGTAGTACTCGCCCGGCGCACCGGCTACCGTGGGGTGACCCCACGTGGAACGCACTAACGCAATACCTCTTTCTCCCCCCCCCCTCTCTTTCTCTCGCTACCTCCGTTAAGCAGCTCAGGCGTGACCAGGCGCGCGCGGCTCCGTTTCACATAAACCGCCGCCGCGCCGCGCCGTGGAAAAGCGAACCGGATTCGCGCGGCCGCGTCGTCCAGTTTTTCGCGAGTCTTATTGCATTGATTACCGGCCGCGGCGGCGCTTTAATCACGCGCCGCGTTTATCAAGCGGTTGCTCGACGGGGATTCGCTCGCCAGCCGCGTTCCTGATTTGTTCGATCGTCACAAACGCGCGATATTCCGTACCGCCGTCCGTTATTATCGGGTGTCCAGTAATTTTCGCACGGTTTTCGCCCCGAGCGCGAGACCGGCGTTACACGAGCCGCTTACGAAACCGCGCGGTTTTCCCTGAAACATGGTTTTGTAACGTGCGCACGTGTGTGACTACGAGTTTTGCGAGAATCGAGAGCGGGGAGGGGGCATGACGTCACGCGCGGGCCCTAATCGCACGGGTGTCGCGATTAACGGCCCGATAGAAATTCCACGGCGCAGTAACGATTCCTTAACGATACCCGTAGGCATTTGTTGATGCGCATAATATAGATAGGCGGGACGCATGTGCGTACACGACGGACTTTTAACGATGGTGAAGGTCACTCAACTGTGACTCGGTAAATAGCGGATGCTGTTTGTTCATAGTGCAGTGAGGATAGGTGTAGGTGGTAATTTTCGAAGCTTCCGTACGCTTCTGCGGTGTCTTGATGCGACGGTTTTATGCGGAGCCGCGACTATTTTCGTGCATTTATACGACGGTTTACGATGAAATGCTAATTCGCCATTAACCTTTCGCCGCTCGCGCGACCCGGAGTGCGTGTAGTTTTGGACGGCACTTTTGGTGTGTCGTTGAACTGTAATTTGGAAAATTATTACCTTTTTGTTAGGTCGATTCTTGATGTAATCGCGAATACAATGAAATTAAAAAAATTTTTTAAAAGACAATTTGAACATTGATAAAATAAAGGCGGGATCTTTACAAGGAATAAAGTGCAGTTTCATGGATCAATGACGTAAAAACAGCTAAGCTAAAGGTTAATGACGTGAATCATCGAAGTAGCAGACAACCATCTGTTTTCAATGCACAATACGCATCGAACCGTGCAACTGCGAAAAAAATACGGATCCGCTACGCTATTGAAATGTATACGTAAACAGGAACAGAACCAAGTGCGAGAAATTCAATAACATGTTTGTATCATTGATCGCTCATTAATCTGACAAAGCGATACAACAGGATATCTATCAAACTGATAATGCAAAGTTATCTGACAATTCAACTAATCTAATAGGATCGTAATATAATTACATTACAAGATACATGATCTTATAAATAGTCGGTTTAGTATCCGAGGAACGGCAAGCGCAGCGTCTCTCGGCCGTGCCAAGAGATCTTCACGGAACGACAGCGTTTCTGTTCAGTCGGTCAATCGTCACGTTTTTATCCGAGACAGGTGCGGATTCCGCTGCTCGTGCGGTTAACTTATCAATCGCAGCCTTGCAAGGTTGAGTCATTCGAACAACTCGGGCCGGGGAACGTCATCATCTCCATCGGAGCGTCCGCGACATCCCGCCGGCTGAGCACCGCTGGCCGCCGGCCGGAGTGCATTTCCGCGCGGCGCGGAACTCCGGGGCGCGCGGGATCTTTATAAGCAGCGGCAGTGCATTTCGCGGAAAGTCGGGAGTGCACGAGCGGTCGAGCGACCGGCCGCGCCGCGGAAATACCCGACCCGCGGTCGAAATAATGTCCGCGTTTAACGGTGTCGCTGGTCACCGGCACGACCGGCGCGAGCCGATTGAGTAAGATATCCTCCCGCGTCTTCCCTCGTGCGTGGTGTGTGGATCCAAAGATAGACATCCCGGCACCGGCCGTCGGCCGAACCTAACTGGCCCCAATTATATATACACGCGCGCGCGCGCGGACGCGCGACGATGTAAACACGAGCAGAGAGTAGCGAGTCGCGATCTAGGAGTTGGACCGGATGAATTCACGTTAGCAAATTTTCGCAAGGTCGGGGCAGTGATAGGAACACGGTGCACTCGCGGTGGAGTGTTACTTCACCCGCGCGTAACTTTACGAGCACACCGACACGTTGAAACGGGATTCTACTTTGAGACGCACACAAACGTGGTGCTGTTTGCGTTTCTGAATCTCGTTAATGATTAAAATTGATATTTAACGATGTAATTAACGGCGTTTCTCACTCGCAAAATCCATTGTTTCAACGGAACATGAGGAATGTGTGCACAATCGTGTCCCCTTTTCACAAAATGCTTGCAATAGATGTTGCCGCAGATATTACTACAGGGTGTCCCATGGGAAGTTGCTGAAACTAATCAGCTGTCATTTTTAAACATATGCAGTTATTGAAAAAACAAAAATTGCGTTGGAAAGAGGAAAATCTGCAGTTTTTAATGGGTATAAATAAAATTTAGCAAAATGTTTGTATATCAGTTTATTTTATTAATGAAAAATATGCTGATAATCAAGTAAGCTAATGATAAATATTTTCAAGTGTGCACCATCTGAATTTGTACAAAAATCAATTCTTTTACGAAAACTTGTGAAAACTTTTTCTAACATGTCGTCTTTAATGTTGCTGACGACCTTTTTAATAGCCACTACTAAATCTGACACTGTTTCTGGATTTCCGGCATAACAATGGTCCTTAATGTATCCCCAAAGAAAGAAGTCACATGGATTTAAATCCGGCGAGTACGGTGGCCATTCTAGCCCCCCCTGGGCAAATTTGGGGTATCCCAGATCGATGACTCGATTGCCATAAACTTTATGGATTGTTTCGAAGACCTCCTGGGTTCGATGTGGTGTCGCTCCATCCTGCATGAAATGAAATCCTCTGACCAGGCCTCTTTTTTTTTGCATGAGGGAAGAATTGTGTTTCGAGAAGCTGCTTGTAACTTTCACCAGTGACTGTTGATTCGAAGAATTGCAGATAAATTCCTTTTACCGAGATCGCAGCCCATGCTGTTATTTTTTGTGGATGTAAAGGTTTAGCCAGGGAAACGTTGGGATTTTCCGACCCCCAAAATCTATAATTTTGTTTATTAACATAACCATTTAGCCAGAAATGTGCTTCGTCCGTGTAAATTATCAATTTTGCATCAAGTTCTCCATCTTCAAACATTCCATTTATCGTCTTGCAGAATTCCACACGTTTCGTCATAGCGCGGTTGGTTAACAATTGATGCGATGTTATTTTATAGGGATGCATTTTCAGGAAATGTTTTAAAATCCTGTGTAACGTTGTTTTGGATATTTCAAGAGCTTGGGCAGCTTTCCGAATGGAAGAATTTGGATTCTCTTCAAAATACTTCTTAATATCTTCAATGTTTTCTTCTGCAGCTACAGACACAGAAGGACCTGGCAGATCATGTCTACGGTCTTGGATAGTTCCATACTGCATAAAATTATCGATAATTCTGATAAAAATAACACAAAACATTATTTTAATGCAGATTTATTGCCAAAAAATGGAGTGACGTAACGCATACGTTTAAAGAAATAATAAATTCTAACCTTTTCAGCGTGTTTTCGCTCTTAACTTTATGTGTTCCGTATTTAGTACGAAACCCCCTGTAAGCATTGCTATAAACTTTTCCTCTGGAAAAGAAGCACTCGACAAGATAAATCTTTCCTTCCGTCGTCAGATTACTCATTTTGACGCGCACGGACTTGCATCTACCACAACCAGAATAAAACTGCGGACATTCAGATGAACGACCGTTAACCATAAGACCCTTTCTGAAGTCATGGAGGGGAGAACCAATCGTTTACTTTCAGCAACTTCCCATGGGACACCCTGTAATAATTGGACAGTGTAGCGGCCAATTAATGACTGATAAGCAACTGTTACAAAAATTGATGCATCAATATTTGATGAACCGTTCGCTCCACGCGTCTGCTTGCGTCTCGTGGCACGCGTGACGTCGCGATATTTCTACTCGAATCGCTCTACCAGGCCGTATTATCTGCGTGGATCTAACGCTTCCGGCAAATACGTCGTCTTATCTTTCCGCCGCGCGGTGCGGTCCCCGCGGTTTTAATATCTTGTTGCTTTTTGCCGTGGCCTCGCTTATCCGCGGAAGCCACCGGCTTGTTTGATTCTCGCACAGGAGGCTGGCCGGTTGGAGGGGGGCCGCTCGTCCATCCAGCAGCTGCCGACAGTCGCAAGATGATATCCAACGCTATAATTCATCGCTCCAGTTGCTCTCGCCGCAACGGCAGGTGGCCAATTTCTACCTTTCTCTCTCTCTCTCTCTCTCTTCCTCTCTTGTCAATCACGTTATCACGAATATGAAAATTTATCATGGAGTATTCGCTCGCGACAAATCTGTCGCTCAAGGCTCGGAAGTTTTCGCGAGATACCTGACGGATGAGCACATCCGGCTCAAACGCTCGTCCGGATGAAACATCGCGGGAAGAAACACGCTTATTGTCGGTCGAAGAAAGTTTGCTCACGGTCATTCGATATCTTCGATAAATCATCGAGTCTCGAGTGTCGGCACCACTTCACGCAACACGTAAGCGTGCACGCGCGCAATGCAACTCGGTGACGTGCAGTTAGATTTCCATCTAGCATCGAGGAAATTAAGCAAATGGAAGAGACATATGTTGAGTGAGCATGTGTGTTTGCAGATACCTCATTAAAAGGTTACGGGAAATCGCGATTTGATAACAGGATTCGATGACAGGCGTATGGTCGCAACGCTGACGCGCTCGTTGCGTCATTGACCATTGAAAACCGGCGTTTACCGAGAGATTCGCGAGATTTCTCGGCGCGCTGCACTGGATTATGTCATACGTACGTGCTCGCATCACTTGGTCGTCAGTAAATAGGTTACGCAAGATGGATCACGGATATCTGCTCCGCGCGCTATTAACTAGGCCGGCGTCGCCGGCGTTGTGTACCCGCGTTGTTCGCGAGTAATAGCGAGTCTAAGCGCGTGATAAACAGCGTGAAGCAAGCCGTCCCAGAAGTGCATCGAGGCTGCCTGCATTGTACATTAATAATTAATATATATAACAATATATATTATTACATATTGTGTCATTAATTACGGTATATCAGTTTCCAATTTCTAATTATTACTCCAGCACAGATAATAATGATAATAATGATAATAATGATAATTTTGTTCAAGTACGATTCACACATAACGTTATATTTTAAGTTCTGATTCAAAAGTTCTATGACACTTGGCACGACTTGATGCACTTTCTCGACTACGTGTGTATTGTTAGTCGTGGTGGCCATGCGTGCAGTCGCGCGCGCGACTTTCTTTTATTAATATAATCAGGCACGCCTGTTGCTACGAGCCGCGAGTAAGCTGAAAAGTCGACGAACCCGACTTTCGGCGCGTTTGGGGATCCTGTTGCGAGTTCGATCTCTAAATCTCTCTCCTCTTTCAATTTATTTCAGTCTTCACGGTGCGGCACAACATTTCATTGCGGCATCGCGAGCTTTCTCGCAATTACTTCGCGAATTCCCCGCTAATCGCACGGGCGAGCAGTCATCATTCTCGGGTTGATAATCAATTTCGAAAAGGAACGTCTCGAGAGATCAAACTATTGCGTCAGGCCTTAAATGCCACTCAGTCGTTCTTAAAAAGAAAACCCGATGTGCAGCCGACGTAGGCTTATGACGTAGGCGAGCGGCGTTAGCCGGAAGCTTCATCCACTCGAGCCCGAATCCGAGAGCGTCATCGATATTCCCGGAGCCGCGGTTCAAACGATCCGTCCGTAACTCGCCCTTAATAACGATCCCGCGCTGCGTCGACCGCGGTTGTCGCGCGCGGAACTCGTTATCCGCGAAGAGACGATCTTTTCGCCGAAAGCCGGGCGAGATAAGGTGACATAACGCCCTCGGAGCGGCCGCGAGTGATAGTTCGCCTTTCTCTCGGCAAATTTACCGACGCGAGCTCGAATTCGAGCTTGTTTGGAAACAACATGGCGACCGGCCGGCCCAGCCAGCCAGCCAGCCATTCGTCCGCAAGTCTGATCGTAACTCTGCCGGTGCAATGTCGCTCTCTCCCTCGATCATTGTTGCCGGCCCCCGAGGGTCTCTCCCTCTTCTCCCCCCGATTTCTTGCCGCGATTCGATTCCATTACCACCACCATCACCACCGCCGTCTTCGACGTCGTTAGTGTCCGTGTCGCAATCATTAGCATGCCCGGGCACAATTACCTTGGATATTGGAACGGCTTTGCGGCGGCGGCGATGGCGCGATGCATATGCAGCACGCGCGATCGCGCGCGCTCACCGTCGAAACGCGCCTTAACGTGGTCGGCAGCCCTCCTCGACGAGTTGCGCATCGCCGTGCTTAGCCGGCCGCAATTGCGAAATGGAACGCGCGTGTCGGCATGTCTCCACCCGGCAGCGGCGTTGTTGTCATCCTCGTCATCGTCGTCGTCGCCGTTCTGGAATTCCATCGGACGAAATAATCGCTGCTGACTCGCCCACGCTCGCTGCTCGCGTGGCGGAATAAGTGCACGCTCGCTCGCGTATTCAAACGCGTTCCAGCCCGCTCTCGGTTGGTCGAACGAGGTGTCGATCGCGCGTAGCAACCGCATCGGTGATCTCATTTCTTTGAATCCGGACGCACTTTTCGCACTGAGACAATTTCCTATGAAATTTATGCATATTTAAAGACGTGTAGATCTCTCTCTCTCTCTCTTTCTCTTCCTGTTTCCGAATCGAGCTTAGAATACAGGTGATAAGACACCGCGTCACCATCGTATAAAATACGATCGTAAACCTTGCGCTGCTACGACGACCGTGATATGGTTTAGATATCGGCTGCAGGAAGCGGAGTCAAAGCTATATGGCTGCACATGTAAGCCGGTTTTATTGGTTCTGGCACTTATGCTCGATTGAGAACGAAACGATTGTCCTTTCAGAGTATTTTCATAAACATCTATAAAGTTGCATTTGCTCGGTACGTTTTTTTTATTTATACTTTATTTTAAAAAAGCATAACTTTAAAATTTCAACAGGTTTTTAAAGAGTTCGTACAAGATGAATTTGGCGCACTGCAAAATTACGTTACATAAATACGCATTCTGTCGTCCAGTAATCCCTTTTAGTTACCTTGCCACCTATTCGAGGAATTCGTTATCGAGTTCAGCTGACGCGTACGTTCGCGATAACGCAGCATTTTCAGGTTTAAGTTCGCCTTTGTAAAATCAGCTGATGCCTTGCGAGGCACGTTTGCGCGCTGCTCCCTCTCCTCCTATCCCACTCCACCCGTCGATACTCGCTCGTAATGAAGTCCCAGTGACGTAACGATGCAGTACGCGTCGTAAATTATGATCGATAATGTAACCTTGTGCGTGCGGAGGTAACATGTGGACGGGAAGAGGACGTGGAAGATGGAGAGAGGAGGGGGCGCACGGCGTGCACCGTGCGGCTTCCGCGCGAGACTCCCCGCCGATCTCTTGCCGGTCATTATTATTCTTCCTTCCATTTAGCCGGCAAGGAAATCATCTTGTAGCTGCACAGCGATAACACGTCTCGGACCCAGCCCGTTTTCCTTCCCTTTTTTTCCTTGCGCTCTAACTCGTGGCCAATTGCGATTAGCAAGAAGCGGAATCGGCAGGAATGCGTGCGGTGAGGCGAGTACCGTACGCCGCGAAATTGATCGTTGATTCTTTCCTATCGTTTTTGCGGCGCGGAATGAGACGCGGCAGTTAGAATACGCGGAATTGCGAGCGAAGAGCAACCAGCTGTCCGCAAATCGCACGATTGATCGCTCAAGAGTGACATCCGCCGATTTTCCGAGTGAGGTTTCATTCCGAGAAAAGTGGCGCAAGTCGCTCTTCGGACCGATATCCGCCTGGATTCAGCGTTTCCACACATAAACATTTTCGTAGATAAGGAATTCTCCGAACGCGTTTCGTACGCGGAGAATCGTCTCGCTGTGCCTTCTCGTGTGTCGAGAGAATAACGTTGCACGAAAACTTCGGGTCGCGTTCCCGCCACGTTCGTGCTGCAATGTTGGCGCAATATCGGCGAGGAATGGCTCGCGCGTTACGCCGCGCGGAGCACGAGGACGCGAGGAAAAGTGGCGCGTATTCGCTACATCGAGGAGAGAAAAGCGAGGTCGGGCCTTTCTCAGAGAAGTGGGTCGAGAAGGTATCCAATTGTATATATGTGCATGTATACATGTATATTAAACATGTTTGTGTGTGTGCGTGCTCCATGTTTTTCGACCCGGGGGGAGAGGTACCGCCGATGATGACGACGATGACGCCGGTCGGCGCGACGTCCTTGTCTAAAAGTACGCGCAGTTAGACCGCTTTCACACGTCACGGTTTTTCACGGTGCTCGCGAAGTCGGCTGATAAATCGCCCGAAGAATTTAACCTTTTCGGTACGGCCGGCACGATGTCGAAACGCCGAGAGCGCCTGCAATTGGCCGAGGCCTCGATCCAGCAACGTGTCAAGAACAGCTGACAGAACGTAGTAAACGACGGATTTCACGCGTCGACGTGCGGGATATCCCAGACCCAGTGAACTACCTTTCGTTCGCTGTTGGCTCTCTCGCGCGATATGGAGTCGACATTTTCCTCGGCCCAAACGTCAACGTAACGTTGCCGAGATGTATCGTCTATTTCGATATTTAAATTAGATGTCTCTCGGTAAGCTACTTCATAATTTATAAATCTGTTAAAGTCAGGATGAAATTAAAGAACGTAATAGGAAATGCGCCGTATTACTGCTTGGCCAATCGCGTCCCGGCGATGTGGGACAGGCAAGTACTCGGCGTGGACTTCCGCTTGATCAAGCGGTCTCGCGAGGGAACCGTACACCCTCAGAAAGGATTTCTGATAACAAGACGAAAAATATTCTTGACTAATTTAATCGTATTACAAGTATAACAAATATGAAAATAAAACAATTTTTAATTTAAATCAGTAATTTCTATTCTTCTCTCTCGAATTAAATAAGATCGTCTTACTGTCTTGAGACAAGAGTAACATATACACATTTATGCTTATATATTCTTGTATGTAGAATAATTTGATATTAGCGCCACTTTATAGTAGGCTTTGTCGATGTCGACGCATCATTTTCTCACAGTCGCTCGTCGACTCGGCGCTTCTGCGTCCTTTATTCCGATAAAACGGCCAATATTTATGTGTTGCAATCAAAAATCGGGAAAGTGTTTCTGTGTATTTCTGTGTTTCTATTATTATACTTACTTGTATATACAATATACTTACTTGAGAAATAAGATTCGAGATAAGACATTTCCATATCTTTTAATATTTCTTGTAGAGTATTGCACTTATTCATTGTAAATAACAGAAACACTTTCTCGACTTTCGATTGCAACACATAAATATTGGCCGTTTTGTGCAGATTCTACAAATTCTCTTAGAAGAATAGAATAAGATGTCTTTTAGATCTGACAATATTCTGAAATCAAGAATATTTTGAACTTGCTACAAATTTGTATCTAAATCCTTCTGAGAAAATGAATGAGATAGCGCCAAGATTATTTGAATCTAGATTTTCGAATTTTCTATTCAAGATTAAAATATGCTTCTTTTCAATAATAAATATGATTGTCGCTATAGCGATCTTATTTTATGATAGATTAAAGAGTAATAGCATTAAGTCCAGAAATCTTTTCTGTGGGTGTAGGCCGAAAAAATAAAAGAAATTAATATTCGCGGCGGAGGGGAGGCTATACGTTTCACGCGACGTTTCATCGGGCGTATTCCTGCTGCACCGGCGATTTGATCGAGCCGGGTTGAACGCGCGGAGAATCCGCTTTGCGGAAGAAGGCGTGGTTCACCCGCGCGACGTTCATCCGCGTGCCGCAGCATAAATAACCGAGCTCGTTGCTGTTGTTGAAACTGAACACGCAGCGATTTACGTGTCGGTGTTTATCGGCGGCGCAGCATCATGCGAGATATCGACCCGACAGAAAATAGAAAATGTGCGGAAATCGTCGTCGGGCGTCGGTGTAGCCACTGTAACGAACGAACGAGGTGAAAACTGGCATTTTCGCGCTGTTACGTCACGCACGCGTGTCGCGTATCGACGTCGGTCGCGAAACGCGCCTCGGCCGCGCTCGTTGCATCGCATCGCAGAAAAATATAGCATTTGCGCGCCTAGAATTGCCCCTCGGTACGCACAACGCCGTCGCCGGTACCGCGTGAGACCTCGTAAAAATGACGCAAGCGGAATGAAGGAAGCTCCGTAATTACGTAGCGCTCGCACTATCTCGTCGTAATAGTATCGATGTCATTATCGTTTTCGCTTCTTGCGCTACACTTTGTTAACTTTCGAATGCAAATGCGCGTGTACATGCATCACGCGCGGAGTCGCGGTCATCCAAGCTTGTTACAACGGGTATTACGTGTAACACGCACGCACGCGCAGGCCTTTATCTTAATGCACTCTTTGCCTCGTCGAGTCGCGTTATTAACATTTCTTGAGCTCGTATCGTGGTATGCGCGCTCTTTATCCGCGATTTGATGTCCGCTCATCGATAAAACAAGATGGCTCTTTCTCTTTCTCTCTCTCTGCCTCTTCCGTCTTTTTCTCTAACCGGATGGGTGGTGCGAGATTGTACGGAGGATGCGTTGAACGTGTTCATTCATCATGCTCCACTCAATCCCTCTAACATGTTTCTGTGTCCTGATTTTTCCATAATTCCTTCTGTTTCTGTGATGAAGTTGTTTTGCGCGTCCTGATGGACACGGATGGCATGCTTAAGTATCTCGACATCCTACACGTCGTGATCGATTGTAAATAAATGATTACGCGCAACTCAAGATTATTTTTTAACATTTGATGATACAAACATGCTTCTTAAAGAATTTGTTTCTTAAAGAAAGGAGACTAATTTTTTAAATAATAGTTTTGATGCAATTCTTTCGCACGTCGCTCCGTAACCCAAAATGTGGATATCCTAATTTGTCAACGTACTCGGGCGTCCGGTATCACTTTCGTTGCTGCCCCGGTTCACCGGCAAATCAGATCGCGCGGTTGTCGACGTGTACGGACGGGGATTAAAAAAGAATTTCGGTAAGGAGGACGACAGCAGAGTATGGCAAAGAGAGAGAGAGAGGAAAAGGGAAGGGGAGGCCGGGAGGGACGGTAGGAACGAAAACAAACTTTCGCTGCGTACGACGAGGAGCTCCGACGCAGTTTATGCGCGAGTAAAGGCACGTGCATAAAGAGAACCCGAGACGCGAGAATCGTCGCGGCAAGGCGAGGGGCATCACACGAGAGGGATTTAAAAGGGGGCCAGGAGAGGGGCGAAAGGCGGCCACGTACGTACTCCGTAACGGAGGAGGAACGTGTGCCAAGCCGCAGCGCGTGGTATTTTACGCAACGCCGGCTGTGATATAACGGCGAAGTATAGCTTCGCCCTCTCTCTCCCTCCCACCCTCTCCCCACGTCCGTCCTCCGCCTCGGCGCTCACGCGTATACACGCGTAGGGCAACGCGCGACGCTCGCGAGGGCGCGCTAAAAACGCTCGGCGTATGGTCCGACATAACGAGGACGCCGAGCCGTCCGCGCGCGTCCGAATCGCTAACGGTAAATATTGACCGACGCGCAGTACCGCCGTTCCCGGCGTGTCGAAACCGTCGTGCCGATTGTTCGCCGCGCGATCGACAGATCCGCGAAAAAAGGGATGCGGAACCGCTACGTTATGCGTCATGTCAGTTACCATTGCCAGAGCGGTGTCGGCGCCTAGCTTCGACAGAAAATACCGCGGGACCGGCGTGGGAAGAAACGCGGATGGTGGATCGCGTGACGCATATCGCGTTCACTTTCCGCAGCACGCGTCGCCAGATAACATCGTAACGATCAACGAATCTCAATGCACAAATGTGAATCAACGGATACATCGAATTGCAACATCCGTTCAAATATCAGACAGACGCTCTTAAGTACACGGTGCTCCTGAAACGATAACCTACTTGACGACGACGGTGTCGATATGTAATCTCGATGTACCAAAAGATACCAATATTCTTAGCAAATTAGTACGCATAACATATTGCGACAGCGTTGTCCGCGCGATTCCGGAGCGCAGCGTTCGACGAGGCGCGTACCGCTCGCGGCCGCCTCGCATTTCGTGGCGGCCGCATGCCACTTCGCCTCGACAGTGAGCCGCTGTGCAACAGCGGTTACGTCGGAGCTCCTAGCGTGGCGATCTATCCGCGCATGGCGGCGGCCCCGTGGTGTGCAGGCGCGCGCGCCGCGACTCATGGCAATGGGTGTGGGTCGCGTTTACCCGGTTTCGCTGGACCCGGCCGAACCCAATGACCTAAATGATACGGCGAAGCGGGTCGCAGCCTAGATTCCGCTGCGGGGGCCGGCCTCTTGCCGCCGCCGTCGCCGCACGCGCCGACAATGAGCAAACGTAGCCGTATCTCGCGCGCAGCCCAGATTTTCACTTTCGCGCGGGAGTTGACACTCTCGTCTCGCGATAACGAAGTGTATCGAGAGTCGCGGGACAACCGGGGCCCCGGTAGACCGCTCACGCGTTAAGGAACTGGTTTCCCGCCGGGGGCTAACGAGCAGCAGGTATATACCGCCCGCGCCAGGAGTTGCCATCGCTGCGTGTGTCGACAAAAAATCGCGTTTTTCCACGATTACGTGAAAGATTTCGCGCGTTTCAGGAGGTAACGTAATCGGTTCTTTCGATGATTAGGGTGACGCTAGGTAAAAGCAGACTTTTCTCGCGTAATAATTCTAGGTTTTTAGATAATTCCACGAGGCTGGATCGCACGTGTCCGAAGGTTTCCGTTACTTCACATGGTAATTGTAAATTGTATCATGCAAGTTTGGCACCCTCGTTATTTAATTGTGTCATATTGATTTATGATTCATTGTTTGTTTGACCTCATTAAGTTGGTACGCGTACTTATCTTACTTTTACTTTCGATTCTCTAAACTCTAAAAGGATGTTTTTGTTACTCTGTCACGCGTTGTTTATTTAATTATTACAATTATTTGTCGAGAAATAGAAGAAGAAATTTCAGACATGTAACATTCCCATGCGCGTGCACCTGATTGCGCCCGTTAGTGGCGTCGCGATATTCGCAGATGCATCCTGTGCATCCAATGGTAAAACTCGAGGGTGAAATGCGCCCGTGTAATATTGTACAGCGATGACAGACAGCGTCGGAAACGCTGATCGAGCGTTACGTCACCGCGAGACCAATAAAAGAAGCGATATGTAACGAGTGACGCGCCTCGACAGTCCAGATTTTCACTTTCGCGCGGGTGAACGTTGACACCCTCAGCGTCCTTCGATGGATATAGAACCACGTCGGGCTGCGTTCTCCCAGGAACTTGCCTACGCGCAGTGACGAGGAAGAAACGTAATAATTACGTCGACGATAAACATCTCTCGTTCTCTTCGTTGGTCAACATTGCGAACGAACGTACACGCGTTCGCCCTGTGATTAAAAGCACCGCCGATAATTGGCCGACTATTATGTTATTATGTGCGCGGGGTAATAAATTGCCCCCGATAATTTTACCATCTAGTATAATATTACTTTTTACCTACGGAAGGAGATAGAGAACGGGGGAGTACCGCCCCCCTCATTGCAGCCTTTGATAGCAACTCTGCCCCGTCGTCAATTTCATAATCGTCGCAGCCGAGAGAAATTGTCCCGCGGCGAGATTTCCTTTGTATCTCTTTAGCGCGATTACGCGCTGAAACCGCGTTTTTCTATTTTTGCAGGAAACGCGAACAGACTCGCCCCGCCCACAAGTATAATTTCTTACATAATTTCGATGGAGAATCTGCTCATTGAAGCAAGGCAGTTTCTAAATTTAATAAAATTTCATGAGAGATAAATTGTTACGTGGTTTCGCTTGTAGAGTTTCGTTTTGATGGTGATGGTCTACGTTCACCTCGAGGCATCGCGAAATGGGGTTCCGCAACGGTAAACGGAAATACTGAAATTTTTGTGCCCGTGGTGCGGATCCGCTGTTCTCATCTCGCTAAAGAGATGACGTGCGCGATTCTCCTCGGGGCTGTCCGAAGTCGATGCAGGCTTTCTAGGGTCGCTCTCGCGCGCGGAAACGCGCGAAATCAGATTGAGGCAACGAGTCCGCGGAACTCCAGCTGTTCCAACGCGAAGTCGCGCGCGGACTTTCCACAAGATTACCAACTGCGTGATGGTCCGTAATGATGCGTGGGAAAGCCCGCTACGCGTTAGGGACTCCCTCCATTGTAACGTCGCGCTCTTACTCCGCGGGTAACTACGAATAGTCAGGGAGGAGGAAGGAGGCAGGGGAGGGTGGGAGGGAGTAAAAGGGGCATGGAGAAGGGATTTCTCTTTCTCTCCGCCGCACGTGGACGCCATCCGTTGCACCATCGCGGCACGGACTACCGTTATCGCCGCGATGTGACCTGCTTTTCGGATGCTTGCGTTCTCCTTCCCACCTCCTTCTTTCTTCGCGCGCCGCGCCGTTCACTCGTCCGAGCAACGTAGCCGGGCGAACCTGGACGGAAGTGCAGAACTCGCGAGTAGAGGGAGGGACGAGGCAGCGAACGAGAGGGAGGAAAACGCGGCCGATTATCGAGATTGACGGAAACGAATTCGCGCCCCAGAAAATTATTCGCTCGTAGCGAACCGGAATGCGGAAATCACTCATCGCGCGGTGACCGGCAGGAGAGGGTCGCGAGGAGCGGGAATTCCCGTTTCAGCGCGCGGTGTATCGCGTATCTAATGCCATCGAAGCATCATCGCCTGTCGCGATACGATCGACGGGCTGCAAGCACTCAACGAGCGAAGAATCGTCGACGTCGACGTCGTAGCGGGCTTAATTAACGGCCGGCCAAGAGAAGGCTGCTGCGCGTTGCATAACGACGCCCACTTTACGTTGCACGAATTAAGCAGCTCCGAAAAGGAGAACACGCACGTGTAAACGTGTGCTCTCACCGCGACGGGGCTCCCCTCGAGGAATGCGCTCTAGCGGCGACCGTGACGGTTTCCGCGATGGACGTCTGCGGTGACGTGACGTACGCTCGCGTAATAAAGACCGGTAGCACAAGAGAACGCCGATGACGAGTGCGCTAAGGTCACGGAATGAGGAATTATCGGTCGGCGCGTACGACTGACCAACTATCGTTGCCGACTCACCTTGAACGAGGCTGTAAAAGCGAGCGTCACCCGTAGAAGAATCTCGTTCCGCGATATATGCAGATAACACGCGGAATTTCTGTCTCTCCCCAGGAGATACTCGCCATCGCATGGTCGTCCGCTTATTATCGCTTTATTAAAGTATAATAATTCGTATTCGTATCAATTATCGCGAATGGATTACTTCTCACGTATTGATATCTACGTTTGAACTTTTAGCAATCTTTATTTGCGCTGCATATTTGCTTCGCAGCTGTAATTTATATGTATGTGTTCATTTTATTATTTATTAATTTTCGTCTCCACTGTCCACGATTTATTTCGATTAAAATCTCCGACACACTGGGAAGCAGGATTCTCGCGGAAGTCGCGAACACGTTTTTTGTTATTGATTAATCGAACCAATCGAAAAAAGATTATTGCATTATCGCCGGTCATTCGTCCAGCGCAAATTATCTACGCTTTTTCGGTCGCGAGGCGGGTCCGAACAAGAACGTCATGAATGCTTTCGGTTAGCCGAGTTTTTGCTTGCACGTTATTCCGTAGACCAGCTGGCAATCGCCCGTTCTTTATTCAGTGGCGGTTCGCGAGAACGGGAAAAAGGAAGTCGATTCGCGGACCGAACAGCAGTATATGACGTCATCAGTAGCAGCTCGACACAGTGACACCGATCGCCAGGTCTACCGGAGAGGAACCGAGCTGGCCGGTGTCGTCAGGACGCTTTCCACTACCGGCCTTTCCGTAATTGTAATTGTCATTGGCGAGGAATAACGACGTAAATATACACGCAGAATTCCGGACTTTCACTTCTATACGAGTCTCCGCTCTCCGCGGATCTCTGATCGCTCTCGCAATGGCATCACGATACGTTGCGAAGATACAGAGGCCTGCCGGCGTGTTTATGAAATCGCTGTAGTGAACAGAGCACAATTGGAAAACAGCCGGCAGAAGTGGCAAAACACTCGAAAGTGGCTCAACCGCGTGGTTGCATTAATCCTTGACGTACGCCGCTCCGCGGAGTTGATAAAGACAAGGGGGAAAGTGTCCAGAGATCGTTATCGCGATCGCTGCATCAGTGTCAGTTGACGGGATTAATCAATTTGATAAGGATACACGATGCTACCATGTTTGCCGCGGAAATGACGATAAGACGCTGATTACTCTGCGATTGAGCGGTTTTAATTAACTCCTTGTCCGAAATTGTAATCTTTATTTATCCTTATTATTATTCGCTTTACTTGTATCTTCATTCAATTATTTCTCCTCTTGTAAGTTGCGTGTATTTTATTTTATATAACTTTATTGAACATGTACGTCACTAAACAGTGAAAGTATTCTATACAAAGTGAAAGAAGAGAAAATTCAGAGAACGTTTCACGCGATCAATGCTCGGGACCAAGAAATATCCCGACACCCGATGTATCTCTTTGTTCGTTGTTCCGAGAACACATTAACAGGTGATTTGCCACGAGCAATCTATATAGTCTATGAAGCATCGATCAAAACGTACGTCTTATCTCCTTGAGATAAGACGTCGTCACGAATACGAAGATGTCGTGCGTTTCCCCGATGTGACAGTGACGGAGTGAAAAGCAAATGCTGAGAAATTGCATTCTTGTATCTGTTAAAACCCTTTTTTCATTTAATGTTCCTACGTATCCGCGTGCTCCTGTCGTAAAAAGTTATTCGTATCTGTATCAAAATAAATCTGAAAATCAAATTATCAGATTCGGGAATTTATTTTTGTGATTTATATCGCCCTTTAATCACAAAATAAACTTAATGAATATTTGATAAAAATAATTGACAAAGATTGATATATGCACAAATTAAATAATAAAATATACTAAATTGTAACAAATATTCTGAAACGTGACAACTAAACGCTTTTAGCTCAAAATAAAGAGGCCGTGATTTATTATTTCCATTTTATTTTCTGCGCGTTGGGACATTCTTTGTTTAGATCTTATCTCGCGCAGGATGATCGATCTTTCGAGACATTGCACCATGGCATTGGCATGTTATCAGAATCGAATGCAACGATACACGATTCCAAGCTGCGACGAGGCGCGCGATAAGAAATCATGCTTCGTAGCTCTACGTTCGAATGAAAATCAAACGCAGGGATCCCTCCATGACGCTCGTCGTCGTGAAGGAAGCCGGAAATCGAGATCGCTATTTCAGTCGTCGATAAACGACAGGCGTCTAAAAATAACTCGATCAGGTAATTGCCCGCGAGCAGCGGCTGAAGATTCGAAGACTTCAGTGTCAGGCGGCGTTACGCCACTCGATTGGCGTAGATAAGAGTTTCTATTCTCGCGGCGGGAGGTAATACGTTGCGAGAAGAAAAGAAGGAACATCTGTTTACGCGTATTGGCGACGGTGTGTTGAGCAGCAAGCGGGGTACTTTACCGGTTTGTCAGATATGAATCTCGCGGCACACGCAGCGCGAGTAAACAGGAATGACGTTAACGCTGAGTATCTTGTTGCCGTTCGCGGTTTCTTATTATGCTTATGTCGAGTGCGTATCGGCGTTCCCAACGCCGCCGCGGGAGCGCGAGTACGCACGCGGTGTTCCGCTTGCGTCCGATTGCATCCGCGCGAATTGACCGCTCTATCGCCGCAGTGTGACGTGTCGGTGAAGTAAGTTTCCACACATTTGCGAGATGTTTTCTTTACACGTGCGATTCATTAAGCGCGATTATGGTGTGCAGTAAATAAATATATTTGTTGATCTGAATGTGACGGGTATTCAAATGTTCACCCACAGAAAAGATTTCTGGACTTAATGCTATTACTCTTTAATCTATCATAAAATAAGATCGCTATAGCGACAATCATATTTATTATTGAAAAGAAGCATATTTTAATCTTGAATAGAAAATTCGAAAATCTAGATTCAAATAATCTTGGCGCTATCTCATTCATTTTCTCAGAAGGATTTAGATACAAATTTGTAGCAAGTTCAAAATATTCTTGATTTCAGACTATTGTCAGATCTAAAAGACATCTTATTCTATTCTTCTAAGAGAATTTGTAGAATCTGCACAAAACGGCCAATATTTATGTGTTGCAATCGGGAAAGTGTTTCTGTGTTTCTGTTATTTACAATGAATAAGTGCAATACTCTACAAGAAATATTAAAAGATATGGAAATGTCTTATCCCGAATCTTATTTCTCAAGTAAGTATATTGTATATACTTACTTACATTTCCATATCTTTTAATATTTCTTGTAGAGTATTGCACTTATTCATTATAAATAACAGAAACACTTTCTCGATTTTCGATTGCAACACATAAATATTGGCCGTTTTATCGGAATAAAGGACGCAGAAGCGCCGAGTCGACGAGCGACTGTGAGAAAATGATGCGTCGACATCGACAAAGCCTACTATAAAGTGGCGCTAATATCAAATTATTCTACATACAAGAATATAGAAGCATAAATGTGTATATGTTACTCTTGTCTCAAGACAGTAAGACGATCTTATTTAATTCGAGAGAGAAGAATAGAAATTACTGATTTAAATTAAAAATTGTTTTATTTTCATATTTGTTATACTTGTAATACGATTAAATTAGTCAAGAATATTTTTCGTCTTGTTATCAGAAATCCTTTCTGAGGGTGTTAAGTAATGTATATAAATCGATTGATCTGTTGACTGACTACTAAAGTGCAATCATTAATCTTGATAGCAAACTTGAAACTAGGCGTAACGAAGAAATTGATATGTATGTATGTATATCGAATATCTACCAGTTGCATATTTTTCTATGACTTTTCGAGAAAATGGATTTTTCTTTTTGGTAAAAAAAGATACTGTATTCAGTGTTCTCACAAAACGTTTTGATATCTCGAGAAACGAAGAAAACACGCACACTTTGAGTTATACGTATATCCATTCGCGCGTGGCAAAGTGACAAATTCCGATAAGTGTTTACGCATATTATCGAACGTTTAATGCGCATTCGTTCCACGACGGTGCGTTCTCTCTCTCTTTCCGGATTTTACGTCGTTAGGTCTCTGATGACTGACAGTGCCGATCAACGGGCGCAAACTCGAGATAGTTTGAATAGACATCGAGTCAAAGTCCCGTTTACTATCGCTCTTGAGTAATGAAGCGTTTATCGAGTAAATGTTGTTCCGCATATCCAAATTGGATAGTGTGCGTATTTGTTTGCTTTAAGATAAACGGTGTTTCCCCCTACGCACAGCAGACCCGTCTAGTTTTGGTCGTGCAATAAGTCATGTCCGATAAATTGTAATTAGTCATGCAGATCAGCTTGTGTGATCGCTGCCTGCGCTATGTGAAAATAAATTGAACGAGAGGATGAAGATACCTTATTTTTTAGCAACAAGGATATCTAATTATTTCGGTACCGTAATTGCGGAAATTCGCGAGCGTAAATTATCGATGAAAGATAACGAAAAGGGGTCTATGACCGATTGCAATGATAAAAAAGTAATTCGTTTAAACAACATGTCGAAACAATGTCTTCTTGATTATATTTTTAATCGCTACGAACTCAAAGTGTTTCCGGGCGTAGGATATCATTGCCGAATTCGTCGAAATCGATTAATCATTTTGCATCAATGATGGAACATGCATTTCAAATTCTGCAAAGGGCAAAGATCACTGGAATACAGTGAATCATCGCGTAAATGCTAGTTTAGGAAAATATGATACTGCGTCTGCACTAATATTCTGTTTTCGTTTTCACTTGCTTGGATGCGTCAGTAAGTCATCCTTTGAACGCAAAGTTTGCTCTTTTGGTTTCCATTTCCTTCTCAATGCTGAGAATGACATTCTCAGCGTCAGACATTTCCCCGCAATTGACTCTTTTTTTTTAAGAAAAAAATACAATTTGATATTGATTAGACTGATGTTCATTAGGGATGACACGATTAAAATGATTTGATGTTACGATGCGGCATCAGGGCTGTCTTTCTCCCCGTCGTCGGCGGAGTGTTGCATTTGCGTGTACCGCAAGAAAGAGCGGCGAGATCCCGCCGTCTCTCGCGAGGGATCCTTGATGCAACAACCTCGTAACAAAGCTGTGCGCTCGCCGTGCCGCGGCCCGCGGCTTTGTCCTTTCTCGCGATTGGCGGTACTGCCGCCGCCGCGCCGGTCGGTCGTTTCTAGATTCTCGCGTGGCCGCTTTCCTAGTAGTCTACTCGTTACTCACGTTCAGGTGCAGCCTGCACGTGGAAACCCGATTACGCAGTTGCGCCGTGAGCGAGTGCAAGCCAGCGCGGCGCGGCACAATGATGAGGATCGAGCCGATCCAACGGAACAAAGAAATCCTTGAGAGTCGCGCGCGACGAGGATAGCAGATCCGATTCGCGTTGTTCGTGCCCCCTTTAGATAAGCCGCCGCCGGCGGGTCTCGCAATCTGCTCACGCGCACGCGCGCCAATTAGACGCAATTAGACGCTTTGCGATTCGATCGTGGTGAATTCGATTATTCCTTCTTTCTTCCGTCGTTCGTTCTCGTCGCGTGCGAGAGACGCTGACGTGCTATTTCGCGTAGCCCGGGCTCGTTACGGAGACCCGTTGGCGGGGTCGATTATCACGGCAGTTTCTCGATTTCGCTCCTCTCGCGCGATATGAGGTGATAAATGAACGTTGTATTATACTGCATTATGCGAATAAGTTTCTGCGCGCGCGATGCTTATGGCTGCCGGCGATCTCGGCGCGGATGGAAATTCGCGCGGAATGTTCCCCGTGCACGTGATGGAAGGACTTCGCCGACGAGAGGTACGATGTCTAATGCAAACCGTGTCACGGCGTAAGATACGACGCTCCATCCCTGGGTCCTGAAATCCGGGATTCCTGAAAGTCATTCGCCGTGCGCGCTGGCCGCAATTAGTGGCTTTCGCGTCCATCCTGCTGTGGAAAATCTCGGGGGAAATACGCCGATCCGTGACTCGCCTGGCCTATGCGCCTTGCATCTGCACGCGAGATTTCGTCTCGATTACTGCGTCGCTTCCCAGATAAGACGTCTCCGACCGTCACGTCACGTCTGCTTAACTTTTGGCTTTGATTGAGATCTGCCGGGTGATTATAAAGAGTGATGTTTATGCGTTCTTTCGCACGACGGAAATTTCACGAACTTTTTCGGGATATGAATTCCAAAGAGAAATAGTTGTAAATATCTTAGAGCTGCATGCGAGATGAGTTTTTTTCGACGGTCGGCTAACCTTATCTTCCTGTTTATATTCTAATCAGTGCCACGGGGGTAAGAAAGTCGTTATCTCCCGGATAACTCCGCAGCGATTTCCGGCAATTAAGAAATCATTAGTGAAATTCTTCTTGCCCGCGGTAA
Organism: Ooceraea biroi; assembly: GCF_003672135.1. NCBI lineage: Eukaryota > Metazoa > Arthropoda > Insecta > Hymenoptera > Formicidae > Ooceraea > Ooceraea biroi. Next base: position 4,540,092 of record NC_039515.1, read on the forward strand.
CCTCATATATTTCCGTGATATCGAGGCTGACAATGAGATGCATCTATAAAATAATTATGTTCTCGTAATAACGCGAACCGAGTATATCGGAGTCACTTTTGCGGCAACCGTTATCGCGATTCGTTTATGGAATAATTTTTTCGCGATCTGCTAAAGAGGACTCTGATCAATCAAAGCATCGTCGAGCAGAACAAAGGAAAACGTGACTTATCTGCCGAGAAGATATCGTCACTGATGACAAGGTACACGCGCATCGAAGGGGCAACTGATTCATCGGCACGCAATGACTCGGCGCGACAATGACAAAGGTCATCCTTGAGCTGCGGGTCCCTATTTGGCCCGGCGGATTGCAAACTGGTACCCTTATAAACGAGACCTCTTCGACATCTTTGCAGCCTCAAAAAAGCTTCACGAGGTTCGCCCACCTCGTGCTTACCAGTGGTTCCATTTTTATTTTTAATGCGGGATTCAATTAACGAAAACTGGTGGACATCGTAAAAACGCATAAAATCCCGATTTATATGCGACTGCAGCGTAATCGACTTCTCTCGATGACGTAACGCCTGTTTTACTAAATGACTAAATTACCTAAGTGGATATACGTTCATTATCATTATAATGACGACCATTCGAACGATCGAAAGTTTGGTTTACGGAGATATAATATATGTGCATGTACGAGTAGAAATTTAGCTTAAAGTAAATACGCTTAGAAAAAGACAAATATGATGAACGAACATTGAAAAATTCTTGAAAACGGAATGAAAATTTGTTTCGTCGATAAAGCGATAACAGTTTTCTGCGGGATATCGCTTTTCTAATTAGGAATAGATAATAGACCGCGCGATGACGTAACGCACTGCATCGAATCACGTGATTCACGTGAGACTTGCGTGAAGTTCTCGTGGTGGGGATACGTCAAAGGAACATTTAAACCGGTCGTCGTTATCAGCTTTTTTAATGCAACAACAATAGACGGGAGTTCAAGGTATTGCAAAAATAAAGCGCAGCAAGTTGCGTTGTGCACAACCTTGGAGGCGTTATGCAAGAAATGAAGCATACAACGGCATGAATGACGCCGCATTGCGAGAGCTTCGGTTACACAGAAGAAAAGTTCTCATTGTTCGCGAGATCTGCTGCTCGGTCCTCGTGGGCGATCGAAGCTGTGACGTCAGAGAACGCCGTGATCCTTTCCTAACGCGCCGTCACGATTTTCCCTCGGCGACCTACAGCTCTTTCCTTTTGCGCTCTGACGTCACTCGGCCGCGCGTCCGCCAACGTGAGATGAAGTAAATTTATAATAAAAGCCGAAGCCCGTTAATGCATCCAGCGGCTTGCGAATAAAGCGTGTGTCCGTAAGCGTGATATCACGGCCGATGTCGCGCACAGTTTCCACCTACTAGAAGACTCAAGGAGAAAAGCGGCTTTTCCTGATAGGCGAGGATCGGCGCTGTTTGTTAAATTCATCTTTTGTGAGCCGACAGAGACGTGGCGTCACGCGCAATTAGCTCTTTCCGACGCGTCATCATAATTTTATCACCGGTACCGAGCGCCGAGCATAAACGACGCGACGTGTGTGTACGCCCGTGACGTCAACGAACGATTCCGTTTACGTAGGAACCATGCTTGCGGGCGGTTTAATCCACAATATGTAGAAAAGATAATGAGCTAATGATTTCGAAATTACTTCTGCCTGTCATGAGAAATGCGCCAACATCACGTCGCGAGTGTATACCTGATTTTGCTACACCTGGATGTGATACGCAGCCAGAACGCTTCCCGCGATAACAAACTCGATTGCCACTGACGTTTCGCGGTATTTCGTCGCAATTTTTGTCCTTAAATTCTCCGTGCGATATGACAAGCTGAATAGCAGTTCCAGCGACCTACGAAAAATACATTGTGTTTTTCTGACCAACATCTCTGGACGATAATGACCGGGAATAAATACATCAGGCAGATGAAACGTGTTTCAACAAAGTGCGATATAGGCGGCGTAAATGATTTATTTACGCCGTCTAAAGTGTATTTCTGAGATGCGCGCGAATACACGTAAGCAGGTAATAAAGTACGTTAACTATTTTTCGTAAATACATCTCGAGTATTGCTAGGGCACTATGCAAGGTGAAGCTGATTCACGATCGAATAGCTGGAGGGAAATGCATACTCTCGATATTTATGGACCGTGAAATTTGAGAAGTATTAGAAATGGCCGTTAGACTTATTATTCTTCGTATGCTGTTACAAAGGTTATGATTCTCTGAACGCCGTGTGAGGCTTACCCAACATTTCGGCATCAATTTGCACGTTACGCTTGAATACGTTCACGCAAGATATAAATCAGGTGTAAATTTAGTTGGGCGTAATCACAGCTCAGAAACATACGTACACGACGTTTCGCTTAACGAGGGAAAAATCGTTTTCAATCTAGTGAATATTGCATAAATGATCAACAACCTATTGAAATTCCCACTAAACGGTCAAAGCACTTATTAAAGGAGAAAATGTCAACCGGTTTCTTGCAAACCTCATTTATGACAGAAACATAATAAAAGGAGTCTGATCCGGGCAGATAACATCCTTTCACAAATACGTAAACTAGCGTCACGATGAGGTAACACGTTACAGGCAGATCTGACCCGTCGATCTCCGAGCGATCTCGCCTCCCCGTGTCGCGTGGCGATCGCTTTTCAGACAAAGCCGTGACGTCAGAAGCGTGCCGCGCGGAGATAAAGGCACGCGCGTAAAAAGGCACATTACAAAGGAAATGTCACAACGCTCCCTTATCCTCTCGTTGCGGCTCACGCGAGCCACCTAAGTGCAACTGGGCTCGATCGGGCTCGCCGATTCAACGAGGTAAATTTGATCGGTGTCCCGTTACGCCGACCGAATCTCGGCGCATTCCTCGATTCGGGTCACGGCTTCGTGTACGTGGTCAATTTCCCGCCGGCTTTCTTAGATGTCATACGTTACGGGATGCCCGAAGTCCTCGCAACATGGTATCCGCGAACGGCCTGTAAGATCTGGAAAGATAGTCGAGACTGACAGGTCGTATAGAGGATCGGAATGAAAACAAGTTGATCACAACAGTAGGAGTATTGGTCGTACAGCCTAAGACCTAGGCGTGTGAACCAGGGATCCCGGAGAGTTCGAGTTCAAATCTAAGGCAGTCTCCTAGTTATTTTTCGCCTCTTACAATTCAGAAGTGGGATAAAATCCGCTACCCCTCGAAGACAGTTGAGATTCATCCGCTACCCCTCGGAGAGGAGGGAGTTGAGAAGCAGCTGGCCGGTAGTGAAGCCTGAACATGGAGGTCGGGACGGACTCAGAGGAGTGAACCAACATGGAGATTGGGAAGGACTCAGAGGAGTGAACCAACATGGAGGTTGGGAAGGACTCAGAGGAGTGAACCAACATGGAGGTTGGGAAGGACTCAGAGGAGTGAACCAACATGGAGGTTGGGAGGGACTCAGAAGAGTGAACCAAAAATGGATGTTGGGAGGGACTCAAGTGGAGTGAACCGACGATTTGGAGACATTCGGGGACGAATGTAATGTCAGGCTGGCCGAGCTGTAAGATCTGGAAAGACAGTCGAGACTGACAGGTCGTATAGAGGATCGGAATGAAAACAAGTTGATCACAACAGTAGGAGTATTGGCCGTACAGTCTAAGAGCTAGGCGTGTGAACCAGGGATCCCGGAGAGTTCGAGCTCGAATCTAAGGCAGTCTCCTAGTTATTTTTCGCCTCTTACAATTCAGAAGTGGGATAAAATCCGCTACCCCTCGAAGACAGTTGAGATTCATCCGCTACCCCTCGGAGAGGAGGGAGTTGAGAAGCAGCTGGCCGGTAGTGAAGCCTGAACATGGAGGTCGGGACGGACTCAGAGGAGTGAACCAACATGGAGATTGGGAAGGACTCAGAGGAGTGAACCAACATGGAGGTTGGGAGGGACTCAGAAGAGTGAACCAAAAATGGATGTTGGGAGGAACTCAGAAGAGTGAACCAAAAATGGAGGTTGGGAGGGATTCAAGTGGAGTGAACCGACGATTTGGAGACATTCGGGGACGAATGTAATGTCAGGCTGGCCGAGCTGTAAGATCTGGAAAGACAGTCGAGACTGACAGGTCGTATAGAGGATCAGAATAAAAAACAAGTTGATCACAACAGTAGGAGTATTGGCCGTACAGCCTAAGAGCTAGGTGTGTGAACCAGGGATCCCGGATAGTTCGAGTTCAAATCTAAGGCAGTCTCCTAGTTATTTTTCGCCTCTTACAATTCAGAAGTGGGATAAAATCCGCTACCTCCCGAAGACAGTTGAGATTCATCCGCTACCCCTCGGAGAGGAGGGAGTTGAGAAGCAGCTGGCCGGTAGTGAAGCCTGAACATGGAGGTCGGGACGGACTCAGAGGAGTGAACCAACATGGAGATTGGGAAGGACTCAGAGGAGTGAACCAACATGGAGGTAGGGAGGGACTCAGAAGAGTGAACCAAAAATGGATGTTGGGAGGGACTCAAGTGGAGTGAACCGACGATTTGGAGACATTCGGGGACGAATGTAATGTCAGGCTGGCCGAGCTGTAAGATCTGGAAAGACAGTCGAGACTGACAGGTCGTATAGAGGATCGGAATGAAAACAAGTTGATCACAACAGTAGGAGTATTGGCCGTACAGTCTAAGACCTAGGCGTGTGAACCAGGGATCCCGGAGAGTTCGAGTTCAAATCTAAGGCAGTCTCCTAGTTATTTTTCGCCTCTTACAATTCAGAAGTGGGATAAAATCCGCTACCCCTCGAAGACAGTTGAGATTCATCCGCTACCCCTCGGAGAGGAGGGAGTTGAGAAGCAGCTGGCCGGTAGTGAAGCCTGAACATGGAGGTCGGGACGGACTCAGAGGAGTGAACCAACATGGAGATTGGGAAGGACTCAGAGGAGTGAACCAACATGGAGGTTGGGAAGGACTCAGAGGAGTGAACCAACATGGAGGTTGGGAAGGACTCAGAGGAGTGAACCAACATGGAGGTTGGGAGGGACTCAGAAGAGTGAACCAAAAATGGAGGTTGGGAGGGATTCAAGTGGAGTAAACCGACGATTTGGAGACATTCGGGGACGAATGTAATGTCAGGCTGGCCGAGCTGTAAGATCTGGAAAGACAGTCGAGACTGACAGGTCGTATAGAGGATCAGAATAAAAAACAAGTTGATTACAACAGTAGGAGTATTGGCCGTACAGTCTAAGAGCTAGGCGTGTGAACCAGGGATCCCGGAGAGTTCGAGCTCGAATCTAAGGCAGTCTCCTAGTTATTTTTCGCCTCTTACAATTCAGAAGTGGGATAAAATCCGCTACCTCCCGAAGACAGTTGAGATTCATCCGCTACCCCTCGGAGAGGAGGGAGTTGAGAAGCAGCTGGCCGGTAGTGAAGCCTGAACATGGAGGTCGGGACGGACTCAGAGGAGTGAACCAACATGGAGATTGGGAAGGACTCAGAGGAGTGAACCAACATGGAGGTTGGGAGGGACTCAGAAGAGTGAACCAAAAATGGATGTTGGGAGGGACTCAAGTGGAGTGAACCGACGATTTGGAGACATTCGGGGACGAATGTAATGTCAGGCTGGCCGAGCTGTAAGATCTGGAAAGACAGTCGAGACTGACAGGTCGTATAGAGGATCAGAATAAAAAACAAGTTGATCACAACAGTAGGAGTATTGGCCGTACAGCCTAAGAGCTAGGCGTGTGAACCAGGGATCCCGGATAGTTCGAGTTCAAATGTAAGGCAGTCTCCTAGTTATTTTTCGCCTCTTACAGGCCATTGAGCGGTAATAGCGTTCGGTACCGTGAAATCGAACGCCGCATTTCGGGTATTGTGAAGAAACATCCGGCGGCTCCTGTCATTGTACTTTCGAGTTACCTGACCTATCTACGCTCGCGGAAACAGTTATAATTATCCGCGGTCTCTTTGTCATCGACTAAGCGTTACTAATAGCATCCTGTTAATACGAACGAACATTGGAGGTTCCGTTTGCGTTACGCGTAGCGTCGGTGTAGCGTGCGAAGATGCTTGCTCGAAAAATTAGTACTCTCGCGTGAACGTTAATTAACGTCCCGTTAATTAATGTGTGAACGTACGATACGCTGCGCGGAAGCAATGGCAATAGTAATGGGTAAAGGCAACTGGACATTCGCTTTCTATCGTGGCTAATGCTCACGAATGCACTATTGGAATGATTTTGTCGTGGAAGCGTTTATACGTTTGAAGCTCGCTCGATCGCTCCGCGGTTCTGTACAGACGAGTTTCGTCCGTCGAGCTCCAATTTACAGTTATCATTGTTTTGATGGAATGCGGTCTTTTCTTTCCCTGTTTTGCGATGGACATGCACAGTTCGTACGACCAAACCTGGAACGTCCTCGACTGCTTCGTTAACGACGACGATTCAGTTCCGCGTGCGTACACATTCCTTCGGATTAACCTCGCGATTTACCTCGCGTCACCATAAAAGAGAGAGAGACGGGAAGGCAGGGGGTCGCGGCACCGGCCTTTCGTTCGCACGTTGCCTGGTTTCGCAGGTGTTCCGCAATGAAACCTCTGTTAGGCAAACACGATCGAACGTTGCCTCGAAATTGGTACACCGGTGCGCCAGAAGAGTGGGAATGCAATCTCGAAGGATACCAGCGATACACGTGCCGGAACTTGACGGGGGGCCGGAGGGAGAGAGATACGACCTTTAATTAAAAATCGGAACGAATCTCGCAGCGTTCGTTCCAAATGAAATGGGCGATCGTCGTGAAGAATATTTTGCAATAACGATCACAAGTGAGGCAACTATAGGGAAATTCATCAGCGAATAAAACGCATATTCGGCAGGTTTGCTGTACGAATACGTTCGCATTCTGCGTGGATGGACATTGGAATTCGCGAGCGGCCAAACCACGATAAAGCGTAATAATTCATGAGTGTAGTTGATGTATGGCGATGCAACAGGACCTAGTAGGTTAATAACGGCGAAAGGTAATACGTCAAATATCCGGTTAAACGGGTTGGATTAACTCGACTGCTCGCCATTTATTCGTGATCATAAAACCTTACGATAGTTCGTAGTTTCAGTAATTTAATTTCATCTAATGAAGATTTCATTAATGCGAAGAAGAATCAGTCAATGAATCCAGTTAAATTGTCTCGTCCGATACGTTTCTTGTGCGGTTGCTGTTCGATTCCTGATCTCATCGCGCCCTCAGCGCTAAACATATTAACCATCTCTTTCGTTGATATTAAATCACATTTTCATATTAACCGAATAAAATCACGAGGAGGATCCCATTGAAGTTAAACGCGCGATAAATGTACTCGTGTCAGCGTAGCCAGCCAGCTCAACCTGTTGAATGCTATTTCTCGCTACTGTCACAATAAAAAGAATTAAGCCGTAAAATTTCCGTTCGAGCCGTAGAAAGTAGAATGATACAAAGAGGTATGCGCTTTCCAAGAAAGATCCGGCAAGCTCTTTCTGCTTGGAATGTCCGCATCTCTGAGAGATGTAATTGCGCGTTTAGGACGCGGCGACCACAAGAGATATCAGTCGTCAAATTGAAACAGAATTGAACACACGTTCGGCCTAAGAGCGTTCTGCTTGGCAGCTCCGCTGAATTGATCCCGGTGCGTTTTATCGCTCGGCTAAATTCCCGTTGCTCGCGCGAAGCGATATTGTCATTGCAAAACACCCGGTGTAGCGAAACTCCTCGCCGGCGAGCATAAACCCCCGTTGTGCCGCGCGCTTTAGGAGCACTTGTGAAATGAAGCGAATGCACTTTCACCCGGCGTGGCGTTTCGCAAGCTCCCACTACCTCGCGCGGCATCTCCGACCGTTGCGTCTCGGTCGTGTCGTCGAACGAAAGCAATCCCGTCGCGGGGAATGCCTCCGGTGCCGTCCTAATTGTTGCGCACGACGGTCGCGAACTGAATTTCGCCGACTTGCGCTCGCTTCCACCGACACGAAGCAGCCGGCTCTTGGCACTTTCGACTTCACCGTTGCGCTATGCACGGATGCACTCTCTTGCGCACGCGTTGCGCGCATACTTATCGCGACTTGAAATACAGAAATACAGAACGCGTTCGGAGAAATTATTGTAATCTCTGTACACGGGGATAAATGTAGTTTTGGAAGATAAAAATATCAAATGAAAACTAATAATTTTCGCTCGATGTTATAAAAAAAGAGTGGCTCTTACGTCTGTTCGTGACGACGAAGACGCGCCGATTAATTACCCGCTGCAGTCCTCGTGGGAGTCTGAATTTCCGATATAAGCTAAAGCACAATGCCGGGGAATAGATGTTTTTTGCGGTCAAAATTCCGCGGTCGTGCCGATGATGTCACCGGGAACTTGCACCGTTATCTAACGCACGCATATTGCGCAACGATGTTTTTTCAGACGTGTACGCGCGGACCGTACGAACGACGCCAACACATGGACGGGAGTGTAAGGAGGAAACGGCGACGGATGCACGAGTTTAGACGAGGAGCGAAGGTAAGGTCGTCGACTCGCGTTCCTTCCCGGGAAGGATATAAAAACGGCATTGCGATGCGCATCGAGCGCGATATCGGGAAAAAGAACGAGCGGCCGCGAGCGGGTGGACGGACGGAGGGAAGAAATTCGAAAGTGGCCGCGGTGAAAGTGTGCTCGAGTGCACACAAGCACGTGGCTTGCGCAGCAGTCAGCAAGCGTGGCGGCTACGCGAGCCGGACTTCCTTCACCTCCTCTTCGACGTTCCTCATCCACCTTCACCTGTCATCGTCGTCACCATCGTTTACCGCTCGTCCGTACGCTGGATCAATCCATGGTCGCCGGGGGCGACCTTTGTACTTTCCCTCCGTCTCCCCTGACCTTTGAGTCCGGCCGTGGAGGGTAGAGGGTTCAACCGGAAAAACGACACGGAGCAGTCGCGTGCGCACGCCCTCAATGGCGAATCCGGTACGATGACGTTGGGTTACCATCTCGATCGCGCGGGTTTCGCATTTTGTCTCTGGGAACTTTTCTGCTGAGCTTTCCTTTTAATTGATGATTCCGTGCTCGATGACACGGAAATGACGGAACATGAGTGTATAATGTTTCATTAGAATGAAGTGGTGGCTCGAAATAACGCCCTGTCATTATTATTATGCTAACGATAAGGTGAGATATAAGAGAAGTGCGGTATACAGCAGTTTCGCGATTAACACGCTGCCGGAGGGTGTACGCTGTGAGTAAATCGCAAAATAACGGCGAAATGAATATTCGCGTGAAGAATATGATTACAAAAGGGAACGCTTTTTATTCTGTTTGCGGTGCTGCTCGCGATCGAACGGTATCGAATTCAGCTTCCGAGGTTGTGAAATGCGCGAAAGTTGGTCGAGGAGGTCCTCCTGCGATTTCACGTAGCGCTCAAACGTCGCGTGGATAAGCCGAATATCGAATAACGCCGTTGACATGTCGCATTTCGACAGCTGATGACAATATATAGAATATGAGAAACGTACCGGCGTCAATGTACGTTTTAAACGCGACGAATACTTCCTCCCACCGTTCTTCCCCAGCTAAATGCAAAACCTGCATCTCTACTATCCCTGCCTAACTCACTTTGTCACTTTGTCGTACTAAATCGTAATTAAGACTCTTGTCGACCGCGATTCGCGCACATGGATGATAGTGGTCGCAGTCGGGTCACGCGGAGAGGTGGGCGGAACGCGCGTGACATTTCGTGAACGTCATATTTGCACGACGAATCGCACTTGCGCGTAACTCGCATCTCGCTACGTCATTCGAGTTCACGTACGCAGCGTAACTCTCCGCAGATCTCCGCCGGAATTAATTGAGTTTTCCATCCCCGCGTCGGAGTTAGCCGGAGGCGCTAGCGCATTCGATGCGTTTACGCCGAGGAAACGCGATACCGAGAATTAATTTACGTGTTTAAGCCACTGTGTGCACACGTGGAATCCTCCTTATCGAAACGCCTGATTGGCGATTTTGTTTATTGGCAACGCACCGTTAATCGAATTTGACAAGTCGCATGTACGCGAGCGAGCGTTCCGTAAGGCTACTCGGGCTTTACGCGTGCGCTTCCACGTTACGGGAAAGTGAACGGCGAACGGCAACTCGCGGCGGTTAATTAATCGCGAGGCAATCTTGATTGCGTCAAATTAGTATGTGCCACAGTCGCCATGATGGATATTTCGATGCAGGAATTAAAGCCGTCAGGGAATCCCATGCTGCATGCTCGTCGGTTCGAAGAAGTAATTAAGTAATGGGTTACGGCGAGGGTATACAGCGAAACATGCTATTACACTCGCCGCGTAAATCACGTGTCGTAAATACGTATGTTAAATGCGATAATCACGTGGGATCATTAAACTCAATAATTTCATCGATAACAAAGAAATGGTCATTTTAATATGAAGACTGTATGTGTCATTCCGCGAATTAAGGAAGCATTAATAACGGTTCCTTATAGGCAAGATAAAAATAAGATTGATGAAGTAGCGAAGGTGTTAATAGCTGCGACGAAATCAATAAGGAAACAGCCTCGTGATCTTCCGCGTCGCAGGGGTACGATTTATTATCCGCGATTTACGAGATATCTCCTCGAACGGATTCGAATTACGCAACGTAGATTTGCGATATTATATTTCACGAGATTATCGATTACACAAATCAACGAAATCTCTCTTAAGTACGCTGGATAACACTCGCCGAGATTTTCGAGAATGTGCGAACGTGAGCCACGTGAGAAACCGCGGATCAAGGAATGGATGCGCGTGAGGTACGTGTCACTTTGATGCTCCTATCTTCCGCATACAGCGCGAATTCGTTTCTGCATACGAAAAAGTAGCCTACTTTGCGTTACGTAGACTTCTCGGTTGCTCTCGGAGATGCTTGAGAAGCGTCGCGCTTGACGTCTCGCTGATACCTCGGCGAAATCGGCGCAATTCGAGAGGAAGCACGTCACCGGGCGGATCGGCTGCATGTGCGTCAGATGAATTCCTGCGACGCACATCGCGCGCCTTTCGCTCTTTCGCCGATGATCGGAGCTGAGCGTAGCTGGCTCGGGAGATTGTTGCCTGGAGCCATCGAAGAACGGCCGTGCGTTTTCGTTGGAATCCCGGGTCGGGATTCCCCGAGAAAACGTTGGCCCACGTTACTTACCGCCGACTAAGCGCGATGGCACAGATACCCTCGTGCGAGATTTATACCGTTGCACAGTGGGCTAGAATCGAAAAAAGCTGGCCAAAAGTCGAATTTTTTCAACTCTTGGAAATCTGTGCATTTCGACCTTTTTTGATTCATGGATATCAGTATTTTCAAAAATGTGAATAGAATTTCGTAGGAAAAATTTCCTTCCCATTAATCAACAATTAATAGGAGGCAACGCGTTAATGTTCCGAAAAACGAATTATGAATGAGTATAGAGGCTATAGCTTACATTCTTGTATGCGGATGCAAGTAATTTTGCTTTTTACTCTATAAATAGAATTGAAACTCTTTTCCCAAACAGTTATAACCATTAAAAATGTTTGTTCATCAATTTGTGTTAATCTAAGTTTTTGGTTTTTTAAAATATAAGAAAGAAGTAAAGTTCAATATCATTTTTTTTAAATAGCTGTAAAAGGCTGTTTGGGATTCTTGTTTTATCATCTTGTGTAGGATTCAAACTAAGTATTTCCGTTTGAATTGTGCACACCAACGCACACCTTTGCGTTATATACAGGATGTTTCATTTTAATTTTCATATCGTAATAACTCGAAAATTTGACGTTTTGGTAAAAAATGTTTGAAATGAAAGTTGTAGGTTTTTAAGTGAAGCATTACATAGCAATACCAGTATGACCTTGATAGTGTTGTCAAGATCATGTACAGATCACCGTGAAATTTTTAAATGCCGCGAAACGTACGACGCGGCGCGGTAGCGACTGTAACTTTCAAGCTTCATAACTTCGAAGTATTTAACGGATAAATACTTTGTTATAGTGTTCTGAAAAGCTCTTGAGATAAGCTACAAAAATATCTAATGAAAACTGGAGGTTCCCATTTAAAAAATTCAAGGTGACCTTTGCGTGACCTTGGCAACGCTATACAAGGTCATATTAGTATTATTATCTAATACCTGATTTAAAACCCTATAACTTTTATTTGAAACATTTTTTTCTAAAACGTCATGTTTTCGAGTTATTACGTTTGGCCAGCTTTTTTCGAGTTTAGCCCACTGTGCGCTGAACGCTACTTGCTCGATCCTCCCTCAAATTCTCTTATATGTTCAGAAACATCAATCTTGGAATGGGAATATAATAGTTATTATCACTAATATTTAGTATTATTACACACTAACAGTATTTAATTAGTGCTGCTGTTACTCCAACATTATTATCGGTATCATTACCGTGAGTATATTAAAACACTCTTAATTGTCATTATACTTTTATGCCAAAGATATCCATAGAAGAGGAGCATGGTACTATCTTTATGATACTATCAAGATGTAATTGATGGCAATAGCAATAGCGATACTCTCTACAACCTGCTCGATGGGTTAACCAGAGGGCTATTAATCAATCCATCGTGTGTAAACAAATCAAATTGCCCGCGCGCAACACATCGAACAGCGATATAATAATACAAGCGTCGACAAAGCTGGACGTCTGCACGTGAATGTGTACCGATTCCAATACACATCACGCGTGCATGCGAATGCTGGTTGACGCTAGCGTCATGCTTTTGATGCTTGCCAAAGTTCTCACGGTGACGTTAACGAACCCGCCGGTGCAGGTAGCGACGCTTTTTCGAGCGGACGCTTCGCTCGCGCGAAAATTGCCCAGTATCGATTCCGAAGGCCATTCGCCCGCGAGTAATCGCGATGGAACCGCGGATTGCGCGCACCCTGCGTGCGTGTGTGCGTGTGTGCTGACCAATCGCGTCCGCCACGAACACGGACGGAGGACGATAATACGAATATAATGACAACGTTGCCGCGGGTTAACAGCCTGCTACCTCCTCGTCTGCTTCGACCATGATCGCGTGCGTGCGCGCGCGCGGGCGAGCCTACGTACGCGCGCGCGGCGTGTCGAAATTCAATACCGCGATACGGAACCGTCTCGAGTTTTTTTTTGGGAATAAGAGATACGAGCCACACGAAGATCGGCCTCGTCGCCGGCACGAAACGTGACTTTCTGTCGCCCAGCCGTGACACGCGCGCGCGCGATCTCTCGATATGTAATATCGCTCGGATATTTACATCTTGGGTCTTGGTTTGTAGCTGCTGTTAACGCTGTTACGGTTGAGAGATTTAGAGCAAACGTGAAGTAGGCCGGCAATTTACAAGATAAAATCCCAATATGCCTCTGCATTTAAAACAGATTTTATAATTTACGGATTTAATATATCGCTGCTGTATATTACAGTTTTAGAAATGAATAAATTATCATTAAATGGTAAAATCTACAATAAACGTACTGAACGAGTTTTATATTTATTTGGCATTGGAAATACATTGCATTACTCGATTTCGCTTCTAACTGTATCATACTTATTTCAGCGATAAAACAGGCACTTGTATGATTCGCCAACACTTTTTATAAAGTGGCAATTTATTACACAAAATGTTTCCATTGAGTATAGTATTATCCAAAGCAATTGTGATATTGATAAATGTAAACTATTGATATTTGCATTACGTACGAGGTAGCCTTGAGTCGCAAACAGACTATTAAAATATCTCAATCTCACGAATCTGGACTATATAATTTTTAAAATCTACCAAAGGGAAGTAACACAAGTAGTTTGAAAAATTTGCTTTGGAGCGGACACATCGAATCTTGCGGGACTGAAATTTTTGCCTTCATTAAAGTCAAGTTTTCATCGCTTCTGTACATCATAACGCACGTGAAGTTTCGCGAATGGGCCACAACGAGCAACGGATTTCTACCTCGCACATACTCGAAACCGGAATTCGTACGAAAACGACGATATTATGCTCGGTAATATCAGCAGAGGCTGCTATCCTGTTTCTCTTTTGTCTCGAACGCGACGATTTGCATGCAAACATCGGTACGTGACCCGACGACATTACATGACATATCTGTTCCGTGGTTATCGGTACCATCAACTTTGTTGCCATTCGCACATCGCGCCAAATAACCAACAATTCTGCAATCGCATCTCGAACGCAAGCAAGTTACGTTGACGAGATAAATGGTGACGTCAGGCACGCGCACGTAATCGCGCGCGCACACGCCGCAATAATCGCGAAGCTCAAGCCCCGACGAGCCGGCCGGGAGTCGCGCGTTCGTGGTTCGCGTAATTACGAGGAAGCGATCGCTCGCCGGTAACTTTGCCGATCGCGCTGGGGGAAAGTCCCGGTGAACGGGGCGACATTCAAAATTTTGCACTTTCTCCGATGCCGCGCGATTATGCGGTTACGCGCGGAATGCCTTCGGAAGTACAGCTCCTTCGAACTTTCGAGCAGCACTCGGCTGAGGCGTTTCACAGGCCTCTTGCAAGCTGCGGTTACCAGCCGCACCGGATGAAACGTTTCTCGCGGGGGACTCGAGGGATCTCGTACGCATCGGCACTTGATACCGAACACGAGTTCCGTGACCGTGCGTGAGCCTCGCACGACGCTCGTGAGATTTCTCACGTTTGCAAGGGAATCAGAAATCTTACCATCTTCTGTTATGAGCTTTGTGCATTTGTGTTGCTGATTTATCGTTCCATTGAGAGCTGTGCAGCTCTACTTCGAGAGGAACTTGGATCCCAAATTACTAGAGTCATTATCTGAAATGTAAAATTATGTTTAACGAACGAGCGTGTATATATGTGAGAAAAGGAATGTGCACATTTAGCGTATTCATGATTATTTAACTTTCACGGGAAAGACGGAAGTTACAAGGCTACTCTTGGAATTGGAACGTCAAGTGAGAGGATACTCCGAGAATTTACCAGTCGCTGAAGATCGAAAAAGTCACCGCGATCTGATCTCGATTTTTCTGGTTTCTGTTACAGGGTACTATGAGCCTAACCAAACGCATAGACGAGATTAGGTTGCTGGAATCACGCAAGAGCGCCCGGCTGGCCGATCAGGACACGGACTTCGCCAGACTTGCCGATATGGCTGGCGATCGTAAGCGGGCGTCCTCCCACTCTATCGACGTGCCACACGTGATGGCGTAAGTTCCTCTCCTTTCCCTGTTACTGTCTCTTATCTGAGATGCTTTTATGCCAGGGCAGCAGATAAGGTCGGACATAACACGCACACAGCCACCGATTGACAATAAACTTGTGCCCTCACACAACGGAATCGCCTTTTTAAACGTCATTTAGAAGCGAGACGCAATTTACGAGGCAGTGCGATTTCACTCCGACGATTATGCTAATTTTGTGCGCACCTCCTCGGTGAATCCGAAAATTATTCAAACGTTATATTTCGACTCTCGTTCCGCGATCCCGTTGCGCCTTGCTCGTGCACTGTATCTGCATCGTGATTTGATAACTCGAGTTAAGTTGACTTGTTGAGAGACATTTTCCGGTATCCCGATCTCTCAAAACGGAATTTTCAGGAATGATTTATACGTTCGATCCATTTATTGTCCGAATAAGTGTCTTTCATTTCCTTGTACAATCCAGCACAGGTATAATTATAGAACATAATTTTTCTAGATCGGACTGCTGCCCAAACTCCTCCCAGTTCTCTCGGTCCTATCAGTCCTCTCCAATTTGCCAAACGTGAATTAGTTCACGTGAATTTAAGCTACGAAAACATCCATTGGACATTAAAGACCTTAAAGAATCCTACAAGACCCTCTCGCTTATAGGGAAGATTCGAAGCACGTGAGTACGATCTTTCTTGAAATCATCAAAACATTAATTTATAAAATAGAAAACGTTGATTGAAAACGTTAATTGAAAAATGAGATATTGCCAATTCTGAGGAAACTCGATGCTGAAGCATCTCAATACCAAAAGGTAGCGAGCCTATAAAACAGTATTCTCCATGCGAAAGAATCAAGCTGCAAGCGAATTGAGTTTTCCTGGACTACAAAGAAATTGCTTCCTCTACCTAGATACCTTATATGCCACACAGAGACATTTTAATGATCCTACATATCAAAGGTCATTGTCAGATACGACACACTGGACATGGCTTTTTGTATCGAGCTTTTTTCTCCCATTGCATAATGCTGACAGGTACAGTTTGACAGATAGGGTCTGCATATATATGCTCCGCCTATAAAAAAATATATACCCCCCTACATGTATGTACATACCCTAAAGATCAGCTGTGTTCGATGTGAAGATAAAAAGCTGTGTATCCGCGCGCTGCACGAAGTGAGAACGAAGGAGCGTCCGTTCTCGGGTCGTTAGACCGTGAATGCACCCTCGCCGGGCACCTGTCTCTCACCTTTATACTGCACGCACCCCCCCGGAACGTTTTACGCTACCCTCGATACTGTTGAATGTCAGTGAATGTATCGCTATATCGGAATACCGTGGTGGATATAGCATATATGACGTGTTTCGGTGGATATTTTAGAAATCATTTCTGACACAACACAACGTTCTGCGATATGTTCGTAATTACAATTTTTTCTTTTCGTATCATAATCACGGATTTTAATTATATACTCTTTATGCTGTAAAATAAATTTGATACATTCTCCGACAAGCATATTACATATTAAAAAAGTTTATTGGAAAATCTTAGCACGGCAGATCACCGCGTTATATTCGCATAATTCATCTCTGCGATACGTGATGCTCTCATATTAATGGACGAATGAATTACTAACGATGCTTTCTATTATTAACACAATAATAATACGAGCTTTATATTTATTGGAAAATTGCTTTTACATTTAAATCGAATTTTTTTCAAATTTCACTCAACATCGATTGCCGAGAGGGAAGGGGAGGGATTTGTAAGATGCTTGATTGTAAAATGGTGAATTTCTTTTTTGCTCGTTCCTCCAGTTCTTGCGCGGCGGCGGATTTTCTAAACTTGCGAGACGTCTCAGACTCATGACCTGTGATCTCATCACTCGAGACGAAATTCTCTTGCCGTCTGCCTCCTCCTTCGTCGCTTACGTTTCTCTGAAAAGGATAGAGCGGTCGTAGTCCGACCGGGCGACGACTGGAGGGTTAATGACCTCTTCCTCGGCTTTTCACTCGTTCGGCAGCGGGCAAAGTCGTACGAACTCTGAGGATCCCCTCGCTAAAGGACATTCCGGGAGATTCGTACACACATCTCTACGTCGAGACGCGTTTACACGCAGGTAGAAGGACGCCCGTATTTTCGGCGGAGCGAGCGCACACCTGGCCCTGGCACGACCTGCCCCACGTGAAAGGAAAGGTCACCGCAGAGAAATCGAATGCCTTTCGAAGCCCGATGGTATCGGCGATCCGAAAGCGGGCGCACACCCGGGCTATCGTTCGGCGAGACCTTGTATCGCGTCCAAGGCTTTAACGCCGAATTGATCGGGCGATCGTATGAACGCGGCATCGTGTTGAGACGGTCTTTCAATAATCTACAACGACGTGGAAATTACGTTCAAGACGAAATGTAGGAATGTTCTTTAATATTGTAACATGGTATGCACTTATGCGATAACTTCAATATATTTTACAAAGTAGATAAACGAGATAGACGTTTCTGATGTCAGACGTTTGGGTACATTGCATGATCTTCGTAACGATGTTAGTGTTCTCGCAAAAATTGCTTGAAATCCGGGATGGTGACAAAAACAGCCCAGAGTTAAAAAACCCCGAATCGCGTAAAGTCTCTAAGTAACTTGTGCCAAGGTATCTCGCTTACATCGTGAAGGCTCCGTTTATTCTTTCTGCCTTTCACACGCAACAGTATGTACGCTGCATGGTGCAACGCAAGTATCACGCGCGTGCGGGTTCGCGATAATTGATGCCGGCAAATTGAGCAACGTGGCACTCTCTTTCTTTCTGCTCCTGACGTGACGTAATTCCGTGCACTCTCTGCTAAACAATAATCAACGTGCCTCGCAATTTTCGCGCCTTTTCGGCCTTCGCGCTCGCGACTACTTTTGTCTTTAACCGCCAGTCCGTAGCGGGAACAATCAGCTCCAGACGATAAACGGCAGAAAATAGCTGCCCCGTAATAGCTAGCGTGGCGCTTTCTACGTGTGGGTGCCGCGGTGCGAGTCCACGCTCTCATCGCGCGGAATGCGCTCGCTCGCGCACGTTACTTGTTCCCGTGCGTTGATAAGAAGCGAAGCGCATGAGAGCTCGCGAGGAGAAGACGCGTGGGCGAGGATCGCGATCGACGGGGCAACGATTCGCGGGGGAAACGCGAGATGAGAGAACGGAGGCGACGCGACGCAGGACGACGGCGACAGCCGTGTGTGCGAACGACGCGAATAGATATGTCGCTCGGAGGCGGATAATCCGAAATACAGCACCGCCGAGGACCGAATTCATCGCGCCGCGTGATCAACTTGGGCGCAGTGAGTCAGTGGGTTAGCTTACGTAATTTCGGACTCGGCGAGCGGAGTCAGCGAGGAGGAGGAAGCGGCGGCCGACTTGCTTTGGGAATTAGGTCGATCAATACCGCGGCCGCTATATAGGTCAGGTGCACTACCACGCTCCGCGTGTATGCGAGTGCCGGTTCCTCCTCGCTCCCCCTTCCCGACGACACCTAGCAACCCCCGCGTGCCATATCCGCCCCGTCACGAGCCAACCGCCACCCGTCCGCCTGCGCTGGGACAAAACCCACCACTCCCGCTTTCAACTCAAAACTCGGCCATTCCCTACTTTCGTTCTCTCTCGCGTCCCGCTCCACTTTAGCCGCCCGTGATGCGTTAACGCGTTAATTGACTTCAATCAACACGGCGCACGGTTCCAGTTGGTTCTCGCGGGAGATCGAATTGGGTGGTCGTCATCTCGACCGGCTCATTATCGCGGTATTCGTCCGGAATGCGTGTGAGATCGCGTGATCCTTGGCGCGATTGAGGAATGCGGAAGAGAAAGAGTCGACTAAACTAGGGTATCTCTCTCTGTGTCTCTCGGATATCGCAATCGATAGAGTACAGCGGAAGAATACCTGAATGATCTAATGCATAACGATTGATCGCATAATAAGTATCTGTAGTAAATATTCCGTGAAATGAATATTTATCTAATCGTTTACCAGCCGGTTTTTAAATCTCAGTGTAAATGCAATCGCATACCCGTGATATTAATCGATGTACGTTCAACAAACAACACGATAATTGGTTCATCAAGTACATCAGACTAGCTGTTTATAGAAAACAGGCTGATACAGAAAACATTTCCAGGAAGAAGCAAGAAACGCATGAGTCATGTGTGGCTTCATGTGTCGCATTCTATCGCCTGCAAGTCGAGCTAAGTCACATGCTCTCTATATAATCCACATTAATCGCCAAGACATTGAGAATCGGACGGAAGAAACATTCTCGCTAGGAAGCGGAGAAGATTCCGCGCGATATATCCTAGCGGATAGGAAACGGTAAATTCGCTATTTGATCGTTCCGTGCAGAACGCGTTAGATCCCCGCTCCTGTATCGAACTGACCTAGACCAACGGCGTTCTCCTCGAGCCACGGAACGTCGTACGGAATGGCCATCGAAATGGTCATTGGAAACATTTTATAAGCAGGATGATGTGATTCCGTAGCTACATGGACATGTACGCGCGCGCTCAGTCCTAGACACTCGCCAAGGTGTCGTACGACAAAATATCTTAACAGCGCGATCTTGACCTACACACAACGCGCGGACGTCTTTTTTCGCCGTACAGCAGCCTTGTGAATACTGTCACATGACGGTCCTGACTACAAGATGAAGTTGTAAGATCTGGAAAGATAGTCGAGACTGACAGGTCGTATAGAGGATCAGAATGAAAACAAGTTGATCACAACAGTAGGAGTATTGGCCGTACAGCCTAAGACCTAGGCGTGTAAACCAGGGATCCCGGAGAGTTCGAGTTCAACTCTAAGGCAGTCTTCTAGTTATTTTTCGCCTCTTACAATTCAGAAGTGGGATAAAATCCGCTACCCCTCGGAGAGGAGGGAGTTGAGAAGCAGCTGGCCGGTAGTGAAGCCTGAACATGGAGGTCGGGACGGACTCAGAGGAGTGAACCAACATGGAGATTGGGAAGGACTCAGAGGAGTGAACCAACATGGAGATTGGGAAGGACTCAGAGGAGTGAACCAACATGGAGGTTGGGAGGGACTCAGAAGAGTGAACCAAAAATGGAGGTTGAGAGGGACTCAAGTGGAGTGAACCGACGATTTGGAGACATTCGGGGACGAATGTAATGTCAGGCTGGCCGAGCTGTAAGATCTGGAAAGACAGTCGAGACTGACAGGTCGTATAGAGGATCGGAATGAAAACAAGTTGATCACAACAGTAGGAGTATTGGCCGAACAGCCTAAGACCTAGGCGTGTGAACCAGGGATCCCGGAGAGTTCGAGTTCAAATCTAAGGCAGTCTCCTAGTTATTTTTTGCCTCTTACAATTTAGAAGTGGGATAAAATCCGCTACCCCTCGAAGACAGTTGAGATTCATCCGCTACCCCTCGGAGAGGAGGGAGTTGAGAAGCAGCTGGCCGGTAGTGAAACCTGAACATGGAGGTCGGGACGGACTCAGAGGAGTGAACCAACATGGAGATTGGGAAGGACTCAGAGGAGTGAACCAACATGGAGGTTGGGAGGGACTCAGAAGAGTGAACCAACATGGAGGTTGGGAGGGACTCAGAAGAGTGAACCAAAAATGGATGTTGGGAGGAACTCAGAAGAGTGAACCAAAAATGGAGGTTGGGAGGGACTCAAGTGGAGTGAACCGACGATTTGGAGACATTCGGGGACGAATGTAATGTCAGGCTGGCCGAGCTGTAAGATCTGGAAAGACAGTCGAGACTGACAGGTCGTATAGAGGATCGGAATGAAAACAAGTTGATCACAACAGTAGGAGTATTGGCCGTACAGCCTAAGACCTAGGCGTGTGAACCAGGGATCCCGGAGAGTTTGAGTTCAAATCTAAGGCAGTCTCCTAGTTATTTTTCGCCTCTTACAAAGTAGACAGAAAGAGAAACAAAGAGAGAGTTACATATACGACCGTATCATGAAAGCCACTCGGACGTTAGCGCGGTCGATCGAAAGAAAAGAAGGCTCATAAATTCCAAAGTTGGAACCGCGATGTGCGCGCGTGGCGATTACGGAACCGGTACGGGCTTGTAGATCACACTCGGCGTGCGAACGACAAGCGAGGTGTAACGCCGGTCTTATCGGCGTTACACACGCGTTTCCACGTTGCTCATTCATATTTCACCATTCCGCTGACGTCACCCATCGACCGGAGACAGGTGGACGCGTCGCGGCCCGTTTCCGGTTTGCCGAACGCCACGACGTTCCTTCGTTTGCCCGGAAAATTCACGAACAGATGGAATCGTGCGACGTCGTCGTCAGTGGCCTCGCACCTCCTCCTCGTTGGACGTACGTTCGCGCGGGGGGTTGTCGGAGCGGCGATGCGCGGTGGGTGGCGTTTAAGGTGGCCAAACAAACTGTAGGTCGTGCCAGACTGGGGCCGCGGATCTAGGTCGATCGATACAGCTGCGTACCTACCGGCGCGGAGTCGTGTCGGATAAATGGGTCAGGTACACGAAGGAGCCGCGCTTCATTTTCATCCAGCTCGTTCTGGTTTCCCGTTTACCCTCCGTGACATCGTGCACGCGGCGGCACTTTGCATTTGTACGGTCACGACATCGAGTTGCTACTTGTTGAAGAAGAAGATCAAGATAAGGGAGAATAATGAAGGGTGCATCAAGGGGCGCGAAAATAAGCAGCGGAAAAGAATAAAGGGCTCGTGGAAGAAAGAGGAGAAAGATAATGAAGAAGCGGAGAAAGAGGCAGTATACCGTGACACGCGTTTTCCGCTCCTTTCTTCCCCCGTGGGGCTCGGTCAAGGGGTGCAGGTTGCTGTCTAGCCGACGGCAAATCTGGGACGATGAAACGAGACTGCTACACGTGCACCAACACATACGTCGCACCATGTGTGCATAAGCCGTGTGCACACAGTGGTGTGGAATATACGAAGACCTTGTCCGGGGAAACTTTTCTTAGGGAGAGACCCCGCTGGCGGATGAAGCGATCTCTTGTTTGCCGCTAAGTGCGCCTGCTTAGGAACAATGGACTACTCTTTAAGATGTTTACAATAATAGTATCTCTTTTGCCAGCTTTTTGCATGCACGTGTTTTCTTAATGATAAACTTGGTCAAGTTAATTTTGTTTTTCAATTAAAAGTAGTAAAATATAAACGGATATCGAAGATCCATTAAAGCGATATCGCGGTGCACGGATTCTAATAAAATACCTGAGTTTAACTGTTTTTAGGAGATCGTTAATTACTTGTACAATTGGATAATTTCTCGTATATATAGTATCGTGCATACTTATGTGTATTATGTGCAGGTGCTTATAATTATATTCAGTGGCGCGTTGCATCTCGAAGGTTACGATATCGTTTTAGGTATTTTTAGATGGCCAACTAACATTGAGCTATTTATTATCGCATTATCAATAAATGGTTTTAAAAACTTAATCAGAAATTATTTTCAAGATGAAAATGGGGATTAGTTATCTAGCCTCACGTCAATGATACGCATACGAATTGGGGAACAGAAAATGAGGAAGATAGAAAAGAGAAAAGCAAGCAGAAGAAATGAAGTAGATAGATTTTATGGGAAAACTCGTGCTTTATAGGAAAAGATGATAGAGGAACGTGCCGTCATCCCACTTTGAATATGATATCACCGACGAACTCGCGTCCCAAATTCGCTTCCGCGGGGAGGATCGCGGAACGGCAGCCCTACGTGCCCTACGGTGAAAATGGATTTCTAGCACAAGGACGTCGGAGCAACGGGGCCGAGTCCTTCGAGCGTTCCCGTAACGTAACCGGGGAATTGGGTCGCCGAGTGAGGTCGGTGAAGTTGAAATCAGGTTGGCCGGGTTGTCCTGCCGCGAAATCAGGCCGCTCGATACAGGCCAGCCGGCCGCCGCGTTCCTGTATTCGACGAGACTGACCCCTGGCTGTGTACCACCGTACGTAACCCGGATATCGCCGGAAACTGGATCACCCCCGTGCCCGTGTCGCCGCGCGTTTCTCGAGGGGGCTGCGCGCCCTCGCTCGATCTCGCCCGCTGATCCCAGGGAAGCGCAACCCCCTACGGCTGACACCGCGTCCCGTATTTCACCTTGGAAAGGTGTTTCCTTCTGCGCGTGACGCTATGACGAGCTAAGGAGGGCGCGATTACTTCTCAAGTCGCGTGCTTGTGCGATATTCGCACGGTTCCGCTCGCGACGAGATATATACAGTAATATTCACACATTGTTCAGCATATCGTGATTCTAAAGCTAATTGTACACACGGTATAATTTAAAAAAGCAACCATTGCTATCCGTTTGATTCGAGGTTATTCGGTAAAATGCAAAGAAAATCGAAGCAGCCGAGTAAAAATGTTCAGGAATATATATACCGCTGTTTTATACATTGGTGTGCACATGTTGGTTTATTGACGTACGGTTACATGTTGCATATATTATATTGTACATACTCGCGCTTACAGTCGTGCGATAGAACTACCCCGTAGACGGGCGAATAAAGTTATCGCAAGCTGAACACGCCGTACGACAGCAGAACCATAGAATCACATTACGATGTCGCATCAATCCTTATGTGAACGATACTTAACGGCACGAGTGCCACCGCATGCACACGTGCACACGAGCTCCATCAGACCGTTGGATGGTAACCCAGTTTTGCGTGCGCTGAAACATTCAGCGACCTAGTTACCCCGCGCGGCGGAGGTGCCACGCCGCGAGTACGGATCAACAAGCTTCCCGACCTATTTAACGTCCCGGATCCGCAAGCGGAATCTCCATGCGGCAGGTCGACCGCTCGCGCGTTGCGAGACGAATGCCGCGGTCCGCCTCGCTCGTCACCGATCTCCGTACGAGAAATCGTTAATTAATAATCAGATGTTGATAATTGGGAAATTACAGGACTCTCGCGCCAGATCCAAAGAGATTACTTGCAAACTGGGTTTCCGGTAGCTTATTATTACCCGTCCATGCGTGACTTAACGAACATTTCAGAGGCGATTACGAGCGGCGCAGTCGTTTCTCGAATCGTGAGCTCGTCGAAACGCGCGCGGCTGTAAACACGAGAAATTCCGCCGGTGAGAATCTCTTCAAGCGCCCCGAGCGTAATCCGGGATGCGGATGCATCCGCGTGCTCGCGAGAGAGCCGTTAAGGCTTCCCATACCAACGGGTATTCGTGATGCAGAATCGCGAGTCGTGGCAGATCGAACCCGCGCCGCCTGCCTCGCAACAATCGCGTGCGCGAAAAAGTCGCCGTTGGCGAACGCGCGCTCGACGATTCGCCACGCGCCGGCCGGCCGACCTGTCCGCCGCCTCGTGTAATTCATCGTCGCTCGTCCTCCAACCGATCGCGTTGCGTAACGTTATGTCACGACGATAATAGCACCGTAACCGCCGGCTACGCAGGCGTGTGTACCACTTTACGATTTCCACCAACGAGCTCGATTGACTCGTCAGAAGGTGCGATACGTATCGGCGCTGTGTGCGGCCGCGTAGCGGATACGCCGCGCCATGAAGTCATTCCCGCTAATGGCTTTATGGTCACCTTGGTTTCCAGCCTCCATCTGTGCGCGAATCGCGTGTCGATATTTGCGCATCCGTCGGCGCGATGCACGTCACACGGCAGAATCACTTAGCAAAGAGTAATACACACTCACGCACAACTCTTCTCCGAATATTGTACAAGCGTTTACGGTGCTCTCCTAGATTTTCTAACAATCCTGCCACGTAACGGAAAGTTATAAAAATGAATTGAGCAGAACGTATGGCTGATCGATCATTTATGTTACTCTATAATTTTGTAAACATTGATTAATCTCAAGTATCGATTAATCAGATATTATAAAAATCTAGCGATTAAAGTAAAGAACGTAATTTTCATGAGAATAATTATTGATGGCGTATATAATTGTTTTGTTAGATGTTCTTTGTTGAAGTGATCTTTTCTTGCGACTAATTATCGCCATTTGCAAATCGAGTATGCTCTTCTTTTTCATATTCATATTTATATTTCATATTTTAACATGAAATGTACCTAAAATTAGCTGATGAATAATTTCGTTGTCTATTTGTATCGCCGCGAAGCCCACTTTGTGGATTGCACCGCTCGTCGGAAATTGTTAGTACTGCTGCACTATCGACGAGTGCATACCTCGAGTGCTCGTGTGTACCCCACAAATACGCCTATTATCGTGCACCCGGTACATGTCGGAACGCGAGGCACGGTTGTTCGCGGGCCTAGTTTAACTTATGGACGCGAGTATACCCGTCAAGTGGCATTGTATTAATGCTCGACAATGCACCCGGAGGGAAGGAAAGGGAAGGTTCGGCCGAAATCTCGATTCTCACGACCCAATTTTTTTCACCGCGCCGGTCACCCGTTATTTTTGCACACGATACTTGGTGAAGGTGAGAGTATATCGGAAGTGTTCCCCGTCACCCCGCCTCGTCCACTTTCAGCCGATTCGTAAATCCTCAAAGCAGGCTAACGAGGCGATTTACTTTCCTCCTCGTCGTCGTGAGATTACGCGAAATGCGAACGCGATCGTGACGAAGGATACGAGATTTCGATGGATCGCAATCTTGACTACGACCTATATATATGTTAATTCGACAGATAATCTTTTGTCGTCCTTCATTTTTACCATGTTGTTTTTTTAACTGCAAGAGATCGTTATTGCTTAATGATTGACATTATGTCGTATCTTGTTGAATAATTGGCGTTATATAATACGGTGACGGTGTATATTCATAAAGAACCGACCGGTGGGCGTGCATGCTGTTTTACATACTAATTTCAATGTCAGCCTGCTGGAAACGTTCAGCGCTACGCATCCACGTATCCTGCTCTACATCGGAAACTCAAGAAATTTATTTCACGGTTTCGTTCGGATCTGTCCAACCTGCTTGCAAGCTGTTTTGGATATGCTAATTCCGTAAAACGGATCCGTTTGATTAAAATACGTGCCCGACCACTCGTACCCGAACTAAAGTGTATACGAAATGGGAGGACACGGTTCAAGAGATGGACGAGTCCGAGCAGCGGTAACGGATGGAGCGCTCGAATGGAGTGGTAAACGATCGTAAACGACATTTCCTGGCGCGTTATTTCTTGTTTTCGACAGATACACTCACGAAGCGAATTAAGCACCGGCGAATCCCGTCGTGCGAGGAGTATCCCCGGTGCTTTTTAATTACCGCCGTGCCGATTATCTGTGAGCTCAATCCCTCAATCTGTACCGGTGTAATTCGCGTACCGGGTAACGGTACAGCCTCGCCTGAAAAGTAAACGGTCTCGACTCGTTTCCCTTCGCGCCGAGCGACGATCCGCACCGTTCTAATTAAACTCTCGCGAATTCGCTGCTTCCGCGGTAATCATAAGCCGATCGTAATCTTGCAATTAGCGAGAAACAGCGATACGGATGTATCAAGCTTGCCACGAGTCTAGAAAACCATGAAAACGCATCGTGAGGAAGTCGGGAAAATAAGAACGCGTACTACGGTAAACTACCTTAGTTTTCAGGTCAAGTGGATCGGAGGAAGGTAAACGTTTCTTGATCGGCGATTGTATCGGTATTTTCACATTACGTTGTCCAACATTATGTCACGCGTTGGCATTTCACGTTTCCGATGAATAACCTTGTCTTTTATCCTTTCCATCCCCTGTTCTTGAAGCGTTATCATTGTACCTCGTTATTATTAAGATTTTGCTTCTCTGGAATTTTTCTATTATAATTTTGAAAATTTTTCATCCAGTGAGGGAGATATTTTTGGAAGATCCCAGTTTGACGAAGGTGTCTATGAAGGCCAGTTCCTTAGTCCGAGACACCCTGTGCACTAGCTGGCTGGATTGGAGTAGCTTGAAGGAGTAGCCTTCGCCCGTCTTCGCGCTCCAAGTGGCGCGACAGATATAACGGTTGGTACGCGAGAAACGGGACAGCGTGCGGAGTGTGTGCGCTCGGAAGGTGTTGCTTTCGAAATACCGGCTGGTACACGCGTCATTCTCCATGCCGGCCGGCGTTCCATGTTTCACTTTCGACTCTCGACGTACCGCTCCACGGTGGAACGGCTGCGGCTTAGCTGCGACGGCCTTGACTACGTCGTCGTTTCGCACCCCCTCTTTCTGTCTCACTCTCTCTCTTTCTCGCTGGTGTCTCGCACCTTTTTGTCCTTTGTGCGATGCAGGCCCGAGAAGACTTCACCACCTTCTCCGGGAGCCACTATTCCTAGCCGCGTTCGAGATGCTATCTCGCGAGCTGCACTGGCAGCAAGCGAGAGCAACGCGAGGCATCTTCACCGATGTCTTCATGCATTACCTTCGCTTGAAAAAGCGAGAAGATATTTGGTAAAATGAATAAGTATATGTACAAGTCCAAGCATGAATCTTTTATCATATAATCATGCTGATCGGTATAATCGAAATTGAGGCAACCTGTAATTCTTGAGTGAATTGGTAAAATAGATCGTACAAGTTGTCTCTCTTGCACATGTCCTATGTATTCACTGTTGACTTATGTTGATTATAATATTATATTATACATACGTTCCATTTGGTTCCGGTCTGAAGAAATACTCTGTAATGATAGAAGATCGTAGGAGATAAGCACGAGTATCTACGCGTAGCGGACGTGCATACACCACGTGCAGTATTAACGCGGAAATCTATAGTCTTTCCTGGAAAAGCGGGACTATTGACTATAGGTTCCCTGTCACCGGGTATTACCGGTGCGACAAGCGCGAGGAGGTTCTTGCCCGGTGCTCCGAGAGAGAGACGTGGCGTATCATTTCATGCGGTTTCAGGAAAACGTAATTCCAGAAACGCGCGTAACTTCTCTCTCTATGCTGTTACTCTTCGACATGGGCGCTCGAGAAAATTACTCCAGGCCCGTTTTACACAATGTACTCTTTCGTAACCTACCGTTATGCTTCGTTCGAGGCATGGCCATCCTCGAGATCAACAGATTGACTTGTAGGAGTACCATCTCTCTCTTCGGGGAACGCGAGTTCCTAAAATCTTTCGCGTCCATCGAACAGGCGGTTATCGGGAATCGGCGATCCTACCTGTTTCCAGAATACACCTTTCGCGGAAACGCTGGGAATGCATTGTGCTTAGTTAATCGGGACTGTGTGATCGAAGACCTTAACTCTGCTGCCGTGGAAAAAGTAAAAATTATAAAATAATGATACGCTTAATTTGAATGGTCAACGCGCGCAACATATGCACGATGACTCGTAACTATAACGCGATGATGCATATTTCAGATCCAGAAAACGACGGCCAAGCTCGAATAACGATTCCGAAAGGATGTATAGCGGTTGGGGCGACAGGATACAAAGCGGATACGGCTGCAAATTTGAAAACTGTCTCAACAGCGAACGTGGCGACTGTATGGACGAATGCGCCGCCGCTCTGGTCCTCATGTCGCTCTCGTGCTCACCTCACAATCATCACAACCCCCTTTCACTTCACTGCCAATGCAACTATGGTATTATATTCTGATATCTCCATGTGTTAAAATATGTAATACCAAGTTTTACATAGACGAAAAGTACGTTTCTCTTGATACTTTGGCATCAAATGCAGCCATCCAAATTATTGGGTTGGCCAAAAAGTAATTGCGTTTTTTTTTATATAAATAAAAGGCGAATTTTTCATGGGAAACAAAAACTTTATTAAACAATATAGTGTCCATTTTGTTTGATTATCTTTTGCCATTTTTCAGGCAACTTCATGATTCCGCGCTCAAAAAAGTTCTTATCTTTTTCAGCAAAAAACAATTCCAACAACGATTTCATATCCTCATCAGCAGTAAAGGTTTTACCATTCAAGGCGTTTTGCAAAGAACGAAACAAATGGTAATCTGATGGTGCCAGGTCTGGCGAATATGGTGGATGTGGTAACACATCCCATCCAAGCTGCAACAATTTTTCACGAGTGACCAAACTTGTACGTGGTCTAGCGTTATCATGGTGAAACACAACACCTTTGCGATTCACCAATTCTGGACGCTTCTGTTTGATGGCATCATTTAATTTATCCAGTTGACGACAGTATACGTCTGAATTAATGGTTTGATTCCTTGCAAGCAGCTCAAAATACACAATACCTTTAAAGTCCCACCAGACTGACAGCATAATCTTTCTTTGGTGAATATCTGCTTTTCAAGTGCTTTCAGCAGGTTCATCACGCTTGCTCCACAATCTTTTTCATTTGACGTTGTTGTAGACGATCGATTTTTCGTCGCCTGTTATCATACGTTTCAAAAATCGATCATTTTCCTCACGTTTCAAAAGAGAATCGCAGATGTCAATACGCTTAGTGAGATGAATTTCTTTGAGCTCATGTGGTACCCAAATATCGAGCTTACTAATGTATCCAAGTCGTTTTAAATGGTTTTCAACACTCGATTTCGATATGTTAAGATTCTCAGCAATCTCTCGTGTCGTTAAACGCCGATTGGAATCGATCAGTACCTTTATTTTGTCATCATCAATTTCGATTGGCCTTCCTGAGCGTGGTGCATCTTTCACATTAAAATCTGCAGATCGAAATTTAGTAAACGAATTTTGACACTGCCGCAGTTTTAAAGCATCTTCGCCATATACATGACATAACTTTTTATGAGCTTGCACAGCGTTTTTCCCTTTTCGGAAGTAATAAAACAAAATATGACGAAAATGTTCTTTTTGATTTTCCATTTTGAAATCGACGGTAAAGAAACAATTGTTAACGAAATCGTGTACTTTCTTTTTCTAAAACAAGCTTGAACTGTGAGTTGTTAACCTACATAATGAATTTGCGGTTTAGAATGAAGTTAGTTACATTTCAAGATATGTATGTCCATCTATTGGAAAAAAACGCAATTACTTTTTGGCCAACCCAATATATAAACTAAATATTGTTTTCGTACTACATACAACATTTTTCTTGTTTTTCGTTGAATTCTCACGTGTTTATGTATATTATCGAATCGAGCGAGTTGGCACGCAACGAAACGAATTTCTAAGGAATTCTCTCTGCAGGTTCTTGGGGGAGTCGCGGAAGCGGAGGTGGCATGGTTGCTGGCTCGCCGGGAGTTGGTGGCATGTCGAATAGCAGCAGCAGCAGCAGCGGGGCTTCCTGGCGCAGCGGCACCCCCAGCCCACCCCTCAGCGAGGAAGGTGTATCGATGAGGAGTTCACCGTGCCCGACCACATCGCATCCTTCGCACAATCCGCCGCACTATCCTTACAATGCATCCGGATCTTCTTCGGGCAGTACCCCGGGTTCGACTGCGCTGGACGAGGGAATAGTTCCCGATTACATTGAAGAACAGCACCCGCGTAAGAAGGTGAGTAATCCGCTTCCGGTAGTTATTCATCTCTTTCCTCATCTTCGCGGAACTCAATGCAAGTTTACTGCACATGTTAATTATTCAAATTTTCTAAATCCTCAGACATTTCTCATAGTCCTTCATAAGACCACAAGATGATCAATTAACATGTCTGATAAACTTGCATAAACGTAATTTCGAGCAACCACGTTTACTTTGCTATGCGCCATTAGCATCAGCAGTTACCGCTGCAAGAAGAACACCACCGCTACGTCTCTTCATCAACGCCGCCGTGACCTTTGCGAGTAGTTTTCAGAGTCGCGTGTTCGCACCGCTTCCAGTGGCGCTGCCCTCGCCCTCGCTATTTCTGAAGGTCTTCATT
The DNA here is from genome assembly GCF_003672135.1 of Ooceraea biroi. Taxonomy (NCBI): domain Eukaryota; kingdom Metazoa; phylum Arthropoda; class Insecta; order Hymenoptera; family Formicidae; genus Ooceraea; species Ooceraea biroi. The sequence goes on from NC_039515.1 coordinate 4,570,940, forward strand.
GACCTTAATCTCCGTGAATAATGTACGCTCTCGTGTCAACACGCGCCCAATTCGACTTGCCAAGCCTCCGGACGAAGACAAATGATTTTTATAAAAGTCGACTTGATCAACGCACGTATCATGACGTTCCTCGTGATCCCTCCTTGGCTTTCATCGTGAAGCTCTTATCTCGCGTTCCAAGAATCTGCCAATTCAATTCGAGTCGAGTGACCCGGTTTCATCATTTTGATCTCACATTGATTTATTCATCCGGTACGTGATTTATTTCCGGCATGTGAAGAGGCGGCGAACTTTGCTGCAACGCGCATTAATAAAATCGTTTTTATTAACAGGAAACTCAGATCGTAACATTAGCGACGTGAATATCTGACGCTTTATTGAAATTTATACACGATACAATACATTTAGATTACACGTCTTGGCGACCTTCGATAGGAATACAAGTTCGCCGCAATAAAAATTGAATGGCCTTCAGGACTCCGCATGCGCTTCTGTCTCCGCGATTAATTCTTTCCGTGTCCGCATAGCGGTGCGTAGTAGCTTAATTAAAGTCGACGAGTACGATATGTCAGTTGCGTAAGAGGCCAGCGTGGGGCGCCAGGGTGGACCTTAGATGCGTACGTCATTCGTCGTGGACTGGTTTCGAGATGGCAAACTTCGACGGGTGAACTAGTTTTCTCTTTTCGAGTGGACGAGCCAGTGAAAACGAAGTCGCTTTCGATCGTTTCGTAACACGATTTCCATGTAATGCGGTTGCAATTGGGAGGAGACTGACGCGTCTCGCGTAACGGATCTCCGGGATTGTAGTGTCGGGCAACGACTCATTTCGAAGGAATATTGTCAAATATGCTAAAATAAGCACATATTAAAGCTTCTCGAGTCGAAATTAATTCGAGATAAATTTTCCGATTGCAACTATCTTAAAGAAATAAAATAATAAAATAAATTACAATTAAATAAATCAAATGCACGAAATATGCTTTTTATATATATATATATATATATAAAGGGAAAGTACAGAGTGTCCCGGGTTTTAACCGACAAACTGCGGGAGCATATTCTACTAGTGGAAATAAGAAAAAACTCTTATATCGAGTTTGCTTAGAAATGCTTTATTACAAAGTTATAAACCAATATTCAAAAGAAATATCAGATAAGTAACAACGGATTTTTTCACAAAAATAAAAATTATCTACGCAATGATTTAGTGACGCATTTCAAAATGTTGTCCTTGCACATCGATACAAGCTAGACATCGACGTAGTACAGAATTTGTTACAGTACGACATTCCTGAAAATTTTGTTGCATCTCAGTAACTGAATTAGTAATTCGTTGCTTTAAATCTATCTGGTACTCTCCTGTTGGGAAATCTACGTTGATACTCTCGTACGGCAGCTCGTGCATTTCCGTCACAGAATCCGTACACGAAATGAATATCAGCGTATTCCTCATTTGAAAACACTTTTGGCATTCTGATAGTAATTGCTAGTTGACACGACGATTGAAATCTAACAGCTACTGTTGTGAAAGTAACAATCATACTGAATCGTTTCAACATAGTGAACATGAATACATGTGAATACACATAACATAAACATCTTCGACCTTTCAAATTCTACACTATGTTCCGTTGTTACTTATCTCATATTCCTTTTCAATATTGGTTTATAACTTTGTAATAAAGCATTTCTAAGCAAACTCGATATAAGAATTTTTTCTTATTTCCACTAGTAGAATATGCTCCCGCAGTTTGTCGGTTAAAACCCGGGACACCCTGTATATCTGTTCATCTGAATTAGGCAAAATTGCATCGTCTATTGGCGCGAGCATGCGAACATGAGTGCACATATATTCGCGGACGTCGCGTAGATATCTACCTCATCGTGCGAGTTGTTGCACGCTGGCAGTGACGGCGGCGCGGCCCTGACCGGTCAGGGATGCGAAGGCGAAGAGGAGCCTGCAGCGGGGCGGCCGGGAGTCCTCTTCGTCGTCGCGCGCCAAGCCCCCGCGCGCGCTCGATGATGACATAAGCACGCGCGCAGGCCGAGCCAAGGATGTAAACACGCGCGCGGTGATTTTTTGGTATTTCGTAAGACAGCTAACAGGCCGAACCTTGAGGTATTATCGCCCCACGCTAATCTTAGGTACGCGCGTGGCCCCGCGCGCTCGTTGCTCTCGGCTTGCACGGGAAATCGTCGCGGTCGCGCCGTTCCCGAAATAACCGCTAATGTAAGCGGATTTCATTCGAATTTAATCGTTGCGTTCTCGAGGCACAAAAGGAATAATATTTTGCCAGAAATCGAAATAAATAAACGATATTTGCCACCAGAAAAGCGAGAGAAACAAGCAGCATTGTCGCGCGATGGACAGTTTGAAAGGATGCAAAGGATGCTGTTTGCTTCGAAAGATATATATGTGTGACTAGCGACCAGAGAGAGAGAGAGAGAGATTCCGAAAATCGAAACTGAGTGCGAGTTTGTATGAGAAAACTGAAATATTCATCAATTTTTTTCAAAAGTGACGTACTTGTTCTTGCCGGGCGTCGCACAGTGGTCAAAACGACTGAAAACGTGGCCAAAATTCATTAAAAAAAAATTTTTTTATCGTCATTACATTATTGTTTGTTAGTTCTAAGTCCGTACTAAATTTCTCTAACGTTATAGTCCAAACAAATTTTATTTATGAGAGCTATAAATGTATAAAGTTCATTATCGTAAGTCTCTAATATGATTTTGGCCATAATCGGTGTCACAATTGTGATTTCATTCACGAAGTTATCACGTACCGGGTTATTAAATCTTTTCATCCTTGTTTTATTATATCCTTTGTGCTTCTGATCACGCTGTTATTTATTCAATTTTTATTACAGTTAATAGAAATAAAATAAGATAGTGCTGTTGTGATGTAACACTAATGAAATATTGCGATTCAAAGTCCCCGTCGTGAGTCGGCGCGATAAATCAAACAGAATTTAAAATTTAATTATATATCAAAAGAAATAAGAAAAAGTTTATCTGCGCCAAACTGCGTCGAAGTTTTTTCTCAAAATGCTTCCCTGAAGACATATTTCAGTGCAACTTTTAAAATGGGACACCCTGTATATATAATTAATATTATATTAATTACATTGCATCAGAATTATGGGAAAATCGCTAAATTGCAGTTATATATATGATTTAGAATAATTTGAGTATGTACAGAATTTCGACCAGGTTTCTGGTAATCTTGACCACTGTGCGTCGGTGTGCAATTTTCCCATTCCATCATAAAATACATAATTATTATACTAAGGAGAACCGCGCCGGAAGGCCTAACTTGAGAGGGAGGGGGGGCCAAGATTTTACGGATAACATTCACATCGTCTCTGCTTATGGCTTTTCAGATTCGAGCGAAACTCCAGGACTCGAGCGAGACGGAACCAGACGCGACTTTCGAAAGCGAACAGGTAAGCCTGATTTCCTTTCGTGTAATTGGAGACCCGACTTGCTGGAAATCTCGCGGGTGCGAAATTACCTAGCAGTGCGTACACCGGGTTATTTTCTGCAGACGTAAATATCAACGGGAGATGATCGGGCATTTTGCAATTTTAATTCACATTTCTCAGTGTTACAATTTTTCAGTCGCTATATTTGCAAGAAAATATAATTTTAAATTAAGACGAGAGATCGTCGAGAGATTACGTGGTTTAATTTTTATCTACGTAATAAAATAATTGTTTTTATGTTAATGCACGCAAATGCAAATTATATGTCCATCATTTCTTAGTGATTCTAATCTAGATTTATCTTTCCTGCATATTACTTTAAAATGCAATTTCTGATATTTTCGAAAGAGCAACGAAAACATACGATACGATGCAATTTATATCTCAGATATTTGGTTGTTATTTTGTTTATTATCCGGCTCGCAACATTGAATAGAGATGATAAGTAATCTCGCGCGCTCATCACAACAACAAAGTCTCTCTCCTTCAAATCATCTCAGAATGTAGCTATACACTATTGATATTTAAAGAACGATGAAAAAGGCACGAGAGAATCCCAGTTGAAAAGAAACTGACGGCAGCTCTGCAATCGACATTTTCATGCGCATGCAATTTACGTGGGGAACCCTCGTTATCGAAACCGGCCGTCGGCGTCGGCGGAGCGAACGGACGCTGCGTGTAAACGCGGCACTAGGTCTACTGCTACCACTACCGCTCCTTTCGGATCAATATTATTCGTAACCCAGTTTACCGAAGGTTCCTACTTTCACCGGCGATTGTGAGCGGCGAGTTGAGCTTTCAAAGTCATTCATCTCGATTCGATCGGAGCCGATAATGTCGTCAGGCGCGAGCGCGTCATCCGCGATGCCGGACGTGGATGATCGTGTCGCGCATCGATCGAGTCCGTCGATATAATTTCACGGAGTGCCTAGTGCACACGCGGTTTCGACTTTCACTCGCGACGTGCGCATACACGCACGCACGCACCTAGAGTGGCCAGATTTCCGAGGACGTGTCCTCTTTCGTGACGAGTGTCCTCGAATTCATTCCCACGTATTTTGGACGATTTCGTGCTTGCAATGCGACGCGATTGGAAAGAACCGGTGTAACACGTGCCGTTCGTCATCCGAGTGATCTTATTAAGCTCTGCATCGACGGTGCATAAAACGATTTCACGGAACAAGCTCAATGGGAGAAAAAAAGAGAGAGGAAAAACCGTGAATGCCGCGTTTGCGCCCTCTTTTCGAGAATCTGGGGCTGCGTCCCAGTTTTCCACCCTACTGTCCTAGTCGCGCGAGCGAGAGGAAGATGGCCACCTTACCTGCGCGCACCTGACCCAATTGACCCGACCCGTGGATTACCTCCGCGAGCACGGCGACCAAGGTCGCCAGCGTCGTTCCCTAGATTCTCTCCCATCGCTGTGCTCGTCATCGCGAAAGGTCGCTCGATCGCGATGGGAGTGAGAGATGCACCGTTCCCATATCGCGGCATCCATGAACGGTGATCTCGATAGGCGAGGAGAGCGCGGGGGGAAGGCTAGGAAAAGAGGGAGCGAGCGGCCAGGAAGTTCCAGTCGAGTGTGCTGCATTGTGTGACGACTGCGACAGAGTACTATGCGCTTCCTTTCCCCGCGCTCGCGTATTTAGTGCGCGCGCGCGTGCATGTATATACGATACATACGCGCGTCACGTGCGCAGTGCCGTAATCGTCCGGAGTATGTATCGGTTGCATGTCGCCTCGGGATCGAGGGGAGGTTTCCTTTGTCTTTGACAAGCCCGGTTCTAGCACGCGGCTGTCGCATGAAAAGCTATAGAGCGTGCTGAGTTCGGAAAACGGCTGTCAAAGACATCGAGGAACGCGAATTTCCCCAGTTGAAATCACTTTGATGTCTCTTTAAGTTTTAAATGAAATTTTAAGCGATCAAGCTCTATTCGAAAAAAATTTAATTCTTCCCAACAGCTCGGGATTTTTTTGCAAATCAACATTTCGGTTATTCTCTCTCATGGAGAATTGTTTTTAATTTCGAATAGATCTGCCAAAGAGCGAAACCCTACGTTAACACGAATTGAATACCAAGTCTAAAGGTCGTACACGCGCCGGTTTATCCGAGACCCATAGATCCGGAAAGCTCTGGTTGTTACGCGATCGAACGTCAGTCGAGGGCTTTGTATGGATTACACGTAACCCGAAAATGTAACCTAGATTTGAGCGGGGAACTTAACCATTCATTCCAGTGACTCTAATGATTTTATGTTTCCTCATCGACCTCTCTTTAGAGGAGAGACCGGACTCTCGAAAAGAGCTGAACAACCTGCCTCCCATTAAGCCCATGTGTATTCGTCATTTTTCACGTCGTGTCACGGCGAACGGTTACAAAATCTCACTCGGAGGTCCGGGATATAAGTGAACACGTGGACGATCAAAGATTACTTTCACCGGATCTAGGCCGAGCCCTTAAAAAAAGTGGGATTTCCAATCGACGCGTGCGGAATTCCGGCAAAGTGATCCGCGGACGATTTCGCTAGCCGACCCGTACAACGTACGTACGCGCCTGCACATGGACCTGGGGATCGCGGAGCGACGCGCGAGGACCGGCGCCGTTGGTGCATCGCGTCGCAGTGCACACCACGTGACGTCACCGCCGAGCGGCACGTGCCCGTTCCCCTGGCCGCGCCCCCCGGTGCCCTCGAATGCGGCATTACTCGCGGCGGCGATGGGGGGAAGGGGGGTGCGGTGGGCGATGGGGCGGGGCGCGGCGGGGGGCCAAGGGAGGCAACAACGAGGGGGGCAGAGGTGCGGAGGAAGGTAGTTAAGGTCACCGCGGCCCTGACTGCACGCGCGCGAAATAATATCGGTGTGCAACCGTCGTGTGCGCGCGTGTGTGTACGTGCGCGAGGCGTGTGCGGCGCGCGCGGAGAACGCACGGAAGATTTATTTCTAGTTCCGCGTGCCGCTGCTTTTCTAGCGAAGCTTTTGCCGGTTCGGATGTATAGAAGTCGCGGTGCCCCAATGGCGGACCTTGACCGCCGACTCGGCGACCGTCGTCACACCGTCTGCCGATCGGCATAGATCACCCAGGCGATATCGCTGGGAAGTTTCCTCGATTGTTGCATCGTAATTCGGCGCGACAGCTCGCAGTTATGACATAGCGAGTTTGCGCGGCGATTCCGCAACGGCGTTAATTCCGGTTCAAAATGAGCGATGATCATAGAATGTGAAGAGACTCGCGACGATTGCCACACGAAGCTGTCGATTTAAATATGTATGAGCTTACGTGAAGGAAATTGAAGGTCTTAAAAATTGTTCTTCCTATCAAATTCTTCGTTTTATTTCAGTACGTAATAAAAGCTGTACTTTCGTTGTTGTTATATTACGCGTTTCGATCCACATTGAAAGTAAGTGCCACTGACGCGTGTCTGTCGAAATTGGAGCCTTCAGCAAATCCTTTCTTTCTTCCAGGGGGGATTCTTGCCTTCCTTTTTTCCTTTTAAAGAAAGGATTTCTCTTGGAAAAGAAGCTCTTTCCGATTATTTCTTTTGTTCACGGAGTGAACACTTCACTTTTGTTCATTTTTGCATCAAGCACTGGCTATTATTACTCGTTAAATATCGAGATATTTTGACCATTTGAAGAAATAGATTCCTCTGATTATTTGTTTCGACTTACTGTCGATCTTTAAATAATTGCACTTAATTTTTCGTTTTTCTGTTTGCTCGCATCGTTTCGATGCTGCAATTTCATTTTTTCTCCACGCTACTTATTACACACAAGGATTTTAATTGCATATAAAAATCCTCGTATCGCATAAAGCACGTGATATCTCTCGATTAATCATGCAAATTGCATGCTCGCAAGAAAGAATATCGTGACACAGACGATCTGAAATTGAGAAACGTCAGCGTGGCCTATCGAATGCATCGGTCAATTCAACGTCGATCGTGATCGTGCCGGCACTCGCGTGTGCGTCCCGCGGGGTTTTGTGCCGTGCGGGTCGTGTTCGTCCACCTTACGTAATACGCGTTGCGTAAACTTGACGTTAGCCGTAACGCTTGCCGTACATATTTCCGCGCGCCCGGCAACAACCGCAGCTCGACGGAGATCCGGCCTTTACTGAGCAACGCAACCGTTCCCTTCCGCATTATTTCCCTACTCTCTTTCGACCTTTGAATGAAATCGCGCCGGATGTAAGCGTTTCCATGCTTTTTGTCGTCATGCGTATGCGCGTGCGTGTGCGTGTGACAATTAAATTTTAATTCGGCACAATTTACTTTTATACAATTCAACATGAGATTTAAAGTTGCGAAACCCCAACCAGCCGTTACATAAGTTTGATATTTTACATTCCGTGAGAGCGGGAGACGCTGAATCAAAATAATTATCGTTCGTACTTGCTGACAGCTGAAGAGCATCGCATTTTATTTCGAAGGTTTCTTGCAACATCAATTTATTCCTCGAGGTCGTCCGCTAAACGTCAATAAATTTTGATATTGACAAATTCCTGCTTAAGATATGCTTTTAAGGGGATCCTGGAGTCGTCTGTATTACCGGCGGAATTGGTCGATCTTACTGTACTAATTACTCTTTAATGATTGTATAGAATGAAAAATCCTTCTCCACGATTAGAGTATACAAAGAAATATACCGAGCGAAACTCGACTGTATGTTAAAAACGACAAAAAAAATTTACAGTTTTATTATCGGCTTATTGTGACGTCACCTCGTACATTAATGTTCTTAATATAAATGTTTTGCAGTTTGTGTGACCAAAATTCGATAATCGCAAGGACGGAACAAAATGAAAGAATATGGGGAAGTTTTTAGAAATGAGTTTAGAAGCCTAGTGTAAAAGTAATTAGTGCAGAAAGATTCGTGATCATTTCGTGCCTACGTATGCCTGTGAAATCGTGGCTGAATAAAAAATTGTGATTTTTTTCCGTTTGGAAAGTTAAGGCCTGCCTTTCACATTACATTATTGTGTGTACTTTCATCGTGGAAAAGGATTTTTCATTCTGTGAATTCAATAAAAAGAAAATACAGGAAAATCATCGATTCCGCCGGTAATTCAGACGCCGCGACGGAGTTCACTGGCCACTCCAGGATCCCCTTAAGAGTTGCTCGAAATCGTAGGAATAAAGACTCGTCGATAAGACTGATAGGCAATTCCGAAACAGTAACAACGGCGATTACAAGGTGAAAAGGCGTCGCGACGCCTAAAAATATGTAACCGACGCGTCGGTTAGAGAAATTCATAAGCCGTACACTGGAAACAAAATCCTTCTCGTACACGCTCCCTTCCTCCCGCTCACGTTGCACAGATTGCAGATATTATCTGCCGCGCGCGTGCAGAGTCAGGGTCATCGCTTGGCAATATGATTTCTGATGTAACGTCATCGTGTATGGAATATTCTTTTCAAAATTAAAAGGACGTCGTTGTCGTGGATTTTGCATACTCTCATGATGCGATTTGAAAATTGGTAATCCCCGTGCTGATGTCTCTTTTCAAAGAACCGTGCGATAAAATTCTACGCGAATCATTAGGAGGGCATTTATCGCTTCACCCGGATTTGGCTGCTGCCGCTGACTTTTCACTATCAATTGCATATCAAAAGCATTTTTACAGTAAAATGTCAAACAAAGTGATTTCACTCGCATGATGCGCAGGCATCGCATGACATAAGCCAGCGGCCATGACCAGCGGCCCACTGACGTTACGTACATAGGAAATACGCGACGTCGTATTTCTCTCTTTGCCCGCGTCGCTATCAATTCGCGTCAATAAAATGCGTAATTGATTGTTCTCTCGAAACATGATAAATTATTCTCTGATCCATCACCGAGGTGCGTGATTACTGATACTGAGATTCAAAATGAGTGTCTGCATTTATTCTCTCATTCTCTCTGGCTACGCCAGTCTGACAGAGACATTTAGTTATCCCATCTTTCGTTTGTTAAACTCCATTTGCCAAGAAAAGTCAGTTTGCATACATTTGTGCGGCATTTTTTATTTGAATATTTAGTGTTATGTAAAATGAAGTTAAAATAACATTTTTCGAACTTTGCTTTTATCGACATTTAATCCTTGCTTAAAATGCTTGATCTGCGATGTTGAATCTCGCACGTTTTGCGGTTCTCGCGCAATCCAAGTGCGGAAATGACATTAGAATATTCCATTCAAGGTCATGATCAGAGAAAGAGGAAAGCACCATCGCGTGTCGCATATTGTTCTTCAGGAGGCTACATCGCTCGCGTATACAGTTTTAAGAGTAGCCTTAATGACTACTTCGACGACCTTGTAAGGTTTGACGTGGTAATCGTTGAATAACTGGAGAACGGCGCCCTACCTCCACCAGCCTGACCAGCCAAGTTAGAAAAAACCGAGAGGTTGGTCACTAGCGGTTATAGTGTACAAAAATTACCCTTGATACGGATTACCTTTAAATTACCTCAGATTCCTTAAGATTACCTAATACTACAACAGTTCGATCAAATAACTTGGCAAAAGTTTCAATTTACTGTCAAAATTCATCAATGCCGTATTTTCCGTATTGATTTTAGCCGGTAGTTCCCTCGATGATTGTTCAGAATTTTCCATTTTGATCGATTTCGATAATAAAACCAGAAAAAAATAATAAACTAGCACAGAGCAAAAGAATCAAGCACAGAGTAGGCAGCTCGGCGGACATATAGACCCGAAAACATATGAAAGGTTGCGTTTCCGATATTTGGTTGTCTCTCGGCGGATAGATATACTGAATATATATCGCGCATGGTATCACGATTACCTTAGATTCCCTCAGATTATCTGAGACTACCCTAAGAATTACCTAGCCCTTGTACAAAGATTACCTCAGTGACCAACCCCTCGGAAAAAACCTATCAGCATGAAGAACTGCTCAACTAAAAAAGAATACCCACTTTTTAATACGGACTAGTTCTCGCTTAATCAATTCGGCAGGTCCTGTTAGTCGATTCATCGAGTCGAGTACCAGGACGAATCACCGATCACCGTTTCTTACATGTTGGCCGTTCCTTTAACTCGCCTAAACGATTTCAAAAAGCAGGATATACGCTGTGCACTTGTTCTTCTCTTCAGAATAATTTGAAGACCCAAACAGACCTACAAGGTATCAATTGTAAGATCTGGAAAGATAGTCAAGACAGACAGGTCGTATAGAGGATCGGAATGAAAACAAGTTGATCACAACAGTAGGAGTATTGGCCGTACAGCCTAAGACCTAGGCGTGTGAAACAGGGATCCCGGAGAGTTCGAGTTCGAATCTAAGGCAGTCTCCTAGTTATTTTTCGCCTCTTACAATTCAGAAGTGGGATAAAATCCGCTACCCCTCGGAGAGGAGGGAGTTGAGAAGCAGCTGGCCGGTAGTGAAGCCTGAACATGGAGGTCGGGACAGACTCAGAGGAGTGAACCAACATGGAGGTTGGGAGGGACTCAGAAGAGTGAACCAAAAATGGATGTTGGGAGGGACTCAAGTGGAGTGAACCGACGATTTGGAGACATTCGGGGACGAATGTAATGTCAGGCTGGCCGAGCTGTAAGATCTGGAAAGACAGTCGAGACTGACAGGTCGTATAGAGGATCGGAATGAAAACAAGTTGATCACAACAGTAGGAGTATTGGCCGTACAGCCTAAGACCTAGGCGTGTGAAACAGGGATCCCGGAGAGTTCGAGTTCAAATCTAAAGCAGTCTCCTAGTTATTTTTCGCCTCTTACAATTCAGAAGTGGGATAAAATCCGCTACCCCTCGAAGACAGTTGAGATTCATCCGCTACCCCTCGGAGAGGAGGGAGTTGGGAAGCAGCTGGCCGGTAGTGAAGCCTGAACATGGAGGTCGGGACGGACTCAGAGGAGTGAACCAACATGGAGGTTGGGAGGGACTCAGAAGAGTGAATCAAAAATGGATGTTGGGAGGGACTCAGAAGAGTGAACCAAAAATGGATGTTGGGAGGGACTCAAGTGGAGTGAACCGACGATTTGGAGGAGACATTCGGGGACGAATGTAATGTCAGGCTGGCCGAGCTGTAAGATCTGGAAAGACAGTCGAGACTGACAGGTCGTATAGAGGATCGGAATGAAAACAAGTTGATCACAACAGTAGGAGTATTGGCCGTACATCCTAAGACCTAGGCGTGTGAACCAGGGATCCCGGAGAGTTCGAGTTCAAATCTAAGGCAGTCTCCTAGTTATTTTTCGCCTCTTACAATTCAGAAGTGGGATAAAATCCGCTACTCCTCGAAGACAGTTGAGATTCATCCGCTACCCCTCGGAGAGGAGAGAGTTGGGAAGCAGCTGGCCGGTAGTGAAGCCTGAACATGGAGGTCGGGACAGACTCAGAGGAGTGAACCAACATGGAGGTTGGGAGGGACTCAGAAGAGTGAACCAAAAATGGATGTTGGGAGGGACTCAGAAGAGTTAACCAAAAATGGAGAGTGGGAGGGACTCAAGTGGAGTGAACCGACGATTTGGAGACATTCGGGGACGAATGTAATGTCAGGCTGGCCGAGCTGTAAGATCTGGAAAGACAGTCGAGACTGACAGGTCGTATAGAGGATCGGAATGAAAACAAGTTGATCACAACAGTAGGAGTATTGGCCGTACATCCTAAGACCTAGGCGTGTGAACCAGGGATCCCGGAGAGGTCGAGTTCAAATCTAAGGCAGTCTCCTAGTTATTTTTCGCCTCTTACAATTTAGAAGTGGGATAAAATCCGCTACCCCTCGAAGACAGTTGAGATTCATCCGCTACCCCTCGGAGAGGAGAGAGTTGGGAAGCAGCTGGCCGGTAGTGAAGCCTGAACATGGAGGTCGGGACAGACTCAGAGGAGTGAACCAACATGGAGGTTGGGAGGGACTCAGAAGAGTGAACCAAAAATGGATGTTGGGAGGGACTCAGAAGAGTGAACCAAAAATGGAGGTTGGGAGGGACTCAAGTGGAGTGAACCGACGATTTGGAGACATTCGGGGACGAATGTAATGTCAGGCTGGCCGAGCTGTAAGATCTGGAAAGATAGTCGAGACTGACAGGTCGTATAGAGGATCGGAATGAAAACAAGTTGATCACAACAGTAGGAGTATTGGCCGTACAGCCTAAGACCTAGGCGTGTGAACCAGGGATCCCGGAGAGTTCGAGTTCAAATCTAAGGCAGTCTCCTAGTTATTTTTCGCCTCTTACACAATGTATTGTTAAAGACGTGAAGATCGGAGAAATTTCTATTGAAAATGAATAAGTGAGAGGAGTTACGATTGCGGCATCACACACATCGAAAGTGTTCGATGATATAACTCGAGGACGATCCCGTGCGTCACGCGGTGCGCATACGAAACGTAGAAATTCCGTGCGCACGTGGCGCTCAGATTCCTATAACGACTACGCATCTACTCGTCGTAGTAGCACTACGAAAATACAGTCGAATGATCGTTCGTCCAGGATGCCGTTACCGGTCGTGCCGGTTACACGCTTACGTATCGAACGCGAGACCCGTATAAATAGTCCACGGACTAGCTATCGGAAAGCACGCGGCAGGTAGGACGAGATTGGCATTCCGCCGACGAACGTCCCGAATTCGTCGTCGTCAACGAAAGTTCTCGCCGAACGTGTCGCGCCGAATGAGTTTCGCGAACCGGGGACTGACGGGTATCTGACCGATAATAAAGTTTCCCGACTGCCGTGACGTCGCAAGCTGTAGGCTGAGATCATCGCAGGCTCTTTTGCGCCGTGCGATATACCTAGTGACGCACGTCAGTTATCTTTGCCTTCCGCGTGTGACGTCACAGTTGAAGTACCGCGGCTTTGAATATGCATAAGCAGAAAATCCTTATCAAATTAGAATAGTCGTGTATTATACGCTAATGAAGAATTTTAGCAAATTTTATTACACCGCACGGGAGACGTTCTTCTCATGTCTTTCTGTTAGGTAACATCGGAACAGCTGCTACCGATAAACTATATGCAAAGGCGAAGAGAACCTCTGGTACTGTTATGCGACTGTAACGTAATCACATAAATTAAGATAAAGCTAGCGAAAAACATTTCTTTACGTCAAACGGTTGTCATTAACGGTAGCGGTAGCGTCCAGACATTGGACGCTCAATTATTTTAGCTTGACTGACGGCGTGACGTCATGTCTGGAGCGTTGAGCTCTTTATTGCAACGTTCAGTCCGTTCGCTCATTCTCTCTCTTTCTTCCGCGCTGTTAGGACTTTTGGCACGGTGGAGAGTCAAGGACGCACGTTCGCGAATTTCAGTTGGTAACCGAGCACATCGCTGGTGGGGACGAGATATCGTGCCATGGCGCTCGCCGTGTACCGTTGGCCTAGGTCCTGACTGCCTTTTTTTTACGCACGCCGAATCGACGTGTCGCGCCGCCGTCGCCCGGGATGGCGGAGAGCTCTCTTCGTTATTCATGACCGTGATGCGGCGCGGCCACATGATCCACGTCCCTTTCGGGATTTGCCGTTGCTCTGGCGAGCAACCGCGTCGGAATTGACTCGATGACATCATATCAGAATCATGTAACCACACTGAGAAAAATGATTTGATTGTATCAACAAGACGTATCTGATAGAATGCATTTTGGTTAAACTAACCAAGAATTTCTAGTTATCACGATAGGACTGGATATTTTATAACTAGAATGTTTGATAGACTGTACTATAAGAATTTGGTTAGTATTTTCCAGTTGGATCTATAAAACTTCTAGTTATATTACACTAGACATAAGAACAAACGAAGGTGCAATCAGAATTCTGGTTAATCGCAGGGCACTCCAGCAGCATTCTATTGTTTCGTGTCGTGCGTGTTGATGCATGTTCGGGAAACGGATCGGCACGGACGGCACGTTTTCCTCCTGTAGTGAAATGAAATTAGTTAGTGGAATGGCTGGTGAAGTGATGGCGGATGAAAAAACGTGTTCTCTTCTTATATTTGTTTATACAGGGTGTCCCGTGATAATCGCCTAACCTCTCGTATGCCAATAGAGCAGATCGAGATGAAGAGAAAAGTCCCGTACCATTTTGCGATATTCGCAATAATAATCCTATACCTCGAGCGGCTCGGCACTCGCCTCCGCGCGCTCTGGATTCGCTTGACTTTAATATGCAATATTTCGATTATTATTGCGAATATCGCAAAATGATATGGGACTTTTCTGTTCATCTCGATCTGCTCTATTGGCATGCGAGAGGTTAGGCGATTATTACGGGACATTCTGTATAAATATCAACATGATATTTCATTTACAGCAATCCAAGAAAACTCACGGTAATGAAACAGAAAAACGTTTCTTTTCACTAAACAGTCATGTTAATTTAACTAAATACATTTAGTATTATTATCAAGAAAATCTGGTAAATTTAACAGGAAGGAATTAATCATGCTCATCTGGTAATTCCTAAAGGGATTCTGATTCGTCCATTTTCCAACAGACAAACTGGTTGAACCCACCAGATTTCTAATTAATGCAACCAGATTGTTTTTTCAGTGCATGAATAAAGAAGCTTGTGCAGTTCATCCTGCTTGCATCATTTCAAATCGAAATACACAGCTGTGCGTATCTTCATGTATCTCTTCCCTCATTTCTTCCATTGGTGACGCGATGTGCAAACAGCTACCACTCGTGCGTAGGGATGAGCCTTCGCGCCTTTTATTCTCATCTCTCCCGTGAACAGATGGACGTGGGCAGTCAGTCGACGGCGTTTCGTAACCCGCGCTTGATGACTTGCGCCGGCTTAGCCACGGCATCGCGCTCCAATAATAGACGCTCGACGACAGCTAGGTCCACCGTAGCGCAACACCCATTTTAAATTCAAGGTGACGCGAATTTTACCGCAAGAGCGATAATAGTATCTCGGTTATTCCGGACCTTCGTCGCTCTCGGGAATGATATTTCGATTGCCGCGAGGTGGGCGAATGACACCTCGCGCGACTGGCGATCAGAAATTACTCCGAAGGCGCGCAGCTCGCACGAAACGAACAGATGATGCTGTTGCGCTGATCCGACCTGAAAAAAAGCGTTTTAATACTCGGAACGTGCATTGGGACGCGTTCTGCGCCCGCGCGAGCGTGTCGTATCGACCGTGCCCGCGTGTTCTACCTTGACCTCCAGGCCGCGAAAGTGTCTCTCGAGCAATTAAAGCGCTTAAGGGCCGTCCGCTGGAACGAACCGGCCGTCATAATCGATGCTCTGTCATAAAACGACGCATAGGATCTCCTCGACGGCCTCGGATGACACGACGCTCATGCGCCTTGACGACGCAGACGCCCGTTGATCGCTCAACGCATGCGATAAATGGATAGCGACGTTATCGCAATCACCGCTCTTTTCCGCGGAGCAAACCACCTTATTATCGTAGAAAGCGTTCATACGCGTTCATTCGGCTCCTCTTTTTTCCCCCCGTGCCGAGATACGAATCACACGCGGCTAATCCCCGGACTGGCCTCGCGTCAGCTGGGCTTTTACATAAGCCGTTTCGACATCGGCGCGGACTGCAGGCAAGTAACTTTCTCTGGAATCGATCTCGGGTCGGAAAGTCATCTATCTCCACGCGATTCCCCGGCTCGCCATCAGTGAAATTCGCCGGCATGACGAATGATCGATGAAAGTGCACAATCGGCGATGCGCAACGTCGCTTTTTTAGAAATTATTTAAATTAGTTGCAGTAATACGATTAAGAATCGATACTTTCCGTTATGGACCTGCAAGAGGGCTGGGAAAGTAATCTTTTGGAATGAAAAGGGACTAAAAAATACAAATGATATACTCAAAGGTACAATACTATTGTTGATGTCAGTGCGAACAGCAAAATGTCCACGAGACTCAGGTTTGCAGATTCGCGCTACTTCTCGATGCTTTCCAGCGCGTGTTGTGATCGAGCACGACGATAAAAGAATCGTGAATACGCCATTCCTGTATGTACGTATTGCGCGCGCGCGCGCCAAGTACGTAACTGTAAACTGGTCCTAATACAGGCCGCACCCACTTTGTTGCTCAACTTGGATAAGCCGAGGAGAACCGGTGTGTCCACGACGTGGCAAGGCCGTTGACAGTGCCGGCGAATCAATCGTTGTCACGCTTTACCGGGCGCGCTCGCTCGCTCGCTCGCTCCTTCGCACTCCGCTCGTGCGTGCCCAGCTGATTCGCCGCGCGCGCAAGAGCAACAGCAGCCGTTCACCGATCGAAGGTGAGAGCGAGAGACGAAGAGTTTTGCGAAAGTTCCGCTGAAAACCACAGTGCGATCCAGCCTGACAAGCGTAAAATATAATAAATCTCCCTGCCCCTGGCAGGGAAAAAGGAAAGAGGAAGTTGACGATTTGGATAACACGATTATAATAAATAATGTAAATAATATAATTTTCTGGAAAAGTAAAGAGTGAAAAGAAAAAAGTAGGAGAAAGGACACGAGTAACAGAAGACAGAAATTTAATCATAAATTCTCTTGAGAATGTGATTAAAATTTTTTATTCAGATCACAGTTATTACAGTAGTACATAAATAAAGAAAAATAAAAAGAGAGGAAAAGAATTTGTATCGAATTAGAATAATAAGAAAAGTCGGCGCGCACATATGATTAAAACGCATTAAAACAAGTATATTCACGTTTTGACTCAATTCGTGAAAGATAAGATGCCAGACGCCTCTTAAAATTGTTCGAAAGATTTGGGCGCACAAATCCGTATAGATAACAAGCTTCGCCAAGTGATGTGTTTCAATAATAAGAAATTTATGATTACAAACTGCATAGCAATAAAAATACCAGGCAGAAAGATACAGAGAAATAGAAGGAGAAAGAGAGAAATCCGATAATTCGCAAATAATCGGTCTGCAAAGCAGATAGTCCTGCCCTAGGGTAAGGTTATCCTTCGTACCACCTCTCTCTTTCCCCGTCGTTTTGTTCAGGCCGGCTGGCACAACCGATTGGCCAACTGGGACTCTCTGGGAGTCTACCCACTCTCTCTCTCTCTTTCCTTTTCTCTTTCTGTCTCTCTCTACCGTGCGAAGATTTGCGAAAGTAATGACCTTGACTTTGCCATCGTGGTAACCACGCCATCTGCGACCCTGACGAATCTAACGGTCGTCGAACAAGACACGTGAGTCTCTAGTTCTAGCTCGAATATATTCGAAAACTGCGAAAGAAAGAGAGAGAGAGAGAGTTTGATGCGGGTTCACTGTCCCGATCGCACGTTCGCGTTAGCCGATACGCGAGTTTGAACGTGATAGCGCGAGAATGAATAATGATTATGACGAGCATCGCAAAATCGCGTGAGGATTGACGAGACGACACTCATTAAGCATTTACATAAAACTTGTTTTGCAAAGATTGTTTGAATTGTACAAATAGAAGTCTGAACTAAATCGGTCGGCGTGCATTTCTACTGCAATCGATTCGAATTAATTCGTAATCATCGTCGACTGCGCGCTCATAATAGGAATCACCTGACGTTGCAATGATGAAAACATGTGAGTTTCAGTACGGATATGTAAATAGACTAGAGAGTTTTTGAAACTTTTTGGAAGAAGAGGAAACCTAAGAAGATAAGACGCAAGAGATTGCAAGAAAGATTGCATGAACGTTGACGCTTAAAACGGAGCCCGTAATTACAATTGCGACACGTTCCGTGGGAATGTTCTCATCGTGTTTACCATACCGGATAGAGAGATTAGTGTGTCGTAGGACGTAAGCGAGGAGTTTTAAATGAGTATATTTTTTATAAGCGAATTCGGTGATGGAGCCATTACTGTCACATTATCGTGCTATCGTAATAAGGTTATGTAAGAGACGAAAAATAACTAGGGGACTGCCTTAGATTCGAACTCGAACTCTTCGGGATCCCTGGTTCACACGTCTAGGTCTTAGGCTGTACGGCCAATACTCCTACTGTTGTGATCAACTTGTTTTCATTCCGATCCTCTATACGACCTGTCAGTCTCGACTGTCTTTCCAGATCTTACAGCTCGGCCAGCCTGACATTACATTCGTCCCCGAATGTCTCCAAATCGTCGGTTCACTCCACTTGAGTCCCTCCCAACCTCCATTTTTGGTTCACTCTTCTGAGTCCCTCCCAACATCCATTTTTGGTTCACTCTTCTGAGTCCCTCCCAACCTCCATGTTGGTTCACTCCTCTGAGTCCTTCCCAATCTCCATGTTGGTTCACTCCTCTGAGTCCGTCCCGACCTCCATGTTCAGGCTTCACTACCGGCCAGCTGTTTCTCAACTCCCTCCTCTCCGAGGGGTAGCGAATGAATCTCAACTGTCTTCGAAGGGTAGCGGATTTTATCCCACTTCTGAATTCTAAGAGGCGAAAAATAACTAAGGGGACTGCCTTAGATTTGAACTCGAACTCTTCGGGATCCCTGGTTCACGCGCCTAGGTCTTAGGCTGTACGGCCAATACTCCTACTGTTGTGATCAACTTGTTTTCATTCCGATCCTCTATACGACCTGTCAGTCTCGACTGTCTTTCCAGATCTTACAGCTCGGCCAGCCTGACATTACATTCGTCCCCGAATGTCTCCAAATCGTCGGTTCACTCCACTTGAGTCCCTCCCAACATCCATTTTTGATTCACTCTTCTGAGTCCCTCCCAACATCCATTTTTGGTTCACTCTTCTGAGTCCCTCCCAACCTCCATGTTGGTTCACTCCTCTGAGTCCTTCCCAATCTCCATGTTGGTTCACTCCTCTGAGTCCTTCCCAATCTCCATGTTGGTTCACCCCTCTGAGTCCGTCCCGACCTCCATGTTCAGGCTTCACTACCGGCCAGCTGCTTCTCAACTCCCTCCTCTCCGAGGGGTAGCGGATGAATCTCAACTGTCTTCGAGGGGTAGCGGATTTTATCCCACTTCTGAATTGTAAGAGGCGAAAAATAACTAGGAGACTGCCTTAGATTTGAACTCGAACTCTCCGGGATCCCTGGTTCACACGCCTAGGTCTTAGGCTGTACGGCCAATACTCCTACTGTTGTGATCAACTTGTTTTCATTCCGATCCTCTATACGATCTGTCAGTCTCGACTATCTTCCCAGATCTTACAGCTCGGCCAGCCTGACATTACATTCGTCCCCGAATGTCTCCAAATCGTCGGTTCACTCCACTTGAGTCCCTCCCAACATCCATTTTTGATTCACTCTTCTGAGTCCCTCCCAACATCCATTTTTGGTTCACTCTTCTGAGTCCCTCTCAACCTCCATGTTGGTTCACTCCTCTGAGTCCTTCTCAATCTCCATGTTGGTTCACTCCTCTGAATCCTTCCCAATCTCCATGTTGGTTCACTCCTCTGAGTCCGTCCCGACCTCCATGTTCAGGCTTCACTACCGGCCAGCTGCTTCTCAACTCCCTCCTCTCCGAGGGGTAGCGGATGAATCTCAACTGTCTTCGAGGGGTAGCGGATTTTATCCCACTTCTGAATTGTAAGAGGCGAAAAATAACTAGGAGACTGCCTTAGATTTGAACTCGAACTCTCCGGGATCCCTGGTTCACACGCCTAGGTCTTAGGCTGTACGGCCAATACTCCTACTGTTGTGATCAACTTGTTTTCATTCCGATCCTCTATACGATCTGTCAGTCTCGACTGTCTTTCCAGATCTTACAGTTACGATTAAGTCTAACCACACAAGACGAAACTCGAGTTCGCACGGAACAAACACAGTATCTTCTTGAAAATGTTAAACCGTATCCCATATGACGTAAATACGTGCGCATTTTCACGACTGCGCGCGGATATCGCTTCGCGTAGACATAAACACGTTAACATTCGCGATTAAGTAAATAATTGCGCGAATTGACGCGTACAAAACCAACTGCCTCTTATTTTTTCAACTGCCTAAACTTCCTCCTACCGCGCTGAGCTAAGGTCTAATATTTTATACAAAATTTTAATCGGCGAGTGATTTAATTACAAAATAACAATTTCGTTTGCTTCGAGATCGGTCTTTAGATGCAACCATTTGCAGTAATAATCTGAATAAAATATAATTTAACATTTCTTTTTAAACTTTAATAGGTACCATGAAATATAAAATATAAACATACAAATTTTAAAATCTCAATGTTATCAACGCGCTCATGTGCAATTAAATCTATGACAACCTTTCAAACGATAACAGAGCGAAATCTAAAATCCGCTGATCATCGAGCACCGGTGCTTTTTACGCAATAAAATTAGTCGTGCGGCCTTGCGTCGGTTATTGAACTCTCTCTGTCTCTGCCCGATACGAACGACGCGTCGAGTTCGGAACGTCCGTCGGAGTTTGGAAACAACGCGCGCCACGCACTGGCGCATTTCATGTCTCCTGGCCGATAAACAGGCTCCGGTAAATATTTCTCTCTTTGCACCGAGGCGCGTGCATACACACACACACACGAGCGTCCTTGAAAAAACGCGGTCTTATCCAACCGCACAGCAGCCGGCCGGCCGGCCGGCACAATGCGAGTACAAAAATCTGTGAACGGTAACGGGTTCGGACCCTCATTGGTTGGGGGAACGCGCGGGCGTGTGCATTAAAAAGCGCAACGCGTGCGACACGACACAGCTGGTTATGATTATCAAATTGCAAGCAAATTGCTGGTAATCTCTGGGCGGTTTTCGCAGAACCTGCATTTTCGCAATGTTAGTGCCAGCACGTTCACACACAGACTCGATTATTATTTTTACCATTTTACTTGGGTGCATAAATATCTCGTTTATTCCAACACCTCCATATTGATGTTACTCATACCGTATCAAAGAAACCGTTCGATACTTTCCGAAAAAACGTCAATAATGCGTACGTAATGGCGAGTCATCCCATCGCGTTAATTAAAAATTAATCGCGGCGACTCCGCTCGTACTCTTAAATCGTATTTTCGGCGCGAACGGTACTACCGGTTTTCGGCAGATAGGGAGAGGCGAGAAGGACGTAGAGGAGAGGAGGAATCTGTCTTATTGCTTAACGAGGCTTGACCACGCTGGCATTGGTTACAGTATGCATAAACGTCGATATATGGCCTTGAAAAAGGAAAATTAAACGCGTGCAACTGTCGGAGATCGGATTTTAAGTGTTCCGTGAAAGTCGCTGCCCGTCACGGAATTCCCTTCCTCGTGTGCGTCTTCTTCCCTATCTCCTTGTCTCTTCATAAATTAATCGCACGCTCGCCAATAAAGGCGATAAGGATAATGCAATTTCGGAGCTTGCGCTCGCTCGCCCAGCCGTTTACCAGCCGAACACGCGCAAGAGCTGTTTTAATTGCCATTTATCCACGCACCATACGGGATACTAACTAATAATACGTTCTGAGAACGTCGTAACGCGTGAATTTTATTCAGCTCTATACGCACGACTCGAGTCACGCTTACCGTTTCCACAATTGTCGCATGTAACGCGTCTCACTCTCGCAACTTTCTACCTTTCACCGCGTTTTCCCTGGATTCGCGGTTTCCTGACACTCTCGCAAAGTTTGCAGCACACTCGAGCCATAAACATGAATAATACATGCCAAAATAATATTAATCGCTAATTAATCCGTCGCGTTTCTTTCTTACACCCTCAGAAAGGATTTCTGATAACAAGACGAAAAATATTCTTGACTAATTTAATCGTATTACAAGTATAAAAAATATATAAATAAAACAATTCTTAATTTAAATCAGTAATTTCTATTCTTCTCTCTCGAATTAAATAAGATTGTCTTACTGTCTTGAGACAAGAGTAACATATACACATTTATGCTTATATATTCTTGTATGTAGAATAATTTGATATTAGCGCCACTTTATAGTAGGCTTTGTCCATGTCGACGCATCATTTTCTCACAGTCGCTCGTCGACTCGGCGCTTCTGCGTCCTTTATTCCGATAAAACGGCCAATATTTATGTGTTGCAATCGAAAATCGGGAAAGTGTTTCTGTTATTTATAATGAATAAGTGCAATACTCTACAAGAAATATTAAAAGATATGGAAATGTAAGTAAGTATATACAATATACTTACTTGAGAAATAAGATTCGGGATAAGACATTTCCATATCTTTTAATATTTCTTGTAGAGTATTGCACTTATTCATTGTAAATAACAGAAACACAGAAACACTTTCCCGATTGCAACACATAAATATTGGCCGTTTTGTGCAGATTCTACAAATTCTCTTAGAAGAATAGAATAAGATGTCTTTTAGATCTGACAATAGTCTGAAATCAAGAATATTTTGAACTTGCTACAAATTTGTATCTAAATCCTTCTGAGAAAATGAATGAGATAGCGCCAAGATTATTTGAATCTAGATTTTCGAATTTTCTATTCAAGATTAAAATATGCTTCTTTTCAATAATAAATATGATTGTCGCTATAGCGATCTTATTTTATGATAGATTAAAGAGTACTAGCATTAAGTCCAGAAATCTTTTCTGTGGGTGTATATTTAATGTATCGTCGAGTGAAACTACCAAACAACACATATGATTTGATCAGTTAAAATAAGCAATAATATTTAAAAACTTGGTAAAGTGATATCGGAATAACTATATTGTTTGTCCCAAATGCATCGTATAAATTGCAGAAAAATAGATATGTAGAGTATAAATAAAATATAAATGTAACACTTTTGCATACCACATATTGATAGAAAAGCAAGAACAGATGTAGTGCATTTCGGAAAACTACACAAGCAGAATACATCGCACAATAGATTCAAAAATTTGGGACCCTCAAATTTAATGAAATTTACAAACGCATATTATGGGAGCAACGGCACGAGTGATTACGGGCATATTTTCACACATACAGTCACAAGAACGTACAACAGATAAAATATCACGATGTTATATCGCGCGTGACTGCCGAAACGCTAGCAACGTCGTTTGGAGTCGTAGCAATCGACAGTCTGGAAAAAACTCAAGGTGCCTTGATTCGCAAAGTGCATCGTCCTCGTTCGGTGTTGCTCTTCTCATTTTCTCCCATCGGCTCGCCACGTTTACTATACATATATCAGCCGTGGGCTCGCTGAACGGGCATCCTCCACCATTTCAACGAGACGCCAGCGGGGCCGCGGCGTCCACGCTGCAAGCCGGCGACGTAAACAACGCGTCTGCGCAGGCGCGGCCGTTCCTCCCGCGCCGCCGCTTCTCTCGACGGTTCGTTCCCGCGATCCTTCTCTAGCTCCGCTTTCCTCGCTCTCGTTCTCTCCTTCTGCTCACCTCCCTCTCTTTCTTCCGCTCGCACACGCGTGTAGTCGGATTCTCTTGCTCGCGAGCGTCGGACAACCATCGCTTAGCAGCCTTCTCAGCGACGGCGCTGACCTTCATAAAGTCCAACGTACAATGGCCGGCCGCGGGATTCGAGAACGTCGAAAACTTTCGTACGTGTCTCTGGAAATGCCTCCCGCTTCGCCATAAGAAGAACCGTCGGGGAAAGTTACGTGGCTAATTAAAGAGGCGAGATGTTCCCCCTAGCACGTTCTCGGCACAGGAGCATTCGCGCGCGCGCGCATACACACGCGAATTCGGGCTTAATATGGAGACTGCCTCTTCTTGGCTACATGCAACGACAAACGTTGGCATTCGCTGCCCGGTGGTTGCAACATCGCGATACGGCAGTGTCGCTGCCTGCGCCGAAAGCCATTGGACGCGCCATTGTACTTTGGGGAAGGAGATAAAGGCGCACTCGAGCACGCACTGGCGGACTGTAAATATCGATAAGAGGCGGAAACCGCGGACAACGCGATTTAGCCGCGCGGCCGGTCAATGAAAAACAAATCTCCCTCCTTCGATGCCCCGTGAAACGGAATATGTCGGAAAATGGGAGAATGCATCACGTTGGACACGTTTCGGCCAGGACAGGTTTCGGAGCCAGTCGTTTGAAAGTTTTATCAGCTAACAGTTGATTTGAATTTAAATATAATTTTAGAATTGTGTGATCACGTACTTAAGATTATTGCTTTTATTTTATAATATGCGTGCGTCCCGAAAATATCATGGCGATCATCTGTCCGAGCGACAGATGAACGCTATATTTTTCGATCCGCCGTTAAAACCAACTGCAGAGAGCAGAGAGGTTGACTGTAGACGATAGACAATTCTACGTGTGGCTTTGTATTTCCTCATTCGGACACGAACAGAGAGAGAAAGAGAACAGCAAATTAGATGCGTTGAACATCCTGGTGGAGTCCCCGTCGTGACTCACGGGGCACCCACCGCCTCTCCCCACGCCGCGTATTTGAAACCATTCTCTGTCTCTCTCATCTGTGTCGACGACCCCGGTTCTTCCCTGCAAATTGCACCGAATCGCGTGCCGCGACGTGTCCCAGCTGAGCACGCCTTTTTCCAGCTCGCTACTTTGTGGCCGCGAAAAAAAAGAAGTTCGTTGCCATTGTCATAGATCGCCGAAATCCATCCGTCCGACGATTTCTTCGTCGCCGTCGTCACGTTCCCTCCGAAAAACCGTCGCGGTCTGAAACAAAGCATTCCGCCTAATCGGAGCGCGAGGCTCTCACGTTTGTGCGCCGGTGGTGCGATGGACGCGTCGTTACGCGTCGTGATGAACCATCCCGCATCACGCGCGTCTCCCGAAAGCTTCTGTTCGCGCCGGTGCACTCGGCGCGGCGGTTCTACGGCGTAGTTGGCGTACAACCGGCCTTTGTCGTACCTGCTGCATCGCACGTGGCTTCGCTCTCGCTGCGGTCAGTTCCCTCTCACCTCCGTCTCCCTCCCCTCTCTCTCCTTTCCTCGGCCAGATTCCTCCCTATCCCCCTCGTCTACGCGGCCATATTCTGAAATTTTCTGCCCCCTATTACCGCATCGTCCCTATTCGCCGCCACTGTCGCCATTGCCGCCGCCACCGCCGCTACGACGCGAAGGCCCGCACAACAAACCCGTGGATTTTTCTCCCGCCACCCCGTATACCCCGTGTACTCGTATATGCGTGAGGCACATCGGTGTGTTCGACGAAGGGTCAACGTCCGACCCTCACCACACGCCACGGATCGACGCGCATCGTACGCGCCAACACACAGAAGTCTGGTTTGTTTTGGTTTCCCGGGCGTTACCCGGGCTCCCCACTTCTCTCTCCGGTGTGACTCCAACTCCTCTCCCTCTCTCTCTCTCTCTCTCTCTTTCTTTCTCGCTCGTACTGTGCGCTTGTATTTCCTCTCTGCGCTTGTATTTTGCCGCGCGATGTATCCCTATGTCCGTGAAACCCACCGCCGCGTGGTCCCGAAATGGGGATTGACTCGGAGAGTCAGCGATGTCGGTGACGTCAGGATGTACACGAAACGGTACACGAGGGATATCGTTGTTTACAGCCGATACGTGACAGCGGCTTTCAAAGTTCGCGTAGATACAGATGTGATTCTTTTTTACGAAAATCTTCGAAATTCTTTGTTTTGTGTCATTTCTATTTTAAACTTTAGACAGCTGTAAGATCTGGAAAGATAGTCGAGACTGACAGGTCGTATAGAGGATCGGAATGAAAACAAGTTGATCACAACAGTAGGAGTATTGGCCGTACAGCCTAAGACCTAGGCGTGTGAACCAGGAATCCCGAAGAGTTCGAGTTCAAATCTAAGGCAGTCTCCTAGTTATTTTTCGCCTCTTACAATTCAGAAATGGGATAAAATCCGCTACCCCTCGAAGACAGTTGAGATTCATCCGCTACCCCTCGGAGAGGAGGGAGTTGAGAAACAGCTGGCCGGTAGTGAAGCCTGAACATGGAGGTCGGGACGGACTCAGAGGAGTGAACCAACATGCAGATTGGGAAGGACTCAGAGGAGTGAACCAACATGGAGGTTGGGAGGGACTCAGAAGAGTGAACCAAAAATGGAGGTTGAGAGGGACTCAAGTGGAGTGAACCGACGATTTGGAGACATTCGGGGACGAATGTAATGTCAGGCTGGCCGAGCTGTAAGATCTGGGAAGATAGTCGAGACTGACAGATCGTATAGAGGATCGGAATGAAAACAAGTTGATCACAACAGTAGGAGTATTGGCCGTACAGCCTAAGACCTAGGCGTGTGAACCAGGGATCCCGGAGAGTTCGAGTTCGAATCTAAGGCAGTCCCCTTAGTTATTTTTCGCCTCTTACAATTCAGAAGTGGGATAAAATCCGCTACCCCTCGAAGACAGTTGAGATTCATCCGCTACCCCTCGGAGAGGAGGGAGTTGAGAAACAGCTGGCCGGTAGTGAAGCCTGAACATGGAGGTCGGGACGGACTCAGAGGAGTGAACCAACATGGAGATTGGGAAGGACTCAGAGGAGTGAACCAACATGGAGGTTGGGAGGGACTCAGAAGAGTGAACCAAAAATGAAGGTTGAGAGGGACTCAAGTGGAGTGAACCGACGATTTGGAGACATTCGGGGACGAATGTAATGTCAGGCTGGCCGAGCTGTAAGATCTGGGAAGATAGTCGAGACTGACAGATCGTATAGAGGATCGGAATGAAAACAAGTTGATCACAACAGTAGGAGTATTGGCCGTACAGCCTAAGACCTAGGCGTGTGAACCAGGGATCCCGGAGAGTTCGAGTTCGAATCTAAGGCAGTCCCCTTAGTTATTTTTCGCCTCTTACAATTCAGAAGTGGGATAAAATCCGCTACCCCTCGAAGACAGTTGAGATTCATCCGCTACCCCTCGGAGAGGAGGGAGTTGAGAAACAGCTGGCCGGTAGTGAAGCTTGAACATGGAGGTCGGGACGGACTCAGAGGAGTGAACCAACATGGAGATTGGGAAGGACTCAGAGGAGTGAACCAACATGGAGATTGGGAAGGACTCAGAGGAGTGAACCAACATGGAGATTGGGAAGGACTCAGAGGAGTAAACCAACATGGAGGTTGGGAGGGACTCAGAAGAGTGAACCAAAAATGGAGGTTGGGAGGGACTCAAGTGAAGTGAACCGACGATTTGGAGACATTCGGGGACGAATGTAATGTCAGGCTGGCCGAGCTGTAAGATCTGGAAAGACAGTCGAGACTGACAGGTCGTATAGAGGATCGGAATGAAAACAAGTTGATCACAACAGTAGGAGTATTGGCCGTACAGCCTAAGACCTAGGCGTGTGAACCAGGGATCCCGAAGAGTTCGAGTTCAAATCTAAGGCAGTCTCCTAGTTATTTTTCGCCTCTTACACAACGAATTTTATATATGTCGTTTCTATTTTGTTTACTACTGAAGCAAAGCGTGGCACGTTTACATCGAGTAGCAATGTCACTTGTAGACTTAGAGAAGGCACGCAGATTGATCTTTGCGATCAGATAGCAGTATAAATTTACGTTGAGCAATCAAATTGAAATGTCAGAGTCAGCGGGACCTGTACGATCCGAGATAAGTCGGGGAACGGTTTGCACGCGAAAACCTCGTGGTTGTAAAAGAGTAGTGACGTAGGAAAACACAATCCCGTGCTACGTGCACGTTCACGCAACAATCGACGGCACAAGGCAGTGTTTGCTAATGCGGAGAAAGCGAGAGCTGCGTGAAAAGCGAGCTGTCGTAGCACGCAGTTGGGAATCGATTTTTGTGCCCGTGGCTCAGTCGCACGCGTGGCATTCACCGGCGAATTCGCGATTCACGAAGTACACCGAAGTGGGTAGGAACGAACCTGCGCATCGGCCTTGACGATCTGTGCGCTCTCACGCGTCGAGATGTGAGATGCCGCGGATAAACGATTAATCGTCAGTACGATTGAATAGCGAGGGAATTTGGCATCTCGCGAGTGAAACTCTCTTTCGCTCGAACGTGCACGAGTGATTTGAAATCCGTCCACTCTAATAAACCTCGGGGCATTGAACCTACCGGTGCATTCCTGCAAGGCGAATCACGAAGCTCTATAGGTCGGTAGCACCGGGCTTCTGCTTGACCATGATTCGACAACGTTCACGCATCGCTTATCGGAAACGATAAAGACGTGACGATGAAAGGGGGAGACACACGTGCGCAATTTTCGTCATGCCGATCTCGCGGCCCCGCGCACGGATACGCGCGCGCGCGCGCACGCATCGACACACGTGTGGAACACACGTTCGCGCGCGCGCGTGCTGTTGCGCAGCGCACAAAAGTAGCGGAAAAGCAGGGGGAAAGACGCGGTACTTCGCGTGAACGCGAGCGTGGTTGGGGTGGAGGATGCCTAGCTTGCGCACGCGCTCCCGACCAAGCCAAGCCAAGCCAGGCCATGCGTAATGCATCCCCAACGGGCCGCCGTGGCGGCTATCTCCTACCGCCGGCAACGTCGTATCGCACGCGATGCGCCCACGAAACATCGCACGCCGTTCGTCGCGCGCGCGTCGCGGCAACCCTGTGTCGGCTCACTCATCCCCACGCGCGCGCGCGCTCAGATGAGCACGGTGCGATGATAGGCCGTGCTGCGCATGGAAGATGGTTTCGCCGGATCTGCATTGTGTTCCTTCTTTTATATTGCAAGGAAAATATGTCAATTCTCTTTGTCGCGTTATTGTTCCCGACGGCTGACATCGCTTCTCGCTCAAATTTTACGATTGCTTGTCCTTCACACGTTTCGTATGCAATATGTATACAACGCTGTGTTATATATAGCGCAATAAATGCATTCAACGATAATGATCCTTGTTAGATACGAGATAAAGTTGTTCTCTCTTCGTACAAACTACATTTTTTGCAAGTTTAAAAGTTTGGAGATGAAACACCTTGCTGCGCATATTTTAATACTTTGCTCATGTTACATGTTATGTTGCTTGCATATTTGATAATTTTAAGAAATAGATTATTATGCATTTTTATGAGAAAAACGTAAAGAAACAAATCTCACGGACACGGCGCGCGTGAAAATTTTCACCGTAGACGCGTGGTGCCCTCTGGACCAGTGCTATTGGAATCACCTAAAGGTCGCATCAGGCTAGAGGAAGGGAGAAGGATAGTAGGGGGAAGAACTGCTGCGAAGTTCTCCGGAGCACGGCGCAAACCAATGCTGTGGTACGGCAAGGCAAAGGGAGAGCATTGCCTGCCTGCCGACCAGCGTGTAGAAGGTCTGTGACCTCGGCAATGGCTGCGCCACGCTGCACACCGCTCCGCTACTCACCGTGTACCGTTTCAGAGCTGATGTCACTGTACCGTCGAGATCCTCGCAGCTACCGAAACGCCCGTTCCCGAAAGCGGCTCTTACCGCCGTCATTTTGACCGCGCATTGATACGCGCGCGGAATATCCCGCGTCTTATCGTTGTATTGCAACTCTCGATCAGCCAGCCTTTCCCCGCGTCACCCAGTATACCGTTCCAAAGAGTCAAAGATCTGCGCCACCAAGATCCTCAAACCGATCGGAGCGTCGAGAATCTTTCTGCGTATTTGTGCTCTCTTTAGAGGCGTTTTGATACGCGACGGATACTTATCGGTCCTCACTTATCGTATCCCGCTGTTCTTCCGCGTCGTGGCCACCCGGTATGTCGCGTGAGAATCGAAGATTCACCGAACGTGATGACGCGCCAATCGAAACCCGCGTAAATTGGAAGGAAATGACAGCGCGATGAACGGCAGTACACGGCGCGGTTTCCCGAAAATTGTGTTTTAAGTGCAATCGTTAAAATTGCCCCCGTAAATGTTCCTGCACTCGTCAGCTAAATTCGATAGCCCGGCAACATTGGCGCGCAAATCCATAAAGGAATTACGCCTGCCGTGGGTCAATGGCTTATTAATCTAGAATGCTTCGAAGGCATTCTTCGCTGCCACGGCGTACTAACGAGACCATGATTGTCCTCTTTGTTTGGACTGTTACATCGAAAATGTCGGTATTGCGTGTGCTTGCCGAGATCCGTGATACCGTTAATAGTCGGATGATTAGCTATATCCAGTTTCTCGTTGAGTTATTATGGCCGCAAATTCATAAACTCAGAGACAACATAAGTTTTAATATTTTATCATTATTAATAAATTAAGAAAGATTCGAGGGGGAAGGGGTGTTTGCGAGAGAGAGAGGAGGGGAGGACGATAACATGGCTGAAGACGCATTTGGCAGAGGGGCGGGAGAATTGTGCCACTAAAACAATGCAAGATCCTGTGCATCCGTTGTCCTTCGCGTTCAAGTACACAATCACCAGGGAACCGCGTGGTCCGCGCGATGGATGGCTTGTGTTCCTCGCTCTTCTGGATCAATACCACGTGACCGTGTCGTCGTGACCGGCGCGGCGCGGCGCGGCCGCCGGCCGATGTAAACAAAGAAACGTGCGCGCGGCGAGGCCACGCGCATCGATTTTCCTCTCCGGCGGCTTGGCTTAGCGTGATTTCAACGCAGGGCCGTCTTGAGACACTCAGGTGCTCAGGATTAATAACATGACAATCGTTCATGACATGAGAAAGACTTCCAAAACGACAAAGAAATGAGATGAAGAAGTGATAGATGCAAATGTATGGAAGTGAAGAAGAAATATTATAATTTAATAATAATGCTATGCGCGCTTTTAGTAGAAGGTACATTCTTATCTTACGTTGCAATGTTATATAAAATGATATGTATAATAATGAAAAGAAAGCTAGATCTTTTTAGTGCATGATAATGATATAGCATTATGTATGATAGAAATGTAAATGTGAATGGGAACATGTGAGTTTTGTTAACGAGTAATGTTATAGCTTATGATTTTAATAGAGAACGGCGGTATTAATTTTAACCGAGTGATCTATCGATCATTGTTTATTTAGCTTGATGATGAAGGCAATCCTAATGATTACTGCGCGTTTACGTGCAGGTCGTACAGTATCGTTTGAATCGTTTCTCTTTCGACTTTTCACGAAGTGATTTTCATTGAAATGAATTCACCGGACTCGCTTTATATCATCAAATATTTGTACGTGCCGCTTCCATCGATGGTTATTAACGATTCGATATTTTTTTGTCTGCAGGCAAATGCGGCGGTGGTGTTCAAGTGCAATTGGCCAGGCTGCTTCGAAATCAAAGCGACTGTTCCACTCATTGAAGAACATGTGCGCCAGTTACATCTGGGGTGAGAGAGCTAATATACCTTGGAAATAATTGTGATATACCTCATGCATATAAGAAGTGTGTTTTATCATGTATCGTTACAATGTTCACGTGGTACACGTGTATACAACGTCGAGCCAGCGGAAAAACTTGTTGACATTAAATGTTTCGCTATGCGTCTTGCTGATCGGTATCTTTGTAATATCAGCAATAATTATCGTACATGGACCGTCTAATGTACGATTCGCTACGTGCGTGGAATTAATGGAATAATCTAACTTATGTGACCGTATCATTTTCGGGCGTTTGATGAGCAATCGTAGAATAATCGAACCTTTTTGTAAGTTTGTGTTTATACATGATATTCGTATGACTATTGGAAATTGCAGTCTTCGTTTTACACTTTTCTAACAGTTTTATTTTTCGATCGAGCTAGCTATAAACTAAGGTTGTGTCTATCTTGCAGTCCAAAGACGTCCAAAGAATGCGAGGATTACATGTCCCCTCACGAGGAAGAGTTCTACTATCAGGAGGTCGCTGTGGATCACATGAGCTCACCACCCACCATGTCTCATCGGGACATGGCGCGGCCACCGCACGAAGATCCAGAGTACCAGAAGCAGCTTCGCCTTGAAGCGACTCCTGCCACTAGTAGCTACGTGGAGAACGTAATGGTCGGTGTCAAGGAGCCGAACAATACGTTTACGATCTCGCAATCGCCGGTAGGTAGTAGTTGCGCGCGTAACAGGTAACCAAAACATACTGTCGAAAATACAGCTCGATGAAATTGACTTCTCTCTGCTCAGGGTACACCTAACAAGCACATCAAACTGTCCCCGCGGCCGTTGCAGGCATGTCACCAGCAGAACCAGCTTACCGCGTCGACGGGCAAGCCGTCCTCCCCGCGGCGAACTCGCAGCGATGTAAAAAAATGCCGCAAGATCTACGGTATGGACGCGCGTGATCTCTGGTGCACTCAATGCAGGTGGAAGAAGGCCTGCACCCGATTCTGCAGCGAATAGGCCAAGCGTCCGCCCCGTTCATACGTCCGTGGGCGGAAACCCTTGTCAAGTCGACCCCAGAGTTTGCCAATGCTACGTTGAACATTTAACACCAACTGCCAAATGCCAATCACATTCGTCGAGAAGACGGCGCCGGAGCAGGCTCCCTTGTTTCAGGGAGCGCGAGACCGCCAATTAGACATC
The DNA here is from genome assembly GCF_003672135.1 of Ooceraea biroi. Lineage (NCBI taxonomy): Eukaryota > Metazoa > Arthropoda > Insecta > Hymenoptera > Formicidae > Ooceraea > Ooceraea biroi. Next base: position 4,603,548 of record NC_039515.1, read on the forward strand.
ATAGCGGAATGGTTATTTCGTGGATCACTCCACCGTGCACGACCGGTACCTTCGTAACAAGAGCGACAAGCGCAAGAAGCGAGAATCCTTGAAAGCACCATCTTTTCCTCGTTCTTCCGTTTCCCGTTGCCACACAGAGACGACGGTAATCAACGCAGGCAATGACAACAGACACGAGTTTCAAAGAGAAATGTCGATCGAATGATGATCGTGCGATTCGTGCGCGTAACGCGCAAACATCATTCCGATACTCGTTGGAGGAAGAATGGAAGAAGATTCATCCGGATGATTTCCGAATGGTCCGTTCATATCTTGCACTTGGCAAACTCCGACCGGGTTCCTTAGCCGTAATAAGGGACTTCTCGATTAATAGATAGCGAATACTTGGCGCATGGAGCGAAGCGACCGTTTAGAGTCGCGTTGCGAGTGTTGCGTTCTCCGCGTGATTTTCGGGGAACCAGCACGAGATGTCGCGCCTCGCTCCCCGCCTGACAAGGAAAACCTCTTCGGTTCGGTACTCGTACGAGATACTTGTACTCGGAGTGAGCATCACGTGCCCTCAGAGTGCCGATTCTCGAACCGTTTCTTAGGTCATTGCTAATAGGTCTTCCTTCTTCCGCCAGGAGCGCAAACGCGACGTGCTCTCGGTAATGACAGAACTAAAAGTTACATCGATTCCCAGGGAAAGATCGCCGTTCGTTCGACCCCTGGGAAATTGAGCGATCGAGTCTAACGGACGAGAGGAAGACCGGCAAAATCGACGTACGGTCTGACGTTCAACGCTGAACGAACGCAGACAGGCAGGCAGACGAATCGGAGGGTCTTGCGTGGAATAAGAGCTACTAATTGTGATATTGTATCTAAATTTATCGGATTTCGCCTGCCGCGGGTCAAATGGGAGATCCGCGGCAGACGTGGATGAAAAGGAAATCGGCGAAGCGAAATAAGAAAGAAAAAACGAGAAAGCAAAATTTTATACACCAATTATACTGCCAGATAAATAATTCGAAAAATTGTTGTTCAAGACTCTCCCGCGCGTTAGGGGGGCATTATACGTTGCACGGCGCTCATCGCGCCGTATACCAGGCTTAGCCTTGGTTAGCCTTCCGACGACCTAAGATCGTGTTCGCCAACAAAGGAGCTGCACGCGTGTACGGGTGTTAGGCCACGCATTTCGATCGATCGATTTATTAAGATCTCTAGTGAGAGTCTCTAGATCACATACACGTACACAAAAATATACACCACATACACACATCGTACGCGTGCAAGGATACTACTACGACATCACATAGTCTACATCATTTCTGATACTCCTTTCTCGCTTTGGACTGTTCGTGGGACGATCTATCCACTTGAACCGATTATTTTGAGGTACATTTGATCTCGATGATATATTTCTAATATAGTGATAACGAATGAATACTTGCGGATTTTATATGTTGACAGATTTGACGAAACAATTTTTGCAAGTAAACCACATGTTTTAAGAGGATTCGGTCGCTTAAAGCTGCTTAGAGCCCTTCATTGCAGTCATGTTGTACCTGGAAATAAAATCGAATTTGATTTTTCGTTTTTTAATCACTTGAGTTTTTTGCATGTTATCACATTGTATTCAATGCGATGAATTTATCAGATATGCCGGAAATTTTTTAATTATAGTAATAATAATAAACATATAATATGATCTACATATGTGTAATACATATATGCAGATTGAATTGTATGCGTACACATACATGTTTTAACATATAATGCAAAAATTTATATAATTTTTCACTTTTGATGCTACAATGTGACTGCAAAGTGAGAAGGAAGGAACTTTAAGATTTTAATGCAATAACTGACAAAAATGTTTCGTATTTTGACGGGAGGAAATCAGTGAGATGTCGCAAAATGTGCTACACGTTGTACGTGATGAAGAAGATAATTAAAATGCGACACTCACTAGTAAAGATTTCTTCCAATTTCACAATCAATGTTCATATTTTAGTATAATTATCTTGTATATTTAATATATATCCTGTATATTACGTGTATCATCTTGTATAGTACGTCCCTCGTTTTATATAATTATTATTGAACTTAATGTACTAAGAATTAGTATATTAATGTTGTTTATTAATAATGACGTCACGGGGGTTTAGATTTGTATTAGTATGACGAGATGTCAATTGACAGAATGTGCTACTCAAAGTGCGATTCGAGATTGTAACTCAAAATCAATAATTCTCCTAAAGATTTACCATTTTAAATTGTGTTCAGAATCATAGGCATCGCGTTATTGTCAGTATTTCCCGACTTTTTATCGATATTTTTTATCGAACTTTATCCGATTTTTCTAAACGATGTCGCAATTGTTTTTAAAATTATCAACAGCGATCGTTGCTTGACGTAATGTTGTCGTCGCACACACGGACAAGGTCTACTTCTCCAGTAAATTCGATCGACGGATCGTGTTTGAAATTTATCGTATATCTTAAAGTATCAGAAAATCGCGCTCCGACGATTAACACACTGTGCTCACTGAGCACAAGTACGTCGACGAGCGTGGATCATTGAATTTTTACACGGATAGTATAATGTTCGCGACGATATAGAGAATCACGTTACAACGTATTCGCAAAATGAAACGTTAACATACAAGTGCAGATAGCATAGAAAGTAATTGCCGTCCATGTAGGTTCTTTCCTCCGATCAAAATTGTTACGCCCCATTATGGCAACCAGTTAACCAAGGACAATATCTATACGGAAACTACTCTAAAAAGAGATACTATTAAATTTAATATTTAAAGCTATTAACGTGATCTTTCTGTCGTGACTTTATTCTGTGCAATTTGTACACGCGTGCAGTATGTATAACATTAGGGAAGTGCGGCGGTAACATTGAAACCTGTAAAGCTAAAGAGAAAATTACTTCCAAAGTTTATCATGTGTGCAAACTTTACTTTTAAATTTTTATCTTTAAGATATACATTCTAAAATATATGAACGATAACGTCGTTATATACAAATATTCCGTTGTATATCTTTCGAAATGCAATTATTACCGATATTATCTTTCGTTAAACTTTAGCATGTTTGTGTTTATTTTTTTATTGATATTTTCGGCTGTACACTTGATATGATATGTATTCTGTATGTATCTTTGCGTCTAAAATTGAATACTTTTTACATAAATACATCATGTGTAACGTGTCGGAATTATCAATCTGGAATTATCTATAGCTGCGAGCTATAACGCATACGTTTTTACATAAATTAACTGAACGAAAAAATTAGTTTTACTAGTTCAACCGACCTTCAGACGTTAAGACACGTATACATGATAATCCAGATCTGTGTTTTAATTGAATGAATTTGAATTTCGAATTTTGTTCATGTGGCAAGATGCAAAGCCGCTGAGCGGGATCGTATCTGTCGTCACTGCAATAAATTCCCGATGGTCTCCATAGAAATTTCGATACTTCATTGTTGAACCCACTATGCGTGCACACAATGACACGAGTCGATTGATGGCGTCAGGGCGTCTCTCGACGAGAGCGTCGCGTTGAAGAGAATTTTGGCGGCGAATTACCAAACGTGGGATGGCACTTCGCGCATGTGAACAAGTACAAGTTTATTAACTGTGCCATTACGTATGCCAAATATTCTCTGATATCCTCACTCCGTAATGAAAAAAAAAACGAGCGAGAAAGGAAAGAAACCTCCGCGAACGGAAAAGGAAATTTCACGACGTGAAGCGAAGCGAGCGGGAGGAGCGGGCGAAGTTGCAACATTCATAACGAAAACTTTACAGACTTAAAGATACCTCAGGTTCACTTCGTACGAATGTGCAGCGCGCATCATTGTCCCGTTCGAAGCGACTGATCGATCGAGGCACCCTTTTACGGGTGCCGTTTTAACTTGCTCGATCGTCAAAACGGACGTTTTGATCCGTTCTCCGTTGCTTCGACTCGGACAACCGGTAAACGCTGAACGCCACGAAGCGTAATATTTAATCTTCTCGCGATGTTAACGTCAATATTACTTAGTCGAATCCGTCGCAACGAGCCGTTGCGGCGATTCGGAACACCATACGATGTAGAGAATATATCGCATTTACAATCGGCAGCCTCGGAAGATCCTCGAGATCGCGCGTCGTGGCCGTGTTCGTTGCCCCCCACGCGGCCTAAGCCAGATACTCCCCGTCAGCGGACGAGAAACCGGAGTTCCATCCGATCCAAGATCCGTTTCGCTCGCGAGACGACACGATTGCCGATCCGTCGGTCGGTTCCCTCCGAGCGGAGCGGAGCTCCGACACACACGATCGGGGAACCGTATCGTCGGCAACCGCGAACGCGGACCCTCCAGGACAGCCACCGTGCACTACGACAGTTCGATCATGATCGATTCCGCGCAGATTAGCCGAACCTTCGATCGGTTCGACACTTACGCGAACGATCGGCGGGAACCTGACCTGCTATCGGGGGTGATAGAGCGGGGGAGGGAAGGGTGCCCTGTACCGGAATACGACGATCGCTCCACGGGTTTGAAGTTCGACACCGAAGCTCTGTCCAGCACCGTTCGCCGAGATACCGAAGCAAGGATTATGTCGCGAGTCGAAGCCACTATGGCCGGGATTATCATACCAAAACGATCTCATATCGATTTTTAACGAAGCGTATAATTCTCACCAGTATGTACGGCCGTGCCGGTTCGTCGCTGCCACCCTGTTGGCGGCAGCGCCGGCCCGCACTCCGGATTTTATCGGGAAAATTGTTAATAAGATGCTGCTATACATATATGTACGTGCGGCTGATATATAGCATACACACACATACACACACATACCATGTACATATATATATAGAACGATAGAATCCGCGGTACGTGATACAAGCGGCGGTATCTAGAAGTGGCCTTCTTGTGGTTCTAGCTCATTGGCTTGGACCGTCCGGCGCTTTGGCCGACCGTACAACACAAAGACATATTATATTATTGCTATTATATTATATTATATATTATATATGATTATATATATTATTATTATTATTATTATATTATCATTAATTTTTATTGGTTATTATATTAATTATTATCGCATCCATCGACATCGTCATCTTCATTTTAACACTTAACACGATTATTAGCGTCACTCACACAGAACGTTAAGTAATTGTTAAAGAGCGCGAAATCTTTATTAATATTACGTTAGTATGGATCGTTAATGTATCGCCCCGCGTTAAATGGGCGTCCTCTCGAGATGGCTCGCGCATTCGAAGTGATATAGAAACATCGAGCAGACCATGAGATGAAGAATACAATCTCGCAAGACGTGCAACCAGCGACTCTATCATTCTTATGTCCATATACCGCTGCAAAAGAAGCTTCTATTTATATAGATAATGCATATATAGTTATATAACGCTGTGGTTATGTCGCATTATTTGACGCTCGGTTATTCTAACGATTATATGACTGAGAGATTACGATATGCAACACGATAGTTACGTTTGAGTGTAAATTTTATCCATTAAGACGACGTAATAAAGGCATCTAACAAAATCGCACACCAACTTATTGATTCATCTTACCGCATACGCGTCTCTTTCGCACGTTTCCGAACGTGCAAAGTAAATTTTCTATGGCAATTGGAGATACCGTAAAAATCATGTGTAATTCGTACATGAGTTTTTTTACTGTTACCCGTATCTTTCAGAATTCATTTTACTGTTGCGCGCGCACTTCTTACCACCTTGCGAAAATAATGATAAGATCGATGCGATTTGCAAGCACATCTCGAGAACGAGGAGAGCGCGGTGTGCGAGAAACACACAATTGAGATTTCACAGACTTAATTGCGCGCTACGTCGTGCATCGCCACTTAAGTTTCCTCAACGGATTCTCGTAGAATGATGAAATTCAGTTTTCGTTTTCTGATTTCATAAATCTCTCTCTCTCTCTCTCTCTCTCTCTCGTAGACGTACTACGGCGCTATTTGACAGACGTCGAGTCTTCGACAGCGTAAACTAGAAATTCTACGATATTTTATATAAGTCGCGTTTGATGATAAGTACTTGATGTTCTTTCGAATACGAATGCACTGTGAGGTGTTCACAGGTGTTCTTGCTCAATGCGCATACACGACAGGCGGAGCCTGTCGCAAGACGGATATCACCAAAAGGTAGTTCACGTATTCGTCACCGGTCGTACTTCGGTACTTATGCGATAATGAGACATAATCGCAGCTTCATTCTCGCAGCGTAACTTTTACAGTAGCTCTGTACATAGCGTAGTGTTCGAACACTCGTTCCACGTGAGAGATGTTTCAGACAGCCGGACTAGCGATCGATCCAAATGAGCATTCGGCGAACCGTTCCCCCGCCGGATATATATATATATATATATATATATATATATATATATATCCTGCGTACACAAAGTCTAACGAAACACGACATGCTGAAATAGAATTGCGGGGATCGTACCTTCGTAGATGTTTCGACGCGATTTACAATGCGCAAAGATCGTTCGCTAACAAGTGCATATCTTGCAGACGCAGGCTGCGGTCCAATTGACGTTTCGCAAACACTTGAGAACACTTTCTATCCATTTTCTTCCTTCAAATAAAAAAAAAAACGAAAGGAAGGAAAGTGTTTTAAAGCATTTCGAGCATCGACTGAATCGCAGCCAGAGTCTCGCTGTCGAATCAAATCGTGCATTTGAAGGTGCCACTTGGAGAGCACCGAATGCATCGCGATCGTAGTTTTATAAACTGTTACGCCTGTCGGGTACACACTATACTGCCGAATCTTTGTATTTTATCCGTTCGTCAAAGTTTTTCTCCTCCTTTGTTGAACGTGTTTGTAAGACGCGCGCGGAACGCAGCGCGGCAACGAAGTAAACTCGCGGTCGATGCCGACGATAGTGCGTAACGATACGCGTAAATAAATGAATATACGCATATACGGTAAAACGAAGGATAAAATCGCGTTCGTGTATAGTGTCGAGACGAATTCGCGTCGCGTGGTGACACACGACGCGAGTTCGTACGGGGAGATTCTTAGCGAAACTCTAAAGCGGACTGTCCTTTGCAGTTAGCCCACACATCGTGACGAATAATAATTGCCGCCGCGTTTTAAGAACGTAGTAGCGTCCTGACATGTTAACCGAATACGTAGCGAACAGTAGCGAGAAGAGTGTGTGTGTGCGCGCATCTCGCGCGCGAAAAGATCGTACGCTGTAAATTGCCTTCACCGCGAAACTTAGCGTTCTGGCGCGTAAGAATTAAGCCGATAACGTAGTTATCACCATAGAGCTGGCTGTAGGCCGGGAAACCGCATAATTGCACCGCTGTTATTGAATAGAGAATTTACAGCTAAATCCATGTATATATAATAATGCAAATAGTATTACGATTCTCCTTCTCTCGTTCTCTCTCTCTCTCTCTCTCTCTCTCTCTCTCTCTCTCCTTCACGATGTAAAGCGATTGCGCAAGCTTCTTAGAAACCCCAAATTTCATTTTTTTTTTGCTGTACATGCATCGAGTACGCGCGCGATAGTGCGTGCGGATTATATCTAGATCGGGTAATTATTTAGTTTAACGGAGCAACCTCGGATGACCTTGACCTTGACATATATTATAGAGGTCACCCTCCTGAGTGACCTTCAAAAGATTTTAGCCGTCGCTCATTGTTTATTAAAAAGTTATTAACAAAAGAAGTTTAATGATTTTGCACGAATTTTCACCTGTCCACGCGAAGCAAGGACTTGAGTTTGACATATATTACAAAAGTCACCTTCCCGAATAACCCGCACTAGGTTTTACCCGTCGCTCGTTGTTTGTTAAAAAGTTATTAACAAAAAAGTTTAATGAATAGAGCATAATTTTACGATATCATATACGTTTACGAAAGAGTATATTTGATGGAATTTTAGCTTTAAATCAGAAATAGGTTTGGGTTAGGTTATATTTTCCAAAACTGGAGCCCCGGACACATACGCTCGTTTTTAGCCCGCTTCGCGGGAGGGCGGGGGGAAGGGGCTTTGCCCCTCCCCCCGCCGGAGCCGGTGTTACAGATTTCACCGTACAGATTTTGATCACCTGGTACACGGCACGGATTCTGGCGGGGGGAGGGGCGAAGCCCCTTCCCCCCGCCCTCCCGCGAAGCGGGCTGAAAAACGAGCGTATATGTGTCCGGGCTCCAGTTTCGGAAAATATAACCTAACCTAACCTAACCAGGTTAGATTAGATTAGGTTAGGTTAAATCACTTTCCTTCCTTCATTCATATTCGTCGTTTATGTCTTTCAATATTCAAAATAACTACTATATTTTCGAAACTTCTTTTGTTAATAACTTTTTAATAAACAATGAGCGACGGCTAAAACCTTTTGAAGGTCACTCAGGAGGGTGACCGTGACAACATATGTCAAGGTCAAGGTCATTCGAGGTTGCTCCGGTAATCTAAATAATTACCCTAGATCGTAATCATGAGATATTCTCACACAAGTTCATGCTATGAAATCAAATCCCTGATCCTTGAAATAAAAATTAAACGCTGATTCAAACAGTTTTACAAATTCTTTTCTCTTTCTGTGGCAATAGCTGTGGCGATGAAAACTCGATGTTATAGCGCACTGGATACGATGCAACATAAAAAAGAAAAGACGTTTCACACGATTCTCGACGTCCTCGAAAGAAGAGAATTTTATTTCACGGCATGAATTTTCGTCAATTTCTTTGAATGCGATTATTTCGTGCGGGACAGTTATGTACGTCGCTGGTAGCACCTATGATCGTCCTTGCTATGTATACTTGTAGTACGTGACAATAGAATATTTGCCGCCGATGAACGTTAAATTTGTTCGCCTTTCAATGATCAGCGAATCGTTTGCACGATCAGTTCGCTGAGTCCCGAGGTATTTTCGGCGATGAGTATTTAAGATTTTTATGAACAAATGGAGGAAGGAAACCCTTCGCCTGCGTCTCAGAGGCGGATGAATATTCTGGGATAGACGACGATTATAGTTTTGTTTAAACAATAAAAGATACTTTGTATTTTCCGGAGATAATATCCATCTGTCTACGCTAAGAATCATTAACGCCAAGTAACTTTTCGTAATAAAATCCATGCGAAGGTTAATCTGAGTGCATTTGTGAATTGGCTGTATTACCTTATTTGCTGGCGGAATTCGCAACCAAATGCGGAAATGCGGAACCAACTTTCTCACAATTCTTGCAACGAACATTCCTGTTCCCGCATCCCGTACATACATACACTGATACACGCAGCATCGAAAATACCTAACCACGTGAAGTTGCATCATATTTCGAACGTACCTAGGTCACGTGCGTCATATCTATCCGTGAATCATGATTGGTTATTCGAGAAAGGGTTTATATGATACAAAAATATAATTTTTGCCATCATTTGTCTTACATGTCTTCTACAGTACATCCATTGACATAGGAATATATGGACGGAGCCTATGCTACGAACTTAGGCAAGGGGGGTTATGAGATTTGCGGTAAGGAGAGGCTGCTAGCAAATCGGGCAAGTTCGGCTGTTCTCGATATCGCCCGAATGATACTTGATAAAGTTTTGTAAAGTCATGATACTGAAATTACATGTACGATGAGTTATTGTGTTGTGTCGGAATGTAGCAATCGCATTAATGCAAAAGGGAAAAATTGGCAACAACTTATGAAAGAAAATGATCCGAAAATTTCTTTTCATCTGTAAGTAAAATACATACAATTGTAGGTTATACACAATGCCGGTAAAACGTTTCAGATATTGTTATGTGTTTATTATTATATTCATATGAATAATTGTTCGATAACAGTTTTTCATTTATAGTTTTTATTAATTCATATATTTAATAATAATAATAATAATAATAATTATATATATATATATATATATATATAGTCAAATCGTATATATTATTATTAAATATATAAATTAATAAAAACTATAAATGAAAAACTGTTATCGAACAATTGTTCATATGAATATAATAATAAACAAGTCAAAATTCTTTCTTAACACAATAATAATAAATTTAAATAATAATAAACACATAACAATATCTGAAACGTTTTACCGGCATTGTGTATAACCTACAATTGTATGTTTTACTTACAGATGAAAAAAAATTTTCGGACCATTATTTTCTTTCATATGTTATTGCCAATTTTTCCTTTTTGCATTAATGCGATTGCTACATTCCGACACAACACAATAACTCATCGTACATATATATATATAATGATCTTCAAGATGAGTTTTGAGGACATTTTAAGGACACAAGATGACATTTTTCGGAAAAATGTTTCAGACAAAAGTTACTTACTTTTCGATGGAGAATAAGAATCTGCAATAAAAAGTTGGGGTTTCAATTTAAGAAATTGAAGGTGATCTTCGCGTGACCTTCAAACGACTATTCAAGGTCAAACCAATGGTATCATCTTATGTCCCCCTCGAAATCGTGACATGTCTGTCTGAAACATTTTTTCGTATCTCTTTTAGTTTTTTAAAAAATCGACTGTATAAATTAAAATGGGCCACCCTGTATATATATCACTAGCGGAACCGAACATACCCGAACAGCCGAAGTTACACGAAGTGCCAATGCTCTCCCCTTACCGCTAATCTCAACTTCCCCTCGTAAAAGGCTCCGTCCATATATTCCTATGTCAATGAGTACATCGATTAGAATCGTACAAGAGATACAATGTAAGAAGTGTCTACAGAAAGATAACCGCATTTTTTCTTTTCTAATCTTTTTACAAGATCTTCTGCATTCCCGTATAATTTGAGAACTATTTTGAAAAAGAAAGCTGATGGCACGTCAAAAACACATGCTAAGATCTGGAAATTGGAGTTATGAGTATAAATTAAATGTAATCGTCTTACTTCTACGTTTTCCCATGAACAGCGCGCGCATGATATTTACTTTCGATCGCCTTGAAGATAATTACCGGAGGGATTAATGGCAACTTCAATTTCACCTTCCCGTAGCAAAAGAAGCGTCACATGAATTATATCGTAACATAAAGAAGAGATGATTAATGATTGACGAGTTGAATATCCGAGAGTATCGTGTGAATTTAAGCGAAACATGTGTTTAAGAATTAACACATAACTATATTGTTTAGAAATAAAAGGAATATGAAAATGAAACAAGATTGCTGATTCTTGTATTCCTTATTATATCATATATTGTCAGCTGATATTACACATTTCGCATTATAACTGTCTGATAAAACATTAATTTATATTTGCAAAATTATTTTTCTTTTTTAAATTATTGTAGAATGTTTATATCAAATTTCAACTTAAGTTAATTAAAATTTATACGAATTGGACATAAACGTAAATTTTTAAAATTTTCTATAAAGAAATTCAACTGAAATTAGTTTCTTATTTGAGTTTTGCTTGCACTTTGCCCTACATATTTATTATTCACATCAAATTATTAAAATACCTACTTTATTATTATTCTAATAAATATGTATATGATAGAATATATAACAGTATAAAGATATAATTATGACGATTTGCATTGTTTTAAAATATTCAAAAATGTACCGTCTTGAAGTTTAAACTATACATCATCCTATTACTTTTTTAAATAATCGCGGTACAGCGCCGCCAAGCGTAGAAATAATGAATCCCGCACGCGGTTGCAACTGCCTAGGGATTATTTGTTGTTTGTAGGTTGCCAGTATTGCGCCAACTATCAGAATGGCCGTTCCTGTCATTTTAAATTTGAGTTATACTATATATATATATACATTGATAAAAGTCCTCGTATAAAAGTTTGACACCATCAATTTCAATGAAACATGTCAATTCACGTTACTGTAAGCGGGAATCCTGTAAATATACGTCGCGGGAGAATGATATTATCGGATCTAGATCAAATTAAGAAGAATGAACGCGATCGCCGACGGAGGTTACGTTTGGAGCAGGTAAACATATTATATATTTTTCATAGCATTTAAATTAGCTCGACACGTGCGCGCGTATGCGTGTGTTGCATATTGTGAAAAGTTCAAATAAAAGCTTGCAATGCAGAAAAAAAGTTGAATACACATATTTGAAATAGATCGTCACTTTGCTGAGTAATGGTTACAATCAGTTTGGCAATGTAAATGTTAGATGTATAATGCTGAATTAAATTTTTTGTTATTGCACTTGATGCAAAAGTGTTTAAGTTATAATTATATCGTAGCAGATACATTCGATAATGGAAAAGGGCTGCAAAATAATACGTTATTTTACAGGTACGGCAGCAGTCAAAAGAAATATCGCACCGACTTTTGGAACGTGCTAAAAGAATAGCGAGGGAAGAACTTAGCAAATTGGAAAAAGATGGAAAATCAGAGCTCAAACAGATGCATGACAGGAAGATTATGGAATTGCAACAGAAATACCAAGAAGACCTGGAAGATATTGGTCAGGCTCATGCTTTAGCTGCTTTGCAGCCAGATGCAGATGCAATAATAAAGGAGGAGAGAAAGAAAGATAGAGCTATGGCTCTTAAAAGAGGAAAAGAGGCTGTAGAACGCATGAAAGAAGCTAAACAGGTAATGAGAGCAATAATTGTGTCGCTTTTAATGTTTATTTAAATATGGATAATTTTATTTGTTCCCAAATTAATTTTTTCAGGACAGTGCAGAAGCAATGCATCAAGAGAGATTACGTAAAGTACGAGAAGTAGAAAATACGAGAGCCGCGATGGTAGCTAAACTTCCAAAGCCAACATCACCTGAGAAAACCAGCAGGACGGAAACAACTTCTTCCCAAAAAGATACATACGAGGAAAGTGCTCATAAAACATTAACTCCAACAAAGAAGTCCAAAAAAATTTCTGAAAAAAGATCACCTAGAAAAACGAAGAAGCCCAATTCAAAAGTATATAGCTTACTCAAATGTTGAGATTGACTCAAACATAAACTTCAGCCTGTTTAATTTTTTTATTTTTTTATATTTAAGAATAATTAATAAGCGATACTTATATTTATTCAAGGAAATTCAGAAAGTATTATCACCGAGACCAGGCCCTTCAGGATTACAAAAACAATCTGTTAGACAATCCCATAAGACGCCTTCGAAGAAGAAAGTGGAAAAGGCTGATCGCATTGAACGTATCGCTGTTGATGTAATGGACGATCAAATACCGCGAAGAACAGTGCCAACTATGAGTACTACTCCAACTAAAACTCACAAAGTTGCAAGGTACATCGCAATATCGCAAGCATATATTATATGTACTTGCGCGGATTTTATTATCTTACAAAAATTTGACTTTTTTTTGTCTTACAATAAAATTTCATAAATATTTCAGGTACAATCCGGAAGATTACACACAGGATACATCAGATAGCACGAGCAGTATTAGTAGCAGCAGTTCTAGTTCAGTCAGCGATGATTCGTCATATTTCTCTGATAATACGGAACAAATTACGTGTAGCAGAACTCCGAGGGCGGTTCCTTTAACCGAGAGCAAAGTACGATTGTACGATTATACTTCCCGTCAGAGAAACGTTTACAACAGGCCTCTTGGTATAGTTGAAAAAATCGACATTCGGAACGAGGTATGTTAATGATGCTACTACATGATTTATTAGATTCCTTCAAAAACTTAGATTTATTTGTACGTATTTTGTACCTTTAACAGCCCAATGCAATAGAAGCAGCACAGGCGATGAAAAACGCAGAGAATGTGAAGATGCATACATGCAAAACTCATAAAATAAATGCTCAGCGTCGCGGTGAGGATGCAATCTTGCGAGAAAAAGTGCGCAGGGATTACCAAGCGCTTGTGCGGAATCTGGATCATCTGGCGCAGGAAGAACGCAAGTTGAAAGCTAGTCAAATTCAATCCAACATAGTAAGTATGTTGCGCAAGTATATATTTTGAATCAAATTAAATGTTCTCAGTCACCAAGAGATACTTTTATGTACCAAAAAAGCGGTGCATGATTATTGATAACAACAAAAAAACATTCATGTAGAAATGTGTGTGTGTGTATAAAGAAATTAAATGCATGTTTATGATCAGGAGGAGGATCCACACGTGCGGTTACACCAAAGGGATAAGTGCCAACTAGAACATCAGAGGAAATTGACCCGTGCGACTAAAAAAGTTCTCACTACAGATGACATACCAGATCAATATTGTCATCTTACCGAGAGAGTTGTAACTTTACAAACGCAGAAGAAGGATGACGTGCCTCACTCCAAATGGCACGAGTCTCAGCCGGTTGAGGATGAAACGGACATCTATCAGGATAAAGACAGTGAGATGTCGCGCGAGGAACAAATATTGGACATGCTGAAGAAAGTCGAGAGGCAAAAGAGATTATTGTTACAAGAATTTGGCTCAAGTCTACCGGACGATATATTCAATGTTAGTATAAGACCACTCCTCGATGACCGCGTGACGCCAAGAACGTCGCAGGTTACAGATGCTGCCATGCCTTCAACATCGGAGATTAAAGTTATAAATATGTCTAGCGATGAATGCGTGAAAAAAGATCGTAAAGGCAAGAAACCGGGAAAATCGCCCACGAAAAAAAGTGAGATCGCTGTGCAAGCTGCACTGGATAAAGTTAGTCACGCGGAGAATAAAGCTGTGCAAGTAGAATTGCCTGAGGAGAGCGTAAAAGTACCGCATCCCCCTAGCGAAACAACCCGAGTACCTCATCCGATTGAGCCAAGAATTACTATTATTACACCAGAAACGGACGACAGTAGTAATGATTCAACTAGCTCCGAGATCAGTGGAATGGTCATCGAGATTGATAAGAGAGAAGTGATCGTGACGCCCAAGAAGAGGAGAAGCAGTACAAAAGTATCGAAGCGACCGTCGCCTCGAGTTTATCAAAAGATTCGATCGACATCTGTTAGTTCCAAGGCAACCTCACCGATAAAGAAGTTTTCGAGGTCTCAGTCAACCTCCCGCCTAACTAGTCCGCAGAAGAAAACGAGGTGCACAGATATGCCGGACACGACTAGCAGAAGAATCGATATACACGTGAGCAAATCTGCATTCTGCGATGACGAAACAGATCCGTCGCAGGAAACGAAAGTATCGATAGACGCTAGCGCGGAGAGCTCGCAAACGATTTCGAACAATCAAGATCCATCCTCGAGCAAACCGTATCGGGTCCGAACGCAGATGAAAAGGTGGATTCGCATAAAGGACACGTCAGATACATCGACGTCATTCGCGAGCCCACCACCAGTGAGGCCGAGATCGGTCTTCGACGCGTTGACTAACGTTACACCGATCTTGGAGATGTTGGATTCCTCGGGACCCGAAGAGCTAAGAAGATTACGAGAGGAAGTCAGTCCGGTTTCTACGCCGGAAACTCCCTCGCCGCGTACAATGACGATGCCGTCGAATATTCCGCACCGTGAGAGGATCGCCAGAATGCTCAGATACAATTTGATTGACTCTCAAACGAATGACAGTACTGTACTTTCCTCGACACGAATCGATCAAACGGATCGGTCAATTAGTTGCCAGCCAGAGTCTGCATACCCACTCACTCCTTTGCAACGACCATCGATGCCGTCCAAAGCCTGTACGTGCAAAATTCCCACGTGCGAGTTGTTACATACAAAACTTGACGATATTCATGATTATGCGCTGAAAAATTGTCCAGAAATATTACAAAAGTATGAAGACCTACAGAACCTGTGCACAGAGAGAATAGCGTCCTTGACTGACCTCATCGAAAAAGTTCGAAGTGAACAGAAAGGTAAAAATTACTAATATAAAAATTATTTACTCAACATGTACAATTCGAATTGAAAACAGCTGAAGTTACAATAACGTAAAATATTTTTACGGTGTTACGAACAGAAATCGTGTTAATTACTCTAAATAATTAATCGTTAATTATCTCAAATGAAGTAATATGTAAAATCATACACCGAATTGAATTGAATCTGTTGGTAGAATTTGTAGGCAGAGATTATTTTTATGTAATTTCTGAAATAATAATCGTATATATTTATCGCAGGAATGGATCTCTCACTGATTAGTCCAAGCGACGAAACTAGCTTAATGCAGTTATCCATGACGAGACCAGCGCGTAACGACGTGCAAGCTGTGCGTAGATTGATTGAAAGCATTGAAGCGGTTCATGCCCAACTTGCGAGAACTCTGGCTGAATCGCAGAGAATTATTGGGGGTGCGGCGGCTCCGGAGGACGAACCATCCCGCGATGCAGAGGTCCAAGTGACCACTTCTACTCCTGCTCGAAGTAAATCAGTAGATACAATAGATACAGCGCACGTACAGAAATCTGAATTAGTAAATGGCAAAGCTAAGCCAAAGATTATAAGCGATGAAAGAGTTAATATACAGCTTAACCGATTTAAAATACAGCAAAAGCCTCGTGCAATGTCGGTAACAAAAACGTCAGATCGTAACTCTTGGCCCCCGTGTACGTTTCCTCTTCACGAAGAGGAGGTAATAGAGAAATTGTCGAAGGAAATTTTGGGAAAAGCGAGCACTGCTTTTGCAACCTCAAATGGAGATAATGAAGTCTCTGTATCGCATAATGCGCCGGCTTTTAAAGACGCTAGTCTAAGAAGCAGTTCCTCATCAGAACATGAAAAGGACAACAGCGTTGCGAGAGAAATTACTTCCATTCAAGAGGTAAATTATATATATATTTAATTTATATTCTCTTTATATATTTACATTTAATTATATTGGACATTTAAAAATGTGGGATAAGAACATAGAAAAACATTCCTGTGTATCTAATATCTCTGTATGAATTGTCTCTAATGTATCTAATCTGTGCAGCTAATAATTTATTTGAATAATTTACATTATTGTAAATCATAATCACATTCTCTCTTGCACAGGCAAGAAAGGAAAACGGGTTTATTCCAATAGCTGGCACTCCCAAAATATCGCGCGATCATGGAACTGCTGCATCGATAAGCGCAAGGCCTAAACCTCCTGTTACATTATTAAATGGACCATACAGGTAAAATCACATAATTCCGTTTAATATATTTCCTAATTATATCTTTGTATATAAATATAATATATAAATTCTATATATTTCATGAATTATTTTTATCACCTCAATACAGGCCAGAGTTGGAATCATCAGGACACGAACTATCAACGATAGTGGAGTTTGATACGACAGATACAGTTAATAAAAACGTCAAGAGCCCAACAAAATCTAAACCTTCAGTACATGTTGCACCTTTATCCGTTCAGCAGTATAAAAATTCCTCTAAAAAGTTATCCGATTCAACATCTGATGTAAAACATCCTAGTGAAAGGTTGAGTCCCGCGCAGAGATCACAGAAAACTAGAATTTGCACTTCTCCTGGCAAACTGACAAACGTGATGGACGGCATTACGTCAACGAAAGCTGAAACGGAGCAGGAACACACATTCGAGAAATGCAACAAACAGTTGCAGTGTAACACAATTACGGAAGACCTTGTTGCTGAAGCGAAAGATAAACTTGGCTCTTCTACAAGTACCGATGCTGCTAATAATCATAAGGATAGTAAACATAAGACAACATCCACTAGTTTATACAGTTTTTCCGGGCTGTCTGGTATTTCCGAAATAACGAGTTCTCCGTCATCAGATGCCCTGAAGTGTGCGTCGTCCCCTGAGGAAATGGAAACTGCCTTGAAGAAGCTAGGTTTGGGTTGGGCAGTCGCGACGCTGAAGAAAACTCGGGAGGCAAGTGCTCTTAGTTCATCATCGAATTCGGACGTCACGCCAGTAAACACTGCTAGAAGAATGATTTCTCCGACTAAGAAACATCATGATCCCAGTGGCCTTCCTGACATCAGCGACGTATCGTCGATATCGATTAAAGAAGCCAGCAAAAGCACCGAGCAAGCTGTACTTCTGAAAGGAAGAACTTCTACGCCTAAGTTCCAGAACTCGAATTCCAGCGAAAGGTCCAGCACGACAAATACGTCCGAAAGTATTCAAGATCCGAGTGATAGTTTAACTGTGCCTAATGTGTCACTTACAAAGACAAAATCTGATAATAAGCAACAGAGTCCTTGACATAAAGTCTTTTATATATACAATAATGTTCTCACTCACTTATTAGAGATATATATATTATTATATTTTATGGGATTTTACGGGAATTTAGTTGTAAAAGAGGATTCTCACATTATTTTTAAGAATGTTAATATAATATATACATGCAATTTTTATCTCAGACAATAACTGTTATATATACGAGGAGTATGCACTTACTTTTATTACAGATAGTTCAGAAGAAGAGAAAATATTTGCACCTATGAGTATTGTGAGGATAATTATTTTTAATACTGCTCACTGAACCGCGTATTTTCTCAACTGATCAGACTGAATAATTAAAAGGATGATTTACCGATGTTTAACATAAAATTTGAAAAATTCATGGCTATACATTCAGAAACAAAATTCACAAAACATTAAATAATTAAAATATCTTTAGGTAAATTGTGTGTTGCACTGACATGAGATACAACATTTTTCAATATTTCATTATAACTTTATAAAAAGTTATAAAAGGATTTTATAGGAAGTTTCAAAGCAATTTTTCTTTATATTATTTCATGCAAAGTAACCATGCATAAAATTAAGAGAATTGCTAATTCTATGTTATAAAGATCAATATTGTGAACTATGGTTGACATCTTTTCAGATTGATGAAATAAGCTCCAACAATTAAAAGCATGAGAGACTATTGAAATATTATGCGACAAAGAATATAATGAAATTAAGACTGACATCATAATTTAAAATGTGAATGACTCAGCAAATATAATTTGTAAAATAGCGAAATAAGAAGAGAGATATATATTTTTAAGGAGCAAGAGATACATTCCATGAAATATGAATATGCATTCTGACTTGATATCATATATTTTCAGAGAAGTGTATAAATATCTATATTTTGCCTTTTTCTATAAATTGGATGAAAAGAATACAATATTATATACATATATATTTACTTGATTTACACCTATATACTTTGATACATATTTTAAGAAAAATGTACTCACTAGTTTGCATTCTTCCCATCAGCAGAGCATCAAAATATATTTGTGGCTTTGCGCTGCAAAAAATATTATATTCTTAAACATTTTTAATTACAATTATTGCTTAACGCTATATGCTTTTATTTCCATATTCCTTTCAGCATAATTGATCAAAAAATTGTGAACAAAAAAAATAATTTTTATTGCAGCAAGTACCTACAGTTTTATTAATTAAACGATGGCAGAATCGGGGTTGTGCAATTGTTGAATAACATCGTCCGCAATCAGCGTATACTTGGAAATACAATCTATTAAAAAACACTTCACTGCAGGCTCTGCTTTTCAAAAACAGATTACTCAAGCCCGTCTCTTCTGAAGTTTGCCGTCTCATGTGTCGCACGAGACGAATGTTCCTCGAGACGTTCGAAAATTCCCTATCCGGCAGCCAACGAGCGTGTCCGACGAGTCGCTGCACGAACGTCGGGCGAGAAAAAGTTCACCGTTGTTTCCATCCACGTTTGTCGTCGTGAACGAACGTTCGTTTCCCGTCGTTGTGATAAGCCATGTAAGTACGTAATTGCTCGGCTGTTATAACTGTACACGAAGCATGATACATGGTAAATTTGCAGCTTGGTTACGTCTCGCCGCGGTTACGGGTTATCCCGAGGGGCAAGTTCACGGTGCTCGCACCGCACGTCGTTGATAGCGCCGTTTTCATTTGCTACAGTGAGTTGCGCAGGGGACGAGGCGGCCGATATTCAGTGGCGATGGTACACACGCTTAGGATGGTGCACATCGTCGATACGTACCCTCGCTCACCAATTCCTCGCGCTTCTTAACACAACGAGCCCGTCGCGGCACGCTCGTCGTTTGTCGAATGAGAATCATCGAGGCCACCGAGGTAGGAGACGACGCTTTCATCGGCCACGAGAACGTCCGAGGCTCGTACAGCAACAGCGTGACGAACGCCGAGCGATCCAGTTTGGGCAGTCCGAGACGGAGAGAGATCCACATCGACGAGGAAGAGCTGCATTGATGTGCAGTGTACCGCGATCGTGCGTCGTCGCAACGCCAAGACCGATAATAGTTCGCGGACTCGTAGAGCTTCCTTCGCACACGTAGCCGTCCGAGCGATCCGTTTCTCAGCGGATTTCTTATCCTCGAGTGTTCCAATTTATGTCGGTAAATTGGAAAACTACGGAACGACGTCCGTTTCATAGTGGATATTGAGTATTCCGAACGATGAATTTCTTTCTGGAATTGCCGCATGCGGTATTAGGAGCGTACAGTGAGTAATCGGCGGTTTCTCCTATTATTGTTTATTCAGTGCCGATGCACGGTCACACGCGAACACGACGCTTTCTGTCATTGTACAGATGACAAGGGACAGTTTGTGTTTGTGTTTAGCTCGAACAGTCGGAAAATTCCCAGGAATTCTTATAAGGAAATTCTTGGGAACGAGATAGAAATTCTTTTAATTTTCTTGTTAATTTTAGTAGAATTCTAGTTCATTTTAATAGGCATTTGAAATTTCTTTTTTGCAAGCAATCTCAAGTTTTGAAAGTGAACTTGTGAAATTGTTTGTTTTGTATGTACATATTTTGTATATATCATATTTATATGGAACATGTAATGCATTCTGTAAATTCTAAAGACTTTGAAATTTTTTAAATGAATATGTGTAAAAACATCATAATTCATATTCTTATTGATCTTTATTAATTCTTTCTTTTTTTATCAAACCCAGACATTTCTAAGTTTGAGGGTACTGAGATTATATAATGTCTCATATACTTAGTTTTATTTCTCTAACTGAATTGTATACTTGCCTAATATCATGACGAGTATGTGTGTATATTTTTTATGTCAAATATACATGGAAAACATTTTTTTCTACTCAAATAAATAGCATTGCCCACAATAAATGACGTGCTGATCTTGATTATTTCAGACTGAGAGTATACATGGAATCAAAATGGCACGCAGACGTAAAACCGAAGTGAAAGGATCTGAAAAGTCATCCCACAAGTATGTACCTGTGCGTAAATCTAGCCGACAAATAGCTAAGAAGCAGTTGGAAGAGAAGAGGATTAATGGCGACATCTCGCAAACATCTTGCTCAAACAGTATTGAAGATCCCAGGTCCACCAATGATGATCATAGCCAAGTTCTTTCAAAGAAGAATCAAAATTCTCAGAAGAAGCATAGCAGGCATAAGAATACTTCTAGCAACAGCATAATTATCAATAATGAGAATGCTGTACACTCCTCAAGGAATATTCCTCTGTACAAGCGGGATGCGGATGAAAGCGACAGTCAAGACAACATCGATAGTGCAATTAATGAATCGAAGAAGCTTAGTCCAGAGGATGTGCAGCAGGTCGTCGTTGGTAACCCGAATCCAAATAACGAATCTTTACATACATCCGCGGCGATGTCCACCGAGATGGAAGTGTGGTCGGAGGATGTGATAGAGGAAACGATTATTTGTGAGGAAATGGAAGTGGAGGAAGAGGTTGCAAGCAATAGTTACGCACAGGATGGTGTTATGGTTGAGCAAGTACTGCTCGTGAACGAATCTAATCTAGCAGGCAAGGATTTTGTGGAATTTACTGTGATACAAAATGAGGATGGTACTGAATCCATGGTAATGGCACCTAACTCGGAAAACGCTTCGAACAATGAGTATGTTATTCGTAAAAGTGTCAATAGTGTACCTATGAGTGAATCAGAAAATTCCATATCAGTTACGCGTACGGATGAATTAGCAAATTGGAACAGTGGAAGTAGTAATACTCCGGATTCCACTGCGGATGCACCTTATATCAGCAAAAAGAAAATAGTACTAGAGAATCGAAATGGTAGAAAGCAAAAGAGCGGTAAACCTGTTTATGAAAAACTGAAAACAGAAATTTCAGAGTCAATACCCGATAAGATTCGTATGTGTTCTGTTAAGGATGATTCCGGCTCTTCTAACGAAGAGACCAATTGCAAACAGGAAGGCAAGGACTTGGAAACAGAAAGTATGCATGTAGCATCATTTAAAGAAGATTCATTTAGCAAAATAGATAATAAACTAGCAAATATGCATATAAGCGAGTGTTCAAAGGAGGTACAAAAGTTGGTGCACGATCTCTCTAGTGTGGAAAGTATCGACTCTCCGCTACAAACTCCTTTGAACGTGGAAAAATTGTCGCCGGTAAATATCGATGATGAGAGCAGTTCGTCGATATTAGATAAAATGGAGCAGTTGCATCGTCCAAACAATTCCGTTAGTTCTCACGTCATAGACATCTTTTCAAAAACTGTGGAACCCAATAATCTTATAAAAAATCAACAAGATATTTTGAATTCTAATTCTTGCAACGATAAACTACAATGTACAGATGACGTTTCAGTAAAATCGAGAATTATGCAGGACAGAAAGAGTAGTCAACAAAAACACGAGCACTTGGCAACTATTGACGAATATCAGGACAGCGAAGGCGATAACAACAAAGTTGATGCTGAAGATATCAAGTTATGCAGCAGCAGTGAGAATAGTAACGACACATTATTATCACTTACCAGTTACAAAGGACGAGAGATGGATGTAAAAAACGCGGCCAGCAATATCGGTGACATTGACAAAAAGGTTGAATTTAGAGGCCGTAGTGGAAGCACCGATACAACAGGCTCTGAAAGTGGTTCAAATAGTTCAGGCGTAAGACGAAGTAGTAGAATTCGGTCTATCGGATTGATGAAACAAAGGTATGAAATCGAATAATCTATGTAACAATTACACATACATAGTAGTAACTTGACTTATTTCATATATAATAATCCTTACATAATTCTATAATCAGTTTGTGTATCAGTAAACAAAAATATGTTTTAAACATTTTTTGATCTTAAAGATAAATCTGATTTATAAATAAATATAATTTTCTGCAAGCACAAGGTTTTTGAATAAACTTTCATACAGAGATTATTTTCAGATCTCGCGGACGCGGCTTGGTTACCAAGCCTAATATGGACGTTTCAAAGGCAACTTTGCAACAAGAAAAGGAAAAAGTAGTTAATAATATAAATCCTTCGATCACTCAGGAAGTAAAAGTAGATAATTCTGAGGTACAATGTGATAAGGAAAATAATTCTAGCAAGATATCAACGTCACTTGATACTTTAGCACCTCTAAGTACTACTTGTAACGTCACGGGATACGATTCTGATTCGTCAAAGCCAGTTAAGGTAAAATCTCGTTGGCGAAGATCAAGTGAACTTGAAATGGGTGGATCGAACGCAGGATTCGCTTCTATTGCTGCTCCAATGCCAATGCTTGGATCATCTGTTACATTTCCATCCGATCCAGCACGTTGTACAGTTATTAATACAGGAGAATCTGTGTCATCGGAATCGAAACATAACATTACAAGCATAAGTACGAAGGCTTGTATAGAAACGGAGCCAATTAAAGATGCATCAGTGACGTCTAATAGCCTTCCTATGGTTTCAACAGTAGCACAAATTCCTAAAACTATAGGAGTGAAGATTTCTTTGCCAATGGTCCTTGAAACAGAGGATAGAGAAATGGAGGAAAGACTGAGCCAGTTTGAACATTTACGTGAAAATTTATATCTCACTGAAAGGTATGATATTCTCTTTGTTGCACAAGTAATATTGCTTCCAGTTAATTTCATATGTAATGTTCTATATAGTGCTCATAAAAGATATTACACAATTTCAATCTACGTTTTACTTTGTTATATCAGATATACGAACAAGGAAACTAAACGAATGGTATGTGATTGTTTCTTAACTGAAGAAGAAATTGAGAGAGGAGAACTTGGTTGTGGGGAAGATTGCCTTAATAGACTTCTCATGATAGAATGGTAAGTACTAATGTTTAAATGCCGTGGGGGTCACCGGCGGTGACTGGCACTCAACATAATATGCATAATAAAAAACTCAGTTTGCCTTGGGCAAGTCATATAAAATTAGTCCGGCATTCAACGTGTTGAAGGAAATTAAACTTTATAAGTTGTGTCTTGTGCATGAGAAATAAAATGTTAAAGCAATGTTAAAGTAATATTTTTCTGTGTTGAGACGTAAAACGAATTATATAAAGTAATTTACACTTAGAGATGATAACATTGTTTTCATATTTATTGCAGTGGACCTAGATGCGTAGTAGGTGATAGATGTACAAATAGAAGATTTCAAAATTGTGAATATGCCAAATGTGAAGTGTTCCGAACAGAGAAGAAGGGTTTTGGATTACGCGCCGTTGTCGACATAACGGCGTGAGTGAAATTTCAGATTAATAACCGTTAAAAATATGTTTGATGAAAAATAAGTAAAAACGCTTTTTAATTTTATTGCTTTTGTAATTGTAGGGGCGAGTTCATAATGGAGTATGTAGGTGAAGTCGTAGATCCGAAAGATTTTAGACGTCGAGCGAAGGAATATTGCAAGGATAAAAACAGGCATTATTATTTTATGGCGCTAAAATCTGATCAAATAATAGATGCTACTATGAAAGGAAACGTATCACGGTTTATCAATCACAGCTGCGATCCAAATGCAGAAACACAAAAAGTAAGAAGTTTGTACTTCATCATAACGCAAAGTAATAAAGAAAAGCTTATGGTATACATAAGAACACATATCGATTAACAAATTCTCTTTAGTGGACAGTGAACGGAGAATTACGAATAGGTTTTTTTAATAAGAAATTTATACCGGCCGGTGAAGAAATTACATTTGATTATCATTTTCAACGTTATGGGTATGTTTTTATTGGAAATTACTAAATAATTATATATTTGTAAAGATAGTACATGTAAGTTTATCTTTTTTTTTAATTCACACAATTACTTATTCAAATATTAGCAAAGAAGCTCAGAAGTGTTATTGCGAAGCACCAAACTGTCGAGGCTGGATAGGTGAAACACCGGAAGAAGAGAAGGAGAAGATTGAAAAGGAAGAGATACAAGAAAAAGATACGAAGAAGAAGAAAGAAGAAAAGAAGCCTGCTGATTACATGGAAGACGAGGACGTAAGTATGATAGAATTAATATTAAGAGTTAATGACTGTTAAGTCGTTAATTTCTTTCTTGTTATACAAACTTTTTTTTTCTCAGTTGGAGGAAGAAATAGACAAATTATGCTCAACTGGCTTGAAAAACCGTGCGCACACATTAACGTTAAGCAGATTAATGGTCCGTAGCAGGGAATTAGAACACAGAACGCGTTTGCTACGTTTCATACAAAGTGGTGAACAACCGTGCCGAAGATTATTCTTGGATTATCACGGATTACGTTTGATATGGAGCTACGACATGGATATCGCTACAAACGAATCGGAGGAAGCTCAACAGTTTCGTTTAGAAGTGCTAAAAACTCTAAATACACTGCCAATACCAAACAAAACAATGTTAATGGATAGCAAAATCTACGGTGTGGTTGAGAGATGGGCAAAAAGATTATATCTATCTCCAAACGCTGACTCCCCGGAGGATGACCAGGTTAAATCCAAGACGATTTGCGACGACTTGAACAGTACTTCTGATAACACCGAAAAGAAAAGCCCTGAAAGTCTGAATGACATTCCAGATAAACGTAATAATAATATCGAAAGTTTGGCAGTTAATGAGGTGAAATCAGAAAATACAGATCAGATACAGAACCTTATATCTGATCTGGCTTCTAGTCTTCTTGCTGAATGGTCTAATCTAAAAGAAGTTTTTAGAATACCAAAAAAAGAAAGGATCGAGCAAATGAAGGAGCATGAAAGAGAAGCAGGTTGGTTTCTATGATATGATTTAAAGTTAGAAGTTACAGTCTAGATAGCTGTTTAACGCCATTCTTTCGTAGATCGAGGATACAGAGAAGAATTGGACAAAGAAGAACAAAGAGGCACATCGTACGATAGGTAAATGATTTGATTACTAGAATTACATAAATCTTAATGATGCTCAGTATGTATAAGATATATAATAAATAAATTATACATAAAAATTTGTATTATAATTAAATTTATATTTATATTATAATTAAATTTGATCGACTTGTAGACATAGATCTGACAGATACAGTCGAAGCGAAGTGGACAAACGCGGTGACAGGAGACGAGGACGAGAATCTCCTGAAACCGAGCACGGTAGAACGAAAGAGAAGCGGGTCGAAGAACGTAGTCTAGTTCCTATACCACGAATGACAAAGTACGAACGTAGGCAATTATTCGCGTTGAAAGTTGCGAAGGAAGAGGAGGAGAGGCAACGTCGACAGCAGCAAGAATCATGGCAGGAACACGAAAACAGATGTTTGGCACTGGGTATAGATCCGCATACCAGCGCCATGGTTGATCCTCAAACTGGTTATCCCGTTTTTTATAATCCGACATTGGGCCAGTGGCAGCATTACTCCACTCAAGGTAGTTATCAGTACGTTCTGTAGAAATGTAAACTTTTTTTTATAATTATTTATTTTAATTATTTTTTATAACAATTTAATATAATATTCTTACAGATGGGGGAGATGTAACGCAACAATGTACCCCTGTATACGTAGGCGGTCCTCAGTCTACCGGTATGATAGGCCAAAATTCTCACGTGCTACCGTCAGCGATGACGACTGATATATCATCCGGAATCACGACCGGCATACCACCCGGTGTGCCGTCAGTGGCTTATACGTTAAGTCAAACGCCTGTGTTCAGCCAGACAACACCCTCCTACTCCCTGATATCACATCCGCAACCGTATACTGAAGGGCAACTACCTCTTCCAAATAGTTTAGTGTCTGCTCACTGCGGCACCCCGCCAGTATCAATTCAGCCACCCCTTTATAACGTTGAAAAACCCGTAGATCAACAATTCTCTAATCTCACGCTCGCGGAAAGTGTTACGGGTCGGCCGCCCCAACCGGAAGTTCCGCCGATAGATTTGCCACCGAAATGGAAGAGTGCAACGGACAGCAGAGGTAGAATCTACTACTACCACGTGAAGGAGAGGATATCGCAATGGCTGCCGCCACCACCCGATCATATTGGAATACAGCCAGACTCGTCGTCCACTTCGGAATCTAGCGAAGAATCTAGCTCGTCGAACGAGGATGAGGAGGATGCCGACGATGATCACGAGGATCAAAAGAATGACGACGCAGAGGCAAGTAGCGGCGCGATGGAAAGTCCTTCGAGCATACCTAGACCAACCGTGTCTAAGAAATTAACTAGTCACACCGTGACTGGAAATTTACTGCCGTTTTCTGAGTCTAAGAAAAGAAGAGATGGATTAGTTCAAGAAAGAATTATTAGTGTAAGTATCGCTTATAATTATTATATAAATTGATATCAATCTAAACATTTTTAGAGAACGATTAATCTTCAAAAAATAACTCAACTCGTCCTATTCTACATGACAATATTAAATTTCTTGATACGAACGTGAAATTAAAGTTCTCTTGCAACTCGTGCAATTTGAAGTAATTTATATATATATATATATATATATATATATATATAAATATTTACAGCCACGTAGGGAAGATGATCGTGTTGATCACAAAGCGTATAAAGAGATCAAGGAGAAACTGCGACGGCAAAAGGAAAGAGCAAAACTAAAGGATCATGCGGAGAAGCTGCGAAAACACAGACGAAGTAATAAATCAAAGTCACACTCGCGGCATGGATTGGGCAAGGTGCAACCAACGTCATCAGCTGAGGTGTCTCCCATGTCTGAGAGGAAGATCAAAGATACGTTTCGAATAAACATGGCTAACGTGATGGTTCACTTCCTCAATCCGTACAGGAAAAATGACTGCAAGCAAGGCAGAATAACTAATACCGAGGATTTCAAGCACTTGGCGAGGAAGGTACGTGTCGTCTCTAACTATAACAAGTTTTACGTCCGACTGTTGACAATATGACAATAACGTCTAACGATTGCACACTCTGTTACAGCTGACGCATTTTGTACTTGCGAAGGAATTAAAACATTGCAAAAGTGTGGATGAATTACAATGTAACGAGAATGTTAAGCATAAAGCGAAAGACTTCGTGCGTAAATACATGAGCAAGTTCGGGGCAGTGTATCAGAAAGGCACAGACGAGGATTAGCTGTATACTTTAATAAAATAAAAATTGTTATTTATTGCGCGCGCTCTTTACTTTGATTATTATTGTGAGATATATTTTAGATGTTAGATGATGTATGTAGATATATTTGTAATTCTATTATTGTAAAATAGACAAGTTTGTATATGCGTGATAAACTTTTTTCATGATTTATCAGTTAATAAATTAGCAAATTTTATAATTTCCCATACTTTATGTGTATGTAAATTCAAATCATCATTTACATGCCGTTCTATGCATGAATTTTTATAAGTAACTTATATGCCAATACAGTGTGTGTGTGTGTATGTGTTTTGTGCGTATGTATGTGTGCGCGTGCGTGCATGCGTTGCGTGTAAAATGCATACTCTGCATCATTATATAAGCTACCATTTGTCACACCCACCTTTTAATATCAATTTAAAAATGAACAATTACCATTTACTCGTGTAATGTTACAAGATAATTTTTGTAAATAATGACCTGCTTCATTGGATTGCGTTGTTATATGTGTTCCTCAAATTGACATAGCATCATTTTGTCAACATTTTGTCTACATTGTACAAAAATTGATTCTGTGATGCGCCAAGATACACAATACACGATTTTCGAAACGGAGAAGCAATGTAAGGTATTAAATAAAAAGAACTCTATTGTACGTTAATTGTTGTTTGCCAGTAGCAGTCATTTTTCGAAAGAGCTCTTTCTGCCCCTTTGTATGATACATAAATACTTATATAACAATCAACTCTCTTATTAAACTTATAGCTTTGTACATGCTGGTAAATGTGTTCATTATAGATATTAATTACTAAATAATGTTAAATTATAAGATATATTGATCTATGCTCAATTATTAAGGCAATAAAATATTATTTCACTTAACTTGTGTACGATATTTTATGATAATCCATTTGATATTGTGGAATATTTCCATAAAGGTATGAAATACATTAGAATCAGCGATTTCATAACGTGTATTTTATCCTTATATGTATCGGAAGAAAGGAGCGATACTTAACTAAAATGTTACTGATACATGATAACAATTATAAAAATATATTCAAATATATTCGTTGTGCTCGATTTGTTGTATTTAAGGATATTAAATATTTATGCTTTACTTACGTTTTCGTCATTTTATCGTATTTTTGCTCGTCATTTTTGTTGTATTGCACTTTTCGAAAGAGCAAGTGTAAGTAGGAATTGACGTTCTTCTTTCGAAATTCTGACGCCATCGCGCTTTAGTATGAATATGAGCGCACTCTATGATGGAATGAAGTGATATCTTTCTATTGTCAACGAAGAAAATAATAATAAGGTGAGCGTTAGTGAAGTAATAATTCATATATATTTATATAAATAAATAACAAGCAATAATTTCTTGTTTATCATGTGATGTGTTATATTATAACATATGATTGCGTATGATTTTGTATTTTAAATGTAGCTACTTAACCTACAAAGATAGTCTCAACTTTAAAAAAAGAAAACTCAATTATCACAGACTAATATAAGACGAATATTATTCACATTACCACAAGAATTTTGAATATTGCGGGAATAAAAAAAGCTTTATTAGGTGTATTTATTCGAATCTGTTGTACCAAAAATAAAACAAGTATAATCTGCCTAATAGGCTCCAGTACATTAATATAATAATATAATGTTTAAATTATTACAATATTTACACATGCATGATATATAAGTAATAAGTATATATGTATGTACGTATGATCAACAACATAAAAAATTTTAGGTGTATTTATATAAAAAAGTCTATATATTATACATTTTATGTAATAATGGATGTGTTAGAACCAGAATTAGTTTGGATCAATGGACGATGTTATAGATTTTATGAAAGTAGTGCTTGGAAAAACATGGATACATCCGCACCATACGTGGAAGATGAAGAACTAGTTTCTTCCGAAGATGAATCTGATACTGACATAGAAATAGTATCTTGTGGTACAATGTTTAAACACACTTTTTATGTGCCCACGTAAGAATTTTTTTAAATGTACCATTTAAAGATAAGTGCAACATTTTATGTGTGTGTGTGTGTGTGTGTATGTATAAACTAAAATTTGTAATAATGCATATTATACTATGTTACTTTATTGTAATATTTTAGAGCTTTTTATGCAAATATAATTGGTGCAAAGGGTTCAACAAGAAAAAGATTGGAAAGTGAGACAGGAACGACGATAGAAGTACCAAGAAAAGGAAAAGTTGCAGACATTGGTAATAATCATTCTTTTTTATTATAATACATTCTTCTTAAACATAAGATGAGACTAATATTAGTTTAATTTGTAATTATTCTTTTATAACTTTCTCAAGTTTACACACTTTACGAAATTGTTTGATATTATTTTATATGTTTACAGCTATTTTGGGACGAGATCGTAAAGCTATAATATCAGCAAGACATAGAATTGATTTGCTAATAGAGGATGTAAGAAAGAAGAAACGTTATACACATTTCTTGTCGATCCCTTTGAATAAACAGGAGATAATCGATAATTTTAATTCTTTCAAAACCGATGTATTGGAAAAATACGCGAAATCTACACGTAATATAGACGAATCACTTTTTCAAACAGCATCCAAATTGCATATTACTATTGGAATGCTTAAATTATTTGATGATAATGAGAAGAAACAAGCTTTTGACGTTCTTAACGATTGTAAAGAAAAGGTCATAAAGTAAGTTCATATTGACTTATACCTATAAATAATGCAGTAGTACAAATTACAGGAAATGCACATAAAATCATAATTTATCATATCGGTAATTTTCTATGAGAATTTCTGAAAATTATATTTATTTCAGACCTATTCTTGAAGAAAGTGAACCATTAAAGATACAGTTACGCGGAGTTGAATGTATGAATGACGATCCTACTGAAGTTAAAGTTTTATTTGCAAAAATTAGTCAAAACGACAAATTACAAAAACTTGTTGATGAAACTGTCAATCACTTTGTCGATTTTGGTAAGTAACGTTAATTATATATAAATTTAAGTATTTTGCTGCACGTATCATATACTTTTTAATATGACAATACCAATTTCTTAATTAATATACATTTCTCTAAAACAAATGTAAAATTGGTGTTTCATATTTAATTTATTATTGAAGTGAAATTTGTAATTTCTAACTTTTAAAATATAATTCTAATTTTTTAGGTTTGATGAAGAAAGAAAGAGAAAATGTAAAGCTACATGCTACCTTGATGAATGTGTCATTCAAAGATGATCATTCGTCAAGATTTAAAGAAAAAATTGATGCGACCGAAATATTCAAAGTAATAAAATTTATAATTATAAATCAGATTTATGTAATTTGTTAGAATATTAGTAACAAAAGTAACATTTACTTTGCATTTTAGGATCATAAGGAGACTTTATTTGGGGAAATCACGTTAAATCAAATTGATATTTCTGAACTTGGCACTGCCAGCAAAAATAATTACTATAAATCTATAGGTAGCATTACAATTTGAAAGGATATACTATGATTGTAACAAATAATGAGCTTGTTATTGCAAACGACAGTAAGTTATGTCAGAACAATATTTCAATCATATACTATATATCGATATTATATAATTATTTTATTCCTGTTTAATATGTTAATATGTTATACCATAATGATACAGATTATACATGTTATAATACAGTAAATAATAGTAGATGCAGTAATATATAAATGTATCAAGATAATATTATATTCCGATACTTATATTACTTTTGAAGATTGTTATTTTTAAAAGTTGTAATATATGTTATTTTTACATGTATACATATTTACATCATCATATGAAATATGTGATATACAACAGAAATATATATTTTTCACACGTTTCTTAAGTGTATAATATATATATATAAAGATATATGCGAATATTCTGTTATCCATATCAATTATCAAGTTTCAAAAATCGAACTGTAACGATAAAACGCCATTAAACCAAGTAACCATGGGTTATTTTTTCAATCCACCTCGAAACCAGGTCATAAAGTTGATTCGAGATTGACTATGAATTTTGGAAGGAATAGGTTTCGCCTATGTTGTAAGTTACTTTGCGTTTTGGAACGTAGCCTGACCTGAACGTTAGAAATACTTTTGTGATTAATTGAAGGGAAACATTCATCTTTACATAAAAAAATTAAAAATATCAATTTTTTATAGTAGAAGCGAATATTAAAAAAAAGCAGAGCTGCATTGTGACATTAAATGAAGACTTCTGCACAAGTGCAGTTGATCCTTTGTGAAAAGGAAAGACAAACAATTTTCCCACGTGTGGCGTAAACAAAGTGGAAATTTAAGGAAGAACATTCAAAGAAAAAAGGAAAACAGGTATTAAATTTTGCTTTTGCAAACTGTTGGTTTAGTTATAGATTTAACTTTAGTTGCAATGATATTTAATGTTGAAAATTAACAGATTATATTAACTTTTCTTTGAGGAATGTCGAGTGCAAAAATTTTCATTGTTTATATGAATTCATGTGTTGCAGATAATGTGCTTTTAACGCATGCGCAGTAATAACGCGCGGCTTTCGCTCTTATATCAATATTACGTACAAATCAGGCGCGATATTGGTCGAATACTAATCACATATTTTCCTTATCAAACGGTCAACAGTATTCAGTTTTCATCTGTATTTTCAACTTCTAACCTTGTTTTCGTTACTTCGTGAACGAGAATTTGAATGAAGTATAAAGTTTTTGTCTTGATATTTTACGAGTTTACTGAATCAGTGAAGACACATAATTATCTTTCCCTAAAAGAAAAACGCATAATACAGTACAATAGATATGTTTGTTTGAGAAGACAATTATATGAGTGCTTGAGACTTGAACAATATATATACTACACGGTGCTTTATATGTGCTAATAAGATTATGAACATTACAATTTTCTGTTCTTTGTAAAAGAATTAAGATTCGTTTTATTTAAATAAATGAAAAAACATAACCTCTTTAAAACAGTTTATTTATTAACAAATTTCGACAAATTGAAGCATATGGCAAGGTGACTTTTTTTATGTGTTATATATGTGTCATGTCCGATATGCAATTTTATCTAAATTAAAATAAGTACGATTTTTAGATGCCTATATATGTACTTTACACACACACACATACACATGTAACATATATCTGCAAATAATATCTTTAACAATTATATCTTTAACTATTTCTCAAACTACTTTTAATTATTTATGAACATAGATATTTTCCCGTTTTTTTATTCTGAATATAATATTCAGTTAAGCTTATACATATTTATATAAATTGAATATATAATTTATAGCAAGATGCAACATTAGCTTTGATAAAGCATAATGTGTAGGTATCTTTTGCAGATAAATAATTTTTGTTTTTTTCATGCTTTAATTAATATAAATGATATTGATGTTACTAATATCCATTCAATATTATAGCCAGAATGCATGGCGTCAAGAGAGTACTGGTTTTCTGCACAGTGATAAGTATAGTGCCAAGTGCTCTTATAATAATTCCACTGTATCTACGGCACATTTTTTATGCAGATGTTGCATATGCTGTAACAGAATCTGATATTATGGAAATTAACGATGGAATTTCAACAATATTTTGTTCGGTAAGGATACATTAATATCTTTGTTTCTATAATTACATATATATAATTTCTCAATAGCTATATTATTATATAAGAATATATCGATTATATTTATAAGATTATATAATGCTAACAAAATTTGTTTTTCCTGATAGGGACATACTCTACGGATGAATGGTACTTTTAATGCTTTCCAAATGGCTCGTCGCCCAGAAGTAACATCATATCGAAAGCACATAAGGCTAAAGAAGAGTATGAATTTACCAGATGATACCTTAGAGTATTGGGGATTTTATTTATTAAAAAATGCGACTGTATCGCTCTCCGTGTGTTCAAGGTAAAGATAAAAAGATTATTATATTTACGATAAAGTAAAGACATGCATTTATATGTGTCTTATCTAATTTCATTGATTTGTACAATGTACAGACGACATTAAAACGTGCAAATAAAAATATCTACTTAGATTTCAGGGAGCATCTATATTAGTGGTAAAAGGAGAAAAGAATTTACATACCTGTGGGCTGTTGGAGCACAATGAGAATAAGGAACAGACATCAGATATGTTCGTACCAGGTGCAAACAGGCAGGTTAAGATAATATATGAATCAGATGCACAAGAAATAGATTCCAATGAGATAACTACAGTCAGGCCTGTTAACAAACCATCCGTAAGTATCAGCTCTGAAAATCCTTGGGAAAATCATTCCACGGTGCCTGTGAACAGAAACGATAACGAGAAAGCGTATACTCCGACTGATGAGAAATATGTAGAAGACTTAGAAATGTTTTATCAGACTGCAGCGTCTTACATCCAGAAGCACACACATGACCAGCAAGAAGTCATGAATGACGGCAAAAGGTTGAGACACATGAAGCACCGTAAAACGAAAAAGAGGAAAACCGAGCAAACGAGAAATGATGATGATCAAGCGGAGGAAATAAATGAAGTTCAGGTTGATGAGAGGAAAACGCGTGTAGAAAAATTAAAACGAAAATTAGGTTCATATCCGGTCGACGAAAGGGACGTGCTCGAATGGGGAGGAAAGTTCTCGGAGAAGATTGCTGATCAGATCCCAGCGAGAAGAAGAGCCAAGAGAAATTGGGGACTCGTAAAGCCGCCGTCCTTACTGGATCAGGGAATCAAGCACGGTGGGAATGCCGATAAAAATTTCACGTCGAATTCTGACGAGGAATCGTCAGTCTCCAGTTTCGAGAGCGATTTATTCAGTTGCTACGACGGAGCTATACTTCTAGCTCATGAATTCGAGCCTTCCGATCAGTGCACGAATATTTCCTATTTGCTCAGCGGTAAGCGCACACAGGCGAACCATCACGTGGTGGAGAATGGTTATTACTATTACATCTTCTACAGCGACAACGACATTGTGTCCAATGATATTTACGCGCTCTTTGACATATATAAGCCGTCCTTCCAGTACGAGAACGTGACCAAGTCGTGTATCAATCAAACGGAATGTACATTTTCCTTGGCTCCCTTCTCGGCGGATAGGGTAATTGTCGAAATACCAACTAGAGATGGTATAGAACATGATGAAACTGATGATGTTAATGTACTGATTTCTGTCTGCCAGCCGCGGATGGGTATATACATAATCTTTCCAATGGCGACATTAGTAGTAATACTCACTTGTGCCTTTCTGTAAATATTATATATAGACGAGTCTCTGTTCTTCCTCTGATCTCAAGATGCAGAGATAAGTGAGCAAACCCGAACCAGTGAAAACAAAAATATTATTTTAATTTAAAAGCCATAGGAGTTGAAAAATAATATTTTTTATCATAACGTAACAATGCTTAGCAGTAATTACAGTTAAATACACAAATGATTGTATATAAGTAGAATATTTATATAAATACGTAATGTACATGGCGCGTTCCAAGATCGGCCCTATCATTTTCTATAGATTTATATGAAGTTCAAATGAAATTGACTAATGGCATATTTTTTATGCAGAAGAATACTACAGTTTTCAACTTAATGATTGAAGATAAGGCCTTTTAGCTTTATGGGAGAGAGAGAAAGGGAGAGGGAGAACAGATGTAATCACATCACATTCATTTAATTTCAAGCTGTTTATATTTTAACATAATCTTAATTTAAAACATAGTTATAGAAAAAGTACACAGTATTAAAAGTTGGAAACCCGCTACGAATGATGACTGTTCTATACATTCTACTCATACTTTTTAAAAACTGAGATTTATTACTGGTTTTAAAAAATACTATTTAAAGCAACAGTTTTTAAACGTTGAAAAAATGTAAATTGTAAATTGTAACTACAAAAATACACGAAATTAAGAAAAAAGTGTTTTAGATACAACTTCAACAATTTTGTCATCACTAAATAAGAAATATATTTGTAACAAAAAATGTTTAAGTGTTTATATTTCATCATTTGTATTTGCCGCCACAGACCCCGTTATGAAGTCGCAAGATATCATGGGTAGTATATCATTTCCGTCATGCGCGCCGATCATTGCGAAATGAAATATCGGTAAAATCATTCTATTGGCAGGAAAAATCATTAATCTATCCTAGTTTGTCGCAACGTGTGACAGCGTTAGTGTCCAATAGAGCTGATACGATCTCTTGCTCAAACGGAAATCGTCCAAGTCTCTAAATTGCCGCCGTTCGCAGCGCCACGTCGTGGCAGTCGGGAGAATACTGATCGCGACGCCAGACGAACTCTTCCTTTCCGCCTAGCTCTCACGAGTAACATGTCGCATACAGCTGAACGAAGGTAAGTTCTGTGTTTTTTTCGGCGTAACGGCGTGCCACGTTCGCGTTCTAGCATGCTCCGGGATTTCCGTAACGCCGATGCTGTCGTTGATCTCGCGCGCCGCGGAATTCGCACGTACGGGGTTAAGATACGCCCGCGAGAAATAGTGTGCCGCAATCGGAGGAGTGCACGGCGACACGAGACTGACAACATGGCGTGCGTTCGTTTTTGTCACATTGTCTCCGCGGCATCAAAGACGGCAGCTCGTGGCCGCGCGCTCGGCTCGCCGCTTAACCTCGCCGAGTGCTCCCGCGACGGGGTTCTGCGAATTTCGCGGGACGAGCGGCCGCAGCGGCACGACGCTGGGCGTCTCGGTGCCGTATGAGCGTGGACGAGGCTCCTTCCATCGCCCGTGTGCAAACCGCATGGGTGAGCAAACGGTTTTTCCCCGTTCGGCTCCGGAATTACGTAATAAATGCGTTTTCCGGGCTGAAAAATCAATCGCGTTGACCCGCGACCTCGTGGCTCGCGCCCCGCGAGTCCATCGTGCACGTTTGCGTGCGCCGCTCTTGCCTCGGCGAAGCAACACGTCTCGCATCTCTTCGGCCACGCTTCCGCGTGAGTCACACACTGTCAAAGCGCTCGACGCGAGACTCGTGCCGCGAGTTCCATTCTACCAATCTGCGCCCGTCGGCTTGTTCGCACCTGTGACGCTCGCAATCGCGGAAACGGCCATCGAATTTTTATGCTCGTGGGAATCCGTGGTATTTTCGAGGGCCGCGCGAGATCGATTTAAAAGTTTGATTCCCAAGGTCACGTGGTTGCAAAATCATTTGTCATCGCTTGATCGCAGTGACCGTTATTATCAGTTTTCTTTACTGATATAAAACGCGGAACACGCGCGCTTCTTTGGTTTTTTCCTTTTTTTTTTTTTCTTAATCTGCGTTGTTAAGTTTCTCGACGAACTCGGATCATTCTTATCGAGAATGCAGAAAATTAAAATGCTTTTTTCTATTATTTTTTATTTTATACTGTAGTGTCGTGATTATTCATTCTATTAAAAGTAATATTGGGAGTGAAATATAACCAAGCTTTTCTGTACATTACGTGTATTTTACCATTTATTTTGTATATTGTTCATAAACCCAATACATACTTTATTGTTTATTAGTGCTTGGGATTATTAATATCTTATTTTATATTTTAGGAATGATGATCAATGGCCAGGGGATTCAAAAAATGGTCCTAGTGAAAGTGAGCAGCCCACGTACGATGGGCCTCCTGGAATGGACCCTGATGGCGTCATCGAGTCCAACTGGGAAGTTGTGAGTAAACTGGCTTATTTTATTATTACGGCATAATAACTTGCGAATAATAAATAACGTGCAACAAGTTTTTACTTTGCAAGTTTGGTTGGTAAACTGTAAGAACAATTCTAATATTTATTTCTCTCTTTAAGGTGATCCTGGAGTGACTAGTGAAACAGTGTTGCCATTTGCTCAGAAATGACAATTAAAATGCTTAATATAAAAATTTCACAATTTGTACGCACAAAATCGCAGTTTCGCAAGGTGGGGACACAATTAAGGAATATGAGAATGCTTGTCGAAGTGATTTTAGAAGCGTAATAAAAGAGAATTCTGTACAATCCTGTCAGAATCCTGTATTCTGTAAAGGATTGTACAGAATTCTCTTTTATTACGCTTCTAAAATCACTTCGACAAGCATCCTCATATTCCTTAATTGTGTAGGTGGTGCCCACCTTGCGAAACTGCGATTTTGTGCGTACAAATTGCGAAATTTTTATAAAAAGCATTTTTTTGTGCAAATGGCAGCACCATCGCGAAGAAATTCCCTGGTCACTCCAGGATCACCTTAACGTTTGGAAAAATGATGCTTCTCCCATTACTTAAACTTTAATGATTGTGATTAGCGTTATCAGTATAGATAAATGTGTGTGTGCGTTAATCCAGATATTTGGAATAGCACATGCTACCGTACAAATGCTAATTTGTTATCTGAAATTACTGATATTAGCTAGATTTAAAGTCCATGATAAATAGCCTATTAGGTTATCTATGTGAACGCACGTAAATTTCACATTTCAAATATTTTTAAAAATATTCTTAATATTTTTTCAAATATCTTTTGGCACATTGTGTGTTATCTGATATGATGTAAAATTTAATTTTATACGATTATCCCAACAAGTTTTATTACAATTACAAAATTACATGTGTCGGAAATTGCATCGCATCGATAAACTTGAATTCAAACAGGTTGTGGAGAACTTTGATGAAATGAATTTAAAAGAAGAACTACTACGTGGTATATATGCTTATGGCTTTGAAAAACCATCGGCAATCCAACAACGTGCCATCCTACCATGTATAAGGGGGCTCGACGTTATTGCTCAGGCTCAGTCTGGTAAGTCTTGCCACGTAACACGTAACAGATAACCTGTGTAACACGTTATACCACCCATTATTATTGCATGTTAATAAATTATGTTTCCAACAATCCCGTAGGTACCGGCAAGACTGCTACCTTTTCAATATCGATCCTTCAACAAATCGACACTAGTATTAAAGAGTGCCAGGCTTTAATCCTCGCACCGACTCGTGAATTAGCGCAACAAGTAAGCAAGTTTAGCAGACTCGATCGCTTCGACAGAAACTTACGTTTCGTACGAGTTTCTCATGATTCGTTTTCGTTTAGATCCAGAAAGTCGTAATCGCTCTAGGAGATTTTATGCATGCGGAGTGTCACGCATGCATTGGTGGCACCAATGTACGTGAAGATATGCGAAAACTGGATCAGGGGGTCCACGTGGTGGTCGGTACCCCTGGTAGGGTTTACGATATGATCAGTCGACGAGCACTTCGGGCAGGCAGCATCAAACTGTTTGTGCTGGACGAGGCCGACGAAATGCTTTCCCGAGGTTTTAAGGATCAGATCCACGATGTATTCAAATTATTACCCAACGAAGTGCAGGTAAATACAGGAGAATGAGATATCGGAGCGTCGTAGATCTCTGAATTGAAATCGTCATCTAATAGATAATTTTATTTCAATTGTTAGAAAGTATCTTTTTTGGACAAGTCCACAATCAAATCGTACAAGACGAAAAAGTTGCGGTATACCTTGTAATATAATCGAGTTAACAAATATATTATAAAATACAGGTGCGTCGTAATAGTGTCATTTTTTTCTGACAGATGTACACTATATAGGTTTGACCATATACGCTGTTTACCATCAAATGTGTTATCTTTTTTGTCTAAAGTAAATAGTGGCCTAAACGCAAACGATTATTGTGGCATATAGCACTCCTAATAATAATCATAATATCCTGAAAGATCAATTAGACACTTTAATATTTATGTGATAGCAACAGCAATTTTGCAGTACCTGTTACAGCATGAATGCCGTTACATTGCACACATTTCTAGTTATTTATATAACATCTCTCAGTAAACGCAGTTGATTTATTTATTTCTTCCATCAGCATATAATATATCGGCCATCACATTGTATCGACACGTATTGACTCCTCGTGGACGATCGTCGGTACTTGGTCGTTTTACCGCAACGTGCTCGTTTCTTCCAGGTGATATTATTATCTGCGACAATGCCATCTGATGTGTTGGACGTGTCCAAATGCTTCATGCGCAATCCCATCCGCATCCTGGTTAAAAAGGAGGAGCTAACCCTCGAGGGTATCAAGCAATTTTTCGTTTACGTTGAGCGTGAAGATTGGAAATTGGAGACTCT
This sequence comes from Ooceraea biroi, assembly GCF_003672135.1. NCBI lineage: Eukaryota > Metazoa > Arthropoda > Insecta > Hymenoptera > Formicidae > Ooceraea > Ooceraea biroi. Next base: position 4,643,808 of record NC_039515.1, read on the forward strand.
CTGCGATCTGTACGATACGCTGAGCATCACCCAGGCTGTCATCTTCTGTAATACGCGGCGTAAGGTCGATTGGTTGACCGAGAGCATGCATAAACGCGACTTTACTGTTTCGGCCATGCATGGCGACATGGAACAGAAGGAGCGTGATCTCATCATGAGGCAATTCCGTACTGGATCATCCAGAGTTTTGATCACCACCGATCTTTTGGCGCGTGGTATTGACGTGCAGCAGGTTTCACTTGTCATCAACTATGATTTACCTTCCAACCGAGAAAATTACATTCACAGGTGAGGCTGCGCGTTTAATAGTCGTAGTTTTAGTGTCCTTATCACGATTTTGAAATTGATGCAGTATTTCTGATTTATTTCAATGGAGCTTTGGAAATTTTTAATTACAAAGAAGATATTCTATATTTGTAAAGTACTAAATTTTTAATCAGTTTTAAATAATCGATTGGTTACAAATATTAAATATGTTCCACTGTGTATGTTTATTTCTTTAAATCTTTAAAAACTAAATATATTTGGCACACTACTATGCGAAATATCAATAAAATATCAATTTTAGAAATAGAAGCGAAAATTTGCAATTACTCTAATTTTTGTATCACGCAAAACGACATTACGTTTTATGCAAATTTGATATTCATTTTAAGATAGCAGAACTTTATGGTGTAGCGCATACATGCATACATGTACCATATACATGCGAGAATTTATGATTACTCAATATGTTCCCCGTTTTATTGCAGAATTGGTCGTGGTGGTCGTTTTGGTCGTAAAGGTGTGGCCATTAACTTCGTGACGGAGGAAGATAAACGAACCTTAAAAGATATCGAGCAATTCTATAACACTCACATCGACGAGATGCCAATGAATGTCGCTGATTTGATCTAAGTCCGACTATTGGCTATAATCCATTATAATAAAAAAAAAATAATAAAAAGTAAGTGAAAGAAGCTCTCAGCTGATCGATCTCTCATGGTGTGTGAGTATATATACTGAGTGAGTTGGTGGACTATATCGCTTATGTAAACGCGATCTAAACCAAAATATTCCAACGTTTTCATATTCGTTTCGATTTATAATAGTAGATTACGGAAATAGTTATCTGTTACGCTACAGGAGTTAGTGTAGTACGATTATTATTACTATTAGTGTAATTACCACTACTGTTGCCGCTACCGATATCGCTGCTGCTGCCGCCGCCGCCGCCATCGCCGCCGCCGCCGCTGCTGCTGCTATTATTACTACTACTACTATTACTATTATTCCTATCGTTACCGCTATAGATATTACTATAAATATTATACTATACATCTCTTTCATTGGTACTGCTGATACCACCAATTGCTATCCACAGGATTTATTTTTCATTTTAATTTTTATATTTACAACATAGTAATATTGGCATAGAGTTTAAAAAAATCTCACGCCGTAGGGTGAGACAAATAAGATTAAAACGCGAGAAGCCGCGGCCCGGCGCAATTCGATACAACACACTTTTAGCCCTATTATTGCAACAGGTTAGAGGTTTTACATTACTCACAGAATGCGTCTGTGCTCTTATCCCATCGCAGGTCCCATGGTCGTGATAAAAATTCTCAAGTCGGTTCTTTTGAGGCTTCTGATCCCATCTATTTTCTCCCACGACATTTCTAACTGGGTGATCCAATCTGTTGTGGTTAACAGTCCTTATTTGACGCTTCTCTTACCGCGATTACAACTTGTTTGTCTAGGCAGAGGTTTAGTTGGGTATTGGAGGGGATATTTTAATCACAAGCGTTGCCGCAGGAGATGTATATTCAAGGATAGACGATATGAATTTTTTGTATATCCTAAATCCCAGGCGCACACACCTCATTCATATTAAATAAAGTGTTTGACCTTTTAAGGGAGTGTGGTCTTTGTTATTGCAATCTTTATTATCTCTCTTATGTGAAATTTCATCCAATTTTATACTGGAAGTCTTGAACGCACGATATGTACGAACGATCATTCTCGAACTATGAAAGGGGAGTTTCGCATTGGGAATAAGTTTCGCAGTTTATATGCCGAAAAAGTTCTCACAGTTTTCTTTTATTTGTATTTGCAGGCAGTTTTGGACGGTCCAGATGTGGGCGACATATTTTTGGAAATAAAAACAAGATTTCCTGATTCAATATCGAAGTTTTTGTAAATCGATTACCTCTCTAAACTCCTGCCTTTCGTAGGTTCTAATAATATAATGCTTTAATAAAATATTGCTCTTTTTTCCTTTTTTATACTTTTACATTATTCTTATTGGTAATGAGGCGATGATTTTGAATAATTTTCTTTTTATATTCGTCAATATAATTATTTGCAAGTATTCTTTATCGCACATATTGTGATTGTTTTCGCGCACTTACCCATATTAGTTGTTGAGATGAATTGAAACATCAATATTGTGAGAACTTTTGTATTGTGTTTATGGAAATGACTGTCTTACAAAAATGATTAAATGATATTGCGATATCATGTTCCATTGTCGTCATTGATCGTAAATTTGCAACAGTGTTGGTAATAGTTTTCGAAAATTTGAGCAAGTGGGACAAATCGTGTAAGTGCATATTCCAGATGATGCAGATCTTTTATTACAACAACACTGATCCTTTTATTCGTGCATTAGGGATGCAGTTGTACTGAGACAGAATCTTCTCGAATTTCCGAAAACTTATACGAAAATTAGTTATTAAAAATTCTGTAAATATTATAAATGAACTTTGAAAGAATGGATCCTTGTGTGTCTATATTATATTTGTATATCGTATAGATGATATTTATTACTGAAATGAAAACGTATACACTGAATATAATAAACATGAAATCTTTACTTACATATAATGTTCTATTGTCAATACTGCAAAATACTGCACTCGTCGAGTGAAAATGTGTACGTATAAAGTGGTTGTATTTAGAATTATGTTATACAATTTAAGTTATTCGTAAAAACGAATTATACAAAACAAGGATGTTCAATTTCTAAAGTACACGAAATAATATAAAATACACGAATATAGGTATAATATATAGAAATACCCTCTACGGATCATTCTTTTTATACAATTTACATGTAAAATTAAACTTTACTATATATATTTTGCAAAATTTATAAATTCTTTTAGCCTTATTATATCATATATCGTTCAATATTCAATTTTATTACATAGGCAGCAACAAACAGAAAATAGAAAATGAAAAAGAATTTATACAAGCTTGGAAAAGAACTCTCTTGCATCCAAGCGTGAACTTTCGTGGCTAATCATTAATTGCGTCACGTGTACACGAAAATGCAGACAAAGTTGTGTGGATTGACATTTATTTTTTTATTTCTGTAATTAACAGTGTTTTTAAAAAGGACGGATATCAATTAATAGAGAAAGAAGTGATTTGTTCGAAAACCAACGCGAGATGGTAGCATTTGAATCGCAATGTCACGTGAATGGAATTCACGAGCATGACTGAACCGTCTCTGAACGCATTGATTGTACACATGGTGTGCTATTATCTCGGACGAATTTCGTCACGTTCTGCGCAGCACCAAGTTGTCGCCATTTTGCAAATAGCAACCAATAGCAACGCGATAATAAATGTAAACGAAAGTGTCAAGACACAGGTTATGCACTGTTTCAGAGTCTCACACATCGCACAATGCCGTCGTGTTCGTTTAACAAGTGTAAAAACACGTCACGAAATAATAAACATGTTAGGTATTTTTCATTTCCAAAAAATGAAGAAATGATTGCGCAGTAGAAAAGACTGCAAAGAAAATGTCAATGCGAAGAACGGTATGTACATATGCAATATTGAAAGGTGGTAAATGGAATTTAACAAATTAAATATAATAGAATATAATAAAATACATTATTTAAAATTTCTTTATCTAGCTCGGGTTTGTTCTCAACATTTTAAGACTCGCAATATAAAGATCGGTCATTTTTACGTGAGATACTACCTATACAGGGTGTCCCAGACCTACCGTATCACCGGTTAATGGTAGATTCCTGAGGTGATTCTGAGACGAATATTCCTCTTGCAAAATGTCGAGGGTGACGTAGTTTCGGCGCTACGAGGGGTTGTAGTTATCCTATCCTTGTGTAGAATTTTCCCGCGTTCAGTGACGGTGGGTCGAAGGGGTCCCGCGCATCGCGCACACTTCAATTTGATCTTAATTTTTCGCGGCTGTTCAAATTGAAGTATGAGCGATGCGCGAGACCCTTCGACCCACCGTCACTGAACGCGGGAAAATTCTACACAAGGATAGGATAACTACAACCCATCGTAGCGCCGAAACTACGCCACCCTCGACATTTTGTAAGAGGAACATTCGTCTCAGAATCACCTCGGGAATCTACCATTAACCGGTGATACGGTAGGTCTGGGACACCCTGTATTTTATTTAAAAAAATATATTTACCATAAGTACGCACAAAAGATCTTTTATTTAATCCTTTTCTTATCCGAATCTTTTTTTTAATTCACTTAAATTATTCAAGATGGCGGACTCTTGTCACGCTCTCTTATTGGTCAGTAGAAATGTCTGCGCAGTAGCACACCTTGTTACTTCCACCATGATTGTACATGAGGAACTCGTGCTCTTCATGAAGGACGCCATGATGGATTGCAAGATTCTAACCTCTTTACTTTATCTTCCAGCAAAATATCGCAGGGTAGAGAGAGAGAACATCTGCGTTCTGTTTGATGCCAACATGACATTACTCCGCTAATAAGTACGGTTTGCCTATATACGTATAATTACACTGTTGGCTACATTGTCAACGGAGATTAATTCTTGCTTAGTTCAGGGTTCAGCTCGTCCTCAAGTATTCGAATTGCGTGCTTACTGAATTAAAATGAGGAAGGCACTGTTTTAAAACACATGAATATTTATTAAAGAAAAACGAAGAGGAACATCAATGACATGATGTCCGGCTCCGAGCAGGTCACCGGTGATTCCTCGGTAGAGCCAGATGTTCGAAAAATTCTCTGTGTCGGACGCGTTTGCCTCGACATCGTCTACACGTGCACACATTTTCCATCAGAGGATTCCACTCTAAGGTAAGTATATGCGCGCATCACCATCTGCCATTCGCTTCCGCGAGATAAAAAACAGATTTATTACACAAGCAAAAAAACTTGGTATAGAAAAACAACTCGTCATTAAATTGTTTTTTTCTCTCTTCTTTATGCATATGTAAATCCGGATTCCTAAAGTCTGCTGAAGGAATGTATTTTAGAATGCATATTAAAACGATTTATATTTTTCTTGATTTTATTAACATTTTTGCGACAATCTTAATAAAATCTGTAACTTATTGGTTTTAATAGTTATTATGTCTTGTATTTACTGTCACAGTACATAATATTTTCTATATACTTAATTCTGCATATTATACAAAGTTCGTAAAACGCGGAAAAAAGTGTTCAAAGTTTGGCTGCAATTTGAATCGAATTTGGAATTTTGAATGAAATTTAAGATACGTGAAAACTTAATACTTGAAATTATTTATTTCGGCTGAGAAGAAGAAAGAATAGAATGTAACAATTAAAATCAATAAAAATGGATCGATTTTTGAAGTATTGATAGTATAGCTGTATTCATAGCTGTTAAGTAACTCCGTTGAATTTTGCTTATTATCAGACCTTACAATTAGCATTACGTGCTCATAAATATATTTCCGTAATTTTTAGCACATAGATGTTATTCATATATTACAAATTATATACAATTACATATTACAAGTACAATTATGCGTAATTACGTATCATAACAAAAAAAACAAGAATAGAAAACTATAGCTTTATTTGAGATCAGACATCCATGTATCAGACATTTTCAAACTTTATTTCTAATAAAACTTTGTTGCTTTAAGGTAGAATTTATTAAAAAATAGAAAATTTCCTAATGTCTAATTTTAACTTCATATTATACACGTATAATTCCAGATCTGTTGACTACAGATGGCAAAGGGGAGGCAATGCATCTAATACTTGTACTGTATTATCATTATTAAGTCAACCTTGTGAGCTCTTGGCTTGTTTGAGCGCGGAAGAACACATTAGTTTTCTACAAAATGACCTGCGCAAATATAAAATTGACTGTTCCCACTGCCCAGTGATAGAAGGCATTGGCTGCCCTATTGCAACCATTCTGTTGAGTTTAAGTACTGGAACTCGTACAATTGTATATCACAATCAAAATTTACCAGATTTAACGTTTAAAGATTTCGAACAACTTAACTTGGAGGAATATAGCTGGATTCACTTTGAAGTACGTCTGTACAAACTTGGCAAATTAGTGTAGAGTGAAACAATGATTTCGTATCGTAAATTTTTTATATTAAATCATTGCCCGTTCTTAGGGAAGAAACGTCGACAAAGTATTACTTATGATACAGCGTATAGAAGATTATAATGATTCATTGAGAGGAGCAGAGAGTGATATGCATGATGAGAGTGCGAAAAATCGTGTGCCAATTACCATTAGCGCCGAATTAGAAAGTCCTAGGTCAGAAAGGTTGTTAGATCTACTGCCATACGTTGATGTAGCGTTTGTAGCAAAAGATTTTGCCAAGAACCAGGGTCTCAATAGCATGAACGAAGTAATGCAGACCATCGGCCAAGATGGCAAGTCCAGGTAAAAAAAAAAATTTCTTGATATATAAAATGTATTAGTATAAATTGATTATTATAGTTTCTTTTCAGAGGAACTCTTATTTGTGCCTGGAGTGAAGAAGGTGCAATTGCACGTACTGCATGTGGTGCAATAGTAAGATCTCCAGCTTATCCACCGCAGAAGGTGATCGATACTTTAGGGGCAGGTGATACCTTCAATGCAGCTGTTTTATATTACTTAAACAAAATTAAAGCAGAATTTACGTACAAATGTAAACAAGAGGTAACATGTGCGAGTGACTATAATCAAGCAAAGGATAGATCTTTTGACCAAGACATTACAGTTAGAGGAGATATTGAGCAAAATGCCAGAATAAAATCTACAAAATACAATCGACAAGATTTTATTGATAAAACGAGTTTGCAAAGAGCTATCAAATTTGCATGCTGCATTGCTGGTGCAAAAGTTGGATTGCGTGGTTACGATTGTCTCGATAAAATTTCTAGTGATATTTTGCAACAGGACTTTTTAATACATTAGCAAAAACATGGTTTATATGTTTAGTTTATTCTACAGGGTGTCCCGGGTTTTAATCGACAAACTGCGGGAGCATATTCTACTAGTGGAAATAAGAAAAAATTCTTATATCGAGTTTGCTTAGAAATGCTTTATTACAAAGTTATAAACCAATATTGAAAAGAAATATGAGATAAGTAACAACGGATTTTTTCACAAAAATAAAAATTATCTACGCAATGATTTAGTGACGCATTTCAAAATGTTGTCCTTGCACATCGATACAAGCTAGACATCGACGTAGTACAGAATTTGTTACAGTACGACATTCCTGAAAATTTTGTTGCATCTCAGTAACTGAATTAGTAATTCGTTGCTTTAAATCTATCTGGTACTCTCCTGTTAGGAAATCTACGTTGATACTCTCGTACGGCAGCTCGTGCATTTCCGTCACAGAATCCGTACACGAAATGAATATCAGTGTATTCCTCATTTGAAAACACTTTTGGCATTCTGATAGTAATTGCTAGTTGACACGACGATTGAAATCTAACAGCTACTGTTGTGAAAGTAACAATCATACTGAATCGTTTCAACATAGTGAACATGAATACATGTGAATACACATAACATAAACATCTTCGACCTTCCAAATTCTACACTATGTTCCGTTGTTATTTATCTCATATTTCTTTTCAATATTGGTTTATAACTTTGTAATAAAGCATTTCTAAGCAAACTCGATATAAGAATTTTTTCTTATTTCCACTAGTAGAATATGCTCCCGCAGTTTGTCGGTTAAAACCCGGGACACCTTGTATATAAAACGCAGAGCAAGTTTATACAGATAAATATAACAAATTATATAAATTTTACATGTAGCAATATTTCAAAGAAGTACGTATTTTAAAATAGCTATTTATATGTATTATTTTTAATAATAAATAACGGTTATTGTTGGTTATTACATGATTTAATATTAAAGATTACTGTTTTAAACAAGTTATATATTCTATGTTATCTAATTATTATAATATATTGTATTATTTTTATTATATACATAAGTATTAAAATACATATAAGAGCTTTGCTGCAGAATTTAATTGAATGCATTTAATATAATATGATTGTGAATTATTCATTTTTGAACGAATGACAATGACTATTTTATATGAAGTAATCACTCTTTAAGCAAAGAGTAATTACTTTAACAAATTTCAGTTTAACTTTGGATTGTATTTCTCAGTTATGTCTAACATCTTTAATATTTTTGACTGAATTTTTTATAAGCATTTAAGGAGAAAAAATGCAAGTACGCAAAACTGAGGTTGATGGTTTTTGCAAACCTTTGAGTATTTCCTGCAATGTAATTGTACAAGTGTTGTGTACTGATTAACTATCTGGCTCGAGACCAGAATTTAAAAAATCCTTTAAATAAGTCAGTCCATTTACAGGTAAAATTCTAAAATCAAATAAATAATATTAAATCGAAATAATTACGAAAATATGTACGATGCATGATACGCTGAGTGTTACACAAAATATGAATAAATTTTTTTTAGAAATTGTATATAAACTTATAATTTTGGATGAACCTATAGAGATTTAACAAAATGCATTGTTATTTATTTACCTTCCGAATTCAGCCACAGATAACCAATACCATGGTATAGCTTTCTCAACAATGTCTTGCCGCTGCCCTTTGATTATTTCTGCAGCTACACGTTTCGGTGATGCTAATGACGTGAATGGTATTCTAGAAGAAAGATAAAATATTTATTGTCTTCTGTTTATCTCATTAAAATCAACTCTTATATTTATGTTTATTATTGTGCTCGTTCGTTGCATTAATTTGTCGCGTCCGAGCGTGCTCCACTCGACGCGCACACTAGCACTCCAACCCGGATATAATAATATTATTATAAACTTACTCCACATTTACTTTTGGATTTTTACAAAGTCCCGTATCTACCATATAAGGAAAAATGGTAGTGAATTTGATTAAAGATTTGTTGTCACTACTTAGACGTAATTCGTCATTAAGCGCTTCCATTAAACCTATGGAATATTTGCGTGAGTATTTAAAGAAACAACGTTTCTCTCAAATTAAACTATACTTCAAATCTTGAAATCTTTTTAAGTGAAGAACATGTTATGATATCTAGATATTATTAGTCATATTTATATTATATTAATTTATACGGTTGAATTTACCTCTGATAGCATATTTTGTAGCGCAATAAGGAACTATGTAAGGAACTCCAGAAAGTCCTGCTATTGACGAGAGCGCGACGATATGACCATGATTTTTTTCAATCATGCTAGGTAGATACGCTTGCAACATCTGCAAGTATTTGAATTGATTGAATATTTTACATAAGCGCATAGCATATACTACTTTATATATCAATTACTTATACACAGTTTTACATGTTTTACGTTTTACATTATTTACATTGTTAATAATTCCTGAATAGTAATTAAGTCAGAATTTATATAAAGTTAATGCGTGTTACTACTATTCGTTTAAGAGAAAAAAAGATTCAGTTAAGATATTATTGTTTTGTCAGATTTATTAGATTTGTCAAAACAAAAAATTTATTCAATATACATTACGATTTTAACTTACCCAAATGTGAGCCATTATATTGATTTCAAATGTTCGTTTGATTTGATCGACTGTTTGATCTAAAAATCTATGGCAAGGCATTATGCCAGCATTGTTAATTAAAATAGTAACGTCTCCGACTTCTGCCTTAATTTTTTTAGCTACTTCAAAGACATTTTCTCTGTTGGACACATCGCATCTGAAAGGATAATCAGATTTCAATCAAAGTAAATATTAATTCTAGATATATAGATATACAGGGTGTCCCGGGTTTTAACCGACAAACTGCGGGAGTATATTCTACTAGTGGAAATAAGAAAAAATTCTTATATCGAGTTTGCTTAGAAATGCTTTATTACAAAGTTATAAACCAATATTGAAAAGAAATATGAGATAAGTAACAACGGAACATAGTGTAGAATTTGGAAGGTCGAAGATGTTTATGTTATGTGCCCATTTGCAATTACGTAATTTGGGTTCATTTCGACCTTTGAATGAATATGATGATGTTCGTTCAGCTCTAAGACACCGACGACGCTCGGAAAGAATCTTAAATCTTCGCCAAAACAGCTGGATACAGTTAGACGGTTGTCCATCGCACTATGCTAGACAAGTTAGAAACTGGTTAGATGAACATTACGCTCATAGGTGGATTGGTCGAGGAGGACCGGTTTTCTGGCCTTCAAGATCGCCCGATTTAACGCCTCTTGATTTTTATTTATGGGGAACTTTAAAAAATAAAGTTTACAATACAGAAGTAATCTCGCTTGAAGATTTAAAGTAACGAATTACTAATTCAGTTACTGATATGCAACAAAATTTTCAGGAACGTCGTACTGTAACAAATTCTGTACTACGTCGATGTCTAGCTTGTATCGATGTGCAAGGACAACATTTTGAAATGCGTCACTAAATCATTGCGTAGATAATTTTTATTTTTGTGAAAAAATCCGTTGTTACTTATCTCATATTTCTTTTCAATATTGGTTTATAACTTTGTAATAAAGCATTTCTAAGCAAACTCGATATAAGAATTTTTTCTTATTTCCACTAGTAGAATATGCTCCCGCAGTTTGTCGGTTAAAACCTGGGACACCCTGTATGGATGTTTTGCAATATTCACAGTTTTACGTATTCACACAGGTAAGATGTTTTTAATTAATTTTTAAAAATATTATCAAAATATTAGTTATATGATATTATGCATGCTATGACCTCACTAAAATGATGCAGGTATTTAACGCGCGCGATTATATAAGGATTCACTATGTATGGTCCACTTACCATAGTGAAGGACCAGCATTACGCAAGTACAATTGCAATTTTTTAAGAATTTATTTCTCTAAAGACAAAGGAAATCTATGTTATGAATAACAAAAATAAAAAGGTTTAGTGGTTTATGAGTGGGTTTAGTGGCCGGTTTTCCAATCACATTACGGCAACCATGTTAAATATGGAATAATGTTAGGTATGATGTAACATTTATATGTTCGTTTACATAAAAGTATATCAACAATAATGTTTGTAATATAAAACGGCTATTATCCATTTCGCTAAATGTTTCATTGTCATATATGTATACAGGACGCCGCAAAACCATCAGCAGTAATTTCAAGGACAGATTCTATGGAACATTGTAAGATAAAAATTCTAATATGAAAATGTTAAGGCTATAATAATTTTTGAAATGGGACACAGTTAAAGCTCATTAATTATAGGACTAAAGTATTATGCGTTCAGATATGTCGAAATGTCGTGCAGCATATATTTGATTATTTTTAATTTTAGATTATGCATATCTAAGTATGCAATGTTGAAATGACGTGTTACATATAAGAAGGAATATATAATATAGAAAAAGAATACACATAAGAAGGAATCATTTCTTTATAAAGAAATTCTTATTAATGCGCATATTTCTACGATAATTTCAATATTATCAAAAAAACTTTGAATCATTTTCTAATTAAAAGTATATACCGATATTTTTTATTTTCGTATTAGCTAGAGAATTTTTATCTTGGAATGTTCCATAGAATCATAAAATGATCAGTAATTCCAGTTTTGAGACAATCTGTATATTTGAAAAAAATATTAGAGCAAATATATGTTAAAGCAACTCACGTGTATGCATAAATCGGACTTTTTACTGTTTTCTTGATCTCATGCATTGTGTTCTCGTTAGTTTTTTCATTCACATCTAAACATACGACTGTTGCATTCAAATTTGCATATTGAATCGCCAGTTCCTTTCCTATGCCATGTCCTGCACCTGTTACCTATCAAAATGTGCAATATTAAGTAAAACATATTCGATTGGTAATAAAACTTAAATGTACCATATATTTCGTACGTACCAGAACAATTTCATCGGACACGCTTTTTTCTTTTCGATTGATAAAAATATTATAATACACGCTCTCACATATATAATAGAGAATTTGCAAAGCAAATTGTAATATCTTTACTAGGAAATGTAAGTGGTTATATGTTTCAGCCATGGCGAACTGAAAAAAATTAATAACTTTAGCACCAAACTGTCATGGAACGCGGTATCTATCCAGAAGCCATCAGTACTGACGTAATTAATAATTTTCCTAATGGATTTCTATTTCTTATATACAGAGTGGCCCACATAACTCTTAACAGCTGAATATTTCGGAAACTATTTGTCAAATCAAAAAGTTGTTCATGAGAAAGTTTTATGTATTCGAGGGGCCTTCCTAACTACATAAATATGAAGTTACCTCCTGCCCTCCTTTAAGGGTGGCAGGGAATAACTTCACAATTTCAAACGGGACCTCCTATAAAATGTTAGATGGTTGGGTTCTACGGGTAAAAACAAGTAAATTTTGTTAAAAACATGTTTTTGTCAGATGTTTCTGTTAAAAGATATGACGGTGTAAAGTTTCGAAGCTACAGGAAACGTGAGCGTCGCGTATCCTTGTCTTTCGTCGGTGATTCAAACATAAACATAAACATTCATACATTCATTGAGGTCAATTTAACTATTCATGAAAATCTTGTCAGTTGTAAGTTACTATTCAAACAGTTAGCACCGTGAAAATCATAGCTATCACTATGTTTGATACGGAAGTGAATATGTTATTAGTGTTAGGTGAATGCCAAAAGAATTATCGGCGTGTAGCAGTAATGTGTTTTGAACGTTATGGGATTAAAAAATCGCACGTGTCATTTTTTAATTTAGAAAAGCGGCTTCGTGAACATGGTAAATTGCGTACAACTCACAATAAACGTAAAAGTATTACTAATGAGAGGAACAGTGCTGATGTTCTTGGTGCAATTACATTAAATCCTCACCTTAGTCAACGTGAACTTGCCAGAGCATCGGATATCAGTCGTTCTTCAATTCAACGAATTTTGAAAGAGAATAGATATCATCCATACCACTTAATTCCATCACAAGAACTTTTGGTGACAGACTACGAACGCCGCATAACATTTTGTGAATGGATACATGATGCTATGGAAAATAATGACTTTCTGTACAAAATACTTTTTTCCGACGAGGCTACTTTTATGAATTCAGGGCATGTGAATAGACATAATGTGCATTATTGGGCCGTTGAAAATCCTCATTGGATGCGATCAATTCCATTCCAACATCGGTGGTCTTTAAATGTTTGGTGCGGAATAATAGGAGACCTTGTGATTGGACCATATTTGTTTGAAGAAACTGTAACGAGTAATAGTTATTGTAACTTATTACAAAACCATTTACCTGCGCTTTTGGAAAATGTGCCACTACACATCAGAAGGAAAATGTGGTTTCAGCAAGACGGCGCTCCGCCACATTTTGCAAACATCACCAAACAGTTGTTACACGAAAAATTTGGAGACAAGTGGGTAGGTCGTGGTGGACCTGTTCAATGGCCTCCTCGATCTCCCGATCTGACACCATTAGACTTCTTTTTGTGGGGATATGTGAAGGAGAAAGTTATGTTTGAACCGCCAACGACGAAAGAGAATATGAAGCAAAGGATACGCGACGCTTGCGCTTCAGTGACTTCCGAAATGTTAAAAAATGTTAGGAGTAATTTGTTGCTTCAAATAAATACATGTTTACAAGTCCATGGCGGACATTTTGAACATTTAATAAATTGAATAAATAAACAAACAGTGTGTTGTGATTTTGATTTCGTGTAGCTTCGAAACTTTACACCGTCATATCTTTTGACAGAAACATCTGACAAAAAAATGTTTTTAATAAATTTTACTTGTTTTTATCCGTAGAACCCAACCATCTAACATTTTATAGGGGGTTCCGTTTGAAATTATGAAGTTAGAAAGGCCCCTCGAATACATAAAACTTTCTTATGAACAACTTTTTGATTTGACAAATAGTTTCCGAAATATTCAGCTGTTAAGAGTTATGTGGGCCACCCTGTATATTATAGTAATGTTTTTGTCAACCCAACTGACAATTTTATTGTTAATCCGTACACGACGTTTCGACCAGTGGTTTTGGTCCTTTTCAAGTGAAACAAAGTTGTCTTTTCCTATAAATAACCATTAAATAATAACAAATGCCGCTTTAATATTACAGTCACTAAAATTCATAATAAACGCACTTACTGCCAGAAAAAGACACTAACGAAATGACATAGCGTACATGTAGAGAACACGTCAGCAAGTGATGGAGATCAGCAAATAACTGAAGTCAAAGGAACAAAGCTAGATGTTTTTCAAAACAGTGTTGTAAATAGATTACCATCTAGGTATCCATCTAGGTAGGTTTTTGGTATCTTTTTGTAAATTGATTGCTTCTACATCACGATTGATAAATATCATCTCCGCAATTTCTCTTTTACGCAGGTGTTTTTCGTAATGAAGAACATTGATCTCTGATCAATCAAAATTATGTATATTAAATGCTCTATGTTTGCTGACCTGAATTTTAGTGGCTGTAATATTAAAGCGGCATTTGTTATTATTTAATGGTTATTTGTAGGAAAAGACAACTTTGTATTTCACTTGAAAAGGACCAAAACCACTGGTCGAAACGTCGTACGGATTAACAATAAAATTGGATTAACAATAAAGTTGGGTTGACAAAAACATTACTATAGTTGATGTATTCTGGCGGACCAAACTTAATCATCTATTTGGATTATATATACTAGTTGATAAATTAGAGGTCCAAATTTTATAAATTGATCTATCAACATTTAGACTGCCTAGTCAATTTCAGTCTGTGCCCATGGCAATGTTAATGTTTTGTTTCTTATATTAATTTATATTATACAAATAATATTTTCTTTTATTTTTATTCAATACATTTTTACAACTAGCTAATAAAATTATTTCTATTTAAATTATTAAAACTATTTAAATTATTAAATTATTAAACTCGGTCATCCATATAATGGATGGCAGAATTTTCGTTAAAATTTACGCATCATCTATATACACTTACTCCCAAAAAAAGCGATACACTAAAATTTGTGTGTGCATCACAAGGATGAGGACCCCGTGGTTCGTCAGTTCCACAGTAATTTAAGACTCCAAACCCTCCTTGTGGTGTGTGTGTGCGCGCGCGCACACACACACCACAAGGAGGGTTTGGAGTCTTAAATTACTGTGGAACTGACGAACCACGGGGTCCTCATCCTTGTGACACCCCCCCCCCCTACATACACCTACACCCACACACCTACATACACCTACACCCACACACGCACACACCACATAAGAAAGATTTGGAATATAAAGAATAATGAACGCAGCAGTTGGAATTATAAAAGAACTAAACGAACCGCAGGGTTTTCTAATTCCTTAGGCCTTGCTGAATCGACGATATTGCAAATTCGAAATTGAATATCTCGGTACCTAACTATCCTAGCACAAAATTTCAAAAACGGTTTTAAAGCTTTGAAACCCTACTTTTCGCAATTTAAATCGAAATTGTGCACGACGAGTTTTTTAAAATGGCGGAAAGGGAGAGCATGCGAAATTGATAAATGAAGATTCGAGTTTGCGATGGCACATGGTGTAAAGTAGGTATTGCAGCCCAATGGGACTAAATGCATATAAAAGTATAGAGTTTTATTTTTAAAACGCTTTTTTACAA
Source organism: Ooceraea biroi (assembly GCF_003672135.1). Taxonomy (NCBI): domain Eukaryota; kingdom Metazoa; phylum Arthropoda; class Insecta; order Hymenoptera; family Formicidae; genus Ooceraea; species Ooceraea biroi. Next base: position 4,659,660 of record NC_039515.1, read on the forward strand.
AGCTCGATGCGATCATTTTTTGTTGAGATACTCCAAATTTACTTAACAGAGTGTTTTCTTTTTTAAAGTTGCACAACTCAGCGAAAAATGATCGCATCGAGCTCGGTAAAAAGCATTTTAAAGATAACACTCTATATTTTCATTTGCATTTGGTCCCATTAGGCTGCGATATCTAATTCACGCCATGCACCGTGACAAACTCGGATTTTCGGTTATCACTTTTGCATTCTCTCATTTTGTCATCCGCCATTTTGAATAAAATGGCCGACCATAATTGCTATTCAAATATTCTTAAAGTGGATACTTGAAGCTTCATTTTGCATTTTTGAACATATTTTTATCTTCATTATTTACCAAGTTATGATCATTTGAAGGTTGGTAAATTTTTCCCTAAATTTTAGTGTACTACTTTTTTTGGGAGTGAGTGTATATTATATAACTGACATGACTGTCTAACAAGGAGGTAGCAAGAATTGTGAAATACCAAATTGAATGGCCATGAGCCATATCATTTGAAGAAGGAAGTTGGATATAGTGTAAAACGGTTTGAGTGCTTTCGTTTACGAGAAATTTGCAAATATAGGAATATTCACTTATAGCTCTATGATAAGAGTTCGATAACTTAGCTCTCACTCGGTGTGAAGCGCGGTGGCTGAGCAGCTAAGGCGCGCGCGTTACGTTTTGTTATTTCCGTCCGAGAAGTGTCAAGTTTTTTTTAAATTTTTTAATATTTTTTAATAGTTTTACAATTGTTAATAGTTTTTTATAATTTTTGTATAATATTAAACATATTTTACAATTTAAGTAATGTTATTATTGTTTGTAGCAAAAATCATGCACACATATAAATTATAATTGTTTCTATCTAAGAAAAAATACCAAGAATTTGCTAACTTTAAGCTTTCACGGCTATTATTTACGTCAGTTCTGATGAAACAAGAATTCACGTTTGTTTAATTATTATAAAATTCAGTCATTGCCGTACAATACTGTGGACGAAAATTACCATAAAAACATTTAAAACACAAGTAGGTCGCATTTCACTTTTTCACTTTACATGTGTCAAAGAGAACGGAAACTTTCTTGCTGCTCACTATTCGAAAAAATACTGGTCCACAATCCACTATTTGTATACCTGTACCATATAGATATATCACAACGTTAAAGGCCATTGCACAATAGGCGATAGCGATAGTACAGCAATAGAAACAGAGAATTCCAACACTAGAAAATGCATGTCAATGCAGAATGGAAAACAGAACAGGCAATAGCGACAAAATTTCCGACTTTCGTCTATCGCTATCGCCTATTGTGCAAGGACCTTAACAGTTTTTTGAAGTTGTGGCGCGATATGTACACAGACAGACTGATACCTGTTCTAGAATGTATTCTTACGAAGGAACAAAAACTTCATTTTACTCGTGTCTCATGCCACAAAATTCGACATAATATATAAAGAGAAATACTCCCATTTTACATAGAATTTCACTGGTTATTTCCAATGTTTATACTTTAAGTTTAGTGCACAACATTGTATGGCAATGCCTGATTATAATTTACTAACAATTAAACAAACGTAAATTCTTGTTATTTTTTATTATATAGAAACGATTATATTTTATATATGTGCATGATTTTTGTTACAAAGAATAATAAAAATTATTTAAATTGTAAAATATAGTGGTTTAACATTATACAAAAATTATGAAAAACTATAAACAATTGTAAAACTATTAAAAAATATTTTTAAAAAATAAAAAAAACTTGAAAAACTACTGCGAGGACTCGAACGCTCCTCGGAGATGACAAAACATAATGCACGCCTTAGCTACTCAGTCACCACGCTTTACACGATTCAAGGCTATTATCGAACTTACAGAGCTATGAATATTCCTATACTTAATTGCAAATTTCTCGTAAACGAAAGCCCATGCACTCAAACCCTTTTACACTTTTGCTATATTCAACCTCCTCCTTCGAATGATACATGACTCATTCAATTTGGTATTTTGTAATTCTTGCTATCTCCTTGTAAGTGATAAAAAAAATTTTAGTAAAAACATATATATGCTTGAAAACTGTGCAAAATATAAATTTTATTAAAACTTTAATCATTTAAGCAATTATTTGGGTCTATATACAAAAATTAATATCATTTTAATAATTGCACAACAATCTGTACGTATAATATAGCATTTATTATTGAACACACATGCATATGTATAGTTACGTTTTAACCGTTTTAAGAGAGAATACCGTACGTTAACTTTATAAGAAAAATTTTAGGTGGAAATGCAACGTGTATACTTTCCATATGTTATATTTTTTATCACATTTTCAAAAGTATTTTGTAATGTGCATCTGAGAGAAATATATATTGTATAATATTTCATGTTTCAGATATATTTTGAATGAGATATATATAGGTTGCATTTCAGTTGATGCTGCAAAACACTTTCTTCTCATCTTTTTATTTGAAAGAAGAAAAAGGATAGAAAGTGTTCTAAAGCAAAAACGTCAACTGGATCGTAGCCATAGTATGCTCTCATCTACGCACATAACATGTGTAAGTTTATTAATTTCACAAAGAAATAGTTTACGTGTACGACTTGATCTTTCTTCCAAATGATTTTTTCACTAAGCCACTGTTGTTTATAGATTTACAGAACTTTTTTTTATTATTCAAACACGATAGGAAACTCACCGTATGTCTTCGCAACAATGTAACCAAGTATTGACGATCACGAATATAGTTCACGTGCCTGATTATAGTGTCGGATGTAATCGATCGAATACTTGAAGGTCAACAATTATATCCACGTTCTTTTCCTTTTATATATCTGCGTCCTTCCTTTTAGTGTAATAAAGTTTGCTAACTTTCGAAAATAGAATCTCGTAGCAGGAAACAGCGATGTTTCCTGGTTGATATCCAAGAAGAGACTGCTGATGTGGAGGTATTGCATGACTCACATATGTACTATAATACATAAGCAGGTTCGCAGATTATCGAGTCGCAATCTTGGATATATAAAAAACACTTTTAGGTATGATGTGTAAATACGCCAGAAATTAGCATAACTGTATCTATGATATAATTATGCACATGTTATCCAATGTAAATATATTCAGCAAACTACCGACGCGACGATTCCTTTTTTAACTTATATACATATATTTTACATATGTTATTTTTATCATTCAACGATTTCATTAATATTGTTTTGCCAAATCCGATAAATATCAGCGCTGGATCAGGTTTGTCAAAATAATGGAACTTATTTTTACTTATTTTATTTATTAGATGAACGTAGTTCCTCGTTCAGCCTCCATATGTGCTATTATATACATGTAAAATAATTACGTATTTAAATGATTTTAAACAACTATAAAATGATTATAAAACAAAAATAAATAAAAAAAACGCCGAGACAATATATAAATCAGTATTGCACACATATTGTACATACGTGCGATTGTATTTATTAGTTCTCACTTCTTATAAAATATTTGCACGTTACATAAAATTTTGCAAGCAATTAACGTAAGCTGAGTGAAAAGAGAAAGTTATCTAAACACATCAAATTCTTGTGTAACATATCCTAAAAGGTTATGTTACACAATGAAAAGAATATAACACTTTCTATTTTTTTTAAACCTATAATCCTGATACTCCAATTTTTAATATTTCATTTGTTGGAGACAAATATTTGATAGATAACAGAATAACAGAATAAACAAATTTTTACTCACTCTTTACGCGTCTTTATTAATAACATCATACTCAATTAAATATTTAAAAAATATTCTTATTTACTATATAATCGAAGATTAATATATAAATATGTAATATATCAAATGTACAATTATTTTCCATTCATATACATAATCGATTTTGCTTGAATAATTATATTTCCAAATAAAGTTACACAATTGTAAAAACGGTATAAATAAATTCACCAATCTTCTTAATTTGATAACAAACTGTAACAATTTAGATAGGATTTGTTTTGGATATTTTGCGTACTTTTTATTCTTCGAAGGCTGTACTGTTAAAGTTACGACGTATTGTCGGGTAGATATTTACAATAAAATAATTGTCATAGGACTTGCAGAAATGAAATAATTGTTACTTCCCTAGCATATGAATAAATATCTATATGATAAATATAGATAGAAAAATAGATTTCTTATAGATAATCTTACAGGTAATTGTAGATTCACTTTCCCTTTTTCTTGATTTACATCGCTTCATTTGTAATGGTCTTTTTTGTATTCTTGATTTGCCAACAGATCAGTATCATATAATCTATTATGCTCTCATTACATATTTTTTATGTTTCGATGTTGAGACAGATAAAGTCTATTATACATTGTAATACTTTAGCGGGTACGAATCTGCAAGAAAAACATTATCCGTTAGCGATGTTTATCACACATACACACATACATATACACAGATCAGTTCTACATCTATTATGTATATTCATATATTAGAAAAATAGCCGTTACTCTATTCTTCTTATATATCCACGTTTTATAAAAATGTCTATGGAGAACATGGATAAATAGAAATAAAATAATGGTTGCCTCTCGAGTGTATGAATTGATTAGAATTTATTAAATATTAGATTAGAAAAAATATAGAACCGATTTCATTTGTAATTGATATCGCGCATGATTTGTTGACATATCATGCACAATGATTAAATTTATTCAACGACGACTTTACATATCTAAGCAAGTATAACCAATGCGAAGGTATACCTTTATATCTTGCATTTTGTTTCTGCGCATCGATTATTAGTGATGCTGCTTTCTTCGATGAAAGAATACTCGATTTTACAAAAACGCTATTCACAAATAAAATTTAATTGTTTTACCATTAATGACTATTATAAACATTCATCAATTCAATAAATCAATTTGTTAAATTAAATCACATTATAATGGTATATATTATAATGGTTGCTATCGCAAAACATTTAATGACACTACATTATCACAAGCTTACCTCATTCTTATTTGTTTAACAAGTCCCTGATTTGATTGTAAATATTGTGATAGAAGAAAATGTTAATTCCTTTAGGGCCGATTTTTCCAACTTCTTGGTAAGTTTTACCCGACAGGTAGCATACCTTTGTCTCTTTTCAGATAAGTCCTAAAAAAGAGATAAAGATATAGTACCTGTCGGGTAAAACTTACCAAGAAGTTGGAACAATCGGCCCTTAGAGATGAATTTGCCTACTACTTTAAGAAGTGGACTAATTATACATATCTCATTATTAATTATATTAATATTTATATTATTAGTAACGAAAACAATTTTCCTGTGACAAAGAGCGTGTTTTATAATTTTGTATGAATAATCTTCCAATCAAAGTAATGTAAAGTTGTTAAAATAAACTTATTCAAAAACAAATTTAAATTAGGGAACATATTTATATTTAGAATGTTTATTTGTTGCATAGTACTGATTTATATTATTGTAAAATTCGCTTTACTTACCACATTCTGTTTGTCTATGATTTCTCCTGATTGTCCGTGGATCTCCATGTTTTCTCGCGTTTGTATCAGCGAAGAAGTAATATATGAGAAAAATTATTTCTGTTTAATGATACATTATAGTGGAAAATCCTTTTTGGAAATTAACCGTTTGAATATCACGGATCATTGAAAAAATTTTATCGAAAAATGCCACGCAGTGCGATCGCGCTTGTTTCGATTTATGCTGACAATGAAAAATACCAAGTGGCGTGATCGCGTCTCACATTCGTAGCTCACATGCAGTGGTACTTTTTATAAAATTTGAACAGCGCGATCGCACTCAAATGGTTAAGCAGATTTTTATTGTGTACGATGAATATACCCAGTGAACAGGAAATGTGCAAGATGCCTGCAAAAAGATAGGGAGATGACGATAAAAAATTGTGCAAAATGTCCCATGCCGTGATGCAGATCGTGACGGTGTTCTTTCCTCTAATTGGTCGGCTGTCATGTGACATGCGCCATGTTAATACCGCGTTATTCAAATGTCGTATTTATCTGAAGGTGAAATGAGAACGTTATGTCAATTGCCCATTATAGAAAAAGGTCAAGTTAAATTAATTGCGGAATCATTATTAATGTAAACGCAAGAGAACAAATAAAATACACGTAATAGGAGAGGTTAATATAAAGAAAGCAATATATATATATATATATATATATATATATATACAGTTATTTATCCGATTATACAGGGTGGGGCAATAACTATTACCACCTTAAATATCTTCTAATTTATAAGGTCCAGAGGAAAATTTATGTAATCAAAATTATACGGTACGAAGGGGGCTAACATATGGCGATAATAATTTTTGTCCTGGTGGAGGCGCTTCGAAGATATCAAGGTCACCTTCATTTTTTTTAATAGGTTCGGTATGGTTTTTTCCATAATTTTATAGAGGAGCTTAAAACAAGTACGGAACTCATGACACAAAATTATTGAACAAGATTAAATGTAAATGAAAACGATAAAAAATACATTTTTATATTAAATGAAATTTACGTTTAAAAGATGTACAAAATGACGCTTTATTAGTATGTTTTGTCGGAATGTTTTGATTTTGACATTCCTCATAAATGAGGATCAACTTGTTCTTCAAACGGATACATCGATGAAAATAAATAGGATTTTAAATGTTCGACGCGAAGGCTGAGTGAGATTAGGATATCGGTCAGCGTATAAATTTTGCGCCCTCACTGAATTTTTTTGACATTCTCCATAAATGAGATCATTCTCCATCATGTCGACTTGTTCTTCAAATGAATACATCTTGCACGATTGACTTATCTATCGATACTACTTTTTATGTTTATCTTATCCTGTGAACTTATTAAAATGGCCTTCAAAGGGTCTTTGTTTTCATTGAAATAAGTTTACGTCACTATTTATTTTCATCGATGTATCCGTTTGAAGAACAAGTTGATCCTCATTTATGAGGAATGTCAAAATCAAAACATTCCGACAAAACATACTAATAAAGCGTCATTTTGTACATCTTTTAAACGTAAATTTCATTTAATATAAAAATGTATTTTTTATCGTTTTCATTTACATTTAATCTTGTTCAATAATTTTGTGTCATGAGTTCCGTACTTGTTTTAAGCTCCTCTATAAAATTATGGAAAAAAACATACCGAACCTATTAAAAAAATGAAGGTGACCTTGATATCTTCGAAGCGCCTCCACCAGGACAAAAATTATTATCGCCATATGTTAGCCCCCTTCGTACCGTATAATTTTGATTACATAAATTTTCCTCTGGACCTTATAAATTAGAAGATATTTAAGGTGGTAATAGTTATTGCCCCACCCTGTATATACTTACAGTCACTGTAAGTATATATAATAAACTGTTATTGAATATTATTAAATATTATGAAATATTATACAACAAACTAAAACATTGGGTACTACAGTACTACAAAGCATGTAAGCGTGTTTGTAGTACTGTAGTACCCAATGTTTTAGTTTTATCTGTGCAATTTGTGATATTTGTAATAGTTTGTTGTATAATATTTCATAATATTTAATTAATATTTAATAATATTCAATAACAGTTTATTATATATACCTACAGTGACTGTAAGTATATATAATCGGATAAATAACTGTATATATATATATTGCTTTCTTTATATTAACCTCTCCTATTACGTGTATTTTATTTGTTCTCTTGCGTTTACATTAATAATGATTCTGCAATTAATTTAACTTGACCTTTTTCTATAATGGGCAATTGACATAACGTTCTCATTTCACCTTCAGATAAATACGACATTTGAATAACGCGGTATTAACATGGCGCATGTCACATGACAGCCGACCAATTAGAGGAAAGAACACCGTCACGATCTGCATCACGGCATGGGACATTTTGCGCAATTTTTTATCGTCATCTCCCTATTTTTTTGCAGGCATCTTGCCGGCATCTTGCACATTTCCTGTTCACTGGGTATATAACAGATGACTCGAAATCAACAGCTTCTTTTTTAACAAATATTTGTATACCTGTTCTCTAACTTTTTAACGACAATGTCGCTATCGTTATGTAGCGACTGTCGTCGCTTGCGCTAGCGATAGCGATATTGTAACGACGAAGTTATTCTGTAACTCAGCGATATCGATATAAAATAGGTTTCCGACATCGTTAACGAAACGAGTATATCTCGTTTGATATAACTTTGACACTATCAGTTTTAATCAATCAAAACTCATCTTGGAAGCATTTTTTTAGTTTAGGAACACGAGACATGACAACTGTTTGAATCGATGAGAAGTTTGTCACAAAAAACAAAAAATAAGTTTATCGCAAATAACCACAATTAGAGTAAATACATAGAACCAATTTATTGTTATATAAAAAGTAATTATTAATAATCTTTATACATTTGCTGTTTGATTATACATTATTATATCATCATTGTATAGAAAGATATATGAAAGAAACAGAAAAAGAAAGAAAGCGAAAAATATCATCGGTGACATTAATGTTACCGTATAAATTTTAAAGAAATTTATTGCAAGGGTACTTTTGATATAATTACATAATATAATTGTAATGGATATTTTTCGCTTTCTTTCTTTTTCTGTTTCTTTCATATATCTTATAATATTATATCGAAATTCGAATCATCTTCAGAAAAAAACAAATTTATATTAATAAAACATATGCATATGATGCATAAGATTTTTAACATAATATTCGCAATTAATTTTATTTATATGAGACAACAGTTATATTAACAACCACTATACACATCTTGTATTTCGTCATACAATAATAAAACACATAATAACGAAATGTATATGTATTATTAATAATATATTGCATAACAATATAGCGCGCGTCTACATGCACACACATACAGAACACATATACAGAAATACATTTGAAAAGTATATTGCTGAATCCAGTTTTCATTTGTAGTAGTGCGATTGTATCATTATTATAAATATATAATATTTAATATTTATTATATCAATATTTTTTAATCAGTTTGGTAATATAAAATATTATTGCTCACGATTAATTTATTTATATATTGTGCTGATATTATTAGAACAACAATGAAACGTTTAATTTGTTTCCATATCCTATATAAAACGTTTATTTATACATATCGCTTATATTTTACTTTTATCTCTATGTATAAAACACTTATACTTGCGCGTCCACATATATATCACACATTCGTTTACAACAATCAAGTTGATCAATGATTAATCAAGATAATTATTTGCACTTTTATGTGTAATATAGAAATATTGGAGGGAAAGACAGGTAAGTATCTTACATTTAAAACGTATTGACAGGTCGCAATGTAAGGGCTGTCGGCAACTGCGAATCACTTTCTACTTGCAAGTACCGGAAATATATCGGAGAATTATATAAAAAGATTTTGTTTACAAATTTCTTTCGAATTAATAAAGTGGCTTTTTTATAAAGATGAATACAGGGCTTCTTTTTTTCTGTTAGCTATTTGTTAGCTGGTTGCGCAAACACCAGTGTCGAAAAAGTCAATTAAGGAGTATATCGCATTATCCGGCAAACATCTAAAATGAAAATATATGTATATTTTACTATTATGTTTCCTAATTTCATTTGTCTGTTTTGCAAAATTCTATTCATTAAACGTAATACGAGTATTAATAGAAAATGTAATAATTCATTTATATATCACATATATCTCCAATTTATATTCAAAGATAAAAAAATAATATCTTATAATTGACAAAAAGTAATTTAACATGATAATTATTTCATATTTGTATCGAATAGTTGATTATTTATTATATATTACTTGAAATTAATACACCGGATTATGATGTATTGTTGATATGTCTTTCATACATTTTAAAACTATTTATTAACTATTCGAACACTTTTATAAATATTCATTGCGATGCAGTTACCTTAGTGGTGAAGATATTGCGAACCAAAACGAAGGCACAGATCTTTCTCGGTACTCTTGTCTCTGTGCAGAAATTATTTCTGAAGCTGCTTGTCCCGGTTTAACCAACGGCATTGCATTCGGGAACCTGTTGAAATTGAGATGTTAACTATCGGTAATAATCATTAAACCTCTTGCAAACTTTGTTATATTGTTTCACATTCTACACAATCATCAGAAATCAAGTGAAGCTGAATAAAAGATAAAAAGATATATCAAACTAAACAAAAATAAACTATTTATGATTTTACTTTGTAACATGTATTCTGTCACAGGAAAATTATAATAGCTCACCTCGCATCCAAAAATTTAGTCTGCATGTAAAAATATAACTATATTTAACAATTGCATGATTATTCTTATGTATCTGTGTGAATTTATCTCTGTGATTTATAAATATCACGAATTTATATCACTTATCTAATTTTACAAATTAATTTCTCTATGTCGTTAAAAATTTACGTAATACACATACATTTTACAATTATTACTAACGAAATGACTTCGAATTATGTTTCATACATTGCATAATGTTTTTCGGTTTTATAATATCATATATTTACCTTATTTTTGGTTTCTGGCACAGTCCAGTGTCTACCATATACGGATAAATAGTAGTGAATTTGATTAACGATTTTCCTTTGGAAGATGTTCGTAATTCCTCACTCATCGCCTCCATTAATCCTACAATATACGTATATATCAACATATTGGAAAAATCGTTAAACCTTTTTAACATACATTGTGTAGATTGCAAATACAATACCGATATATATTTTCTTGCTTGTACTTGCTTGCGCGTGTTCGTTCACAAACTGCAACATTAAATTTGTTAAATACAAGTCGACTCACCTCTGACTGCGAATTTCGAAGCGCAATAAGGAACTAAATTTGGTAAGCCACCGATTCCTGCTAATGACGATAGTGCAACGATATGGCCATGATTCTTTTCGATCATGCTTGGTAGAAATGCCTGCAGCAACTGAAAACGATAGAATCCAATTGATATTGTAGCTTTTTGTATCTAAAGAAATATCTTGTATATTATAGTTGTTTATTGTATGAATTTGCACGCGCGTGTTGATATGCTTCAAAGTAATGATATTGAGTCAGCTCGTCATTTACGCATTAACGATTGCAGCATCACAATTTAAATTATAATTATAAGTAAGAGAACCTCTTCTTTTTTGTCCTGACAACTTTAACTGAGTTTTTATACTACTTTTTTAGCTTACCCAGAAGTGAGCTAACACGTTGACATCAAAGATCTGTCTAATCTCATCGGTTGTGTGATCGAGAAATGCATGAGTAGGCATTATACCAGCGTTATTAACTAAAATAGTGATATCACCTACTTCCTTTTTGACTCTTTCGGCTACGCTTAAAACCTGTTCTCGTTTTGACACGTCGCATCTGTACAACAAGATAAAGATATTGCCAAAATTTTATTACTGTGTACTCTGATATATTAAACGTACGTCTCTATCAATTATGACGTACGGATTTTGTTCTTATCGCAAGCAAAACAAACGATATAGTGAACATACTGATACGCATGCACTGCGACTGTTCCCATTTTCTTGATCTCATTTACTGTTTCTTCATTAGTTTCTTGATTCAAATCCCAGCATACCACTGTCGCGCCAAGGGATGCATAACGAATTGCCAATTCCTTTCCGATACCATGACCCGTGCCTGTTATCTGTAACAAAAATGTTATTAATAACTCTATTATTTAATTTTTTTTTCAGATTATATTTTCGTAAGATTTCTTAACACAAGAAGATAAATTTTTGATTCATTTAATCTTTTGTACACGAAGTAAGTATTACTTGTTTTCTGTATTTGATATCTTTTTGAGTTTTTGAATTAATCAAGTTGGCAGATTAATGAAATTAATAAAGCTATGTAAGGATGTAGTTGTGCGATACGCTATATGTAAAGTTATTAATATTCGATGATGTACATAGTGTGATACGTACCAGAACAATCTCGCCTGCTACGCTCTTCTCCTTCGTTGGAACAAAGAACTTATACACGCTCTCGAAGATATAATATAAGATCTTCAAAATAAGTAGCAGTACGTCCGCTAGGATCAAGGCGCCGTTGTATGCTTTCACCATGGCTGCTTCTTGGTAGCCCGACCTATAAAACATTAATAAAAGTTTAATTGCTTTAATCGCAGACAAGTAAGGAACTGAGTAGACACAGAGAATCCATTCTGTCTTGGATAGCAATAAAGTAATAATATAATGCTTCTGCATAATCACGCTAATATTGCCGAACATATCTTTTTCTGTTCTCTTGCAGCAAAGTAAATACTTGAAATAATTGTCTTGTAATAGACGATTTAAATCTGTCATTTTGTTTCCGCGAGTTGCCGATACTAATTGAATGTAATAGTACTACTCTTATATGACATTACGCACTTGCATTGTTACGTAATGTTTGTCTTGTACGGCGCATTACAAAAAGCTGAAATAACAAGTAATATGTATCGTAGTCATTTAGAAATCATGTTATCGTTGATCATGGTCGATCGTTATTTATTCTGATCATATATGTATTCCGACAAACTAAGGTAAAAGTCCCAATGACTAACCACGTCCCATTACCTAGCCATTGATGGGATTTATATTTTTTATTAAACTGTATATACAATATTACGAAGATATTTTTACTGATTTATCTTATTTGATTATTAAGTATCGTATAGAAAAAATTGTGGGTAAAAACGTTTTGTTTAAAATATAAGAAAAATAGTTTAAATTATTGCAAACGAGTGCACCGCGAATGTTGTTAGATTCCTTACAATTTTATTAAGAAAAGTGTAGTACTTGTTAAGATGATAATTATCATAATATTAGATTAATCTGCGTAAATAAAATAGTTATAGAATCTTAAAATTATAATTAGTAAGTAGAAAAGGAAAAATTTGATATTTAAATTATTTTTCAAATAAATATTTACGTGGCTATATATTGGTACGAAAAATCCTATGTCCATATGGTATGTCCTAATACCTAACCACCGACACGTGAATTTTCGTGCTTCATTTTAACGTTTTCTGTGGAAACTTGTAAGTATATTTAATCTTAAATGTTACTTGTATCAATATTATATAAGATTGTATAGGTTTCTTTACGTTTTATGCAAGTTTTATAGTTCATTTTCTGCAAGCAACTGTCAAGCAGTTTATATAACCCAAAAATTTTAATTGCTTTTCAGTTTATTTTTTGCATTATAGCATTGTCTTATTACTTTACATAAACTTTTTCAGTTTCATGCATTTTTTTACTTCATTTGGTATGATATGTAGTATAAGTATAGTATAAATTTTGAAGTAGTCAACTTATTCTTTGCATTATAAGTATAAACTATAAGTATAATTATAAGTATAAACTTATTATTTGCATTTTTTATTAACTTTTTTCTTATTTCGCCTTCTCAGAATAAAGTTTTTTACAATAAAATTATTTTGAATATGCTACAAATATTATGGCTAGTTATTGGGACTTAAATAATTGGACGCTAGGACATATTGCTTTTTGATGGCCATGTATTGGGACATCAAATCTACTCACATTTTAATTAAATTTTAATTCAATACTGCAAAAATTGTGAAAGTTCTTTGTTTCTATATGATACAAAATAGTAATATCTTTCTATATATGCAAGCTATTTTTAATAAAAATCTTAATATTTCGTTAAATTTTAGATATATTGTCTTTGTATTTCTAAAGTGGCCAATTATTGGGACTTTTACCTTACACTCCCACAGTTATACTGTCTTAAAATAGTACCATTATTTGCATATCAGAGAGATAATCTTACAATGTCACACACTTTGATCGTATATTTCTCAATAATTAACTTTACACAGAGTATCATTTTATTATGTAGAGATTATGATGACGACAAAATTGTATGTAAATTGTTGCATCCTTTGACCTCACATTTATTGATTAGTCATTTTTTTATTTTCAGGAAACATATAATTATGCATAAATAATACATTATTATTGAGATGAACATTTTACTGTGTGCTCTTTTCTTGAATCGCACAGCAATCGGAAATATGTAAGTTCATATGACATGGATATTCGACCTTCTATCTTGATAGAGGAATGAGTTACAATGGTGTCATTACGAGCAACGCTACGATTATGTCGTATGTTGCGTGTATGTCAGATACATGATATACGAAGTCATGATAAGAAAACAAGATTCTTAGTTGCGCTGGTTACGATAATTGCTCTCTTCGATATCTAATTTTTTTCTGTTTAACTACGTGTGATACTTGCAACAATAATAGATAAAGAGGTAAAAGATCAAATAGATTTATTATATCTTTAGATAATTTTATCTTGGGTATTTTTTGCTTTACAGTTTAAATATTACTTAAATATATGGAAAATGATTTAGTGTGCTATAAATACTAAATAAAAATTAATGTACTATAATATAAATGTTTCCGCAGATGCGCAAATAGTCTTTTTATTTATAATATTGATTACAGTTAGTATTTTATAAATCTTACAATATATCTCTTTGTTGGATAAAAATGAAATAAACTTTTTGTATTGATGATCGAGGAATAGATTAATCAAATGTATTAAATGTATTAAAATTAGGATTAATGAATTAAATAGCAGTTTGCTTAATTAAATATGATGAAATAATAAAATAAGATAATAAATAATGAAAAAACAATAATGTAATGTGATGAATACATAATATGATACATAATGAGATAAATACAAATAAATTACATTCTTTGAGTTAAAAATTCTTTTCCTATTCCTACATACGCCTCTTATGTATTTTATAATCAATTCTCATCTTGATGAATTATAAGGAATCTATTCTTAATGAATCTCTCACCTAAAACATTTTTCAAAAAAATTTTTCTAGTAATTTTAATTTGTTAATTTACTAATTACTAATTTACTAAGTGTTTATAGATTACATTATTATAAATAATTTGATTTATAACACCTGCTTAAACTGTGCAGTTTTGTTAATTAATACAAATTCTTTTTTATTAGGTGATCATAATATTTTATAATCTAACTAAATTTATAAATTGATAATTTAAATATATAAATGAAATTCTATTACAATTTGATATTAAACTATAAACACTGAAAAAGAAAACAAAATGTCATATACATACTTTTTCATATACCGTAACATTATCGATTTATACCAAATAAGTTTTCTAAAGAACTCAGTTTTTTTAAAGTTTACTCGGAGAAACTCAAAATTATTCCGTGAAAATGCTAGATGTTTCTCTGCGTGGTATAATACTTGTATAAATGTATAATACTTCTTCCACTCCTATAATTAGATACCAACGTAACACTCGATTACAATGTAAAATGGAAAACACTAGAAACGTGTTAACGACATTAATCACGCGGATGGATGAAATCTCAATCATATACATTTAGTAAAAGCGATCAGTTACCGAAGTTTCTGATATCTGAGCAATGTTCTTCGCGAATAGAGAGCGGGAACTTGAATTAATTGATCGTCTCTCAATTACTCACGTTGGTCAATTGGCAAAACCTCTCTCGTCGGATGAGTCAGATCGTCCACCAACGCGAATGAACTAATAAGCTGCAGAACGTCACCGTTCGCGTACGGACCACGACTAGGGCTGCGTCTGGCTATAAAGCTTCCTCTGACCGCTACCAATACGAATTTCCCATCACGACCACAGTCGCAACAGCTGACCGACGCGGAATCGAGTCGTATCCCCAACTACATCGGCAGCTACAAAGGCCTGCCTATAACTCCGCCGCAACTCTCTTATCAGTGTGCAAAAGTAGAGACGACTGTTAAAGTCGAGTCATCTCTAGGCGAGGGGATGGTCGGTTGGTCCGCGTCCGCACTTCCGCCAGTGTATATGCAGTACAGCCGTACAGGTATAGCTTCGAGTCCGAAGGAAAATTACTGCGAGCGTAGCGTGTGGCGTGTACGAGAGCGGAGAAATTGCAATCGTGACAGTATTTCAGAGTATTCTTCTTCGATGTCTCGAATGTTACTGAACTGCCGGAACTCTCGTGATAGTATGCGATGGTCTCCATGGTCTTTCCATCCTTACCCTTTCTCTTTCTCCCTGTCATCTCGCCTCGCTTCACCTTCCGCAAATATATATATAGATTACATTAAAAACATGAAGACTTATTCTTTAGCTGCGGGCAGTAAATATAATTATGTATTTGAATTTTGTCTTAAGCAAACTGCCGATGACGTTGCTCGTTATAATGATAAGACACTATCTTGCGAGAACAACTTTGTTTATTGATCAAGTCTCCCCGGACGCTGAATGCTCTGATCACACTTCTTATGATAATGTAATCACTAATGTTTTCAAATTATCATGATTAAAGAGCAAAGGTCTAGACAATTTTTTAGATTAGAATTAAGTGCTGAACGAGAAACTTGAAAATTAATGCGGAAATTCGTAATAGATACATTTAATTTTTATGCATACAGAAATGTTTCAGAATTAAAATATATAATAACTTGTCACTATTAAATCATAATTCAGTTCTATTGAAAGAACCATCACTAAGAAAAAAGTTTGACAGCTATCTTAAAGAAATCGTTATTTTTAAGACGATCAGTTTATGCTGAATTGTGAATTCGGTAATAAAACCTTTAAATAATCTTACACAGTGACACGAATTATTTTTCTAATTCAATATCACATTAATTTGACCGTAGATTTCATCGATCAAAGTGGGTTTTTTTTTCTTCACGAATAGATAATTAATATCGTACTACCACTATGCTAGTTATATATGATTTATCCAGGACTCATATGTATAATTATACATCTGCTTAATTCTTGGCATTGGGAGATATAAAAGTCTGTGGAAGGTTTATGGTCGAAGGCTGAAAAAGGTATCCTTCGAGACCTTCAAATTGAAAGACAACAGGTAACGAAGTCGCTTGGCCAATCTGATTCAAGTAGGTTTTAGTCGATTTTTGTGATCGGATCTTGTATTCGTGTACTTGGAGAAACCTTTGTGAGTTTTTCGATTTGATCGTGTACACTTTCGCCGACGTTAATCGTGTCTTTCGAACTGCGAAGCATGCTGGATTCGCGCGATTCTTCACGATTCGCGCAACTCGTTCACTGACGGCAAAGGCTTTCGGCGGTGTTTACGCAATCTCACTTTCGTTCCGCGATGTACGCAGCCGGTATTCTCGTCGAACGAGATCCGTTCGCAAGAATGCATTATAGCAAGCGTGCCAAGATACATGTGTCAACGTGCTAACAATGTATTCGCGAAACTCATTCTTAAGATATTCGCCCTATTTACACGTTTCTCATTTGATTATATATATCCGTTATTTGTATTATATTCCCCCGTAGATTTTCAAAATGATTTTTTTATATGAGAAACACGAGACATGATCGGCATGCGGTGTTGTGTATAAAACGTATGTGATAAAATCCGTTGGATATTATTATTAAGGGGTAACGCCACTCTGGCGCCCGGAAAAACAGCCTAATTTTGACAATTTTTTATGGGAATATAACGAATGGAATACAAAATCCGTTTAAAAGCCTTTATTGTACATACTTTGAAGTGTATTTACAAATTTTTATTGAATTTTTTGTTACAAAATGGCGGCGCCAGAGCTCAGCCTCTTCTCACAGATAGTGTTCCGCGGCCGGAAAGATTTCTCCTCCAATTTTTGACCTGGAACAAAAAACTAAACATTTTTGAGTCTTATATAAGGTTAGCTCGGGAAGTACGTACGGAAATTAAAAAATACCGTTTTTTGTAAAACTGACGCACGTTTGAACAAAAAGTTTTGTTACCTAAAAATGAAACTTTTTGTTGTGCAATATAAGAGTATCTAAATTTTTATTTTCTTCTTTAAGGATGTATTTTTATGTAAAATTTAATTTTGTGTCTATTGTGTGTGTTGTTCTATATCCGTAATATCCGTAATATGTCCTATATGTTGTAAATTTAATCCGTTAATTTTTAATATGAAAATAATCTCTTAATGTTTTATATAAATATTTTTATGAGTTATTTCAGAAGCGATACAAAATTAATAAAATCACTTGGAATATATTATCATAAAAAAATATAATGATGTGCAATTGAGATGTTGAAAAACATGTTTTGTAAGATTGTTAATGGTTGATAACAAAAGATAACTTGTTTGTATACGTGATTCATATTAGAAGAAACTTGCATATAAAGTATTTAAATATATGTAAAGATCATAAATGAGATCACCAAGGTAGCGGTCAAAGATCATATCATAAGAAACGTATAAGAGATCCACTCAAACTATTGATAATTTGCAAACTATTGACTTATTGCTCGTGTGAATTTTAAAAGCAACAAATAGTTTTGATTAATAGAGATGAATTGTATATTTTAACCCTATATTCGTCTATACGTGGTGCATTAAACGTTAATCTCGGGCAGTGCTCCAATTTATTGATTTCCTTCGCCCTATCTATGGATCGATAACTATACATGAAGACTATGTACATGCAAATCTCCGTATAGAATTTCAGATGACATATTGTATCTTTTTTTATGCCGATATGCTTTAATTTTTTAGAGGATGGCATTATTAAAATAACATAATATTGTATTGAATAATATTTCTTGTTAACAAATAATAAAATAAAGCATAATCATAACACGGTTCCTAAAACCACAAGACTTTTTTTATTTAAATATTTCCACTAAATTAAATTTCAGGAAGAATTACAAGGAAATAGTTTTTATCTTTATGTGCTGGTGATTCTGTGTTATCAGTATTCTACACCTAAGTTTCACAACATATATAGTACTATATCTAGTTTTTACTTGGAATTATATGAGTAATTAAAATTATGATGTCTTTCCTCACAATTTATGTTATCTTATTTCGTAAACATTGACACTTTATGTATGTATATAATTTCACTATTATTTTTTAGAATACGTCTATATTTGCTAATATAAATATTTTCAAATTTTAATGTAAGTTTTATATAAATTTATATAGATATAATGTAAAAAGTCTGGAAAACTATATATTTAAGAGATAAGTTGGATAGACACTAATTTGAATTATGAATTGTTTATATGAATATTATCCGAAATTTATTAAAATTGCATTACATACACAACTTTAATGTACTGTACTGCGAAGGGTGCTGATTTGACAGCAGTGCCCTTGCAAGTTATGTACGTTGACGTTCGACCAATTTACACTTTACATAAAAGTTGTAAAAGAAGAAAGTCAGTTATAGATCTGCTGTTAACCTGTGGTCTACGTAATATGAATCGAAATGAACTGTAGTCCATTGACCGTTCCTGGTCGTTTCTATGAATAGTGGAATCGATATAGGGTTCACGAACTCCCGCAAGCAACAAAGACGAGTTCTTGGACGAAGGCAGAAGAGAAGATTGGTTGATGTTTCGAAGGTGAAGGATTACTGATATTTTATTAAATGAAAGCAAAAAATAGAGGAGAATCATGAAGGAGTCATGATTCCTAATTTTATCAAGTTGATTTGCTCAGCTTATTCAAGTTATGTCAATAGAAATCTATAAGTTTATAGATGTTGCTTAAAGTTGAGAGGAAGCATCATGTAAGCTATTCAAGCGCACATGTTATTTTACTTTACTTTATATTTTAAATATTTTTCCGCGTATGTATATATTGTTACATAGTTTTATTTTTAAATTGATTTGAGTCAATAAGAATAATATTCGCGTGCATATGAAATGTATGTATATTTATTCTTCATATTATGGGGGTCGGGAAATGGACTACCTGTCTTTAATAAAACTGGTCATTATGGAAATAGAAGAAACTTAATTCTAAATTAAATTCGATATGCATATATATACATACATACATACACAATCGCAAAAATAGTAATATCAAGGTTTTTACAATAAGATGCTTTGATATTAAATTGATTATCGATATAACTTGTTAACATAACAAACTTAGGAATTATTACAGTTAACATTGTTAATAAAGAGTTGCAAACTAAAGTAAACTAAAGATGTAATGTATTTGTGAAATGTCAGGATTGCAATTTTTAAATTTTGATAATCAACTTATCACTTTATATAAAATAATTTCAATAAATATTACATATTACTAGATTAACATTTTTTAAGGAATACATTAAAATGTTTTAAATCTATAAAAATTTTTAATAGTATTTTATTTAAACATTATTATTTTTCACATGAATACCAGTATGAAAAGTTAGTGAGTAACTTGGCCCATTAGCTCAGTTGGTTAGAGCGTCGTGCTAATAACGCGAAGGTCGCGGGTTCGATCCCCTCATGGGCCAATTTTTTTTTCTCTTAGCGAATTACTGTAAATACGTTACATATTTCCACATAATGGTAAATGTTGCAAGTAAATGTCGAAACAAAACATGCTATTACAAAAAAATAATCTGATAAGATCTATTAATTTAATTGGTCAGAACATTGGCTATAAATATCGTAAGATGAAAGTTTGATCTCTATATCGATCTCACTTTCTTTTTTTTTATTAATTCAATATATTACATCATATTTTAATAAATAAAAAGTATAGTTATGTTGAAAACGCTATTATAAGGATCACATTGCTACAAGGTCCGTTAGCTCAGGTGGTAAGAGCATCGATCTATTGAAAATATCGAAGGGCGGGGGTTCGAATCCCTCACGGACCAGTTCTTTTTTTTAAGTGAAAATTACTCTCTATATATGTTATATAATATTTTTGCAAATAAATAATAAAGTTATATCAAATATACTATATCAAGTATGAATTTGTGACGGCAAAATAGCTGAATTAATTATAATGTTATAGCATTGTGCTGTGAAAAGACAGGTAAATTGATCCTTTTATATTTTTCTTTTTCTTTGATGCAATACATATATTACTTATTATTGTAAGTAATAGAAGTTGTCGTGAAATCATGTTACAAATAAATTCTTGCAAGAAGGCCCATTAGCTCAGTTGGTTAGAGCGTCGTGCTAATAACGCGAAGGTCGCGGGTTCGATCCCCTCATGGGCCAAATTTTTTGGAAACTTATTGTTGGATAAAAATATTGTTTTTATTTAGTTACAGTATAAATAAATATAAGTTTTTGAAATTTTGTCATTTACAATATGTTTATAACGATTGTAAACGGAGTAGTATCTTTAATATTTTATATTTTATTAAAGACTTAATATTAATAAAACCAGTTGCGATTGCGACAAGATTGTGCAATAGCGCAATAGATTTCTTTTCTCTCATTGTTTATTTTTATTGAGAGAAAAAACTTAATTTTGTATGTTTCTTATTTAAAAAATTTGTTTTATTGTTCTGCATTAATAAAATGTAAAGTTATATTGGCAAATTAGACAAAGTTTTGAATGATTATTTGCTTTTGGTCAATTAGAAAACGGAAAAAGATGTAATTGATATATTATCGATATTTGATATAGACACATTTGCCTTGCTCTACTGAAAGTAAAAGCGCTGATCATTAATGTTAAGTTTTGCAGGTATACACTTTTACAGTTTTCATTGAGTATCATCTGATATATCGTCTGAACACAGCAAATAGTTTACATTATACATGTCGTTTTAGAAATAAAATTAAGTATAAGAACAGGACACATAACTTTGTAGAACGAATTAGAAATCCACGAAATGTATAAAATATCCGAGTTTCAAAATAAATCAGCGAAGCTAACTTTTCTCTTAAAGGGATGCTGGAGTTGCTAGTGAACTATTTTTTCACTATAGCGATGGTAATTGCAGTTTCGAAAATTCTCTTTATTGCTTGTGCAGAATAAAAAATCCTTTTCCACAAATGAAGTATAGATAGAAAGAAAGTCCGCTCTACAGGACTTTATATTCAAAATGAAAAAAAGTTAAAAACTTGCATTTGTCTTTTCTAACTTTTTTCCATTTTGAATATAAAGTCCTGTAGAACGGACTTTCTTTCTACCTATACTTCATTTGTGGAAAAGGATTTTTTATTCTGCACAAGCAATAAAGAGAATTTTCGAAACTGCAATTACCATCGCTATAGTGAAAAAATAGTTCACTAGCAGCTCCAGCATCCCCTTAAAATTAATTTCCAAGTAAATCATCCTATCGCATATTCATTTCTCGAGAATTACATATCAAGTATTATAGTAAATACTAAATCGAGAAACTTCAATGAAATTCATAAATAGCGTCGGTAAGGTAGGTCAAGAGATCATGGTTCTCAACTCGCTACGTACTCGCCTCATACGTATGTACGTTACGTCACTACGGCCGTTGAGGGAGGAAAGGTGATATCCGGGCAGCCACCTGTCGCGCGCACGCGCACGCCGCGCGTCGCGCAGGACACCTCGGCGCCCGCGGCGGAACCGCAGTCAGTGCGAACCAAAATGGCGAGTGCGAGGAAGGTTCGCGTCGGCTGGCAGCGCGTTTCGTCTGTGCTCGCGACTTTCTGAACGGGACGCGGGCAATAATGTGATCCACGTGATTCACGTCGGCACTTGCGGCGACTGTGGAACCGAGAATCGACGGGTTGCACGTCTCGTCGTGCGTTTTTTCGACAGTTACGATATCACGCAGCAGCTCCGTCCACCAGCGGCGATCAGACGTCGAGCACCCTCCTCCTGCCGCGGGCAATCTACGGGGTGACACCGGCGCGAAATTTCCCGGAGCTAATCGTGAGTGTTTTATCATTCTTCGCGCGTCGACGCACTGTCGAGGTGTACGTTTACTCGGCGCATCAACGAGGGTTGCGTCACGACGGCGCGCACGGCGGCCGCGCGCTGTCAACATGACACATCGACGTAAATACTGTCATATGCTTATCGACTCTCGCTTATGCATGCGACAAGAAAAGAGGAGAGTTCCGCACTACTTCACTCGCGGATAGCTTACGTAAAGCACCGTAGGTGTGTCGTAGACCGAAAATTACGCGCTTACCTGCGTATTGTCCGCGTTACGTAGACCTTACCTTCCGATAGAGCTTACGCGTGAATTATTACATCGTTTTCGAAGCATGAATGATCGTCTTCGTTTCAGTGTTTTTATCATTTTGCGTAAATGTAGGAAGATGTGTACTAATCTGCAAATATTTTAGACAAAAGGAGGCAAGATAAATCGACCTTTATGTTCGATAACATTGTCACACATGTTCGACATGCAATTAAACGATACGCAGTGATAACGAGATAATGCATTTAATGATAAATGTAGTTTCGCGTTAACGCATCATGAAGCTATGAAAATTATATATAAAATTGGTTGCGATATTGCAGTTACCACGGCTGTACTACAAAGTTATTAAAAAAGGTGTATATTGATAACGTCGAGTTGCAATTATTATCTTGGCTTCTCTGTGAAATTCTCAACTTTAAAGCGAGACCAAAAACAATAGAGAGTTTTGGCATTTTCCTTTGCATGTTGTAGTTATGCTGTGTTTAGTTCGCTCTTCATGTCGGAATTTCTCTGAAAATTACATCGTTATTGATTTTACCGTTGTCGACGCATGTGTACGTTCATTAAAAAACATGACACGCGTCGAACACGGCTATCGGGGACTTGAAGAACATCTATAGAACGCACTCGACCAGTTGCCGCCGATATTCGAAGATGAATCACGAAATAATGTCACGTATATTGTCGCACTTCCGGAATACGCGTTATCTCCTTATCCGATTGATATCACGTAAGCGAGATCTTCGTTTATCGTCTCTGTTTATGAGGTGTTTGTAAACCTGCCCATTGCCAAGCGACTCTGCATTCAATGGACTCTGCGGAAATATTTGTTCATTATTTCTCCTTTTCGATTAATATCGTGTCGAGGCTTTCAAAGTAAAAAGCCGGGTGGACAACTTTGAAATTTCGCGATTGCCCATGCGTTGATACATTTTGCTGAATGTTTTATGTGATGCTGCACGTCACGAAAACGAGCGGTTTGCTCAAAGATCGATACGCGACTGCAATTTGGCGTGAAATATTGTCCTCTTGCATGGAAGGGAATGTAATTTACAACCGGACGGCGGATATTTATATTGAGGATACTGCAGAGGTAGCCGAGAAAATATTAAAGTTATTTAAAGAAAAGACGATACTAGGCTACTAATGATTCGCTTTTATGCATTTGTTAGGCTTATTTCGTTTTTTTTAATAGAATATAATTCCTGCTTGAATTATGTGAATGAAACAAAATATAATGTATAAATAAAATATAATATAGATTAATAGAAATGAACGGTTTATGAACTTCGATGTTCGTCGATGCATTTAAATCTTCAATTGTGAACTACAATGATAAATCTAGGTCAGATTTACAAACCCATGAAGATACTCAAGGATATCCCACAAAAGAAGACCCTCCCACAACACAACAATTTCTGGGATGTCCTCGGAAACTAGGACATCCAGTCTTTTTAATTCTTATTTAAACATTGTAATAGTAAACGGTTATTCCAGAATAATTAAACGCGATTCTTAACAACAGATGTGTTACGTAAATCTAAAATCGTTTATAAAACTTTAGACATCTCATATATGAAATATATCTTTGAATATTTCGATGTTGTTAATAATAAAGGATTTTTATACAATATATAACAATAACAATAAGTTAAAGAAAGATTGACATTTTATTTTTCCACGGCTTTTGCATCCTACGATTTGCGATTAATAAGTTTCATTTTAGTAGCGTTATTTAAAATTAGTGTACAAAAATATCGAATATCTTAAGTAATGATGCTTTTAAATAAAATAAAATTCATGTTTTATGAGTGATTTAAACGACCTCGTAATCAAATGGTCCTGTGGCGCAACGGATAACGCGTCTGACTACGGATCAGAAGATTCCAGGTTCGAATCCTGGCAGGATCGATATGTTCTTTTTGTCATTGAATCCCATATTTTTATGACTCATTGTGCCTTGACTGATCAAAGCATATTGTTCATGACGATTACGCAACGCAACCGGTTTATACACCGGATCTAGCCGAGTGTTACACGATATAGTATATCGAGAAAATAGGATACGGCAAGTATCGATATCATGTACACGTAATTGAGAAAATTTTTCTGTTGCCGGCGTAACTAATTGCACGACTGACGAAACAATTTTGATGTTTGTAATTAAGACGGAAATTACAGCTGCGGACATTTCGGCTATCCATTCGAGCGAATCGAAGTTGTATTGCGAAGTTGTATAAGCGGTATTGTATGATAATTTTACATTCGATAAACTTACGTAAACACGATGGAAGTAAATTTACCACAATAAAATTTTCTTTTTTCTCTTTGGAACAACACGGCGCGTTTGTTGCAAGTTTTAAGAAAATAATTACTTCTTAATTTTCATATGAAGATGATATTGCAAAAAGTGTCTATATTGTTCAAGTCGTAATGCGATAATTGCGATTGTAAACCATGAAATAAACTCGATGAAATTCGTTCGGATACTCCAAAATTCATTTGCAAATTTCGTATGTAATGACACATCGGTGCGCAAAGGGACAATTAAATGTAATTGTAGATTTAATTGAATTTAAAAACGGATTTACTTGAATCTCTCGAAAATCCCACATCCGGTGCATCGGGACGCGCATCGATCTAAACGAGGCGCAACCAGGAACCGAATTTTTCGTGACGCGGCTGACGGATCCTCCGGGGAATGTCCAGAAATAATCTGCGTTCCGGGCGTGCCGACCTGACGCGCGTGTCCACTTTTTTTTTTTTCTTCGCGCTTTAAAATGCACCTCGCGTGCATTTGCACCGGGGAAACGGGAGGAACGGGCAAGCATTTCGAGATAAGTTCTTTTACTCATCTCTGTGACGCTGTCCTGAGATTTCCGCATTTCACACTTTGATAGTTCTAAATATTGGGTTGTTCGGAAAGTAATTTCGTTTTTCACAAAGAGATGTTAGTCGCGTTCCTCAATACTTAACCTTACTCTAAGCGGCAAATTCGTTTTATATTTTGACAACTGACATTTCAGACGTCATTTAGTATCTTATTGTGTTGCGATCTGTCAAGTAATTTTTGTTTGGCATCACATCAAACATGGAAAATCAAAGTGAGCATTTTCGTAATATTTTGCTTTTTTACTACCGAAAGGGTAAAAATGCAGTGCGCTCGCTTGAGAAAAAAATTGTGTGCCGTGTACGGAGAAGATGTATTGAGTGAACGTCAGTGTCAGAATCGGTTTTCGAAATTTCGTACTGGAAATTTCGATTTGAAAGATGCACCACGTTCAGGTCGGCCAATTAAAGCTGATGACGAGAAAATAAAGGCTCTGGTGGATGCAAACCGTCGCATAACAACACGCGAAATTGCTGAAAAGTTAAATTTATCGAATTCGACCGTTTACGATCATTTGAAACGCCTTGGATTCGTTTCAAAGCTCGATATTTGGGTTCCACACAATTTAAAGGAAATTGACTTGATTCGACACATTACCATATGCGATTCATTGTTGAAACGTGAAGAAAATGAACCATTTTTGAAGCGAATCATAACTGGAGATGAAAAATTGATTGTTTACAACAATGTTAAGCGAAAACGATCATGGTCCAGGCAAGATGAACCTGCTCAATCGACATCCAAGGCAGATATTCATCAAAAGAGGATCATGCTTTCTGTATGGTGGGATTGGAAGGGAATCGTATTTTTCGAGTTACTACCAAGCAACCAGACGATTGATTCGAAAGTGTATTGTCGTCAGCTGGATGAATTGGATGCTGCCATCAAGCAGAAGCGACCAGAATTGGCGAATAGGAAAGGTGTCGTATTCCATCACGACAATGTCAGACCACACACAAGTTTGGTCACTCGCCAGAAGCTTTTACAGCTTGGATGGGATGTGCTACCACACTCACCATACTCTCCTGATCTGGCACCATCCGATTACCATTTGTTCCGGTCTCTACAAAATTCTTTGAACAATGTAAACTTCGATTCAAATGAAGGCGTCAAAAATCACTTGCTTCAATTTTTTGTCAATAAGGAGAAGGACTTCTATGAGCGTGGAATCTTAAAGTTGCCAGAAAGATGGCGAAAGGTAGTGGAACAAAATAGCCAATACATCACTGAATAAAATTTATTCTAAATATGAAAAAACCGCCTTTCATTTTTCCTTGAAAAAACGAAATAACTTTCCGAACAACCCAATAGATAGGAGACGAAGCGCGATGTTGGCTCCATGAAGCTGCATGTCACCCGTATGAAATCGTACGTGAATCCTTAAATCGCAAATGAATCCTTAGCATATTCGGACTAAATCGTGCGTATGTATGCATTTGGACGATTATTACATATTACGAGTGTTAATTATTTGAAGAAACGACGGAAGGTATCTCACGGATATCTAATAATTTTAATTAATTTTTAATGGATTGTATTGCTGGTGAAATCATGATCACAGTGTATGCGCGTTATACAGAACTTTGCAAGAGCAGTGACCTATCGGTTTTCTATGTCTGATTTAATTTAACTTCCGTAATCGATATCGAAAACAATTTTAAATATTTATTACTCGTTTATGTCTGTATGTACTTTCTCCAGTTACTACGCTCGAGATACAAGTTTTATTGCTCGATATCCGCTAACACGCATTTCTCCGAATTATTTAATGTCATGTGTGATTAATATACTGTATTATACTTTCAAAAAATATATTTCTAGTAGTTAACTGACATCAACATTTTCACTCTAGCTATTTATAAAGTCGTTACTACAAAATTATTACGTGCCAATTACAATGATGAATCTCGTTTTTACTTTTGAAATCACAAACGGAAAAGATGTTTATGCATTTAAAGTTTAGGAACTTTGAAATCGAATTTGAGATTACAGATACAGATTAGTTGGTACATTTACCGAAAGTATTATCGCTCAATAAAAGAATTGTAACATTTTTACAACAATCGCTCTTTTCAGCTAGCTATTCTTCTATCATTGTCCGCAGTCTCCCTCGGGCTTCCGGCGAGGGTCGCAAATTTCCGCACAGGAAGCCTCTATTTCCTCCGCTCGTCGTGCGAACGACTGAAACGAATCCGATGGTCGCGGGTTACGTTCGTGATATCCGGTCGTTTGCAAAGGATGGACCGCGTTGTTCGGAACGCACGTTCGAGCATCGGTCGAAGAACCCATTGTTGCTTCCACGGCGAATCGCTACCGAGGAAATGTAGTTAAGTGAAAGGGATCCTTCCCCGTCCTCGTCATCTTGAGCTTACGCGAGCGTGGAAACGCCGTGTTAAGGGGGTATTCTAGTGTAGCATGTCAGAAAAATCGAATTTTTTGGGCATATTTTGCAAGTATATGGTATGGAAAATATGTCTGCGAGAAGATTTAGCCCGATTCGCAAAATTAACAAAGTAATAGCACCTAATAGAAAATAACCTCTGGCGCGCGCTCGGCGGTTGGACCGCGCGGCACACAACAGAGCATTGTGTTAGTATTTTAGGTAGGGTCGGAAGATCGTTATTCTTTGAAGGTCGTACATTTGAATTGGAGCCTTTGTATAGTACAGGTTATATAGTACAATGAATCTCTAAATTCATTGATTCGGACTTTTGCTCCAAAACATCTCCATGCTGGCGTGAAAGTTATTGAAATAGCAACATTCTTGGCAGTTATAATTTTCAATAAAGGATTTATGCCAATTTTCAAACTTATGAACGTGATGGGAGTTAGTATTGGTCAGCAAGCGGTGATGTACGCAAACTCCCGGAACGAAGCTCGTATCACCCGCTCGGAGCGGCGCTCCACTAACTTCTCTCGAGATCAGAGAATGAATCGCAGGGAAGAGAGATCAGCTCTGCAGGACTTCTACGAACAAGAGGAATGTCCCCTGTATGGCCCTGGACTAGCCGATTGATCGTAAGTAACATTATCTCTATGTAATCAGTATGAAAAACTTTAAACGTGTTTTTCTCGAAACCATGTTTTTCAAATTGGTTCCCATGATATCTCAAAAACTAGTTAATCAATTGACTCAGGCTTTTGCACACATCTTCAGTATATGTGTGGCTATAGCTCTTACCACAATCAAGTCGAAATATTGTTTTTTGGAATTTCTACAGCCCTTCAATGGTGAAAAAAATGGCACAAATCGAAACTTAATTTTCTCAATGAAGTCGTTTTAAATTTTCAACATTTTTTTTCATTCTGGTACCTGCTATAGCCACACTCATACTAATTAAGAATCTCTTTGGTTTTTTTGTTTCAGATGAGCAGAACAGCTGAAATCATGGGAACCATGGACCAACTGTTTCTTTTTTCATGTTCTTATTTAATATCATGTGCAGCGCTTATTTATAGTTATTGTCTACTAAAAAAATTTGGAAACATACACCAAATATGTATGAATAAGCAGGGAAAACCCTGCCTCAAAAAACCTTATACTTTTTTCAAAAAAAATTCACCAAAATAGCATACAAATTCCGCTTTTACACTAGAATACCCCCTTAATACGGTGCAAATCTCTGCAAAGCGAAAAACGACGGTGAATGAATCCGACAAGATCCTCGCCGCTATTTAAACGCGTATCACGTAGAGCAGACATCAAAAATATGTCGTATACTCCAGTTATCGTCCAGAATGGCGCACCATTAATGGAAATACGGATATCTCTCGATTCTCGGACGATTCAGGAGACTAGATAAAATCCGCGACATCGTTTCAGAATTTATCAGTTTCATCGGACTCTCATTAAATAAAATTGACTCACCTATGTGCGACGCTCGGACGTCCCGAGCCCGCAATTTCCGTGCAAGTACTTCGCACAAGAAGTCTGACAATGTTATCTGTTTCCCCGAGCAAACTGCGGTTTCCTTTTCGTGGTGTGTTATCGGACAGGCGCGTTTAAAGGGAAGGAAATTCCTCGTCGGTCGCTTTCGTTTATCTCGGCTTTTCTCTGTACGCGAACGGAGAGCGGCGCGTGTTACCGCGCCAAGAAACAGCCATTCTCTTTCTCATGCTAGCGCCTTTGCTCTGCTATCGTTTCGAAATATCAACGCGCGCGCGACCGCGGGAAAGCTTTACTTAAGCCGCATAATTCACTATTGTACGTCGTACCATTACGGCACGAGAGATACAGTAGCGATTTTCGTCGACGACGTGAGCAGGCGTGTGTACATATGTACGTGCGTGCGCGCGTACGTGCGTGTAGTATAGGTCGTTGATTAAAAGATATCCATCATGGGCTTCATGCCGCGCATGACCTAGAGGCGCAAATAGTAATCCTATTAAGCAGATAGCTCGTCGAGCATTTATGACCAAGCCGATTTCAGACTGATGCGTATTTACCTGCACGCATCAGGCGTGCGAAACGGCATTCTGTATAGCAGCGGCATCGTTTCGCAATTTGCTCTTGCGTCGGATCGTTGTCGTGATTTTGTTATCGTACCTCAGGAAGAATATGCTAGATAATTAAAAGTATCAGGCACGCAGATTCGTGGAAAACTGTTGTATATGTAAATGATCGTGTTATATTCCTTTCTCTCGTATAACGAGTTCTCTCTGCATGTATTGAATGTTCATTGCAGCCGAACATCCTGTAATTTTTACCATCAACATTGCTAATTATGTTTGACGAACTGGAATTGAATACGCGAGGCACGGGACGACCTTATTGTCACGAAAAATTGCAATTATCTCCTGAAACGTGCGACGTTGTCTAATGTCGCGGAGCTTCGCTAATTGCAAGACTTCACAGTGACGTGCTACTTAAATGAACCTTGCTCGTGTCACAGTTCATCTGTTGTGAGCTGCTGTGTGTCCTTCCGTGCAATTTGCACGGTTTCCAGACACGAATTCCAGACTTGCAGTTTTTCTATGATTTATCGAATCACACTCAGTCTCTTCAGTTTCTTCCAGTCTGGATAAGTGCGATACAAAAATAATTACGATAAATAAAAAATAATTACGGTAAAGATTATGGTAAAAGGCTTCAGCCAAAACGTATTTTAGTCTATCGAAATAACAGTTTTAAGTTTACAGTATATACACATAAAGAAGCTGTGATGTATGATACACGCTTTTTTTCGCGCTGGTGCTATCTGAAATGTTATAAATGTTATAATACTTCGGTTTTCAACGATCGGACACGAATGCCAAATAAAATAGATGATCTTAGGCTGAAGCTGATTAAGTTCATTAAAGCACGTGTGGCAAAGCGTTGCAGAATGGGCGAGCAATATGAGCTTTCGCAAATGCGTTCAGCAACGCACCGCGGGTCGCTTAATTTGACTGCTATCGATTTTGCCGGCACATCTACTTTGCGTATCTATAATTAGATCACATCGTACGCGACGGACTTCTAATAAACGACTACGAAAGCGAATCTTGACTTTCGCTAGTTTTGCAACAACGCATGCGTGACTGGTGTAGATGCATACGAGCTTTCGCTCTCTCACGAATATATAATAGCATATGCATTAAAACTTATTATCCGCGCGTGAAGGTAGAAATTCGCGACGGACGGAAATTATATGTCCGCAGCGTCCTTTTTTTTACAGTTCCACCGTCGCTTGGTAAATATATTTCTCGCCGGATCATGATGTGCGTGTGCCGTGTGGCGAAATATAATGGCGAGTTAATAAACTGATGCGTCAGCTAATATCACTTAACCGATTAAGTAATAATAACCGGTAACAGTGATCTTTTACTGTGTACATATGGGGAGTATTATAATTGCTGATATACCATTTCGCGGGAAGCCTCAAAAAATATTTACATGGATCCTGCACATTCCAATTTATATGTCATAATCACGTGTTGCATGAATCTCTTTGGCTATAATTGAGAACGACTGTTTATTTGAAGAACATCAAGCGTAATATTTTTATTGAGTTTATTTGCAAAAGTCTTCATATTTTTGGTCGTTGTGCGATATCTGATCACTGATATCACTGAATATCTTTAATACGCTTTATACACTTTTAATATACTCAGTTTTCATACGGTGCAATGTTGAGATAGTTTATTCACGGACAACGTTTTCATGATAAAAGCCATGGAATGAATTGACATTGCGATTACCTTTCACACCTCATTGAGCGACGAGATAGCTGTGCGTACCGTTTTATCATTCGTTATCATTTCTGTTAAGTATCCATCTGTTCTTGCCACGATATATAAATAATTCACGACAAATCGCAATCCTGAAGTGCAAATCGAATATAATACGTGTATTTAACAAGACAGAAAATACAGTCTCTGGTAATATTTATTTGTTGCACGCAACGATCGATGTTGTATCTTCAAATTTCCTAATTACAATTACGAGAGAGAGAAAGTCATTAAAATGTAATAAATAATTGATGTAAATTACTAGACGGATAGGGTAAAGTTCGAGAAACCTCTTAACGCGAACGAGGGGTTATCTCATCGACACACTAAAGCGACAAAATCGATATGGAAGCATGTCAAAGGGAATAGCGCGCTAAAGTACTTAGCTAGCCCATTCCACTTAGTGCCAATTAGGCTGGTGTAATTGATTGTATAATATTCTCTAAAACGGAGCGTGTGTTCACTGTGTACCAATTCCTAGGCCGAGCGATCGATTAGATTAGATTAGGTAGCGATTTACGCAGTGAATTGCAGTTACAAATCAAAATATCGGACTATCACTGAACTACAATGAGTTTGATCATCGATGCAATTCACATCGTCACGATACATAAACGATAGATTTTAAAAATCGTGCTGAACGACTAGCGTATCAGAACCTACTTTCGCGGGACGAACGTAATTGACGTTGAATGAACTTGTCTAAATTTTTGATCGTTAAAGATTTTATTTTTACTTCCTGTCATTCACGATTCACGTGAGTGTAGCCTGTCAGAAATATCTCGGAAGGATAAGCTTTGATAAATTCTGCATACCACTAGTTGCGTTCCTGCTATTAGTATCTCGGTTCATAACTTTGGATATTGCTGTCAGCTGAATTTATAATGTTAGTTTGTTAATGTAATCGACACTACGATAGACCTGAAAAAACGACGGGTTGAATACATACGTCTGAAATATGCATGTGTTCCGATAGACACCTATTTATAAAAATAAGAGTAGATTAAAAGAGTGTTTATCGATCGCGATGTCTAACGGGAATAATGCAGTTTGCAGTCGGAGTGAAGGTGTCAATCATGAAAGCGGTGAAGCAGCAATTGATGTAGTCGATGAATTATAAATCTATTTTTGCCCATTTCAACGAACGAGAGAAAAATACGAGAATCGACACCGGATTTGGAACGATGCTGCATTCGGGGCAGTGAACGTGCATGGAAGACAATAGGAGCCAAGAATACGTTTCATGGCAGGTGAAACTGTTACGAAGAATAGGCCAGATCGTCTGAAAATCTGCCTCGTACGATGGAAACCTCTTGGCGTCGGAAAGATTTCTATCACAATACTGCTTTGCGATCGTTACGCTGATAATTTCGCGAGTAATATGAGTAAGTTTCATCACACGAAACATTATGTTCGAACCGAGGGGTCAATCTTTCTAAAATATCGATCTGTACAGTATCGAGATATTAATAGACTGTATGAAAATAATATATATCATTTGATTACGTGTGTTTCTGATTAAATAATATCCACTGTTATCTCAATCAATGATATATCTGCTATATTCTTTAGACCGGTTCTTTAAATCCGGTTAAGTAACAAAAATCGTACTTAATGTCATCATATATCTTCCGCGAATATTTCGTAAAAAGCGCGTGGTAAGGATCTTTCTCATACATCTCAACAATAAACTTGGCTCTGGCTGTATATTCTGGCTCTGTTCATTCACGAGACATTATTAATTGAAACGTGTTGTTGAAAAAGCACTTTTCTACAAGCGCCTCGTAGCTTGATTGAGTCCATGAAAGGCGCGTTGATAGAATACATGAAAAATTGCGTTTAATTTTCCTTTGATCTTTTGTCGGCTGAATGGCTCCTCGTCATGCTGAAGAACTTCGGAAAGGACGTGTTCAACTTTTCGAAATGTCGTTCACTATCATCCCTTAGGGGACGCAAGTTTTAATACGTTCATAAGTGGGGCCTTAAATTGCGCCAGTTTTGCCTACCTAATGACCCACGTTCTCACGTGTGGTACACTTTTGCGTACGATTAATTGGGCGGAAAGGCGATTTCGCGTTTATGTTCCACAATCGGGACCGTGTTCCGAGAACGGTGAAACTTCTCCAGAGGAAATTAGATTGCGATGGGAATGTGTGTATATATATGTGTGAAAGTTTATATCGTGAATATAATATCGGAGGCGATCAAGCTGCACAGCTGGTGCTATCACCTGAATTCGCTCGGAAAGATTGACGTTTCTTTAGCGCGTGATTTTATTCTCTCTGCTCAGTTGTGTATATCATCGTGCGGTTATTTTCGACTTCACTGAGTTTTAATTAAATTTGTTTCTTTTTTCTATGTTCTCTACTAGCTCGCTCTGAAAACAACCTAAATAATTTAGGTTTGGAACCGCGTTACATGGGAGAAAATGCATGTATGCGAGTCTTATTCTGTGTTTATTTGCGGATTTACTCTTCTTATACTCTTCCTGATCGATATCTTGCGCGCGCGCGTTCTTTCTCAGATACTGTTATGAGGATTAAAGAGAATAAGGTGGAAAATTGTAAAAAGATATTCAAGATTAATATTTCATGATATTATACTTGCTGAGCACGTTATGGTCTTCTATCTCACAGTGTAATGTTATAGTAATTATTTTTTATGTGCTTTGTATTATATATTGCGAGCATTGTAACTGATCTGCCACGTGTCATATGTAACGTGGTATTCTTTATCACTTTGGCAATGCACACCGACGGAGAAACATTGCGATAAAATGTCTCGCATAGCTGCAGCGGATACAGCAATCGCTTCACATTCTATGAAAAGACATAAATGGAGGGATCGAACAATTTTTTGGACGCGAGATTTTCAGTCGTCGAGTCGAAAATCGACAATATGACTCACAAAAAAACTATCAAAGAACGTGGCAAAAACATTGGCAATTTCAGATACAAAAGATTAAATAAATAAGTCTGCATTTTAATGATGGAAAAGTTTCGGTTGGTTTGAAAAAAAAGAAGATGAAGTAATTACATCAAAAAATTTTATAAAAATGTAATATATCAAAGTCAAAAACATTTCAACAGATTTTGAAATGTTTATGAAGGAACATGATGATATTAATCTATTTATTGTCGTGTGATTCCAACAGAGACAAGACAGAAATATTACATAATGCTCAGAGATAATTATTCAGAGCTATATCGAGATCTGTATTAACTTGTTTTTCAAGGTTTTTTATAGTAAATCCGAGTTAACCTTCCACATTGGTGATTAACATGGAAAGTGAATCATGTGCAAAGCAACGAGTTTCCATTCGACGCTGATACTTTGATTGTTATCGCGGCCTCTCCGGACATCGTATTTTACAGCAATCGAGAAGCAAATACGCATTCGTGTGTCATGCTCGAACGATTGTATCCCGTCACGCACTTTTATTTTTTGCGGAACATTTTACATCGGAAAATCTGAAAATTTAAAGCAATGCACTTGAATGACGAAAGTCTCGTCGCGCACTGAGTTTTGTCATTTTGAAGAGAACATTTTGAATTGTCAAAACCATTCGTGCCTTTGACACTCGCACACTTTGCGAATATGATGTATAAAGTCAAGGTTTACGCAGATTGTCGCGAGGAGATGGACGAATAGCACGTTGATTACGGCCAGTATTCATAGTCGGATCTTATATTTAAAACTGTCTTAAGTTTATCTGCAGAACCGGTGTGAACCTGGCACCTGACTTTAACGAAATGAAAATTTTCGGGCATATTTCGTTTGTACCTCGTTTGTACCTGTTTGTACCACCGTTCGTTTCGTTTGTACCTCAACAGTTTAAAAGTTATAAGGGGTCAAACAATAGCCAACACCCGACTAAAAGATATCCGAATTTTAATAATGCCATTCGAAAGAGCATCGTTTGTACCTTCAGGAACTATCGTTTAAATCGTTTGTACCTCAACGGAACCGGAAGTACAGGCTTTTCAAACAATAGGTCCAAGAGGTATCTTCGTCAATTTTTGAGATATCGCAAAACGGCTAACGGCATTCGAAAGATCATCATTTGTACCTTCAGAATCCACCATTTAAATCGTTTGTATCTAAAAGGAACCAGAAGTACAAACTTTTACAAATTTGAAAAAACACGTCCAAGAGGTACCTTCGTCAATTTGTGAAATATCACAAATTGGATAACGGCATTTGAAAGAGCATTATTTATACCTTCAGAATCCACCGTTTAAATCGTTTGTACCTCAAAGAACCGGAAGTACAAACTTTTAAAAATTTGAAAAACAACGTCCAAGAGGTATTTTCGCCAATTTTCGAGATATTCGAAAACGGCCAACGGCGGTCGAAAGAGCTCGGATAGCGCCTGTTTGTACCTCCGTTCAAATCGTTTGTACCTCAAAGGAACCGGAAGTACAGCATTTTAAAAGTAAAACAAATAGTTGTTCGTACCTCCGTTGTTTGTATTTGAACGGAGGTACAAACAGGCACTATTCGAGCTCTTTCGACCGTCGTTGGCCGTTTTCGAATATCTCGAAAATTGGCGAAATACCTCTTGGACGTTTTTTTGAAAAGAGTACAGTACTTCCGGTTCCTTTGAGGTACAAACGAGGTACAAACGAAATATGCCCGAAAAATTGCATTTCGTTAAAGTCAGGTGCCAGGTTCACACCGGTATCTGCAGATGCTGTATAGATCATTTCATTGGCTACGGAGTATCTGAAGATATACTTAAGACGGTCTCAAATATAAGATCCGACTATGAATACCGGCCTACGACTACTGACTGGACACTGTAATTTGACGGTATGACATGGACGATAAATTGCATCGTAATCTTCCAATGACGCGCGAGATAAACGAGCTGAAGATAGCTCGGGATATAGAAAATACCGTGAACAAAGATACCGTAGACGATGGAATGGATCGTACTTTTTAGAATAGAACGATATGAGAATAAAAAAAACTGAAATCAGAAGTTGTATAAACTGCGTTAATTTGCACATTAAACGCGTTGTCTGGTTCGGCGACTTCATACGCGGCGGTTGTT
This sequence comes from Ooceraea biroi, assembly GCF_003672135.1. Lineage (NCBI taxonomy): Eukaryota > Metazoa > Arthropoda > Insecta > Hymenoptera > Formicidae > Ooceraea > Ooceraea biroi. The sequence continues at coordinate 4,696,797 of NC_039515.1, forward strand.
GAACTTCGTCTGTATACGGCTGCGCGAACCGCGAAACGGCCAATTTTTTTTCATGAGCTTTCACGAGGAGCATGCAAAGCACGCAATAGGAACGAATTCATTAAATCAATTACCTCTTTGGTCTGAAAACCAAGTGGAACGAAACGCGGCACATATGAGAAGCGAACGCATCCCGCGTCGATTTGCCGTTCGGCGTACTTGTGGCCTTTGTGTTCGCATTAGCCCGCATCTTCCAAGCTATCTTCCGACATGAAATTGCGCTTCTCTTTGACATGAAATCATTGCGACCTCTCAGAATATCGAAATGTTGAATATTTCGAGTATAACTCAACTATTTATTAATATAAATAGAGACTCGCATCTGCGTGCAAAAATTTAATCGTTAATGTTTTCCTATTTTTTCCTTGATTAATTGTGATATCAGGGTGAATCACTGATGCTTCGAGTTGTTGATATACGTTGATTTACTTACAATAGGAATCCAGGAGAGAAATTTTGTAATTTTAAATTTGGAAAAATTATTCCGAGAACTTCTCTATTAAATACCTGATTACACGTGTACTGCATATTTCTCCTAATCTCTGAAATTTGCATACATTGTGACGACGTACATACATTGTGATGCATGTACTAGCATGACTAGCAGTATGAAAAGAAGATAGGAACTCGTTTCTATCTCCGATGTCGGACCATCATGCACAAGCAGTCGGCATTGGTGTTTCAGCGTTAATGCTGCAGTCATTAGCAGGATGCACATTTAGGCACATTTTGTATTTTTTCAGTCTGGAAACGAAGTAGGGCGAGGCCTCAGCACGCGGAAGCGTTATATAACGCGTGATGTGCGTCACGTTCCTTTTTTTCCTCTGTTCGCAAACACTGCGTGCAAATTCACATTTGCGGAATCGCATTGCGGAGCACGCTCGCGCGTATTACGTTCTAGTTGTCTTGCACGAAGCCAATTAATATCGGCGCCTTAACGTGACCCAGTAGTTATTTATTCGTTATCCTTTTGATCTCAAAACGAAATGGAACGCGGCGCAATGCCGCTATTCGCCGCTGTAAACGGGTCAAATTGAGTATGCATTTAATTCGCGGGGATTAACGGAAGGCGTGGGTTTAATCGAACCTGTCTTGCTTACGGAAATCAGCGGTTTGCAACGCAAACGTCGCCGATACGATAAGGTAAATTGCAATTTCGCGGCGCATTAGTGCGAACAGTATTGTTCATGTGTAGAGAATAAGGCATACAGTACGTGCGTTTATTTCACTAAAAATATTTTTGTTTCCATATTATTTTACAATATAAAGAACCTTCAGTCTTAATTTTCTTTTCATGATTTTCACGTCACACGATCTTTTCCTATTTTATAATATTCTTTAGATGTTAGGATTATTGTAAAATTGGTACGCCTATGTGCGCTTCCGCACGCGTTGCGACGCGCGAGGCCCCGACATGCGCGCGCGTTTCCGGTCCATGAATGAAGTCGCATAATCGATGCGGAGAGTACATTGTCAACGAGGTGGACCTTTTGTCACCCAGAAGAGAGGAGCGGCCCTGTTGTCGCGTCTTTTGTTCCTTTTGTCTTTATTAAGTCTGAAATTACCGGTGGGAAAATCGCGCGACATCCTCCTCAGCCTCTCTCTTCTTTTTTTTTCTTTCTTTCTTGCACCGCACGCTTTTTTCTTCCTGACTTTGGTTTGCCGCGCAAAGGTGTGACTGGTTACGACCGGGGAAGCATGACCGGCTTGACTAACTGTACACGGAGGAGTGTGTCTCGCATGCTCCTTAATTCTGTAATCACTTTGCTCAAGGAAGCTCGTTTGCACAGCCTCCGAACGGACTTGTTTAGCCTCTGTTGAGTTTTAATACCACGATCCACGACTTACCTGAAAGCACCTTCTTCTCTGTATGGTACTTTTTGCTATCAAGCCTTTGCGAGCCTCATTATGAGGTAACTATTTTAATTAATATTTGCATTCACAAAAAATTTATTAGATTTATATCGACCTGTTTGTTTGTGTAATAATTTGCTTTATTTCATTGATAGGTTTTACTTATTCTGAATAAATAAATCTTGTTTGTTTTAACAATATCCTCTTATGTCGGAAGGCAGCAATTTTGTGAAATCGGTTTATTAGCTTTATGTATGTGTACGTATGTGTGTGTGCATGAGGGAGTCTATACGTGTGCAAGAATGTAGGAAAGTAGAATGCCTGCAGCGGATGTTTTTACTTAAAAATCTTTCGCGTGTAAAACATGGCATGTGCACATGACGTGAAGGACGTCAGGGAATAGCTTAGCTACTTGTGGTGTTTCGCAAGAGTCTCACCAGCAAGTTTTAACTCCTTCTGCAACAATATCTTTTGAAAGTTTCAAGCGTGCGTTAGAGATTTCCGTAACGTTAGAGCTTGAAGAAGATTTAGGGCACAAGTGGATAACTCGCGGAAGTTGATTTCAAATGAGACATCAGTCGATGGTACATCTTCGTTTACGACTTAACGTCGTCCAGTATAGACAGAGAGTAGAGACAGAGGGATTGCAAGTTGCAACAGATTGCAGCCAGCAGAGCATGACCGTCGCGTTATATTCTGCTGTTCAACTATCGCATCTTTCCGCCACAATTTGTGCGTGCGTACACGCGAGATAGATCGGTGCATAAGTGAACGCAGTATGAAAGAGTTTTGATTTATCAATCTTTTTATTATTTCATTAATTTTCATTAGGTGAATGTACTGTCTTGATAATAAATCTCTTTATACGCATTTCTCGTAGTGCAAAGTGTTCTCTTGTGATTCTCAATGTAATCCGCGAAAGCTTCTCAAAATCATAGAATTTCATAAATTTTGTAGGAATGATTTATTTCTATTATAAATTGTTACGTGAATAATTTGCGATTTAGAGTGAGATTGCATATAGAATCTTTAGCAATTCGGCTGCATTTAAAGCTATCCATCATCGCTTTGTACACACTGTTAGCTACGACTTTGCATGCAATTACGAATGCGTGCGAGTTTATCAAAATGGACCAGACACTCCGCAGGCTCTCGCTTATAGCCACGAATGCTGCCAACGTAAGCATCCACGTAATCCACATCAGATTGCATACGAACATCTGCACTGCTCAGTCGACGACACCAATAAACTCTGTAATAATAATTCTGTAAATAAATCTGTAATAATAATCAAATTTGCATCGCGTTATTTAACGTAAAAACTCATTACATTTTTCCTTCTTGCGTAAATAAAAGGTCTACTTTTCTAAATACTTTAAAGATAGATTCTTACTTTACATTTTTTTCGCATAAAGTTTCGCATTCATCATGTCGCACGTTTTGCACAGAAATTTATACGAATTCACCCGAAATCACTTTTATGCATGGCGGGAATGCTTTCCACCTTCATGTGAAGAAGTAGTATAAATCTCTCCGAGTAATCTCGGATTCGATTCTGGAACGAGTAATGTGACACATAGCTGTGCAATTTCCGTATCGTGCTTTAGGTAGCTTACAATTTTTCCCAACCGGTTATCTAGGAGCTGCCGCGTACCTGAAAGCTGGATATCGTTGCCGATATCGCCCTTAAAATTCCTCTTGCCGCAATGACTCACAGATCTTATGATTGTGCAACTCTAGCCACAGATTACTCACCGGATTTTAACACTCTCTTCTCTCGGTGACGAGGTGACCTACGTCAGCCGTTGTCCACTCGTGCGAGAGTCTAAATGCTGCGGAGAAACGGCATTTTAATATGTTTGAGCTAGGCTGTGAAGCGATGATTGATCGCTCTCACATTCCCTGCACTCGTTGCTACATAGAGATGTATTCGTATTTGCAGATACATCCAGATGACGCGATGACGCTACATTGGTGGATGCACTGGTTCTGGGTTACCGCGCAATTTCTCGGTGAGTCATCACACATATTACACTTTTTATCAAATGACGCCTTAACGTAGTAGTGATCGTATGATTTACCAATTATCTTCTATTAACTCATTGCTGCATTAAAATTGATTTAAAAATGTGAACATTATCTTCTGCCTCGTTAGAGCTTTATGTAAATTAACTACTATTAAGGATTCGAATTGTAAAAAAATTTTCAAATTCAGTTTTCTCAATAAACGATATACCTATTTAAGTGAATACGATTGAAATTTAATTGTAGCTAAATTAATATTGGGTTGGCCAAAAAGTAATTGCGTTTTTTTAATATAAATAAAAGGCGAATTTTTCATGGGAAACAAAAACTTTATTAAACAATATATTGTCCATTTTGTTTGATTATCTTTTGCCATTTTTCAGGCAACTGCATGATTCCGCGCTCAAAAAAGTTCTTATCTTTTTCAGCAAAAAACAATTCCAACAACGATTTCATATCCTCATCAGCAGTAAAGGTTTTACCATTCAAGGCGTTTTGCAAAGAACGAAACAAATGGTAATCTGATGGTGCCAGGTCTGGCAAATATGGTGGATGTGGTAACATCATGGTAACACATCCCATCCAAGCTGCAACAATTTTTCACGAGTGACCAAACTTGTACGTGGTCTAGCGTTATCATGGTGAAACACAACACCTTTGCGATTCACCAATTCTCGACGTTTCTGTTTGATGGCATCATTTAATTTATCCAGTTGACGACAGTATACGTCTGAATGAATGGTTTGATTCCTTGCAAGCAGCTCAAAATACACAATACCTTTAAAGTCCCACCAAACTGACAGCATAATCTTTCTTTGGTGAATATCTGCTTTTCAAGTGCTTTGAGCAGGTTCATCACGCTTGCTCCACGATTTCTTTCGTTTGACGTTGTTGTAGACGATCCATTTTTCGTCGCCTGTTATCATGCGTTTCAAAAATCGATCAGTTTCCTCACGTTTCAAAAGAGAATCGCAGGTGTCAATACGCTTAGTGAGATGAATTTCTTTCAGCTCATGTGGTACCCAAATATCGAGCTTACTAATGTATCCAAGTCGTTTTAAATGGTTTTCAACACTCGATTTCGATATGTTAAGATTCTCAGCAATCTCTCGGGTCGTTAAACGCCGATTGGAATCGATCAGTGCCTTTATTTTGTCATCATCAATTTCGATTGGCCTTCCTGAGCGTGGTGCATCTTTCACATTAAAATCTGCAGATCGAAATTTAGTAAACGAATTTTGACACTGCCGCAGTTTTAAAGCATCTTCGCCATATACATGACATAACTTTTTATGAGCTTGCACAGCGTTTTTCCCTTTTCGGAAGTAATAAAACAAAATATGAGGAAAATGTTCTTTTTGATTTTCCATTTTGAAATCGACGGCAAACAAACAATTGTTAACGAAATCGTGTACTTTCTTTTTCTAAAACAAGCTTGAACTGTGAGTTGTTAACCTACATAATGAATTTGCGGTTTAGAATGAAGTTAGTTACATTTCAAGATATGTATGTCCATCTATTGGAAAAAAAACGCAATTACTTTTTGGCCAAACCAATACATGCAATTAAACTTTTTATATACGTCTAACTATCAACATATTATACGTGCTATTAAAAATTAGGGAGACAAAAATAGTAATTAGTCAAATTTTTGTTAGGAAAAGATTCGACTTGCGGAATAATTCATGATATGTGAAGCTTTGTACGTGTAGTGTTTGCAACACCTCATAGGGTTCACGCTCCTAACTTGGAAAATTTGCAAGGGTGCTCTGCAACATATATAATGCGATATATAATTCAACGACTACTGGTTTTCTTTTCCAGTGATTCTTGGGAGTCCCTTGCCGTCTACCACATCGGATCCCGTCAATCAGTCACAACCGTCCTCGATCGAAACCGAAGATATTTATCGTACATCGAAGTCACCCAGGCCGAGCTTCCGCATCGCCAAGGCCATTGGACTCTATCCACAGACAAATACGGCCGTGGTGCCTGATAGGCAGCAGCAATTTGTCACCACTATCGGTCCTCTGTCATCGGAACGTGGAAGCACCATCGGAACGAGCATCCACGACACCGCAGAGTTGAGCTTCCGCAGCAACGTCACCAACGTCGAGTCCTTCAGCACCGAAACGCCGCCGCAACGTGCCACGGAGAACGTTGACAGGATCAGGAACTCGACCACAAAGAAAGACAGCAAGATTACGTGGATTCTGACGACGAATAAATCGTCGGGCAGATCCAAGTACGATCAGGAGGCGAGAAATCAGTCTAACGCAGCCAGCAGAAACATTAGCCTCGAGGAAGTCGAGGATCTCACAGTGTTACCTCTTCAAGAAGAGATGTCCAAGGTCGATTTGATGCTGACTAACAGGACGAGATCTTCCTTTGTGACATCCTTGTCTGCAGTCGACGCCGCGGGCAGTAACGCCGCGATCAGGACATTCAATCGGTCCGAGGACGAAGTCGAGATCGACGAGGAGATTGCCCAGACGCAGCACTTTGCCACGGCGGCGTCTATTCTCGAAGGTAGAAAAGCTTGAAGAGGAATGTGTCACGGCGAATAAATACGAACGAATAGCTACGGGCGCTTAGTCGCGATGTTATCTCGCGTTAAATAAAAGATTGACATTGTATTTTAATTAACGTTGACTTTCGCGATGCTCAACCTTGGTCTCTTTGTGTTGATTTCGTCCTGCTTTCTAATGATAAATTTAATTTACTATTTCATCCAACAAACAATGGAGATAATCCTTGAATAGCGTAAAGTAACGTAGATACAAGATATTCCAGAAGTCTTCACGTGTTGCGTTGAGGTAGCAGTTAGCGAGGAAAGGAAAGAATGATGTATGAATGTGTTAAGGGGGGAGCCTGCTTTAGAACGCTGAAAATAAGGTATATTTTACGAATTGTTTTTGGAGAAACTATACAGCGGATCATTATAAAACTTTTATGCATTTATTAGTACATGTTTAAAGATAAAAAAAATTATTTTTTCATTTGAATATATCGCTTGTAGAGGTCGTCCTGGAGAAATCTTAGTGCAGCCGCGTCGCCGGCATTGCAAATTGGTGAGCATTCTCCTGCCTCCAAATTTCGTCTGAACTGAAAAATTGAAATATGTTCTCGTTATTTATGAATTCCCATCGTCGATGAACCAAAGAGAGAAGAAAAAAGTTGAAAAGTGTCAAAATGGTGGAGCTTAGAACACAAAAGTACGATTTTTAGGCAAAGTTTTTGAACTTTTTCATGCAAAAATAATTGTTTAACTTAATGTTTTTATGAATATTAAAGGTTCATCGACGATGGGAATTCATAAATAACAAGAAAATATTTCAATTTTTCAGTTTGGATGAAATTTGGAGGCAGGAGAATGCTCACCAATTTACAATGCCGGCTGCACTAAGATGCCTCCAGGACGACCTCTACAGGCGATATATTCAAATAAAAAAATAATTTTTTTATCTTTAAACATGTACTAATAAATGCATCAAAGTTTTCTAATGATCCGCTGTATAGTTTCTCCAAAAAAATTCGTAAAATTATACCTTATTTTCAACGTTCTAAAGCAGGCTCCCCCCTTAAGTACCTTTCCTGTGTAATAATGATGGAATCAAATGTGCAGTTGGCGTGAGCGAGTCCACTCGTCTGAGCAGAGCGAGGAACACCTTTATCACGCAGCACTTCCAGCGAGATCAAGTGCAAGGAGATAATCAGCCTTCCGATTACATCGACGCTGGCAATAGCAGCGACAACGACGCCGAGCACGACTCGGCGACGTCAGCCGCGGGTATAGCTGCTATTACCGGCAGCTGTTTAGCGACTGTAGCTCTGCTCAGCACAATGGGTAGTCTCGGATTCATTATATATAGGTAATGAACTTGACGTAATGCGTTTTTAATTACGCCTCTCTAAGCATTTGCGCTCCCTAATGCGTTTATTCATTAACCGTTTTTTTTCCCAGGCGCAAGTACTTGAACCCTCCACAAACGTTGAACAGTGACAAGTGCAGCAATCCCGATAGCTCTGGTTATATCGATGATTCCACCATTCGGGTTAGTATTAATAGTAATCCAACAGTAAAACGAAAATTTCTTTCATTTTATTTTATTTTAAGAAATATATTATAATTTTAAGAACCATAAAAATATGTTCGTTACATATACAGGATAATTCGGAGGAAATGTACAGCTTGGATAACGATTCCTTCCTGAATTCGCTGGAGGCGATGACAATACAGAATTATTGGACGGACAGTGTGAAGCATACGAAACTATGACAAAAGAAGATAACCCATCCCGGAAGGAGGATTGAGACATTCAGCATCTCCGACGGTGAAGCGCACGAGCAAATCTCGCTGCTTGAACAATAGTACTTACACGTTCGAGACGGCTGTATTCCGCAAGAACCTTCGTTGCCCCGCGCATCCGGAGGCGGCGATGGAGTATGCAGCGCTCGTACCGAAAGTCGTTAATCAGCCTTAATGGGCTGCGACGAACGTAGCTACCTTGAAACGTTACCACTGTACGACGTAAAAGAATTGTAGATCAAAATTGCGGGACGATGCGTATACGTATACTATCTCGTTTCGCGAAAGTTGATTTCACGTCACTTCCATCGTCTCTATATTTTTCTACGGCGCATGCGCGTTGGCAAAGTCGTGCTCACGCGGTAAGCGGCGCAGTTATCCCCGAGTATTTCCATTAACGAGATAAGTGCAATAAATGAGAACTCTATGTACTTTATAATATTATCAGATTAATATTATAACACTATTCTAGCGAAGTAAGTACAAATAAAACTACTTATAGTCCGCATTACCTAGAATTTTCGCTAAATTAAAAGGAAAAAAGGAGAGATAATTTATTAAGGATATTAAGGTAATTCTTAGGAGTATATTTATAGTACAATATTTTCCAATAATGTGCGAGTTGGAACTTGTATGTACAATTGTACTTACTAATGTCTTTTTAATCTTGGATTGAACGCCCAATTATTTCTCTACAGCCTCCCTTTGAAGTTACATGAGCAATTCTGCGATAATTAGGTCGGTCCATATTTTGACAGTTGCTTAAACTGATAGCTTAAATATTTTCGAACATTGGATTTACGGAAGATCGGACCAAATCGTACGTAGATCTAGCTTTACGCCTTTATGACATATCCAGAAATAGAAGAAACGTTAATTCATGTTTTCCATTACGAATCTAGCTTGTACCTATGTACATACGATATTGTTGTAAAACGTTTTATGTATAGATGTGCAAATCTCTGGCGTCGCGCCAGCAGGGCGCGATTAATTTTAAGTAGCTTTAGCGTTTGTCCAGATATATTTCTATACATCCAAAAGGGATAAAAGACAGAGAATCCATTGTGATAGATTGTAGTGTTTAAAATGAATGTAAGATTTATCATTGGTCCGTTTATGGTAAAACGCGGTTGTGAATAAATATGTTCGTGTATTATACCTCATTACTGCTGTTTCTTCCTTTATTCACGAATTGTGTTTCTTTCGCTTTGAATGAAGAATTTTTGTTATTATCTAGATTTACGACGTTTCTTTTGTAATAGTGCGTAAGATTATAGTTTTTATTTAAATAAATAAAAAAACAATTTGGAGTTAAATTTACAAGCGCAAAAATTAATTTGTTGTGATTATTGCTGCTCCTCGTGATTTAGAAAACTGTAGAAAATTGCTAACTGCTATACGATCACCGACGCATCGTTGGAAAACCAGGATCTGGAATTGAAGAGCAATTTATCGTATAAACGATTTATTTCGTTAGTACGTACATTTGCGCCAGCACAAAAAAGGATCATATTATATAAAATGAGAATAATGCAGAGTTCCTTTTCTGAGACTAGACACGTGCAGCGTAGGATACCAGTACCGATCTGTCCTTGTCCTCTTACGCGACTGATTTTCGCTTTCGCTTTCCATTGTTCAGATCGAATAAACGATTCGTGCCCTCCATGCATGGATGCACAGCACTGCGAAGGATGTGAGTTGGCACTGGGATCCGGCAATCGACAACACTTTCCTGACTATCGTGGTGCTCCTGCGAGTCTGAGAAACGTCTAGCCGAATTTCTTGAGCAGCAAGGTATGGCAGTCATATAGATGAAATACAAATATTAATTAGCCGTCGATATCATAATTTCTTTCTCTCTTTACTGAATATCAAGTAAAAAATATTTGCTTCTCGCGATAATTATGATATAATTAGAGAATTATCAAACTTTGCGTAATAATACGGTAACATTTTGATTGAATTTTTTCATGAACGAACATTTCATGTATGTTCGTTTAACGGTTGATTGTGAGATCAAAAATTATTACGCATCTTTGTCGAAGCGCAAGTTTGCTGCTGCAAAAATTCGGTCGGTGTTTCTTCTTGCATACAGAGAACCTGGTCATCCCGAATTACGCTTTACGGTATTCACAGGGCAGTGTTAGAAGTATCCAGAATTACGCTAGTACATAAAAGGCAGGCACTAAGTGACTCTTCAAGCTTCGTTGCCTGTGAGCAAAGAAACTGAAACTTGTATACCGTCCGTTTCCCTTCTCTAACGCTTAGCCGAATGTCTCGCGGCATCCTGCCGCCGGATTCGAGGACAAAGTGTCACAACTTTCTACTTAACTTTTTTCGCAAGCTCGCTCGTGCCTCAAAGCTGGGATAAGCTATAAATGCAACGAGATGTACGGATACCTGTAGCGTTCAGCCGAGAAGTATACTTTTCAGAATGGAGAATGGATATTACATATAAATACGCACTCTCTCGTCGTTACATTTGAAATTAATGTAGCCGTCGCGATTCTATGTACGCTTGTCAATGCATCGCAATCTCTGTTTATTCTCTTCGTGAACGAAGTGATTACAGTAACATGCAATCGTCTATTCGTACTGCGTACAATTCATGAACATAATTCTCACAATTAAAAAATTCAATACCGTAAGATACTGAACTTGTACTTGAACTGAAGGCTTTGAACTTGCGATTTAAGTACGTACTGAAAACAGGCGATAACAATGCAGCGTGTAACTTTACGTAACTCTTGCGTGATCTCGCAAATTTGTTCTTGCGTTACATCATCGTGCTCCGCAACATGTTCAAAATAATTTATACGGAGCGAAGAAAACTTACGAGTACGCGTGCTGCTTGCGAATTCTTATTTCCGCGCCGGATTTACGATTAATTAATTTAGTAGTTTAGAGGAGACTCGCGTCTATTACTATGCAAGAGTTACATCTGCGTTAAGATGGACAATGTAAGTGAACGACACTTGGGAACCACAGCGATACACGTTCTACGTTAGTTTTAAGCACTGGAAAATTTTGCGCGAGGTTCCCTGGCACTGTCATACTTATGAATGGCCCTCGCAAAAGAGTTCTCGCGTACGTGCGCGAATACGCGCGCGCGACACGCAGAGAACACGGCTGCAAGCGCCGACTCCATAGACCTTCATCATTGCTCGGTGCTCAAGAAAGAGCAACAAAACGCATTCGTGACGAATGAATACATCTTACTCTTTAAGAATAACTGCCCGCGATCTACAAAAATATTTTGCTCTCTTCGTTTACGGCGATCTCGAAACACGCGTCCCATCACACAGTCGTCGTTGGCATTCCGCTAAGGATTGCGAACATGTCGCATAAATCACGAGTGAAACGTTTTCAATCGAATCGTTTTATACTACGAGGGTTTTCTATCGCTCTCGTCGAGCGAAGACGGTAGACTGTCATTCTTCTTACTTTTTTTTAGCTCTCGTTATTGTAACTACATTGAATTTGGCTGGAGATTGAAATTCGCTATGTACAATGTCCTGCTTCCCCATTACGTTCTGTCTCCTAAGACAGAGATGAGAATTATTACATTAAAGGAAACTTACAAATCGATAGCTATCTACTCATCTAAGATGTATGGGTGTACGTGCGTACACCGGACATAGTTATGCGCCTCTATGCGCCAGACTTGTTAGTAGCAGTTTAAGTTTATACGTTGAGGCTTGGATGAGTTTGTTACACGAAGAAATAATTATCTAAAGTCGCGTGTCCGGGCGCAATCTTACCGCCTGGTCAACCTGCATTAAACGCGATAACTCGTGATCTTCAGAAGACATCTAAACGTACCGTTCAAAATCAGAAAACTTGATGTCTCGGGCTTTTTCTCTTTCAACGCATCGGATTTTCGTGAGCCAATTCGGTGAGATTTCTCTTTACACAGTCATCGTTATTTCTGTAAAGTATTTGCAGTGCGGCAGAACCAAACGCGATTCCTCATGCAAGCGTTTAATTCCTTCACTTACGCGTTTTAATGCAAGTATTTTCGGAAAACGATTCGGTTTTGCCCGCTCATTACACCTCTCTCTCGGTTCTTAGAGCTTAACGCAATCATTTGAAACTCTGTGCGCGACGTTTCCACATTGATCTGCAACATCCGATTTTATCGGCCACCCTCACGTCATCACGTAAGCAATAAGTGGAGATCAAAGTCCGAAGAGATTATCGGACTTCTTCAATACCGCCTGATTCACTCATCGATCTTCCTCAGGAGGAACGAATAGAAGATGTCGAGGACGTTGATGCGAACCGATTCAGTTTGCTGTCAATAATGATCTCGTCCCCGTTCCTGATGTTATATCGATAGAGTTGTTTGTTTGGATATAGCATTTCTTCTGGTCCATATTGGGCCTTCATTTCCTAAAACATAACAACAAAATACATGACGTGCTTATCTCTAGCCGATATTATAAATTATTGTTTATGATGATCAGCAAAATTTTAAAAGTGTATATGGAAGAAAATTATTTTCCTTGCATACCTTGCTCTGCAATATTTTAGTAAATACGTATTTTAAGTGTCGAGGAAAGTCAGGATAAGGATTGTTTGGAGGAAGTTTGGAGAGTGATTTATATTGAGACTTCAGGTTTCTTAAAGGATCGGTCCAGGAACCAAATATTCTACAAATAATATCAAATTCGTTAAATTAATCTGAGATGATCGACTTACCTGATCAACGTAGAAAAGTCGCATTCTGTTAGCTGGTATTTTTACCATACTTTCCAATTTGGTTTTCAATTCGAAAACTGTTCTATATACATCTACTGACCGTACCTGAAAGCATAAATTGCGTATGAAAGAGTGTTTCAACACAATGAAAATATTCAAGACAATAGTATGCATAAACGTTAAAAGATTCTTATACATAAATAACAAAGAGTTCAATTATTTTTCATTAAGACGGTTACAAGACGTATTTGGATAAATTATAAAGGAGCACCAGTGAAAGTTGTCTCTTTAAAGATACACCTTTGTCCAGACGAAATATGATACACAAAATTAAATACCTCGACGAGATCCCCGTAAGTGAATGTGACCTTGACCCTTTTCTCTGGTGTTAGATCCACGTTCACCAAGGGGTCCAACTTTCCGTGAATAGCCACGAGCTCAGAATACCTGAAAATTGAGGAAGAGGGTCAAGTTGGGCTTCTCTGGCGGAAGGGAGCCGAGCGCGCGGCCATGAAACAAGAATAGTCTGATAGACTTGAGCAAAGTTGGAACCGCGACGCGAGGACAACTTGTGTGTACTCGCGGGGAAACCGGAACCTTCGTTAAAGGCATGTGCGACCGTTGAAAGACTTGTTCGAGATTCATGTCCCGCGCCAATCTTTACCAAGGGAAAAACGGCAGGTTCGTATCCGCGATATCGGGAACTCACCTCTCGGGCCGATCGGCTTCCGGCTTGTCCATGTAATAACGTATGAAGGCTCTCTCGGCGTCCTCGCGTTCCTGAGACGATATCACGCCGCCGCCGTTCAAAGTCTCGACGTTCGGCAATCGGGCTATTAGCAGCTGCCGCCTCTCGTGTTCCGTGTACTCTCGTGGGCTCTGGGAAATGTTAAACAGATATAAATGGGCTAGCAAATGCTTATGATATCTTGACGTGTGCAGATAAATATGTCACATAAATACGAGAAAACTGATAATTTAAAAAAAATGGAAAGTTTAATATCTAAATTTTCGCCTTAATAAATTAAATCTTTTCCTTAACTGAAACTTATGTCGTTACATGAATTGTCCTAAATTATATTATATTATGTATACTGCTTACATGCGAATAGGTGAAAAGCAAAGCACACTGCGCATACGCTAAAGGTGAAATCGCGCCGGGTATCGCTCTTTAATCGACTTACGGGCGAAACGTGGAATTAAGACACATCGATGAAAATCTTTCGTAACGGCAGACGTAATCCGGTACTTTCCAATTTTCGAATCGCCGAGAAAGAAGATCGCTCACCTCAAAAAGTGGGCACCCTTGGATCCTAAGCGACTTGAGCACTGGGAACCTGGCGAGCCTCTCGACTTCGTCCCAGGTTGATAACAACGTGCCGTTCAAGTTTAAGAATCTCAGCATCCTGAAGGGATCATGCGGGGACTTGATAGTCGTGCCGCTGGACTCCGATTCTGATTCGGATCTGTCGTAGTTGACTTTGCTCTCGAATATCCTGTTTCCCTTTTCGTCTATCGACGACGTGTGCTCGTCTATATCTAAATGATTCATGTTTGCGCTATCCTGCCCGTGACATTCCTCCTTCGACCGGTGGCCGTCCACGTTCGGTAAATTTCGATTTTCCTCCAGAGCGAGCGACCTGAGCGGACACTCGGCGAGAACGAGGCTCTTCAGATTTGGAAATAAATACCTATAGAAGTAGACATACCTGTACACACGATCTCCACAACAAATAATTTCTTTGAAGACCATGATATAATAAAGATTAATTTAATAAATAATAAATTTGTAGAATCGCAACAGCTGAAACGTACCCTAACTTTGAGATCTCGTTCCATATCTCCACCGGATTACCAGTGAAGTGTAGCTTCTTCAGCGCTGGGTTTTTGTTCTCGGGCTTCAGGTATTCCAAGTTCACAGTTTTATACTCGTTCAAAGACAAATGGAGCTCCTCAAGATTGCGCAGAAGCCGCACCAGTCCTTGCACCGTCGACCAGGACACTCTGGTCCCGTTCAGCACGAGGTTTCGCAGAAGGTCATAGTTGCCGTGCTTGATCTCCAGCACCTCCGCAAGACAATTGAAGCTCAAATTTACAAACTTGATCTTGGGCATATGCTGCAGTATGCCAAACACCTCTGCCCACTGTGACAACTTGTTCTGTGCCAGGTCGAGCTCCTCGACGTTCTTGCACTTGCTACGGAGTTTCTCAGCGTCATTGCCCGCTGACTCGATGTCGCAGTCCTGGAGCACCAGTAGCGCCGGCACCGTGTGTCGGGGAGATTTCTTGGGGATGAAGATGCTCACCGACAGGGCGACCTTGGGCGAGCCGGACTCTGCCTCGTCGTCTGTTAACGAGCAGTCTGTGGTCGAGCTGCCGTACTTTAGCTCCAGCGCTTCCAGCAACGACGGCATTTTTACAGCATCCTAGAAATTCGTGTAAAAGGAATATTTATATGCATAAATTCACGTAGCAGATATAAGTCATTACAGTATCTGCAAATAGACTGTATCATTATCCGCAAAACTTTTCACGGAAAATTAGTATCACTATTTAAGAGAAAGAGACTAAGGAGAGCATGCGCAAAACGATTTGACTAATCTAAGACTAAATTTTGCCTTCCGGGACATGTAGAAGGAGTAGGGTATGTGGTGCGCAGAATGTTGATCCACCTATCGACTGAATAATACAAAGCGGCTTCGCTGACAGTGGAGAATAGGAAAGAAGAAAAAAGGACACGTGGAAAAACCTTCGAGCTGGTCATCCTCGAGACATGTAGAATCTTGTCTCGCCATATCCGCTAAGGTCACGCCATTGTCTTTTTGCGTAGCGGCTGAGAACCGGTACCGGTTCTTTAGCAGCCGACAAAACGATTCTTCGCGATCGCGCTCTGCTCGCCCACGCGGGGCGACATAAACAGGGAGCTCGGAACGGTCCTGAACCTGTTCCTGAACATTGGACGTGTGATGATCGAGAAATATTCCCGATAAAAGAAGGAAAGTTAAGGATGGTTGTCACGTTTGCACGAGCGTGTGAATGAAAGATTCATCTTGCTTTGGCAAGGTAGCGCAACTCGAATCCAGACTGACAATGAGTATTCGAGATAGAATCCATTTTGAGGTTCTCTTAAGATTCCTATGGAATGTGATGCGTTTTCTAAAATCCTATGAATATTAACCCTTTGCCTGTAAACGGGGGTCGTTTGTGTCCGGCCGAAAGCGGCTCTTCGGTACCTTAAAAACGGAGGAAGGGAGCCGCCTTGGACTATGTCGTGTAAAATTCTATCCAGACAGTGTACACACTCCCCAAGTTTAGTAAGCTTAGTCCACATACAGCCAGTATAGCAAGCAGTTCGAATTGCGTCTGGACGTAAACGACCCTCGTTTACAGTTAACGTATACCAAGTGTGTAGGTGAGTGACTTTTTCATCAACTCTTTTTACATTTTTTATAAAGATTTGTAATATATATTATTAGAAAATAAGTTTCAAGACAAAATCTTTAGTGTAAGTACACTTTTTAGCAGTAAAACATAATTATTTTAATAATTATTTTTTCTCATATCAACAATTTTTATATGTAAATATTCTTTACTCAAACTATTTTTGTGAATAAAATAACATTAAAATAAAAAAGTATTGATTTTCGTGTAAAATACTTGTATTTGCATGCTTAAACAAATGTTTTAAAAATGCTTTTTTCATGCTCAAAAATTAAGCTTTTTTTTTATTGTGCCATATTGCAATATTTTTTTATTGAAAGTATTATCCTTACGCTTTAATTTCCCGTTTGATTTTTTTATTTCGATAATTTGTCCCCAAATTATAATTTTTTAAACAAAATAGTACGTTTTCCGTGTTTTACTTTGTTTACATAAACACATTGTTTAAACAAACTATTTTTTACTTGGTTTTCCGATTGATTTACAAAATAGAAGAGTCAATATAACTATACGAATTGTTTCAGATTTTTTAAAACAGTTTAACCTATTGTTTAATGAGGTGGACGTAAATGACCCCCGTTTACAGGATAAAGGTGCCCTAAAAACGTTTACAAGCAAAGGGTTAATAAAGGTTTTTTTTTGTAACCGCATGAATCAACGACTCGCAAGACTACGAGGTTGCCCGTAAAACGGAAGAATGTTACGTCAACTTGGCGAGAGACACAACACGTAAGAAGCTACTCGCGTTTGCTGGACGCGCGCCAAATTGCGCTTGCTTTTACATAAGAAACGCGTTACGTTGCATCGTGCCGCATGTTTCGAAGCGTTCTACTAATCTCTACTTGTCCCACGTTTGCAGCGTGAAAAGCGTCATTGTGGTGAACGACTCCCGTATAGTCGACGCAAATCTTGCGACTCGCGAGTCTTACACTCGTGCATACGCGCGCGGGATGCAACGTAGACAAATTACTTCCTGGTTTGTAATCCTCATCCGAGAGATCTCATTAGCTTGAATTCTTCAACAGCTCGACTGTATTATCCAAGAGAAAGGAAATGCGAAATAAAATTCCATACGTTTAATGAGAGGGAAAAAATGTGAAGAAAAGAGATTTCGAGGGAGACTTCCCCCCAAGAAAACAAGCAGCAAGATAAGAATCGGAGATTATTCCACGTATCGAAACTAAAAACTTGACGGTGAATGCACTCCGGTGTGCAACTGGCCCATCCTTTGCCGGAAATCCAGATCGTTTGACGGCGGAGCGAAGGAAAATGAACGAGACGCCTACATCGAACGAGCGAACGTCAGATCGCGAGGAGTTAATTCGGGATGCGCTAGTTTCGATCCACAGCTTCACGCGCAACAGCGGCGTCGTTAATCGACGTCGGTAGGAGGTGTGGTCCCGGAGCGATCGGCAAGACCGCGCTGGCCTAGAAGCAGTAAATTGGTCTGACCGTCTGTACTGTACTCTCCGCTTCCACTACGTAATAGCGGCGATATCGGTTCAACGGCCATGCGAAATTAACTTTCTCCTCTCCGCGGCTTTGCGCGAGCGAGAAGCCTAGCAGAACCCGTGCATTGCACCGCGTTACCGGCGCATTGGAATCGTGACAGAGGCCCCCGGTTGTTCTAACGACGCGATGCCGGCCCTCGCGAAAGTCCGCACGTTTCTGCATCCGAGAACTCTGCTCCGTCGTGAGTCATTTCTTTCGCTCAAAACACACGAGCGAGATCGATCTTGTGTTCGCGAACGGTCCTCTATGCGCATGAATCGAAGGCAGAGATTGATGTAATGCGGAAGTAAACGAATTTCATTCTATGAATTTCCATTCCTGTAGAGTATTTCTTCTGTAGAGAGATATTTCTTAAATCGTAAAATGCGATGGAAAAACTTATGAGATACTCGCGAACTACGGTGCTTAGAAGACTCAAGCGCGCACTCGCGTCTGGCAATAAAATACAGAAAAGCAAGAGTGAATTAGTGAACACGCTGTGGTTCGAGCGCAGCTTTTTATGATTTACGGAAGCCGTAAATGGAATACGATTGTAAAAGTCGGGGATCACTCTCTACGTTTGTGTAATTTCACGCTGGTCGCAGATGTGTCTCGATTTATAAGATAACACACTTGTGTTTCGCATTATGGCTACTGCGAGCGATACCAATTGGCTCTAAAACAAAAATGTACGAAGATTCAAGAAAAACTAAGCTAATCCTAATTGTAGGCGTGCTTGAATAATTTAACATTAACTGCATTCCTCTCACAAGTTTTCCGTCTGATAACGATAACATAAGTACAGAGTAAACGAGTCACAAAGACTATTTACTTTCCATTAAGATATGATGAAGGGACCGATTTTCCGAGCGAATTTTATTACCCTCGTCCTCCAGCACGAGGATTAAGTCAACTACGTGAAACATCGCTGCACATGGGGAGAAATCGTCGCGAAGAGAATAGCGACGGGCTTGTTGCATGGGCAACAGCTGACAATCAGCTGAGTCGCGATGCTTCAGTGGTACTGAACAAGTTGTCCCGTTCTCTCCCGCGGTGGCTACGCGTAACGTAACGCTAAATATACGGCAGTGACGGTTACGAAATGTCAGACGGAATCGTCGGTGCAGTAGGTCAGTCGTAGTCGCATTTACACGGTGCGTGAGCGCCGGAAGAGACAAGAGACGCGGCTGACCTTCTCATTCTTCATAACCCCACGAAAGATAAACGTTTTCTTTTCTTACGACCCTAAAGGTCTACTTGCCGCCTGTGAGAAACTTTACGATTCGGAAAAATTTTCTCCGCTTGTAATATCGCGAGGTACCAGCGCGCAAAGCGCTTTGAACCCCAACTTACACGTTCCATCTATTGGGTTGGCCAAAAAGTAATTGCGTTTTTTTTCCAATAGATGGACATACATGTCTTGAAATGTAACTAACTTCATTCTAAACCGCAAATTCATTATGTAGGTTAACAACTCACAGTTCAAGCTTGTTTTAGAAAAAGAAAGTACACGATTTCGTTAACAATTGTTTGTTTGCCGTCGATTTCAAAATGGAAAATCAAAAAGAACATTTTCCTCATATTTTGTTTTATTACTTCCGAAAAGGGAAAAACGCTGTGCAAGCTCATAAAAAGTTATGTCATGTATATGGCGAAGATGCTTTAAAACTGCGGCAGTGTCAAAATTCGTTTACTAAATTTCGATCTGCAGATTTTAATGTGAAAGATGCACCACGCTCAGGAAGGCCAATCGAAATTGATGATGACAAAATAAAGGCACTGATCGATTCCAATCGGCGTTTAACGACACGAGAGATTGCTGAGAATCTTAACATATCGAAATCGAGTGTTGAAAACCATTTAAAACGACTTGGATACATTAGTAAGCTCGATATTTGGGTACCACATGAGCTCAAAGAAATTCATCTCACTAAGCGTATTGACACCTGCGATTCTCTTTTGAAACGTGAGGAAAATGATCGATTTTTGAAACGTATGATAACAGGCGACGAAAAATGGATCGTCTACAACAACGTCAAACGAAAAAATGTGGAGCAAGCGTGATGAACCTGCTGAAAGCACTTGAAAAGCAGATATTCGCCAAAGAAAGATTATGCTGTCAGTTTGGTGGGACTTTAAAGGTATTGTGTATTTTGAGCTGCTTGCAAGGAATCAAACCATTCATTCAGACGTATACTGTCGTCAACTGGATAAATTAAATGATGCCATCAAACAGAAACGTCGAGAATTGGTGAATCGCAAAGGTGTTGTGTTTCACCATGATAACGCTAGACCACGTACAAGTTTGGTCACTCGTGAAAAATTGTTGCAGCTTGGATGGGATGTGTTACCATGATGTTACCACATCCACCATATTTGCCAGACCTGGCACCATCAGATTACCATTTGTTTCGTTCTTTGCAAAACGCCTTGAATGGTAAAACCTTTACTGCTGATGAGGATATGAAATCGTTCTTGGAATTGTTTTTTGCTGAAAAAGATAAGAACTTTTTTGAGCGCGGAATCATGAAGTTGCCTGAAAAATGGCAAAAGATAATCAAACAAAATGGACAATATATTGTTTAATAAAGTTTTTGTTTCCCATGAAAAATTCGCCTTTTATTTATATAAAAAAAAAACGCATTTACTTTTTGGCCAATCCAATAGATGCGATATTTCAATTTACAAAACACTTTAATTGTTTTTGTATGTTTTAGCAGTTCCACTAAATAGTGAAGCTGGTAGTAGGAATCTAGTGCTGCCGCTTTGTGCTTCTGTAGTCCAGAAATCTCAGGGTCGGCGAGATAAATTCAACTGCGCATTTAACGCGATGAACCTGGACTTTAGAAACAGAACCGAGCGTAAAAGGTTTCGGTGAACGCGTATCTTCGCAGTTAGATTTTACATTCGCTGCGCAAACCTCCTCACTAACAGATTGATTGCTTGTTCGGATGGTCTAATAAAGAATGCGAAGCGCCATTGTGCAAGATAAACGAACGTTGCGGTAAAATGACTGAATCAGCAGCTTGCGAATAATCCGCAAACAGGAAAATTTGCTTAAAACAATTAAGAGAAACGGGAATATCAAGAGAGATGACGATTATCCGTTAGAATCGCAGAGTGTGACAAACATTGTCATTTTTCTCTCTTTTTTCCTTCCTTTCTCTTCCTCTCTCCTCTTATTTCATCTCTCAAGATCTGCATCGCGGAAATGAAGTAGGAAACAACGAATTAGGCAAGATTGGAGCTTTCCGTGGCGCGATGTGTCCTTTCACCGACCGCGAAACGGAAACTAAAAGCGCCAAACGCATCGGAGCGAGACGCCACATTTTCCGTCTCACGTGTAAAAATGATGAAGAAACATCGACGAAAGTTTACTGCTCGTCTGCTGCGCAATGTTGTCCAGCCGCGGAATATTACTCACTTGCCCAAGGTTGCTGCGCGTTCTACTCGAGACTAGAGAACACTGTGAATGTGTGCACGTGCCAATACATGTATCTCCTGCCTCCGTGCGCGCGTGCCTGCACCTTTGTTGCATAGGCAGGTATAGAACGGTTCTAAAGTCACCGTATGTTTAAAGAGCGTGCTTGTTGCAATTTGATCCACAGGGCGTTGACGCAACACCTTTCAATAGTCATGCGATTGTTAAAGGTACGATGAATGCGTTCATGCAAGCACACTTGAAGAAAAATGGCAAGGTATCGCGCATGTGAATCTCGGAGAACGTTTCGAGCGATATTTCTGTTGCCAATATTGATTTTGCGTGCTGCTGAGCAAGATCGTAAGGCAAGGCTTTGAATGTGTCTACAAGATTCCTCGCAGATAAAATAACGTAGACCTGAGAACGTCGAAAAATCATTGCCAACATCGACGTTAATGAATCATAATGAGTCATGACAGATTGTAAGAGAAATTCAATAGATTGCAAGAGTGATTGTCAGAGTACTGGTTTCACCGCAAGTTTTACGAAACGAATGCCATCGACAATATCCAGACGATATTTGATAAGCAATGCCCTCGATCGCGCTCATCTCCTCGTCATGTAGCTGCAGTACTGAACTTTATGAGCATTCTACATGCACAATCAGATCTCTCCATTGTCTTGTTTCTCGATTCCTAAAAACGCGTCTCGCATCGCTGCTCGGCAATTAAATTAATGCATATGAGAAAGCGATATTAACGAGAGAGGAGAGAGAGATGTATGAAATGACATAGAAATACCGCACAATTTCTCATTTCCTTTTGCAACTTTAGAATCGACTTTTTTCCAACACAGAATGATCAGATCCATGAAATTAGCAATTACGATTTTCTACATTAAATTAGATAAACATCAGTGATTAAAACCAAAAATAAACTTCTCTCTATTAAAATATTTTGCCGTTCACGCGAATTATAATAGCTGAAAAAACAAGACTGTAAAGTTTGACAAAAGGTATTAAATTTTAAAGCACATAAATCAAGGCTTATTTTTACACTCCGACTATAAGATCGCTGTCATTCTGCTTATCGTGCTATTATTGTAGCTAAAGCGTGCAACAGTTCTGGAGCACCTGGTGTCTATCGGATGGACCGTTCACTAGAGCGCTCACATTGCGGCGGACCTCTCCCTTTTGAGCATAACTAGCTACATAATTTTTACGGCAGCTTGTTGCTGTATCACAGATTAAGTGTTGGCTTTACGTGGTACACGTGACAATTGACGCAGCAGCCGTGCGTCGAGATATAATACGCTTCAGTTACACGCAAATGCGATACGCTGGTTAAATTATGAAAGATTTAAATAAAAAATTCCTTTGTCTCTATATCATTCGAATAAATAAAAAGTGTTTGAGCGTATTCTCTCAGCGTGACGAATGAAGGAAGTAAAAATTTTCACATAGTTACGTTTTATTATAAATATATTTAGAAATGAAAGGGATATTTATAGATATTGCAATACGTGATTGTGTGTCATTAATCGTTAGCGGTGTATCGTACGCGATAACGATCGCGCGCGAATCTCATTCCGATAACTTTAATCTTTGTTGCTTGCCGGATTTCAACTCCGTTGTGCTCGATCTTGCGGCGTTATAAATAAATGCTTTCTGCAGAATGCCTAGGGGCCGGCTAAGTGGAATCCACTTTCCTTACTGCGGAGAGGTAGTTTCGTAGGAAGTTTCGAAAACTCATTCGACAGAAAATCTCACCAAGTCACGCCATTCAGCGTGCGGAGAAAATTCGTATTTGTGCGTAACCATTCTTTTAACGCGTCCTTTAACGAGATATTACGCTTTTTACACAAGATGATCACATAACAAACTGTGCTCTTTCATCTATTCAATTTGCGACTTGTTCAAGTCCGGTCAATTGATAAACATTAGATAAGATTTCAAGATCACGCAAACACACATTTTCGCTCGTCGTTCGTCGAGAATTCAACTTTGTAATAGTATTATCAATGATTAGCACGATATGATTGATACGATATCACAGACAGATCGATTTCGTTCGACCACATAGCAATCGATGTTTGTGAAATTTTACAATTTTACATTAAATTTTCCTTTTTTATCTGAACACATTGAGTCCCGCTACCGAATGAAAATATAAATATATATACGTATAGGAATGGCGGAAGTGAGATCACGTACAGAGATATGCTGAAGATTGCGACGTCACGTAGGAGCACGATGAAGAATCTATGCTCCTTCATTCTTTTGTGACGATCGATAATATAAGATCGCGATGCAGCTGTATATTTTTAGCGGTCAAATGTATCGCGAGTATCTTCGTAAACTCTTCGCATTGGCACCCGAGTAGCCTCCCTGTGTGCATCCGCGTCTGTATACACTTCTCTCATTTACGTAATCGCGTCTTACCAGTCCCGATCGAAACTGTACGTAAAAAGTTGTTGAATGCGCTACGAGAGCAGAGCTCATTGCACAAAGGCGTTAAATCATCGCGAATGAAAGGACTGCCGTCCATGGGACGTGCAGCTGATTAGATCTCAGGCACGTCTTAAGGGGGGAGCCTGCTTTAGAACGCTGGAAATAAGGTATATTTTACGAATTGTTTCTGGAGAAACTATACAGCGGATCATTATAAAACTTTTATGCATTTATTAGTACATGTTTAAAGATAAAAAAAATTATTTTTTCATTTGAATATATCGCTTGTAGAGGTCGTCCTGGAGAAATCTTAGTGCAGCCGCGTCGCCGGCATTGCAAATTGGTGAGCATTCTCCTGCCTCCAATTTCGTCTAAACTGAAAAATTGAAATATGTTCTCGTTATTTATGAATTCCCATCGTCGATGAACCAAAGAGAGAAGAAAAAAGTTGAAAAGTGTCAAAATGGTGGAGCTTGGAACACAAAAGTACGATTTTTAGGCAAAGTTTTTGAACTTTTTCATGCAAAAATAATTGTTTAACTTAATGTTTTTATGAATATTAAAGGTTCATCGACGATAGGAATTCATAAATAACGAGAACATATTTCAATTTTTCAGTTTGGATGAAATTTGGAGGCAGGAGAATGCTCACCAATTTACAATGCCGGCTGCACTAAGATGCCTCCAGGACGACCTCTACAGGCGATATATTCAAATAAAAAAATAATTTTTTTATCTTTAAACATGTACTAATAAATGCATCAACGTTTTATAATGATCCGCTGTATAGTTTCTCCAAAAAAATTCGTAAAATTATACCTTATTTTCAACGTCTAAAGCAGGCTCCCCCCTTAAGACGTCTTAAACGTCCACGCGTTTCGAAATGATACACCACCGACTGGCGTAAATGTCAAAATAATTGGCACATTATTATACCAGCGAAGTATCTCGTATTCGAGTGCAGACATTATTGAAATGTTCTTATTAGATATCTTGCATCTCGCATAGCTTTCACTCTTTTTTAAATGAAATTTAATAGTAATAAACAAATACGTTGTGCTTAGCGAAAGGCGTGTTCTCTAAATGATAGAGAAATTTTGCACAATTTCTTTTACGAATAACAGGAAAAAAAAGTGAGGCATCTTTGCTTCTTACACTCGATTCATGTGTATTCTTAATTAATTACCTTAATAATATCGCCAATGTCAAGTTATTTGAATACTTTTATAGCATGGAAAGTGTACTGTTAATATTTGTGTCTGTTTTAACTAAAATTTTGTATAATTTTAAAGAATTTTTCAAGCAAAATTGCTTCAAAATATAGTTGAATGAAATTCATGGGGACATACAACAAATCCATGTTCTCCATTCTGACCTTGTAATTATGCGATTACTGAAGTTACATAAAGATAATACATGCTCTTTATAGTCTCTCATGAAAGGTAATTGTAAAATTGTAAAATTCATTAGACGATTAAACTGCGGAGGACACCATTGACACATTGGAATGCAATCGGTTATGCAATCGCACTATCAAGCGTTTAGAGACGCTTTTGCCAATAAGCGCGTTCGCTGAAAATTGCGTAAGTTGCTGAAGAGCAATGGCGCGAATGAAGACAAACGTGCCGCGAATTATTCGCAGAACTCGCTTCTCGAGTTATGGACCATTAGATACTCCCCTATATCGCGATCCCTCAATTACGTGTTGTTTATTTCCTATTATACCAAAGAAAAAAAAATTAAAAATTAAAAGAAAATAAGTCTTCGTTTCGAATCGCACTTTCGTACTGGAATAACTTGAAGTCGTAAAGTCTCTTAAAGTCACCCGAGTCCGTTGCGATTTTGTGAAGGTAAGCACGGATAAAACATATGTCTGCGTAATAATTGAGGGATTTTGTAAAAAACATTATTCATCCTATCGTTGCTTGTTTCTCTCTACTTCCTGCTTTTGCATAAATTAATAAACAGGCATATACGCAAGAGGTGTTTGCCGAATCGCCCTGTAGTGCATCGTGAACCGTACATCGCTCGTCTTCGCGACAACGCAATTACATCTAATTCTCGACGAACGTGCAATCAGCAAAACTCGATGGCTTCCCGCGGAAGGTCCACGTAAGGTCGTCACCCTTCGGACGACGCTCGAGCGCGAGGAGGGACGAGCCTCGGGGAGAGAGATCCCAGGCAAGAAGTCTCGGATCTCTTATTCGTTACAGCGTCGGACATCAACAGCGAGGTATCTGCTGCACTATCTCCCCGTATCGTCTGGCGTTCCAACCGCGGCGGAGCTCCGCGAAAATGCGGACGCGCCGGTGGCTGCGTAGTCGGCAGCCGCGACGTCGGGCCCGTCCGGGTGTAGCGCGCAACGCAATCGGTGCGCGTCGTACGCGACGTGCGCGCTCGAGCGCAATCGTTGCGCGCGACTTCCGACTCGGCTCAGGGCGCGCGAGCGCGGAAGCGCCTCTCCTCTCCCCGGATTGATGGAAACAGCGTCGCGAATAGCTGTTAAGCCCGACGAGAGCGTCGTAGGAGGAATCGTGTCAAGGACCAGGCGGGCGGACGGACGGGCGTCCTGGTTCGGCCCTGGACGCGCGTTCTTTATTTGTACTCACTGTCTGCGCGCCGCCGTTCGATCCTCGGACCGCCGCTCCGCGTGCGCCGTGATGCGTCGGAGGTGAGGTAACGTCGCGGTGCTCGTCGTCGCGCAACGGTGATTATCCGCTTCGCATTCGGTCGGGTGTTGCGAGAGAGCGAACCGTTCTTCCGCGTCGCCCCGCAGCAAACAGCCTCGCGGCCGCGTCGCGCGGACTCGGGTGCGTAGTCTACGTCGTCGTACCTTCGAACGGAGGACGAATGGCGTCGCGCGCGGACGCGCCGTTCGCCATCCAGCGTTGAACTGGCTCCTTTGTTTAGTAAACAGAAACAGCTGAGCGGTTGATGGTGGAGGTGGAGGCGCTGGAGGTGGTGGTAGCGACGGTGACGACGACGACGACGGCAGCGGTGTACGGACGTTATCGACCATATGGCGCATGCGTGGTGCCCGCGGCCGCGATCACGTGGTCGCTGGAGAACGGCCGCTGCCGATGATGCGGCTGCTTGTATAATATTTTTAATAGTAATAAAATGTTCGGAATTGTCACTTTTATAATGATTTTTAATAAGCCATTTAGACTAGAAAACCATATTTTTATGTAGACTAAGTATTGAGAAAAAATGGCTGAATGCCTTTCCAATTATACTACGGAGACTAACAAAATTGAGAAAAACTTTTAGGCCAT
The DNA here is from genome assembly GCF_003672135.1 of Ooceraea biroi. Lineage (NCBI taxonomy): Eukaryota > Metazoa > Arthropoda > Insecta > Hymenoptera > Formicidae > Ooceraea > Ooceraea biroi. Next base: position 4,723,802 of record NC_039515.1, read on the forward strand.
CAAGAGATCCCGGCGTGGCATTTCCAGAAATATTTGTCTGAAACTCTTGATTCATTTATTGAGATCTAAAAAAATCCCTATTCATAATGTCAAAGCGAGCTTTAAATATGAATGCGCGCTTGTATGGGTTCTATGCGGTTCACGTGAATGAAAAAAAATATGCCGCGTGTATTAAAAGTCATTATAAACAGACAGAAAAAGAGACTAATTATAGAAGCAGCGACGAGAATCAGGTTATATAAGGTGTTATGTCGTTAATATCTGTGCATTTGACGCCGCACGCTCTTACCTTGCACTTACGGAAGTGTAAAGATTAGAAGAATACCGCGCGATTGCATAGTGGAACCGCTTGATCAAATTTGCGCAATTTAAATGTGGAAAGGAGAGACCAAAGTGAAAAGTTACATACAAAAGATTTAGACGTTCGTGTTCTCGAGACAATGTTCACACATATGATCGCTGCTGAGAAGAAACAATCAGCGTTGGCATAGAGACACGTTTTATTATATTATTCTGCATTACTTTACTCCCTAAGCTCCGTGCATACACCCTCAGAAAGGATTTCTGATAACAAGACGAAAAATATTCTTGACTAATTTAATCGTATTACAAGTATAAAAAATATGAAAATAAAACAATTTTTAATTTAAATCAGTAATTTCTATTCTTCTCTCTCGAATTAAATAAGATTGTCTTACTGTCTTCAGACAAGAGTAACATATACAAATTTATGCTTATATATTCTTGTATGTAGAATAATTCGATATTAGCGCCACTTTATAGTAGGCTTTGTCGATGTCGACGCATCATTTTCTCACAGTCGCTCGTCGACTCGGCGCTTCTGCGTCCTTTATTCCGATAAAACGGCCAATATTTATGTGTTGCAATCGAAAATCGGGAAAGTGTTTCTGTTATTTACAATGCAAGAAATATTAAAAGATATGGAAATGTAAGTAAGTATATACAATATACTTACTTGAGAAATAAGATTCGAGATAAGACATTTGCATATCTTTTAATATTTCTTGTAGAGTATTGCACTTATTCATTGTAAATAACAGAAACACAGAAACACTTTCCCGATTGCAACACATAAATATTGGCCGTTTTGTGCAGATTCTACAAATTCTCTTACAAGAATAAAATAAGATGTCTTTTAGATCTCACAATATTCTTAAATCAAGAATATTTTGAACTTGCTACAAATTTTTATCTAAATCCTTCTGAAAAAATTAATGAGATAGCACGAAGATTATTTGAATCTAGATTTTCGAATTTTCTATTCAAGATTAAAATATGCTTCTTTTCAATAATAAATATGATTGTCGCTATAGCGATCTTATTTTATGATAGATTAAAGAGTAATAGCATTAAGTCCAGAAATCTTTTCTGTGGGTGTACGGTGACTGATGAATCGTAGTCTATCTCAGTTATTAGTATCGAATTTCTTAATGTAAGAACGTAAGAAATCCACAATGGAAGGCTGCGACTGCAAAATCACTATTGCTGGAAAAATATAACTTCAGATGCGATCAATTTTCGTCCCTTAAACAATGTATATATATTATTTATCGGTACATAGAATTTATCGCTGGTACCATTAGCTAACAGTACATTTATTTCGTCTTCACTCCCAAAAATGATCTGTCGCATTCTGTCTCTCACTTTTCTTCTCTCTCTCTCTCTCTCTCTCTCACACACTCGTAAATTATTATACATGCCGTAGGTTCCTCAAAACGCTTCTGCTGTTCATTTTGGTACTTTTTGCATACATTTATCATACATTTATAGTGAATAGATTACAATTTTAAATAATAGATACACGTATGACGTAATGGATACGGTTACGTCGTTACACACACGCGTATGTTTGTAAGTTACAAGTTAGAAATTGCAGGGGTACTTCTAGATATTCCCAGTATTCCTCCGTTTATTTATAGGGAATTATTATTATTATATGTATTATGCATTATTTCTGTTACAACTTGGCCGCTCTTAAAGAGCCGATGCCATTTCGCTCTCGAATGATGAAACAAATCGAGAAACCGGAACGAAAAGTCTTCGTCTACTTCGTTTAAATTGCGCTACGTTACTCTCCACGTTATACAATCCACTATGCTGTTAATTTACGTTAATTTGTGGATTTTACGAGCTCAATGCGGGAAATATACACGTACGTGAATTATCGGTGTAGCGCTATAATTGTTGTACAAGCATTCGTTACGTAATTAGCTCTCTGGCCGTCAAAATTGTAATTGGCAACATTTGCCACTCAAAATGCGGAATTTATGTGAGTTACAGTAATTCGTGCCACCGTAAGACAAAGGTTCTCGAAGTCTAGGCTTCCTTTCGATGCTAATTCTACGCAAACTTTCTTCAGTTAATACCAAAAATGTATTTTTTTTCTTAATCACACTTACGTCGTCTATTTGAATTCAATTGCGTTTTAAATTGAAAGGTCTTTGAAATATCTATTTAGTATTTGAGACGTATTTCTTGAGTATTGTTATATCACGAGGTCTATTGCGTAATTTTGTCTTAAATCGATCAAGATCCACGTGCACGCAAGCAAAAACTTTGTCTTTAGAAATACTTTTCTTTTGCGACGTGATCGTTGCTGCAATCCTTCTAGAAAATCTATTTCCGGTTTTTGAGCCTGCAAAAATACTACCATTATCAATACTTTGCGTATCTCTGATAACGCATCCTTGAGTCATAAATTCTGCACAGTAGGAGGTACTCTGAGAATTACTAGTTATTTTCTTATAGATTGCAAAGTGTCCCGTGCTTAAATTAAATCAGAGAGACGCCAGTTTACTTTCATATTGTAGTAGCTTATATACATATGCCTCATACGCAATGTTCCCTCTAATTGCCTCGAAGCACTTGCAAAGTAGGGCTTTCTGCACTTGCTTAAGTACAATGTTAAAAGAAATGTACCATACCAGATTATTATACTAAATTGGTCAAAATTTATCATACGCGCTTTATGTACATGCGCATGATTAACGATCTCGCATACTTGCGTAGCTTAGAAGGAACGCTGCTTACACGCGCGTGCTGTGTTTTACAGAAAGCTCTGGATTACGATATGTAACGTAAGTTGCTTTATTCGAGTCTGCTTGCATACATTATATGCTATTTGCCACAACGCAACAAAATGATACATTTGTTTCAGCGCCGGTTCGCGTCGATTATCCCTTAAATGTCATCATCCGTTAATGTAACGTTCATTGTCACAAGTAACGTGTAATTACAACATCGATATTGAATTTAATAACATGTATCTATATGTGTTTATATAGATATTTCGCTTAGCACACCCACTATGAATTGTCTTAACGGTCTAAGAACTCATTAGCTTTGAACACATTTCAAATTTTACAAATTCAGAGTCTTTGGCAGATCTCCTTGTGACAACTCACTTGAATTTAAAGAGAATTCTCTAGAGTGAACGCAATAAAACTTGCCACTTTCGCACCTAAGAGATCGCTCGGCATTTTAAATATATATTAGACGACATAATATTGTCCGACATAATATTTCTGCAACGTTACTACGAAGCTCTTTATTTATTCCCATGCATGCAAATACATTCGCATAGTAAAAAGCGCAACAAGCTGCAACAAACAAAGCTTTCTTCGATGATCTCATTTAAGGGCGATCGGGTGCATATTGAGAAGAAGCGTTATTCACAAAGAAACGCACGTTGCTCTTGTATCTACGCGTCACACATCTGCCGTCATAGCACTCTTCGTCGATCCTACTTTCTAAAACTTACATGTCAATCTCACGAAAAGCGTGACTAAACTTTATATCTTTACAGACTTTTTCACCTGTACAGAACATTGTTTAATATACGATAGGGACAACGGTTATATTATCAATATATTGTACGCTTTCCTTTACAATTTAGTTCGTATGCCGAGTCGAATCAACAGGATTTATACCCTATCCGTCTATCGTCCTATCGTCTACGATTTCTACTTCATTTATGTGGAGTTAAGTAATGCTTCTGTTTCACGAGAGATTGATCGATACGCACGTGACACATTTATATATTGCAATGGAGATCGTGCTAATCTCGTGCCTACATTTTCAATTATTTATTTCGCGTACGTACTAACACCAAAATTATACTTTATACAGAAGGAGAATATCATCACATTTCACGAAACTAACTTGTATATATCTCGCTATGATGAACTTTGAGGATTCAGGAGCATTGTATGATTCTATTAAAATACATTTACGATTACGAATGAAATTAACAAGTTGCATTGTAATGCGCCTTTTATAAAGTGTAATAATATTGGAGAGGATTTTTGTAACATTTTTATATAACTGCATTGTTTGCCTCTCTTACAATTTTTCCCTTTTGTTTCAGGAACAGAGAAGCTATTGGAGAGGCAAACATACGCAGAATCGCAACAAACACGCGACAAGTGTCGATCGTCCTCCATTAAATGTTCAAAATCCAATGCTCGCATCGCATGCACGATCTTTTCTCTCCGCTATCCATACTCTCTCATTATCATTGTAAACATGCCGGAGTCACACTTATTCACTAATTACTTTATTTCTTTCTAACTTCTATACATGCAACGTTTAACTGTATTTATGCTTTTTCTCTTTTTTTTTGCTTAGATACACGAACGCCGTTCTGGTTCGCACGACGGTATTATGCATATTTTGAGATCACGAGCTGGAAACGTCACGTCTTGGTGCAAGCTTCCGTAAAGAAAAACTTGCCCAAAATCCGTTTAAGATACCAAACTCAAAGAAAAACCCTCGACACTGTAGCTTGGAAAGCTTTGCGCTGGTTTGAAGAGTATCTGATTTTGATCTGCAGATTTTCTGCATGCACTCTCTTAAAACTTGCATGATTCTTGCACTCTCTTAATGCTTGTATTGTTTCCGTTTGGAAAGAGAAGAATTTATCATATGATAAAAATAAGTTGAAGATATTGTACATTGTAGTTTAATAAAACTGCAAACGCAATTAATAATGTTTAATTTAATAATATTTAATAGAAATTATGGCACAAGATATTGCTTTGTCAATTTCTTTCCCCGTTGATTTTAATCGATTTATGTACGGCATTTTTATTTTATTATAATGGATTGTAACTTTTCTAGTTTTCTGGAATGATTTCAGAAAAGCACGAGTCAACAAGATGTTTGCGGAGAACTATTAGATTCACGTCATCGAGGATCAGAGTGGCAATTAACAACTAACAGGCGTATTTAATCTACACAACTTTGTTGGCCGCCTTTGTTGATATCTTATGAGCAACGTATGATCGACAGTATATCCGTTCGTGTCATACGATTTTCTTAATAGCTAGGGACTAGAATGACCTCTTCTGTCTTTCAGCAGATTTGAGAACGTGAACAAAAAATTCAAAACTCAACTGAAACTTACTTTGCTAATCGTTTCGATATCTTAAAGTTCCTAGAACGCGACGAGAGATATTATTCTCAGATTATATATAAGTAATGGAGGTTTCTCTATGCACTCCTCTCATTTACACATAGTGCATAAAATCTTACGTGTAATTATGCTGCTTTTTTGCACAGGTCGGTAATCGTTACACCACCGACTAAGAAGGACGAAAGTAAAACCATAACAGAACGGAAACTTACGATTCAAAAATTCACTACCACAAACACTTAGAGATTACGCGCAACTGTACGCGATTATTATTAACGCTTAAAATTATTGTATTGCTAAAGACATGCTACCACAATCTCACAAACTTATCACGCACTCATCGAGCTAATACTACGCGCACAATGAACACTACCCCGTTGTAGAGTTGTCAGTATCGCATTATTATTATTTGCTATTTAGCGACATTTACCAGTCGTTTCACGCAAGCACCGTCCTGATTCATCGCTCATGAGAGATGGCCAAATTCGAAGCTATCATTCGGTAATTGTTCGCGATCATTGACAATTCGACTGATGTAGCATGAACATTAGCCGCATCAACTGAATTGTCGAAAATCGCAACAAGCTGGATAAGGAGAATATCAGGCCTCTTGTCATCAATGCATTTCCTCGCCACGCATACACTTAGTGTACCAGGACGGTGGTTCGATTATCGTTCGACGACGTCGGCTCTCGATTCATTTTACTTCGATACACTTTGCATGCTTAAATTGTACAGGTAAATAAATTGTCTCGCTTCGGATCGTGTCTTTTCGCGTCTCTATGCGGACTTGCAAATGTCGCATTATTATTATTATTATTTAGATTTATCATTATTCTTATTATTACGATATTATTGTTGTCTGCACACTATCCTACAAGTTCTAACGCACAAGTAAACGCTTAATTGATAACTTAACGTATCTACTACGTAGCGACTAGATAACGGTATGCATATATCATCTGTAAGCTCAAACAATAGGATATGCTCGCGTCTATAAAACGATCTAACAGATTGTTGCCCTCTGATCGACGTAACGATGACATGATTTAGCGTATTAGTTAGTGCATTTTCTTCTCTAAATATGCTGTTTTATTCAGTAATATTAACAATAAAAAAATATTACTTTATATCAATATTAAAATAGATTAAAATCTTCAGAATACTGGAATAAAATCTTTCAGTTTCATGATTAATGTGTAATTGAAAAAGATGATGGTTGCCTCTGTGAATTCAGAAGGCGGCATTAAAAGTCCAAACGATTCCTGCGCAAATTTCTGAAAATTGCATACAATGGTTCGTTTATCTTCCATTCGTTTAAGAAGATGCATAGCGCGCGATAATTGTTCTCATCAGTAATGGAATTTCAACACGAACGATCATCTACAAGAGTGTGGATGAGCCATTGAAACGACACAGAGATATCACGAACACAAAGCTTTCCACCGCGAGTGTTCTACGACTTAGCAAGCTAAATGGAACGAAAAAGTGGTATTGTCCTTCCATTTCGAATTATATCCCCGTTACTTGTCATTAACCACTATATCATGCGCGAACGTGGACAAGATGTTTCGTGAATCGCCCGTCTGCTAGAAAAAAATATATTGCTTATAGTGCTGAAAACATTGCAGCGATTCGAAATTTTCAAACAAATTGCATGAAAAATACGAAAATCGCAATATCAAATCCAAAGTCCCAAGAGTCAAAGATCTCCACGAAATGTGGTTTCCACCGCATCAAACATGATAAATGCCACCATACCATAGAAGAAGATCAGAAGATTAATTTGGATCTTTCCAATTCGAGCCTTTTTGCTGCATGAGAAATTTCAGGCAAATTATTTCTTCGATGTGCGTGACTTGCGTGACTTTAATCAGATACTGGGTCATTATCCCGAGCCGGGTTAAGATTTTTTGTAAATCGATTAATTATATACTGTTTGCCGACCTGATTCCATTTCATATATCACGTACACAGTACACAGTCTCTCTCTTCCAGTTGGATTTTAACTTGGGTTTTGCTTTCACTCTCCTCATACAGAGAAATACGAGATCCATTTATCACGAGTACAGATAAACTACTGATAAATCTTTGAAGTGTGAAATAGCGCCTAATGATAATAGGATGTGTATATAATTAATGTGAACAGTAGATCTAAACCGCATTAGTTTCCAAGTCGTTGGGCAAATAGTTAATAAGATCTCTTGTTCTTTTCAAGAATATTCTTTCCATCTCGATCCCCTCCTATAATATCAGCTCTATAATATTTTTTCATGAATCATTATACTTTTGCATAAGTGGGATAATTATTCACTGTTTATTATAACTATCGGCGACTTACGAAACACCCCGTGCGGCCGATTCGCGCGCGCATTTTCTCTTTGTATATACAGATTAATAACACTGTATAGTACCTACGTTCGTCCCTTAAACGACTAGAGCCGGCTATGTAACTCGCGTTCTCTTTCTCTTTCCCTCTTCCTCTCACCCCTTTCCCGCTGTCTACGTGCTAATTGTTACAGCACGGACGATTGATCGATCCAGCGAACGATTACTCCGAGGAGTCGGAATCGGAGTCGGCCGGCGTGTCGGACACTTCAGTGTGGACTTCCGGCGTGGTTTCCGGGATCTTCTTCGTGTGCGTCGCCGAGACATACGCACCCGGTCCTTCACCCTGCGTATGCTCGATCATCACCCTAAACAATGTTTAATAGTGTAACGATGATCCAAAGTCTAAGTGTTTGGCAATTTTTAAAAATGGGAGAGCAGATAATTTCTTATTTTATATTAGAAATGTTACGTTGAATGTCCCAGAAGTTTTCTTAAATTATAGATTTGCCTTTAAAGCGATTTTTTATGGGCAAGCGTCAAAATTACTTCTAGACTTACCTGTACTCGTGACGCGACAAATTTCGGACGTACTTCTCCGGAGGTGCGTCACTGTCGCTGTTCTGAAGGCTGACGCTCCTCGCGGTCGTGTGGGATACCTGTGTCGCCGGCATCGTGAACTCCACGTAGCAATATCTCGAGAGATTTTCGGGGATTTGATCGTAGGAGGTGAGAGCCATACGGCAAACAAGCTGATGCGTCGTGTACGCGCCTGGAAATAACCACGAGTAACCGAAATTGGAGGAGAGCCAACAAAGTCGTCTACGTAATGATTTGAATGTGCACTATGTTTAAATCGAGACTTCTTCAACTTTTTATTCAGAATTTATAACGCACTTATGTTTAGTAAATTTTTTATTAAAACTATTCCAAAAAATATAAATTTTGTCCTTTTTAACGTTGAAAAAGAAATAATGCAAGAATAAATATTATAGCTGATTAGAAAATTAGACTGGATAATACAAGAAGGCGAGCACACACCTTGTCCCTCTTTCGGCAACCTAGGCATCCTCCACACGATAGCCCGATGTTGATGTTCGTATTTTGCCTGACCGGAAGTGACTTCCATCAGCTGTGGTTCCAATGTGTCGACAGCGCCCAAGAACCTCTCGATACCCTTGATCTTCCCAGTTCTTCTGTGCGCCGATTTCACCGAACCATATCTGAAATGCTTCTCCACCCTGAAGAGGTAGATCCAGCACTCGGGAATAGGAAAGCGAACCATTACGTCCTCGCATGGTATTTGGCCCAGTTTTCTCGACGCAAAACCCGGTACAAGAATATCTGCTCTCAACTCCACCTAATAACACGTAAAAAGGGATCAAATATGTACTGCACGATAAACGGTATGTTATTACGGAAGTAAAGTGCGCATCGTAGAAACAGAGCGTGAAGACATTTTAATAAAAACTTTACAGAATAAACTTTATAGTGATACCTATATAATAAAATGATATTCAACATAAGATAATACTATTTAACGTAAAAAGATAAAAAGAAAATACGCAGGACTTAAAATTAATGAGAGAATTAAGTGAAAATTCTTTAGGTTTGTCTTATCTATACAATGAAAAAGTTCATCATTATATTCTGGAGGAGAAGCTTACCTTGTTCCCAGTAACGCACATAACAGCTTTTAACTGAAGTGGCAGCTCTCTGTTTTTGGGCGGTCTTACGCGGAACCGCATCAGTTCAATGTAACATGCATCGGGTGGCTTGAACCTTAGGATGTGTTAGTAGGGAATTAGAGTTATAAATTGGATTTATAATTCTATGGTTAGATGCACATGTGCGAATTAAAAAATGGATCAGATTAAAATAAAATATGTATATTCTTAAAATAAAATAAATTCATAGCATTAATTTTATCACGATTTGCAGGCATGTTATAATTATTATAATTATTATTACTGTGAAAAGGAATCAGTTGAATCGTTAATGTGCAAAATTGCATTTATCTATATACTATGAAGAAACTATTTTTACTACGTACTTTATTATCCGCGATTTTTCATACTCGTCCTGCTGAACGCATGAGTGAAACTCGACGTTTTCCAAACGAATCCATTCTTCCGTCACTACGGGGATAATGTCGTGTCTGCCAACAACTTCTTTACCCTGTCGCCACATATCATTTATTCCTAACTCTACATCGGGCATACCTACGAAAAATTGAAAAAATTTGTTTCAGATTTCCAGAGAAAAGTGTAAAATAAATTGCAAACAATGCGCGACATTTTCATTGAATTTCCTAAAATTATATAATTTTTTGCGAATGTTACAAAAAGAGATAAACGTATCACATAAAATTGAAATTGAAAAGTATATTATAAAACAAATATCCGCTATAAAAAATACGCAATCATATTTGGAACATCTACCGGTAAGGAATCCCAGGAAGAAAAGCCGGACACGCGCGATTTGCTTCTCTACGTGACCTTCCGCGTTCTGTTCGACATACAGTTCATCTACGACCGTTATCTGCACTTCTTCCATTTTGTAACTTAGCGCCCGATCTCGGTGTGCTGGTAACCTGAAGAGAGCTTCCTCAATAGCACAGGAAAATTGTTTCATGTCCTCGAAACATTGGGAACCGAGTTTGAATAACTGAGAAATCTGCAATCGACGTATATAAAATACACTTATTGTTAGTGCAAGTTAACGCCTTTTGTGATTTAATATATATCATTATATATGTATATATAACGTTAAAACGACTCTTGGTTTGTAATTTGCTAATTTTTTACCAGTATTATGGAAGTTAATTTAACAATATAAAAAATACATTAATTAAATAGAAATTAAGATGATTTACCTGCGGTGCATGTTCAACAGGAAGACCCAATTTCTTCAGATCGCTGCCAAACTCCTTGACACCTTGATAATCCCCCTGAATGGCGTAAGCGGCGAACTGACTGAGTTTATTAGTGAGCCGTTCTGCCTTCGTGACTTGGCCGGGCCGTACGCCAGGTCTTTCTTTGTAGAAGATGTATTGCAGTTTTACCGTAAAGATCTTTCCATACTGATCGAATTGTTGAGCACCGATGTCTGATACTGAATAGCAAGCGAGCAGAGGCAATTCTTGAAATGGATCTTTGTCGTCTTTATTGTTGAACAGCTGCAATATCGGATTGTCACCCTGGTAAACCAGTTTGGCGAAGATCTTCTTCCAAAATCGTTGCCCAGTGATTTTCTTTTTATTCGGCTGTCGCAGCTGCATCTCCCAACCATCGCCAGTATATGTTACTCTCGGGAAGTCCTCGAGCGGTTGACTGACATCTTCGTCGAATAATGGAGTAGGCGGTGTTTCCTGAAAATTTTATAATAGTTAAAATTGAAATCAAAAGCACAAAATTTCGTGGAAGTATTGTATTGGGAGAAAAATGGGGAACGCGTACGTTATGAGATGGTGCAGTCTTTTAAAGCAAGTACCTGTGAATCTGTCCTGGCCATCTCGGCTGTCTGAGCAGTTTCGGATACCACAGCATCCTGTGCATTCCCGGACTTGTCGAAGGGATTGAAACGCGGCGCGGAATCTGCATATGCGGCTACCTGCGGACTCTTCGGTGGCGGTGCTAATGTAGGTACGGGTCCACCTTCCGCTGTCGTCGTTTGATCTCCTTCTTTCGGTCTAATTATTAAAGACATTGATAAATATGAAAAATGATAGCATTAATTTGTATCAATAAAATCACGGTAAATCTTTCCCTTGTGATAAAAAATTTCTTTATCTGTAATTTTACGGAAATGAACACTTTTTCACTCACTTAATGAACACGCTGAAATCCGGCCCTTCGTCCGACTCTGCCGACTCGGATCTTTTCACTTTCGTGTCAGGCGGTGGAGCTGTCATACTCAGGAAGGAATCAAATCCGTCGGCTTCTCCGAAGCCGGTGATCGCCGTTTCCGGGCCCGCCGCCGAATCTCCCCAAACTGAAGAAGTAAACGGTTTAGTTATTTAAACAATAAATAGTTGAGCATAGGGCAACATTTTACAATTCATGCTCCAGAATCTTGGTCTTACCGTCGCTGGAAGTGTCCATGGCAATTGGTCCACCGCCGAAGGCATCCAGGAAGGGATCCGCTCCATTGGTATCCGGTTCAGCGGCCCTGTCAAACTTGGATGCAAAAGCGTCGAACGAATCGCCTGTATCCTCGATCGCCTTCGTTGTAGCAGCAAAATTATCCAACTGTTCTTCAGGTCGATAAGCCTCGTTCCCAGGGAACTCCGTTCCAGGGATTGGACTGGTGGAAATCAGACCACCACTAAGCTCTTTCGTCGGTTCTCCAAAGTCGCCCAGTAGATCTGAAGCGAAAGCATCTTGAGTAGGCTGCGCAACTTCCGTCGTCGCAAACAAGGGTTTAGTGATCGCCGCAGTTGCGAAGGGCGCGGATGTTGTCTCGGCTACGCCAAACGGCATACTTGTCGTGGTTGTGTCGGTCATAGAAAAGAAGTTTGCGTCAGCGCTGGTGGAGATTTGTTTCGTTCCTGCTACAAAAGAGATTGAAATAAATTTATTATATGTCAATTAAATATTAATATTAATCATTGTTCTTCTTATTTTGTATATAGTCAAAGTTTAAGAACAAAAATTGTTTATCAACCTTGGAAGAGTTCGGTAGCCGCTGTCGATATGGGTTCAACGAAAGCAGGTTCCGTGAGATCCAAAACAGCACCAGAGTTTTCAGTTTCCGTTTCTATGTCTGCAAAAGGAGTCGCTGAAGATATCGAAGGCCGTTTCTCGTTGCTGACAGTGTCCTCCGAGTATTCCATTCCAAAAGCGGGCTGTGCCTGTGAAACCACAGGCGGCGATGTGATTTCTTCGCTCATGTTCGCGAAGGGATTGTCCTGTTTGGCGGCGGTCGTCAACGGGACACCAGTAATGAGACTGGTAGTGCTCGTGGTGGTCATAGGAGTAGAAAAGATAGCGGTCGCGGTGACATCTGTGTTGGGCGCGTCGAATAGGTCCAAGATATCTTGATTATTTGGTGGCTCGGCTTTGGTGTCATCCGGAATCAGATCTGGTACATTACTGTCGACGTCCAGGAGATCGGCAAAGCTGTGCTCCGGAGTCGGCGACGGGGAGTGCATTAGCGTGGGGCTGGGCGTTCTTGTCGCCTGCAAGCGGTCCAGAAGATGGTTCGAGGTCGCGTCCATGGCTCCCGTGACCGACAGTATTAAATCTTTCGTGTTCTTAGCGGGGGGTTGCGGCGGCGCGGGTGGCTGCGGTCTTGGCGGCGGTGGCCTCGATGGTGGCGGTTTTCCGTTCTTTGATGGTGGTGTAGATGCGATTGTCGGTGTCATCGGTTGTTCCGGTGGACTGATAACCGGCGTTGATTGTTTCTCTGGCGACGTTGTTTCTGTGCCAAATAGGTCCACGCTCGCGTTGTCAGGCGTGGCGAAAATATTGGATAATTGGCTAGTGAAGACGTTGGTTGCTGGCGTATTATCGACAGTCACTTCAAATCCGGCGCTCGGAGCTGTGCTCTCGATACCGAAGGAGGCGAACGGGTTGGTAGAATCGACGGACACTGCAGGTTCGTACGATTGTTCGCTGCTGAAATTCAGGAAAGGATTCTCGCCCGCGCCGGAAGTAGCTGTATCAGTGAAATCCTGCAGGAAAGGATTGGAGACCTGCGGAGGCAAGCCGCCCCCCGGCTCCGTTGCGTAATCATCCATTAAAAATGGATTTCCGCCTTTGGAATCCATGATTGAGCTTGGGCTTAAACTAGTTGCCTTAATAACTGTTATTAAGAGTTAATTATGATAGTTGTTAAAACTTAAGCGCAAAATCGTAAGAATTATATTTCCATCAAAATAGTATGGATCAATTGCAGTCTCTGTCCAGTTTCTTTGAATGTTAGATAAATCTTCTCTGGAATAATTTTAATTCATCAAGTGACGCAGGCATTCTTGATAATCTCCAGTTTTGTTTTAACATCATTGACGTCGCATGCAGCAAGCAAAGTTCGCAGATTTAAATAGATTCTCGTGAGACTTTAAAGGAGAATCACGTGTATTATTTTTCCGACAATGAGATATTCGAAAATTTGTTCTACAGGTCTTGAAGAAATGGAGCTGCAACACGATTGATAGTATATATTACTTCATCAGTTCCGATTCAAGTAATTTTAATTCAGTTCGTCCAGGTTCAATGGTAGCAAAACTCGTGTCAAAGGGATCCACGTCGTCGTCCACACTGAAGTCTTTGTTCTGAAGCGGTGTCAACACTTTATCACCGGGATCCTGCCCATCCAAGGACAAGAAATCTTCCGATTCCTTTACTTCGTCTGCTCTGGGATCGAAGTCTGGATCAATTTCTGGAACTACTGGTACAACAGTTGATACTACCGCGGGTAGATTAATAGGTTTTGGACGCGGCGGTGGTTGCTGAGGTAGCTGTTCCAACTCACTCTCCAATATCTTCAACTCTGCTTTACCGGGAAGGATGTTGGTCGCGATGGAAGTGTCAAAAGGATCCGAATAAGAGATCTCAATGGACTCTTCAATGGACTTACTCTCGATTTTAGGTGTGAGAGGTTTCGCGTCGACCTCGACCTCCGCGTCTAACAAACTCTCCTGTCTCTGGGGTTCGTGTTTCGAAATTACCTCCTCTTCAACTTTTTGTATCAGGGTTGATTGCAGCTGCGCGAGTTTCAGATCTCTCGATGTTACGGAAGTGGCCGTGAAGTCACTCTGCCTCCTGACAGGCTCGGCGGTGGCTCTCGGATCGAAATCGTAATCACTCAAACTGTGAGGCAGCCTCGGTTCCTGCTTCAGCAACTCTGACTCGATGAGCTTGAGCTCTGTCTTGCCTGGCGCGACGTTATTGACAAAACTGGTGTCGAACGGGTCGACATCTACTTCTTCGTCGTCTATCGGCAACGATTCCTCCAAGGATTTTTGCGATGGATAATATGGTGTTAACGGCTTGGAGGGTAAAGTCTTCTCCTCTTCGGAAGTTGCGAGAAGATCAGGCCTCTTCGACGGTGTCGGCAACTCGAATGCAACGGCCTTGGTTGGTGCTAGCTCGAGAACTTCCGGCCGGGAAGTTTTTCTTTCCACTTTTGTCGGTGCCGCCTCGGTTTTGTTATCCTCTTCGAAGGTAACTTCAAACGTGGGCTTAGTTGGCGCGGATGTAACTGGCACAGGTGGCACAGGTGGCCGAGGCGGCGGTGGTTTCTCAGGCAGCTGTTTTACTGATTCCTCATCTTTCCTCGGATCGAAATCGTCGTCGTCCTCGATGTGACTGCTGACTTGTTCGCCGAGCAATTCTTTCTCCAATACTTTGAGCTCTGTCTGGCCGGGTGGGAGTTCCTTTACTGCGGACGTGTCGAAAGGATCAACGTAGATGATCTCCTCCACGGGCGCAATTGGCTGGTCTGCTAATTGGCTAAGATCGGTTGTCGAACCGCCTAGCAGATCCCTTTTGAGTAATTGTGTGCCATTGTGATCGTTTTTCTGCTCGTCTAACTTTAGTAAACCAGTCTCGTAATCTCTGTTCAATCCAGCAGGATCAGTAAGAGATATGGATACTTCCGAGACTGGCAGTTCCTCGAGCTCCTTCTCGATGAACTTCAGTTCCGCTTTACCCGGTAGGATGTTAGTTGCGAAAGTGGTGTCGAAAGGATCAGCCTCGTCGGCAAAAGTGGCCGCCTCGAAGCTGGCTTCAATTATCTCCGTCTGAAAATCAACTGTTTCAGATTCCTTTGCTGCGAAGGGGTCATCAGCCTCCTCGAGATGAACCGGCTCATCCGGCGCGGCGTCTAGATCGAATTCGGCATCATCCAAGTCGGGAATCTCTTCCAATACGGTCTTTTCCTTCAGAACCTCAAACTCGGATATGTCTAACGGACCGTTCGGAGCTTTCTCGGTGATTGGCGTCGTAGTTTCCTGAGTAACTACGGAATTGACGGGTGTAACCGGTCTTGGTAACACGGGTGGTAGTTTTGTCAAGTCGACGGGGATGTCGGGAAGATCGCTATCGTCATCCAGAAGAGTCTTCTCTACGTCTACTGGTTCCGCCGCGACGGTTTCCGCCGATGGTTGTTCCGCTTCGTCAAAATCGTCCAACAGTAGATCCTGTTGGAGCCTAGGTCGTCTGCCTTTCGTAAGCTTACAAGTGCTCACATGATCGATTCTTCCCGACAACACCTCGACAGCATTGCCTAAGCTGACTAGCTTATTGCCTTTCTTATCGACTGTTTTGAGAACTTTGTCAGCACTAGTAGTATCGAATGGATCGTCCCCTGCCTCCTCCTCAGTCGGACTATCCGGTATGTATGCTAATTGGACATCGATGTTCTGCAGAACGTCGACATAAGTAGTGTCGAAGATGTCTTCATCGGCGGAGTCCTCTTGCTCATCCTCGTCCTCTGGGACTTCTACGAAACCGTCTTCGCTGACCAAGGGCTTCTCCTCCTTCTTGCCTCCTTGACCGTCGATCTGTGGCGGTTCACCCTCGATTGGATTACCCTCCTCGTCGAAACCCACCCACTTCTTCGATGACGATTTCTTGGAGTCCTCTTGCCCCGCCGGTTCCTCGGGTTTCTTTTCGTTCAACGGCGCCTTTCGCTGGAAAAACGACGTCGACTTTATCCGATCGAGATCATCCTGGGTCTTCTTGAGGACCGAGTCGACGCCAGCAGTCAAGGCCTGGAATTTCTTCCACTCGTCGGATCCGGTATTACCGCCGGTCGACTGACCAGACTCCTCGGCTTTCTGCTGGGCCTCCGCCCGCTCGCGCCGATAACGCTCGAGCTCCTCTGGGTCGAACTCTTCCTCTCCACCCTTCTTGCCCTTCTTCGGCTTTTTCTTCTTCTTCAGGCCCTTGGCTAGCTTGTGCATCCTCTAAAACCTACCGTGATGCGCGAGAGGCTTCTGCAAGTAGAAGAGAACATTACTTTTGTAAGACAATCAATTAAAAATTTCCAAGCAGCAAGTTTTCTAAGACTACAAAATTATATTTGCCATCTTGCTTCATAAATACAATATACGTGCAACTATTGTACAAAGATTTGTAATAAGTATTTCGTTTATATTATACATCTACGCTGTAAGTGTAGCACTACAAAGACGTGATCATAATCATTGCTTTAAATCACGTGTTCTACGTCATTGGCTAGAAAATTGTGTCTCGAAATACTGCCGACGCATGGATTATTGCCAAAAGAGGCCGATCGATCGCAGTGCAGTAACCGAACTTGTTTTCCCCTTGTCCTTTGGTCGCTCAATAAGCGAAAATAATCGATCGATAGACACAAGATAAACCAGTTGCCTGAATGTTCCTCAAAAATGTGCTCTTTATAGATTACTAATTTATTTACAACTATCCGATAAAATCATCTCAGCTAACATCTCACGTAAAAGATCGTTAGAGATTAAAATTGCCAGGAGAAATCAAGCTTGTCATATCTCGACTAAAATCGAAATATTTCCATTACATTTCGACGTCATTAAATCTAACGTAAATCTTGATGAATTTAATAATATCCAATTGTTTTATATGAAAATAAAATGTTTCTTTCGATGTATTATACAGAGCATTGGAACAATATACAAGTAAATTATTTAAAATATATTTCATGTTTTATGGTGATGTTTTATGGAAATAAATGCTGCAACAGGCATGCAAATAATTTACAGATGTTTTTCAGCTTATGCGTATGTTATTATCTTATGTTAAGCTAAATATCGGATACCAGCGTGCGATACATTGCAAATGAACATATAATGTACGCTAATACTAATAATAAGCTTACGATCATACACATATGCTGATTTACATTTTAATCAAATACATATCGAACTCCCTGTCAATAGAACTGAGTTAGTGTACTGGCGTCTGATGCATTTATGCGATCGCAACGCACTGTAATAAAATATCATCAACGTAACAAACTTTTATTTATCCATTAAAAACTGACATATGCCGCAGGGCATGTGTTAATTTTTGTTTTTAATATTTTTGCCACGTTTTTAACGGATAAATAAAAGAATGAAGTGCGTCTCCTGATCAAAGAGGCACTATCTACTAAAGGAGATGGCAGACAACGGAGACTTCGATCATAAACCCTTAAATATAACATTCTATCTCTTTTATAGCCACTCCACGTGTTGTACGTTACTCTGTGGTAGTAACAAACACCTTTCTACACAAGCAAAGTCCTTCGCAGTTACGTTTTGGTCATGGATCGTTGAACAGCTTTGCTACGAAGTAACACAGGTCCACTGTAGTGATGCACATTGATACGACGGTGCGCGCGCTTGTGTATGTGGAGTATGTGTCATGAAATTATAATCGATACATGAAAGAAGGAACAGGAGAGTCACCGATCTTTCGGACACAGAATACTTTCTTTTACGATTAACAAGGACACTTGATAATAACTGTCATATGCCCCTGGATTATTAATGCCAACATTGGGGATCGCTTTTGTTGATTCTTTTGCTGCCTTTCATGATTCTCACAGGAATTGTATATGAAATAAGATGAAAATAATGTATAATAAATGAGAATGTAACGGTGGAGAATTATCAGATGTGCGATAAAGATGTCCTTCTTACTTGTATATTTAATTAGGTCATGACACATTAAAACTCGAACTCAATAATCAATTGCACCTGTCACATTTCAAGTGAAGTTAATACGTTAGTTGAGATGATATTCTGCGAGATTCCTCTAGCTATTCTATGCATCTGTCACTTGCGCGTTTCGCCGGAAGTCAATCGCAAAACTGAATACGATAAATTTTCGCGTGTGGATTTATTATCTCGATTATATTTTATCTTTTAATTCTACACAATATTTTAATACCTATTATTCTCTATTTTATTATTTTATGTGTGGTCGGCGAGAATTTCGTACGTTAAATTTACGCGTGAGTGGCAAAATAAATAAACGGTAGGTACTCAAGAAGTTTTCTTACCGGCGAATCCGTTCAGATAATTCAGAATTTTGGTTCCTTTACGACATAATGCGCAACACACGGCGGCAAAATCAATACTTCGTACGAAAATCAATACTACATGAACATCAATGTTTATAAGGAGCCACGGAAGCACATTCAGCGCGTTTTGAACATGTCTTTCGCGGTAGAACCGATTGCGGGGAACGGAAACCGTCGAAGAGAGATGACCTTTCCTGCGCTCAGATCGATTAGGTCTCCCGAGTCTTATTGCATTGTTACCGTGTACTAGACTTTGCGCTCGTAGTCGTTGCCGCGTCAGCTACATTCATCCAAGTGTACGGGGCAGCGAGCGTCTCAAATTGGAGCACGCGGCGCAGCACGAGTGTAACTTCTAATTTTATCTGCATCTGAAAAAGTTCAAACAAACGTGCTGCGCCGATGGCTCACCTCCTGCGTGTCAATTTCCGGAAGGGATCTTCGGAAGAAACAGTCCGCGTGCGAGGCGATGAAATTACTCCGCAACGCCCCTGACGCGTCTCCTCGGCTCCTCAAAATTGCTTCACAGGCAGGTGCATGCGCTCGCGTTAAATTCTTCGGCAGTTTCGTCAGGCATTTCCGAGAAAGCGGAAGTGAAGAAAATAAATTAAAGATGGGCATTTAAAAAGTTTGAAACCTAAACCAGATATTTGCACATGTCGACTTCATGTACGTTTTACAACTGAGACGAATTATTTTTCAAGATAAGCTTCCCACTCGTTTACGAACACACACACATACACACACATTTTTTTAGCACCCGCTAATAAAATGATAACTAGTCTTCGAGTAGAAATATACGTCCGGCAATTATCTTATAAGTCACTAAAAATTGATGACATGGTTTCACAAGCTACCATTCAGGAGAGCTGAGGGAAGATTAAACAAAGCGCTATAATAACTATCGGAATTTCGAGATACGCCTAAATGCGTAATAACACGACTTACAATCAGTAGCGGTGCTTTTCCTGGCATGCGCGGCATGTCAATTGGATGTACGACGCTAAACTGTCCCTATTTTCTACATCAAGAACACGCTTGTCGCGAACAGCACCGTCAATCATCGATTCGTGAAGAAATTAGTTAAACATGCAACTAATAATGGAGCGATCCTACAGCTTAAAACTCGACAACTATGTCTAGAATTCTGTCGGAATCATCCTTCTACAATGTGCGGATATTTCCTAATCGCGAATCTGCATGCGTAGGTAGAACGCTATTTCCGTATTCGGCGCAAATTCTCCGACGCTCCGAGATAGCGGAGCAACTCGCATAATCGCGATTATGTCGGGTCAAGTCGTCGACGCAAGATCAATCAACAGACCGGTGGCTTTGCCTGTTGCAAAATCCTGCGGCGAAATTCGCGAGAAAAGCATGGAAATAGCGTCCTTGCTCAGCGAAAACGCGTCACGATCGGGATCCGGAGAGCGCTCGTTCGCCGGAAGCGATCAATTCGAGCGAGCGTGCGGGAGCGCCTGCCGTCGGGGGTGGCACCGTCGTACGCCTCTCGGTGGCGACTCTCCGCTGACGGGGGTAGCAGCGAGCGAGCGGTGTACATCCTCGCGTCGTGTAATACGTAATACTCACGATTTCAGCCTCATCAGCCACGTCCATACGGCGCACATTTTTTTCGCGTCATCCCGCTCAGCTTGGTTCCCGGGTAGCGGCCTCGAGGTGGCCCGAAACTCGCAGCCGGCGCACTCTACTCGACACAAGAGAGAGACAGAGAGAGAAAGAGAGAACAGAAACGTGAGGTAGACGACGGCGGTGGCGGCCGCGCCGGATGCGGAAGATCGGATAGACGGAAAATCGGATACACAAACGAGCGGATGTATATCTGCTTTCTGGAAACGAACGGCGGACGACAACGGCGACGTCGGCGGCGACGGGCGTCGAGAGAGACGCGAAGGCCCTGCCGAGAGCGAAGGCGACTCACCTCGTACTCTCCTGCGGGCCGAGCTATTTCCAGCATCGATCCGTTTCCATCGGAGAAGAAACATGCGCGACGGCCACACCACCCACTGCCCTCGGCGCGGCGCGGCGCGGAGCGTCGCGACGCCGGCAGTGGCGACGGCAGCGACGGCGGTGGCGCGAAAATCGACGGCGCCTCCCGCGAAGCCGCGGATGACGATATCCGGTGCGCGATGGGCGACATTCAGAAATTTACTGCTCGCGTTCGCAGCTTAGAGCAGTTTTTACATTGGCGGCTCTGGATAAGATATCAATCGCTTTATGCTGTTATATTGAAGAAGGAATTAATTAGAAAATAAAATTGCGAAAATAGAACGCTTAAATATATAAATCAAAATAGCTTTAAGGCGGATTGGGTTTTCGTATTGATTGGTGTATAATTAGGTGCTTGGCATTCCACTTGAGCATACACCCTCAGATAGGATTTCTGATAACAAGACGAAAAATATTCTTGACTAATTTAATCGTATTACAAGTATAAAAAATATGAAAATAAAACAATTTTTAATTAAAATCAGTAATTTCTATTCTTCTCTCTCGAATTAAATAAGATTGTCTTACTGTCTTGAGACAAGAGTAACATGTACAAATTTATGCTTATATATTCTTGTATGTAGAATAATTCGATATTAGCGCCACTTTATAGTAGGCTTTGTCCATGTCGACGCATCATTTTCTCACAGTCGCTCGTCGACTCGGCGCTTCTGCGTCCTTTATTCCGATAAAACGGCCAATATTTATGTGTTGCAATCGAAAATCGGGAAAGTGTTTCTGTTATTTACAATGCAAAAAATATTAAAAGATATGGAAATGTAAGTAAGTATATACAATATACTTACTTGAGAAATAAGATTCGAGATAAGACATTTGCATATCTTTTAATATTTCTTGTAGAGTATTGCACTTATTCATTGTAAATAACAGAAACACAGAAACACTTTCCCGATTGCAACACATAAATATTGGCCGTTTTGTGCAGATTCTACAAATTCTCTTACAAGAATAAAATAAGATGTCTTTTAGATCTCACAATATTCTTAAATCAAGAATATTTTGAACTTGCTACAAATTTTTATCTAAATCCTTCTGAAAAAATTAATGAGATAGCACGAAGATTATTTGAATCTAGATTTTCGAATTTTCTATTCAAGATTAAAATATGCTTCTTTTCAATAATAAATATGATTGTCGCTATAGCGATCTTATTTTATGATAGATTAAAGAGTAATAGCATTAAGTCCAGAAATCTTTTCTGTGAGTGTAGATTTCGAGCCTTGATTGGTTTGATAATAAATGGAACTAAGATGGAGTGGTCGAAACACCCTTGTAATTCGGTCACCTGTACCCCGATGCCGACGTCGTTGACAGCTGCAGTTGCTCGTACGCGATCACAACCCTTATTGATAAAATAAGCTCTCTTGTACATAGGCGAATGTATCATCTGTTTTGCGTAACTCTCAGCAAATTCCGCAGGATACGCTCGCAAAACGTGACGCGAGGATTTCTTTTATTAAAAATATTGGAGTTGCGACAAGTTTGTTGATCAAAACAATGTACGGGCTTTTTGGAACGTGATATTGTCTTCTTTTTATGAACAGCATCTTGTAAAAAATTGTAGAACAATTAAGGTGAATTCGTTCTCGATAATCAGACATTTTCTTCACTGGACGGAAGAGAATGACACAGGCAGGCGACAATGTAACAATGGAAACAATATATTATCATCTACAACCAGGACTTCTCTGTGAGTCGTATATTCGAGATTCGGTAATTCTTTGACTCCCGCAATACATGTGTGCGTGTATATGTACAATTTGTATATATTTCTCTTCTCTTCATTATATATATATATTTCTTCTCTTTGAAATTGTAAGTTTATTTTACACATAAAATTAATATAATTAATAATAATATGAATAATAATAATAACAATAATTATAAGAATAATAATGTACATACTTTCACCGTTATTGTTTACATAATCATGATCACGGCATTTAGAATCATATGTATAACGATCATACGTAACTGCGCGACGTAATTAGTCATCGTACAAGTTTGTCAAGTGAGGAACTGTTGTCAAAAATTTGATTCGCTGGTTTGACACAGATATCCGAGTTCTGGTTATCGAGGCGCGATAACGCGTCGCCTCCGCTGCAACGTAGAAGAGGATCGTACAATCAACAACTGTCTGTCACGATCACTCGACAAAAGAGCACGGAATATATATATAGCGACGAGAGATAACGATAATAATGAATTCGAGTAATAGTAATCAAAAAACATAATAATAATTCGAATAACTATGTTTCGCGACGTTGCTTTCTTTCTTCGTCTTCTTTTTCTCTATACAAGTGCACAATTATTTACACATAATCAATATAATGACAAATTCTAAGGTGCCTTTTGAGCGCATTTGAAAATTCTTGGATTCTGTCGCAATCCAGGATTATTTGGCACATCTCAGTTTTGCGTCCTTTCCACATGCGGTCTGATACTTGGCACGATATTGAACCGACATGCATTGATTTTGGCTTACAAGATCGATTTTTAAATACCTAAAAATGGGGGATAATGATTTTGTTTCACCAAAGACATTTCTCTCTACATCTCGCGTCCACTTTTACGACTGTTTCACATTGAATTTAGTGTATCTATCTGTTCTCTCGGAATCGACTAAGGGTACGGCTGAACTAATCACGATACAGTAGCCCACAGTCTCTAGACAAACCAACGACATATCTCTGCCCGAGTTTACCAGAGTCTTAACGCCATCGAGAAACGGAAGACTCTCGTTACGATAGTACACAATTATTGCTAAACGCAAGAATACCTGCAAGACACACGGCGCGCACTTTCGCTACGACGTATTTGCCGGATCGTAATTTCCAACGAAAAATCGCGACGGTATCTCCTACTATTTCATTTTTTTTTACTTCGTATCGATCTCTATTCGATAGCGAGACACAATGACACAGATAAACACCTTTTTACCCTATCGATCGCGTCATAATGATCGCTTCCTGTAAAAAAACATTCAGGAGAAACAATCGTTTCGTTTTATGCGAAATTTCCGAAAGCCTGTATACCGAACCACAGTCGAATCTAAGTCTATTGCGTTTGACGAATCTACGGGTTAGAAACACGAGTTTCTGTTGTCTAAACAAACACGAAATCGTCTAGGGCGAAAACGGTAGAACGTTAGCGAGTTTCGCCTCCGTCGAGATCGCAGACGCCTCCTCTTGCGTACGAAGAGATACACTGCGCGTATCGTTATACTCGTGGGGTAATATAAACATCGTCGTTTCGGAATTTCTGTTTTTTTTTTGTGATAACAGTTTTCGCTCGGTTAGAACAGTAGATTGTCAAAAATTTCTAATCAAAAGTCACGTGAAGAGATGCGCGACTCTCTATGATCGTACGCGGGAGTTTCGATGCACGTTACACGACGCGTGACTCATTCGCGACAACGCAAACGAAAATGGGCTCTACGCGAATTTTCATAATATAACGTGCTAATATGTATGCGTTACGATTTCACGCACATTTGCCGCACTGAACGGGATTTCACCTTTAAAAAATTTGCAGCGAGAAGCTGGTGTCACTTATCAAAATTTATCAAAATGCGCACGTACGCACATGCATGATCATAGAAAATCGCGCAACATTTCCACGTGCCCGCCGAGTTAGAAATTTTTCACCGTTTAGGAGACATCAGGTCAGGTACGTTTTCTCACGCAGAACGTAGGGCTAATATGTAAGAAGGAGCGAGACGCTCGGCAGATGTGCTCTGGCGCACCGAGAACGAATAACTTTTGAATAGTCGCGCACCTATAATAATAGTTAATCGTTTGTCAGTCTGAGAATGTAACCGTAAATACTTGGGGAAATTCCATACGAACGTCTTTCAGTCGGGATCGCTTTCGGACAAATGTGTGAGCGAAGCTGCAGCAATCTTATTCGAAATTTAAGCGTAACTTAGACTTAAGCTCGGCCGGTGACTCGTCCGCGAGATTTGATTACACGTCATTCGAATTCGAAACACCATTGATGCAGTCGAGCCTCGGGGGAATGACGTTCGCTCGTTTATGTTCATCGTGGGGACGATACGTAAACACTTCTGACATTTCTGCTTTGTCTACCAAACGCAAAGAATCTACGTCGAGGAACAGTTCGGTTGGTGTTGAGAGTTTTCGGTGACTGATCTTTGCTTTCTTCTCTCCTCGTCTTCTTCTCCGAAGATTACTTTCGATGGTCCTTCGTCATTTCATGGCACCAGAGTACGACAACACATTCACGCGGAAGACTCTGTCAGGCGGGGTGGTACTTGCTGCAGTGCAGTAATCGGGGAAGATTCAAGATTTCGCGCGCGTAAGAAACATAAAACTATGTAACAGGCACCTGTAGAAGAACCTCCGAATCCCTGTCAGACTTGCTTGAAGCCCTGCTCGGCTTGAATCGCATGAAAGCACTTGTCTTGCAAACAGATACCGCGATACTGGCCTCCGATCGTCGTGCTGCGAGACACGTTACAGAAATGTCTTGCCTTAAAGCGGTCACTTGATTACTGAACCCAAGACGCCGGTACCCACTGAGGTTCCCTCTGGACTATATTGATCTCCTTGAGGAGCTGGTCAAACGCCCGATCGGTATCGTTGTTCAGGATAAGCATGTCGAATAAGTGGCCATACTTGTCCTCCATCTCGCGCGCTTTCTCGATTATGTCCTTCAGCTCTTCCTCCTTGAAACTCTCGTTATTCTTGATTCTCTTTTGCCTCAATTTTTCGAGACTTGGTGGTGCGATAAACACGACATACGGCTTCAGATCTGAATTTCGCAGGATCTTCAGACTCTGGGGATGGAGATTTAAGACACAGATTTTCCCGGAATTAACCACTGTCCTAATGGCCTCCACGGACGTGCCGTAGTACGCTTTCTCGTATTCGCCATGTTCGACGAACTTCCGGCAGAGGATATCGGACTCGAATTGCGCACGCGAGATAAAATGGTAGTCCTGGCCGTCGACTTCCGAGTCCTTCTTCGGACGACTCGTGTCTGAAAATGTGGAATGCGATCATTTAAAAGTGATAACGTGTTTAAAATGCTGCTGTCTAGAGAAAGACTTGTGTCTGTTTGTGACACTTACGAGGAATCGCTGCGGCAAAACGTTCACTATCCTGCATCAATCTCTGCCTGAGTTCGTGTCGTCCGATATTGGGAGGTCCGATGAGCACGATTGGCCTCTTGTGATTTGCGTGAGGATAGTATAAGGCGACCTCCTCGTACGTCAGTATTTCCTCGCTGTCGTAATCTGTAAGGCGAAATATATCACGATGAAGATCACCATCTCTCTAGGAGCGATCTATAATGCCAACCGCTTTGCGTTTTACGTACCATCTATGGCAGTTGTCGCGTACAGAGGATATCCGTCGTCGTTGAAATTCGCGCCGAACTTGTTTCGTTTCTTCTTCTTTGGATTCTTTCTTGCGCACAGCAGCGTACTGGATTTCTTCGAACCGCGCACCGTCGACTTGTCACCGGCTATCGTTTGCTTCATGGATTCTCGTCTGCGTAGATAAAACGAGAACATGTTATAAAACGAAGAAATATATTTTAATTTGCAATCAAATTCCTTATTATTATTGACTCAGTCGGTCCAGGGCTCAACTCACTGATGCTGGAATACTCTGCTGGGTATCAGGCCAGCCAGAGGCTGGGTTTCCTCTTCGTCGTCCCGATATGCTTGCCACCAATTGGGATCTTCTTGGGAAATTACGTGAAGTACGTCACCCTTTTGGAAGCTCACGCCCAATTCTCTGCACGGTATGTACGGGTCCTCCTCCGGATCATAATCGAAATGCGCTCGTATGTGTATCTAGATACAGACAATAAGAGGCTTATAATTAATAAACGTCACATTATACTTGTCATCTTGTCATCACGTTAGACTCATAAAGCAAAACTGAAAGAGCTGTTTCGTTTTATTAGTCTCAATTTAGAATTCCGGAGGTACCCCGTTAATGTCATCTCGTCGAAATAAAAGAGTAAATGTCACGCGTTTCTACGTATGACATTTTCTCAAATTAAAGTTAAAATGAGTGCATGGGAGCATCTTAAATGGCATCGATTTTGCCAAATTGCAGGCAAAAATTAACTTTGCAGAAGGATGCTCACAATAAAGTAAAACAATCAATGTCACTGTTGGCGTCTTGGCAATTTAAGGACAACGTTTTTCATTTGACATTTGCTCTTTTAGCTCCGGCATGAATATCGCGATATTGGTTGTTCTAGTTCGAAACTCCGAGTGCATACATAATTCACGCGCTTCTAGTACAAGGATGTGCTAAATATATCAATATGTGCATCAGTGTATGTGCACGCTGTACCTGCGTCTCTTCTCTCCTTAAATTATTTCTGTGACTTGTCGGTGCCGGAAGTACCAGGAACGTGAGACTGCCCTGCATACCAGCGAGAATGTCGCAGACCTCATTTACGGTCTTGCCGCGCATTTCCACGCCATTCACCTCAAGAACCTCGTCGCCCTCATGCAAAAGTCCTGACTTATCCGCTGCACCACCGCGCACGACACGTCCTTAAAAGGCAGATTACTTGAATGTCTATTCTCGAGATATAATTGAATGATAAAGAAAGGATAAGACACGCAATAAATTCTTTGCGGATCGAAATATAATTAATTGGAAAATCTTCAAATATAATTAATTGGAAAAATAATAACAGCAAGATTACAATAGAATGTAACGACGATGTAAAATGTGCGTTAAAGAAATATTTTATATTTATTTACTAGTCAGCAATTACCTATAATCACCGCATCTCCTTCGTTTCTGACGGTAGCACCCAGGGGTTCATTAGTTTTCTCGATTCGGATGATCTTAATGTTGTCGACCACGCGGGAGTCCTTCCAGCTGGACGTCGGACTGGGCGGGCCGCTGGGTGGCGAGGACGACGAGCTTTGCTTCCTTTGTAAACCATCCACATACGAGACGATGGAGTCGTGCGCCAGAAGCAAAGCTTCCATGTCGTAACTCGTCAGAATACCCGTTAACTCCTCCACAGCGGCTATTGTTTCCGCCCCGCCGACACTTGTTGCGGTCGCCGACGATTGCCATTTTTCCAGGATATCTACGCACTGAAACATATCCCGCCTGAACGTTAAAATGGAATCAAAGCAGATGAAAGCGCTACTTAATATTGTCTTTAGGCTGCAAAAAATTTCTTTACAAAATATTAAATAAATAATAAAAATCGTATATCTGTATAGTAAATAAATAAATAAATATATATATATATATAATTGCCCAAAAAGAAGTTATACGTTATATATTATAAATTTTACGTACATCGCGCGCTAAGCTCGACGCATCATCGGCATGATGTTTGGAGATTTTACTCGCCCTGAGCCGACTCTTTAAGGCATGACGTGTCGCCAAAGCAGACGCAAATCGATTTTGTACCAATAGCGTCCGAACTGCCTCCAATTCGGCTTCGACACCTGAACCCGAAATACCAAGAGCACCTGAAATATTTCGCAGCTGAAGCTGCAGCCTCTCCAACGTAGCAACGACCTCACCGTATGCTGAAAAATGAAAGGCATACTTGTTAGAGACTTGCGGAATCCCTGATGCCGCAACACCCGCTGTTTATTTACGCTACGTGAGCGAGTAGTGAGAAGATGATGAGGAATTTATTTCCTGCAGCATCCAACATCCTGAATTTTTAAAGGCGTTTTTTCACACTTGCACGTCTTGAGAAATTAAGTCCGAAACGTTCACGCAGGAGAACGAAATAAATAGAAACAAAGGAATAATAAATTGCAATATAAAATGAAAAAAAAAATTAAAACGAAATTGTCCAAAGCAGAACGAAATTGTGCTGATATCAATTTCAATTAAATTTTCTTTTCTTGCTTTGGAAAGCAAGAAAAATCTACACGAAAATATGTCATGAAGCGAAAGATAGCTTACTGAGGGGCCTAGGAGGCTCCACTTCTTGCACTGCATTAGGAGTGGCATGCGTGACCCGACTGACGCCGGTAGTCACCTCGTCCTGTGCGTAAGCAAGATTTTCCTGGCCAGAGAGACTCGTCGCATGGCTCTCCAAAGCCTGAAGCTTTTTAGACCCACGGAGAGAACGACTGAGTATTTCCTGCCTTTCCTCCTCATCCTTCCGCTTTCGTAGTTGTTCCTGCAAGTGCGACATCAAACGGTAAACGACCCATTCGCTTATGCAAAATGCAGGAAATTTTATCGAATTCATAAATTTCCACGTAGCAAATACGACTTTTTTATTATATATCCTGAAAGCCATATGGAATATTGAAAATGTTTTTGTATTGTAGCTTGGATACATGATATATGTATACATGAAATATTCTTATATTTCATATTTTTTAATATAAGATATAAACATAAATGTGAAACATATTATGTATGGGTAGCATTCAATAAATTTAAAAGAACTTTGATACAAAAGTAACCTTTATAAATTCTTACCTTATTGGAAATTATTACAAAAACTCTAACAATGCCTCCAACAATTCTAACGCAAGAAATTGCGAGGTAATTATCATGTGCAACTGCATGTAAATACATACGTAATTGAGGGATTTATAATACATCCTAAGCGATTAAACTTCGCACAAAAATACGGTATCCTTGACGTCAAACCGCGAAGATCGATCAAACATCTTCGCGAATCTGTACCTGCTTATCAATTATTCCGAAGCAGCTTATATCCAAAGGAACAGTGTGATCTTGGTCTCCAGCGTCAGCTAACTCCGTTAACACATTATTGTACCATGCGTCCGCCAACACATCATCGTATCATGCATTCTATTATCTACTTATGTGTGTCATTGAGGGTACAAGTAAACATTTTTAATAGATGATAGAATTTTCTACTTCAAACGATCTTTATCGTGATAAGATCTGGTATTTATTTGTCAAGAGAACTAATATTGAAAATGTAAGAAAGAGTTGTCAGAACGTTGTGATTGTATAATAATAACTTTTCGAACATTCTATCATCTAATTTTACGAGCACTAACGTATGCAATATATTTTACACCGTTAACGAATACAATTTATAATATTTTTTTATCTCTTTCGTGAATCAGCGACAACACTGTCCACTTGCGATCAAGTTGCGCGAATTCATCACGCTATCGGCTATGTTATTTTGCGATTCGTGATCTACGCCCACCGGTGTCAGCTGATAAAGTTAGAGTTAGTCACTCGATGTATTTTGTCGTCGCAATATTGCGATGCGCGTGACAACGCCAGACGCGCGCGGCTGGCGATAAAGAGCGTCATAGCCAGCAGAAGATGCGACTCGTGTGATTTTCATTTATATAACGAACATTGCGTACGCTCCGTATAATACTATGCAAGAGGATAGAAATATCTCGGCGAAGCCCTGTTTTTTTTACCGCGACAGTGGACATAAGGTTTCTCGTGGAACCTGAGCTTTACCCCCTCGCGTCGCGTGCGATACCGACGACTAACACAGAGCGTGTTAAAAATGTCACATGTATAATAAACTCACGTAAAAATATAATTAAGACTTCCGAGACTTCCGAGAAAAAAATGACGTTTAATTGCCTTGATTACTCCTGCTTTATATGTCAGCAATCTTCGTTGCAATTAGAATTTCATTTTCGCTTCAGGTCTTTTGTATTACATGTTATGTCACATTTCATGTTATATGATGATAAATAAAACTGGATTGAAAGAATTGCTCATTAATTTTCTATTAAAAAAATGTTTAAATATCAGCACGTAAAAGACAAAAAGATTAAAGAAAAGATATTTCTCTAAGAAAAGGTATTTGGGACACCTGCTGCGGCGTACTTTGGGGTATCAGGACTGCACGATTGTATTGAAAATCCGGCGAGGGTGTCTGTTCTTGAGGCTTGAGGCAGATCAAGACACCGGGGTCAAGGAAAAGAGCCGGACAAAAAACGGAACGAAGCTGAATGCAACCCAGGTCTACGAGTCACCCTATACGTCTGCACCTATCGGAACTACGTAACGTTACATTTCAGGCATGTAATCTTATACCATAGGGTTCTTTACATTCCAGACCACACTTGACTCAAGCCAGGTAGGAGTGTGTGGTGTGAGGATTCCATAAGATAAACATACTCATTCTGGCGACGCCGGTCACGTAAGGGGTTCTGGCATTTCTCACACTTACAGATACCGAGATTGTATGAATTTCAAGCGTGGCACTCGAACTACGAGCATTTCCAGAGCTCACGCACGAAATCGACGACGGTACGGCTTTCTTTCGGTTTTCACACTTTTTGATTTAAATGTAACGGTCGAAGTTCACATAGAATACGCCTCCTCTGCGAAGCAAGTGTTTCTTCTCCCAAAAAGACGTTACGCTTTTCAGGAGCCAATACTGCAATGGACACGTTAGATAAATAAAATTAAAACATTTTCCGTCAATTCCATTTCGTAATCATTTTGGTATGCTCGTTAACGGATGTTTCGATATGCCTAATTAATTTTCCCTCATCACGACTCATTTATCAATCAAAACTTTGTCGGTGGCAGCTTCTGTTGGAGGAAATTCGGAAACTGTGTCGCGACTGGTGCTTCAATAATAACCATTGTCATCGGCTCGCAATTTCCGCACACGTTCATGGATACGTGTGTGCGTGTGTCTCTGTATAGTGAGTTTGTACCATCCTCTTAAATTACGATCTGTCATTTACTGCGTTCGCATCGTTACGCAACGTGATCACTACTTACCCATGCGAAATGCTCGCGTGGTTACTGCTTTCCATGAAATTCCATACGACGTGTGAGTCTGGCATCTAACTTTAAAGAAAGTAGCAATTTCGGAGAGCACGAGCAAGTACAAATCGAATGCAAATGGGACATGTTTACCTTCCTCAGTTAAATGTCTTATCAGAAATTAAATTTACATCGATAAAGTTGCTATTTTTCCGTCACATTGCCGGTGATCTCAATCAATCACAGAACAAAATCGTAAATTCTCTCTTCGCGATCAAAGTAAAAGAACATTTTATCGCTGTCAGCAGAAGCTTCATGCCATTTTACGAGACGGGCAATATTACGTGGTCAACCGTTCCCCAATATGCAAATGTTGTTTTTCATGTAAGCATTCTTTATGAGAACGTTCATTACGTTGAGGGAAAATGAAATGTTTAAAAAATTATTAATTCTGAGGAATTTATACATGCCACGAGTCGCGATAATAAAATTCCTTTTTGAAAGGCTTCAATTTTAACAATAATAATTTTCAATTCGTTTCGATTCAGCACATTTCTGGCTAGCTCGTCAGTTTCGTTTTCTTTCATGTGATACTTACGCCCTGTCACGTCCTCTTCCGAAATTTCGTGTGAAATTTGGAGAGCTTGAGATTTGTGCAATCTTTCTAGCACGCTTTTCGAATGCTTATCATGCGTGCTTACGTGACTCGACGCAAATGCGAGTCGATACTTTCTCGTTTCTTACCTGATACTTCCTGATGGAATGAAGCTGTTGCTGTGTCGGCTCGGCATTGGCATTATCGCTCGTTTCGACATTATTGTTCTGCGTGGACAAGCGAAGATTATCTTTCGGCGGTCTGGCAGGTGCTCTCTTTTGTTCGCGAGGTGGGATGGCAGGCTTGACCCCGTTGAGACCGGCCTAAAAATCCATTCCAAACAGCTCGTATTAAATAGTCCTGTGTCCCGACGTCGAGCAAACTACATTGCGAAATTAATCACCTTTTTTTCGTTTCATTCTTTGTCATTACTTTCAGACTACTCATACTCGAGTCGAGATACCTCATAAAGCCGCGGTTTTCGATGTGGCACACGGAAGTAAAGAGAAGGATGAGAGGAAAGAGAAAGAGAGCAGACGCAATAGAGAAGCGAGAAGCGAAAATGCGCCGAAAGCAGAGATACCAAGCAAAAGTAAAATGCCGTGGAATTTATGAGTCAACAGTGATCGAATATGGTATTTCCAATCTCGCCTTTTATTTTCAACGATATCAAATCAATTAACTTTATAAGGCTGATATCACCGTGCCATTAGAATTCCCAATAAAAGGTAATTATAAATTCATTAACTTCTTTTGCTTGCTACATCGAAATATAATCGATAACACGTATTTAATTTAAATATTGTTTTCATTATTTATTATTAAATATCTTTTTCATTATTAAATTAATAGGCATTTTACTTTGTAAAGCCTGTTGGCTCGTGTTAATCTTACCATGCTATTAACAGCTCCGTATTTAAATGTCCTATATTCCCCTACGCATGCTTTATTTAATATCTTTATGAGTCACCAAACGATCGTTTTCGTCTTTCTTCGACTTTTACGATAACATAATAAATTTCATTTAACCAAGAGATTTTTACACACATTAAGATATTATAGAACATTTAAATCTAATTTAATAGAATTGTGACGGCTAAAGAATCGACCAACGCTTAATGGTCCTGCAATTTAACCACCACAACTGCACACAATGACAGATACGTGTTTCTCGCGAGCGAATAGTGTGACACAAGCTATAGATATATAGTTTCTAGTAACTACGTCCTACAGTGAGGCGAAACCCGCTACATGCTAGCAGGAAATTCTGTCCGAAACAGCACTAGAATACAGAAATCGTATTACTCAGAATATAGCTCTTCCGCATAGGCTTCAAAGATACGTCAAAGAAAAGTCAAAGTCGATTTTTAAGTGAATAGTTAGAGATAGATCGTCTATCGAGAAAAGTATTAGATTAAAAGTTTTAAGTACTAAGCTGCCGTTCAAAGAATTCGATGGAAAACGAGAAACTGTTGAAATCCGTTTGAAAAGTGCAAAAAGTCTAGTTGCATTTTATATTTCTTCCTGAATCGTTATTGCGCGTAATTTCGGTATTTTCGCAGAAGAGAAAAGGCACGTTGTATTAATAATATTAGTTTGTTTTATACGCGTTTAACAGTAATACCGGAACCGCCTCGGAGTCTGCCTTATCGTTCCCATTAATCTTGTCGCTGGTTTGAAAAATGAGACTTTCTGAAACTTTAGATGATCGCTCGGAGATATCATGACGTGCTATCTTTTCCGTAAATAGAGATCGTTAGAATCAAACGACGTGTCGTTGGATAAATGACACACAAGCTGGCTGTTTCGCGGAGAACAGTTTGATTTTTTTCAACAAGTTCAACGATTCTGATTCTCCTGTTTTGAATGAGGAACGGTTGCAAAGGGAGCTTACCCGCGTTTTCGAGCAACAGAGATAATCTCTTTAGGAGACTGTGCTCACACAGTGTGTCTCGGCGTATTCGCTCGCAAGAAATGCACTAACGCGGCTATTAAATTGCACGAATGTGTGCATTATACTGACAGAATCATTGTATGATTAGGCGTCAGGTCAACCTTTCGCCGTCCAATCCTATTATATTAAAATGGACAATTGAAGGAACCAACCTTACCGGATGCTCCGGTCTCCCCTCGAAAACTGAGAAAACCTCTCAAAGAGCTGACAGTCTTGTCTTCGGAAGAAGAGAGGACACTAGCGCGCGTGGAATCAGCAGTCGCGTTTCTCATAAAAGTGGAGAAAACTCCCTTATTTTCGTCACCTTCCACGAGAAAAGTTTCGTACCGATGTTTAGGGATCTTCTCCCCAAAAGTGAAATTGAACGATCTGACATGCGTCAGTGATTCTCGATGCGAGGGCACGTTACGATCGACGTCCTCGCGAGACGCGGAGAAACGGGGGTTCTCGTAGAAGGGTTTCTCACCGTCTGGATTACTCGAGCTCGAACTCGAGGCAATGGAACAAGCCCTCGGGGGCTCGTTGAGCTCACCGAGGTTCATGTTGTACGACAGCAGAACGGGTTCATTAGAGCAAGAGTGCGCTGGTGCGTTAAGGCAATGCGTGCTGGAAGCGCGAAGCGGTTTGCGGTGCTCGTGGTGCATGATAGAGTGCAAGCTGTCGAGCATCAGGCTCTTGACTCTGGACCTTACCTTCTTGGCGTCGTGCTTACGGTCTACCGTGCGCGCGACCACGGTCTCTTTAGCGCTACCATCGCCACTAGACAGCATCGTGAAGCTATTATCATTCGGGGAGAGGCGGGGAGAAGCTACGTGCGTGCTCGTTGTCGTGCTCGTGGTAGTCGTCGCGGTGCACACACTCCCCTCGCTGGCGACGCTCTCGCGATCGCGTCTCGGCTCGAGGGTGTTGTGCTTGCTGTTGCCGGGAGTCTTATTGGGCGGCGGGTATACTGGGTGGCACTTGGTGATCGGCACAAAATCCGGCGGACAATCGACCGCGACCTCGCGGTAAGGCTTGCCCCCCACCACGAGGAAGCTGCGGTCCGAGCTGTGCTCAAGATCGCCAGAGGCTTCGCTTCTCAACGTGGAATAGCCGCTGGAGATCTGCTGGTGTCGCTTCTTCTTCGGCCGTTGTCGAGACGAGGAGGACGAGGAAGAGAGGTTGCTCAGCTCGATGCCGAGTAGATCATCGGTCGAGCTCGCCCGAATTAGTTCCTCGATATCGAGGCTGCGCGTCTTCGCCTTCAGTTTGGCGCGTTCATCGTATGGACGGCGTTTTGTGTTTTTACCGGATTTGATCTGCGGCTCTGTCTGCGGCGTCTCCAACCGGTCCACCTTCGCGCGGACTGGCGAGCCTTTATCCTGATCCTTCGGGATCCGCGAGCATTGTTCGTCGATCAGCCTCGTCAGATCCGTGACCTCGTCGGATCGCATCAGTAGCCCCTGAAAATCTTGCAGATCCGTTAGTCCGTAAGACGGATTGTCAAAGGACGTCGTGTCGCGAGTACGACCGAAGAGCGGGGCTACTTTGATATCGGGCACCACTGACCTGCACGGAGAGCCAAGATCTATTCTCCGAACATCGTAAGTCGGAGAACTCTTGTGGCTCTTACCGTGCATCAGGCTGGTGTTGAGAGGCGCGGTACTGTCCGATCTACCCGACGAGCTTCTCGGGCTCGCCGAATCGTCGCTGCAGGTCTTCAGCATCGTAGGATAATCCTCCTTGGCGAAGGGATAGTCGTCTTCGACGTCTACACTAGACTCCTTCTGCCCGCCCGTGTTCTCGTCGACGTTCTCGTTCTCCTCGAGGGCCTTCAAAGCGCTCTTCAGCTCCGGTGAGCCAGTCGCGATCGGGCTACCGTGATACTTGTCAAGGCTGAGATCCTTCTTGGCGTTTCTCACCTTCTCCTCCTCGTCCTCGATCTTAAGCTCGATTTTCAGCATTGACGGCTGAAGACCGTTGCGAACGTTGATCATCTCGGCATCGTCGGTGACGTCGTGAGCGCGGTCGTCCGATACAAGTCTGTTAGCACGATGTCCGTCCGCGATGATGCGCGTCTTAAAGGTCTCGTTTTTAAGGTTTAGGGAGAGGTCGAGGTCGCTAGCGCTACGGGGACGATGCTGTAGCCCGTTCCTATAATCGGAAGAGCGATTCTTTACCTTGTTGGGATAGGCCTTCTGTAGGAGTGTATCGGGCACATCAACAGGTAGCTCCCGATGATGGCCCAGGGCTCCAGGAGCCCACATCTCATCGGGCCCCAGTCCCTCTTGCGGCTTCTTCGCGTCGCGCGAGCTGTTGTTGTTCTCTTGCAGCTGCAATTGCTGTTGTTGTTGCTGAGAGTGTATGTCCGTCACGCCACTACCGCTACGCCTTCGGGACCTGAAACGAAAGAAATCCTATACTGTTACTACTGCATTATAATTGTTTAATTTTTATTGTTTCATTATATTGTATAATAAACTTTATATTGTATAAAATAATACATTTTTTTAACGCAACGACACATTTTTTAATCATTGATAATACGTTTTAATAATACATAAGGCGTTTTAAGTAAATAGAAAGTATAAAGTCTGGTAAATGTATCTGATAAAATGCCAAACGGACGAGTAACTGTATTATTGAAAGAAGGAGATTAAATGAAGGATAACTAGCTATTGGCACATATTTCTCACACGCAACTGGGTGAGGTAAATTGCCGGCTGTTACGAGCACGAAGCGGTACGTTATGACATGCATCTGTGAATAATTAGACGGCTTTGAGGCGCAAACTAATTCAATGCTGACTGCGAAGTACTCACGACAAAGATATCATTAAAAAGGATAACACGATAAGAAGTAAGTCGATTAACGAGGAACGCTGAAATAACCCGTCCATGTGATAACGATTAATAATCGCTGGCTACTACTTTATTAAAAATAATAGCAATGCATGATAATATCGTATAATCATCGTAAAAGTTCTTTTCAAGTCAACAACAGTGGCATAAATAAATAAATGTTAAACTGGATTTCTAATTTCGATATTCCTTCAAGGACAGAATTGAACTTTTAATAAAATGTAGAAATTGTAAAAGATGCACACTCTATTTGTCGCTGAAGGAGAAACTATCTCAACAATATCTCGAAAATTCGTACCTTTCATATTTTTAGATTTCGAGGAACGTGACGGTGTTCATGCGGAAATAAATTCAGCCGTCGTATATCACATGACTCTCGATAGCACATGTTATATGATGTTTCAAACGAATGTAGAATCTCCTGCTCGTTCGATCGTGTGAAACGTCTCTGGAATATGCACGCGGCTGCAGACCGGAAAGCAACTTTCGATAAACCTAAAATATATGTATTACACGCTGTCAGTCACCGCTTTATCACGCCCGGGAAAGATCGCGGTACTTCTTGTCCGTTATAAAGTTGCCCCTGACAAAAGTAGCTCACGAGCTGCATAAAAATCCTCAATAAATCTCACATAACTCGCAATCGCGAAACCTCATGTGCTGTAATTTTTCTCGCGTCCAATACCTGCTAAAATAGATCTATTTTTATGCAAATTCGAGAAATCTATCACAATGTGCTACCATATCATGCGCGGGATTAATGAAATCATCGTATCTTGGATGCAAATTTCAATTAGCTCAGCAAAACAGCTTACAGCGTGCAACAGTAATATCGTTAACGTGATACATTTGATGATTGATTCGTGAAAATTCATTACAAGTTCGGTCGGTATAACAAAAGCCGTTAATATTTATAAAACTGTTCGCGCTGTATCATTAATCAATCAACTACAAATCAAATCAGCATGCGAACGTTGAAATTAAATTTGCCAGAGCTAAATTTCAATCGCTCCGGTCTATCAATTTAAAAATTGTCTATCGATTAAGAACACGTTCATCATGTAATCAATATGTAGAAACAACAAAATTTTTTCAGCATAGAAAATATAGAATGCCATGCATATGTCTCTCCAATAAATCGCCGATAGACGAGTAAAATATTATATATCTGCGATGACATATACGTATACCCGATCAGCGCAAACACGTGATTATTTTAAATAAATATTTATGCGCCATAATATTCTGCATTGCCTGACAGTCATATTTGACGTTAAATATTAAAATGTTGCGAAGAAGAATGTAATCCGAAAATATTCTGCGGAAAAGGCAACTACAAATACATGGACAGAACAGCACGTTTTCCAGTCTGACCTATCATTCATTCAGTGCAATAATTTTCGCATTCGCGCGCGATCTACGATTCGCTGGTACATTGTGAGAACGCAAGGTATCGGAAATTAGATTTGCACGACAAAGACCGTCCGCACCTATACAAGAGCAGGCCTTTTCGTGGATCTGGTTACACCGGGCATGCCGGCATTCAACACAGGAACGCCATTACTCGTCGGTCCTTACGCAAATACGTGCATAGATTCATAGGGCGTACGATAAAGAAGGAGACAATAGAAATCGCGAACAAAGGCGACAGAAAATACGGTATCGCGATTCAATGCGCTTAATGCACGCTTAACGTAAACGGCGTGTGTTTTTGGTCGCGCTTTGCAGGATGTGTTTAACGAGATCTTCCAAATTCTTGAGACCATAAAAGACGATAAAAGAAATACATTCTCCATTGCATAATTCTCTACTATTTAAGGAATTTCTCTGTTATATCTCGCCGCGCGCTCTCTCTCTTTCTAAGAGAAATTGTATGTATTTTATACAGGGTGTCCTGGGTTTTAACCGACAAACTGCGGGAGCATATTCTACTAGTGGAAATAAGAAAAAATTCTTATATCGAGTTTGCTTAGAAATGCTTTATTACAAAGTTATAAACCAATATTGAAAAGGAATATGAGATAAGTAACAACGGAACATAGCGTAGAATTTGGAAGGTCGAAGATGTTTATGTTATGTGTATTCACATGTATTCATGTTCACTATGTTGAAACGATTCAGTATGATTGTTACTTTCACAACAGTAGCTGTTAGATTTCAATCGTCGTGTCAACTAGCAATTACTATCAGAATGTCAAAAGTGTTTTCAAATGAGGAATACACTGATATTCATTTCGTGTACGGATTCTGTGACGGAAATGCACGAGCTGCCGTACGAGAGTATCAACGTAGATTTCCTAACAGGAGAGTACCAGATAGATTTAAAGCAACGAATTACTAATTCAGTTACTGAGATGCAACAAAATTTTTAGGAATGTCGTACTGTAACAAATTCTGTACTACGTCGATGTCTAGCTTGTATCGATGTGCAAGGACATTTTGAAATGCGTCACTAAATCATTGCGTAGATAATTTTTATTTTTGTGAAAAAATCCGTTGTTACTTATCTCATATTTCTTTTGAATATTGGTTTATAACTTTGTAATAAAGCATTTCTAAGCAAACTCGATATAAGAATTTTTTCTTATTTCCACTAGCAGAATATGCTCCCGCAGTTTGTCGGTTAAAACCCGGGACACCCTGTATACTTCCTGTCCGTGACATCTTCCGACGTATTTATGGCGCAGATTAAACATCTTAATGAAAAGGCAGTGAACGCGAGACCTAATTTCTGCGACGTTTGTGCGGATTTCGCTAGGAAAGGCCGCATTTTTCCTTCCCCTCCACGTAAGAAGCACGCGGTTCGTACTTTCGAATAGTCGATCGCTAATGCGCGAACGTAGATCGCGCCGCGTGCATCCGTTCCACGTGGACTCCGTAACGTAAGAAAGCGCGATCAGGTCAGCGCGAGTACCGGCTGCGTAAAACTGCCGCCATTCTTTCGTGGTTTTCAAGTAGAATCGCCGTTAAAGGGAGGACCCAGGGAGGCTTGGCATAAGAATAAGAAATTTCCAGGAAAGCGAACACAGTGAGATCATACCGATTTCCAGTGCAGGCTCCGAGAAGTTTTTCAACGATGGTGAATTCCTTTGAGTCAGATTAAGCACATTCTTTCGGCCTGACGGTCGATAGCTCAGACAAGAGAAAAGTTCTGTCTGGTATTCGCAGGAGTGACAATGAACAATGAAGAATCATTGTCGCGTAGCTCGGTGTGCGATGAGAAATATGCTCGTACAACGTACCGTGCGGAACGAAGGGATCAAAGGAATGAAAATGTTATGCGAGGATCCATAGCGATCCGTGATGATCAGCTATAAAGGTAAATCGATGATAACGATAGCAATCTGGCATCATGTGTGCGCAGGCTTTTATCCGCGAGCCAACTAAAAGCTAAATTAAGTCATTAAAAGCTATCGCAGCGTCGATTAAGCCGACAGTATCTATGGAGCAATCGAAAATATAATAATATGCATCCGCATATTTTCACGCAGGTAATTAAAGCTTTGAGAGATGCGACGCGTTTGAAACTTTCCGTTGGAAAACAGGGAATTCTCGAGAGGAAGATTTGATTGAAAAGTTTCCTCGGATCCGCGCCAGGTTTTGCGGAACAAGCATTCGAGACTCGTTTTGCTCTCAATGTCTCGCGGAAATATGTTTTCCACCTAGCGCGGAATTTCCGCTGCTTTTTATTTCGTTCCCTATAAAACTGCACGGGGGTTTAATTGCGCCGGGAACGTGACGTTTTCCACGAGACAACTTTTATCACGACGATGCTACCGATCCACGCTAGGTGAGCCGAAAAATTCGTGGCATGCAGAGTACACGGGTGAAAGTGCAGTGATGAAACGACTTGCATAAGGAATGTAGGTCTAATAATGATGGCATCAGGATCGCGTCCCTATGCCAGGTCGTGACTCCCGCGAAAGGTCACTCGTGCTTTCTCAATTCATTTCTCCATTCATGCCGATATTTTTATCGCACCATCGTTTTCTCACCGATGCAACCTGCAGCCGTGCTCAGCAAAGCTGCTATTTACTCGAGCTGTTAACGGCGCGCAGCATCGTGTGCGCCACGCAATTGTGCAGGGAAATCATTCAAATTTGCGGAAACGCACGGAATTAAATGGCCATTACAAATCGAAGTGGCCGCAGCATATTATAGTCGTCATGTATCATGTTATGGTGACTTCCCGGAATGTGATCTCGCGTGAACAGCATTTGCGCAATACGTGTAATGAATAACGATTTCGGTATGTCGAGTATACTCGTCGCTTTTTGGATTGATTGTGCACGACCGTGAAGCACACTGGAGCCGATAATTAAGCATCACGACTTTTATGTAAAAAGCTTGCGGGGAACTGGGGACATTGATTTCTACGCTCAATGGATCCAATTTATTTTTGTAGCAACGTTCATCGATAATTACGAGCGATGTGGGATCGGCTCGTTGAGCGGCATACCGCCGTTTACCCCGGCGGTGCGGA
This sequence comes from Ooceraea biroi, assembly GCF_003672135.1. Classification (NCBI taxonomy): domain Eukaryota; kingdom Metazoa; phylum Arthropoda; class Insecta; order Hymenoptera; family Formicidae; genus Ooceraea; species Ooceraea biroi. The sequence continues at coordinate 4,765,177 of NC_039515.1, forward strand.
AACCAAGTTGCTAAATTACGGCGCACGTAACTACCCGTATTTAACGAAAGACCCAGCCGAGCTCAAGGCCCGAACAATTATTCGCGTAATCGCGTGCGAAATCCGCGATCGATTACATAACGAGCGAGTTACGCCGGGATGAATGCGTATCCCGTATTGTCGACGAATGTTCACGTAAACCTTTTGCGTCGCGTGGAAACCTGGAGCAAGATGCACTACGATAACAGAATTTTCGAGTCGCAGAACGGCTCTTTTATGTAATAGTGGAAATAAAATCATTTATTTTCGGTTCCTCTCGAATATCCTGATCAAAATATCGGTTCTTTTTAGATGTACGAATTTTTCTTCCAATTGAATTGAAGTTCTATAGATTCTGTGTACAAAAAAATCGAGAAAGGTAGTTTCGTGAATAACCTGCGATGCCATGTCATTCTGCGTTAGGTTGCAGGCTATTGGCTTTATAATACGTGCGATTCAATATACTCGTCCCTAGTCATGGATGCGGGCGGGCAGGTACACGGGGCTGCAGTCAGGAGCGGAAACACGTGACCTCCTCTTGTTTCGAATTCTACGTGAGAATTCATGTTTAATGTTCCCAGAACCGAGCATGGACAGCACCGATTCCCTAGCGTGATTTCAGAAAATTTACGGATATTTTACTTTATGTGGCTAATCTCGGGATTTATCGGGAAGTATTGCAGTTTACGTACGAGTAGAATGAAACACTTTTGAATATTTCCGACATCCTGCCTATTTTTATTTGAGGATTAGTCGTTATCTTTATTATTGGTATCTTTGCATCTATAATAGTTATTAGTATTTGTGCACCGTGCAATAAATCCTTATTATTATATCGACTGTACTATCATTTGTTTCCAAGTTTGAAGATTTAGGTAAATGTAAATAAAAAAGTAGGTAAACGTAAGATATTGCCATTTGAAAAATAAGCTGTCAGTTTCTGCAGACCTTGACTGCCTTGACTGACCTTGAAAACAACTGTCATAAATACATAGTTGTATTTAGGAGAAACAATTCAAGGATATTATATTTCCATCTCTCTCAAATAACTTTCTATTCTTCGATAATCTTTAAATCGAGCAATATGCTTTCAAAATCGAGCAAATTGTTTCCGCGCCATTTTATTTACTATTTAGAGACAATATAGCAAATCGGCAGACTATCGGCTGGCGATAGACAGTCTCTGATCTCTCTTATATTTGTCTTTTAACTATGGTAATAACGCACAATTATTACCGAGTTCTTCCAAGTGCGAGACAATAAGTGCCACTTGACAACAAGCAGACCACTATTAAGTGATCAAGCGACTATGTTTCACAGGAGATTAATATACGTTATACATAAATGCCTACACCGCGTCAGACTCCCTACGGAATATGTTTGAAGCCCGACCCTTAATCTCGAACGGGGTGCCTTAAATTAAGTGCTGTAAAACGCAAATTTGTATTTCGCACTAAGCGGTATAATATCGCCCGTCTTTCCGAGATGAGAGAGGCAGAGAGAGGAAGAGAGAATAAAAGAAGAAATTTTTACGTCATTACGAAATTAAACGCACGTCGCGAGGACAGCTTGGCATTAACATGTAATTTCAGACATACGGACGCATGTTTCTTCGCAGGTAATTAAATGTTGCGCGTTGTGTAATTTCGTATGGGGCATACTTGGCTGCTTAGCGTTTGGTAAGAATGGTGATCATGATGCCAGCAGGCGCGGGAATGACTCTCGCGAAATTAATAGTAGTCGCCAAATATGCTATCGTTTTCGCGATTGCGCCTATGTTCCGCGCTGCGATTAATTCGCGATTATTGGCGTGAGTGATGGCAAATAATACACAATGTGTCCTTGTACTAATTGTAAACAGCAAATATCAACATTTGAAGCCCATAACATTCCAAGCCTGTGTATGTGAAAATGTTTTCAGTTACGTACGAGCACTGTTTGAAATAATGGAACGTAAACTTGTGGAGAAAATTAATGATTAAATTATAATAGTAATAGTTTGACAAAATTACATGTTCAAATCGAGTAATATTCAAGTATTTTGTTAGTTTGTCATTCGCTGTTCTTAATTTTGAATTTTTATTTTCAATTTTCGCGAATTTCTGCCAATGTATCTATATCAGGCACATAAAACATCCACCAAAGAAGTTTTCTTGATTGTTTTCAGATGCGAACCATCCATCCCCTTATATATCACGAAATATCAAAATTAAAACAATATTTTCCGTGCTCGTAAAAAATTCAGTGATGACGTAAGTTTCGGAGTGAAAAGACTCGGGTAGTAGAAGCTGTTTTTCGTTTTATCTCGTTTTTTACGCCGTAAACGTGACCAGGACTATTTTAGCGTTCTTTTGCGGTGTATAACAAGGGAAAACAAAAAAAATACCTGCCACCTAAACTATGGACAAGAGCAAGAGAGAGAGGGAGGGAGAGAAATGGGATATTTTCGGAAAAAGCTCAGGTGCTAAATGATCCGTCTCTGTTCTCTCGTACACTCTGCACTATCTCTGTCTCGCGCCTGACGCACACTCTTTGTCCACTTCGACATGCAAATGTCCGTGGCCGCGTTTATTTCTCGCAATCGCGGAGACACTCGTCCGCGTGCGGACGACTCGCACGTCCGCCACGTCCGCGAATTATCACACACGGATATGCACCGGGATGCACAAGCGCGTTTTTCACCTACCAGTGTAGCGTTTTGAGGATTCTCATGGCGTGGCCCTCTCAACGACTCGTCCTTCGTTCAAACCTCATGGACGCTCGCACGATTTATGACGAAGCTGCGAACAGCCGCAGAATCTCAATGCAGCTGCAAGATCTTCTTCCGTTTGTTCGATTCTTCTACCTGTCGATCTTTTCTTACGACTCTCGCAGTTCGAACAGTGTCCCTTCCTCCCAATCCGTTTGGACCTGTCTCTTCTCTTCTGCGTCTCTCGAACCAATCCGCTTTCCCCAATTCCTCCTTACATTCCGTATACCTCAATGATTTGTTCGGATTTTTACCGATAATTCTCTAGGACCTCTCTAGTATCCTTTTTTTATTTAATATCTTTCTCGGTATATTTTCTGGAGGCGTCTTTCTCTTTGGCCTCCGTATCAGCTCGTGGTCTCACGAATGATCTAATCTTGCCACGGCCTTCACAAGACGCTTCTACATTCCGCACACGATCTTCTGCTTCCTCTTACCACACCCCGTTGCCTCGTACCGCGCCGATCGCAACGTCATTAAATATTTGCGCCCTCCTCTTCACGGTTTATTCCGGCTCCCTCTTTCTCGTTCTTCTCCCGTCGCCTCTCCGCCTTTTTCTGCTCTCGATGCTTAAACATCCCGACAATGGAGGCGCATGATTCTCATCCACGTTACCGCACCGGATCCTCCGTTCACGCGAATCTCTTCGTCCTTCCCCGTCACCGCCTTTCTACGATGCTCATTGAATCTCCGTCGATCTCCGATCGATTCTTCGAGTTTCCGTTCACCGCGAATCTTCATGCATCAACTGTTATTTGTAACAATTTCTCTCACAAATGCAATATCTCCCAGAGACTTTTCCTTCCTCTTTCCTGTTCGTTACAGGATCTTTTTTCGAGGATTACTGTACACCTTGCGCGGCTCAACTTTATTCCGACTCTCGCCGACTGTACGCGTCAGGGTGCATCTGTGTGCCGTGCGCACGGCCGCACATTCCACCTGTACACGCGTACACTGGGGCCACACAGGTACGCACGCATACACAAACACACACATGCACCGACACAGGTACACCCGCGCGCACGCACACGTATACACGATCACGCGACGGACGCTCGGGCACGGATGCACGGACGACGACGTCGTGCGCGCTGCAACGGCCACCGGCAGCTCAACGGAGGAGGTGTATGCACCTTCCGAAGGCTGTACGCGACGAAGGAGGAACGGTGGAGGAGGTGGTAGCGGCGGCGGCGGCGGCGCGGAGGCGCGCACTATATCGCATGGAGAACGCTCGTACCGGTTTTGGCCCGCCGCGCCGGCGGACGGATATTCCCGACTCCGTTAACCGCCTTGACTGCTCGCGGCTCACACGCCCCGTCGAAACGCTCAACCCCGATGGTGACGAGCGCTCACCCTCGAGTGACGAATAGCTGATCGAACTCCCGCGGAATTTCCATCAGCGACACGCGGCGCCAGCACTCGCTCACGCGGAGGAGGATGCGGCAGGGAAGAGTCGTCTACGCGATTCTCGCGATGCACCGCGAGAGCTATGTACCAATTATCGCGTCTTTTCCGTGATCGGGAATGGTCTCTGGACGTTCACGTTGTTCACGTGGGAGAAGAAAAAGGAAGGAAGGAGGATACGTCACGGGGAACGCACGAGGATGGCGGGCGTCCCTCCGGCTTCGAACTGACGTGGGTTTGTTGGCTTCGCTTTACTCCAAGAGAGCCGACCGAGCCGGTGCCCCCTTCTCGTCCCTTTTTTCTCTATCCCTCTCTCTCGCTCCCTCCCCCTCTCTCTGCCTCTCTTTTTCTCGCTCTTCTACCTGTCCAACTCTCTGCCCCTCTATCGCTCCATCTACCCTCTCCTTCTTTCGTCCACTGTACATATTGTCACGTCCTCCTCCTTCTCCAATGTACCCCCTTTATCACCTCCATCTCCTCTTCGCCACCACCCTCTCCACAACGCTCACCTTCCAACTGCGCGCTCCTGCCTTACCTCGCTCCCACTCTAACCACTCTTCTTCCCCTCCAACTGTATGTTCACCGGTTCAACCACGAATATCTCTTTCCGCCTCACAGCGTTTGAATCGTCCCTCTCGCTTCATCCGCCCGTCCCCCTCCTGCAATACTCCGTCCTTGTTCAGCTCACTTCGACCCCCTTCCATTTTCGACTCTCATCGTTCCTTCGCTCCGTTCTTCGTTCCGTCTCTCTTCGGTCTCTTCCCCTTTTCTTCCATCCAACTCGGCCTGCATTCTTGCCTCTGGATTTTTTTTCATCTCAAAGCGCCATCCTCGCGTCCCTGCGTCTCTCTTCGTCCAGATGAATTTGGATACCTCCTCTTTCTCGGTCTCTCGCTCGACTCTTTCTTTACCGAAGCTCGGAGGTGGTTCACTTTTTCTTCTCTCTCTCTCTCTTTCTTTTTCTTCCTCTCTTCTGCGCTTGTTCTTCTGCGTTCGCTCGGATCCTGAGACTCTGAGGTTCTTCTTTGCTGCCATAGTGGCCATGTGGCCCCAGCATTGAAATCTCTCGTTCTCTCCCCCGCTTCCACCTCACGCGCAGGCAAACTTACACGCACGCATGTATTCGCACGCGTGACGACACGGCGATGACGCGTCTTCGCAGGCAATCTTCTCGTTTCGCCTCGTAGTATTTCGAGTCTCAGCTGATGCCGCGATCGTTTTCATCTTTCTCACGATTATCAGTCCGACCTTGCCTCTTAAGCGTTCCATGCCCGAGGCTTTTTCTGCGCGAGGAAAGGACACGATGACGCCGCGAGTGAGACTGATATAAACTAGATAAGTGTCGGAAATCTTCTCACAAGATTGCACGTTTACCTGTTTAGTTGAAAATTGATCCCCCGCGATCATAGATCATTTTTGAAATCGCGCGTCGGGTCATTCTCTGAAGCGTGGTCGGTAAAAGTTATCGCACGTTGCATCGTATAAAAATATTCGCATATTCGAACTTTGCCGAAACGTAATTCTAGATTCCCACTACTGACGTCGAGCAGATCGATACACGTTAAATATAGCGTTTCAATGGTACCATGTATAGGAGGTATGTGCGTTAAGCTGCGCACTTGTGATCAGAGTCACAAATGGATGAGGCAGGCACTCGACCAGTGGATACAGGATGCCGAATGTATCGTGTGAGATACCTTGATATTGTGTGTAGATTTTGTCTGCAATTTTATTGTTCACGGCGGAGAGGACGGCTTTGTTCGGCTGCGAGTACGTGTCGCGTGAAATGAAACAAAATGCGAGTATCCGCCCCCGATCGTTGCGCAACTCTCATTATTCGAGCGTTCCGTAACGCCGAACGCGCGTCTGGATTAACTTCCACCGCGGAAATATTTATCGATTGTGTTAAAACCGTCATTAGATGCACCTGCATGCGCTCGCTGACCCGAGCTACGTCCGAGTGCCGTTTGAAGAGTAATTTGCGAGATAAAGCGCGCCAAGAGATTGATTGCACACTCGCGACAAGCTAGATTGAATTATGTAACCTTTTAGACGAGGAACTCAATCAATCTCGGAGGGACCAGATTACACTGACGATTGTTTAAACAGCGTAATCATCGTCCGTCAATGTCCGCTATGCGCAGGCAATCAATGATACAGCGGTTGTTTGATTGAGTATTCATCAGCGCTGTGTTAATAAACAGGATGCTCCAGATCTGGCACGCCACTTTCTACCTATGCGAACTCTTTGACCAATTAGAAGCCAATTTCTCTTTAGCGATAATCACTCTCAATGAACAGATTCTTCATTGTTGATATACGATATTATTCTATTCAGTACACAGATCTGTCAGTGTTAAAAATTATTAATCCTTCTTTTTGTTAAGAAATAATGTTTTCATTATGAACTTTGGAATCGACTAATACAATACATTCGTTGATAAGATATCAGTCGATAAATCTAGGAGGCATTTTCAAATGCGCGGAAATGATAGAGTTCATGCTAGTTCGTTTAGTTTCCTTAAAAAGAAATAGATCTTGATTTGTGGTAGCAAATGTTGCTCATTTATTCACGGAGATTCGAGAATTGCAGTAATATGTCGTAGGAAGTAACAAGAACATAACGAGACAGAGATGTTCCTTCATCGTTCGGACATTCGTTTATCGAACGAGTGGCTGAGTCGTACTATTATCTTCTTTCGTTCGGGTTGTTCTATCACTATCGTGTTAGAAATGATGACAGAGACCTCTTTCTCGCTTTGGTCATGTTACCACCGTTCCTTTTCCTCTTCGGACGTTCTTCCTTGGCCTTTCTCCAACCTTTTTGATACCAAAAAGCGCACGTTGCATGCGACGTAATGTGGTTTGCAAAAGGTAAAAGACTAGCCGTTATAACCCGCAGATGATTGAACTCATGCAAGCCAGACTTATTCTCCGAGTCCATTCTGGATAGTCCCATTGTCGCTTTCTTCAGAAAATATCACGTGTTGCAAAGAATCACCCTATAATTTAATCAGCTTGTAATGGAAATAATCATCCAGTGTACGGAAAAGTCCAGATTTTATTCCCTGTACAATAAAGTTCCTGCAAACTCTAGAGCAGCAAATCAGCTTTATGCGCAAAGATACACGCGTTCATTCAAGTACTCTCGAATGAAACATTAATAAAAAAAGATGTTGATGCGATCAAAATCAAAATAATGATTCGGCAAATACGTGGCTCCACCGTATCAGTCGCTCTATACACAGTAAAAAATAAAACGTTAATTTTAACATTTTTTGCATGTCCCAGAGAGTCCACTCTAAATTTTAAGTTAAAGTAACTCATTCGTCATATGTTACTTCTTGACAAACTAGAAATGTTAAGTAATTAACACAATATTTTACATTTATTTTTGTTATTGTAACTTTAAGTATGATGTAAAAATAACATACAAAGTAATTGAAAACTACATGGAAGAGAAGTTACAATAACTCATCAGAAAAGTTGATAGAACATTTTCGTTCATACAATATGAACATTTACTTTTTATGTTATATTAACACATGATAGTAATTATTTCAACTTAAATTATTTTTGATAGAAACATTTAATTTGAGTAAATTTGATTATTTTATATGTCAAAGTTCATGATTATTTGAAGATTTACTTTAACTTCTTTTAGAATGTTAAACTGACTTTGTGACATGTTGATTGTTTAAAATTATTGTGTTAAAAGCATTTCAAATAATATTCCATTTCTAAGAGACATACACAAAATGTTAAGTTATGAAGTTAACATTAATGTAACATATAAAATTGTTATAAAAATAATAACATATCAGTTGTATGTTAATTTTACATTGAAGTAGTAATCAAAACATGGCAACACAAGAAAATTTTAACATATGGACGCACAATTTTTAACGGTGTAGACATTGTCAAACCGTGTTGACCGCTGGCAGCATATTCGTCGTACCTGTCGAAGAGAGAGCTTAACTTGCCTATCGATACTGTTTGCCTACCGATCTCCCGGGTTCGGTCACCGAACCCGGCAGGCATCGCGACATTGCGGGAGTGCGCACGTCGATCGCAATTTTACCTTGGCACGGGAGGAGTCCTAGACCGAGCAATGTCATTACTCTTACAAAGCGCGTTAGGCGACTTGCCTCTTTTGCGGAAGACCGGCGGCAAAATGTCCCTGACGCTTTGTCGACGCCGCGAAGCCAACACTCGCGTTCGAGCTCCCCCGAAATCTCGGGGGCCACGAACACGCAATGCACACGCGTGGCCCCGGGCCAACACGTGTGTGTGATCGCTAGAAACTCGAGTTACGGGGTCCAACCGAGTACTTTATGGGCGTCCGAGTATCGCCGCTGACGACAATGGTCCCCTTCCTTCCCGCGCGAGCTTTTCGAGTGAAACCAGATTCGCATCGCCGGGTATCGGTGGTTCTGCGTCGCCACGGAATCCTTAAAGTCCCTGCCCATAGCGTCTCGTCTCAAGTGGTTCTGTCCCAAGACAGTTCTTGGTACTGGTAGGCGTAGCAGAGCTCTGGCTTGCTCACACGCTTTCGCTTGTAGGTGGTCCCACGCGGCGAACGGAAATATGCCAGCCGAAAGTCCTGATACGAGCGACCCTGAATTTGAGAGATTGTGTCGGGAGCCATTAGAGGACCTGAATAAACGCTTTGCGCCGCTAATCCGCATGTTTGTTCCCCGCGTTACAAAGTTTAGGCGCGAGGCATATTATTGTATATATACATCTGTATTACTGATGCGACAACAAAAATTCAATTAGAGTGGTACACGAATTTAGAAAGCCACCAAAACATGTACACATATTAGTATTATTCATTCAGGCATTTCAGGCGATCTTTTCATATACCTCGACATGGACTGAACTTTAATTCGCAAAGTATCTTTTGATAGTTTTACAGCCGGCTGATTCAAGGAACCAGCGGGCCGATGAGAAGTAGCTGGAGTATTCTATTTGCTCCTTTTGTAACTTCTCAGTCTACACGAGTAAATAAGGGTCCTTCTATTTCTTTTGAAAGATTGTTTCTAAAAAACATTATTAAGAGATTTTACTCTACATGGTTGCGCTATGTTGACATTCTCTAGTTCATTGACACGTGTTCAAAGAGGGATGGTGCAGGATATTAAACCGCTTTAAAGCGGTTCCGTTTAATATACGTCTTTGACTGTCCAAAGTCCACGGTTGCGACATCAGCAAAAGCACAATTTCGAGGGACGGATGTACAGATATCCGACATATTTCGCCGGCCGCAGGGCAAACAGCTCTGCGGAGCGCTTCCGGCGTCGGTTTGGCGCTTGAATAACGAAGGAGGGGAATGCAGGTACAAAATTGGGAAACAATCCGCCTTTGTGTCGCGACGGTCCTAACTGCTCCACGGCTCGATTAATATCCTCGGCGAGAGGAAACGGAAATGGACGGGCCCGCCACGCTTGTACGTGGCGTTTCAAATATAATCTCACTTAATCCACCAAGGGATATTAGCGAGTATACAGTTACCGCAGCGGCGTTGTGAAACTGCACCCGGCGCGCGTTCACGGACACTTTAATTAAATCCACGAAAATTTATTGCGCTCGCAAATATCGCGATCTGTCACGGTACCATTATCAGGGTACGCGCTACCGATAGAATGTCAGAAGATACGAGCGATACGAGTGTGAGATATTAATATCTAGCGTTCGGGATACTCTATAGCATCAAACGTTTCATGAAACGTTCAGCGTTTGAGACCTGCGTGAAAAACTCGCGCGTGAGACCAGACAAAAGTCAGATGTTCTGAAAAAGAAGGTGCAGGAAGGCGAGCTGTGAAGCAAACGTAGATGTACGTTGCGATGTATCGATCAAACAACGTTAGAAAACGTGGGACCTCTCGGTCTCTCTCGCCGCGGAATCACCGCGAGAAGCTTTACCTGCAGGGAATGAAAACTCCGAGCCGCCGAGCGAGGTGTATCCAGCATGCCTTGCATGGGTCACACGCCTGGTTTAGGTCGATCCACATCGCCATGGTCGCACCGTAGTCGCCCCAGAGAAGCGATAAAATCTATCGAAAATTATCGATAACGCGCGGGTGAACGTACCATAAAAAGGTAAAAGGAAACAACCGTCGCGCATATACATATATATATCTGCATATATGTGTATATATATACACATATATATATATATGCATGTGCAATATGTATCTAAGGGAGATGAACGGGCGCGCACGAAATTGTTGACGCGACGAGCGGCGCCGTGTAAGAGAACTGGTGCCTGGAATGCGGCTTATCGGTGTCGGCACTTGATATCGAAAGCTTATCTTTTACGTCGCTCCTCCCGCGGTCCCCGCTTGTGCCAGCATGAGTGCGTGCGTGAGTACGACCGTGCGCACACACGTAATCAGCGCGTAATAACGCGATGGCCGACTGCCTCGTTGTCGCAGAGAAAGAGAAGCGATGTAGAGAGAGAGACGAATTTCGAAGCAGCACTTCGCCCGATTGTTTCATGCATTAATGCGCGATACCCGGGACGCATTTACCGCCTCGTTTAATTTCAGGGAGCTAAGGCCGATTATTTAGAAGGACAGCTTCCCACGTCTCGCGTGTACAAGAAAATACAACGAACGATGTGATAGTCGATTAAATAAAAATTTAATTTCTCTTTTATGTAACTATGTAGTAATTAACGACTTCAAATGTAAATATTGAATTTAATGCACGGCTTTCTATTAGGAGTGTGATTTAGTTTTGAGGGTTTTGCAACAGATGGCTGTAGTGTCAGTTTGTTCCAATAGCTGTTTCCGATAACTGTTGTTTCTTACAGTCTTGACATTATCCATGACATTTAGTAGCATTATAGCAATAGATGCAATAACAGTCGTGTTTATATCATCGTAAAAATGCAACTTCCGAAAGCTCTTTAGCATTTTCCACATGCGTTGCTTTTGTTTTTTAATCAAAAGAAAACTGCGGCTGACGGTTATAGAATTCTTGTGGAAACTTGTGGTGATTCTGCCCCATCAATTAAGACGCGTGAATACTGGTTTAGACGCTTTAAAAGTCGTGATACTGATGTGAAGGACAAAGAACGCTCGGGACAACCAAGAAAGCTTGAAAATGCAGATTTGCGAGCATTATTGGACGAAAATCCAACACGATCCACTTCAGAACGTGCCAGAGCATTAAATGTTGATCGTACAACAGTTACCAAACATTTACATGAAATGGGAAAAATTCAGAAAGAGGGGAAATGGGTTCGACATCAATTATCGGAAAGTGCCATTGCGAACCGGTTGAACATTTGCATTTCGTTGATCGCCAGGCAAAAAAAGAAGAGTCCTTTGTCTCGGATTGTTACTGGGGATGAAAAGTGGATCTGTTTTGATAATCCCAAACGCAGAAAATCATGGGTGGATCCAGGCGAACCATCAACATCCACTCCGAGACGCAATATTCACGGTTGAAAAGTAATGCTCTGTATTTGGTGGGATAGTGTACTATGAGCTGTTAAATCCGCATGAGACTGTCACGGCTGATGGTTATCGACACCAATTGTACAAGTTGAAGCAAGCATTGGACCAAAAACGACCACCAATTGCGAGTAAACGACGGAAAGTGATTCTTCTTCGTGACAACGCTCGACTCACGTTGCGTTATCAGTGAAACAAACACTATTAGAGCCTGAATGGGAAGTCTTACCGCACCCCGCGTATTCTCCGGACACTGCTCCATGCGATTATTATTTGTTCCGGTCGATGCAACACGCTTTAGAGGATACACACTTTCATAATTTGGAAGAAGTGCGAAAATTCGTCGACGAATGGATCAACTGAAAAGAAGAGTGATTTTATCGTGGTGGAATCCATCTCTTGCCAGAGCATTAAATGTTGATCGTACAACAGTTACCAAACATTTACATGAAATGGGAAAAATTCAGAAAGAAGGGAAATGGGTTCGACATCAATTATCGGAAAGTGCCATTGCGAACCGGTTGAACATTTGCATTTCGTTGATCGCCAGGCAAAAAAAGAAGAGTCCTTTGTCTCGGATTGTTACTGGGGATGAAAAGTGGATCTGTTTTGATAATCCCAAACGCAGAAAATCATGGGTGGATCCAGGCGAACCATCAACATCCACTCCGAGACGCAATATTCACGGTTGAAAAGTAATGCTCTGTATTTGGTGGGATAGTGTACTATGAGCTGTTAAATCCGCATGAGACTGTCACGGCTGATGGTTATCGACACCAATTGTACAAGTTGAAGGAAGCATTGGACCAAAAACGACCACCAATTGCGAGTAAACGACGGAAAGTGATTCTTCTTCGTGACAACGCTCGACCTGACGTTGCGTTATCAGTGAAACAAGCACTATTAGAGCCTGAATGGGAAGTCTTACCGCACCCCGCGTATTCTCCATGCGATTATTTGTTCCGGTCGATGCAAGACGCTTTAGAGGATACACACTTTCATAATTTGGAAGATGTGCGAAAACTCGTCGACGAATGGATCAACTCAAAAAAAGAGTCATTTTATCGTGGTGGAATCCATCTCTTGCCAGAAAGATGAGAACAAGTTATAGAAAAGGAAGGAAAATATTTTGATTAAGGTATTCATTCATTATCATATTTAAATACATGCGTTTTTGAGCAAAAAAAACCCTCAAAACTAAATCACACCCCTAATACATAATGAAAAGGGAAAATAAGCAATTTAACAATTTCAGAGAATATATTGTTTAATTTAATCTTCAAGTAATACGTAAATTTTCAAATAATACGTGTCTTCATGTTAATCGGCGATGTAATGGTCGATTTGAAGAATCGCTTCGATCGCAGATTAATATGGACCGTGTAAAATCTCTGTCTGCTGCGATGAATTCGCTCATAAATCACATCCATAACATGTCTTTCTGGGCGTCGTACATTATCGTATCCTGCACGATCTCAGATCTCGTCGCATTATCTATTTATACGAAATGTTAACTACATGTGTGCGCAACACGGACTTGGGTGCGCGTGTGTTTGCACCTGACGTGGTTGACAGTGAATACACACCCGCGCGCGCGCGCACGGCATCGGGGGCGACCGGGAGCCAACATGTGCTCGATTACACACGCGATAGCAACCCCATCGATGAGTCACTTGCGGCAAATAAAAGAGGCCCCGTCTTGTCTACGTACAGCACTTTCACGAACGACCGAGGGACATGCAAGAGAGAGAGTGAGTGAGTGAGAGGGAGAGGGACGTCCTCCACCCCGATACGATCTTCTTCCTACGGCGACGTATATCCACCGGTCGGGCGTCGCGACGACGTCACATCGCACGGCGATGTGACGGCTGATCCTCCGGCGGTACGGAAATTGAATCCGTGACGCAGGCGGCACGATGGGAAGAGTGATCCGAATCCCTCGTGTCCGAGACGATCGTTAATTCAGGAATTCTCTCGACGAAATTTAAACCCTGCCGAATCGGTCGCGGCACGCGTCATCGATCGTTACGATAAATCGGTCGCGAGGTGCCGAGAAGCGATCGCGAAATCCCCGATGCTGTTAATGGAATGAACCAACTATATCTGGTCCTTGACCTAAAAACTCATTGATCTACCGGTAATTCCGACGGAATTTTCCTCCGCCAACAATAGTGCCGCGTCCTATAAAGAGCAAGATTTGATTATGTGCGAACGACGCGCAATTATATGCGGTGTCCGAGAAAAAATGGTGGTGCAATTCAAAGCGGATTCTACCTACCCCTGCCGTTTCCGCGGTAATAACTGAAATCTTTTTAAAGGTATAAAGTGCCTTCGCACGCGGGCCTTCGCTTTTTAATTAAGTGGGTGAAAAATCGCTGCACTCGTTTCTCCCACCGTGATTACTTTCTCGGAATGGAGCATAATGAGAGAGCAATCTTGTCTACGTGAAAGTATCTTGTATGTATGTATATTAGATTTCCTTGTTCCACGAAACTCCTGAGAGTTTTATATATATTTGTCGTATGTATATGCTGCACATACATTTAGGTGTTTCAACATTTAGCGAGACATGAAATAAATAGTTTCTGCACAAGGTTAGTCTGCGATCCTTGAAAAAGAATACATTTTTGAACAGCGATACAGTAACTACTGGTCAAATATACATCACGTTGCTAATCTAAACAGAATATGCCGCGATTCAGCGAAGAATAAAATGCGAATACCTGCATAAATAATACGTATTCGGTCTTTCTTGTCGCATTGACTTGTGCCTTTCAGATATTGTCTACACCCGGAGTAGCGTTCTCTCACACGTTGTCGAAAAGATAGGCCATATATTTCTCGCGCCAGTGACGAGTCTTCCGGTGCGTCAGGTGCGCGTCCCCGAGCCGAACGCGCTGAACGACAGGAAACGCAGGTGCGCACACACGCCCGTGTGGACCCACACCCTACCTGCACGCAGGGCAGCCCGAACCTTTGGCTACACGCTACGATTACCGTGGCCGATGCGTATCGGCCGCCAAGCACGATGCACCACATGCAGCACGGAATTCTTGGGATACTTTTCAAGGCGAGGGGGCTCGTCACGTCGACAACGGCACAGGACTAAATAGCCACACAGGTAATCCGGCCCCCTGACTATTGTCAGGTTTTTTCCTCGACTATTGTCGCGAGGGTCGCTACCGTTGCGGAAAACGTAGATGCACAGGAGAAACGTGCAGAAAGTTAAAATTCTCCAAGCGAAAATAGCCGGCCGGCTTTCGAGATACAACGCGAAAAGTGCGTAGGAGTTTACTGGGGAACGTGCTGCATTAAGTGAACAACAATCGCTTGTAGATTGTTGATTCGTTACGTTTGTCTCTTGGAAAGCCTCATCGGAAAGTCGCGATGCAGTGAAACGCAACAGGGGATTCTCGAATTTAATCTCGAATCTTAACTCCTGCAAAGGAGGGCAACGTTTTCCGTGTGTACACTCACTACTGTGTAACTATTGATAAATATATTTTCAGATCATTATTATCTCATGCTTTCAGATTACTGTCGGCTTTCTATGATTTTTCACTCGCTACAATGAACGATCGCGCCACGGCAAAGTGATAATTCCCGGAGCTGCAGGAAATACAGTGAAACTACATTACAATAAATTTCTTCCTGGGATTTGCAAATTTTATTATGTTCCGAGCTCGTTGGATCGAACGCGCAGCGTTCTCGCGACGGTAGACCGAACTTTATTATAATACCATTGCACATCTGTATTCATTAACTTCATTATTATAACTCGATTGAAAGCACTCGTTATTTATAATTGGTAATTTCATTGTCCTCTGCTGGAGGACAGTGTTTAATCATCTTAGCACACATTTTATTGTAAATCACAATTATCTGCTGTAAGGTGAAATACCCGATGATATCTTTCTAATAAGATGCTGGGAGATTTAGTTAACGCTTTTAAGCAAGCGTGTGTGTACGTTGTGTGGCAAAAGACCATTATTCACACGAGGAACCGTATTAGTCGCCAAATGCGTTTCTTGCCGAGCGTAATTTACCGCAGGCGAGTATCACCACGCGCTCGGCACGTCGTTTCATCAACTCCGTTAATTCCATTCGAAAATTATGTTGAAACAAACGCGAATTCGAAAGCGACGAAAGAAGTTTACTCGGACTTGGCGCGTTCGCGCTGGAAGAGCTCATTGCAATTTCCGCATATAATGGAAAGGAAGTTTAACATTCCAGTACTTTCCGCGGACGACGGGCAAATTAGTGAATACCACTTTCATAATTTGGAAGAAGTGCGAAAATTCGTCGACGAATGGATCAACTGAAAAGAAGATGATTTTATCGTGGTGGAATCCATCTCTTGCCAGAGCATTAAATGTTGATCGTACAACAGTTACCAAACATTTACATGAAATGGGAAAAATTCAGAAAGAAGGGAAATGGTTTCGACATAATTATCGGAAAGTGCCATTGCGAACCGGTTGAACATTTGCATTTCGTTGATCGCCAGGCAAAAAAAGAAGAGTCCTTTGTCTCGGATTGTTACTGGGATGAAAGTGGATCTGTTTTGATAATCCAAACGCAGAAAATCATGGGTGGATCCAGGCGAACCATCACATCCACTCCGAGACGCAATATTCACGGTTGAAAAGTAATGCTCTGTATTTGGTGGGATAGTGTACTATGAGCTGTTAAATCCGCATGAGACTGTCACGGCTGATGGTTATCGACACAAATTGTACAAGTTGAAGGAAGCATTGGACCAAAACAGACCACCAATTGCGAGTAAACGACGGAAAGTGATTCTTCTTCGTGACAACGCTCGACCTGACGTTGCGTTATCAGTGAAAACAAGCACTATTAGACCTGAATGGGAAGTCTTACCGCACCCCGCGTATTCTCCATGCGATTATTTGTTCCGGTCGATGCAAGACGCTTTAGAGGATACAACATTTCATAATTTGGAAGATGTGCGAAAACTCGTCGACGAATGGATCAACTCAAAAAGAGTCATTTTATACGTGGTGGAATCCATCTCTTGCCAGAAAGATGAGAACAAGTTATAGAAAAGGAAGGAAAATATTTTGATTAAGGTATTCATTCATTATCAATATTTAAATACATGCGTTTTTTTGAGCAAAAAAAAACCCTCAAACTAAATCACACCCTAATACATAATGAAAAGGGAAAATAAGCAATTTAACAATTTCAGAGAATATATTGTTTAATTTAATCTTCAAAGTAATACGTAAATTTTCAAATAATACGTGTCTTCATGTTAATCGGCGATGTAATGGTCGATTTGAAGAATCGCTTCGATCGCAGATTAATATGGACCGTGTAAAAATCTCTGTCTGCTGCGATGAATTCGCTCATAAATCACATCCATAACATGTCTTTTCTGGCGTCGTACATTTATGTATCCTGCCACGATCTCAGATCTCGTCGCATTATCTATTTATACGAAATGTTAACTACATGTGTGCGCAACACGGACTTGGGTGCGCGTGTGTTTGCACCTGACGTGGTTGACAGTGATACACACCCGCGCGCGCGCGCACGGCATCGGGGGCGACCGGGAGCCACATATGTGCTCGATTACACACGCGATAGCAACCCCCATCGATGAGTCACTTGCGGCAAATAAAGAGGCCCCGTCTTGTCTACGTACAGCACTTTCACGAACGACCGAGGGACATGCAAGAGAGAGAGTGAGTGAGTGACCGGCCGCAGGGCAAACAGCTCTGCGGAGCGCTTCCGGCGTCGGTTTGGCGCTTGAATAACGAAGGAGGGGAATGCAGGTACAAAATTGGGAAACAATCCGCCTTTGTGTCGCGACGGTCCTAACTGCTCCACGGCTCGATTAATATCCTCGGCGAGAGGAAACGGAAATGGACGGGCCCGCCACGCTTGTACGTGGCGTTTCAAATATAATCTCACTTAATCCACCAAGGGATATTAGCGAGTATACAGTTACCGCAGCGGCGTTGTGAAACTGCACCCGGCGCGCGTTCACGGACACTTTAATTAAATCCACGAAAATTTATTGCGCTCGCAAATATCGCGATCTGTCACGGTACCATTATCAGGGGTACGCGCTACCGATAGAATGTCAGAAGATACGAGCGATACGAGTGTGAGATATTAATATCTAGCGTTCGGGATACTCTATAGCATCAAACGTTTCATGAAACGTTCAGCGTTTGAGACCTGCGTGAAAAACTCGCGCGTGAGACCAGACAAAAGTCAGATGTTCTGAAAAAGAAGGCGCAGGAAGGCGAGCTGTGAAGCAAACGTAGATGTACGTTGCGATGTATCGATCAAACAACGTTAGAAAACGTGGGACCTCTCGGTCTCTCTCGCCGCGGAATCACCGCGAGAAGCTTTACCTGCAGGGAATGAAAACTCCGAGCCGCCGAGCGAGGTGTATCCAGCATGCCTTGCATGGGTCACACGCCTGGTTTAGGTCGATCCACATCGCCATGGTCGCACCGTAGTCGCCCCAGAGAAGCGATAAAATCTATCGAAAATTATCGATAACGCGCGGGTGAACGTACCATAAAAAGGTAAAAGGAAACAACCGTCGCGCATATACATATATATATCTGCATATATGTGTATATATATACACATATATATATATGCATGTGCAATATGTATCTAAGGGAGATGAACGGGCGCGCACGAAATTGTTGACGCGACGAGCGGCGCCGTGTAAGAGAACTGGTGCCTGGAATGCGGCTTATCGGTGTCGGCACTTGATATCGAAAGCTTATCTTTTACGTCGCTCCTCCCGCGGTCCCCGCTTGTGCCAGCATGAGTGCGTGCGTGAGTACGACCGTGCGCACACACGTAATCAGCGCGTAATAACGCGATGGCCGACTGCCTCGTTGTCGCAGAGAAAGAGAAGCGATGTAGAGAGAGAGACGAATTTCGAAGCAGCACTTCGCCCGATTGTTTCATGCATTAATGCGCGATACCCGGGACGCATTTACCGCCTCGTTTAATTTCAGGGAGCTAAGGCCGATTATTTAGAAGGACAGCTTCCCACGTCTCGCGTGTACAAGAAAATACAACGAACGATGTGATAGTCGATTAAATAAAAATTTAATTTCTCTTTTATGTAACTATGTAGTAATTAACGACTTCAAATGTAAATATTGAATTTAATGCACGGCTTTCTATTAGGAGTGTGATTTAGTTTTGAGGGTTTTGCAACAGATGGCTGTAGTGTCAGTTTGTTCCAATAGCTGTTTCCGATAACTGTTGTTTCTTACAGTCTTGACATTATCCATGACATTTAGTAGCATTATAGCAATAGATGCAATAACAGTCGTGTTTATATCATCGTAAAAATGCAACTTCCGAAAGCTCTTTAGCATTTTCCACATGCGTTGCTTTTGTTTTTTAATCAAAAGAAAACTGCGGCTGACGGTTATAGAATTCTTGTGGAAACTTGTGGTGATTCTGCCCCATCAATTAAGACGCGTGAATACTGGTTTAGACGCTTTAAAAGTCGTGATACTGATGTGAAGGACAAAGAACGCTCGGGACAACCAAGAAAGCTTGAAAATGCAGATTTGCGAGCATTATTGGACGAAAATCCAACACGATCCACTTCAGAACGTGCCAGAGCATTAAATGTTGATCGTACAACAGTTACCAAACATTTACATGAAATGGGAAAAATTCAGAAAGAGGGGAAATGGGTTCGACATCAATTATCGGAAAGTGCCATTGCGAACCGGTTGAACATTTGCATTTCGTTGATCGCCAGGCAAAAAAAGAAGAGTCCTTTGTCTCGGATTGTTACTGGGGATGAAAAGTGGATCTGTTTTGATAATCCCAAACGCAGAAAATCATGGGTGGATCCAGGCGAACCATCAACATCCACTCCGAGACGCAATATTCACGGTTGAAAAGTAATGCTCTGTATTTGGTGGGATAGTGTACTATGAGCTGTTAAATCCGCATGAGACTGTCACGGCTGATGGTTATCGACACCAATTGTACAAGTTGAAGCAAGCATTGGACCAAAAACGACCACCAATTGCGAGTAAACGACGGAAAGTGATTCTTCTTCGTGACAACGCTCGACTCACGTTGCGTTATCAGTGAAACAAACACTATTAGAGCCTGAATGGGAAGTCTTACCGCACCCCGCGTATTCTCCGGACACTGCTCCATGCGATTATTATTTGTTCCGGTCGATGCAACACGCTTTAGAGGATACACACTTTCATAATTTGGAAGAAGTGCGAAAATTCGTCGACGAATGGATCAACTGAAAAGAAGAGTGATTTTATCGTGGTGGAATCCATCTCTTGCCAGAGCATTAAATGTTGATCGTACAACAGTTACCAAACATTTACATGAAATGGGAAAAATTCAGAAAGAAGGGAAATGGGTTCGACATCAATTATCGGAAAGTGCCATTGCGAACCGGTTGAACATTTGCATTTCGTTGATCGCCAGGCAAAAAAAGAAGAGTCCTTTGTCTCGGATTGTTACTGGGGATGAAAAGTGGATCTGTTTTGATAATCCCAAACGCAGAAAATCATGGGTGGATCCAGGCGAACCATCAACATCCACTCCGAGACGCAATATTCACGGTTGAAAAGTAATGCTCTGTATTTGGTGGGATAGTGTACTATGAGCTGTTAAATCCGCATGAGACTGTCACGGCTGATGGTTATCGACACCAATTGTACAAGTTGAAGGAAGCATTGGACCAAAAACGACCACCAATTGCGAGTAAACGACGGAAAGTGATTCTTCTTCGTGACAACGCTCGACCTGACGTTGCGTTATCAGTGAAACAAGCACTATTAGAGCCTGAATGGGAAGTCTTACCGCACCCCGCGTATTCTCCATGCGATTATTTGTTCCGGTCGATGCAAGACGCTTTAGAGGATACACACTTTCATAATTTGGAAGATGTGCGAAAACTCGTCGACGAATGGATCAACTCAAAAAAAGAGTCATTTTATCGTGGTGGAATCCATCTCTTGCCAGAAAGATGAGAACAAGTTATAGAAAAGGAAGGAAAATATTTTGATTAAGGTATTCATTCATTATCATATTTAAATACATGCGTTTTTGAGCAAAAAAAACCCTCAAAACTAAATCACACCCCTAATACATAATGAAAAGGGAAAATAAGCAATTTAACAATTTCAGAGAATATATTGTTTAATTTAATCTTCAAGTAATACGTAAATTTTCAAATAATACGTGTCTTCATGTTAATCGGCGATGTAATGGTCGATTTGAAGAATCGCTTCGATCGCAGATTAATATGGACCGTGTAAAATCTCTGTCTGCTGCGATGAATTCGCTCATAAATCACATCCATAACATGTCTTTCTGGGCGTCGTACATTATCGTATCCTGCACGATCTCAGATCTCGTCGCATTATCTATTTATACGAAATGTTAACTACATGTGTGCGCAACACGGACTTGGGTGCGCGTGTGTTTGCACCTGACGTGGTTGACAGTGAATACACACCCGCGCGCGCGCGCACGGCATCGGGGGCGACCGGGAGCCAACATGTGCTCGATTACACACGCGATAGCAACCCCATCGATGAGTCACTTGCGGCAAATAAAAGAGGCCCCGTCTTGTCTACGTACAGCACTTTCACGAACGACCGAGGGACATGCAAGAGAGAGAGTGAGTGAGTGAGAGGGAGAGGGACGTCCTCCACCCCGATACGATCTTCTTCCTACGGCGACGTATATCCACCGGTCGGGCGTCGCGACGACGTCACATCGCACGGCGATGTGACGGCTGATCCTCCGGCGGTACGGAAATTGAATCCGTGACGCAGGCGGCACGATGGGAAGAGTGATCCGAATCCCTCGTGTCCGAGACGATCGTTAATTCAGGAATTCTCTCGACGAAATTTAAACCCTGCCGAATCGGTCGCGGCACGCGTCATCGATCGTTACGATAAATCGGTCGCGAGGTGCCGAGAAGCGATCGCGAAATCCCCGATGCTGTTAATGGAATGAACCAACTATATCTGGTCCTTGACCTAAAAACTCATTGATCTACCGGTAATTCCGACGGAATTTTCCTCCCGCCAACAATAGTGCCGCGTCCTATAAAGAGCAAGATTTGATTATGTGCGAACGACGCGCAATTATATGCGGTGTCCGAGAAAAAATGGTGGTGCAATTCAAAGCGGATTCTACCTACCCCTGCCGTTTCCGCGGTAATAACTGAAATCTTTTTAAAGGTATAAAGTGCCTTCGCACGCGGGCCTTCGCTTTTTAATTAAGTGGGTGAAAAATCGCTGCACTCGTTTCTCCCACCGTGATTACTTTCTCGGAATGGAGCATAATGAGAGAGCAATCTTGTCTACGTGAAAGTATCTTGTATGTATGTATATTAGATTTCCTTGTTCCACGAAACTCCTGAGAGTTTTATATATATTTGTCGTATGTATATGCTGCACATACATTTAGGTGTTTCAACATTTAGCGAGACATGAAATAAATAGTTTCTGCACAAGGTTAGTCTGCGATCCTTGAAAAAGAATACATTTTTGAACAGCGATACAGTAACTACTGGTCAAATATACATCACGTTGCTAATCTAAACAGAATATGCCGCGATTCAGCGAAGAATAAAATGCGAATACCTGCATAAATAATACGTATTCGGTCTTTCTTGTCGCATTGACTTGTGCCTTTCAGATATTGTCTACACCCGGAGTAGCGTTCTCTCACACGTTGTCGAAAAGATAGGCCATATATTTCTCGCGCCAGTGACGAGTCTTCCGGTGCGTCAGGTGCGCGTCCCCGAGCCGAACGCGCTGAACGACAGGAAACGCAGGTGCGCACACACGCCCGTGTGGACCCACACCCTACCTGCACGCAGGGCAGCCCGAACCTTTGGCTACACGCTACGATTACCGTGGCCGATGCGTATCGGCCGCCAAGCACGATGCACCACATGCAGCACGGAATTCTTGGGATACTTTTCAAGGCGAGGGGGCTCGTCACGTCGACAACGGCACAGGACTAAATAGCCACACAGGTAATCCGGCCCCCTGACTATTGTCAGGTTTTTTCCTCGACTATTGTCGCGAGGGTCGCTACCGTTGCGGAAAACGTAGATGCACAGGAGAAACGTGCAGAAAGTTAAAATTCTCCAAGCGAAAATAGCCGGCCGGCTTTCGAGATACAACGCGAAAAGTGCGTAGGAGTTTACTGGGGAACGTGCTGCATTAAGTGAACAACAATCGCTTGTAGATTGTTGATTCGTTACGTTTGTCTCTTGGAAAGCCTCATCGGAAAGTCGCGATGCAGTGAAACGCAACAGGGGATTCTCGAATTTAATCTCGAATCTTAACTCCTGCAAAGGAGGGCAACGTTTTCCGTGTGTACACTCACTACTGTGTAACTATTGATAAATATATTTTCAGATCATTATTATCTCATGCTTTCAGATTACTGTCGGCTTTCTATGATTTTTCACTCGCTACAATGAACGATCGCGCCACGGCAAAGTGATAATTCCCGAGCTGCAGGAAATACAGTGAAACTACATTACAATAAATTTCTTCCTGGGATTTGCAAATTTTATTATGTTCCGAGCTCGTTGGATCGAACGCGCAGCGTTCTCGCGACGGTAGACCGAACTTTATTATAATACCATTGCACATCTGTATTCATTAACTTCATTATTATAACTCGATGGAAAGCACTCGTTATTTATAATTGGTAATTTCATTGTCCTCTGCTGGAGGACAGTGTTAATCATCTTAGCACACATTTTATTGTAAATCACAATTATCTGCTGTAAGGTGAAATACCCGATGATATCTTTCTAATAAGATGCTGGGAGATTTAGTTAACGCTTTTAAGCAAGCGTGTGTGTACGTTGTGTGGCAAAAGACCATTATTCACACGAGGAACCGTATTAGTCGCCAAATGCGTTTCTTGGCCGAGCGTAATTTACCGCAGGCGAGTATCACCACGCGCTCGGCACGTCGTTTCATCAACTCCGTTAATTCCATTCGAAAATTATGTTGAAACAAAACGCGAAATTCGAAAGCGCACGAAAGAAGTTTACTCGGACTTGGCGCGTTCGCGCTGGAAGAGCTCATTGCAATTTCCGCATATAATGGAAAGGAAGTTTAACATTCCAGTACTTTCCGCGGACGACGGGCAAATTAGTGAAATAGCGAAAGCAATAGCCGGAACTAAGTGGAACACGGAATTCATTACGAAAATGTGTTTGAGCAATTGCACATCGATGTACCGTACGTGCGCTGTTGATTGGATTTGAGTTTATGCCAAGGAACGGTATAGATGCTATAATGAACTTTCAATTAGTAACCCCAACCTTGACACTGAGACCAGTGGCTATCATACTGTGGACCGATCTGTGACAGGAACAAAAGCGTTTTTATCCTGATGCGGGAGAATAGCTGGAACATCATCGACAAGCGCTGCAGATGAAATCAAAACTCCGATTTGACGTGAAATTCATTTAACAGATAATTCATAATAATTACCAAATTTTCTTTTACGCGCGTATACGTATCTTTCTTATTCGTATTATTAATATTCGATTATTCGTAATATTAATCTCATTATGGTATAACACAATTTCCATAAACATTTTCAAATTCTAGCCACGAATATCTCTCGACGTGGAAGATATTAGGAGTGTGATTTAGTTTTGAGGGTTTTGCAACAGATGGCTGTAGTGTCAGTTTGTTCCAGTAGCTGTTTCCGATAACTGTTCTTTCTTACAGTGTTGACATTATCCATCACATTTAGTAGCATTATAGCAATAGATGCAATAACAGTCGTGTTTATTGTTTATATCATCGTAAAAATGCAACTTCCGAAACAGCATTTTTGACATGCGTTGCTCTTGTTTTTTAATCAAAAGAAAACTGCGGCTGACGGTTATAGAATTCTTGTGGAAACTTGTGGTGATTCTGCCCCATCAATTAAGACGCGTGAATACTGGCTTAGACGCTTTAAAAGTGGTCATACTGATGTGAAGGACAAAGAACGCTCGGGACAACCAAGAAAGCTTGAAAATGCAGATTTGCGAGCATTATTGGACGAAAATCCAACACGATCCACTTCAGAACGTGCCAGAGCATTAAATGTTGATCGTACAACAGTTACCAAACATTTACATGAAATGGGAAAAATTCAGAAAGAAGGGAAATGGGTTCGACATCAATTATCGGAAAGTGCCATTGCGAACCGGTTGAACATTTGCACTTCGTTGATCGCCAGGCAAAAAAAGAAGAGTCTTTTGTCTCGGATTGTTACTGGGGATGAAAAGTGGATCTGTTTTGATAATTCCAAACGCAGAAAATCATGGGTGGATCCAGGCGAACCATCAACATCCACTCCGAGACGCAATATTCACGGTTGAAAAGTAATGCTCTGTATTTGGTGGGATAGTGTACTATGAGCTGTTAAATCCACATGAGACTGTCACGGCTGATGGTTATCGACACCAATTGTACAAGTTGAAGGAAGTATTGGACCAAAAACGACCACCAATTGCGAGTAAACGACGGAAAGTGATTCTTCTTCGTGACAACGCTCGATCTGACGTTGCGTTATCAGTGAAACAAACACTATTAGAGCCTGAATGGAAGTCTTACCGCACCCCGCATATTCTCCGGACATTGCTCCATGCGATTATTATTTGTTCCGGTCGATGCAACACGCTTTAGAGGATACACACTTTCATAATTTGGAAGAAGTGCGAAAATTCGTCGACGAATGGATCAACTAAAAAGAAGAGTGATTTTATCGTGGTGGAATCCATCTCTTGCCAGAGCATTAAATGTTGATCGTACAACAGTTACCAAACATTTACATGAAATGGGAAAAATTCAGAAAGAAGGGAAATGGGTTCGACATCAATTATCGGAAAGTGCCATTGCGAACCGGTTGAACATTTGCACTTCGTTGATCGCCAGGCAAAAAAAGAAGAGTCTTTTGTCTCGAATTGTTACTGGGGATGAAAAGTGGATCTGTTTTGATAATCCGAAACGCAGAAAATCATGGATGGATCCAGGCGAACCATCAACATCCACTCCGAGACGCAATATTCACGGTTGAAAAGTAATGCTCTGTATTTGGTGGGATAGTGTACTATGAGCTGTTAAATCCGCATGAGACTGTCACGGCTGATGGTTATCGACACCAATTGTACAAGTTGAAGGAAGTATTGGACCAAAAACGACCACCAATTGCGAGTAAACGACGGAAAGTGATTCTTCTTCGTGACAACGCTCGATCTGACGTTGCGTTATCAGTGAAACAAACACTATTAGAGCCTGAATGGAAGTCTTACCGCACCCCGCATATTCTCCGGACATTGCTCCATGCGATTATTATTTGTTCCGGTCGATGCAACACGCTTTAGAGGATACACACTTTCATAATTTGGAAGAAGTGCGAAAATTCGTCGACGAATGGATCAACTGAAAAGAAGAGTCATTTTATCGTGGTGGAATCCATCTCTTGCCAGAAAGATGGGAAAAAGTTCTAGAAAAGGAAGGAAAATATTTTGATTAAGGTATTCGTTCATTATCATATATAAATACATGCGTTTTTGAGCAAAAAAAACCCTCAAAACTAAATCACACCCCTAATATTTAGCCAAAAATACATAGCAATTTCAGCTAATGATAGGGAGAAAAAACTACTATTCTGCCTCTCATTATTTACTTGGCAATCTCGGGGAACTTGACAAAGTTTCAATTCATCTATTTAAACATAGATATGTATACGTTGCGTGTCGCAGAACGCGGGAAATCAATTACGGTTCGCCGGAGCCGAGAAATGAAAAGGTCGGCGATAAAAACGATGACAGGTCGTCGTTCGATCTGACATTACTCCGCGTCGTTATTACCGCAATTGAACGTGAATATTGTGCACACGGTACCGATCCCCGCGACTATCGTTGCTCGGCGCAACAGTAGAGGAAACGCGATGCATCGGCGAAATGCTCCATTTCCCAGATACCTCGTTGTTGTGCCTCGTTATATGGGCGGGAAGGGGGCAGGGATGGTCGGTAAGCGCTATGCAGTATTTAAGTACCGTTTTCCACGGCGGCACGGGATATTCGTGCGGTCGGTTCCGCGGTGCTCAATTAATCGGCTTGATTAACGACCGTTCCTGTCAACGGCCACAAGCCATTATTTGCGACTAGTGTAGCTTTTTGCCCCCGGTTTTACATAGCGCGTTTCCGTATTTGGAGAGGAACGTTGAACTTCGGACCGACCGTATTTCTCGCGACGTTCTCCAAAATTGCTGCGCGCGGTTGCAAATTGCAAGATGCGTGGCGCGGCAAAAAATTGTATTGAGCTGTAGAAAAGTGATACTTCGCGCTTACAGGAATGCTTTCATGCTCTCTCTCTCTCTCTCTCTCTCTCTCTCTCTTCACGGACTATGATCCCCCACATGCTGTATATTATTACCTATATCATGGAAATACCTTTCAGCCGTTTCCGGATCA
Source organism: Ooceraea biroi (assembly GCF_003672135.1). Classification (NCBI taxonomy): domain Eukaryota; kingdom Metazoa; phylum Arthropoda; class Insecta; order Hymenoptera; family Formicidae; genus Ooceraea; species Ooceraea biroi. The sequence goes on from NC_039515.1 coordinate 4,792,322, forward strand.
TTCAATTTTCTACAGAACGATTTCATCCGCCCGGAGGAATCTGCCGTAGCGTGTATCGTAACTCGTTTGAAATTTTTCATCAGTGTTTTCGGTTTGTCCGATAAACACAGTCTCAGCTTCGTGAAATTACTTCGTTGCTTGCATCGTAGTTTACAGTCAAATAGCACAAGATCCGCACATTTACGAAACATTATTGGAATCCGATTTCTTGCTCGAGCAAAGTTCCCCGATCGCTGATCGGTGATATCGAGCTGAAGGTGTTCTCTGCGGTTTGTCCTCCGGCTGCCATTGTCCGTCTACCATTTCCAGAGTCATTGGTGCCTTCCTCCACTCAAGCAAGGCGATAAAGCGTAAACGGGTCGCCGAGGCGATAACGAATATGATTGGATCAGACGCGATTTGCCTTGCATCTTGCAATGTGGGTCATGTTCTTCACGGTCTGCATTCTAAGCGGAATATTTCGAACGTGTGCGATGTGCGTATGTGACCATTCAGCAACATGATTCGCCGTTGTTTTATAATCACGAGCGTGGAATTATTATCTTGTGGCACGCATAACGCTTTCAAAGTGGAATTAATTTTCCAGTGCGTAACAGGGCTTTTTAAATACATTTACAGGAATTTTTTTCTTAGAATTTAAGTTGATAATGTTGTGATACACAAAGCATCTGATATCTGCTAACTATTTTTAGATTTCAGATACTTTTACTTCAAGTCGCCCAGAGAATGTGATGGTCCCTTAGGTCTAGGACACTGCCGTGATACCGCAACGCAGCAACTGTCCCATCTTTCAAGAATGAAGAGATACGTTATATAACGTGGCAACATACACGAAACAGCGTCCACCTGTACGGTGTCTTTAAAGCGGAAGCGCAAGATTGGCAAATCTTTCCTTCTTATCGTAGCGGCTTTATTAATTAATTCAGTTTGTCTCTCTAAATTAGAGCTAAATGACACAACATTTTATTATTAATCTCTTTTCTTCTCGATTTAAAAATTCTCGATACATAAGAGGAGCATAAAATCAGTCCGATCCGGGAATGAAGTCACACCGGCTGTATATAAGACAATAAAATGATGGAATGGCGTCGCGTGTCGCGCGATAGGCAGTAACCGTCCCGCGACATTTACGACAGCGATGACGACAACAACGGCGTTTGCGTGCACTCGATTTTACATTCGACGCGTCGCGATGGCATCGACCGTTTGTTAGGATCGTTTACAGCGTTGTTTACAGCAATTTTCCACGGGAAAGCGTAAAAGGGTGTGCGTGTAGTCGACGAGCGCTCGGAGCATCCCGTTCGCGCGGGCGCCGCACGAGTCGCTCGGCAAACGTTCTTCTCGACGACGTTCTTCTCGCAGGAAAGTGGTTCGCGCCATTAAAGCGGGCGCTTTCTTTCCACACTTTCCACCAGAATCGAACGCTTTTGTGTCGCCGATCCCCATTCCCGGGAAATTAACGAGGAACAACTTCCATGTAACAATATTATTCGATTGCGTGCCCGCCTCTCCGATCTAACGAGTTCTCCGCGATCAAGTGGTCCTGCGGCCGATAGTGCTGCGATCTCGACAACTATCGAGATGACTCCGGGGCACATCTGTGCAGTTTCCCGTGGAAAATCGTGGCCGAGTGAAGTGGCGGGACGAATCTACGAGAGAGAGACGAGAGGAAGAGCAATAGAAAGAAGAACTCGAAGAAAGAAGATTCCGCTGTTTCTTCACAAGCGACTTGTACATTAATTACATTTCATGTAATTTAGTTGTAATTAATCTCCCGCTTCTTTTAACGGAGTCTAGTCTCTGTAGTAGATGATTGAGAAACACAAAAAAATTGATGAGAGAATATATTAATTTAATTGCCTTGTCATTTTACGATGCACGTTACGGTGGCGGCATTGTCTCCGCATTTGAATTGCTGATCGCTTCTGTAAATGTGAAATAACAGCATGTTTGGTTGCGATCGTGTCATTGCGTCGATAGTAGGTCAGGGAAGAACGACGAGCGCGTCATCGTTGCGACAGGTTTCGTAATTAAAGAAAGATTATAGACCGTGCGGGGGGATTAACGCGCACGAGCGCCTTATCACGCACCTCCGTGGCACGAGTTCTCCTTTAACTTTGCGATCTTTAAGGAAACGCGTATCTCTCTCCGAGTCCTTCGCGTAACGTAATCGACCTAAATCGCCATAAATTGTGCAGCCGATCTCTCTTCCAGAAGAACGGCATCTCCGTAGCCGGAGGAACTCGCACGGAGTTATTGCCTTCTCGGAAACGCAAAAAATTGAAGCGTAATGCGCGAAAATACGCGTACATACACGCTTGCATGTAAAGTACGTTATAATGTGCAAACGACCGTGAATGACACACGCAATTAGCGTTTTTCAGCGCGGGAATGCTTCCCTAAAAACTCGACGAAAAAGAGAATGAAATTTTTCGTGAAGGTAATGATGCATCTCGCATACAGGTATCAAGCTAATATTAGGAGTGTGATTTAGTTTTGAGGGTTTTGCAACAGATAGCTGTAGTGTCAGTTTGTTCCAATAGCTGTTTCCGATAACTGTTCTTTCTTACAGTCTTGACATTATCCATGACATTTAGTAGCATTATAGCAATAGATGCAATAACAGTCGTGTTTATTGTTTATATCATCGTAAAAATGCAACTTCCGAAACAGCATTTTTGACATGCGTTGCTCTTGTTTTTTAATCAAAAGAAAACTGCGGCTGACGGTTATAGAATTCTTGTGGAAACTTGTGGTGATTCTGCCCCATCAATTAAGACGCGTGAATACTGGCTTAGACGCTTTAAAAGTCGTGATACTGATGTGAAGGACAAAGAACGCTCGGGACAACCAAGAAAGCTTGAAAATGCAGATTTGCGAGCATTATTGGACGAAAATCCAACACGATCCACTTCAGAACGTGCCAGAGCATTAAATGTTGATCGTACAACAGTTACCAAACATTTACATGAAATGGGAAAAATTCAGAAAGAAGGGAAATGGGTTCGACATCAATTATCGGAAAGTGCCATTGCGAACCGGTTGAACATTTGCATTTCGTTGATCGCCAGGCAAAAAAAGAAGAGTCCTTTGTCTCGGATTGTTACTGGGGATGAAAAGTGGATCTGTTTTGATAATTCCAAACGCAGAAAATCATGGGTGGATCCAGGCGAACCATCAACATCCACTCCGAGACGCAATATTCACGGTTGAAAAGTAATGCTTTGTATTTGGTGGGATAGTGTACTATGAGCTGTTAAATTCGCATGAGACTGTCACGGCTGATGGTTATCGACACCAATTGTACAAGTTGAAGGAAGCATTGGACCAAAAACGACCACCAATTGCGAGTAAACGACGGAAAGTGATTCTTCTTCGTGACAACGCTCGACCTGACGTTGCGTTATCAGTGAAACAAACACTATTAGAGCCTGAATGGGAAGTCTTACCGCACCCCGCGTATTCTCCGGACACTGCTCCATGCGATTATTATTTGTTCCGGTCAATGCAAGACGCTTTAGAGGATACACACTTTCATAATTTCGAAGAAGTGCGAAAATTCGTCGACGAATGGATCAACTGAAAAGAAGAGTCATTTTATCGTGGTGGAATCCATCTCTTGCCAGAGCATTAAATGTTGATCGTACAACAGTTACCAAACATTTACATGAAATGGGAAAAATTCAGAAAGAAGGGAAATGGGTTCGACATCAATTATCGGAAAGTGCCATTGCGAACCGGTTGAACATTTGCATTTCGTTGATCGCCAGGCAAAAAAAGAAGAGTCCTTTGTCTCGGATTGTTACTGGGGATGAAAAGTGGATCTGTTTTGATAATCCCAAACGCAGAAAATCATGGGTGGATCCAGGCGAACCATCAACATCCACTCCGAGACGCAATATTCACGGTTGAAAAGTAATGCTCTGTATTTGGTGGGATAGTGTACTATGAGCTGTTAAATCCGCATGAGACTGTCACGACTGATCGTTATCGACACCAATTGTACAAGTTGAAGGAAGCATTGGACCAAAAACGACCACCAATTGCGAGTAAACGACGGAAAGTGATTCTTCTTCGTGACAACGCTCGACCTGACGTTGCGTTATCAGTGAAACAAGCACTATTAGAGCCTGAATGGGAAGTCTTACCGCACCCCGCGTATTCTCCATGCGATTATTTGTTCCGGTCGATGCAAGACGCTTTAGAGGATACACACTTTCATAATTTGGAAGAAGTGCGAAAATTCGTCGACGAATGGATCAACTGAAAAGAAGAGTGATTTTATCGTGGTGGAATCCATCTCTTGCCAGAAAGATGGGAAAAAGTTATAGAAAAGGAAGGAAAATATTTTGATTAAGGTATTCATTCATTATCATATTTAAATACATGCGTTTTTGAGCAAAAAAACCCTCAAAACTAAATCACACCCCTAATATAACTTTTTGAGAAATTTGCTTTTAAAGAAATTTGCTTTTACAGTGGTTCAAGATTTGCTAAGGTTTATTGCGTGACAAACATAAATCTGAGATATCAACGTCGGGGAATCGATTTGAAATATTTCATTGCTGAGGATGCTGCACTGCACGGACCTGTTCAATATTCAGCACGTCGAATACCTTGGTAATGAAACGTAAGACTGGAGAGGAAAGCACAATTAAAGCACAAAGCCAGTGAAATCCAGATAAAATAAAGGTCTGTATGCAGTAATCACGTCTTCAATCAACTCGAAGGCACACTTGTCTCTGACGAAAAGTGCCAAGGATACAATTTCAAGGGACCTGCTTCGAACAATGCCATCCACCAGATTCGGAGTACCTTGCCGAAAGAAAAGCTCTCGCTGAGCCGAAACCCATCTGGTACAGACTAGTCGACGGTGAAGGCGAACTTAGCATGCTGCGAGGTTCGGCATAAAAGGCCATGAATGATGCGCATAATGCGTTAGACACGAACAATGGCCAGCGGGCGTGTCGTCGGTACATATATACAACGTCGCCGATCCTCATCCCCGTTGCACCGCGTTCGGAACCTCCTCACCGCCCTCGGCCGATCCTCTCTCATCGTTCCACCTTGCAGAGGCCCCCTCGCTCCCTCCACCGCCCCCGCTCGCCTATCCGCGCGTCGCCATCGCTCTTCCTCCTTCGTTGCGTATGCTTTTTTTCCCCCATTTTGAAAGCGGGATACGTGGTCGGAACAGGAAACGCCATGGGAGAGTGAGCAATCGGTATTCCGCGGCTGTGTCGCACACAGCGAGCCGCGCCGCCACCGCAGAAAGAACGCGCGTGCTATAACGAGACGGACGGGCTGCGGCCGCAGCGTTCCATCGTGGAACGTGCAATCATGAGAATGCGCCTAGAATTTGCCCGCCTTTGCGCGCCTCTCTTTCTGGCGACTCTCTACGCTCAAATTGACAAGCGCGCGCGCGCAAATTGTCGCCCACTTTTTTTCGCGGCTCGGAAAAATCCTTGCAAACGCGCCATTCACGGAGAACCCCTCACAAGTAATTTGCGTCGGTGCTTTCGGTTAAACGTTTTTCGCCTTTGACCAACAGGAAACGCAGGAGAGGTGGTGTAGATATAAAATTGATGTCCCGCGGATTTTTTATGGAAATTTCGTAATCGACATTTCGTTAAACTAATTTGCGATTACGTTCACGTTTAGGTGTCAAATTATTATATCAAAATTTATTTGATATCCGCAAAATTTGATTATTTCATGTATATCTCTCTCCGTCAAATGCAACTTTTAAATGTTTCGTTATTTTTAATTTCGATACATGGAGTGAGAAACTGATGGGTCCTTGTAATGCAGAAGTGACTCTAATCATTGATACATTATTTAAAGTAATCATGCCACATTGTCGAGCTGCTGTTGATCAACCGCAGTTCAATGCAAATGTTGCTACGACGTGAAAAAATGTTGCTGCGACCGGACGTGCATAAGCATAAACGCAGTTACCGAGTACGAACGAGCGAATATCCAATATCGATTACGAAGGAGCGAATCGATATCGGTGACTCGAATAACGGATATAAGATTACGAAGCACTAGACTGAACATAGGGTACTTATCACAAAAAAGTAGTTTCAGATTATTTGTTTGGTAAACTTGATACGTTTTTCCGTATAGTCATATTTTAGAATGAAGAATATGATAATGCATCAAATTTAAATTATGTACTTAATAAAAATGTTATTATATCCTATCATTCGTAACATTTACGCACACATATTTCAATTTTTACTACTAATTATCTTTTTCAATAACAAAAGTTTAAATTAAAAAAATATGACAAAGATAAAATGCTCAAAATTACAGTAACCTTGCAATATTGTAAGATCTGGAAAGATAGTCGAGACTGACAGGTCGTATAGAGGATCAGAATGAAAACAAGTTGATTACAACAGTAGGAGTATTGACCGTACAGCCTAAGACCTAGGCGTGTGAACCAGGGATCCCGGAGAGCTCGAGTTCAAATCTAAGGCAGTCGTCTAGTTATTTTTCGCCTCTTACAATTCAGAAGTGGGATAAAATCCGCTACCCCTCGAAGACAGTTGAGATTCATCCGCTACCCCTCGGAGAGGAGGGAGTTGAGAAGCAGCTGGCCGGTAGTGAAGCCTGAACATGGAGGTCAGGACGGACTCAGAGGAGTGAACCAACATGGAGATTGGGAAGGACTCAGAGGAGTGAACCAACATGGAGGTTGGGAGGGACTCAGAAGAGTGAACCAAAAATGGATGTTGGGAGGGACTCAGAAGAGTGAACCAAAAATGGATGTTGGGAGGGACTCAAAAGAGTGAACCAAAAATGGAGGTTGGGAGGGGGGACTCAAGTGGAGTGAACCGACGATTTGGAGACATTCGGGGACGAATGTAATGTCAGGCTGGCCGAGCTGTAAGATCTGGAAAGATAGTCGAGACTGACAGGTCGTATAGAGGACCGGAATGAAAACAAGTTGATCACAACAGTAGGAGTATTGACCGTACAGCCTAAGACCTAGGCGTGTGAACCAGGGATCCCGGAGAGTTCGAGTTCAAATCTAAGGCAGTCTCCTAGTTATTTTTCGCCTCTTACAATTCAGAAGTGGGATAAAATTCGCTACCCCTCGAAGACAGTTGAGATTCATCCGCTACCCCTCGGAGAGGAGGGAGTTGAGAAGCAGCTGGCCGGTAGTGAAGCCTGAACATGGAGGTCGGGACGGACTCAGAGGAGTGAACCAACATGGAGATTGGGAAGGACTCAGAGGAGTGAACCAACATGGAGGTTGGGAGGGACTCAGAAGAGTGAACCAAAAATGGATGTTGGGGGGACTCAGAAGAGTGAACCAAAAATGGATGTTGGGAGGGACTCAGAAGAGTGAACCAAAAATGAAGGTTGAGAGGGACTCAAGTGGAGTGAACCGACGATTTGGAGACATTCGGGGACGAATGTAATGTCAGGCTGGCCGAGCTGTAAGATCTGGAAAGACAGTCGAGACTGACAGGTCGTATAGAGGATCGGAATGAAAACAAGTTGATCACAACAGTAGGAGTATTGACCGTACAGCCTAAGACCTAGGCGTGTGAACCAGGGATCCCGGAGAGTTCGAGTTCAAATCTAAGGCAGTCTCCTAGTTATTTTTCGCCTCTTACAATTCAGAAGTGGGATAAAATCCGCTACCCCTCGAAGACAGTTGAGATTCATCCGCTATCCCTCGGAGAGGAGGGAGTTGAGAAGCACCTGGCCGGTAGTGAAGCCTGAACATGGAGGTCGGGACGGACTCAGAAGAGTGAACCAACATGGAGATTGGGAAGGACTCAGAGGAGTGAACCAACATGGAGATTGGGAAGGACTCAGAGGAGTGAACCAACATGGAGGTTGGGAGGGACTCAGAAGAGTGAACCAAAAATGGATGTTGGGAGGGACTCAGAAGAGTGAACCAAAAATGGAGGTTGGGAGGGACTCAAGTGGAGTGAACCGACGATTTGGAGACATTCGGGGACGAATGTAATGTCAGGCTGGCCGAGCTGTAAGATCTGGAAAGATAGTCGAGACTGACAGGTCGTATAGAGGATCAGAATGAAAACAAGTTGATCACAACAAGGAATATTGGCCGTACAGCCTAAGACCTAGGCGTGTGAACCAGGGATCCCGGAGAGTTCGAGTTCAAATCTAAGGCAGTCTTCTAGTTATTTTTCGCCTCTTACAATATAAGATTTCATTATCTGTTTACATGCTTAAAGACTGATTCATGAAAACTTGTATTTAAAACACTCGTAGCTTGCAAGAATATATGTACATACATTTCAATATTTCAAAGGGACCATCGATTACGCGGCTGAAAACCTGCGGTTGAAAAAAGTGTGACAGCTTCGGGACGGCGCGGTGTGTACTAACGCAAAACCTCGTGCAAATGGAATTCTGTATACGCGTGTCAAAAAACGCGTTAGCCGCAATAACTAGAGGTTTTTTTTCAGGGACGCGTATGAGCTGCGCATCCTCTTTTGAAACGGGAAACTGGGACATCCCGGACATGGTACTCTGATCACGATCTATCAAAGGGGAGCGATATTAACTCTTTTTTTGTTTTTTCCTTCTTTTTGCGAATGGTCTCGCCGAGCGGCTTGCGGCCGCGTCTTATCGCGGCGGATGTTTCGCGCGAGCCGCTGTCCTCGTCGCCAACATTCATTTTCGGGCCATTCACCGGCGACCTCTCGTTTAAAAAGTACCTCTTCCCCCGCTGTCAGTGGGGCGCATTCATCCGCGTCTGAACAGCCCGCTTCGCGAGCTCATGAATAAGTTGACGGTGATCTCCTCGCTGGACTAGTTCGTCAGCGACGCCTCTCTTATTATAACGCCATTAAACTTTGCTGATGCCATTAATAATCTGCGTGTTAATTATTATGTCTATCTTTCCGTCCTGCCGCCACGCCGCGTCCCACCGGATGCGGCAACGAATTGCCAAGTTTGAACTGGCGAGGACGAGGCGGCGACGACACACGATTCGGCTTATTAAATTGCAGAGAATTTAGAACCGGGAACAATGGACGGCGTTGAGAAACGACCGAGAACCGGTCGCGCGGCAAAATTCGCAAAGGACTGCGCCGCCGGGGGACGCGTCTCGGAGGAATCGAGGAAGCACGATAACGTGTTCTTGTCGTCGGAAAAACGGATCTTGAAACCCGAGCGCAAAATAACGCGCCGCCCGCGTACAACAGAAGAGACGCGGCGGACTCCAAGAAGGACTGCAAGAAGCTCGCGAGAAAATTGTACGGCGTGATGGGCAGGAGTTTGTTCGGTTCCCTTTCGGTGCGAAATTAGAGAAGCTACCGAGCACCGAGTGCCTACTCTAACAAGGGAAGGTTTTTAGGTGTTACACTCGGATTTCAAAAATGTTTTGCATGCAGGTAGGGAGGTCCCCAAATAGAAGAAAAAAATAAAAGTAGCGGCCCAAATGCATATTTGCGCGCTACGTGCGCAATTTTCGATGTTAGGTTAATTACTCAAAAATGCTACTTCCAATCGAATTCTTTACATTTTTTATTTCACCTAATGCACATTTATATTGCTTTGAATAATTTTGTGTGTGTGTGCGTGTGTGTGTTTAGAAAATACGAGCGTCTAATGTAATCTCGTGCCGCGCGAGCACAGTGCGTATAAAAGGCCCATTGCTCAAAAATGATATTTGCATCGTAACTTTTTTAATTTTTTACTGCAACTGCCAATGCACACAATTTGGAATAATTGTACATTGCGCAAATCGTAGTTTGCTCTTTCTGCGTGATTTATTGTATGCGACTTTAAATAGATTTGATCAGAATCCATAACGAGGACATAAAAGATCTGGTCAAGGGAGGTTTTTAATTCTTTCAGTTTTAATTTTGGTTTTGATTTCTTTTTAAAGCGTTGTGCATTAGGTGAAATAAAAAATGTAAAGAATTCGATTGGAAATAGCATTTTTGAGTAATTAACCTAACATCGAAAATTGCGCACGTAGCGCGCAAATATGCATTTGGGCCGCTACTTTTATAATTTTTCTTCTATTTGGGGACCTCCCTACCTGCATGCAAAAAATTTTTGAAATCCGAGTGTAACACCTAAAAACCTTTCCTTGTAAGTGCTGTGCCGTCGCACTTCAAGTCCCTCTCTTCTCCGCACGCGAGTCCTTGTGCCATGCATCCCTCTCGTGTCACGTTAGAACGCGCGCAGGAGAGAGGGAGGCAGAGAAAGAAAGAGAGGAGGGGGAGAGGGAGAGAGAAGAAAGCGAGAGCGAGAGAGACAGAGGTCACGAAAGAGAGAAAAAGAGTGGGATCAGGGAGGCAGCTCTCTGGTCGGGGCGCCGCATACCGAGGACTGGAAAACGCATTGTTTAGGCTGCACTCACACCGGCTCAGGTGGGTGTGTCGCGAGCGTGAAATGCCGGCGAGGTGACTCCGTCGAGTGAGTCGACCCGTGCACTTGGACAGTGCTCGAGTCGTACCACGGATTCCAGCGAGTCGACCGCCTGCGAAGGATAAGGGAGGGAAGCAGGGAGAGGCAGGAGGGAAAGGGGAACGTATTTGATCTACCGACTGGAGATGCGCGCTCTCAGCAAATCGATTCCACTTTGATTGCGAGACCAAAGGGTCGCGCTCTCCCAGGGTGCATTTCAGATTAGCCCGCTCCTCCACATTTAATCGCGCGACCGCGATTCAGCTCTCTTGTTTACATATTCGTTCTTTGATATTCGTCAATCGAACGTATACTTCGTGATACTTTATAACAATATCAAATAAATAATTATACCGTTTGTAGTAGTTTCTAATTGGTATTGTAAATTCTACGAGTCCTTTCAATTTTTAGAATCTTTAAAACACAATCAAAACAGTTTAGTTTTATCTAGTTTGTCGTTTCCTGGAGAAAGCGATACACGAATACATGAATATGGTTCAAGAGGGATACAATATTGTAGTTCAAGGTTTATACCACTTTTTGTGTAAAATAAAAGCAACTGAGGTAATAAACAGTGCATTACATATAACATTAACGTTTTCTCTTGGTAACCAAGATTCCTAGCCGCGCTTTTGAAAGACCGCGCTAAGTATATCGATGGCGACATCCAGCGGGCACTGGCTGAATTCACACTTGCTTCCAGTGCGGTAAAGCAGAACGTGGGAATGCTCAAGATTCCAAGAGACTTGAAATATTTCTTGTCTTATTAGACGATTTTGTTATGTTAAATATACTTTGCAGCACGTAATATTCAATTCAAACTCGATCGGAATGCGAAATGGCTACGAAAAAAATAGTTAATCGCTGAATCACATTTCGTCGATCCCCGCCCGTTCTTGTTACATCCTACCCAATCATCCCCTTGATCATCCCTTAATCATCCTGCTACACGCCCACGGCGTGGTATTAATTAAACGGCGCCGAATAAGCAAACGATAGTAATTAACGAGCTGTCGCCAGGGCCAATAAAAACTTTTATGTCAGGCTGTAAAGACGAGTGGTATCTCTACCGTTCAATAAGTAAACACCGTAATGTCGGACGTGGTGTTTCGCAGAAACGAAACCGGATTGGAACGTGCGCGAGTGGCTGCTACAATGGTGCGACTAAAGAGCGACTTGAGAAGTGACACGAAGCGTAAAACTACTCACTCGCAGTCACTTAGTGTCCGATGTACTTACCTGCAAATTGGTTCTGGATAGTCCCGTTCGTCCGGTAGATTCAGGAAATTGCCGTCGTTCACCGCCGAAGACGTCGATCCTCGCGGCGACCTCGGGCCGCCCTCCGGTTCGCCAATCAGCACTTCTGTCCGACCATTTTGAAAAGGGCTGCTCGCGCGACGTTCGCCGATTCTTCCGCTCTGCACCGGTTGCTGTCGAAAAAATAAGCGCAACTTTACATTTTTCATAGAGGACAGATGTGACATCTAAGATATCATCTAAGCGTGTCATATATTTTATCTTATCGATCGATTCTTTCATCAATTTATATAGAGAAAGATAGAGAGGGAGATTTCTCCTTTACGAAACTCTTCGATCAGACATATCCTAGCAAACTTTCCCCGTAGTTTATTTTTGTTAACTTGAAATGTCTCTTTCAACTACTTAAATGTGAATCTCTTAAAGCCCTGTCGAAAAATGTACTTTACTTAAATTTCTTACAATTAAGTGAGAGATTAAGAACTTGAGAGAGATTAAATAATAAGCTTGTGCTACTTATCCGCGTCTCCGAAGCTTGATTGAAGCCGAAACGAGAAGCAAGATGGTAACGTGCTATCAGGAGAAATCTGATTGATGATTTGCATCCGATCCGAGATAACGCATAAATCTCCATCATTGATGATGATTAATGATGTATTAATATACACGCGCCATTTTCTTAGTACACTCGAATTTAATTTCATTTAAGGATAAGCGTACGAGAAAAATGCTTTTAAAGATAGATCTTATGATTATTATCCTATCATGATTTCAAAGAAACGTTTCATGAAATATGAATAACAGAAGCACGAATGGCGCGAACCTTGTGAAGGCCTCCAGTAACGTGGCCAACGTTGGCAATTAAGCATGATGAATTACCGGTGGTGATTGACTATTCCGGGAAACTACTTAATAATAACTTAAGGAATCCAACGGATGTTGCTTATGTAAGCAGCACGCGATCGAATGAGGTGTTGGAAAAAATGTAACTAAACTTTGCAGCTGTAATATAACCGTATATACTGTACTCTTTCTCTTCCTTAATGAAAATTCCTTTAATCGACCAATCTGGCAAATTTTATTATTTACTGAATACACAACGTTTCAACCGTTGCTTCTGATCCTTATCAAGTGTCATATAATGTCAGCAAGTCACTTTTTAAAATTACTATAAACAATTAAGATCAAAGACATTCTAAGTAAAAATAATTGTGAAAAATCTCAATACACTTACTGGTAGAAAATAACTTTACGTATATTAAAAAGATTTCCAGGAAACACCTCCGTCAATCACTGTGTTCAGCAAACAACTGAGGAACCAAGGTGACATGTTGTTATGTGCTTTTCAAAATTGGGTCGTAAACACCTGGTTTCAGGATCTTTCAGATCGAACTAAAATGTCTTTTGAAGAAAACCATCTCAGCAATTTCTCTTTTTCGATAGTGAAAAATTGTCAACATAACTATAAAATATTTATATATTAAAATCGAGTAACCCAATGCAATGTGTCTCTAAGTCATCAATCTCTCTCTTCTCTCTCTCTCTTTCCATGTCATCAATTATTATGTAACACATGTACGTTGTGTGTAACATATATATATATATATATATATATATATATATATATATGTTCCTAATTATTTAAAAATCTAACCTACTGACTGTAGCCAATAAATTAATATCTATTTTCTTTTATATTATAAAAACTTTAAACAGTTATCCAGATTTTTTTGTTTCGATACTCCTTTAAGGTAGAAATTTGTGTCACCATCATCCGACTATATAAACTAAATACAAGTTCGTCTGCGTTTGAGAGTAGATTGCGTAAGAAGAAACGAAACAATCACTAACCAAGAGATTTGGCTCCTCACAGCTGTGTTGCCTTTCCAAAGCGTCCTTTCGCTCCTGCGAGATGTTTTCCACTCGAATGTCCGCCTCCTTCCCTAATCCCTTGGGAATCGTACCGTTGCTAAGTTTCGTGGAGAAAGCATTCGTCCCCAATTCCCTGAAACAATCAAGAGAAGAATGAATGAATTAAATGCCGTAATAGAAATAAAATTAATTAAGCCGCCGCCATTAGGTGCGATAATTACAAAATAGAGAGCCCTACCGGCTTTCGCTATTGTACGAAACAAAAATGGGCTGCGCAAGCGCGTCAGCGTTGTAAAGGGGTATCAATCACGACAATCGCAATTTGTCACATCCGGTCTGCGAGGATGCCATACCTATACGCACATTGCGTGCATTTTCCCGGTTACAACATACGCCGAAGATTTATTTTGCGCTCTGACAGGAACATTCCCAGGCGCGACGCGAAGCCTTTGGAAATTAATTGCAAGTTACTTGCATACGCACGGCGACAGCTTGACCGATATTTTCAACGGAAAACGATTTTAATTACTACTCGAAACACCTCAACTTTGTACTATTGGCATCCACAGATCCAGTTATACATCAATGCCTCGCATTATTTATCGATGGATGAATTCAGAAAAAAATAAAATGATAATGTTGAAAGAAAGTCACTTACTTGTCTGCCAGAGTAACCGTGATTTGGTCATTCGTGACGCCTTTCGAAGTGGAATCCTCGCTCGTGGAGGCTACTGCGTCGTTTATCTGAAACATTCACCAAAAATGTTGAATGGCATATTTCTAGTTAAATGTTCTTTCATCTCGGATGCAATTCACGAAAAACAATCAATTTTGTCATGATGGCGTTTTTCTTTGACCGCGATGATTAAAAATTTAATCAAGTGGAAAGTTGTCGCGATAACGTGACGGTAATGTGACACGGTATTCAATTCAGCTTTATGAAAAGCGGCAAAAGCCGATCGTACAGTTTCACTTCATTTTTTGTGTCGCACGTGCTTCCGCATTTCTCTGTATAAAACGCAATCCCTGCATTTATTTCTGCCTCCAACGCGTGACGCGTAATCTGCAGTACGTTGAGCAGCAGCACTTCGTGCTGATTTTTTCAAAAAACCTATGCTTACATTGAAATTCGCCAAACTGCAACCCTGATAAAACTGATCGAAAGACAGTGCATCGCATTGCATGAATAACTTATTATATAATTAATAAATTATTAATTATTAAAATTAAGAAATAACATATTATAAAATTAATATTTGAATAACATATCATAAAATTAATATTAATATTATATTAATAAAACCCGGAGCTGGCCAACAAATTTTTAACTGAAATGTACGGTACAGAGATACGGGTCAATATCACGATGACATTATCACGAAAGAGGAATGTTAACAATTTTTCCCATAATATTCTTTCCTCAAATATGCAGCATCAAATAGTCAGTATCAAATATTCTTTCTTTCAAAAACTATTTGAGAACAGTATAATTGGGAAGTAAATTTCCAAAATGAAAAAATATATAATTCTCTTGTTTTTCCTTTTAAAGAGAAATTTTTATGAAACATTTGAAAATTGATCAGTAATTCTGGAATACAATGTATATGCGTAGTCTATGCACGTGCAAGTATTCCACATCCGCTTTTTAGTGAACAACTCATCAACTCGGGTGTCTTAAGCTTCTCGTCTTGGTGCGCGAAACTATTCCAAAGCACCGACGCCGGGAAAAAAATTGACGCGGTAAACTGGCTGGACAGTTTCCCGAATGACACCGCCATCGTCGAGTTAACCCGAGAACCCTTATCTCTCCGTACCTTCCGTTTAACTAAATTACGTAGTAATATATATATATATATATATATATATATATATATATATATATAAAAGAGGTAACGCGACGTCATTGATAGCACCGCGAGCGACGCGACGCGTAATATCGGGAAAACTCGTTAACGCGGCCGTCAATGCGTTACGACATCTTCGTGCGGTTTCCGCTGGGTATGCGAGAACTCGATACGCCACCTGTTTACGTGCGATTTTAAACCCGCATGCCACATCGCAATCACGCGAAACGATCCTGCATACTGTCCCAAACTATCTCGCATGGAACGCGGTTAATAACGAAAACTTTTTGCGAGCGCCTGAACAAATGTAGGTACTTGTTCTTTTGCTTTGTTTTTAGTAAAAATTCTGTAATGAAGAGGAAGAAATTTTAATCATATTGGGAAACGTGGTTCCGCTTAGGCCGGATTAAAATATCGTTCAAACACGAAAACTATTTCTACGGAGCATTCCTGTAAGCGCTGATTGCAGTAACTGACGTTTCACTAACTGTTTTCGACAAATGCGAATTTGGATCACTCCGAGGGCGGTTAAATCCAATTATCGTGAGCTCATATTCAACCGCAGATGTATTTGAATATGAATCATAATTTAATGTAGAGCTGCGACACGTTAATTGCCCTTACGACCATCCAACTTCGCTGTATTCGGCAAACGCTTTTCGCAGCCTTCTTCGAACGACCGTTCCGTCGATTAACCGATTAATGCGTTTTTTATGCACGTTCGAGGAGAGACGATAGTTAACTTTAACCAACTTTAACCATTATTTCAAGCTATTGTCTTATATTTATTCACGGTGATAGTAGGATGAGCGTGGGCGGGAAATATATATATTTTCCCGCATCTATAAAGCGCGCAAAAGAACAACTTATCGTTTCTAGCTCATCGAAATCCGAGAGCCCATTGAAATTATATCGGCTCTCCGCGCCGTGTCTCCGCGACACTGCAATTGCTTTCGAGCCGCATCAATACGTGGAGCTGCACGGTCACTAACTGAGCCATCAACTATCGATACTTTTCAGCAGCTTTACTCTCGACGAGCGTCGTCACGCGCGCTCGGTAATACGGCCGGCTTCTCTTTTCCCGCCGGCGTGTATTACTCTTTCCGCGTAATTTCCTCTCGATGAAGACGATGATGATGATGATGATGATGATGACACGACGCCTCTGCCGAGCCGGCTGAAAGCGCGGGGGCGTCATCGGCGACCGCTGAAACTCGTTATTACGTAATCGCTGTGCTCCGAGGTTTCGGAGGAGGCGCGAAGGCGCTCGAGCGAGCGAGCGAGCGATGCTATGCAGCGCACGGAGAGTGCACACGTTTTGCGCTCTCGTGTAAACAAGGCCGCGCATAATCACCGTCCACCGTTCACTCCGCTCATTTACTTTGCATTCCACATTTCATAAGCAACCTCCGTAACGATTCTGCTCGCGGCCGATCAATTAATTTGCACCCCGCGCGCCGCACGGACTCGCGGATGCGTCGTCATGCGTTTAGCACGTTAGATGGAATCGCGCGACTTGCGAGCGGAATAAGAATCGCCGGAAGACAAGCGCGAGGAATGCGATGTCGCGCGATTAGATGCACTTCTTTGCGCGTTATTTGTCCCTGTGGCCGCACCCTCAGAAAGGATTTCTGATAACAAGACGAAAAATATTCTTGACTAATTTAATCGTATTACAAGTATAAAAAATATGAAAATAAAACAATTTTTAATTTAAATCAGTAATTTCTATTCTTCTCTCTCGAATTAAATAAGATTGTCTTACTGTCTTCAGACAAGAGTAACATGTACAAATTTATGCTTATATATTCTTGTATGTAGAATAATTTGATATTAGCGCCACTTTATAGTAGGCTTTGTCGATGTCGACGCATCATTTTCTCACAGTCGCTCGTCGACTCGGCGCTTCTGCGTCCTTTATTCCGATAAAACGGCCAATATTTATGTGTTGCAATCGAAAATCGGGAAAGTGTTTCTGTTATTTACAATGAATAAGTGCAATACTCTACAAGAAATATTAAAAGATATGGAAATGTAAGTAAGTATATACAATATACTTACTTGAGAAATAAGATTCAAGATAAGACATTTCCATATCTTTTAATATTTCTTATAGAGTATTGCACTTATTCATTGTAAATAACAGAAACACTTTCCCGATTTTCGATTGCAACACATAAATATTGGCCGTTTTGTGCAGTTCTACAAATTCTCTTACAAGAATAGAATAAGATGTCTTTTAGATCTCACAATATTCTTAAATCAAGAATATTTTGAACTTGCTACAAATTTGTATCTAAATCCTTCTGAGAAAATGAATGAGATAGCACGAAGATTATTTGAATCTAGATTTTCGAATTTTCTATTCAAGATTAAAATATGCTTCTTTTCAATAATAAATATGATTGTCGCTATAGCGATCTTATTTTATGATAGATTAAAGAGTAATAGCATTAAGTCCAGAAATCTTTTCTGTGGGTGCGGGTAGTCGCGACATCTTTATCAGCGACATATTAAGAAACTCAAAGACTTCAGGCGGATTTAATTTGTGATTAGAACGTGCGGAAAACTCTAAAGTCTATAAAATATTATTGCATGTCTTCATAAATCGATCAATTCAAATCAATCCTTGCAATAAGAAAGTAAAAGGGGCAAAAACTAAACTCTTACGCTCTCCGCGACTCTTCAAACTCTCGCGCTTGCGACAAACTACGGATTTTCTATGGCTTTTGCGAAGCTTTAAGCATCCAATAAACCAGAAAAGTTTCACAAAAAGTCCTCTATGTGTAAAAAGTCGACTGAGAAGCTGGAAGTTGCAAAGGGTTACGCAAAAGGACAGATAATGCTCTAGAGTCGGCCCTGACGCAACCGGTGTAACTTGTTTCATTGGCGAGGAACGTGCGAGATCGTATCTCGTCAGAGCCATCGGAATCATTCAGACACGATATTAACAGGCGACTAACAGGCCAATCTAATTAAGTGTTTGCGTACCTGCTGATGTAAAATAGCCTGGATGTCGCGCGGCTGGATCTTCTTCAGTGCCGTCAGTTTCTGCAGTCTCTCCCTCGCATTCCTGCGGACAGAGAGAACATCCGTTTGAGAAAAATCGTTTATCCTTGGGAAGGCGAAAATACTGGAATGAATCACGAGTGTCGGCGGTCCTTATCGCTCATGAGAGTCTAGTTTGGGTTCTATCCGTCGTTTCGTTCTCCTTCGCGCGCGCGCAATTTGCAAACTGCATTCGCAACTGCGTTCGCGAGTTGCGACTGAGATCCTTCGTGAAATTCAATTTATGACAGCGACGAGTGATGATCCGCTCTCGCGAGAGGTTCCTTCTCGGAAGGTAATGGCAGTCAAGAACGAGGAATTTAGCGGATGAAATTATCTTTGGAAACGCATGATGAATACACGTACGATGAAACGGTTTATATTTTCCGTGACCGAGATAAATCATGGTTTTGTAAGATTACGTCAAGTAAATAAACTTGCGTTCGAGGACAAAAGTTGCAAAATAAATCCGAGCCGTTGCGTTCATGAAACAAATACATATCATTCTTGTCTTTTCAATGAAATTGATTCTGTCGTCACACCGACGCGGACATTGTTACGATTAACAAGTAAAATTAATCCAACTACCGCGCGTGTGTGTGAGAGACACGTGTGTGTGGACGACACGCCAACCAGACGGACGTTTCGAGCAGCGAGCGAATAATAAGGAAAAAATGAAAAGTTTGGAAACGAACTTCCTGTGATTCCGTATGATATCCCATCACGAACTGTCATTATCGAGCCGATGAAAACGCGTGCACCGCGTGATTCTCGTGACATTTAGATGACGCATTTTCCCGTTCGATCAAAAACACATTCGCCCGCTGGACATCATCGCCTTTTATGTGACGTTTAATCGATACACGATTCCGCCCCACCGGGAATGTATTTACTAGAAGCGGGGTACTGGATCTCGCCCCGCGTGCGTGTGCGCCCGACGTCGTGTCACGTAGACTGTACGCTATAATGAGCTCAAGGTACCCGCCTCGGTACCGAGCGTTCGCTCATTATCTCACCTTTCGACGGCGATAATCCAGGCGTCTTGTATCCCCCCAGCGTTTGGCCCGTCCAGCTCTTCTGTCGGGAATTCACGAACAATTAATTAGGCAAATTTATCGCGTATTTAACATGCGTCAAAGAGCCCATTACTTGGCCGCGGCTCGTAGCTCAGATAGCTAGGCGGCCGCGTAATTGTGGAGGAGAGCAGAAGTAGGTGAAGCGCGACACGAGCCTGACAAATTCCCTTCGTTTCTCATTTACCCCGCGTTCCCATTAATTTAACATCTCTCGCTCGCTCAAACACCGCTTTTTTCCGCGCCCGAGAGCGATTACACAAACGCGGTCGCATTTTCCTACCGTTTTTAGCGATTTCCTCATATATATATATATCTCTCTCACTCTCTTTCTCTCAAAATGCCGCGGGATACGTCTCTGTGGCACGATGTTCGGTTAATTCGCTGCATCGCGCGGAGGGAACGTTCGTAAACGCGCGCGCCAAAGACCACGTCGTCCTCGTCGTATAATTTTTTGCCCATCGGTTATTTATATCTTCCCTTGGCGGGGAATAACTGCGGGATTTACCGCGTATCAACCCACTTTCCTATAAAAAAAGAAAAATCTGATCGATCGCCGACTACCGTTCTTAGTGCAGGACGCATCTTCGTCAGCTTCCTCGTCGTCGATGAATTTTATAGTAGACAGATCAAAATGCCTGGCCAAGTCCTCGGGCTCCGCCTCGTAACTCGAGTGCTCCGCGAATTTCGGCGGATCGTCGACGATCGACTCGTCGACGACGATCGACCGGCTGTCGAGGCCCGAACGCGAGGAACAGCCGCAAAAAATCAGCTTGCGAAAAAACTTTGACATATTCGCACTTTGTACGAGCAAGGAATTTTTACTCGACACACGCTTCGAGCCAAGAGCCGTCCTTTCAGCCAATTGGATTCATTTTTTTCAAATATCTACAAGTGCGACGCAATGTCACGCGGCGAGATAATTACGCTTTGAAAAAACATAATTATTTCGCCGTGTTCAGCAAAATTTCGTTGTGACTTTAATAGGACGTTAGATTTGTCTGCGCTTTACAACACAACTGACAAATAAACGCTCGCACTACACACTCGCTATTGTGCGCCTTCTTAATGCAGCGGTATTTCGAAACCGATAATTGGGAATCTGGTTAATTCATCATTTATACTGGCTGTAATTAATTGGCCGACTCGCTAATAATATTCGGAAACTGATCACAGCACCATTCGAGCACTGAATGAAAAGCTCTCCGGAGGCTACCAAAAACTTTTCTGAAAGAGGACGGTATTCGCGTGCACGTGTCACGAAACTAGAAAATAAACTCTCCTCCGCAGCCGGCGACTGAGAATGGATAGCACAGACGCATTCACGAAGGAGTTTATATTTGGAACTACTCGCTGGCACGGACGATAAAAATTGACAGAGAGCGCCAGTTCAACGCACTTGACGCAGTTTCAACGGAGACGAAATGTTTAAGGAATATGCAAGAGTCTTGTCGTTGAAATTTTCGTCAAGATTGAGAAAGAATAAACACAGAGATCGATAGCGTGTGCCGGCTCATTCTGAAATTCCTAAAATACGTGCGGACTTTCCTGGGCATCGTTTGATTCTTTTTGCTGCACCGGTTGATGCGATCCCCGACCTGGTTTCCTCGCAATCCGCTCTCGCGCGAAAATCGAGAAGCTGATTAAATGTACATCTGGTTTTTATCCTCAAGACCACCCTCAAGACATTTTCTTTGCAGCTACCGCAAACTCGCGAGCG
Organism: Ooceraea biroi; assembly: GCF_003672135.1. Taxonomy (NCBI): domain Eukaryota; kingdom Metazoa; phylum Arthropoda; class Insecta; order Hymenoptera; family Formicidae; genus Ooceraea; species Ooceraea biroi. The sequence goes on from NC_039515.1 coordinate 4,813,543, forward strand.
AAAATTCACCATTTCCTCTACTTGCATTTGTTCCGTGTATTTGTTTGAAAGGATTCAATTAATTAAATCGAGTAAACACTATCGTTAAACACATCTTAAACTTTCATGCCTGTAAGAGAAAACATGTTTTCAGTTGTTTCCGTCAAACGAATTAAATATTTATTAGAATTCGATCGATCTTGATTACTTATTTTTCCAGTTTTCTTTCCAGTTTGATGATTCTCGATATTTACGGCATATATTACACAGTACCATGTGCATGTATTGAATATTCCTCGTGATATATATACTGTATATACGTGATGTACTCGTATAACACATGCCTCGTACATTGTCTCTTTAAGCGTACGTGGTTACCATAGCATGCGCCACAATTGCATATCACTTAAAACGCTCTAGGCCAAGTCTCGGGGAAGCTTTTCGTGTCACTATGTGCATACATTGCTTCAAAGCCTTTTGTGCTCCACTAAACGACAGAAGGAGCGCGCGCGCTAGCGAAAAAAATTCGCAACAGACCTCGCTCCGGTTCCTTTTGAAAATGTTTTGGCGCATCGCCAAAACGAATCCGGATATGGCACGGTAATTCGAAGAAAGTGTGTTTTCATCTGAGAGCACACCTTGTTCCTCCATTTCGATTCTGTCGTAAAACCATACTAACGGACGCAGGGACGCGAGGAACGCACTCGAACCTGAGTTTGTATTGCGCGGATAAAACGCTGGAAAATTTCGGTTTACTCGAAATTAAACATTTTACGATAATTACCGTGGATACTACTCTTGAATCGGGTACTCGCACGTTAACCCTCATTTCAACAATATCCGCGAACGTTTTGATCATTGCTTGATACATTAAAGCGAAACTTTTTGCTGGCTGAACAAGAAAATGAAGGATGGTTGTAACTTCGGGGTAGGCATACGTGGGTCGCAAATCACGTAAGATCACCATGAATGTGCGCATTTGTCAGAATTTTACTACATTACCACGTAATTACAATAGCAAACACAATCACACGGGGCACTGAATTAATGAATATAATGATTACAATAATCATTAGTGAAATTAGTGTGCAAACCCGTTGTTGGCGATAATTCCTCGTTTAGCGCTGAATGCAGCCGTCTCATTCTCGCTCCGTGTTTACAATGAATACTACATTCATACGAATACACGGGAAACAGAATTCGCAGGCGGATTGCATTTAGCGCACAATGGGGGCGCGATTGTGCAGGACGAAGCGGGAGATAGGGCAGATGAGGAGAGGCTAGATTCGCGAATTCGGCCGGGCGGTAAATTCGGGTCAAGCAATGCGTTGCCGTGATATCAGCGCTGCCTGGAGTAGTCACCTCAAACGGCCCAGAGGAATCCATGTCGTTGGAGAACGGCGGCTGGATGCTCGTACATGTCGCATGTATAACGTAACAGCGTGGCGCGAATCAACCGCGTTACGTTAAGTAGACTTTAGGGTGCATGTGAGTGCACCTAAGCCAAACCGCCCTCCGAGAAAGACAGAGAGAGAGAGAGAGAGAGAGAGAGAGAGAGAGAGAGAGAGAGAGAGAGAGGGGAGGGTCGCCGGTTCAATAGCTGAACAGCGGTTGAACGTGCAAATAATTAAAGTTGGTCGAGGCGGAGCGCTCCTGAAACGCCGCGCTGAAAACCGTAATCGTATTTTCTATTCCGCAAGCGAGCAATCGCGGCTGAAGATTAGCGCGTTTCTCTCGAAAATGAGGAAGGCAGATTCGTTCCATTTCATGCCGTTTCGTCGCGATTTCACGTCCCAAACACTAAGCGGTATCAAGATTAACGGAGAAAGCAGATAACATAAGTTCAGTTATCTTTTCTAGTTACCGAATACGAGCGATCGCTAAACGTCGTGAGACTCGTAAGGATGCTTTGCTCATTTTTAAGACGCGCTGAAGAAATAATGATATCGTTATAAAATTTTTATGAATATTACAAAGTAATGTCTGCAACATTTCCTCTTGTATACAATGTATGTAGATGAATGTACACAAGCGGAAACGGAATTGTACCAATGCACAGTGGGCTAAACTCGAAAAAAGCTGGCCAAAAGTAATAACTCGAAAACATGACGTTTTAGAAAAAAATGTTTCAAATAAAAGTTATAGGGTTTTAAATCAGGTATTAGATAATAATACTAGTATGACCTTGAATAGCGTTGCCAAGGTCACGCAAAGGTCACCTTGAATTTTTTAAACGGGAACCTCCAGTTTTCATTAGATATTTTTGTAGCTTATCTCAAGAGCTTTTCAGAACACTATAACAAAGTATTTATCCGTTAAATACTTCGAAGTTATGAAGCTTGAAAGTTACAGTCGCTACCGCGCCGCGTCGTATGTTTCGCGGCATTTAAAAATTTCACGGTGATCTGTACATGATCTTGACAACACTATCAAGGTCATACTGGTATTGCTATGTAATGCTTCACTTAAAAACCTACAACTTTCATTTCAAACATTTTTTACCAAAACGCCAAATTTTCGAGTTATTACGATATGAAAATTAAAATGAAACATCCTGTATATAACGCAAAGGTGTGCGTTGGTGTGCACAATTCAAACGGAAATACTTAGTTTGAATCCTACACAAGATGATAAAACAAGAATTCCAAACAGTCTTTTACAGCTATTTAAAAAAAATGATATTGAACTTTACTTCTTTCTTATATTTTAAGAAACCAAAAACTTAGATTAACACAAATTGATGAACAAACATTTTTAATGGTTATAACTGTTTGGGAAAAGAGTTTCAATTCTATTTATAGAGTAAAAAGCAAAATTACTTGCATCCGCATACAAGAATGTAAGCTATAGCCTATACTCATTCATAATTCGTTTTTCGGAACATTAACGCGTTGCCTCCTATTAATTGTTGATTAATGGGAAGGAAATTTTTCCTACGAAACTCCATTCACATTTTTGAAAATACTGATATCCATGAATCAAAAAAGGTCGAAATGCACAGATTTGCAAGAGTTGAAAAAATTCGACTTTTGGCCAGCTTTTTTCGATTCTAGCCCACTGTGCAATGCACGGGATATTTTTGATCATACGAGTAGCACGGCTTGACGCAAGAGGAGGCGAAAACCAGTTTTCTAACTGTATAAGCTTTACCTCTTAATGATGCATATATGTATATGTGCACGTATATACACACAACATGGACAAGCAAAGGCAAAACACGCTTGGCGGAAGTTCGAGTCATTTGATCTATGAGTTACGATGTTTTGACCCTATAAGGCATGTGATATGTTCAAAATTATTAAATATCAAATATCATTTAAAAAAAGTTTTAATAAGATAATCAGAGACACTTACAAGAACATTTAAATGCATATTAGGCAGACCATTTTGAAGAATTTAGAATGTACACGAGATTTTATAAAAGTTTTCTCAGATTTTATTTAGTTTGATTTTATTTCGATTTGAATGGCTGCACAACGCTTTTAGCAAATATTGAAGAAGACATAAAACACGATTATTTATTGCTGCTATTAGTCATCTTTGAAGAAACCGTATACGTTGCAAATTTGCATCTATATAAAAGAGAGGAGATTAGTCATTCTTTGTTTCCTCATTGCTTTCTTAATAATCTTTCCTTTCAGTCACGTTTTAATTTAGTATCGCCGTTTTAACGTGTAACCTTTCGTGCATGCAATAACGTGCGTTTAAATTTAAGAGTGTTTTAATGAAATAGCGATTTGTTTAGTATCTCCGCAGTGGATTACGCGAAACAGCTGGTAAATTGTTGGAACGAAAGGCATCGCTCAAGAATATTAGAGGTAATACAGCAACAATTGCTAACAGTCCACCAACTTTTACGATAACTGTTTCTCGGGATGTAACTACATCGAATTTGAGATTGCGATCTCAATGTGCAACTGTCAGTCAAACTCAATAAGCTGTGCGCATTGTTCGGAAATATACTCGAAGATCAATTAACGATACAATCGCATCGAATGAAACGTCTAAATATCCATTTCAAAATGACATGTTAATTCAGATTAGCAATGTCATGATCAACAATAACAATATAACGAGCGGATTACTTGAATAGAGGAAAGCGAAAATTAATTTCGAAAGAAAAGCGCAGCAACGCGCCTTCTCTTTTGAAAGTATTTATCATTTAAAACCCAATTAATCTTTTTACGCAAAGCACGCAGGTATGCGTGTACAGTAACGTACGATAATAACGCAATCAGACTTACGTACGATTATGTACGAAACACAATGATCGGTGCTCATGTCAGTCGCAACAAAGAGTAAGGTACAGTGAGGTGCAGTGTCCATTAACAAATACATGACACTTATTCAACATATTACGTCATTGCGTAGTGTATTGCAAACTGCGAAATGCCTACGTAAGACCCGCTTTAACCATTCAAGGGGTTGCTGCAATAGCGAATGGAAATGGCAAATGATCATGCACAGTCGATCTTTTCTCATTCAAAACGATTTTCTCTAGCTTTTTCCGTTCGATGATACATTTTCGAGAGTCCTGCATGGCATTGCCAGGGAAAAAATCACCAAAGATGTATGCTCGAGATGCGTTGCATCAATTCGGGGACACAGCGATCAACGATTCGTCAGTCGCGCGCTATCGAGCTGCGAAAAACCGAGTTTTGCCGCATACATTTGACTCCTTTTTCCCCTGCGCAACCCATGATGCCTGATCCAGGATTTGAATTCAACAGGTTGGGACGAAACAATTTAGCGCGCATCACAGGAGAAAGTGCGCGCGGAACGATTTAAGCGGTCGCGCCTAATTTGTACGTCAGCGGCCGATCCGCTCCCGGGTTGCTCATTCTCGATTTCTGCCGCATTCCTATCGCGTTCTCGCACGCGAACGTATCGGCACGCATACACCTGAGATACATGCTCGGCGGGCCGATATCTCCATCAGACTCGCGGTCGATCTTCTCTCCCTTCGTCACTTTTCACCGACCCCGTATCCCGCGCTTCCATCCTCTTCCGTGACGTTAAGCATCTTGTCTAATTGAGCTTCGGAGTAAAAACCCGTTAACGATCGCGTTGCCCATCCGCATCCTCCGAGTCTAATTTCGCCGGGCGTGAGTCTACTCGTTTTTTGCGATCTCGAATCTTTAATTAAAACTCGGCTGAAGTCTCCGCGGAATCCCCGCGAGTCGCTCGACTCTTCGAAGGATTCCATCCCCATACCGCGTGCCGAGCACATCTCTGCACCGGTCCGCGGGCGCGGAATACCAGAGGCACGTTCTGGTTTCTGCCGCGTTCGCTCGACCGTTTCCACACCTCGCGCTCGTAAAACCGTGCTTCGTCTGCCTTATGTACCGGTACCAGCGTGCCGGCTTTACGCATCTCCCGTTTCCTACTCTCCTTCGTCATGTCCAGGGTACGAGAGCAGCGCAGCGCGGCGCTTCCTCGTTTCCGCGTCGGCGGTGTCGGTGTACATGCATCCAGGAGCGCGCGGATACGCCCACCACGACAATACACGGAGTTTGACACGCACCGTGCGCAGCGCGATTGTTAGCCTCTCCATCAGGGGGGGAAAAAAGAGAAAAACATTCCGCATTATCCGCGGTACGCACGTACGCACACGCGACAGGCGGATGTGACGCGAAATCGCGCGGACCCGCGCCTTCTGTGCGTTTTTTTAAACCTGCAAACTTGAGCGCGCGCGAGGTACACTGATAATAAAATCGATAAAATTGCTGCAATTGCATGGTAAAAAACTTACAGTCGGGATATTCATTTTTATAATAAATTCTATTATAATATAATATAAACTATTAGTACTATAACTATTAATACTAGTAATATAAACTATTATACTATTCCATTATACCATTAGCAATATTCTACATGCTTGGCGCCTCAGAATACTATAAACTATAGTAAAATTATAGTAATTTCAACTATATTTTTTTATCAGTGCAAGTTACGTAAAACAAGAGGGAGAGAGAGAAGAATTCGGCTGTTTTGCCAGTCGCTTCTCACCGGTAATAATTCTGGATGTTTTAGGAAATTTATGTGTGAACCAGTTTTGAGATGAGTTTGCATGTTGCAAATGAGACACGGCACGTTCGTTACAACGAATGGACGGTAGATCCGAAAGAATAAACGAAACTCAGGGTTGCAAGTTATACGACACGACATTGATCGATGACGCGAGAACGTAGTGTAGATTTACTCCGCTGACAAACCATGGCAGACGTCCATTTTTAATGGATGTTTTATAATATTCTGTTCTCTTCGCAGGTGGATATATATTTGTCTAAAGATTCCTCCGGTTGTACGTGATGTTGCTAATTATGCAAGAGAAGATAAGTTATTATACGGCTGGGGGCTCTCGCAAAAGTTTCGATAAAACTTTCGCAGGAGTCTTGAGTCTATATTCATATAAAGATCCAAATCAGGGCTAACAAGGGAAGGTTTTTAGGTGTTACACTCGGATTTCAAAAATGTTTTGCATGCAGGTAGGGAGGTCCCCAAATAGAAGAAAAAAATAAAAGTAGCGGCCCAAATGCATATTTGCGCGCTACGTGCGCAATTTTCGATGTTAGGTTAATTACTCAAAAATGCTATTTCCAATCGAATTCTTTACATTTTGTATTTCACCTAATGCACATTTATATTGCTTTGAATAATTTTGTGTGTGTGTGCGTGTGTGTGTTTAGAAAATACGAGCGTCTAATGTAATCTCGTGCCGCGCGAGCACAGTGCGTATAAAGGGCCCATTGCTCAAAAATGGTATTTGCATCGTAACTTTTTTAATTTTTTACTGCAACTGCCAATGCACACAATTTGGAATAATTGTACATTGCGCAAATCGTAGTTTGCTCTTTCTGCGTGATTTATTGTATGCGACTTTAAATAGATTTGATCAGAATCCATAACGAGGACATAAAAGATCTGGTCAAAGGAGGTTTTTAATTCTTTCAGTTTTAATTTTGGTTTTGATTTCTTTTTAAAGCGTTGTGCATTAGGTGAAATAAAAAATGTAAAGAATTCGATTGGAAATAGCATTTTTGAGTAATTAACCTAACATCGAAAATTGCGCACGTAGCGCGCAAATATGCATTTGGGCCGCTACTTTTATCATTTTTCTTCTATTTGGGGACCTCCCTACCTACATGTAAAACATTTTTGAAATCCGAGTGTAACACCTAAAACCTTTCCTTGTAAGTATCCATATTTTAATGCGAGAATGCTATTGAGGGCGTAATATAAAAGCGTACATAAAACGCAGCAGTCTATTAATCCGAGAAGCTATTTTCATCTCAGTGATTTCCAACGTTCATAAAAACTCGTTAAGAAAAACATTTCATAAAATAGGGGGAAAAACGAATGGCAATAGTAGGAGAGCGTTAGAAAGAGAATACAGAGTAGTACCGTCAGAACTTTTATGCGCGAATTTACATGGAATTAAAACATACGAGATATGTAAAATACATTAAGTGTAGATTTTTTAATCATCGACGAAGAGAAGGAAAAAGCGGAAACGTGCGAGGGGAATTAAATAATTACTACGGGCTGTCTCGCAAAGGAATCCCGCGAGAACAATGAATGCTGAAATACACTGAAGGCACTGGGGGAGCAGGTAAATAACTAAAAAGTCAATTTCTGTAGAAAGCACGTAAAATAACTACATAACTACAACCACATATGAAACGAGTCTCCCTGTACTCGCGGTATTACAAGCTGACGCGTCGTGGGGAAACGTTAATATCGCATGAATCAGCAGATTAATAGAGATGGCCGCGCGCTCATTGCGCATACGATTAAATGCAAATGTCCTCTAAGAGGCTCTCGGCCTTAAGTTACCGGCGAGGTTGCGTCACGATAAAAGAATAAGCGCAATAAAAAGTCAGCGTTGCGAGTACCGCGATCCCGTAGACGTGAACGGTGCGGACGCGAGCCGAAAGCCGCGGAGCGGCCGAGGTACGGGCTGTTGGAAGTAAGTGGCGCGCGTGGTATTGCGAAGTCGACATGTCACAAGAGACGGTGAAAAAGAGAGACGGACGATGGAAGGAGGGAGGGGAGGGAGAGAAACAGAGGGGTAAACGGAGCGGCAAGAAGGATTGGCGCGTTCTGGCACCGATCACGATATACCGAGAGGCCGAGAGCGCGAGACGCGAGGGACCGCTCGTCCGCTCCTGAGGCGATCCGAGAAAGAGAAAGAAAGAGAAGGAAAAGAAGAACGAAAAGAGCGCGGATGAGAGAGGAGAAAAGGAGCGGTTACCTTCGGCAGATCGGCAGGTCGCCGTGATGAGGACAGCGCCCGTGGGGTCGGGGGAAGGGGGGGGGGGGAGACACGCGCGGACCTCTCCTTCTCGCTGGCCTGGAAGCGGGCACGCCGTTCGAGTCGCTCGCGCACAGCACCACCCTCTCTACTCGCGGCACCACGGAACACCGATATCCTTCACGGACGCACCCCTTTTTCACGCGCACTCGGCGTATCCAGCCGCGGGCCAACGTCCACTTGCGCCGTCCGGGAGACTCGCTGACGCACTCGCGATTTTTCCACACGCCCTCGCGCGATTCCGCCACGCCAGGCGCTGCAGCGACGACTGGCGAACGCGCGGAAACAACAGGGACCGAGAGACCGAGTCCGCGATCCGCGACAGTTCCAGAGGAAGGTCTACGGAGGCTTCAAGAACGAGAGAAACCGCCGACGGAACGGTGCGCGCGCGGAACGGAGCGCGGAACCGCTTGGAGCCGCGCGTACGAACGGCTCCTCCGTACTGGCGAGCGCGGCGCGGAGCGTGACAGCGGATACCGCACGAAGGTTATACCTTCGCCTGGTCCGCCATGTGCAACCGCTGGCTGGCTGTTCGCCTGCGTACCTGTCTATCTCTCTCCGGAGTCCTCCACTCCTGGTCCCCCACCTTCAGATCGCGATACCGTACACCGCGGCCACCTGAAGCATTTACCTGGCGAACGCCGGACTCGCACGAGCCTGCCCGGAATCGGCCGATGCGATCCTCCCGAGTGCTCCTGAGTGATTCGAATTTTACCGCGCCGCGGAACAAACGCTGGATCCCCAGTCCTCGCGAGGTTCCAATTGTATGCGCTTTCATACGATCGTAGAATTGAAGAAAAGGGACAAATGAGTCATCGTCGGGATGACCGAATTAAAGAGAAATTAGATTCCGATGAAACGATGAAAATGACGGGTAGATAAGTTACAAATGATTGAACGAAGAGCCCGGTACTTCGCGCGACTCGCGGCTGTTCGGCGGAGCGCAATGTCGCAAAATCGATTGTCAATAAACCTGTTATCGGTGCGTGCGATACGGCGGCGCCATTCGTACGAACGAGTCCCCGTGTTATCGTTTACACCGACGCACAGTGGGGAATTTTGTCAAAAAGCTGGTCAAAAATCGAAAAATGAAGTGTCGAGTTAGGGTCTATTGTCCTTGAGAATCGATAAAGGACTGTTCCCTGGATAGAATCCCGTTGCCCTTAGTCCCCTACTATTTTAAGTCGAGCAGGTATGTCAGTTGAAAGTAGGCCTTTATGGGCGACACACGTTTCTCACGCATTGCGTGAATATTTTCATTGAACTTTGAGTGTTCATAACTTTGTAAATAAAAGTGGTAATCAAGTTCTGCAAAATGGATGCTCTTCCTGGAGGATTGTAGAAGATTTTTCTGATTTACATTTTTGAAATAACGCTTGTCGTGTTTGTTTTACGACACATAACGATAGTCCGACAAAGTTGATATTTTCCTAAATTAATATTTACTTCGTGTAGACTTTAGTTGCAGATCCCGCGTTCTTTTCTTTTTCATCTTGTAGTCTATACTATTAGCAACTAAAATTCACAATAATTAGCTGCTACTATCTGCTACTCTTGTTATAAGGTTATTACAACCACCTTATTACTTTTCTCGATATATCTCGAAAAGTATTCGAAATATCAAAAACTGTTTTATACAAAAGTTTCATGGTAAAAACGCCCGTATTTAATGAAGTTAATAAAATTTTTGAAAAATAATTGTTTACATAAATTGTATACATAAATTTTTGAAAAAATTGTTTTAAAAAATTATTTTAAAAAATGTTTATTGATGTTATTAAATAGAGACATTTGTACCATGAAATTTTTGTATAAAACATTTTGTATCTTTTTGTTTTTATTTTTTTTAAACTTATAAAAATACACTCTACCCTGCACCATTATTAAGTCTAACATTATTTTTCCAGACATTCTCGAATCTGATTCGTAATCGGCAACCCCAAAACATTCATTGATATCGATATTAATGAGCATTTCATGGTTCGCTACACTATATTAAGACCGCCAGTTTGTTTTTGCAAATTTACATATTGGATTCGTGATCAGCAACCTCGAAAACATAAGTCTACCAAGTTTTGTACAAATCTGATGATTCCTCGATTTATGGCCAGGTTTCAGCGAAAATTCCCCACTGTGCGACGTTATCGTCTAATGCTGCACCGGCTGCGCGGACAACGCGAATTACAGAACACGTTAGCGCGCGTATCCGCAATTCCGTAAATCCGTCGAGCAAAACTCTTTCGCGACACGCGAATCCGTTACCATTGAGAGGAAGAAACGTGACTTTCACGCTCGGAGAGTCGACACATTAGAAACGTCAAATGCTAACGGAGGAATATCGAGCATTATTCATGGAAAACGGTGCCCGGCGCGGTAACGTGCCGATATCATTTCCGGCTGGATATCTCCGCAACCGTTGCATCCGCTTATCCACGAGCAAATCTCGTTCTCGTTCGTCGACTCTGTCGTGTGCGCGGTGTTTGAACGCCCCGCGTTCTTTCTCTGACGGACAACAACTCAAGGGGGACAAGGTCGCTTAGGCCCAGTTACATCATCGTCACTTAACTTCGACCATAGCTTAACTCACTCCTCGTCTCTTTCTAGGAGACACATTAAAAAGAGACGAAGAGTGAGTTAAGCTACGGTTAAAGTTAAGCGACGTTGATGGAACTGGGCATTAATCGACCATAGCTGTAACCGCGTGCGTTGAAATTCGTCCGCGTTTGCTGGGAACGGTTTCCCGACGACGAAGCAACGATACCGTCCGGCCGCGCGACGGTATGTCTCTCCCATTTGCTTGAAAAGCACCTGTTCAAAGAATAACAGCAGAACCAGAGCGTTTGAAATGACGAGAACGTAGTTGGATTCACGTGAAAGGTGGCTCGCTCCAAATAGCTACTTTTAGCTACGTTTACGACTCTAGGTCGTCTTGAATTCTCGTGCTTCTTTCTAAACTCTCGATTATTGTGCTAATTATTTATTTGCAATTCGAGAGCCGATGGGCAATCTCATTCAGAATTACATGCATCTTTGTTAATCTCTCTTCGACGCCTCGCTTACTTCTGCTCTTTCAACTTTGACGATGGGCGTAAATAACGTAATTACTAATTGCAGGTGGAAATGTGTAAACGAATCGACTCACCCATCTTGTTTCTGCTCCGCCTCCGAACGCGCAGAGATATTGTCCGAGACTTGATGCACTTAAAATATAAAATAAAGATTATCTGAATTACTGGCCGGGCAGATATAAAAATATTATGCTTAGATTACGCATAGATTTTTTTATCTCAGTTATTTTTTCATTAGTCACATTGTTGTCGCTATGCGAATTGGTGGTTCGTGTTAAAAAGAAATTGAAGTACGACGAAAGATTCCAGACCCACGAGTAATACAGTCTATATAGCATCGTGATAAATATTTTAATGCAATTACCTCATATATGTATTGAATGACTTCATTATGAGTTGCATTTTCCAAGGTGCGACCGTTCACTTCTAAAATTTCATCGCCCACTTCCAGGGTGTCCGCGTTATCGGCCGACGATCCTGTATAAACAGACATAACTCCGCTGCAGTTTTCAAATTCATTTAGCGAAATACTTAATATTAAGTAGAAAAAGTTGCAATGAATAATTCTCATACGTTTTGCACGCACGTAGAGATCGTGGCACTTTATTTTAAGTATATTTCGGTTTAAATATATTTTATTTTAAATGTATTCCGGCGCGTTGCCGAATGCGCGACGGTGCATTTGACATCCGTATGAAACGAGCCATTAAAACCTACACAAATCACTGCTTAAGCATGCGTGAACGTAATACGTAATCTGTTTCGTAAACGAGGACGTATTTCCTAATGAGCACGATCGATTTAGGGGGCATCGTGCGTCGTAAACGGACTGTAAAGGTGATCGCATTCTTTTAAAATGCTTCAGAATTCGGAATACTGCAGAAAGTCGCTTTCTCTTGACGAAATTAATTAAACGTTAGGAGAAACTTGAGTCACAACTGACCCGTTTGAACTCTAATCTAAAATAAACGTTCTTATTCAAGTTTTCTTGCGTATTTTAACATTTCAGTAAAAAACAATGCTCGCCGTATTTTATATTGCGTAAATAGTTTCACCGATGATTACTGACATAGAAATATATTTTTGCAAATTTACAAAATCGTACAACGATGCCTGCGTGATACCATTGCACTCACGAAAAGTTGTAATCTTTCAAAAAAATGTAACAGGAATGAATGGGGCGGTAGGAGTTAAACATAAAATAAGCAAGACCACCCTCGGGTGATGGAGCGCGCGTTACGATAAGTAAACATAAAGGTCAGTCTATAAATAACACGTCGCGAAACGCGTCCTCCATGTAAATCGTCGTGCATTACTGTAACGTGTCGTGTAAATCGGAAATCCGTCCATCGCACATTCTCCATTTCCGAAAGCTTCGACGTGCGCGTGCAATGCGTACAATTAATGCTCTAACGGGGAGAGATTTTTCATTTAGATTCCCGTGCATCAAGAAAACACACGAGATAACAATTCCAAGGATAATCATATCTGAAAAGCAATCCCGAACGATGCGGTCGCTCGACAAATACCCGACAAACTGTGTCGCGCATTGCGCGGATAAGAGACGCATCCCTCAGGCTAAGCATCAAAATGCCATAAAGTACCGAGATAACGCGACAGAAAAATAACGTTGAGAGTGCGTGAACCGCGAAATGCGAAGCACGCAAGTATATAACTCTACGAATTTATTACAATTAAAATTATAAACGAGCACAATTATTGGCAGAATATTTGCTTGGCGAATAATTGGCGTCATTTGTGCAATTTGTGCACGCGCAATCATTACGTACCGTACAGCTTGATCTTGCCGTCGTCGTTGGTCAATATAATAATGTATCCTCCTAGATCGACCATTTTCGCTAGTAATTATCCTTCATACGTGTACGGAGGGGTAGTCCGCTATTAGATTACCTCGCGCGGCACTCTCCGCGCGCGCGAGCGCAGCGTGCACGGTAAATCACTAATTACTTCGCACTACGGCGGGTCCGCCCCGAAAAATCGGTCCGCCGTTATTAACGTCGTTAGCACGTGCCATTTTCCCAGTTTCCTCTTGCATCTTCACTTCATTCTAGTATCGACCCCGTGACCTACTTCGCGACCGCTATATAACGGCGATTATATTTTTCGCGACGCGAAACGCACTTTTCTCCCCGGTGCACTTGCTCTCGCGCTTGGCCCCTCCCCCCTCTTTCTTCCGCACTTCAGAATGCTTTTACCGTAACGTACATTTAACGGCGCCGCTGACGCGTTACCGCACTCCCGGTTATGCCGCGGGACCCTCGAGATCGCCGATCTCGGGAACTCAATCGGGGACTCGAGACTCTCCCACCCTTAAACGGACACTAAGGCATCTGTGCTCCACGCGGGGGTGGCGTAAGGAAGCCGCTATTCTGACGAGAACTACGGCGAAACACGCTCGAGAACGAGATGCCACCTAAGAGGTGGACCGAGGAACACATAATTATCTTTACGATCGCGAAACCTCATCCCGTTTGCGTTTTGTCTCTGCTTTTCGCGAGGTCACGCTCCTCGAGCACCTTGTCGTTAGATCGTCGTTAGATCGTCCTCGCGGTCCATCGTCACGAGGGCAGCGATAGGAAACGAAGCGGCGCCTCCACGGGGCCCGATAGCGCGGGCCCCCCTACATCCTTACGGCGACGTGCTTCGCGAGTCGCTGCGTGAGGAATAGCGATCGCCGGTTCACAATCCTACGGCGAGCTGGGATGCCTTATTGATCACCGCTTCGACTGACACTTCGTGCGCCGCTTCCGTGCTCATACCGCCGGCCATCGTCATCGTCCTGTCGCATCCACCGCATCGGCCCCGCACGGCGGTGGTGCACGGCGCCGGAAGCGCGCACTAGCTCCGACCAGCTGCTGCTCTCGCGATCCCGCTGCGCGCTTTGGCGCTACCACCCTCCGTGCGGCCGCACGTCGACGATCGTTACGGGGCATCGGGCTGCTATTAGCGTGTTCGGGATCGAGCACGGTGTCGCGGGCCTCGCATGGAACAGTTCTCCGATCGGGATCATCGTGTGCAACTGTCGCGTTCTCTTACGCAATTGCGACCACCCTTTCTCCCTCTCCCTCTCACACACACACACACACACACACACACACACACACTCTCTCTCTTTCTCTCTCTGCCGCGATGCGTATCGATGTTTACGCGCTTGTTACGCGCTCGCTCGCTTGAACGGATTTACCCGCAGGAGCATTGATTACACGATAATATATTCCGCGGATCTCCTTTCCCCGTCAGTCAGTCACTCATCCTCTTGTTCCTGCTACTTGTGTATCCTTCCGGACGATGTACGTGCGCGAACGAGCCGATCACGCTGACGACAGTAACAGCAAGTTCCTCGTGTCGCGCTCCACACGACGGCAACGCAGCGGTGGCAGCGACACACGCATGAGGGCGAGGATCGAAGCCGATGCACCGAGCTCGCGCGAGGATCCCGCGATCAACATCGCCGCGTTATCGACATGTCCCCGACCTCCTGGCGCTCCTCGCCCTGTTGGAAACTTCGCGGGAGTGACACAAGATCCTTCTTCCCCTCGAGCACTCGTGTCTTTCACCCTTCCCGCACGGAAGTCTCACGGAATCAGCGTTCACAAGTTCCCGGGATCTCGTTGATCACAGTTTCCTTCTTCGAGCGTCAAAGGGCGATTTCTCCGCTCAAAGTTCTCACTTTTGCACTGGCTGATCTTCAACGATGACCCCTTCGATTCACAGAGTCGATCCCGGGTTATGACACCGCTCTATTTCTCACCTTCCTCCGTCACGACGGCGCGCAACCTCCACCCTAATCCTCGGTCGCACGGTGCACCTCGGGAGCGGCACGACGTCAACCCCCGGCCGAATCGCGAGTCGACTAACCGCTGGAACCGCGAGGCGGGCGGGAGGGCGGAGGTTCGCGTTCTCTATCTCACGGGCGATATCGAGTCCGACCTCGGGAAAACGGAACGACCCGCAGCGATGGGTGTGAATCCGTGTGCGTGTGCGTTGACCGACAGCGGCGGCAGCCCTGCTGACACCGCTCTCTCTCCGCCGTTGGAGCGCCGCCTCCAGCCCTCGCCACGAAGCGGCGGCGGTACGTCCGCGCCGGCGCCGTCCCGTTGGCGGCAACCCCCGGTCTTCGACTTTCGAGCCCTCGTACGCCGCACAACCTTCACGCCGTACCCACCGCCAACAAATCCGATGCACGCAGATGTTTAGGGGTGCCGAGAAACAGGGAGCGCTCCGTGTGCTCTCCCCAGTTGCGCCGACGAAGGTAGCTTTCAGCAATCATTGCAATCACTGCAGTAATTCGGCTACTGAAGAAACGCAGGAAGCGTTTTTATCAGGAAGATTCCTCGTGATTGTCATTGGCTTTCCTTACAGTGGAACGACAAGGGTGGAGGACGCATTCTATAAAATTCTATATTACCGCGGGCAACTCTGCAGTCGTCTCTAACGATATTGTAAGAGGCGAAAAATAACTAGGAGACTGCCTTAGATTTGAACTCGAACTCTCCGGGATCCCTGGTTCACACGCCTAGGTCTTAGGCTGTACGGTCAATACTCCTACTGTTGTGATCAATTTGTTTTCATTCCGATCCTCTATACGACCTGTCAGTCTCGACTACTTTCCAGATCTTACAGCTCGGCCAGCCTGACATTACATTCGTCCCCGAATGTCTCCAAATCGTCGGTTCACTCCACTTGAGTCCCTCCCAACCTCCATTTTTGGTTCACTTTTCTGAGTCCCTCCCAACCTCCATGTTGGTTCACTCCTCTGAGTCCCTCCCAACCTCCATGTTGGTTCACTCCTCTGTGTCCTTCCCAATCTCCATGTTGGTTCACTCTTCTGAGTCCGTCCCGACCTCCATGTTCAGGCTTCACTACCGGCCAGCTGCTTCTCAACTCCCTCCTCTCCGAGGGGTAGTGGATGAATCTCAACTGTCTTCGAGGGGTAGCGGATTTTATCCCACTTCTGAATTGTAAGAGGCGAAAAATAACTAGGAGACTGCCGTAGATTTGAACTCGAACTCTCCGGGATCCCTGGTTCACACGCCTAGGTCTTAGGCTGTACGGTCAATACTCCTACTGTTGTGATCAACTTGTTTTCATTCCGATCCTCTATACGACCTGTCAGTCTCGACTACTTTCCAGATCTTACAGCTCGGCCAGCCTGACATTACATTCGTCCCCGAATGTCTCCAAATCGTCGGTTCACTCCACTTGAGTCCCTCCCAACCTCCATTTTTGGTTCACTCTTCTGAGTCCCTCCCAACCTCCATGTTGGTTCACTCCTCTGAGTCCTTCCCAATCTCCATGTTGGTTCACTCCTCTGAGTCCTTCCCAATCTCCATGTTGGTTCACTCTTCTGAGTCCGTCCCGACCTCCATGTTCAGGCTTCACTACCGGCCAGCTGCTTCTCAACTCCCTCCTCTCCGAGGGGTAGTGGATGAATCTCAACTGTCTTCGAGGGGTAGCGGATTTTATCCCACTTCTGAATTGTAAGAGGCGAAAAATAACTAGGAGACTGCCTTAGATTTGAACTCGAACTCTCCGGGATCCCTGGTTCACACGCCTAGGTCTTAGGCTGTACGGTCAATACTCCTACTGTTGTGATCAACTTGTTTTCATTCCGATCCTCTATACGACCTGTCAGTCTCGACTACTTTCCAGATCTTACAGCTCGGCCAGCCTGACATTACATTCGTCCCCGAATGTCTCCAAATCGTCGGTTCACTCCACTTGAGTCCCTCCCAACCTCCATTTTTGGTTCACTCTTCTGAGTCCCTCCCAACCTCCATGTTGGTTCACTCCTCTGAGTCCCTCCCAACCTCCATGTTGGTTCACTCCTCTGTGTCCTTCCCAATCTCCATGTTGGTTCACTCTTCTGAGTCCGTCCCGACCTCCATGTTCAGGCTTCACTACCGGCCAGCTGCTTCTCAACTCCCTCCTCTCCGAGGGGTAGTGGATGAATCTCAACTGTCTTCGAGGGGTAGCGGATTTTATCCCACTTCTGAATTGTAAGAGGCGAAAAATAACTAGGAGACTGCCTTAGATTTGAACTCGAACTCTCCGGGATCCCTGGTTCACACGCCTAGGTCTTAGGCTGTACGGCCAATACTCTTACTGTTGTGATCAACTTGTTTTCATTCCGATCCTCTATACGACCTGTCAGTCTCGACTATCTTTCCACATCTTACAATATCTATCGCACGATGAAAATTAACGAGAGAACGTAGAATGCTTATCGACAGCTCTTCTGTGTGTATATGTGTGTGTGTGTGTGTGACTACGGATTCTTTGATGACTTTTAAGAAAGATTTCTTTAAATTGGATGAAGAGCTATTACGTCATAAAGTTGTTCTTAAGTTTTAATGAGAAACTGCACTACTTCTTCCGCTATTTTATAATTTATTCTTATTTCAAACTGATTAAAAATTTATGGATAAGTATGTCATTTTAGTAGTTCTTTGGAACTTTCACAGTAATTTGCAGATGATGTAAAAACTTGGACGACGTGAAACTGAATAGAAGATAATCGATGAAATTATTATCGTGTTATAAAACTATAGTTACCAAATCCAAGATGTATCAATATTAATACTTTTCCAAGTATGATAATTGTACAATTTATTATTCAAATATTTTATATTAAATTCACAAATGAGATTATTTTCCGAACAATATTGGATTTCTGAGATATTTACACAAGGGGATTCTATGCTCGAAGGACCGTCTTCCTACGTTGGAAGGAAGAATAGAAAACTTATATTACTTTCGCTTTCCTAGTTCTCACTTTGTATACGAAGTAGGAAATTCGCAGAAAATGTGTCTTCCTGAAAGTTTTACTTGGCAGATATTCCATTTATCATAGCGATCGATCGTACAAGTTTGAAAAAATACATATCTATATCTTCATTGAAACATATTTTTAAAAACTTTCTACTTATTTATATATATTACGTTACGTAAATCCTATTTTTGTTAAAAAGAATCATACTTCAATCGTTTTAATCTTTCTTCAGGCGTAAAGTTTCTGTTTATTCAAGATAAATCTGAACAACTAAGTAATCCGTACGTCAAGATCTCGGCAATATTTAAAGGATATCCTGGGGACGAGGAAATTTTTAAAGAGGTTTTAGTGCGGCAATTTGGCTCGTGTGTTAGATATTACGTTTAAACGGACTGATAACCGTTTATATCCTTGGGGAGAGAGAGAGAGCTCTAGCTTCTCGTATGGTCCTGCGGGTGCACGTGAGAAACGCGTGCAAACTGTGAGCGCGACAGAGAGAGTTGCAAGACCGTAAGATCAATATAGAGGATGTTACTTTGGTAACTGGCTCTCTCTCCTTCTCTCTCTCTCTCCCTCTAGCATCGCCTTTTACCTAGCTTCCGTCTTATATAATTGCATTATCGCGGTATCGATGCACGATATCAACGTCGCCCTATTGTCTGTGATTGACGGCAACGTTTAACTTTGAATACGGATTAGTAATATAATCTGCAGGCGATCATGGATCAAGTTTGAACATGAGTTCTAGTTAAACAGTCTTATATAGCATTCAAGCGATATCTCAAAATTGATGAGTTGTTTCCCAGTAAGCAAAATGTGTGCAATCTGCCAGCAGATTGGCAACAGATTACTGCAGAAGTTGATAGCAAATTGGCATCCGTTATGTCCGCGTTAGGGTAGTGATCTGCCAGCAGAGCCTGCTAACAGACTCTGACAGCAGATTGGCGGCAGAAACCGAGCAGGATCTGTTAACATTTGACGGCAGATTGACGGCAGAAACCGAACAGAATCTGCAGCTTTTGGCCATTCATATTTACGATATATTAAAGCATGTGTTTACTTTTAACACACTATAAATTGTTAAAAGAACGCATTTGCTTGTTTGTTAAATTAAAGTACATTTGGCTTGATGTGTCTTTCTGACAGTTCGTTGCATAATCTCTCTTATTATTAATTTATTCTAATCTGAAGTCCGAATTTCGCTTTCGAACTTCAGATTGCTTGTGGCGTGCGTGAACTACATGGACGTTGTCCATGGGAGCCTCTGTGCCGCAAGTGCAAAAATTTTCAGAAAAATTAATATTATCGTGCCAAGGCGCGTATATTAACTTATATAACTGTTAGGCTAAATCTTAACATCGAGCAAGAACTCGACGCGTGCACCGCATAGCGGTGCGGAGCGAAAACACATATTCATAGCCGTGTAAATTTGAATACTGTCAAAAGCTGCAGATCCTGTTCGGTTTCTACTGCCAATCTGCTGTTAGATTCCGCGCGCGCAGATCTTGCTCGGTTTCTGCTGCCAATCTGCCGTTAGATTCCGCGTGCGCAAATCTTGCTCGGTTTCTGTCGACAATCCGACTTCAAGCCACGTTTGCAGATTCTGCTCGGTTTCTGCCGCCAATCTGTTCTTAGATTTTGTGAGCAAGCTCTGTTACATTTCTGGCACCAATTTGTCGAATTAATCGTTAATAACAACTTCTGTATCAAATTTGTTGTCTTTTGGCTGGCAATAGTTGATAGCAGATAGTTAGCATCATCTACTTTCGGCAGACTTGGCTATCTGGGTTGTTTTAAAGATATAGTTTTAAGGATATAGTTGCAGTTCCTCATTAAATTTTATAATTCCATGCTAATGCACGCGATCAATAATTAATTAGAATTAGTAATCGCCAGTTCCACTTTGCAATTGAGTGCGTGATGTATCTTAAGATTTTTGTTTACAGTATATCCTCTTATATGTATACCGAAAATAATCGCGCTCGCGCGTATAACCGTAGATTTCATTCAGAATAAAATTAATAACTTGTGTCATGCATGCATATAAATTGAATATTTTTCAACTATAATTATATTATAAGAATCGTATACTTTTAACGCTTTTAACACAATTTTACAATTAATTTTCTTATTTAAAATCGTAACTTACGTTACCGATATTTTCAGGTGTGTTGACAAAGTGCCTACAATTTTGTTTCGAGAGGTCGCTAAAGATAAATGTATCCTAGTATCCCTAGGGGCCAGAGAACCAATGGCAAAATGTCTACAAGATATCCGGACTCTGTATTCAAAGGATTCTGGTAATACGGAAGTTATATATTTAGTATTACCAGAAATGCAAGACGGTGATTGGCTACCGCGTTGCCGCATTACCACATTGCCGCGTACCGCGTCCTGTGGGCATGAGCCATAACAGCAAACTAGAGACTTTCTAGAGACTTCTAGAGTTTTCTAGTTATTTGATGTTACCATCAGACATCTTTGTATAATGAATTGCTTCGAGACCGTCGGTTGTCCGCTTGATCGCCAGTAGTCGCCAGTCTAGCAAGTGTAGCGAATATGGCTGAGAACAATGGCAATGAACATTGAGCTAACTTCGCGTTCCGCTTGTACTTGTCAACAAAGAAATTACCTTTGATCTGAGACGAAATAAGGCACTTGGCACTGCGCACGTGTAAGTATTAACTTTATCCTTTTTCGCTCGAATCTGCAAGCATATCAATCTTGTCGTGGGACGTGAGAAGCACGCATCGTAGCGATCGTTCTCCTCGTTTCCAGTGTTGTTAATTCGCGCTGTTTTTTTAAACATTGATGGGGTTACAGTACGCGTGTACCATGCGATATCACGCTAATAAAATACGGAGATCTTAAATCTCGGATGTTAAATCCGCACGTTCGGCTTTTTCGTCTGCGAGGGACAAGTGATTGTGCCTCACGTGCGGATGCAGCTAGCGTCATGCCCTATCGTTACGTCCCAACTGTCTCATGGTTTGTGCATCCTCTCCCGTTTGTGAGTTATCGAGTATGCGTCTGCCTCGTATTACGTTCACTTGCTCGTGCATTATCGAATGCAATGCGGATGTCGATTGCTAAAACGAGCGATGCGATAAATTCTGCCGGCCTGCGACAATCGTGCGCATCGTGTTTACGAGAATTTACTCGAAAGTGTCAAGTATCGTCTTGTATCCGAGATAATTATAATAATTAGTAATTATTATATCGGATAACTGGTATAATTGAAATTTTATCTAAGGCAATTATTTAAGAGAATTTTTGTGTTACATGTTCTCGTGCATAGAAGAGTTTCCGTAAAGGTGAACTCTTAGAGATCCTACATAGTCTCCAGACATCATTATCGTTTGATTATCGTGTATCTTGATCATTGGTTATTATTACTTTAGTTTTTAAACACGTTACGTATTATTTAAACTGCATCTTAAACACATTATGTATCATTTTGCATTTAAGAAATCAATATCGATGCTTATAACATCCACTATGAATTTATAATATATACAAGTGTGTGAGTTGAAAGTTGTTAAAAATAGTTTAAGGCGTGGACGTTTCTCTCAGGGGAATAAACGTTTGCAAGGACGCTTTGCGTTAATTAATTAATTAATATATGTAAAGAGAAGAAGAAAGCAAAATACTGCTGATTTAAATTTGTCGTGACCTTTTTTATATGAATATATTGGGAAATTAGTATCACTTTTTAAGCTACTATAAAGCGTTAACTATAAAGTTGAGAGCAAACCTCGTCACGAGAAGTTTACTTAGTTAAGATATACTTGAAGGTAAACTTGTGTGATTTCTCTTAAATCAAGTTTATCCTTGACATTTTACAGATCATATTTAAATATCAGATATTTACGTTAAATGCTTTATTAATTTAAAAATAACGTCAACCTGTGATTTATCTCTTTTTGATATTCATTTTCAATATGAAACTATATAAGTTGTTGAAAAAAAACAGATTGTACTTTCTCTGCATATCGTTTTCACATGTATGTGTACATTTAAGCAATTTACGTAATAGACATTGTACACGCCAAGCATATAATAAAATGTTACATTACAGTCTAAGTCTTAATTTGAATTTTATTTGTTGTAGGCGCATGATATTATGGCAACTGCTATTCAAGAGAATGGGATGAAACCGTTAACTAATAAATCACTCAATCATGTGGAAGCTGTTAACAATTTGGACAATGCTGACTCATGTACGGAAGAAAAGAACGATAGACTATTCGATGGTCAGCTACAACCTTACGTGGACCCTGCGGAACCTCTCGAAGAAGCTCCCGAACTCGACATCGTTATTAATAATGTCGTTTGTAGCTTTAGCGTAAGGTGTCATTTAAATCTGCGAGAGATAGCACTTAATGGATCCAACGTCGAATATCGACGAGAGAATGGAGTACGTTGATCATTCGTATGCTATTGTGTAACGATTTGTTATTTATTATTGGCTTGTAGCAAGATGCCTGCAAATGTGTGACAAGATTCACTTATATATATGATGATTTCCAGATGATAACGATGAAATTAAGGAGACCATATACCACAGCGTCTATCTGGTCATCTGGAAAAGTAACTTGTACCGGTGCAACTAGTGAAGTTCAAGCGAAAATTGCAGCACGTAGATTCGCCCGTTCCTTGCAAAAGCTTGGCTTCAAAGTGAGGTTTAATAATTATAGAGTAGTCAACGTATTGGGCACTTGTTGTATGCCGTTCGCTATCAAGATAACGTCATTTTCGATATGTCACAAAGAAAATGCAGAGTAAGTATAAGAACTTGAGTGATTTTATACCTATTAAAAATCATTTCATGTGATTTGATTAACTCGTGATTTCTTCGATCAATTTCAGTATAGAATCTGACACCGTTAGATTAATATTTATGCACGAACGTTAACGATTGCAGATAAATTTATATCGTACAATAATCAGAGACAAATCTGTTGCATTTTCTTTACAGTTACGAACCAGAATTGCATCCTGGCGTCACGTACAAGTTAAGAGAACCAAAAGCTACTCTAAAGATATTTTCTACGGGGAGTGTTACTGTAACAGGTACAAGTACATGTCTTGTTATATATATATAAGAGTGAGACAGACGCGCACGCTTATGGTTTTTAAATATTCTTTACTACTAAAAAGACTCGTAGTCCGTGTATCATTGCAGTCATGTAAAATAATGGGGTAATTACATAATTACAAGATTTACAAGAGATTGTGACTGTGTGGTGACAAGAGATAATAATGAATGATATATAATGTTGTTGCAGCACCGAATGTTGCTGCCGTCCAAGCAGCAATCGAATATATTTATCCACTAGTCTACGAGTTTCGCAAGGAACGATCGAAGGAGGATGAACTTGCGTTAACGGCGAAAAAACGCAAGTTGGGGTCGGGCAAACGGAAACTGGACGAGTTCCTAGAAGATGAGCCAGATTTCTTGTACGAAAGTATAGTCTCCGAAGATGCGGAGGAGGATGTGCTCGACGAGGAAGAAAGTGATGCCAGTTGGGACTGATTTGTTTTTATTTTATGGCTCTACTGTTAACCGTGAAACTGTTATTCATATCTCGTTCTTTCTGTAATAGGTACATACTGTAATATGTACAAAAAATGTTATTGCTGAAAGTGAAGTGAAGTGAAGTGAAGCATAAATTTGTTTTCATAGTGCAAGGACAAGTGTGTGAATGTTGGAGAGATTAAATAAATGCGTATATGCACTTACACATGTACAGGACAAACAGAAAGAGACCGAGAGAGAGAGAGACACACACAGAAGCATAATTATCAAGTGTAGTACATCAAATGGACTGACGGTCATCCTAAAAATGACATCCTGCATAGTTACTTTCATTAGCAATATAAAGTACGAAATATAAATATATATGTAATGTGTAATACATGTAAATATGAAGATATATATATACATACATACATATATATTTATATACTTTAAATATATAACTTGGCATATACAGGTGTATATCTTCACATCTATATACATGTGCATGTATAGAAATATAGCCAACAGACATTTTTTTTATTATAAAATTGATCAACTTTTTTTAATTCCTCCGTTTTCTGTTGTTTTGTTTTCTGAGAAAACTTAGCATATTCGAGCAATTCTTTAACACGAACACTTGTACGTATGCTTCTTTGGACAAACAAGTAAAACAGTTTTTCGTTGCAAAATTAGGTAAAAGGATAAGTGCATATCGTTCAGTGTCGTAAGTGTATTGCGAATTATAGCGTGTACATTTTTGTTTTTGTTTTTATTATTTCTCATGTGTAATTATAATCACTAGGTTTGCTTAACTAATGTACTTGTGCCAAAGATAAATATTCAAAATTTAAGACAAAGTGATCAAGATGGCAGTTACACAGCTGACGACTTTAAGATAATTAGTTTCTTCAGCGTATAATCGGTTGAAGTGTATTCAGAAATATTTTATAAATTCACTATTCGAACTTTTGTAATTTCCATGTTTTTTCAGGAATTCTTTCTATTCTCCAGAAAATTTATTTTTGCATCATATTTTAGGTTCTATACTCTTTATAAAATATCATACATGCCAAGTAATGTAATTTCTCATTCTGCCAACAGCTCGTTTTTTGTTTAAATGTTTCTTGTTGTTATTTGACAAGACTATCATATCCTGTACTTTATTGTTATACGACAAGTGTGACGATAGTGTAAATATCGTCAAGTTTTGTATAAAGTGGGCAAGAGGAGAGATCACTTGCGTTATTTAGATGAATGCGAGCTGTTTTCGTGGATGTAAATGCTATGCGAAATTTTGTTCCAAGGAATGTCTACTACACACACACACACACATACACATATACATATGTAGTTTAGTTTGCAGTATTCATGAATTCAGAACACGTATTACGTAGTGATTATTTACGTAAATTTAATCATAAGTGGACAAAGCTAAATTGCGACAAATTTAAAGCGGTGTAGAAAATTATCTTTTGCAGAAATTGATTGCGTTGCGCGTTAGGCGGAAAAGTTTTTAAAAACTTGTTAAGATCGCACATTTAAACGTACGCGAAAACAAATATATTATGTTCAATGCGATAATTATTTTCAATTTATGATAACTGGAGTTGTGCATATTCTAGAATCTGCAACACACAAAGACACAAATATTACGACAGAATACATTGTAGGAACTTAGTGATCATTTTTGTATTAGTTATTTATATACATGTAAGAGCTTATATTTATTTATCATTTGCAGTAATCTATGAAGATAAGCGCATCTGAATCAAGCCATTCTCATTTATTATTCATTTTTTGAAGATCTAAGAGTATCATCTAAACGTGTTGCAACTTTATGCCCACTGTCAGGTGGGCATGAAATTAAATAACATGCGAAAATATTTTTACACACCCGTTTACAATGTAATTGTATTTTTTTAAAATTCAGTTTTTATAAACATGTATGTCGAATATTGTATAAAACATTCTACTGAGAGTACAGTATAAAATACTATCGTCTTTCTCATGCTTTGTGATTATTCACATATTCGTACACGATTAAAGTCTGTTCGCAATTAGCTGACGAAAGCAATATTCTGAAAATTATGAAAATACACGGAAAAATTATCCGAGATTTGCGTAATTCATTAAGTAATATGTAGAAAGTTTAGTCTAAAGAGTAACATCGACATGTATCTCGTTATGCATCATACATAATATTGGGATACGGATTAGGTATGGCCGACGTTACGCAAACATTAAGTGGTAATTAATCTGTTCGTGCCATATACATATGACGTAATGCATTCGTTGAAATCAGCTCTAAAGCAATGTTTCATAATTTTCATAATGTATATACATTGTTTTTACACTGAACAAATTTCTTAAGATTTAAGCTAAAGTCACTGCCCTTAGTTTATTCAATCGGAAAATGTCAGACTTGGTCCACTATGAGTATGTGACATACTACTAGCACATTTTGTTTATATTATTGGACATACTGTGCTATTCTTTGCATTATTAATCGTAAGAGTTAAAGCGATATAGAAGTTAGACGTATAAAAAAGTTGAATAATAAGAGATACGTACCGTCGAAATGTAATGATAAAATAAATTCTATCATATATTTAATTTTCAACATTATCTTGGAACCGTTTCCTTTTACATCAAACTTTTGTATTAACACGTACACACACACAGAAAGAAACAACTCTAAGTTTTCCCCATTAATCTCTTTTCGTTGCTTGTGTTTATCGATTTTTCATCAAAAGAATTCAAAACTTGAATCGCAAATGATTTTATGCAAACATACTGCAAACGCATAATTATTGATAAAATGTAATTTATTTACTTTTGAACATATTAAAGAAATTTTTATTTTAAATAACTGCAAGATAACTTCGTTAAAAAATGCGGACTGCATTAGGAATTGTGAAAATTTACTTTGCTTTACATATAGTTTCTTTGCAATAATTAATGTCGTATTAGAATATTGTATGTACATATTATAAAGCGCATGCCTTTTTTTACAAGAATTTAAGGTAAGTCACGTGTGAAACACAGCAAGAAATTCGTTTATTGCAGGATAATAACATGCAGCCATAGCCGCAGCATCCTAGAAAGTAAATAAAATTATCAGTACGTATAAAAGTCAGTGTTTCTTATCAAAATATTTTCTTTTTAATTCTTTCTTTAATTAATTTTTTTCATGTTCGCAGTATATGTAATGCACTGGAAATTTGGAACTTTAAACTTTCTTTTATATTCTCAATATTTATGTTTAGTAGTTGAAGATTTATATATAGTAATCAAATGTCTATTATACATACCTCCTTGGTATTTATATTTAAACCCATATGATTTATTGTACATCTATAAGATAATATAGCGTAATGGCTGCTAATACTCAATAGAGAGTCTAAATCGCAATCTTTCAAATCGCTGATTACTCTCTTCGAAAGATTTCTCAGAAGTTTGCCGTCCTCTCGTGCACTAAAAGGCTATTTACGCGAACTTTTGACTATCGTCTATTTACATTATCTAAATAGGTTTAATATATATCTTTCAATCTCTAGATTTGTACGTACCTCATCGTACCATAATGCTTTGTGAATATCATACGCATAAACAGATATAATGTGAATCTTTTCTTGATACATGTCCGATGGCAAAATCTGCCGTAAATGTGGGCTCATGTGACGATATCTGTAATAATTATTATTACAGATGAATGAAATACCAGCAACAACGAGCAAAATCAAATGCTCAAATGTTACCTTAACAGTAACTTGCAAACTCTTGATAAGATAGCGCAACTTTTTGTAAGAAAGGCTCCATAAATAACTGCTGCTGGTGATATCGTCCAACAGACTACATGGCTAAGACTTTCCAACGTGCAGATCTTTGATGAAAGAAAAAAAAAAACAAAAAAGAATGATAATCAAATTACTAAATATCACATAATTGTTTATAATCCCATTTTTGTACGCACTTGCTCGTAAAATTCCAAAGCTTCCGATAATAATATAATATTAAAATTGTGTACGTTTAACCCATACGTGATGAGATCTTCCGATATTGCCGTGAGCGTGGGTACAATTTCTGCTAAATTCTCTAGTGGACCTTGTCGTAAGAAGGACGATGATGTGTTTTTGCATTGCTCTTCGAGTCCTTGTCTCACAAACTAGTAAGCAAATGATAAGCAATTATTGCACTGCTGTACAAGGGCTACACATTTCAAGTAAGATAAATACAAATCGCTAATCCAAGCATCATATATTTGAATGTTACGTTACGAAATACATATCTAACTTCGCAATTAATTATCCGGGGGTTGAGAAGATTATGTTATTCCTTACCAAATTTGTAATTAGCTTCCGCAGTGACTTAATTATTTCACATTTCATTTCTAAGCTCGATTCGGCAAATATGTTCTGCACGTGTATCAGAATGTTTTCGCGTAATTCTGAAACGAATACAAAGGTAATATCTTGTACGATGTTAGCTCTAACGTTTCCGTTACTTACCAGCTACTGATATCGAAGTCATCCATTGCAACAAGTCAAGCAGCTTCAGTAAGTGTTCTCCGGTATTATAATACAGATATTCGTCAAAGAACAACTTAACTACGAGTATTCCCTCTTGTATATACCGAGAAAATTCAACTGTCATAGTAAGGAATTTGTCCATTTCCTCCTCAGAGAACTTTCCATTCTCCAATATAAACGCTCTCGTGAGCGTGTTATAAAGATTGTACGAAAATCTACTTTGATACTGAAACTCTGCGTATGTAAGGAGATGATAACCAGCCATGTTCGCCAAAAGTGAAACAGCATTGCAAGGTAACTCTATAGTCTGATGATATTTTCCCAATTCCTCTGTGCTGAAATGCGCGATGATGTGATACAAAAGTGTATGTGTATATATATATGAATAATGTGTATATATATATGAATAATACGCGAGTATCCAATGTTATCTCACATGTTTTACCCTTACCTGCTTATATCAAAAATTGACTTTGCCTCTTTGTCTTTAAAAATACTTGAGCCAATATGAAAATATCCAATGGATGGTAAAAGCACCTTTTTCCTCCTCTGGACATTTATATTCTACGTGCATAATGTAAATTTTCATATCAATTATCCAGAGATAATGTATTTATAAGAATCTTTTTTTATACCTGCACTGCATTCCAATGAAAGTGAGCTTGACCGTTCTGATGAGATTGCTGGATGTTTGCACGATCTCTAGCATCTTCTAATGCTATTCGTAGAAATTCAGGAATTGGTTTCCACCCACTTTCCATATTCACCGATTGTATTCTCTCGGGCACCAATTCCGGCTTGTACGACTTGAACAAGCTATCAAAATACGTATTTTAAATCGATTACATCTTATTAAAAAAGCAAACGTTTTTATTAAACGGAATTACGCTTACCAAAGTAATGCGGTAATGTGGGTTGGAGGTTTGGAGTAATTTTTTTGAAGCGCCAGCAATCTCGAGACATCTCTACGACAAACATCCTCTGGCCTTGTTAACACATAAATTAGGCGTGCTATGTAACGTTCCTATACAATTTACATTAACATATTATTGCGTCGTGAAATATTTTCTAGACTTAATGTATTCTACAAACAAATAGTAGGCATAGTATTTCACGATATTACAATATTGAAGAATATAATTTTAATTTGATATTTCTTTCAATTATTTTTTTTACTGAATAACGTAGAAACTGTATTTATGCAAAATAAATATACTTTACCAATTTTTCTTTCTTAAGCATTATATAAAACAAGATATCGTAATACAAGTTGATCACTTTTCTATCTACCAATTCGTAGTCGCATAAACCTACAGCAATAGCAATTGTTTATTACGTATCATGTATAATATATAGCGTATATATACGTGTACTTAATGCAAAGAGTTTTGCTAGATAATTATAATATTACCCATGATCCACTGAACTACGATTGTGGATACGGTCAATGGTAACTCATTCAGCGAGGATAAACACCAAGTGATTATTAATTTCACTATCTTCTCAGGCACTTTGTACCTTGGAATTAAACACCTCACTAAGAGTACCCTCTTGCTTGCAGCTAAACATAAAAATATCAAAACCTTTCATGGCATACATGTATGTACTCATGTACGAGAACCAACTACTCTTATTGTTACACAATAACGATATCTCGTGTAATAATACTAACGTAAATCTATATCTACAATAACATTTGTCAGCTGATTAAGAACATCGTCATCCAATCCTCTCGTTGCAGCTTCCTCTTGTAGTACAGTGCTGGATGTACTAAAATCATTATACCTTGCACCTTTTACTGCAAAAAGAAAATAATAACATGTGTGAAGATTCCTCTCATACATAGTGATAAATAAATAGAGCAATTATGCAGAACTACCTCCTCAGAAAAAATCTGATGCATTTTTAAATTCACTACTTACATTTAACAGCTTTTATAAACTTTAAGCATGCCTGTCTTGTTTCACTCTCCGTCATCCTGATAAGTTTGCAAATAAAACTCCGTATCACATGAAATAGCAGGACACTTAAACTTAAAACGAAACGTACAAATACACTCGATAAAAACAATGATTCCAATTTTAACGTCAGATCTATTATTCTACCGATCCATCATGGTATCACCGAGTTCAAATTGAAGTGTATGAATAACGCGTTCATCGAAAGGCGTCATGCATACCAATATCAAATTCATTAAAGGAGAAAAAACTAGGAGAACGCAAGGGGGAAATTATGAAAACAAGCAAATTCACTAACTGATGTGCAATCCCATTTGCTGCATTCTGCAGACTCAACTGTTGGACAATTTAGATTTTCTGCTGAATTGACGAAACTTGTTGCACCAGTTCAGCAGTGCAGCTACAGAGATTGGTCAGTGCAAGCGGTTCAAAAACTTGGATATAAAATGAGCGGCTAATTCGAAATGTGATTTGCATTATAATAACAAGTTTAACAGTAAGTATAGATTTAGGAGCTTTCTTAGATAAATAAGACTTCATAAATATGTTAATATAAATAATAATATAGTAACATAAAAATTTGGAATACAAGTTAAGATCGTTACCATTTGTTGAAAGATTAATGTGAAATTTTTAAGGTTAACAAATGTCATGCTCACTTATAAAATAAAAATACGACATAATTTTATTTAAAAGAGTTATAACGAAAAGATCTCAATAACAATGTCGAGCATACAAACAATATAAGTTTAAAAAGTGATCTCTTGAGAAATATTCTAGCCAACCAAACTGGATTTGTGGTAACGGCGCGTTTCGGAAGGCGCTACGCCAATGTTTCGATGACGTTTTGGGACGCCCCGTTGTCACATGACAGAGTACGATAATACTCAAAGATAATGCTACTTGTATTCACCAGTACGAGTGTAAAAGCATTTGAAAACGATATTTGTCGATTTTCGTGTCGCAATTCCTGATTTTGTCAGTTCCAGTTGGCGTACGTGGATTGGTTCAACGCTCGAGTGAGCCCGTGCGATTAGATATCGCACTACTGCATTACTGATACCCATACTATTAAAAGGATACCGCGCCTGTTTACTTCAGACACATCCGATAGACAGGAAGGTATTAACAGTGATAAGGGCGCTATCTTTGATTCACAAAGTCGCCGGTCACTTAGCTTCTAGCTGTTGCCTCTTCAACTTCAGCGTATAATTTATTCAACGATCATGGCGTTGCCACTGCCACCAGCATTGGAAAAGTTGAATAAGTATGTGCTTTTCTCATTCTTCGAAATATTTCTAATCTCTGCTAATCTGTTTTCTAATACTGCATACAATTGAGTGCAGTTAATGCACTTATATCTTCGTCTTCCGTTCCTAATTCTTGTCCTCTTTGCACTTTTTTATAGATATATCGATGAGCACAAGCAGGAGTACATAAATAATTTAAAAGAGGCAGTAGCCATCAAGTCGGTATCGGCATGGCCGGATTACCGGGACGATGTAGTGAAGATGATGAAGTGGGCGGAAGCCAAACTGAAGAATCTTGGTGCAACCACGGAACTGGCTGACGTAGGGAAACAGACCCTTCCTGACGGTAGTCAAATCCCGCTACCTCCTGTATTACTCGGCAGTCTTGGCTCTGATCCCAAGAAGAAAACTGTACTCTTGTATGGACACTTGGATGTACAGCCTGCACTGAAGGAGGATGGTTGGGATACCGAGCCCTTCGTCCTCACGGAGAAGGACGGAAAGCTATTTGGGCGTGGCAGCACCGATGACAAAGGACCGGTCCTCTGTTGGATACACGCGTTAGAAGCCTACAAAGCAACCGGGATTGACGTCCCCGTTAATCTCAAGGTACTTCCCAGATAACAAGATAATAAAGTAATACTTTATTTTCTATGATTTCCTCGCAATTAATTATTTTGGAACTAATTTTTGGTGTTTTTTTAATAACTCACTTCTTGAAATTTATTTTGTAATTAATTATTTTCTCTCGTGCAGTTTGTCTTCGAGGGAATGGAAGAAAGTGGAAGCGAGGGCTTGGACGAGCTCCTTTGGGCGAGGAAGGACGGTTTCTTGAAGAATGTGGACTATGTCTGCATATCTGATAATTACTGGCTGGGCACGAAGAAACCGTGCATCACTTATGGCCTGCGAGGTATCTGCTACTTCATGGTGGAAGTCACCTGTGCTGCCAAGGATCTGCACAGCGGTACCTTCGGTGGATGCGTGCACGAGGGTATGGCAGATCTGATTTACTTGATGAACAGCCTGGTCGACGTCAACGGAAAGATCTTGGTAGACGGTATCTACGATAGCGTAGCTAAAGTTACCAGTGCTGAGTTGGCTACTTACAAGGACATAGAATTCGACGTGGATGAATTTAGGGACACAGTTGGGACTAGCAAGCTACCGCATCGCGAAGACAAGGTACTTATACATGCATTCATTTCTTCTTTCTTTCTTTTTCAGTATTACGTATGCTAACATGTTCAACATCAAATATTGTAGATCGAGCTTCTGATGCACCGTTGGAGGCAGCCCAGCCTGTCCCTTCACGGGATAGAGGGTGCTTTCAGCGAGCCAGGAGCGAAGACGGTCATTCCAAGGAAGGTAATCGGCAAGTTCTCGATCCGGCTGGTGCCGCACATGACACCGGACGAAACAGCCAAGAAGGTGACCGCGTATTTGAAAAAGAAGTGGCAGGCCCGTGGCAGCCCGAACGTCATGAACGTGAGCATGTGCCACGGCGGCAAACCGTGGTCCGAGAATCCCGACCATCCGAATTACGTGGCTGGCCGTAGGGCGACGCGACACGTTTACAAGGTCGAGCCCGATCTGTCGCGCGAGGGCGGATCGATTCCGGTTACCCTGACGTTCCAGGAGGTCACTGGGAAAAATGTGTTACTTTTACCGGTCGGGCAGGGCGACGACGGCGCGCATTCGCAGAACGAGAAGTTGAACGTGTACAATTACATCCAAGGAGTAAGTAGAATTGTGAAAGTTAGACCGTTAACCGTTAACAGGAACGGTTGCGTCGAGAGCACGGAGAACGGAACGGATTACGTAATTTATCTTATCGCTTGATTTTCTATCTTGCAGACTAAATTACTTGGAGCTTATCTGTACGAGGCAGCGCAGGTATAATACTTTATTGGTATCTACTTGCACCACCCAGGAAGCTTAAGTTCACGGCATGGTTCTTATTGTTACCGAATTACTTCACGACATACCAGTGATATTTGTTAATTACGAGTGCGGAACACTGCATTCTCTTTATTTCTATTTCTTTTATTTTATTACAGGAAAATAATATAGACAAATATTTTTATAACAAATGTACAACATGTGATACACTCTTGATGAAATATACCTATATCTAAAATCTTTAATCCTGCATGAAGTATCAAGTTGATAATTAAAGTTTGCTCATCTTTATTGAAAAAAGAGAGTTATCAGTCTTGCCAGAGACTTGTTTATTTAAATTTTGCTTTAAAAGCAAAACGAGCTTAATTATCAAACTGATATCGCTTCAGAAGTAATTATTTTTCAATTTTTAGTACCCAACCCGGCTGTCCTCTGTGTGCGTTGGCAGGTAAAGATATCGCCAACTTATTATTGAGTTGCTTCCACTACAATTTACATACGAGATTATTTTATCACGCTATCTCTGATGTACGAAGAACAACAGAATACTCACGGGAATGACCGACGAGTAGCCAAGTAGATGTATTTGAGAATTTGCCGGAAGTTTAAGCGAGCCTACCTCCAAGACATCATCATCTGGCCACTCTAAAATTGAGGCATACAATCGTTTTTCGTCTTTACTTTGCGTGTACCAAACGCTTCCCGTCAGAGTATCATTTTGTGTAGTCCAAGGCTTGGTATCGTAGATTGCCTCTCCGTTAATCGCGAGCCAATCACCTGAAAAAACGTGTTTGTTCTCCGTATCGTTATCAAGATTATCGGAAAATCCATATCTGCATCAATCTAATTGTTGGAAGTCGAAAATATGATAACGGCGGATGCATGTTTACCCATCCCACGCAATCTCTCCTCGAATATCGGTGAAATGATGCCATCTTTCGTCGGTCCGACGTTCATCAGTAAATTTCCACCGCAGCTTACGGTAACGACCAGTTCCTTCACCAAACCCGCTAGTGTAAAGTATTCCGACAAAGGGGCGTCCCTGCGGAATCCCCAGGATTTTTTGTCGATCGTCATGCAATTTTCCCATTTGTGCGGGAGAAGTACGCCTAGGAAAAATAAAATAAAAATATGTGTATGTACGTGGATGGAGATAGGAATCTTTGATTTCAGATTTCGAGCACTTGAGATAACGCATTGTGTAAACATGAAAATGTAATACTTTATATCCACTCTTCAATATATAACATTTGCTTTTAATTATAAGATTATAAGATTAAATTCGATTTAAGAGCAATTATTAACAACCAAAGTATGCATCTTGCGGGAAGCATGTACTTGTATCAAAATGTATTATAATCTTCTAATACTTACCAGGATTAAAGCGATCAGTGCACGTGTAGAAACCACCGTGGTGACACGGCATATTGCTGCCCCATCTGTCATTCACCACTACTGTGTCCTTCACGGGACTCTCATTGTACAACCATGTGAGAAATTCTTTGGACTTCCAGTAAGAGTCCGTCGCTTCCCAGTCACCATCTGACCAGACCACTTCCGGCCTGTAGGTTTCCACCAATTCGTGTAATTCTGGTATTATTTTCCGAGTCACAAACGTATCCGTTGTAAAATTGCTTCTCTTGTCTGCCAGGTAGAGAGGATTGTACCACTCGTACATGGAATGATACAGGCCAAACTTTATGTGAGTGTTGCTGCGAATTGCCTTTGCCAGTTCACCTGTTTCACCCCAAAACATGAGAATTGTTACGCGTAAGATGAAATTTTATTAAAAATGCGGTCAGTGTGCAATTTGTATTACCAACAAGATCCTTCTGAGGGCCCACATCCATAGAGTTCCAACTGAACGAGTACGTCGATGGCCATAGTGTATACCCTTCATGATGCTTGCTGGTCAACACGATGTACTTTGCACCTGACGCTTGGAACAGCTCGGCCCACTGAGTCGCGTTGAAGAATTCGGCAGTAAAGTCACGTCCAAAGTCCTGATAGGTGAAGTTTGGAGGATACCTGGCCTTCATGAAGTCACGGTACTTTGTACTTGTACCAGTTTCACCTGCAACATTACATTAATGAGTCAAATATCGTACAATCAATCTCCAATACATTTTTGAACGTGGAAATTGTGTGACAGCGTTCTACCTTTCCAATTGGTCCAGAACCATTCGGATCCAAAACTGGGCACGCTGAACACACCCCAGTGGATGAAGATTCCGAATTTCGCGTCGTCGTACCAGGTCGGAAGTGGTCGACTGTCCAGACTGGACCAGGTCGGGACATACTTGTACGTCTTCTCCAAGAACGACACAAAGTTCTCCTGTTCATCCTTTATTACCAAGAAGTAAGGATCTTCTGGCGTCGCATAGGAGCCGCACAGGATCAGTGCAGCACACAAAACGTGCACGAAGCTAATCATCCCTGAAGATCTCAAAGTTCCTTGGAGATTTCTTGATGCGGACTGAGAGCAATGATGGTCGAGCGCGTTTTTTATTCTCTTATCCGCTGCATCAAGCCTCGGAGATTCTATTCCTGCGCGCTGTTTGTATCGCCCGCATATTGAGATTAGATTACATTGATGCGCCGTACGTTTCTCCAGACGGAGATCACGTCATTGACTGACTATGGTAATTTTCACGCCCTGCTTGCTTACGCGTTAAGGGGGGAGTCTGCTTTAGAACGCTGAAAATAAGGTATATTTTACGAATTGTTTTTGGAGAAACTATACAGCGGATCATTATAAAACTTTGATGCATTTATTAGTACATGTTTAAAGATAAAAAAAATTATTTTTTTATTTGAATATATCGCTTGTAGAGGTCGTCCTGCAGAAATCTTAGTGCGGCCGCGTCGCCGGCGTTGCAAATTGGTGAGCATTCTCCTGCCTCCAAATTTCGTCTAAACTGAAAAATTGAAATATGTTCTCGTTATTTATGAATTCCCATCGTCGATGAACCAAAGAGAGAAGAAAAAAGTTGAAAAGTGCCAAAATGGTGGAGCTTAGAACACAAAAGTACGATTTTTAGGCAAAGTTTTTGAACTTTTTCATGCAAAAATAATTGTTTAACTTAATGTTTTTATGAATATTAAAGGTTCATCGACGATGGGAATTTATAAATAACAAGAAAATATTTCAATTTTTCAGTTTGGATGAAATTTGGAGGCAGGAGAATGCTCACCAATTTACAATGCCTCCAGGACGACCTCTACAGGCGATATATTCAAATAAAAAAATAATTTTTTTTATCTTTAAACATGTACTAATAAATGCATCAAAGTTTTATAATGATCCGCTGTATAGTTTCTCCAAAAAAATTCGTAAAATTATACCTTATTTTCAACGTTCTAAAGCAGGCTCCCCCCTTAATGTCCCGCAAGGTGCTGCAATCCATCCGTAATCCAGTGCAAGGGCGTTGAATGAACATCCATGAGACTCTTTCTTACTAACGATAGGTGTTATTCTAAGTAATTCATTAGCTCTTGATGACTGAATCACATGGAAGCTGCGGCAGAGAATTTTAAGATTTGGAAAGTGCGGTGTGTTCTTTGGATCAACAATGGGACATTTTGTGACTGATGAGCGATTGATAAGTTTTAATTATAAAAGATTTATTATTATCGCATAATCGGATTTTTATTTCATGCTGTCGATTCGACGTAAATATTTTCTCCACCGGCTACGTTATCTCTGGCCAATGATGTGATAACATGATCATGCGTATAGGTTAGTGTTCATTCACATTCACGATGCAATTAAATGATCACCGAAACAAGTTGCAACTGCAAGGCAGATGCAGATTAGGAGATTAGCAGTCGTTTGTATTATTTATCAATTTCGTAAAACACGTTTCGCGAGAATTGCCGGACGCGCAGATATTTAACAAGCACGCATGCGCGGTGACGCTCGGCGCGCGGCGATTCCAATTAGGCGAGTGCGATATATCGCACGGTTCGAGAACGAGAATGACTTGACGTTTTGTTTGTCATGAAAACCGAACCGCACGTATTTGAATCGAGAGAGGCTCGCTGACAACAGACGTTTACCGGCTTTCCGCAATTTGGTTTTGCTACTTCGCAAATATATACACCGTAATTCGACATGGCTTGGGTGCCGTTAGAATCGAATCCAGAGGTGAGTCGACTCTTCGTCCAGCCGCGGCGCGTATCCTCATGAGCGTCAGTTTAGTTCGTTGATCACATTTCTGTATTTCAGGTTATGACGAAGGTAAGCGGTTGCGAGCGAGACGATCGATCGAACTCGTTTCTTCCTCGAAGTCTCCGGCTTTGCACACGACGGACTCGTCGGTTAACGATGCGTTTTTCGTGAAAAAGAAAAAAAAAACTTATCCGAGCAGATTTCTTTGGGCGCGGTCCCCGGATGCGCGAAAGGTTACTGTATGATGTCTATTTTTATAGTTCCTCCACAAGTTGGGCGTTCCAAAGAAATGGTCGATCATAGACGTGTACGGTTTAGACTCTGATTTGTTAGCGATTGTTCCTAGGCCCGTTCTTGCCGTTATTTTGCTCTATCCTATCCCCACAAAGGTACGTGTACGAAATATGCATCTTAATGTAATGAAACAACGTAGGATTTGGCTAATGCACCTTTCCAAGTAAGACTCGCCACGTTTTATCTTCAGACCGAGAAGATTGAGGAAGGTAAAAGCAGCAAGAGCGATACTCCAGATTCTGTTTATCACATGAAGCAGTCTATTCCAAATGCGTGCGGAACAATCGCACTGATCCATGGCGTGGCTAATAATTTGGACACGTAAGTACCTTGTCCCGATGAATTATGTGCTGCGTTGATATACAATTGATCTCTTCCTTTTTTCTTGCCAGCTTACAACTGGAGGATGGTTTTCTGAAAAAGTTCTTGGATGAAACTAAGGAGCTCTCCTACAACGAACGTGGCGAACGCTTGGAAAATGCGCAAGAGATTATTGACACTCACATGGAATCTGCCCACGAAGGACAGACTGAAGTATTTGGCAACCCTGAAAAATTAATCTTTCAAAAAACATAATTGAAAGTGAGTTTTTAATACGTTTCTTTCTCTCTTTAGGCACCATCTGAGGATATGGAGGTGTACCATCACTTCATCGCGTTTGTACACAAGGATGGTTACCTGTA
Organism: Ooceraea biroi; assembly: GCF_003672135.1. NCBI lineage: Eukaryota > Metazoa > Arthropoda > Insecta > Hymenoptera > Formicidae > Ooceraea > Ooceraea biroi. Next base: position 4,852,008 of record NC_039515.1, read on the forward strand.
TGAGTTAGGTATGTGTAATGTATACCTAATCCGCATCGGTTTTACTAAATAATTGACGATTGCAGTGCTGCAATAAGAAAAAACGTCTGATTTATTATTTATTATCTGATTTTTAGATGGTCGAAAATTGACCCCGATCAATCACGGTTCAACCACACCGGATACACTGCTGGACGATGCCGCCCGCGTGTGCAAGGAATACATGGCGCGCGATCCGAACGAAGTGCGTTTCACGGTGGTCGCGCTCGCTAGCAGCGAATGAACTTCGACCCTGTCCACAAGGGCAACCGTTTTTAATTGATTCTTAACTTTCTTCTTAAAGTTCACGAGTTCTCGGGTATAATTTATTTTCCTTACATAATTTATCTATTATTTACTTACATATAATTTATGTGTTGTGTATTTTACTTTTCGGCAATCTCATTTAAGTTTCCTTTCTTTTTTTAATTATAATCTTGACAGCTTTTGAAGTGTAGCATCGTCAATGAAAGATGTTTATACACGCAGTTGTTCGTTGCACCGTTCTCGCTTTCATTGAAGGAATCCTACAGCTCGCCGGATCCCCGATATATACCTACCGCCGCGGTTACGGCGCCTCTATTGGGTTTATTAATACCGAAAGTACAAATATACGTAGGTATTTTCGACCATGAAGAAAAAGTGACGAAAATACGAAGCGACGCGACACGATATAGAAAGACGGCGTTTAAAACGAACTCCAGATACTGCGCGTCGGTCAAGGTCTCGGAGATTTGCGCAACAGTGGAGGACGAGTGCCAGAACGAGTCCCAGTAAGTTGGAGTCGGCGATAAATTAGGACCGATACATCCTGCTCGTTTGGCATTGATTTGGCGCTGATATCCGATGGCATTCGTTTCTGATCGCTAGCACCGACTTCTGTCTCACGCATGTTTTCCACTAATATCTGTTTGATAGCAATATTTCACATTTATTACCCAGGTACAATCATGTAACACGATAAATATCGATATCGAGGAAGGAATTGATGAATAGAAATATCCGATCTTTCATTAATTTATAATTCTTGCCCGACAGGAAGAGAGTAATTCTTGCATAAGTATCCTGTTCAGAGCATTTCTCGATTTTTTGAAAGCATTATGCAAGAAGAACGGTGTCGTAAACCGGTGTTTACATTAGTCGGAAACGCAATAAATAATCGCACAGTTATGATTCGCGAGATTTTTTATTTTTCAAGATACAAATGGAGTTTGTAAAATCTGTCTTTCGCGTATATTTTCGCATATAGTTTTGCAGATATTTACGCAAGCATTTGTTATTGTCAGTGCGATGCGCTTTTGTTTCATATATTATCAAGTATTGCAACACACGCACCGGTCACTGACCAGCTGACAAGCACACGTCTATTTTGGCTCCTCTTCCGAGAGATAGTCTTGGCACGGCTCTCTAGATGATAATTCCAAAATAAGATTAAGTTCCAGTAATGCGATCTACGCGTTATATAATAGCATTCAGTTTCAGACCAGAAACTTTTAACAAATCGTGATTACGGTTGCAAGATGCAAAATCGCTCGATATACGAGTGCTTTTCCACGTGGATTTGAAATTCTCTATTTATATCTTACATGTTGCTTCAGTAACGAGTGTGTCTTCCATACGTAAGACTTTAATCGATTACAGAAATCGATTTTAAGCCTCATCAGTTTCGTGGATTTTTCCATAGATAAAGCCTCCGAATTATCTCTACACCCTCAGAAAGGATTTCTGATAACAAGACGAAAAATACTCTTGACTAATTTAATCGTATTACAAGTATAAAAAATATGAAAATAAAACAATTTTTAATTTAAATCAGTAATTTCTATTCTTCTCTCTCGAATTAAATAAGATTGTCTTACTGTCTTCAGACAAGAGTAACATGTACAAATTTATGCTATATATTCTTGTATGTAGAATAATTCGATATTAGCGCCACTTTATAGTAGGCTTTGTCGATGTCGACGCATCATTTTCTCACAGTCGCTCGTCGACTCGGCGCTTCTGCGTCCTTTATTCCGATAAAACGGCCAATATTTATGTGTTGCAATCGAAAATCGGGAAAGTGTTTCTGTTATTTACAATGAATAAGTGCAATACTCTACAAGAAATATTAAAAGATATGGAAATGTAAGTAAGTATATACAATATACTTGAGAAATAAGATTCGAGATAAGACATTTGCATATCTTTTAATATTTCTTGTGGAGTATTGCACTTATTCATTGTAAATAACAGAAACACTTTCCCGATTTTCGATTGCAACACATAAATATTGGCCGTTTTGTGCAGATTCTACAAATTCTCTTAGAAGAATAGAATAAGATGTCTTTTAGATCTGACAATATTCTTAAATCAAGAATATTTTGAACTTGCTACAAATTTGTATCTAAATCCTTCTGAGAAAATTAATGAGATAGCATCAAGATTATTCGAATCTAGATTTTCGAATTTTCTATTCAAGATTAAAATATGCTTCTTTTCAATAATAAATATGATTGTCGCTATAGCGATCTTATTTTATGATAGATTAAAGAGTAATAGCATTAAGTTCAGAAATCTTTTCTGTGGGTGTAGCGGGACTAGCGGTAAACAGTCAGATGTGGTTTCCAGAGTTTACTTTATTAGGCCTTAAGAGTGTTTTTGTATTGTCTTATCGAAAGTACCTCGGCGGGTTATGCGTCATTCCAGCGGAAAATTTTATATGCTTGCCGTCTGTGCGTGAACTAGACCGGTTGGCATCGCTTATCGCGTACCGGTTACAGTCTAACAAATAAGCATGTGATAAATTCTGACCACTGCCGACCGCCGTAGCGTTTGTTCTATTAAAATAGTACAGTGCACCAGTCGCCGTTCGTTGCACGATTCTCTTTTGAGCTTGCTGAAAATGTTGATCAACCGCCGCGACACCACGACAGCGAATTCCATCGTGCCGGTAATCTAATCAGTTTATTTGTTTTCAGAATTGTCATATTCAAAGTGTAATCGCGCTGGCGCATTTCGGGCGTCGAATGTTCACGCTGGGTCTCGTGTGAAAACGCATGCGATCGATAAAAACTCGAGAGAGCGGCTCGTGTTTGTCGCTCGAATTTTATCTGATAAGCGTGTCGGCGAATCTCTGATGATCACGAAAACGAACGTAGAAAAATATGTGCAGCTCACGTAGCGATCGAGATATTTGCTCGCTATCGCATCACTCGTCGAGTGGCGCGAGGACTCCGCGCGTCAGCCCTTCAAGGCGAAATTCACGGTCGCGAAAAGAGATTTCGCGTATTCTACGCAGCACCCCGAAGAAGAGCCGCCAGCGGCTGATAAGCGGGCATAGTGCAAATTCACTAATCGTGCGGCGGCATTACTTTAATTGATGAAACCGATGAGGCTGATTTATGACGGCAATTCCGCAAAGCCTCGTGATTATTAAACCGCGACGATCTCGGCGGTATCTCGTGTTTCGCCGGGATCCGCAAGGATTTCGCAACGAGAAACAAGACGGTCGTGATCACGCGAGTGCGTCGCCGAAAAAGGAAGTTTCATTTATTTACTCGCATGAACATTCACGTGATGCGGCGGTTGTACCGCTCCACCTACAACAGATTGTATCTCGGATATATTCTTATATATTCTACATATTCTTCATCTTCATCTCGTGCGAAGAACACTTTCATAATAAAATTATTAATTATTAATAAATTATTAAAAAAAACGTTTCCCGCGTTCTCCATCAGGTGAAGCAATCTTTATCACGATTAGTTGTTAGGATGTCCTCGTTTCAAGAACAAGAAGGAATTTTTGCGCAAAGAACTCGCGGAGGACCCTTCGTCCTTTCAGAATCCAGCGCACGTTCGCGCGCACAGGTACGTTACGCACTCGTTCACGGCTGGACACGTTTAAGGTCAACCCACGTCTGCAAAATCATACGCACGACCTCGTTTCCGTTTCTGGTGCGTGGCGCACGCACCGTCTGCCTTCTTTAGAGGCGAATCGCGAAGCCCGCAAATTTCATACGCGCGAACGCTTTAACGGCACAAAGATGTTTCTTATCTCGCTAATTATCGCACCTCTTTGGCATTGGTTTCTCTCCTTATCGCTTTGCTTTTGCGGTTTGTGCACAATTCGTTCGCGGCCTTGATACCGCGAATGCACTCTTACTTTCGAAATGAAGCAATGCGCGCGGAAACCCACGCGCCAGTGTCGAGGACGCGCGTCAATAGCGAGGTCGGATTGCCTGTTATTTTGAACGGTCTCGTAGCATCCTCGGTCGAACACGAGACGTTTACGTTTCGACTGTCAATCAATATATATATATATATATACAGGGTGTTTCCTAAATAAGTAGACAAACTTAAGGAGGATATTCCTTGGCTTATTTTAAGAAGAAAAGGTCATATAAACGTATGTCCTAAACTGCTTTGTTTTCCAAAAAAAGTACAGCACTGCAGTATCATGGCTGCAGGTGGACATTTTCAGCAGTTACCGTGATGTTATTATTTTTCTTTTTAGTTACTATTTTCTTTTTGGTTACTATTGTTTTTCATTTGTTTCATTTGCAATAACACAAACTGTTGTATAATAAACGAAAAGTGAACGAAAACAGTGATGTACTTTTTTTGGAAAACAAAGCAGTTTAGGACATACGTTTATATGACCTTTTCTTCTTAAAATAAGCCAAGGAATATCCTCCTTAAGTTTGTCTACTTACTTAGGAAACACCCTGTATATATAGCGTTTATATAGCGAACGAGTCAGCAGGTCCAACAGCCTCTAGTCGCGAGCAACGGACTTGCCAAAGCAACGGACGAGGTCGGGAAGCTTTATATTTATTCTCCGGTTTCCTGGTGATTCATCGAGGGATCTTGAAGGATCGTTATCTTTTAATTTGGTGCAACTATTTCGCTACTGCGAGAACGACAAGGTACGTTGACTTTGCGCCGTTACGTCAGCCGGTGTCGGCGTTGCGGTCGCACGCGTTAAACGCCCCTTTGTACTTGCTCCGGGCACGAAATGAATGACAATATCCACGCGGGATCCGGACTCTTTAATCTTTGATCAGGAGAAAGTGTATTGCAATCACACGCGGCGCGACGCTCGTATTGCGCTTTCATGCAACCGTTAATTCGCTCGATTATTATCGTTCTTCAGACCGCTGCCAGACTTTTTCAGCTCGTCCGGTTGCCGCAAGCTATTAAATCCGCGGGTCCTTTTCTCAACACTCTTTTCCCCTTCCTCTCCAATCAAGAGTTCTCGAGTCCTTAAGGCTGAATCATTCTCCGTGCAACTTTGTAACAGCCGATGTCTGAATCGTTTTTTACCAAATCGTTCACCACTTTTCAGCGAGTTTTCTTTTCTATATGTTTAATATATTATTATAATTTGTTTCTTCAGCCTGGCGAATTTTGAATTGCTGCATTCAGCCGATTATTCGATCGTCCTTCTGCAGTATTGTCTTCTTTTCTCTTTTATTATTTCATTCTTTTCTCCTTTTATTATTCCAACTTCTTCTCCTTTATAAGCCGCGCGGGGACACGATGACGTCAGAGTGCTGTCACCCATGAACCCACGCAAATAGCCGAGGTATGAAATTGGGAATGTTTAAGGGAAGCTTGTACCAGCTCCTTTCCTGGGATTGAGGTTGATTTTCGGGGCGCGCGCCGCGGTGACGAAACCGATACGGTCTCTGCCCCGGTGCCAAGAATAAAGGGACACACGGAACGGCGTCCCAACAGCAGCAGAGCAACAAGCAGCAAGCGTAGTAGCCAGAAGGAAGTAGACAGCCTTCGAATGGGTGTTGCGCCGAGTACTCTTCGGGCTCGCCGACACCGTTTCAGTCGCGCTTAAGCAGCCGAACGTTGCACGTGCCCGCAGGAACGACGACGATCGACCATATCCACATCCATGGGTTACCGGTATCCACGTCCCATTCTCCGGATATAGCTGAACGATTGTGCAAACCGGTCGAGTCGAAGGAAGGTACGTCACCGATCCCGAATTTCCGACACCTCGCTGTGTTTTCTAGCGACGTTTCACGCGATCGGAACCGGTCCGTCATCGCTGTTGTTGTTGATTGTTGTCGACTTGTCGCGTTGACTTCGCGTATTTTAGGATATGTTTGGAACTATTTATAATAAACATTTACGCGGTTTGCAGTTCGTTGAAGTTGCGCGAATCGAGAGAGGCCTCTCGTCGGGAAAGCGATCTGGGAGACTGCCGATTGCGAAAAGTGATCGCGCGTGAGGATAACGTGATTTCAAGGTTTCTTTGCAACAGGTCGATCGAGACGGGGTTCGAGACGCTTCATTCTCCGTTGAAAGTTCTACCGATGCAAGATTCCGAATTGTTTAACTCATTCGTGCATTTATTCAGTATTTTTAACTGTACTATTTGCATTGGAAAATATTACACGATCCCAGAACACGCGCAATTCATCAAAATGCAACAATTCAAGCGAGCTCTTTTAACCAACAACTCGCGTTCATGGCCAACAAGCGAATGCAAATTTACGATAATTGCGATAGCATCGACAGGCAACGTCGAACGTAACACTTGAATTGTTACAGTTTGACGAACGCGCCTTTCGTGCTTTGGAAAATTTTTCAATATAGATGTACCTCCAAATAATGCGGTTCAAAATGTCGAATAAATGCGAAATAAAATGCGAATAGGTCAAACAATTTTTTCAGTAATTTGCAATTCGCGCTCGCAAATATGAGAGATTTTAATCGTTGCGATAATAATTCGATGGAGATGACCGATTCGCGCACGATTTTATCAATGATTAGGTTCGTTTATGCGCGTTATCTTAAATTTTATTCGTGCAATTATCTGTTACCTTAAGCATTTAAATAAAATTATATTGCATAAACAAGAGTTTAATGTCGATATAGTCCGTTCTATCAATCTAACATTGGTAGTCGTATACAGAAAACTTCGCATTTTGATCAGTATCAAATAATTAATAATTATAATCAGTATCATTGTTTTATCTAAATTAATTATTAATTTATCTATATTAATTATTAATAAAGATTCTGCGCTCGCTTAATCACCACTTTCTCATATTATGCGATACGTCTAATCAGTTTTTACAATTTTTTATTTATTGTACCTTGAATCACGTTAATGTGTTAACGTATTTACGACTAACGTATCTGAGAGCTTGAGTTTGACAGTTGAGAGCACCTGGACGCAGACATGTGGTAATTTATCTCAGCTCGAAGGACTCAGCTGTTAATCGGAAATATGCATAGTTTCGGAGCGCTCGTGCGGCGGCGAGTCAGGAAAACCTTGTTTTTTCTGACAATATTTGTCGCGCCATTCGCACGCAGATAAATTGCCTTCGGCCAACCCCACGAGTGCGTTTCGCGCCATTTATCTCTGACGATTCTTTCCGCCAAGATTGCACATTGTTTTCAACTTCGTCGGCAGTCACGCTTTTCTGGCAAGTGCTCACACAACACGACGACGACGACGATGACGAGGATGATTCTAGGCCTAGCATCGAAATACGACCGCTCGCAGACTCGGTTCAATCAATATAAAAGCTACATCGAATCTTACAAGCAATTACATTTCTCGGTTCTTCTGAAGTTTGAATGTGCTTCAACAAGCGCGCCTGCAAGTCTCGCGATACCATGTGCACTTCACGTGATACAATTATGCATCGCGCTGCTCATTATGCTTCGGTGCACCTTCGCGGACGTGGAAAAAGTGATTTTCCCGATAGCGTGCTTCAAGGATAGCGAGTACGGCGATTTCCAGCGACGGCCGCAATCGCCTCGCATTCGAATTCACAGGAAATCATGAAAATCCACGACGATCGAGCGATCTAATGCGAAATTCAATGCGCGATTCGCCGCGTACAGTCCTCGTCGCGATGCATCGTTACGCGAACTAGCTTCCCAAGCACCTGACTTTATCTAATCTTCATTTTTATACAATAGTTATCTTTATAAAGCACGATAAGAGACACGAATCTCGCCTTTTTATATGCATATGCAATAAAGCCGCACGGTTGATTAGCAAAGACGAAGTTAGCGGAACACCGGACGCTGACTTATCACGCGATGACGTTGCCTTATCGCACGATGACGGTCTGTCTGTCGTGATCATCGTGTGGTATTGTTGATTCTTTCACCAATTGTTTTACCCACACAACAGCCTGCATCCGGAACCGGAGCATTATCTCTGAAACATTAGACGCCGGAATACAAAAGCAACATTTGTCATCTCTGACGAAGAGGCACCTTTGACGCAACTTCGTGAAGACAATGCATCTCCCTGTGAGCTTCATCTCAAATTATCTCCATCATTTCTTTCTAGTCGCGCTATCGAGTTACGCTGATAACATTTTCGCTGAACGTCCAATCTGTCTCGTCGCGTTTTTAAAAGTTCTCCAAGCGCCCGTATCTCCCGACGGTTTCTCGTTGCGGTGTTTTCATCCGCCGCTCTAAATCATTATCTAATCGCGCGCGTTGGTTCACGGCCCGAATAGGAGCGCGATTGCTAATTGCGGCACGCGAGTGTCGCAGCTTCGTCAGCGCGGCGTCCTAGGCGACCTCCGACCAACTGCGCCAGACCCTTGTCATCAGAAGGTACGGAATCCTCTCCTCGACCTCCCCGCCTACCCCCGAGGAAGGAACCCTCGAGGAAAGAATTCCTTCCTCGACCTCCTCGCCTCGTCTCACAAGGGAAGGTTTTTAGGTGTTACACTCGGATTTCAAAAATTTTTTGCATGCAGGTAGGGAGGTCCCCAAATAGAAGAAAACAATAAAAGTAGCGGCCCAAATGCATATTTGCGCGCTACGTGCGCAATTTTCGATGTTAGGTTAATTACTCAAAAATGCTATTTCCAATCGAATTCTTTACATTTTTTATTTCACCTAATGCACATTTATATTGCTTTGAATAATTTTGTGTGTGTGTGTTTAGAAAATACGAGCGTCTAATGTAATCTCGTGCCGCGCGAGCACAGTGCGTATAAAAGGTCCATTGCTCAAAAATGGTATTTGCATCGTAACTTTTTTAATTTTTTACTGCAACTGCCAATGCACACAATTTGGAATAATTGTACATTGCGCAAATCGTAGTTTGCTCTTTCTGCGTGATTTATTGTATGCGACTTTAAATAGATTTGATCAGAATCCATAACGAGGACATAAAAGATCTGGTCAAGGGAGGTTTTTAATTCTTTCAGTTTTAATTTTGGTTTTGATTTCTTTTTAAAGCGTTGTGCATTAGGTGAAATAAAAAATGTAAAGAATTCGATTGGAAATAGCATTTTTGAGTAATTAACCTAACATCGAAAATTGCGCACATAGCGCGCAAATATGCATTTGGGCCGCTACTTTAATAATTTTCCTTCTATTTGGGGACCTCCCTACCTGCATGCAAAAAATTTTTGAAATCCGAGTGTAACACCTAAAAACCTTTCCTTGTCAGGGAGAGAATTCTCTCTCTTCTGGCAAAAACGGGAGCGTCCAGCGCTATCGGTGCTCCGACGCAATCGCGGCTCGTGGCTGATAAAGATGCACGTGACCAAAGGGGCGCCGATGAAGGCTTCTATTTCGGGGGTACCGTCGCCGGCGGTATTATTACACTGCCAAAAAACGGATTCGCGGCGAGTCCGAGCGGTGGTCTGTGCTTCCTCCTCGAGCGAGAAGCCTGACGGCGTGACTCCGTTTCGTGCGAGGTCTTGGCGCATCTCTGTCATCGTCCACCTGGATCGTGGGTCCTGGAGCACTCGCAAGCATGATCGTGAGTTTCATTCTGTGACTGTCTCTGTCGATGCGAATTTCACAGCGTTCCGCATCACAAAATTATTCCGAGTACCTTGAATCATTGTTGAATATTTAATTTATGGCTTATACGCTAAAAGTAGGATGATCCGAATTTTTAAACATGCATAACTACAGAGATATGAGTGAAAAGGTAATTTGACCTTAAAATAATACCTAAGGATTTACTTGACACCATGACATAACAACATACAACATATTTTGTACTTTATGTCAAAGTACTGCAAAGTACTGCTTTGGAGCCTCATAACTCGAAAAGTACTCAATGAAAAAATATTTTATTATAGTGTTTTGGAAAGCTCTCGAGATAAGCTACAAGAATATGTAATGAGAAATAGTAGGTTCTATTTAAGAAATTGAATATGACCTTCATGTGACCATCAAGTAACTCTTCAAGGTCAAACCAATGATACCATCTTATGTCCCCCTCGAAGCCATACAACTTTTGTCTGAAACATTTTTCTCTAAAATGTTCTATTTCCGAAATAAAAGGGCTGTACGGATGGTCTGAATCACCCTGTATAAAAGCGCAACAATGGCTGTTAATTGCAGCAGGTAATGATAAAGATTTATTATTGTGATTTCGTAGATTATACCGTAGATACATCGAGTTATCTTAGAGAATTCTTGATTTGATGACGTTACTTTGTTGCCTCGCTTTGATCGATCTGTAATACGCGTGAGCATGTTGAAAAATTTCCGACAAATTTCGGGAATTACGACGTTGAGTCGACACTAATTAACTAAGTGCGTGTTTGTCGCATGATTATGCGATTGGCTCGTAAAAAACAATTTTTTGTGATTATCATGCCGCGTGTCTTATCGCATTATTGAGATCATCGTTCCCTCTTGACACACTGGCGCGTCGTTTTCTCTCGATATTTCTCGCTTGTCAAAAATTATCTATGTAATTCGCTTGGCCCGCACACCTTAGCGTAATCGATAGTATCTCGATCGATCGTACATAAAATACACATGCAAAATCTGTTAAAACTCTCCTCATCGCGGGCTTATCTAATCGGACACGATATAAAAAAATGATAATATAAACATCGCACATTATCACGGTTTACGATTTAATCGCTTTTCAGTCGCTCAACGGGTGAGCGCAGTGCCGTGCCCGTCGTTACTCGCTGTACTCGCATTGATCTCTACATCGAATTAAACGGAAGTAACGACGGATAACCGTCTTTAACATATAACGATGGATAAACGGCTTTAACATATAGTGCACAGTTGAATTACGCAGCCGCGATTCCGAGAGGAGGACAGACAAAGTATTTATTAACTTCAGAGAAATCGCGTTTTGTTTTTCCTCGTCACGTTCCTCGCGCGCGCTTCGAAATCGCGGAGCCCGCACGCTGCAACTTTGCTAGTGCAATCGAAAGTCAGTAGATCTACACTGGTGAATCAGCCATGAGTGTGCAAGAAATTTGTGATATCAACAGTGGAACGGTACTTGTAAACTATTGGATTGACTGGAAAATCTGTGCCGATTTTCCAATAAATGTTGTTCATTTCGACCAAATATGCACTAATTTCAGTATAATCTGTCAAGTATTTGTATGCTCAAGAAAGTAACACTTTAGCATATATTTATTGAGCAAAATGATTGGATGATTAAAGAGCTCTTTTAACAGCAGTGAAAATGCAAGAAGATAACGTGTTTTTCCGATGCATAATGCTTTTTTACTACTGTAAAGGTAAAGCTACGAGACAAATTATTATAAACAAAAGATATGCACCGTGTACGAACAGGTATGTTAACGAATATACTAGAAATGATTTGCGAAATTTCGTGCAGGAGATTAAATCTAGAAGACGCTCCTCGTTCTGGTCAGCCAGTCCTTATGAATGTCGATTTTAATTAATGTGAATCATGACTTTAATCAATGTGGACTAGTAAATTACCATCCGGAAAATCGCAGGGAAACTCAACATTGACCAATCAACTTTCCGATCGCACACAAAAGCTGAGATTGAAGTTAGATGTTTGATTGCTGCATTAGTTGACTGAAAAAATTTAATAGATCGCATTTTCATCTATGATTCGCTGCTGAAGTGAAATGAAAATAACATATTTTTGAAAAGACTGGTAATGGACGATGAGAAGCAGATCGTTTACAATAATGTAGTGGTCGTGCAGCAAGCGAGGTGAACCACTATTAACTATACCACAGGCCGATCTGCATGTGAAGGAGGTCACGCTCTGCATCTGGTGAGATTAGAAGGGACTCATCCATCATTATGCGCTCCTACCAAATAATCAGTTCGGACAAACAATATTCTCAGTTGGACCAATTAAGGGCAGCAATCGACGAGAAGCATCCAGAATTGGTCAATAAAAAGGGTGTTATGTTGTCCAACACGATGACGTCACACGTTTCTTTGCAGACCTAGCGAAAATTATTGCAACTTACAAGTAACACTACCCAAGTGTCACACGCCGATTTTGATAAGCTTTGAATATGTTGTTGTCTAGGTCAAAATATGAGATACATATTTTTTTATATCGGCCCGTTTTGCCATTAAGGGGGTGAAACACCCTCTTGAAAAAAATCGGGTTTTATATTTCTTAGCGAATACCGTCGAAACAATAAAACATATAAGAAAAAGTTTCAAGTAAAAGTTTTATGGATTCTAATGTACTTTATAACAGTGCAATCAGATTTTTCGAAAATGTCATATTTTTCAAAATTCCTTTCCCTCTCCACAATTTTTGAAAATTTTAAAATTTATCTTTCAGCAAAACTTCAAGCATATTTAACGACAATTCAACCATATATGATAAGGTCATATTCTGAAAACGTATTTTTCAAAAATAAGCTAAAAGTACCTCTATATCGCTACATACGCGCCCCGTCCGTATTCTCGTATTTAATACGCTAGTTACTCCTGGCAACAGTTTTTTCGCACAGAGATAACAATGAAGTCGGCGGGTTACTTTTAATTAACAAAATAAGTCAGGTTCTCGCCCTCTGCCGGACCCAGAAATGGTCAACGTAGAGCTGACAAGAAAATTTTACTTTTTTTATTTTTATCAATATTTCTAAATTTGTTTGTTTTTTTTCTCTATAATTGCATATATACTAACATTTCTTATAAATCTGATTGCACTGTTATAAAGTACATTAGAATCCATAAAACTTTTACTTGAAACTTTTTCTTATATGTTTTATTGTTTCGACGGTATTCGCTAAGAAATATAAAACCCGATTTTTTTCAAGAGGGTGTTTCACCCCCTTAATGGCAAAACGGGCCGATATAAAAAAATATGTATCTCATATTTTGACCTAGACAACAACATATTCAAAGCTTATCAAAATCGGCGTGTGACACTTGGGTAGTGTTACTTGTTAGTTGGGATGTCTTGGGATAATCCACCGTATTTTGTCCTTGCATCATCTGATTTCTACTTATTCCGGTCGCTATGGAACATCCTTAAGTTTAGTTTCTTTTTTTTGGAGGACCTCAAAAATCATCTGGACCAGTTCTTCGCCGATAAAAATCAAGTATTTAATCAGAGTGATATAATGCAGCTAGCTGAGAGATGGCGGCAAGTCATCGAAAGAAAAGTGATGCATATTTGGTTCAAAATTAATTTTTAATATAAAGCTTTGAATTTTGCTAAAAAGATCCGCACAGACTTTTCGCTCAATTCAATATTAAATGTAACACATAGTACATGTAAAAGAGAGAGAGAGAGAGAATTATTTTTTGCAACAACATATACATATACACTGAAATAGACGTTGCTTGCAAAGATTTTCCGGCGAGGTTTTGTCTGATCGTGATGTTTGCAGTCGCGTGTATCAAATCGCGCTCGCAGCCTTGCAGACGCGGGCTGCCCTGGTCTTGGTTCGCATTCTCGTTTTGCACCCTGCGCCCGGATCGCGGATCCGTTTGTGCGTCGCGCAAATTCTTCTGGTTCGTCTGGTTTCTCACTCGGACCCCGAAATCCCGTTCTCCGGCTTCCGCTCGTGTAATCTCCAATTTTTGGAGCAGTGGAAAGCGCGGCGACCGGATGCTCAGCCGTGTTATCTCGCCGAGGCGCTGGAATCCGGTTAAGGGTCCACGGTTCACGATCTACCGACCCGTAGAGCAACAATAGATTGCGTTATCAGACGCAGACGGACGCGTTTTTCCACATTCCGCGTCATTTTACGCGCTGCTTTTATTACAGATCTACGTCACGTGGTCGTGCGATCGGCTGGACGTTCCGAGCAGTGTTTCTTACGTAAGCAGCTAGTACATGGCAAGCGGTATCGACGGCATTCGCGAGTTTCCACCGTTACGGGATATCACGGTCGACGCAATAAAGCTGAGTGAGCTAATCGCGCGGCTGATTCTCGTTTTCGCGCTCGATTCACTCGCTCGAGGAAGCGCCTCCACTTTTCCACTCGTCTTCCGCCGAGTGTCTCACGTTTTAATGTCTCCCGTCGCGCCACTTTACGTGTAATTATCCGGTCCGTGGCGCGGATGCTGTATTTAAAGATGCCGCATCCGCGTGCGACGCACGCCGCAAATAGCCCATTACAGCGCGTTTCACACGCGCCGGTGTCAAAGCGGCGCCGAAACGCGCCGCGCGATTTACATCGGGCTGATTTACTTGAGCCGATCTACTTAGACTCGGATCCCGCCTTTAATCCGCTGGTTACCTCGATTAGGACTCGTTTGCGCGTCATTAAAAGTAAGTGGCGCAGGAAACCAACGGCGATTACCGGCGCCTTCCGCGTCATGTCAATTAACGCGTAAGGTCGTCCCTTCTTATTACGACATAAGGGAAACGGAATAATTGTATCATGTGCTCCTCCATCCGCCAGGTCCCTTTGTCCGATCCTCTCCACGACGCGACGCCGTGGTCGGCACGCAGGACATTTACCATGCAACGAAGATTAGATAGCAGGAAATGCCCGCGCCACGTGCTTATCACGCCGAAAATTTTCCTACGCTCGGCTAGGAAAATTCTACACGCCTTCTTATCGTACCGGTGAAAAAAAAGCCGATGGAAATTCATGGTAAACACGCAGATCAGCCTGGGAACTCGCGGCGTGCGGACGATGAAGAAGATGTCGGCTCATAATCGCGTAATTTGCGTTGACGTACGTTGTAATTATCAAGTATGTATTATAAATGCGTATGATCTTTGGTCTGCGGGATTGATTGAATTATTGGGTTGGCCAAAAAGTAATTGCGTTTTTTTTAATATAAATAAAAGGCGAATTTTTCATGGGAAACAAAAACTTTATTAAACAATATATTGTCCATTTTGTTTGATTATCTTTTGCCATTTTTCAGGCAACTTCATGATTCCGCGCTCAAAAAAGTTCTTATCTTTTTCAGCAAAAAACTATTCCAAGAACGATTTCATATCCTCATC
This sequence comes from Ooceraea biroi, assembly GCF_003672135.1. Classification (NCBI taxonomy): domain Eukaryota; kingdom Metazoa; phylum Arthropoda; class Insecta; order Hymenoptera; family Formicidae; genus Ooceraea; species Ooceraea biroi. Next base: position 4,867,194 of record NC_039515.1, read on the forward strand.
AGCAGTAAAGGTTTTACCATTCAAGGCGTTTTGCAAAGAACGAAACAAATGGTAATCTGATGGTGCCAGGTCTGGCGAATATGGTGGATGTGGTAACATCATGGTAACACATCCCATCCAAGCTGCAACAATTTTTCCCGAGTGACCAAACTTGTACGTGGTCTAGCGTTATCATGGTGAAACGCAACACCTTTGCGATTCACCAATTCTCGACGTTTCTGTTTGATGGCATCATTTAATTTATCCAGTTGACGACAGTATACGTCTGAATTAATGGTTTGATTCCTCGCAAGCAGCTCAAAATACACAATACCTTTAAAGTCCCACCAGACTGACAGCATAATCTTTCTTTGGTGAATATCTGCTTTTCAAGTGCTTTCAGCAGGTTCATCACGCTTGCTCCACCATCTTTTTCGTTTGACGTTGTTGTAGACGATCCATTTTTCGTCGCCTGTTATCATGCGTTTCAAAAATCGATCATTTTCCTCACGTTTCAAAAGAGAATCGCAGGTGTCAATACGCTTAGTGAGATGAATTTCTTTGAGCTCATGTGGTACCCAAATATCGAGCTTACTAATGTATCCAAGTCGTTTTGAATGGTTTTCAACACTCGATTTCGATATGTTAAGATTCTCAGCAATCTCTCGTGTCGTTAAACGCCGATTGGAATCGATTAGTGCCTTTATTTTGTCATCATCAATTTCGATTGGCCTTCCTGAGCGTGGTGCATCTTTCACATTAAAATCTGCAGATCGAAATTTAGTAAACGAATTTTGACACTGCCGCAGTTTTAAAGCATCTTCGCCATATACATGACATAACTTTTTATGAGCTTGCACAGCGTTTTTCCCTTTTCGGAAGTAATAAAACAAAATATGACGAAAATGTTCTTTTTGATTTTCCATTTTGAAATCGACGGCAAACAAACAATTGTTAACGAAATCGCGTACTTTCTTTTTCTAAAACAAGCTTGAACTGTGAGTTGTTAACCTACATAATGAATTTGCGGTTTAGAATGAAGTTAGTTACATTTCAAGACATGTATGTCCATCTATTGGAAAAAAACGCAATTACTTTTTGGCCAACCCAATATTTGTGTTCGCTCTTTGATCGATCGATCGTGCTGACGATCACCCGAGGGGAAAAGCAAGATCGTCGCGAGATACATATGGGATCGCGATCACGTTAGCGTGTTGGAATCGTTGCGTTAGACGCGCTTTCAGCATTTTTCAATATCATTGAATTCAGCAAATTTTCAGTAAATTCTTTAACGTGCGCGTTGACCTTCGTCACGGGATTAAATGCCGTGCACGCCACGTATTAATTAAGAAGCCGATAAGGAGGCTTACGCGTGCAAGACAACGTACAAAGTGCGTTCAATTGGCAGACGACAATATGTTGTTAATAATGGAATAATACCGGCCAAGTCGAGAGACAGACAGACAGAAAGAAAGAAGTGTCCCGTCGCCGATCTGTTATATTACCGTCCACTGCGAACGTTCGACCAACGGAGAGCAACGGCGATGAGAAAATACGAAAGACGGATCGTAAAAATACATCTCTACGATATATCTCGTATCGATGACAGTTGACATTTCGCATACTTGGCACCGATCTGACCTAAAGCGTAATACATGCATATGTATTTCATTCATCCTATATTCTTCCTAACGTCTTGCTCGAACGTTGATTGAACTCAACAATTTTCATCGGTGACTTCGTTACGAAAAACGCGCGTTTCAGACACGACAGAGGCGCGCTCTTATGCTATACATACCTTTGATCTTACACGTATCATCGTACAATCGGTATCAATGCCGATATCGATGTGTTCGCATTCGCGGGAATATTCCACGACTCAGGATTCGCTGTTTTTTTCCTGTTTTAACGCTAATCAGTTAAATCGATCATGCGAGGAAAAAGCTATTCTTGATATCTTCATGAATACCAAATTAGTATAGTAAACGTTACAAAAATAATTTTATCCTGAGATATGAACGCATATGTCCTTTCGCAATACGTGTCTCGAAAGGAAAACAACCAACATCCATCAGTCTATTATTGGTCTATTGTGTCTATTGAAGTTTCCGAAGTACAATAATTAAGCATGTTGGCATCAAATTTTGGACACACTTTGGTCCCTTCTACTTCGATCCAAGAAATTCAGATGTATAATTGTATATGTATATACATATAGTGCTATGTATATTTCGGCTGCGGTAAATTGGTAGCGCATTCTTATTGCCTTCTTTTAATTGCAGAAAATGGAGCTGAACAGTAATCCGTCCATGATACCGTCGAAGAACAATTCCATCCACGACGATGAGACAACTTTCAAGCAGGCGCTCGGGTAAGTAGACTTGACATAAATTATCCTTTCTTCAATAGATTTTCCAATGCGCCGACGTTAATTTATCGCGAGCAATCATCTTTGAAAACGATCTTTTGAAAGTCTCTTTTACAGTGACAGCATATAATTTCTTCCAATTAGTCCTCATTTCAGCCGTTGGCTGATTAAAATTTCTAATCTAAATGATACAGTTACGTTAATCAATGAGTTTCGCAAGAAGCGACATTTATTATGCAATCTGGGAATTAATTAACGTGAGATGTTACGGCGGACAGTAATTGAGCGTGGATCAACGTAATCGCGGCTGTGTATCGTACGTAATTCTTAATTCTGATTAATTGCATAACGTGACATGTGGTTTAATTACCTCGCCGGGGGACTGCCTAATAACTTAATAACTTATTGAATTGCCTGATTAAGGATGGCTATCAAACAACTGCGCGGCGTTACACAGTTTGATAAGCGGGCTAATTGTAAGTAACGCGTTTTGACGTGTCGGCACGTGTACCGGTTCTTATCAGTTCGTTGATAACTCTTCTTTCCGCACAATTGCCTTTGGTTTACAAATATCAGCCAAAAAGAATGCCTGCAAACTTGAGAGACGCAACGCAGTCTAGCTTATCCTAAATGAAATGGAAAACAGAAACGTACTGCAAAATGATGGATAAGTGTTGGAAAGCTGCGCCTTGTGTTCGCGAATGTGCTATTTCAAGTGTCGATCATTTCAGAACCTTGCCAAGAACAGCGAATTGTCCTATTGGCATGATCGTCACGCCGATAGGACCATGTTCGTCGAGGAAGTGGCTACCTTAACACGTTGAGTGCCACGCCAATTTCACGTGACAATTTCTGTTTAGACCACGTGGATCATCGATGATCCACGCTCATTATCGCATTCATCATATATGTTTAAAAGATATGAAATGAAAAATGGCAAATTAAAAATATATCACTACGCCACATGAACCAACGGTCCACGATACGATAATTGTACTATACATGATTATGTATATTAATGTTATTAATGGATATCATTGAACATTTCATGATGATATTTCTTCTTATACACAGTAAAAAATAAAATGTTAATTTTAACATTTTTGCATGTCCCAGAGAGTCCACTCTAAATTTTAAGTTAAAGTAACTCATTCGTCATATGTTACTTCTTGACAAACTAGAAATGTTAAGTAATTAACACAATATTTTACATTTATTTTTGTTATTGTAACTTTAAGTGTGATGTAAAAATAACATACAAAGTAATTGAAAACTACATGGAAGAGAGTTACAATAACTCATCAGAAAAGTTGATAGAACATTTTCGTTCATACAATATGAACATTTACTTTTTGTTATATTACACATGATAGTAATTATTTCAACTTAAATTATTTTTGATAGAAACATTTAATTTTAGTAAATTTGATTATTTTATATGTCAAAGTTCATGATTATTTGAAGATTTACTTTAACTTCTTTTAGAATGTTAAACTGACTTTGTGACATGTTGATTGTTTAAAATTATTGTGTTAAAAGCATTTCAAATAATATTCCATTTCTAAGAGACATACACAAAATGTTAAGTTATGAAGTTAACATTAATGTAACATATAAAATTGTTATAAAAATAATAACATATCAGTTGTATGTTAATTTTACATTGAAGTAGTAATCAAAACATGGCAACACAAGAAAATGTTAACATATGGACGCACAATTTTTAACGGTGTACGAAGTTACCAATACGGAAGCGAAAGTCCAAAGTGACTTACCGATTAGCCCACGAGGCACTCAATGTGTCAAGTCTCCCCATTCGCGGCAATCGCACGTCGTCGTCGACGTTAATTGTGGAAATTCAATTATCTCGCTTGAAAATCGCGGCACACGCGCATACGTATCCGGCAATTACCGTTACTTTACGTGGAAAGCCGCGAGAGATATCAGGGTCATCATTAAGCGTGCCCAGCCGAGACGTAATTGCGCTTCCGTCGTCTTAAACAAGAGTTTCCCAGGACGCGGAAGACGTGTGCAATTATCGCTGCGTCATTAAAAATGTCACTGAATAACATTGAACGTTTCGATGCTTTTTCTGTCATTTATTATATCAACTGTGTGTGTTTCGGCAGGAATGGCGGGAGCTACGGAGCCTTTCAGTCGAAGGACCCTATCCTGGCGATCGAGAAGGGCGGTGATGCCGACAGGAACGGTACCAACGAGCACGGCATCACCGTGCACCATCCTACCTCGTAAGTTTACCAGCGCCTTGTAAAACAGCGGGATATTATTTTTCACGTGATATTTCATGAACCACGTTAAATATCAGCAACTGTCGCATGGACAGAGATCATAATATCTAATCATTAAAGCATCTCACCGCGTGCGAACGATGAGAACGATACGCAGCCGATCGAAGCGAGAGAGTAATTTGTTCGGAGAAGCGAACGAATCTGACAATAAAAGATACACGCCGGCCAAATGACAGACAATTGCAACATGCGTTGTGATCTCGCGACATGGAAGCGACCACTTTGTTGTGTCATCGCGATATCCCAATCAAATCAGTGATCACGTTGAAAAATTACCGTATCTCCGCGCGAGCCATAACTACCTGTTTCCGGGAAAAGAATCACTTATTGTTGAAGAAGAAGTTCGCTGAAGACGTACCGCATTCTTTTGATGGCAATCGCGCAAAAATAATCTCGCACGTAAGTGCATCGGTATGGCCAAGTCGTCGCATGAAATTTGTCTTAATTTATATTGCGGATAAATGAGAAACAGAGAACGAGAGAGAAGGAAACACGAGGACAGGAAGAGGAGGGTATCCAAAGTATTAGGGGTGTGATTTAGTTTTGAGGGTTTTTTTTGCTCAAAAACGCATGTATTTAAATATGATAATGAATTAATACCTTAATCAAAATATTTTCCTTCCTTTTCTATAACTTTTTCCCATCTTTCTGGCAAGAGATGGATTCCACCACGATAAAATCACTCTTCTTTTCAGTTGATCCATTCGTCGACGAATTTTCGCACTTCTTCAAAATTATGAAAGTGTGTATCCTCTAAAGCGTGTTGCATCTACCGGAACAAATAATAATCGCATGGAGCAGTGTCCGGAGAATACGCGGGGTGCGGTAAGACTTCCCATTCAGGCTCTAATGGTGTTTCTTTCACTGATAACGCAACGTGAGGTCGAGCGTTGTCACGAAGAAGAATCACTTTCCGTTGTTTACTCGCAATTGGTGGTCGTTTTTGGTCCAATGCTTCCTTCAACTTGTACAATTGGTGTCGATAACGATCAGCCGTGACAGTCTCGTGCGGATTTAACAGCTCATAGTACACTATCCCACCAAATACGGAGCATTACTTTTGAACCGTGAATATTGCGTCTCGGGGTGGATGTTGATGGTTCGCCTGAATCCACCCATGATTTTCTGCGTTTCGGATTATCAAAACAGATCCACTTTTCATCCCCAGTAACAATCCGAGACAAAGGACTCTTCTTTTTTTGCCTGGCGATCAACGAAATGCAAATGTTCAACCGGTTCGCAATGGCACTTTCCGATAATTCATGTCGAACCCATTTTCCTTCTTTCTGAATTTTTCCCATTTCATGTAAATGTTTGGTAACTGTTGTACGATCAACATTTAATGCTCTGGCAAGTTCTGAAGTGGATTGTGTTGGATTTTCGTGCAATAATGCTTGCAAATCTGCATTTTCAAGCTTTCTTGGTTGTCCCGAGCGTTCTTTGTCCTTCACATCAGTATCACGACTTTTAAAGCGTGTAAACCAGTATTCACGCGTCTTAATTGATGGGACAGAATCACCATAAGTTTCCACAAGAATTCTATAACCGTCAGCCGCAGTTTTCTTTTGATTAAAAAACAAAAGCAACGCATGTCGAAAATGCTGTTTCGGAAGTTGCATTTTTACGATGATATAAACACGACTGTTATTGCTATAATGCTACTAAATGTGATGGATAATGTCAACACTGTAAGAAAGAACAGTTATCGGAAACAGCTATTGGAACAAACTGACACTACAGCCATCTGTTGCAAAACCCTCAAAACTAAATCACACTCCTAATAAATACTTTGGCATAAGTACGCATCGATTCGCGTAATCGCCATATTTAACTCATTTGTCACCCTGCCGCTATTGGAATCGCGTGAACGTGGTCTTTCCGACCGACGTAATCCTTTAAATCCAGATCGGGGCAATCTGCAATTTATCCGAGGAAGACTCAGGGATTTGTTTACTGAGAAAATTTGCAGGGACCACGACGAAAGGGTGCTGCATCTCGCAACGCTTGACCCCGATTTAAATGAGCGATCGGCGTTGCGCAAATCTGCGGTGACTCGCGATGTTGCAGCCTTGGTATTCCGCGAGATATTTTTAATGACACGTTAATGAAAATTGCCGTCGAATTGTTAGAACTGTATCGTAATCTGCGGTTCGGTAAGCTGCGAACGATCGTTCTCCCGACGCGCCGACGACGTCCGATTCAAATGGCAATCGCGTGGCGGTCCAAATCACTCGACACAGTTGGATAATGTACAACAGGCGAATTAACAAACGACCAGGCGAACAGACAGGTTTAACAAACCTGTGCGAGGAATTAAACGAAGCCAGTGATTGGCGCGGCTCCAAAGTTCCGGTCCGTTTCCCGGTTTGTTGGGAGCGCGGTTTACGCGATCTCTGCTTGGCACACTCGGCACTCGCATGCCGAACGTTCATATTCACGTTTTTGATTCATAACTGTAATCTTGGTAGGCGGCTAGACTTCCGATTCACGCCCTGACGATTCGCTTTAACTTGTATTGTATCAAAAATACATACGGATACACACACGCATACGCACACATGTGTGCACCGACGCGTTATTTGCCGGCAAATTTGTCGGAAACTTTGTCTCACGCCTCGAGTGGAGAATAGGTCGATCGCACTAATGGACACTTGGACAACTGCAGGTACCTGGAAACCATGATGCATCTGTTCAAGGGTAACGTCGGTTCGGGCATCTTCGCGTTGGGTGACGCTTTTAAGAACGCCGGGTTGCTGCTGGCACCACCGCTCACGATCTTTCTTGGTGTCATCTGCGTACACGCTCAACATATCCTGGTATGTGTGATTAATTAACGAGGGCCTGTTATATAAATAAAATTGAAAACAATATCTTCTTTTCTATCAGAAAAATTGGGAATGATAATTCTTTGTTGGAAGAATGTGTTATATTAATTATATTAATTACACAATGAAACAAAGGTAATAATGTTGTTGTAAAAAAATCCAACTTCAATAACGTTATCAATAAGATACTTCCGGTAATCAATGTAATTTTTATTTCAATATTAATTTAATTTGAACTAAATTTCCAAATCATTTTTGCTGCAGATTAAATGCAACGAGGAGGTGACGCGTCGCGTTGGCGATAGCACCAACACGAGTGGATTCGCTGGAACAGTGGAGATGTGTTTCGCTACTGGACCCCTTAGACTTCGTAAATACTCGATTTTCATGAGGTGCGTAATGAGCGAAAGAACGGAATTACACAGAGTGCACGGAATAACGAGGAACACACACAACCGCCACTTACACGCACACTCCTCGATTCACCTCGTCACTCGCTGAAGTGCCTCTTTTTTTCAGTTTACCTTCTTTTGAACACATCTTTGAATTATTCTTTATAATTCTGCACATGTTGGCGCGCCGCGCATTTATGTTGCTCTCTCGTGGTTTTGTTGCAGAAAGTTGGTTAATGTGTTTTTGTGTATCACGCAACTCGGATTCTGCTGCGTATATTTCGTTTTCATTTCCACGAACATGAAGCAGGTGAGACATCTCCCAGTGGCTGTACTTTATCTCTTCTGATCATAACGCTTTGGCATTTTTGGCACTTACTTGTCGTACGTCCAACTATTAATCGTAGAAAGTCGTAAAGATTGTCAAAGAATTGCTTATGCAGATAAAATCCGCGATAATTTACTTATTATACTATACTAAGTTAATTCTGTAGAAAATAATACATCTCTGATGAAAATGTATCTTACTATATATTTTAATTTGAGTTTTTACACTCAGTAATAAACAAGAAAGAAAACTCAGATGTTCTTGAAATGCAAGAATTTTATTGATATTCAATTATATTAATGATTTAATGATTTATCATAAAAGTCATAATTCAATTACAATGACAATTTGATCTTCGACAGGTATTGGATGTGCATGGGATCGTGATGGAAGTTCATCAGCACATGGCCGTGGTGTTGATCCCTATAATGCTCAGTACCTGGATCAGGAATCTCAAGTACTTGGTGCCGGTGTCTTCAATAGCAAACTTCCTGATGATGGCGGGTTACATCGCCACCATGTATATTATGAGCTTCGACTTGCCGTCCATAAGCGAGAGACGATACGTCGCCGACTGGAACAACTTACCGCTATTCTTCGGCACTGTGATATATTCCTTCGAGGGTATTACTCTGGTGAGTAACAGAAGCTCGTCGTCTCGACAGAGAAGAACACGATGATGACGTCACCGTTACTGACGGATTTCTGATACCCATGATTTATGGTGAACATTGAAATAAAGCCATACGCGTGCGAAAATTTTACTTTATCTCGGACAAAATTCAGACAAAATGTTATTTTATTTTAAAACATTATTAGGACATCAGGAATGCTAGAGTGTGCGTTTCTAATCGACGTTAATGTGCAGGTACTGCCACTCAAGAACGAGATGAAGAACCCGAACAACTTCAACAAGCCGCTAGGCGTTCTCAACGTTGGTATGGTGATAGTCGGCATGATGTTCGTCGCGATAGGCTTCCTGTCCTACTTGAAGTACGGTGATGCAGTCGCCGGTTCCGTCACGCTTAATCTTGATTCATCAGAAGTGTAAGTATCAAATCGACGTAAACGGAATTCGCGAATTATATAATAAGTTATGTTAAAACGTTGACTGCCGTGGACAATGAGGAAGAAAGGAAGGAGGCCTATTTGTCTTTTCTGTGACTCTTGTGAATGTCAGATTTATATAACAACGCTTAAACAAACTTGAAAAATGCGGGTAACATAAATTTTATAACAGCGATTGAAAGCTATAAATTTTATTTTTAGTAATATATTAGATCATTAACCAGGTAATTGAATCGCGTCTAGATGGCGATGAATTAAATAAACACATACTTACGACAGCATAAAATAGCTTGTCGTATATTAATTTTATAGTAACTAGTACAACACAGGCGCGCGCTATTTTATTTTTCAATGTTAATAATGTTTTCGAATAATAATATTCATCTATTATTTATTATGTGCACAATTATCACACTCTACCAAATTGTTAAACTCCACGCGAAGACATTTAACACGGCTTTTTTAAGAGTGGATTTGGCATATTGCGAAGAGTTTTCGACGATTGAAAATCCTGAAATGAAAAAGTTCTAGCCCGTAGAAATTTTTTCTTTTCCGAGCAGTTCTGAGTTGTTGAAATCATTATTTTTTATATTGCCTAGAGTTCTCTGCTATTGAAAATACCGTAAATTCAGAAATGAAAAAGTTCTATCCGTTAGAAATTTTTTTCTTTTCCGAGAAGTTCTGAGTTGTTGAAATCATTATTTTTTATATTGCCTAGAGTTCTCTGCTATTGAAAATACCGTAAACTCGGAAATGAAAAAGTTCTAGCCCGTAGAAATTTTTTCTTTATCCGGGTAGTTCTGAGTTGTTGATATCATTATTATTTATATTGCCTAGAGTTGTCTGCTATTGAAAATACCGCAAATTCAGAAATGAAAAAGTTCTAGCCATTAAAATTTTTTCTTTTTCCGAGAAGTTCTGGGATATTTATATTAATTGTTACCAGTACAACACAGGCGCGCGCCACGCGCGCGCTATTTTATTTTTCAATATTAATAATGTTTTCAAATAATAATATTCATCTATTATTTATTATATGCACAATGATCACACTCTACCAAATTGTTATCCTCCACGCGAAGACAGTCGCGCGACGGTAATCTAAACTGAACATAACGCACAATGCCAATCGAGATAACCAATCAGCGTCATGGAAAAGAGGCAACAATGATTTCGATTTGATTTAACACGGCTTTTTTAAGAGTGAATACAGGCAATTTTTAAAAACTAAAAAAACAATTCTTCGAAACATCGCTGCAGTGAGTTGTATAACCATCTAAACCCGGATTTCCTAGTTAATGACCTAATATATTCTAGTCTCATTTGTGAAAGTTTCACATGGCTTAGAGGGGAAAAACATGTAATATACATATTCTTGGCAGTCAACGTTAAATATAATTATTATCTTGTCGATGAACTTTTCTAATTTAATAAATGATTATATCAAAAATTAAGTGTATAAGTAGATGTATCATTTAATTATTCGAGAACGATTGGCACATTAGTGTTTAGATTGTCGGACAAGCTCAAGTGTATTTTGTAACATATTGTTCTCTTTATATTCCAAGGGTGGACGGGAAAATCATCTACAGTCAATCAAGGTTTTTACACGTTTTTCAAAATCTGCTGTGTCGAATAAGTGGTTTCGCGAGAACTTGTGAAGTAGCATGTGCTTTATGCATGCTTTCACCCGCTCGCGTGCATGTTTTATTTAATTAATCGTAGAATGAAACGCCTGTAGCCTCTTTTTTGGTATGAGAAAGTTATACAATTATTACTTCTGCTTTACTAACGAACCAAATGTTTTACGTAGCTTGCCGCAATGCATCAAGATCGCTATCTCCTTGAGCATACTGCTCACGTACGCGTTGCAGTTTTACGTCCCAATCGCGATAATGTGGCCTGCCATCGTTCAGCAGTTCGGCCCCTTCAAGTGGCCGGTGTTTACAGAAATCATCTTCCGGTCAGTCATGTGCCTTGTTACGTGTAAGTATTATAAGAGAATTTTATATATTATATAATCCATAACTTATCTAAAGAATTTTGAGATTTTCATTAAAAAAAAGATTTTTTATTGAATTTTTATTTTTCAAATTAAGAATTCCTATATTTTAAAGCATTGAATAAATATAATCATTCTAATCCGATTGCACGTATTTGCACAATAAAATACAATTGATAAATTAACGATTTTACAGATAACTTTAATTTCGAACTTGTAGATTGTACATGATTTATATTATACATATAACTTGTAGATGATTTATATTAAATTTGCTTTCAGTTGTTATGGCAGAGGCGATTCCGCAATTGGGTCTCTTCATATCCCTGGTCGGTGCAGTTAGCAGCACCGCGCTCGCTCTTGTGTTTCCACCGATCATCGAGATGGTCGTCTGCTGGAACAACACTGGTCTTGGCTTCTTCACGATCGCAAAGGATGTGACGATAGTGCTAATCGGGGTGTTGGGTTTCGCCACCGGGACCTACGAGAGCATCACGTCGATCATCAAGGCGTTCAGCAAGTGAAGACTACCACGATGACCATCCTCGACCTCTCTCTTGCGAAGATCGCGCGTGCGACTTCCACGGACCATGACACATCAACGGTGTATTTCCGCGCGAATCGGAAAAATTCGCGCTTGCGGAATTTGCATGCTCGTAGACATCGGTCGCGCGTCCGTCGCCGATCGACATTAGTCTCCTCCTGTAATTACGATAATAATTTATGTGTGATACCAATAGGACCGTAGCTGATACGATAGATTTAACGCAGGTTGTGGATGCCAGTGATCGTTACTCGTATTGAATCGGTATTGCTAGCGGCCATTTGAGCAACACACGTCTTTTAAGTCCCGCGTTGTTCGCAGGTCCTAGCACATTCATTTAATCACGACGAGGAGCGCGGTTCGCGTGACGTAAACAGCATAGTAATAAAAAAAAGAGACAAAGTGCATTAACTCCTTTTTGTACACGGCAGCTGTCACAGCAGCGACGCAGAGAAATAAAAGCGTATTTTTGATAAATGTTGATTGGTTGGCAAATTAGTTAGTTATATAATATTCAGTAATCAACACAATGATAATCAGTTAAAAAACGATATCTGTACACTAAAATTTCTATAAAAGCAGAAGAACCTCAACTCAAAAAAATTGTAGCTTAACAAATTCGATACGATCTGTACGTTGCTGCAACGGAAGTTGCGGGCCACAAGTACCAAAAATTTGTAAATTTCTTTCCTTGCGATAATCGTAAACTGAAATAATCCATAACGAAAACATATAACGAAGCTATTCGATACGACTTCGTTCGTAGTTGTAATCGATTATTGTAACCACGGCGTAATTGTTATATTTATTACGCGTGTCTCGGAAGTAGTTTTATCGATTGATCGGACTCCGTTGCTTACCTCCATTTTCATTGACTGTGTCAAAGCCAAGTTGAAAAAACAGAGAAGTGGCTTTATAAAATCCACGTATCGACGAAGCTATCTCCAAGCGTGCGACCAATACTTACTTTAAGAGGCAAAATATGCGGAACGCAACGGACCGAACGATTTTGAATTGTATTATACATTGTATCGTAGGCTAACGAGTTCATTAACTTAACTATCAAGAGAAAATAATTTTTATATATTTCCGTACAGCGGCTAACGACGCGGAGCACATAATAAGTAGCAAAATACGGCATCTTGAAATCAAAACAGATCATTAACCGTGTATTGACAATTTCGAGACCTTGACACATCCAACTGTGCGATGCGGATCATTCCCTTCACGCTGGGAGACTCGCGAAGAGATTTCCTCGCGAATCCCACAAATCTCACCGATTAATTCGTCCGTGAATGAACTTTTCGCATCAGATCGTCCCGTTCTCCAATCTGACGAGTTTCGAAAAACATCTGGATCAATCAGAAAATCGAGCAATGCACACCTCCAAGTAGTATTAACCGGAGCCGAAGCAAAGGAAATACTCGTAATAACGTTAAGACGTTGTGATGATCAGTGCGACGTTGAGCGGCACGACGTTGTCGCGCCGGTATTACCGAGTACAAAGCCCACTCAGGGAAGCTTGTAATATTAAAACGCGCGTATATTTCCCTTCCTTAATATATTTGACTGCGGCGTGTGTAAGGTGTCTCTCCGTTTCAACGGCGAGACTGCTGGATGAGAAAGAGAATAAACATGTGGCACGACGAATTGTCTATTCATGTACCATGTGTTTCCATATTTCGAATGATCTTGCAGACTTGCAGACTTTTCTTTATCTCTCTCTTTCTCTCTCTTTTTTTCTATCTAATTGCTCCTCTGTGAAACTTGCTTCAAAACTTGTGTCAATCTTGAATAATGTTAGAAACAATAACGTAACATTTCAGAACAATTTTGTATCGACGTATTTTGAGCTGTTTTTGACAGCAAAGCAGTACTGAAGAGAGTTGTTTATCGCATGTCAGAGCGACCTCCAATTAAGCCATAGCACTCAAGTGCTATAAAAGTAATTCTCGCGCAAAATAACGAGATCAAATTTGACACCCGCTTCGCTCACTCGTAAGCATCATAATTCAATCAATGTAATCAGAAATGAAAACAAAACCGTATCAGAACCGACTGCTCCCGGACTATCGCGTTTTAGAGGAAATTATCGGTGCTATACTCGCAAAGTGCGAGTTGTTCATTTAACAACGCAGTAGTAACGCCGTGTAATGCAACTAATTGTTGCGCTACGTTTGTTAGTAGCTGAAAATCAGACACACGTTCTCCGAGAGTACGCTCAAGTCGCGTGTGACAAGCAGAAGGAGGACGAAATGTACTTTTGAAGCTACATGCACCAGAAGTATCTCCAGCGGGCACTTATTAAATTTATTATAGTTATAGTACCATATATTATAATCAATATTATATAGCCATATACATTTGATAATGATAATATATAATAATATAATATAACGTAATGCATGATAATATTATACACTAATATTATACAATAATTCATTATAACTTACCATGAATTTTCGCGCAACTCTGTATTGTCATTCAAATTCAATCATTTGAAACGTCAGATTACGGCGATTAACGGAGGGCGGGAGCGACTCTTCGACGAGAGTGAGGCTCGAGCAGCAGGAGAGACGAGATGAACGCTTTCAGGCTGCAAGCAGGATGCAGAAGACGCAGTTGAACGCATTGTTGTCGCGAGAGGATGTTTTTCTTGCGAAGCAACTGTCGTTGCGGAATGTCAAGCTGCAGGCAAAGATAGTTCGCAAAGAGATGCGACTTGTTTTGAAATCAAGACACTGTCTCGCGCCATGTGCATGCGCGAAGTAACTAGTTGCGCGCATCGTCAATAAATTATCAGATCTCAATAACGGCTAAGCGGATCAAGGTCATAATAGGTCTTAATCGTTACCCGAGACTCACTTTACATATCTAAATTGTTTGTATTTTTGCTCTTCATGCTTTATTAACAAAGATATTTTAAAGCAAAGTCTAAATATTAAAATTTATGTGACAAATATATTCGTCGACATCGGTACCCTACCGCACCGTTTATCGCGAGAGAGCAGTTGCTTTCGGTTGCTATCGTCTATTTACTATTTATTTATTTATTTATTTATATTTTCGTCTATTTAGTTATTTATGTCATTCTGCTTCTTGGCTCTTGCTTGAGGCACATTAGGACTTGACACATAAAGAATAGTCAGCACTTCACATCTATCATTGTTCATCAAAGGTTTTTTTGCTCACCGTTTTTACGTCTTTCGTCAACTATTTGGTGGTGTCATACAGTGCGTCAGCTTCTTGGTAAGTAAGAATTAAATTTTTTTCTTTTCCGAAAAAATTGTTTTATGTATTACCAAATAAAAGCCAAATTCAAAAAGTTGTGATATCTGTACAAACCTTACCTTTTCTTAAAAAAGGTACAAAAAAGACGCCAAGTACACGTGATATTTCGTGCGGAAAATATCTAAGATACATCGTTTTGAGAATAATAATAGAGTTGGAATATTACAATATCGTGGTGGTAATGGAAAAAATATCAGATAAAAAAATTATATTTTATTGGTTAACTAGTATTTAAAAAAGTTTTTACAAGAATAAATAATATCCCGCCGATTACGAATACAAATTATCCTTTAAAACATAAGATAGAAATTAAAGTATCCGGATTTCAAAAAGCATAATTGTAATGTAAGGAAGTTGCATAATTTCTGTCGTATTTAGGAAAAATATAATGCAGCGCCAACTGTTGAAAAGAAAACAACCTTGGCGCTGCTGGTTTAACTATTTTTGTTTCATATTCTCTAAACTACATACGCTATATTCATATAACATATCATCGTTTTGCGCGAGACATTACCGTGTCTCTTGATTATGCTTCTAAACTCACTTCTAACAGCTTCTTCATATTCCTTTATTCTGTTCCCAGATCCAATTCCAATTTTGTGCGTACAAGCTGCGAAACTTTTATACTAAGCATACGAGATTAGGCTACAAGCCAATAACAAAACTATAATTCTAGAACATTTTTAACATAAACTCCAATTTCAGGACCTACACTGCTGTGTGTAATTGTCGAAAAGGTTTTATTATTGGAATAATTGTACAGATCTGTACAATCAGAAAAAAGATTAGAGGAGAGATTAAAAAATCGTCACTTCCCTCGGTAATACAGACAACCTCAACTTCCTCTTGTACAGAAAAAGTTCCACTTGAAGTATTACAATTTAAGAACTCATTGTTAATAAGTAGAATGGTTCTTGCTGCAGACCGCGCTGATAAAGACGATAAAAATGCGTACTCTACCTTGTTTTACCTTGCACCTTGTAATTTTGGCGACTAATGACTGGTACCATTCTCTGTTCTGAATAATAAAAAGTAGGAATTTGCACTATCTACTTTCAACTTATTTCAATCGTTTGAGAATTGCTTGTCGTTGAATTGTATTGTGTTTTATAGCGTACATTTTCTTTGACGCAAGATTTGCGCAATATGCTCTTGTATACGCAATATGTACAAATTGAAAACCTAGAGGAATGCATCAGTTTTATAGGACTAGCGTGCTTATTACTAGGAACATATATAATGAACCGAATAATACAGGGGCGAATAGCGAGACCATTATCACAACTTCGCACTAATCATAACCCAACCAGTAAAAGGTTGTTTTTTTCAAGGTTCTTTTTGCACTAGAGCATGCAGCTAAAATGAACAGATGTATGTACTTCTTGTACGGACAAATAAAAAGAACAGATCTCGAAACGTACAAACCATGGCGCATGCCAGCAGGCAAAACCTTGATCAGGAAGAGAGGATAGAGCACGTTTTCAGTACTCGCGCAATTTACGAAACACGTGCCCTTTGCTTGCAAGTTGTGTATGATGTCCTGCAATATTTCTTGTTGTAAATATTGCGTAAAATCTTGCGCAATATATTGCATAGTCTAAACCGGGTTTAATGAACTGTAACATTCTGTGTTATGAATAATAATAATAAGTAGGAATTTGCACTATCTACTTTCAACTTATTTCAATCGTTTCCACCGATTACAATTTTGGGTCAATTCGCTGCCACTTCGATATAACTTGTAAGTCGAAGCAGGAGTAAAGTGAGAATAAAGTCAGTCACGTTGCCATCTATTTAAATTTGGTTCTACACCGCACTAGGAATTAACGCTTCGGTGGAAAGTAGACTTTCGGTTGCAAAACTGAAGCAAGCAACAGTCTTTGAATGACACTGTCATCATGACAATCCGCTTGCACCTTCCATTGTACGTAGATTGTCTTTCATTCATGCATCTTTCGTTGGCGGTAGCGATTCTCGTCCTACGTGATAGCTCTTTCTGTTTCCTATTTTGTTGGATTTTCTTCCGCGTTACCCGACCAGTGTTTTATATTTTTAAGATTGATTTCTCGCGTGATCCTTCCCATCTGCGGTATTCGACATATACCTCGACTGGTGAACCAGTTATATACAAAGTGCCAGGAAAGTTTATGAAATCACATGCGTAAATATCATATTTAGCTCCCAACGAAACGTGGACAAATGTACGATGTTAGCAGATGAAAGCGGACTGTCGTTATTCAATCATCAACTTCAGCTCTGCAATCGTTTCACGGATAGAATACCTCATTATGAAGCGTTTATTCACACAGTAAAAGTCTGTTGCAAGTGTATGACAAAACAAGGAAAAGATAACACATTTTTATCATCCTTGCTTATACTAGTGTCATTACTGTGCCCGTTTGAATTTTTTCTACCTACAATTTGAATGGTAAATTTTTGCGCCATCATTAGTGCCTTACATCTTTTTAAACAAATTTTCTTTATATCAGGCGCCATAGTTAGTCATTTGGTTTACGGTAACGAGTGATACAATATTGGTGCTACAAATTGCAGGTAAAAATTAAAAAATACGAATGTGACCCGGGATTCTGTGTGCCTTCTATATAGCCCTTCGACCTATGCTATAGACAGATGATTTCATTTTTTCTTTAATTATATATACAGGGTGTTTCCTAAGTAAATAGACAAACTTAAGGAGGATATTCCTTGGCTTATTTTAAGAAGAAAAGGTCATATAAACATATGTCCTAAACTGCTTTGTTTTCCAAAAAAAGTACATCACTGTTTTCGTTCACTTTTCGTTTATTATAGAACAGTTTGTGTTATTGCAAATGAAACAAATGAAAAACAATAGTAACCAAAAAGAAAAATTATAACGAAAAAGAAAATAGTAACTAAAAAGAAAAATAATAACATCACGGTAACTGCTGAAAATATCCACCTGCAGCCATGATACTGCAGTGTTGTACTTTTTTGGAAAACAAAGCAGTTTAGGACATATGTTTATATGACCTTTTCTTCTTAAAATAAGCCAAGGAATATCCTCCTTAAGTTTGTCTACTTACTTAGGAAACACCCTGTATATATAATAATATTACTACTGCCACACTTTGTAAGAAGCTGTATTAAATCTGATCAATTGACATAAACAAATTAAATGTCACATAATTATCTACCGGACGCTTATTTGAATACACAAATTGGATAAACACCTGGAAACCTCCCACCCTTCCGTTTCAGGATTTTTATTGTGAGTCATTTAAAACATTTGCACCGAAGAATAAATAGGGCCTGGGAGGTAGTTGGAAATCGAGCTTACACTATTAAATAAACAACTGTGCCTCATGATAAGAAAGATCATAATCAATATCAGAAGTTAATCGATTGAGATCCTTATAGCGCGTATACACGATGACACCTAGAGCGGACACTTATATCTAGATTAGTGTCATTACAGGTACAATTTTTTTTAGCAACACGGTCTCAAGCGCTGTACACACGTCGACACTTAATGTATACACTCGATCTAGAGACAAAAAGTGTCGTCGTGTGTACGCGCTATTACAATCATCAAAACGCGATGTCGTGGCATCTATTCATACTTGTGACATTATTGCAGCGCGTGTACATTTTTTCCGTCGTTCTTTCAGGATTCCATATCTTCGACGTTAAAAATCTAATACGAGGACATGTCTGGCAAAATGGTCGTGGATGAACCAAAGGTGAGGTGCAAAATACCGTGCGGCTCGCATCACATGACGGTTAAAGAACGGAGATTTGTGAGCAGTGCAATGAGTATTTAATCTGAGCAAATTGAAAACATAGATGAAACACTGAAAAGCTCGCGACATTCCAGAGGAAAACTGATCTTAACTGTGTTTATTCTCATTAGGTTCCACCCAAGAAATTCACAGTCGAGAACAATGTCTACAAGGGAGAGGTGGTGCCTCTTTCGAGCGATTACAAGGGCCTCGGAGAACTGATATGGAAGAGCATCAACAAATACAAAAATAAAATCGCGCAAGTAATTTGACATTCTATGTATTATTACTTGCATTGATTACATAATGCATACAAAATGCTTCACGTATTTGTAATTCGAAAACTAATACTACAAACCGTATTGCGAGATGCTCCAATTTCCAGCAAAACATGAATTGAATAATTAATAATTCCTACAGTAATAGTTAAAACGCGCATATAATTATGCAGTAAAAAGATTTCCGCTGACAAATCTTATGCTATCGTAACAGTTGAATTACTTGCAATTAAATTGCTTGTTCAATATATGCAAATAATGATTACCAGGATTAGACTGGAACAAATAAGAAATAACGAAATCGATGCGATAAAGTGACTAATAACAAAAAATTAGTGCCAAACATAGATTTATAGTATAAGTCTATGTCAAATTATGATACTTGGACCAACATCGATATGCTTATTCCATTCCGTGTTTAAGATTCTTGTGAAGCTATCAATTTCTTGGTCTCGTTTCCATTGTGATAAGACTAGAGAAAACGATAATCATTTCAAAGTTGTAATTCATGTTGAATATTGCAATATTTATTGTACCAATCAGCGCATATAAATTTCTAAAAAAAATAGAAATATTACCCGCAATATTACGGCCAACAATTTCTATCACGTTATTCATTAGTACAATATATCCACGTGAAAACAAAAATTTGTGACTTAAATTGCAGGTGGACGCGCAAACAGACAAAGTAGTCACATACGCGGAACTGCAAAATAAAGTTGTGAGATGCGCATTATGGCTTCAGGAGCATGGAATTAAATCCGGCGACGTTATCAGTATATGCTCAAAAAATACTATCGATTCCATTGTACCCTGCTTGGCGGCCACTTACATTAATGCGATCTTCAATCCGTGGAACGAGGATATGAACTTGCGTGAGTTTCCCTAGCTAGCACTGGAGTATTACGCTTAATTTCATAAGTGTGCAAATTACTGTGACTACCCTCTGGGTCATCAATAGTCTTTATAACGTAAACATTCGGATTTTTTAATATTGCAATTTTTCAAAGTGTCGTTATCCAAAAAACAAAATATTACTTAGTGAAACAACGGCATTCAAAACGATTAAAAAACTTCGTAATATGAATTCTCGTGAGAGAGAACCGCACAGTTATTTAAATACTTAACACAGAATTCTCGAAAATAAAAAGATAACTCCAGGATAAGAAAGGAGGAGAGAGGAATAAGTCGGCACAATTTAATTTGTCTCTCAGGATCATCATTATTTCCCTCGATATTCAATGAATATCTAATTGCGCGATTATGTCCCTACCGATCATTTAATTCTGCGCTGTTTGTCACAGACACGGCGTATCACGTACTGGAGCAGACGATGCCGAAAGTGATTTTCTGCACGAAAAAACCTGTGGACATAATCTTGACTGCGATGAAGGACAAGAACTGCAGCCCTATCGTGGTGGTGTACGGCGATCATCCCAGCACGATTCCGTTCTCCGACGTGTTGAGCGGTTACAGCGATGCACATTTGGCGAATTTTCGGTATCTCGAGCTCAATGATATCAAGACTACAGCCTGCATCATGCATACGTCAGGTACCACAGGGATGCCGAAGAGTGCCGAGCTCTCCAACTACAGCTTGCTAATATCAGTCCAAGACGACAACAAGTCCGACGAAATATCACTGTGGTTCTCCTCTCTCTATTGGATCACTGGGGTGGTGATGAACATAAAATCGATCACTAAGGGCGTCAAAGTGATCATCTACCCACATTTCGACGAGGAGATGACCTGTCAGCTAATAGAGAAATACAAGGTAAGAAGGTGACTCTCGAAATTATTTCTCACTCGGCGAGATTGAACTTGTTTCTTGGCAAAGTAACACTCAAGTTACATGCAAAGTCTTTAAAAGAGAAAATGACGATTAATTCGTCCCAACAGTGCTCAGATTACTAGATATCGTTTCGTAGGTTTTTATATCATAGTATTTCAATGTAATAGTACCATTTGATCTTGAACTTGTAAAGATGTTTCTGTGACGACACTCGCGAATCAACCTTTCCTGAAGTTGCTTGCGATTCGGTTCTTTTTTGAAAATATTAAGTAAATCCGTTCAACAGAGATCCCGTGAGTAAAAAGTGATTAGAGAACATGTTTGCAAATGAGATTATCGTCGATGGTTCGTGACACTATGATGTTATTATCCTACGTGTCTTGCCTGCCCGCGTAATTGCGCAATATAAGCCATGTGATATATACCGGCATGATGTCTGGCATTACATCAGAGTGCAAACGCTTCTATAATCTATGATTTTTTGTTTATTGGTTCAGGTAGAATGGTTGTTCTTGGGTACTAGCATGATCAACCGTTTCTTAAAGGCCGGATTTTCCACAAAATATCCACTATCATCTCTAAAAGTTATACTTTGCGGCGGAGCGATTCTCAAAGCGAAAACACAGGAGGAATTAAAACGTGTTTTATCGCATGTTCCAATACTGCAAATTTATGGTACATTATTAATCGATGCAATGATGCACAAAAGACACGATATATAGCGAAAAGACGACGTCGTTCACACAAACCTTGACTTGAATTTCGTATTTATAGGAATGACGGAAGCTGGTGGGCTAACTACGATGCAGTTCCCATGGCACAAGATGGGATCTTGTGGCACAGTAATACCAAACTACGAAATAAAAATTGTGGATCTGGACAACGGGGAGACTTTGGGCCCGAATCAGACAGGAGAGATATTTATAAAATCTGCAATCACAATGACCGGTTACTACAGGAATCCCGAAACAACGAAAGAAATGTTTGATGCGGAAGGTTAGGGAATCTAACGAGATATCTCAACCAATAACAATGTACTATAAAAATAATCGCCAATGTCACTTCCAGGGTGGTTGCATTCGGGTGATATCGGTTACATCGACGCGGACGGCGAGCTGTACGTTACGGACAGGCTGAAGTACATCATGAAATATAGAGAATATCAAATCTCGCCTGCAGAGATCGAAGTCTTGTTGCACACACATCCGGGAGTGCTGGAGGTCGCGGTAATGGGAGTGCCTCATCCAATCGACGATGAACATCCGGTTGCATTCGTCTCCATTAAACCCGGGTTTACGGTATAGTCTATCATTAAAACGTAATATTTCTTTAAAGTTGAAAGTGAACAGACTAGACATTAGTTTCTCTGTTTCCTTCCTTTGCGTGATTTGGTAAAAATCTAAGCATTATGTAGAGGGAGAGCAATTATTTCGCTTGCGTTAAGAATCTTATCAAGTAGGGAGCACCAATATCCTTACGAAATAAAGCGCTAATACAAACGAATCGCACGTGCAGGTGACAGAGAAAGAGTTGGTCGACTTGGTAGCGAACAACATGACGGACATTTTCAAGCTGCGTGCTGGAGTGGTGTTCTTGGACGCTTTCCCATACACCGGTACTGGAAAAATCGCTAAGATAGAGTTGAAGGCAATGGCTAAGAAGCTGGCCGTGGAAGAGGCTGATGATTAAATGATCTCCAGCTTATATCAGCTTCTATCATGTATTTTTGTATGGGGATATGTGGGGCACTATTTTGGAGCACATGTTACGGATATGTAGTATTTTACTATAATCAATCACTTTCCCCGAATCACGTATTATTGGTGGAATAAGTATACAAGATTGTTCTTGTGGCAGGTCAAATATATTTATATCACATAGGAAGAATATTACACATTAGTTTTATAAACTGTCTAATGTTTATTTTTCGTAAATAAGATATAATTCCAATATGCTAGAACAAATAATTTTTTTTACTTGGTCTAATCTAAACTAGTCTTAAAAGTGTTGTCAGAGCGCTTACTTAATTATATGCAATAAATTTAATAAATATTACATGTGAATGTACTTCGTAAAACTACTTCTTAATGACATTTCTAGCTCTTGCTTTTATAAAACGTGTTTCATTTAAGATCTTTATATATAAGATTGTTGCGCAAGATCACAACTCACTTCTAATAGCTTCCTCATATTTCCTTATTCTGATCCCTAGATCCAATTATTCCACTTTTGTGCGTACAAACTGCGAAACTTTTATACTAAGCATATTATCACACGAGATTAGGCAACAATCCGATAACAAAACTTAGAATATTTTAGAATATTTTTGGTTTTTAACATAAACTCCAATTTCAGGACCTGTATTGCTGTGTACTATAATTGTGGAAAAGGATTTATTGTTCTGTATAATTAAAACAGAGATTAGTGAGATTAAAAATTCCTCACTTTCGTTGGTAATACAGACTGCTTCAACTTGCACTTAAACAGAAATGTTCTAATTGAAGCATTATACTTTAAGAACTTATAGTTAATAGATAGAATAGTTCTTGCTACAGACCGCGCTGATAAAGATGATAATATTGCGTTATCTAGCTTATTTACCTTCTACTTTGTTTTATCTTGTATCAAACTTGCAAGTTTGACGACTAAAGCCTGTTTTACATTATGCAATATATTGCTCAAGTGTTGATGCAATTTCTTGAGTTTCTGCTGTAAGAATTGCTTGTCGTTGAATTGTATTGTGTTTTATAGCGTACATTTTCTTTGACGCAAGATTTGCGTAATATGCACTTGTATACGCAATATGTACAAATTGAAAACCTAGAGGAATGCATCAGTTTTATAGGACTAGCGTGCTTATTACTAGGAACATATATAATGAACCGAATAATACAGGGGCGAATAGCGAGACCATTATCACAACTTCGCACTAATCATAACCCAACCAGTAAAAGGTTGTTTTTTTCGAGGTTTTTCCTGCACTAAAGCAGGCAGCTAAAATGAACAGATATATATACTTCTTGTGCAGACAGTTAAAAAGAACAGATCTCGAAACGTACAAACCATGGCGCATGCCAGCAGGCAAAACCTTGATCAGGAAGAGAGGATAGAGCACGTTTTCAGTACTCGCGCAATTTACGAAACACGTGCCCTTTGCTTGCAAGTTGTGTATGATGTCCTGCAATATTTCTTGTTGTAAATATTGCGTAAAATCTTGCGCAATATATTGCATAGTCTAAACCGGGTTTAATGAACTGTAACATTCTGTGTTATGAATAATAATAATAAGTAGGAATTTGCACTATCTACTTTCAACTTATTTCAATCGTTTCCACCGATTACAATTTTGGGTCAATTCGCTGCCACTTCGATATAACTTGTAAGTCGAAGCAGGAGTAAAGTGAGAATAAAGTCAGTCACGTTGCCATCTATTTAAATTTAGTTCTACACCGCACTAGGAATTAACGCTTCGGTGGAAAGTAGACTTTCGGATGCAAAACTGAAGCAAGCAACAGTCTTTGAATGACACTGTCATCATGACAATCCGCTTGCACCTTCCATTGTACGTAGATTGTCTTTCATTCATGCATCTTTCGTTGGCGGTAGCGATTCTCGTCCTACGTGATAGCTCTTTCTGTTTCCTATTTTGTTAGATTTTCTTCCGCGTTACCCGACCAGTGTTTTGTATTTTTAAGATTGATTTCTCGCGTGATCCTTCCCATCTGCGGTATTCGACATATACCTCGACTGGTGAACCAGTTATATACAAAGTGCCAGGAAAGTTTATGAAATCACATGCGTAGATAATATAACACAGGAATACACGGTTTTGGACCTGAGCAACCAAAAGGTGTTTCTAAGATAATTTTCGACGCTGATTCCGAATCCGCAGTCCGTTTTTTCCTAGGTCGTCAGGTTTTTGAGGTAAATAAAATGGCTGTTTTTGCTATTTTCGACCATAAATGGCCATTTTATTTAATAAAAAATCAAAATTTAGAAGTGTAGTGCGGTGTAACAACGTCGTTTGTATTGTTCTGGCTCTGTTTCACGTAACAGCGTCCAACAATAATCGCTCATCATGCCCTCGTCCCAAAAACCTTGGTAGTTCTTCTCGATTCTCTGCAAATCTTGATGAAGCCGTTCGCCCTGCTCGTCACTCGTATCGCCTAAATTTTCCGGGAAGAAATCAAGGTGGGAATGTAGAAAATGAATTTTTAACGACATACGAGCACCAATTCTCTTGTAATTTTGCAATAGATCCGCGACAATTTGCTTGTAGTCGTCACTTTTATGTTTACCGGGGAAATTACGAACGACGCTCTTAAATGATGCCCATGCTGCGGCTTCTGCGGCCGATAAACATTGCGTAAACTTGTCGTCATCCATCAATTTTCTTATATCAGGTCCTACAAAAATCCCTTCTTTTATTTTGGCGTAAGAAATCTTGGGAAACAGTTTGGTTAAATCTCAAAAATCTAACGACCCAGCGAAAAACACACAACGGATTTGAATTCAGCGCGCGAAAATACGTTAAGAAACGTTCTTGTCTTTTCGGGTCCAAAAGCTGACCCGTATTTGTATTCCTGTGTAATTAGCTCCCAACGAAATGTGAACGAATGAACGATGTTAGCAGATGAAAGCGAACTGTCAGCATTCAATAAATCATCAGCTTCAGCTTTGCGATCATCGTTTCACGGATAGAATACCGCATTATGAAGCGTTTATTCACTGTTCATTAAAAGTCTGTTGCAAGTGTGTACAAAACAAGGAAAAGATAACACATTTTTATCATCCTTGCTTATACTAGTGTCATTACTGTGCTCGTTTGCATTTTTTCTACCTACAATTTGAATGATAAATTTTTGCACCATCATTAGTGCCTTACATCTTTTTAAACAAATTTTCTTTATATCAGGCGCCATAGTTAGGCATTTGGCGTACAATAACGAGTGATACAATATTGGTGCTACAAAGTGCAGGTAAAAATTAAAAAATACGTATGTGGATTCTGGGATTCTGTATGCCTTCTATATAGCCCTTCGACCTATGCTATAGAAAAATGGTTTAATCTGTTTTTTTCTTTTATACATAATAATATTACTAATGGCACACTTTGTAAGAAGCTGTATTGAATCTGATCAATTGACATAAACAAATTAAATGACAGACACTTATCTAGCGGACGCTTATTCGAATATACAAATTGGATAAACACCTGGAAACCTCCCACGCAGATAGAAATCCATTTTAGGATTTTTATTTTGAGTCATTTAAAACAAAATCATCATTTGCATCAAGGAATAAATAGGGCTTGGGAGGTGTTTGGAAGTTCTGGTTAATTAAGGGGGTACGCCACCTTGACAGGTTGAAAAAATGGAAAATTTTTTTGCTTTATTTTAATGTTTGAAGTGTCTGAAATGGTGGGCCAAAAGGATTTTTCGGGATACGAAGTATTTAAAGTTATAGCACTTTGGAGAATCGCGCGTCCGCTAGAAAGCCGCATAGCGGAAGAGACCCGGGCCTGTTTCTCGTCGTCCGAATGAATTCTTTTATGTTTTATGGATTGAAATCAATATGAAAATTTTATTACCATTAAGGATCCATTTATGGCCCAGGAATAGCTAACTAAAGATAAATTAAAACAAACTTGGTTTTATTTAACCTTAAACTTCATTTGAAACTTTCATTTGAAACGCGTTTTTCTCGAAATTACATTTTTTGACCTTACCACCAGCAGACTTTGGCGCTATTCATTCGATTGACTTGAAAATTTGAGTAATCATATAGACAACATTATTCTCTTTCGTGTAGCGTAGCCGATTTTTGATATGTTTATTTATAACAATTTCATGAAAGTTCAAAGTCAATTTTTATATAGAAAAAAATAATGTTCAATTTTCAAAGTACCGCCATTTTGTTAAAAACAAACATTTTTAAAAATGGCTACGCTACACTGAAGACAATCTATTTTTTAACAAAATTCACAAAACCAGATGTATTTTTTATGTTTCTGGTCCATTTGGTGCTGGTGGCAAGCGGACCGTGCCACGCGCTGCACGCTCAGCAATCGTAGTAACTATAATTCATTATTATTATTATATTTGTATCAGATTGACGTGTTTAATAAAAGTTTAAAACATACTTATTACCCCCAAAAACAGTTATTTAATTCTATTATTGTTATTGTTCAGTCTCTGAGAAATATCACTTCGGATTTGACCCATTTTTTGAAGCTGTCAAGGTGGCGTACCCCCTTAAATTAAATAATCATCTTTGCCTCATAATAGAAAAAGTCATAAGATCAGAAATTAATTGATTACGATCCTTAAAATTATCAAAACGCGAAAAACAACAAAACAAATGTAGTCTACTGATCGTATCGTAATTGCATCTGTTGATAATGCAGTGACATTATTGCAGATAACGTACGTTATGCCGTCTTTTCAGGATTCCATATCTTCGACGTTAAAAATCTAATACGAGGACATGTCTGGCAAAATGGTCGTGGATGAACCAAAGGTGAGGTGCAAAATACCGTGCGGCTTGCATCATATTGACGGTTAAAGAACGGAGATTTCTTAGCAGTGACCAAATGCAATGAGTATTTAATCTGAGCAAATTGAAAACATAGATGAAACACTGAAAAGCTCGCGACATTCCAGAGGAAAACTGATCTTAACTGTGTTTATTCTCATTAGGTTCCACCCAAGAAATTCACAGTCGAGAACAATGTCTACAAGGGAGAGGTGGTGCCTTTTTCGAGCGAGTACAAGAGCCTCGGGGAATTGATGTGGAAGAGCATCAACAAATACAAAAATAAAATCGCGCAAGTAATTTGACATTCTATGTATTATTACTTGCATTGATTACATAATGCATACAAAATGCTTCACGTATTTGTAATTCGAAAACTAATCTACAAACCGTATTGCGAGATGCTCCAATTTCCAGCAAAACATGAATTGAATAATTAATAATTCCTACAGTAATAATTAAAACGCGCATATAATTATGCAGTAAAAAGATTTCCGCTGACAAATCTTATGCTATCGTAACAGTTGAATTACTTGCAATTAAATTACTTGTTCAACATATGCAAATAATGATTACCACCAGGATTAGACTGGAACAAATAAGAAATAACGAAATCGATGCGATAAAGTGACTAATAACAAAAAATTAGTGCCAAACATAGATTTATAGTATAAGTCTATGTCAAATTATGATACTTGGACCAACATCGATATGCTTATTCCATTCCGTGTTTGAGATTCTTGTGAAGCTATCAATTTCTTGGCCTCGTTTCCATTGTGATAGGACTAGAGAAAACGATAATCATTTCAAAGTTGTAATTCATGTTGAATATTGCAATATTTATTGTACCAATCAGCGCATATAAATTTCTAAAAAAAATAGAAATATTACCCGCAATATTACGGCCAACAATTTCTATCACGTTATTCATTAGTACAATATATCCACGTGAAAACAAAAATTTGTGACTTAAATTGCAGGTGGACGCGCAAACAGACAAAGTAGTCACATACGCGGAACTGCAAAATAAAGTTGTGAGATGCGCATTATGGCTTCAGGAGCATGGAATTAAATCCGGCGACGTTATCAGTATATGCTCAAAAAATACTATCGATTCCATTGTACCCTGCTTGGCGGCCACTTACATTAATGCGATCTTCAATCCGTGGAACGAGGATATGAACTTGCGTGAGTTTCCATACCCAGCACTGGAGTATTACAATTATTTTCATAAGAGTGCAAATTAATGTAACTACCCTCTTGTTCATCAATATTCTTTATAACGTAAACATTCGGATTTTTTAATATTGCACTTTTTCAAAGAGTCGTTATCCATAAAACAAAATATTACTTAGTGAAACAATGGCATTCAAAACGATTAAAAAAATACGTAATATGAATTCTCGTGAGAGAGAACCGCAAATTTATTTGCATACTTTACACAGAATTCTCGAAAATAAAAAGATAACTCCAGGATAAGAAAGGAGGAGAGAGGAATAAGTCGGCACAATTTAATTTGTCTCTCAGGATCATCATTATTTCCCTCGATATTCAATGAATATTTAATTGCGCGATTATGTCCCTACCGATCATTTAATTCTGCGCTGTTTGTCATAGACACGGCGCATCACGTACTGGAGCAGACGATGCCGAAAGTGATTTTCTGCACGAAAAAACCTGTGGACATAATCTTGACTGCGATGAAGGACAAGAATTGCAGTCCTATCGTGGTGGTGTACGGCGATCATCCCAGCACGATTCCGTTCTCCGACGTGTTGAGCGGTTACAGCGATGCACATTTGGCGAATTTTCGGTATCTCGAGCTCAATGATATCAAGACTACAGCCTGCATCATGCATACGTCAGGTACCACAGGGATGCCGAAGAGTGCCGAGTTCTCCAACTACAGCTTACTCCTAGCGGTACAAGACGACAACAAGGCCACGGAAATAGTACTGTGGTTCTCCTCTCTCTACTGGATCAGTGGAATGGTGATGAACATAAATTCGATCACTAAGGGCGTCAAAGTGATCATCTATCCGGATTTCGACGAGGAAATGACCTGTCAGCTAATAGAGAAGTACAAGGTAAGAAGGTGAGTCTTGAAGTTACACCCACTCGGCGAGATTGAACTTGCTTCTTGGCAGAGTAACATGTTACGTGCAAAGTCTTTAAAAGAGAAAATGACGACTAATTCGTCCCAACATTGCTCAGATTACTAGCTATCGTTTCGTAGGTTTTTGTATCATAGTATTTCAATGTAATAGTACCATTTGATCTTGAACTTGTAAAGATGTTTCTGTGACGACACTCGCGAATCAACCTTTCCTGAAGTTGCTTGCGATTCGGTTCTTTTTTGAAAATATTAAGTAAATCCGTTCAACAGAGATCCCGTGAGTAAAAAGTGATTAGAGAACATGTTTGCAAATGAGATTATCGTCGATGGTTCGTGACACTCTGATGTTGTCATGCTACGTGTCTTACCTGTTCCGCGTAATTACACAATAGAAGCCATGTGATATGTACCGGTATGACGTTTGGCATGACATTAGATTGCAAACACTTCTATTATTTCTAATCTTCATTTTTCGGTTCAGGTAGAATGGTTGTTCTTGGATACTAGCATGATCAGCCGTTTCTTAAAGGCCGGATTTGCGACAAAATATCCGCTATCGTCTCTAAAAGTTTTACTTTCCGGCGGAGCGATTCTCACAGCGAAAACACAGGAGGAATTGAAACGTGTTTTACCGCATGTTCCAATACTACAAATTTATGGTATATTGTTGATCGATGCAATAATGCATAAAAGACACGATATATAGCGCAAAGACAACAGAAACCTTGTTCACAAACCTTGACATACATTTGGTATTTATAGGAATGACAGAAGCTTGTGGGCTAACTACGATGCAGTTCCCATGGCACAAGATGGGATCTTGTGGGACAGTAATACCAAACTATGAAATAAAAATCGTGGATCTGGACAACGGGGAGACTTTGGGCCCGAATCAGACAGGAGAGATATTTATAAGATCTGCAATCACAATGACCGGTTACTACAGGAATCCCGAAGCAACGAAAGAGATGTTTGACGAGGAAGGTTCGGAAATCTAACGAGATATCTCAATCAATAACAATGTACTATAAAAATAATCGCCAATGTCACTTCCAGGGTGGATGCATTCGGGTGATATCGGTTACATCGACGCGGATGGCGAGTTGTACATCGTAGACAGACTAAAGGATCTCATTAAGTATAGAGGATACCAAATCTCGCCTGCGGAAGTCGAAGTCTTGTTGCACACGCATCCCGGAGTGCTGGTGGTCGCAGTAGTGGGAGTGCCTCACCCAATCGACATGGAACATCCGGTTGCATTCGTTACCATTAAACCCGGGTTTACGGTATAGTTTATTATTAAATCGTAATATTTCTTTAAAGTTGAAAGTGAACAGACTAGACATTAGTTTTTCTGTTTCCTTCCTTTGCGTGTTTTGGTAAAAATCTAAGCATCATGTAGAGGGGGAGCAATTATTTCGCTTGCGTTATGAATCTCATCAATTAGGGAGCACTAATATCCTTACGAAATAAAGCGCTAATACAAACGAATCGCGTGTACAGGTGACGGAGAAAGAGTTGGTCGACTTGGTAGCGAACAACATGGCAGACAGTTTCAAACTGCGTGCTGGAGTGGTGTTCTTGGACGCTTTCCCATACACCGGTACTGGAAAAATCGCTAAGGTAGAGTTGAAGGCAATGGCTAAGAAGCTGGCCGTGGAAGAGGCTGATGATTAAATGATCTCCAGCTTATATCAGCTTCTATCATGTATTTTTGTATGGGGATATGTGGGGCACTATTTTGGAGCACATGTTACGGATATGTAGTATTTTACTATAATCAATCACTTTCCCCGAATCACGTATTATAGGTGGAATAAGTATACAAGGTTGTTCTTGTGGCAGGTCAAATATATTTATATCACATAGGAAGAATATTACACATTAGTTTTATAAACCGTCTAATGTTTATTTTTCGTAAATAAGATATAATTCCAATATGATAGGACAAATAATTTTTTTTACTTGGTCTAATCTAAACTAGTCTTAAAAGTGTTGTCAGAGCGCTTACTTAATTATATGCAATAAATTTAATAAATATTACATATGAATGTACTTCGTAAAACTACTGCTTAATGATATTTCTAGCTCTTGCTTTTATAAATCGTGTTTCGTTTAAGATCTTTACATATAAGTGTTTTATCCCCGGAAAATAGACGAACACAGGACTAGATGTGATAACGCCGATTTGCTATACTGAGAGTAAGTTTATACGGTCGGAGCTGTTACATGATCGAACGCTCACACGGAAGAGAGCGAGGCTCTTCCTGACGGTTCCGCGATACCTCGCAATCGTTAACGTGAGGGGGCCGTGATTCGGCAGAATTGGAATTCGGCCCTTATCGATATACTACCGCGCCTCGGATAGTCGCGAGACATTCCGTCTCGCCACACGCGCGTAATTCGAGCATTTCCGCTTCTATACATAGCAGCTCTTCCCCTTGTATTTTTAAACTCACCACCCAAAACAGGAGAAAAGCAAAATAAAAAACAATGTTTAAAATGACGATAAATAATTCCCATATCTGGATGGAGGTTTTCTATTGCGTTGAGGTCGGCTCTCCGCAATCGCAGTTGATTGCCGCTCGTGACTACTGGTGTTCGGTTCTACTGTCGAAGAGTGTGGGACGTTGGCTTCAGCTGTTCCCTCTTCCTCGGATTCCACTATTTCATTGTCTTCGGAGCGATGTCTCGAACCAGAGTCGAAAATTCCCTGTGTCGCATTTATGTTACTGTTAGCATTGTTCTCGGTAATCACGATCTCGCTTGTTTCCCTCGGACCATTATGATCGATATCCTTGGATCGCAACTTATCACTAATCCGGTTTCCTATCGCTTTCATTTGGTCAATGTGACGTTTCCAGATTCTACCATCGTCTAATTTGATCTCGTAATGCAGTTTACCGAATTTTCTACTTATGCTTCCAAAACGCCATTTATTTTCTTTATTTAAATAGTCTCGTACGGCGACTCTTTCGCTTTCTCTAAAATTTCTTCCTGCGCTACCATTTTCTATTTTTTCTTTCTCTTTATCTCCTTCAGGAAACATTAAATCTAACCTACTTCTTAATGTTCTTCCGAACATAGCTTCCGCCGGTGATTTATTTAATTCCGGATGTGGAGTTATTCTATATTGGAAAAGAAACTTCTACAAATTCGCCCTGATATTACCATTATATACAGAATTAAATTTACGTAAAGCTTGTTTTAGTGTTTGAACGAAACGTTCCGCTAAGCCATTCGTGGCTGGATGGTACGGAGCTGTACGTTTGTGATGAATGCCATTGTTTCTTAGAAAATTCTCAAACTCTGTGGCTATAAAAGTTCGACCATTGTCCAAAACTAATGTTTGTGGTAGACCAAACGTAACGAAAATCTCTCTGCATTTCTCACTGACATATCTTTAACAATGTACACCTCCGGCCATCTGGTATACGCATCTACCAGAATAGAAACATGTGTCCCATAAACGGACCTGCGAAGTCTACATGTACTCGCTCGAACGGTCTGGACGCCGCTTCCCAATGATGTTTATTTTTACTAGTCGGATTTTTACTAACTAGCATACATGCTTTACAATTTTTTGTTACCTCTTCGATCTCTTTGTCCATTTTTGACCACCAACAAAAATTTCTACTTAATTGTTTCATTCTAACTGTGCCAAAATGTCCTGCATGTAATTCTTTTAACACTTTATGTCTTAAACTTTCCGGGATAACTACTCTGTCTTTCTTGAAAATTATGTCATTTTGTAGTGAAAATTCGCTGTCATGGTATCCTAGTGGCACGAGACTTTTACCTTTCTCTAAGGCTTGTCGAATCTTTATCAAAACTCTGTCTTTATTCGTGTCTTCACGAATACTCTTGGCTGTCACCGGCAAAACTTCTAGATTCTCTATTTGAAAAACATCGATTGTATCATAATTTCCAACGCTCTTTTCCTGTATGGGCAATCGTGAAAAACCGTCAGCGTTCCCATGCTCTTGGGACCTATGATATTTGATATCAAAATTGAAGGCTTGCAAGAATATCGCATAGTGCTGCATTCGCATAGCACTATACGCTGGAAGACCCTTTTGCGGGTTAAAAATCTGTGCTAGCGGTTTATGATCGGTTAATAATGTAAATCGATTCCCATACAGAAATTGGTGAAATTTCTTGACTCCGAATATGATCGCGAGCGCTTCTTTATCAATTTGCGCATATTTCTTTTGCGTTTCCGTTAACGAATTTGATGCGTACTGAATCACGCGCTCGGTACCATCAGGATACCAATGCGATAAAACCGCTCCTACCCCGTACGGGCTGGCATCCACTGCAAGCACTAGCGGTAGCTTGGAATTAAACGGAACTAATATTTTATCACTCCCAAATTCTACTTTAACTTTATTAAATGCGACTTCGCATTCTTTAGACCATTTAAATATCGCATTTTTCTATAATAGTTTATTTAACGGATGTAATATGTAACTTAAATTTCTAATAAAACGACCGTAATAATTTACTAAACCAATAAAAGCTCTCACTTCCGTAACATTCTTTTATCTAGGCATTCTTTGTACTGCCTCTATTTTCTTTGGTTCCTTTTGAATCCCTTTTTTACTGATTAAATATCCACAATACGTAATTTGATCTTTAAGAAACGCACATTTATCTATGTTTATACATATGTTATGCTCTGATAAACGTTTCAACACTGCCTCTAATCGTTCTACATGCTGCTCAATATTTTCTCCCGCGATTCTAATACCGTCTAAAAATACTGCAACCCCTTCAATTCCACTTAATATCCCTTCCATAATTCTCTGCCAAATAGCAGGTGCCGATGCCACCCCGTACATCAATCTATTACATCGAAATAATCCTTTATGCGTACTCAAAGTAAGTATTTCTCTGTCTGCTTCCGCGACTGGTAATTGTAAATACGCTTGCTTCAGATCTATTTTCGAAAATATCGTGCCTCCCGACATTGACGCACATAACTGATCCATAGTAGGTAAGGGATGCTCATCTATTATTAATGCCGGATTAACTGTGACACTAAAATCGCCACATACCCGAATTCCACCATCTTTTTTTAACACGGGCACAATCGGCGTGGCCCACCTTGAAGATTCTACCTTCTCTAGTATTCCGGCCTCTACCATGCGGTCTAATTCTTTTTCAACTTTCTCCAAAATTTTAAAAGGTACTACACGGTTTTTAATAAATGTAGGTTTCGCGTCCGGCTTCAATTTCAAGTGCGCTTTAAAATTCTTAATGTGAGCAAACTCTTCACTCAACACATTTCTATATTTCGGTAATTATGTACTTTAACGGACCCAGCCCCGATGACCTTGACCTTGACATATGTTGTCAAGGTCACCCTCCTGAGTGACCTTGAAGAGGTTTTAGCCGTCGCTCGTTGTTTATTAAAAAGTTATTAACAAAAGAAGTTTAATAATTTTGCACGAATTTTCAGCTGTCCACGCGAAGCAAGGACTTGAGTTTGACATATATTACAAAGGTCACCTTCCTGAATAACCCGCACTAGGTTTCACCCTTCGCTCGTTGTTTGTTAAAAAGTTATTAACAAAAATGTTTAATGAATAAAGCATAATTTGACGATACCATATACGTTTACGAAAGAGTATATTTGATGGAATCTTAGCTTAGGTTAGGTTAGGTTAAGTTAAAGCAGAGAATACTTTGTATTTAACTGTTTGTGCTTTTGGTTAAAGTGAAGAATACTTTGTACTTATATTAAAAGAAACTATTCTATATATTAACAATTCACTGCTTTAAATGACTTTCTTTTCTTCGTTCATATACATACTCGTCGTTTATATCTTTCAATATTCAATATTCTTTCAAAATAACTACTATATCTTCGAAATTTCTTTTGTTAATAACTTTTTCATAAACAACGATCGACGACTAAAACCTAGTGCGGGTTATTCGGGAAGGTAACCTTTGTAATATATGTCAGTATCATGTTCTTGCTTCACGTGGACAGCTAAAAATTCGTGCGAAATCATTAAACTTTCTTTGTTTATAACTTTTTAACAAACAACGAGCGACGGCTAAAACTTCTTTAAGGTCACTCAGAAGGGTGACCTTGACAACATATGTCAAGGTCAAGGTCATCGGGGCTGGGTCCGTTAAAGTACATAATTACCCTATATTTCTCTAATAATTTTGCCAGTCTTTTCTGACCGCATGCATCTAGCATTTTAACGTCCTCAATTTCTACTAAACTATTTTTGACTTTAGCTAGAATTTTCAACTGATTGATCCATTCCCGGCCCAACAACGGGTCTCTATCATATGTTACTACGTACATATTTAAATTTTTAACTTGCTCTACATCCCTTACCTTTACTTTAACAAAACCGAGTGGCACGAAATTTTGCTTACAGTACGATCGCAATCTTAACTTCATTTTACACACTTTTAACTTCGGAAATGTATTTCTCAACCATTTTGCGCTTACCAATGTAACCGCCGATCCGCAATCTACATCGAAAATGACCTCTTGATTTTCTACTCGCAGGGGTACAGTAAATTTCGCTCTGTGCTCGAGATGCTCCTGCTCCATCACACTACATACTTCCTCTAACATATGCGCTTGATCCTTCTCTTTACACACTTTTTGCAGATGTCCGAGACCTCCACATTCTCTGCATTTTACGCTCCGAGGAAGAGTACAGCTGTTCGCAAAGTGAGCCTGTCCACACCTAAAGCATACAATATCATTAAATTTTGTATTTACACGCTTATTGGTATTATTTTTGGAAAACTTAGAACGATTTGTAAGCTGTGGTTCTTTGTTTGCTCCATGTTGATTCCCTTTGAATCCTCTTCGCTCTTCTCGCCCCTTTGACTTCCTTTGTTTTGTTCCAACAAGGTCGACGGCTGCTTCTGTCGGATTTTCCTCCTTCAGCTTGTTGACTCCTTTCTCTGCTAATTCCATGCCACACGCAATCTTCAACGCAGATTCTCTCGTCAGCTGGGCCGTCTCCAACAGTCTCGATTGGATCCTTTGATTCCTCACTCCAAAAACTCATTGGTTCCTCAACTCGGTTTGTAGATACCCTCCAAATTTACAGTGCAAGGACAATTTTTGCAAAGCCGCCATGTATTCCTGTGCGCTCTCTTCCGGGCGTTGCATTCTCTTCCGGTAAATGTATATTTCTGCAATCTCCAAGGGTTCCGGCTCGTAGAACTCCTTCAATTTTGCCACTAACGTAGCGTACGATTGTGTATATGGATCCACCGGATCCAGACGGTCGCACAAAATTCCGAAGGCTTCCACACCCACGAAATGTAATAGATAAGCCACTCTATCTGACTCCTCTCTAATTTGGAACACTCCCCAGTGAACAGGAAATGTGCAAGATGCCGGCAAGATGCCTGCAAAAAGATAGGGAGATGACGATCAAAAATTGTGCAAAATGTCCCATGCCGTGATGCAGATCGTGACGGTTTCCTTTCTCTGATTGGTCGGCTGTCATGTGACATGCGCCATGTTAATACCGCGTTATTCAAATGTCGTATTTATCTGAAGGTGAAATGAGAACGTTATGTCAATTGCCCATTATAGAAAAAGGTCAAGTTAAATTAATTGCGGAATCATTATTAATGTAAACGCAAGAGAACAAATAAAATACATGTAATAGGAGAGGTTAAAATAAAGAAAGCAATATATATATATATATATATACAGTTATTTATCCGATTATATATACTTACAGTCACTGTAAGTATATATAATAAACTGTTATTGAATATTATGAAATATTAATTAAATATTATGAAATATTATACAACAAACTATTACAAATATCACAAATTGCACAGATAAAACTAAAACATTGGGTACTACAGTACTACAAACACGCTTACATGCTTTGTAGTACTGTAGTACCCAATGTTTTAGTTTGTTGTATAATATTTCATAATATTTAATAATATTCAATAACAGTTTATTATATATACTTACAGTGACTGTAAGTATATATAATCGGATAAATAACTGTATATGTATATACATATATATTGCTTTCTTTATTTTAACCTCTCCTATTACATGTATCTTATTTGTTCCCTTGCGTTTACATTAATAATGATTCCGCAATTAATTTAACTTGACCTTTTTCTATAATGAGCAATTGACATAACGTTCTCATTTCACCTTCAGATAAATACGACATTTGAATAACGCGGTATTAACATGGCGCATGTCACATGACAGCCGACCAATCAGAGGAAGAACACCGTCACGATCTGCATCACGGCATGGGACATTTTGCACAATTTTTGATCGTCATCTCCCTATCTTTTTGCAGGCATCTTGCCGGCATCTTGCACATTTCCTGTTCACTGGGTCGGAATGTGCCCTCCAAACGTTGCAACCATCTACCCAGCGGCTGCCGCACCGGGTCGAACATATCAACTTGCAAAGGATTTGCAATTGCCACTTTCTGCTCCGGATTTGTTCCAGTCCCGGAGCTGCGTGATCCCGTTGACATGTTGCTTCAATTAAAATTTATCTCGATTCTTCTTCCTTGTTATGCTGCCTTCGAGCCTTCTCGAAAATTCTATTGCCACGTGTCGTCTTCCAGCTCACAGCCGGATCTTGCTGTAGCTGATTTCCTTATCTCGATTTTCCGTCTTCTTCACGAGAATAAGGATCCCATCCTCGTCACCAGCTGTTTTATCCCTGGGAAATAGACGAACACAGGATTAGATGTGATAACGCCGATTTGCTATACTGAGAGTAAGTTTATTCGTTCGGAGCTGTTACATGATCGAACGCTCACACGGAAGAGAGCGAGGCTCTTCCTGACGGTTCCGCGATACCTCGCAATCGTTAGCGAGAGGGGGCCGTGATTCGGCAGAATTGGAATTCGGCCCTTATCGATATACTACCGCGCCTCGGATAGTCGCGAGACATTCCGTCTCGCCAACACGCGTGTAATTCGAGCATTTCCGCTTCTATACATATCAATAAGATCGTCGCGCAAGATCACAACTCACTTCTAATAGCTTCCTCATATTTCCTTATTCTGATCCCTAGATCCAATTATTCCACTTTTGTGCGTACAAACTGCGAAACTTTTATACTAAGCATATTATCACACGAGATTAGGCAACAATCCGATAACAAAACTTAGAATATTTTAGAATATTTTTGGTTTTTAACATAAACTCCAATTTCAGGACCTGTATTGCTGTGTACTATAATTGTGGAAAAGGATTTATTGTTCTGTATAATTAAAACAGAGATTAGTGAGATTAAAAATTCCTCACTTTCGTTGGTAATACAGACTGCTTCAACTTGCACTTAAACAGAAATGTTCTAATTGAAGCATTATACTTTAAGAACTTATAGTTAATAGATAGAATAGTTCTTGCTACAGACCGCGCTGATAAAGATGATAATATTGCGTTATCTAGCTTATTTACCTTCTACTTTGTTTTATCTTGTATCAAACTTGCAAGTTTGACGACTAAAGCCTGTTTTACATTATGCAATATATTGCTCAAGTGTTGATGCAATTTCTTGAGTTTCTGCTGTAAGAATTGCTTGTCGTTGAATTGTATTGTGTTTTATAGTGTACATTTTCTTTGACGCAAGATTTGCGTAATATGCACTTGTATACGCAATATGTCCAAATTGAAAACCTAGAGGAATGCATCAGTTTTATAGGACTAGCGTGCTTATTACTAGGAACATATATAATGAACCGAATAATACAGGGGCGAATAGCGAGACCATTATCACAACTTCGCACTAATCATAACCCAACCAGTAAAAGGTTGTTTTTTTCGAGGTTTTTCCTGCACTAAAGCAGGCAGCTAAAATGAACAGATATATATACTTCTTGTGCAGACAGTTAAAAAGAACAGATCTCGAAACGTACAAACCATGGCGCATGCCAGCAGGCAAAACCTTGATCAGGAAGAGAGGATAGAGCACGTTTTCAATACTTGCGCAATTTACGAAACACATGCAATTTGCTTGCAATTTGTATATTAGGTTGTTCATTAAGTTCTGCGGTTTTCTCGATAGATAGCGTTTGTCCATTGAAAAAGATAGCATGCATCGCCTGAACCGCGGATTGCCGCATACTCCGTGACAGGTTAGACAACGCTTGACATTTCGCTAGAGCTTTGTTGTGTTTTGACGTATTGTGTGTACGCTCTATTCATTGAAATTGGAGGATCAAAAGGTGCATTTTCGGCACATTTTGCTATTTTTCTTCCGCAAAGGAGTAAAAGCGACGAACGCACAACGTGAGATATGTGGCGTGTACGGGGACTCGGCCATAAGCGCTGACACTTGTCAGCGTTGGTTTGCGCGCTTTCGTTCCGGAGATGTGAACGTCTCCGATGCTGCTCGCTCCGGTCGTCCATCCACCACTGACGACGACCAAATCGTGGCCGCAATCAAAGCAGATCGACACCTGACGACGCGGGAGATCGCGGAGCGCTTCGACATCGCCCATACAACGGTTGCGCAGCGATTAAAACGGCTTGGGATGTCGAAAAAAGCAGATGTTTGGGTCCCTCACGAGCTCACCGAAAAGAACATTTTGGACCGCTTCATGATCTGTGAATCCCTGCTGAAATGAAACTCGCTGGAGGCCTTTCTCAAACGGGTGGTCACGGGAGATGAAAAATGGGTGGTATATAACAACATTCGACGCAAGCGATCATGGTGCGGTCCGGGTGAGTCGTCACAATCGGTTGCCAAAGCGGATTTGCATCCGAAGAAAGTGATGCTGAGTGTGTGGTGGGATTGGCGAGGCGTCCTGTACTTCGAGCTGCTTCCGCGCGGTCAGACCATCAACGCCGAGAAGTATTGCGCTCAGTTAGAAAAATTGAAGCAGGCAGTGGCGGAGAAGCGGCCGGAATTGGCGAACAGGAAGGGCGTTGTCTTCCACCACGACAACACCAAACCACACACTGCTTTGGTGACCAAGAAGAAGTTGAAGTGCTTTGGCTGGGAAGTCATGCAGCACCCACCGTACTCCCCAGACCTTGCGCCGTC
The DNA here is from genome assembly GCF_003672135.1 of Ooceraea biroi. NCBI lineage: Eukaryota > Metazoa > Arthropoda > Insecta > Hymenoptera > Formicidae > Ooceraea > Ooceraea biroi. The sequence goes on from NC_039515.1 coordinate 4,907,816, forward strand.
GGATTACCATCTGTTCCGGCCACTCTAAAACAATCTCGACGGGCAGCGCTTTAATTCAGTGGACGATATTCAAACGTACTTGGAGGACTTTTTCGCGCAGAAGTCGCGCGACTTCTACAAACGCGGCATTATGTCCCTTCCAGAACGTTGGCAGAAGGTGGTCGATCAAGATGGACAATACATTCTAGATTGAATAAATATGTAAGTACAATAGATTTATGTTTTAATTTAGGGCAAAAAAACCGCAGAACTTAATGAACAACCTAATATTATGTTCTGTAATATTTCTTACTTTAAAAATTGCGTTAAATCGTCCGCAATATATTACATAGACTATACTGGGCTTAATGAAATGTAACATCCTCTCTTATAAATAATAAAAAGTAGGAATTTGTGCTATCTACTTTCAACTTATTTTAACCGTTTCCACTGATTACAATTTTGGGTCAATTCGCTGCCACTTCGATATAACTTGTAAATCGAAACAAGAGTAAAGGGAGCATCGTCAGTCACCTTGCCATCGATTTAAATTTGGTTGGTTACAAAACTGAAGCAAGCATAAGTCTTTGAACGACACTGTCATCATGACAATCCGCTTGCACCTTCCATTGTACGTAGACTGTTTTTCATTCATGCATCTTTCGTTGGCGGTAGCGATTCTCGTCTTACGTGATAGCTCTTTCTGTTTCCTATTTTGTTAGATTTTCTTCCGCGTCACGCGACCAGTGTTTTGTATTTTTACGATTGATTTCTCGCGTGATCCTTCCCATCTGCGGTATCCGACATATACCTCGACTGGTGAACCAGTTATATACAAAGTGCCAGGAATGTTTATGAAATCACATGCGTAAATATCATATTTAGCTCCCAACGTTATTCAATCATCAACTTCAGCTCTGCAGTAGTTTCACGGATAGAATACCTCATTATGAAGCGTTTATTCACACAGTAAAAGTCTGTTGCAAGTGTGTGATAAAACAAGGAAAAGATAACACATTTTTATCATCCTTGCTTATACTAGTGTCATTACTGTGCTCGTTTACATTTTTTCTACCTACAATTTGAATTGTAAATTTTTGCGTCATCACTAGTGCCTTACATCTTATTAAACAAATTTTCTCTATATCAGGCGCCATAGTTAGGCATTTGGCTTACAATAACGAGTGATACAATATTGGTACTACAAATTGCAAGTAAAAATTAAAAAATACGTATGTGGATTCTGAGATTCTGTATGCCTTACACACAGTCCTTCGACCTATGCTATAGAAAGATGTTTTGATCTTTTTTGTACTTCTATATATAATAATATTACTAATGGCACACTTTGTAAGAAGCTGCATTGAATCTGATCAATTGACATAAACAAATAAAATGCCAGACACTTATCTAGCAGACGCTTGTTCGAATATTCAAATTGATAATGTAACAAAATAAAAATTCAAATATAAACACCTGGAAACCTCTCATTAGTGCATTTCAGGATTTTTATTTTAAATCATTTAAAAAATTGCCACCAAATAATAAATAGGCGTAAGAGATATTCGGAAGTCCAGTTTACAAATTAAATAATCAACTTTGCCTTATAATAGAAAAAGTCATAATATCAGAAGTTAATCAATTGCGCTCCTTACAATCATCAAAACGCGACATGTAGTCTGCTGATGACATCTATTCATACTTGTGACATTATTGCAGTGTGTGTATATTACGCCGTTTTTTCAGGATTTCATATCTTCAACGTTAAAAATCTGATACGAGGACATGTCTGACAAAATGGGCGCAGATGAACCAAAGGTGAGTGCACAATACCGCACATGAGCGTCACATCCCACGACGTTTGACGAACGGAGATTTATGAGCAGTGACTAAGTGCAATGAGTATTAAATCTAAGCAAATCGAAAACATAGATAAAACACAAGAAAGCTCGCGACAGTACGGAGGAAAACTAATTTTAACTGTATGTATTCTCATTAGGTTCCACCCAAGAAATTCACAGTCGAAAACAATGTCTATAAGGGGGAAGTGAAGCCTCTATCGAGCGATTACAAAGGCCTCGGAGAACTGATATGGAAGAGCATCAATAAATACAAAAATAACATCGCGCACGTAAGTTGATATTTTATGTATATTATTACTTGCACCGATTACATAATGCATTCAAAACGCTTTAAATATTTTTAATTCGAAGACTGACACTACAGAGCGTATTGCGGTGATGCCCCAACAAATTTCCAGCGAAGAATGAATTAAATAATTAGTACTTCCTGCTACAATAATAATTAAAACGTGCATAATCATGTAGTAAAGAGAGTTCCACTGACGAATCTTCTGCCATCCTAACAGTTGAATTACTAGCAATTAAATTGCTCGTTCAAAATATGCAAATAATATGATATCGGAGTTGAACAGGAACAAATGGGTAATAATAACGAAATTGATGCGATAGAGTGACTAATAACAAAACAATTAGTGCTAAATTATGATCACTTGAACCAACATTGATATACTTAGTCCATTCCTGTTTAAGATTCTTATGAAGCTATTAATTTCTTGGCCTCGGTTTCGTTATAGAAGATAGAACTAGAGAAAGTAAAGAAATTAGAATAATCATATCAAAGCTATATATAATTCATGTTTAATCTTTTAACATTTATTGCACTAACAAACGCATATAAATCTACAAAAAAATAGAAATATTGGGTCATTAAGTATGAAACTTTACAAATAGAACATAAACTTTTGCATTTTTTGGCACATGGACATGATTTATTTTCAATCGAAGTATGCGCCCATGTTATCTACACACTTCTGCCATTTTAGTGGTAGTTGGTCTATGCCTCTACTATAGAAGCCAGGAGTACGGGAATCGATGAAGTCGCGGAGGGCTGTTTCGACTGCCTGTTGAGAATTGAAGAATTTTCCCATCAAGAAGTTGTCCAAATTCCGAAAGAAGTGATAGTCGGTAGGTGATAGATCTGATGAATATGGTGGATGACGGAGAGTTTCCAATTCCAACTCCTGTAGCTTTGCCACGGTCAGTCGTGCAGTGTGCGGTCGAGCATTATCATGCAACAGGATTGGCATTGATCGATTGACCAATTTCGGTTGTTTAATAGCAAGTTGTTGCATCATTTCGTCCAGTTGCTTGCAATATACTTCAGCCGTTATCGATGTACCAGGTTTCATAAAGTTGTAGTAGATAACACCTGACCTGGACCACCAAACAGTCACCATAAGCTTCTTCTGTGTAATGTTGGGTTTCGCGTGATGTCTCGGTGGTTCATCAGCGTTCAACCACTGATGTGAGCGTTTACGATTGTCGTAGAGTATCCACTTTTCATCGCAGGTCACAATTCGATTAAAAAAAGATTCATTTTTGTGACGGGAAAGCAAAGAAAGGGAAGCCTCTAGACGTTGCGCCTGCTGCGCATCGGTCGATTCGTGCGGAACCCATTTGTCCAACTTCTTTATCTTACCAATTGCAGCTAAATGAACCAATATGGTGAGTATGGAAACATTGAATATCGATGCCAATTCACGTGTACTTTGAGATGGATCGGACTCTACTACGGCTCTCAAGTGATCATTATCCACCTTCGTCTTTGGTCTTCCACGTGGCTCATTAGCGAGGCTGAAATCTCCATCTCTGAAGTTTTTGAACCAATTGCCCACCGTTGCTTTAGTAGTTGAACCTTCACCAAATACAGCGTTGATATTACGAGCCGTCTCCGACCCTGTGGTTCCACGGCGGAACTCATATTCATAAATCACACGAATTTTGGACTTTTCCATAGTTCTATAAAAAAGAATCCACCAATAAAACTAATGAAGATATTTGAACAAACAAATATGACATTTGAAGAGCGAACATACATCTATCACACTAACCTAACCTGATACTAACGTCTGGCGCCAAATTTGAGATAACAAATGTTAAAGATGGCGCTTTTACATTTGTAAAGTTTCATACTTAATGACCCAATATTTTCCGCAACATTACGGCCAACAATTTCTATCACGTTATTCATTAGTACAATATATCCACGTGAAAACAAAAATTTGTGACTTAAATTGCAGGTGGACGCGCAAACAGACAAAGTAGTCACATACGCGGAACTGCAAAATAAAGTTGTGAGATGCGCATTATGGCTTCAGGAGCATGGAATCAAATCTGGCGACGTTATCAGCATATGCTCGAATAATCATCTCGATTCCATCGTACCCTACTTGGCGGCCACTTACATTAATGCGATCTTCAATGGGTGGTACGAGAAGATGGACTTGAGTGAGTTTCCCTAGCTAGCACTGGAGTATTACGTTTAATTTCATAAGTGTGTAAATTACTGTGACTACCCTCTGGGTCATCAATAGTCTTTATAACGTAAACATTCAGATTTTTTAATATTGCAATTTTTCAAAGTGTCGTTATCCATAAAACAACGTATTACTTAGTGAAATAATAGCATTCAAAACGGTTGGCATTTAAAAACTTTGTAATATGAATTCTCGTGAGAGAGAACCGCAAATTTATTTGCATCCTTAACACATAATTGTCGGAAATAAAATGTTAATTCAACAAGAGGAGGAAAAGAGGAGAGAGGAATAAGTCGACACAATTTAATTTGTCTCAGGATTATTTCCCTCAATCTTCATTGAATATGTAATTGCGCGATTACGCCTCTGCCGATTATTTAATTTCGCGTTGTTTGTCACAGATACGGCGCGTCACGTGCTGGAGCAGACGATGCCGAAAGTGATTTTCTGCACGAAAGAACCTGTGGATTTGATCTTGACGGCGATTAAGGACAAGAACTGTAGTCCTATCGTGGTGGTGTACGGCGACTACCCTGGCACGATTCCGTTCTCCAAAGTGTTGAGCGGCTATAGCGACTCACAGATGGCGAATTTTCGGTATCTCGAGCTCGATGACATCAAGAAAACAGCCTGCATCATGCATACGTCGGGGCATACCACGGGAATGCCGAAGAGTGTCGAGTTATCCAACTACTGTTGGCTAATGTCAGTCCAAGACGACAACGCCGACGAAGTTGTACTGTGGTGCGCGTCCCTCTACTGGATCACTGGGGTGGTGATGAACATAAAAGCGATCACTACAGGCGTGAAAGTGATCATCTACCCATATTACGACGCGGAGATGATCTGCCAGCTGATCGAGAAGTACAAGGTAAGAAGGCGCGATGAGGATAACTCTCGAAAGTAATCTCGTTCGGCGAGATTGTTTCTTGGCAGAGTAAGCTACGAGTAACATGCAAGTAACACTAAAGCCTTGAAAAGAGAAAGTGACGATTGATTCACCTCTACATTACTCAGATTGCTAGCTATTGTTTCGTAGGTTTTTGTACTCATAGGTCAATGTGTTAGTACCATGTTAGGCTTGTACTTGTAAAGATGTGAAAGCACTCGCGAAACAACTTTTCTTGAATTTGAATGCGATTCGGTTATTTTTTGAAAATATAAATCTGTCCGTTACTAGAAACGTGAGTAAAAAGTGAGTAGAGAACATGTTGGCTATTAAAATTATCGTCGATGACATGGTCATCTAATATTGATCATGGTCATGACATGTGTCTTGCCGGCTCCGCGTAATTACGCAATTTGATATTTACCGGCATGACATTTGGCATGACATCAGATTGCAAACGCCTCTATTATCTCTGATTTTTTTTCGATTCAGGTAAATTGGTTGTCCTTCGGTACCGGCGCAACCAACTATTTCTTACAGTCAGGAGTTACGACGAAATATCCGTTATCCTCTCTACAAGGTATAGTTTGCGGTGGCGCGATTCTCAAAGCGAAAACACAGGAAGAATGGAAACGTGTTTTACCGCATATTCATATATTACAAGCTTATGGTAAGTAAATGATACAATGATACGTGAGAAATATAATATATAGCGCAAAGACGCCAGCGTTCACAATCCTTGACATGAATTTCGTATCTGTAGGATTGATAGAAGTTGCCGGGATGATTACGTTGCAATTGCCTTGGCACAAGATCGGATCTTGTGGGACAGTAACACAAAATGGCGAACTAAAAATCATAGATCCGGACAATGGAAAGACTTTGGGCCCGAATCAGACGGGAGAGATATGCATAAAATCGGCAACCATAATGAACGGTTACTACAGGAATCCCAAAGCAACGAAACAAGTGTTTGATGCGGAAGGTTAGGATATCTCACGAGATATCTTAAACGAAAACACTATAAAAATAATCGCGAATGTCACTTCCAGGGTGGTTGCATTCGGGTGACGTCGGTTACATCGATGCGGACGGCGAGTTGTATATCGTGGACAAGCTAAAAGATCTCATCAAGTATAGAGGAGTCCAAGTCTCATCTGCGGAAATCGAAATCTTGTTGCACACGCATCCGGGAGTGCTGGAGGTCGCGGTAATGGGAGTGCCTCATCCAACTGACGATGAACATCCGGTTGCATACGTCACCATTAAACCTGGGTTTACGGTATAGTCTATCAAAATCGTAATTTTTCTTTAAATTTGAAAGTGGACAGACTAGACATTAGTTTTTCTGTTTCCTTCCTTTGCATGATTTGATAAAAGCTAAGCATCATGTAGAGGGGAAGCAATTATTTCGCTCAAGAATCTTATCAATTAGGGAGCACTAATATCCTCATGAAATAAAGCGCTAATACAAACGAATTGCGTATGCAGGTAACGGAGAAAGAGTTAGTCGACTTGGTGGCGAAGAACATGACAGACGCTTTCAGGCTGCGTGCTGGAGTAGTGTTCTTGGACACTTTCCCACACCTCGGTTGTGGGAGACTCGCGAAGAACGAGTTGAAAGCAATGGCTAAGAAACTGGCCGTGAAAGAGGCTGATGATTAAAAGATCGCCAGCTTCTATCAACTTCTATCATGTATTTTTTTATGGGGCTATGCAGGGCACAATTTTATGGATGCAGAGGGCACAATGTTATGGGTACATAGTATTACACAAGCAACCACCTCGCCTATATCACATGGAATTATAGGTGGAGTAAGTAGACAAGATTGTTTTATATTATACATAATATTCTTTAGAAAATGTCACATGTTATTTTTAGTAAATCAAATATAATTCCAATATGTTAGGACAAATAATTTTTTTTAATTGTTCTAATTTAAACTAGTCTCAAAAGTGGTATCAGAGCGCTTCCTTCATTATATGCAATATTATTCCTATTCTAAAACAGGCGTGTTAACTTCGTGAAGGTTTTTTTTATTGAATATTGAGACCTCTTTTCCGCGACGCTGATTGGTTCTCTCGCTTGGCTCGAACTTCGTGTGACTTGAACTTCGTGTTGCGAATGTCAGAATGTCATATATAGTGGCTGTCAGTGCGGTTATATTAATTTATTATTTCTTAGGAACGTGAAAACGGCAGCTGTCAATTCTGTCAAATTTGTATTGATGAAACATGATGAAATAAATAACACCTTACGCCTTTTTTAGAATAGGATTTGTGTTATTTATTATATAATAAATAATAGATGAATATTATTAGTCGAAAACATTATTAATATTGAAAAATAAAATAGCGCGCGCCTGTGGTGCTAGTAGTTAATAAATATTACATGTAAACGGACTTCGTAAAACTACTGCTTACTGACAGATCTTTATATATACGAACGTTGATTATTGCGCAAGATAAGTGATAAGAAGATATCGCAAAAACGTAGGAACTCCCGAATTAAAAAAAAATAGAAGGTATTTTTCTTGCTTAAACTTTAAAAGATTTACGTACATCTCAGGATTCTTAATACTTTTTTTTCGACCAGTCAACGCGTGAAGTTGGCGTCTTTTTTCCCTTTTCATGGAAAAGGTAAGGTTTGTACGAAATAATATTATACAATAATTCAATATAACTTACCATGAATTTTCGAGCAACTCTGTATTGTCATTCAAATTCAATCATTTGAAACGTCAGATTACGGCGATTGTCGAAGGGCGGGTGCGACTCTTCGACGATCTTGAGGTTCGAGGAGCAGGAGAGATGAGAACGTCTTCAGGATACAAGGAGGATGCAGGGTTGAACGCATTGTTGTCGCGAGAGGATGTTTTTCTTGCGAAGCAACTGTTGCGGAATGCCAAGCAAAGGTAGTTCGCGAAGAGATGCGAGCTGTTTTAAAATCGAGAGACACGTAGTGTCTCGCGCCATGTGCATGCGCGAAGCAACTAGTTGCGCGTGCCGTCATCAAATTATCAGATGTCAATAACCTATTATGAACTTGAACAGATCAAGTTCATAATAGGTTTAATAATAGGTTTAGGTCATTAGCCGAGGCTTACTTTACATACGTGAACTGTTTGTATTTTTGCTCTTCGTGCTGTATTAGCGAAGATATTTTGCTGGAAAGTCTAAATATCAAAATTTATGTGACACATATATTCGTCATCGGCACCCCACTGCAACGTTTGTCGCGAGACGGCAGTTGCTTTCGGTTGCTATCTTCTATTTATTATTTATTTATTTATGTCATTCTATTTCTTGGCTCTTCCTTGCGTCACATTAGAACTTGACACATAAGGAATAGTCAGCACTTCACATTTATTATTATTTATCAAGTGCGTCAGCTTCTTGGTAAGTAAGAATTAAATTTTTTTCTTTTCCGAAAAAATTGTTTTATGCATTACCAAATAAAAGCCAAATTCAAAAAGTTGTGATATCCGTAGAAAACTTACCTTTTCTTAATAAAGGTACAAAAAAGACGACAAATATACGTGATATTTGGTGCGAAAAAGATCTAAGATACATCGTTTCGAGAATAATAATAGAGATGGAATATTAAAACTTCTTGGCGGTAATGGAAAAGGTATCATGAAAGTTTATGAAATCACATACATAAATATCATGGTTTGCCCACCGACGAAAAGTGGACGAATGAACAACGTTGATAGATGAAAGGCCGACTCTCGTTATTCAATGAATCTTGTTTGCTTCAGCTCTACAATCATAGTTTAACGGATAGAGTACCTAATTCTGAAGCGGTTATTCACACATTAAAAGTCAATATTGCAAATGTGATAAATAAGATATACAGGGTGGCCCATTTTAATTTATACAGTCGATTTTTTAAAAAACTAAAAGAGATACGAAAAAATGTTTCAGACAGACATGTCACGATTTCGAGGGGGACATAAGATGATACCATTGGTTTGACCTTGAATAGTCGTTTGAAGGTCACGCGAAGATCACCTTCAATTTCTTAAATTGAAACCCCAACTTTTTATTGCAGATTCTTATTCTCCATCGAAAAGTAAGTAACTTTTGTCTGAAACATTTTTCCGAAAAATGTCATCTTATGTCCTTAAAATGATCTTCAAGATGAGTTTTGAGGACATTTTAAGGACATAAGATGACATTTTTCGGAAAAATGTTTCAGACAAAAGTTACTTACTTTTCGATGGAGAATAAGAATCTGCAATAAAAAGTTGGGGTTTCAATTTAAGAAATTGAAGGTGATCTTCGCGTGACCTTCAAACGACTATTCAAGGTCAAACCAATGGTATCATCTTATGTCCCCCTCGAAATCGTGACATGTCTGTCTGAAACATTTTTTCGTATCTCTTTTAGTGTTTTAAAAAATCGACTGTATAAATTAAAATGGGCCACCCTGTATATAACACATTTTTATCATGTCCTTGCTTACACGAGTAAGTGATCACTTTGCCCGTTTGCATGTCCACCTGCAATTTGAATGGCAAATTTTTGTGACGTTTGTTTTACTCAGATATACTAATAATATGATAAAACATTCTCAGCCTATAATATTGCGAGTTTTTATTTTTATATTTACAATACTCTGTTTTGTGATTATTTGTCCTTATTCTGAACATTATAATAGATATTGTGAATATTATGATAATATCACGATAATGTCATTGATTCAGTAATTTATATCTTCTCTGAACGGAAAGAAGAGATAAAGAAAATATCGGAACTTTTTGCTCAGTCGCGAAGAAAAAGTCGAAAGGTTCTGCTGTGCTGTTCGCTTGTTCATTTGTCTTAAAATTACGGAAAACAATGAGACCGAAAAACTGTGCTTGGTCAGTTTGGGGGTCAGTTCTCCTTGAGAATCATTAGTGCATTACATCCTTTATTTAACCTTAAATTTTCTTTATTTCAGGTGCGTTAGCCCTTTGCTTTACAGTAACGAGTGATACAATATTCGTGCTCCAAATTTCAGATAAAAATTGAAAAATAAGAATGTAACTCGTGATTCTGCTTTATACAGCGCTTCGACCTATGCTATAGAAAGATGGTTTTATCTTATTTTTATTTTAATATATAGTAATATTACTAATGCCACACTTTGTAAAAAGCTGTATTGAATCTAATCAATTGACATAAACAAATAAAATGCCAGACACTTATCTAGTGGACGTTTATTCCAATATACAAATCGGATACACATCTGAAAACCTCCCACACAGGTAGAAATCCAATTCAGGATTTTTATTTGGACTCACTTAAAACAAAATCATAATTTGCACCAAGGAATAAATAGGGCTTGGGAGGTGTTTGGGAGTTCAGGTTAATTAAATTAAATAATCAACTGTGCCTCATAATAGAAAAAGTCATAAGATCAGAAGTTAATTGATTGCGATCTTTAAAATTATCACAACGCGAAAAACAACAAAATAAATGTAGTCTACTGATCGTATCGTAATTGCATCTATTGATAATGCAGTGACATTATTGCAGATAATGTACATTACGCCGTTTTTTCAGGATTCCATATCTTCGACGTTAAAAATCTAATACGAGGACATGTCTGGCAAAATGGTCGTGGATGAACCAAAACCAAAGGTGAGTGCAACATACCGTGCGGCTCGCATCACATGACGGTTAAAGGACGGAGATTTGTGAGCAGTGACTAAGTGCAATGAGTATTTAATCTGAGCAAATCGAAAAAATAGATAAAACACTGAAAAGCTCGAGACATTCCAGAGGAAGACTGATCTTAACTGTGTTTATTCTTATTAGGTTCCACCCAAGAAATTCACAGTTGAGAACAATGTCTACAAGGGAGAGGTGGTGCCTCTTTCGAGCGATTACAAGGGCCTCGGGGAACTGATATGGAAGAGCATCAATAAATACAAAAATAACATCGCGCATGTAAGTTGACATTCTATGTATTATTACTTGCATCGATTACATAATGCATACAAAATGCTTCAAGTATTTGTAATTCGAAGACTAATACTACAAAACGTAGTGCGAGATGCTCCAATAAATTTCCAGCAAAACATGAATTGAATAATTAATAATTCCTACAGTAATAGTTAAAACGCGCATATAATTATGCAGTAAAAAGATTTCCGCTGACAAATCTTATGCTATCGTAACAGTTGAATTACTTGCAATTAAATTGCTTGTTCAATATATGCAAATAATGATTACCACCAGGATTAGACTGGAACAAATAAGAAATAACGAAATTGATGCGATAAAGTGATTAATAACAAACAATTAGTGCCAAACTTAGATTTATAGTATAAGTCTATGTCAAATTATGATACTTGGACCAACATCGATATGCTTATTCCATTCCGTGTTTAAGATTCTTGTGAAGCTATCAATTTCTTGGTCTCGTTTCCATTGTGATAGGACTAGAGAAAACGATAATCATTTCAAAGTTGTAATTCATGTTCAATATTGCAATATTTATTGCACCAACCAGCGCATATAAATTTCTAAAAACAATAGAAATAATACCCGCAATATTACGGCCAACAATTTCTATCACGTTATTCATTAGTACAATATATCTACGTGAAAACAAAAATTTGTGACTTAAATTGCAGGTGGACGCGCAAACAGACAAAGTTGTCACATACGCGGAACTGCAAAATAAAGTTGTGAGATGCGCATTATGGCTTCAGGAGCATGGAATTAAATCCGGCGACGTTATCAGTATATGCTCAAAAAATCATCTCGATTCCATCGTACCCTGCTTGGCGGCCACTTACATTAATGCGATCTTCAATCCGTGGAACGAGGATATGAACTTGCGTGAGTTTCCCTAGCTAGCACTGGAGTAATACGTTTAATTTCATAAGTGTGCAAATTACTGTGACTACCCTCTGGGTCATCAATAGTCTTTATAACGTAAACATTCGGATATTTTAATATTGCAATTTTTCAAAGTGTCGTTATCCATAAAACAACGTATTACTTAGTGAAATAATAGCATTCAAAACGATTGGCATTTAAAAACTTTGTAATATGAATTCTCGTGAGAGAGAACCGCAAATTTATTTGCATCCTTAACACATAATTGTCGGAAATAAAATGTTAATTCAACAAGAGGAGGAAAAGAGGAGAGAGGAATAAGTCGACACAATTAAATTTCCCTCGATATTCATTGACTATCTAATTGCGCGATTACGTCTCTACCGATTATTTAATTCTGCGCGTCACAGACACGGCGTATGATGTACTGGAGCAGACGATGCCAAAAGTGATTTTCTGCACGAAAAAACCTGTGGACATAATCTTGACGGCGATTAAGGACAAGAACTGCAGCCCTATCGTGGTGGTGTACGGCGATCATCCCGGCACGACTCCATTTTTCGACGTGTTAAGCGGCTATAGCGACGCACAGGTGGCGAATTTCCGGTATCTCGAGCTCGATGACATCAAAAAAACGGCCTGCATACTGCATACATCAGGTACCACAGGAATGCCGAAGGGTGCCGAGCTCTCCAACTACAGCTTGCTAATATCAGTCCAAGACGGCAACAAGGCCGACGAAATAGCACTGTGGTTCTCCTCTCTTTACTGGATCACTGGGGTGGTGATGAACATACAATCGATCATGAATGGCGTCAAAGTGATCATCTACCCGCATTTCGACGAGGAGATGACCTGTCAGCTAATAGAGAAGTACAAGGTAGAAGGTGACTCTCGAAATTATTCTCACTCGGCGAGATTGAACTTGTTTCTTGGCAGAGTAACACTCAAGTTACATACAAAGTCGTTAAAAGAGAAAATGACGATTAATTCGTTCCAAGCAAACTGCTCAGATTGCTATTGTTACGTAGGCTTTTGTATCGTAGTAGTTCAATGTAGTAGTACCATTTGGACTTGAACTTGTAAAGATGTTTCTGTGACGACACTCGCGAATCAACCTTTCTTGAATTTGCATGCGATTCGGTTATTTTTTGAAAATATTAATTAAATCCGTTCGTCATCAGAGACACCGTGAGTAAAAAGTGATTAGAGAACATGTTTGCTAATGAGATTATCGTCGATGGTTTGTGACACTCCGATGTTGCTACGTGTCTTGCCTGCTCCGCGTAATTACGCAATATAAGCCATTTAATACATACTGGCATGACATTTGGCATGTCATCAGATTGCAAACGCTTTTATTATCTCTGATTTTTTGTTTTTCGATTCAGGTAGAATGGTTGTTCTTGGGTACTAGCATGGTCAATCGTTTCTTAAAGGCCGGATTTGCGGCGAAATATCCGCTATCGTCTCTAAAAGTTATACTTTCCGGCGGCGCGATTCTCAAGGCGAAAGCGCAAGAGGAATTGAAACGTGTTTTACCGCAGGTTCAAGTACTACAATCTTATGGTGAGTACTTGACCGATGCAATGATACGTGAAAAACATAATATATAGCGCAAGGACAACAGCGTTCGCAAACCTTGACCTGAATTTCGTATTTATAGGAATGACGGAAGCTGGTGGGTTAATTACGAGGCAGTTCTCACGGCACAAGATGGGATCTTGTGGGACAGTAATACCAAACCATGAAATAAAAATCGTGGATTTGGACAACGGCGAGACTTTGGGCCCGAATCAGACGGGAGGGATATGTATAAAATCCGCAAATGTAATGACCGGTTACTACAGGAATCCCGAAGCAACGAAAGAGATGTTTGATGCGGAAGGTTAGGGAATCTAACGAGATATCTCAATCAGTAACAATGTACTATAAAAATAATCGCGAATGTCACTTCCAGGGTGGTTGCATTCGGGTGATATCGGTTACATCGACGCGGACGGCGAGCTGTACGTTTCGGACAGGTTGAAGTATATCATGAAATATAGAGAATATCAAATCTCGCCTGCAGAGATCGAAATCTTGTTGCACACGCATCCCGGGGTGCTGGAGGTCGCTGTAATGGGAGTGCCTCATCCAATCGACGATGAACATCCGGTTGCATTCGTCACCATTAAACCCGGGTTTACGGTATAGTTTATTATTAAATCGTAATATTTCTTTAAACTTGAAAGTGAACAGACTAGACATTAGTTTCTCTGGTTCCTTCCTTTGCGTGACTTGTTAAAACTCTAAGCATCATATAGAGGGGAAGCAATTATTTCGCTTGCGTTAAGAATCTTATCAATTAGGGAGAGACTAATATCGTTACGAAATAAAGCGCTAATACAAACGAATTGCGTGTGCAGGTGACGGAGAAAGAGTTGGTCGACTTGGTAGCGAACAACATGACGGACATTTTCAAGCTGCGTGCTGGAGTGGTGTTCTTGGACGCTTTCCCATACACTGGTACTGGGAAAATCGCTAAGGTAGAGTTGAAGGCAATGGCTAAGAAGCTAGCCGTGGAAGAGGCTGATGATTAAATGATCTCCAGCTTATATCATCTTCTATCATGTATTTTTGTATGGGGATATGTGGGGCACTATTTTAAGCATACAGAGGGCACAATGTTATGGATATATAATATTACACTATAATCAATTACTTCCCCCGAATCACGTATTATGAGTGGAATAGCTAGACAAAATTGTCCTTTTGGCAGCTCAAATATGTATGTATAATATATTACGTAGGAAGAATAATTCACATTGTCTTCATAAAATATGTCACATGTTATTTTTATGAAATAAAATATAATTGCAATATATTAGGACAAATAATAAAAATAAACGTCTCGTCTCTAGTCCACTCACAAGTAAACCTATGGAAGTGTCACTCTCCGATTTTTCTGAAATTTGGATATGTTATAATACATGAAAAACTAAGGGACACGTATTTTTTTTTAGCGGCGGAAAAACATATTTAGGGGGTGAAACGACCCCCCAAAATGCGGGGTAAAATGGAAAAATTGCGATATCTTTGAGACCAGTGAAGCGATTTTAATGATTTTTGGTATGAAAGTATCTTTCGATAGAAGACGAAAATCGGCCTAGGTATGTTGAAATCGGAGTGAAAATTAGGGGGTGAACTACCCCTAAAGTGACCAATTTTGTCAGAGGAGCTTGTAATATTAAAACGCGCATATATTTCCTTTCCTTAATATATTTGACTGCGGGCTCTTTAAGATATTTCTCCGTTTCAACGGTGAGATTATTGGATAAGAAAGAAAATAAATGTGGTACGACAAATTGTCTATTTATGTACCATGTTTCCACATTTTGAATGATCTTGCAGACTTGGAAACTTTTCTTTCTCCTCTTTCTCTCTATTTCTATCTAATTGCTCCTCTGTGAAACTTGCTTCAAAACTTGTCTCAATCTTGAGTAATGTTAGAAACAATCGCGTAACGTTTGAGGAAAATTTTGTGCGATGTGTCTTGAACTGCTTTTGACAGCAAAGCAGTAGGGTAATTAGTCGCATATCAGAGCGATCTCCAATTAAGCCTTAGTGATCAAGTACCATTGAAGTAATCCTCGAGCAAAATAATGAGATTAAATTTGGCACCCGTTCCGCCTACTCGAGTAAGTATCATAAGTGTGTAATATAATCAGAAACGAAAACGAAACTGTATCAGTACCAACTGATTTCGGAGTATTACGTTTTGGAGAGAATTATCGGCCGCTCGACGAAGTGCAGATTGTTCATTTAACGACGCAGTATTAACGCCGTGTGTAATGTAACTGTTGCGCTACGTTTGTTAGCAGCCGCAGCTGGTAATCAGGCACACGTTCGCCTCCGTTCTCCGAGAATACGCTCGTGTCGCGTTTGACAAGCAGAAGGAAGACGAAATGTACGTTTGAAGCTACTTGCGCCAGGAGTATCTCTGGCGTGCACTTAATACAAATTTATTATTAATTATAGTAACATATATTATAATCAATATTATATAGCCATATACATTTTATATAATGATAATATTGTATAATAATATCGTAATGTAATGCATGATAATATTATATTATAATATTATGCAATAATCCATGATAACTTATCATGAATTTTCGCGCAACTCTACCATTCAAAATCGTTCGAAACGTCAGATTACGGCGATTAACGGAGGGCGGGAGCGATCCTTCAACTATCTTGAGGCTCGAGGAGCAAGGGAGACGCGAGGAATGTCTTCAGGATATGAGGAGGATGCAGGAAAAACGGCTGAGCGCATTGTTGTCGAGGGAGGATGCTTTTCTTGCCAAGCAACTGTCAGTGCGGAATGTCAAGCTGCAGGCAGAAGTAGTTCGCAAAGAGGTGCGAACTGCTTCGAAATTTAAATTAAACCCCGTGTCAAATATCTAACGCAACATGTTGAGAAGGAAGCGATGTTAAATACAGAGCGATTATGCGTGCTTTTTCACGATGGAACGCTATGTATACACGATCCAATAATAGTACTCGCGTTGCCAATGTCTGCCAAAATAACCGGTTTTCATGTATTAATTATTATTTGTCGGTATTAATTATCGCCGTCGTATAATGAATGGATATTTGCTGGAATCGCGTGAGGCAAGTACAATACCCGTGCAATTCATTGTGAATTGTTTTACACGTAACACTGTTGACTTGCGTCAGCAAACAAAACGGGCGCATATGGGATTAAATAAAACCGTGATTGAATCGCACATTACCAACGAAGAAACGGCAACTGTACGAGGAACTGGATGAACTCAGGCGGAATCGGAGCAGAGAAATAGCGAGGATAGTTGAGGAGTGTCACGCGACGAAGCGAGCCACTTGCGAAGCTTTCCGCTCGATGGTGGACGAGAAGCGGAGAAAGGGTACCATTTTTCCCCATATATTTTTCCCGATGTATCTCTATATTTCACGTCAAGATTGCCGAGAGAAATTTTCATGAAGACATTTTCATAAGCTGCTGAGATCAGTGAGGAGTCGCGCCGGTTGCGACTTGCGCTGATAAAACAAAAAGAAGAGGACGCGCGCAAAAAGATTCATTTGATACGCGAGATCAAAGCAAGTCGAACAACGCGGCCGGATCCCGTAGAATCGAGCGGCTTGGGATTCCTGTGCGAGGTGTCCATGACCGAGGTTCGCCCTGCCATAAATCGCGAGGTTGACTTTTGCGGGCTTCCTGACGTGGAAACGAGCGCAAACTGCAGATTTTTTGCGGTTACAGCTGGGAAAGAAAGTGCTGTCCGCAAAGGCGAGGCTGAAGGAGGAAGCCGAGCGTCGGAATACCGTCATCCGTCAGGAACACGAGAGGAGGAGAAATTTAATGAGAAGCAATCAGCAATTCCTCGAACGATATAAAGCCACCAGGTAGTATTTAGAATTCGCGAGATTAATAATTGCTGTGTCTAATTGTTTATGCATGCGTAGACAAGCGATTTATTCGTCGAGTAATAGCCAAGCCGCTATTATTGATTTCCCGGAGATTGAACGTCTTTGGAGAGCATTGAAGGAACGGAAGACGTGCAGATGTGAAGAACAGAAGAGATGATAATTCAATGATAATTCGTGTGATCCGAGAAATTCTTGAATCGGGAAACAGCATTATTCATGAGTGATAACATTAAAAAATATTCTCTGTTAAATTACTTTGTCATGTATTCTTACTTATTACTGCTAAATTAAACAAATAATAGTATATGGGCGTATTTACCTCAGTATATCAATCTTATTAGAAGCAAACAGTTTTCAAGACAGAAGTATTATTAAAAGTCATTATTTTTAAGTACCGGTTTTATTCAAGGAAAAAAAAACGACATATTGATGCGTAGTAAAAAACTAAATAACTAGCCTAGAAATAACTTGGAGTTATTACTGTCCGTCATAAAGAATAAGAACATATATCTTTTTTGCAATTTTTGCAATTGGCATGAGCAATATTTTCTGTAATAGTTGTAGAATGTTCCGACGAATTAATAGATATATTCAAGCCCGTTCCTAGACACACACACATATTCACACGAATAACACGGCTATTGTCTCCGCTCGCCTCGGTATTTTCACAACATGTTTGTCTCATTTTCGCGGACTCAACGTTCCCTTTCAAGGAAATCGAAGCATTCGCAAACGAGAGTTCACACGCACAGGCGGTCGCGGGCAGCTCTAGAGAATAAAATCTCAAGTTCGTACAAACGCTCAGATTGCAGTATCAGTGCCATTCTCATCCTCCATCCCACTCAAAAGTCCCTCCAACTATTAACATAGAAAAATATTGGTTGTGCTGCAAATATGCAAAATAAAATATTTTTCTATGTATAAGCATCCATACACACACAAAAGCTTCGTGCAACGTTCACATTTGCAATTTACAATTTTTGCAAGTGATATCGGATATGTTCAATCATTTACTCGGATTGATTGAATCGAGGCACTTATTTTAATGTATCGCACAGATAAACTCGCTGACAGAGCAGCGAGCGACTTTCGCCGAGATTAATGAGCGCAGAATTAGATGTGCTTTATGGTTGAAGAATCGCGGCGTGTAAATGTTACGTTACATCGGCGTTGTTACGCATAATCATTTCGATTCTACTGCATCATTGCTAGGATGCCTCTACTTCGGCACACTTTTCTATCTTATGCATTACCAACTTAAAGTAAGTATGTATTTTTTATAAATTTTTTCTTATTTGTTTCCTCGCTCTGTCTTTCTCTTTTGTACGTAACATAATGCATATAATAATATAGTATAATAATATAGCATATATATAAAATAGTATAATAAGATGTAATAATGTAATTTAATAATTTATAGAAAAAATAGTTTTACCAATCAGCGTCGCGAAAAAGAGGCCTCAATATTCGATAAAAAAGAACTTCAAGAAGTTACACGCCTTTTTAGAATAAAAAAAATTATCACACTCTACCAATCTCTATCAATAAATGAAAAAGTTCTAGCCATTAAAATTTTTTTCTTTTTCCGAGGAGTTCTGTGCTATTTATATTGTTAGTTGACATATTGCCTAGAGTCCTCGACTATTGAAAATCCTTTATACAAGCAAATGAAAAAGTTCTAGCCCTTAGAAATTTTTTCCTTTTCCGAGGAGTTCTGAGACTTTTATATTGTTAATTGGCATATTGCCAGGATTTCTCGACTATTGCAAATATTTTAGATTTAGAAATGAAAAAGTTATCGAGTTTAAAAGATTTTTCTTTTCCGAGGAATTCTGTGATATTTCTATTTTTAGTTTTAAGACTTTTATATTGTTAATTGGCATATTGCCTAGATTTCTCTGCTATTGAAAATACCGTAAACTCAGAAATGAAAAAGTTCTCGAGTTTAAAATTTTTTTCTTCTCAGAAGAGTTCTGAGTTGATGATATCATTAATTTTTATATTGCCTAGAGTTCTCTGCTATTGAAAATCCTGTAAAACCAGAAATGAAAAAGTTTTTTAACTGGGAAAGATTTTTTAACTGAGTCTATGAATAAACATTTGCAAAGGACTGTTCTAACTATCATGGATTTTGAATTGCGATATGGACTATCAATACATTTTTGCAAATGACCGTTGTAACTATTAATATGGTTTTTTTATTTTGCTTATGGTTTACTGATATACATTGAAGATGGTCTAACGAATAGACCGAAATATTTGTTGAGTGATTTGTACTCAAATTAAATTGTATTAAGCACGTACATCTTGCTTCGCTGTGATTATATTATTTTACATCCCAGATAGCCAAATGCGCCAAGAGCATGTTTTACAAATTATGCTCTGCACAGTAAGTTTACGAAATGCTGGCAATATTTCAGCAAGGTTTGCATTTGTAAATTATGTTAGCATAAACATAGCAAAACCAGAAAACGACGTGTGACATTACATGACAACAAAAGTACATGAAAAATAGAGCATAACTTTTTAACGTAAAAGAAACAAAATGTAGACATCACATGCTGGCAAATTGTATCGATAGAAATCAAACAAATATTGAATATAATGTGAAATAAGTTTTAACAGCAAAAAGCCGTCACATATCAAGCTGATTTTTGAGCAAACTATAACAGCGAAAGCGTAACAAAAGTCGAGCATATCGTGCATATCACGATGTGACAGCAAAAACACAGCAAGACTCGAGCATATCATCTCACGAAGAAGTGACCGCCAAACCGTAGCAAAATTCGAGCACATCGTGCTATCAAATATGGAATATGCGTTTTCGCTCCGCACCGCTATGCGGTGCACACGTCGAGTTCTTACTCGACGTTAAGATTTAGCCTGACAGGTGTATAATAATATAATAATAAGTTATACACGTCTTGGCATGATAATATTAATTTTTTGAGAATTTTTGCGCTTGCGGCACGGAGACTCCCATGGACGTCGTCCATGTAGTTCACGCACGCAAGCAATCTGAAGTTCGAAAAATTCGGACTTCAGATTACAATAAATTAACAATAATAGAAAGATTATATGCAACGAACTGTCAGAAAGACACATCAAGTCAAATGTACTTTAATCTAACAGACAAACAAATGCGTTCTTTTAATATAAAATGCTGCATATGTTAATATAAAATGCCGATTCAGTGTGTTAAAAGTGAACACATGCTTTAACATATAAATATGAATGGTCAAAAGCTGCAGATTCTGTTCGGTTTCTGCTGCCAATCTGCCGTCAGATTGTGCTGGCATATTGCACACATTTTGCTTACTGGGGATATGCTCGAGTCTTGCTGTGTTTTTGCTGTCACGTTGTGCCAGCACGATATACTCGACTTTTGTTACGCTTTTGCTGTCATGCTTGGTGGTATGGTATGCTTTAGTTTAGCTATGCTTTTGCCATCAAATTTTGACAGTATAATATGCTCAAGTTCTACTGAGGTTGTGCTGTAATATTTCGAAGAAAGTGTATGCTCTCATATTGATGTGTTTTTATCGTTATGTCGTGTTAGCAAGTCATGCTGGAAGAAACTAAGCTTAATGTGGACGCAGTGGGATATGAATCTGCTGCAAAGATGTGACTGAATTTGTTGGTATTTTGCTGGCATAATGTTATCATTTTGCTTACTGGGATTATTTGAAAAAGTTTAGCCTTTAGAAATTTTTTCTTACTCCGAGTAATTCTGAGACTTTTATATTGTTAATTGGCATATTGCCAAGATTTCTCGACTATTGCAAATCCTTTAGATTTAGAAATGAAAAAGTTATCGAGTTTAAAAGATTTTTCTTTTCCGAGGAGTTCTGTGATATTTATATTGTTATTTGGCATATTGCCTAGAGTCCTCGACTATTAAAATTCCTTTAAACACGCAAATGAAAAAGTTCTAGCTATTAAAATTTTTTCTTTTTCCGAGGAGTTCTGGGTTGATGATATCATTATTTATTATATTGCCTAGAGTTCTCTGCTATTGAAAATACCTTAAATTCAGAAATGAAAAAGTTCTCGAGTTTAAAATTTTTTTCTTTTCCGAGAAGTTCTGAGTTGATGATATCATTATTTTTTATATTGCCTAGAGTTCTCGATGATTTAAAATTCGTTAAATCAATAAATGAAAAAGTTCTAGCCATTAAAATTTTTTCTTTTTCCGAGGAGTTCTGTGATATTTATATTGTTATTTGGCATATTGCCTAGAGTTCTCGATGATTTAAAATTCGTTAAAACAATAAATGAAAAAGTTCTAGCCATTAAAATTTTTTCTTTTTCCGAGGAGTTCTGGGGCATCTATATTATTATTTGTCATATTGCCTAGAGTTCTCGATGATTTAAAATTCGTTAAATCAATAAATAAAGAAGTTCTAGTGATTACAATTTTTTTCTTTTTCCGAGGAGTTCTGGGATATTTATATTGTTACCAGTACAACACAGGCGCGAGCTATTTTAGTTTTCAATATTAATGTTTTCGAATAATAATATTCATCTATTATTTATTAGATTATTTATTATTTTTTCATGTTTTGCCCATAATCGAGGAGTGAACGAGGAAACTCGAGAGAAACGTGCCGGAAGCGGGAAGGAACAAGAACAAGGAGACGTTTTTTTCAATCAATCAAATTTAATTAGTGTAATTAATTAACTACACTAGTCTCTCAGTGTATCCTGAGACGACTTTTTCTTATACATTATCCGGCTAATTATCTGTTCGATTTCCGGAACGCAGGAATGAGCAAGTTTTGCGGTATCTACACGCTGCAAAGACAAGGCGATAAGATCGGTTCCAGCAGTTATGAAGAACATGCAGCTGAAGGTGATTGATTCTACCAATAACCAAATGAATCCACTGGCTCTGAATCAGGTTGGCAAGTTCTTGTGGAAAATGCCTACATAGTGACGGGATACTACGAGAATATTCAAGCTATCAAAGAGACGTTGGAGAAGGATTTATTACTAATTTTTTTATTAGTCATTTTTCATTGCTTTATTGATAGCTGCAGGCAACTGTGGACTTTGTTCGAATCAGATAAATGTTCCGTTTTCTAACATTCTCTCATTCTTGTTTTCTGATATTCTCTTTCTGCACAGGTTGGATCTCACATAGCAACAATCTCGATTACTATGACAAGGACAGTGAAGTCTACATATTAGGATCAAGGAGATCAAGATCAAGGACTGCTTCTATCCCACCGAAATCGAGAGCTATTCTGCAGTTCATGAGACTGTTCATGAGACGCGCAATTTGACAATAAACACTCTGTCGCCTTCGGATCGAAGATATCCAGACAGGTACGCGATCATTCTGGACGAGATTACTCCAGTCATCAGCTGTATTTTTATTGAACGTACGAGAAATTTAGATTTTTTCCTTAATTACATGTGTTGCATGACAACGGAGAAATTGATGAAGCTGGTAGCAGATCTGGATCAAACAATCTGGATCACAAGCATCTTGACGGTAGCGTGCACTTCCTGAAATGAAATCCTACGTAGGAACACTGGTAAGATTGAGGAGAAAGCTGAAGGAAATTACTGCGAATTTCGTGCTCGACTGTATGCTCGTCGAATACGTGCAAAGCGATTGTACAAGTATTTCGATAAAACTGCCTATAATTTCACACCTGTAATTTTAAAAGAATTCTGTTCATTAAGTATGCATATTTGTGATACACGGATGTTATTTTGCATCTGCAAATTATAATATGTCATTATCGAATCAATTTGCTCTATATTTTTTTATGATTATGTTTGTATAATGCAATGATTATTATTTGCTATATACATTTACTACTACGTTCGAGCTAATTTTTATGTCATGTAGAGTATATCTAAATGCAAATTACTAATTGGAAATATGCTCGAATAGGAGCGCGTTGCGCAAGCAATTCATCTAGAAGTGAACGGCACGCTCCCTTGCCTGGGCAGAATCGGAAAACGACGTAATACTCATAGCATGAGCATGAGCGGCAAATCTTCTATAGAATAATTGCCGAATGGCAATTTGCGGCAATGTCAACTTTAACAGCGACGTTGACGGCGTTTATTGCATGAAGTTTTCATGCACTTACGTTTTTATGAACGCTACATACAGTGCAATCGATTCTGATATACAGCGGCGTACACAATAGGCAGGCAGTAATTCCGCAAAGTTAAATAATTTTACATTTTTTTTATTTGCTTGCTTGCTACACAATCAGGGATCACAAGTGTAATATCACACATGTTTGATCCTATAAACGAAAACAATAACAATATGATAAAAATCGATAAAAAATGTTTACATGGTTTTATCAAAACTCGCAACGTGGACTTGTAATGTGTAAATGCTTCAGAGTGGGGTACTCTATCCGTAAAGTTATGGTTGCAGAGCTGAAGCAAGCAAGAGTCATTGAATGATGACAGTCCGCTTTCGTCTGCCATCGTACGTAGATCGTCGCTCACTCGTTTACCTTTCGTCGACGGGAGCGATTCTGGTCCGGCGCGACAGCTCTTCCCGTTTCGTAGATTTTCTTCCGTGTCACGCGACCGGTGTTTTTAATTTTTACGATTGAATTCTCGCGTGATCCTTCCCATCTGTGGTATCCGACAGATATCTCGATTGTTCAACCAGTTATCTTCAAAGGTATCGTGAAAGTTACTCACATGCGTAAATATCATACTCTTTGCTGTGTTTCCATTTTTATATTTAGAGTAATTTCTTTTATGATCATTCTGAACATTATAATAGATATTGTGAATATTACGATAGTTTTACGTTAGTGCCATCGATTCAGTAGTTTATACCTTCGCTGAATGGAAAGGGAAGATGAAGAGAAGATCAGAAGTTTCTGCTCGGTCACGATGTTGCACTATTTATTTGTTCGATTGTCCCAAATTCGATTCTTCTAGATTATAATTCGGCGAGTTTGGAAGCAACACGTGAATAAAGAGATTTGTTTAATAGCAAGAAGATTTTGTCAAGAAGTGTATATACATATTGTTAAGAATTATTATCAAACAGTAATGTAGAAGGAGTTTCCTCGAGTCAGCAAAACTGTTTCTAAAATTAATGTTCACCGCCGAGGTTCATTGCTATTCCCATTCATCTCGTGGTAAATCGTCACAACGCTACACATATATTATAAATGTATGTTGTGCCAATAAATATGTCTGTGTGTCTTCTGTGAGCTAATTTTGAAACATGCAACCTTTAAGTAAGACCGAAACACTGCCACTGAGTGCCACTGGTCTTGGTCAGTTTCTCTTTGACAATCATTAGTGCATTACATCCTTTATTTAAACAAAGTTTCTTTATTTCACGTTAGCTCTTTGCTTTACAGTAACGAGCGATACAATATTTGTGTTACAACTTGCAGGTATAAAACTCAAAAATTGACTCGTGATTGCTATGTGCACTATATACAACCATTCGACCTATGCTAAAAAGATGTTTTTATAATTGTTTTTAATTGTATATATAATATTACTACTTAATGCCCCACTTTGTAAGAAGGTGTATTGAATCTGATCAATTGACGTAGACAAATAAAATATCAGTCGTTTATCTAACAAATTAAATTATATTGGAATATAGAAATTAAATAATCAATTTTAATTCATGATAAGAAAAATCATAAAACCAGAAATTAATTGATTCCAATCTTTAAAACGCGATCCTTAAAATCATTAAAACGCGACACGTACTCTGATTGATCGTGACGTTTATAATGCAGTGACATTATTGAGTGTGCATATTACGCCGTTTGTTCAGGATCCCATTACTTCGACGTTAAAAATCTGAGGATATCTCTGGGACAAAATGGTCGCGGATGAATCAAAGGTGAGTGCAAAATACCGCACGTGCGGCTCGTTACGTCACATGTTGCTTAAAATAATTTATGAGTAGTGACTAAGGGAAATAAGTGTTAAATCTGAGACGGGCAAATTGAAAACATAGATAAAACACTGAAAACCTCGCGACATTCCGAGGAAAGACTGATCTTAACTGCATTTATTCTCGTCAGCTTCAGCCAAAGAAATTCACAGTTGAGAACAATGTCTACAAGGGAGAGGTGACGCCTTTTTTGACCGAATACAAGGGCCTCGGGGAACTGCTATGGAAGAGAATCAACAAATACAAAAGTAGAATCGCGCACGTAAGTTGATATTTTATGTATTATTACTTGCAGTGATTACATAAGCATTCAAAATGCTTTAAGTATTTGTAATTCGAAGACTGATATTACAGAATGTATTGCGTCTCAACAAATTTCCAGCAAAACATGAATTAAATAACTAGTAATTTCTGCTACAGTACTCATTGTCAGATAACTGAAATGCGCATATAATTATGCATGAAAAAGATTTCCGCTGACGAATCTTACGTCATCGTAACAGCTGAATTACTTGCAATTAAACTCCTCGTTCAAAATGTGCAAGTAATGACCGGGGTTAAACTGGAACAAATAGATAATAACGAAATCGATGCGATAAAGTGACCAATAACAAACAATTAGTGCCGTATTATGAAATGATTATTTGGACTACAATCAGTACATGCTTATGTCATGCCGATCGTGTTTGAGATTCTCATGAAGCTAACAATCTTGGTCCTATTTTCGTTGAACCAAAGAAAGTGATAATCACGTCAAAGCTATTATTTCTCTCATTAACTTCTGGCGCAATATCCACGACAAATAATTCCAGAGTCAAGAAGAATTGAGCCGCAATAAAAGAGACTAACATTAAAGTCATAATTAGTTTTACGAGGTTTACTTCTGATTAAGAGCAACTGCGATGACACATGTTAACACAGATATTTCTTTTACTAACCCCATTTTTGTATCTGCAAAACAAACAAATGTAATTCATGTTTAATCTTATATTATTTATTGCACGTACAAGCGCATATAAATATCTAAAAAAAATAGAAATATTACCCGCAATATTTCTGCTGACACTTTTTTATCATGTTATTTATTAGTATAATATATGTACATGCATAGAAATGTTGCAAACATTTGCAATTCAATTTGCAGGTGGACGCGCTAACTGAAAAAGTGGTCACTTATGCGGAGCTACAAAATAAAGTTGTGAGATGTGCATTATGGCTTCAGGAGCAAGGAATCAAATCTGGCGACATTATCAGCATATGCTCGAATAATCATCTCGATTCCATCGTACCTTGCTTGGCAGCCACTTACATTAATGCGATCTTCAATCCATGGAACGAGGATATGGACTTGAGTGAGTCTTCCTAACCATTGGTGTATCACATTTAATTCCTCGTATTTAATAAGTACGCAAATTAATGTGACTACTTTCTGGTTCATTAGTATTCTTTAAAACGTAAACATTGGGATTTTGCAATATTACAATTTTTCAAAGTGTCGTTATCCATAAAACAACATGTTATATTACTTATTCAAAGCGATTGGCATTTAAAAACTTCGTAATATGAATTCTCGTAAGAAAGAATCGCAAATTTATTTCCATACTTAATATAATTGTCGGATAAAATGATAACTTCAGGAGGAGGAGAGAAGAATAAGTGAGCACAATTTAATTTGCCTCTCAGGATTATTTCCCCCGATCTCCATTGAATATCTAACTGCGCGATTTCGTCTCTGTCGATTATTTAATTCCGTTCTGTTTGTCAGATACGACGCATCACGTGCTGGAGCTGACGATGCCGAAAGTGATTTTCTGCACGAAAAAACCTGTGGACATAATTTTAAGGGCGATGAAGGACAAGAACTGCAGCCCTATCGTGGTGGTGTACGGCGACCATCCCGGCACGATTCCGTTCTCCGACGTATTGAGCGGCTACAGCGCCGCACAGGTGGCGAATTTCCGGTACCACGAGCTCGACGACATCAAGAAGACAAGCTGCATCCTGCACTCGTCCGGTACCACGGGGATGCCGAAGGGTGTCGAGCTCTCCAACTACTGCTTACTAATAATGGCTGAAGATGATAGCGTCAACATAGCCAACTTAATAGCACTATGGTTCTCGTCTCTCTACTGGATAAGTGGGGTGATGCTGAACATAAAATCGATCGCTCAGGGTGTCGAAGTGATCATCTACCCGCATTTCGACGAGGAGATGACCTGCCGGCTGATCGAGAAGTACAAGGTCAGTTGATGCGGTGAGGATGAACCTCGAAATCGGCGAGATTGAACTTGTTTCTTGGCAGAATAACACACGAGTAACATGCGAATAATACCAAAGCCTTGGAAAGTGAAAGTGATCAATTCGTCTCAACAGTATTCAGATTGCTGGCTATCCTTTCATACCCAGTAAGCAAAATGTGTGCAATCTGCCAGCAGATTGGAAACAGATTGCTGCAGAAGTTGATAGCAAATTGGCATCCGTTATGTCCGCATTAGGATAGTGATCTGCCAGCAGAGCCTGCTAACAGACTCTGACGGCAGATTGGCGGCAGAAACCGAGCAGGATCTGTTAACATCTGACGGCAGATTGACGGCAGAAACCGAACAGAATCTGCAGCTTTTGGCCATTCATATTTACGATATATTAAAGCATGTGTTTACTTTTAACACACTATAAATTGTTAAAAGAACGCATTTGTTTGTTTGTTAAATTAAAGTACATTTGGCTTGATGTGTCTTTCTGACAGTTCGTTGCATAATCTCTCTCTTATTGTTAATTTATTCTAATCTGAAGTCCGAATTTTTCGAACTTCAGATTGCTTGCGTGCGTGAACTACATGGACGTTGTCCATGGGAGCCTCTGTGCCGCAAGTGCAAAAATTTTCAGAAAAATTAATATTATCGTGCCAAGGCGCGTATATTAACTTATATAACTGTTAGGCTAAATCTTAACATCGAGCAAGAACTCTACGTGTGCACCGCATAGCGGTGCGGAGCGAAAACACATATTCATAGCCGTGTAAATTTGAATACTGTCAAAAGCTGCAGATCCTGTTCGGTTTCTGCTGCCAATCTGCTGTTAGATTCCGCGCGCGCAGATCTTGCTCGGTTTCTGCTGCCAATCTGCCGTTAGATTCCGCGTGCGCAAATCTTGCTCGGTTTCTGTCGACAATCCGACTTCAAGCCATGTTTGCAGATTCTGCTCGGTTTCTGCCGCCAATCTGTTCTTAGATTTTGCGAGCAAGCTCTGTTACATTTCTGGCACCAATTTGTCGAATTAATCGTTAATAACAACTTCTGTATAAAATTTGTTGTCTTTTGGCTGGCAATAGTTGATAGCAGATAGTTGGCATCATCTGCTTTCGGCAGACTTGGCTATCTGGGGTAGGTTTCATAATCATAATTCGATGTAGTAACACTTTGACATATAAAAACGATTTGCAAATCAAACTTTCTTGAGGAATCTGTATACAAATGTTGTTTGAAGTATCGTCGATGACTCGCGGCCATCAGAGTTGCTACGCGTCTCTTGAATGCTCCGCGTAATTACGTAATATATTATATAAGCTAGTTGACTTTTGCGTGACATCAGGTTGTAAGTTTTTATTATCTTTGATTGTTCTGTTTTTCGTTTCAGGTAGCATGGTTGTTCATGGGTACCAGCATGACTAACCGTTTCTTAAAGGCCGGATTTGCGGAGAAATATCCGCTGTCGTCCCTAAAAATTATACTTTGCGGCGGCGCGATTCTCAAGGCGAAAGCGCAAGAGGAATTGAAACGTGTTTTACCGCAGGTTCAAGTACTACAAGCTTATGGTGAGTACTTGACCGATGCAATGATACGTGAGAAACATTAAATAATATATAGCGCAAGGACAACAGCGTTCACAAAACTTGACATGAATTTCGTATCTGTAGGAATGACGGAGAGTGGTGGGGTAATTACGATGCAGTTCCCATCGCACAAGACCGGATCTTGTGGAACAGTAGTCCCAAATGGCGAAATAAAAATCATAGATCCGGATAACGGAAAGACTTTGGGCCCGAATCAGACGGGAGAGGTATGCCTGAAAATAGCAACTATAATGAACGGTTACTACAGGAATCTTGAAGCAACAAAAAACGCGATTGATGAGGATGGTAAGGAAATTTAATACCCAACATGAGGACGATGCACTAAAAATAGTCGCGATTGTCCCTTCCAGGGTGGATGCATTCGGGTGATATCGGTTACATCGATGCGGACGGCGAGTTGTACATTTTGGACAGGCTAAAAGATCTCATCAAGTATAGAGGATTCCAAATCTCGCCTGCGGAAGTCGAAGTCTTGTTGCACTCGCATCCGGGAGTGCTGGAGGTCGCGGTAATGGGAGTGCCTCATCCAACCGACGATGAACATCCGGTTGCATATGTCACCGTTAAACCCGGGTTTACGGTATAGTCTATCACAAAATCGTAATATTTCTTTAAACTTGAAAGTGAACAGCCTAGACATTAGTTTCTCTGTTTCCTTCCTTTACGTGATTTGGTAAAAATCTAACTAAGCATGTAGAGGGGAAGCAATTATTTCGCTTGCTTTAAGAATCTTATCAATTAATGTACACTAATATCCTTAATATCTTAATAATATCCTTAATCCGAAATAAAGCGCTAATACAAACGAATCGCGTGTGCAGGTGACAGAGAAAGAGTTGGTCGACTTGGTGGCGAACAACATGATGGACGCTTTCAGGCTGCGTGCTGGAGTGGTGTTCTTGGACGCTTTCCCATACACCGGTTCTGGGAAAATCTCGAAGAAAGAGTTAAAGGCGATGGCTAAGAAACTGGCCGTGGAATAGGCTGATGATTAAATGACCGCCTGCCTATTCCATCATGTATCTTTTTATGATGATGTGCAAAGCACAATGTTATGTATACAGTGTTACGCAATCAATCACTTCGCCTTAATCGCGTATTGTGGGTGGAATAGGTAGACAAGGTTGTTTTTCTGACAGTTCAAATATATTTATAATATATGTACATATTAAGAAGAATATTACAGTTTGTCTTTATAAAATGTTACATGTTATTTTTAAATAAGGTATAATTTCAATATATTAGAAGAAATAATTTTTTTTAAATTAGTCCAGTCTAAACTAGTACTAAAAGTGGTGTCAGAGCGCTTAATTAATTATATACAATAAATTTAATAAATATTACATGTGAACGTACTTCGTAAAACTACTTAATGACGTCTCTGATTCTTTTTTGATAACGCATGCTTCGTTTATGATCTTTATACAAAAGGAACGCCGATCGTTGCGCGAGATAACTGATAAGAAGATATCGCAGAAAAGTCCGAATTAAAAATAGAAGAGATCAACGTTCATTATCGTATCAATCGATTACACAAAATAGAATTAGATATTTAATATCATATATATAAATATTAATCAGTCGAGAGTCTTAACTACTTTTGGGATATCCGCGTGCCTTTATCTCTTTGAACATAGCCAAGAGGGAGTCCATAGTTTCCTCTCCAGTGGGTATTATTTGGTCAGCGGGCAACAAGAAGCCGTAACGACCTTGATCGCGCAGTTCGTAAGTGTAAGCAATCGGTTTCTTGTGAATACCCTTGATGTAATCCACGGTGCTTCCGGTTGCTATGTCTGGAAATGCGAGTTTGGAGTATTTATAAATGATACTATTAATCATTCGCGATTTAACAAAGAATTAACAATAATTAATCAAATTAGTTTACGTTTTAACGCAAAGTAACAAAAACGAATAATTTCGAATAATTACAAAGTGCGATTTAATTGAGCAAGTAAGATAAGTCTTTTGTACTCACAGATTGTCTCGGCAATGTTTCCGGTCACATATTCGGTTCCGTATCTCTTCTTGAGGGCGGCGATGGACTTTGAACCGATATCAAACTGAAATCACAAAGACCGCAGATATTCTCGTTATTTTAGCTGACGCTAAAGTATGAATAAATTTGAAAGCTTGTTTAATTCGAGATAAGAGATACTACGAAAGAGCACTGCGACCGATTTGAATCTCTAAAGAATCGGATCGACGTACAATTAATCACGCCTTATCTGTAAGAATAACAAATATCATGCTTCCGATATAAAATCAATCATTTTCATCGCTTTTGTCAACTGGCAATTTGTGTTATCTCGTCGAATATCTCCGATATAGTGACAATAAGATACGAAAGAAGCGATAATTCGTTTCATTGACCGAAGAAATATCAATCTCTTTTTATCTGGAGTTTCCGATTTGGAGACCCCGAGGTCGTCGTCTTCCAAATTCTCTTACCAATTCGTCGTAATTCTCAAGATGGTCCCTCGTGTGACCGTAAGGGAACAGCAACAACTGCGAGTAACTATGGAACGAGATGTACGCGTAGAATTTGTCGGCAATAGTCTTGATGTACTCGGACATGCTCTTCGTCTCGATGTCGGAGAACGGCGCACTCCCAGCGTAGGTCTCGGCGCACGGATTACTGCTGGCGCCTCCGGCTGAAATGTCAAATTATAATTTTTGGATTTAGCAAACATTTAATTGAAAAGAAAAGAATACAGATCTGTCTATACATATTTGTATTCTTTACTTTTTAATTAAAATTGAGATTAAAATTAATTATAGAGGAGAATCCCCTATTATGAGATAATGGGGTTTCTGCTAAACTAGTGAGCACCATCTGTTAGTTCCACCATGAACTTATTACTCTTGGTGTAAAATGTATTTAGTGAAAAATTCATTGTTCGTTATTGCGTTTAGCCTTTGCAAGAAAAAGTTTGTGAAATTGTGAACATGTCAAAGGAACTTAAGGTAAGTCTTTAAACCTTGTTTATTATATAATAAAGAAATGGTTGGCAATAAATTCAGTATGCAATGATAGAGTAGAATCGTAGTAACAGGAAAATACGCAATTTGTTGAATTGCTTAATTGTAGAGGTTAGATTTCATGATCGCGGAACCGCTAGGTGTGTGGCTCGTATAATGAGATATTCAGGGTACTCTTAATATGAGATAATTATTGCTCGAATATGAAGATTATGTAGTGTAATAAAAAGAAAGAAAATACTACTTAAGGTTAAAGAAAAGTTAATACGAATTTATATTACGAAGTTTTGTGTATTTAATTTTTATAGAATCTGACTATGGAGGTTAGAGATACGAGGAAGCGTCGACAGTGGAATCGTGAAGATTTGGCGAAGGCTGTGGCAGCAGTATTTTTATAAAACTATCTAATAAAGTTTTTTAATTGCAATACTGATGTATTTTGCACTTTTAACACCGATTTCTCGAGGTATCTTATATTAGGAGCACACTTTCTCGATCCCGCGTAAAGCTCTTTTTTCAAATTTGTTTAATTTTCAGAAAAAATAATATTTAAATTAGATTTTTCATTTGACCAACCTAAAGCTTATTAAATTCTCTTCAAGATAACGTATTACATTTTAAAATTCTGCCTATAGATTTCCTTACATTCGGCAAAATCGATATGGTATCTCATAATCGGGGACTTTCCTCTATTTATTTATATTATTCATACTACATTTATGCTATAAATATTATTTTGCTATTATTTTATTATTTCCGAATTATTTTTTTCTCAGAGAGAATACTTACTGTTCCACCTGTAGTCCCAGTTCCTGTTAGGGTCACTGCCGGCGCAGAACAGTGTGTACGGCTTGCGTGTCTTTCTCCATAATCGGTTCTGCGAACGAACGAAAGGGTTCAGCTGGTGCGATTCTTCTCTCAATTTGTAAATTGGCGTCGATCATCGACAGTCCTACATGGTACCGCAGAATAAGATACTCACCGTAGTGTGGGTGTATACGTAACCGTCGGGGTTGAACGAGGGGAAGATGTACCAGTCGTGGCTGTCAGCTAAAGCTCGGACTTCCGCATTCTCGCTGGTCAGCAACTGATGCGTGATGTACATGACGACCGCCGGCGAGATCCATTCCCTGGCGTGAATGCCACCCTCGATGAAGATTCCGGGATTGTTCTCCTTGAAGGAGACCTTGACACCCTTGATTTGACGTCCCTCGTGCGTCCTGCCGCCATTAATGACCTGCACGTTGTTCGGATACTGCTTCGCCAGGTCGTCCAGGTTCTTATAGATCTCGTCGAGGGTGTGGTAACTGGTGAAGTTGAAAGTTGTCGCGCGGCTGTAGTACTTCGGCATCGTCTCGTCAATCAGCATCTGAACGTCGTCGATGTGAGGGTGATACGGTGCATTGATCTGGCTCATCATCTCGTGGAACTCGGGCAGCTTGTGCGGAGCTACCATGATGTCCACCTGTCTGCCAACGAAACTAGGCATTTCCCAGAAGGAGAACTGCAAAGAACGAGTAAAAACTAGGGTTCTGATTTTATTTTGTTTATCGAATATACGTGTAAGCGTTGAACGTTTATCCGTTTACGCTTATTTCCAGAAAGACGTTTACTTGTGGGTAAACGCTTACACGTTTAGTCACGTTTATTATACGTTTAGTTTAATAGACGTTTAGTAAACGTTTTTTTTTATTATACGTTAAATCTTACATAATACTCAATCACAATAAACTATGAACGTTTAATATACGCTAAATATATGCGTAAACGTTTTCCGTTTATACGTATAATACCTTGAAACACGTATATTCGAGAAAACGTTTCTAATGAACGGACATGGCGCTAATTATACGTGTAAACGTGTGTCCGTTTAAACGAATAATAGCGAGCCCTAGTAAAAACTTTACTCGAAATTCAATCCCAAAATCTTTGAAATCTGAAACTCATTCTGCAAATGTTGACCGTATTTTGCAGGTCTCGTGAGTTTCGTGCAAGTTTCAGCGAGCGAAACCAGTGAGACATAAATAAGCGTCAAGCAAGAACAGTATTCTCTGAGTTGGCTTCTACTTGCATTTGTACTTGACTATTTGAAGGATCTACTCACGCCATCAGAAAGATTTTCCATTTGTTTCAGCACTTCAACTTGTGCTACCGTGGTCGGCATAATTCGGAAAACCTTGTAGTTCCTGAACATGGCCACCTCGGCGGTCGCCAGGCCCGCGAGCGCGCACAAGACCAGTATTTTCCACATCCTGATGATCCTGTATGAACACGTTCCAATTCAACAATTCAATCGTCGCGGACACCGCGTTAGGCAATTCAACAAAGCAAATGCAACGAGTTTAAACAATCTGATCGTCACGTTTAACACGGGATATTATGACATGGCAAATTGCAGAACGATCTAAACGGTTGATGATGGTTACCGCTGTTTATATACTTAATGCAAAAGTACTCTCTATCAAGAAGGTCGGCTTACCCTTAGCGAGACAACAGCACTTGTGATTGTCGCTACTGTTTGGTTCATTGTATTTAAACAGTGTGTTGCGCACGGCACCACGAGCGAACACCTATCCAGGACATAACATGAGAGAAAAAATCACGCTGATCAATCAAACGGAAATCAGGCTGGGTTTTACCACTCGTCTATCGGATCAGTTTGAAAGAAATCGCTCGTTATCAGCACCGAGTCCTGCGTGACGTACTCGAGAGGTATCATCAAGCGTGATATCGTTTCACAATTAAATCATTACATGACAACTTTCTCGAGTGCTTAAACGCATAGTTCTGGAATTCCTATAATTCTTTCGTCACGTGCTTTAGATCTAGATCTATAGATCTGGATCCGAAGTCTCGCGTGTCGCGGAGGTGCGACATTTGTTAACATCGCGAAACGGCGAATGCGAATTTATAGGGAATCGCGCATATTTTTATTGTATTTTTCTTGATAGAAAGATTGCATGGCTGTTGCCGTATTTCTTGAATCTTTTTTAATCTGAAAGATACCGCGCGTATTTTTGTCTTGATAGGCAGATTACAATAAATCTTCCTTGAGTCCCCGTCTGTTTAAGGGGGGAGCCTGCTTTAGAACGTTGAAAATAAGGTATAATTTTACGAATTTTTTTGGAGAAACTATACAGCGGATCATTAGAAAACTTTGATGCATTTATTAGTACAAGTTTAAAGATAAAAAAAAATTTTTTTATTTGAATATATCGCCTGTAGAGGTCGTCCTGGAGGCATCTTAGTGCAGCCGGCATTGTAAATTGGTGAGCATTCTCCTGCCTCCAAATTTCATCCAAACTGAAAAATTGAAATATTTTCTCGTTATTTATGAATTCGCATCGTCGATGAACCTTTAATATTCATAAAAACATTAAGTTAAACAATTACTTTTGCATGAAAAAGTTCAACAACTTTGCCTAAAAATCGTACTTTTGTGTTCTAAGCTCCACCATTTTGGCACTTTTTAACTTTTTTCTTCTCTCTTTGGTTCATCGACGATGGGAATTCATAAATAACGAGAACATATTTCAATTTTTCAATTTAGACGAAATTCGGAGGCAGGAGAATGCTCACCAATTTGCAACGCCGGCGACGCGGCTGCACTAAGATTTCTCCGGGACGACCTCTACAAGCGATATATTCAAATCAAAAAATAATTTTTTTTATCTTTAAACATGTACTAATAAATGCATAAAAGTTTTATAATGATCCGCTGTATAGTTTGTCCAAAAACAATTCGTAAAATATACCTTATTTTCAGCGTTCTAAAGCAGGCTCCCCCCTTAATTTGCTGATCTAATCAAATCGAATGCAATTTTTTGCTACGTTGAAAAATAGCAAAACTCGTTGCTTTGTGTATGTTTACATAGTTCTTAAATGTATGGTGCGTGTGTGTATGTATATATTTATATTTCTAATTTATATTTTTATCTCCATTATCGGTCAGTTTATCGCGAATACTTCATCAATTAGTTGTTCGTGATTGATAGCGTGATTTCCAATCGGCGGAAGCCAATCTGGACGAGCGAATAATCAAACTCGATAAAGATAACTCGATCATTCTCATCACCTAATTATAGATTAAATTAACGCTTCCTTATCTGAACGTAGGAATGTCGAATATTTTGATGCGGTCGTGGATTACGAGATAACAGATAACGCGTCTTTCTTTGTACAATTTACGTGTGTTTACGCATTTCTTTGTCTTTTTTCTTTGTAAACAAATAACATGATTATTTTTTATTATTATCTTAAAAGAGAATCATCTATCTCGATGTCGATATGCAAACGACATGCAGGTTTTATCGATTCATCCGTTACAAAACTAATAAAATAGCTTAACAATAAAAACAGTGTTACACAAATAATAAATAAATAATTACATAGATAAAAGCGAGTCGTGATAGATAATCTCTAAGAATCGAGTGCTCAATTTTGCGAAAGTCGACTCGCAAACTTGTATGCGACGGTAAATAGGAATTATTCAGCAAATTGCAATATAAGCCATGCAAATAGCTTGTAAAACGTAAGCTAACAATCTAAAACAATTTAAAATATAAGATAAGTCTTTAAACTCACCTATCATCCATCAACGATAGAATGCCTCAATTTGTGCCGTTACCTATGTCGGCTTCACTGGAATCGTTCGCGAAATGTGTATTTCAACGGCTCGCCATTCAGCTTTATATACGCCATCGTTTTTCCCAAGATCATAATGTACGTGAGATATGTGCAGAATATAGGGATATGGGTGCTAATTTACATACGGGGAATGAGTTATTCGGGAACAACATGTGGTACAAGTGGCTCGGCGGATCCCAAGGCGTCCTCGATTCGTTGCTTACCTTGCTTAGCATACGGGTCTTTATCAGACGCACTGCGTATATAATTAAGAATTAACGGATATCTGTAATTAAACCGTTAGGATCCGAGCATGTTGCCCCATTTTTCTTGCTATTTAAAACACTTACGCACATCTCAGATTTCCTGCGATATATTTATTAACAACGCTTTACAAGTTCATGTCTCATTCGCACTGCGCCAAGCGCGCGAATACCTTTACAAGTCTGTCGTATAATGTTAACTAAAAAAAGAACTTACGTATATATATATATATATATATATTTTATTGTTCGCATACGCATTATATATACAACCTTTCTTCTCGAAACGTCTCGTCTCTAGAATCATGTTCACGCAAAGAAGGAAGGCTTCATTAACGCCTCGCTACGATCTCCGAAATGTACGTCCGTAATGCGTCGCACTTGAGACTAATTTAATAAGTAGAAACGAGTCTTGCCTACACGTCATTGAAAACAAGTCCGGAGGAAAAAATAACTGTTTCATACATCGTAGAAAACGCAGTCACATTTATGAGCGCGCTCACATCTCCCAATATCATATAGCACAAGCTTACAAATGTTCGTCGCTCCAAGGTATCTGTGCGATCAAGAGTAGAGAATCAATAAGCATAAGAATATTTTACATCTTATATAATCAAATTGCATAACAATTACATAATTGTATTATAATTATATTATAATTATATATAACATATATAATTATAACGTACTTATAATATACAGGATGCTCTGTATGGAAGTATGAAGGTACTAAGTGAAATGATAGAACAGATTGAATTGAGTAAAAAAGTCTTGTATCATCTTTCAAATAACCACATAAAATTTTGATATTATATAAAAGGAATTCGCAAATGAGACGCGCATCTTGCGTGTCGGAGCGATAAGTATTCTAAACACGATATTAGAAAATATTAGAAAACGGTGTCAGTAACATATATTATCTTTCTCCTGTTGCCACATTTATACTTATTACTACATAATAATACAGCCGTTGGTATATCAATAGGTTTCATTTTACAATATTTTTTATTATATTACAATATATTATTATATAATTATACAATATTATATATCTCAAAAGTTTACGTGCTTGTTTAGAAACCGAACTTTTTGACTTAATTCAATTCTAACACATTACAAGCGTTGGTACTTCCATTACCGAATATCCTGTATATAGAATTCCGAATATAAAGAAAGTAAAACTTTATTTTTTTATTTTATAATTTTATATGTATACTATATATATATATTCTTTTGTGTGTGTATATATATATATATATATAAATAAATTATATAATTACAAGATAATATAATACATTTATCGAGAACAACTAATATAAGACAAAAAAATCATCATTTATTACTTTCAAAATAGAATGAAAGTACGAATATCTTTCTATCGAAAATGCCGATTACCTGTTTTCATGAACAAACGTACATTTAAAGAAGGATATGAATAGAAAAGCAATTACAGATGCACATATACCTCAGAACGCACGTCAGGTATGTACCAAAAAGTTTCACCGTGAAAACACATCTCCGATTCATACAAAGTTCATCTGCTCATAGAAAATGTAATTAAAAAAGTGCGTCGTGCTCGGCTAGTGGATTGATCACGAATTTTGTATACTGTATAAAACATTTTCCGGGAGAGAGTATTCTTCTTCACCTCTATAATCCTCTTTATAGTCGTTCGGGGGAAAACTGGCATATACATATCTGTAAAATTATAATTTATCTGCTACACACATGTGCTACACACATGATGCGCGTGTTATGCACGCGTACACGAACGGCTCTAATGACTAAATAATAAAAGTTTCACGTTACATCACAGTCTGCAGTTTGTCACGTGCCTTGAATAATCGACCGGAAATGGATGCCTATTTTGGAACCGGATTACGTACCAAAACATACGTATCTATGTTTCGTGATATGTTAACATTATAAAACAAGATAAAATTAAAAAAAGAAACATAGAGAATACTCGTATCTGTCAAAAAAAGAAAAATTTCACAGCAACCATATCATTAATTAATTTGTGTTGTAAATTCATCATAAATCTTTTTACGAAGAAAACTTGTGGAAAAATTTATGGAAACTTAATCCAGAGTGCATTATCGGACATTGCGAGCTATACGCTGTCTATTATTACAACAAAGAAAATGCTTTCTTAAAAATAAAATGCTGATGTTGATAATAACTAATGAGAAGACCAAATTCATATCATTGTACAAAGCTCAGAATTATAATACGAACGGTCATAGATCCGGTCATTCGAACGCAGTTTCATGTTATAAAACAGAGATTATCATTCGTTCCCTGGATAATTGTCAAAAGATTACTTCGTTTCGACCATGAACCCTGTGAAAATCTCGCTAAAAACGCGTGAAGTGGTCATATGCTCTTGTGCCGCGGACTACTCGTTAGGATGGCAAATGCAAATCAATCGTCAAGATCATATAATTTGATTTGATATGTGACGCGGCACAAAGGAGCATAATATTATCTTTTTTTGGCCAATGTAGAGCGTCCATCTAGCAATTATTTATCTATCTTTTAGAATAGTTCGACGTTTGTCTTTGCCCCGGGTGTAGATTTAATCTCTTTTGGAAGCATTCCTTGCGGCACGCGGTCAGAAGAAATTTTTCCGAGATCTCTGGAAAAGAAAGCGCATAAATGCAGGAAACAGAGAAAACGTGATGACGTTCATTGCGCGACATCGCGAAGTGCTCACCCGATCGCTTGTCGAACCGTGTCAATCAGGTTCTGCTATAAATGAGTAACCTCCAATCCGTGCGGGAGTCTGTGGCCTTGAGCGTGACTCATGGTAAGCTGACGCGTCGCCATCCCACCGCCGCACTGGCTGCTCCAGTCCGTAGTGGGTACCGACGTACGGTAGAATCTTGACGACGTCTTGTTAAATATCGGCAGCAGCTCGTTCGCCTCGGTAGATAGCGCCTGAGGACAGATGCAAAAAAGGCAAACGTAAAGATTTAAGATTTAATTTTAGGAGATTCAACTTTACAAATTATTCTAATTCTATTAGATTGTTGCATAATTTCTGTCGTGCGCTCATCTTATAAATTATCATTCGATTTTTTCAACTGTGCTGCTAGGTAGTACGCAAAGGTGCCAACATGCCAACCTAGCAGCACAGTTCAAAAATAAATTTAACAATAATTTATTGCGAAGACGAGCGCACGAAATACGACAGAAATTATGCAACCATCTAACACATTTCCAAGTTTCAATTGTTTAGTTACAATCACCATTCTTCAAATCTTTGTTTTTAGGAACCAGAGCGTTACCTTTAAATAAATAATAGCATCCGTTCCATAACCCTCGCAGCTAAGCAGCACGATGTCACCATGCAGATACCTGGCGTACAGCCGGGATAATGGCAAGCCGTACCCGTATCCTGCAAGTGGTACCGTATGCGCATCTGATTTGCTCGGCTGCGGGGCGGTGCTATACATGTACTTAAATAAATGGTCCGTCTGTGAACGAGGGATGCCGCCACCCTTGTCAGATATCTGCAAAGGCGAAGCAAGGAAGTGGCCAATCGTCGCAATCGACTTGATTTTATTGTTGTCGCGTAAGTGAACTGCGTTAAAGATCCTCTTTGTACCTTCACGCAAATATCCTCCTTGCCGCGCACCAGTAGGACCTCGAGTGGCGGATAATTGTCCGAATCTGATCCATGGTGCTCCATGACAGCTCGCATGCTGTTCTTGAACAGCTCGAACAACATGTGGTACAAGTGGCTCGGCACATAAATGATCCTGATCTCACTGCTGCGTTCAAGTTCTGAAAAAAACGAGACGATGGTTACTGCTCGATTATCGTTGATGCCGGACTATTACTAACGCTGGTACGATCAACAATCATTGTTCAAACTTGCCATTATGCTGCTTCACTACTAATTCCGGGCTGGCCAGGTAATATTGATCGCACAGAAAACGCGCGTTCTCATACGCGTCCTTAATAACCGCCATCACGTCGCAAGATGGATCTATGCAGCCTACGTGTCTACTATGCCCGTTCAGCTGACCACCGAAGAGGAGAGCTGAAAAGTGAGATTAATTAATGGAACGCCCACACACACGTGATGCGTACTTGAACACTCGCCAGCGCGCTGGCAAACTTACTGAGACGGAAACTTACTGTGCTGATTAATCAGCATGCGAATGGAAATGCGAGACATGAAGAATCTGTCAAGGAAATACTGAATGCTGTTCTCAGTTTGTACGTCCACGTCATGGGATTCCTTCAGCTCCAGCACGCCCTGCGCCATCGTCTGAACGACATCGGTGTGTCTGTTCCGGATTTTGATCAAAGCTTGGCAGAATCTGTAAGGAGAACCAAACTCGTGTGACGCATTTAGCACTATATGCGAGACTCTTCATTAATGCTACCAAGAGTATTAATGCTCCTGAGTGATACTCGTATTTGTTACACTTAATTGATATTGCTAATTAATGTTTATAGTATCGCCTCATCCAAGAGAGTGCTTAATTCACACACTCACTTGTCTAAAGTGGTCTCGTTGATTTCGGCTTTCTCAAAGTCTATTATTTCGTCGAAGGAAGTGGCATATAAGTTATTCACAATACCCACACTAGGCATCTTCAGCAGATTGTCTGGCAGCAAGTGGATCTCCTTCATAATGTTGGCAAGACGTACTGGCAGTTCCTTCCTCAGGAATATAAAGGATTTTCTCTCACAGGCACTTAAACCTGAAAACCACACGTACATTTTATCATATGAATGTTACAGTCAACATTGTCGAGTATATAAACACAATTTATTTTCGTCAATAATGAAATTTCGTCTAGAATAAAAGAATACAGAATCCGAATTACTAATCGATATCCTAATATCTCACATGGAACGACAGAAAATCGTCGTTTCCAAAATTTGATATAAAAATACAATTAGATAGCAAGAACTTAATATAATTTGCGGGAAATAAGATTTTGTGCAATTCATTCGACATGGATTTTTTATCTCTTTTCCGATCGATTTTCGTCTTTCTTTCTCGATTGATGAAGTTTTACGTAACACATTGACGTAAAACCAGGACGGCTACAAACAAAACTGGTTTCGCCTGATATTGTGTTTTTCTCGCCCGCCAGGCGATAAAATACATGTTTGCCACAGAAATTAGAAGCGTCTCCCAGAAAAAGTCATAATTCACCGGCGTGTTATCGCGATAATGATAGAATTGGCGTGGAAAGAAACCGCAAGTTTGATGAAAATTTGCGGCGTTTTGACAAATGACCTGCATTAATCGTGTACAGTTAACAGATGGGGTCCGTCAAGTGAACATATGTCGGGCAGACAATGATGTTAACGATAATTCTGTTTGTATCGATAAAGCCTTTATCGGACGCGACGTTTACGCAAGCGT
Source organism: Ooceraea biroi (assembly GCF_003672135.1). Classification (NCBI taxonomy): domain Eukaryota; kingdom Metazoa; phylum Arthropoda; class Insecta; order Hymenoptera; family Formicidae; genus Ooceraea; species Ooceraea biroi. The sequence goes on from NC_039515.1 coordinate 4,950,336, forward strand.
TCTCATTTTTCGCGGTTTGGTGATGTCAAGAGCCTGGATTTACGAATATTTACAATTTGCGATTGCAATAGAACAAACAGGAAGGTGTCCAACTATATTTACACCCGGAAATCAAGAATATTTATATATTTCTTTCATCAATAAATTTGCAAAGTCTATTTGCTACTCCAACTGGTAACAATATCTAATATTTTAAATCCCGTAAACACGTTACTAAAATAATTTATGATTACGATGTATACACGCAAACGAGTTCTGGCAGAAAGAAGTTATTGGAGTTCAATGCTCCACGCTAGCACTGAGAAGATTAGTGTTAAATATTTGATTTCAACATCCTGAAAACAACAATGTTTTATAAAATGTACGATCTTATAACATCGTGAAAAACGTAATTTCTCCCAGGCAAGCTGGTATGTATTATCCTTCGTTTATGGAATACCGAAAATCAATAGCAACTTCCGTTAAATAGCTGGATAGCTTTTAGTGATCATACATTGACCTACTTAACGACATGTCGCTATCACTATTGACAAATGAGCTATAGCTCTAAGCCCTCGCGTACTGCTCATACTCGACGCGCCTTCACTAAATGTTCGCCATTCGATCGTAATGAGTCATTGGAGCAATCAGCGAAATTTTAATAAATATTTAAATAACAAGACCTCTAATAACAATAAAATTCTAATATGATTAGGTAACAAACCTCTATGTGGTTTCATCTTTCCGCCACTGACATTCTTGTTAAAACTTTACAAATGCTCACATCGTGATCAACATTTTACTTGCTTTATTTTATTGTCGAAAAGTGGAGAAGGCAGTATGTAGCACTGAAACCCGTGCGAAACAGCCGCCGCCGGAAATCTTCATAGTGGAAATGTCGATCGATCGTCTATGAAATATTCGGTGCTGGCACGTGCTCGAGTGAACATCGATAAATCGAGTGTAATGTTGTAAATTATTTTGTAGTCTAGTCTAGCTCTAATAATAAAAATTCAATTATTTGCAGACACACCCGAGACATCCTCGGGTGCGTACCTGCTCTGAAAATAAACCTCGACTTCGTGAGCGTGCGACGCGTTACTTGAGATCGCGATTCAGAAAAATCACAAGTTTATTCGAACGTTGTGCAAATAAGCATATCGAAAATGTGCGTGTGATGAAAATATAATGCAAGCGTACACAAATCATCTGTTCGCCAGCTGATCGACAAGTAGAATTTTAAATGGTATTTTATACTTCGACGCTATCAACTGCTCCAATAATTATTATATTACAAATGATTTTAAAAAGAAAGAATTAAAGTAAATCGACGACAAAGATAAGCCATTATGTAAGGAATAATTTGTACATTCATTTTAAAAATTGTAACATGGAACTTACAAGTAACACTACCCAAGTGCCACTCGCCGATTTTCTTGAAACTTTGCACACACGTAGTACATCGAAAAACATTAGACACGTGTCTTTTTATTTGTGCTAACAACGCATTTTAAGGTTAGAAAACGCATTCGAAAATTTAACACTCTATAGCACAATGGTAAGTAACGCTACTCCTGAGCGTTATTCTCTTACAGTTTTTACGACATTACTCTATTATGATTTCATTGTCTGAATGTTTGGCATTAATGTTACGAGATTCGAAATGGCAAATTCAAAATCGCGGACCGCAATCGCAGAATTTTCAAAAATTTTATTCAAAGTCAGTTTCGAAGAAGTGTTTCAGACCCGTGATTACGATTTTGGTAACAGTTATATCAATCTAGAGGAATTTTGTCAAACTACTGTTAACATTGTATGTTTACAATTGCAGGCGTGCAGAAAACTCGAATTTGAATAAATGATTCTCTTTAGTAATTAAGACTGACCATCTAGTCTAATAATTTGCCTATTATGACAAACCTAGATTATTTCAGAATTATTTATTCCTAACAGAACTTACATCCTAACAATTTTAGAAATTAGTCTCTTGAGCGAAGCATTTGCGAGCTTCCAAAGATTTTTGTTTTGTTTTGAGGTTCTAAATTCATATTTCAAGTTTGGTCATTTAACCTGGAAGCACTCTGTATAATAACATGATTGTATATATTTTTTATTTCAGACGAGTTAGAGAAGCTAAATACGCCACCTATTAATAGTTGCGCAATCGGTGTATATGTGACCTCGAAAACCATCACAAAAATGGTCTTTGAAACTAATTTAAAACAATTGGAATTTGGGTCCGCCATTTTGGATGCATCATATTGAATTTGCCATTTTTCATCCGCCACCTCTAGATTGATATAACTGTTACCAAAATCGTAATCACGGGTCTAAAATACTTCTTCGAAACTGACTAATAAAATTTTTGAAAATTCTGCGATTTCGGTCCGCGATTTTGAATCTGCCATTCCGAATCTCGTAAAATTAATGCCAAACATTCAGACAATGAAATCATAATAGAGTAATGTCGTAAAAGCTGTAAGAGAATAACACTCAGGAGTAGCGTTAGTTACCATTGTGCTATAGAGTGTTAAATTTTCGAATGCGTATTCTAACCTTAAAATGCGTTGTTAGCACAAATAAAAAGACACGTGTCTAATGTTTTTCGATGTACTACGTGTGTGCAAAGTTTCAAGAAAATCGGCGAATGGCACTTGGGTAGTGTTACTTGTTAGTAGCTGTTCAGGCCGCGCTTATTAAATCTATTTTTTAATGACGATGAAGGAAGAGAAATATTTATGTTTTCGTTGCCCATATTTGGCCAGAAAGCTATATCTTTAACAACCGAGGCTAAACAGATTAGATAGTTGGCAAAGTTTTCTTCGAGAGGAGGGGAATAACAACTGATAACGATCACTATCATTATCATTGTTATCATCACGATATGTAATCAACCATATAACCAGAGGGCTCGAGACGAACGTGAGCATTCGTGCGCAGTTTTTATTAATCAGCTTTAATAAAGATGTTAAAGTTGTGTCATTCCCTCGACGGCGGATTCGCTCGTCGGCGGTGCGCCGTTTCCGTCGTTTAATTGGATTGATCCACGCGCCGGATAGTCCAGCTGTCATTTTACATCAAACGGATCCCGCTTCGGCGGTTTCACTTGAAGAAGGCACGTGATATCACGAGAGCAACGATATCTCGCGTGATCGTCGCGCGTTTAATCCGCGAAGAGTAATTTTCGCAAGTTCTCCCCTTCCACGAAGTCCAATCGCAAGATTACGTTTTTATGAGCTCCTCAAAGAGAAGAGGAAAGGGAATTGCGATCGATCACGGTCGCGGTTCGATTTCGAGCGCGGTCAGCTGAGAAATTGCCGGGAAATTGAACGCTCTTATCGGACGCGCAGGCAGTCAGTTCATCATTGCGGCCGCGCTTTTATCTGAAATCCCATTTGCGACAGGATGAAAATAGCTGAATGGGAAATTCACGGGAAATTTATGAACATCTGCTCCCACGAGAAGCATCTGTTCGTCGGGCAATGCCGAGATATCGCACTCACAACGGCTACTCGGAATCATTGTGGCTACTCATAAGATTACTCGCGAGGAAGACCCCCACGGACGCGAGCCAGACCTGCCGAAAGTGGCACAACAGGCTATTAACCCTTAGGAATTAACATGCCGAAGTAAACGCACCTTATCGTGCGACAGATAAAAGCGCACGATCGCGTTCCCGCTCGGCCAACGTGGAGCTATTCATCTGCAAAGGAAGCCACGAGTAGTAGTAATAAATGTCACATGGCTTTGTTCCTTGAGTCATCGCGAAACGACGTGTCATCGTAGAGAACAACACGTAAGAATATTGTTTTACTCGTGGCAAGATCGCGATTGCCGTATACATCGCCGCGTGTATCGCTGTCACACTACCACGCGCGCAATCTCCATCCGGTTATCGCTCGGCTTGATTGACGAAAGGCATTTCGAAAGCGATGTGCAGCAAGCGGATTGAAAGTAGAAACGCGGTTCATACGCGGGCGTTACTTTCGTGACGCTCATGGCGTGTTTCGAGCAAATTTTGAGCAAATTCAGAGCAAGATTTAAATGAAGTCGTGACTGTAATGCTATTACTCTTTAATCTATCATAAAATAAGATCGCTATAGCGACAATCATATTTATTATTGAAAAGAAGCATATTTTAATCTTGAATAGAAAATTCGAAAATCTAGATTCAAATAATCTTCGTGCTATCTCATTCATTTTCTCAGAAGGATTTAGATACAAATTTGTAGCAAGTTCAAAATATTCTTGATTTCAGAATATTGTAAGATCTAAAAGACATCTTATTCTATTCTTGCAAGAGAATTTGTAGAATCTGCACAAAACGGCCAATATTTATGTGTTGCAATCGAAAATCGGGAAAGTGTTTCTGTTATTTACAATGAATAAGTGCAATACTCTACAAGAAATATTAAAAGATATGGAAATGTCTTATCTCGAATCTTATTTCTCAAGTAAATATATTGTATATACAAGTAAGTATAATAACAGAAACACTTTCCCGATTTTCGATTGCAACACATAAATATTGGCCGTTTTATCGGAATAAAGGACGCAGAAGCGCCGAGTCGACGAGCGACTGTGAGAAAATGATGCGTCGACATCGACAAAGCCTACTATAAAGTGGCGCTAATATCAAATTATTCTACATACAAGAATATATAAGCATAAATTTGTACATGTTACTCTTGTCTCAAGACAGTAAGACAATGTTATTTAATTCGAGAGAGAAGAATAGAAATTACTGATTTAAATTAAAAATTGTTTTATTTTCATATTTTTTATACTTGTAACACGATTAAATTAGTCAAGAATATTTTTCGTCTTGTTATCAGAAATCCTTTCTGAGGGTGTACTCTCTTATTTTCTCATCGAGAGAGGTCATCATCCTCGGTCCATCCGAGAGAATGAGCACATTGAAAGAGGTAATTCGAAATGTCTGATCGCCAGATCGCTCTAGCGAGGTCGCCGACCTCGCGCGACAATAAAAGCAACCTGAAATTCAGTCTCGACAATTCCTCAAGGTTCACGAAACCGTGTCACCGGCTATCTAGAGGCCATGCGAGACGCAGAAGAATAACATCGCGCCGAAAAGATAGTGGACGAGCGTGACGTCAAACGGAATCAATTGTTGCCGCCTACGTGACGGCAAACTTGAAACGCACACGGGCGAGCCCCTCTCTTCTTGGCCTTTGGACTTCGGTCCCGATGCTCACGCCTATAATCGGCAGTACTTATTCTGCCAAAATCCACAAATAGGACCTTTCTCCTACTCAATTTTGACTCAAGGATTCGGCACTGACCACGCAGAATGATTCGCAAGAATTGCACGCGAAACAAAAAACTATGCGTATACTACAGTTATACTTATTGCACAATGTGTGTATGTATAGGTGTGCGCGCGTTTTATAAAACTTTTAATATCAAACGATAAATCTGTACCGTTTCTCCTTGAGCCGAATCTTTTTCTGAAATTCAGCCACCGCAGCTACGACTTCAATAAAACACGCGTTTCGCAATAGGCTCGTCTGTTAAAAAGCTGGTTTGATTCGCGAACGGACGTTTCTTGGGCTATTCTGCTCGCAAGCTATTCAGACGTATAGCAAATTCATGTTTCGCTCCATTTTTCACGTTAATCGCTCCAATATCACGTTTACCAATCAATATTATCCTGTTGATCAGTAGTTGACATAACACACCATATTCATGCATAAGTCATACTCGAAAGAGGTAGGATCCAGATTCCCGATGTACGTGGAGCACTTTTTCAGATGTACAGTTTATGTTCAAGTCGTTACACGTGTACCGTCTGCACGCGTGTGGACACTGTAGACAGCTAGGCGTGTGTGAAACGTGATGACTGTCATCGAGGTCACGTTTACATGAGTAACGTCGAAGCACCGTCAACAGCTGGTTCTCCACGCTAATAGACAAAGCGAGAGTCGGTTCATCTGATTTTCACATCCCTATGCTAACACTGTTCCATTCTGGGGGTCCCAGTTAAAATTAGAACACACAGTATATGCCACCGCAATCTCTTGAAACGATGAGATAAAGTGAAAGATCATCTTCCACGATTCCTTTTCCAGCTGTTTCACTGCATTTCAATACTCATTTGCATTTATAACGTTGTTCGCGCCGCGCTACAACGCATTACAGCCATGAGTCAGTAGTTTTGTCATCGATATATCTAATTCGCCTGTCCACCGGAATTTGGAACGGCGACACGTAATTGTAGATATGGTTTTCCTTACGGAAATATAACAATATATATTATACGGATATTAAAAGTAATGACATACCGGGAAATGCAATTATGTTATCACGTCGACATGCATTTCCGATGCTCGTGTTATGAAGAAACGGTGTGGACCGTGCACATCGAATGTAAGTAGTGATTAAGCAAAATTAAAGCTAGCTATGTGTTCTCTTGCGAGACAAACGTTTCCATGAAAAACTAGTCAATTGTCGATTCTGGAATTGGTCTTAACGATTTTCACGACTGGTGTGCGAAGCGATTACATATCGGTTTGCTGCTACGTAACGTAATGAAATGCCTCGTGTAGAGACTCGTGACGTAGTTTTAAGTTGAATGACAAGTAGACGATGTAGTAGAGACTCGGGAGCTAAACTTGAATTTACTTGATCATGGAGAATCATATTTTATATTAACACCGGTCTGTATAGTTTTTCATTAACTAATTTATTTTACTTGCTAATCTGATCTGACTTTTTTTTATGTATTGAGTTGATCGGAAAATCAATGCGGATTTGTTTAGCAAAAAATTGCATTAAGGATCAATACAAGGCTTTGCGTTCAAATTTTAGTAAAAATATCCGCACGGATTTTCCAATCAACCAAATATTTTTGAGCACATAGTCATTTAAATTTTTATTCGATTTTATTTGTCTGCTTTTTTGAAGGAATTACATGAATGTCTGATGAAGTGATAACCACTCGCGCGCGCAGCTGCATTTCTGAAAAGTCGGTCTATTTTCCGACGCAGCTGTCGTCGCAATTTACAATTGGAATAATGCATTGGTGTTAACGAAAGCTTGTAACTGATTTATCGCCCTTCAGTCTGATAAAAACGCGCGCATGTAATCATTATTAGTGCCAGTGTTTTCTTATTGCTAATATCTAGATCAAAAATATTATTGAAAAGAAAGACGTTGGTCGGTAGATCGACTTGTCGCAAAAGTACAAAGTATTTTACTCACGATCGCGTCATTACCGTGAGAGACAAAGTGACAGTCTTAAATCGAGATAATCGCGGTATGACGAAGCAATTGTCGATCTTGCAGACGATACGATCCGGATTAGGATCTCCAGGAGCGTCAGTTCTTTCGAAGTTAAGAAACCGGATCGGCAATAAATGTAGGGTGCACAAAAACCGTGCTCCTACCCGCCGACAAGGTATTCTCTGATACCTAGGCAATATACAAGGTGTGCCATACGTCCCAGAGAATCGATAGAGGCGCGAGTCATTACAAATGAATCGATGTATTGGGTTGGCCAAAAAGTAATTGCGTTTTTTTCCAATAGATGGACATACATGTCTTGAAATGTAACTAACTTCATTCTAAACCGCAAATTCATTATGTAGGTTAACAACTCACAGTTCAAGCTTGTTTTAGAAAAAGAAAGTACACGATTTCGTTAACAATTGTTTGTTTGCCGTCGATTTCAAAATGGAAAATCAAAAAGAACATTTTCGTCATATTTTGTTTTATTACTTCCGAAAAGGGAAAAACGCTGTGCAAGCTCATAAAAAGTTGTCATGCATATGGCGAAGATGCTTTAAAACTGCGGCAGTGTCAAAATTCGTTTACTAAATTTCGATCTGCAGATTTTAATGTGAAAGATGCACCACGCTCAGGAAGGCCAATCGAAATTGATGATGACAAAATAAAGGCACTGATCGATTCCAATCAGCGTTTAACGACACGAGAGATTGCTGAGGATCTTAACATATCGAAATCGAGTGTTGAAAACCATTCAAAACGACTTGGATACATTAGCAAGCTCGATATTTGGGTACCACATGAGCTGAAAGAAATTCATCTCACTAAGCGTATTGACACCTGCGATTTTCTTTTGAAACGTGAGGAAAATGATCGATTTTTGAAACGTATGATAACAGGCGACGAAAAATGGATCGTCTACAACAACGTCAAACGAAAAAGATCGTGGAGCAAGCGTGATGAACCTGCTCAAAGCACTTGAAAAGCAGATATTCACCAAAGAAAGATTATGCTGTCAGTCTGGTGGGACTTTAAAGGTATTGTGTATTTTGAGCTGCTTGCAAGGAATCAAACCATTCATTCAGACGTATACTGTCGTCAACTGGATAAATTAAATGATGCCATCAAACAGAAACGTCGAGAATTGGTGAATCGCAAAGGTGTTGTGTTTCACCACGATAACGCTAGACCACGTACAAGTTTGGTCACTCGTGAAAAATTGTTGCAGCCTGGATGGGATGTGTTACCATGATGTTACCACATCCACCATATTCGCCAGACCTGGCACCATCAGATTACCATTTGTTTCGTTCTTTGCAAAACGCCTTGAATGGTAAAACCTTTACTGCTGATGAGGATGTCAAATCGTTCTTGGAATTGTTTTTTGCTGAAAAAGATAAGAACTTTTTTGAGCGCGAAATCATGAAGCTGCCTAAAAAATGGCAAAAGATAATAAAAAAAATGGACAATATATTGTTTAATAAAGTTTTTGTTTCCCATGAAAAATTCGCCTTTTATTTATATAAAAGAAACGCAATTACTTTTTGGCCAACCCAATAGTTTCGCGTGAGCGCTCGAAAGTCGGAAGCACAATGACTGTCGGCTTTAAATACATAACTTCATGGCTCAATTCCTCTGTACAAATCCGTAGATAATCCGTAGATAGAGAGGGGGGGGGAGGAATTTGCATCATTATGTATAAACTCGTTGATCCGATAATATAAATCCTTTTATGAGCGTGCGAGGGAGATGAATGTTTCGGCTGGGCAACAAAGTGCTACAATTGATGAAGTGGACACGTCAGTCAGACGAGATAGTTTAAAATTGAACAGCTGTTTCCTGCGCGTCATCCTACTGATCTCTCGCTACGCAAGAGATGGCTGAATATATGCATATCTTTGTAAGTATCTCTCTCTCTCTCTTTCTCTGAACTTATGCGATGCAACAAAATTATGCAATCACACAAAACTGAATCTTGAATTTGCAAGAGCTGAAAACGATACATGTACACATGATTTATTATTCTTATGCAGGTATATTTCCTTCTCTTCTTTCTTTGTTTCTTAATAAAGTGAAAGCAAGATAAGTCAACGTATGTGTGTACGTGCGTGCATATATTTTGTTTCTACTGAGTCAGATAAATGATGATGATATCTTCTGTCGCCAAAATACACTTCAGAAAGCACTTCAGAAGGAAAACAACTACCGTTCACTTAAAGGTAAACATCGATACCACATCGCCAATCGATTTTAGACTTCCATATTCAGGGCGGAACAATTTGCTGTGGTTTCTCATAAAATTTTCGCGCAAGCTTCGTTTCATACCTATTCATCGATTTTTTAAACTATGTACCATACAATAAAGACTTTCGTTATCGCGTTTATAAAATTTACTCTACTTTATTCTTAAATGAAAATTAGAGCTTGTGGTAAGAATCATTTGCTCACAAAAATTTTAAATTTACGTGATATGATTTACATCACTACGTAATTTTCCTAACGTACCACATTTAATAAACCATAAATTTCATTTTCAACAGACAAGTTTCATTTTACGATCCTGTTCTCTCTAGAAAATATATATCTCTCTTTAAATATAATTTACTTTGTTCATTGCTTCGGACCTCGATTATCAATGATCTCGATGATCCGTCGCGAATAAAAAATATTTTCTTTCGATCGTATAATTATGAGATCTATAAATATATTTGAAAAAATATATTCTTCAAGTATACACTTTTACATTTTTTACATTTCAAATATACACTTCGCGGACAAGTGAATAATTGAGTCAATTTGAGAGTAATATGAAAGATGAACGATACGAAGCAATCAATTACGCATAAAGTATTCAATCAGTCGAGTATTCACTTGATTGACTACAGAGTACCCTTTAATTTGAATCAGCCTGCATTCATTCGGTACTGTCTTGATCGTTCGGAGAATACGTTAAATATATAATACAATCACGCATAGGTTTCGTCTCACTTCGTCATTCGTTGGAAAAGCAGCTTAATGAAAAAAGTCATCATCGTACGAGCAATACGAACCAACAATGATAACGCGTATTGCGTGATGCGGACTGTTGGGATAATCTCTGCCCTGCCACGTGACAAAAGCGCATAATAAAGTTTTCATTCGCCAACATGATACGTAAATAGCGTCCACGTTACGTGGAAATATATACAAACGTAAATATAAACAAACGGAATGTATGTTGTGCCACTAAAATCTGATTCTTAACTATTCGTGCCATCAACACACACAAACCTTGAATTCTTATATAATGATAATAACAATTACGTCCATGTGCGCGAGTAAAATAAATTTTTAATATTCGCGATTCACATCGATGATTCGGTTCACTTTAAAACAAGACGAGAGGACTCTTAATAATTCGAATTAAGGGGGGAGCCTGCTTTAGAACGCTGAAAATAAGGTATATTTTACGAATTGTTTTTGGAGAAACTATACAGCGGATCATTATAAAACTTTTATGCATTTATTAGTACATGTTTAAAGATAAAAAACATTATTTTTTCATTTGAATATATCGCTTGTAGAGGTCGTCCCGGAGAAATCTTAGTGCGGCCGCGTCGCCGGCGTTGCAAATTGGTGAGCATTCTCCTGCCTCCGAATTTCGTCTAAACTGAAAAATTGAAATATGTTCTCGTTATTTATGAATTCCCATCGTCGATGAACCAAAGAGAGAAGAAAAAAGTTGAAAAGTGCCAAAATGGTGGAGCTTAGAACACAAAAGTACGATTTTAGGCAAAGTTTTTGAACTTTTTCATGCAAAAATAATTGTTTAACTTAATGTTTTTATGAATATTAAAGGTTCATCGACGATGGGAATTCATAAATAACGAGAAAATATTTCAATTTTTCAGTTTGGATGAAATTTGGAGGCAGGAGAATGCTCACCAATTTACAATGCCGGCTGCACTAAGATGCCTCCAGGACGACCTCTACAGGCGATATATTCAAATAAAAAAATATTTTTTTTATCTTTAAACTTGTACTAATAAATGCATCAAAGTTTTCTAATGATCCGCTGTATAGTTTCTCCAAAAAAATTCGTAAAATTATACCTTATTTTCAACGTTCTAAAGCAGGCTCCCCCCTTAAGGTCTCGGTTTATTCTCTTGCGATTGCGTCATCGAGGATCACTGAGGAAAATACATCAAACAAATCTAGATTTTTCTATTCTCGTTGTGTCACCCTTGAAAATGTATCGATTTCGCGGTACAAAGTTCGGTAACGTGCGACGTGCATATTTTTGGCGAAACGTTTTTCTATGCGTCAGACTGCACGTGTGGGCTGTAAATTTTGCCACCGCATCCGCGCAAACGTCACCAGGCGCGCATCCGCCCCTGGTTCTGGTATCATAGAACTCTGCCAAGTCGTGGGCAACGCTCCAACGTGGGATAATACCCGTTGCGCGGCACGGTGCCGCTCTATTTTCGCTTTCGAGTTTCCGTAGGGACCAATGGCAGTGACCGAAACCGACAGCAACGATGATAGAAACACGTGGCTTTCTCCAAATGCGCGATATGTTCGCAACCTTGGCCCAGTCCGAGAAACGAAGGACGTTTCGTTCCATCGTCGTGCACCGATGTTCTCCAAAACGGCATTCGGTCATCATTCGAGTTCTGCGTATTTAGTTAGCTCGGGATCCCAAGAAAATTCTGCTTCGAACGCACTCCGCTCCGCTTGCGCGTCAAAATCCAACGCGAGATTTCCGGCGAGCTCTTTGGAATTGATCTTGCGATACCTGTCCATCCACAAAGAAGAAGCGGCACAATGAAATCATTGTCTGCCGGTCGAAGGTGAGGCAGGATGCGGCGATGTATTTGCATAATCGTTTGCCGATCGAGATTACGCGAGGAGCGTTCTACGAAAACGAAATCGAAAGTGAGGATAAGAAGCTTCTTTGAAAAAAGAAAAGAAGAACATAGAAAAAGAGAAACTTTCGAAGCTTCTTCGAAGCGGAACGCGTAATATATTGGGTGTGCAAATTGCTTTTGTTGAAGAAATTTATTATTATTATATTACAAAAGAATAATAAACATCAATCTTGGAAATATTCGCCATCATTTTCTGGTATTTTTCTCCATCTATTGAAAAAGAGGAAATAAATAACACAGGCCGACATTTTTAGACTTTTTGTCTGCTGTTTGAATATAAAATATCATTTTCGATGTATTTTTTCACGCTGAACACGAATCCGGCCGCGAAATTGCTCTATAACGTCAGGTTTTTGAGAAAAATGAGGTTAAAAGTGTCAAAAGTGACGTTTTTTGCCATTTTTATGAATTTTTCGCTGGTAAAATAAATTTTATTTTTTACTTTCGTTTACGCCATCTTAAAGTGCCAACTTTTATCTTTAAACTCGATTTTTCGAAACTCCGTAGGATTTTTTTCGCCGAGTTAACCACTCCGCTGTCAGACGAACATTTCGGCCTCCGTAGCACTCGATTTTAAGTATTTATGATATTAAGTTATTAAGTTTATATGTGCCTATGTACTTATATAATATCTTTTTAATGATTTAAAAATAAAAAAATGAAATTATAAAAAATGATTAAAAAAATAAAAATTAAAATGATAAAACAATTTAAAAACAACAAAGCTAAAAACATTTTTAAAAAATCAAAAGAGTGTGATGTAGGCTGCCTCCACGTGGTGCACTCTGGTAAACGTAGAAGGTTTGTAAAATCGCTCCTACTGCAGCTAAACGGTCTACGAACAAAGAACATGTTGCAGGATACTGTGTTTGCATCAGTAAGGTATAGTTAATTTTTGCTCGTGTAAAGTACATTATACACAGAAGATTAAAAATGCCAGAATCTCATTTGGAGAAGCGAAATGTAACCCACCCAGAAGTAAAAAAACAGTATATACCAAATTTTATTGAAATTCTAATAGTTTTACAAATTTTGGTCCGCCATATTGGATCGACCATTTTGAATTTTTAAAATCTTATTTCAGAATTGGATTCAGCGACCTCAAAAACCTTCATATTAAAATCATTATTATCCAGTTCTGAAGTTTTGTTCTCCAAGTACATTTTTGGCACGAAATGTTCGTCTGACAGCGGAGTGGTTAACTCGGCAAAAAAAAATCCTACGGAGTTTCGAAAAATCGAGTTTAAAGATAAAAGTTGGCACTTTAAGATGGCGAAAACGAAAGTAAAAAATAAAATTTATTTTACCAGCGAAAAAATCATAAAAATGGCAAAAAAACGTCACTTTTGACACTTTTAACCTCATTTTTCTCAAAAACCTTACGTCATAGAGCAATTTCGCGGCCGGATTCGTGTTCAGCGTGAAAAAATACATCGAAAATGATATCTTATATTCAAACAGCAAAAACCATGTCGGCCTGTGTAATTTCTCAATTTCTTCAAAGAAAAAGCAACGAATTAACTTGCACACCTAATTATGACGATTTAAATGTTTTCCGGAAGCGAAGTGTTTCAAATACCAGTTTGCTAGTCGTTACGTATCGATCGATACTCTATAAATCATGTCAGAGATCAATAAACTGCGAACGAGGTACGCACTTGCATAAAGTGCGTTCGTGTTATAATAGACGCTCTATTGAGACTCAAGATTTTCTCAGACTCGTTTATGACGTTTATTCGTGACGTCCGACGTCGCGACGCGTCGCTTCGGAACGGGAGCGCGACAGCCGCACAAGTACACGTACTTGGCCATTAGAAACAGGAAGTCGCAAGGTAGATGACCTCTCAGCAGGGCGCATTCTCTTTTCCTGAAACGATTTTCTCTTCATCGTTCGTCGTTTAATTCCATCGCCATTTTCCTTTAAATGTCCTCACACATCTCTTTGAAAAATATACACGTACACGTATACACATTATAATATAATATAATGCAAATATATACATAAATATGTATCTTTAAAATAAATATAAAAGAATCCAAATTTTTTAATTGTGTTTTCTTAAATTTCATTGTTCATTAGTTACTATTGTTTCTACTCAGATTTAAGTTTACTTATGTTCTATTTATTTCAGTATCTTTCTTTTATCTGTCTTTAGACAAAGACGTAACGTGGAAATAATCATCAAACATCACTTCCTTGATTACGTGCGGAAAGTGGAATCGCGATATAGATCGATCATATGTTGATGTTTTACTGGCGGGGCAGGAAGGAACTCGCTCCTGCACTGTTTACGCGTGAAGCGATTGCATCATGAGGCGTATCGTTCCTTATCGTCGAGAGCGTACATAATGTAACGGGTGAACGGAAAGCAGGCTACTCTGAGAGAAACATCGTGAAACATAGTGAAAGTCTGTCGAGGCTCCCGTTTCCCGGAAGGAGAGAGAGCACAACGTGATCTCTCGCTCGTAAGCAGGGCTGAGGGACAAAAAACCGATTGCGGAAACGTACGTTCAAAGCATCGCAAATTCTTCTGCGACGATTTCGCGCATATGCGACAGGCAGGCTGGCATAAAATAACCGTTGCCACTGTCATTAACGCGCGAATGCAGGGACGGACTGCAGCGAGCGGAAGCGGGTGCATACGTGGGGCCTCAAGGCCCACGTGACCTTCGCAAATCATCAGGCTAGATCATTCTTTGTCGAGAGCAAATATTCATTATTGATTTATTTATTATTACCGGGTACATTATTTGTTAATTTTCAAGTTTATCATGCTTGATATTTATTTATTAATATTCTTCTTATGGCATTATAATCCTAATAAGTGGGTCTTATTGTTCTATTTATTATATTAATTATATTTTATATTAATATAAATATCAACAATATTATATTATTATACAGGGTGTTTCCTCTAACTGTAGCACTTAGAACATCTCTGCTTCCTTTGATGATATGAAAAAAGTCAAAGGACGAAAATTGTTCGATTCAAAGAGACTAGTACTCTGGTAAGAAAAACTTCATTTTTTAGGTGTCCCCAAAGAAAAAATCAAGAGGCGTAAGATCTGGTGATCGAGCCGGCCAAGAAATTCTTCCACCACGTCCAATCCAGCGATCAGGAAATGATTCGTTGAGTATGTTCCGTGCAAATGAAGTTTATCGCGATATTTCACAAATGGTTCAAAGTGATTTGAAGGTCAACATATTCTGTATGGTTGAATTTGTTTTTTTACAAGCTACATCATTTCGTTAAGGAAAATATACCATCTCATTTAAAAAAATGTTCATGACCTTGATATCTTGTGAAAGGTCACATTAAAAAAAATAATTTTCTTACCAGAGTACTAGTCTCTTTGAATCGAACAATTTTCGTCCTTTGACTTTTTTCATATCATCAAAGCAAGCAGAGATATTCTAAGTGCTACAGTTAGAGGAAACACCCTGTACATATGTTAATATTCAAATAATAATATTCAGATTTGAATTTGAAACTTTTACACCGAAGCAATTTGTTTTCGGGGATGAAAGTATTGTACGGGGGATAGAGGTACGTGCCGCGTACGTTAAATGTATTACGGCGAGCAAGAAGTTGCTTCACGTTTGTGTGAAATCGAGAGCGTGTACAGTTTTCGTACTACGTTGAGTTGGAAACGTATGTCGCATCGATTGAGGAACTTACATGTGTATATGTTAATTTCGTGCTTTACGCTGACGTACATTTACCGCAGTAAACGCGATATCGTAAATATAACCGCACACGAATGTCGGTAGCAAAATTGTCTGTAACGTTTATCACGATATAGTCGAAGTGCCAATGCGTGCGTTTACTTTTTATACATTCCATGCATAATTATGATATTACTGCGACATCACGCGAGCGTAGAAGATATCATATCATGGTTGCTCCATAATTTCGTCAAATGACAAAAATTATAATCTACGCAGGCGCGCGTACACAGTCGGATAATAAATAATCGGCGCAAACAATTCAATCTATATGTTGCGTCATTTTTGCTTAGTGTTCTTAATTATCCGGGAATCTTTTTATTGTGTTTTGCCACACAAACTGTACACGAATACTATATAAAAATGAGATATCATCATAATTATAAAATATTGTCTCATAATAATATTGTGAGAGAAAAACGGAGAGAGATAGAGAGAGGATGTCTCGTAATTTATAAAATAATAATTAACTCTCCAAAATCTTTCTCGATTAATCAAATTTCAAAACCCGAGAGAGCAACGTGCTCTGTAAAACGCTTTGTAGCGATTAGAAAGCGACCTTTAATATGTTTTAATACGGTGTTTGTGTGTGTCTCAATCATATGGATTCCAGCAAACTTACATTCCAATCTTGCGGAATCTCGCGGAAAGAACATGCATCCCGCAAGTTCTGGATACAGAGCCCCATATGAAAAGCTGAATGAATAAGTCCTTCGGGGAATCATCACGGAGAGAGGAATCATTATCGACGCGCACCACCGCGGGCGGGACTTGGCCGGAATTCGGCCGTTTAGCCGTCTCGATCGCCGTCCGCACGTACGCCGGGACGTATTGTACGTACACTAAGGTGCGTTGATTCGCGTGGTAGCAAATATTTATATTAATATTTATTAATATTACTATATATAATAATATATATATATATATATATACATATATATTACATGTATATAATATTATAATATACACATATATATAATATATATATTAATATTAATAAATATATATATTCGCTACCACGCGAATTAATGCACCTTAGTGTACGTGCATACACTAACCATGGCGGAACGCATTGTACATACAATACACGAGCCGCGGCGGGGCGGAATACGTCGGGTGCAAGGGGACGCGCCGGGCGCGGGAGGGACGCGAGAGCGGAGTGTGGACGGTGGAGACTCACCGAAATCGATGAACTGTTTTATCGAGAGCGGCGAGGGGTTGAACTGCGAGTAGAAGTCCAACATCTTGCCGATGTTGCCGAGGCAGTTCCGTGTGAGCTTCATCGCGCCGCGCGTCCTCGTCGTTACACATCAAATATCCTCGCCCGATCGTATCCGGCGCGCTGCAGGCTGCTCGCGAAAATACGTCGGGGGTGCCTGCTTCCGGCAGGACGGTCGAGATGGGGACGATGGTGCTCGGCTTCCTCTGCGCGCGAGGATGCGAGGCAGCGCCGGTCGACGTCGTGCACGGTCAAAGGAACTCGCGTCAGCGGAGTGCCGCGAACGCTGAGAACACCACGTACCGCGGTGCGGTAATGCGCTCCGCGCCGGGCCGCGCATGCGCATGCGACCAATCGGCCCGACGGGGAGACTCGGCAGTAGCACGCGCGTGCGATTTAATTTCACGATCAGTCGCGATCGCTCGACGTGCGTTGCTAATTAATGGCTCATTGTGTTAATTGTGACAACTACAGCGGCGATCGAATTGTCCAAAATACAAATATAAAAATTGCATAAAGTTTTGTTGCTAACCCAGGCAGCACACATTGGTTTCAAAACCGTTTCATAAACGTTTTGCCGTAACGTTTCATAACCATTTTATTGAAACGTTTATTTAGCAGAAAAATGTCCAACGAAAAAACGTTTCTTTTTCGGCAAAAAAACGTTTCAGAAACCATCAGAAAAATATTTATCAATTTTATGTATCAGTGCCTCAAAGATAGACGGAGTTAAGTCACGTTTTTGTAAAAAACTAGATTTTTATATTTTATGAATTACTCTCTAAATTTCGTGTAGTGGATCTCACTCTTTTGAAATATCACTTCAAGTAACAGTGATCTCAAAAGTTTCAAAAGAAAAGAAGAAGAAAAGAGTATTGGATCGGTTTTCCGGATGGTTATTTATAAGGTGATAACACAAATGTTACTTGCGAGAACGTCACGTCTGGCCTGGCCATCTATCGGTCGCCTGGTGAATCAGAGGTGGGAATCACACACACTTGTGTTGATTTTTGTCTCTCGTTCCATAATCGAGTACATTGAAACGTATGATGTAAAAATAATGAATACTCGCAAAGTAAGTAGAAATTACTATTTTTTCTATATTAATTATATAATTTCAAATCAATTTAATAAAACACATTTTTCGTTTCTGTGGAAAGGTGAAAAATACGTTTTTAAAATTGAGGTCTAAAAACGGTTTCTATTTAAACCGTTTCTTAAATGGTACTTTATGTTTCTTAGACATTAGATACGTCTAAGAAACATATATTAGGCTACATGTACTGCCTGGGAATGTAATGGTGCGAATTATTTATTGCGAAGTGCAAAAGCCCGCGCGCTTTTATTTGCAAAGAGATGACGCTGGCAATACATTTCACGCGCAATAATATTTGTTTCACGCTCTGGTTTTGCGTTAATAGAAAGAGATAATATCGTACGTCGTTGTCTTTCGTCAAGTCAAATTCCGGAAATGATGAGCGGCACTTAACGGTACCACGTACTACGCGACGATACTGGAAAGACAATTAACCTCTCTGTACTCGCACGCCTCGCGCGCCGCGCGCTTCATCGTCGATCCCGCGCGCGTGACGGCGATCTGCATTTTCAGCGCGACTGCACTTTTCGCACGGGGATCGCAAACGCGCCGTGAGGCACGGCCGATCGTCCGTCGCGCGCGCAACGTGACACGTCGTTTCTAGGTTAAAGGTCCCCGCGTCTCCACGACGGTCTTCTGCTGGACAGGTAGCGCCACTCGCGCGACCCGCGCGAAAAGCTGACGCGCGTTTCCTCGTCGCCGAGGGTCGCGATGTACTTGAAAATTGCGCGAGATTCGTCGACGCCGCCGGGCGAGTCGCCCTCGAGTGCCTCGCGCCGTTGAGAATCGCGCTGACGTGACGCGGCAGCGTGCGGCAGACCTCTCGGTCGCTCGCTTGACTCGCGCGCTGGCGCTACCGATTTCCGGCGGAGGCAAGCCCATGTGGACGGCCGCGACGGGAGCTCCGATCAGTCCGTGACCAGCGTGTTCTTCGTGCGCCCGTAATCCCCCGTGCTGTCGCACGTCTCGCGCACGCCGTGCACTCGACCTCGCATCTCGCCTCATCCGGACTCTGCCGCGTCGCCATGGCGGACTTGGACGATTTCTTCGCGAAGAAGGACCGCAAGAAGGCCAAGGGCAAGAAATTTACCACGACCGACGAGGTCGCCAAGAAGCTGGAGGAGACGGGCAAGCGAGTCGAGAAGCCCAAGCCCAAGGAGAAGCCAGCGAATCCGGAGGGCGAGGAGTCCCAGCACACCGAGGTGAGACCGCGACGACGACGTCTACGTTGTCGTTATCGCCATTGTCATCGTCGTCACGTTACCGCCTTCCGGCGCCTTTCCCTCGTCGAGTTCCGGAACCCGTGATCGTGCACGACGCTGCCATGTTTGCTCTCCGCGAACGCGCGTGGGACACGGTGCACCCTACGAGGACGACGCGTGACCCGCGACCCGATCGTCCACGCGCGCCTTATGTAACCGCTGGACAATCCGTGAGGGCAGTCCGTGTCGCGGCAGCTGTTGCGATACGCGGCTTCCCCGGATTCCCTCTTGAACGAGCTCTCTTGACAACTCTTGTAGACATGACGATCCACGTGCACCTCACGTCGCATGCTCCGTGCTCCCCCTCCTCGCGATATAAGCTGGATACTGAACGTGTATAGAGTGGCATATGTAATGCGATTAACAAGGCGCCCCTGCGGCTACGATACCGCTTTGAATGATCATCCCCATGCATTTCGTGAATATTTTACGGCTTGCCACGTTTTATTGATCTCATTCTGTCAAAGGCTTGCTCGGGAAGGTGCGTAAGTAATGCCCGTCTTGGCAAGAAGCAGCGGAAACGTTATAATCTCTTCTTTTCAGGATGAGGACGAGTGGAAGGAGTTCGAGGAGGAGAAGAAGGATTACAGTGGTCTGAAAATCGGGCATTTGACGGTGAACGACAGCATGGACGCGGAGTCGGACGACGAGAGGGGCAACGGCGAGAATAGCTCTGACGGCGAATGCGGCGAGGGCGGCACAAAACACACGGGACCATGGAAGAAGCCGGTGGATGTACCGGTGGAGGTGCCCGTGGAGGTGACAGCACCACCAGCACCACCCGCTCCTACAGGGAACACCAGTTACAAAGCGCCACACTTAAGGAATCAGCCCACGTTCTCTAGTCCGCGACCGCGAGGGCGGAATGTCGCACCCGATATTAACAGCGAGGAATACTTCCCCACATTGAACTCGAAGCCACAGCAGAACAACGGCATGGGGAACGCTCCATGGGGCAGACGGTAAAGCCGGCTTGATATTTTACGGCAATAGTAATAATAATAATAATAATAATTCTATATTGTATCATCTATGAATATGTGGAAGAGAGAAGTCTATGGAATATATTATTTATAAGATATGTATACTATTTTACTCTTTCGTTTTTTAATGAGAAATATATAACTTTAATACATCGTTGATTGGTTGTTTTCAATTGCGAAGATTATTAGTTGCAGTAAATGAATATGTAAGAAATAGCAGAAAGAGAATATAATGCTATTGTATACTACAAAGAAAAGAGAATATGAAATATATATAACATCCTGCGCTTAGTGGAAAACTGCAATTTTAACATATCTTTAATTGGTAATTGTATTCAATTACCAAAATTAACAAGTAGACAACAAAAAGAGAAATAAAAAAAAGGTGAAAGAAAAATTTAATGTCACACTGATGAATTTAGCAAGCTATGCATCTTTTATAACACGAGATAATTCGTGACCGCTTGACAATATCGCATTTAAACGGATACTTCTAACAATTCCAGGCGGCGAGACGAGGGCGCATTCGAGGAAGTACGCAACCGAGGCGGCAGTAGAGCGTACAGTGTGCAAGACTCGCAGGCCCAGGCGCCCAAGCTCTCCCTGGGCAACAAGTACGACGCCCTGTCGCAAGATCAGAGCTGAAGACACCTATCCCGATCGAATCAAACGACATGCAATCAATATCACGTCGTCACCCCTCTCCGTTTCGTGGCCCAGCCGCGCCGAGAAAATCTATTTTCTAGACTAGGATCCAGCGTGTGTATCATAGATGTGTATGCGCGCACACGTGCCCCGGGCTTTTGCCGTAAGCCTCGGGGGAGGGGAATGGTAATTCCGGTTCTTGTCGACAAGATTTCAAAGCAATGGTGCGACAGATTGATCGCCGTGTCCGCACACGTGCGGATCTTGCAACTGAAATACGAATAATGTACCGTGCATGTGCGCAAGCTTATTTTCATACCGTGTAGACACGAGGTTGGGAAAAAAAGATCGACTTTTATATTTCATTTTGTAATATCAGCATAGTGCGTAGTGCGCTGCTTCCAGAGATGCGCCGGGACGGCGGAGGGGAAACGACCGCGCGACCCGGCGCACGAATCCTCGAAACGACGGGACGGAACGGACACGTTGATCGAGTACACGCAGATTGCAAGTCGAAACAGAGAGAGAAAGGGAAAGAAAAAAAAAGAGTATCATTTGTCAAAGTATTTCACGTGGTATTTCGCACTTTCTTTTGTACGGTGCTACTTTATTAATTTATAGCGTGCATATTTACTGCCACGATGGATGCCTTCTCATTGGGTGTTATCGATGTAAATAGGACGGGCAGGACGTTGACCTACTCTCGTCCGAACACGATGAGCTTGGAGATCGGCACGGCGATATCGCGATATCGGAGTTCTCGCGCGGACTATACGCGGCAACTATTCGCGAGAAACGTGATACGTGAAACAGTCTCGCGCAACGCTTCTTCTTGGGTCCTCTCTTTCACCGCTTTCGCGCGGGGGAGTGTCGCGTCGCTCAACGCGGTAACGTGCGTCAACGAACGGGAACCTCTAGGTAAATTTAATTAAGGTGTACATGTATATTATTATCGAATTTCGCGGGGCTGGGCGTTGGAACGGAACGGTGCGGTGGATAACGAAGACGATGACGACGAAATTAACACGAAAATTTGAGTGAGAGTAAGGTAAACCGAGAAGCGAAATAGTTGAATATCGCGAGCGTATCGCAGTGACGTTGTACACTAAAATAGGAGGGAGAAAGACACGCATACACACACACACACACACAATACACTCGTGTTAACGCATAAAGAAAATCCTGTATACGCCTTTATTGAGCATTGTATAATTTTTCTTTTGTTCATACAAGTTTTCTTTCTTGAAACGAAGAGAACGCGGCGGATAGATATCAAACCCAGAATGATTTCTCGGGAGACGGTTTCTCGTTGTTGGCGGGCCTCCATCGTATTGCTATTCCGGGACACAATATGGGGAGGTTTACGCCACATGGAAACAATAGTAACGATTCTTGTATAGCGTGTGATAAAATGTGATTATTTATAAATAAATTTCATAGGATAACTCTCTCGTATGTGTTCTCTGCCTTTGAGCATTTTTGGTTTGCCGTACCGTGTACCAACCGATCTCCGAAGCGAGGTGAAGCGCTCAGTGGCCGGTTATTCGCGCGCGCGAGCGGCCCAGCCGATCGGCTTCTACCTGGAACCTGATCTCGGCCGAAAAGCGCCGATCGGCTTCGGATGAACGACGCGCGTTATGGCGCAAATGAGAAAGAAATCTGTAAATCTTTAAGCACGCGGCGGAAACGCAGCACAGGTGCCTCTCGAGGACAGTTTCGAGTTGATTTTGGTCGCCGCGGCGGCGCGGAGGCTTAGCCTGCCCTTTGTTACAGAATAGATACAATAATTTTATCGCTACTGTTACATGAGAGCGAGCGATAGAATGACAGGAAGTGAGAGTGCGCGAAAGAGTGTGGGGGTGCGAGCGTACATGGCGTATTTAATAAAACTCAATCACCGAGATATCTTAGTGTTGCTTTTTTTCCACTCTTCGCGCGCAAAATTCTCCCATCTTAGGTTCACGGTCAATAACAATTTTTTTTTCTCTCCTATATATTATATTATGCAAAGTTTGAGCAATCTTCGAGCTTAGTGATTATTAATACAAAAATGATTATTATTACGTATAAAATATTAATATACAAAACAATTACAAAATTACTTTTATTGGAGGACGTGCTAGAACGCACAAATAGTTAAAAGTATAGTCTCGAAATATTCTAGATTTATTATAAAAATTTACCGACTCAGTGTTCTTATCAGTATTCCCTGATATTGTTTTAGATGCTCTCCCGTTATTGTTTATTCGCAGGGATAGCAGGCGAGAGTACTCGTTTTCGTGTGCCCAGTTATTTAGAGAACATCGTGAAGACTCGACGCGTCCTCGTCGCTACAAAAGAGACAAAAGCCGCCGACAATGAGTTTATAGTACTTCTTTTCTGTGATCGTAGGATGGATCGCGAACGTACTTCTCGCAGTACTTGAGCCCGTGATTGCCGTTATTGCTGTAGGACGCGTACATGGGGCTCTCCAGCAGAGAAGGCCTGTATTTCGGCAGAAAGTATATCCACGCTTTCGTCAGCTCGCCAACCTGGAAAAAAAGGAGGAAATCTAGTATCTCTTAGAGGAAAAATAGTAATGCATGCTTGTTGTTGAAGAAAATTCAGGAAATGCCGTATCGATGTATTTTTATGTGCTTTCACCTCTTCGAAAATCTTCCCCGCCTTGAGCGTGGCTTCCGGAGCCAGTAGAATCTCCTCCTCAGCTCGCTCGTAGAACGTGGGGTGTTCCTCCAGTTCGTCTAGCCTCTTCAGCATTTTTGAGTCCACGTCGTATATCTCACCGAGCACATACTGCTCGTCAGAAGCGGATCAATTTTATCACAATCGCATTATCATAATCAAAACTTAAATTAACAGAATGCGGATATAATAAAAAATATTGTTAAAATTGTAAAATATTATAAGCAAGGTTCAAGTCATTAAAAATTAAGGTAATTATGTACTTTAACGGACCCAGCCCCGATGACCTTGACCTTGACATGTTGTCAAGGTCACCCTCCTGAGTGACCTTGAAGAGGTTTTAGCCGTCGCTCGTTGTTTATTAAAAAGTTATTAACAAAAGAAGTTTAATAATTTTGCACGAATTTTCAGCTGTCCACGCGAAGCAAGGACTTGAGTTTGACATATATTACAAAGGTCACCTTCCTGAATAACCCGCACTAGGTTTCACCCTTCGCTCGTTGTTTGTTAAAAAGTTATTAACAAAAATGTTTAATGAATAAAGCATAATTTGACGATACCATATACGTTTACGAAAGAGTATATTTGATGGAATCTTAGCTTAGGTTAGGTTAGGTTAAGTTAAAGCAGAGAATACTTTGTATTTAACTGTTTGTGCTTTTGGTTAAAGTGAAGAATACTTTGTACTTATATTAAAAGAAACTATTCTATATATTAACAATTCACTGCTTTAAATGACTTTCTTTTCTTCGTTCATATACATACTCGTCGTTTATATCTTTCAATATTCAATATTCTTTCAAAATAACTACTATATCTTCGAAATTTCTTTTGTTAATAACTTTTTCATAAACAACGATCGACGACTAAAACCTAGTGCGGGTTATTCGGGAAGGTAACCTTTGTAATATATGTCAGTATCATGTTCTTGCTTCACGTGGACAGCTAAAAATTCGTGCGAAATCATTAAACTTTCTTTGTTTATAACTTTTTAACAAACAACGAGCGACGGCTAAAACTTCTTCAAGGTCACTCAGAAGGGTGACCTTGACAACATATGTCAAGGTCAAAGTCATCGGGGCTGGGTCCGTTGAAGTACATAATTACCAAAATTAATTCGAAACTTTCTAATTTCCAAGTTTTCGTCTTTCAAATCGGCTAATTTGAATTTTCCGGGGATAAAATTTTATATTTTTGTAAACTTACGTTGCCGGTGTTCGGTTTCTTCAGCAGAAACGGGATATTGTATTTCGTGGCTATCACCAAAGGATACGAAATTGTGGTCCTACCGAGACCCAGGAATTTGGCGTAGCCGTTCATGACGTCCGTGATGATCCCATGATTGGGCTCGCCCCGTTTTAGCGTACCGTACACGAACACGCGATGCAACGGGCTCTTGAACAGGTTTTCGTACATGTCGAAAGTCACGGGTTGCCTGGCACGTGGTCGCCAGCCAATGGCATCGCGAGCAGATATAATCAGTATCAAATATTATTGCGGCGCGTTATTTGCACGACGATTACGTCACAGAATTCGCGCAATGTGATCTACGGGGCGATAAGAATCAATGAGCACTAAATTTCGCGTATTTCCGCCGACGGAACTCGAAACTGATTGGAATATCACGAGAAAATGGCACGGAGATCCTTTAAACTTGTACTTTGAAATGCACGAGGTCGCTCGATGCTCCAAAAAACGGAGAATCCTCGGAAAAGGATGGAAAACCTGACAGCAACACAGTAACGACACGTGTTAACTGGCACATTGGCGGACTACGAACGCTAGGTGACAGCACTGTTCGATCGGCGCGACTATTTGAAATCAAGTCGAAAGCGTGCACGCGCAAAACGCGAATAATATGCTATTTTTACAAACTTTATTTTTACAATGCTCCTCACATGCTTTATTTTCAGACTTCATTCTGAACATTTCCTTCAGATTTTCACATGCAATGTTCCACGCAAGCGTGACGGTAACAACGGGTAGTCGTACCGAAATTACCGCGATCAATAAATTAATAAACTCGATGCGTTATTAATAAACCGAGGAGACGCGGGGAGATTGTTAATTCATAAACGTCGGGTCTGCGGCGCAAATTTACATGCAGATTTACGTAACAAGGCTCGTTGCAGCGAATGTACAAGACGATATTCCGGCATCCGTGATCTCACGGACGGAACGTCGACGTAGCTCGCTCGTTACCTCGCTCTGTGAGGGATCCATGTCCAAAAGCTCCTCCGATGGGAAGGAGTACAAGGAGTCCAGCTCTATGATCGCGATATTGACGAGCACGGTAACCGCGGCGATGTGCAGCAACATTTTCGCGAAGTGCAACGACCGAACGAAAGTGACGCTTCGACCGAAAGCTGAAGCTGGTACGGAGCTCGCGCGTCGTCACAGACAGCATCGCGCGGCGCGCATTGTGTGATAAGATAAGATGACCGTCCAATAAGATCGCCGAACTATTGCACCACCGCCGATCTCACCACTCTGCGCGCGTCGATGAACCCAATTTGCTCAATGACTCCGAGATCTCGATATGCGGAGACCCTTCGGAAACAATTAGCATGAGCTGGATGAGGAGGAAGTGTCTCCCCGCTTAGGGAATTTATTAGGGGTGTGATTTAGTTTTGAGGGTTTTTTTGCTCAAAAACGCATGTATTTAAATATGATAATGAATGAATACCTTAATCAAAATACTTTCCTTCGTTTTCTATAACTTTTTCCCATCTTTCTGGCAACAGATGGATTCCATGACGATAAAATGACTCTTCTTTTCAGTTGATCCATTCGTCGACGAATTTTCGCACTTCTTCCAAATTATCAAAGTGTGTATCCTCTAAAGCGTCTTGCATCGACCGGAACAAATAATAATCGCATGGAGCAATGTCCGGAGAATACGCGGGGTGCGGTAAGACTTCCCATTCAAGCTCTAATGGTGTTTGTTTCACTGATAACGCAACGTGAGGTCGAGCGTTGTCACGAAGAAGAATCACTTTCCGTCGTTTACTCGCAATTGCTGGTCGTTTTTGGTCCAATGCTTGCTTCAACTTGTACAATTGGTGTCGATAACGATCAGCCGTGACAGTCTCATGCGGATTTAACAGCTCATAGTACACTATCCCACCAAATACAGAGCATTACTTTTCAACCGTGAATATTGCGTCTCGGAGTGGATGTTGATGGTTCGCCTGGATCCACCCATGATTTTCTGCGTTTCGGATTATCAAAACAGATCCACTTTTCATCCCCAGTAACAATCCGAGACAAAGGACTCTTCTTTTTTTGCCTGGCGATCAACGAAATGCAAATGTTCAACCGGTTCGCAATCGCACTTTCCAATAATTCATGTCGAACCCATTTCCCTTCTTTCTGAATTTTTCCCATTTCATGTAAATGTTTGGTAACTGTTGTACGATCAACATTTAATGCTCTGGCAAGAGATGGATTCCACCACGATAAAATGACTCTTCTTTTCAGTTGATCCATTCGTCGACGAATTTTCGCACTTCTTCCAAATTATCAAAGTGTGTATCCTCTAAAGCGTCTTGCATCGACCGGAACAAATAATAATCGCATGGAGCAATGTCCGGAGAATACGCGGGGTGCGGTAAGACTTCCCATTCGAGCTCTAATGGTGTTTGTTTCACTGATAACGCAACGTGAGGTCGAGCGTTGTCACGAAGAAGAATCACTTTCCGTCGTTTACTCGCAATTGCTGGTCGTTTTTGGTCCAATGCTTGCTTCAACTTGTACAATTGGTGTCGATAACGATCAGCCGTGACAGTCTCATGCGGATTTAACAGCTCATAGTACACTATCCCACCAAATACAGAGCATTACTTTTCAACCGTGAATATTGCGTCTCGGAGTGGATGTTGATGGTTCGCCTGGATCCACCCATGATTTTCTGCGTTTCGGATTATCAAAACAGATCCACTTTTCATCCCCAGTAACAATCCGAGACAAAGGACTCTTCTTTTTTTGCCTGGCGATCAACGAAATGCAAATGTTCAACCGGTTCGCAATGGCACTTTCCGATAATTCATGTCGAACCCATTTCCCTTCTTTCTGAATTTTTCCCATTTCATGTAAATGTTTGGTAACTGTTGTACGATCAACATTTAATGCTCTGGCAAGAGATGGATTCCACCACGATAAAATGACTCTTCTTTCAGTGATCCATTCGTCGACGAATTTTCGCACTTCTTCCAAATTATCAAAGTGTGTATCCTCTAAAGCGTCTTGCATCGACCGGAACAAATAATAATCGCATGGAGCATGTCCGGAGAATACGCGGGGTGCGGTAAGACTTCCATTCAGCTCTAATGGTGTTTGTTTCACTGATAACGCAACGTGAGGTCGAGCGTTGTCACGAAGAAGAATCACTTTCCGTCGTTTACTCGCAATTGCTGGTCGTTTTTGGTCCAATGCTTGCTTCAACTTGTACAATTGGTGTCGATAACGATCAGCCGTGACAGTCTCATGCGGATTTAACAGCTCATAGTACACTATCCCACCAAATACGGAGCATTACTTTTCAACCGTGAATATTGCGTCTCGGAGTGGATGTTGATGGTTCGCCTGGATCCACCCATGATTTTCTGCGTTTCGGATTATCAAAACAGATCCACTTTTCATCCCCAGTAACAATCCGAGATAAAGGACTCTTCTTTTTTTGCCTGGCGATCAACGAAATGCAAATGTTCAACCGGTTCGCAATGGCACTTTCCGATAATTCATGTCGAACCCATTTCCCTTCTTTCTGAATTTTTCCCATTTCATGTAAATGTTTGGTAACTGTTGTACGATCAACATTTAATGCTCTGGCAAGTTCTGAAGTGGATCGTGTTGGATTTTCGTGCAATAATGCTTGCAAATCTGCATTTTCAAGCTTTCTTGGTTGTCCCGAGCGTTCTTTGTCCTTTACATCAGTATCACGACTTTTAAAGCGTCTAAACCAGTATTCACACGTCTTAATTGATGGGGCAGAATCACCATAAGTTTCCACAAGAATTCTATAACCGTCAGCCGCAGTTTTCTTTTGATTAAAAAACAAAAGCAACGCATGTCGAAAATGCTGTTTCGGAAGTTGCATTTTTACGATGATATAAACACGATTGTTATTGCATCTATTGCTATAATGCTACTAAATGTCATGGATAATGTCAACACTGTAAGAAAGAACAGTTATCGGAAACAGCTATTGGAACAAACTGACACTACAGCCATCTGTTGCAAAACCCTCAAAACTAAATCACACTCCTAATAATTTAATTTAATTTAATTTAATTTCTCTGTCGATTTCCAGAATTGATGACTCTGAAAATTTGCACTCCGGAGTGAGAAGAGACTGTTAAAAGCTAGATCCAAGAATGCGATCTTAGGTGAAGAAGATCGACGATCATACGCTGACTTTGCTCCGCAGCACCGTGCTCTCCACTGGCACGAGGTCCTTGAGGTCCTCATCGTGACTTACATGATCACTTTGCCTGCGCCGTAAAAGCTCTTGGAACGTCGTCCAGTCTTCGTCCTTTTGGATTTGGCTGTTCTAATCGGAAAGAGGAAGCTTACGAGAGTATGGCGAATGTTTCTGCCGGATACGTGCGGAATAAAAATTATTATACCTCTAAAGAAACGTGCAGCAATCCCCTAGTGGAATCATCTAACAGCATGTAACTCTGATAGTACAAACACGATACCAGCTTCTTCAACGTCTTATTCGTTAAACAATTAACTAGACAGAGACAAAAGCCGAGTATTACGAATGAACTTAGCGCGTTGAAATCCAGCAAAGAACAAAATGTGCAATGGAAAAAGAAGCGTACAGCTCAAACTCAAATGTTGCAGCTCCAAATTTCCACTGGTTATCACAGAGCCTTTTATCGCCATGGTTTCTCTGGTAAATGGATAACTGGTATCGTCTCTCGAAGATTCTTCCGAGAGCTGCAAGCATACATGTATTTCACACTTATATCTGTATAATTATTCGTGAATTTAAGAGAAATAAATATAAATAAAAATGCTGAGAAAAATACTTGAATCGAATTGTCCGATGGGGAATTGATCTCGACCTTTATCCTTGACGAGCCATCTCGATTCGCTGGGTTTTGAAGATTAAAACAAAGTGAATTTTCGAGCAACTTGAAGAAATATTAAACTCACCCTTGTTTGAATGTTGAATCACGTTCTGACGCTGCCACGTTCTATTTATTTTGGATTCCGCCGCGACGGGAGTTTCCTGAGCATTTCGTTTATCCAGCTGCAATTACAATTTCTTGCTTTATTACTGGACAATGTAATACATCACGGCGAGATAATTTATCAACCTTGCTCTCTAGCTGGATAAATCTGCGACGCCGAAGGTCGACGATTTCTTCGTGGGTCAAAGCGGACCTATCGCGTTCACATTATGAGAGATAGCACAGCCTAAACGAAAACTATCTAACGTAATCAACAGTACTGTTAACAGAAAATACATGCAGAGTTCCTGGATTATCAGTAAGGCCCCGTCGTCGTATATCTTGTTTCCGGTTAACACCACGCTTTGCAGAGACCTACGGAATCGGGAAACGGTTCGCTTGAAAACTCCGCTTTTGCACACGAGCAAGGATTCAGAACTTTTAAGCTATAATTAAGAGTGTCTACTCTTAACAATTATGTAACCGATTAGTTCGCAGCATCGCGGCGATGTGCCCAGCGCCGATGTCCGTAATATCGTTATTCGCGACATTAAGAGCGATCAGTTTCGGATCATCTGGGGGATCGTGGTACATCAACTCGTTTGCAATCTTCTGCACACCGTTATCGGACAATTTACACATTTTCAGCGATAAATAGTGTAGACTGGCTGACACAGGTTTTTTTCCGTCAATGGAGTGTTCTTTGCATGATTGTACAGTATTTGCAAACATACTTTTTGATCGGTTCGCAGAGCAAATAATAATTCTCTTGCATGTTCGGATTGTTATCTAGATTTAGGTCCGTCAGACAACCGACTTTTGTTAGGATTTGTGCTACCTGCAGAACACCATCGGCGCTTACTCGGCAATTGGGCAATCTGACAAAATATTATTGACTATTGCGTAAATTAAATGGAAGAAGTTGGTATTTTTTGAAATTTCTGTTACTTGAGGACTGTAATAGTATTGTATTTCTGTAACGTAGTATCCAATGCTTCCAAGATACTGATCGAAACTTCCTGTCGTACAAAATATTGCAGAGTATATTAAATGCAAACATACAACACAATGTTTGATAATTGAAAATATGTTAATTAATATTTTATCTTTGCACTCCAATTTTTGTATGTTCTCTATTTTTCTAGGATTCTCGAAAGAGACGTAAAAGATAGGAACACTTTTCTCCAATTTCCTAAGTATAAATCATAATTTTTGAAACATTGTAAAAATTCTTAATTACAATTGAAATAATTACCGCCTGGGTTCAAATTCAAAGGATTTTGCGAACTGTTCGATGCCATTCTTTATCTGTAATGTACATAATGTAATGTTTATCGAAGCATATCGAAAATATATATATTATTTAATATAATTAAACATATATATATAACTTACTATAAATCGAGGTAACGGCTCTACGTTGTATTCCTTGCAATGTTTTAAAAATTCCGTAATAAAATTTTCTTGAGGCATTTTGTATTAAATATTATCTCCTTTATTACAGCAAATAATATCGGAATAAATCGATATACTGATTTGTTTTAGTAATTCTGTAAATAGTATTCTACATGTACAAGAATATTTATCCTTATACACTGTGAATAATCTCGATAATAAAAATATTAATCAACTATAGATATTATCTTTTGTTGACGCAGTCCGTATACGACTTATCATCTTTGATTTAACCTTACGACGTCACTCGACATCTATAATTTTAAAAGAAAATAAACAAATGACAGAAAGTATTCAATAAATCCCGTAAATGTTTGGTATTTATGAATATTATTACAGAATCAGTTTATTTTTACAAGAATTATCAGTCCTCGATATTTTTTATGCCGTCGTGCACCCTAATCAGATTGAACTCCTCTTTCTTTATCATAAATTCATAAAGTACTGGCGCCTCGGCTGTCGGCCCCTCGCTTGGGGACGCCATGTAATCCGACGCCCGGGAAACGTAGGGGTGACTAAACAACCCCTGCGAGACCTCGCAACATAACCAGGCCAGCGGGGAAAAGCCTTCGGGAAAAGTATCGAGCAAACTTTCAACATGCGTGCGTGCGTGCGTGTATATCGTAACATAAGGCAGCGAGCATCGCGATAAAAGCCAGCCGAAGGGGCTTTTCTGGGATTAAAGTTCGTAATTACGGGGCCGTTGCAGGACCGATTACCGAAATGATTTGTGTCGGTCCTAAACGGCGCCGCAAACGACCACGTGAGACCCCGGACCTCGATTGATGACACATCATGCAGCCACGAAAGAGCCTGCAATTGCGTTCAAGCGGCAACACGCGGGTGGCCAAGAGCGTTAGATCGAAATAAAGAATTAAATTATTGGGTTGGCCAAAAAGTAATTGCGTTTTTTTCCAATAGATGGACATACATATCTTGAAATGTAACTAACTTTATTCTAAACCGCAAAATCATTATGTAGGTTAACAACTCACAGTTCAAGCTTGTTTTAGAAAAAGAAAGTACACGATTTCGTTAACAATTGTTTGTTTGCCGTCGATTTCAAAATGGAAAATCAAAAAGAACATTTTCGTCATATTTTATTTTATTACTTCCGAAAAGGGAAAAATGCTGTGCAAGCTCATAAAAAGTTATGTCATGCATATGGCGAAGATGCTTTAAAACTGCGGCAGTGTCAAAATTCGTTTACTAAATTTCGATCTGCAGATTTTAATGTGAAAGATGCACCACGCTCAGGAAGGCCAATCGAAATTGATGATGACAAAATAAAGGCACTGATCGATTCCAATCGGCGTTTAACGACCCGAGAGATTGCTGAGAATCTTAACATATCGAAATCGAGTGTTGAAAACCATTTAAAACGACTTGGATACATTAGTAAGCTCGATATTTGGGTACCACATGAGCTGAAAGAAATTCATCTCACTAAGCGTATTGACACCTGCGATTCTCTTTTGAAACGTGAGGAAAATGATCGATTTTTGAAACGCATGATAACAGGCGACGAAAAATGGATCGTCTACAACAACGTCAAACGAAAAAGATCGTGGAGCAAGCGTGATGAACCTGCTGAAAGCACTTGAAAAGCAGATATTCACCAAAGAAAGATTATGCTGTCAGTCTGGTGAGACTTTAAAGGTATTGTGTATTTTGAGCTTCTTGCAAGGAATCAAACCATTCATTCAGACGTATACTGTCGTCAACTGGATAAATTAAATGATGCCATCAAACAGAAACGTCGAGAATTGGTGAATCGCAAAGGTGTTGTGTTTCACCATGATAACGCTAGACCACGTACAAGTTTGGTCACTCGTGAAAAATTGTTGCAGCCTGGATGGAATGTGTTACCATGATGTTACCACATCCACCATATTCGCCAGACCTGGCACCATCAGATTACCATTTGTTTCGTTCTTTGCAAAACGCCTTGAATGGTAAAACCTTTACTGCTGATGAGGATGTCAAATCGTTCTTGGAATTATTTTTTGCTGAAAAAGATAAGAACTTTTTTGAGCGCGGAATCATGAAGTTGCCTGAAAAATGGCAAAAGATAATCAAACAAAATGGACAATATATTGTTTAATAAAGTTTTTGTTTCCCATGAAAAATTCGCCTTTTATTTATATAAAAAAAACGCAATTACTTTTTGGCCAACCCAATAGAATCAATCTCCACGGGAAATAAAATTGTGTAACTCATGCGCGGTCTTATGGTCGCACGCAAAACGTATGGTAGAATCGAGAAATGTTTTGTCCGAGAATATCGCTTTTGCACCATTTGTTACATGATATCTCTAAAGTTTGGTGGTATTAATGCGATCATTCTTTTGTTCGTGATCTGTCGCATCGGGAAGAGAACGTGTCCAGTTCTGCCCCGGCTCGTGCACGCCGGCTGACAAGTTCACGTCTCGTTATAGCGCCGCTCCGTTGGACGCCGCGCGTTCCTCAGTCAGTCGTGCTCCGCGCGTCCAGCGAGCCGCACGTGAGTGGGGTTGTACGCGTTCTTTTTCTGCAACCGGGTACGATCGGCGAGAAATCGCAGGTGAATACCGTCCGCACAGTGTTACTAAGCATCTCTGGTTCAATTAAATATCGCAAACACCTCGCTCATCGATGAGACGACGATCCTGCTCCGAAAGATCGCTGGATTAAAGAGAGATAGAGAGGCGACAAGTGAGGTAAGTCGTGTTTAATTGCTTTTAGTAAACTTCATTCCCCATCAACGTTTCATGGAATCTTGATCGGAAAAGTCTTGTCTTTACATATTTTCAGCTTCTTTAAAATTATTAAATTGATTAAAGTAAAGGGGATAGTTATGATCGAAACAATCTAAGGATTTTTACGGCTGTCCGTGAACCGAACTCTTCTCTAAGAATCATCCATGATGACGTGTTTCGACAATGGCGCGAAAGAGTTTTCGTAAATCGTCGCTGCGCGCTTCCCCGTGCTCGCGAGTGCATCCCTCGATGATTGCATCAATTTACGAGTGTTTACATCACGATGTCAGGGCGTGCCGTAATCGTGCCGGGCCCGATGTTATGAATTATGCATCCCAGGGTGGTTTTGGGTTTCCTCCGGGCCCTTTCTCTCGGTACCACGCATGAGAGGAAGGCATGCGGTTCGTTCTCGCGATCGTTAATATTAATTTTTGGCCGGCGCACGACCGCTAAACTGATACAAATTGCGGTATAATGCGGTCGACACCCAACACGCTCGCCAATTAAATCCCAAAACGAATTCGCAGCCTCGATTATCGCGACGACCGAGTTCGGTAAGTTCCGCGCGCGATAAGCGGTTTGATTTTTCTCGTCGGTCAGTGAAATGAGATAGCCCGTGGCCAGACGATGCTTCGAGTTGGCGCAGCAATAGTGCGCCCTGTTTACGTAAGAATCTCTCGAGTCGTCGTCGACGTGCGCCTCGGAATGAAGAAACGTTCCGTAACGCGATCATTCCGAACGTTATTCGTGATTCCGCGGTATTCCTCAATACTTATTATCTCGAAACATTTTATTTCTCGTTCAAAGACAGTACGATCGACTGAGAATACACGCCACCTTATTTTTACATCAATCGAGCACATATGCCTGAAATTGCTGAATTGATTAATTTCCCTCCTCTCCCATCACCCATTATGCTATTTCAGCCTGGGCAGAGTCAGGCATCACAAAGCGCAAAAGCACGGGTAGAGATCTTTCGGAATCGAATCGCGTTTCCAGATGTGCACCCGATGCAGCCGGCCGACCGCTCGTTACGATCGCGTTCTTCACTTGTAAATTCATCTTATTCTTTTTTTTCCGACGCGGAAGGGGACTGCTCGTTTCCTTTTCTCTTTCCTTTGTGAAAGGAATGCGGGCGACTCGTGCTGGAGAACGATCCGATGAATAGGGGGGTTCCCCGCTTTCTGTAGGGACCCGGGCCCTTTCTTTTCAATTCTCAAGTGGGTCAGAGCTGAATACGTAGAATGGCGAATGCTAGAATCGAGTTATTTGAGTAAGTCAATCGAAGAGATGTGAGATGCTTAACGAAGCAGAAAAAACAGTTTAAAGAAGAAAACGTGATCGACGATGACCTCAAGAAAAGTGAAGACCATTCTTATTAGGGGTGTGATTTAGTTTTGAGGGTTTTGTTTGCTCAAAAACGCATGTATTTAAATATGATAATGAATGAATACCTTAATCAAAATATTTTCCTTCCTTTTCTATAACTTTTCCCATCTTTCTGGCAAGAGATGGATTCCATGACGATAAAATCACTCTTCTTTTCAGTTGATCCATTCGTCGACGAATTTTCGCACTTCTTCCAAATTATCAAAGTGTGTATCCTCTAAAGCGTGTTGCATCGACCGGAACAAATAATAATCGCATGGAGCAGTGTCCGGAGAATACGCGGGGTGCGGTAAGACTTCCCATTCGAGCTCTAATAGTGTTTGTTTCACTGATAACGCAACGTGAGGTCGAGCGTTGTCACGAAGAAGAATCACTTTCCGTCGTTTACTCGCAATTGCTGGTCGTTTTTGGTCCAATGCTTGCTTCAACTTGTACAATTGGTGTCGATAACGATCAGCCGTGACAGTCTCATGCGGATTTAACAGCTCATAGTACACTATCCCACCAAATACGGAGCATTACTTTTCAACCGTGAATATTGCGTCTCGGAGTGGATGTTGATGGTTCGCCTGGATCCACCCATGATTTTCTGCGTTTCGGATTATCAAAACAGATCCACTTTTCATCCCCAGTAACAATCCGAGACAAAGGACTCTTCTTTTTTTGCCTGGCGATCAACGAAATGCAAATGTTCAACCGGTTCGCAATGGCACTTTCCGATAATTCATGTCGAACCCATTTCCCTTCTTTCTGAATTTTTCCCATTTCATGTAAATGTTTGGTAACTGTTGTACGATCAACATTTAATGCTCTGGCAAGAGATGGATTCCATGACGATAAAATGACTCTTCTTTTCAGTTGATCCATTCGTCGACGAATTTTCGCACTTCTTCCAAATTATCAAAGTGTGTATCCTCTAAAGCGTCTTGCATCGACCGGAACAAATAATAATCGCATGGAGCAATGTCCGGAGAATACGCGGGGTGCGGTAAGACTTCCCATTCAAGCTCTAATGGTGTTTGTTTCACTGATAACGCAACGTGAGGTCGAGCGTTGTCACGAAGAAGAATCACTTTCCGTCGTTTACTCGCAATTGCTGGTCGTTTTTGGTCCAATGCTTGCTTCAACTTGTACAATTGGTGTCGATAACGATCAGCCGTGACAGTCTCATGCGGATTTAACAGCTCATAGTACACTATCCCACCAAATACGGAGCATTACTTTTCAACCGTGAATATTGCGTCTCGGAGTGGATGTTGATGGTTCGCCTGGATCCACCCATGATTTTCTGCGTTTCGGATTATCAAAACAGATCCACTTTTCATCCCCAGTAACAATCCGAGACAAAGGACTCTTCTTTTTTTGCCTGGCGATCAACGAAATGCAAATGTTCAACCGGTTCGCAATGGCACTTTCCGATAATTCATGTCGAACCCATTTCCCTTCTTTCTGAATTTTTCCCATTTCATGTAAATGTTTGGTAACTGTTGTACGATCAACATTTAATGCTCTGGCAAGAGATGGATTCCACCACGATAAAATGACTCTTCTTTTCAGTTGATCCATTCGTCGACGAATTTTCGCACTTCTTCCAAATTATCAAAGTGTGTATCCTCTAAAGCGTGTTGCATCGACCGGAACAAATAATAATCGCATGGAGCAGTGTCCGGAGAATACGCGGGGTGCGGTAAGACTTCCCATTCGAGCTCTAATGGTGTTTGTTTCACTGATAACGCAACGTGAGGTCGAGCGTTGTCACGAAGAAGAATCACTTTCCGTCGTTTACTCGCAATTGCTGGTCGTTTTTGGTCCAATGCTTGCTTCAACTTGTACAATTGGTGTCGATAACGATCAGCCGTGACAGTCTCATGCGGATTTAACAGCTCATAGTACACTATCCCACCAAATACGGAGCATTACTTTTCAACCGTGAATATTGCGTCTCGGAGTGGATGTTGATGGTTCGCCTGGATCCACCCATGATTTTCTGCGTTTCGGATTATCAAAATAGATCCACTTTTCATCCCCAGTAACAATCCGAGACAAAGGACTCTTCTTTTTTTGCCTGGCGATCAACGAAATGCAAATGTTCAACCGGTTCGCAATCGCACTTTCCGATAATTCATGTCGAACCCATTTCCCTTCTTTCTGAATTTTTCCCATTTCATGTAAATGTTTGGTAACTGTTGTACGATCAACATTTAATGCTCTGGCAAGTTCTGAAGTGGATCGTGTTGGATTTTCGTGCAATAATGCTTGCAAATCTGCATTTTCAAGCTTTCTTGGTTGTCCCGAGCGCTCTTTGTCCTTCACATCAGTATCACGACTTTTAAA
The DNA here is from genome assembly GCF_003672135.1 of Ooceraea biroi. Classification (NCBI taxonomy): domain Eukaryota; kingdom Metazoa; phylum Arthropoda; class Insecta; order Hymenoptera; family Formicidae; genus Ooceraea; species Ooceraea biroi. The sequence continues at coordinate 4,988,179 of NC_039515.1, forward strand.
GCGTCTAAACCAGTATTCACACGTCTTAATTGATGGGGCAGAATCACCATAAGTTTCCACAAGAATTCTATAACCGTCAGCCGCAGTTTTCTTTGGATTAAAAAACAAAAGCAACGCATGTCGAAAATGCTGTTTCGGAAGTTGCATTTTTACGATGATATAAACACGACTGTTATTGCATCTATTGCTATAATGCTACTAAATGTCATGGATAATGTCAACACTGTAAGAAAGAATAGTTATCGGAAACAGCTATTGGAACAAACTGACACTACGGCCATCTGTTGCAAAACCCTCAAAACTAAATCACACTCCTAATACTTCTCCAATTTTCGAAAGATCTTGTTATTAATGCTTTTATTAATTGTTAAGGATATTTCAATCATTCTACTACAGTTATCGGAAGTCGCGAGACTCTAGATTCTCAAAGGGCCGCGTCCAGTTTATCGGGAAATCCGCTGTTGTCTCTTTGGAGAACTCTTTCTCAAGGAGTAATGTCACACGCGTAGCATTTAAAGTGACGTCCGCGAGCAGTAATTAAGATGCGCCGCGTGTCAGTTCAGGCAAATGTGCGAGCAAGCCGAACACGCGTGGCAGCGAGCCACTGCGAGCAAATGGAAGAATAAACTAGGGGAAAAGTAATGATTGTAAATCGAATCGGCTACTTTCACGAGGTGGAAAGTTAGTAAAATGTTCTACTAAGAAAAGCTACCAAAAAATAATAAAAATCTAAACGTCTTGTCCGAAGAGAAGAGCGTTGAAGAAGATATGAGGAAGATTCTAAGCCTAAATTCCGACCTTGCGATTGTGACTTTTTCCACTGGAGAACAAGTTTTTCATCTCCGAATAGAAACCGAATTTTGTAATTTGGGAAAATTCTCTATTTTATAATATTGCGCGCTTTTAGTAATATCACGCGATTCAATCGTCGGTCGCGAATTTCTCGCTCGCTCGCAATCAAGTCGAACGGAAGTGGTAGTAACCCACAAAGGGACAAGCAGTCAGACCGTTTTACATTCCGTGGGTGTTTTCTCTCGCCTCTCTCGTGCTCTCCTCTTCTCCCTTCCTCTCTCCCTCTCACTCTTATTCTCCTCCCACTCGCGGGATCGCTCTTCTGTCTATTGCTCCTATCTTCTCCTTTCTTCCTGGCCGTCTCTGCGTTGCTTCGAGACCAGCATAGCCAGTCGCTGTGTCATCGAGGCCCGATACATCATAAATATAAATTGGCTGGACGCGCGCGCGTGTGCGCGCATAAATGAAGTTGCGTGGTGCGTGCATGCGTGCGTGCTCCCGGCAACGTTAGAGAATGTTAATGCTACCCGGCAGCGACGCTCGCCAAAAATGATAAACGAATCGCACTGAGGAGCTAAAGCATTAACACGCCTTCTCCGATGCGCAAACACGAGAATATAACGAGAGGAGTAGCCACGAAGCCACTTTACCGCGATGAGATAACCGGTCACTCTCGGTAATTTATCAGTGAAGTGGATTTTAAAAATACGTTTGGTTTTATAGAAAATAATATAATTATCTTATTCTTTTCGTTTATTATTGATTATATCTATCGCTTGAAAGCACAGAAAAATAGGATAAATTCGCTCCTCGATAAATATAAATAAGTCGTATGCTGGTGAACGTATTCCGCGGCTTTCGTTCCTGCTAACTCATTCGAAGAATTTTCTTCTAAGCCGTTTGTCGATTTATCTCTCGCTAATGCGGTTGCGAAATAACCGATATCGCGAGTCTTGATACGTGAAAATAACGAGATCATGAGCGTACGAAAAGAATTGCGATTTCGAGTAATCACCGTTCGCCCGTAGCCGTTTTAGTCGCGCTCTCTGCATTTTTGCTCCCGCTGTTTCTCGTTTTCTCCGAAGCCCGAACGTGCATCTATCTCGTTTTGAAAAACACGAAGAATTTAATAAGAAAGATCACGGTTACGAGCATGCGTGATCGTGCTGGCCTTGCGACTGCCTACGGCGATTATAGGCTGCAAGAATATATATTAACATTATATATACAGGGTGGCCCATTTTAATTTATACAGTCGATTTTTTAAAAAACTAAAAGAGATACGAAAAAATGTTTCAGACAGACATGTCACGATTTCGAGGGGGACATAAGATGATACCATTGGTTTGACCTTGAATAGTCGTTTGAAGGTCACGCGAAGATCACCTTCAATTTCTTAAATTGAAACCCCAACTTTTTATTGCAGATTCTTATTCTCCATCGAAAAGTAAGTAACTTTTGTCTGAAACATTTTTCCGAAAAATGTCATCTTATGTCCTTAAAATGATCTTCAAGATGAGTTTTGAGGACATTTTAAGGACATAAGATGACATTTTTCGGAAAAATGTTTCAGACAAAAGTTACTTACTTTTCGATGGAGAATAAGAATCTGCAATAAAAAGTTGGGGTTTCAATTTAAGAAATTGAAGGTGATCTTCGCGTGACCTTCAAACGACTATTCAAGGTCAAACCAATGGTATCATCTTATGTCCCCCTCGAAATCGTGACATGTCTGTCTGAAACATTTTTTCGTATCTCTTTTAGTTTTTTAAAAAATCGACTGTATAAATTAAAATGGGCCACCCTGTATATTCAGGCAGATGAGGGTGGCAAATGTGCAACTTCCTGAGTCTCGAGATAAGCTCGTTAACAACGCTTGCACTCGCGAGTGCGGCAAGTGCCGTCGCGGAACTCGCGCCGAGTCCAACGATAAACTCGACGGATCGTTTTCAGCGCGTGTCCGATCTAAATGGTATACACGCCACTCGTGATTCAAGCTGCACACAGGGTGTCTCCGCGGTTATCGACGAGCATCGAGTTATCGCGGAGCGATTCCGAACGGACGATTGGATCAGGATCAGTGAGGTCGGCAAGGTTCGGTGAAGTTCGGCGAAATCCTGCGAAGTGCGGCGAAGCTCGACGAGGTCGGACGAGGACCTACGAGATCCTGGGAGGTTCGATGAGGTCACGCGAGATCGAACGAAGTCCTACGAGGTCCGACGAGTTGAATATAAGCGAGATCCAACGAAGTCCAGCGACCAAGATCGATCGATGATCGGTTATCTTAATTGCCGAGCCTTCGACGCGCCGGCCGGCAAGATCACCGTTAGGCCTTAAGGTCGTTGTCGTCGTTCCTTAATTATCCCGTCGGTCGTTATACTAGCACCGCTGTTATCACGGCACGGTTCGACCGTAAATAACGTTCCACCGAGCTCACACTCGGAAGTAATTCCTCGCGCGTGCATCGTGCACTTCGCGCTGACCGAGCCGCGATACATCGAGTATCTGCATTGATCCTACGATTTTCCTTATGGACAACATTGCTTTGCCATTCTGATATTTCTTGATTATTCTTGATCTATCTGTATTATTTGTCCAGCAATAATCAACTGATTTACGATAGGTTCCACCCGTCCTAGTTGCACGATCCAATTTGGCGGCTAATTACTTACATCTAATGAGTAGATTTTCTGATAGAAGGGCGGATCGGTCGCACGCCTGCGCAGCTTAGGACTGGTCGCGATTGCTCGAAAAAGAATCGCTCTCGGAATCACGATAAATCACTTCGGGTAAAATCGATGGTAGGCGAGGAGACACCGGGGCGTGGAAGAGCCGCGGAGAAGAGGAACAGGTAAACCTTTCTCTCTTTTTCTCTCTCTCTCTCTATTTCCTCTCGGTGACTGGATCCGAGGAATGAAGGGAGAGAAGAAAACAAGAGATGTGAGACGCAAGGGAGCACCTGTCCAACAGCTGCTTCGCATATGGCGCTGTTGCGCTCGCGAGATTACGTAAGAAGAGTAGGTGTCTTGTTTTCACACACCGCGCGTGCGAAGACAGTGAAAATAATTAAGGTGATCCAGCGTCGCATCGATCCTTTCATCGATGGGTCCCTTAAAAGATCCCTCAAGATCTCCTTTCAGAAGGACGACCGTCCTTAGTGAAAACTTGACAAAACGTCACGACTCCCGTCCCTCGCATACACATACCGTGCATGCACATGCTCACACAGTTGCGTTACAAAATTAAAATTTTGTCGAAGCGAAGTGATAAAATGTGAAATCAGGTTTCATCGTCCCCTTGCAGATTCCGCGCAAAGAGCGCTTTCAGGCCGCCAGCTGGGTGGCATTTGAAATTCTCATTTGGCTCACGCATCTTCGCGGAATGCAATATCCTCCCTCCTTCCTTCAGTCAATGTGCGTGGACGCCACGACCATTAGTCATCCGCCAATGTATCCTCTGTCCGGTAACTCACGGTCAAAAAGGCGTAAGTCGGCGAGGGATGCTAATGATCCGCATGTAAATCCAGATCCGCGCCAGACTGCGCCGTGTTAACAAATCTGTCCAGACCATGAGAAACGCGCTTGCAAATTGCTCGTGAGTCGCTTAAGTCGTACAATGAAAAATCTGTGAACAAATAGCGGGCAGTGAATTAAGGGGGGAGCCTGCTTTAGAACGTTGAAAATAAGGTATAATTTTACGAAATTTTTGGAGAAACTATACAGCGGATCATTAGAAAACTTTGATGCATTTATTAGTACATGTTTAAAGATAAAAAAATTATTTTTTGATTTGAATATATCGCCTGTAGAGGTCGTCCTGGAGGCATTGTAAATTGGTGAGCATTCTCCTGCCTCCAAATTTCATCCAAACTGAAAAATTGAAATATTTTCTCGTTATTTATGAATTCCCATCGTCGATGAACCTTTAATATTCATTAAAACATTAAGTTAAACAATTACTTTTGCATGAAAAAGTTCAAAAACTTTGCCTAAAAATCGTACTTTTGTGTTCTAAGCTCCACCATTTTGGCACTTGTCAACTTTTTTCTTCTCTCTTTGGTTCATCGACGATGGGAATTCATAAATAACGAGAACATATTTCAATTTTTCAGTTTAGACGAAATTTGGAGGCAGGAGAATGCTCACCAATTTGCAACGCCGGCGACGCGGCCGCACTAAGATTTCTCCAGGACGACCTCTACAAGCGATATATTCAAATAAAAAAATAATTTTTTTTATCTTTAAACATGTACTAATAAATGCATCAAAGTTTTATAATGATCCGCTGTATAGTTTCTCCAAAAACAATTCGTAAAATATACCTTATTTTCAGCGTTCTAAAGCAGGCTCCCCCCTTAAAGCAGCGAAACGAGCTGCGTATCGCGCACACGTCGAGCTCTCGAATACGAGTTTGAGGATTAATCCGGCGCGCTGGATCTCGGGGAAAGGGACCGCCGTTTGCGGGACCGGGTATCGCATTATAAGAAGGCGTGGCGACTACGTAACAATGAAGCCGGCAATTAAAACAAAAATGAAAAACGCGCAGCTGTCCGTCCACTCGCGCCGGCCGACAGAGGCCTACCCACGCGTCCAACACTCTTATCTCCCCGTCCGCTCGAATCCCATAGATCGTCGATTTGACCATGGCTCATTAATTCTCGACCATGCAGCACGGGGCCCGACCACCGTGGGACACCGAAACAAAGGACTAAACGCGACGGAAAATCGTTTAAGTGGAAGCGATAAACCGCTTGGCGACTGGACCAGCACGCGGCTGCCAGTCGATTAATTATCGTTTAATTACTGGTTAGCGCCGTGGGGCGAGAAATCTTTTCGCATTGTCACTCTTCCCGCGAACTGTCACGGTCGTGAAGCGAGGAAGAAACTGATTAATCTGGTTGAAAAAGGCGGAGGGAAAAATGTTTTCTCAAGACTCCCTTGCCATGCGTCAACGTCATCTTACGGGGAGATTCATTTGTATTTTCGCGGGGCGTTTCAGACAGCAAATATAAACAGCGATTAGAGGGTGATCCTAAGCAAACACACACGCACTCTCGACGAAGTGGCCGCGAGTCGCGACTAACATAAGAGGTGACGGAAATAAAAGTGACAGCTGAATTGAGCGGCGACTTCTTTCTCGCACACGGTGCAACGTGACACCGCCGCAATTTCATGCACGATTATCTTATCTCGTGAAAACAGATTCCAGCATGGTATATTCTATACGTCCTATTGCAGATGGATCTTCAGGGTAGCGCCGATTTTTTTCGGATTGCGAGTCTCGAAAGTGGTGCCTTTTATAGTCGCCGAGCACTAGGTTGCATTTTACGCGTCAATTCGCTGAGTCGTCGGAGAGATCAAAGTGGATTCTTCAACTGAGAGGGTGAGGGCGATTAAGTTTGCGGGTTTCAAGAGCACCGGGAATCTCGAGAGGCGACGGAGTGGTCCATGAGCAGCACGTGTGACGTAAAAGCGAGAAGACGCCGCACACGACTGTGCCGAGAGGGAGAGAGGAGAAACCGCTCCGACTAAAAGACCAGAATGGATCATGATTACTTTGAATTAATTCACTTTTTACATAGATTTCCTCTTTCGTTTCATCGAGAAAAAAAATCATCGTAGATAATCGAGAGTGCTGCTCGCTGGCCGACGCGATAATATTATCGAGAAACTTTTGTTCTTCGTTTCCTGAGCTCGAGCAATCTGGAAATATATTGGGTTGTTCGGAAAGTAATTTCGTTTTTCACAAAGAGATGTCGTTAGTCGCGTTCCTCGATACTTAACCTTACTCTAAGCGACAAATTCGTTTTATATTTTGACAACTGACATTTCAGACGTCATTTAGTATCTTATTGTGTTGCGATCTGTCAAGTAATTTTTGTTTGGCATCACATCAAACATGGAAAATCAAAGTGAGCATTTTCGTAATATTTTGCTTTTTTACTACTGAAAGGGTAAAAATGCAGTGCGCTCGCTTGAGAAAAAAATTGTGTGCCGTGTACGGAGAAGATGTATTGAGTGAACGTCAGTGTCAGAATTGGTTTTCGAAATTTCGTACTGGAAATTTCGATTTGAAAGATGCACCACGTTCAAGTCGGCCAATTAAGCTGATGACGAGAAAATAAAGGCTCTGGTGGATGCAAACCGTCGCATAACAACACGCGAAATTGCTGAAAAGTTAAATTTATCGAATTCGACCGTTTACGATTATTTGAAACGCCTTGGATTCGTTTCAAAGCTCGATATTTGGGTTCCACACAATTTAAAGGAAATTAACTTGATTCGACGCATTACCATCTGCGATTCATTGTTGAAACGTGAAGGAAATGAACCATTTTTGAAGCGAATCATAACTGGAGATGAAAAATTGATTGTTTACAACAATGTTAAGCGAAAACGATCATGGTCCAGGCAAGATGAACCTGCTCAATCGACATCCAAGGCAGATATTCATCAAAAGAAGATCATGCTTTCTGTATGGTGGGATTGGAAGGGAATCGTATTTTTCGAGCTACTACCAAGCAACCAAACGATTGATTCGAAAGTGTATTGTCGTCAGCTGGATGAATTGGATGCTGCCATCAAGCAGAAGCGACCAGAATTGGCGAATAGGAAAGGTGTCGTATTCCATCACGACAATGCCAGACCACACACAAGTTTGGTCACTCGCCAGAAGCTTTTACAGCTTGGATGGGATGTGCTACCACACCCACCATACTCTCCTGATCTGGCACCATCCGATTACCATTTGTTCCGGTCTCTACAAAATTCTTTGAACAATGTAAACTTCGATTCAAATGAAGGCGTCAAAAATCACTTGCTTCAATTTTTTGTCAATAAGGAGAAGGACTTCTATGAGCGTGGAATCTTAAAGTTGCCAGAAAGATGGCGAAAGGTAGTGGAACAAAATGGCCAATACATCACTGAATAAAATTTATTCTAAATATGAAAAAACCGCCTTTCATTTTTCCTTGAAAAAACGAAATAACTTTCCGAACAACCCAATAATTAAAATTCCAAATAAAATCTTACCTGGGTCCATGCAATTTCGGGCGCACCGAGAGGATCGCTCGGAACCACCGCGTACCTTCAGAATTGAAAATCTGGTCCGGAGCCGATCACGAGTCGGATGTCTCGCGGCACCCGGGATCCATCCAAGTGATTTCCGTGCCCGGCGAGGGGTCCCGTGTGCCCTTTCACGATTTCACATGAAATCAGAATAAAAAGTCAGGCCCGGCAGGCCGCTGGTGCGCCGTAACCCGAGATCCCTGTGTATCCTACGTTTCGTACGGTCTTGCGCGTCCACTTTTAACGTTTACGCGCTGCGAGGAACGTGGCAGCCTCGAACAACGCGCCTTGCGTTTCTCCGAAATACATGTGAAAGGCATTTATTCCAGCGGAGCCGGCCGAATCCCTGAAGTCGCTCGTTAAATCGCCGAATCTCGGCCGGCACAAGCCCGCGTTTGCGTTAATCGCGGCTAAATTTTACTCACGATGGAATCTGAGGAATTCTCTCGCGAGCTCCTCCAAATGCGCCTGGCGATGATATTGTAACATCTGCACATAAATCTATCGCTATTTTTTCTCACAATTCCTGCGGATAAACCAAAATGAGTAAATCCGTTATTTTTCAGAAACGATCGGGGAGAGATCCAAGAATGGCATAAGACGGAGCAAACAATCGACATCGGCAGCATGTGCTATGTGATAGTCACCGGGCGCAGTCTGCTATGGACGCTCTTGTCTCTGGCAGCGTTGATGGCGGTTTTATCGGGCCTCATCACTCCCAGATGGCTCGTGGGACCGCCGACGATTAAGGAGACAAGTAAATATTCTCTTCTCGACTTAGTCGGAAGAGTTTCTATCGGAATCACCTTCGGTTGCATACATGCATACCTACTCTCAATAGTGTGACGATAACGCTCGTCAAATTTCTCTTTTTAGACTTCGTCTATATATTTAATCAAAATTTCTCTCAATTTTAACGAACACGTGCGTTATCGTGGATTTCGGTCACGTCGCTGCTCCTTCTATCGCTGATTCATTCAATTTTCAGAAAACGGCACGGAACTGTACACGCCAACTGTTGGGATCTTCAATCGTTGCACGCGGCTGTTCGGTAGGACGCACTGTGCGAATTTCAATGTCGACGGCTTCGCGACTGACTCCAACGTCTTCCCGGGATGCTGGAAGGCCTCGCTGTTCTTCTTGTCGGCGGGCCTGGCGGCGATGTCGGTGACCGTGATGGCTGCTCTGCTGGGATGCTGCGTGCAGAGCATCGGCCGCAAGAGCATCTTCAATCTGGCAGGAGTGGCGCAAGCCGTCGCTGGTAATGCCGTGTTGCTTTTCTCCGGGGCGATGAAGAAACTCGCCGTTCAAGCTCCTCAGTTCCCACGCGAGCCTACTCCTCTGTTCTCTAAAGTGACGGACGATGCGTTTAAGTTGGAAGGAATCTCTTTTATATGCTTTTCCAATAAAAATGTCTAAAAATCGCATCTCGTGACAATATATGTATGCTTCTTTGCAAGCTTATACGCTTTCTGTTCCCACAGGACTACTGTATCTCTTTGGGATAATCCTGTACCCTGCTGGTTGGGGTGCGGAAAGGGTACAAAGAATTTGCGGGCCGGAAGCCGACGCTTTCTATCTGGCTAATTGTAGTCTTGGTAAATTGACAAATGATTCATTTAACACTATTAATACTATTATGAATAATTGAGAAATCGATTTAATTCTGTCATCGATCTTATTTCTATTTTAAACTTTTATAAATGGAGACTTTATTTTTACCTTTTAACGGCAATTAATTAATATGATAATAATCTAAGATTTAAATTAATCGGGATATCGAGCACCCAAAATTTTCTTGATTCATAAATGAATTAATTGAAATGTAAACAAAGCTGAAGATTCGATTAATCCAGCAAGAAATGAAGGGAGAGAGCCGAGGAATGCAAAGAATATATTTTTCCAGGTTGGGCCTTTTATAGCGCGGCGATCGGCGTCGCTCTCACCTTCGTTTGCGCCGCTCTGAGCGGCCAGGCGGAGAAGTCGACGGCCAGCGACAAGGTCCAGGACAAAATGAACGAAGGAAAGACCCTGATATGCTTAGCCTGAGCACGCAAATAAAATCAGCGAGGGGTCCGGCCTCGCCAGTGGCTGTCTCGACGCGGAGAGTCGAAGAGGATTGCTGGAGGAAGACCGAATGGAACTAGAAAGGAACGTTTACCTCGTAGTGTTCACTCCGCAAAGGAACGAAGACAAAAGCGCTCGATATTATCGCGGATATTATCGTACGATTATTGTACGTTTCAAATAATTAATCGCGGGACCAAAAAGGGGGGGAGTGGATATTTATACGAAATGCTACGTACGACGCGAATATTACGCAGATAAAGTATTAGCTGTACTTACCGTCTTCCCACACACTTCCTGCCGCAATTTACGTGGACGTCGCCCGCGGCGTTCGCGGAATTCCTATTTTATATTTTACGTGTATTTCTTCATATCTCGTCCGTGGAACGTAGAGTAAGTCACCGTCGTGGATACTCGAAGCGAATAGGATTCATGTACATACCATTGTATAATGGTAAAATAAATCACTCACCGTGATTTCTCTCTAAACTATTTGTCTGGATGATTAAGCCCCCAAACGTTGTTGTAGTCGCTGCTGGCTAATTGATAAATAATGAAATTTATTCGTTCTATTCTTATTAACAGATCTTTTGAAGTTCGATCGAACGTATAATTTAAATAGATGAATGTACATAAAACTGTGTCGGCTCTGTCAGTCGATTATATACACGTGTATAAATAATGAAGGCACCAAGGGACTCAACAATTCAATAAATTACACGGGTGCGAATTCATACAAAAATTTCGGAAATGAACAAATATAATCGGCAAAAGTACCAAGTGTAACGGGCGCGAGCGCGCGTGTACATGATGTGTGCGCGACGACGCGCGTGTGATTTATTTAGACTTAAGAGTACGAGTGTTATTTGGTTGATGACTTGTCATTAGAACCGCTGACCATTGATCGGACGCCGAGGATTACGCTAAGATCATACAACTAACGCGAGAAAAAGATTGTTACGTGAGAGATGTTCCTCTTCTTCTTCTTCTTCCTTCTTATCGCAGGAATGTCAAATTCGGCAGATGTGACATCAGGATTACGTGAATTCGTCAATCACAGTCGGATTTTCGTCGTGGAGAGATCCGCGACGCATCTCCCGCGCGCTCGCATATTCAACGCATTTCTCTCTCTTTTTTTTTCTCTCTTTCTTTCTCTGCCACGAGTGTTTCGAATCGTGCGCAATGTCCGACTATTCATCGTACATGATCAAAACCTTATGAGTAGTCGAAGAAAGAAAAACGTCGGCCGTCGGCGTGTCTGGGTCTCGCGCGCGAAATCTGGACGGAGCGACGCTGCGGATCGCGACGTCGCGTCGTTGAGGAGAGCGCGGGATTAAACGATCACGTTTCCACATTTCGCGCGGGAGACACACGAGACGTTGCATAACTCTCGCGTACAATTATATAATTAGACTAATTAATAGTAAAATAACATTGATCGCGCAGTAATAAAGATAATAAGAATAATAGGAATCGTTTTCTCTTTTACACTCTTGCTCGCTCGATGGACGAGACACTCTCTCAGAGGGGGAGGGGAGCTTTGTCGACGTCTGATAGAAAAAGCTATTAGGCGAACACTCGGCGCAGACTCAGCCTTGTGCAAAATGTGTGAATACTCGTTAGATCTATTTACATACATAAACTACACGATACAAATCGCTGGTCCGGATTAAGGAGGGAGTTAATATCGCGAATTAACGGATGAGGAAAACCCTCGATCGCAGCTTGTTCGCCCTGCATCCTCAATCCGGACAAGTCTCTCGCGTCTTTCGAAAAGCGACCGATTCCGACAAGCGGAGGGTGTCCCTCGCGGAACCGCGTTTTCTTCCTCGACCGCCGGCCTCGAGATCCACCCCCGCGTGACTCGCTACCACTCGTATATAAATATAAGTTAATAACGTCTGTCCGATACGCGGAGAATGAGTAGAAACGAGAACAATTCGACGAAGTGCTATTGATACGCAAAATACTTTGCGTCTCGCTCATGAAGCATCTCTGTGGACGAAGAGGCGACGCATCCGTCGTCATACATTACGCTAGAGTGCTCGCGGTGACGCGTAACGCGCTCGAAGCTCGACGAAGAATGAGAGACCACGTAAGGAGGAACGTAAACTTCCGTAACCCCGTCAACTCGTATCCGTGTGTGTGTATGCGTCCCTGTCTCCTCTCGTACCTTTAGTAATGTTAATATTAAATTCTCACCAATTTCAACACGATATTACAAGACGATCTATCTGTTTTAAATACATAATAATAATAATTCGCGATGACGTCGAATAATTAATTACAATAAAATAACAAGCGGATTTGATTCTTCGCTGAAGCTGATTGCAATAACGTGGCCACCTCGTGCGAACGAGCGCCCTTTCTCTCTTTCTTTTCTTTTCCCGCACTTCGTCGATGTCACAGTCTGTAGACGCTGATGTTTCTTAGGAGCCGTAATGCTAATCGATTGTATCACTCGGACTCGACGGTCGAACTTGAGCGACGATCTGTCGTTACGTTTCGGGAGCGAAGATTTCAACGGGATTGTCGGCACTCTGCGCGTTCGACCGCATCGCGCGTCTCCGTTCTTCGAGCATCTGCCGTCGCGCCTGCTCCCTCGCCTCGCGCGCCTTCTTGTTCGCCTCGCTATTCGCGGTCGGTTTCGCTTTGTGGACCGGTATGACGCGGCGTTTACCGTTCTGCTGCGAGGTCGAAGCGGTCTTCTTGTCCGGCACGATCTACGAGTAGAAGGTATATTAATAAATAAAATGTTGACACAAGTTGACAGATCCGTCTATTAATTAATTGAATCATTTAAAATTAATTCGGCATTTTAAGCAGTGAGTAATTAGTCGCCATTAAGGCAGAGCGATGTGAGTTTCGTTTTTTCTTAATAAAAGTCAACGCTAAAATATTATTTCTACAATAACGTACCTCTTGCCACTGCGACTTCCTTAGTTTCTCTATCTGGTCGAAGAGCTCGTTGACCTGAACCACTTGCAGCATCACCATGTCCCAGAAGCCAGCCAGGTCCTCGTTCGTCGTTGGAAATTCCTCGCCCGGCACTTGATTCTGAAATATCGAGAAGCGTGCCGTTAATTAAACTTGGAATCAACAAAACGCTGAAAATAAAAAATTTCTTACGATATTCTTCTGACATAATCCCTCGAACTGCTGCATTTTCTGCGAGGCTAATAGCCTGGCTTTACCCGCAGCAGATCGCAGCTTGCCAGCCGCTTCCTCTGGCAGTGCAACATCGCCGCTGGCTAATTCAGCCTCCGCGGATGCGGCCAACGAGAGCAATCTATCCGTCTCCTGCTTCAACAGCTGAGAAAATACAAGTTTCCATGAGTTTTTGTTGCCGGAAATTGATTACATCATGTAATGCACACGTTCTCCGGCCAATTACCTTCATAAAGTAATGACCATCCTTCTCCTCGACTACTTTTTCCGCTTCTTGTGCCTGCTTTGCTATGTTCGTCGAGCTCGCGCTGGGTTCTAACACTGGTAGCACTACTTTCGGCGCGGCTGGTTGCTGATCCGGTATGCTCTTACTGTTGCCATCACGCTTCGGCGTGTCACCCTCCATGGTAATCGGAATTATTCTCGTCACGCTAGTCTGCGAACTCGTAGGTACGGGGCTCTTCTGCTCGGCCTTTCGCGTTACCGGTACTACCCTGGAAACATCGAGGAACATCAAGAAGATAACAAATTTCATTCTTTGCAACCAAAAACACACACTTGCTTCACGTGTCTCACAGAATCAAAACAAGGCTGTATCCGACAGAACGAAAACAGGAAGTTTCGTATAGAATACTCACCTCTGAAGAGGTTTTATGACTTGCTCCGTGCCGTCCGTGGGCTTTCTACTACTGACTACGGGGAGCTGTGCTCGGAATTCCGGACGCAGATGTCGCAGAACTGGCAAATTCTTCAACGACTCCTCCGTGTTCGCGTTGTCCGTCGAAGCGTCGTTGCTCGACTTGTTGAAACTGCTGTCACTGACGTTCGACCTGGTGACACCACGCTTGAAGAAGAAACCCTGAGCTAGTGCACCCGGCCCGTAAAGCCGCTCCACTCGCTGCTGAATAAAGGACTTCTCGCTGCTGGACGTAGTGTTCAAAACTTGGCTCTCAACTTCCACTGTCGAGCCATTTAGAATGCTAGTGTCGCTAAACGACGTACTCGAAACTGCAAAGAAAACAAAACACGTTTTACAAAAATTGAATGTTTTTACAAAATTTGAGAAGTTCAATAATAATTAACAGGGGATTGGAGTTCATCGAAAATTTTGCTTACGATTGGCAACGCCCTGTTTCGGAGAGGAGAAGCCCGTGCCGAAGGACTTGTTTTGTTGACCGCAGGACATCATCGGCGACAAGCCGGGACTCCGTTTGACGGGGGTGCTCATCCGGATGGGACTGATATCGGGAAACGTCGTATGTAACGACGCCTTGTCGACCTCCGAGTAGCCCTGGCTGATCATGCTGATCGAGCTTCTGCTCTCCATGTATGTCTCGACCTTGCACTCCTCCTTCACGCCGTTCGTAAAACCGTTTTGCCTGTCCATCGCTAACGGCGATATCGACTGGCTCTTAGGCGGATGGTGGGGTGTCGGAACGTTGAGATTTTCGTTGGACCTGCAATTTTAGAGCACTTAATATATAGAATACACATTTATATATACATTACATATAAAATCGTTTAAGATAAAATTAAAACATACTACATTATGAAATATGGAATGCTCTTACGATTAGACTCAAATTCTTTAATAATTTCTTTCAATTCTTTAAAAACACTTTAAGGCTAAAGTTCTGCGTGTTTTAAGAACAAGCAGACTCACCTGAAACCTGCGGGACTAGTATCCCTCGTGATCAGTCTCGCGCCGGGACTGCTGTCTCTGGAGCGAAATCCTTCCCTCAGTTTGCTGTCGTACCTGGTGATCCCCGAGTAGCCACTTATACTGCACGCAAGACCCAGGTAACTAGGTTTCTTCGTCGTCAGCTGCTCTGGCTCCGGGCTACTGCGATGAGCATTGCTGACGTTCAGCTTCCTCTCATCGGGGGTGAGGTGCGATTTCTGTAGCGTCTCGCTGCTACCGTTCGCCAAGTTCTGCGGTGACGACACTGGTTCGCCGTTACACGATAGATTCAGACTGTGCAGCGTCTTTTCGGACACAGAGTCCACAGTATTCTCTGAAAGTGGAAATTCACAAAATCACACACCCGCGACTTGCAAGTTCATCTTTCGCTGATCATGAGAAAGCTAAAATTACAAAAGACACTGGCGCACACCTTGCGTCACGAGCTGTCGAATACACGATTCATAATTTCTCGGAAAATTAGTTTCTGCATCATCACGACAACGAATTCCGGTAATTATGTACTTTAACGGACCCAGCCCCGATGACCTTGACCTTGACATATGTTGTCAAGGTCACCCTCCTGAGTGACCTTGAAGAGGTTTTAGCCGTCGCTCGTTGTTTATTAAAAAGTTATTAACAAAAGAAGTTTAATAATTTTGCACGAATTTTCAGCTGTCCACGCGAAGCAAGGACTTGAGTTTGACATATATTACAAAGGCCACCTTCCTGAATAACCCGCACTAGGTTTCACCCTTCGCTCGTTGTTTGTTAAAAAGTTATTAACAAAAATGTTTAATGAATAAAGCATAATTTGACGATACCATATACGTTTACGAAAGAGTATATTTGATGGAATCTTAGCTTAGGTTAGGTTAGGTTAAGTTAAAGCAGAGAATACTTTGTATTTAACTGTTTGTGCTTTTGGTTAAAGTGAAGAATACTTTGTACTTATATTAAAAGAAACTATTCTATATATTAACAATTCACTGCTTTAAATGACTTTCTTTTCTTCGTTCATATACATACTCGTCGTTTATATCTTTCAATATTCAATATTCTTTCAAAATAACTACTATATCTTCGAAATTTCTTTTGTTAATAACTTTTTCATAAACAACGATCGACGACTAAAACCTAGTGCGGGTTATTCGGGAAGGTAACCTTTGTAATATATGTCAGTATCATGTTCTTGCTTCACGTGGACAGCTAAAAATTCGTGCGAAATCATTAAACTTTCTTTGTTTATAACTTTTTAACAAACAACGAGCGACGGCTAAAACTACTTCAAGGTCACTTAGAAAGGTGACCTTGACAACATATGTCAAGGTCAAGGTCATCGGGGCTGGGTCCGTTAAGGGGGGGAGCCTGCTTTAGAACGTTGAAAATAAGGTATAATTTTACGAATTTTTTTAGAGAAACTATACAGCGGATCATTATAAAACTTTGATGCATTTATTAGTACATGTTTAAAGATAAAAAAATTATTTTTTGATTTGAATATATCGCCTGTAGAGGTCGTCCTGGAGGCATCTTAGTGCAGCCGGCATTGTAAATTGGTGAGCATTCTCCTGCCTCCAAATTTCATCCAAACTGAAAAATTGAAATATTTTCTCGTTATTTATGAATTCCCATCGTCGATGAACCTTTAATATTCATTAAAACATTAAGTTAAACAATTACTTTTGCATGAAAAAGTTCAAAAACTTTGCCTAAAAATCGTACTTTTGTGTTCTAAGCTCCACCATTTTGGCACTTGTCAACTTTTTTCTTCTCTCTTTGGTTCATCGACGATGGGAATTCATAAATAACGAGAACATATTTCAATTTTTCAGTTCAGACGAAATTTGGAGGCAGGAGAATGCTCACCAATTTGCAACGCCGGCGACGCGGCTGCACTAAGATGCCTCCAGGACGACCTCTACAAGCGATATATTCAAATGAAAAAATAATTTTTTTATCTTTAAACATGTACTAATAAATGCATCAAAGTTTTATAATGATCCGCTGTATAGTTTCTCCAAAAACAATTCGTAAAAGATACCTTATTTTCAGCGTTCTAAAGCAGGGTCCCCCCCGTAAAGTACATAATTACCCGAATTCCTAAAATGTACGGATCAAATCACGCAGCCAAGTGCTTGGACTTTCAATGTTTCGATGGCTTGGCTGATCCCACAAATTTCGATTCACCGTGTTCTCGTTACGAATGTTTGCGAGCCAACTGTTCGACCGGTCAACAAGACATTCACCTTCGAAAAACGTCGCCCACGCGACTATGCACGCGCCAGCTCGCGTTAAGCGAATCTCATTTCACCGTCGTGGTCGCAACGCGCGACCTTATTTTCCGCGGCAGCGTGGATGCCACCAAGAAGCGGCCAACGAAGCGGCTCCCAGCTCACTGCGTCGGAACGAGCGGAGTTCCGAGTTCTTGAACCGCGATCGAGCAGCGCGGCTTCGCAGAATCGCGAGATGAGCTAACGACAGCTCGCCACGCTCGTCTAAATCGCAGCGATCGTCCTGGAACACTGAGCAGGGAACGTTCTCGCGCGCGGCCGTCCCGTCGACGCCTTCTTGGCAACGACGGCGAAGAGAAACGCTTGCACTTGGTACACTCGCCTACGGTCTAAATCCGATCGGCATCCCGAGCGAGCAAAAAGCGATTCGCGACCTGCGAGGAGGTAGCGAATAGTGAAGGGATCGGCGACCTCACTGAGACCGACCTTGAAGATCCCTCGAAAATTCGCAATCTTCGATGAGAGGATCAGTGTGAAGATGAGCTTTCAGGCTTGAGCCAGATCTTCAAACTTGAACTGCTCTTTTTCTTTCTGAATTTTCGAATTTCGCCAATTTCTTGTGATGTACTACGTATCATTGGAAATTGCAATAAATGTTCCCCTCGTGCGAACAATGTGATAATACTTTACTGATTGGATAATGTCCCGGCTCTGGACGTTTGTCGCGCGGTTGTTGACGCCAATTAAACGCCGCGTCTCGGGATAATTGAAGTAACTGCTTCAAGAGATAAAGCTCGGAAGATGATCCCACGTTCTTTCGGGCGTGTCCCACCTTCCTTCACGCTCGAAAGACGCGTTTAATCATCTCGACTCATCGTGCTCTCGCAGGCGGAATTCCCCGCGAGAAACGAAAGCAAAGGAGCTTCTTCGTCATCGCTCTCCTTTCTTGAATCAAAGAATTGCCAAATGCCTTTCAGACGTGAACGTTCAAAACTCCATTTGTGATCTAGCATCGATTCGTACCGACTCTCCAATTTCCGCGTCCCGGTTCTCCAAAGCTTTGATCAGCTGATCGTTCGTGCGGAACAATTTCTTATAAAAATTTTCGTATCCCAAACTCTCTCCAGGAAGACTCCCTCTCCACAATGATAATTTCGAATTACTAATTAATAGTCATCAGTCGTAACAACAACAAACAATAATCGATTCGACAGGAGTGATTCAGTCACGAGATTGCTCTCGACAATAACGTAACAATCACATGGACGTTCATGTTCACCGTTCGCGGACCTCTCAAAGTCTCTCAATGCGGGATAGCCAACCTGATCGGTCGGACGCGGAGCGATCGACGTCCAGGCTGCAGCTGCCGATGCTCTCCTGGCTGGTCATGTTGGGGTGATGCCTAGCGCCAATCACTGGCCTGTGCTCTGGGTCCAGGCGATGGTAGTTGAGGGGCTGCACGGCCAGGGAGAGCGGCCTGGTGCGTCGGTGCGAGCGGATGCCGCCGACTCCGGGTACCGACGACGTCACCGTCGCGACGCAGGGCTCGTCGACGTCGTCCAGACCCGCCACCTCGCCGCCCCCGCGCCGGTCCTCGTCCACGCGATCCTCGTGCACACTGCACAAGCCCCGGTTCTCTCATCCCGTATGCTGTCACGCGTGTCCGGAGCGTTCTCGAGCTCGTCACAGTTTATAGGTAGGCATGCACGTTTTAAGGATGTCGCGGTCATATGAATACGCGATATTCCTGGTCTGATAGCGAAATTATCTCCCTTTAGTAAAAAGAATGGAAAATAAATGATTCTCTAGCTGAGATCAATTCAAAATATGGAAATGATTAACGTAAGCTTGTTCTTCGGTTGGTACAAAGAGCGAATTTTACTTCAGTACGCGCGTAATGTTACAATTCCAAAAATTCAGGAAAAATACGATGTCCAATCGAATTTGGAAAATGTCTTTGGAAAGAAGGGAAATGATTTCAGTTCTCGGTAAAGCTTTCAGCTTGTAGAGGAATATCACTGCGTTCACCGCGGCTGCTATTTTCGGTCGAGCGCGGAAATTTGACAAAATCGAGAGGTTCAAGAAAGTGACCTCGATTGATAATGAGGCGTCCTCGTTAAGGCAATCCTGCCAGAGGGACCTTTCCGGGTGCAGCGAAACAAGTCGCATTTCTCCGTTCTTTCGCGGGTGTCGCACCGCGTCTCGAAGCATGAGAAAGCGGCACGAATTAGCATTTACCAGTTGGCCGCTGTGACAACTTTTTGCACGTGACATCCTTATGGTGCAACGGCAACTGATAAGCAAGTCTGATTGCTTCGCGTTGTCACTATTACCGTATCACCGAGGGAGCTCGAGAACATTGCGGATAGTAACTGGTGCCACTCCGGTCAGTACGATGGACTACCGCTTACTCGGCGGAGCGGCATGCTGTATAAATGTCATAGTTGGACCTTGCCGAGACGGTCGGCGATACCGCGTCGACGGCAAGATAACGAAAATAGATTTTACAGCGGTGTCTCGCGAACGAGACGCCGTGACGTCCGCGCGCGGAATTCTCTCTCGCGATCCGCGCATTTCGCGACACGGCGCCAACGCGACGATATGGTTCTCGCTTTCGACGCGAGACGAGTACTTAACGATAGATCGGGACAGCGAGTAAACCGGCCGACAAAGGCTCCCGGCTGCCAAACATTTTATTTATTACACCGGAGAAAACCGGAGTGGAAAGTTGCGCGGCGCGATTAAACAAGAACGGCCAGTGTACGTGAATACTTAACGAAAGCAAACATCGGACGTTATGCGCGGGCAATCCTATCAATTTCGCCGTATGACTTTCGTATTTTTTCGGAGTAATCAAGACAATGAATAAGCAGGCGGTTTTTATTGCCGCGAGTCACGAAACCGCAACGATGCCGCGCGCCTTTCTCGCGTTGCATTACACGCGAAACGTCATTAAATCTTTTTTTCTTATCTCGATACATCGACTGTTACCGAATTTCCACGGTAAAAGTGAGGATGAGAATGGGAACACGAGAATGGGAATGACATGATCGCGTGATCGAACGTTAGAAAACCGTTGCTCGATTGACGAGGGAAACGTTTGGAGAACAGCGCAACAGATCAGACTCGCGGAAATTGATTGCAGAGTGGCACCAGCCTCCGATAATTGATTTATCGCTAATCCTCACCGACGAGAGACTCGTGCAAGTAATTCCTGGCACGCGAATTAAATCGCCGACAAATTGGCGCCGGTATTAATTGCACACGCTAATCGAGGCGTCGGTCATTCGCCGCGAGTCGCGTGAGAGTACAGTTACAAATTCGTTCATTTTCAGCTGCGCTTTCTTGGCCCTTTAAAATAGAATGAGCACAATTCGAAGAAAGAGAAAAATTGATAAGGTCACAAGGAAACGCAGCTGATAGCGAAATGGATCTTACGTACAAAGACGTGTCAGCGCAAGCGAGTGCATCGGACGAGTGCAATCAAACTGCATGCGGCAAACTCGCTGTCGCATCAGCGACCAAAGCCGCACGATTGAATCTCTTGTGTAAAAGAAAAACGCAATCGTCCATTGCGATGATTCGTCGTGCGTTTTTGTCACTGATGTTATGCGTGATCGAGGAAGTGCAAGTGTAATGTACACAGACGGGAGCATCTCTTCCGGAAAAAGTCGTGCAGCTCGTTGCTCAGATCGTACCTCGATTATTGTTATCTTTCCCTTTTTTTAAACACCAGAGACTTTCTTTTGTTAATCTGTACGATTCATCTTGAATATTATAATAAAATAAAGACGAGTATTTCCCAGGGCGAGTACACAAATTTACGCGGTGAATGTATCGATGCGAGTTTTCGGGCAGAAATGTGATCCAAAGACGGATCATATGACAAGTTTAACGTATATGACGCTACATAGATTGGAGAAACGAGCCGCGCGGACAGGACGAATTGTCCGGTTATTGTACATACAATGCTATGTTGACGACGCGGAAATCGATGCTGACGTAATTGCGAGTTAACGGTTAAAGGTGCATCGCGGGGTACCAAGGCGTGCGGCCAAGCAAAACTAAGGTGTGCAAGGTGAACGAATCATGCTCGATCGCCAACGATAACGGTGGTGACAGCGATGATGATGATGATGATGCCGATGATGATAATGATAATAATAGTGATAATGATACTAGTGACGATCAGCGTGTTGAATGCGTGAAATAATCGTAGACGTTGTGGCAAATGTCAAAGTGTTACTCGTGTGCATCGCAATTTCCAGCTGATCATGGGGAACCATGATGATGTCCCCGTAGGGCGATGCTGACCGCGCAGATATTCCAGCGGATCCATTCTTCGGTCGATCAATTTCGCCTGTCCTAAGTCAATCCCCACAGCAACACGGATGCATATTGCTGATCAATATGCTTGATTAATGACGCCGAGTGAAACGTATTCACGCTCAAATATTCACGTTCGCCATAAAAATGTTTAGAGCATGACGGACGCTTGTCACGTGTTAATAGCACGTCAATCATTGATTATAATAACGCCACTCGTTAAATGTATTAATTGCACATTAATATTTTTTAGTCCATATTAATATTTGTTGAATAAATTTGTGTACATGACAAAACAGTGTTATTTTTGCAAAAAAAAAAGAAAAAAACAGCATGCATCCCTGAAGATACAAAACAACCTCACACAATATCAACGTGAGAGCAAAAGGGGGCTTGTTAAAATTTCACGGAGGAAAAATCTTTCAACTCTATGCAAACTGTCTCTCTCTCTTTCTCTCTCTTTTTGTCTCTTTCTCTCTTTTGTTCTGCCTACCTTCGCCGCCAATGTTTCCAGAGGAGGAACTTGGAGACGTTCTTTTTCGCAACGGGATTCACCGTGTAGGTGCCGCTCTCGATTTTTAGAGGCATCCTTAGCCGCGTACGCGTCACTGCGAATTGCCAGCGATATGCGCCAGCGATGTGCGACCGCCGCGAGCCGATATATCGATCGCAAGATGATCTGCGAATGTCAAAGGGGATGATATTGTACGCGCATTACTTACGTCTCAAGCGTGTGACAAAGGCGTCGTCAAAAGGCGCAACACCATGCGTTAATGCAGACTGCGCGCGCTTTTATTCTCATACGCAATCCTCTCCTTCTAATTCAGCGTTAATAAAAAATAAAAAAGCCTCTTTCCTTAATTAAGTTATCGATATCCGTCGCCTATCATCAGCGCGTGCTCGTGAGCGTGTCACTCTCCATCTCGGCGGATTTCGCGCGCGGCGCAATTTCGCCGATCGGCGTCGATTTTGTTTATTCCGCTTGCGACGGGGTGAATCAGACAGGAGCTGAATTTGCACGCCCCGGGTCTGCGACTCCTCTCTTTTTCGCGCCCTTTGTCGCCGTGGCACTCGCGAGCACGTTTCTAGGATGACTAGCCGCCAAGAACTGGCATTCTCAATCTCGACTCTCTCTGCTGCGACTCTCTCTCTCTCTTTCTCTTTCTGTCTCGAGACTCTCTCCTTTTCTTTCCCTCTTTCACCCGGTCCCACAGAATCCCCCGCCTTTCCAGCCGGTCTCTTTATCTTTCCCCGAGTCAAGGGTATTTTTGGAACACTCAAAAAACCACGATGGCACACGGTGCCGCTTCCTCCCATCACCCTCTCCATGCTGCCTCCTCTTTCTTCCTTCTGTCATTTTCTCTTTCTGTCTCTTGCTCTCTGTCTATCTCTGTCTTCGCGCGAGAATTAACGCGTGAACGAACGTAGAAGGGCGCACGAATTTAAAGGGGATCCGCGAGCGGAAAGTCGGCATCTGTACACGTGCCTGGCACGCGCGAGAACATCGGGGAGGAGCCGCGCTATTGCAAAGCCAATCGCGCATTCATACGCCATTCAGAAGGAATCCCCAGCTTTGACGAAGCTCTGTAAGTCCGCAGAATGCATGAAAAAATCTATTCGCCGCGTTTTCCGTCTCCAAACATACTCGAGTCGAAATCATCCTTTGTGAACACGTGGTCAATTGATGCTAAACCAAAAATTACTGAAGATGGAAATTATTTTCGGTTTGTCGCTAAAATTACGTGATGTCAGAAGCAAGGTAAATTAGTTTGAAATGATAGCGATGGGTAACCTCGGTAGAGAGCAATTTACTGACACTATCTTCTATGACATAAACGATCGATAGCGCGCCACCTTCATTTGGACAGCTTCGATTTCACGTGCAGGCGAGCAGATAAGTGTCGTGTATGTCTTTTGCGAAGGCTAATAACCCCTTTCTGTCATCGTGGTCTTTTATGGACCGTTAATCTGTAAACGCTTTTACGGTCCGCGTAATAGTTTCTCTCTTCTCACAGGGTTGCATGGCGTCCGGTACCAAGCTCAGTCCGTTACGAGGCGGACCGCGTGCATAAAAAGCTATTACACTCTATCTGTATTTTTAGTGGCTTGTAAGCATAACTCAAACGCCGGCGAAGTGAGAGGAATCGTCAAGAAAAACGCCGTGAGGATGTTTCACGAAGACTAAGTCAGCAATAAAACTCCAGATTCACGAGCGAACTTTTTCAGACTTGAACGAAAGCTCCACCTCGTCCAAGTCGATAAAACAAACTTCGAGACGCGCGTGAAGATGAGAGTTCGCCATCAAAAATTTAAGCCACGAGACCAAACGCTGTCCTCAACGAATTCCAAGGCGGTTAGATAAATTGAAAGGGTTGAGTGAAGTCGAGATATAAGCAAGAGGGAAACTGCGGTCCCGTACCCCCGAGGTACCGTGCAGCCATGAAGGGAGCAAGAAATGTCTACGGAACCAAGATTTCCCATCCTCTGGTAAGCCCTGGTAATCCGTGCAAGGGTTTCCCTATCATTGTTCTATTTCGGTGCAGGGCAGACGCTGTCGGCGAGATTTACGGGCTCGGTAATTGAAGCTGACAAGATCCGGGATGTCGTCGAGGTGGAAAGACTCGGTGGTTCGTATCGCCGCGGGGTTCCCGGTTCGTTTACAGCGACACCGAGCGTTCCGGGGATGTCAGCGACTCTCGCTAACGACCCGAGATATTCGAACTTGGTCTTATTCGCCAAACCACCATAATTTCGTGGCTTCCTCTGACTCTGAGTCTTTGACAAAATTGCCGCAAACAAATACTTGATTGACGAAGATTGCATCAAAGAGAGAGAAAAAGCAAGAAAGAAAGAAAAAGAGAGAGTGCTTCTCTTCTTTCTTCTGGAGAAGATTTATAATTTTTTAGACTTCATCAACTCGACGCGCAGGTTTCAGTCGATTTTGAGGTTCCGTGATGTCGAACGAGGGTTCCTCGACCCATGCACCTTGGCTAGTTCCTTTTCCGCCAAATTGCGTCGCGACGCTCGCCAAATGATCTCCGGTCACGAAGAGCGCGAGTTGATTCTCGTTTGGTGGGAACAAAAAATTCCACGATCGTGAATTCGACGCGATTCGCACTCGCTCAGAATTCACTTACTCTAGAAATTTCAAATTTTTCAGACTCGCACTCAGTTTTTTAACATCAATTCTGCTTAACAAGATTTGTGTGATGAATCGATGATAATTCGTCAAGTTTTGGAATAACTTAATTACGAAGTATCATTAACGCAGGACGTGCGATACTTCCGCAGGGCATGGTAAATTTTGCGAAGAAATGAACACCAGGGACACAAATGAAGTCTGCTTGGAGGCATGACTAGCGTGAAACAAGAGCTGCCGTCTGGGAATGCGGAGAGCGCGCGGCTATGAATTCAAATGCATTATGGCACGCTCGCGCTCAGCTCCGAAAGTCGACGTAAAGGCGAATGAGACGGAAAAAGGAGATATTGCCTGGGATATAATTAGAAAGAACTACAACTCCTGAATATACCTGAAGCATAACATATAATTCACGGAAACAGTTTAATTGCTCCCAAATCTGCACAAGATTTCCCTCCTACAAGAGAGTACAGACTCCAACCGTGCATAAATCACTAGAAGTCCTATGAATTAATGAATTCCTCAATAAAGAGAATTTTTACTTCGTCGTGATGCGTTTCGCCAAAACCCTGAGGAGCAACAACCGTCTGGAGCTTCACCTCGAAGCAGGTTGGATTCAACCAGTAGACTCCATTTATGATTCGACAACTGGCAGCCCTGCCGCGTGTGGAATATGACCGTGCTATCGCGCGATTGAACGAGCGTGAACGTAAATCGCGAGAAGATATATAAGGTATGCGCGTCAGTACTGCATATCGTTTCTCGTCTTCGACTTGGAACCACGCATCCTGGACGTGAAGAAGACGCGCATACTGTTATAATATGTTCTCCAGAAGAGACTCGATATCCTGCGGGCGCATGCTGATATGTCTACCTCTCAGATGTACCTGTCCTATTCCTGGCAACTGAAGGCACGAATCATTCAGCTCGCTTATTTCTGTTTCTTCTTTGGGTAGATGCTATTAACGTTCTATTCAATTGACGCGAATGGTGAGATACAATGGAGTTAAAGAATCGGATCATTAATGACGAAAGTTATCGATGAAGCGAAACGCCGTTCGACAGCGTTAATTAACTGACGACTTCTGCGAAAGCTGTTTGCGCTTTTCTGTCCACCGCGCGTGACCTGGATGCAAAACGTCGTTTATTCTCATAATTTCTCGTTGTCGTTGTGATTATCATCAATGAGAACATTGACACGAGATTTCCCACACTTACAAGGGGAGGCCACAGGATGTACCTGGACTTTTTGGACGAAACTTGGTGAGTATTTAGAGAACAATATGTAGATAACGGTAAGAGGGGTCTCCACTTTCGGAACTTTTCGGAACCCAAATAAATAAGATTACAATAGTCATTTTTTATTACATTCAATTTTTCCTTTCCCGAACAAAATTGAGCAAAAATTACTTCTGCAATCTTCTTTTCTAATCAAAATGGAACAACCAAAATTATATGTATATACAGGGTGTCCCGTAAAGACCGGATGAACTCTTAAGGGTAGATTCCTGAGATGATTTTAAGGCGAAAATCCTAATACTAAAATGTCGAGGCTATAATAGTTTTTGAATTATAAGCATTTATAGTAAGCGAATCAGATCGCCTAAAGTTGGCGCGCTCAAACGTGGCACAACGCAAAGTGCTAAAGGCGAAAAGTAAATGTCGCCCTTCTTGTTTACATCGATACAAAGATTACTTATGCGAAGATAAGATTACTTTTATTAATATTTCTGCAAACGCGCATTGCGCAATGTAACCTTTTACCGTTTTTTTAAAATATTGGAAGTGGATATTTTTGTATTTTTATGTGATACATAAAGCGCAAGCTGTCAGATGACATTTCCTTCAGAAATCCGCTGTCAATTTCATATTCTACAGGCAAAACTATAGTTATCAAACAGAATACTTAACAGAGTACTTTACTTGAATGAGTTTCATTTGGATATTAGCAATAATAGCTGCTTAGTTTGTTAAATAATTGTAAACTAAATACATATTATTGCTAATTACATAGTTACTGTTTGATAACTATAGTATTAGGATTTTCGCCTTAAAATCATCTCAGGAATCTACCCTTAAGAGTTCATCCGGTCTTTACGGGACACCCTGTATATACATATAATTTTGGTTGTTCCATTTTGATTAGAAAAGAAGATTGCAGAAGTAATTTTTGCTCAATTTTGTTCGGGAAAGGAAAAATTGAATGTAATAAAAAATGACTATTGTAATCTTATTTATTTGGGTTCCGAAAAGTTCCGAAAGTGGAGACCCCTCTTACCGTTATCTACATATTGTTCTCTAAATACTCACCAAGTTTCGTCCAAAAAGTCCAGGTACATCCTGTGGCCTCTCCTTGTTAGAGAAAAAAAGAAAACGTTTATTTGCGAATGGCATAACTGGACTCGTGGTTCGTAAAAATGGAAGTTCACATTATTTACTCAACGATAACCGCAGCGTGTGTGAAATAAAATTTCTCTGGGACATATAGGATAACTTGAATCTTAATTATTATAGAAAACTGTCAAGATTAAATTATAAATTCAGCGTCGGCGAGCATTAATCCAGCGTCCATGCGTTCATTGTTGAACGGATCGAATGTACGTGACGGACTGCTCTCTGATGTCACGGTTGAGAGCTCGCGGGGCATATTAAGTTACGAAATAAACGGTAAATCGTAGGGAGACCAGCCTAAAATAGAGAGTGTCACAGCTAAGACGGTTCAAATACCGGCATTAGAACCGTCTTCCGGTTTGCCCATCCAGCACACGGATACATACACGTGCGCGGAAAATATCGTGCGCAAAATTTACAACAGGAAAAGACCAAGAAACGAAACGTCAAGCTTGCACATCAATGCAAGATAACAATTTCTATTTTTTCAACTATAGACGTGTTAAATCGATATTGCCCCTTGCTTTGTCAAACATGTTCTGCATCAGATTGTACTCTTTAGTCGCGAAATTTTCGCGATTCTTGGCGGGGAGGAATTTCTCCTCGCTTGCTGAAAATCATCATCGGACAAGCCTCGCCGGTATTCAGGGGTAAGTGACACCGGGTGAACTCTCCCGCGTCTATATATAAACGAAAATAAACTAGAGTGACATTTGAACTACACTCTCTCCTCCTGTCCCTCTCTATCGCCCCTTCTGCACGACAGGCCAAAAGAGAAACGCAGGGAAGAAGGACGAAGGGGAAGACGGGCGTCGCGACGATCGTCTGAGAAAAATTGTGTCAGCTAAATCAAGAAGCGTCTGCCCTCGCTTGCTAAGCTTTCTCTCCTTTTTAACAATTAACCGCTAATTTTCGTACATCGCTGCGTGTGTATCTTGAGTGTATATCCGGGAAGAGTTGAATGTGACATCCAAAAATTTGAACGTTAAAAGAAAACGTGAACGAATCACTGAATGCACAAGATGAATTGTAATTCTGACGTTGCACTGTCAACGTAACGTTCCATCCTCAGTGGTGACGATATAATAATGACATCGCGGAACTATGCAAATGGCTTTTCCGGCTGCAGTGTTCTTGTGTCGAGAATAATGTGTAATGATCGGATAAACGACAGGAAAAAGCGACAATCTGTTAATTCTGTAGATTTGAAAAGTTATATAATCCGAAACATATTTGGCCTCCATCAAAATTCAGCCATTTAGACGCAACAATTAATAGAAAAATGTTTACAGTTGCGATCGGATAAATTCTATTTTAACTATTATCATACTTTCATGAAAAGTATTAAAATAAATATACAAACTTTCTCAATTTCCGTATAAAATGATTTTATAATGCGTATAATCTGTCATTGAGATATTCGCGAGCGGTTCCTGAATAAAAATCGATTCGCCACGCAACCACCATCGCAAACGCGTGTTCGATACTCAGAATGATTTGCCATTGTCCGAAGGAGGTTTAATTGCCCACTCGCCCATAAAAACATTCCTCGCGATACCGTCGACATTGTCGCCGCGCAGGAAATAAGAGGTACGAGAGAGACTGGCAACGTGTACTCACTCACTCATGCACGCACGCACGCACGCAGCGGAAGGCTACGCATATCGGGTGATGAAGAAAGAAAGTACCTCGAGGAAAAAGGAAGTCCGCATCGAAGAATCTAATCGCTTTCGGGTGCCTCGCCCTTCGTCCACGACGAAGTAATTAAGGGCTTGATTTGATGTACGATGACGTACACGTTGTAAGTCGCGCGAGCTTATGGGGAGCCCAGTTTACCTGCACCGTGTCATTAATCTCCCATACGACTCTAATTAAAGGGATCGTCTCCGCGGATACACGTCACGCTGATGACCATTTATGCGGCGCGATCGCATCTCGTGTGAGGCTGGTCCCGCATGTTTTATGTATGTAAAATTTTAATACAATTCGACGGGTACCCTCTCTTTCCGTCCTTTCTCCTTCTCTCTTGTGAGAATTTTTTTAACGAGTCATGCCCGCTAAAGTGAGCGTGGGTTTGCATGGACCGACACTAATGAGACAATAAAGGATACTATAATACTTTGGCTTCTGCATTTCGAGCGAAAGCCATCGCGACGATTGCGTCAAGCACTCGTGGAGGAGGTTGTGCACTGTCTTTCCGGTTCTGACGCATTGCGCGGCCAAATTATGTCAAGGTTGCACACATATACACAGTTATGTGGGCGCAGCAACTTTGGACTCTTTGGAAGCCAGCAAATTAAGTTTCTGAGGCGTCTTTGATCGATCGAGAGGTTGACAAAAATTGACGTCCAGAATCTTCCGCTTCGATTCTTTTCTAATTTTTTATTTCTAATCTTTTATTCACGCCGACCCGATGTATGAATAAAAATGAAGCTGAATTGAGCGTGCGCTCGCGCACGCATCAACGCGACGCTGACGCTGCAGAACATTCCAACGCCGTTGACTCACGACGAGGTTCAGCAATAATCCGCGATGTCGAAAGTTTCGTGGAGCGGATTTGAGCTGGATGCCGAGAAAGGGATGTTGCGATCGAGGCGTAACGCCCGCACTTTGCCCGGCGTGTTTATGGCAAACGAGCGAGGCCAAAAGACGACATGAACTCAGACCGGAGTCGTTCATTCGTACGACTCCCGTTTCTCCATTTCTTGTGAGTGCGACGCGAATGCTACGATCACGCGCGCGTCGCGTTAATAAGCGCATTGCTACGCTCTACATCACTGGTCAAAGTGATACACGCAGAGTTCTCGTTACGGATGTATGACACAGGAGTAGGCGAGTGCATGAGATTGCGTGCATCTGTGTCGTTTCGCAAAATGCTGTGCCACGTAGGTACGTGTAAGTATGATCGTGAACGTGTGCGCTCAACATTCGCATTGCTACCGTTGAAACGTCAAAGACCGGGAGACATTAGGATTGTACAGTGCGAGCGTGCTCATAGATGAAAGTGTCCGCCACGTGGTGCAACGCTTTGGAGCCCCTCGGAAGCTAAACTGATCCGCTATCTGCAAATTTTTCAATTTTACCACTCGAGCATTGATCACAGATGCGTTCGTGTAATAAAATTGAGAAACGTACGTACAGAGATCGAAGTTGATCATTTTCGCTTCCGAGGAGCTTACACATTATATCAGATTTTATTAGAATATACACCCACAGAAAAGATTTCTGGACTTAATGCTATTACTCTTTAATCTACCATAAAATAAGATCGCTATAGCGACAATCATATTTATTATTGAAAAGAAGCATATTTTAATCTTGAATAGAAAATTTTAAAATCTAGATTCAAATAATCTTCGTGCTATCTCATTCAATTTTCTCAGAAGGATTTAGATACAAATTTGTAGCAAGTTCAAAATATTCTTGATTTAAGAATATTGTCAGATCTAAAAGACATCTTATTCTATTCTTCTAAGAGAATTTGTAGAATCTGCACAAAACGGCCAATATTTATGTGTTGCAATCGAAAATCGGGAAAGTGTTTCTGTTATTTACAATGAATAAGTGAAATACTCTACAAGAAATATTAAAAGATATGGAAATGTCTTATCTCGAATCTTATTTCTCAAGTAAGTATATTGTATATACTTACTTACATTTCCATATCTTTTAATATTTCTTGTAGAGTATTGCACTTATTCATTGTAAATAACAGAAACACTTTCCCGATTTTCGATTGCAACACATAAATATTGGCCGTTTTATTGGAATAAAGGACGCAGAAGCGCCGAGTCGACGAGCGACTGTGAGAAAATGATGCGTCGACATCGACAAAGCCTACTATAAAGTGGCGCTAATATCAAATTATTCTACATACAAGAATATATAAGCATAAATTTGTACATGTTACTCTTGTCTGAAGACAGTAAGACAATCTTATTTAATTCGAGAGAGAAGAATAGAAATTACTGATTTAAATTAAAAGTTGTTTTATTTGCATATTTTTTATACTTGTAATACGATTAAATTAGTCAAGAATATTTTTCGTCTTGTTATCAGAAATCTTTCTGAGGGTGTAGAATATAATTAGAATATAGAATCACACATTAGAAACCATAGATTTCTAAATCACCATATCACCAGATTAACATCCTGCAAGATTGCAACAGATCAATATAGTTATTGGCTATCTAACACGGCATTGTGACGACGAGCGTCCCCGAGAAACTCAGCGTGCGTGACGTGACTTGACATGTGGATTTTCAATATTCCCGAGCGTCGTTGCGATCGCGTGAAACAAACGATCGCAACGGAAGGAAGGACCGTGGACGTCCGTTTCCGTCGTTTCCGTTTTTCGAGCAGCAAACGTACGAAACAGAGGGACAATAGAGGATGTCCCAAGACGGATACACGCGAATCGTACGTTTTCTGCTCGTGGTCTCCGTCTTCCTCGTTCGTCGGAGTTTGGGAGAGAAGGCAGGAGAACCGGATTTCCGAAAAAGGAAAAGCGTGGTTCGCGGGATGGATGCAGGTTGCCCGTAGTATACGCGCGCCCACGCGAATGAGATAAATTATGTGAGGAGGCGGTACTGCGATAGGCTACGGGCCACCATAAAAGAACCTGTTACGTTCCAGATATTAGCCCGATGAGCGCACAATAAAATCGGCTGCATTACGAGCGGAGGGGGCAGCAGGAGGGGAAAGAGGAGGAACAGCCATGGGGGTATCCTTGCCTCCCCCTGCCTGCGCGACGTCGATGCGAGCACAATGGGAACTCTGGTGGAGGAAATAAACGCAAACAGGGTCACCGGGGTAACCCTCGGCGCGGTTAATGGCACCACCGTTACACAATAAATAAGTGCGGGCCTACATAAGAGAGTCGTTGTAGTTGTCTTTAAGAATGTGTTACACATCCCATAGAAACGGCGATTAGTTGTAAACTAAGAATAAAAATGCCATAAACGTAATATCTATGCATATTTTGCTCAAAATTTCTTACATGGCTATTAATGATTATTTTTCAGCAAGCATTTGCGAAAAAATATTTTCGATTATCTTGATATTGTCTCTTCATCTTCCAAATGTAATATTATCGCCACAGAAAAAGAATTTCTGGTTCCCTGAACGCGAGATTTGCTCGAGGCTGTTCCCCGGAGAAACTCCAGAGAGTAGCGGGCACTGTGCGGTTCTTCATTCCTGTTTATCGATCGGTTACGGAACCGGTACTGTTCCGTGTAAAACGAGCAACGTGCAACAAAGAACGCCAGAAGGGCGAGAACTCGCGTACGGTAGTTTGCACCGGCAGTCAACATTATTGTAATTACCGAGTGTATGTCAGGCGAAGTGCGGACTTCCGTTCGTGAATAAACGCGGCATTTAATTCATTGCAACAGTTGCGCATCACGACAGGGACAACGATATCCCCCGACAGAGGCGTGACGCGATTGAATTTGGCACGTGGCGAGGATAAAAATAGAGAACGCGAACCACTCGTGGCATCACTCAAACGCGCTCGAATCTTTAATGGGGCTCCTTAATGGAGCTGCACGAATTACTCGCAACTACGTTTTGGTCCGCTAACGAGCAGTAAAGTTGCAACCAGTACCTGTAACTTTGTACCGTAATCCGATCAGCTGGTCCCGGTCGCAGACGAGTCGTCAGGTGGTTACGGAATAATGAATTACCACCTCTTCCTGGCCAAGTCGTGCGCCACGATATTAATCTTTGCCGAAGTTGCGACGTTCAACCGTACCCACATTCGGGACTATACTTCCCCGATAATTAAGGGGGGAGCCTGCTTTAGAACGTTGAAAATAAGGTATAATTTTACGAATTGTTTTGGAGAAACTATACAGCGGATCATTATAAAACTTTGATGTATTTATTAGTACATGTTTAAAGATAAAAAAATTATTTTTTGATTTGAATATATCGCCTGTAGAGGTCGTCCTGGAGGCATCTTAGTGCAACCGGCATTGCAAATTGGTGAGCATTCTCCTGCCTCCAAATTTCATCCAAACTGAAAAATTGAAATATTTTCTCGTTATTTATGAATTCCCATCGTCGATGAACCTTTAATATTCATAAAAACATTAAGTTAAACAATTATTTTTGCATGAAAAAGTTCAAAAACTTTGCCTAAAAATCGTACTTTTGTGTTCTAAGCTCCACCATTTTGGCACTTTTCAACTTTTTTCTTCTCACTTTGGTTCATCGACGATGGGAATTCATAAATAACGAGAACATATTTCAATTTTTCAGTTTAGACGAAATTTGGAGGCAGGAGAATGCTCACCAATTTGCAATGCCGGCGACGCGGCTGCACTAAGATTTCTCCAGGACGACCTCTACAAGCGATATATTCAAATGAAAAAATAATTTTTTTTATCTTTAAACATGTACTAATAAATGCATAAAAGTTTTATAATGATCCGCTGTATAGTTTCTCCAAAAACAATTCGTAAAATATACCTTATTTTCAGCGTTCTAAAGCAGGCTCCCCCCTTAATGTAAGCACCCGGGAGACAGAACAACTCGCTTCGTGAACACGAATTGGGATTTCTCCGCAGATCTTCGAGGCAAATACATGCGCGATTTGCATGCGACAGACGTGCGCAACCGAGGATGCACCGACCGACCGACGAGAACTCTCGAAAATTCCTTTACGTTTGTCGTAAGTGGTTCGAGGTAGTTAGATTAAACGATCCGCGACTCCGGACTGCTTCGACTTAATCTCGTATCCCGTACTGTGCGGGATATCGTGGCGGCCGCTCGCAATCGCAATCGCAACGCAACAACAACAGTAATAACAGCAGCAGCAGCTATGTCACGCCGAATGCATTGCCGAGTGCACTTTATCGCGGTTACGCTCGCGATATATCATACGAAAGTCACGCATACACGTAGTACATGACGTTATAACATAATACGTACAGATGCGTTGTACTATTATATATCTACGAATATCGCGATGATATCCGCTCCACTCTGCTCGCAATCACGTCGAATTAATATCGATTTGAGCGCTATTACCTCGCAGCACCATGCCGGGAGCCAGGGTCGAGAGTGACTCTCATAACGATCCGCACGCGGGAATAATGACGGTGTAAAACCGTTCGCGCGCGCGAGATCCGACCACCCGGAATCCCTTGACGGCGTGCACACGGTGCACTCGAAGGCACGTCGCACTCTACTGACGAACAGACAGACAGACTGATGAACTGACGGTACCATGAGCGGATCCGAATATTACGAGCCGCTATATAGGCATCGCCGTTCGTCGAAGGGAAGAGAGCGCGTCCGAATGCTAACGAATAAGCTAACACCAAATGTGTTCAAATTTAATATTATCGATATAATATATTGTGTAATCTAATATAAATTTTTGAATTAACACGCAATTGTTATTGTAATGATATTTAATCTCTGTTATACTTGAAAACTTCGATGTACTACTGTAATAGCATTCAGAGTTATAAAAAGACTTGTCTAGAAAAACTTGACTGAAAGTCAATTTTGATACAATTGCAAAGTAACGCGTTTTATAATATATTAATAGGTAATATATAAAAATTGCAATTTATTGTAACATGCCTTTTAGTTGGATTTCTGCCAAATTCACTGAAATGCGCAGGATTTAACGTATTTATGTGCTACATAGCAAACAACAACGCGTGCGAAAGCCTCGAGCTCTCTCTCTCGGACATTACCGTTACCGCATTATTAAAAGTCATTGATCAAACTCTCTCACTCTGTCTCTATGATCGCACGACCTGGCTGCCAGCAGGTGTTAGCGAGAAAGAAATACAAGGTGCGCCAGGAAAGATCGTAAACCATTGCGCTTGAATCGACGCCGTATCCATTGCAAAGAAATAAATTGGCAAAACACGTAGGAAAACCTGTAAATTGAAGATAGACATTTACTACGCGATTTTCATTACCGTTACCGTACTCATTGTACAATACAAGATTGTTTACGTCTTCTATGAATTCTTATCTTTTATCTTTATAATATCTTTATTACCTCACGTGCTCGTTTTATTTTTCTCCAAATCAGATGCATTTTTGTTCGAGCGAGAGAAAGTGGCGTCCTCCGGACAAATCAGAAATTGATTCGCGACAACGTCGAGCTGATCGGAGATCGCTATCGGTGCGGACCGCTAAGCAAGAAGCAAGAAGAATGAACGAACGAACGGGTTTACGCGGTGTCGACGTCTCGTTTCTTTTTTCGCAAGACGCGTGTAACGGTCCACGCGGCACGGAACATGCGTAGATGTAAGTAAGAATATATGTATGCGCATACACATAATATATATTATACGTACATTAATCGACGGTACGTCGAACTTCAATAATGCGTTTTAATGACCTGACTGACTGACAGTTTAGCGACCAAAGTGGCGCAATCATCAAACTTCGGCACTCTGGCGTCGCCAGAGATATATTCGCCGAGAAGAAAGGATAATGACCCATATCATCGGGAAGTGCATCAATTAGGTTGCGCACGATCTAGCGATTTTGATCACTCTAAACATCTTCATGAAGCTAATCTTGGAACAGTCAAGAAATCTTTAATGCGAGAATTCCAAGGACGGGATATATTAGGAGTGTGATTTAGTTTTGAGGGTTTTGCAACAGATGGCTGTAGTGTCAGTTTGTTCCAATGCTGTTTCCGATAACTGTTGTTTCTTACAGTGTTGACATTATTCATGACATTTAGTATCATTATAGCAATAGATGCAATAACAGTCGTGTTTATATCATCGTAAAAATCCGAAACAGCATTTTCGACATGCGTTGCTTTTGTTTTTTAATCAAAAGAAAACTGCGGCTGACGGTTATAGAATTCTTGTGGAAACTTATGGTGATTCTGCCCCATCAATTAAGACGTGTAAATACTGGTTTAGACGCTTTAAAAGTGGTGATACTGATGTGAAGGACAAAGAACGCTCGGGACAACCAAGAAAGCTTGAAAATGCAGATTTGCAAGCATTATTGCACGAAAATCCAACACAATCCACTTCAGAACTTGCCAGAGCATTAAATGTTGGTCGTACAACAGTTACCAAACATTTACATGAAATGGAAAAACTTCAGAAAGAAGGGAAATGGGTTCGACATGAATTATCGGAAAGTGCCATTGCGAACCGGTTGAACATTTGCACTTCGTTGATCGCCAGGCAAAAAAAGAAGAGTCCTTTGTCTCGGATTGTTACTGGGGATGAAAAGTGGATCTGTTTTGATAATCCGAAACGCAGAAAATCATGGGTGGATCCAGGCGAACCATCAACATCCACTCCGAGACGCAATATTCACGGTTGAAAAGTAATGCTCCGTATTTGGTGGGATAGTGTACTATGAGCTGTTAAATCCGCATGAGACTGTCACGGCTGATCGTTATCGACACCAATTGTACAAGTTGAAGGAAGCATTGGACCAAAAACGACCACCAATTGCGAGTAAACGACGGAAAGTGATTCTTCTTCGTGACAACGCTCGACCTCACGTTGCGTTATCAGTGAAACAAACACTATTAGAGCTTGAATGGCAAGTCTTACCGCACCCCGCGTATTCTCCGGACACTGCTCCATGCGATTATTATTTGTTCCGGTCGTTGCAACACGCTTTAGAGGATACACACTTTCATAATTTCGAAGAAGTGCGAAAATTCGTCGACGAATGGATCGACTGAAAAGAAGAGTCATTTTATCGTGGTGGAATCCATCTCTTGCCAGAGCATTAAATGTTGATCGTACAACAGTTACCAAACATTTACATGAAATGGAAAAACTTCAGAAAGAAGGGAAATGGGTTCGACATCAATTCTCGGAAAGTGCCATTGCGAACCGGTTGAACATTTGCACTTCGTTGATCGCCAGGCAAAAAAAGAAGAGTCCTTTGTCTCGGATTGTTACTGGGGATGAAAAGTGGATCTGTTTTGATAATCCGAAACGCAGAAAATCATGGGTGGATCCAGGCCAACCATTAACATCCACTCCGAGACGCAATATTCACGGTTGAAAAGTAATGCTCTGTATTTGGTGGGATAGTGTACTATGAGCTGTTAAATCCGCATGAGACTGTCACGGCTGATCGTTATCGACACCAATTGTACAAGTTGAAGGAAGCATTGGACCAAAAACGACCACCAATTGCGAGTAAACGACGGAAAGTGATTCTTCTTCGTGACAACGCTCGACCTCACGTTGCGTTATCAGTGAAACAAACGCTATTAGAGCTCGAATGGGAAGTCTTACCGCACCCCGCGTATTCTCCGGACACTGCTCCATGCGATTATTATTTGTTCCGGTCGATGCAAGACGCTTTAGAGGATACACACTTTCATAATTTGGAAGAAGTGCGAAAATTCGTCGACGAATGGATCAACTGAAAAGAAGAGTCATTTTATCGTGGTGGAATCCATCTCTTGCCAGAGCATTAAATGTTGATCGTACAACAGTTACCAAACATTTACATGAAATGGAAAAACTTCAGAAAGAAGGGAAATGGGTTCGACATGAATTATCGGAAAGTGCCATTGCGAACCGGTTGAACATTTGCACTTCGTTGATCGCCAGGCAAAAAAAGAAGAGTCTTTTGTCTCGGATTGTTACTGGGGATGAAAAGTGGATCTATTTTGATAATCCGAAACGCAGAAAATCATGGGTGGATCCAGGCGAACCATCAACATCCACTCCGAGACGCAATATTCACGGTTGAAAAGTAATGCTCCGTATTTGGTGGGATAGTGTACTATGAGCTGTTAAATCCGCATGAGACTGTCACGGCTGATCGTTATCGACACCAATTGTACAAGTTGAAGGAAGCATTGGACCAAAAACGACCACCAATTGCGAGTAAACGACGGAAAGTGATTCTTCTTCGTGACAACGCTCGACCTCACGTTGCGTTATCAGTGAAAAAAACACTATTAGAGCTTGAATGGCAAGTCTTACCGCACCCCGCGTATTCTCCGGACACTGCTTCATGCGATTATTATTTGTTCCGGTCGATGCAACACGCTTTAGAGGATACACACTTTCATAATTTCGAAGAAGTGCGAAAATTCGTCAACGAATGGATCGACTGAAAAGAAGAGTCATTTTATCGTGGTGGAATCCATCTCTTGCCAGAGCATTAAATGTTGATCGTACAACAGTTACCAAACATTTACATGAAATGGGAAAAATTCAGAAAGAAGGGAAATGGGTTCGACATGAATTATCGGAAAGTGCCATTGCGAACCGGTTGAACATTTGCATTTCGTTGATCGCCAGGCAAAAAAAGAAGAGTCTTTTGTCTCGGATTGTTACTGGGGATGAAAAGTGGATCTATTTTGATAATCCGAAATGCAGAAAATCATGAGTGGATCCAGGCGAACCATCAACATCCACTCCGAGACGCAATATTCACGGCTGAAAAGTAATGCTCCGTATTTGGTGGGATAGTGTACTATGAGCTGTTAAATCCGCATGAGACTGTCACGGCTGATCGTTATCGACACCAATTGTACAAGTTGAAGCAAGCATTGGACCAAAAACGACCGCCAATTGCGAGTAAACGACGGAAAGTGATTCTTCTTCGTGACAACGCTCGACCTCACGTTGCGTTATCAGTGAAACAAACGCTATTAGAGCTCGAATG
Organism: Ooceraea biroi; assembly: GCF_003672135.1. Lineage (NCBI taxonomy): Eukaryota > Metazoa > Arthropoda > Insecta > Hymenoptera > Formicidae > Ooceraea > Ooceraea biroi. Next base: position 5,026,687 of record NC_039515.1, read on the forward strand.
GGAAGTCTTACCGCACCCCGCGTATTCTCCGGACACTGCTCCATGCGATTATTATTTGTTCCGGTCGTTGCAACACGCTTTAGAGGATACACACTTTCATAATTTCGAAGAAGTGCGAAAATTCGTCGACGAATGGATCGACTGAAAAGAAGAGTCATTTTATCGTGGTGGAATCCATCTCTTGCCAGAAAGATGGGAAAAAGTTATAGAAAAGGAAGGAAAATATTTTGATTAAGGTATTCATTCATTATCATATTTAAATACATGCGTTTTTGAGCAAAAAAACCCCTCAAACCTAAATCACACCCCTAATACATCAAGAGTATCACAGTCATCAAGTATTACAGTGAACGCGTTTGTGCTTTGATATTGAAATACTCGTCGCAGATACGTAATAAGATATCCAAGTTCTCGCTTCGATCGTGCGAGAAACGAGTCGCATATTAGAATGGGCAGTAAGAAAAACGACGCGGCACACGTGACTGCACTTGCTGATCGATAGCGGTCGCACAATTCGACTAGGGAGAAAACGCGTGGCTGGCTGGCCGGCGCGCGGACAGGACGTGTCCGAGGACTCTGCGGCCGAGCGGAAAATACGGAGATTGTCGTCGGCTGGTTCGCCTCCGCGGCATGCTGACGTGGTTTCAAAATTCGAATCAAAGCCTCGTTCTCATCGTGCTCGCAGCAGGATACGAGGAAAGTGCGACTCTCAAGGACGGCAACGGTACTGACGACGATCCCCGTATGTCGAGATCGAAGCAGCTGACTCGAGCGTCCGAGTGAACTTTCAACTTTCGACCGGCGCAGGAAGGAGTAACCGATCGATCGCTCGCATTCGGCAGTGACATTTCGGAGTTGGGCGCGTCACGTTGTACACATGACACGGCCTGATGGACGCGAGGATGTATCGATGCGTCGAATGGTCGAGCGAGCTTCAATGACAATGACGTAAACAGAAGCGGGTAAGCTACGCGCGAGAGATCGACCTGAAACTGGCGAATCGTGGACATGACGCAGACCTGATGTATAAAAGTATAACGCTCTTCACACTGTCACTCTGCTAATACTATCTAATTCGCCAGTCACGTTGAGTGCCGTTATGGCCACGTTGAGAACAGGCACACCTGCACGTCAGGTGTAAGGGAGGATGACGAGCGCGCGGGCTTTCGCCAAATCGCACAGAAACGTTTCGAGAATTTCGTGAATGACGAAAATACCTTCTGGAGCTGCCGTAACGTCCGTTCCTGTGACTCCTCACCCTCGAATTCCCCGTCGAATCCGCGCGATCTACAAGCACCAGTAACCTCTCGATACCTAGATACTCGCTGACGAGCCGGCGCGCGAGCGGAACCAACGACGTATCCTAAACGCGCGCGCACGCGACGCGAACGGAAGGACGCTGGCGAGCTCCTCGGGGAGCCCCTGCGTCCTGGGTGCGCGTGTTTACCTGGCCGCGCTCCGGAAGGACCCCACCCTCCCTTTGGCGCTCGCGAGCGCACAGGCTTACACAATGCGAGGCGAGAAGTATCGCGAACGGGCAGAGGGATTGACGAAGCGAGGAAACGGACGTAGAGGATGACCGTCGTCACGACGGAGACTTGTCATGTGTGCGCGCGTGCACGCCTACGCGCACGCACGCGCGCGAGATATTGCAGTATTTACTCACGGTAGGCGTGCGTTCCCCGAGTCTCGATCTCCAGGATGGCCGACGGACGTTCCTTCCCGCGAGCGATGCGACAATGCCGCGCGGCGCGTCCCGACGCACTCGTTCACCTCACGCGATTCGGCGCTCCGTGCCCCCGCGCGAACCTCTTCTCTCCACGCGACCACGACTGCACCCGTCAAACGCGACACGCGCCCGCCATGTTGCCACGGCCGCGCCGGCGCCGCCCGCCGGCACTGCCGCGAAGCGCCGCCGCGGGCGATTTCAAACGCGCAACCGCGTCGATTATCCGCTTTTCTTTCCGATTACATCTTCTTTGAGCGATCAAAGAACGACAGCTGGAAAGAAAGATGGTAATCACGTGACCTTGTTCGATAAGACATCTGCGTCGATGATTATCGCGTTCGGTTCGAAAAATGTGATGAGCGAGTTGCCGTGATCGATAGGTCGAACGTTTTTTGCGAGGTGATACGCAAGGCCAATACGAGTCGCCGAAGCCGCCCGATTATTCCCGTCGCGTGACGACTTCGGGGGATTCTCTGAATTTGAAGGTGATTGCAATTCTTGGTACGATTGTTCGGTACATTCGCGCCAGTCGATCGAGCAATCGATCGTCACAACGCTCATGACTATTTCCGTTTACTGTTTGCAGGTCGTTAATGATGTATGGTGCCGTCAACTACGTAGGCATTAGAAGGCGAATAAATATTGTAGTGCGTTGAGTGCACTACATCGCACGATATATTATCGTTCGTTGCACCGAAATTGTGACGGCGAAATTTGTGGCAACATTGCCGCGTGTCCATGGCAAGGAATCAAGAAGTCAGGATTTGAGGTTAGGTCGCCGGCCGCGTGCAATATCACGTGCAACATCACACGTTCTTCGAGGTCTTCAGAACGGAAAACCGCAGCACCGGTAATCGTGATTATTCACTTCCGCTTTATAGCGATAATGTAACAAGGGAGAAGCTTGAAAAAAATGTTTGAAAGGTTTTTCTCTCAAAATTCATTATTGAATAAGTCTAATACATGTCCAATAATGCAATGTTAGATTTGGAAAATTGTGTTAAGAAGAGAGAGAAGAGTAAATTCACAAAGAATTTTTAGTTAAAAAATTGGATAGAAACCGACAAGTATGGCTGTAACAGATCAGAACTTGTTCTCGGAGCACGTATACAGCAGCAGTTTTCAGGAGGAATTCAGGAAGCACTGGAACTCGCCAGATGGCTTCAAGAGCCCCAAGTTTGAGATCATATCAAGTCCGTTCAAGATCTGTAGGATACCGAATTTCCTGAAAAATGTGGAATTCTTGGAAAATCTGAAGAGTGAGCTGACGAAACATGATTTCAATTATCTGCGCACCGATCTGTATCAGTTCCAAAGAACTGACGATCTCGTTAACATGCGCGGCGATTACATTCCGACGTTGTACAAGTCTTTTCAGTCCACTCTGACATCATGGATGGAGTGCAATACGGATATCAAGCTAAACGGAAAGATCTCGATGTCGAGCGCTCGTTACCAGAATACGCACCACCTACTGTGCCACGATGACAACATGGGTGATAGAAGAATCGCTTACATATTGTACTTATCAAAGGATTGGACGGAGCAGGACGGCGGTACCCTGGATCTCTTCGATATGGATCAGCACGGTGCACCTGGCAAGGTAGTGAAGTCGCTAGTCCCAGAGTACAATTCCCTTGTGTTTTTCGAGGTCGTGAACAATTCCTACCATCAGGTGGGCGAGGTGACCGCTGATGCCAAGTCCAGGTGGTCGATAAATGGCTGGTTCCACGGTCCCATAAGAAACGATCTTCACAAGCAGCCGAGATACGAGATACCCAAGAACTTGCTGGAACCAAGCGTCAAGGAGGTGGAATTAACCTCTTGGATCACCGAGCGTTACCTGCTGCCCAAGATCACTAAACAGATTCAACGGAACGTCGAGAAGACGTCATACGCGTTCATCGAGGACTTTCTAAAGCAGTCGACGTACCAGAAGATCGCGAACGACGTAACGTCGCAGGATATCAACTGGCAGATGATGGGCCCAGCGGACATGCGTCACTACGAAGTGGCGGACGAGAAAACCTTGCCGGAATCGTTGAAAGCGCTCTGCGATCTGTTCAAATCCATCTCCTTCTTTCGACTGCTGAAAAAGTACACGGGACTCGATCTAGTGCCTGAGGACACCGCTGCGAATTCTAACGTGAGGTCTCCCAAGATGAGATTAGAGCTACAGAGATGGTCGGCAGGTTGCTACACGCTGCTGTACGACAAAACGATGTTGGAAGACGCGACAGACGAAATCGATGCTAACAGCTCCGACGAATCGATAAAGGCTGATAGCAGGTTTCTTCTTAGGACTGCTCAACTCGATGATACCGCAGTATCAACGAGTTCATCGACTAAGAACAAGATAATTGGGGGCGCGACGCAAGAGCAACTCAAGAGAAAAAGAACCGAATCTTCTTCTTCGGGGGAGAACGCGTCTGGCGAAAAGAAAATAGCCAAACATCTCGACGGCTCATTTGACGTTGACCAAAAATCTCCAACTGGAGAGAAGACCGAGAGCGTGAGTGGAACTTCGACATCTCCAGCTACAAAGACTGATAGATTAGAATCTGCTTCCGCGACAGGAAGTTCACTTCATAAATCGGAGGCGATCAGCTGTGACGCCAAAATCGATATCACAACCGACATTGTGTCCGATTCCGAGGAGGGCACGCTGGTTCTCTGTGACGACAACTTATCGAGCAACGACGAGGATTCCATCAGCACGCGCGATGGCTATGCGCTGGACGTGATGATACAATTTCATACCGTAAACGCCCAGGGCACGCCGAAAACGGAAGACACGATAGACTACGTGAATCCCTGCGAAGAACAAGGTAGCATCATCGAAGTCCCGCAGAAGGATAACTATCTCTGTCTAGCGTACAAGTCGCCGATGGTGTGTCGTCTTCAGCGCTATTTGAATCACTTCTACGACGGCTACACTTATAACCTGCTATGTATGTATTACGAGTAGTCGTGTTGTATATGAGTAGTATCTAGTCTAGTTAATTATTCGATATCGTTCTATTACAAAATTATGATTTTATATTTTTAATAAGTTGTAATAAATAAGACAAAAGGATAGTTAAATAATGAGAAGAAAAATTCCTTGTATCTTTTAAAGTCTACGTTAAGTATTCCTAATTCGATAAAAATGTTTTCTTCGCGATAAAATTAATATTTGTACTATATTGTATAGTAAAGTATTACGTAAATTCGAAATTCTTCCTACAGTTATCCTTCTTCTTACTATTTATTATTTGTAGAAAATAAAAACCATTAATCTTCATTAAATTTTAAAAAAGGAATTAAAATATATCCGCTGTACATTAAAAAGAAATTGGTGAATCAAAATAAGAGATTCACGAAAGTCTTGCGGCGATCGTGCTAAGGTAGAGATTAAGATCACAATGCAGGGAACATACAATCATTTATTAGATGCGATATATACATGTGACGTAGTAAAAGATCCTTCGTTTCGCTCGCGAACGAATTACTGCAAACGAGTTCTTCAAACGGGTTCATGCAAACGTGAGAGTTGGATTTCCGCGTCGAGAAGCGATCGAGGGAAAAGTTTCTTCAGGTGGACTCGCATTTCGCGCGTGTCCCGCGAAACTTTTCTCTCGCTCAGCCTCGAGCGCGAGCACGAAACGGTGCGCGGCTTGGACGCTCACGAGTCGCGCGTGCGACGAGCAGAAATCCGCACGCCTCCTCTTCGCAAGAATCGACGCGAGTTCTCCGTGTGAGTTCCCGCGACTCGAGCTCATCCTTGGCCGAGGGAGAAGAAGGGCAAGAAAGAGAAAGATCAAGAGAGAGAGAGAGAGAAAAGTGAAGGCTTACGCTCTGCCGACGCTCTGGTGGTTGCGCTCGGGATCGGGTTCCTGCACTTGAATCCTCGGTCGTGATGAGTTCCGTTGCCCTGCCGTGGCATCCTTGGCGACGATCCTCGTCGTAACCTGACACATGATAGAGCACCGTTAGTGCGCAAACTGCGACGACGGGGGTGGCGAGGTCGCGACTTCGCGGAGACGGGTAGCTTTAAGAGACGCGCATTGAGGGAGCTCCAGTTGCTCGTCGAACTGAACGAGACCTTCGTCCGCCCGCGTTCCTCTCGCGGTCGTCTTCTATTTCGAGCCAAACGCGCCGGAAACTATTAATGGGTGCGCCTTCGACGCGGTCCCGTTCCAGATGACCTCATCGAGCATCCTTTGAGCGATCGTAAATCCGTCCGTTTCACTAATCACCGTTGAGTTCACTGGTCGCGTGAGCGAGATTACTAGACAACCGCTGGCAGGCCGAATCATCGTATCCCAAAGTCACGTTTCCTTCGCGTGAAACACGAATTCTCCAACTTTATGTATCCATGCATGGATCGTTCAATTATTAGGGGTGTGATTTAGTTTTGAGGGTTTTTTTTGCTCAAAAACGCATGTATTTAAATATGATAATGAATGAATACCTTAATCAAAATATTTTCCTTCCTTTTCTATAACTTTTTCCCATCTTTTTGGCAAGAGATGGATTCCACCACGATAAAATGACTCTTCTTTTCAGTTGATCCATTCGTCGACGACTTTTCGCACTTCTTCGAAATTATGACAGTGTGTATCCTCTAAAGCGTCTTGCATCGACCGGAACAAATAATAATCGCATGGAGCAGTGTCCGGAGAATACGCGGGGTGCGGTAAGACTTCCCATTCGAGCTCTAATAGTGTTTCTTTCACTGATAACGCAACGTGAGGTCGAGCGTTGTCACGAAGAAGAATCACTTTCCGTCGTTTACTCGCAATTGGTGGTCGTTTTTGGTCCAATGCTTCCTTCAACTTGTACAATTGGTGTCGATAACGATCAGCCGTGACAGTCTCATGCGGATTTAACAGCTCATAGTACACTATCCCACCAAATACGGAGCATTACTTTTCAACCGTGAATATTGCGTCTCGGAGTGGATGTTGATGGTTCGCCTGGATCCACCCATGATTTTCTGCGTTTCGGATTATCAAAACAGATCCACTTTTCATCCCCAGTAACAATCCGAGACAAAGGACTCTTCTTTTTTTGCCTGGCGATCAACGAAATGCAAATGTTCAACCGGTTCGCAATGGCACTTTCCGATAATTCATGTCGAACCCATTTCCCTTCTTTCTGAATTTTTCCCATTTCATGTAAATGTTTGGTAACTGTTGTACGATCAACATTTAATGCTCTGGCAAGAGATGGATTCCACCACGATAAAATGACTCTTCTTTTCAGTTGATCCATTCGTCGACGAATTTTCGCACTTTATCGAAATTATGAAAGTGTGTATCCTCTAAAGCGTCTTGCATCGACCGGAACAAATAATAATCGCATGGAGCAGTGTCCGGAGAATACGCGGGGTGCGGTAAGACTTCCCATTCAAGCTCTAATGGTGCTTGTTTCACTGATAACGCAACGTGAGGTCGAGCGTTGTCACGAAGAAGAATCACTTTCCGTCGTTTACTCGCAATTGGTGGTCGTTTTTGGTCCAATGCTTGCTTCAACTTGTACAATTGGTGTCGATAACGATCAGCCGTGACAGTCTCATGCGGATTTAACAGCTCATAGTACACTATCCCACCAAATACGGAGCATTACTTTTCAACCGTGAATATTGCGTCTCGGAGTGGATGTTGATGGTTCGCCTGGATCCACCCATGATTTTCTGCGTTTCGGATTATCAAAACAGATCCACTTTTCATCCCCAGTAACAATCCGAGACAAAGGACTCTTCTTTTTTTGCCTGGCGATCAACGAAATGCAAATGTTCAACCGGTTCGCAATGGCACTTTCCGATAATTCATGTCGAACCCATTTCCCTTCTTTCTGAATTTTTCCCATTTCATGTAAATGTTTGGTAACTGTTGTACGATCAACATTTAATGCTCTGGCAAGAGATGGATTCCACCACGATAAAATGACTCTTCTTTTCAGTTGATCCATTCGTCGACGAATTTTCGCACTTTATCGAAATTATGAAAGTGTGTATCCTCTAAAGCGTGTTGTATCGACCGGAACAAATAATAATCGCATGGAGCAGTGTCCGGAGAATACGCGGGGTGCGGTAAGACTTCCCATTCAAGCTCTAATAGTGTTTCTTTCACTGATAACGCAACGTGAGGTCGAGCGTTGTCACGAAGAAGAATCACTTTCCGTCATTTACTCGCAATTGGTAGTCGTTTTTGGTCCAATGCTTCCTTCAACTTGTACAATTGGTGTCGATAACGATCAGCCGTGACAGACTCGTGCGGATTTAACAGCTCACAGTACACTATCCCACCAAATACGGAGCATTACTTTTCAACCGTGAATATTGCGTCTCGGAGTGGATGTTGATGGTTCGCCTGGATCCACCCATGATTTTCTGCGTTTCGGATTATCAAAACAGATCCACTTTTCATCCCCAGTAACAATCCGAGACAAAAGACTCTTCTTTTTTTGCCTGGCGATCAACGAAGTGCAAATGTTCAACCGGTTCGCAATGGCACTTTCCGATAATTGATGTCGAACCCATTTCCCTTCTTTCTGAATTTTTCCCATTTCATGTAAATGTTTGGTAACTGTTGTACGACCAACATTTAATGCTCTGGCAAGTTCTGAAGTGGATTGTGTTGGATTTTCGTGCAATAATGCTTGCAAATCTGCATTTTCAAGCTTTCTTGGTTGTCCCGAGCGTTCTTTGTCCTTCACATCAGTATGACCACTTTTAAAGCGTCTAAACCAGTATTCACGCGTCTTAATTGATGGGGCAGAATCACCATGAGTTTCCACAAGAATTCTATAACCGTCAGCCGCAGTTTTCTTTGGATTAAAAAACAAAAGCAACGCATGTCGAAAATGCTGTTTCGGAAGTTGCATTTTTACGATGATATAAACAATAAACACGACTGTTATTGCATCTATTGCTATAACGCTACTAAATGTCATGGATAATGTCAAGACTGTAAGAAACAACAGTTATCGGAAACAGCATTAGAACAAACTGACACTACAGCCATCTGTTGCAAAACCCTCAAAACTAAATCACACTCCTAATAGTCATCCGCGTCATCGGTTATCGTTATCGGCCATCCGCGCGAATTGATGAAGTACCAGTCGACAAACACTCGTTACTCGCAATTAGACGACGATCGATCATCGCGCGAGACGACACAGCGATGCGGGAGGACGCTTATGCGGATGGTCATCTGCAGATTGCTATTCACCTGGGACGTGGAGGCAATCCCGGCCATTCGTTTCCGCAGCTCGTTCAACTGCAGCTCCTGCTGGAAGCTGGCGTCGCACTCCTGCGACTCCTCTCGCTTGCCAGCGTCGATCGATTCCGTCGAGTACTCGACCTGGACCCAGGGACAAATTGTCGGCGACGACTGCAACGAGCCCTTGCTACCGGATCGGGACAGCCGCGGGGAAAGTCGTCTCAATAGTGACACGAGCTTCGATCTGTAGCGACATTTTTATCACTCTACTTCTTCTCTGCACCTCGAAGCATCGCGAGGGAATAAAATACCAAGGAAAACGCGTCCGCGTACGAGAAAATGGAACGTTCTATCTTATTCTCTCGTATTCTAGCACCTCCGCGCACGAGATCAATTTTGTGCAGTCGTAAAATTGAAAAAGCGTATCGACGTTTCAGCTGCGCGTGTCGGTTTTCACTCAATCTTAAATTCCGAAGTGCCATCGAGTAGGCACGCATTGCGAACGGAAGCTACGATCCACGCGATCCTCGGATCTCGCTAATTGCCGTTTACGCGAGTGCGAGATCCTCCTGCTTTCCGCGTCTCGCGTCTTTCGTGCGAGTATCCGCTCTTTTTTTTTAACAAATTAATTGCCGCTCGTGTTTTTCCCGGCATCCACCTCCCCGTGCGTGACTTCATCCGTTCGGCATTCCCCCTGACATCTTTCCTACCCCCGTTATTGCCGCCCGCTACATCTCCACTCGACTCGCGCCTTCACCGTTATGCTTTTCCGCTCGTTTGCCGCGACCAGTTCCGAATGGACTTAACATAACGACTTGCTTTCATTGCGCGTATTATGTTGCACGCGAGCCGCGCGGATTCAGCTGCGTACCTCGTGCTCGGTGTTTGCAGGTGATCGGAAGTGAGAGGCGCACTCCTGGAGAGCTGCTCGGCGCTTTGCGTCGCGTCCCTCCAGTGGAGCTGATTGGAGCCGAAAGTGACGGACCTGCCCACTCTCCAGTCCAGGCTGCTGCTCTGCCGGGGTTGCAACTCTGGAAAATCCCCCAGCTCGTGAGATTAAGCGACGAAAACTTGAAAAAGGCACAAGATTCTGTCTGCTTTAGCTCGCGATCGCAAGACGCACCAAGTCACACCTGCATCTCCTAGAGAAAACCGCGGTGATGTGGTCAATTACAATGCTTCGGAACTTTTAGGAGAATTCAAACACGTCGAGACGTTGAAAAGAAATTTTCTGTCCGGTGGAGGAGTCGATTTGACACGATCGCAGTTGCGTGGGACTTGAGAGTTCTCGCCATCATCTGCTAGCAATTCGGTGAGTCATGGCTGATGAGTTACCTTGCTCGTTAGTGCTTTGACCGACCCTCCAGTCCAGGGAATTACTATTTCTATTCACGCTATAAATGTTATCACAGGATTTGGTGGCAAGGCATGTCGCGTGACGACGTCTCAGCAGTCTTGATACTGGTCCCAAGTTTCTGGAAAAGTTCAGGCATCCTTTAGGGCACGACGATCCTGCCTCGCGCATCGCGCAGGAAAACAGAAAAACGGAGAAACGGACAGAAAGAGAATAGAAACAGAGAGAAGGAGATCTTGGAATCCCGGCGACCGGCGACCGGCCTATCGTTAAATGAATTACGACGTAGAGTAATACGCGAGAGAGGCGCGATAAGGAGTATCGATCGCTATCGATCGGCCGTTATCTCGGCAAAACCAGTTACCCTATCGCGCGCGACGATAAGAGGATATTCTCGATTGCGCAATTCTGACGCGACAGACAATTGAAGAGGTAATACTCACTTCTTGAAGCGTCGCGTCTGCTCGATCGGCGGCTTGTTCTCTGCCTGCACTTTGACGGCGGGCGCTTCCGGTTCCGGGCAGTAAGTGCCCACTCGCACGTGGCTGTACGTGGCACGCAGCTGCACCCCGTCCAGCGGCCGGAAGTTGCTCCGCTCGATGGACGAGACGCGCACGATCTCGATCTTTGGTCGCGTCTCTCCGCCGCTCTTCCTCTCCATGATCGGTCCCAGATGCGTCCCGGTCCCAGGGAACGACGACGAAATCCGTCCACCTCGACACCGCCGAGAGTTCAAATGCTCTCGACCTTATTGCCCGCCCGGTGATGATCCTCCCACGTCATATCTCACCGCATCTCACGGCGGGGAGGGAAAACCGTTGCGTCACGTCGAGGTCCTCGACATCTTTCTGTCTCTTTCTCCCTTTCTCGATTTTCGTTCTCCTCTCTCTCTCCTTTTCTCTTTCCTTTCGTGTCCGTGCTCGACTTTGCTCTTCCGCTCGTGAAATCGCACTTCCACCGGATCCCTAGTTTTCACGACTTTCCTTGCTGATCACAAGGAGACCACAGACAGATACACCGTGTGTGCACCGGATGTTCATCGTATAAACTTATAAAGCCACGCGTAAAACTCGAAACTCTCCAAGCCCGCGAGCATCACCATCATCTGTTAACAATTCTTGGTCGTCGCCTTTCGTATGACGACTGCTGGAGAACGCGCGAGGATTACTCCGACGCACCGCGCGGTATTCTCTTTTTGCTCGAGTATCGTTTCTCTGATTAAGGGGGAGCCTGCTTTAGAACGCTGGAAATAAGGTATATTTTACGAATTGTTTCTGGAGAAACTATACAGCGGATCATTATAAAACTTTGATGCATTTATTAGTACATGTTTAAAGATAAAAAAAATTATTTTTTTATTTGAATATATCGCTTGTAGAGGTCGTCCTGGAGAAATCTTAGTGCGGCCGCGTCGCCGGCGTTGCAAATTGGTGAGCATTCTCCTGCCTCCGAATTTCGTCTAAACTGAAAAATTGAAATATGTTCTCGTTATTTATGAATTCCCATCGTCGATGAACCAAAGTGAGAAGAAAAAAGTTGAAAAGTGCCAAAATGGTGGAGCTTAGAACACAAAAGTACGATTTTTAGGCAAAGTTTTTGAACTTTTTCATGCAAAATAATTGTTTAACTTAATGTTTTTATGAATATTAAAGGTTCATCGACGATGGGAATTCATAAATAACGAGAAAATATTTCAATTTTTCAGTTTGGATGAAATTTGGAGGCAGGAGAATGCTCACCAATTTACAATGCCGGCTGCACTAAGATGCCTCCAGGACGACCTCTACAGGCGATATATTCAAATAAAAAAATAATTTTTTTATCTTTAAACATGTACTAATAAATGCATCAAAGTTTTATAATGATCCGCTGTATAGTTTCTCCAAAACAATTCGTAAAATTATACCTTATTTTCAACGTTCTAAAGCAGGCTCCCCCCTTAAGCGCGTCCTTGGTGGATCAGCTAACTCACCGAGCTTGCTCGATTAACGTCACTTGGCATGTGCACAAAGCACTGTCGCAAACCGACAGACTGTTCCGGTTGTCGAGGGATCCCTCGATGGATTAATCGCAGTCATTGGCAGTTGCCGCTTCGATCTACCTCGCGCGAGGAGTCGAATTCGCTCTTTGGTGTTTTATATCACAACTGTTGGAGTGGCCCTGTCGGAGCGACGAGCACGTTAACGCGGTATCCGCTCGCTTAACACACGCACACAGTCGTTCAGTCCTTTTTCTTCTCTCTCTTCCTCCTTCTCCTCTTCCTCCTCCTCCTCGCTATCTGCGTCGCGATTCGGGAGGGAGAAAAAAACGCGCGGGTCACGTTCATTCATCTCGTGGAGAGGAATACGGCGTAATTATCTCGCCCGCGCGCGCGCGCACGCACGCTCGCGCTTCTAATTGAATTGTCCGCGCGCGTGCGTGTGCGATGCGTGTCCGGCAAAGGGGAAAAAAAGTATCCGCACGGCACACTTCTGGCACTTCCGAGGGACCGACGTCAGCCGGGCACGCACGTTTAAATGTCGCGTTTAACTCGCGCACTTTGGCACTCGGTCCCACTCTTGCTCGCGCTCACATATCTCCTCGATGAGAGAAACCTGTTCTGAAAGAGTGCAATCGACACTTCCGGACAGCCGCTCCTGCCGTCAATCGACGAACGATGCCGACAGACGCGCGGCTCGAACGTTTAATCTCCTGCCGCGTGTGTCACTTTCGCGGAAAGATAAAACCGCAGGCAAAGATCAGGAAAAATCGATCCGACGATCGCGCAACGGTAGCGCACGGTTGCGCGTGTAGAGACGTTCTGCGATGCGTCAGCATGTCGGACGAGTTAAAAGCATTAAATCTCGCGCGTCTCGCTCTGATTAATCAGACTGACCAAAACTGTATTAAAGATGTATTGAAGACGCAGCCGTGGCGCGCATGCTCGACACGCGAATCGCAAAGTTTCGCGCGGCGTTTCGACTCTAATTAATTCGTCCCTCTTTCATCGGCAGACCCAGATGCTCCGCGAGGAGAATACGAGGATCCTTTCGTCGGCTGACGATCGTCGCGATCCCAAAGTGCGCCGCGAGTAACAACTCGCATTTTCACCTGGGCACGCGATTGCGTCATTGATGCCGCGCGCGCTTAATTATAACATTATACAACGCGTTCCTGCACACGCGAGCGCATTGTTACACCGATTGAAAAATCATGTCTGTCCTCTCTTTCCGTATGGCTTTGTGTGTGTGTATATATGCTCGTCGATATCAGACATCGCGGTCGACTACCGTTTCAAACGGTAGCCGCGCGGTGAATGCGACTATTCACTATTCACGCGACGCGCTCCGTCACGTCTTTTCTCTCGTTTTATTTCTCGATCTAGCGCAACTTTCTCCCCTGTCGTCGGCCGGAACGTAACGACATCCGTCCGTCTGTCCCTCCGACCCAAATCGCAAGTCCGCTTCCGACAGCGCGCGATCCAATCGACGCCGATCGGATTAGTCTCGAGCGATGACGCGACGCATTTTCCGGCGGAGCTTTGCTCATCTTTACGTACTGCTCGTACGCGCAAAATTTCAGACGACTCCTCGCGTGTTTTCATCACGCTTGTTCTCGCACGATTGCGCATCTGGCGAGTGGTTGGCCAGCTCTGCCATTTACGCGCGAGCGGATTGTAAGAGGCGAAAAATAACTAGGAGACTGCCTTAGATTTGAACTCGAACTCTCCGGGATCCCTGGTTCACACGCCTAGGTCTTAGGCTGTACGGTCAATACTCCTACTGTTTCATCAACTTGTTTTTCATTCTGATCCTCTATACGACCTGTCAGTCTCGACTATCTTTCCAGATCTTACAGCTCGGCCAGCCTGACATTACATTCGTCCCCGAATGTCTCCAAATCGTCGGTTCACTCCACTTGAGTTCCTCCCAACCTCCATTTTTGGTTCACTCTTCTGAGTCCTTCCCAACCTCCATGTTGGTTCACTCCTCTGAATCTTTCCCACTCTCCATGTTGGTTTACTCCTCTGAGTCCGTCCCGACCTCCATGTTCAGGCTTCACTACCGGCCAGCTGCTTCTCAACTCCCTCCTCTCCGAGGGGTAGCGGATGAATCTCAACTGTCTTCGAGGGTAGCGGATTTTATCCCACTTCTGAATTGTAAGAGGCGAAAAATAACTAGGAGACTGCCTTAGATTTGAACTCGAACTCTCCGGGATCCCTGGTTCACACGCCTAGGTCTTAGGCTGTGCGGTCAATACTCCTACTGTCGTGATCAACTTGTTTTCATTCCGATCCTCTATACGACCTGTCAGTCTCGACTATCTTTCCAGATCTTACAGCTCGGTCAGCCTGACATTACATTCGTCCCCGAATGTCCCCAAATCGTCGGTTCACTCCACTTGAGTCCCTCCCAACCTCCATTTTTGGTTCATTCTTCTGAGTCCCTCCCAACATCCATTTTTGGTTCACTCTTCTGAGTCCCTCCCAACCTCCATGTTGGTTCACTCCTCTGAGTCCTTCCCAACCTCCATGTTGGTTCACTCCTCTGAGTCCGTCCCGACCTCCATGTTCAGGCTTCACTACCGGCCAGCTGCTTCTCAACTCCCTCCTCTCCGAGGGGTAGCGGATGAATCTCAACTGTCTTCGAGGGGTAGCGAATTTTATCCCACTTCTGAATTGTAAGAGGCGAAAAATAACTAGGAGACTGCCTTAGATTTGAACTCGAACTCTCCGGGATCCCTGGTTCACACGCCTAGGTCTTAGGCTGTACGGCCAATATTCCTACTGTTGTGATCAACTTGTTTTCATTCCGATCCTCTATACGACCTGTCAGTCTCGACTATCTTTCCAGATCTTACAGCTCGGTCAGCCTGACATTACATTCGTCCCCGAATGTCTCCAAATCGTCGGTTCACTCCACTTGAGTCCCTCCCAACCTCCATTTTTGGTTCATTCTTCTGAGTCCCTCCCAACCTCCATGTTGGTTCACTCCTCTGAATCTTTCCCACTCTCCATGGTGGTTCACTCCTCTGAGTCCGTCCCGACCTCCATGTTCAGGCTTCACTACCGGCCAGCTGCTTCTCAACTTCCTCCTCTCCGAGGGGTAGCGGATGAATCTCAACTGTCTTCGAGGGGTAGCGGATTTTATCCCACTTCTGAATTGTAAGAGGCGAAAAATAACTAGGAGACTGCCTTAGATTTGAACTCGAACTCTCTGGGATCCCTGGTTCACACGCCTAGGTCTTAGGCTGTACGGCCAATATTCCTACTGTTGTGATCAACTTGTTTTCATTCTGATCCTCTATACGACCTGTCAGTCTCGACTATCTTTCCAGATCTTACAGCTCGGCCAGCCTGACATTACATTCGTCCCCGAATGTCTCCAAATCGTCGGTTCACTCCACTTGAGTCCCTCCCAACCTCCATTTTTGGTTCACTCTTCTGAGTTCCTCCCAACATTCATTTTTGGTTCACTATTCTGAGTCCCTCCCAACCTCCATGTTGGTTCACTCCTCTGAGTCCTTCCCAACCTCCATGTTGGTTCACTCCTCTGAGTCCTTCCCACTCTCCATGTTCAGGCTTCACTACCGGCCAGCTGCTTCTCAACTTCCTCCTCTCCGAGGGGTAGCGGATTTTATCCCACTTCTGAATTGTAAGAGGCGAAAAATAACTAGGAGACTGCCTTAGATTTGAACTCGAACTCTCCGGGATCCCTGGTTCACACGCCTAGGTCTTAGGCTGTACGGTCAATACTCCTACTGTTGTGATCAACTTGTTTTTCATTCTGATCCTCTATACGACCTGTCAGTCTCGACTATCTTTCCAGATCTTACAGGATTTTCTCTCGGCAGTCTTTCTCGCGCTGAGACGCTGTCAACGTCGACGAACGATTCACCGCGGGACTCGCGACTTACGTTTGATTCGAACTGCCAGCACGGCCGAAGCGCAATTACCCGGAAATCCCAGCGAGTGCCCTTTCCCGAAGGCCCCGAAGCGTTTCGACGCCATCGAAGCGGGATCTGTCCGTCCGAATGCTTCTCGTTTTCTACGCTCGGCGCGTGAGATCTCCGTTCTCGAATTCGAAAAGGTCAGACGAGGCTTCGAAATCGCGTGTAAAAGGGCTAAATTTATCCGCGGCAAGGTCCATCCCGGCTTTCCTGACGTCAACGACGTCGTCGTAGAGTCTCCCCGTGATCGAACAGAAAAGAAAAGGTCACCGACACGCCGCGGAATCGGATTGCGAGATTAATTATCGCGGCACGCGCGAACGGCATGAACGTAATCTCGCCGGCAGAATTACACCGGCGGCGCAACGCGGAAACGCGTTCCTTTCTCTTTTTTTCTTTTTCTCCTTCTTTTTTCTTTGCGTGCTGATGCAAATTGCATCGCCGCAAAGTCAATAGTCGAATATTAGTTGTACCTCGGTTTTCACGTCGGGCACAGCAAACTCGGGGAAATTCTGCGCATTCAATTCATGAATTACGTCCGCGAGCGAGCGTCTCGCAGTTTGCGCAGATTGCACCGCGCGATAAAGACGTTTCCCTCAATTAAATCCAGCTACAAGCTCCTATCTTTCGTTTTCTTTTAATTGAGTCCGTGCAAAGATCACATTTCGACTCGTCGAGCCTCTCACCGGTGCGGGCAACCTGCTCTCGGTAATTCTTAATCGAAAATCGCTTATCTTTACGACGCGCGTTATCTCGCTCGGAAATCGCGGCGATACTTCTCCCTAATCGCGTCATCGCTCGAAGAATAACAGTCAAGATAGAAAGAAAGATGAGGCGAAGCTAGGCGGATTCTCCATTGCGAGGATGTCGTTTAATAGCGACATTTAATCTGGGGAAGCGTTTCCGTGCGCGATGCAACGACGTCAAGAGACTCTTACGTTACCCTTCGTAAATCAACATCAGATCGAGCAGACTTTCAGAAAAGTCGCTTGTAGAACGAGAAATAGAGGAAAGTCCCCGATTATGAGATACCATATCGATTTTGCCGAATGTAAGGAAATCTATAGGCAGAATTTATAAATTTAATACGTTATCTTGAAGAGAATTTAATAAGCTTTAGGTTGGTAAAATGAAAAATCGAATTTAAATATTATTTTTTCTAAAAATTAAAAAAATTTGAAAAAAGAGCTTTACGCAGGATCGAGAAAGTGTGCTCCTAATATAAGATACCTCGAGAAATCGGTGTTAAAAGTGCAAAATACATCAGTATTGCAAGTAAAAAACTTTATTAGATAGTTTTATAAAAATACTGTTGCCACAGCCTTCGCCAAATCTTCGCGATTCCACTGTCGACGCTTCCTCGTTTCTCTAACCTCCATAGTCAGATTCTATAAAAATTAAATACACAAAACTTCGTAATATAAATTCGTATTAACTTTTCTTTAACCGTAAGTAGTATTTTCTTTCTTTTTATTACACTACATAATCTTCATATTCGAGCAATAATTATCTCATATTAAGAGTACCCTGAATATCTCATTATACGAGCCACGCGCCTAGCGGTTCCGCGATCATGAAATCTAACCTCTACAATTAAGCAATTCAACAAATTGCGTATTTTCCTGTTACTACGATTCTACTCTATCATTGCATACTGAATTTATTGCCAACCATTTCTTTATTATATAATAAACAAGGTTTAAAGACTTACCTCAAGTTACTTTGACGTGTTCACAATTTCACAAACCTTTTCTTGCAAAGGCTAAACGCAATAACGAACAATGAATTTTTCACTAAATACATTTTACACCAAGAGTAATAAGTTCATGGTGGAACTAACAGATGGTGCTCAATAGTTTAGCAGAAACCCCATTATCTCATATTAGGAGCATATCTCATAATAGGGGATTCTCCTCTACGCCGCGCGCGTAGGCGGTGCCGTCGCAGTAGCTTTAATCCCCGACATTTTTCGAGACGCGTCATTCTCCATCCATCTCTCTCGAAGTGGATCTCGAATCGCCACGAGCTGCAAGATGTTACCAGACGCGGGGGACACGCGATTAGCACACGACTGTCGCGGACAAAGGGCGAGTGGGAGGGCGCTCGAAATATCATTCACGAGCCTCGGCAGACCGAGACTTGACATTTACATATCTTTCGATATTTGTCCGCCGGCTCTCGCAAATGCCGCCCGTTTATCGCGCGGTATTCTAAAAACGAGAAAAACGGCTTTGTCGCGAAGCCGTGGAAAGAGGACGCCGACGTAACGCGAGACTCGCGGGGGACCATTTTTCAAGCGCGCCGGGTAATTACGAGCGGATGAGCTTCTACGGGTTCTCGTCGCGGACCGCGAGGTTCGCAAACGAAGCAGTGCAGCGTGAAGAAACGAGTTCGCCGTTGCACGCTGCTCGCGCGTCCTTCGGACGACGCCTGCAGTCGGAGAACCGCTCGGCGAGCGAGCGAGGCGGGCGGGCGCGCGAGCGAGGCGGGCGGGCGCGCGGCTGGCTTTCGAGCTTCTCATGCTGCGCAGCGGAGACAAGAGGACGTTAAATTAATGAGTCGCTCGCGAAGGATGGCGACTATTGGGACCATTGTGTCGGCGTTGCATCGGGTCGATTCAGTAATGCGACGCGTGGGCGAGAGGATTTCGAAAGCCGTGGTCGCGCAATCGCGCGCGGACAGAACCGTGGCGCGCTCGCGAGCTTCCCGCGCGCGTTCGCTCGTATCGGTCGCTCTTATCGCGGAGCACCTCTGAGAGTGACATTTAGCGAGATCCAGAGCGAAGTCAGACGGGGTATCCGTTATTACGTCCATTATTGCAGCCAGTCGCTCGTATGAAAACAGCGATTGCTACGCAAATTTTTGCACTTCCGGAAAGGCGCAAAAATAAAATCGCGAGAGAACAGGAAAGCGCCCATCAAGCCGAGGCCAGGGTTAACAAAATTACACATATTTTGGATACGCAAAACCGTACAAACGTACACAAAACCGGCACACACACACACACACACAACCGCGCGTATATAATATTAGAAAAAAAAGACAGAATGAGAAGCCCCTCCCCCAGCCGGCTGTCAATCGACGTTGGCGTGGAGAATCGATCTTCACTCTCGAGTAAACCGAGAGAGCGAGAGAGATAGAGGAAAAATAGAGAAAGACCGGCGTGATTCTTCGAAAATCTCGAAATACGAACGGCAATAAAAATGCAGTGAATAAAACACACTGCACGCGTAGGTGGTCGGCCGGCTAATGAAGCGGACGCGCGCGAGTACACGCACACACCAATACGTCCGCGCTCCTCGCGCCGCGAGGATTCACTGCGCCGCTCCGCTCCGGCCGCGCGCTCGCGCTTATATGAGGGGTACCCCCTCGACCGGCTGGTCGGTCGGTCGGCTCTATTACACATCGGTGGCTTTTTGGAGCGGCGAAGAAAAATGAGTAATTAAAGCGTGTAGCTGCCTGTGTGCCGGTGAGCTTTACGCTTCAGCGAGCAACGCGCTCGAGACGGCGACACTGCTGTCGAGAGGAAGAAGAGGAGAGAGATATTACAATTACGCGCGCGCATCTCTAAGCGGACGCTTCATCGTCCGTTCGAGATCAACGATGCAAAGTTACCTGATAATCTCTGATTATTCTCAGGGCACAGTAAACCGCGGAAAAAAAATATGGAGAATAAATCGTATGAGGTTGTTGCATAATTTCTGTCGCTCGCTCATCTTCGACGTGCAATAAATTATTATTAGATTTGTTTTTCAACTGGCCTGCTGGGGTGATTGCACACTACCTTTGCATACTACCCAGCAGGGCAGTTGAAAAACAAATCTAATAATAATTTATTGCGCATTGAAGATAAGCGCATGGAATACGACAGAAATTATGCAACGAACCGAATACAATCACTCTCGAATAGCGGAAGATGATTCGAGGGATTTTCTCTTTTCATTAAAAACTGCAGCGATTGCGTCGCGACGAGCGGATAGTTACCCGCTGCATGCGGAGCTGACAAGCCGCTGAATCGTCGTGAAACCGCGATGTGAAATAACGCGTCATCCCTCGTCGAGCACATGCTTCAACGGTCAGTCGACGCTCCGCCGCGACGTGAAAACCGTACGGTGCCCCATAACGTTGTAATCTGCGTTCACGTAAATTATATGAATCGACCGCGGGTGTACTAGATGCATGAAGCATGCCGTTTTGAAATACGCGCGGCTCTCTCACGCCACTTACTCAATTACAAACGGCAGGCTTTCGTTCACGTCGTTCGTTTCGCGGATAGCGCACACACACGCAGGATGCACCGTAAATAAATCCACTGTCTGTTCAGCGATCACCCTTGGCAATCGCCAAGGGTGATCCCACCTCGCTCGCCATCGCCCGTAATAACTGTACCGCGCCAAGAACGCCGTAGCCGAGACGACAGCTGCGCGAGAAACGCTTCCACGCCGAAGAGGAATTTTCTCCGTGAACCGAAATACACCCACGACGAGGATGAGACACGTGCGAGGCGATCTCGCGCGTTTTACCTCCGGCGCCAATGATTCGCTCCGTTCCGCTTTGTCTCGAATTTGACGCGCGGGAACAGCGACAGGTTTCTTGCTATCCGTGATGGACAGCCGGGCGCGATGAATGATCAAATTTCTAAACTATACAGACGAAGCGATGAAGTAATGAACTGGACAATAATGATATGGTTTGAGAACGATGAATGAGACTCAATTGATTAATGAATAGACGGTTGCGATTGAGAATGTATTAGGAGTGTGATTTAATTTTGAGGGTTTGCAACAGATGGCTGTAGTGTCAGTTTGTTCCAATAGCTGTTTCCGATAACTGTTGTTTCTTACAGTGTTGACATTATCCATGACATTTAGTAGCATTATAGCAATAGATGCAATAACAGTCGTGTTTATATCATCGTAAAAATGCAACTTCCGAAAGCTCTTTAGCATTTTCCACATGCGTTGCTTTTGTTTTTTAATCAAAAGAAAACTGCGGCTGACGGTTATAGAATTCTTGTGGAAACTTATGGTGATTCTGCCCCATCAATTAAGACGTGTGAATACTGGTTTAGACGCTTTAAAAGTCGTGATACTGATGTAAAGGACAAAGAACGCTCGGGACAACCAAGAAAGCTTGAAAATGCAGATATGCAAGCATTATTGCACGAAAATCCAACACGATCCACTTCAGAACTTGCCAGAGCATTAAATGTTGATCGTACAACAGTTACCAAACATTTACATGAAATGGGAAAAATCAGAAAGAAGGGAAATGGGTTCGACATGAATTATCGGAAAGTGCCATTGTGAACCGGTTGAACATTTGCACTTCGTTGATCGCCAGGCAAAAAAAGAAGAGTCCTTTGTCTCGGATTGTTACTGGGGATGAAAAGTGGATCTGTTTTGATAATCCGAAACGCAGAAAATCATGGGTGGATCCAGGCGAACCATCAACATCCACCCCGAGACGCAATATTCACGGTTGAAAAGTAATGCTCCGTATTTGGTGGGATAGTGTACTATGAGCCGTTAAATCCGCATGAGACTGTCACGGCTGATCGTTATCGACACGAATTGTACAAGTTGAAGGAAGCATTGGACCAAAAACGACCACCAATTGCGAGTAAACGACGGAAAGTGATTCTTCTTCGTGACAACGCTCGACCTCACGTTGCGTTATCAGTGAAACAAACACTATTAGAGCTCGAATGGGAAGTCTTACCGCACCCCGCGTATTCTCCGGACACTGCTCCATGCGATTATTATTTGTTCCGGTCGATGCAACACGCTTTAGAGGATACACACTTTCATAATTTGGAAGAAGTGCGAAAATTCGTCGACGAATGGATCGACTGAAAAGAAGAGTCATTTTATCGTGGTGGAATCCATCTCTTGCCAGAGCATTAAATGTTGATCGTACAACAGTTACCAAACATTTACATGAAATGGGAAAAATTCAGAAAGAAGGGAAATGGGTTCGACATCAATTATCGGAAAGTGCCATTGTGAACCGGTTGAACATTTGCACTTCGTTGATCGCCAGGCAAAAAAAGAAGAGTCCTTTGTCTCGGATTGTTACTGGGGATGAAAAGTGGATCTGTTTTGATAATCCGAAACGCAGAAAATCATGGGTGGATCCAGGCGAACCATCAACATCCACTCCGAGACGCAATATTCACGGTTGAAAAGTAATGCTCCGTATTTGGTGGGATAGTGTACTATGAGCCGTTAAATCCGCATGAGACTGTCACGGCTGATCGTTATCGACACCAATTGTACAAGTTGAAGCAAGCATTGGACCAAAAACGACCACCAATTGCGAGTAAACGACGGAAAGTGATTCTTCTTCGTGACAACGCTCGACCTCACGTTGCGTTATCAGTGAAACAAACACTATTAGAGCTCGAATGGGAAGTCTTACCGCACCCCGCGTATTCTCCGGACACTGCTCCATGCGATTATTATTTGTTCCGGTCGATGCAAGACGCTTTAGAGGATACACACTTTCATAATTTGGAAGAAGTGCGAAAATTCGTCGACGAATGGATCGACTGAAAAGAAGAGTCATTTTATCGTGGTGGAATCCATCTCTTGCCAGAGCATTAAATGTTGATCGTACAACAGTTACCAAACATTTACATGAAATGGGAAAAATTCAGAAAGAAGGGAAATGGGTTCGACATGAATTATCGGAAAGTGCCATTGCGAACCGGTTGAACATTTGCACTTCGTTGATCGCCAGGCAAAAAAAGAAGAGTCTTTTGTCTCGGATTGTTACTGGGGATGAAAAGTGGATCTATTTTGATAATCCGAAACGCAGAAAATCATGGGTGGATCCAGGCGAACCATCAACATCCACTCCGAGACGCAATATTCACGGTTGAAAAGTAATGCTCCGTATTTGGTGGGATAGTGTACTATGAGCTGTTAAATCCGCATGAGACTGTCACGGCTGATCGTTATCGACACGAATTGTACAAGTTGAAGGAAGCATTGGACCAAAAACGACCACCAATTGCGAGTAAACGACGGAAAGTGATTCTTCTTCGTGACAACGCTCGACCTCACGTTGCGTTATCAGTGAAACAAACACTATTAGAGCTCGAATGGGAAGTCTTACCGCACCCCACGTATTCTTCGAACATTGCTCCATGCGATTATTATTTGTTCCGGTCGATGCAACACGCTTTAGAGGATACACACTTTCATAATTTGGAAGAAGTGCGAAAATTCGTCGACGAATGGATCGACTGAAAAGAAGAGTGATTTTATCGTGGTGGAATCCATCTCTTGTCAGAGCATTAAATGTTGATCGTACAACAGTTACCAAACATTTACATGAAATGGGAAAAATTCAGAAAGAAGGGAAATGGGTTCGACATGAATTATCGGAAAGTGCCATTGCGAACCGGTTGAACATTTGCACTTCGTTGATCGCCAGGCAAAAAAAGAAGAGTCTTTTGTCTCGGATTGTTACTGGGGATGAAAAGTGGATCTATTTTGATAATCCGAAACGCAGAAAATCATGGGTGGATCCAGGCGAACCATCAACATCCACTCCGAGATGCAATATTCACGGTTGAAAAGTAATGCTCCGTATTTGGTGGGATAGTGTACTATGAGCTGTTAAATCCGCATGAGACTGTCACGGCTGATCGTTATCGACACGAATTGTACAAGTTGAAGGAAGCATTAGACCAAAAACGACCACCAATTGCGAGTAAACGACGGAAAGTGATTCTTCTTCGTGACAACGCTCGACCTCACGTTGCGTTATCAGTGAAACAAACACTATTAGAGCTCGAATGGGAAGTCTTACCGCACCCCGCGTATTCTCCGGACACTGCTCCATGCGATTATTATTTGTTCCGGTCGATGCAACACGCTTTAGAGGATACACACTTTCATAATTTCGATGAAGTGCGAAAATTCGTCGACGAATGGATCAACTGAAAAGAAGAGTGATTTTATCGTGGTGGAATCCATCTGTTGCCAGAAAGATGGGAAAAAGTTATAGAAAAGGAAGGAAAATATTTTGATTAAGGTATTCATTCATTATCATATTTAAATACATGCGTTTTTGAGCAACAATAACCCTCAAAACTAAATTACACCCCTAATAATTCCTAGTGTGATGACGATTACGTTACGGGATTAGATCCTGAAGGCAACTCTGACTCGTCTGGACGGTGTATCTGGTGGACCGCGCGTAGCCACCCTGTGCTACGTCGCTCGTGCAGGGTAGCTTGCGCGCAACCGTGCTGGAAGGGACAGAAACGGATACCGGTGTCACAGGCATCCGTGAAGCGACAATGCGCGCGCGAAGCGTACATATAGAACCCACTACCATCAACTGGGCAGCGGTAGCTCGCTCCGCAATTCTGCGTCGCTGCGACGCCGGGCCAACGCGGGAGGAACAATGCAACATGCGATGCGACGCGGAATGCGGGTGGTAGACATTTTCCATAGAGGATCCGGAACGTGCCCGTTCTGGAAGCTGACGAATGAAAACTCTAGAGATTGAAGAATATCAAATCCAAGCGGAATGAGAAAAGTGACCCCGCATCTCGTTGCGGAACGCAAAACGCGAAACGTTGCGTCGCCGTTGCACGTCCCGACGTCCCGACGCGCGTCCCACCCCCGTAGAGATACGTACATCAGTATCGCGACGACGCATTTGACAGTATCCTGACGCGACGACATTGAGGGATGCTGACCCGCTGCTGGATCCCGCCACTGCAGATCGACAGCCGCTCAGCCGCCCCTCGCTGACGTGAGGATGAGGAAGGACGAGGAGCTGACTCCCTCGGGACTCCTTCGTCGATGGGATACGGGATACCTCTTCGCCTCAGCGCTCGCACTACCGCGGGATACCGTAAACACTGTCGCGGAACCGCCAGCGGATCGACCGCTCCGGATATCACGCGCGTTTTCCAGGAGCTACTCTTCCCTTGTCCCTCTCTCCCTCTCTCTCCCTCGCGGGGTGCACCGCCCTATTTATACATGTATAAAAGACGTTCGCGCGCGAGATCGGGAATTCTCTTCTCTCCCTTTCTCCCTCTCTCTCTCTCTCTCCCTTTCTCTCGTCCCGAAGTAGTCTCTCAGAAGAACCGCGGACGGAATCTTCTCGCGCGGGCAGAGCGCGTTTTCGCACGCGTCTCTCTTTTGGCGGGAGGGACAGAAGCGTAGGATGGCACGCCGAGAAGGAGCGAGAAACGGACGGAGAGTCGGAGAGAGAATGACAGTGCGAGAAAAAAGAAAGGGAGGGAGAGGAAGAGAAAGAGGGAGCGGACACCTCCTCGCTCTCTCTGTTCGTCGGCCCTCCCGCCCCTCGCGCGTGCTTCGATCGCGACCACCCGCGGGATGCTGTCGACTACTGCACGGCGAGATGCAGCGATCGAGAAAATCCCTGTGCCCTCCTGACCCTCCCCCCCGGCCCCTCCCGACCTAGAGAGTCGTCTCGATATGCGCGCGGACCTGCGCTTTCCGCGCGGCGACGCGCGCGACGTCGCGACGCCCGCCCGGAAGCGTCGGTTGCGCTGCGGACGACGGCGCGCCGGCTCAACCGATGTGTCTCATCTCGAAGAGATCTTTTTCTGTGATAATCGATATTTCTGCATAAGGAAAACCGCGCGTTTACATCATTATCTTATCATAATCTTCGAATTAAAATGCTAAGTGATCTTGAATAGGCTCGATATCGCTTCAGAAACGTCGATCAAAAGAACGGTTTTGCAATTTCCAAAGATGCGATTAATATCTCAGAACATTGAGCGGATGAGTGATGGGAGATCACAGGACGCATCGAAGAAAGACTCCTGCTGTTCGTCGTTTATTTAATCTTTATTTTCGTATTTGTACACGCCCTCAGCATGCCACATACAATCAATATATACAGTCCAACGCAGCCAAGGTAGAAGTAAAATACAAAAAATATATATATATTTATATTATATTTATATATATATATTTATATATGTATACTCTACGCCGAGAGAGATATTATTGTTACCACGCGATGCGTTTTATAACGTTGAATATATTAGATGGATAGTAGAGCTAGAGTATAATACAAAGAAGAGAGTGCGCTGTGGATACGGTAAAAGGACACGTAATTCGGATTGAACGTGGTGCGGTTCGCGGATCGCGAGCGGCTTCTCCTCGTCTCTCTGACCGTGATCCCGATCAATCGAAAGAAAACAATCACATTTCGCTCGGTGCGTATGAACGTGTCAACCAAAGAGACAAACAGCGAACGATGAAAACCGGAAATTCACGGCGCGCGGCTGCGTTCGTTCTTGATCACCTGCACGCGCGCGAAAAAAAAACAGAAAAATGATTTATACGAGCACATGCTAACGTGCGAGACGTGCCCGACAAAAGCACGAGTCTTTCCCAAGCCGTGGCGTCGAGTATGGCGTAAAAAAATACGACCGCGAACTTGCGGAAAAGCTCCCTCCGTGAAATCCATCTCCGAACGATCATCTGATCATGTCCTTGTTGATTTCCCGTATCTCGTCGCACTCCGAGCGATGGTCCGCCCGGCTAAAGCGCAGCTGAAACTTCTTCGGCCGATTGGACGATCAGAGGAAAAAAAAGAACAGAAAAGTAACGAACCACATGCCTCACCCATCCCGGCGAAGTAAATGAAAGCCGATCCCATTGCCGACACGCTTGTACGAACTCCCGGGAGCGGTGAGGTGAAAAATATCCCGCCGGCGACAACGCTGAACTCGTCGGAGCCGAGAAGCTGAACGTGGAGGTCGGATCTTGCGCCCCGATCCTGCGCGAACTCGCGTGGAAAATTGACGAATCGTGTAGAACGTAAAGAGAGATCTGCGCAAGCGACAGTTTCCCGCTTTGAGATCGCGACGCATGGTCTCGTTCAATCTTATCGCTGGCGGATTGATACTCTTAGACAATAGTCTCGTGGTACATACAGTCTGCAATATACAACTCCGACCGTCGCCCGTGGACGGCCGATCGGAAAGGAAAATATTTCCGACGAAACGAATGATCATTACCGAACGTAAAATCGATCGCTACTCCCGCCGGCAGCCCGATAATTTTCTTTAACAACATATACCGCTTACACAGCCGTGAGTCCTCCCTCTTTCCCTCTCTCAGTCGAATTCGATAAAGAGACGCCATTTGCGTCGCGACGGTGACGTGTAAGCATTTATGGCAGCGTTATGAGGCTTGCTCGGGGGGTAGCGATCGGCGCAGAAATTAAAAGAGGAAAGAGAAAGAAAACTTAAGTCGACAATAAGACGATAGTTCATGGGAGTCGAACCCCGTGTCGAGCCTCGTCAAACGATTCCTTCGATCGACGCGAGACGGACTTCTCTTTGTCAATCATGACGTAATGCGGGAAACTGAGCAAATCGTTTGATCAGTCGACACGTGGGGCGACCGCATTAACAATACAGAACGTAATGAATAACTAACGTAACTCAACTAAACGTAGAATCGCTACATGTCGCGTATTGACTTGCTCCTCGTCTAGGCGGGCGGCAGGAAAATAGAAAGCGGGGACAGAGAAAAGGCGTGGTAGAGCAGAGATTTCTGATGTTCTCCCCCCAGCCGTCGTCGCTATTTCTTTTCCGCCACTGTTATCGAGCATAATCGTTAGCAGTTCAAATCAAGCGCAATCAAGAGAGAGAAAGAGGGACAAATCAATTCGCAAATTAGCGCGACAGTCGTTCCCGGTAACGTAATTAAGTCCCTTTGCCATTCTCGCTTCTTGATTCTCGTTAATTGACGTATCCCCTTCGCGGGGACTCGCGAGATTATTTTGTCCCTGTCCTTTCTCACTCTTGCTCTATCACTCTTTCGCATACCCTTCTGCGGGATAGTCTTCATATTCCCCGTGTCGAATCGCACGCCCTCGCACGCAACACTTTTCTCTGACTACCCCGTATAGAAACATGGCATCCCTTACGACGCTTCTCTATCCTTACGCGCGCGCGCGCGCGTGTATGTGTGTGTATGGAATTTTCTTTTCTCTCTTTCGATATATATGTATGTATATATATATCGAATATATGTATATATATGTATATATATATATATATACATATATTATATTTTATAAAATACATTATAGTTTACAAAAACAACGTCTGGATTAAGTTGTCGACGCCCTGCGCGGGAGTCATCGCAGCTCAGACTCGATCGTAGAGATAAAAGAAAAAGCAGAAAAGGAAGGAACACGGACGAGAGGAGTACGGGAGAGGGACACGCGCATAATAGAGATTTGGAAGAACGGCAGTACTCAAATTCCTCGCGTCGATGCGCTCAGTCGGTCCATTGCTGCTCAGATGCGCGGCGCGCTTAGAGTTCGCTCGAAAGAACGTTCTCGCACGGCCTTGTGTACCCAGATCGGTTCCTCGCGGATCGAGATTATCCGCGAATCATTCCGCGTCACATCGCGAACGTCGAATAAAACTTTATATAAAAGGCGCTTTTGTCCCGATGAGCTCTCTTGCGCTCTTACGCTTCTCTTCCTCTCTCTTGCAAGCTACATGAAATTCGTGATATATCGCTACGCTTGGCGAAATTCGGCAAAGATAACTACGCGAACGGGACTCAACGTGGACGCGTTACAACGGGGAGCGGACGAACTTCGTTACAACTTCGTAATCGGTAACTCTAAGTCAATGACGTGATATTTTAAGGCGCGATGCGGAAAGACCATGATGTCTCTCGTGGCTGCTGTATACTGGAGACGACAGACAGTTCTAAGGTAGCGCTGCTTCTCCCGACGACATATTTTTTTTTTCCAAGAGAGTGGGATTCGAACAACTAGAAATTAATTACACACAGTTTGAACGTCACTATACATCGCGTACGGCTGCTGCGAAACACTGTAACGGCTTATTTTTCTTTTAATCCGCGATTGCTCGCGTGACAAGCGGAAACTACACCGACGAAACGATAAAAGCTCGTGATAAGATTCGTAACGGCGGCGATCGCGTACGGAGCTCTTACGTCTATTTCATTCTTCTCGATGGCGAACGATGTGAGCGTAGGATGGGGGATGGAAATCTTTTTTTCTCCTTCCATGGGTAACAAGATCGTTCAAACGGAGCTGTGCGACCGATTGGCAAAGACGTCGATCTGAACAATAAGACTATCTTATCGCGCTACATACATATTTACAGTGCCCACAGCGTTGCGCGCTGGTGGCCCTCTTCTTCTTAAACCTGCTGCATTCGCGTCCGAAACGTGCACTAACGTTAGGAAGCAACGGGAAGGAATCTACTCGGAGAACACACTCTTCCGCTCTCGCTCGGCTGCTACAGAACCGTCTCTCACACGTGGACGCGCGATTAAATAAATAACGTCGTCTGTAAAAGATAATCGCGAAAGCGCCGCTCTCGAGGCTCCGCAGAAGCTTGGAGAAACACACTCCCCACGTAGATCACGTCTACCTACACTCGACAGTGCATACCGCGGACGTATCTACACGTGAGGCAAGACCAAAGTAATCGAGTACTCTTTTCGTCTTATCCGCTTCGCCGAGCCCGTACGATTTTCGTAGCGCCAGATCGATGTTCACACGCCGAACATGAGGAAAGTTCTAAAAGATTCTCATTAAGTTACTACGCAACGAAGATTTCGATTCAAACTCCTCGCAAACGCGCTGGCGTCTATCTCCCGCCTTTCTCTACTCGTAATTGATTGCCATAAGATCGCTGGAGCGTTGCCTTTTACGTCGAGACAACACAAGACTCGGGGCTATTAAATCGAATATATCCTCTACATTCTCTCTGCAGTTAATCTACCGGCAATGAAGAAGTTTCACCATCTAAGGTTGTAGAGAAATCGGCCGACAGTTCTTATTTTGCAAATAAATCGAAGAAATACATACTTTTAAAAGACGACAAAAATAAAATCTCCATTCGAATAAAATGTTTCATTAATATAAAATATTATTTCGCGTCTTCCTTATTCTTAAAGAGCTTGCAGCGTCACAGGCATTTAAAATTAGAGAGCCGAGGAAAAGTTGAAGAACAAAGCAGTCCCATGACAATAACGAATCGATTCGCGGTTGATACGCACTGTCGGCCGATAACCGAAGAAACGTGTAAATACAATGTAGGACAGTTCAATAGAAAAGTTCCGGAAAGGATCGATGACAATTGGAGTAGGAACTGCAAGAATACTGGCACGTTTCGCGTGTCTCTGTCGTCGTCGTCGTCGTCTACGCGTGTTTTTATCTATCCTATCGACAAGGCAGGCAGGTGGAGACGGGGCGGTTCGATGCGCTACCTCGCAAAACTTCGATTAGACTTCGTTGTAGATCAGCGTTGGTGGTGGTGAGGAAGAACGGGAGAGGGATAGGAGGATGGGAGGACGACGAACGCGTTCTCCTCGCGCCTTCGCGTTCACGTTCGGGATCGCCACTCGAATCGACGATTCATCTCGTGCTCGGCTCGTGCTGATCAGCGAGTTGACAATCGAGAGAAGTGACTGAAATAGTTTTACAACGTCAGGATGTTCTGGGACCACAGCCTCTTGCGGCCCCTTGTTCTCTCGCGTCCCTACGTATCCCTGAAACAAGGAAGCACGTTCAGCCTCATAGGCAAATCCACCTCTAAAAGCGTGTCGGAATACGGGCATCACCTCAGGGTAACCTTCTCCATCAGCATGGACAGCCGTCCTTCCGAGTGATTGGGCGGAAGTAGAGATTTGATCACCTCGCGGATAAGGGATTCGGTCATGCCTGGCGACGTGCGCTCCGCCAACTCGAAGGCGCTTCGCAGCTCCTCTACAGCACCGCCATTTTTGCCACCGCTGCCGCCCTCGCCATTATTGTCTCTCACCGAATATTGGTGCTTTCGTTGAAGCTGCAACAACGTCAAATTGGGAACGTGAGTCTCGTGTGAGTTGTTATTCTGGGATTTTTACATTTCCATTTCTTTCTACATATTCTTGTCATCCCACGTCATCGACTCGTGATACCTCGGAAAGGAGAGGCAGGACAACGCCAGATAACGCGATGCTGATGCGGGGATGCTTGAGTTCCTGCGAGCTCCTGGGCCTCTGTTTGTCCTCGCCGGGTCTATGATCGGCCATCGGAACCACAGGCACCTCCGGCTTGCTATTTCTCCTCTTCTCCCGCGTGTTGAATTCCCTGCTGACCCTGTCTCGGTCTCTAATTTCTCTATCGCGTTCCCGCTCCCTGATGACTTCTCTGTCTCTGTCGCGCATCTCCTTCGGCTCTCTAAGCGTGGACTCTCGGCTGGAGTCGCGATAGTCCCGCTCGTCTCGCTTCTCTCTCGTGTCCACCGGCGGCGGCGGCGCTGCCTCGTGTGGTCGGGACTGAAAAAGGAAAATAAAAAATGTAAGCAGAAACGTAACACGCTGACAATAGATCGTTATCAGTTATGTACAATCATCACATACCGGCGTGTGCTTCGCTTGACCATCGCGCAACGAGTCCCTGGACTCGCTTCTATAATGATTAAGCGTCGATTCCTTCGGCGGCGATCGCGATGCACCGTTCGCATGCGGTTTCCCCGGTTGACTGTGATTGGAGGACCTGTGATTCGTGTGTGTTAGGGTCAAGGACGCCGGCTGCTCGTCCAGTGGCAGCATAGGCACCACGGATCCTTTAATCCCATGCGGGCCTTTCACTGTCATTATCCACGGCTCGTCCATGTCGCTGTCTTGTTTGGATTCCTCCCTGAAAGCCACCGTGCAATGCAGCGCGTTACGATTTTACTCATCACGCTCGACCATGTTCTATCATGATCGACAAATGGTTTCAAAAACTCGTTCCTTTTCGCGCGTTCAAGATGCGAATTCATCATCAAGTCCGAAGAACGCGGCAAAAGAAATTCCGAGGCTGCGTCCCGAACGAACGTACACGACGCAAGCGGCGGTTTCTACTTTCGTAAGAAGCGTGACGGAGATTGCAAACGGGAATACTCACGAGTCCGAATTCTCACTCTCGGTCTCAGACTCCTCGCTGCGCTGCGACTTCCACTTTTTGTACCTGTCGATCAGGTCGATTAGATACGAGTTCTTCTTCGCTTTTCTGATAAACTGGAATTTTAACAGCTCCTTCGCCGTCGGCCTCTGTGCGCGCACAAACACAAAAGTCAACGATTAAAGATCAATCGCATATCTTGTCGCAATTTCCAATCTTTCAAATTTTCTTTGCTATTTAGCTTCCGATAATTTCTTTTATTAATTTTATAACAACAGTCGAAATATCAATTGGTTTAACAACAATGTCATAAACGTGTCCGAATTAACGAGTTTAGACATAAATTAGACATAACTAACTGTAACAATACACACGTTTTCGGGGTCTTTGTTGAGGCAGGCCTCGACGAACTCCTTGAATTGTTTCGTGTAATTCCCGGTCAGTTGTGGCGGATTGTTCTTGGGTATCAGGAAGAGGACTCTCATGGGATGCAGCTCGCTGTTGGGAGGCTCCCCTTTTGCGAGCTCGATCGCCGTGATGCCCAGGGACCAAATGTCGGCCTGCGAAATGAGCGTTCCCGTATTTACCGCTCGTCAGACCAAGCGCTAACGATACGCTAATGAAAACGTGACCGCGTCACTCGGAAGACGATTTTCCATAATGGAGAAGGAGAAACGCGACGGAAATTGAAAAGAAAAAAAAGTTCGTTACTTAACAGAAGTGTAGTTATGCGCAAGAATCTTGCACGGTATATAAATCCCCGTTACGAGAACGTTTTAATTCTCGTCATTACCTTGGAATCATAAGCGGACTGTTTGATGACCTCGGGAGCCATCCAGAACGGCGTGCCGACGAAGGTGTTTCGTTTGCTCGTGGTATTCGTCAATTGGCCGGCCACACCGAAGTCAGCCAACTTGACGTCGCCCATTTCGCTCAGCAACACGTTTGCCGCTGTAAAATAATAAGAACAATTAATCGTCTGCATTAATTTTCAATTTGTAAAACACTACTAGTCTATCAACTAAAATAAAAATCTATTAGTCAATCAACTAAAATATATATTAGTCGTAACAAATAAATTTCTTTCCGTTATTTTAAGAGTAAAGAGAGTAAAGTAAAAAAACACCAAAATATATGAAAAAAGAATTGGAAAATTATAACTAATCGAGTAATATTTTTCATTTGTGCGCTGCAATTAATCTCGTGCGACATTCCAGTCAGCGCAACGTCAATTAATGTTTGGTGTCCCGCTGAATTATCGTGTACAAAAGCAGATACCAGCAGATATCAGTCGAGGGTGTTAATGGTGCCGATAAACACCCTTCGCGCGTGTTATCGAGCGGACGTACCTTTAATATCGCGATGAAGCTTACGCTCGCTGTGCAGATAATCCAGCCCTTTGAGCACCTCGCGTAATATCACGGCGATGTGCATCTCCTCGAAGCTACCGGCCTTCATCAAGTCCAGGGCCGAGCCGCCACCCAGGTACTCCATGATGATCCATAGCTTCGTACCCTGCCGAGCAAAAAATGCGCGGATTCAATTGAGGACCGTTCCATAACGATAAAAATCGCCGGATCTCGGTTGGCGGCCAATTAAAACGAAAATATAGATCGTTTCGCCGTACATTCCCGATCCGGCTAGACTTTAAGACATTAATTGAGGAAAACGCGCCGGAAGCGGGTGTCACGCTCGGCTGTCGCAATGTCGCGTTATTATTTCTGGGAAAATATTATTCCACGTCGCTCGTCGAGGATCGTCGAAATTTTGACAATGTCTCAATTCGTTCGCAGAAATGCCAGAAAGTCTCGCATAACTACGACACGCGACTTTGTCGGACGGAAAACTCGATTTTTCTTGCGGGTTTTCCATTTGGTTCAAATAATTCATCGCGTGACGGTGAGTCGTTATGTCGTCCAGGTCCCATCAGTTTCGAGATGGGATCGGCAGTGGCGATCGGTGAAGCGAGCAGCATTCTTGCCACGAGGGTGAAACGATCTTTCCTTGAACGGACGGACAGACGGACGATATGATTAATCTCGCGGTTGTTCTCGTAATGAAGATTTATCGCGCCTCTTCGAACAGTCGTAAATTATTGTCTAATGCGAGACTCTTAAGGAAAGCATCGTCGTTTCCTGCGCGGCCTATTAATTTCTGCCCTCCTCTCGTCCTTCCCCCGCAAGCATGTTGCACTCGTTGCGCCAAGGCTACGCGCGTCATCGCTGACCGGATCTTCTTCTTACCGCACGGTAATTATATCCGACATCGATGACCAATCACTGTGCGACTTATCGGATAAATTATACGGCACCCGTCGATGCTGGTGGTGGTGGTGATGGTAGTGCGCGTAAGGGCGCATAAAGCCGATGAGTTATCGCGCGTTAATAATCACCGGGCCCGAGCTAGTGATCCAGGATACCGAGAAGATTTAGCGCCCTTTGCTCAATCGATTATAAAGAAATAATTAATTGATCCTCTCTCTCCCCCTGCTAGCGGCTTGCTCATAGTCGACCCCCACAGACGAGCTGGCCGCGGCCTTGCAATTACATGCCACCGTGTACATGTACATTACACGCCCGTGCTCCTCGCCGCGCTTTTGTCGCTCGTCGCAGAGGACTGTTAAGTGAAAGTACATGCAATGAAAACTGGAACGTCAGCCCTTCGCTATTTTTTTCAGCGAGGTCTACAGAATATTGACGTTAACCTTAATTAGAAAATACACCCTCAGAAAGGATTTCTGATAACAAGACGAAAAATATTCTTGACTAATTTAATCGTATTACAAGTATAAAAAATATGAAAATGAAACAATTTTTAATTTAAATCAGTAATTTCTATTCTTCTCTCTCGAATTAAATAACATTGTCTTACTGTCTTGAGACAAGAGTAACATGTACAAATTTATGCTTATATATTCTTGTATGTAGAATAATTTGATATTAGCGCCACTTTATAGTAGGCTTTGTCGATGTCGACGCATCATTTTCTCACAGTCGCTCGTCGACTCGGCGCTTCTGCGTCCTTTATTCCGATAAAACGGCCTATATTTATGTGTTGCAATCGAAAATCGGGAAAGTGTTTCTGTTATTATACTTACTTGTATATACAATATATTTACTTGAGAAATAAGATTCGAGATAAGACATTTCCATATCTTTTAATATTTCTTGTAGAGTATTGCACTTATTCATTGTAAATAACAGAAACACTTTCCCGATTTTCGATTGCAACACATAAATATTGGCCGTTTTGTGCAGATTCTACAAATTCTCTTACAAGAATAGAATAAGATGTCTTTTAGATCTCACAATATTCTGAAATCAAGAATATTTTGAACTTGCTAGAAATTTGTATCTAAATCCTTCTGAGAAAATGAATGAGATAGCACGAAGATTATTTGAATCTAGATTTTAAAATTTTCTATTCAAGATTAAAATATGCTTCTTTTCAATAATAAATATGATTGTCGCTATAGCGATCTTATTTTATGATAGATTAAAGAGTAATAGCGTTAAGTCCAGAAATCTTTTCTGTGGGTGTAACATTGATCGCTAACTCGATGATGAAATCGAGACAAAAGTTAGACATCTTCTTTTTCTTCTTTTATAAGGTCGAGGGACAAGACAGAATGATGCTGCTTGGTGCGAAAGATACGTCGAGACGAGAGTAATATATTTCTCATGTACGTACATTTTCCCTTATGGGGCACTGTGGGTATCCTCGAGAGACTATAAGTCTCGACGCTAACTTTCGCATTGACCAGCGCGGTTGACGCGCGTTGTCGTTTTATGGCGAATAATTTTCGTAGCTTAAGCGGGTCGAGCGCGGCGGACCGGGGGCATTCGCTGGGGTGGCAAGTATAGCTGCCCATAAAATGGCACCATTTATCACCGTCGTCCAGCCGTGAGGCATACTCCAAGCGCGCCCCGTTTTTTCCCGTCTAGATATCTTTGCGAGGTAGGTGGTCGTGATCGTCCTCGTCGTCGAAAGAGGGTTCGTTCAACCCGATTTCGACCGGCCACTTTCAGCGGATTTCCACGCGGAGGGGTTGCTTTGTCACTCCTCTCAACAGGCCCTCCGTCTTCCTCCCTCGTCTCCCTCTTTCGTGGAGGAAGGATACGATAGACGAATAACGGGCGGTTTAGCGACGATCTACCGAGCGAGTTATCAGAGATATCGACTCCGAGATAGTCGTTGATCGAGCACGAAGGGTTAAGGGATAATAAGAAGGTAAATCGCGGGGCTAATCTCTCTAATCGAAAGGATGGGGTTAATAAGCTCCACTGGAGCAGGCGATTGGCTAGATATCGATCAAGGGTCGCGAGGTTGATGTTTCTCCTTTACTGATCGAGATGCATTTAGCTTCCATCTTCGAATGAATAGAGAGTTGAAATATAATTTTATTTTGTTTTTAAACACGGACGTTATTTAATTAGCGATATAATTTTACCTTCTTTCGATTATTTTACTAATCTAATTTTTTTAAGAAAGCTTTAACCAATATGAATTGTTTACATAAGTGTTCAATTAACGTATGTAATCTTGTGTCCTCGAATCGTCATCGGTGACGATGATCAATTTTAAGGAGTCACTTTACGTAACGGGTCGCGGATGCAAAGGGACTATTATTAGTCAGCAGACAATTTCCCAATGGTTCGGATCTCCCATTCGACACGATCCGAGAATAGACTTCGTCTCCTCCCCTGCCTAGTTGAGGATTATTTTTTACTCCCCTTCCATCTCGCTTTCCTCTGTTCGCGGCAATTATAGTTAATTGACAGAGCCCGGCAATCGGTCGCTTTCACTCTCGACGAGTGACGACAGACGCGCTTAATTTCGGAGCACTGGGGGGGGGAGAAAGTCTACTTGAATATGATAATTATCATTGCAATCGCCATACCGAGAGAATTACAGCCTCTCGCGAAAGTAATGAACTGTATTTTATACTAAATTCCTGCAATCCCCGAGCAAATCATGTGCTTAGAAATCAGACGATTTAATGTAATTGCAAGAGGATTAAAAGTTCCATAAAATTTCAGATTCTGATATGCTTACGGGGAAAAGCCACCGGTTGCGTCGATTGATTCGCGAGCACGCTGTCCGATTTATTGATGTTTAATTCGGCGTTTTACTCGCGCGAGCATGCCGCGCCGAAGTGCGCGGATGCTGGAGGACGGAGCACCGTGAAGCGAAGATTAATTCCGTCGCGTCGTCCATCAATGCCAGAGGCACTCCTGCCATTTCGCGAAACGGCAGAACAAACGGACATAAAGCGCACGAAAAAAGCAACGCGAGAGATCGACCGAGCCATTAATCACCCATTCGCTGTGCGTTCTCGTCTCCATTTTGCATGTCGCGTTGCATTTCGCTGGGTGCGGCCCCCGGTGGCGCGCGGAAGAGCCGCATTTTTCAGACGGACATCCCGGATTAAAATCTTGCAATTTACCCTCTTGTTCGAACCTTAAATTTTCACATTTCACGCAATCCTTTCACAACCTCAGCGACGTCGATGGAGAATACTCAGGGCTGAGATCGTCCTCGTGAGGATAACAACTTCGACGAAGTGGACGATGTTCTCCATGTGCATCGCAATAACGTGAAGCCACGCAACGAGTCGAAACACTTTTCTTGATCGAACTTCATCGAACCGTTGTTCCGCTATTATCGGCGAACGCATTTTCCAGCGACGGCAACCGGTGATCCGTAAATCTCGCTGCTCCAAGTAGAAAGAGGGAAATCGGCGAAAACGCGGTGGTCTCGGCGGAAAATTGACGTGTGGTCTACTCGACATTTCTCAAATAAGCCACTCGGAGCGTTTACGATCGCAAGATTAGACTCGAGCTCAAGTCGTGCGTCGTCGATTACTATTTTCTTCGCAAAATTAGAACGACGCCGGCCTCGCAGGGGGAAAGCAGCACGCGAGAGAACGGAGTGGCGAAAATATACCGTAATTTCATTAAGAGGCCAGACATTCGTCGAGACGAGTGCCCGCATAATAACTGGCCAATTATAACCCATTCATAAAATCTCGGCCGCGTCGCTCCTCCTCGGGAGCGGAACGTGCGCCACGGGCATTGTCTTTTGTTCGGGGCACAATGAACCGTGGATAATGGGGTAAAAGAGGAAAAGCTCCGCGGATTTTTGCCGGTGCACATACCAGCCAGACATTACGCGCCCGCTGCGCGGTTAAAATCCGTTCCGTAAAAGTGGCCGCGCTAATTACTGCGATATGCCGCCGAGATTCGGCGATATTATAAAAAAAAGAGTTTATTGCACAATATTTTATATAATATATTAGGAGTGTGATTTGGTTTTGAGGGTTTTGCAACAGATGGCTGTAGTGTCAGTTTGTTCCAATAGCTGTTTCCGATAACTGTTCTTTCTTACAGTCTTGACATTATCCATGACATTTAGTAGCATTATAGCAATAGATGCAATAACAGTCGTGTTTATATCATCGTAAAAATGCAACTTCCGAAACAGCATTTTCGACATGCGTTGCTTTTGTTTTTTACTCAAAAGAAAACTGCCGCTGACGGTTATAGAATTCTTGTGGAAACTTATGGTGATTCTGCCCCATCAATTAAGACGTGTGAGTACTGGTTTAGACGCTTTAAAAGTGGTCATACTGATGTGAAGGACAAAGAACGCTCGGGACAACCAAGAAAGCTTGAAAATGCAGATTTGCAAGCATTATTGGACGAAAATCCAACACAATCCACTTCAGAACTTGCCAGAGCATTAAATGGTGATCGTACAACAGTTACCCAACATTTGCATGAAATGGGAAAAATTCAGAAAGAAGGGAAATGGGTTCGACATGAATTATCGGAAAGTGCCATTGCGAACCGGTTGAACATTTGCATTTCGTTGATCGCCAGGCAAAAAAAGAAGAGTCCTTTGTCTCGGATTGTTACTGGGGATGAAAAGTGGATCTGTTTTGATAATCCGAAACGCAGAAAATCATGGGTGGATCCAGGCGAACCATCACATCCACTCCGAGACGCAATATTCACGGTTCAAAAGTAATGCTCCGTATTTGGTGGGATAGTGTACTATGAGCTGTTAAATCCGCATGAGACTGTCACGGCTGATCGTTATCGACACCAATTGTACAAGTTGAAGCAAGCATTGGACCAAAAACGACTACCAATTGCGAGTAAATGACGGAAAGTGATTCTTCTTCGTGACAACGCTCGACCTCACGTTGCGTTATCAGTGAAACAAACACTATTAGAGCTCGAATGGGAAGTCTTACCGCACCCCGCGTATTCTCCATTGCTCCATGCGATTATTATTTGTTCCGGTCGATGCAACACGCTTTAGAGGATACACACTTTCATAATTTGGAAGAAGTGCGAAAATTCGTCGACGAATGGATCAACTGAAAAGAAGAGTGATTTTATCGTGGTGGAATCCATCTCTTGCCAGAGCATTAAATGTCGATCGTACAACAGTTACCAAACATTTACATGAAATGGGAAAAATTCAGAAAGAAGGGAAATGGGTTCGACATCAATTATCGGAAAGTGCCATTGCGAACCGGTTGAACATTTGCACTTCGTTGATCGCCAGGCAAAAAAAGAAGAGTCCTTTGTCTCGGATTGTTACTGGGGATGAAAAGTGGATCTGTTTTGATAATCCGAAACGCAGAAAATCATGAGTGGATCCAGGCGAACCATCAACATCCACCCCGAGACGCAATATTCACGGTTGAAAAGTAATGCTCCGTATTTGGTGGGATAGTGTACTATGAGCTGTTAAATCCGCATGAGACTGTCACGGCTGATCGTTATCGACACCAATTGTACAAGTTGAAGCAAGCATTGGACCAAAAACGACCAGCAATTGCGAGTAAACGACGGAAAGTGATTCTTCTTCGTGACAACGCTCGACCTCACGTTGCGTTATCAGTGAAACAAGCACTATTAGAGCTCGAATGGGAAGTCTTACCGCACCCCGCGTATTCTCCATGCGATTATTTGTTCCGGTCGATGCAAGACGCTTTAGAGGATACACACTTTCATAATTTGGAAGAAGTGCGAAAATTCGTCGACGAATGGATCAACTGAAAAGAAGAGTCATTTTATCGTGGTGGAATCCATCTCTTGCCAGAGCATTAAATGTTGATCGAACAACAGTTACCAAACATTTACATGAAATGGGAAAAATTCAGAAAGAAGGTAAATGGGTTCGACATCAATTATCGGAAAGTGCCATTGCGAACCGGTTGAACATTTGCACTTCGTTGATCGCCAGGCAAAAAAAGAAGAGTCCTTTGTCTCGGATTGTTACTGGGGATGAAAAGTGGATCTGTTTTGATAATCCGAAACGCAGAAAATCATGGGTGGATCCAGGCGAACCATCAACATCCACCCCGAGACGCAATATTCACGGTTGAAAAGTAATGCTCCGTATTTGGTGGGATAGTGTACTATGAGCTGTTAAATCCGCATGAGACTGTCACGGCTGATCGTTATCGACACCAATTGTACAAGTTGAAGCAAGCATTGGACCAAAAACGACCACCAATTGCGAGTAAACGACGGAAAGTGATTCTTCTTCGTGACAACGCTCGACCTCACGTTGCGTTATCAGTGAAACAAACACTATTAGAGCTCGAATGGGAAGTCTTACCGCACCCCGCGTATTCTCCATGCGATTATTATTTGTTCCGGTCGATGCAAGACGCTTTAGAGGATACACACTTTCATAATTTGGAAGAAGTGCGAAAATTCGTCGACGAATGGATCAACTGAAAAGAAGAGTCATTTTATCGTGGTGGAATCCATCTCTTGCCAGAGCATTAAATGTTGATCGAACAACAGTTACCAAACATTTACATGAAATGGGAAAAATTCAGAAAGAAGGAAATGGGTTCGACATGAATTATCGGAAAGTGCCATTGCGAACCGGTTGAACATTTGCACTTCGTTGATCGCCAGGCAAAAAAAGAAGAGTCCTTTGTCTCGGATTGTTACTGGGGATGAAAAGTGGATCTGTTTTGATAATCCGAAACGCAGAAAATCATGGGTGGATCCAGGAGAACCATCAACATCCACTCCGAGACTCAATATTCACGGTTCAAAAGTAATGCTCCGTATTTGGTGGGATAGTGTACTATGAGCTGTTAAATCCGCATGAGACTGTCACGGCTGATCGTTATCGACACGAATTGTACAAGTTGAAGCAAGCATTGGACCAAAAACGACCACCAATTGCGAGTAAACGACGGAAAGTGATTCTTCTTCGTGACAACGCTCGACCTCACGTTGCGTTATCAGTGAAACAAACACTATTAGAGCTCGAATGGGAAGTCTTACCGCACCCCGCATATTCTCCATGCGATTATTTGTTCCGGTCGATGCAAGACGCTTTAGAGGATACACACTTTCATAATTTGGAAGAAATGCGAAAATTCGTCGACGAATGGATCAACTGAAAAGAAGAGTGATTTTATCGTGGTGGAATCCATCTGTTGCCAGAAAGATGGGAAAAAGTTATAGAAAAGGAAGGAAAATATTTTGATTAAGGTATTCATTCATTATCATATTTAAATACATGCGTTTTTGAGCAAAAAAAAACCCTCAAAACTAAATCACACCCCTAATAGTTTCGGAACTCCGATGGTCTTCAATAAAACGAATATCGTGGCGGCAGCATCAAGAACGTGTACATGTGCATGCTGCCGCGCGCGTATGGGTGCGTAAGCGATAAATAAAAAGTATTACGTGCCACACGTGCGGCGGATGATTTTATTAATCCCGCCACTCTGATGGCGAAACAATATTTTTAGAGGATCGATAATGAGGCAACTTTAGTAACGCGCTTCTCCGACGAGCGGTGAGAAGAGAACAAAAGAGGAGGATCGCGACGAGACGCTCTCCCGTAATCGAAGAATACATCCGGATTGAGAAATCCGAAGGAGTGCCGGCAGCTGTTGCGAGAGAGAGAGAGAGTCATCTCTCTCACTTAACTCACTCGACGTACATCCACGCGTTCTCGAGCAATTTCGCGGAGTACGCGGAAATTATACTCTTTCTCGGAGTTTCATCCTGCAAACGGCGTGATGGGACTTTGTCAGCCGTTTTGACAGCGTAATGACATAATACCAACGTGGACAATCACTGGTCGGTGACTGTCGCGACATTGGCTCGCAAATATCTCGCGAGAAATGTTAGGTCATTAACTAAGTAATCCGGGTTGCGTCTAGATGAATCAAACTAAACATATATGTACGTATGACAGCAGAACACAGTTTGTCGTATATTAATTTCATAGCGGGATAGGCAATCTTTGAGAAACAAAAACCAAGCTTCTTCAAAAGATCGCTACATTGAGTTGTATCGCCAATTACACGCGATCTGGATTATTTACTAATGATCTATTAGATGATTCGACCACGAGTTAATCTTTCGTTTCTCTTGCGCGCGCGAGTGTAATGAAGAATCCTCGCGTTACCGTAACAGAAACAGATGTTACGGGAACGAGGTGAGGTATTTTCATCTCGCGCGGTAGCGGCGGTATCGAGAGGAGCGCGGAGCGAGCGCGCCATCGCCCGATAACCGTTGTTGACCGACTTGGTCGCGGCTTAATAACAGTTTCCGAAGGTAGGAAAGCCACGACGAGAGAACGAGGCAATCCAGCCGGTACGAGAGGAGGTACACACGCCCGTTACACGATGACATCAGGCGCGTAGACGGGCGCGTAGGCACCCGCGCGAGCTCCTTTTATCCTCGCAATAATCGTCGATGTGTCATCGCGGGATTGCGGGACCGCAGGCATTGTTCTCGCTGCTGTTGCACGGAGAAACTGGAAAAATGTCGATGACAATGAGAGGAGGCAGACGCGGATACAGGAAGGTGAGGAAACGCTAGAAACGCTTCGGCAGGCTTGGCATTTACCGAAGCCGCGCGGTCGACAATCCGCTCCGCTTCGCAGCTGCTGTACGTTTAAATAAATTTTCCGTCCAGAGCAAACTAATGTTTCTTGAAAGGAAGAAATTTCTCTGTCGATCGCACTCTGCGCGATAAATACGATACCTCGTTTAGCCATCCGATACCGTTCTACGACGACGATGCTAATTAAGCGTTTATGCACCTTTGTGCTCCGGCGACTCCACGCGTGCCGTTTACAACCCGCCTTCGTCCTGCGAACGCCTCGCAGCGCCGGGTTTTGCAATATCAGACTCGCGAGAGTCTTATAATTAATTACGATCGCTTAGCTTAGTTCTCTGGCACAATTATCTATACAAACGGGAACGAGTGCATAAGCGGGGGAACGCCTGCGCCTCGTTTCAAGTCGCGCAAATTGCCGAGAATCTATTTCGACTCGAGCGGTTCGCGCTCAGTCGCGAGACCGGCTGACTAACGATCGTTAATGACCGTTTCGCGCGGTCATTAAGGGAACTCCTCACGGGCTCTTGGCCAGGATATCGGACGCCGCTCCATTTCATAAGTAATCATACCGAGCTCTCACGCCACTCTCAGCTATGAAAACGAAGGGGGACCAACCGTAGAGGGAGGTGGAGGACGATGGTTTGAAGGAGTAATCTGTAATTCCCTCTGTGTACAGGTCTCGTGAGGTCGACGCCAGGGAGACGAAGTTATCCTGCCCATTTTGCCTCAATTAACGGTCCCTCGACAATTCTCGATAACGATCGCGTCGGTTCACGGTTGGTCTCCTGGCAACGCCAATGACCGCTAACCCTTTCGACCGACGAAACGAAACTCGCGGTTAACGTAAGGTCTTCCACGTCGGGGTTCACCGGACTCGCCGGGAGAACGTGTGGCCTATGCAAAACGAACGATCGCTCGCGA
Source organism: Ooceraea biroi (assembly GCF_003672135.1). NCBI lineage: Eukaryota > Metazoa > Arthropoda > Insecta > Hymenoptera > Formicidae > Ooceraea > Ooceraea biroi. Next base: position 5,070,661 of record NC_039515.1, read on the forward strand.
CCTTTCCACGAGCCGCTCGATCTCGATCCCGTTGATCGACATGATTTTCACGGCGTGCGCTATGAACGACGAACGTTCGCAGGTGCGCGTATGTTTCTTTCTGGAAGATCGCGTGAGAAGTGTATTTTCACGCGGAGGTACTTGAGAGAATTATTTGAAATGTGTAATTTATTACTTGATCTTAAGAAAGCGATTTTAAAAAGATTCATCAATAAAATATTTATCTGTAACGGATCATCGCGCTGAAGCGCATCTGGCAACACGGCGGCCTCTTATCATCACGGTCGGACGCGAAACAAATCGCGCAACACTCCCGAGTCCGTGCTCGCTGAACTGCAGCTCTCGCAGGAAGCGGAAGCGACGTGCGACGCGGCGCGGTCGAGCCGGAAGCGACAGTTAACCGAGCGTCGGGCCCTTCCTATTCTTTGCCGTATGAAAAATGATGGGGCGTAACGGCCAAGTGGCCTCGATAGTGGGGGCTTTTATTATTTCTGCACCCGCGATTATACGCGCCAATCCATCGGGACAGAACGGTGGCAAAAAGAGGAGCGTCGCGGCGCGTAAAGCGGCGATAGCCACAAAAGGGCGTTAATAAAGGGTTCTCGTGAGGGTTCCTTTCTTTTATTATACTTTACACTTACCTTGAGGTAGGACCCGTAATATTTGGTGACGTATGGGCTGTCGCATTGCGACAACACCATAATCTCCTGCTGTATATCCTCGATCTCATCCTCCGCCTCCTCGAGATCGATGATCTTGATGGCCACGACCTGCTGGGTTCGGTTGTCGATGCCCTTGAACACTTCGCCGAAGCTACCCTTCCCGATTCGTTCTTGTTTCGTGAATATCAGCTCGGGGTCCACCTTCTGCAACAGAAAACCGACGAGTTTCCGGTTAGCTTCGGCATTCGCCCACGTTTTGTGCGGTTCGATCGTTCGCCTGCGCGCGAAAGAATCTTCGGTTACGTAACGACGCAATGACGGAATTCGTATTGTGAAATGCCGAGATTCCTCCGCGATGCGTGCGGGGTGACTTTCTTCGCTGATTGCGGCCTTCGGAGGATTAATAAATGCAGTCATCCCGCAAGCGGGCGATGCAGCAGTTCTCCTTGGCTCCTTTCTACGGGACGACGCACACATAAACGCACCACGGCGATGCCGTAATCACGGCTATCGCGTACCGTCGCAAGAAAACTGTACAAATGTGAAAATCCATATATTGCACGCGCACAGACCTCGTGCGGTCTCTTGCAATCGCACAGAGAAATATTGCGAGGTCTCGTTGGAATTCAGGATGGCAATAGTCAATCATTTACGATAATAGTAACAACGGTTATATTTATTCCTTGCTTCGACAGTATTTAGACGGTACTTCCGCACTTAGAGCACGCTCGCCACGCTTGTTCTTACTTGATCTATCCATCGGGGTACGCTCACCGTGATTTTAATTAATTTATCGGCACGCTCGCCTCACTTCTCCCTCGATTCCTCTCTCCGTTTTTTCCTAACGCTCCCCCCGCTTATCTCTCCTTAGCTCTTTATATATTGCGCTGATTGCGCCCTCAGGATTCAATAATTCGCATTATCTACTTTATTGACCCATTTCTATTTCCGCGGTGTGGCTCTCGCTGTACGATTTGCTTACAATATGGAAGCGAGTTATCTCGGCTTGACAAATGAAACGTCCTGCCGTCTAATCCGCTATTTAGACCCGCGGATGAGTGCTGCGCGTGTACATCTCTTCCTCTTGGAAGCTATTTGCACTAACAAGGGAAGGTTTTTAGGTGTTACACTCGGATTTAAAAAATTTTTGCATGCAGGTAAGGAGGTCCCCAAATAGAAAAAAAAATAAAAGTAGCGGCCCAAATGCATATTTGCGCGCTACGTGCGCAATTTTCGATGTTAGGTTAATTACTCAAAAATGCTATTTCCAATCGAATTCTTTACATTTTTTATTTCACCTAATGCACATTTATATTGCTTTGAATAATTTTGTGTGTGTGTGCGTGTGTGTGTTTAGAAAATACGAGCGTCTAATGTAATCTCGTGCCGCGCGAGCACAGTGCGTATAGAAGGCCCATTGCTTAAAAATGGTATTTGCATCGTAACTTTTTTAATTTTTTACTGCAACTGCCAATGCACACAATTTGGAATAATTGTACATTGCGCAAATCGTAGTTTGCTCTTTCTGCGTGATTTATTGTATGCGACTTTAAATAGATTTGATCAGAATCCATAACGAGGACATAAAAGATCTGGTCAAGGGAGGTTTTTAATTCTTTCAGTTTTAATTTTGGTTTTGATTTCTTTTTAAAGCGTTGTGCATTAGGTGAAATAAAAAATGTAAAGAATTCGATTGGAAATAGCATTTTTGAGTAATTAACCTAACATCGAAAATTGCGCACGTAGCGCGCAAATATGCATTTGGGCCGCTACTTTTATAATTTTTCTTCTATTTGGGGACCTCCCTACCTGCATGCAAACAATTTTTGAAATCCGAGTGTAACACCTAAAAACCTTTCCTTGTAAGAAGCGCGACATTACTCTCCGGACATTAATAAATTACGGGTCGACCACCGCCGTTCCGCGCACCCCTCTCTTCGTCGGCTACAATGTTCTCTTTTTCTTGTTCTCTCCTGATGTTTCTTTGCCACCCGGAAACACCATTTAACGCCGAGCGGCTTTTAATCGACGTAAACGGACTTTACGGTCACGACGACGGAAAAAAGGCAATGCCCGGGTTTCTTATCGGCTTCCTGCCACGCAAGCCGATTCCGCGACAAACGTCTCAAGGAAAACCTTTTTGTCGGTTTCGCGAGGATGGTTATCCTCGTAACGAAACGACGGCGATAAAAGTCGTAAGCCGCGCACGTGTCCCATACATTACGCGAATAAATTTATCTCTCGATGGTCTCAACGCGTTCTCGTCGCGCGCAGCTGAACGGCAAAAACGATCTAAAAGCGAGACGCAGCGTCTTTTTCAGTTGCCACGTCCGTCCCGCACATTTCACATCTTCCGCATTTTTCGCGAGGTCTCCTAATTTGTCACCGATCCTTTTGCCCTGCGGAATTCTTATTCTCCCGCGGTCACGACAAGCAAGACAAGCGCTAAGCTATTTAATTACGACGAGTGTCTCCTCTCGCGTTACAAGCGCACGCCGTCATTTTCTATCGGTGAATCACGAAGAATTCTCTCTGTCCAGTGCACCTCGGAAAATCGCATTCGCCGGTATCAGAAATGCGTCGGAAACGTTTATTCGTTCCGCACAATCGAGGCTAATAATGAATATGCACGCGCGCTTTTTCTCGCGCTCGCACAAAACGCAGGTCGCGTAAAGAGTCCGTAAACCGAAAACTCATATCGAAGCGAGATTAAAGCGTAGCTTCGAAAATCGAATGGGCTCTCTAAGGGCAAATAAAAATTCCACGGCCGTCGGGAAAATCCAGGAAATTTGCTTTGCAAATCCTCTCATATATTTCACAGTGGTATTTCGCTGCCGAAGGGAGAAGAAGGTGTGCGTTTTATCGTGCCGATGAATTTAAAGAGCGTTGATTTTTTTCGCGTGTGGATTATCCTTCCCTGCTGCCTGCTTATGTAAAAATTACGTTTTCATATGTATAATCGCATCCACAATTACCATTCTGCCGTTCCGTAATTCAGTCTCGGAATCTCAACAGAGCCTGCCACCTTATTAGGCTAGCTTCGCCGCTTTAATGGACGCTTCTATTCTAAACTACATTAGCCACGTTGCGCTATGTATGCATACAGATTCCCTGTTGGTCTATCTTTGACCCAGATATGATCGACGGATATGACGAAATTGACACAGGGTTGCCAAGGGCGCTCGATTAATGGCCACGCGCGGCTTCATCCCATTGTATGGCGGTCGTCGGTCGTTGCGATACACAAAATCTCGCCAAAATTGCGTAACACGATAAATATCATCGCAACGGCGATGCGTCAGTTAATTAACCGCGTTCAGCGCACGTGAACTGTAGTTGAATCACGAGCGCAATGGTGGATTTCATGTTGCAAACATATGCAACATTTGACGTTAATTATTTCAGACGACATCGAAGCTCGCAAAATTAATTCGCGATTTAAATGGTCGCGATATACATTCCTTGAAATATCTCGATGGAATTATCCGAGATCGCGCCAACATCGAAGTAAATTTACTGCTACTCTGCGAACACCGTTTACGAGATTATTTTACTAATAACGTATTACAACGAACGTTTGCTCGCGTCCGCTTGTTTTATTATGTTAAAACGTAAGTATCAGTTTCGCGCAAAATTATTCCCCATTAAAATGTTCATCATGGCTCGCGCACAATGTTCATTAGATTCCTGATATTAATCCAAATTCCAGTGAAATCCTTTTTCCTTTAATTCCGCGTGATGAAGATCCTATTTAAGCGATATCGCTTCGTTGAACGTGGAACTGAAATAATTTGCCAGATAACACGAAGTTTCGTATCGTCTTGACACATCTTAATTAAGAAGTGTAACCGCGTCTCAAGAATTTCGTCTCAACCGTCCTTTTGAGCGCGATGAGGTCGAATAGACTCAGCCACCATCCAAGATAAACGTGCCAACTTCATCAGGAAGCTCAAGACTGTCAGACTACAACGAGATCGCATTAATTCCGAGAAACTGGAATTGTTCTCCATCGAGATGGAAACGGTCCGATATCTATTTGCAACAGTCGAGCGATTCAATGGATCAGCAATCGGGGATGCATATTTCATCGCGCAGAATAACGAAGACACACGCGGTGCATGTTATATACGCGTAACAAATCGCGAATGACATTCCCGCTAAATTCCCGTCGACAGAACAATGAATAAAAGGGTTTTTTATTATCAATTATGTTGGGAGATTGAGGGAAGGAAAATGCAATCGCTTCCGGATCTGCCGGACGCAGATTGGCCAAAAACAGTCGCGAGATTGCGCCAGTTAACTTCGCTTTTACGGGAGATTCACCGGGCCATATTGCGGCCGAATCGAGTTGGAGAAGTAAGCCGGAATATCTTTGCGGCTGAAACGCGGTTGTTGTACGCCAAAGGAGAATTTCATTACCATATGTTTAAGTTACTCTTTGAGAATCTGAATGCATAACAAATTGGAAGCTCCGCCTGAGTTGCATCTTAAAAAGCGTGCCGAGCGAAAGTAATGTTAAGCGCGCGTGGTCGCGCGTGATTTTTAGAATTTTCATCTCGGCCTCGTCGAAACGCGCTCCGCTAAATCGAGTGGACTCCAAAGCAGAATTAATACACGCCATAATATGGAGTCTCCGAAGTCCAGCGCGAGTGTTGGTGAATTCAAGCGACGCACTGCTGTTATTTATTAATAATGCACGGTATGTATGTTGCTAGCTCGCCGAACAAACCGTCTTGACATACAAATATGCCGACATGATGCGAGTGCCCGAAATTAATGAAACCTTGCTAATGAAATGCAGCTCGGCATTCCTGATGATGTTACAAGATGCGACGGAAATTCGAGCGAGATGCACCGCTGAATTCATTACGCGATTAAGAGGGTATTCTAATGTAGCATGTCAGAAAAATCGAATTTTTTTTGGCATATTTTGCAAGTATATGGTATGGAAAATATGTCTGCGAGAAGATTTAGCCCGATTCGCAAAATTAACAAAGTAATAGCACCTAATAGAAAATAACCTCTGGCGCGCGCTCGGCGGTTGGACCGCGCGGCACACAACAGAGCGTTGTGTTAGTATTTTAGGTAGGATCGGAAGATCGTTATTCTTTGAAGGTCGTACATTTGAATTGGAGCCTTTGTATAGTACAGGTTATATAGTACAATGAATCTCTAAGTTCATTGATTTGGACTTTTGCTCCAAAACATCTCCATGCTGGCGCGAAAGTTGTTGAAATAGCAACATTCCTGGCAGTTATAATTTTCAATAAAGGATTTATGCCAATTTTCAAACTTATGAACGTGATGGGAGTTAGTATTGGTCAGCAAGCGGTGATGTACGCAAACTCCCGGAACGAAGCTCGTATCACCCGCTCGGAACGGCGCTCCACTACCTTCTCTCGAGATCAGAGAATGAATCGCAGGGAAGAGAGATCAGCTCTGCAGGACTTCTACGAACAAGAGGAATGTCCCCTGTATGGCCCTGGACTAGCCGATTGATCGTAAGTAACATTATCTCTATATAATCAGTATGAAAAACTTTAAACGTGTTTTTCTCGAAACCACGTTTTTCAAATTGGTTCCCATGATATCTCAAAAACCAGTTAATCAATTGACTCAGGCTTTTGCACACATCTTCAGTATATGTGTGGCTATAGCCCCTACCACAATAAAGTCGAAATATTGTTTTTTGGAATTTCTACAGCCCTTCAATGGTGAAAAAAATGGCACAAATCGAAACTTAATTTTCTCAATGAAGTCATGTTTTAAATTTTCAACATTTTTTTTTCATTCTGGTACCTGCTATAGCCACACTCATACTAATTAAGAATCTCTTTAGTTTTTTTGTTTCAGATGAGTAGAACAGCTGAAATCATGGGAACCATGGACCAACTTTTTTTTCATGTTCTTATTTAATATCATGTGCAGCGCTTATTTATAGTTATTGTCTACTACAAAAATTTGGAAACATACACTAAATATGTATGAATAAGCAGGGAAAACCCTGCCTCAAAAAACCTTATACTTTTTCCAAAAAAATTCACCAAAATAGCATACAAATTCCGCTTTTACACTAGAATACCCCCTTAAACGAAATACAGTCTTCTGCAGGAAAAGATCTGGATTCTTGTCTGATTTTGATCTGATTAACCTTCCGACTGATAATTACATAAGAATCAAATCTGAATCAAGTATTAGAGAAGCGAAGAAAAGTCAAGGCACGAACGTGGCTTGAACGACAGCCGTATTTTCCGTATTTTCTCGGTGTGGTGCTCGCTCGCATCTCGTTTGACATTAGCATAAATAGCCGAGTTCTCTCGCGAACTGCTGAGTACGCGTCCAAGTGTTTTCCTGATAATTTTCCCTCGTTTAACGGCGGAGCGAGCACGCGATTCGCCGTCATCAAGAGCCCCCCGGGCTACCGCATTTTCTGGGCACCGCTTGAGGATCGCGTCGCTCGCTCGAGTGTCGTTTAAACTTTGATTTCGGCGGTTTGCCGCCCCCTCGTCGCACACCCCCTCGCTTCCCGATGAGTTACTCCCGTCGCAAACGAGGTCGAACGACGAACACGTGGCGCGATAACGCGCTCGCTCGCGCGCTCGTTGAACCACTTTCGAAATTTTCAGCTCAGCTGCATCGCTAGCGAGTTACGGCCGCCGCGCCGCACAGTGGGGAATTTTGTCAAAAAGCTGGTCAAAAATCGAAAAATGAAGTGTCGAGTTAGGGTCTATTGTCCTTGAGAATCGATAAAGGACTGTTCCCTGGATAGAATCCCGTTGCCCTTAGTCCCCTACTATTTTAAGTCGAGCAGGTATGTCAGTTGAAAGTAGGCCTTTATGGGCGACACACGTTTCTCACGCATTGCGTGAATATTTTCATTGAACTTTGAGTGTTAATAACTTTGTAAATAAAAGTGATAATCAAGTTCTGCAAAATGGATGCTCTTCCTGGAGGATTGTAGAAGATTTTTCTGATTTACATTTTTGAAATAACGCTTGTCGTGTTTGTTTTACGACACATAACGATAGTCCGACAAAGTTTATATTTTCCTAAATTAATATTTACTTCGTGTAGACTTTAGTTGCAGATCCCGCGTTCTTTTCTTTTTCATCTTGTAGTCTATACTATTAGCAACTAAAATTCACAATAATTAGCTGCTACTATCTGCTACTCTTGTTATAAGGTTATTACAACCACCTTATTACTTTTCTCGATATATCTCGAAAAGTATTCGAAATATCAAAAAATGTTTTATACAAAAGTTTCATGGTAAAAACGCCCGTATTTAATGAAGTTAATAAAATTTTTGAAAAATAATTGTTTACATAAATTGTATACATAAATTTTTGAAAAAATTGTTTTAAAAACTTTTTATTGATGTCATTAAATAGAGACATTTGTACCATGAAATTTTTGTATAAAACATTTTGTATTTTTTTGTTTTTATTTATTTTTAAACTTATAAAAATAAACTCTACTCTGCACCATTATTAAGTCTAACATTATTTTTCCAGACATTCTCGAATCTGATTCGTAATCGGCAACCCCAAACATTCATTGATATCGATATTGATGAGTATTTCATGGTTCGCTACACTATATTAAGACCGCCATTTTGTTTTTGCAAATTTACATATTGGATTCGTGATCAGCAACCTCGAAAACATAAGTCTACCGAGTATTGTGCAAATCTGACGATTCCTCGATTTATGGCCACGTTTCAGCGAAAATTCCCCACTGTGCGCCGGTCTGTCTCGGAATAACGTGCAAACGAACGTTCAAATGCGTCTTTATGGCCGACATCACCGCGAAGGTTCTTACGATCCTTTTCTTTTTTTCTCCTCCTTCTCTCTCTCTCTCTCTCTCTCTCTTCTCTGCCTGTCCTGATGACCGTAGTGCGGGAAGCTTGCATGAATATTCATTTAATTAAAGCCGAATGACCGAACCGCGCGGTTATTATAATCGAGTACGTCAGTATGTGTATGTGTCTGCGCCTGTGTGCGTGCTCTCGCATGCACTGCAGAGACGACGCCGCGTTTCGTTGCATAATGCCGTAGCCGGTCGGTTAATAACGCTCCGATAGATTTATCGCCCTCTTATCATCCACGATTGCCGTTCGCGTTGTCCTCCGGGAGCCGTCCCGATTTCCCGTGAAAATTCCATTTCAACGGTTCATTTGGGGAATGACAGAAGGAGAGGAAAGAGCGCCGAAGGAATTATTATAAAACCAGGCACGTCGGTGCACCCTGCAAAATGTCGGGTCGCGATTAAAAAGCGCGAGTGATAGGAGTATGTAATTTACCGGCGGTATATATATATTAGGGGTGTGATTTAGTTTTGAGGGTTTTTTTTGCTCAAAAACGCATGTATTTAAATATGATAATGAATGAATACCTTAATCAAAATATTTTCCTTCCTTTTCTATAACTTTTTCCCATCTTTCTGGCAAGAGATGGATTCCACCACGATAAAATCACTCTTCTTTTCAGTTGATCCATTCGTCGACGAATTTTCGCACTTCTTCCAAATTATCAAAGTGTGTATCCTCTAAAGCGTGTTGCATCGACCGGAACAAATAATAATCGCATGGAGCAATGGAGAATACGCGGGGTGCGGTAAGACTTCCCATTCGAGCTCTAATAGTGCTTGTTTCACTGATAACGCAACGTGAGGTCGAGCGTTGTCACGAAGAAGAATCACTTTCCGTCGTTTACTCGCAATTGGTGGTCGTTTTTGGTCCAATGCTTGCTTCGACTTGTACAATTGGTGTCGATAACAATCAGCCGTGACAGTCTCGTGCGGATTTAACAGCTCATAGTACACTATCCCACCAAATACGGAGCATTACTTTTCAACCGTGAATATTGCGTCTCGGAGTGGATGTGATGGTTCGCCTGGATCCACCCATGATTTTCTGCTTTTCGGATTATCAAAACAGATCCACTTTTCATCCCCAGTAACAATCCGAGACAAAGGACTCTTCTTTTTTTGCCTGGCGATCAACGAAGTGCAAATGTTCAACCGGTTCGCAATGGCACTTTCCGATAATTGATGTCGAACCCATTTCCCTTCGTTCTGAATTTTTCCCATTTCATGTAAATGTTTGGTAACTGTTGTACGATCAACATTTAATGCTCTGGCAAGTTCTGAAGTGGATCGTGTTGGATTTTCGTGCAATAATGCTTGCAAATCTGCATTTTCAAGCTTTCTTGGTTGTCCCGAGCGTTCTTTGTCCTTCACATCAGTATCACCACTTTTAAAGCGTCTAAACCAGTATTCACACGTCTTAATTGATGGGGCAGAATCACCATAAGTTTCCACAAGAATTCTATAACCGTCAGCGGCAGTTTTCTTTTGATTAAAAAACAAAAGCAACGCATGTCGAAAATGCTGTTTCGGAAGTTGCATTTTTACGATGATATAAACAATAAACACGACTGTTATTGCATCTATTGCTATAATGCTACTAAATGTCATGGATAATGTCAACACTGTAAGAAAGAACAGTTATCGGAAACAGCTATTGGAACAAACTGACACTACAGCCATCTGTTGCAAAACCCTCAAAACCAAATCACACTCCTAATATTGGGTCATTAAGTATGAAACTTTACAAATGTAAAAGCGCCATCTTTAACATTTGTTACCTCAAATTTGGCGCCAGACGTCAGTATCAGGTTAGGTTAGTGTGATAGATGTATGTTCACTCTTCAAATGTCATATTTGTTTGTTCAAATATCTTCATTAGTTTTATTAGTGGATTCTTTTTTATAGAACTATGGAAAAGTCCAAAATTCGTGTGATTTATGAATATGAGTTCCGCCGTGGAACCACAGTGTCGGAGACAGCTCGTAATATCAACGCTGTATTTGGTGAAGGTTCAACTACTAAAGCAACGGTGGGCAATTGGTTCAAAAACTTCAGAGATGGAGATTTCAGCCTCGCTAATGAGCCACGTGGAAGACCAAAGACGAAGGTGGATAATGATCACTTGAGAGCCGTAGTAGAGTCCGATCCATCTCAAAGTACACGTGAATTGGCATCGATATTCAATGTTTCTATACCCACCATATTGTTCATTTAGCTGCAATTGGTAAGATAAAGAAGTTGGACAAATGGGTCCCGCACGAATCGACCGATGCGCAGCAGGCGCAACGTCTAGAGGCTTCCCTTTCTTTGCTTTCCCGTCACAAAAATGAATCTTTTTTTAATCGAATTGTGACCTGCGATGAAAAGTGGATACTCTACGACAATCGTAAACGCTCACATCAGTGGTTGAACGCTGATGAACCACCGAGACATCACGCGAAACCCAACATTACACAGAAGAAGCTTATGGTGACTGTTTGGTGGTCCAGGTCAGGTGTTATCTACTACAACTTTATGAAACCTGGTACATCGATAACGGCTGAAGTATATTGCAAGCAACTGGACGAAATGATGCAACAACTTGCTCTTAAACAATCGAAATTGGTCAATCGGTCAATGCCGATCCTGTTGCATGATAATGCTCGACCGCACACTGCACGACTGACCGTGGCAAAGCTACAGGAGTTGGAATTAGAAACTCTCCGTCATCCACCATATTCACCAGATCTATCACCTACCGACTATCACTTCTTCCGGAATTTGGACAACTTGTTGGTGGGAAAATTCTTCAATTCTCAACAGGCAGTCGAAACAGCCTTCCGCGACTTCATCGATTCCCGTACTCCTGGCTTCTATAGTAGAGGCATAGACCAACTACCACTAAAATGGCAGAAGTGTGTAGATAACATGGGCGCATACTTCGATTGAAAATAAATCATGTCCATGTGCCAAAAAATGCAAAAGTTTATGTTCTATTTGTAAAGTTTCATACTTAATGACCCAATATATACGTACGTATATATACGTACGAGCGGATTTACGGTAAACGCACAGGAGGGGTAAACGAATGCGCGTTTCCGCCGACGGATAACCAGGCGCGAGGGCGAAATTTCGCACGGCCCGGCACAAGTTAGCCGGGCTCTAGCACGCCCCTATTTACATTTATAATTTTTATCCACGCGCGCGCATGATGAAAATGCAAATGCGCGTGGCGATCGATGGAGGCGGCTTTTTCCACGATGGCGCGTGAAGGAAAAACAGCCGGCTGTACATACACGGCCGCGAAGCCATCGCGGAGTTTACCGCCCGCTAATATGACGGTAATAACCGCGACCGTTGGAGCGCGAACGCGCGTTTCCTTCGATCGCGTGTTTAATCGCGCGGGGTTGAACGAACGCGCGGAATTCGAACCCATTGCGCAATTCCTTGATCGTGAAATGCCATTCCGCCGCAGACATGGGATAATGAGAGGTCGCGGCACGTGAAGCATGCGCGATTTGACCCGTCACGCTCGCGTTATAAATCGTTTTGCGTGAAGATAGAAAGGGCGAGAGGGAGTGGGAGATGGCAGGCTGAAATCTTGACGCGTTGAAGTTTTCTTCTCGACGTCGTTGAATATCGTGCGAGCCTCGGCTCGAGAAACGCCTATCAGCCCGACGATGCAGTCCGCGAGCAGGAGGTCAAGCGTGAATTTAACCCGCTCCGGAAATTGTTCTCGAGATTTTCAGGGCACTCGCGGTGCCCCACGTGTGTTATTTGCGCAGCAACTAAGAATAACGCTCGTATCTTCGGCACATACGATATACTCGCGATATCTTCACGCTAGATACGGTTTATCGCGATGAGATTGAGCGCAAACGCGTTTTGCTCGTATAATTAACTGCGGCGTTTTTTCTCAGTCGCGGTCTTTCGATACGTCACGATGACTGATTCTTATCCGCGTGATAAATGACGCGCGGGACGCTGATCCGCTCACCATCGGAGTCCGTTTGAACGGCGGCTTTAGCTCTTTTACCTCCGTAATTACGATTAATTTATCTGAGCGACGAAGTCGACTCGATATCAGGCCAGAGCAGCGTTATCTATGCTGGTATCCACGTATACTAGGTATGTAAAACCTTTTTGGTCTTTTTTCAGCGTTCAGGCATTGTTATTTAAAGTTCAAATAACTATAAATATAAATAAAAAAGATACAAAAGAATAAAATTCAATTCAAATTTTTGCTTTTATATATTTTTGAAAAGTCAGCATCAAAGTTTATAAAGGTTATCTATCATGGTTTAACAATAAACATAACTTCGAAAAACAATAGTTTGCAAAAAACGATAGAATGCGATGAGCAATGAAAAACTATGTACTCTTTCCGTATTCAGCAAATCATTTTGGACTTGGGCTTTATCGCACGCAGTGTATTCACTCAATTTGACACCTTCGGAGTACCATTTATTCTAATCGATGCTTTTTAACTGAATAGATTTTCGAGATGTGACTGAAATACGAAAACTGCGGAATTTTTTCGCAAAGGAATTCGGAATTTATCCGAGATATGGCAAAACATCGTAAAAAACAAAGGCAAATATTTTGATGACTGAATCATATCGCACATTATGCACTTAAAGCAAAAACGTGCAAAAACAATAACTAAAACTTTTGCACACACCTAATATTTATCCAGATGACGTCACGTTCGCCGTTTTCCGCTCTCCTCCAGCCGGGGGTAGCAAACGGTTTCTTATCGTAACTCGTTCTGCCGTGATCTCGGTAAGCGGCAACGACGCTGGATGCGAGTTATGCGCGTTACACACCCATAACTGTTTATTTATGCATGCGGGCGCACGCATCGGTACACAATGCCGCAATACGCGCGACGTCGCGCGCAGAATGCAACCGTAACCGTCGTCGCACACGCGCGTGCACACTGCACAGCACGGCTTTAAGCATCGGGTGCCTCGGGACAGGCGGTGCGATTTTACGCACCGCATTCCCGGATGCAATTTATCCGGAGTCGTAAACGCGGAGCGACTCGCCCTCGCCAGAAGGAAGTGCAGTCTCGCGAAGACGCATCGGCGGAACGCGAATCCGTGCGAGCGCATGACAGAACGTCGCGTGCGCCACGAAAATCGCGTTGTTACCGTAATTTGCATTGTTAATTATCATTAATTATAATTGCGTTATTAAAATAACGAATTAAGGAAGTTATCGAGGCGATCAAGGCGAGCACGACGCCGATTGTTCGAACGACCAGGCATTTTCGTTTCGATTGGTCTTGCCGAACGCACGCAAGTCCACATGTGTGAGGCGATATGGAGAGAGTCGACCTTGCACCGGCCTCGGCCGAAAGAAGAGAGACGGAAAAAAAGAAGCACGCGCGTGCGGTCTCCGCGCGAGATCTTACGGTCCACGGGGAATCCTGTTACACCGGTATCTCCATGCTGCACCCGGGACAACGCTCGATGTCTCCTTTGTCCACGTCTCGTTTCATTATGACCGACGCGAAACGGTGAGGCGTAAAGGATGGACTTTTTTCGGGAAAAGCGCTAACCGGACCACCGTTACCGCGGAAGGTAGGCTTGGATTTATCGCACGTACGAGTACGGGACTATAAAGTCACCGAGTCGAGAGAATATAGAGTTATCATCATTATTAAGGGGGTATTCTAGTGTAGCATGTCAGAAAAATCGAATTTTTTTTTGGCATATTTTGCAAGTATATAGTATGGAAAATATGTCTGCGAGAAGATTTAGCCCGATTCGCAAAATTAACAAAGTAATAGCACCTAATAGAAAATAACCTCTGGCGCGCGCTCGGCGGTTGGACCGCGCGGCACGCAACAGAGCATTGTGTTAGTATTTTAGGTAGGATCGGAAGATCGTTATTCTTTGAAGGTTGTACATTTGAATTGGAGCCTTTGTATAGTACAGGTTATATAGTACAATGAATCTCTAAGTTCATTGATTTGGACTTTTGCTCCAAAACATCTCCATGCTGGCGCGAAAGTTGTTGAAATAGCAACATTCCTGGCAGTTATAATTTTCAATAAAGGATTTATGCCAATTTTCAAACTTATGAACGTGATGGGAGTTAGTATTGGTCAGCAAGCGGTGATGTACGCAAACTCCCGGAACGAAGCTCGTATCACCCGCTCGGAACGGCGCTCCACTACCTTCTCTCGAGATCAGAGAATGAATCGCAGGGAAGAGAGATCAGCTCTGCAGGACTTCTACGAACAAGAGGAATGTCCCCTGTATGGCCCTGGACTAGCCGATTGATCGTAAGTAACATTATCTCTATGTAATCAGTATGAAAAACTTTAAACGTGTTTTTCTCGAAACCACGTTTTTCAAATTGGTTCCCATGATATCTCAAAAACCAGTTAATCAATTGACTCAGGCTTTTGCACACATCTTCAGTATATGTGTGGCTATAGCCCCTACCACAATCAAGTCGAAATATTGTTTTTTGGAATTTCTACAGCCCTTCAATGGTGAAAAAAATGGCACAAATCGAAACTTAATTTTCTCAATGAAGTCATGTTTTAAATTTTCAACATTTTTTTTCATTCTGGTACCTGCTATAGCCACACTTATACTAATTAAGAATCTCTTTAGTTTTTTTGTTTCAGATGAGTAGAACAGCTGAAATCATGGGAACCATGGACCAACTTTTTTTTCATGTTCTTATTTAATATCATGTGCAGCGCTTATTTATAGTTATTGTCTAATACAAAAATTTGGAAACATACACCAAATATGTATGAATAAGCAGGGAAAACCCTGCCTCAAAAAACCTTATACTTTTTTCAAAAAAATTCACCAAAATAGCATACAAATTCCGCTTTTACACTAGAATACCCCCTTAATGCGAGAGATTCCGAGGAGAATGCACGAGAATGCAACGTGTCACGTGAGAGAGAGAAAGAGAGAGAGAGACTTCTCTCTTTCCTCTCTCTGTCTCTCTCGCAAAGTTGCAGAGAGCCATCGATTTGGAATGCTGCTGTTGCAGCGTCTCGGTGTGCCTCCCGAAGACCACAAACTGATCGACTTTTTCCGATCCCCCCAGGAGCCACCCTCTCGTTTTCTTGCAACATTCGATCGGCTGGACCGAAACGCGACACCCCGGCCACTTTCTAGTATCTCGATGCGGCTCTCGGATTTCAGGCTCTCTCGGGTTAGAGCTCGTCTGGATTTACGGTCGAAACTGGTGTCTCTCTTTCTCTCTGTGCGTCTCGAATGCCGACTTCGCGCGGATCTCCACGTGCATTCTCCTCGCAAGGCGATCCGTGCACTCGCGTCGATTCCCGAGTTTTATCCGCGGCTCGCCAAGGCCGCACCGGGATCATCTTCTCGAATACTTCCCTCGAGTATCGCGAAGCTGCACAATGTTGTTTTGCGATAACGGTTACGTTCGCGCTTGCATTTACCACGTTAAGTGATACCGCTGGAGATAAACTGAATCGCGACCATCATAAAAATCGACGATCACGATTTTAAGTGGCTGAGGAGCGATTAGGACCGTCTCGCAAACTGATCCTCGTTGCATCGATCGTTGGCGCAGCGAGAGCGTAAAATTTTCTATGTGAATACGTTACAAACGCGAAAGTGCCGGGAATTTTTAGTGAGCAAACCGCAGACACGGGTATATACTACACGCTAGTGCATATAGAATATGCATGAACAAGTATCAGCTACAATGCTACGTTCGCGCGGCACCCATCAAACGGCTTGCAAATAGATTATCGCGTTCCAGACACTCCGTTCTCCATTGTCCACTAGCTTTCATCGGTGAGTCAATTTCAACTTATAATTGAATTGCAAAATTGGCCTGTTACATTGTAACACGAAACACCGATTGTTAACTGATCATGGATCACCATATAAAAAAAGCCGGCGAATTATTGCACTCCACAATTGATATTAAATGCCAGAAAAATGGCAGAATGTTAAATTAATTAATCGGAAAATTAATTTCTGATACTAACGCGCGAATTACATCCCGCATATTAAAATAAAATGATAATTTCTCTCAACCACGTAATAATAAGTATCGGATGCTGGCAGAAATGTTTGATTAATTAATCGAGAGATTGATTCTCACCCTTGACACGAGATTCGCGAAAAATTTCATTTCCTGGATGCAATATCAAATCAAAGGTTGCGGCATAATTCCCGACATTCCTGCGGGTATCTGGCAAGGCTTTATAAGGATTGGATGTTCCACGGCGCGCTTTTCTGGACACTCACGGCACGTAATTCTCCGTTCCTCGCCTTTCTCTTTCCATGTATCATCCGTTTTTTCCGGACCGTTACCAATCGGCTTAGCAGCTGCATTAAGCCGCCCGGTTACGAAACGTCCGATAAATCATTAAAGCGTTAGTGAATTTCCAATTAAAAGGCTTCTCGAACCTTTGTAACCTTCGGCGCCCTCTGTTATTAAAGCCCAACTGTGTTTTCTCCGGTCACTGTGATAGAGAGAGAGAAAAAGAGGTAAGACTTGCAAATTAAGATTATTGAAACATTTAAATTTCCAGATAACGTTGAATATAGGACATCAAACTTTTTAATATCCAGGAGTTCCGATGCCATTCTTACGGAATGTTGACTGTTTGGACCGTCGGATGTTTTCGACGTCGAACTTGCAACATCGAGTTACGCAGCGGCATAAATCCGAGCGAAACATAGTCGCGAGATATCTGTGCTCGCCGCCCCCGTCTGCTGCACAATTGACTATAAATTTCAAGTACGGTACAAGCGGATGCGCTCGGTAAATCGTCCTTCAATTCATCCCTTGTATATCCAGGACGATATCCGTAACAGCGGTCTGCAGTCGCCGTTGCGGCGATCCCGAATCCATTCGGCAAATCGCGCTGCAGGGATGCTCTCAAGATCTCTTCGACTCGCCAAAGGGATCGCCACTACGGTTCAGCCGCCGCCACCATTACCACCATCATCGGGGCTGAAATTCCGTTTGTCGGACGTTGCAAGAGAGCGTACTCGTCGGAATCTCGTTCAATGCACTTCCGGGGCATCCTCCAGTGCCCTCAGCATTGCGAGTTCGCAAATGCAGATCGATGTCCACGCCGCCGTTTCGTCGGCAATCTCTAGAATCGCGTGGCGATGACAAAAGCATTCTCGCGCGGCTTCCTGGATCGGTTCCAAAAAAAGTTCCTCCGGCCCCTCTCCGCCGGATGGGAGCCACGTCTCGCCGCTCGGGATTGCTCTCGATCTCGCGGTACTCTTTCTCCTCTTACATGCCCGATAAAGCACCGCGTAACGACCGACCGGCAGCCGGAGGGATAACGATCCCAATGCGCAACGGTTCCCATTGCGCTGCCGAAGCGCGGCATTTTTACGTAACGCGATGCTCTACCCACGAAAAACGGAAGAGTACCGATGACGCCTCTCATACGCACTTTCTCCGTACCGTCGACACTCCTAATCCTATCTCTTACTTCCTCTCATCATAAACGAATTATATAATATATATATATATATTGGGTTGGCCAAAAAGTAATTGCGTTTTTTTTAATATAAATAAAAGGCGAATTTTTCATGGGAAACAAAAACTTTATTAAACAATATATTGTCCATTTTGTTTGATTATCTTTTGCCATTTTTCAGGCACCTTCATGATTCCGCGCTCAAAAAAGTTCTTATCTTTTTCAGCAAAAAACTATTCCAAGAACGATTTCATATCCTCATCAGCAGTAAAGGTTTTACCATTCAAGGCGTTTTACAAAGAACGAAACAAATGGTAATCTGATGGTGCCAGGTCTGGCGAATATGGTGGATGTGGTAACATCATGGTAACACATCCCATCCAAGCTGCAACAATTTTTCACGAGTGACCAAACTTGTACGTGGTCTAGCGTTATCGTGGTGAAACACAACACCTTTGCGATTCACCAATTCTCGACGTTTCTGTTTGATGGCATCATTTAATTTATCCAGTTGACGACAGTATACGTCTGAATTAATGGTTTGATTCCTTGCAAGCAGCTCAAAATACACAATACCTTTAAAGTCCCACCAGATTGACAGCATAATCTTTCTTTGGTGAATATCTGCTTTTCAAGTGCTTTCAGCAGGTTCATCACGCTTGCTCCACGATCTTTTTCGTTTGACGTTGTTGTAGACGATCCATTTTTCGTCGCCTGTTATCATGCGTTTCAAAAATCGATCATTTTCCTCACGTTTCAAAAGAGAATCGCAGATGTCAATACGCTCAGTGAGATGAATTTCTTTGAGCTCATGTGGTACCCAAATATCGAGCTTACTAATGTATCCAAGTCGTTTTGAATGGTTTTCAACACTCGATTTCGATATGTTAAGATTCTCAGCAATCTCTCGTGTCGTTAAACGCCGATTGGAATCGATCAGTGCCTTTATTTTGTCATCATCAATTTCGATTGGCCTTCCTGAGCGTGGTGCATCTTTCACATTAAAATCTGCAGATCGAAATTTAGTAAACGAATTTTGACACTGCCGCAGTTTTAAAGCATCTTCGCCATATACATCAGATAACTTTTTATGAGCTTGCACAGCGTTTTTCCCTTTTCGGAAGTAATAAAATAAAATATGACGAAAATGTTCTTTTTGATTTTCCACTTTGAAATCGACGGCAAACAAACAATTGTTAACGAAATCGTGTACTTACTTTTTCTAAAACAAGCTTGAACTGTGAGTTGTTAACCTACATAATGATTTTGCGGTTTAGAATAAAGTTAGTTACATTTCAAGATATGTATATCCATCTATTGGAAAAAAACGCAATTACTTTTTGGCCAACCCAATATTAGAAGAGAATCCCCTATTATGAGATATGCTCCTAATATGAGATAATGGGGTTTCTGCTAAACTAGTGAGCACCATCTGTTAGTTCCACCATGAACTTATTACTCTTGGTGTAAAATGCATTTAGTGAAAAATTCATTGTTCGTTATTGCGTTTAGCCTTTGTAAGAAAAGATTTGTGAAATTGTGAACATGTCAAAGTAACTTGAGGTAAGTCTTTAAACCTTATTTATTATATAATAAGGAAATGGTTGGCAATAAATTCAGTATGCAATGATAGAGTAGAATCGTAGTAACAGGAAAATACGCGATTTGTTGAATTGCTTAATTGTAGAGGTTAGATTTCATGATCGCGGAACCGCTAGGCGCGTGGCTCGTATAATGAGATATTCAGGGTACTCTTAATATGAGATAATTATTGCTCGAATATGAAGATTATGTAGTGTAATAAAAAGAAAGAAAATACTACTTACGGTTAAAGAAAAGTTAATACGAATTTATATTACGAAGTTTTGTGTATTTAATTTTTATAGAATCTGACTATGGAGGTTAGAGATACGAGGAAGCGTCGACAGTGGAATCGTGAAGATTTGGCGAAGGCTGTGGCAGCAGTATTTTTATAAAACTATCTAATAAAGTTTTTTAAGTGCAATACTGATGTATTTTGCACTTTTAACACCGATTTCTCGAGGTATCTTATATTAGGAGCACACTTTCTCGATCCCGCGTAAAGCTCTTTTTTCAAATTTTTTCAATTTTCAGAAAAAATAATATTTAAATTAGATTTTTCATTTTACCAACCTAAAGCTTATTAAATTCTCTTCAAGATAACGTATTACATTTTTAAATTCTGCCTATAGATTTCCTTACATTCGGCAAAATCGATATGGTATCTCATAATCGGGGACTTTCCTCTATATAATCTCCATTAATCAAAATTATAAAAAAAGACAAAAATCTACGCAGTACTAAAAAAGGATATATCAAATCGTTCATTATTGCTATCACTCCTCTCTTTTTTGAGATCTTTAACCCCGTTTTTTCGCTCGAGGATTTACTAGAAACCGTCTTCTTAGGCTGCCCGGAAGTCCGACTCACCGAGGGAGTGGTGCTCCTATGGGTCGGCGCCGGTCTAGGGTGCGGCAGGGATGTATTCTTGGCCGAGTGACCGCCGTTGCATGGTCTCTGACTGTCTCGTCTGCATGGTGGCGGGGGCGGCGGCAGGGACAGCGGCCTGCCGGCGCTCCTGGCCGGATGCTGCGACGACGGTTGGAACTGAGTCCAGGATTGGCGCGGCAGGTATCCCGTCACGTAGCCTCCCGATATAAACTGCGCGGAACCGTTCAAGTGCGGCGGCGTCATCACCGCCGTCTGCTGCGCCGCTTGTCCGCCGTTTCGCATCTTTGGAGTTCCCGTTCCTCGCGAGGTCTGCGATTCCTCGATTCTCATTCAACACGACACCCCGGACGCCGTTTGCTCGGCTACGTCAGCACACTGCACTTCTTCACTGCACTCGCGCGAGATCCTCGTGGTCCTTGCTGGCACAATGCGCGCGCACTGCTCATTCTCGGAACACGCGCGCATTTGCGTCTCGGCACCAAACGGTCCCGAGGGTCTTCGAGATTCACTTTCTTGGATCGTTAATACAAAAAATGCGTTTCTCTTGATGCTTTCAATGAGATTAATCTAAAATCGGGGAGCTCTTATGTTGTGTGTTGTAATAAGTGAAAGTTTTGTTCATGTGTATTGAAATAGTCATGTGAAAGCGTTTAATGGATTTGCAAGTGGATAGACGCTTTGAGCTGTAATTTGCGTGGATCTATTTATCGCGGCAAGGATGCGTAAACATTACCGAATTTGCAAACGTGGACACTACGTAAAGTGGACAGATGCTCGCCGGCGAGGTAGTAATTCCCGTTATCCCTGTGTTTCCTTTTTGCTTTACGTCCTATCGCGTCCTCTGGTCCTTCGTTATACCGGCGCGTTAAGCCACCGGAGCAGAACAAAGTGCCCAGTAAAGGACGCGACCATTTCAGCAAAAAGTTCCAAGGGTGGCATGGAGCAAAACGTAGCAAAAAGGACACCTGTTCCGAGAAGAGGAGAAGAGAGAGGGCAGAGTGAGCGAAGAAAAGAATCGTTTCTGAGCAGTCATTTTCACCGTTCGGTTCTTTTTCCGCGAACAAAACTTCGGGACAGGCTCTCGAGCGCCTTCTCGAGAACGAAATCGATTTCACGGATGTGTTTGAGAGTTCGAGCGTCGCAGTTGACGTTAACGGCACGTCGCAAGAAGCCGCGTACCTCTCGCGAGACGATTTTTATCACGCGAGAACATTTTCGCTGAATTGTGCAATAAAAAAAAAGGAAAAGAGAGAACGGCAATCGCGGAACTCCCGAAATCCCGAAAGGATCGCGTCGTAGACCGTAAAGTCGCATCCACCATCATCGTAACTCGCGGCAGGCTCAAAGTGTCGATGATCGGATTGGCCGATGTCGCGTAGAAAGTGTTACAAGTTCAGTGCCAAAACGCCTTCGTAAAAATAGAATATCGCGATCGTGATAACGATCCAGGTCACTTGGCAAGTTAGGGAAGACGATTAAGACCGATTGAGTGCAAGCGCGATCAGATTAAATTTCGGCGTGCGACGGCACGTGTCGGTCGGAATATCGATCAGTGAGAAGCCGCGGGGAATGGAAGTATTTCTCAAGCTCATTCGGAAATGAATCACGAGATCTGCATCTCACTTTTCTTCCTTTTTCAACGACGACAATACAAAGTTAACGAGTTCAGCGATATCGCGCCTCGTAATCTCGGAAGTATAATACCTCGTAATCTCGCGTTTTCTCTCCCTCTGACTCGGCGGGCATTCATATTCACAGCGATGGGTTTCATAATCCTTTGACTAAACAAAAAGGAAGAGAATAGAAGAGAAAGAGCTCGGAGATCACTAAAAGGAACAAATGGATCGTCCGGCCGATATATCGATCGCGCATGGAGAAAACAGACGGCTATCGCGCGCTCCATTGCCGGCAATCACGCGAGTGCGATTCGACACGCTCGAGTAATTTTCAAGGTGGCAGCTTCCGCCGGAAAGTCCGCGCGCGCCATCATCCTAGAAGATCGGGTTCGCTGCACTATCGATACCCGGTGGCCGCGGCATTAAATCGCTGGAGTGATTAAGTTGCGGTCGGCGCGGGTATCCTCGGACAAGCGGGAGTGAGACCAGCTGCGAGACTTGCCTTTCCGCTTCATAATCGCGGGAATGTCTAGAAATTCGCTTGGCTGTTCATTCACTCTTTTTCACGCTTTTTTAATCGCGCTTATGACACGCATAACACACATCCGCGCCTACAAGAGTTTCACAATAAATCTTACTCTTATATAAAATAAATCGCGTATTCGTTTATTATAAAGTGGCGCAATTAAAATATTCTGCGATTACCGAATCACGACAGATAGTTTTTAGACAGTTCGAAGTGCCATTAGAAATACAGAAATAAAAAAAAAGACCTAATATCAGTTTTATGCCAATAAATGACGGAGGATTTGCCGCGTGTCATGTTTTTACGATAGAATCTTGCTACTTTGAATGCATCCTGACGCTTTGTCGAATTAAATTTGAAATTTGCATGGCGATATCGCATGGCTCGCACGTTTACCAACTTTATGCAGAACTGGACGCGACCGTGAACACGAAAGCCCGGCCATTTCAGATGTGACGACGCAAACGCTCCTTTTGCGAAGGATGAATCGCTTGAAACGCGATAGCGTATTGTTTTCACGTCGTTCGTTGCCAGGTAGACTCTCGTTTTCGGTCACCGACGTGAAACCTGGCCTTTGTCCTCGCCGCGGCCAGTGAAAACGTGGGAATGTACATGCGTCAAGTACAAAGGAAGGATGCATTACGTCGTGCGGGGGAGCGGGGATAATTGGACCATTCGCGGCGTTGCGCTAGTATTTCTCGCGGATCAAATGGGGATGAATAGCGTTTCTACGGGATTATCGCGTTCGCATGCTGATACACGAGGAGACTCCTTTGTGCTTGCAGTCATAAATGAATTTACAACGCTATAAAATTTACCTAAACAGCACAAACTCGCGTGAACGCTGGAAAAGGTCGCGCATTAGAGTGTCGACACGATTAAACGTCCTATGTGCATATAGAGTACTCCACACATTTTTCGTTTATCCTGTTTCCATAATTCCTGCTTTAATTTTGATTTTAATTACGTTTTTAATCAACACAGGGTCGATTTTTCCACGTGAAAAATCACAAATGTCGCGTAAAAGTTCGTACAAGCGCGATATGTGAAAGGTGACTCGACGGGTCTACTGGCACACATGGTATAGCGACGTCAAAACGCGCACTATGCATCCGATGCGGAGGGTCAATCACCGTTAGACGATAGTCGAGCGTCGGCGTAACAGGCGACGATTTTTCAGAATGCGTACGTGTGCGTATACGTACGAGCAGGTGCGTTAACGCACTGCCCGACGTATCCATATGGTGACCATAAAATAAAATTCCACGTGACACGCGCACTTCATCAATCCCTTAACCGTTTACGGATGCCAGTTAGATTAATTGTGCAATAAATTGCTATAGCAATTTATTTTTTTTTGTACTATAGTACAAAAAATATTCCTCTTTAAATATTACGAGACGGAGATATCTCCGGCCTCTGAACGCTAGCGTAGCGGACGGACGTTATTGCATCTGATTGTACGCTCCTAGGTCGCCCGTTATTCCGGAATAATTGGGACTTTGGTTGCGCTCGTGCTTACACGCGCGTTTGGACGCACGAGCACGCACTTTCCTACCGCGCGACACAGCATGCCGAGGTGACTCGCTGCTTGGCATTCGTTACACCGCCGTTAATTGTTAATCATGACGCGTAGGCGGATACGAAAGCGTGCCTTTATTAGGGTCCGCACGCCGTGGGATCGACGGACCCGCGACCACGGACTCTTTTTACGGCACACATTGCTGGAAAGGAGATCGCATTGCAGACGATGTTTGTGCTTGCACTTTATAATCTTGCCGCAAGAATGGCCCAACGGAGATTGGAATAAAAGGAGCTCGAAGTTTCAGAAGTTATGAAAAAATGATATGATCATGAGAAAAAGACGTAAAGGTGGATCTTTGCGAAATGAGCGGATGACTCTCGGAATTTAACGTAATAGCGCCACTTCAAGAATGGACGGAGCAGGAAACGCAAGTTACAGTTAGACGAAGTATAAGTATATGGGAGGAGCGAATGCGTGCCTGTGTACGTGTGTATATTTCTTCTGATTCGAGCGTCGAGCGTGGAGCGAAAGTCAGTGACCGATATTTCTTTTACGATTTAATACGCGGGCGAGCGCGCGAGTTAATATTATCTCGTCCGTTTAGGACGTGCCGGCTTTGCATGCGCGTTTTTCCGCGTTGGAAATCTAGTTCGCCATGGGAAAAAGTCGGGCGCAAAGATTTCAGCGAGAGGAACGAACGCACCCGCAGCGGTATCGATAATCACGCCGCCACGAAAATAATAATTATCGTAATTACGCTCGAGACGATACGCACACCCTCAGAAAGGATTTCTGATAACAAGACGAAAAATATTCTTGACTAATTTAATCGTATTACAAGTATAAAAAATATGAAAGTAAAACAACTTTTAATTTAAATCAGTAATTTCTATTCTTCTCTCTCGAATTAAATAACATTGTCTTACTGTCTTCAGACAAGAGTAACATGTACAAATTTATGCTTATATATTCTTGTATGTAGAATAATTTGATATTAGCGCCACTTTATAGTAGGCTTTGTCCATGTCGACGCATCATTTTCTCACAGTCGCTCGTCGACTCGGCGCTTCTGCGTCCTTTATTCCGATAAAACGGCCAATATTTATGTGTTGCAATCGAAAATCGGGAAAGTGTTTCTGTTATTTACAATGAATAAGTGCAATACTCTACAAGAAATATTAAAAGATATGGAAATGTAAGTAAGTATATACAATATACTTACTTGAGAAATAAGATTCGGGATAAGACATTTGCATATCTTTTAATATTTCTTGTAGAGTATTGCACTTATTCATTGTAAATAACAGAAACACTTTCCCGATTTTCGATTGCAACACATAAATATTGGCCGTTTTGTGCAGATTCTACAAATTCTCTTAGAAGAATAGAATAAGATGTCTTTTAGATCTCACAATATTCTGAAATCAAGAATATTTTGAACTTGCTACAAATTTGTATCTAAATCCTTCTGAGAAAATGAATGAGATAGCACGAAGATTATTTGAATCTAGATTTTCGAATTTTCTATTCAAGATTAAAATATGCTTCTTTTCAATAATAAATATGATTGTCGCTATAGCGATCTTATTTTATGGTAGATTAAAGAGTAATAGCATTAAGTCCAGAAATCTTTTCTGTGGGTGCATAAGAATTCAGCATCTATACTTTGTATCATGTATCATTTCCTGAGAAACAACACAAAGATCCACACTGCATTTCCTTCAAGAAATCATCAAAGCCGTTTCCACATCGATTCACTTAATAACCAAATTTAGTCTCTTAGGACCTTGAATTTAAGATCTCATACTGAAATTTAAATTTAAATTTAAAATGATCGTCGTGCGCATTCCAGCAAACTTGAATTTTACAACCCGATATCATCGTGTATCGAAGGAACGATCGCTCGTCGATCTGTCCTCGCCGCGTTCTCACGATCGTAGGGAAAGCGCTGAAGATTTTTCCCGCTCGTGCACGCACGCACTACGCACGTACGCATACATCAACCCAAGGCAGCGGCAAGTGCCTCCGTGCGGAATAGAAGCTACTGAAGACCGAGTGCGTACGAAGAAGAAACGTTAATTCTAATCGCGGCTACCAGCTTGCGAGCCAACTGGCTGGATACCGTTACGCCCCGGCTACCGGCACAAAAGTTACGCAATGTACGCAAGCCGGTATCGCTCGCGGTATCGACAGCTGCCGCGCACGAAATCTACGTGATCTGCGTGATCGGAAAAACGCGATGACAAGCATTCGGATATGATCCTGATGAATCTTAACTCGCATGGGAGCCATCTCGGGAAGAACTGTTGCTGCAAAATACGTCAACGAAGACGCGTCCGTTTCCTAGCGGCGCCTTTAGAAAGGCGTCTCGGCACGCGACCTCGTATACGCGAGTAACAGCGAACGCGTACGTATAAGCGAGGACACCCGCTAACCAGTCCCGATCTCGAGGATACGCGACGAGGAGCCGCATCATCTATCGCATCATTTATCTAGGATAAAAAGCACACACCGTATAATTTCCTGGACAACGTGCGAATGAGGATTAAAATTAGTGTCGCGAGTGAACGAGCGAGTGCATGGTACCATTGGTAATATGTACTTTCGCAATCACCGCGCGCTTAAATTGCGACGCTATCGCGAAATCGACATCCTGATACGCACCGGCGCGCCGGAAAAATTCGCGAAACGTCTAATTTATATAACACCTCGGCCTGCTGCCTCGGCCCGATCGCTTTTCTCTTTCCGTCCGGGGGCCAGTGAAAGTGAGCGAGCCGGCGCGGATAATCGACCGTCCCGTGCGACCCGATACGCGATCGCCAGGACGAAACTCGTTTTTCCCCGAGACATGGAAATGCTCCGCTTGCGCCCGGTTTTTCCGTTCCTTTTCCCTGAGTATGCACGATCCCGCGAGTTGCCAGGCGAATGCAGCGTGACACGTCGTCTCTCGTCTTTTTCCACTTCAAAATTGCACGCGAAAGTCGTGGTTACGCCGCGCGCGTTATGAAACTCTAACTTTTTGCTACGCAGAGCTGCGTGCAAAAATGATCACACGTGTGGACCGTTCGACTGCGAGTTTCGATAAAACCGGTATAGTGAACGATTAAAAATGTCATAATGCACGCGATAACGGACGCCTGCGACATATGATACCGCTGAATGCCGGACGAATTAATCACAATTAACCGGCGACAAGTGACCGGCCGATTTTTCACACGAGGAGAGCGCGCGCGTTACGCAAAAGGTCAGGAAACCAAAGTGCCACCGATCGCGGGTGACCGATCGCCGTTAAAGTTTACTGATTTGATTTTTCCTTTTTGCGGCGTGTAACCTGTTTCGGTCGGGGCTCACGTAGCGGAACGAAAATTTATTCCCCGACCACGTCGGGCAGGGAAAAATTTTTCGGCGAGTGCCGGTGCATATTTCGATTAGAACCACGAACCGGTCAGATAAAACCGTCCCTCCAATCACCTTCGAGAGAGATTGCAAAAGCATTCGCGCGCGCGAAGTGACGAGCTTTTAATCTTTTTCTAAAATTCATACGCAATACCGTTACGCGACTCTTGCAGCAGTTTTTCTGAAAATACCTACAACGCCGACGTCCACAAATCGAAAGCGGTTCGTCAGAAATGCAATTTCTCCATAGATCTCGCCGTGGTGAGGGGTGATTAAAAAAAATTCCTCATTATCGGTAGTTAAATGAAACAAAGCGGGAATAATGGCCGCTACGCTAGCGGCGGATGTTTTCCGGCTAATTGGCGGCGAGAAAACGCTTTTCCGTCGCGTAAAGCGAGCGTGCGGTTAAGTAATGGCGACTTTCACTCATTTCCACGGGACGGACCTCCGGGATCCCATTCCCTTTGTATTGAAAACTCTCGCGAGCGAATAGCGCATCCGCTCGCCCATGGCTGCATCGTCGTCGTTATACACGCCGCTTCTCACGTTTTTACGACGTGAAACAAAGCGTCGTCCTTTCGAGAGAATGCCGGTCGGCGTTCTCGTCTCGTGGGGGACGAAGAGGAGGATCGCTGAAAGCGCCTCGAAGGGGAACGCGAAAAATTTTCGGAAAAATTTTTCGAGCGAGACGCGAGTGCACACCGGTCGAACGGAAATCCCAGGTCGAGCTACTTGGAATTGCGACTCGTCCGCTACGTCCGTTACGGAGCTGCTTTCTATGTTCAAAATGGAACGAGCTACTCGCGAGTGAATGGCGAGTGAATTTCAAAGGAGTTCTATCAGCAAAATCCCGCGCGAATTCGGTTAGATTTCACGGAGTGGTTTCTCGGCAGCAGATTTACAAGCGAGTATTCGTTGACGCCGATCGCGGGCTTTCCTCGCGGATTATTTCCGAAGAAGTCTCGCAGGAGAGAATCGTGCCCATAATTATTTCGAGCAGCCTCTCTCCCCCGGTCTCCTCGGCGTGGACGAGGCGAATCGGCCGTTTTATGCTCTACATAGCTCAGCCATCGGCGCAGAGAGAATTAACCTACCGTGCCCGAAAACACACTACCTTACTTTAGCCGCAACGTCCTGGTCGTCGGAAAGACTCGACTGGAAAGATCTCGCGTGATCATCAAAGAAATCGACATCGACGCGCGAGGAAACAGACTCGGACTTGGGCAGATGTTCACCAAGCAAGGAAGATTACGTTTCTCGAGCTTTGATCGCACTTGTTCTCGCATTATTTGAGTCTCCTATTCCATGGTCGAACATTGGCGACTCGTGTAAAATATAATAGCAATTTGTCAGCCTGGCGAGTCTCTCTGAACAACCGAGTGCGAGAGCGCGAGAGTGCGGAAAAACAAACGTCACAGGAACGAGCACCATGAGATATATTAACTGGAATGATAACGGAAGACGTATGTCCACGACATTAGGATTAAGTGGTGTTTACTGCCAAGCTGGCATCCCACGTAGAGGACTAATGAGTCCACGTAAATCGTTCCCTCGAATTAATTATCATGCGTCGCAAACATATGACGCAGTGGTCAAGTATCCTTGCGCACGATTCAAAAGCCTTGAATTCTTTCGACTTTCCGATCTTGAACATTGATCGTCCCGAAAGCCAAGCTAAAAACTAGCGAGTTTTAGTTCCGCAAATATGTGCCAATGCTGAGTCAATTAACACTCGGTCAATTATGAATCAATTGCGACTCACGCGCTAGATCAGTAAATTTGAGTCTCATACACACACATTCACACGCACGTACACGGAAGTATTAGGAGTGTGATTTAGTTTTGAGGGTTTTGCAACAGATGGCTGTAGTGTCAGTTTATTCCAATAGCTGTTTCCGATAACTGTTCTTTCTTACAGTGTTGACATTATCCATGACATTTAGTAGCATTATAGCAATAGATGCAATAACAGTCGTGTTTATATCATCGTAAAAATGCAACTTCCGAAACAGCATTTTCGACATGCGTTGCTTTTGTTTTTTAATCAAAAGAAAACTGCGGCTGACGGTTATAGAATTCTTGTGGAAACTTATGGTGATTCTGCCCCATCAATTAAGACGTGTGAATACTGGTTTAGACGCTTTAAAAGTCGTGATACTGATGTGAAGGACAAAGAACGCTCGGGACAACCAAGAAAGCTTGAAAATGCAGATTTGCAAGCATTATTGCACGAAAATCCAACACGATCCACTTCAGAACTTGCCAGAGCATTAAATGTTGATCGTACAACAGTTACCAAACATTTACATGAAATGGGAAAAATTCAGAACGAAGGGAAATGGGTTCGACATGAATTATCGGAAAGTGCCATTGCGAACCGGTTGAACATTTGCATTTCGTTGATCGCCAGGCAAAAAAAGAAGAGTCCTTTGTCTCGGATTGTTACTGGGGATGAAAAGTGGATCTGTTTTGATAATCCGAAACGCAGAAAATCATGGGTGGATCCAGGCGAACCATCAACATCCACCCCGAGACGCAATATTCACGGTTGAAAAGTAATGCTCCGTATTTGGTGGGATAGTGTACTATGAGCTGTTAAATCCGCATGAGACTGTCACGGCTGATCGTTATCGACACGAATTGTACAAGTTGAAGCAAGCATTGGACCAAAAACACAATGCGATAACGACGAAAGTGATTCTTCTTCGTGACAAGCCGACTCACGTTGCGTATCAGTGAAACAAGCACTATTAGAGCTCGAATGGAAGTCTTACCGACCGCGTATTCCATTGCGATTATTATTTTTCTGGTCGATGCAACACGCTTTAGAGGATACACACTTCATAATTCGAAGAAGTGCGAAATTCGTCGACGAATGGATCAACTGAAAAGAAGAGTATTTTATCGTGGTGGAATCCATCTCTTGCCAGAGCATTAAATGTCGATCGTACAACAGTTACCAAACATTTACATGAAATGGGAAAAATTCAGAAAGAAGGGAAATGGGTTCGACATGAATTATCGGAAAGTGCGATTGCGAACCGGTTGAACATTTGCATTTCGTTGATCGCCAGGCAAAAAAAGAAGAGTCCTTTGTCTCGGATTGTTACTGGGGATGAAAAGTGGATCTGTTTTGATAATCCGAAACGCAGAAAATCATGGGTGGATCCAGGCGAACCATCAACATCCACCCCGAGACGCAATATTCACGGTTGAAAAGTAATGCTCCGTATTTGGTGGGATAGTGTACTATGAGCTGTTAAATCCGCATGAGACTGTCACGGCTGATCGTTATCGACACGAATTGTACAAGTTGAAGCAAGCATTGGACCAAAAACGACCACCAATTGCGAGTAAACGACGGAAAGTGATTCTTCTTCGTGACAACGCTCGACCTCACGTTGCGTTATCAGTGAAACAAGCACTATTAGAGCTCGAATGGGAAGTCTTACCGCACCCCGCGTATTCTCCATTGCGATTATTATTTGTTCTGGTCGATGCAACACGCTTTAGAGGATACACACTTTCATAATTTCGAAGAAGTGCGAAAATTCGTCGACGAATGGATCAACTGAAAAGAAGAGTCATTTTATCGTGGTGGAATCCATCTCTTGCCAGAGCATTAAATGTCGATCGTACAACAGTTACCAAACATTTACATGAAATGGGAAAAATTCAGAAAGAAGGGAAATGGGTTCGACATGAATTATCGGAAAGTGCGATTGCGAACCGGTTGAACATTTGCATTTCGTTGATCGCCAGGCAAAAAAAGAAGAGTCCTTTGTCTCGGATTGTTACTGGGGATGAAAAGTGGATCTGTTTTGATAATCCGAAACGCAGAAAATCATGGGTGGATCCAGGCGAACCATCAACATCCACCCCGAGACGCAATATTCACGGTTGAAAAGTAATGCTCCGTATTTGGTGGGATAGTGTACTATGAGCTGTTAAATCCGCATGAGACTGTCACGGCTGATCGTTATCGACACCAATTGTACAAGTTGAAGCAAGCATTGGACCAAAAACGAACCGGACACCAATGCGAGTAAACGACGGAAAGTGATTCTTCTTCGTGACAACGCTCGACCTCACGTTGCGTTATCAGTGAAACAAACACTATTAGAGCTCGAATGGGAAGTCTTACCGCACCCCGCGTATTCTCCATTGCTCCATGCGATTATTATTTGTTCCGGTCGATGCAACACGCTTTAGAGGATACACACTTTCATAATTTGGAAGAAGTGCGAAAATTCGTCGACGAATGGATCAACTGAAAAGAAGAGTGATTTTATCGTGGTGGAATCAATCTCTTGCCAGAGCATTAAATGTCGATCGTACAACAGTTACCAAACATTTACATGAAATGGGAAAAATTCAGAAAGAAGGGAAATGGGTTCGACATCAATTATCGGAAAGTGCCATTGCGAACCGGTTGAACATTTGCACTTCGTTGATCGCCAGGCAAAAAAAGAAGAGTCCTTTGTCTCGGATTGTTACTGGGGATGAAAAGTGGATCTATTTTGATAATCCGAAACGCAGAAAATCATGGGTGGATCCAGGCGAACCATCAACATCCACCCCGAGACGCAATATTCACGGTTGAAAAGTAATGCTCCGTATTTGGTGGGATAGTGTACTATGAGCTGTTAAATCCGCATGAGACTGTCACGGCTGATCGTTATCGACACCAATTGTACAAGTTGAAGCAAGCATTGGACCAAAAACGACCACCAATTGCGAGTAAACGACGGAAAGTGATTCTTCTTCGTGACAACGCTCGACCTCACGTTGCGTTATCAGTGAAACAAGCACTATTAGAGCTCGAATGGGAAGTCTTACCGCACCCCGCGTATTCTCCATTGCTCCATGCGATTATTATTTGTTCCGGTCGATGCAACACGCTTTAGAGGATACACACTTTCATAATTTGGAAGAAGTGCGAAAATTCGTCGACGAATGGATCAACTGAAAAGAAGAGTGATTTTATCGTGGTGGAATCCATCTCTTGCCAGAGCATTAAATGTCGATCGTACAACAGTTACCAAACATTTACATGAAATGGGAAAAATTCAGAAAGAAGGGAAATGGGTTCGACATCAATTATCGGAAAGTGCCATTGCGAACCGGTTGAACATTTGCACTTCGTTGATCGCCAGGCAAAAAAAGAAGAGTCCTTTGTCTCGGATTGTTACTGGGGATGAAAAGTGGATCTATTTTGATAATCCGAAACGCAGAAAATCATGGGTGGATCCAGGCGAACCATCAACATCCACCCCGAGACGCAATATTCACGGTTGAAAAGTAATGCTCCGTATTTGGTGGGATAGTGTACTATGAGCTGTTAAATCCGCATGAGACTGTCACGGCTGATCGTTATCGACACCAATTGTACAAGTTGAAGCAAGCATTGGACCAAAAACGACCACCAATTGCGAGTAAACGACGGAAAGTGATTCTTCTTCGTGACAACGCTCGACCTCACGTTGCGTTATCAGTGAAACAAACACTATTAGAGCTCGAATGGGAAGTCTTACCGCACCCCGCGTATTCTCCATTGCTCCATGCGATTATTATTTGTTCCGGTCGATGCAACACGCTTTAGAGGATACACACTTTCATAATTTGGAAGAAGTGCGAAAATTCGTCGACGAATGGATCAACTGAAAAGAAGAGTGATTTTATCGTGGTGGAATCCATCTCTTGCCAGAAAGATGGGAAAAAGTTCTAGAAAAGGAAGGAAAATATTTTGATTAAGGTATTCATTCATTATCATATTTAAATACATGCGTTTTTGAGCAAAAAAACCCTCAAAACTAAACCACACCCCTAATATCATCGGGCGCCGCGTTACGCGAAACTGACGACGATAAATCGTCGGCGAATCGCGACCGGCGTTATCGTTTCGCTGTAGAGCAATCGAACGCGGAGCCGACGAGTACACATTCTGATAGCATATGCTACGCGCCTGCGATACACGAATGCATGTATGCGAGGAGACACGTACGCATAGACATCCCTATGTGTGTACGTATGTGCCCGTGATACCCGTTTATCAACCGGATATTCAGCCTCGTTTTTCAACACTTCCGCTCCTATATTGCATTCGCGTGCGATATGCGCCGCTCGCCACGCTGGAAATCGATCGCGATCGAGTCCGCGTCGGCCGGTCGGCGAAAATGCGTATTTTCTCGTATTTCGCGATTACTTCAGCACCGTTAGGCGAAATTTATGTTGCAGCTGCAGCTGCGCCTATCGCGGTTACACTATATTGCTTAATCATCTTCAATACGCTGCGCGATCATTTCCAGCGACCGTATTTCTCTTGGCATATTTCATAGAATGTCAGAGATGCGCATATACACCTTGCCGACAATCCATTAAACGCATTGTAAACAACTGTTCGGACGTTATTCTCATCTCGAAGTTCTAGAAGTCGGAGCTAAGAGTAATTTTTTCATCCTCCACAAGATTTAACGATCGAAGAAATCGAATAGCGGTCCACCGCTAATAATAATGATAATAAATAACATTCACGATAAGCGAATGATTCGCGAAACACAAAATTACCGAAATCACTGATATTATCCGGCAAGTGGAATCGTTGCTTCCCGATCACTGGACCCGATCACACTGGCGCAGTAGCACGCGTCGCACTACTCGCGCTATTACGCGGATATCGGAAAGATATCGGAGAGACCGCCGCCGCCACCGCGGGATCGGCTGACCGGTTGTCAGTTATTGTCCGCGGTTGCTTTCGAACTGACACGCGGATCGGAGACCGCGCGAAGAAAGGCGCGGGAGAGACTGGCTCGCCGTGGAACCTCGACGGCGATCGGAGTAGGGGCACCGGAGTGGGCATCGCGAGGAGAAAAGCATGCCTGGTGAACGACGTGGTGTGACGGTGACGAACGGTGATTGCATTCGGCTTTGGCGATAGCAGCCGATGTCCTAATCACTCGATGAGCCGATCATGTGAGCCGAGTTCTCCCTTAATCGCCCAATTAGCGTCGTGATCCGCCGATGCGCTCGGACCAATCGACGACGATCATACCGATCGCTCGCGAAAATCCCCGCAATTCGACTTTCCCCGCGATGCGTGCTTGCACGCATTACTCCTCGCTGTTCCGAGCAATGCGGCTTGTTACTCGGGCATCATCGCGCTGGTAATTGTTACGTCGGATCGCGGAAGGAAAGCAAGCAACCGGCGGAATTACAACGCGTATTTTGAGCACCGCGATGACGCATGCACTAAGGAAAGAGAGACAGTGAGTACTTTAGACCGGAGGAACATCGCGAAATTTCGCGGCAGGAGCCTCGCTAATTACGCGTTAATTACGCGCTTCCGTGCGAAACGGCGTGGTATTTACGCGATGACGCGTACACCTACGCTTTCCTCCATTTTGCACGGCCTACCTCTTCACTTTCGATCCTTTGCGGACGACTCGAGCCGCCACGGTGGTGTAACGCGATTTAATATCCTGGAGCGACCGCGGCACGCATCTCTCATTTACGTGTAATTGCGGCGAGTTTAACATAATTGCGCCCTTTCAGCGCGCTCACGTTCTTATCAAAAGAAAATTTCATTCTCAACGGTAATACAAGAAAATGTACGAACGCGCCGCGAGCTCAAACAAACTGCAGGTATTATTAACCGCTCAGCGTGCGGATCTTTCCTTCCTCCGTTTCGTGCCACGGAATTATTACGGTTTAATCGAAGGTTGCTGAGTAACCAGCCCGAGAAACGTCCAAATTATAATAATCAACTAATAAATTACGCGTTCCCGTTTATTCGAGAATAATTGCGCTAATTATCCCGAGCCTTTTTCGCAGCGAAGACCTGTCGCCGACAGATCATTTCATTCCGTTAATCGATTCAGTGACTCGACGTTAAACGTAATCGACAATGAAAGGCACGATAAAATATCATTTCTCGAATTCTAGAGAGGCGTCACTGTTTTTAGCGACTATCCGTCGCCAATCCAACTGCAATTAAAGGGATCGCTCTCACACACAGCCAGAAGTGGAGCAGAATCAGCTACCGTGGATTAAAGAGTAGCGCGCTTTGTAAGTCACAACAGGAAGTCACGTCAATGGCGATGTCTGTCCTATTGTTCAGATATCACGCCTGAGCAGCGTTCAGGGACAGGCTGCAGTCGGACACGAGCTATTTTCGTACCGCCCTCTTTACAGGCATCAATTCTACGGCAATAAGCGCGAACAAGCATTGCCCAATCGCTCCAGATTAACTTTACGCACGCCAACTGTTTAACTAGGCCTGTCCAGAACATAAATCATTAATCTGAAAGCGAGCAGAAGCCAGTACGCGCGTAATCCCAAAGCTGGCTGGCTTCAGACGAAATCACGATGACGTGCAGGCGTAAAGATCGAAACTGCGCGAAGTATAATGAGCAACAGGTGTGCAAAGCGTGCGAAACGGCTGATGTGAACAAAAATATGATATTTCAAGTGTCATGAGTGACGGCCAGGCGAACATTCTTGCCACGCTAGCCTACCGATATTCCATAATTAATTGATTAATTGGTTTGCACTGTTAAACACGCGACACTTTGGATTCAACTTAACAAACGTGTTGCATAACCGCGCGCCGCGTGCGGCCTTCTGATATGATATGAATTTATTGGTGTCTCAAGATATCTCAGAAAGCGGAATAAACGCGCGAGACGATAAACCGATACGGCTAACCTCGGGCGAGCGATTCTGGAGTTTGTTGTCTCGATGTATTATTAATGGGGAACGCCATCGCATCATCGACAGTGCTTTTAGTACGCTTGCGAAAAATAAATATGGATAAAGGATCCATCGCATGCCGTGATCGATCGATGCCGCTCCTCCCTTCGCGAGCCGAGGAACGAAAACGCCTCGAAGTTCTCGGGACGCGGTTAAGACCCGATGATTTGTGCCCGAGAGACGAGTTACCATTCTACAGGCGAAGAATGGAGCACACCCGTGAAATAAGAGCCGTCGGCGCCTCTCTCCGTCCACGATGCGATTCACGCCTGTGGCTCGTTCTCTTCCTCCGGGTGTGCGTTATCGATTTCACGGCACCGCCTGCGATCGGCAGGAAGAACGCTCGAACGCGCGAGGAAGAACGCACGTACAGGTAACGTCCTAATGGACGTGAAGAGATCACGTCGGAAGTGGGTGGACAAACGTTGCAAGCTTCTCTGAATTGCGAGAATTGTTCGATAACACCTGAAATTGCTTAATAACTTGTCGCTTAATTAATTCTTGAAATTTGCCTGCACCCTCAGAAAGGATTTCTGATAACAAGACGAAAAATATTCTTGACTAATTTAATCGTATTACAAGTATAAAAAATATGAAAGTAAAACAACTTTTAATTTAAATCAGTAATTTCTATTCTTCTCTCTCGAATTAAATAACATTGTCTTACTGTCTTCAGACAAGAGTAACATGTACAAATTTATGCTTATATATTCTTGTATGTAGAATAATTTGATATTAGCGCCACTTTATAGTAGGCTTTGTCCATGTCGACGCATCATTTTCTCACAGTCGCTCGTCGACTCGGCGCTTCTGCGTCCTTTATTCCGATAAAACGGCCAATATTTATGTGTTGCAATCGAAAATCGGGAAAGTGTTTCTGTGTATTTCTGTGTTTCTGTTATTATACTTATTTGTATATACAATATACTTACTTGAGAAATAAGATTCGAGATAAGACATTTCCATATCTTTTAAGGGGGTATTCTAGTGTAGCATGTCAGAAAAATCGAATTTTTTTTTTGGCATATTTTGCAAGTATATGGTATGGAAAATATGTCTGCGAGAAGATTTAGCCCGATTCGCAAAATTAACAAAGTAATAGCACCTAATAGAAAATAACCTCTGGCGCGCGCTCGGCGGTTGGACCGCGCGGCACACAACAGAGCATTGGTTAGTATTTTAGGTAGGATCGGAAGATCGTTATTCTTTGAAGGTCGTACATTTGAATTGGAGCCTTTGTATAGTACAGGTTATATAGTACAATGAATCTCTAAGTTCATTGATTTGGACTTTTGCTCCAAAACATCTCCATGCTGGCGCGAAAGTTGTTGAAATAGCAACATTCCTGGCAGTTATAATTTTCAATAAAGGATTTATGCCAATTTTCAAACTTATAAACGTGATGGGAGTTAGTATTGGTCAGCAAGCGGTGATGTACGCAAACTCCCGGAACGAAGCTCGTATCACCCGCTCGGAGCGGCGCTCCACTACCTTCTCTCGAGATCAGAGAATGAATCGCAGGGAAGAGAGATCAGCTCTGCAGGACTTCTACGAACAAGAGGAATGTCCCCTGTATGGCCCTGGACTAGCCGATTGATCGTAAGTAACATTATCTCTATGTAATCAGTATGAAAAACTTTAAACGTGTTTTTCTCGAAACCATGTTTCTCAAATTGGTTCCCATGATATCTCAAAAACCAGTTAATCAATTGATTCAGGCTTTTGCACACATCTTCAGTATATGTGTGGCTATAGCCCCTACCACAATCAAGTCGAAATATTGTTTTTTGGAATTTCTACAGCCCTTCAATGGTGAAAAAAATGGCACAAATCGAAACTTAATTTTCTCAATGAAGTCATGTTTTAAATTTTCAACATTTTTTTTTCATTCTGGTACCTGCTATAGCCACACTCATACTAATTAAGAATCTCTTTGGTTTTTTTGTTTCAGATGAACAGAACAGCTGAAATCATGGGAACCATGGACCAACTTCTTTTTCCATGTTCTTATTTAATATCATGTGCAGCGCTTATTTATAGTTATTGTCTACTACAAAAATTTGGAAACATACACCAAATATGTATGAATAAGCAGGGAAAACCCTGCCTCAAAAAACCTTATACTTTTTTCCAAAAAAATTCACCAAAATAGCATACAAATTCCGCTTTTACACTAGAATATCCCCTTAATATTTCTTGTAGAGTATTGCACTTATTCATTGTAAATAACAGAAACACTTTCCCGATTTTCGATTGCAACACATAAATATTGGCCGTTTTGTGCAGATTCTACAAATTCTCTTAGAAGAATAGAATAAGATGTCTTTTAGATCTGACAATATTCTGAAATCAAGAATATTTTGAACTTGCTACAAATTTGTATCTAAATCCTTCTGAGAAAATGAATGAGATAGCACGAAGATTATTCGAATCTAGATTTTCGAATTTTCTATTCAAGATTAAAATATGCTTCTTTTCAATAATAAATATGATTGTCGCTATAGCGATCTTATTTTATGATAGATTAAAGAGTAATAGCATTAAGTCCAGAAATCTTTTCTGTGGGTGTGCAAGGTGCTATCATACATAACGCGACCTGAGTATGTGACGTCGTGATGTACTTTTGCGAAGAGCAATTTTAGAGGATCGGCGAGATTGCGCATATCGATCAGAATTACGAAATGCTATTGCGTTCACGATGTGATCGGTAACGGTGATAGGTGTATTGGTTGCAACATTCTCTGGTCCCAGCGACATATCTATCTGTATGCCACGACGTGTCTAGCAACCGGCTCCGACCCATTTCGGATCGATTTCATACCTGCGGAACTTGACAGCGCTTCCACGGGGTGCCCCGGTCCGATGCTATTATCGATAGAGACCTCGATGTAGGAGCGCGACGTCGATTAATGTTCTTACACGGCGGTTGAGCCTTACGCGTGTACCCGAATGGAGCACATAATATTTCGTCTGTCGCAATGACACGTGATATCGGCTCGCGGTTTCGGCGAGTCGCGCGAGTACACGCGAGCGACATAAACCCGGGAAATAAATCTAATAACGAATGTGAATGCGCGTAGCGGGACGCGATAAAACCGTGTAACATCCAGATGGTACCGTTTCATCGGCAGCAATTTATTAGTACGAACAATCAATTGCTCGCTCGCGCTTAATAAGCGAGCGATGATGATCACAGCGACGGAAGATAAACGGCATTATTTACTTATAAAATGAATACGTGCCGCTCGGGAGTTAATAAATTGCGATCGTAACAACCAGTTAAAAGGGAGCGGCTCAAAAACGCCTCTGGGCTATTTACAAAATACACGGAAAATACGAAGCTGCGAGAATTATTGCGAGACCATCGGTTCTCGTTGCGATCCAAGTGAAACGAATGCAGAAAGGAACAGAGGAGAGGAGGCGCGGCTCGCCCCGTGGCGGAGTTTAAATTTCGGTCGACTTATAACCGGCGAAGATGACTTTATTGCGCCGTATCGGGGATATATGGGAGCACGAGGACTTCACTTTCGCACCTGGTCCCGCGGTATTCGGGGACACGGATTCGCGGCTTTACGTCACTGAGTTATGACCTCGGGACGATATTTTGTGTGGGTGGAAGATCGGTTGGTTATCGTGATAGATGAAGCGTCGCGCGGCGAGTGACTCGCGCACGTGCGTGAATCATGCCGCGCGTGTGTCATCCGGTTATTAAATTTTCATGACGTCGCTGGTACGCGCGACGAATCGCGATGAATCTGCCGTCAGAGTCCCCCTATCGAGAGGTCCCCCCTTACGGATACACGCGACTTCAATTTGAAGGTGCGGCGAAGACGTCGGGCGCGCGATCGAAGCGGATGATCGCGCGCGCGCTGCGTTTCATAAGCCCTCTTCGTAAGTCGTTGTCACAATTCGCGTGACATCGCGTGATACCGGCTCCCTTCGGTCGTGCGCGCCGTTACTCGTTGATGAAGGCTACATCTTCGACGGCGAGCACTCCCGACGCCAGCCGGAAAGGGACAATCGCGCGGCAGCTGCTGCAACGCGATGACCGCGACACCGATGACGAGTCCCGCGTGCGCGTTCGGGCACGCTAGTAGAGCTAGTGCATTTTGCAACGCACTGGAACTAAAATATCGTTGCGCAACCAGCGCGGCTGCACAATGGCGCGAGGTACGGCCGAGTGAAAGGCGACGATATAGCACGATCGCCGACACGCGAGCGACGCGGACGAGAGCAGAAAAGAGATTTCCCCGCGTTTGGCGGAACAAAATGCGAAAATTCACCTCGAATCGGTAATGGAAACAATCATTCGCACGGATTACCATCGCGCGTACAAAATTCCGAATATTCGCTCTTCGAAATTCAGCTTTCGCAGTTGCTGGCAAAATTATCAAGCATCTCGATTTCTTATGCCTCACAGGACTTGCGCGTGTTATTTGATTACGATTGCTGACCCAATTGCGTCGACCACACGACGGTGTTTCCCGACGACGAAATTCTCCACGCGGCAGCGATGCGAGCTCGATAAAGCTTCATTTGTTGGGCGACCACCTACGTCGTGTTCCACCGTATTCCACGAGCCATCGTTACGTAAAGGTCGCCTCGCTAACCGGCACGAGTGCACGTCTCCGAGAACGATCGTAATAAATTGTCTTTTAATTCCGCGCACGCATCGATCTGTCCTGTACCGCTACGGTATTATTTTATCTCGCGTCTAGTTTACGAGCTATGCGGTACACGGATTGGACAATATGCTGGCAATATGAAAGCCAAGCTGCATCGGGATTGTACAATCGTATTTGTTCGCGTAAATGGTGACGGTATTTTGAAAGTACTTTATTTCAATGATTTAATGGAAAACATAGATCAAATAAGATATACGAGTGTAGAAAGCACGTATATTAATAAATGATAAAAATCTAATCACAATCACTTGACGTTAAAAAATAACGGCGTTTGAGATGTCAAGACGTGCAATGTTCGACGTGGCGTTAAAGCGCAGAAATTTGTTTATAGACAGCTCTTTATCGGCTGAATATTCGCTTTTTACAACGCCTTAATATAGATCGACGATAACGCGCGGCCGTTGCTCGTCTTTTATATGCTTCGATATATGCGCTCCATCGCGCCTGACGGATCGATACGGCCTCTCGTGAATACACATGTCATTATCCTAGGAATTTACGTCACGTCACGTTATTAAATTGTCTCTCCCTTTCCCCCTGCAAAACCCTCCAGAAAACGCCCCAAGAATTTATTTATTGAATCGAAAGAAGATCGCAAACTAAACAGAAATTTAATACACGCGATAACGTCACATATATATCTTATTACTATAAGAAAAGTTTTCTTGAAGGAAAACGAGACGGAAAATACCGAAAAATTTGCGAATCTCCCCGTGCATGTACGCGATGATACACCCACAGAAAAGATTTCTGGACTTAATGCTATTACTCTTTAATCTATCATAAAATAAGATCGCTATAGCGACAATCATATTTATTATTGAAAAGAAGCATATTTTAATCTTGAATAGAAAATTCGAAAATCTAGATTCGAATAATCTTCGTGCTATCTCATTCATTTTCTCAGAAGGATTTAGATACAAATTTGTAGCAAGTTCAAAATATTCTTGATTTCAGAATATTGTGAGATCTAAAAGACATCTTATTCTATTCTTGTAAGAGAATTTGTAGAATCTGCACAAAACGGCCAATATTTATGTGTTGCAATCGAAAATCGGGAAAGTGTTTCTGTTATTTACAATGAATAAGTGCAATACTCTACAAGAAATATTAAAAGATATGCAAATGTCTTATCTCGAATCTTATTTCTCAAGTAAGTATATTGTATATACTTACTTACATTTCCATATCTTTTAATATTTCTTGTAGAGTATTGCACTTATTCATTGTAAATAACAGAAACACTTTCCCGATTTTCGATTGCAACACATAAATATTGGCCGTTTTATCGGAATAAAGGACGCAGAAGCGCCGAGTCGACGAGCGACTGTGAGAAAATGATGCGTCGACATGGACAAAGCCTACTATAAAGTGGCGCTAATATCAAATTATTCTACATACAAGAATATATAAGCATAAATTTGTACATGTTACTCTTGTCTGAAGACAGTAAGACAATGTTATTTAATTCGAGAGAGAAGAATAGAAATTACTGATTTAAATTAAAAGTTGTTTTACTTTCATATTTTTTATACTTGTAATACGATTAAATTAGTCAAGAATATTTTTCGTCTTGTTATCAGAAATCCTTTCTGAGGGTGTATAACAGTATCAACGATATCTTCCTGGTGATAAATCTAGAATGCCATTTGGTGCTGCGATCAGGTGGGTTTCGTTAAAGCGACCGGCACACCGACAGCAGCCAGCTGAAAGCGGTTGGTCTTAAAGAGCACGGCGTCGTTCCTTTCAAATGCCGCTCCGACATTTGACGAGGTCAAAGACGGTGCGTGAGCTCGCGCGATTCGCTGCCGATGCACGTTCTCGTGGTACATGCAACGGGAGCGAAGTGACGCGAGTAATTCCAGTACTTTCACAGCAGTATACATGACGAACGACGATAAGCGAGTGACGGAGTTGCGCGTCGCGCGTTGCAAGAATTACGATCATTACGCGCGGGAGCCGTGATCGCGCGGACTCGCGATCGGGACGATCGGACGATCGTTGACGTAACGGCACCGCCAGCTGCTACCATCACTCGTTGTTTTCTTTTCGTAGCGCCGCGAACGCAAGTGACGAACTGCACGCTCACTTGACGTAACGAGCGGATAATTGTACGAACTCCGTCGGACTCGGCGAGATCGCAAGATCGCAAGATCGCCGTAATAAAGATCCCATAATCGGTCCGATCGCAATGTAGCGCCTCGTGTATGTACCGGCACACACGAGAGAGCTATCCTTCCAGAGATTTTCAGACGCGAATTTCCAGCCGACGTTTTTACGGGGACACGTTTCAATCTCCATAATAAATGTTCCCTGGCTAGTCAGTATCATGATTTATGGGACACGCCGCGCGCATCGGCAATTTCGAAGAGTAAGATTTACACCTCGGGTTTGCAGCGTGCTCTTCAAGACGGCGAGAACTGCAGTTCCCATGATGCTCCGACAAATAAAACATGCCGGCCCGCAACCGTTAGTAAATACTTGATGACACCCGCGGTCGAGCGCGATGGAATACCGATAGGAACGCCGGGCTCTTATTCGGGGCAGCCGGAAGCTTGCCAATCTCGTGGCTGCCAAGCCTCCGCGGAGATCCCTGAATGGAAGTGGCGGCGAGGATGCCAAGACGAGTGGATGGGATATTAGATTTTTCCCGAGGTCGCGGCAAAGAGCGAAGAATCGGCACCGAATGCGGATGTACGCTCGAAAAGCACTCCTCGCGCGGAAGAGACACGAGGGAACCAAATGCACACACCGTTAAAAATTGTGCGTCCATATGTTAAAATTTTCTTGTGTTGCCATGTTTTGATTACTACTTCAATGTAAAATTAACATACAACTGATATGTTATTAATTTTATAACAATTTTATATGTTACATTAATGTTAACTTCATAACTTAACATTTTGTGTATGTCTCTTAGAGATGGAATATTATTTGAAATGCTTTTAACACAATAATTTTAAACAATCAACATGTCACAAAGTCAGTTTAACATTCTAAAAGAAGTTAAAGTAAATCTTCAAATAATCATGGACTTTGACATATAAAATAATCAAATTTACTAAAATTAAATGTTTCTATCAAAAATAATTTAAGTTGAAATAATTACTATCATGTGTTAATATAACATAAAAAGTAAATGTTCATATTGTACGAACGAAAATGTTCTATCAACTTTTCTGATGAGTTATTGTAACTTCTCTTCCATGTAGTTTTCAATTACTTTGCATGTTATTTTTACATCACACTTAAAGTTACAATAACAAAAATAAATGTAAAGTATTGTGTTAATTACTTAACATTTCTAGTTTGTCAAGAAGTAACATATGACGAATGAGTTACTTTAACTTAAAATTTAGAGTGGACTTTCTGGGACATGCAAAAAATGTTAAAATTAACATTTTATTTTTTACTGTGCACTGACGTAAGAATACGCGTCACTTCGGCACGTCACGTTTCCCGTTCTGCTCTCGTTAGACCCGAAGGTCTCCCTTCGAGTTGCAGCATGCACTTACGAACTCGGTCACTTATCGTCCATCCAGGCGAAGAATACGCGCACAAATGCGTCGCGCGACGGTGCAACGGTCGATATTGCGCGATGGTGAACGTGATTCTGAATGATTAGGTGCGGGATAGGATAGAGACGACTTGCCTGTTTGTGTCGCTACAATGTATGTGCTTCAATTATTTTTGTATCTATAAATTAACGGAATCGTCAACGATAAATTTGCGCGGATAAAAAAACCCAAAGTGGTGCCCTTCCGTCTCGCAGAGTATCCCTCGAATTCACCCTCGCGTGATTCATCGCCGTGTATCGCGTGCGTACATACATATATTCATAGCGATACTTTTTGCGCTAGATTTATCTAGCTACATGTGTATCTACCCTAACCGGCTGTCTAGTTGAGTGCGCATCGTCACGGTGAAGTGAGATGGTGTAGCGGTATGAACGATGGGTCGAGAGGAGAGACGGGAAACCGAATGGACCATTTCGCCGAGGAAGATTGACATGTCGAA
The DNA here is from genome assembly GCF_003672135.1 of Ooceraea biroi. Lineage (NCBI taxonomy): Eukaryota > Metazoa > Arthropoda > Insecta > Hymenoptera > Formicidae > Ooceraea > Ooceraea biroi. The sequence goes on from NC_039515.1 coordinate 5,115,613, forward strand.
AATTGCTGCTACCTTAAGTAAAACCTCGAGGCGAGTTTTCGCGGGAAAAATGGAGCGGGGCCGCCGCAAAATGCATAAAATAGGTTCTGACGTTAAAGCAGTACAGGGGAAGGGAAGTGGATAAAAACGTCAAACAAAAACGATCACGTAACTCGAGCAATAATAACGCCGAGTACTATCGCATTGCAAAAGCATAATTGAAAGACCTCTGCGATTAAATTACATAAACGTGGTGTCAAGGAGAAGAAAGAGGCGAACGTTCTCTCTCTTCCGAGACATTTATTGCATTATGGACCTTCAGAGATCATTGCACTGCAGTAACCGTAATTAGATAGAAAGAAGAACTCTCTCGACTGTAGAATCCATGGAAGATAATAATAAATGAAATCGTTTTCGACTCGAGACGATCGTATGATACAACAATTCGGGAACCAGAATTAGATTTGGCGACTGCACGACCCGCAAGCTACAAGATTTAGCATTCGCCGAATCCAAAATCACACAAACGTCATAAGAATAAATTTTGAAGTCGAGAAAAACTGAAAGATAAAACCGAAAATCCGGGAATAATCCATCCCGAAAAATCAACAACAATTATAGTAATTTGCATATAACATTGCATCAAATTTACAAAAGCAAATGCTTTTTGCAGTAAAGATATTTTTCGTAAAATGTCTTCGAATAAACCTACTAATAATGTCCGTTTACGTTCTTTTACGTCGCTCACCATCGAATCGCGCGAAATGAGATTTTTCTCTCGTTGCAGATTCGTAAAAGATATTCGGGATAGTCCCTCCAGCGGCGATTACTCGTAAACGGGGAATCTTTAGACGAAAACCGCGGTTCTTCGTCATAAAACCGCCGGCTCTGTTTCGTTGCTTTCCAAGGCGGGCAAGTTGGAGTTTTACGATCGACCTGGGACGGCGATAGCGGTCTCCACCGGCATCAGGAAGCTCGTAACCGGAAGGTACACCGCGCCGGTAAGGTCATTACATCGTTACCATTAGGCGGCCTCTGGTCCCCTCCTCCACACTCCTCATCGTAGGTGCAGCGCGGGGCAGCTTCCTGCTGATGGCGACCAACGGCGGGAAGTGCACGTAGGGTGCATTAATGGGCGGCAACGTAAGTGTTTAACGGTGTTACGCCCGACGACGGCGAGACCAGCTAATTAACCGATGCATCGGCTTCTCTGAGATCCAGGCTTTCCCGTAAAAAGGGAATTCTTTGTCACAGGTTTATTCGAAACTCTCCTTTTTTGCTCGCGCGCCATAAAACGCGCTAGCTACTCCACGGCGAAATTCTTCCACGAGAGTAGAAACAAGCATCAAAGTTTCAAGCTATTATTAAGAGATTTGCTGTTCGTTTTTCGCTTCCATAAAGCACCATGAAATATGTAAGATTCCGTATGTTGCAGAAACACATGCGGCGTCATGTGTAACAGCTGCTATAATAGGAACGGTGCAATTTGTACTCCGTTGCATCACGAGGACTGCATTACCGTAAGCCAGACTCATCAAACGTGCCAACGAGAAGTGGCGAGATGAATTTGAGCGGACTTACGACAGCGGCGATAACGACCAACGAAGATGCAACGAGGCAAGAGCATCATCGTAATCGAGCGGGCGGAAGAGAAAGAAGTTGAAGAGGACAGCCGAAAAAGAGCTGAATCGAACGTGCACGTCGCTCCCTGAGCAATCATCTTCTTGGGAGAAAATCCCAAACGAGTTCCCGAACACGTTTGCCAAAAATGCGCCGCCGACTGATGCCGGAGCACCCGTTATTCGACACGCGCCCTTTCATGCTACTACCCCTCGTTCTCTCTGCTCCAGCGAACTCCCCAAGTTCGTCTATAGCGAGACACGTCCGTGAGCACGAGAAGCTTTGTATCCGCTCGAAGTACCGACTGATCGATTGTTCGTCGGCGTAATATCGGATGTATACTATCCGAACGACAAATATTAGGAGTGTGATTTAGTTTTGAGGGTTTTGCAACAGATGGCTGTAGTGTCAGTTTGTTCCAATAGCTGTTTCCGATAACTGTTGTTTCTTACAGTGTTGACATTATCCATGACATTTAGTAGCATTATAGCAATAGATGCAATAACAGTCGTGTTTATATCATCGTAAAAATGCAATTTCCGAAACAGCATTTTCGACATGCGTTGCTTTTGTTTTTTAATCAAAAGAAAACTGCGGCTGACGGTTATAGAATTCTTGTGGAAACTTGTGGTGATTCTGCCCCATCAATTAAGACGTGTGAATACTGGTTTAGACGCTTTAAAAGTCGTGATACTGATGTGAAGGACAAAGAACGCTCGGGACAACCAAGAAAGCTTGAAAATGCAGATTTGCAAGCATTATTCGACGAAAATCCAACAGAATCCACTTCAGAACTTGCCAGAACATTAAATGTTGATCGTACAACAGTTACCAAACATTTACATGAAATGGGAAAAATTCAGAAAGAAGGGAAATGGGTTCGACATCAATTATCGGAAAGTGCCATTGTGAACCGGTTGAACATTTGCACTTCGTTGATCGCCAGGCAAAAAAAGAAGAGTCCTTTGTCTCGGATTGTTACTGGGGATGAAAAGTGGATCTGTTTTGATAATCCGAAACGCAGAAAATCATGGGTGGATCCAGGCGAACCATCACATCCACTCCGAGACGCAATATTCACGGTTCAAAAGTAATGCTCTGTATTTAGTGGGATAGTGTACTATGAGCTGTTAAATCCGCATGAGACTGTCACGGCTGATCGTTATCGACACCAATTGTACAAGTTGAAGCAAGCATTGGACCAAAAACGACCACCAATTGCGAGTAAACGACGGAAAGTGATTGTTCTTCGTGACAACGCTCGACCTCACGTTGCGTTATCAGTGAAACAAACACTATTAGAGCTTGAATGAGAAGTCTTACCGCACCCCGTGTATTCTCCGGACCAATGAGCAATCTCCATGCGATTATTATTTGTTCCGGTCGATGCAAGACGCTTTAGAGGATTCACACTTTCATAATTTCGAAGAAGTGCGAAAATTCGTCGACGAATGGATCAACTGAAAAGAAGAGTCATTTTATCGTGGTGGAATCCATCTCTTGCCAGAGCATTAAATGTTGATCGTACAACAGTTACCAAACATTTACATGAAATGGGAAAAATTCAGAAAGAAGGGAAATGGGTTCGACATCAATTATCGGAAAGTGCCATTGCGAACCGGTTGAACATTTGCACTTCGTTGATCGCCAGGCAAAAAAAGAAGAGTCCTTTGTCTCGGATTGTTACTGGGGATGAAAAGTGGATCTGTTTTGATAATCCGAAACGCAGAAAATCATGGGTGGATCCAGGCGAACCATCACATCCACTCCGAGACGCAATATTCACGGTTGAAAAGTAATGCTCCGTATTTGGTGGGATAGTGTACTATGAGCTGTTAAATCCGCATGAGACTGTCACGGCTGATCGTTATCGACACCAATTGTACAAGTTGAAGCAAGCATTGGACCAAAAACGACCACCAATTGCGAGTAAACGACGGAAAGTGATTCTTCTTCGTGACAACGCTCGACCTCACGTTGCGTTATCAGTGAAAGAAACACTATTAGAGCTCGAATGGGAAGTCTTACCGCACCCCGCGTATTCTCCATTGCTCCATGCGATTATTATTTGTTCCGGTCGATGCAAGACGCTTTAGAGGATACACACTTTCATAATTTGGAAGTGCGAAAATTCGTCGACGAATGGATCAACTGAAAAGAAGAGTCATTTTATCGTGGTGGAATCCATCTCTTGCCAGAGCATTAAATGTTGATCGTACAACAGTTACCAAACATTTACATGAAATGGGAAAAATTCAGAAAGAAGGGAAATGGGTTCGACATCAATTATCGGAAAGTGCCATTGCGAACCGGTTGAACATTTGCATTTCGTTGATCGCCAGGCAAAAAAAGAAGAGTCTTTTGTCTCGGATTGTTACTGGGGATGAAAAGTGGATCTATTTTGATAATCCGAAACGCAGAAAATCATGGGTGGATCCAGGCGAACCATCACATCCACTCCGAGACGCAATATTCACGATTCAAAAGTAATGCTCTGTATTTAGTGGGATAGTGTACTATGAGCTGTTAAATCCGCATGAGACTGTCACGGCTGATCGTTATCGACACCAGTTGTACAAGTTGAAGCAAACATTGGACCAAAAACGACCACCAATTGCGAGTAAACGACGGAAAGTGATTCTTCTTCGTGACAACGCTCGACCTCACGTTGCGTTATCAGTGAAAGAAACACTATTAGAGCTTGAATGGGAAGTCTTACCGCACCCCGCGTATTCTCCATGCGATTATTATTTGTTCCGGTCGATGCAAGACGCTTTAGAGGATACACACTTTCATAATTTGGAAGAAGTGCGAAAATTCGTCGACGAATGGATCAACTGAAAAGAAGAGTGATTTTATCGTGGTGGAATCCATCTCTTGCCAGAAAGATGGGAAAAAGTTATAGAAAAGAAAGGAAAATATTTTGATTAAGGTATTCATTCATTATCATATTTAAATACATGCGTTTTTGAGCAAAAAAAACCCTCAAAACTAAATCACACCCCTAATATATCAGCATTCTCGATTTGCGACGTGCCAATCTATGACTGCACCGGTTGTTCATCCGGTTTTAACAGTTTATCAGGTGCAACGCGCGCGCGAGTAAACCCACCCCGTCATGTAAAATAAATCGCAGCAAGGATAGATTTATCCCGTTTTTTGTAGGCGCGATGAAACGCGAATGCAGATCTGATCACGCGTCAAATTGCGGAACTCGGTGCAAAAACGTTTCTACATGAATATATGGAAACTCACTCGGAAGGAATGTAAGGCAGGACGAATCGCGAGCATTTCCGAGACGTACTCGGATCACCGAGGGACGTTCGAGTAAATCCGACATTTAAATGTTCGATGGAATCGAGATACGGTCTGGTGAAATCAAAATGCCTGCGGATCACCAAAACGCGACATTTTCGTATCAGCCATTCATGTATTCCCGGTAGCCGAATACAAGCATTTTGTCCTCACCAGACGACGCGGGGCCGAGTAATACGATGGCATAGTGACATTTATGCGACATCCGTGATGATACGGCAGTATGCAGAAAAGGATTCGTGTGTTTTATGGATACGAAAGTTGGCTCTCGGTAGTACATAATGGAAGACGACGGCGCAACACTCGTCGCCGTGGGACTGTATCGAAGCCTCGAGGTTTATGTCTGTATAAAACCGATGGAGAAGAGACCGTTATGATGGCCGTAAAATAATTGCCGTGATCCGCCCTCCTCGCTGTTTTATTATCCCGAGGCCGGGAAGAGTATCGGTGTCGCGTGTAAACCGACGTCTATTTCGATGGCTATTGTGCGGCGCTTATTTTAATCCTTTTGACATGTTGTTCGAATCCATGGTAAAATAGCATACGCTATGTTGAGTTCACAAACGATAACGCGCTGGCTGATCATGCCGGTGTCACTCGCATCAAGTATTCAACGAGTCGCAGAAGCGCGGATGGACGACGCGTCATAAGCTAACTAATTCACGAGCTAATTACAGAATAGCGAAGCGAGCGAAACCGTTCTCGAAATTGCCGGCGCGCCGCTGATAATCACCTTTCGTCCCGGAAATGACGATCAATCCCGTAATGACGGCGGTTTTCTATCGGGCGGCGGAGCACCGGCTGTTTGCAAAAGCACGACATGGCCGGCCAATTTGTCGGACATTAATGACGGCGAGCGGCGGCGCGTTAAGCGAACACCGTTTATAATCGCGCTGATTACAGTTGGGTCCATTGATTGTCCAAGCATAACCTTGGCAACGCGGGCGAGATGCGGTCGTCCGGGTTTCCTCCCCCTTGGGCTAGCAACGTCCCTCCCTGTCGCCGCGCCGGTGGGCATGTCGGCGAGGGTGAATTTTCAGACCGATGGATCCCGTCTCTCTCGCTTCGCCGACGCGTTAATGGAACGGCATCGGCGTTTCGCAAACGGCTTTTCTTCGACGCGACGTTCCGCATGAAATCGTTAACGCAAACGGAAATCCATAATTTCGCGCGTTCAATATGCCGGATGCGTTTTCGATAGAATCTTCAGTAGAGCGGGAGAATTGATGACACGTACTCGGGAAAATTCAGTCCGGTCTCTTGAATATTTATTACGAAGAAAATATTGATATCCGGTGACTATTCATACGTTTGCCGGGCTCTGGGATAATAGTTTATTGATCTCCCGTAATAGGGTCGCTATGTCCTGAAAAGCACAAATCGAAGTCCCTTTTTTTCTTCATCTTCAGCCGATTGGGTTTTATTGTTATTCGGTTCATTTATACTTTCATTTAGGATCAAAGACAGCATTTAATCATATCTGATATTTTTAATCATCGGCATCCTTTACTATTTTAGCGATATTTGATGTATCAAAATCATCAAACAAAATGTATCATATGTATGTAATTTTTATATAATAAATAAATATTTTTACATTATCTTTTTGTGTTATTTTTCCTTACATTGACATTTTTATTACCTTTACATTAATTTTCTTATTTTCCGCTCCTACAGAACCTACTTTGAAATTTTAGCTTTGAGACAAAGCGAACCGTCAAGTTGTAAATCGTATTTTTACGCTTGGAATCGCGTAGCTTCCGATTTTCCGCGTCCGTCAGACATCCCCTCGTTGGTCGCTTTCGTTTGATATAATGCGTTAGATACACGTCTAGCCGCAGCGGGCCGGGGTGATCGAAACCCTTTACGAAGTTATTTCAAGCCGGCGAGGGCCTGAGAAGTCGCACAAAGCGAAGTCTCGCCGTGCCACGAAATCGAATTACGCGGTGGTTGAGAAACGACGCGGAGAGACTGAAGGGCGAAAGGTAGATAGATAGATAAATAGGTGGTAGGTACGGTGAAACACAAGGGAATCGGCCCGCAGGCACGAAGAAGGCCTCCCTCCGAGCAAAAACGAGCTTATTCCACTTCACCTCGAATTTATATATTTAACTGCTTTAGTCTCTTGCACTATGTAGGCGCTCCGACCCTTCGCACGCGTTTAAGGGACCACACTACGTGAGAATCTTGTTTCTTCGGCAAAGTTCATTTAGCCACTTACGAAGTTCTATATCCTTGAAAAAGAAAATCAACTGGGGAATAAACTGGGTGAACTGGACACGACTGTACTATGATTACATGGCATCGATAATAAATTTATAACAACCCAATCCAATCTTGGTACACAAGATTTGAGTAAAATTGTAACGAAATTACAATTGCATCAGCCATTTTTATGGTTTCTTATGCGTGATTTTGTATCGTATTTTATCCAACTTCAAAACACATTTATTTTCCGACATAAAGGTAACAAAATATTCCAAAAAGCCCAGACAGCGTCTCACCGATTGATTTGCCGATCAGACACGAGGGAGACGAACAGGCAGATGAAAGGGCACAAAGCTGCTAGGCGATGGGCGGTTTAATCTAGTTGTTAATTTATAGTATTTCTGCAGCGAACGTCCTTTAATATGTGCAGAACCGAATAGCACAAAGGACTTAATCTCGCTACTTCATTTGCATACAACCCTCTCGGAGCTCCGACTTGGCGGCTGGATGGACCGACAGATGCAATTAACTCATCCGTAATCCTCCTCCTCTGCCTGCTCAAAAAATAAACCGCCCGCCGAACGGCAAACAAGATGCAGATCGCGCCGCGGAATAATAAACCGCAATGGTAACAGAAATAAAGGGAGAGAAATGATCGGAGAGGAAATAAATGGACGAGCGCGGGACTTGTGAAAGTTCAAAGTTTCATTTTCTCATTACGCAAAAAATCGCGAGGATAACGTGACGATGATGAATCAAACGCGTCTATGAGGAAAATAAAAATGCAGGAAAAATACAAGCGGTAACTTTTTGGCTATTTTCCCAGAAGAAATTCGACGGTTGTAATAAAACGGTACAGAAAAAAAACAATTATTGAGATATTGATATATCGATTCTCAACAAAAAAGGAGAGAGAAAATAACAGTTTTCGCGTAACAGAATAAATCCTATATCCCTGTCGAGACTCGTCACGCTTTACCACTTCTCTATGAAGCAAATTCTGTCACATCGCGTTACGGCAACCGCCGCCCTTTCCCCTCTTGCCCTTTCACCACTCCTCGGCTGTATTTCGGTGTATTTCGATATCAACCACTCGCTGAATTCTCCATTTCCAATCTTTCAGTCGAGTGTACCCTGGGAAATTGAAACTGAAATACCTTGCGCCACTTTAACGAACCGCACGAAATAGAAGATTCGCGGGGAAATCCTAAAATATTAAACCGATATAATCCGCGCCGTAGCGCTATCACCGTTGGATAATACTGTGCACATGCGGTGGCATTTATATTTAACTGCGGCGGCGCGTTTACAATCGCGCGTTTAAATTTTCAGTTTCCAATTTATCATTCCCCGCCCGGCCCCGCGCGTGACTTGCCGCACAGCTGCCGCGAATTAAACGAGATTAACGTGGGTGGAAGGGGATCTAATGAAAATTTTCGTCTTAGCTGCCCACGGCGTTTCACCATCTTCTTCGCGATGGCAATTTCCTGTGAAGAAAGGGTACAAACAAAGAGAAAAATGATGACCTCGCGTCGCCGGGAATCTCTGCCGCGCCGCTTTGCCACTTTTGACGAAACGAAGAGAAAAACGAACATTGGAGATGAGCCGCGGGGAAATAGAATGAGAGAACGACAGAGGGAGATAAAACGGAACGAAGTAAGACTAAATTCGCGACCGCCGCCGCATTCCGCGGGACGAGTTGTCGACGACGTCAGCGAAATCGCCGCGCTTCCTTCTCGGGATCGTTACTGCAATGTGAGAGATAAGAACCACCCTTTGCGCCGTAAACGTGATTTCCCTTCGAGCAGAAAAATTTTCCTTTCTCCGCGTTCTCTCAGCCCGACCGAAAGGAGCATCCCTGCCGGAGTCTTCTCGCTCGGCTGATAAAAATCCTTCTAAATCTTGCCGAAGCCCGCGAAAGAACCGGCATCCCACGGGACTGGTTTGCTCGAAGAGATACGGTTGCGTCGGTATAGACGCGAAATTTGCATCTAATGACTCGCGATACGCCGCGATTCTCTTGCGCGACTGCAAAAATAATTCTCCGCGTGAGGAACGCGCCCTCGTAAAAGACCCCGTTTGATCGAATTGAAAGAAGAGTGCCAACCTTTAAGATACTCTTTAAAACATTTGTACAACCGAGACGTAAGCTTTCTTTGCGAAATGTAAGTATTAGGTTGGCGCAAATGAAATGGCCGTTTTTGAATTTGAACTTTAAAGCTTTATTTGACAAACTTAACACTTACTATATTAATCAAAATAGTCTCCATCTATTTCAATGCATTTGTTCCAACGTGATACAAGTGCATCAATACCATGTTTAAAAAAATCTGAAGAACGAGAGCCGATGAACTCATGGAATGCATCTTTTACACGCTTTTCTTCTTGGAAAACTTTTCCAGTTAGAAACCCATCCAAATGTTTGAACAAATGATAATCAGTCGGTGAAATATCTGGAGAATAAGGAGGATGAGGGAGAACTTCGATGTTTAACTCGGATAATTTTTTTATGGTCTTTTTTGCAACGTGTGGCCTAGCATTATCGTGAAGTAACAATACACCATGTCTATTGACCAATGCCGGCTGTTGAGCGCACAGGTTTGCATACGTAACGTCAATTTCCTGACAGTATTTATCAGCGTTTATAGCCTCACCTTGTTTGCTAAATGAATAATGCACGATTCCCTTACTTGACCACCATACTGAAACCATAATCTTTTTGGGATGAAGGTTCGGCTTTGGCATACGTTTTGGAGGCTCATTCACATTCAGCCACTGTGCAGATCGTCGACGGTTATCATATAATATTCATTTTTCATCGCACGTCACAATTCTGTGCAATATTCCATCATTATTATGCCGGGAAAGCAAAGAAATGCAGGTTTCTAAACGTCTTATTTTGTCTCTCTCCGTCAATTCATGGGGAACCCATTTATCCAACTTCTTCACTTTTCCCAGCTTTCGTAAATGTCTGACGACAGTTGAGTGATGAACATTGAGCCTTTCTGCAACCTCTCGAACTGTTAATGTCGGATCTATTAGGTTGTTCATTAAGTTCTGCGGTTTTCTTGAAAGATAGCGTTTGTCCATTGAAAAAGATAGCATGCATCGCCTGAACCGCGGATTGCCGAATACTCCGTGACAGGTTAGACAACGCTTGACATTTCGCCAGTCTTTGTTGTGTTTTGACGTGTTGTGTGTACGCGCTATTCATTGAAAATGGAGGATCAAAAGGTGCATTTTCGGCACATTTTGCTATTTTTCTTCCGCAAAGGAGTAAAAGCGACGGACGCACAACGTGAGATATGTGGCGTGTACGGGGACTCGGCCATAAGCGCTGACACTTGTCAGCGTTGGTTCGCGCGCTTTCGTTCCGGAGATGTGAACGTCTCCGATGCTGCTCGCTCCGGTCGTCCATCCACCACTGACGACGACCAAATCGTGGCCGCAATCAAAGCAGACCGACACCTGACGACGCGAGAGATCGCGGAGCGCTACGACATCGCCCATACAACGGTTGCGCAGCGATTAAAACGGCTTGGGATGTCGAAAAAAGCAGATGTTTGGGTCCCTCACGAGCTCACCGAAAAGAACATTTTGGACCGCGTCATGATCTGTGAATCCCTGCTGAAATGGAACTCGCTGGAGGCCTTTCTCAAACGGGTGGTCACGGGAGATGAAAAATGGGTGGTATACAACAACATTCGACACAAGCGGTCATGGTGCGGTCCGGGTGAGTCGTCACAATCGGTTGCCAAAGCGGATTTGCATCCGAAGAAAGTGATGCTGAGTGTGTGGTGGGATTGGCGAGGCGTCCTGTACTTCGAGCTGCTTCCGCGCGGTCAGACCATCGACGCCGAGAAGCATTGCGCTCAGTTAGAAAAATTGAAGCAGGCAGTGGCGGAGAAGCGGCCGGAATTGGCGAACAGGAAGGGCGTTGTCTTCCACCACGACAACGCCAAACCACACATTGCTTTGGTGACCAAGAAGAAGTTGAAGTGCTTTGGCTGGGAAGTCATGCAGCACCCACCGTACTCCCCAGACCTTGCGCCGTCGGATTACCATCTGTTCCGGTCACTCCAAAACAATCTCGACGGGCAGCGCTTTAATTCAGTGGACGATATTCAAACGTACTTGAAGGACTTTTTCGCGCAGAAGTCGCGCGACTTCTACAAACGCGGCATTATGTCCCTTCCAGAACGTTGGCAGAAGGTGGTCGATCAAGATGGACAATACATTCTAGATTGAATAAATGTGTAAGTACAATAGATTTATGTTTTAATTTAGGGCAAAAAAACCGTAGAACTTAATGAACAACCTAATACTTCGATCATGTCCTTTAAAATAGTGTCATCAATGACGAAAGGTGCATGTCCACGAGGCAAATTGTCAAGGTTTGTGTCTCCAGATCGAAACTTTTCAAACCAACGCCTCGTTCTTCTTTCATTCGCGGAACCTTCGCCGAAAGCCGTATTAATATTTCGCGTTGCCAGGGCCGCACTATGACCGAGTTTGAACTCGTACAAAGAAATTATTCGAATTTCCTTATTTTCCATCTTGACATAAACATGAATTTCAACAATCAATATCCTACTAAAAAAGTCAGATTATGTATACAAATTCACGCGCGGGAAATGTACTTTTGATATAGTATACATACAGCGCTGTCGGCGCGGAAGAAAGGTGAACTACAAAGGTGAGAAGTTTAAAATAAGAAAAACGGCCATTTCATTTGCACCAACCTAATAAATCCCAAGATGTACAAGACGTAACAAGCGACAATAAAATTGTTAACAATTTTAGATGGTTTCCCAATTGTTTATACGGCACGAAAAAAAAATCTTTCTTAGCGCATTATTCATAAGAAAAATCGAAATAGGAAGACCGGACGTTTGATGAGAATGCAATTCCACTTACCGCCCGAGTGCTGAACGTCTGGTTTACGTTGTTGACGTTGTTATTGATGTGATTGTTGTTGAGATTATTGCTGGTGGAGTTGGTGGAGTTGTTGTTGCTCGCATGATGATTCGAGTGGTTCCCATTGTTGTGCTTGCTGTGCTTGTGCAACACCATCGCGGCGAACATGTCGGATGTGCACGATACGCGCGCGGTACGCGCGCAGAATGCAGGGGATGATCTTTTAGAAAAAGTCTACGACTCACTGCTGCACGTTTCGTCGCATGACTAGAATCGTCCACTTCAACTGACCCGAGCTGGAATATGGCGATTGGTTCGATAGGTCACGACAACCGCAAGAAACACGAGAGAATCGCGTGCCTGGTGGATATATGGAGACCTTCAAACTTCTTACAACCCTCCGAGTATTGGAGAATGTATCTTGCGAAATCTACAGGGAGAAAGTGGAAATCTTTCATCTCGACATGTTATTTATTCTTTAAGGCGAGACGGTGTTTTCAAAAAACTTTTAAAAGATATATTATGACATCCGCTGATATCTTAAACGTTAATCGTGCCGTAAAGTAACAGGCTCTCACCGGAATGCGCGTAGAAATTGTGACGGTTACGGAGTAATAAATCGCGTTTCGGTTCCAGCGTGGGAGCTCCGAAAAACTCGGCTTTCTGACCGGAGCACTCGCACACGAACGTAAGTTACACGCACGCTGGGCGATGTATCGCTTCACGAAGAAACACTAATCTCATCGTACCGTCTGCGGAGCAGTTCGGTACACCGCAAGAATAGCACGCGGCCTGCGGATTCCGTAGGAAATCGCGCGAGTACAACCGGAGCGCAATCGAATGAGAGAGGGAGCTTTTCGGGCGTTTTCCCCCACTGATCTCGTTGGCCGAACCGTCGCGTGATTGAAGACAATGGTAAAAACTACCCCACGTACGCGGCAGCTGGTATCGCGTAATCGTTACGAAACCGCGGATGAACGAATCGAGGATAAATCTCGAAGGTAAAGTTCCTTCACAGAGAAAGAAAATTGCTGGGGTATCTACACCCTCAGAAAGGATTTCTGATAACAAGACGAAAAATATTCTTGACTAATTTAATCGTATTACAAGTATAAAAAATATGAAAGTAAAACAACTTTTAATTTAAATCAGTAATTTCTATTCTTCTCTCTCGAATTAAATAACATTGTCTTACTGTCTTCAGACAAGAGTAACATGTACAAATTTATGCTTATATATTCTTGTATGTAGAATAATTTGATATTAGCGCCACTTTATAGTAGGCTTTGTCGATATCGACGCATCATTTTCTCACAGTCGCTCGTCGACTCGGCGTTTCTGCGTCCTTTATTCCGATAAAACGGCCAATATTTATGTGTTGCAATCGAAAATCGGGAAAGTGTTTCTGTTATTTACAATGAATAAGTGCAATACTCTACAAGAAATATTAAAAGATATGGAAATGTAAGTAAGTATATACAATATACTTACTTGAGAAATAAGATTCGGGATAAGACATTTCCATATCTTTTAATATTTCTTGTAGAGTATTGCACTTATTCATTGTAAATAACAGAAACACTTTCCCGATTTTCGATTGCAACACATAAATATTGGCCGTTTTGTGCAGATTCTACAAATTCTCTTACAAGAATAGAATAAGATATCTTTTAGATCTCACAATATTCTGAAATCAAGAATATTTTGAACTTGCTACAAATTTGTATCTAAATCCTTCTGAGAAAATGAATGAGATAGCACGAAGATTATTTGAATCTAGATTTTCGAATTTTCTATTCAAGATTAAAATATGCTTCTTTTCAATAATAAATATGATTGTCGCTATAGCGATCTTATTTTATGATAGATTAAAGAGTAATAGCATTAAGTCCAGAAATCTTTTCTGTGGGTGTACTTCTACAGCTGGAATTCTTTCTCACTTATTGTTAGATCAGAGAAATGAATTACGCGGCGAGATCAGAAACGCACGATGATGAACGAAGTCTCGACACGATGCGCGTCTGTCAGTTCGAAAAGAATTGCTGCTACTGCGACTCGAGGACAGAAAACCGGTCGGGCAGTTTCGCGGTCAGCAATAACGACGGTCGATTACTGGTAATTAGCGCAAAATGATTATTTATCTCCGCTGGTAACCTTCTGATGACTAATGCACTGCGACGAAGACTTGGGTGTAGCTTTTGTGTTAGGACTGAGCGTAATAGTGAGTCACCGATCGCGGTTAAACATATCACGTTCCTGGATCGCTCGACAGACCCTGTCTTATGCAATTCGGTCTTACATCTCCGCGTAAAAACGCGTGACGACCTTTTTCGTCAAGTACGAGGAAAAAGTTATGACAGATCACGGAAAAATTATACATTTACGTAACGGCCGGATCACGTGCACGATAAGAAGGGGAACTCGATTACTTGTGAAGTTAAGGCGCATTCGCAGGTGCGCGAGGACCGCCTGCGAGTGCAAGAAATACTATGCACGCGAGGAACGCACCGTCTGCCAGCACCTATTGATTTGTTATAAATAGTCAGGTGCAGCGAACTGCGGCTATTCGTCTTTCTCCCCTCGTCTCTCTGGCTTCTCTCGCCACTTTCTGACGTAGCAACCGTTTCCCTCTCTCCCTCTCTTTGTAAACTTCCCTTCTCCTTTTGTCTTTGTCTATCTCCTTTGTCTCCGATTTGTGTAATATGCATCTCGACAGGATCTCCGCAAACCACGATTTTCATTGTAAATATCGTTCAACATGCGTCACATAGGAGAGATATAACCTTCCATTACGTCGGCCTACGTCGATAAATCGTTCAAAGCACCGTTTTTCAGCTTCGTTCTCTTTTTCACAAGCTTTATGTTATAACTAGAATAATCGCGTTTCCTATCGGCACTTCCGTTCGCTTTTCTGAAAAACATTTTGGAAGCACGATAATTACGTTTTATTTAAAATTCCACTTTGGAAATCGCAAATTGTTAAATAGATGATTTAAACGTCCAAGGTATCCCAATATATGTCCATCACCGTTACACCGCGATAAAATAACTATCGTGTCGTAATCTACGGAAATGAAAATTCAAGCTCGGCACTTTGATAACTTGAAAAGAAGTACATCGTAAAATCGATTGCGATTTAAATTTCTAATGAGCAATAAAAATAAAGATTTATCACGTGTCACATGGATAATAATCGCACGTCAAACGCACTGAAAAAAAATCTGGTTGCATTAATTAGAAATCTGGTAGGTTCAACCAGTTTGTCTGTTGGAAAATGGACGAATCAGAATTCCTTTAGGAATTACCAGATGAGCATGATTAATTCCTTCCTGTTCAATTTACCAGATTTTCTTGATAATAATACTAAACGTATTTAGTTAAATTAACATGACTGTTTAGTGAAAAGAAACGTTTTTCTGTTTCGTTACCGTGAGTTTTCTTGGATTGCTGTAAATGAAATATCATGTTGATATTTATACAGGATGTCCCGTAATAATCGCCTAACCTCTCGCATGCCAATAGAGCAGATCGAGATGAACAGAAAAGTCCCGTATCATTTTGCGATATTCGCAATAATAATCGAAATATTGCATATTAAAGTCAAGCGAATCCAGAGCGCGCGGAGGCGAGTGCCGAGCCGCTCGAGGTATAGGATTATTATTGCGAATATCGCAAAATGATATGGGACTTTTCTCTTCATCTCGATCTGCTCTATTGGCACACGAGAGGTTAGGCGATTATTACGGGACACCCTGTATAAACAAATATAAGAAGAGAACACGTTTTTTCATCCGCCGTCACTTCACCAGCCATTCCACTAACTAATTTCATTTCACTACAGGAGGAAAACGTGCCGTCCGTGCCGATCAACACGCCCGACACGAAACAATAGAATGCTGCTGGAGTGCCCTGCGATTAACCAGAATTCTGATTGCATCTTCGTTCGTTCTTATGTCTAGTGTAATATAACTAGAAGTTTTATAGATCCAACTGGAAAATACTAACCAAATTCTTATAGTACAGTCTATCAAACGTTCTAGTTATAAAATATCCAGTCCTATCGTGATAACTAGAAATTCTTGGTTAGTTTAACCAAAATGCATTCTATCAGATACGTCTTGTTGATACAATCAAATCATTTTTCTCAGTGCGGAAACACCAAGGTAGAAGCCACGACAAGTATACTCAAGCAGGAAACGCAGTCAATTCACTTCGACAGTTGTTGAGAGAGACATTTGTCAAGTCCGAAGAATTAAGTGGCGCGAGTGATGGAACTCGCAGATGGAACTCGCAGATGGGTATAACCATGGTTCCACGGGAAACCATTGGCGTCCTCCTCGCGAGAAGACGAGTCGTTCGAGCTCGTGTACCGTACGTATTTACTGTTAATTGGAATAGTTGTTCGAACTTGCGGGCCACTTTGGACGGAGATGCAGCGTACGGCACTTTGCGTCTAAACGCACGACGTAACATGGTTAGCACCATGGCAATACTTGCGGCCGGAACATTGGCTGGTAATCAAATTGGGTCGCGCGTGATCCCCGACTTCTCTTTTTCTCTTGGCCGCCTCTTGCGATCCGCAAAACCAGGAGTCATGGATGCAACTCTGGACTGTGCGCCGTTTCGCGATCCCGCGATTTAACGCGAGAATTATAGACGGAATCAACAAATCGACGAGATGTAACGAACGCTCTTGTGGATACGTTTCCAATCGACGGAAATTCGTAATTGTTCTCCGCGCGACTCTGAATCGCCAAAGTTATGCAATCTCGTCGGTTAATTCGTGTTTTCATCGGCTGGAAACGCGCGATCGATTCACTATTCGCGGCCCTCCAGCAGCGACCGATAAGCGGTGGATACTTTAATCACAAAGTGGATCGCACGAAACCTCGATAATTGAAAACTTTCCCGACTTAACCCGACAGTCCCGCTTGCGAGCCTCCATCGGGGATTACAACGGCGGGATTTAGTTAGGTAACCTTGTTAAGCGAATTCGAATTGTATCGAAAGCAGCCGACTCTGTCATTAAGAGAGCAGGGGATTGTCGGTTTTGTCATTAAAATGAAAATAAAATAGGAAAAGAGCAACAACAGATTACACTCTGGTCGCGATCGAGCGCGTTTCCGTTTGTGTATCAATTGCTACCAGCCACAGTAACTTTTCCAATTACGAAATCGAGCGTGGAAAAAAAGAATCCATTGCGCCCGTCGAAAGGCACACATCGCGCGGCAATCGTCCATCGCAGATGAAACGAGAATCGAATGGAACCAATATATTTTTTATTTCCACATGTCGATATTTCGGTTCTTTTCTACTTTTCGCCCGTATGTCCTGAAATGGCGGGGATGACATCCCGAAAGATTACGTGATAACGCAGAGTGATCGCGAATCTCTTTGAAACTTTCGTCGTTGCGTCTGGTCTCGTTCAAAAGATGCTACGCCCGTGCGTTTGTTCGTTCGTACGAAAATTATTTCACATCGAACCGCGGATTCCGTCGTTGCGGAGCGAACTCGTCGGTTGATTCACTTTGGGAAACGCCGTTCCACAGGATTTTCTATTAACTGCATTGCTCTCGAGCGGGCGACGCAGTCTTTATTCGCGACGATAGGACGTCGACGAAAGATTCGTCGGCGAAGGTCGGTTCCAGTTCGTAAAGCCGAGCGTATAAAGTTTCCGTGGCGCGCGCTCGTCGTTTTGCAAAACGAGATCGGGCGAATTTCTTGTCGCGTCCACGACGGCAAGGACAACGGCAGGGACGGCGAGTTCGGATAAATATCTCGGCCAGGAACATCTCGCTCCTCGTCTCATTGCCGGTTTTTCGACGTTGCACTATTTCGCGTCTCGGCGTCTTCGCACAACTTTCGATTTCGCGAAATTATCATCTCGATTCGCAAATGCAACGAGACGTAACGCATAGATACGAATTCTCTTCCTTAAGCGAGGACTCGGTAAGTTTTATGTGTTCCACGCGAAATCGAGTTTGTTAAACCTTCAAAAAACCTTTCACATTTTATCATATAAATGATACATACGTAATTTTATGTGTATATATAAATAAAGATTTATAATACTAACGGTGATCTTGCGATTTGCAAGCGGAATTGAGAGTCGCGGCGTTCTTCCGGAAGAGTCCGGCTGGTACCTCGCCTCGTATGCAACGAGGAGGTCATGTTAAATTTACGATACCTCTACGATCCACCGGACAAGAAGATATTGCAGTATCGCAGGAAGATATTGAAAACTCGCCGCGGCGACGATTTACGATCACGTCAGGCAATAAAGGATGAAGCGCGCCGTGTCAAAACATCGTGGATCCCGCGACTCCATTTCCTCCGGAGGAAATTCTGATCGATCATGTGTAAACGATCCATCTCCCCGGCATTTGAGATCTCAATGCATCCGCGTTATTAATCCTCCCGTCATTAATTAACCGTAATCACATAACAGCGAGGCGATCTATAATTACACTGAGCGCGGCTAATGATCATCCGTTCTTATTCAATCACATTTATCCTTGCTACCTCCAAAAAACACCACTTGCAAAAAATCGTTCAATCGCGTTACCAACGCGCAGACTTTTCGCATTGAAGAATGTTTGAACGTCGGAGAACCCGTTTGCCATGGAAATGTATCACCCCCATAGCAGCGCGAGTATTGCTTAAAGGAACGATTCGACCCCCTGAAGTCGATCCACTGAATGTTTCGGCAGAGAACGAAAAAGGTCTCACAAGGGAAGGTTTTTAGGTGTTACACTCGGATTTCAAAAATTTTTTGCATGCAGGTAGGGAGGTCCCCAAATAGAAGAAAAAAATAAAAGTAGCGGCCCAAATGCATATTTGCGCGCTACGTGCGCAATTTTCGATGTTAGGTTAATTACTCAAAAATGCTATTTCCAATCGAATTCTTTACATTTTTTATTTCACCTAATGCACATTTATATTGCTTTGAATAATTTTGTGTGTGTGTGTTTAGAAAATACGAGCGTCTAATGTAATCTCGTGCCGCGCGAGCACAGTGCGTATAAAAGGTCCATTGCTCAAAAATGGTATTTGCATCGTAACTTTTTTAATTTTTTACTGCAACTGCCAATGCACACAATTTGGAATAATTGTACATTGCGCAAATCGTAGTTTGCTTTTTCTGCGTGATTTATTGTATGCGACTTTAAATAGATTTGATCAGAATCCATAACGAGGACATAAAAGATCTGGTCAAGGGAGGTTTTTAATCCTTTCAGTTTTAATTTTGGTTTTGATTTCTTTTTAAAGCGTTGTGCATTAGGTGAAATAAAAAATGTAAAGAATTCGATTGGAAATAGCATTTTTGAGTAATTAACCTAACATCGAAAATTGCGCACATAGCGCGCAAATATGCATTTGGGCCGCTACTTTTATAATTTGTCTTCTATTTGGGGACCTCCCTACCTGCATGCAAAAAAATTTTTAAATCCGAGTGTAACACCTAAAAACCTTTCCTTGTCGGTCGGTGCGTACGTATTGCTCGTATTCCACCTGTTCTCGCACGAAACGCGTATCCAGCATTACATAACGCAGGTTCACGCGTGTGCATGGCAGGTACATACGGTGCGTGTGTGCGGCTGGCAGGACCAATATATGCGAATGACGTGGATGTACATGGTCGCGCCCGCCGCATGTACGTAGTGTCCGACCTTTATCGAGCTCGTAGCGACGGCCGCGGCGTGCGGAAAAAAAAGAACGCCCGCGGGTCTACGCGGGTGGAACGAAGCTCGCCAATGATCACCGCCGGTGCTTCGAAATTGTACTGTGTGCTGCAGCGTTTGAAAACATCGCAGCCGTTATAACGCGAGTGTCAAGTAACTGACGGATTGTATGTTGCGCCGCAACAAACGCACGAATATCTTTAATAAAAGATTCTTTACGGAGCTTAGTATCATATAGTGTGGACCGACGTTCTGGTTCGCGCTTGTGTCATCAAAAGCGGAAATCTCGCGTTTCCTCCGGGAAATCCGTCAAACGTGCTAATTGAGAGATTGCGTCGATCGGTAATAACCACGTACTACGGGCGAGCTAATATTTGAGCACGGTAGAATTTCGGCGTTAATTGCTCGCTGTATTTTCCAAATTGGCTGCGCAAGCAGAAAGAGACAGGAAAGAGGGGAAGAAGAAGATAAAGATAACGATGGTTACATATCGTATGTCAATCTCGTTCCCGAAAAACATATCACGCGACGCAATCGAAAGCAATAACTGCACGTCGAATTCCACGTTGACAGTGTTCCATGAAGAGTTTCTAAGCACTGAAGGAAATCTGTCGCGATACGCGGTTCTCTCTCCTTCTCTCTCGAAAAAGTAATTTAAACGCGTAAACTCGTCCGACATCCAGAACGGCATCCTGACAGCCGTCGCAACGGCCGCGAGATGCATTGTCTGACTCGCTCGCGACTGTCGGCCGCCGATAGGATTCACAGAGAGCCGGCCTATAGAAATCCGCGCGGCGGCGTCAGGACGATTCCCTGGGTTTCATCGGAGACGTGCACGCGCGTACGCGCGCACTATTGTTTGCGGCGGACAGATTCATTTAAACTTGTCGGTCGCTCCCGTTCCTCTCCATTAAACTGCGCGAACTGTCCTCCACCAGCACACACGTTTCCGGTCGAAATGTCAAGATCCATGGCGTTTTTTGGAGCCTCGCCAGCGACGGTGACAGCCAATGATAAACCATAGGATAAACGCGTATCCGGGATAGGAGTAAATTTCTGCGCGGCCGAAGTAAGGATGCTACTTACGACTGCGAATCAGCTGGATGCTGTGGACCACACGCGTCGATTCTTATTTAATGAGCGAGACGGCTGTCGGTCGAGACCTGAGCGACGAGCTAATAATTATCGGTGCATTATTTGACGATAATTGGATCCTTGCTTCCTGTAATCCCGCGCGTGTTTCGCCACCGCCGCCGCCGATCAATCAATGGGAGTCCACCGGCGCGCGTTAAGGGGGGATTCTCATGTAACGAGTCAAAAAATTCTATTTTTTTTTGCTTAAATCAACTCTAATACATGTGGAAAATATGTTCCTAAAGTTACAAATCGATATTCGACCTCTACGTATAGTTATAGTCGAGTTTTCGACCGCGCGTTGAGTAGGTAGCTGGGAGCGCTCGGAGCGGAGACACGCGTCTCGTCTGCCCTCACTCATACACTCGTACGTAACAAACAGCTTCGCAGGTGTACGTCCAACGATTTTCTTTTGTTGGGATATACCTTCGCGTACTTGTATAGCTGAGGCAGGAAATTTTTACGAGAGCTTCAATTCGTGTGTTTGGCGTTTGGCTCCGAAATATTTATATTGTGGCATCCGAACAGTAGAAATAGCCGCATATATTGCTGCAAGATTATTCAACGAAGGCTATTTCGCCGTTTTAAAAATTATGGACACATTAGAACTAAAGATCGGTACCCATTGTAAGGAGTATGCAGACTCGTATGACGCCGCGCGGATACGGCGACAGGAGCGACGAAGCCTCAGTAGCTCGAAAGAAGCTCGAACTGCTCGCAAAGAACTGAATTTACAACAGCAGCAGTTATACGAGGATGCAGAAGGCCTACTATATGGCCCTGGAATCGCCGATTAGGACTGTAAGTATTGAAAAGCATTACTTTTTATAACCGAAAACTTTAAACGCGTTTTTCTCGAAATCACTTTTTTCAAACTGGTGTGCAGGATAACTAAAAAAATATTAGACCGATTGGGTTCTTTCGGGGCTCTACATGTAGACAATTATATTGTTCATCGTATGAACCTCAAAAACAACAAAAATTTTTAAAGTAAATAATGTTTGTTTCACAATAACAATGAAAATTTTAATGAAAAAACAGCATTTTTTTCAAATGTCGCCATTCTTTTCAATTTGGTTTTTTTTCTTGCTTCATGAGGTTCAAACGATGCGTAATGATCTATAATTAATAAATTTTGTTGAATATTCTGTTTCAGACCATTACAGCGGATGCTAGACTGCACACCGTTTGACGCCTGCGACGCCGAAGCCGCTGAAGGCG
This sequence comes from Ooceraea biroi, assembly GCF_003672135.1. Classification (NCBI taxonomy): domain Eukaryota; kingdom Metazoa; phylum Arthropoda; class Insecta; order Hymenoptera; family Formicidae; genus Ooceraea; species Ooceraea biroi. The sequence continues at coordinate 5,137,689 of NC_039515.1, forward strand.
GCGTCCATACCTATATTTATATATATGTTTTTTTTAACCAAAAAAATATTTTTATATTCTCTTTACATGTATTGATGTACTATTAAAGTTTGAGATCCTTTGACTAAATACGTTCTTGAAAAAAAATTCCGAAAAATCTGCTTCTTTTTGGCTCTTTACATGAGAATCCCCCCTTAATAGACTGATGGGGATTTATCACGAATCGATTCGCAATAATGACGACCGTGCACGGCCGCGACGAATGTTCGCAAGTACGCGATAACGAGGCGACCAGGGAATGGCCAGAATTTTAATAAATCGTTTTGGTCCACGGTCGGCGGACGCCGATGGGGGTCGTTGTCGGGATTATCCGGTTAATGGTGTTTGCGGACATTTAAATCCCGTGTTTGGATACGCAGCCCGTATTCATTAGTCCGCGCGCCTAGCGCAAACTGCATGCTGCGATGCGCCGCCGAGTACAATTTGTATTCTGATAAAGCGCACTTTCGATCGAGAGCCCAACGAATTCTCGCGTACACGAGATTTCAGCGGTTTTCGCAAGACTCGCGCCGCAAAGTTGTACTTTACGCATAAATAATCAAACGCCGATAAACCGATGGCATGGAGGCTGGAGAACTCGGGATCTCCTCCGACATCGGAATCCGCTCGCGACATCACGGGGTTTTCCAGTGAAGGGGAACCGCACGAATGATACACGAGTTTTGGTGCAATGTGTGTGCTTGTGATGTTCCCACCCTCATATATATTACGTGCGTTTATCCACGGCGACTGTCTCTTCCACTGTCAAATCACGAGCGTCGCGTGTCATATATAGGATGCACGGACGTGTTCCACATATTGAAATGACGAAGCGAGTGTATCAAGACGCGCACACGTACAGATAGCGCAGAGTGAATAGCCAACTAACTGGCAAACGCGGTTCTGCATCCCGAATCTCGCTACTTTCGCGAGGAAATGTTACTCCACTGATAATCCGATAGCGTCAAGCTCCGGATTACGAATCTATTAAAAAATGTTCGCCGACAATTCAGCCGTCGTCGCGCGTCGGGTTTCTTCACGGAAGCGTAATCTGGAAATTTTGCAAATTTCGCGATCATCGAGCGCCGAGGACGAATTCAATTTATGCATTTTGCGGGCGGTTTAACGACTTAACAAGATTGACGGAAACGGCGATCGATAATCCCGCCGACGGAAATAACCAACTAATGCGGCGGGGAGTGACGTTCATCCAGCCCATCCAACTGTCAGCTATCCGACGTATCCGCGGAATCCGAAGTATTCGGAAATAGACTCGTCTCCAGCATCTCTCACCTGCCAGAGCGCCGTCTAAAAATATGGCGACGTATACCCGCCGTCAACGAGAGATCGATGACTATCCAGTCAACCCGACAAACTCATATCTCGCGATCGAACACGGAGAACAGCAAGTGATTATTAAGCAATGTCGCGCGATTATTTAATAAAAGTGGAAGCAAGAATTGCATTCACTAAATCACACGAGCACATTTCATTATTACTATTATTACTATTATTATTATTTTATATCGAGGAAAGCAGAAAATTACCTTCGTTAAATGAGACAGAGAGAAAAATATCCTGCGATATTTTTATTCATATGCAATCTCATGTACAAAGTTTTCCCGATCGCGCGATTAATCAGCAACGAAGAGTTCAGACAGTTGCGGGACTTACGCAATTAATAAAGTTTTCCGAGACGGACGAGTGGTATCTGGAAAACTCGCGTCGATTATCCGAAAGCTATGAAGGAAAGAAATCGCTTCTCATGTAATACGCTTCCCATATAAAGAAAGGCCAGTTTATTTCGTTAGAAACGACCAATATCCCTACGAAACTTTTTCTCCCGTCTACGCGAGGATGCGTCATAAGGCGAGAGGAACACGCTCGCGTTAAGGTAGCAAATGAGCTTCGAGAGAGTGGGGGAAGAAAAATTGGAGGAACGGGACGTGTTCCGAAGACGACGGGAGAAATTTTTGAAAATGGCTCTCGGGCCAATTTCCAGGTAATTGCCTGCGCTGCCCGATATAATGTAATGGCTCGCGTGCTCGTAATGGACGAGATAATTCTACACGCACGAAAAGCGGCGATCGAAGCCGTCAGGCTGTTTGCTCACGCGAGCACACCAGCACGCACGCACACACTTACGGAAAATCAGATTTTGCATGAATTACCGTGCAAGTTGCACCGTCGTTACGAGAATCACGTGAGAATATGAATCATGAGCACGACGAGTTCGTGATAGCGTTCATCAATGGGCAACGCGCTGCTCTCGAGTGCTCTTCGAATGCCAAAGAGATCGCGTTTTTCCTGCTTCAAGTGAGAAAATAGCGCTATCGCGCTCTTCCTATCTTATGTCAGCGCTATAGTGTATTGATGAAGGCAGATAAAATTTCATACATGTATGATGCTTTTTATCTACCATTTCATATCTTCTCTAGTATGTCATTTTGGCGCTAAAGATCGGTCATCCGGGCGAATAGAGGTGGCCTAATCGCGTGAAATCGTGGGAACAATGGCCGGCAATATAACCGCGGACTTTTATTACCGCTCGAAACGACGCTCGCGTTAAGGGGGTATTCTAGTGTAGCATGTCAGAAAAATCGAATTTTTTTTTTTGGGCATATTTTGCAAGTATATGGTATGGAAAATATGTCTGCGAGAAGATTTAGCCCGATTCGCAAAATTAACAAAGTAATAGCACCTAATAGAAAATAACCTCTGGCGCGCGCTCGGCGGTTGGACCGCGCGGCACGCAACAGAGCATTGTGTTAGTATTTTAGGTAGGATCGGAAGATCGTTATTCTTTGAAGGTCGTACATTTGAATTGGAGCCTTTGTATAGTACAGGTTACATAGTACAATGAATCTCTAAATTCATTGATTTGGACTTTTGCTCCAAAACATCTCCATGCTGGCGTGAAAGTTGTTGAAATAGCAACATTCCTGGCAGTTATAATTTTCAATAAAGGATTTATGCCAATTTTCAAACTTATGAACGTGATGGGAGTTAGTATTGGTCAGCAAGCGGTGATGTACGCAAACTCCCGGAACGAAGCTCGTATCACCCGCTCGGAGCGGCGCTCCACTACCTTCTCTCGAGATCAGAGAATGAATCGCAGGGAAGAGAGATCAGCTCTGCAGGACTTCTACGAACAAGAGGAATGTCCCCTGTATGGCCCTGGACTAGCCGATTGATCGTAAGTAACATTATCTCTATGTAATCAGTATGAAAAACTTTAAACGTGTTTTTCTCGAAACCATGTTTCTCAAATTGGTTCCCATGATATCTCAAAAACCAGTTAATCAATTGACTCAGGCTTTTGCACACATCTTCAGTATATGTGTGGCTATAGCCCCTACCACAATCAAGTCGAAATATTGTTTTTTGGAATTTCTACAGCCCTTCAATGGTGAAAAAAATGGCACAAATCGAAACTTAATTTTCTCGATGAAGTCATGTTTAAATTTTCAACATTTTTTTTTCATTCTGGTACCTGCTATAGCCACACTCATACTAATTAAGAATCTCTTTGTTTTTTTTGTTTCAGATGAGCAGAACAGCTGAAATCATGGGAACCATGGACCAACTGTTTTTTTTCATGTTCTTATTTAATATCATGTGCAGCGCTTATTTATAGTTATTGTCTAATACAAAAATTTGGAAACATACACCAAATATGTATGAATAAGCAGGGAAAACCCTGCCTCAAAAAACCTTATACTTTTTTCAAAAAAAATTCACCAAAATAGCATACAAATTCCGCTTTTACACTAGAATACCCCCTTAAGAGAGCTCGATGGTAAAACTGCCAAGTCTCATTTCCCCTTTTTGCCAGTATGATATCGTGGGAGCCATGACATTGTGTCTCCTGACGATACTTCTTCCGCTTCCGTACGGTCATGCGTTTCCTTGGCCGGGAGGAAAACGCCAGACGCTCCTGCGAGAGATCCCCGGACCCTGTAAGCGCTCGGCGCGCGTATTATCAAAGTTCTTCCCCATAGACACCGTAAATCTTGGCGGGTGGAAAGGAAGGGCGTTCCCCGTTAGCCGGAGCCGGCACGGCGAAACAAAGGAAGCGCCACGCTAAAGCCACTTTTATCCGAACTTGTCGGGTTTGCCTGTAAAGCGGTCCGTGCCGTTTTCAGACATCGCGGCGCATCACGTCTGCGATCTGAAAATTCAATTTGCAAAACGGTACCGCACCCGCGCGCGCGCGCGCGCTTGCAATTTGCTACACAATTTACTTGTCTGACAATGCCATGGCTGTTTCCACTTCATCCCGTTATCCCTGTGTGCATATATTTATGCAAGTATCAATAACGTCAGTCACCGCGTACGTGATAATAACATCGTAAACACGATCCATGAATCTCCTGATACGCAACATGTATTCGGAAATTAATTTAATTAAATTATTAACATCGACGTGAATTATGTAACGTGAAATAATATGCATGTAAATTTCATTTCAGTTCGATGGACTCGATTATATTGGTAACGGTTATACTTTTCAGGAACTTGTACATGTACAGGAAAAAGGACAAAACAGACAAGTTTGCGATCACAGTTAAGCACCCCTAGTGATGAGACACGCGAGATCGCGCTGACCAATCGCGATCGGCAACTTCGATCGACCCCCATCAATTCCTTCATGAAACGCGGAGTTTGTTCTCGGATCGACACTCGCTCGAGGAAATGGTCTCATTCCGGCGCGTACGGAGATATCTCCGCCGGGAGGAGTCTCTTAAAGAACGATTGCGTCACGCGACGCTCGTCTCAACAAGTTGGAGATCGGTACTGCTGGTAGTTAGATATTTTATGCCACGATATATTCCGCCTTACGTCGTCACGTGTTATCCGGTCGGCATCTTACGGCACACAAAACGGTTTCCGGCACTATGTGTGAGATTCGTTGATCCCTGACGCGAGAACAGCCGCCTATGACAAATCGGAGATGTGAACCTGCGTGACGCATAATTAGTCTTCGAAGATGCGGAGAAAGTCGGATATGTCCTCTCTCATCGATAATTTTTAATCGCTCAGTGTACTGCCGGAGAGAAGCCTGAGAGCGATCACGCTCGCGTTTTAACTGCAACGCCTCAAACGTGGACATTGAACTACGGGTGCGTCATTCTGTCTTTATTGCTCACTGAATATTGAATAAAGATAGAATGACGCTCGCGATCGTTGGGAGCGTCAAGTGGAACGCATCCGTAGTTCAATGTCCACGTTTGAGGTGTTGCAGTTAAAACGCGAGCGTGACCGCTCAGGCTTCTCTCTGGTACTGCTATAAAAGCTACAAGTCACGAGGATTCCATGTAATTTAAAGTTATTAAATTAATATTCGAAAGATAAAGTGTCTTTTTTTAATTGGATTATAAACTTGATCATCAGACGAAAGAGAAATTTAACGACGCACTCCGTGTTTCTACGTAGGGTGGTAGTTTTATTCATCGGAAAAGTAATCGTGCTACCACGCGTTGCATGATCGGCCGAGGGTGAACGGATGTAATGAAGAAACTCCGTCTACGACCGGTCGCAACTCGCAATGTCACGCTCAAAGAAAATATGGAGGATGACTCATACCGCGTGACATATTTGCATAACGAAAACCGTGTGCAAATGAGTAGTATACAATATAGACGAATTATTATTCCTCCATCCATCAGGCACAAGCGAACTCGAGCGTTATGGAAAAAACGTGCCGGATAAACCAAGATGTAAGGAAGCATGTCTCGAACATTAAAAATATATCCGCGATAAAAGATAATAATTTGTTACTTTCCAATCTAACCTTCCTCCCTATCATCAATATTAGGTATAATGTATACAATAAATTACTTATCAAAAGTACATTTCATATTTAAGCAGCGAGGCTTTCCGGCACGTCCTTTCGAGTCACATCGATGTACAACTGAATTGGATCGCGAACCGGATGTCCCCCCAAATTACCTTTCGCGTCCTTCTCGTCCGCTCGCGCGGTGTCACGCACCCGTTCGATCGGGGGTGGCAGAAAATGCTTCTCGCACGGCTCCAACGAGGGGGTTGAAACGACGGTAACGATGAAGGTGTCGCGTACAGGGTGGTCGCGCGTCGACTGAGAGCTTCCCTCTTTCGGAGAACCGAATCCGCAAGGAACGACAACGGCGGCGCCGCGACGCAACCCCTTAGCGACCAGCCAACCATCCGGCCAGCCGCCCCGAGCCGCTCTCGTCGCCACCCCCGAATGCATCCCCACCGCGTTGGCGATTATCGAGAGAGGGGATACGTGTATCGCCACGCGGCCGACAAACTGGTGGGGGTGTCTGCTGGTGGAATTACTTCGTTCGGCAAAAAAACACCCTCTCTCTCTCTCTCTCGCTCTCCCTTTCGGTCTGTCCCTATCTGTCCCTTATTCGATAGGGTGGAAAACTGCGGGCTGAAGGGTGGAGGGACGCAGAGGCCGATGTACCGACAGCATGAAGGTCGCGACGGCAGAGCAGATAAATCAAAATTCGCGAGCGAACGGATTGGTACGGATTTTTCGGCGAGGGTGGCGAGAACATGACGTTGGTTCTGTATAAATCACGGCGGAGAAAATGTCTGATGCCTCCACTACATATGAGAAGGTAATCGCACAGCGCAATAACATTAATATACATCTTCGTTGCTTACAACTTATACAATAATCTACGGTGGCAGTAATGTAATTCTCGTAAAACGAGCGAAGAGAAGTATTGATTTTTCGAGGTATTTATAGACACACATACGCGTAATCAGTAAGTGAAATCATAGCTGAAAAGATTGCGGGAATTTATTTCTGTTTAGTTTGCCTCGTGAAGCCTTGAACGTTGTTATTCCTAATTTTGGCAAGCCTCAAAACGCGACGCATTGCTGGTGTATATTGTGGTCCAAAAGTATTTATTGAAACGAAACTTTTAGCGTAATCTCCAAGGTCAAAACTGACTTTCGTGACGACATTCGTGAGAGGATGACTAACATAGGACAAAAAAAAGAGAATGCTGAGACGACGAGGGGAGGTAAATTAAAATTCGCCAAGCGTGCCATGAAAGAAACTCTGAAAACAGCGACGGTCGCTGGCACGTTTGAAGTGCCAGGCTTCAAAGATGTAAGTATAATAAATAAAATAATATATTTAGAATAAGAAAAAGTGTCAGCTTTATCGTTATTATCGATAGTTGCAGGCAAAAGCTTACGTATGTAAAACGGTAAGTATGTAATTAAATATTTCTTGACTCAGCAATATGTTTAGTTACGAGTTTCTTAATATAAAATAACTCGTTAAAAAGAAGTACGCGAATATAAACTCGCAAACGAAAACCTTCTTCTCGTCTGGAAAAGTTCGTAACGGCACCACAGAGAAAGAGTTGCAAAAAGGCGAAAGATTAAAGCCAATATACCAGAGAGCAAAGGCAACGAGCGCGAGACCGCAAGAAAATTAAATTTTCTACAAATAGTGCAAAAAACGAAGCATCAGTAAATGAATTCAATAATGTTTACAGAAGCAATTTGATCTAATCAAAGAGGTCGGCAAAGTAAAACCATGTAGGCAAGGAGCTAAAATGCATATTTACGGAAACTTTTAACGTTGTTTGCAATTAGTTCCAAAATAATATCAATAATGAAGAAAGCATGTGGCATTATATACGTGTGTAATATCAAATATTAATGCTTATATCAATCATCAAAGTAGAAGACGATCACTTGGAAAGTTCCAACTGCTCCAAGAAATAAGAAAACGGCAAGATTGATATTTTATCAGATGCAACTCGCAGATAACTTCGTTAAAAACATGATAACCGGTGAATTTGCTCGCTCGAAGATCCACGTGGCCGAACGAAGCCGCAGAACGTCGTTTTTGCACGGCGTCGGGCACGACGAGGAAGATAAATTAGGAGCCGTCGAGATAGACGGTGCAAAGTAAGGAGAAGCGAAATCCGTTTCAGTCGTCGAGGCTTGACAATTTCCTCAGGGCGCGTGTCGAAACGATACCGCGAAGATTCTTGGGTGGCTGCACGATGCGCTGGAAAATGCGAAGAATTGATGATACGAGGGTGCAGCGAACCCGTTGACGCGAAATAAGTTTGGCAGATAAAGCTCGGCTGGAATTTATCCGGTTCGAGCGATGAGCTTTGATGATGATGCTCGACGATAACAATACGATAATTCAAATAACAAAGTAAAACAATTAAAATGATCGTGCAACGCGTTGGATGTTAGGTACAATACCATGTTGTAGTCTTTTGCCATTACTTCAGTCAACAGAGTGCAATTACGTAATAAAATACGTCTAAATAAAACGGATCTCGAGATAGAAGAGGGATAAGGCTCGCTGGAAAGAAAGCTTTGTATTAGGGGTGTGATTTAGTTTTGAGGGTTTGCAACAGATGGCTGTAGTGTCAGTTTGTTCCAATAGCTGTTTCCGATAACTGTTGTTTCTTACAGAGTTGACATTATCCATGACATTTAGTAGCATTATAGCAATAGATGCAATAACAGTCGTGTTTATTGTTTATATCATCGTAAAAATGCAACTTCCGAAACAGCATTTTCGACATGCGTTGCTTTTGTTTTTTAATCAAAAGAAAACTGCGGCTGAGGGTTATAGAATTCTTGTGGAAACTTATGGTGATTCTGCCCCATCAATTAAGACGTGTGAATACTGGTTTAGACGCTTTAAAAGTGGTCATACTGATGTGAAGGACAAAGAACGCTCGGGACAACCAAGAAAGCTTGAAAATGCAGATTTGCAAGCATTATTCGACGAAAATCCAACAGAATCCACTTCAGAACTTGCCAGAGCATTAAATGTTGATCGAACAACAGTTGCCAAACATTTACATGAAATGGGAAAAATTCAGAAAGAAGGGAAATGGGTTCGACATGAATTATCGGAAAGTGCGATTGCGAACCGGTTGAACATTTGCATTTCGTTGATCGCCAGGCAAAAAAAGAAGAGTCCTTTGTCTCGGATTGTTACTGGGGATGAAAAGTGGATCTGTTTTGATAATCCGAAACGCAGAAAATCATGGGTGGATCCAGGCGAACCATCAACATCCACTCCGAGACGCAATATTCACGGTTCAAAAGTAATGCTCCGTATTTGGTGGGATAGTGTACTATGAGCTGTTAAATCCGCACGAGACTGTCACGGCTGATCGTTATCGACACCAATTGTACAAGTTGAAGCAAGCATTGGACCAAAAACGACCACCAATTGCGAGTAAACGACGGAAAGTGATTCTTCTTCGTGACAACGCTCGACCTCACGTTGCGTTATCAGTGAAAGAAACACTATTAGAGCTTGAATGGGAAGTCTTACCGCACCCCGCATATTCCCCGGACCAATGAGCAATCTCCATGTGATTATTATTTGTTCCGGTCGATGCAACACGCTTTAGAGGATACACACTTTGATAATTTGGAAGAAGTGCGAAAATTCGTCGACGAATGGATCAACTGAAAAGAAGAGTCATTTTATCGTGGTGGAATCCATCTCTTGCCAGAGCATTAAATGTTGATCGAACAACAGTTGCCAAACATTTACATGAAATGGGAAAAATTCAGAAAGAAGGGAAATGGGTTCGACATCAATTATCGGAAAGTGCCATTGCGAACCGGTTGAACATTTGCACTTCGTTGATCGCCAGGCAAAAAAAGAAGAGTCCTTTGTCTCGGATTGTTACTGGGGATGAAAAGTGGATCTGTTTTGATAATCCGAAACGCAGAAAATCATGGGTGGATCCAGGAGAACCATCAACATCCACTCCGAGACTCAATATTCACGGTTCAAAAGTAATGCTCCGTATTTGGTGGGATAGTGTACTATGAGCTGTTAAATCCGCATGAGACTGTCACGGCTGATCGTTATCGACACGAATTGTACAAGTTGAAGCAAGCATTGGACCAAAAACGACCACCAATTGCGAGTAAACGACGGAAAGTGATTCTTCTTCGTGACAACGCTCGACCTCACGTTGCGTTATCAGTGAAACAAACACTATTAGAGCTCGAATGGGAAGTCTTACCGCACCCCGCATATTCTCCATGCGATTATTTGTTCCGGTCGATGCAAGACGCTTTAGAGGATACACACTTTCATAATTTGGAAGAAATGCGAAAATTCGTCGACGAATGGATCAACTGAAAAGAAGAGTCATTTTATCGTGGTGGAATCCATCTCTTGCCAGAGCATTAAATGTTGATCGTACAACAGTTACCAAACATTTACATGAAATGGGAAAAATTCAGAAAGAAGGGAAATGGATTCGACATCAATTCTCAGAAAGTGCCATTGCGAACCGGTTGAACATTTGCATTTCGTTGATCGCCAGGCAAAAAAAGAAGAGTCCTTTGTCTCGGATTGTTACTGGGGATGAAAAGTGGATCTGTTTTGATAATCCGAAACGCAGAAAATCATGGGTGGATCCAGGCGAATCATCAACATCCACTCCGAGACGCAATATTCACGGTTCAAAAGTAATGCTCCGTATTTGGTGGGATAGTGTACTATGAGCTGTTAAATCCGCATGAGACTGTCACGGCTGATCGTTATCGACACCAATTGTACAAGTTGAAGCAAGCATTGGACCAAAAACGACCACCAATTGCGAGTAAACGACGGAAAGTGATTCTTCTTCGTGACAACGCTCGACCTCACGTTGCGTTATCAGTGAAAGAAACACTATTAGAGCTTGAATGGCAAGTCTTACCGCACCCCGCGTATTCTCCGGACACTGCTCCATGCGATTATTATTTGTTACGGTCGATGCAACACGCTTTAGAGGATACACACTTTCATAATTTCGAAGAAGTGCGAAAATCCGTCGACGAATGGATCAACTGAAAAGAAGAGTCATTTTATCGTGGTGGAATCCATCTGTTGCCAGAAAGATGGGAAAAAGTTATAGAAAAGGAAGGAAAATATTTTGATTAAGGTATTCATTCATTATCATATTTAAATACATGCGTTTTTGAACAAAGAACCCTCAAAACTAAATCACACCCCTAATATTATTGATTAGCATAAAGTGAAGTGCTCGCGCGGGTTGCAATCTCGGGAGACACGTTCGGTATCTTAGACGTTCCTTCCCACGGGACGACTTCTCGCAAATAAAAGATAACGTACGTCCTGAAAAAATGGCAATGACCGTCAATACAGATTGTGGCAATGCAAAACTCGACGCGGAGCTTTCAAACCTATCGCTTTTGCTGGGCGCGAAATGGCAAACGGTGAGAAGAGCGAGAGAGAAAGAGCGAAGAAAAAAGGATGAAGCTAGGATGAAGTTTCATGACGGCGGTCGGTCGAAGAGCAGCTTCGCTCGGTGAATCAAGCACGAAAAACCGGTTCTCGCGTGCGGCAGAGGATCTTGCGGTGCAGCCGAGGAAGTTCCACGGGCGGATCAAGGAGTGAAAGATCGATCGTGTCAAGAGGATCCAAGCACAAAACACAAAACGTGCAGGTTTTCCCTGTTTCCGGACTGTGACATTTTTTTTTCATCAAAATTACGGCGCGGATTCGTCAAAAATTTATGAAGTTTTGAGTACGTGCTTGCGTACTTTCGTAGGCGCGCTGAAACCTATCACAGCTAATCAGCCGTACGAAAATTTCAGCAAACTTCTCGAATATTTCTCTGCTTCAGGACACAGTACATTTCTCTCATTACATTTATATGCCAAAAAGTACTCGGCGACTGGCAAGTTAAAAATCGTCCCTCGCGGGACGATGTGGCCAACATCGTTTTTTTTTTACGTGCCGCGAGAATGTTCAGAACTAAGTTTTACATTCGCGAGTTATGTGAAAACTTCGCGCAGGGAAGCACAGGGCGGCTGCGAAATTACAGTGGCGGTATCGTCATTGGATGGAAATTTTATGCGGCAAATCTCTCCTGACGTGTACCACGTCTGATACGGAGCTTTACATACGATAATCCACCTACCTTTGTGGCGCGGACGCGATTCGCAGACTAGCGAGATGATCGAGTTTGTAACGCAGACAAGCGAACTTACAGGATGAACTCACGCGATGAACTCACGGTACTCGTAATTAGTTGCATAATTCGCAAAACGCAACTCGTCCATCCATCCTGATTCGCGTGATTTTTGTCGCGTTACGTGATTCAAATTATGTAAATCGCATAGTATCATACACGAGAAGGTATTGATCGTACAATTAACGTAATCCACATCGTAACAGGACAAGTAAACGGACACATACGGCGAGCGAGATGTCGGAGCAGCGGTGTATCCCATTTTCGTGCTGATTGTTCGGCTCGATTGCCTATCAAAATTGGGAGAGGGGGACCATCTCGAGCGTATAATGCGACGACCGAAGCTCCGCGCTTACGGAGCACGCAAGCTTGGACCGCAATCGAGGTCTGCGGATGCTCGAGTATCAACCGGATATCGCCCTCTCCCTCGCGACCGACACCAGGGGATTGACGTTAAGTATGTTAAATTAATTAACGTTAATTAACGCTCCCCTCGGGCATGGTGAGGATCACCGTGTTCCTCGGCGCCGGTTGAAAACTATGGAGCTATTTATTTCATGGTACATACGGCCACGCATAATTGCCCTGTTATTAGAAAGAAAAGAGAGAACTAAGTTTCCTCTTCCAAAGAGAAAGAGAGAAAGAGTAATTGCTTGTTCACTACACACGCGAGAGTGAACAAAAGAATCTACCACCGAAAGAGAACTTCTTAGCGTAATGGAAGCTCCAGACGCTCATACACGACGACCGATCCATCAAAGATAAGCGCGACTGCGCGTGAAACTTTGATGGATCGGCCCATTACAATGTATAATTCCGCAGAGGATTTGATCGGTATTCGTTAACTCGACCGCGCCGATTAATATTCATGGATAATGAAGAAGATCGTGCCAACATGGCCCTCTCTCTTTCTTTCTCATTCTCTCTCTGCCATAAGCGTACATCATAGTCAGTCAAGATCGCCGTTAATTATAACTCATAAATAACTTAAGGAATATGTCGTTGTTTTAAAGGGCGACTAAACGCTGGCGGACATCATTGGGCATGGTGAAATATCGCGATTCGTCATTTTCGTGCACGAATTAATGCTTAGCGTCTTATTTTTCTACTAACAAGGAAAGGTTTTTAGGTGTTACACTCAGATTTTAAAAACGTTTTGCATGCAGGTAGGGAGGTCCCCAAATAGAAGAAAAATTATAAAAGTAGCGGCCCAAATGCATATTTGCGCGCTATGTGCGCAATTTTCGATGTTAGGTTAATTACTCAAAAATGCTATTTCCAATCGAATTCCTTACATTTTTTATTTCACCTAATGCACAACGCTTTAAAAAGAAATCAAACCCAAAATTAAAACTGAAAGGATTAAAAACCTCCCTTGACCAGATCTTTTATGTCCTCGTTATGAATTCTGATCAAATCTATTTAAAGTCGCATACAATAAATCACGCAGAAAGAGCAAACTACGATTTGCGCAATGTACAATTATTCCAAATTGTGTGCATTGGCAGTTGCAGTAAAAAATTAAAAAAGTTACGATGCAAATACCATTTTTGAGCAATGGGCCCTTTATACGCACTGTGCTCGCGCGGCACGAGATTATATTAGACGCTCGTATTTTCTAAACACACACACACATAAAATTATTCAAAGCAATATAAATGTGCATTAGGTGAAATAAAAAATGTAAAGAATTCGATTGGAAATAGCATTTTTGAGTAATTAACCTAACATCGAAAATTGCGCACGTAGCGCGCAAATATGCATTTGGGTCGCTACTTTTATTTTTTTTTTCTATTTGGGGACCTCCCTACCTGCATGCAAAAAATTTTTGAAATCCGAGTGTAACACCTAAAAACCTTCCCTTGTAAGTAGACGGGATCCCAAGACCGGAGACGCAGTTAAGTGCTTTTATCTGGCCGACGACCGAGGATCCCTCTCGAGAAGCGCCGGTACGGACGAAGACCGGTTAAAGTTTCCATTTCCATTATCCGCAGCGGCAATGATCCGAAGCGTCTTAAATCGACTTTCGAAGCCCGACCTTCTCGGATAATGTTATCCGCGCTCAATCTCCGGACGAGGATTTCCTCCTCGGTGGAAAAATTCGCTGCCATATCCCGTGCGTACCAGAATACCCATGAAGTCAACGCGACGACTAGACGCGCTTCCTCATCCATATATGCTCGCACCATTGTGAATCAGAGGTGAAGCGAACAAAGCGACTGGCATTTCAGGGTCGCGGAAAGTCTGACGAAATAGCTTAAGTTGCTCAAGACCGTCCGTAGCGTGCGCTACGGTGCTGACGTGTCGAGAATATCGTGCGTTTCGTCGTTGTACGGTATGATGGTCATGAAAACTTGAGATGGTTTGGAAATGAGTTCTCAATTATATTTTCAACGTGAAATTGAAGAGTTCAGTTTCGAATCTTCTTAGATTTTTTATACTTAAGACGAATCATTTGAGGAGTTATTAATATGTATCTTATATAACTACCTGTTTCTGCGGGATTTTACTTCTACATAAATCAAGACTGATAATAGCATTTTCAATCCACTTTCGCCGAAATATATCACGAGGACGTCGCCGACGTCGGCAGTATGCATTCCGGCAGACCGCCTTCTCCGCCACCTTTTCGATCTTTTTTAACGGTAACCCCGAGAACGTCCCAATCCTAAATTATTGTGTTCGCGTGTCCGCTTCTTGGCGTGCCGGGATTATCGGGATTCCGTGCCCGGCCTTCGAAAAGATGAATAATCGCTGCAGCTACGATTCCCGTGGGACGCATAGCAATTCCTACCATGAACGTTGCGCCATCGTCGCTACGTACGTATGTACCTAAGAGCACACCCGTCAGACTGATTGGCCGCGGCAATGAGCGACATGGACAGGGATTTGAATTGCGAATGAGGATAACGTGGGCGAACGAGGATAATTTTGGGGTTCCTACGTCTCATGTCTCGTCGCGCGACGTCAGAAAGAGTCGAAGACAGTCCGAAGAGGCAATCATCTCAATTACGCCAATTACTTAAGAAGAACAAAGCGGAATATTCGCCACGAGTGAGATAAATGATCATCGCGCAACTGTGAACCAATTTAGCGTATCAACCTCAGCTCGCGGATCTGTTTAACGATGAGTAGCAACACCGTAAAGTAAAATGAGCGCAATTGGAAACCTTATATACGCGAAGGGACTGCGTAAATCTCACGTTCCATAAAGCCCTCTACGCGTGTTCCTCTCGAGCACGTAAAATGAATCGGTGTTGAGGACGTATTTTGATTAATGGCCGCGCATACGAGTAGGTGCGCGTAACGTTACGCGCGATGCATTAATTCTCGTTTCCTTTCGCGGGTGCAACCACCCTGTTGGCTGCACGCGAACTGACACGCGAAGAGAACTCGCGACAAAAAGAGAACGAATGGTTTCGCGACTTTGATGCGGAAGAAACAACCCCCGCGTTTTCCGCGTTCGGGAGACTATCTCGAACCCTCGTTACGTGCAAAATCCGCGCGTATAAATCCGCGTCTCCCTTGTTTCGCGAAAACAGCGATAACAATGAGAGCCAACGCGCCCCCGAGGCACAGCCACCCTTATTATAATATAAATCTCGCGTTGACGAAAACGCACGTACATCGAAGCGACACGCTTCCTCTCGCGATCGCAGTCGGTGGCAGGAAAAATCGGAGAAAAATCGGGGTAATTCTTTGGCACGTTTGCGTCATAATTTTTCGCGCTGGATCGCGGGAAGAATACGGTATATGCATCGACATAAATTATCGGTCCCGGCGACACTGGTCACGTGACCAATAACGGCCGTCTCTTATTGCGCTCGTTTCGAATTTATTGGTAGAAAATTTATCGAACAATGCCCACTTGACGCTTGTGTTCGGAAAAACGAGTCGTACTCGCGGCGCTCGCCAGTTATCGCGTTTAAGGGAGTATTCTAGTGTAGCATGTCAGAAAAATCGAATTTTTTTTGGCATATTTTGCAAGTATATGGTATGGAAAATATGTCTGCGAGAAGATTTAGCCCGATTCGCAAAATTAACAAAGTAATAGCACCTAATAGAAAATAACCTCTGGCGCGCGCTCGGCGGTTGGACCGCGCGGCACGCAACAGAGCATTGTGTTAGTATTTTAGGTAGGATCAGAAGATCGTTATTCTTTGAAGGTCGTACATTTGAATTGGAGCCTTTGTATAGTACAGGTTATATAGTACAATGAATCTCTAAGTTCATTGATTTGGACTTTTGCTCCAAAACATCTCCATGCTGGCGTGAAAGTTGTTGAAATAGCAACATTCTTGGCAGTTATAATTTTCAATAAAGGATTTATGCCAATTTTCAAACTTATGAACGTGATGGGAGTTAGTATTGGTGAGCAAGCGGTGGTGTACGCAAACTCCCGGAACGAAGCTCGTATCACCCGCTCGGAGCGGCGCTCCACTACCTTCTCTCGAGATCAGAGAATGAATCGCAGGGAAGAGAGATCAGCTCTGCAGGACTTCTACGAACAAGAGGAATGTCCCCTGTATGGCCCTGGACTAGCCGATTGATCGTAAGTAACATTATCTCTATGTAATCAGTATGAAAAACTTTAACGTGTTTTTCTCGAAACCATGTTTCTCAAATTGGTTCCCATGATATCTCAAAAACCAGTTAATCAATTGACTCAGGCTTTTGCACACATCTTCAGTATATGTGTGGCTATAGCCCCTACCACAATCAAGTCGAAATATTGTTTTTTGGAATTTCTACAGCCCTTCAATGGTGAAAAAAATGGCACAAATCGAAACTTAATTTTCTCGATGAAGTCATGTTTTAAATTTTCAACATTTTTTTTTCATTCTGGTACCTGCTATAGTCACACTCATACTAATTAAGAATCTCTTTGGTTTTTTTGTTTCAGATGAGTAGAACAGCTGAAATCACGGGAACCATGGACCAACTGTTTTTTTTCATGTTCTTATTTAATATCATGTGCAGCGCTTATTTATAGTTATTGTCTAATACAAAAATTTGGAAACATACACCAAATATGTATGAATAAGCAGGAAAAACGCTGCCTCAAAAAACCTTATACTTTTTTCAAAAAAAATTCACCAAAATAGCATACAAATTCCGCTTTTACACTAGAATACCCCCTTAATAGCGAGTAAGTGCGTTGCGGTAATAATTTTGATATCACGCGCTCTCGGAAACGCGTATCGAAAAGGTATTTCTTCGTGTGGCACATAGCTGTTCATTAAAGTGAACTTCTTCATTCACAGGTTCAAGGACAGAGACAACGTGCAAAGTGGAACGCTCGTCAAAGATACATCCAGTACAACTATTAATAACGCAACACGCTCCAAAATCTACAACGGAATCTACATGATTTCATTTAGGCGAAGCGGCCGGGGCTCGTTACGCTTTTCCAGGCTAATTCCTGGCTTCTAGCAGCGTAATCCCGCGGGATCAAGTTTCGTCCCTCTCATTGGCCGATGTTGCGGCTAGTAGTTGCCGACCCGACCCTCTCTGAACTTCGTAGCCTGAGTGCCGACCGCGAGAGATCGTCGCGATCCTGATTTGCGAAATTTCCGCGAGGTCAAAGGAAAGTGGCGGCTCGCAATGACCGTTAAAAAACTCGCGTGTATTCATTCCAGTATGTAAAACGGCGTGCTTTTGATGGTTGGCTGACGATTTTCGTCCCTTCTATTGGCCGCTCACGAATATCATCGCGTGGAGTTGAGTGGACGACTTGGCAACGAGCTTATCGCTTCGCTGGCGTAATTTTAAGTGAATATTGACGAGGTTTATCGTGATACGGTTCCCGCGGAGAGATAAAGAACAGAAATGGCGCGATGAGTCACTCCGGAGGAGCCGTTATCACTTTCAAGGTGGAATCGCGAATTTTACCATTTCGCGAGATTCACCGCGAAAATCCTCTTTATAATACAATCTCGCTGCGTCTTATGAAAGAAAGAGAGAGGAAAGAAGTCGTTGATCTGCGCTACGTAAAATCTTTTCCAAGTTCTACATGGAACTCTGTGAAGCAAAGTAAGCGGCTTTTAGGCTTAGGGCGTCCAGGAAACTAATTTCCCCTCGTGGCTTTTGATATCAAGAACTTCTCCTCGTTCCGCGTGTCCGCGCGAAATAAAGAATACTGTCGGAGCATGAAATTTATGAAAATAGAGGTCCACCGCAGTGGACTGCAAGGAAAATATTTCGGAATGGCTGGATTATGTCGCGACATGCGACGTCATACGCAGGAAAATTAAAAGAAAAGACAGAAAGAAAGTCTCTGCCTATTTCTCTCTCTCTCTCTCTCTTTCTCGCACGTATTACATTTGCATTTCGCTGGATACATCTCGGATGCATTTCGGAAGTAAACGTCTCACCATCGCGCGAAATTGTAAAATGTTCCTCTGAGAAGACCAGATCTCGTCTGATAAAAACTATGAGGTAATTGTTTGACATAATTTCATGTTTCAAAAATATATAAAATATTGGATTGTACATATGTCCGTCTCATTTCTTCAAATGGTTTTAATAATATGGATTGTAACATATATTCATTATTAAAAACACTAAACAAAAGAGACAGATATAAGTTACAATATGTAATTGCACAAAATATTGCTCACCCAAATACCTTGAACACCAGATTGGACAAGAGAGACTTACCTATAACAAACAGGAAATACAGACATCAATATAAGCACATTTAAAAACCTCACAAGACATATTTAACATATCACACATATTCACAGATTAGTGGACGATTTGGGCGCGATTTATGGAAGTTTCGAGTGAACAGGAGGAAATGCGCGGCGCGCGCGAGAATTAAACGGCAAGTCAGCGACGGTAGATATCAGCGCAATCCCGTTTAAAAATAGCGTGGAGGTAATTAAATGCGGAACGAATCAGCCGGTGCCCAAGTCGCGAGACAATTTCGCGCGCGTCTTGCTTTATGCCGAGACTCGGCCGCGAAAAAGCTCGCTCGGCGAGCTGGAAACGAGAGAGTAACGACGGTAATAACGGTTGGCCCCGCGCAACCTTTCTTTCTCTTTTTTCCTCTTTCCGCGACGCACTACCGAACCCGTCCATGAATTTTAATCGGTCGGACGAGCGAGCGCTATACGGGCAGCGAGCAACGTAAAACGTCGCGCTTGCATTTCGTGCAGCATGTGCAGCGCGCGTGCAACGGCGACGGTTAAAATATTAATTGCCGATAGGATACGCCCAAAAACGCGAGGAAATAAAAACTAATTCCCGTATCCTCGCTCGTACGAGGATTAACGAGTGACGCACGCGGGAAAAGGGGATGGATCGGGGGCGGCTCTTGCTGCAGTAATTGAAACCTCGTCGTGATCGAGCACCGGCCATCGACGACTGACTGACGATTAATTAAAAGGGCTCGTGCCTGTGATTCACAAATTAACGATGACGATCATGCGGATGCAAAGACACTCTCGCGATGAAATTCGGGAAATCTTCGATAACTGCAATTGCCGAATAATGTAAGATAATGTAAGAATAATCAATAATATGCGATAATACAAGTATGATACGATATACTATTGGGTTGGCCAAAAAGTAATTGCGTTTTTTTCCAATAGATGGACATACATGTCTTGAAATGTAACTAACTTCATTCTAAACCGCAAAATCATTATGTAGGTTAACAACTCACAGTTCAAGCTTGTTTTAGAAAAAGTAAGTACACGATTTCGTTAACAATTGTTTGTTTGCCGTCGATTTCAAAGTGGAAAATCAAAAAGAACATTTTCCTCATATTTTGTTTTATTACTTCCGAAAAGGGAAAAACGCTGTGCAAGCTCATTAAAAGTTATCTGATGTATATGGCGAAGATGCTTTAAAACTGCGGCAGTGTCAAAATTCGTTTACTAAATTTCGATCTGCAGATTTTAATGTGAAAGATGCACCACGCTCAGGAAGGCCAATCGAAATTGATGATGACAAAATAAAGGCACTGATCGATTCCAATCGGCGTTTAACGACACGAGAGATTGCTGAGAATCTTAACATATCGAAATCGAGTGTTGAAAACCATTCAAAACGACTTGGATACATTAGTAAGCTCGATATTTGGGTACCACATGAGCTCAAAGAAATTCATCTCACTGAGCGTATTGACATCTGCGATTCTCTTTTGAAACGTGAGGAAAATGATCGATTTTTGAAACGTATGATAACAGGCGACGAAAAATGAATCGTCTACAACAACGTCAAACGAAAAAGGTCGTGGAGCAAGCGTGATGAACCTGCTGAAAGCACTTGAAAAGCAGATATTCACCAAAGAAAGATTATGCTGTCAGTCTGGTGGGACTTTAAAGGTATTGTGTATTTTGAGCTGCTTGCAAGGAATCAAACCATTAATTCAGACGTATACTGTCGTCAACTGGATAAATTAAATGATGCCATCAAACAGAAACGTCGAGAATTGGTGAATCGCAAAGGTGTTGCGTTTCACCATGATAACGCTAGACCACGTACAAGTTTGGTCACTCGTGAAAAATTGTTGCAGCTTGGATGGGATGTGTTACCACATCCACCATATTCGCCAGACCTGGCACCATCAGATTACCATTTGTTTCGTTCTTTGCAAAACGCCTTGAATGGTAAAACCTTGACTGCTGATGAGGATATCAAATCGTTCTTGGAATTGTTTTTTGCTGAAAAAGATAAGAACTTTTTTGAGCGCGGAATCATGAAGTTGCCTGAAAAATGGCAAAAGATAATCAAACAAAATGGACAATATATTGTTTAATAAAGTTTTTGTTTCCCATGAAAAATTCGCCTTTTATTTATATAAAAAAACGCAATTACTTTTTGGCCAACCCAATAGATAATATGGTGAAATACTATACAAATGAGACGAGTAAGAAAATGCCGTGCGCAAACTGAAATTCCCACCTGGTTACCGTTACAAAACAAGCTCACACGAGGTTCTGAACCTTGATAGCGTTCTTGTGAATTCTGAGGCATTGCGACTATTGTAATTTCGGACACAAATTGGACGTGAAGCATAGTTTTTGTCAGAGCGCTAGTTTGCGCACCGCGTAATTTTAGAGTCGCGTTTGCCTCATTTGTATCATCCTTTGAAAGTTCTTTATTTGAAGGTACAATTTAATTTCGATTTGTAGAGAGACACCGCTGTTCCCAACGAGAATATTCCTCAATAATAGCGGCTAACAAACAACGGCTTTCCGGACAACGGATTCAACAAGGACCAGGCGTGTTTGTTAATTACGTGTTTGTCGGCTTTAGCTTGAATGTGGGTGAACCTACGCAAGGATACGGGCGTATTACGGAACACGCACAAGTGCAGATAACCGGCCGAATATCGTGCAATGCAACGTGTGTAAAGTGTGCCACACTTGCAAAATGTTGCTGCGATACGGACAACATGACACGTAATGCAGAGCAATTAAAATCGCGCGTGTCCTCGGGGAAGCTTTACGCAATCAACTTAGGTAAGTCAAACTAATTCATCCGTACAATTTCCATTTCTGTTTTTTCGCGCAAACTCGTGTTTCTTTTCTACAGTGACTACAGAAATTTCACAACTTTTCTCATAACTGTCTTGTTTCCTGCAAATTGTTATGATTGTTACAGAAACGCATTGCTGAATTTCAATAGATCCTTTTTGCTCCACGGATACACCGTTAAAAATTGTGCGTCCATATGTTAAAATTTTCTTGTGTTGCCATGTTTTGATTACTACTTCAATGTAAAATTAACATACAACTGATATGTTATTATTTTTATAACAATTTTATATGTTACATTAATGTTAACTTCATAACTTAACATTTTGTGTATGTCTCTTAGAAATGGAATATTATTTGAAATGCTTTTAACACAATAATTTTAAACAATCAACATGTCACAAAGTCAGTTTAACATTCTAAAAGAAGTTAAAGTAAATCTTTAAATAATCATGACCTTTGACATATAAAATAATCAAATTTACTAAAATTAAATGTTTCTATCAAAAATAATTTAAGTTGTAATAATTACTATCATGTGTTAATATAACATAAAAAGTAAATGTTCATATTGTACGAACGAAAATGTTCTATCAACTTTTCTGATGAGTTATTGTAACTTCTCTTCCATGTAGTTTTCAATTACTTTGTATGTTATTTTTACATCACACTTAAAATTACAATAACAAAAATAAATGTAAAGTATTGTGTTAATTACTTAACATTTCTAATTTGTCAAGAAGTAACATATGACGAATGAGTTACTTTAACTTAAAATTTAGAGTGGACTTTCTGGGACATGCAAAAAATGTTAAAATTAACATTTTATTTTTTACTGTGTAGAAGCCGCAGGTATCATAGTATCATCATCGCCATTATCGTCATCATCGCCATCATCATCATCGTCATCAGAGCAATATGCGAATAAACGCTGTGGTACTAAACAGAAGAGAGTTCTCATAGACATCGCGCGATTTTGTACTTGTAACGCGTGATTCTCGTGTCCCACTGAATGAAATATGAAGACGTCCCATGCGTTACAAGCTTTAATGCGCTTTCGTGCCGAGACGCTGTGGCGAGGATCCGCGGAAGTCTTGTTTCACAAGACGGCGAGGACGGAACGCGTCGTCGTCGTCGTTAACGACCGAGAATTACGAAACCACGAGTTACATCGACATGGCGGCCGCTTTTTCTAAATCATCGATGTACAACCCGTCGCGGCCTATCCTCGTCGTGCTTTTCTAATGATCGATGTCCACAGATAGTGTGGACACATATGCTCTCGTGTAGCTTCCCTAATAATCTTACATTGAAAAAAAATCTGGTTACATTAATTAGAAATCTGGTAGGTTCAACCAGTTTGTCTGTTGGAAAATGGACGAATCAGAATTCCTTTAGGAATTACCAGATGAGCATGATTAATTCCTTCCTGTTCAATTTACCAGATTTTCTTGATAATAATACTAAACGTATTTAGTTAAATTAACATGACTGTTTAGTGAAAAGAAACGTTTTTCTGTTTCGTTACCGTGAGTTTTCTTGGATTGCTGTAAATTAAATATCATGTTGATATTTATACAGGATGTCCCGTAATAATCGCCTAACCTCTCGCATGCCAATAGAGCAGATCGAGATGAACAGAAAAGTCCCATATCATTTTGCGATATTCGCAATAATAATCGAAATATTGCATATTAAAGTCAAGCGAATCCAGAGCGCGCGGAGGCGAGTGCCGAGCCGCTCGAGGTATAGGATTATTATTGCGAATATCGCAAAATGATATGGGACTTTTCTCTTCATCTCGATCTGCTCTATTGGCACACGAGAGGTTAGGCGATTATTACGGGACACCCTGTATAAACAAATATAAGAAGAGAACACGTTTTTTCATCCGCCGTCACTTCACCAGCCATTCCACTAACTAATTTCATTTCACTACAGGAGGAAAACGTGCCGTCCGTGCCGATCAACACGCCCGACACGAAACAATAGAATGCTGCTGGAGTGCCCTGCGATTAACCAGAATTCTGATTGCATCTTCGTTCGTTCTTATGTCTAGTGTAATATAACTAGAAGTTTTATAGATCCAACTGGAAAATACTAACCAAATTCTTATAGTACAGTCTATCAAACGTTCTAGTTATAAAATATCCAGTCCTATCGTGATAACTAGAAATTCTTGGTTAGTTTAACCAAAATGCATTCTATCAGATACGTCTTGTTGATACAATCAAATCATTTTTCTCAGTGTACAATTAGCGTTATCATCTTCGCGCGAAGTTTTAAAGTCATGGAAGCTGCGAGCTATGAAATTTTTACGTGGAAAAGATATAATATTTCCGCGCGACTACTTTCGAACGCGATGTTCAAGCGCCCTGTGAATTATGTAAAAGCAACGTATGTAAAGCAACGCGTTGTCGTTGTATGTTGTAAAGCCAGTTATCGCAGCTCGGCCTCCGCGCGATAATTTCACGCGATAAGCGTGGCTGCTTTAGAATCCTGCCAAGACTTTACGATCGTATAACAGGTTAGCGACGCTGTTACAGAATTGTCGACCTAAAGTGACTCCCATCGTGGTACCTTGATTCGTGGCGATAAAATGCATGATCTTTCGGGTCTAAGAGTGCCTTCGAGAGTGCAAGTATGTATAATGAGGCGCATGCACTCTCGTGTTTCGCCAGCCAGCATCGTTCCAGAGTCACCGCGCGTAAAAGCGTTCACACGTCATGTCTGGGATCAATAGATTCGAGAACTTTTATCACTGAGATAAACTGCGTTCACACGGCAAATTTTACGTGACACGTTACACGGTGCCGATAAATGAGCGAACCGCGTAGCGACGCGTAATCGAGAAGCCGAAGGTGTACGATGAAAACGATCTATTGAGACTAAATTTAACTAAATTTATCGCAAGAGTCGATATCGGCGAGAAGAGGTGCAACTTGAGAACGTTACAACGCGGACAGACCCTGACTAGTCTTGCTCCGAGAAATCACGTGGACAAACGGACAAAAATAACCGTGCGATAATTGCATAACGCGTTACGCTCAAACTTCCATTTTTTCCGGAATTATTCAGTCTCTCGTTAAGTCGGCGATAAACTCCCGATTCACAACGATTAAACGGAGCGCCGATCTCCCGAGAGCAATTCGTCTTCGTTAACAAGCGCCACGTGCACAAGAGTAAAACGGCAATGCTCGATTGAATTTAACGTGCACGATCTGGCTTGCTTCGAGTTCCTGTCGATATGCCGGGATCCGGCTGAAACTGTTTGATCGGAGGTTCTCTTAATTAAGGACACTCATCCCCTAACGCCGCCCTTTTACGTCGCTGTTATCTTCATGGTCGGTCTCTTCTGAAAGCCGCGAAAGCATCAAGAACTACCCGATTACCAGACCCTTAATGAGATCGTCATCTTTTAATTAAATTCTCCAAATGCCGTGCCGAGATCAATATCAATCACACGAACGCACACACGCGCGCACCCATTTATCTCTGACAGACTTAAATTAACTCGCGGCGAGGTGTAATATTACCGACGATGCCGCGGAACTTCGCGACACGTCGAAATGAGAATGGGGGAGGGAAAACTGAGACAGTTCGTCTGGAGTTCAATTTCGACGGGACTGAGTCAGCCGGCGTGGGGGCAGGGTGGATACTCTTGAGTGGAGAGAAGGTGTGCGTCTACTTTCGGTTGTCTACCCTGGTCATCGACCCTGGTTTATCACTGCAATCGCCGCGTCTTGGGGCAAGGACCTTTGCGCGCCGTCTATATATCTCGAGCGTCTCGCGACGCGATGAAAATCCTACATCGCGGAGATATCGGTTCGATTTCACGCTGTTAGAACTGATGTAAACGAGGAATATTATTTCTTTGCGCACACGCACGTGTTGCGGAATATTTGAAAATTGCTGAGCATAATCAAAGGCGCGTCGGCGGAACAAAATTGCGCGCGTTCGTAATTGAAAGGGAAAAAGATAGGCACGAATTGATTGTTCGATAACGGGATTTCTCTTGATCAATCATGCGGCACATTACACGATAGATACCTTATCGCGGAAAGAGGCAGCGATGAGAATCGAGCACCGGATTGCTAATTAAAGTTGGAACAAAAGTGGAATGCGCTCAAAAGCGCGTTCCAAGCCGTTACCATATTTATTCCAACCACCTGTTCGTTCCTTCTCGATCTCCATCCCCCGGAGGATGAAAACATCCTCCTTGATATCTCTTTGCCCCGCGGCGGAGTCTCGCCGGCTCGCTCGCCGGAAATCGCGGATTTCCACAATGCAGAAACGCATGTTCTATTCCGGATGTAAAAAATTTAGATTTATTCTGATATTTTCCTGGTGGTTCCCAGCCTGTTGTACGAAAATTGATACGCATAAATCGGGGATTGCAGTTTATATAAACTCTCGAGGTACAAAGAACATCTTTCATTCATGTTTCTCACACTCGTTTCTTCACTTTCTTACCATAATGCAACTGATGCCATAAAAACCTACACGCGAACGGTATCTGTTATTATTTAAGTAATCGCGAGTAATCAGATGCAACTTAAAAATAGTTAACTTGTCGTTGCACTCGTATACACGCGTCTCGTCCAATCTCGAGATAGTGTGATTGTTTTCCGTGCGATTTAATTAACAAAGTCAACGAGCTACGAGTACACCAACGCTCAGCGCGCTAAACACGTGAATTATTTCAAGACGCTGCTGAAGCTGAAGAGAAGGAAGACTCCTTCGACAGAATCTATCTCTATAAGGAAATGCTTTGAGAATGAGAGAAAGAGGGAACGGGTGATACCGTTGCTTCCACGCCCCGCGACTATTTCGCGTAACCGACGTGACGACGTTTTATAGCTTCATCGCTGCGCTATCTCGAAAAGAGACGCGAGAAGGAATCTATCGCAGCCATCTGTCGCGCCAGACACTGCGCGCGGACAAACATGACGACAATAACGCATGTGTTCGCGCAATGAACGGTTCTAATTAAATTTAGTTACGCGATGGGGAGATGCGGGACTTATGCAACGACTAAGTGTATGTACATACACAGGAAGACGTCAAGCGGTGACGCTCTCGCGCTTGTTGCTTTCAGGCTGTACGTGACTTGGCAATTCGTCGACGCGTGCAGAAGTGGTGACCGACTGTTTCGTTGAATTATTCGAACGACACGTAGACGTATAAAACTATCTCGCATCGTCGGTTAACGAAACGTCCCGGGGAATCAGCGGTTAAAATCTGCACGAATTTGCTGTTTCCGGAAGCTGTTCCGAGTAGCTCGCAAGCGAGCATCATCGAGCGCGAGTGTCACGCGAGTTCACATATTCCGTCATGTCCGCCACGAGTTTCATCCAGCCGCTTATCGACATGCTCCAGCAAGCAACTGCGACTTTCGTAAACTACGTCTAAAGAAGTATTAGGAGTGTGATTTAGTTTTGAGGGTTTTGCAACAGATGGCTGTAGTGTCAGTTTGTTCCAATAGCTGTTTCCGATAACTGTTCTTTCTTACAGTCTTGACATTATCCATGACATTTAGTAGCATTATAGCAATAGATGCAATAACAGTCGTGTTTATTGTTTATATCATCGTAAAAATGCAATTTCCGAAACAGCATTTTCGACATGCGTTGCTTTTGTTTTTTAATCAAAAGAAAACTGCGGCTGAGGGTTATAGAATTCTTGTGGAAACTTATGGTGATTCTGCCCCATCAATTAAGACGCGTGAATACTGGTTTAGACGCTTTAAAAGTGGTCATACTGATGTGAAGGACAAAGAACGCTCGGGAAACCAAGAAAGCTTGAAAATGCAGATTTGCAAGCATTATTGCACGAAAATCCAACAGAATCCACTTCAGAACTTGCCAGAGCATTAAATGTTGATCGTACAACAGTTGCCAAACATTTACATGAAATGGGAAAAATTCAGAAAGAAGGGAAATGGGTTCGACATCAATTATCGGAAAGTGCCATTGCGAACCGGTTGAACATTTGCACTTCGTTGATCGCCAGGCAAAAAAAGAAGAGTCCTTTGTCTCGGATTGTTACTGGGGATGAAAAGTGGATCTGTTTTGATAATCCGAAACGCAGAAAATCATGGGTGGATCCAGGCGAACCATCAACATCCACTCCGAGACGCAATATTCACGGTTCAAAAGTAATGCTCCGTATTTAGTGGGATAGTGTACTATGAGCTGTTAAATCCGCATGAGACTGTCACGGCTGATCGTCATCGACACCAATTGTACAAGTTGAAGCAAGCATTGGACCAAAAACGACCACCAATTGCGAGTAAACGACGGAAAGTGATTCTTCTTCGTGACAACGCTCGACCTCACGTTGCGTTATCAGTGAAACAAACACCATTAGAGCTCGAATGGGAAGTCTTACCGCACCCCGCGTATTCTCCATGCGATTATTATTTGTTCCGGTCGATGCAAGACGCTTTAGAGGATACACACTTTCATAATTTGGAAGAAGTGCGAAAATTCGTCGACGAATGGATCAACTGAAAAGAAGAGTCATTTTATCGTGGTGGAATCCATCTCTTGCCAGAGCATTAAATGTTGATCGTACAACAGTTACCAAACATTTACATGAAATGAGAAAAATTCAGAAAGAAGGGAAATGGGTTCGACATCAATTATCGGAAAGTGCCATTGCGAACCGGTTGAACATTTGCACTTCGTTGATCGCCAGGCAAAAAAAGAAGAGTCCTTTGTCTCGGATTGTTACTGGGGATGAAAAGTGGATCTGTTTTGATAATCCGAAACGCAGAAAATCATGGGTGGATCCAGGCGAACCATCAACATCCACTCCGAGACGCAATATTCACGGTTGAAAAGTAATGCTCCGTATTTGGTGGGATAGTGTACTATGAGCCGTTAAATCCGCACGAGACTGTCACGGCTGATCGTTATCGACACCAATTGTACAAGTTGAAGCAAGCATTGGACCAAAAACGACCACCAATTGCGAGTAAACGACGGAAAGTGATTCTTCTTCGTGACAACGCTCGACCTCACGTTGCGTTATCAGTAAAACAAACACCATTAGAGCTCGAATGGGAAGTCTTACCGCACCCCGCGTATTCTCCATGCGATTATTATTTGTTCCGGTCGATGCAAGACGCTTTAGAGGATACACACTTTCATAATTTCGAAGAAGTGCGAAAATTCGTCGACGAATGGATCAACTGAAAAGAAGAGTCATTTTATCGTGGTGGAATCCATCTCTTGCCAGAGCATTAAATGTTGATCGTACAACAGTTACCAAACATTTACATGAAATGGGAAAAATTCAGAAAGAAGGGAAATGGGTTCGACATCAATTATCGGAAAGTGCCATTGCGAACCGGTTGAACATTTGCACTTCGTTGATCGCCAGGCAAAAAAAGAAGAGTCCTTTGTCTCGGATTGTTACTGGGGATGAAAAGTGGATCTGTTTTGATAATCCGAAACGCAGAAAATCATGGGTGGATCCAGGCGAACCATCAACATCCACTCCGAGACGCAATATTCACGGTTGAAAAGTAATGCTCCGTATTTGGTGGGATAGTGTACTATGAGCCGTTAAATCCGCACGAGACTGTCACGGCTGATCGTTATCGACACCAATTGTACAAGTTGAAGCAAGCATTGGACCAAAAACGACCACCAATTGCGAGTAAACGACGGAAAGTGATTCTTCTTCGTGACAACGCTCGACCTCACGTTGCGTTATCAGTAAAACAAACACCATTAGAGCTCGAATGGGAAGTCTTACCGCACCCCGCGTATTCTCCATGCGATTATTATTTGTTCCGGTCGATGCAAGACGCTTTAGAGGATACACACTTTCATAATTTGGAAGAAGTGCGAAAATTCGTCGACGAATGGATCAACTGAAAAGAAGAGTCATTTTATCGTGGTGGAATCCATCTCTTGCCAGAGCATTAAATGTTGATCGTACAACAGTTACCAAACATTTACATGAAATGGGAAAAATTCAGAAAGAAGGGAAATGGGTTCGACATCAATTATCGGAAAGTGCCATTGCGAACCGGTTGAACATTTGCACTTCGTTGATCGCCAGGCAAAAAAAGAAGAGTCCTTTGTCTCGGATTGTTACTGGGGATGAAAAATGGATCTGTTTTGATAATCCGAAACGCAGAAAATCATGGGTGGATCCAGGCGAACCATCAACATCCACTCCGAGACGCAATATTCACGGTTCAAAAGTAATGCTCCGTATTTGGTGGGATAGTGTATTATGAGCTGTTAAATCCGCATGAGACTGTCACGGCTGATCGTTATCGACACCAATTGTACAAGTTGAAGCAAGCATTGGACCAAAAACGACCACCAATTGCAAGTAAACGACGGAAAGTGATTCTTCTTCGTGACAACGCTCGACCTCACGTTGCGTTATCAGTGAAAGAAACACTATTAGAGCTCGAATGGGAAGTCTTACCGCACCCCGCGTATTCTCCATGCGATTATTATTTGTTCCGGTCGATGCAAGACGCTTTAGAGGATACACACTTTCATAATTTCGAAGAAGTGCGAAAATTCGTCGACGAATGGATCAACTGAAAAGAAGAGTGATTTTATCGTGGTGGAATCCATCTCTTGCCAGAAAGATGGGAAAAAGTTATAGAAAAGGAAGGAAAATATTTTGATTAAGGTATTCATTCATTATCATATTTAAATACATGCGTTTTTGAGCAAAAAAAACCCTTAAAACTAAATCACACCACTAATAGAACGTGTTAGAAAGTAGCACGGAAAACGACGAAAAGAGCATTTTAATCCGACCGACCGAATTCCGTGGAGTTTTCGTGGCCCGCACGATTTTCGTGGACTTCTCGGCATTCCGTGCACGGACTGCACGTGGCCGCTAAACCAGCCATTCCGGAAGAAAGTAGATCACTGCGACACGTGTGCGCGCCTCCGTAGAACGACGGACGCTGCACAATACGTTCCGACTTTAAATCCGTCACACGTACGGCTTCGCTGGCACGAATTTTGTCTGCAACGTGTTTGTTTGTCGAACAATGCCAATGTCGCGACTGGATCGTCTCGAGCAGTCAAACGGCGACGAACAAACAACGAACAAAACAGAAGCTTGCAGAATCATCAGTTTCCCTCCATGTTGTTTTTTTTTTCAGATATAACCCCGGTCTATTGAACCGTGTGTGCCGCAGGGGTTTAAATATAAAACATCCGAGAAAGAGGACGGAGCAGTGCGCCCTTACGTTATTTTTTAACGGGCGCTACGATTTTCCGTCCGAACGCGTCATCCGACCGGACGCCCCGAAC
The DNA here is from genome assembly GCF_003672135.1 of Ooceraea biroi. Lineage (NCBI taxonomy): Eukaryota > Metazoa > Arthropoda > Insecta > Hymenoptera > Formicidae > Ooceraea > Ooceraea biroi. The sequence goes on from NC_039515.1 coordinate 5,168,484, forward strand.
ACGTGAAATAATGCAGCTTAAGATTCCAGCCGGGATACTGGCCGATCGATTTTCTTTAATTATCCAGCGAGTGCCAGTACGAGACAGGCGAGGCGTCGAATTATTCAGTGGCTTTTAGAAGGTAAGAAACTGATAATCCCCGATTCCTGTCACGACTGTCTTTATTGGGAATGATACTAATGGAAAATGATAGTACGGGACTTTGATGGTCGTCTCGACGAAGATTACAGCTGCTGAACGTTAAGTATGCTCGGCGCGGAAGAGAGGGAAGGGGATAAAATATACGGCTTTAGGTGCTATGCATATTGATCGGCGACATAAGAAAATGCGATCGGGGATTAGACATGATGGGGCACAACTAGTAAGCATGCTTGAGCGTCCATAAAGAGGAAACGTACGCGCACGGTACATGTAATTTAGAATATCGCTGTCATAATAAACAATAATTAACTGCTGTGATTAATAACGTGCATAATTATTATTATTAATTGCTCCTGAGAGCTTATTTGTATGACATCGCTTACAATCAACGCCACCTCATATCATTTTCAGTTAAAACGCAAGTTCACGGGAATCTAGGGTTATCTGGGAGTCGGGCAAGATGAACCACTTGATCGAGATAATAATGACATTATGTTCAGAATATTAATCCTCTCTGCGCGCGCGTGCGTTTGTACGTACTAATTGCGCGGGCACAATCCATTTGAACCAGCCGGTCTGCCAGAGTGAATTAACTAGCATACGGGTGGTTTTATCAGGCCGTTTCCAGCACACAGCACCGCGTACCTTAATAAGGCACAGCGATTCGCGCAGTTCGATCCCCGTGGAACCGAGCATCCTGGGGAAACGCAGGGAGTCGGTGTCGATCGCGCTCGCCGGCACTCTTAAAAATTGGACGCGCAATTTGCCGAGTTGGAGCGGCGGTCGGCCGACTGGAGCCGCTTTCATCCTCTCCGTGGCGGGTGCAAATCGCGGGGGTCGTGAGAAACCCTAGTGGATAAAGGAAATGAGGTATCCCGTGCAGCCAGCGGGCTGTCCGCGAAGATGCGGGTGGCTGGCAGAAGGAAGGAAGGAAGGAAGGAAGGAAGGAAGGAAGAACGGACAGACGGACGGACGGACAGGAGGAAGGGAAGAACGCGGGGGGGGGATCCGCTTCTGGTCGGGAGATCCGGTCCTCCGGGATAATGGAATTCCTTCCTCCTCTCGAGGCTCGGCACTGACGAGGGAGGTCTCGCTCTCCCGTCGAGGATCTCGAAAATAAAACCGGGTCTGCGGGCGAACGCTGGATTTCAATCAACGTCGATCCTGCTTGCGTCCTCCTCCTCCTCCTCCTTCCGTGCTTTTTTCCTCGCGAATGGATCCGCCGTCGCCGTCGCCATCGTCGCCGCCTTCTTTCGTAACGCGAAGCGAGAATTAACGTCTAACTCCTTTCGTGTGAAATTCAATTATGGCGTGAGTACTCTTGCACACACATACACACACGTACGGGAAAGAGCATATTTCTTTTTCTTTTGTTTTCACGCTCCGTCAACGGTGACCCGATACAAACGCGCAAGCACGAGGCGAGATCGGGCTATACATTTTTATTCAACCGAGTGCAAATTTATTCTACGTGTTATTCCAGAGGCTGTCTCCTTGCGCGAGTGTCTGGCGCCGTCCCGCTCTCGCTATCAGTAATTCGCGTAAAACGGTTTTCATCGGGTTCCACGTTTCTACATGCTCCACATTCTTGAGTAAGTACGGAGTGAATGCTAATGGACGAACGTAACGGTAATCAATGGGAAAATTCATTCGCAGAGCATCTTCCCTCGAAGTCTCGCAGCGAAAGTTTAATGCGTCTGAACTGCGTTTCTACGGAATCAATATCACGATAATTGCGGAAATGATATCCCGCGCTGCTAAACGAAACTGAGATTGCACGCAGATGGCAGATCTACGTTCGGATATCCCAACAATGCACCAACTATGTAATCCGCGCGTGAGAGAGAAATTTGTTGCATTTTCTGAGTTACAGTCGACGATCGAACACTCCTACGAATCTAAATGGTGTTTTTCGGACTTCGACCTCCGGCGCATTCCGGAAATAGAGTTCGAGTTCAGAAGTCCGCGCGGCATTAACGGATACTTTTGTGCAAACGCGAGCTCGCGTGGGAACACCCGCCGGTCTAAATGTGCCGTCATGACTAGATATCGCTCGTAATCCAATGAGACAGCTCAATCAGCATGATGGATCGCACTGACTACAAATAAGAATGGAAAATCGGAATGCCTCAAATTCACATCATCAATGCATCACGTCCATCATATTCTTTTTAAATGAGAAATTTCGCTAAAATGAGCGTTTCGTTTAAAATTGTTACAGAAAGCGCAAACGGGTCATAGGTCAAGTTCGCGCTCGCTCGCGAAATTTTAAAATGTTTCCCATAAATTACTTACAATTAGAGATTGGAATCTCGGAGGCGTGTGATAAACTTCCCCTCGCCCTTGATCCGCAGCGAGCGGCGGATCGGAATTTTGCTTGTTTTACGGGGCGAACTTTTTAGCCGGCTGGAATTTCAGGATGGAGAACAGGGAAGTAATGGCAGTGCCACGGTAAGAAACCGCGATCGGGTAAAAGGTTCAAGTGCGCACTCAAGACGAAGGTGGAAGGATGGGAGCGCGATTCAACAGAAGTTTCAAAGAGCAGCGAGACGACGCGGAGTGAGAAGACAAACTCGGCCGAGGAAGGTCGGGGGAGGAGGCTCCCAGGGAATTTTCAAAGGTCACTTTAGGGAAACGCGTGAGATTGTATAACGTCCCTTTTTTCGCTCCACTCTTCCGCTACGCTCGAGGGAAATTCTTAGTGAACTTTATACTTGCCGTAACCATTAGTCAGAGTCGCGCCAAGTTTAAGGATAACGCATTAAGGAGTCACAAGGGAAAATGACACGTGTTACCGTTAGCGCTCTTATTAACAAAATTCTGCTAAAAATTTTATAATTTGAAGGAACGCGACGACACATTGTTAATTACATGTTGTCGGTCCCTCAAATTTCTTCGAATTTCTCCTGTTTCAGACGCAGATGTACCTCTGTGAAGTTGGCCCCCCTTCTTCAAAATTTGAAAAAAATAAGCACAGTTCTGATTGCCCCCCGAAGAGTTCTAGAGTTCTCAGTCCTTTTTAGAAAGAGTTCTGCCATTTAAAGTAACGAAAACACCATTTGAAACACCGGGGGGGCTAACTTCACGAAACTGAAAATTCAAACGGCTATAACTTTTTTGTTTTTAATTTTAGCGCTTTGAACCTTAAGAATAATTTGTAGAACTCTTTGGGGGGCCATCAGAACTCTCAATAGAACTCCGGATTTCCCCCAAAAATTTCGGACCCAGAACTTTCAAAGTGCCAGAACTTTTTTGTTTTCGATTTCAGAGCATTGGTTCTTAGGGATAATCGGTAGAACTCTTTGGGGGGGCATCAGAACTCTCAACAGAACTCCGGATTTCCCCCAAAAATTTCGGACCCAGAACTTTCAAAGTGCCAGAACTTTTTTGTTTTCGATTTCAGAGCATTGGTTCTTAGGGATAATCGGTAGAACTCTTTGGGGGGGCATCAGAACTCTCAACAGAACTCCGGATTTCCAAACAAAATTTCGGACCCAGAACTTTCAAAGTGCCAGAACTTTTTTGTTTTCGATTTCAGAGCATTGGTTCTTAGGGATAATCGGTAGAACTCTTTGGGGGGCCATCAGAACTCTCAACAGAACTCCGGATTTCCAAAAAAATTTCGGACCCAGAACTTTCAAAGTGCCAGAACTTTTTTGTTTTCGATTTCAGAGCATTGGTTCTTAGGGATAATCGGTAGAACTCTTTGGGGGGGCATCAGAACTCTCAACAGAACTCCGGATTTCCCCCAAAAATTTCGGACCCAGAACTTTCAAAGTGCCAGAACTTTTTTGTTTTCGATTTCAGAGCATTGGTTCTTAGGGATAATCGGTAGAACTCTTTGGGGGGCCATCAGAACTCTCAACAGAACTCCGGATTTCCAAAAAAATTTCACACCCAGAATTTTCAAAGTGCCAGAACTTTTTTGTTTCCAATTTCAGAGCATTGGTTCTTAAGGATAATCGGTAGAACTCTTCGGGGGGCTACCAGAATTCTCAACAGAACTGCGGAATTATTTAAAAAATTTTCGACCTGCGGAACTTAGAAATTTTCGGTCGAAACTTTTTTAATAATTCCGCAGTTCTGTTGACAGTTCTGTTAGCCCCCCGAAGAGTTCTAACGATTATCCTTAATACTCGATACGCTCAAGTCAAAAACAAAAAAGTTCTGGCGACTTGAAGTTGCAGTGTCCGAAAATTTCTAAGTTCCACAGGTCGAAAATTTTTTAAATAATTCCGCAGTTCTGCTGCCAGTTCTGGTGGCCCCCCCGAAGAGTTCTAACGATTATTCTTGATACTCGATGCGCTCAAGTCGAAAACAAAAAAGTTCTGGCACTTTGAAAGTTCTGGGTCCGAAATTTTTGGGGGAAATCCGGAGTTCTATTGAGAGTTCTGATGGCCCCCCAAAGAGTTCTACAAATTATTCTTAAGGTTCAAAGCGCTAAAATTAAAAACAAAAAAGTTATAGCCGTTTGAATTTTCAGTTTCGTGAAGTTAGCCCCCCCGGTGTTTCAAATGGTGTTTTCGTTACTTTAAATGGCAGAACTCTTTCTAAAAAGGACTGAGAACTCTAGAACTCTTCGGGGGGCAATCAGAACTGTGCTTATTTTTTTCAAATTTTGAAGAAGGGGGGCCAACTTCACAGAGGTCGCAGATGCACATGTTCGTCGAAGCAACGACGGATCAAATCTTCTTCTTCTTCTTCTGGTTAAATTTCATCTTGATTCATAAGTAAACGCACGCGCAACGCATCGCGACGGAATTGGAATTTCCTTTCACCGTGGACGGAAACCTGTTACGCGGGCTTTTTTCTCGTGGCCACGCCGCTTTGTGTCATTGCACAACCAGTACTGTGGTCGGCGACAATTTCGGAAATACGTTCAAAATCGCTGCATGGATCGCAGGTACCAGTCGACACGCGTACACCGGTTGACACGGAAATCCATCGGGCATAAAGATTACATTTGCCTATCGCCAATCATGTCCAACTAGACAGGTGGACTAGTTCGGGCGACTTACCCAGGTAACTTTCAAAACGTTTTGCATAAATCTACCAAGTCTCCGCTACGGATCACCGGACAGCATCCCGGCGATTTCCTTTTCCGTATGCGTAGGTAGCATAGATTTTTATACCCGACAACGAGGGAAACTTGTGAAACGAAATAATTAAATAAAACCTTGTGAAACAAGAAAGAATCCACCTTGTATGATGCGAAAAGAGCCTGAAGTCACTCATCGAGACGTCTGCATGTTCCACTCCATTTATCAATCATCTCGAGAATTCCCGCGCGACATGAGTCTCCAAAGAAACATCATGAAATCTTTCCAAGAAGCCAGTGGAGTGCATCGATACATCACGTGTGCATTGCAGGATCGATTATACGTCGTGGGCCGTTCGTCCGTTTCTACGAGCGAGAATTCGTCTCACGTTAACGCCTAACGTTCCGTCCGTACACACCGTGCCGGATCGTTAGCAGGTATCACGCCTGACCTCTGACCTTACCCATGCCCTCGGCGTAATCAATTCGACGTACTAACAAAGTTTTACGGGGCGATACATTGACTGATTAACACCACAACCATGCGCCAGACGTCCCGCCGTTCCAACCCCCGGCCACGTTAAATATCCGAGGGGGTGTGCGTTAACTGTTATTAGGTGCACGGTGGTTATTACGTGCTCCGTCGTTATCATCCGCGTGCACACGCGCGAGCACGCGCGAGCGACGCTGGCCACAGGCGCCATATGTTCGTACACTGTAGATAAATGCGAGCGCAAACGCGGTATTTACGCACGCATGTGCATACATGCGTGCATGGAGGACCCGACGAATTCGCAATCTCGCCATTACCCGCTTCACGAGGCGCCGGCACGCACGCGACATTTACGACCGAGCGAGAATCATTTAGAGCGGTTTAACTCCCAGTGCACCAGAGTAATATATATTTGGTTTGCGGATTTTAGTAATTCTTCTGTTAATTGCGTTTTATTTCGCACAGCTCAAGATTGAGAATATACGCGCGGATCAGAATTACGTCCAATAATGGAGTTACTGCAAGACCAAAGTGTCCGTCTCTCGAAGGGATTACTTAATCGCAATTTAGGTGTCTGCGGAGAAACTGGCGTCGTTGGAGTTGGCCGCGAACTCGCGCAGTTACTGTGCATGTGTATATATTATATGTATATATATTAGAGGAAAGTCCCCGATTATAAGATACCATATCGATTTTGCCGAATGTAAGGAAATCTATAGGCAGAATTTAAAAATGTAATACGTTATCTTGAAGAGAATTTAATAAGCTTTAGGTTGGTCAAATGAAAAATCTAATTTAAATGTTATTTTTTCTGAAAATTAAAACAATTTGAAAAAAGAGCTTTACGCAGGATCGAGAAAGTGTGCTCCTAATATAAGATACCTCGAGAAATCGGTGTTAAAAGTGCAAAATACATCGGTATTGCAATTAAAAAACTTTATTAGATAGTTTTATAAAAATATTGCTGCCACAGCCTTCGCCAAATCTTCACGATTCCACTGTCGACGCTTCCTCGTTTCTCTAACCTCCATAGTCAGATTCTATAAAAATTAAATACACAAAACTTCGTAATATAAATTCGTATTAACTTTTCTTTAACCTTAAGTAGTATTTTCTTTTTTTTTATTACACTACATAATCTTCATATTCGAGCAATAATTATCTCATATTAAGAGTACCCTGAATATCTCATTATACGAGCCACACGCCTAGCGGTTTCGCGATCATGAAATCTAACCTCTACAATTAAGCAATTCAACAAATCGCGTATTTTCCTGTTACTACGATTCTACTCTATCATTGCATACTGAATTTATTGCCAACCATTTCTTTATTATATAATAAACAAGGTTTAAAGACTTACCTCAAGTTCCTTTGACATGTTCACAATTTCACAAACCTTTTCTTGTAAAGGTTAAACGCAATAACGAACAATGAATTTTTCACTAAATACATTTTACACCAAGAGTAATAAGTTTATGGTGGAACTAACAGATGGTGCTCACTAGTTTAACAGAAACCCCATTATCTCATATTAGGAGCATATCTCATAATAGGGGATTCTCCTCTATATGTATGTATATTCATGAACATTACGGTTGCTTCTTCGCGTTTCTGCCAAGATTGATAACGCTGTTACAACAAAAGTTTCGACTTCACGTACACTTCACGCATCTCATCCGAAAGATTAATGGAAAGCAGCTTTTCACCCCTCGACATTGCAAACAGGGTGACTTGCCACCGCGGCTGAAGATTTAAGAGACGGCCGCGTATCGCGATCGATCTCCCTCCGAATTGTCCATAACGTTACACAGGATTATAGCCACCGTCGAGGGAAAAGATTTACTTAGTCTGGCGATCAGGATCGACTTATGGAACGCCTTTATTCGGCGATTTCGACAAGTCCGGGGTTTGGCTGGCTACGCTGCCAATTTTTATCGGCGCCTTCTACCAACGCGTGATGCAGATGCTCTTTTCTTTTCGGTGATGCGATACTTTATCGGAAGTAAAATGGACCGCGACCAAGCGCGGCGCGCATGCAACTGCTTGAGAAAAGCCGCGCGGCGTGTTACGTCTTCACAACAATACCGCGCTCGGTGATTTACATCGTCAAGACCGGCGCAAGCATTAATGAGATTGCACCGAATGCCGTTCGTGCAATTCACTCTCGGGATAACGAAATTAATTGCTCGCGCGCACACGGAAACAGAATACGCGAGATTGGCGAGACGCGTTTCTCACCGAGGTGGCAGTGAAGAACATTGACGCAATCGTGGCAACAGGACGGCGATGGCATATTTTAATTTATTAAAAGGGAAGCAGAAGCTAACACGCGCACACGCACGCACACCTGGCAGCCGAACACAATGGTGCATTGTCCGCGCGCAAGCGTCGGTTTTAATCACGGATGTGCCCGCCTTTGTCAATTTCCATAGTTCGATTCCGACTAGCTGCAGCTCGCGCGCTCGTCTATGGTCTCGAGCGTGTACGTGCCGATGCATTCAGCATGCGTTTCGCTCGCGTTTCCGGCCGACATCCGCGCCATCCGTCGCGCGTGTCCAAGGAAATGCAAGCCATTAAATACCGCGTAACGCGGATCTTACGTAACGCTAACGCGGTGACGATCGCCGGTCACGCGACACCTCCTCTAAGCGACTTACTCGTCGCGTACCAATGAAACGAGTCCACGCAAACGAGTCCTCGTACTCTACTCCCGACGTAGCTGCGCAGGTGAGGAACATCTCACCTGGGATATACGCAGATACACAAACGTTCGATCTCGAGGAATTCACGTACCGTTAGCGTTGCGCAATTTTACGTATGTTTTATGGGCCGTTTTATGTTACACCTAATTTGACGCTTGCTTCCCGCAGAAGGAATCCCGATAATCATCTCTCGCGGGAATTATACACAGGAATTATCAATGAAATGAGCCGCGAAGTAAGCCGTTCGAATGCTTAACGAGCAACATCGCGGATGTGAGGCAATCTGTTTACGTGGCCACGAATTACACGCGCGTACGTGATAGTGGCCTGAAAAAGAGACTCGACACCGCCGAAACCTCCTCGTTGATCTTCGGCCCACGTAGTAACGGTACACGTACACGTTCCACGTGCAACGCCTCTAGCCGCCTGCACAATAATGTGGAATAATAAGGAGATAAGGAGCAGTGAGATAAGGAGCCCGTGTGCGTGTTGACCTAAGCTACTTTAAGCCGCATGGTGATAAGGAGAACAGAAACAACGTCGGAATCCCGATGCCACGTGTTGCCAGAGTGATGAGTCTCTTTAACATTCGGTACCGGAACAATCAACATGGCGCACAGTGGATTATTATTCGACGACTTAAAAATCCCTTTTCTCACAAGGAAAGGTTTTTAGGTGTTACACTCGGATTTCAAAAATTTTTTGCATGCAGGTAGGGAGGTCCCCAAATAGAAGAAAAATTATAAAAGTAGCGGCCCAAATGCATATTTGCGCGCTACGTGCGCAATTTTCGATGTTAGGTTAATTACTCAAAAATGCTATTTCCAATCGAATTCTTTACATTTTTTATTTCACCTAATGCACAACGCTTTAAAAAGAAATCAAACCCAAAATTAAAACTGAAAGGATTAAAAACCTCCCTTGACCAGATCTTTTATGTCCTCGTTGTGGATTCTGATCAAATCTATTTAAAGTCGCATACAATAAATCACGCAGAAAGAGCAAACTACGATTTGCGCAATGTACAATTATTCCAAATTGTGTGCATTGGCAGTTGCAGTAAAAAATTAAAAAAGTTACGATGCAAATACCATTTTTGAGCAATGGGCCCTTTATACGCACTGTGCTCGCGCGGCACGAGATTACATTAGACGCTCGTATTTTCTAAACACACACACACAAAATTATTCAAAGCAATATAAATGTGCATTAGGTGAAATAAAAAATGTAAAGAATTCGATTATGCATTTGGGCCGCTACTTTTATTTTTTTTCTTCTATTTGGGGACCTCCCTACCTGCATGCAAAAAATTTTTGAAATCCGAGTGTAACACCTAAAAACCTTCCCTTGTCAGAGATTAACGCAAAGGGAGCAATTCGAATGCCTTTGCAGTTACATGATGCGTTTCTTGTTGCAGCGTTCGCCGAAATGTCCCGCGCAACTTTTGAAAGAAATGTTCGGAGCAACGTTGTCGTCTCGACAACAACGGTAATAACAAGTGATTCGCAAGGGATTCTTAATTCGTCGACAAGTTGCGCGACTCGGCAGTACACGAACGTGCACTCCCATACAGCCGCGGGAGTGCCAGGTGTGCGGCTCCCGCAGCTTCCCCGAGTTTCCCCAGGGAAAAGTCCGAGGGGAAAAAGGCGACCTTTAACGACGAACATATTCGAGGCGGACACGTGGCTGTTGCGAAAACGGGAAGAACTCGATGTGCGAGGAGCGAAGCCCCTCGTGATCGCGGGAAACGTCGAAGGGGACGACGATGGCGGAATCCCACCTTACGCACTGGTATATATGACATCTCGATCGATATCAGCGGGGTCGCAGGTGGCTTTATCCGTGTGGCTCTGTTCTTTTTTTCCGTCTGAACCGCGGCGGACACTCTTGCGAAATCCCGAGACGCCACGTAGATAAGATACGACAATGACGACAGATTTGAAGGGCTGCTCGATACACCTGTAAGCTGGCTGATAATCGGTCGATCAAGAGAGTTGTTTTGCGCCGGGCGATTTCGACGCAATGTTTGATGAATCGAGCGAGATAAGAATGACGCGTCCAGCACGAAGATGCGGGATCGATAGGGGAACGAAATTTTCGTCTTTTTCTTTTTGACCGAGAGATCTTTCATCGGCGACACGAAAGTCAGCCGGAATCGTATCGCAACGTGCGCATTCCGTGCGTTAAGAATATTGCGAGCTACGTGGAAACAGAAATCATGATGCCCGTCGAGGAGGGCTTTTCGAGGGCTCTCCCGCATGTAACGTTATATAGCCGGCTATCGGCGTAATCCGATCGCGGTGTATTAATTACGCACCGGCATGTATTTTTTATTAGCGCGAGTCGGCTCGGCGAAAATAGACCAGCGCGATAAAGCCGAGTGCAACGTGCATATGCCGTATGTGTCACGCGCGACGATAACATTCGCCAAACAGAGCCGCGCGACGTCTCGTCTCTTTGAAACACTACACTGAAAAACAAATCTGGTTGCATTAATTAGAAATCTAGTAGGTTCAACCAGTTTGTCTGTTGGAAAATGGACGAATCAGAATTCCTTTAGGAATTACCAGATGAGCATGATTAATTCCTTCCTGTTCAATTTACCAGATTTTCTTGATAATAATACTAAACGTATTTAGTTAAATTAACATGACTGTTTAGTGAAAAGAAACGTTTTTCTGTTTCGTTACCGTGAGTTTTCTTGGATTGCTGTAAATTAAATATTATGTTGATATTTATACAGGATGTCCCGTAATAATCGCCTAACCTCTCGCATGCCAATAGAGCAGATCGAGATGAACAGAAAAGTCCCGTATCATTTTGCGATATTCGCAATAATAATCGAAATATTGCATATTAAAGTCAAGCGAATCCAGAGCGCGCGGAGGCGAGTGCCGAGCCGCTCGAGGTATAGGATTATTATTGCGAATATCGCAAAATGGTACGGGACTTTTCTCTTCATCGCGATCTGCTCTATTGGCATATGAGAGGTTAGGCGATTATTACGGGACACCCTATATAAACAAATATAAGAAGAGAACACGTTTTTTCATCCGCCGTCACTTCACCAGCCATTCCACTAACTAATTTCATTTCACTACAGGAGGAAAACGTGCCGTCCGTGCCGATCAACACGCCCGACACGAAACAATAGAATGCTGCTGGAGTGCCCTGCGATTAACCAGAATCCTGATTGCATCTTCGTTCGTTCTTATGTCTAGTGTAATATAACTAGAAGTTTTATAGATCCAACTGGAAAATACTAACCAAATTCTTACAGTACAGTCTATCAAACGTTCTAGTTATAAAATATCCAGTCCTATCGTGATAACTAGAAATTCTTGGTTAGTTTAACCAAAATGCATTCTATCAGATACGTCTTGTTGATACAATCAAATCATTTTTCTCGGTGTAGTAAAGGTAACCACTTGGGTAAAATATCAGAGCGAATATAATAAGAATGCATTCCGCTCGTGTATCCTGATGGATGGGAAGTCTCCCACGGTCCATAAAAGGGACGGATGTTATCTCCTACTGCGCGGAAGCGCATTCGAAACGGGGAATAACGCGATCGAGTCTGTTACGACGTATCGATCGTGGTAACAAATTGAACGCAGAGACGGAAGAAGACTGAAATCATTGAAAGCTGGGATTATTCACGCGTTTCTTTTTAAATCGATCGATCGAAATGAAGCAAATGAGCTGTACACGCTGTTTGCGCGCAATCGAGACATAGGAACGCGACGCTCTTATCGAAATCAGCAACGGCGAACGATAAGGAGCGAGAAAGCTCATCAGTGTTATTGTTATGATCGGATGCCGACGATCTGCGCGGTCCAAAGCGAAAGATTGGATTCCTCGAAGCGGACGTAACACCGCGGAGGTAAGGCGACCGGCGACGGGCCAATCACCGTCGGGCTACGTGAAACTACCGTGTCAAAGTGATAGAATTACTGCGCCAGATAAAACCCCCTTGCGTTCCCTCCCCTGTCGCCGCCGCCGCAGCCTCCCCTGATGACGTTTATCGTAGCGCGCCTCAAGGACGCGAGACAATCATCAAGCACGCATTATCGCTGTGTGCGGTACGCGTAAAAACGTAAAAAATTACGTGTTCGCTCGTCTTTTCTGTGTTGCGAGGAAATCGTCTCCGCCACGGCACGTCGTTAATTATCGCAACGCCGATAAACGGGACGCGCGATCAAACGTATCAACACAATGGTAGATAAGGCCTCAAACGAGCTTGGCAGACATCTTCAACGGCTAATTCGAGTTTACGGAACGGCTGCGGTAACTGTATCGATTCTTAATTACGCGTATAAAGGCGTTATCGGCGTCACGTAATTACGTAACGCGCACGTATTAGGACTACCCTCTTAAGGGGGGAGCCTGCTTTAGAACGTTGAAAATAAGGTATAATTTTACGAATGTTTTTGGAGAAACTATACAGCGGATCATTATAAAACTTTGATGCATTTATTAGTACATGTTTAAAGATAAAAAAATTATTTTTTGATTTGAATATATCGCCTGTAGAGGTCGTCCTGGAGGCATCTTAGTGCAGCCGGCATTGTAAATTGGTGATCATTCTCCTGCCTCCAAATTTCATCCAAACTGAAAAATTGAAATATTTTCTCGTTATTTATGAATTCCCATCGTCGATGAACCTTTAATATTCATAAAAACATTAAGTTAAACAATTACTTTTGCATGAAAAAGTTCAACAACTTTGCCTAAAAATCGTACTTTTGTGTTCTAAGCTCCACCATTTTGGCACTTTTCAACTTTTTTCTTCTCTCTTTGGTTCATCGACGATGGGAATTCATAAATAACGAGAACGTGTTTCAATTTTTCAGTTCAGACGAAATTTGGAGGCAGGAGAATGCTCACCGATTTGCAATGCCGGCGACGCGACTGCACCAAGACTTCTCCAGGACGACCTCTACAAGCGATATATTCAAATCAAAAATAATTTTTTTTATCTTCAAACATGTACTAATAAATGCATAAAACTTTGATGCATTTATTAGTACATGTTTAAAGATAAAAAAATTATTTGTTGATTTGAATATATCGCCTGTAGAGGTCGTCCTGGAGGCATCTTAGTGCAGCCGGCATTGTAAATTGGTGAGCATTCTCCTGCCTCCAAATTTCACCCAAACTGAAAAATTGAAATATTTTCTCGTTATTTATGAATTCCCATCGTCGATGAACCTTTAATATTCATAAAAACATTAAGTTAAACAATTACTTTTGCATGAAAAAGTTCAACAACTTTGCCTAAAAATCGTACTTTTGTGTTCTAAGCTCCACCATTTTGGCACTTTTCAACTTTTTTCTTCTCTCTTTGGTTCATCGACGATGGGAATTCATAAATAACGAGAACGTGTTTCAATTTTTCAGTTCAGACGAAATTTGGAGGCAGGAGAATGCTCACCGATTTGCAATGCCGGCGACGCGACTGCACCAAGACTTCTCCAGGACGACCTCTACAAGCGATATATTCAAATCAAAAATAATTTTTTTTATCTTCAAACATGTACTAATAAATGCATAAAACTTTGATGCATTTATTAGTACATGTTTAAAGATAAAAAAAATTATTTTTTTATTTGAATATATCGCCTGTAGAGGTCGTCCTGGAGGCATCTTAGTGCAGCCGGCATTGTAAATTGGTGAGCATTCTCCTGCCTCCAAATTTCACCCAAACTGAAAAATTGAAATATTTTCTCGTTATTTATGAATTCCCATCGTCGATGAACCTTTAATATTCATAAAAACATTAAGTTAAACAATTACTTTTGCATGAAAAAGTTCAACAACTTTGCCTAAAAATCGTACTTTTGTGTTCTAAGCTCCACCATTTTGGCACTTTTCAACTTTTTTCTTCTCTCTTTGGTTCATCGACGATGGGAATTCATAAATAACGAGAACATATTTCAATTTTTCAGTTTAGACGAAATTCGGAGGCAGGAGAATGCTCACCAATTTGCAACGCCGGCGACGCGGCCGCACTAAGATTTCTCCAGGACGACCTCTACAAGCGATATATTCAAATCAAAAAATAATTTTCTTTATCTTTAAACATGTACTAATAAATGCATCAAAGTTTTATAATGATCCGCTGTATAGTTCCTCCAAAAACAATTCGTAAAATATACCTTATTTTCAGCGTTCTAAAGCAGGCTCCCCCCTTAACGCGTTCCAAGAGCGAAACGAGACGCTTTGTTTCAATCTAAATTATTTGATCGAATCAACGTCGCTCTCATTTCAGCCTTAGGATTCAACCTCTCTCCTCCCTTCCGGTAACGAGCGCGAGTAGAGAAACGCGCGCGCGGTGAGGAGGCTTTAAAGTAAATCCCGCGGATCCATTTAAATCTACTTGGCGAAATGGAATTCGACGGATCTACGCCCACGCTGCGAACGCCAGGTCGAACGAATCCCTGGAGAGTAACGCTTCGCGTCCTCCACGCGAGCATGTCGACCCCGCGAGCGAAGGACGAGGCGCGGGAGCGGGAGTTGATAGCGTGCCAGCTGTGCGCAGGAACGGAGGTTAGGTTAGGAATGGCGTTTGGGGGTCGCGGGGTCAAGCCGTGGGGATCGAACCGCGAGCCGCCGCCGCCGCCGCCGCGGCGCGCGAACGCGGTGCAGCGTGCACGCGCATGCAACGCGCGAGGGGAAGACGGAGTTCCAGGAAAACACTCTCGGGTACTCACCTCGTTGAAGGCCATCTTCTTCGCTATGCTTCCGGACTCGCGGCTGCTTCCGGCGCCTCCTTGCCCCACCGCTCCGACAGAAGTGTATCCTCGCAGGAAGCCGCCGGGCTAGTAGTCCCAGCAGCAGCAGTAGCAGCTGACCTCGCCGGATGCCCAGAGGGGATGGTCCTCCTCCAGGGGTGGGCGACAGCGCATCGAGACCGCGGACGGCACTCGCGACGCGGCGATGTCGTCGACGCGGACGCGGACGGCGACGTGGACGACGCGAACGACAGTGACGACGACGGAAACGGCACTCGCGACTCGCGACCCGTCTGCCGGAGCACCGCGACACACATGCGTCACGGGAGAGGAGCGACCGCGATCACCTTCCCGCGAGGGAAATCCCCACGAGAGCACAACTCTGCCGCGTCTCGCGAGATCGTTTCTTCTTCTTCTTCTTCTTTTCCCTTCGTTTTTTCTCGTCTCTCCTCTTCGCGACTCCCTCTCACACGTCGTTCGCAGCGCGTCGCGCCGCCGATCTGCCGACCTGCCGGGAGCACCGCGACCGATCTGGCATTCCTCAGGTGGGCGACAGGCTTACTCGCGGTAGCGATCCTCCGGATCCGCGACCGAAAGAGAGACAGAGAGAGGAAGAAAACGCCACGACGGATTTCGCGCCGCTTCGCTTTGCTGCGCGGAGGATCGCGGCGACGGGCACGACGATGACGGGAGACGGACGGACGACGTTCAACGACGCTTGCCGCGGCGCGTGGCAACGTCGACGGCCGCCGAGTGGATGACGCGTATCGTACCGATCGTCACACCGACCGCTCGATCGTCTGTAACCGTTTCTCGGCACTGTTTTCTCTTTTTTCTTCTCGCGCGTATTTATATCCACCGCAGAGGTATCCGCAAACAGACGGGCGCCATCTTGCTTTCTGGCATCTCACCAGCGGAACGGACCGAATGACGCGACACAGCTGTGTCGCGTGAAACGCCGGGCTAAAGTCACTAGATAGATAAAGTACCGCGATCGTCCGCCATTTTAATTCCAACTACACGGTGTTTTCATCGCAATTATGTTCTCTTCGCATCTATCACAATATGTAACCTTTCTCAATGGAGATACGACGCAACGCTGCTTCGTAGAATTGCACTTAGTGTGTTGATAAGTTGCGTGTTTGCACTAAATACACTTCCAACGCCAGTTTTATTCCACGTATTTTACCACGGATTGCGGTACTTTATCAATCTAGTGACTTTACGCCGGGCTGGCCGGTGCTGCCACGCGCGCCTCCCGAACCGGCGGAACGCGCTGGAAACGAACCGCCGAGTGCGCGTTTGAATCGCGCGCGATTACCGAGTCGGCGCGACTTTGCGCACGTTCGTCACTTCGGATCGCTTCGAACTCCAATCCGGACTTTGACTCGAGCTTTCAGCCAACTTTGAGCCGCGCGAACGCGATCGAGATTGATTGACTTTCTGATGAATCGACGTGTTCTTGCCTCTCGAAACTGTGGCGGTATTTTTAATCAAGAAAGGGGATAGAATTAATGAAAATGTACACCAACTGATGTTTCTAATCGTAACGATCGATTCTCCCCGGCGCCTTACGGTTTTTGACATTTTGACGATCAATTGATTGATTTCTCGCAATATTTTAATTTAAGTCTTTCATTGTCATCGTTGACGCAAAATAAGCACAATCCTTAGAGCTTAAATATTTCTAAATTGAAATTTACTTATTTAATAAAATTATACAACAGATTATGAACGTTTCGGATAGAAACATAGTCCGTTCTTAATATAAAGATCGTCTAAGATACGATTTTAGGATATCACCCAGCAAACACAAAATATAACTAGTATATAACACAGAAGTAATATAACAACTGTTATATGTTATTAATGTTGAGGTTGCATAATTTACTCTGTAACTGCAATATAACTGCGTTATAAAACTGTTATATTGCTCTGTTATACATTGGTTATAATAATATAACAGTAATATAACTGAAATATGCGATATTATATAACTGTAATATTTGCATATTATGTCTATGTTATATATCATTTTTAACATTCAGATGTCGAGTTGTCCGGTAGATGGCTTCGTTTCTCGCATGCAAAATATAATACAAAATATATTAGGAGTGTGATTTAGTTTTGAGGGTTTTGCAACGGATGGCTGTAGTGTCAGTTTGTTCCAATAGCTGTTTCCGATAACTGTTCTTTCTTACAGTGTTGACATTATCCATGACATTTAGTAGCATTATAGCAATAGATGCAATAACAGTCGTGTTTATTGTTTATATCATCGTAAAAATGCAACTTCCGAAACAGCATTTTCGACATGCGTTGCTTTTGTTTTTTACTCAAAAGAAAACTGCGGCTGACGGTTATAGAATTCTTGTGGAAACTTATGGTGATTCTGCCCCATCAATTAAGACGCGTGAATGCTGGTTTAGACGCTTTAAAAGTCGTGATACTGATGTGAAGGACAAAGAACGCTCGGGACAACCAAGAAAGCTTGAAAATGCAGATTTGCAAGCATTATTGCACGAAAATCCAACACGATCCACTTCAGAACTTGCCAGAGCATTAAATGTTGATCGTACAACAGTTGCCAAACATTTACATGAAATGGGAAAAATTCAGAAAGAAGGGAAATGGGTTCGACATCAATTATCGGAAAGTGCCATTGCGAACCGGTTGAACATTTGCATTTCGTTGATCGCCAGGCAAAAAAAGAAGAGTCCTTTGTCTCGGATTGTTACTGGGGATGAAAAGTGGATCTGTTTTGATAATCCGAAACGCAGAAAATCATGGGTGGATCCAGGCGAACCATCAACATCCACTCCGAGACGCAATATTCACGGTTGAAAAGTAATGCTCCGTATTTGGTGGGATAGTGTACTATGAGCTGTTAAATCCGCACGAGACTGTCACGGCTGATCGTTATCGACACCAATTGTACAAGTTGAAGCAAGCATTGGACCAAAAACGACCACCAATCGCGAGTAAACGACGGAAAGTGATTCTTCTTCGTGACAACGCTCGACCTCACGTTGCGTTATCAGTGAAACAAACACCATTAGAGCTTGAATGGGAAGTCTTACCGCACCCCGCGTATTCTCCATTGCTCCATGCGATTATTATTTGTTCCGGTCGATGCAAGACGCTTTAGAGGATACACACTTTCATAATTTGGAAGAAGTGCGAAAATTCGTCGACGAATGGATCAACTGAAAAGAAGAGTGATTTTATCGTGGTGGAATCCATCTCTTGCCAGAGCATTAAATGTTGATCGTACAACAGTTGCCAAACATTTACATGAAATGGGAAAAATTCAGAAAGAAGGGAAATGGGTTCGACATGAATTATCGGAAAGTGCCATTGCGACCCGGTTGAACATTTGCATTTCGTTGATCGCCAGGCAAAAAAGAAGAGTCCTTTGTCTCGGATTGTTACTGGGGATGAAAAGTGGATCTGTTTTGATAATCCGAAACGCAGAAAATCATGGGTGGATCCAGGCGAACCATCAACATCCACTCCGAGACGCAATATTCACGGTTCAAAAGTAATGCTCTATATTTGGTGGATAGTGTACTATGAGCTGTTAAATCCGCACGAGACTGTCACGGCTGATCGTTATCGACACCAATTGTACAAGTTGAAGCAAGCATTGGACCAAAAACGACCACCAATTGCGAGTAAACGACGGAAAGTGATTCTTCTTCGTGACAACGCTCGACCTCACGTTGCGTTATAGTGAAACACACTATTAGAGCTCGAATGGGAAGTCTTACCGCACCCCGCGTATTCTCCATTGCTCCATGCGATTATTATTTGTTCCGGTCGATGCAACACGCTTTAGAGGATACACACTTTCATAATTTGGAAGAAGTGCGAAAATTCGTCGACGAATGGATCAACTGAAAAGAAGAGTCATTTTATCGTGGTGGAATCCATCTCTTGCCAGAGCATTAAATGTTGATCGTACAACAGTTACCAAACATTTACATGAAATGGGAAAAATTCAGAAGAAGGGAAATGGGTTCGACATCAATTATCGGAAAGTGCCATTGCGAACCGGTTGAACATTTGCATTTCGTTGATCGCCAGGCAAAAAAAGAAGAGTCTTTGTCTCGGATTGTTACTGGGGATGAAAAGTGGATCTGTTTTGATAATCCGAAACGCAGAAAATCATGGGTGGATCCAGGCGAACCATCAACATCCACTCCGAGACGCAATATTCACGGTTCAAAAGTAATGCTCTGTATTTGGTGGGATAGTGTACTATGAGCTGTTAAATCCGCACGAGACTGTCACGGCGCTGATCGTTATCGACACCAATTGTACAAGTTGAAGCAAGCATTGGACCAAAAACGACCACCAATTGCGAGTAAACGACGGAAAGTGATTCTTCTTCGTGACAACGCTCGACCTCACGTTGCGTTATCAGTGAAACAAACACTATTAGAGCTTGAATGGGAAGTCTTACCGCACCCCGCGTATTCTCCATTGCTCCATGCGATTATTATTTGTTCCGGTCGATGCAACACGCTTTAGAGGATACACACTTTCATAATTTGGAAGAAGTGCGAAAATTCGTCGACGAATGGATCAACTGAAAAGAAGAGTCATTTTATCGTGGTGGAATCCATCTCTTGCCAGAGCATTAAATGTTGATCGTACAACAGTTACCAAACATTTACATGAAATGGGAAAAATTCAGAAAGAAGGGAAATGGGTTCGACATCAATTATCGGAAAGTGCCATTGGCGAACCGGTTGAACATTTGCATTTCGTTGATCGCAGGCAAAAAAAGAAGAGTCCTTTTGTCTCGGATTGTTACTGGGGATGAAAAGTGGATTTTTTGATAATCCGAAACGCAGAAATCATGGGTGGATCCAGGCGAACCATCAACATCCACTCCGAGACGCAAGCGTGAAAGCCGGGCGGCTAAAGTCACTAGATAGTAAAGTACCCGCGATCGTCCGCCATTTTAATTCCAACTACACGTGTTTTCATCGCAATTATGTTCTCTTCGCATCTATCACAATATGTAACCTTTCTCAATGGAGATACGACGCAACGCTGCTTCGTAGAATTGCACTTAGTGTGTTGATAAGTGCGTGTTTGCACTAAATACACTTCCAACGCCAGTTTTATTCCACGTATTTTACCACGGATTGCGTACTTTACAATCTAGTGACTTTACGCCGGGCGGCCGGTGCTGCCACGCGCGCCCCCGAACCGGCGGAACGCGCTGGAAACAACCGCCGAGTGCGCGTTTGAATCGCGCGCGATTACCGAGTCGGCGCGAACTTTGCGCACGTTCGTCACTCGGATCGCTTCGAACTCCAATCCGGACTTTGACTCGAGCTTCAGCCAACTTTGAGGCCGCGCGAACGCGATCGAGATTGATTGACTTCTGATGAATCGACGTGTTCTTGCCTCTCGAACACTGTGGCGGCATTTTTAATCAAGAAAGGGATAGAATAAATGAAAAGGTACACCAACTGATGTTTCTAATCGTAACGATCGATTCTCCCCGGCGCCTTACGGTTTTTGACATTTTGACGATCAATTGATTGATTTCTCGCAATATTAATTTAAGTCTTTCATTGTCATCGTTGACGCAAATAAGCACAATCCTTAGAGCTTAAATATTTCTAAATTGAAATTTACTTATTTAATAAAATTCTACAACAGATTATGAACGTTTCGGATAGAAACATAGTCCGTTCTTAATATAAAGACGTCTAAGATACGATTTTAGGATATCACCCAGCAAACACAAAATAATAACTAGTATATACACAGAAGTAATATAACAACTGTTATATGTTATTAATGTTGAGGTTGCATAATTTACTCTGTAACTGCAATATAACTGCGTTATAAAACTGTTATATTGCTCTGTTATACATTGGTTTAATAATATAACAGTAAATATAACTGAAATATGCGATATTATATAACTGTAATATTTGCATATTATGTCTATGTTAATATATCATTTTTAAACATTCAGATGTCGAGTTGTCCGGTAGATGGCTCGTTTCCTCGCATGCAAAATATAATACAAAATATATTAGGAGTGGGATTTAGTTTTGAGGGTTTTGCAACGGATGCTGTAGTGTCAGTTTGTTCCAATAGCTGTTTCCGATAACTGTTCTTTCTTACAGTGTTGACATTATCCATGACATTTAGTAGCATTATAGCAATAGATGCAATAACAGTCGTGTTATTATCATCGTAAAAATGCAACTTCCGAACAACAGCATTTCGACATGCCGTGCTTTTGTTTTTAATCAAAAGAAAACTGCCTGAGGGGAGTTATGAAATTCTTGTGGAAACTTATGGTGATTCTGCCCATCAATTAAGAGCTGAATGTGGTTCTCGTTATTTATGAATTCCCATGTCGATGAACCTTTAATATTCATAAAAACATTAAGTTAAACAATTACTTTTGCATGAAAAAGTTCAACAACTTTGCCTAAAAATCGTACTTTTGTGTTTCTAAGCTCCACCATTTTGGCACTTTTCAACTTTTTTCTTCTCTCTTTTGGTTCATCGACGATGGGAATTCATAAATAACGAGAACGTGTTTCAATTTTTCAGTTCAGACGAAATTTGGAGCAGGAGAATGCTCACCGATTTGCAATGCCGGCGACGCGACTGCACCAAGACTTCCAGGACGACCTCTACAAGCGATATATTCAAATCAAAAATAATTTTTTTTATCTTCAAACATGTACTAATAAATGCATAAAACTTTGATGCATTTATTAGTACATGTTTAAAGATAAAAAAATTATTTTTTGATTTGAATATATCGCCTGTAGAGGTCGTCCTGGAGGCATCTTAGTGCAGCCGGCATTGTAAATTGGTGAGCATTCTCCTGCCTCCAAATTTCACCCAAACTGAAAAATTGAAATATTTCTCGTTATTTATGAATTCCCATCGTCGATGAACCTTTAATATTCATAAAAACATTAAGTTAAACAATTACTTTTGCATGAAAAAGTTCAACAACTTTGCCTAAAAATCGTACTTTTGTGTTCTAAGCTCCACCATTTTGGCACTTTTCAACTTTTTTCTTCTCTCTTTGGTTCATCGACGATGGGAATTCATAAATAACGAGAACATATTTCAATTTTTCAGTTTAGACGAAATTCGGAGGCAGGAGAATGCTCACCAATTTGCAACGCCGGCGACGCGGCCGCACTAAGATTTCTCCAGGACGACCTCTACAAGCGATATATTCAAATCAAAAAATAATTTTCTTTATCTTTAAACATGTACTAATAAATGCATCAAAGTTTTATAATGATCCGCTGTATAGTTCCTCCAAAAACAATTCGTAAAATATACCTTATTTTCAGCGTTCTAAAGCAGGCTCCCCCCTTAACGCGTTCCAAGAGCGAAACGAGACGCTTTGTTTCAATCTAAATTATTTGATCGAATCAACGTCGCTCTCATTTCAGCCTTAGGATTCAACCTCTCTCCTCCCTTCCGGTAACGAGCGCGAGTAGAGAAACGCGCGCGCGGTGAGGAGGCTTTAAAGTAAATCCCGCGGATCCATTTAAATCTACTTGGCGAAATGGAATTCGACGGATCTACGCCCACGCTGCGAACGCCAGGTCGAACGAATCCCTGGAGAGTAACGCTTCGCGTCCTCCACGCGAGCATGTCGACCCCGCGAGCGAAGGACGAGGCGCGGGAGCGGGAGTTGATAGCGTGCCAGCTGTGCGCAGGAACGGAGGTTAGGTTAGGAATGGCGTTTGGGGGTCGCGGGGTCAAGCCGTGGGGATCGAACCGCGAGCCGCCGCCGCCGCCGCCGCGGCGCGCGAACGCGGTGCAGCGTGCACGCGCATGCAACGCGCGAGGGGAAGACGGAGTTCCAGGAAAACACTCTCGGGTACTCACCTCGTTGAAGGCCATCTTCTTCGCTATGCTTCCGGACTCGCGGCTGCTTCCGGCGCCTCCTTGCCCCACCGCTCCGACAGAAGTGTATCCTCGCAGGAAGCCGCCGGGCTAGTAGTCCCAGCAGCAGCAGTAGCAGCTGACCTCGCCGGATGCCCAGAGGGGATGGTCCTCCTCCAGGGGTGGGCGACAGCGCATCGAGACCGCGGACGGCACTCGCGACGCGGCGATGTCGTCGACGCGGACGCGGACGGCGACGTGGACGACGCGAACGACAGTGACGACGACGGAAACGGCACTCGCGACTCGCGACCCGTCTGCCGGAGCACCGCGACACACATGCGTCACGGGAGAGGAGCGACCGCGATCACCTTCCCGCGAGGGAAATCCCCACGAGAGCACAACTCTGCCGCGTCTCGCGAGATCGTTTCTTCTTCTTCTTCTTCTTTTCCCTTCGTTTTTTCTCGTCTCTCCTCTTCGCGACTCCCTCTCACACGTCGTTCGCAGCGCGTCGCGCCGCCGATCTGCCGACCTGCCGGGAGCACCGCGACCGATCTGGCATTCCTCAGGTGGGCGACAGGCTTACTCGCGGTAGCGATCCTCCGGATCCGCGACCGAAAGAGAGACAGAGAGAGGAAGAAAACGCCACGACGGATTTCGCGCCGCTTCGCTTTGCTGCGCGGAGGATCGCGGCGACGGGCACGACGATGACGGGAGACGGACGGACGACGTTCAACGACGCTTGCCGCGGCGCGTGGCAACGTCGACGGCCGCCGAGTGGATGACGCGTATCGTACCGATCGTCACACCGACCGCTCGATCGTCTGTAACCGTTTCTCGGCACTGTTTTCTCTTTTTTCTTCTCGCGCGTATTTATATCCACCGCAGAGGTATCCGCAAACAGACGGGCGCCATCTTGCTTTCTGGCATCTCACCAGCGGAACGGACCGAATGACGCGACACAGCTGTGTCGCGTGAAACGCCGGGCTAAAGTCACTAGATAGATAAAGTACCGCGATCGTCCGCCATTTTAATTCCAACTACACGGTGTTTTCATCGCAATTATGTTCTCTTCGCATCTATCACAATATGTAACCTTTCTCAATGGAGATACGACGCAACGCTGCTTCGTAGAATTGCACTTAGTGTGTTGATAAGTTGCGTGTTTGCACTAAATACACTTCCAACGCCAGTTTTATTCCACGTATTTTACCACGGATTGCGGTACTTTATCAATCTAGTGACTTTACGCCGGGCTGGCCGGTGCTGCCACGCGCGCCTCCCGAACCGGCGGAACGCGCTGGAAACGAACCGCCGAGTGCGCGTTTGAATCGCGCGCGATTACCGAGTCGGCGCGACTTTGCGCACGTTCGTCACTTCGGATCGCTTCGAACTCCAATCCGGACTTTGACTCGAGCTTTCAGCCAACTTTGAGCCGCGCGAACGCGATCGAGATTGATTGACTTTCTGATGAATCGACGTGTTCTTGCCTCTCGAAACTGTGGCGGCATTTTTAATCAAGAAAGGGGATAGAATTAATGAAAATGTACACCAACTGATGTTTCTAATCGTAACGATCGATTCTCCCCGGCGCCTTACGGTTTTTGACATTTTGACGATCAATTGATTGATTTCTCGCAATATTTTAATTTAAGTCTTTCATTGTCATCGTTGACGCAAAATAAGCACAATCCTTAGAGCTTAAATATTTCTAAATTGAAATTTACTTATTTAATAAAATTCTACAACAGATTATGAACGTTTCGGATAGAAACATAGTCCGTTCTTAATATAAAGATCGTCTAAGATACGATTTTAGGATATCACCCAGCAAACACAAAATATAACTAGTATATAACACAGAAGTAATATAACAACTGTTATATGTTATTAATGTTGAGGTTGCATAATTTACTCTGTAACTGCAATATAACTGCGTTATAAAACTGTTATATTGCTCTGTTATACATTGGTTATAATAATATAACAGTAATATAACTGAAATATGCGATATTATATAACTGTAATATTTGCATATTATGTCTATGTTATATATCATTTTTAACATTCAGATGTCGAGTTGTCCGGTAGATGGCTTCGTTTCTCGCATGCAAAATATAATACAAAATATATTAGGAGTGTGATTTAGTTTTGAGGGTTTTGCAACGGATGGCTGTAGTGTCAGTTTGTTCCAATAGCTGTTTCCGATAACTGTTCTTTCTTACAGTGTTGACATTATCCATGACATTTAGTAGCATTATAGCAATAGATGCAATAACAGTCGTGTTTATATCATCGTAAAAATGCAACTTCCGAAACAGCATTTTCGACATGCGTTGCTTTTGTTTTTTAATCAAAAGAAAACTGCGGCTGAGGGTTATAGAATTCTTGTGGAAACTTATGGTGATTCTGCCCCATCAATTAAGACGCGTGAATGCTGGTTTAGACGCTTTAAAAGTCGTGATACTGATGTGAAGGACAAAGAACGCTCGGGACAACCAAGAAAGCTTGAAAATGCAGATTTGCAAGCATTATTGCACGAAAATCCAACACGATCCACTTCAGAACTTGCCAGAGCATTAAATGTTGATCGTACAACAGTTGCCAAACATTTACATGAAATGGGAAAAATTCAGAAAGAAGGGAAATGGGTTCGACATGAATTATCGGAAAGTGCCATTGCGAACCGGTTGAACATTTGCATTTCGTTGATCGCCAGGCAAAAAAAGAAGAGTCCTTTGTCTCGGATTGTTACTGGGGATGAAAAGTGGATCTGTTTTGATAATCCGAAACGCAGAAAATCATGGGTGGATCCAGGCGAACCATCAACATCCACTCCGAGACGCAATATTCACGGTTGAAAAGTAATGCTCCGTATTTGGTGGGATAGTGTACTATGAGCTGTTAAATCCGCATGAGACTGTCACGGCTGATCGTTATCGACACCAATTGTACAAGTTGAAGCAAGCATTGGACCAAAAACGACCACCAATCGCGAGTAAACGACGGAAAGTGATTCTTCTTCGTGACAACGCTCGACCTCACGTTGCGTTATCAGTGAAACAAACACCATTAGAGCTTGAATGGGAAGTCTTACCGCACCCCGCGTATTCTCCATTGCTCCATGCGATTATTATTTGTTCCGGTCGATGCAAGACGCTTTAGAGGATACACACTTTCATAATTTGGAAGAAGTGCGAAAATTCGTCGACGAATGGATCAACTGAAAAGAAGAGTGATTTTATCGTGGTGGAATCCATCTCTTGCCAGAGCATTAAATGTTGATCGTACAACAGTTGCCAAACATTTACATGAAATGGGAAAAATTCAGAAAGAAGGGAAATGGGTTCGACATGAATTATCGGAAAGTGCCATTGCGACCCGGTTGAACATTTGCATTTCGTTGATCGCCAGGCAAAAAAAGAAGAGTCCTTTGTCTCGGATTGTTACTGGGGATGAAAAGTGGATCTGTTTTGATAATCCGAAACGCAGAAAATCATGGGTGGATCCAGGCGAACCATCAACATCCACTCCGAGACGCAATATTCACGGTTCAAAAGTAATGCTCTATATTTGGTGGGATAGTGTACTATGAGCTGTTAAATCCGCACGAGACTGTCGCAGCTGATCATTATCGACACCAATTGTACAAGTTGAAGCAAGCATTGGACCAAAAACGACCACCAATCGCGAGTAAACGACGGAAAGTGATTCTTCTTCGTGACAACGCTCGACCTCACGTTGCGTTATCAGTGAAACAAACACCATTAGAGCTTGAATGGGAAGTCTTACCGCACCCCGCGTATTCTCCATTGCTCCATGCGATTATTATTTGTTCCGGTCGATGCAAGACGCTTTAGAGGATACACACTTTCATAATTTGGAAGAAGTGCGAAAATTCGTCGACGAATGGATCAACTGAAAAGAAGAGTGATTTTATCGTGGTGGAATCCATCTCTTGCCAGAGCATTAAATGTTGATCGTACAACAGTTGCCAAACATTTACATGAAATGGGAAAAATTCAGAAAGAAGGGAAATGGGTTCGACATGAATTATCGGAAAGTGCCATTGCGACCCGGTTGAACATTTGCATTTCGTTGATCGCCAGGCAAAAAAAGAAGAGTCCTTTGTCTCGGATTGTTACTGGGGATGAAAAGTGGATCTGTTTTGATAATCCGAAACGCAGAAAATCATGGGTGGATCCAGGCGAACCATCAACATCCACTCCGAGACGCAATATTCACGGTTCAAAAGTAATGCTCTATATTTGGTGGGATAGTGTACTATGAGCTGTTAAATCCGCACGAGACTGTCGCAGCTGATCATTATCGACACCAATTGTACAAGTTGAAGCAAGCATTGGACCAAAAACGACCACCAATCGCGAGTAAACGACGGAAAGTGATTCTTCTTCGTGACAACGCTCGACCTCACGTTGCGTTATCAGTGAAACAAACACCATTAGAGCTTGAATGGGAAGTCTTACCGCACCCCGCGTATTCTCCATTGCTCCATGCGATTATTATTTGTTCCGGTCGATGCAAGACGCTTTAGAGGATACACACTTTCATAATTTGGAAGAAGTGCGAAAATTCGTCGACGAATGGATCAACTGAAAAGAAGAGTGATTTTATCGTGGTGGAATCCATCTCTTGCCAGAGCATTAAATGTTGATCGTACAACAGTTGCCAAACATTTACATGAAATGGGAAAAATTCAGAAAGAAGGGAAATGGGTTCGACATGAATTATCGGAAAGTGCCATTGCGACCCGGTTGAACATTTGCATTTCGTTGATCGCCAGGCAAAAAAAGAAGAGTCCTTTGTCTCGGATTGTTACTGGGGATGAAAAGTGGATCTGTTTTGATAATCCGAAACGCAGAAAATCATGGGTGGATCCAGGCGAACCATCAACATCCACTCCGAGACGCAATATTCACGGTTCAAAAGTAATGCTCCGTATTTGGTGGGATAGTGTACTATGAGCTGTTAAATCCGCATGAGACTGTCACGGCTGATCATTATCGACACCAATTGTACAAGTTGAAGCAAGCATTGGACCAAAAACGACCACCAATCGCGAGTAAACGACGGAAAGTGATTCTTCTTCGTGACAACGCTCGACCTCACGTTGCGTTATCAGTGAAACAAACACCATTAGAGCTTGAATGGGAAGTCTTACCGCACCCCGCGTATTCTCCATTGCTCCATGCGATTATTATTTGTTCCGGTCGATGCAAGACGCTTTAGAGGATACACACTTTCATAATTTGGAAGAAGTGCGAAAATTCGTCGACGAATGGATCAACTGAAAAGAAGAGTCATTTTATCGTGGTGGAATCCATCTCTTGCCAGAAAGATGGGAAAAGTTATAGAAAAGGAAGGAAAATATTTTGATTAAGGTATTCATTCATTATCATATTTAAATACATGCGTTTTTGAGCAAAAAAAACCCTCAAAACTAAATCACACCCCTAATATATAAGAACGGTGATCACGGCAGGGCACAACTTGTATCGTAAGTCCATTTCTATGATGAAGTGGTACATTTTTGAACGAATAATAAATAAGAGGAAAGTACGAACCTGTACATAACGTTTAGGAAAATAAATTAAACATGCACCTGTAGTTGTAGAGAGAGGAAGAAAGAATAAATAATATATATTCCATTTATATAACATTTAAATAACATTTTAGTAACACGTTATATTATTGTTATATTACTGCAATTTCGTTTGAGTGGGAAATTACAACTAACATATACGTTACATGTAACGAACATGTTATATTGCGTGTCACATTCTGTTATATTATGGCAATATCATTGTTATATGACTGTGTTTGCTGAGTCAGCTGTATTACCATCTAAAAATAAGTATCCTTAAGAGTATCTCGTTACAAGAATGAACTATGAATATCCCATGACATCCTATAAATAGCCTGTACAAACGTCGCGTAAACAATCTAATATACATACTTGCCATTTAAATTCGAAATGCGTTCATTACGAGGTTGCAGATTGACCAGTTTACACATGTAGCGCCATCTTGTCGCATCGTAAGATTTAAAGATGGCCGTCCAGTCAGCGGCATAGGAGGCTCCGAAGTGCTCCGAAGTGCAGTGCAGGCGTTCAATAGGTGATCCACGGTGTCGTGTCGTTCGGGAACGGTAACGAGGTCGGGTGCGTAGAGTGGTCACGCGGCATCTCGTGCGTCGCGGCTAAACATTCGCCGGAGGAGACGATCGAGCTCGTCAGGATGGGTCGCTCGCGTTCCAGATCGAAATCACCGAGTAGGCGGCGTCACAAGAGCAAGCACTCTCGCAAACGGTCCAAGTCACGCGAGAAGCATTCCAACAACAAGTACTCGGACAAGCCGAAGGAGCGCAGTTCCAAGTCGAGGTACGTGCAACCGGTATTGCTTCGATGTTGCAAAGATCGCTCTGTAACATGACGAGGAAAAAATTTCTCAATTTATCATGCGTTCAGCCATCTTGTCGTGCTTCGAACACGTTGGGATGGTTACGTTATGACGAAGAGAGATCCGCGGAGTCTCGCGCGAGTCATTGCACGTTTCGTCTCGCTATTGCGCGATAAATTCACGAGCTCGCATACGTATACGTGCGCGTCTCATCGTGACGTTGCGTTTGGACGACGTCCAACATAATAATGTTACGCATGTATGATTGTAAGTAACATTTTGTCGCGCACTTAATTGTTTGTAGAAAGCGGTCGCATTCCGCGTCGTCCAGCAGTGGATCGGATGCATCGGACGATGTGCACATTGTCAGTCACAAGAAACGCTCATACAGGGACAGAGACCGGAAGATGGACGAGGTAGAGAGGCTGGCCGAGATGGAACGGCAAAGGTAAACAGCAACGCTTTTATCGACAAGTTCCTCTTGATAGGTTGCTTGTTAGGATTAGAAAGTGCTACAAATGTTGGTGCTTTCTCAATCTGTGTTGCTTATCAAGCGGAACGCACATAATAAACTTAATAACATGATATTTTTGTTATACGCCATCTTTTATAATTGTGTTGTCAGGAAAAAGAAAGAATTAATGAACAAAATCTTCACCTCGAGCACGGTCGGGTAAGAATGTGTAATTATTTCAAGTGGTGGTGGTTTCTCTACTTAAAGTTGGTCAACGTGTATTGCAATTAGGTTTCTGTGAAAAGAATACTTGAAGAAAATAATGTCATAACGTTTCCTTTCGTACTATCATACATTTAACAAATCTTGAACGTTGGTTCTGAGATTATTTTAATGTCGATGGATGCCTAAAGTAACAGCACTCAAAGTTTGATTAAGACTTTAGCATGCCGCTGAATTCACTTTCATTCAACAAAGGAGTGAGTTCTGGAATCAGTGCTCTGGAACGAGATTGCTGTTTATCTGTCTACAGACGTCAGCGTGAGGTGGAACAAAAGATGGTAGAGGAGGAAGCAGCGAAGCGTATAGAGGAGCTTGTACAGAAGCGGGTGGAAGAAGAGCTGGAGAAACGTAAAGAGGAGATCGAGGCGGAGGTACAGAGGCGGGTCGAGGAGGCGAAACGAGCCATGGAGCGCCAAATGATGGAGGAGATGGAATGGAGGCAGGCGAAACTACGTGAGGAGGAAAAACGAAGAGAGGTAAGATCTATCCATAGAAACTTTGGCCACTGGTAGCCCAAGCGCTGTTACGATCAGCAGGAAATCAATCTAGCGAGAGTCCTCCTTAGCGATTACACCGTGATCGAAACGCAGAGAGATAAACTTAGCCACTGTATTATTTATACGCCGTAGAGAGCCGATCGTTTTTAAATAGCTGTAATACGTCACGATATTTAGAGAGAGAGAGAGAGAGTGAGAACCGTCCGGTCCTTAACAGACGAGAATAGAAAACGTCCGATAAATGTATTGAGGCTTTGCTCTAGTTGTTAAGTCGGACCACGTGCAATTTGCATCTTTCGCGTTATTGTAATCTTGATGTGACTGAAATCATATCCGCTTGATTTACAAATTGCGCTATCGGTACTTAAGAGAATCACCTTCGAATCACGTCGAGCCAACTCCGTCAGTTATGTACATATATTTCGCGATCGCAGCGTTTGGGCTTGAAGCATTGTGGTTCACGATTGTGCTACACGAAATTAAAAAGAGAAACCACACTGCTTCGACTTCTCAGCATCCATTGATCTGGATTGAGGTCGCGTTGTTGAGAAGCTTATATTATGAGAAAGATTCTTATATATATAGGCGCATGTATCGGTTGTTTTATGATTTATGATCAAATTATATGTATACCATGTATATATATATATTTATATTTATATTTATATATATCTCTGTACAACATTATTACCTTTTTCATCACACGATATTTGGATTGACGTTTGTATCAACGATTCTAGAAATGGTGCCTAAAACTGCTCCGATTCATTTGGATCGACAGTTTCATAGTTTCTACAATTGTTGTACATGTTGGTCAAAAAGCAAACCTTATATACTTGTCAGTCTAGTTTAAAGAAATCACGTATGTGTCGACATTGTTGCATCATACGATTTTTAAGAGAATGGAAGTAGAAAAAAAGAAAGTATCATTGAGTGAAAAAAGAAACAATCCCAAACTTTGTAATTTATTGAACAAGAGAAATTTAATATCTTTAAGTCTTAAATAAAGTTATTTTCATATCAAATCATAGGAAAGTAATATTCTTCCCTGTACAGTTCTTTTTTTTATTATCAGTTAAATTAATATAGCTGTAATATTATGTTATGATACTGCATAAAATATATAAACAGATAAAAATAGCTTGGAATTCGCTGCAGATAAAATTTTTTTAGATTTTCTTGATCGTTTTCACACACAATCAGAAATGATTTGCACGATAATGAAATGATAACATGATTTATTTGTATTATTATTTTATAGCTCTGTTAAAAAAATTCCATTTTCAAATATATAAATAAATACCAATCAAACAGATTATTATTTTAATTTAAAGGGATTAACACAATTATTAATTTAGCAGTGTCATTTCATTTTCCAACTTTTAAGCCTGTCTAACGATTAGAGATACAATAATTATTAATAAAGAATCTTGCTATTTTTTACTTTACGTATTAAAGATCTGATCGAGCCGTCGCGAATTAGAAATCTCTTTTTTTATCTCATTCGTTGATTAGGATTTTACTTGTTAGCACACTCTCCGTGCCTGTGCATTTTATTTTCATCAGCTGTTTATTTTCATCTTTAATAAAAAAAGATCAGCTCTCGTTCACATCGACTGGATAGCCCGATTACGAGATTAGAAATTTTACTCTCGTTGCTTTGCACATTGAGTTTGCACCGAATATATCTACAAGTTTGGGAGAAAGTTTATTACAAAGGGAGAAGTAGAAACCTCTTAAGGGGGCGGAATTAGAATCCCATAGCGACAAAGCACGACCTAGCGATATATAGGTCACCTTCCTTACTGACTACCAACAGAAGATGCCGGTTTTTTACTCACTGCTGAGTGAATGTCGATGAAGAAGGCATCCCCCACGTGCTGGCGCGAGCTTCATTCAGGTATTATCCAATTTATATATTCATAATTCATTTTATACGAATATTATTATCATCGTTCTTTGTTTCAACACTTGGACCGGAAATACGATATATATATATATATATTACCAGGGCTTATTTTACTCGCTAAATGTTATTACCATCATGGGACACAACCAATTTCCGTCGACAGGTTGGGCGGATGGTAAACATCTATTCATATAAAATGTATCTTTTTATTAACTTGTATTATATTATATTAACTTGTCAACTATCATATATACAAACGTGTAACAAGTATTCTTACTGATAAAACACACGCAGACACTTTATCAATTGTATCGTTTTTATCGTGCACTTACCGGATCGCAATTTACTGTCGCATCTCCGAAAGAAAAGTCGCCGTTTTGTGTACGTTCTTTGCATGCTGTACCGGATCGTGAAATCGTAAGAAATTCATCTTTCTCACGTTCGAGCGACATCGTAAATCATCGTATATTTTCGTTTGAGCAGTCTGAGAACAAACAGCGTTTTGGGATCTAAGAGGAATATTCGACATACACACACATATACAGACAAGAAGAAACACCATGTTCTTATACATACATTCTCTGTTATTTTCCGTTTCTCTTTTTTGATAAGCCGTTGTTTTTCTGACCTTAAAATTTCACGTATCCCCGAATTTTCCCGCATAAAGGTTCTTAGGATGTGTAACACTAGGCTGTTGACATAGCAGCACTATAATTTTGAATACGAACGGTGTAACAACAGCTGGTGGTCGACAACATCATTGCTCCGTGTAAACCTATTTTGTTGTCATTGTAGGAGGAAGAGCGGAAGAAGCGTGAGGAACTAGAGAGGATTATGGAGGAGAACAACAGAAAAATAGAGGAGGCTCAGAAGAAACTGGTAAGTTACCAGTTATCGTATCATTAATACAACCAAGAGATTTGATTTTAATATGCATTTTGTGCATATTCACATCAGGCTGAGGAAAGATTGGCCATGGTTGAAGAGCAACGATTAATGGAGGAAGAGAGGCAGCGTATGAGGAAGGAGCACGAGAAACGCGTCAAGGAAGAGCAAAAGAGGATCCTGGGCAAGAACAACTCGAGGCCTAAGTTATCCTTTACGTTAAAACCGGTTACGTGAGTCTGTGTATCACTTTGTGCGATTTCACGTGCGATATGTACACGAAATCTTGTCAGCTTTCGTACTTGATACGCGAGAACGGTCGTTCCACAAGCGCGTAGGTATATCATAGACCATGCAAATAACGTAAGACCCAAGGCTCACCTTAATGTATTCAAAAACGGTTGTTGAATTTGGATGACGTTCGAGTCGAGCGGAAGCGTCAAAACTAAACAGCCGATTCTCCTCCCATTGGGGTTTCGACACAGATGCAGACGGGATTTCACATTACGCGTGATTACACTAACATCAGATCGAGCTAACGTAAATTATTGATACGCGCGATAGTATGATGGTAACATAATAATAAATCGAGATCTAGAGTATTCTCTTTAACTTCATTTGACTTTAGCATAAAATATCCTTTCGCCGAGCAGTTGACTCGTTCTGTCTGATGTAAGTGTAATCCAGCTCGTTTAGATGTGTTCCATAATTTGTACAGATGCAATTTATACAGTGTAGGCTCATCATTATCATCTTAATGTAATGGGAAAGATCATAATAATTTTATTTCAGTGAAATATGTCACATGTAACACGTTAGATCGTCGTCAGTTGTCAAATAATGATACTAGATTTAGTTGTTCGTATTGTTAAATTGAAACAATTATTTTTCACGGAGGATTATTATCTCCCTTTTTTAACAATCTTTCTAAAATGACATATATACATAAGTAATCAATTTTCGCGTCAATATAACTTGACAACATGCGACCGTTTCATCACTTCTTGTGATAATTTATTTGACGCGCAGTCATTTTTAGAATGTGTATGATGTATTGACATTTTTTCAAAATGATAGTATAACATGATTTTTCAGTAAGAAACTCAGCAAAGGGATAATACAGCAGAATTTACAAAAATACGGTGATTTTATACGTGAATAATGTATAAATGTGAGCGTGACATGATTCTACTTTAATCATGTAACGATGTGTACGTATTGTTCTGTGACGAAAGAAACACTTGCCCGTACAGAATTGTATATCTATCACAGTTGTTACTTGTAAAAATAAACACGTTTTTAATAAATTGTGATCTTTAGAGATTTTTTCGCTAGGTCGTATGTGTACCTCCTCATCATGCGTAACTGGCGATTTTACAGCGCTTTGTTTATATGCTAATGCAAAATTACTCGCATTACAATCAGTCGAATTGCGATGGAGATTCAAGAACAACTTTTTGCGAAACAGGCTTTCAGAGAAACGTCTTTTGTACGTTCGTACGTCATGAATCACGTGGCGATTTTGGCGTCGCGAATAAACTCTTGCCGCGAATGCCGAGCACAGTGCCTCGTCCCAAGACGTTGACGCCGCAGAACGGGTTGCGTTGTCTGTAAATGCATTCGAATCGTCCGTGGGGTGCTTTTTTATCTTTACGTCGGTCTAAGATCACTAAAAATTATAATGGTGTTTAATACTTTATCTATGACACGTTGTATAATTTTATATGACATTATTGCAACATACCTTTCATCGCTTCCTCTATGACTTCGGGATAGAGTCTCGCGGTGACTTCACTGCTTGGCGGGTGTAATCGAGGATTTGTATTTATTTCCAGTAGCCAGACGGAAAAATCATCCGCCACTACGAAATCGGCGCCGTACAACTGAAAACTGTTTTTGCGATTTACCATGTTATCTTGAGACGCCAGAAGTGCTCCTATCAGATTCTGCTTTATTCCTGGCCTGATAATTCTTTCCCAAGCCAATCCTTGATCGCGCGATCTATCAATTTAGCTGATTATCCAACTATTTTTATGACAAAGAAGAAGAAACTACATACTGGAGGTAATCTTTGAAATGTCGAAGATCCCAGTGAAGTTCTTCAGGTAAGTCGGGATTGCATCTTGATAATTTGCGATACTTTAGCTGAACAGTCGTGTTACACAAATGCACGGACTCGTGGAAATCGCTGAGAGTGAAATCTCTCGACGCGAATCGTATTAAAATGTCTCTGGTAAGATAATATATGATAATAATTTAAATTATTGAAAATTTTTCTAGTAGTGAGAAGCGCAAACGCGATAATGTAATATAAAATACCATACTTGTACATCCACACGACAAGAGGCTGCGTACTGGTTAACAGGAACCATTGTCTGACGTCTATCTTCGTTTTGTGAACAAGCAACGGCCGCTCTGTAAAGTGCAATCGTGAAGATGATATCCTTTTTACGAGGTTTCTTTATTTTACGTTAAAAATACAAATGAGTAATACCTATATATTTTTGTATCACGTACTGTGCACTTTCCTTCGCTGTTTGATTGATTTTGGCGAGAATATCGACCAGACAAGATTTCAGTACGATTCCACGTCCTAAACTATCATTACCCGGTTTCAAGATCCAGATGTTACGTATACCATCGATCTTGCTTTGTGGCCGGTATTTTAGCACTGTTCTTACTATGTTTCGTGCATCTGTTACAAGCGCCTGCAAATTCCAGAATTTTTATTTTGGCTTGTCCTTAGATACGGGTACGCATATTTTAACATATTTTAACATATTGCATAGTATTTACGCGTACATTTATATCAATTTCATCGCTTTCTTTCAACAAAACGCGCTCATATATTATTTTATGGAACCAATCCAGAAATTGGTGCCAAGCAGAAGGAGGTGCGTTCTCATTGTCCTCGCGATCTATATCTTCGTGCATTTGAACACTGAAAACACGTCACACACGATATCTGTATAATATATTTACATATATTGTAGTATTGCAAAAGCGACACTCTTTTTGCAACCTTAAATACTGTACGCAGCGTTCCGAAGCAAATGTAATTGCGTTTATGGGAATTGTTCCGTTCGGTGACCAGGTATTTCTAGCTCCTACCAGATTAGCGAGCAGCAAAAACCATTTTAACATTCCGAAACACGCGGTAATGTAATAGTCCTGTATAAACTCCTTCACTTGTGCAGACTATTAAAATTATATATATAATAACGTTATATGATACACAATATTATATATGTATAGAGTAAATCCTATTCCTGAACTCCAAACAGTAAATAATTGATTTATTCATAATCGATTCATTCATAATCTAAAACGTTTGTCCGTCAATTTTAAATTGCTTGTTTGAATATTATTATCCAAATGCAACTTTGTCAGAGAAAAGAATTCTGAATAATGCAATAAAACATATACACATTCTAATACACGTATATGTTTCAGGTACATAGATCATACCTGATAGATATTGTAACATCGTGGAAATTGCACGTTTGATACGCCAGCTTCGTAAAACCAATGGACGTTTTCTAGATTGTTGCACATATCGACCTATAGATAGAGATAATTCCCTGACTGAAATTTGTGCATTATACATTATGTGACATGTGTTTCTGCATTAATAGGATACCTTCGAGGTAAAATAGCTGCCAGCGAATCTGTTCACGATGGTCTTCTCATTCACTCTTATAAACGGCTTCTTGCTTGTGTACCATACGAGATCCGCAGGAGTTCGCAATAACTTTTCAATCTGCTCCCAGCCATCTGCGAGGAAACGTTTACATCTTCGAATTAATTCAACGATTGCAGCACATTTTCGAATATATTGGGTTGGCCAAAAAGTAATTGCGTTTTTTTCCAATAGATGGACATACATGTCTTGAAATGTAACTAACTTTATTCTAAACCGCAAAATCATTATGTAGGTTAACAACTCACAGTTCAAGCTTGTTTTAGAAAAAGAAAGTACACGATTTCGTTAACAATTGTTTGTTTGCCGTCGATTTCAAAATGGAAAATCAAAAAGAACATTTTCCTCATATTTTGTTTTATTACTTCCGAAAAGGGAAAAACGCTGTGCAAGCTCATAAAAAGTTATCTGATGTATATGGCGAAGATGCTTTAAAACTGCGGCAGTGTCAAAATTCGTTTACTAAATTTCGATCTGCAGATTTTAATGTGAAAGATGCACCACGCTCAGGAAGGCCAATCGAAATTGATGATGACAAAATAAAGGCACTGATCGATTCGAATCGGCGTTTAACGACACGAGAGATTGCTGAGAATCTTAACATATCGAAATCGAGTGTTGAAAACCATTCAAAACGACTTGGATACATTAGTAAGCTCGATATTTGGGTACCACATGAGCTGAAAGAAATTCATCTCACTAAGCGTATTGACATCTGCGATTCTCTTTTGAAACGTATGATAACAGGCGACGAAAAATGGATCGTCTACAACAACGTCAAACGAAAAAGGTCGTGGAGCAAGCGTGATGAACCTGCTGAAAGCACTTGAAAAGCAGATATTCACCAAAGAAAGATTATGCTGTCAGTCTGGTGGGACTTTAAAGGTATTGTGTATTTTGAGCTGCTTGCAAGGAATCAAACCATTAATTCAGACGTATACTGTCGTCAACTGGATAAATTAAATGATGCCATCAAACAGAAACGTCGAGAATTGGTGAATCGCAAAGGTGTTGCGTTTCACCATGATAACGCTAGACCACGTACAAGTTTGGTCACTCGTGAAAAATTGTTGCAGCTTGGATGGGATGTGTTACCATGATGTTACCACATCCACCATATTCGCCAGACCTGGCACCATCAGATTACCATTTGTTTCGTTCTTTGCAAAACGCCTTGAATGGTAAAACCTTTACTGCTGATGAGGATATCAAATCGTTCTTGGAATTGTTTTTTGCTAAAAAAGATAAGAACTTTTTTGAGCGCGGAATCATGAAGTTGCCTGAAAAATGGCAAAAGATAATCAAACAAAGTGGACAATATATTGTTTAATAAAGTTTTTGTTTCCCATGAAAAGATTCGCCTTTTATTTATATTAAAAAAACGCAATTACTTTTTGGCCAACCCAATAAATACTTTCACACGAGTCGGGAGTCGTCGAGATCTCTCTCATTCTCCTGATTGCCCTTTTCTCGATCCAGCCTCTGTCAGCCAGTGGTTTCTTCAAAGGCGGGAAGGTGCCGTAGATCGTATAAATTTTATGCTCGCTTGTGGCTTTCGTTAAAATCTTCAGTAGAAATTTGAGTCGGACCTCCTCGTTCACCACCAGTTTCAAGTACTCTTCTAATAGTATATTTCCATTTTCTCGGTTATTTTCAGCGTTCTCCGTTCCCAACAGTTCCTCCAGATCATCGCGGTTGCAATGGATCTCAGCGTTTACCGTTTCGATCTTTCTTTCGGTCGCGCATCGCGGTTTGTCATCCAATTTCGGGACCGTCAGGATTAATTCCAAATTTCGTTCCTTATCATTTTCGCTCTTTGGACGGATCTGATTTCGGAAATTGACAGTGAGAAACCAAAATCAGAGAGATCTGCGGATGTACAGAATTCGTTGGATGCAAACCTGCCAACCTTCGAAATGTTTTCTGATAATACAGTTCTTTGAAGACAAAGTTATCTGCCATTTTGACTGACTGTCCGCACAATTTATCGAGTTGTTGTTACTGTCACAATACATTTTATGCTTTTATATTTAAACTCTACAATATTTGAATTCACGTTTCTTTTTGTATATTTTATGGAGATATTGTTTATGGACTTGACAATTTGCTGTGAGTACGAGATTTTACCACGTTCAGCTCTTATCGATTATCGTGTGACTAGATGACCTACATTCGCGTTTTATAACGTGAATCTTCCGACAAAACTATCAAACACCGTGGAGACTTATTGTCTTAAACGTAAATAAAGTTATCAGTGTTTTTTTTACTTATTCATCTAGATAGTTTTTATCATACGATGTTGAAAGATCGATCAGGTCCGGATTTCGATGGTCTCAAATGATTGATGCTTTAGAGTCGCAACATATAATTTATTCCACTGTTTCCCGCATTTTTCTACTTGCATACATTCCAAGTCTGGCTACACTGATCGATTTCTTCGTGGGAGGAATAAAACCAACTTCAGTGATGCCTCTTCGTTTTTATTTATTTCTTGTGAATGAGCTGTTCAATAGACTTTAGCAAGCATTTATTTCTTGCGGCGTGTTTCTTTGCAAGAATATCAGTTTTGCAAGCAAATGTATTAATATTGGAAAAATTTCTGCTCCTTTGTTGGTACATCGTTGCAGTCAGACAAGAAATCTTGACTGCAAATTTCAATGGAAATTAATAGGAGAAAAACTGATAAGAAAGAAAATTATATAATGAATTTATTTTCTTCGTCCAAAATGCTTTCCTTTGTTTCGAGAGAAAATCATGCACGATAAAGTTGCCTTTCGTTGTGATAAGAGTAAAACAAACGTCAATGCGGTATAATTGTAACATTTATTGATTGTATACATATATCACTTGTAGATAGAATTGGAGAATCGGTCAACAGTAAAGAGAGAAGTAACGAGTGCGGCTAACAGGCTTTTCTGATCATTTGTTCAGGCCCAAACCGACAGCGTACATGTCGGTGATGTCCATCAGAACTTTGTTCTTCTTGTGGTGCGTGTGTTTCTTCGGGAAACTCCTAGTTCTGCCCTTAGTTGTCGACATTGCTGTCACTTTGGCAGCATGCGTAAGCAGAGAAGACGGCAGTGGTTGTACTTCCGGTGGCATCGTCACGTTTCTCTTGTATTTCTTCACGGCATCTCGCATCGCAGTTTTGATAATCTATTAAATAATCCAGATAAGATAATTTATTCAACAATGATTTACATAAGAAATCTTTATTAACATTGTAATTAAGAAACCTTCTCTTCGTTCTTCTTCGACAATTTCTCCGATTTAGACGCCGTATTTGTCGTTTGCTGCTGAAGAGCCATGATCTTCGAGATCAACGTTTGCCTCACCGGTGACGCGTCCGGTTTGCTACTTGCGGTATTAGCAAACGTACGTGACTTCCGTGTCAGTTTATGCGAAGAACTTTTTCCATTGTTCAAAGCTTTGGTCTGATGAATGTAATCGGAAGTGTATCGAGTCAAGTGACTAGATTTTTACTTCAAGATAAATAATTACTGATTCTTAAAATTGTAATTACCTGAATGTTGATTGATGACTTTGTCATAGGTGTCGTGCCCGCCGAAGTGCTCTTCTTCACAGTTTCCACCTTCTCATCAGAAATCGACGTTTTTGATTTAGCCGGTGCAGTCGCCGGAAGAGCCCGCTTCAGCTTGGGCGAGTCTAGTTGGTAAGACAACAACTCCTGATCGAGATGGAGTTCTAGTTCCTCTATAAGATCGACGATCACTGGCCCGATGTTACTGTGCACCATCGACTTCTTTTTCATCTAACGGTAAATACATCAAAATATTCATCTTGACATTTATAATGCTATAATAAATTATTCTTTATTCTTGTAAATTCACCACCGGAAACTTTGCAGCTAAGCTGACCCTGGAATCCTGACTCAGATTTGATTTCTTTTCGGTAATGATACGAGTACCCTGAAGCGACAGAGCTGTGCCCAAGTATGGTTGACAGCTCGGCAAACGTTGCTTGTACGCCAACTCGAAGCATCCCGTATCTGCGTTCTTATCTTCTCGAAAATCTATTACGACTAAAACCGTGATTCTTCATGTAATTATCTATATGGTAACTCGGGAAAATCCGCAGATTCAAACAAGTCGCTGACTACCTTTGATGGTGTCTTCCATCACTTGTCGACATAATCGCGCGGTGACGCTGGTGGAGTAACTCATGTCCGGATGACTGTTGATCTCGATCAGCCAGACGGAGAAGTCTTCCATCACCATGAAGTCAGCGCCGTACAGCTCGAAACTATTTTTCCGTCGATCCATGGCTTCCTGACTGGCCAGTAACGAGCCCACTAGACCTTGCTTCATCCCGGGGTAGATCAGCTCATCCCATGCTTCCTCGTGACCTTGAGACCTATAGAATTTTCGTAAGAAAGATTGCGTGATTTCTTTTATTAAGGAAGTTTTGCTTAAAATAGCAAAATGAGGAAATTTTAGAAAAACATGCGATTCTTTATGCACGACAAATCGTACTTGAGGAATTCCTTGAATGTCGTGACGTCCCACATATTTTCCGCGGGTAGAGCAGGGTCCCTGTCGCCGCAGTTATTATATTTGCATTGAATCGCGTGATTGCACAGGTGGATCGATTCGTGAAAATCGTCCAGGCTGAACTTTTGCGAGCAAAATCGGAGGTAACTTTCCCTGTAAACAAACCATGATCGACGAGGCATCTCTACCTTGACTGCTGTTGCATTAGCGACAATTAAACGTAAAAATAGTGTGTATTCTGTCTATAGATATTTATATCCGCGAACTCGACAGATTACAGTGGAACAGGGGCACGCGCTTTAATGTCAGCGAGGCATAAATTGATTGTTACCCTAGTTCCGGAGCTACCATTATTTGTTAGCCGAGTCATTATTGCGCCTGCTAATTATTCTGGCATGAGCGATGTTACGACTTGTGTCGTGACTTATGTGGCATTCCTGGCATTTACGTACCTATACATCCACAGAGTCAAGGGTTGGGCGCACGTCACGATGAACCACTGTCTTATGTCGAATTTTGTATTGTGAATCAGCAACGGCCGTTCTAGTAGAAACAAGCAAATTATTTTCAATTAAGTATCAAAAATAAATGGCTGAGAAATGACCACGTCGGTCGATCCCGCCCTTTGCGTGCTAATCTTGAAATCTCGATTACCAATATACTTTTGCACAACGTATCGCGTGTCCGATTTGCCTGTTGGGTTTACTCTCGCCACTACGTCCTCCACTTTGTTCATCAACACGATTCCTCGTCCTCGACTTTTGTTACCGGGTTTCAGGATCCAGACGTTCATTATGCCGTCCATGTCTATTTGCGGCCAATGCTTTCTCATTTTTTTCAATATATGCTTCGAGGCCAGGACGTATTTCTATAAGTACGATATGATGCTCCAAACATCATGAACAATTTATGCAAATGAAAAAAAAAAAAAACATTCGTCAGTTGATGTCTCACGTTAAAAGGCACGTTGGTTTGAACGAAGAGAGCTTGACCATGAATAATCTGATAATACCAGCTGATGAACTGATCCCACTGATGAGACCAGACTGTCTCAGCTTCCTGATCGATATCTTCGTGCGACTGGGCACTGATGTAATCGCTGCATCTCTTGATCGCAAAGTCGAGGGCCTTGAGAGGTATCGTACCGGTCGGCGAACGCACGACATTTTCGTCCTCGCCATTGACTTTGTCCACCAACCACTTCAAGAGACTCAAGCAGCTCGTGAGCCTAAGAGCATTGTGCGGCCAATTGTTATCGGTGAGTACGTCAATCAAACTAAATCTAAATAATGTGAACCTGTTATAGAAAGACATCAAGATGTACACTCACCGAAAGTCCTCGATGAAGGCGTGCATCTGATCGCTCTGACATATGTTGTAGCAGCGCGGAAACAGAGTGTTTGCCACGCCAGCTTCGTAATACCAGTGCATTTGTCTGACGCTCGAGCACAGGCCCACCTGAACAATTGATTGAAGAAGTACGTGTAGCAACTTTACCTAACGGTTTGCCGGCACGCTCACGAGGAGCACGCTTATTTTCAAGGATGTTATTATCAACATCAAACATCTCCGTGCTTCACAAGAGCTCTTGCACGTTCAGCATTAAGGGGGTATTCTAGTGTAGCATGTCAGAAAAATCGAATTTTTTTTTGGGCATATTTTGCAAGTATATGGTATGGAAAATATGTCTGCGAGAAGATTTAGCCCGATTCGCAAAATTAACAAAGTAATAGCACCTAATAGAAAATAACCTCTGGCGCGCGCTCGGCGATTGGACCGCGCGGCACGCAACAGAGCATTGTGTTAGTATTTTAGGTAGGATCGGAAGATCGTTATTCTTTGAAGGTCGTACATTTGAATTGGAGCCTTTGTATAGTACAGGTTATATAGTACAATGAATCTCTAAGTTCATTGATTTGGACTTTTGCTCCAAAACATCTCCATGCTGGCGCGAAAGTTGTTGAAATAGCAACATTCTTGGCAGTTATAATTTTCAATAAAGGATTTATGCCAATTTTCAAACTTATGAACGTGATGGGAGTTAGTATTGGTCGGCAAGCGGTGGTGTACGCAAACTCCCGGAACGAAGCTCGTATCATCCGCTCGGAGCGGCGCTCCACTACCTTCTCTCGAGATCAGAGAATGAATCGCAGGGAAGAGAGATCAGCTCTGCAGGATTTCTACGAACAAGAGGAATGTCCCCTGTATGGCCCTGGACTAGCCGATTGATCGTAACATTATCTCTATGTAATCAGTATGAAAAACTTTAAACGTGTTTTTCTCGAAACCATGTTTTTCAAATTGGTTCCCATGATATCTCAAAAACCAGTTAATCAATTGATTCAGGCTTTTGCACACATCTTCAGTATATGTGTGGCTATAGCCCCTACCACAATCAAGTCGAAATATTGTTTTTTGGAATTTCTACAACCCTTCAATGGTGAAAAAAATGGCACAAATCGAAACTTAATTATCTCAATGAAGTCATGTTTTAAATTTTCAACATTTGTTTTCATTCTGGTACCTGCTATAGCCACGCTCATACTAATTAAGAATCTCTTTGGTTTTTTTGTTTCAGATGAGCAGAACAGCTGAAATCACGGGAACCATGGACCAACTTTTTTTTTCATGTTCTTATTTAATATCATGTGCAGCGCTTATTTATAGTTATTGTCTAATACAAAAATTTGGAAACATACACCAAATATGTACGAATAAGCAGGGAAAACCCTGCCTCAAAAAACCTTATACTTTTTTCC
This sequence comes from Ooceraea biroi, assembly GCF_003672135.1. NCBI lineage: Eukaryota > Metazoa > Arthropoda > Insecta > Hymenoptera > Formicidae > Ooceraea > Ooceraea biroi. The sequence continues at coordinate 5,212,907 of NC_039515.1, forward strand.
AAAAAAATGCACCAAAATAGCATACAAATTCCGCTTTTACACTAGAATACTCCCTTAAGGGGGTATTCTAGTGTAGCATGTCAGAAAAATCGAATTTTTTTTTTGGGCATATTTTGCAAGTATATGGTATGGAAAATATGTCTGCGAGAAGATTTAGCCCGATTCGCAAAATTAACAAAGTAATAGCACCTAATAGAAAATAACCTCTGGCGCGCGCTCGGCGATTGGACCGCGCGGCACGCAACAGAGCATTGTGTTAGTATTTTAGGTAGGATCGGAAGATCGTTATTCTTTGAAGGTCGTACATTTGAATTGGAGCCTTTGTATAGTACAGGTTATATAGTACAATGAATCTCTAAGTTCATTGATTTGGACTTTTGCTCCAAAACATCTCCATGCTGGCGCGAAAGTTGTTGAAATAGCAACATTCTTGGCAGTTATAATTTTCAATAAAGGATTTATGCCAATTTTCAAACTTATGAACGTGATGGGAGTTAGTATTGGTGAGCAAGCGGTGGTGTACGCAAACTCCCGGAACGAAGCTCGTATCACCCGCTTGGAGCGGCGCTCCACTACCTTCTCTCGAGATCAGAGAATGAATCGCAGGGAAGAGAGATCAGCTCTGCAGGACTTCTACGAACAAGAGGAATGTCCCCTGTATGGCCCTGGACTAGCCGATTGATCGTAAGTAACATTATCTCTATGTAATCAGTATGAAAAACTTTAAACGTGTTTTTCTCGAAACCATGTTTTTCAAATTGGTTCCCATGATATCTCAAAAACCAGTTAATCAATTGATTCAGGCTTTTGCACACATCTTCAGTATATGCGTGGCTATAGCCCCTATCACAATCAAGTCGAAATATTGTTTTTTGGAATTTCTACAGCCCTTCAATGGTGAAAAAAATGGCACAAATCGAAACTTAATTTTCTCAATGAAGTCATGTTTTAGATTTTCAACATTTTTTTTCATTCTGGTACCTGCTATAGCCACACTCATACTAATTAAGAATTTCTTTGGCTTTTTTGTTTCAGATGAGCAGAACAGCTGAAATCACGGGAACCATGGACCAACTTTTTTTTCATGTTCTTATTTAATATCATGTGCAGCGCTTATTTATAGTTATTGTCTACTAAAAAAATTTGGAAACATACACCAAATATGTATGAATAAGCAGGGAAAACCCTGCCTCAAAAAACATACTTTTTTCAAAAAAAATTCACCAAAATAGCATACAAATTCCGTTTTTACACTAGAATACTCCCTTAAGTGTATCAATATTTCGAAAAGTCGCCTTTACTCTTTGCTAATATTGGCAGAATTAGTCGACATTATACTTGACATTATAAATTTTGAATTTGAACTCACAATCAATTCAGAAGACAATACCTTGGACGTGAAGCCAGCGCGGCAGTATCGATTGAACACAGTAGTTTTGTTGTCCTGCGCGGGCCAGCCGGGCCAGTCGGACCCCGTGTTCCACAGAAAGTCGACGGTGCGATTCGTGAGCATTCTCGATATCAGTAGATACCCACTTTGCTGGTCCTTTAGCTCGCCGATGCCAGCCAGTAGAACTACTGGACTGGAATCGACGCTGAAGTGTTGGTCGGCTAAAAATAGTAGTAGGGTTGTTTCTTTAAAATGCAAGTAATGATTTGAAAACATTTGTAACGTTTATTGAAGCATAATGTATGTATTAAAAGTTCTAGGCGCGTGATTTATTACCACCGCTGTTTCTGCGATAAAACTTCTCGCACCATCCTCTTTTCAACATGCAATCGCGTATGACCCGTGACTTGCCATAAATCATGAACGTGTGATGAGCAGCTATAGCGGCCTTCACGGTTTGCTTGATACGCGAAAATCGTTCGTGAAGTGTCGGCGGCAGTTCTAAAGGCAATTCGGTTTTATTCTCTGAACACTGTGGTCCCTCTTAAAAAAGAAATGATGAACGAAAGAAAATTATTCTCAATATTCTTTAATTATACTTGCGCTTCAAATACGTTTAGAATTAAATATTCTCAACCTTCGAGGGGTTTAATATCACAATCTTTTGCGTCGGTCTTTGTCACCACTTCCACTCCGAAATTTTCATCCTTGTTCTCGACATTTTCTTTTCTATCCTCACTTGAATTATGCGGATCTGTACAGGTTTCATTGTTGGCATTCATGTAGCGGACCTGGAAACCGCAAAATTTTTCCGCGCAAATGCGTTTCACCGGTTTTCATGGATTCTTCATGGCTCCGTGGATTTCAGTAAAGGGTGTGAGTGAAGAAGATGTCGCTATTTTAATCTGAAATTACTGTAAAAATATAATTATATATTTATAATGTATCTATATATCTAAATTGATTCAGGGGAAAATGGCGCAATTAAAATCATTAAACAATCATTATTATTAGTAATATCATTAAAAAATAAGGAAAAGTTTGACAGCAGGAACCGATGTAAACGAAGAAGAGCGCGCGTTAGCTTTCGTTGAGATTCCACGGATCGTGACGAAACTCACTGCGCCACTTCTGATACCTGTTGAATCCCCGATACTCCCTCAATGACGAGTATATCCCTCGCAAATGCTAAGGATAAAAGTATTCGCGCACGATTAATTAACGCTATCGTTACCTTAGGTGAGAGCCAGATGGAAAACCAAGTAGCGCATAGTCGCGCGATTATCGAGTTCGAAGATGAAGTCCGGATGGAAGTGGAGGCAAGACTGAAGGACGACGAGGACACACGCGAGTCAGGCGGTGGTGAATCTGATATTTCGCAGGCGCGCACTGCAGGGGTGTTTTAAGGCACCCCTGATAGAAGCGATTGGATAAAATCACGCGGATGCTTCGCCGCGTTATCGCTAGAATCGTTTAATAGATTTCTTCCTTCCCTTCCACGAGCTTATCGAGGACCGAGCAACCCGGATCGATCGCAAATACTTGATTCATGGAAATCTCGATGCGATCTTCGTCGCACCACCTCACCTTGGTAATTAAAATTTTTACAAGGTCGATTTTGCAATTCTATTATATCGAAATAATTCTCTGTTATGCAAAAATAATCTTGTTGTTTGAAGGTCCTCCAAGACGGTTTTCGCCGCGATAAGACACGCGTTCGAGTATCATAATTATTACAGCTGCATTTGAGGGTGGCGGTTGATAGCTGACAAACGAGCACCAGGCCAAACGGTTGCGTTAACCTGGGCAATAAAGACAGGTGAAACGTTCCTGGGGGCACGTGAGCCGTGCAGATGGTGGCCGAGCGGGAGCTCACGGGCAGCGTACCAGGCACCTCCGCACGCCCCCGCATCGCAACCCCCGCACACCCCCGAGTCGGAATGTAGGCGAGGAAACGCTGAAGCGATCGCGTGGCTAATCGGGCCGCGCTCCTCGACTTTTGCGTGCACTCTGACCCACTTACGCGGCTGCATCTCTCCGTGTCGCGTGGGCAAACCGCGGCGGGTGGTAGCCTGATGAATCGCTCGCCTCGGCCTGGTATCGCTAATTGCGATGGGGAGGAATTGTTCGGGGCCCACCGCTCCGAGATAATGCTTATTTTCGGAGGCCGAATTGATCGCGTGAGAGATGAGACGCACGCGGCGAGATTTCCGTCGATACCGCGGGATTTTGAGGAATTCGTTTGCCGAGATATTAATAGAAACACTGGGAAATTATGGGACGAGTGATCCGAGTGATTGACATGTTACTATCGCTGACGAAGCAGCGTCAGGAAATACCGGAGAGTGAAGTTAGCGAAACACGAAGCGATCGGAAAAAATTGAGGGGAAAAAGACTGAAATATACGCTTGAAAATATTTCATTTAAGGGGGTATTCTAGTGTAGCATGTCAGAAAAATCGAATTTTTTTTTGGGCATATTTTGCAAGTATATGGTATGGAAAATATGTCTGCGAGAAGATTTAGCCCGATTCGCAAAATTAACAGAGTAATAGCACCTAATAGAAAATAACCTCTGGCGCGCGCTCGGCGATTGGACCGCGCGGCACACAACAGAGCGTTGTGTTAGTATTTTAGGTAGGATCGGAAGATCGTTATTCTTTGAAGGTCGTACATTTGAATTGGAGCCTTTGTATAGTACAGGTTATATAGTACAATGAATCTCTAAGTTCATTGATTTGGACTTTTGCTCCAAAACATCTCCATGCTGGCGCGAAAGTTGTTGAAATAGCAACATTCTTGGCAGTTATAATTTTCAATAAAGGATTTATGCCAATTTTCAAACTTATGAACGTGATGGGAGTTAGTATTGGTGAGCAAGCGGTGGTGTACGCAAACTCCCGGAACGAAGCTCGTATCATCCGCTCGGAGCGGCGCTCCACTACCTTCTCTCGAGATCAGAGAATGAATCGCAGGGAAGAGAGATCAGCTCTGCAGGACTTCTACGAACAAGAGGAATGTCCCCTGTATGGCCCTGGACTAGCCGATTGATCGTAACATTATCTCTATGTAATCAGTATGAAAAACTTTAAACGTGTTTTTCTCGAAACCATGTTTTTCAAATTGGTTCCCATGATATCTCAAAAACCAGTTAATCAATTGATTCAGGCTTTTGCACACATCTTCAGTATATGTGTGGCTATAGCCCCTACCACAATCAAGTCGAAATATTGTTTTTTGGAATTTCTACAGCCCTTCAATGGTGAAAAAAATGGCACAAATCGAAACTTAATTTTCTCAATGAAGTCATGTTTTAAATTTTCAACATTTGTTTTCATTCTGGTGCTTGCTATAATAGCCACACTCATACTAATTAAGAATCTCTTTGGTTTTTTTGTTTCAGATGAGCAGAACAGCTGAAATCATGGGAACCATGGACCAACTTTTTTTTTCATGTTCTTATTTAATATCATGTGCAGCGCTTATTTATAGTTATTGTCTACTAAAAAAATTTGGAAACATACACCAAATATGTACGAATAAGCAGGGAAAACCCTGCCTCAAAAAACCTTATACTTTTTTCCAAAAACATTCACCAAAATAGCATACAAATTCCGCTTTTACACTAGAATACTCCCTTAAGGGGGTATTCTAGTGTAGCATGTCAGAAAAATCGAATTTTTTTTTGGGGCATATTTTGCAAGTATATGGTATGGAAAATATGTCTGCGAGAAGATTTAGCCCGATTCGCAAAATTAACAAAGTAATAGCACCTAATAGAAAATAACCTCTGGCGCGCGCTCGGCGGTTGGACCGCGCGGCACGCAACAGAGCATTGTGTTAGTATTTTAGGTAGGATCGGAAGATCGTTATTCTTTGAAGGTCGTACATTTGAATTGGAGCCTTTGTATAGTACAGGTTATATAGTACAATGAATCTCTAAGTTCATTGATTTGGACTTTTGCTCCAAAACATCTCCATGCTGGCGCGAAAGTTGTTGAAATAGCAACATTCTTGGCAGTTATAATTTTCAATAAAGGATTTATGCCAATTTTCAAACTTATGAACGTGATGGGAGTTAGTATTGGTCGGCAAGCGGTGGTGTACGCAAACTCCCGGAACGAAGCTCGTATCATCCGCTCGGAGCGGCGCTCCACTACCTTCTCTCGAGATCAGAGAATGAATCGCAGGGAAGAGAGATCAGCTCTGCAGGATTTCTACGAACAAGAGGAATGTCCCCTGTATGGCCCTGGACTAGCCGATTGATCGTAACATTATCTCTATGTAATCAGTATGAAAAACTTTAAACGTGTTTTTCTCGAAACTATGTTTTTCAAATTGGTTCCCATGATATCTCAAAAACCAGTTAATCAATTGATTCAGGCTTTTGCACACATCTTCAGTATATGTGTGGCTATAGCCCCTACCACAATCAAGTCGAAATATTGTTTTTTGGAATTTCTACAACCCTTCAATGGTGAAAAAAATGGCACAAATCGAAACTTAATTATCTCAATGAAGTCATGTTTTAGATTTTCAACATTTTTTTTCATTCTGGTGCTTGCTATAGCCACACTCATACTAATTAAGAATCTCTTTGGTTTTTTTGTTTCAGATGAGCAGAACAGCTGAAATCACGGGAACCATGGACCAACTTTTTTTTTCATGTTCTTATTTAATATCATGTGCAGCGCTTATTTATAGTTATTGTCTACTAAAAAAATTTGGAAACATACACTAAATATGTATGAATAAGCAGGGAAAACCCTGCCTCAAAAAACCTTATACTTTTTTCCAAAAAAATTCACCAAAATAGCATACAAATTCCGCTTTTACACTAGAATACCCCCTTAATGTAAATTAAATTAATTAATTAAATTACAGCAAGTAAAATAATTTTACTCGGGAGTCAGTGTTAAAGTACCTGTTGTTCCTCATATTGCAGTTCTGAATCTCTTAATTCTCTTTTATTTTATGCGCTTGCATCTTCTTTTGTCTGAGAAAAGTTTGTTTTAAATATGAATAACGTCGGTACAATACTTTCCGCAAAATGATGGAGGGCTACTCGCGTTTCCCGCACGTTATCCACGAACGTCGTTCAAAAGTTCGCGCCAAGTCGATTGCGTCGCCACAGAAACGTTCGATGAGTCGACTGAAAAATTGAGGGTACGTTTGGTTGATCACAGAACGTTCAATGATCAATGACGTAGCAACGATTCACCGCGGACACCGCAGTTGCTTTGGGTCGCTCCACTTCACGTCGAACGTGAAGTTCACGTCATTCACGTTGTGTCTCACACGCGACGACGTTATAAAGTTGGATAGTCAATGAGCGGAGTGCAAATCACCGCAATATGGCTCACCTTATCAGAGAAACGGCGTTATTTCTAGTTACTCAAGAATGTATGAAGGAGTACTTTGACGATTTCAATTTTTTTCACGGTACGTTCACTGAATTTGCATTGATCTATACGGTCCATGAAGTCCAACGTTTCATTTATGACACGTGAAACGCCCGCGGCATTTTCGAAATTTTAAAACTTGTGAGTTGTCTTGCAAGTAGTAGTTAATTGGCGTTTATTATACTTTTCATAATCAAATGTCATGTTTCATTCATAGTTGTATTCTTAAGGAGTGTTGTATGTTTTTTGTTTTTATAACAACTTTATTCTAACAAGTATAAAATTTATTGTTAATTTGTCAAGATGTCAAGATTCGTCGGATAAAAAATAAATGTTTTTTAATAAATAAGTATGTTCATAGATAAAGCATAATTATGTCGAACAATGTTTCAGTTGGATGCTTCAAGGCGACTCTGAGCAAATCTTTAGGATTAGGTATTATTGCGGGTTCCTTGCTTGGTTAGTATCATAACTTTCTTCTGAAATACATATTATGATATAAAATAATATATATATATATATTTTTTATATATATGAAAAAGAAGTGTTTGTAATTCTACTTGTAAGGAGTAATAGTATAGATATACTGTTATCTACTAATTATAATGTGACTTTAAGTATTCTGCTTTGTCACTTATTATCTTTATCTTTGTCTCATTTGTTAAACTAATAATTATATATTTACTAAGGTCACATGGTGACGTGTTCTTCATTTTTAGTAAAAATACCACAAATTGTGAAGATTATAAAAAATAAAAGTGGCGAAGGAATCAATGTCTTCAGTGTGTTGCTGGATTTATTTGCCATCAGCGCGATGTCATCCTATAGTTTCATGAATAAGTTTCCATTTAGGTAAGTAAATTATAGATAGAACACTATTTCTTTTTTTTTACAAATGTATACAATTTTATGTACAATACAAATAAATTTATCATGTAACGTTCATTGTAATTTTAGTGCTTGGGGAGATGGAGTATTTTTGGGACTTCAGACTTTGGCCATTGCAATTCTAGTAATGCATTATGGCGGTGAAACGATAAAAGCAACCGCATTCCTCGCCGCTTATATGGCTGTTATCTTAGCCGCTAATAGCGGACTAACACCCATCCATGTCCTCTGGGCATGCCAAGCAATGAATATACCCATTGTTCTTATTAGTAAAGTATGTACAATTATGTATGTAATTAATTTAATTATTCAATGAAATTCTTACATAGCTGAACACAGTTTTAGAGATTTACTAGCATATCTTAATCTATTCAAGTTTTCATTACATCAATCTTTTCTGATTATACAATTATCAATCGATGATTTTTATATTACAGTTTATGCAAGCCCACACAAATTATTCCAATGGAAGTACCGGCCAGTTATCGGCCGCGACATGTTTCCTGCTGTTCTTCGGTTCCCTCGCGAGAATATTCACGTCCATCCAAGAAACGGGTGACTCAACTATGATAATAATGTTCATGTGTTCCTCACTGGCGAACGGCGTGATAGTGATGCAGCTTCTTTACTACTGGAACGTGGATGTAAAAAAAAAAGAAAAACTTAGGAAGAAACGATAGGGGAAATAAAATGCAGTTGTTTATACGTATATGCGCGATGGATAATCTACGCTAGATAATATCTAAAAAGCTGTACAAAGTTCTGCATGAATACTATTTTCTAAAGCCGATTTCAGAGATGAATGCTTGGGAATCACTTTCCATGTGACATCAACTTGTGTCCTTTTTTTGAGGATATTCGTAGGTGCAGTGTTCATTGTGTGATTTAAGTACTTCGAAACCTTGCAATAGCCAATATCATTTGGCAACTGGCGAATCAGAGAAATGATATTGCTTACTTCCTTACTTCTTGAAAAAAAATATAAGGTATAAGGTGACAATATATGCACAGTTTATTAAGACTGTATCGTTGAATGCATTACCTATATTGGAAACTTGTTCCGATATAAGACGCAGCAACATATCGCGTTACTTCTAATAAGATCGATTACTAGTAAGCAATTGTATTTTATATTTTACATGTCTTCTGTTACTTATTGTATAATATTGCGTCACATTATATTGCAAATTACAACTTGCAAATTCTTCATGTATACTGTTGTCGAATGAACAACTTATGTATTAAATTAACATGTGTAAAAACGTACGGTTTATCCCATCCCAACTGCCATCGCAGTTAAGGGGATGCTGGAGTTGCTAGTGAACTATTTTTTCACTATAGCGATGGTAATTGCAGTTTCGAAAATTCTCTTTATTGCTTGTGCAGAATAAAAAATCCTTTTCCACAAATGAAGTATAGATAGAAAGAAAGCCCGCTCTACAGGACTTTATATTCAAAATGGAAAAGTTAAAAACTTGCATTTGTCTTTTCTAACTTTTTTCCATTTTGAATATAAAGTCCTGTAGAGCGGGCTTTCTTTCTATCTATACTTCATTTGTGGAAAAGGATTTTTTATTCTGCACAAGCAATAAAGAGAATTTTCGAAGCTGCAATTACCATCGCTATAGTAAAAAAATAGTTCACTAGCAACTTCCAGCTTCCCCTTAACAACTCGAGTATGAAATATTTTAAATAATCTGGAGGTTGTTTCGTATCGTACGGAACGGTTTTTCAAATCGCGCGCCACGAGATGCTTCGCCGTATCGACGCGGCGTCACTGGCGTTCGATAAAAATAATCGCGCGGCGCGCATGCTCGTCTCGCACGGTGTCCCTCTCGGCCTCTCTTGCCTCACTTCCGGCTATTGCGATCGTGACTTGTGCTACGTAGGACGTACGGGTGATCGATCGGGCACGCGTTCGTTCGTCGACGACGATGTCTCATGGCGCATCGTGATTCTCTTTGAACTCGTATTGCTGCGGAACGTAATATCACAAGTGAGTGGTAAGTAACATCCTTACAATTACGATTCTGCGGTGAGAAGCAGGTTGGTGAGAAGGTGACCATTCGACGGAAAGCGTCATGGCGCCGATCCCTTCGCAGTACTTTCCCCCCGTGGGTTCTCCTTGCACGGCCACGCTCCAACGACCATCTTGTTGTCGATAAATCAATCTAGCGGGGCGCTTCTCGCCCGTACACGAGCGTTGTTGCGAAGTAGCCCGACGGCCACGGCGACGCGACTTTGAGGTCGCGTTGGCGCTGGGTTTCGCCAATGTAGTCGCTTTTGGCGTTCCACGTTTGGCGCGCAGAATTCTGCACTCCTCGATGCCTCGACGCAATGCCGCCGGAGAACATTGGGTGGGCACGGGATGATAAAAACGGACATCCGGAAGCGGTGGCGTGTCACTTTGCAAACGATATCGAATCGAATGGAGGAATGGAGCGAGTCACGTTGCGCGTCCTTGGGCGCCTTGAACGTTGGCTCGTAGGACTTTTTTTATGCATGAGGATACAATTAGAGATATATCTCTGTGTCACTATGTAATGTCTTGTGTATGTAATGATGACGGACACACTCGCGGCTGCTGTATGGGCGGCGTAGATGAGCGAGCGAATAATGCGAAACCGGCGTATTTCGTAGTCTTGCAGATTAGGTCCGTTCGCGGTGAGCGAAAATGGAATCTGTGGACGCCCGTCTCGTGGCACAAGCGTTGAACTACCATGGCCAACAGATGCAGAAAGTATGGGAGAGTGAGCGCAACGAAAACGAACTAGCCATTCTCAATCTCAAGGACCCTAACTTTGAAATCTACCAACAGCGACAAAAGACTCTCAGGTGAACATTCGCAATCCGAATAATCTAGGAGTGTCTTTTTTTCCGATTTTGTGAATGTTCTTTAACTGAATGAGATTGCCCGTCTTCCACAGCTTTGGAGACAGAGGCAAACGACTGAAGCTTCAGCAGTTCCTTGCTAAAAAAGCGGATACCCTGTATGATAAAACAAACTTGGAGAAATCTGCAGAGAACATCAAGCAAGAATTGGGAGACGAAGGTAACAATGTTTTCAAGTATCCTTTTATTACATAAGCAATATTGTACAATAACGTGCAATAATCTATTTCTCCAGAATTTTATGCTACAACACCAGCACTTGATACTTTTGTCACCATGGAGAAATCCCAACGCATTCGTAACTTTTTGGAGGTAAGATTAGAGAAATAATTACAGAATAAATATATATATATAATTTAAAAAGTATTGCTTATTTCAAGGGATTTTGATATGATTCAAAGATTTTTGTTTTTCATTTAATTTGCAGAGTTTGGTTATTGGGGATGCAATTTACGCGCAAGTAATGGGTAAAAGCGCCGCAGGTCTGCTTCTGAAGGTGCTTTGCAACTGCAGTGATTCCCCGAGAGTTGTTACTGAATTAGGAGTTAAGGTATGTCGACGTTCCGTCACTTGCTAAATTAAATTTTCACTTGTAAAATTAAATTCGAGTAACAAGTTTGTGTGTGTATTTATCAGGCACTGATATTAAATACGGCCACTGTGCCGGCGGTGGACAAGAAGGGTGTAACAAGGGGCTACATGGCAAATGATCTCGTCTGCGTCGTAGTGAGTGAAGTTAACGTTGAGGCCGAGCGAGTTGTTGCAGTTATGAACGTACCTGCCCGGGAAGGGCAAGCGCCACACCCACCTATGGGACTTATTCATTCCGATGATCTTCCCGAAGCTTATAAGTAAGTAATTATAAAGAAACTGTTATGTATAGTTGCAGATTTACCGTATCCATAATACGCTTCGCTAACTCTCATAAGTTGATTCTGTGCACTTACCAGGAGAGAGGAAGAGAGAGAGAGAAAGTTTATCACACGATAAACGAAAGCATTCTGTGATGTCACACTTTTGTTCATTGTGTATCATCGTAAGAGCACTTGCACCGAAATCCGATCTATATTTTTGTTTTTGTCCAATTGTTGATAGATGGAGACATAAGATTCGATACGCTGACTCTCGATTATACGTTGCTTGGCGATAGTAATAGTCTTTTGTTATTATTATGTACGTAACTTATCTGTCTCGAGTTTTTCCTTGTAGTAGATAAAAGTAACAAAATAATTATAGATAAGGTAAGGAATAATAGCATGGTGGGGAGACAAAGTCCAAGTTTAACAGAAGCACTGTGATACTAACAAAATTAGGTACATTAGATTTGACTCCTCTTACACATTTTTATGAATTTAGGTGCCAGACACTCTATGTAACGTAAAAAGTTGATAGTCAGTATGATGATGAATTTCTAATGTGATACAAATGAATTCAAACCTTGAGCATTGGTTGACATGGTTGACATCTATTGCGCACATATTCTATCTACGTTTGTGATATGTTACTCTCAAAGCACCAGCCAGACTATGGCGCAAATGACTTTTGAGATTGAATTTCCAGTATGAGACGTTGAGCATTGAGTGGTCAAAATGAGTTCAGCAGACGGTAGGTATAACACTGACTTAAAGTTGTTTGGTCTCTTATCCGAGATATCACGTCACTAGTACATGTTCATATTACTTACAAATGTGTATCGATATGATCCTTGTATACGAGTCATTACATGTTGGTAAAAGATATATATATATATATATATATATATATATATATATATATATATATACACACGCGATCGCAACAGTTTCTTTTGTGAACGTAAGGTGGATTGCGTGAACTGTAGGAAGGTATGCGTAAGCAGAGACCAAACAACTCGAATCTTAATCGCCCAAAACCTTTTTACCTTTAAGCCTCAAAAGAATCGCGCCTTAATGTCATAATAATACCATGATGTTTAAACTTACAGCTTATATTGAAATAAAAAAAAGTGATGTCATGTTGATAACAAATTGACACCACAAAATGCAAACAGGCGAAAGTACATCTAAAAAAATTTTTTTGGTCGACTTGGAAGATAATAGATACTCAGGCGTGGCTCCCAATCTATTCTAGGGCTATGCAATTTATTTTATCGCACCAAAAAAAAAATATCTTGTATAAATCACCATCGATCGATGATAGACCGTGTGCTTTTATGTTGAGAAAAAATCCTCCGATTACAAATGAGATACAAAATACTAGAAATATCCTTCTTAGCGATATGAAAGGTGAGAGACGAGTTTATATAATACTGAGGTTGTTTACCAATGTGGATTTTTAACTATGAGATTATATATCTGGTAATAAAGGGATCTTACCAACCTGTTACCGCATCCCTGTTTCGGACCCCTGCTGCTTCTTAACGGTACAAACAGATAGATTTTGAACGATTCTAATACCAGAAGTTGCGCTAAGATCATCAAATCATACGCAATGTGATCGGGAAAGAGATGAACGCTAAAGCGCTTTTGGCATTAGTATCGTATCATTGTATAATACATGGAGGTCGAGGAACCAGCGTCAATGTGCAGGAATAATAAAACTTTGTTGTTTATGAGAAGAAGAAGAGAACGGATAATGCACGTATAATGACAAATATGCGCGTATAAAGAAAAAAAGAGGGAGAGAAAAAGACATGGTAACGAGATGTCAAAAAATTGAGAGGCGCACACGTGCATCGTCAAACGGGCGATACTATCTATGGGATTGTGAGGATTCGGCTGTCATGATTATCAAGTCTTTGGTTTTACCGTTAACGAAGTAGCGTTGGTTTTCTCTTCTTTGGCAAAGGTCGCGACGATCTTTGCTATCTTTAATAACTAGCGATTTCTCTCTGTGGTATAGGAAAGCGATGGACAACAAAGGTCAGAGTTATGAAACGCTGTTGGAGAATAGTACTGGCTTCAACAATCCAAACAACATTAAATATCTGTGCGACTTAATCGGTCTTGGACAAGATACTCACTCCAACATGGTTGGATTGAGGTAAGACCTTGATCTAATCGCTTTAGTAAACATGGAGATCCGACTATTTCGTATTTCTAATCATGTTTTCGTCATCTTTGTTGTGCGTAGAGAGAGATTTCCGCCGAATGAATACGCTTCTGAATTGCGACAAGCGCAAGCGAGCAAGTGGGCGTTCCGAAGTGTCGCTGAGGGTATAGATCATTTCAAGGCCGGGCGTCATTCCGAAGCTTTCCAGTGTCTCAACAAAGCGCTCAGTGTTGATCCTCGCAACGTTGAGGGTTTAGTTGCTCGAGGAGCATTGTAAGTTTCTCGTTAAAACTTATGAATGTTTCACACGTTCCACGGTGTGCACAGATTTATTTAATATTTTGTTTTCTGTATTACAGGTACGCAAATAGCGGCAGCTTCAAGAAGGCGATTGAGGATTTTGAGACGGCTTTAAAATTAAATCAGACGCACGCGAATGCTCGTAAGTACATGGCCGAGACATTAGTGGCCCTCGGTAGAAGTTACGAGGACGAGAAGAAGTTCGAGGATGCTCAGAAGGCGTACGAGAATTGCTTGGCGATCGCGCCGTACCACGAGGAAGCGCGAAATTCCATCGAATATATAAAATCCAAGACTCTCACGGCGTCGTTGAATCCCTTGGATACCTTTAAGAGTTTCGAGGCGGAGAACGACGTTGTTGAAAACAAGAAAGACAAAAAGAAACGCAAGAAGGAGAGGAAGTCTAGATCAAAGAAGAGGCAGAGGTGGAGTTCCAGCTCGAGTTCCTCGTCCAGCGGATCAACGAGCTCCTCTACTTCAGACTCGAGCACTTCATCGTCGTCAGGTAGCTCACGATCAGCATCGCGTTCGCCGGGCCGTAAACGCAAGCACAAGAAAGATCATCGTAATTCGCTTTCGCCGCTCAGTAAACGCATGGCACAGTATAACAATCCCCCTGCTGCAACTGCTACCACTCACGATACTATCGCGCCGACTTCTTACACCACGAATACGCGCGAGAAAATGGACGACTACGAACTTAAAGTACGCAAGTTTCTTGAGCAGACCAAGGACGACTCTGATTACGAAGATAAGGCAAGTATAATGTTTGTTCTCGATCTCCCGTTGCCTTTCAAGTTTTGAAACCGCCTGCATCCTGTGAAAATTATTATAACGTAAAACTTATTTCATGTGCACCGCACAGGTAAGAAAATTCTTGGAGGAGACAGCGAGATGGAAGAGAGAAAGGGAAAAGGAAAAGAAACATTCGGAGAGTGAAAAGATGAAGAAAAAGAAGAAGAAAGAGAAGAAAGGAAAAGACAAGGAAAAGGAGGATAAGAAGAGTCGAAAGAAGAAGAAGAAGGAGGAGCGGAAAAAGCGTAAAAACAAGGACAAGCTCGAGCGAGATTTGGAAGCATTGAAAAAGTCATCTTTGCCCGACTTGGAGCAGTTAGAGTCCAAGCTCAATGCTTATTATGCGAAGGTTGAGAAAGACTGTGCGGCGCTGAAAAGGTTGGAATCTTTACTGGAATTGGAATAATTTAATTTTTATCATGTTCTCTAATTAATTCTTGATTTAAGCTCGCGCTCTTGCATAATGATTTATTTTCATTTACACTATTTTGATATTCTCAGCTAGCACTGACTGAACGGAAAAAGTTACGCGGCCTTCCGATATCGTATTCTACTTATGTTTTTATATTTACTAGGTATGTAGCACAGTATAATGACATACCTTCCCCTCTTAGCAACGCGGAGAAGCTAGCTGAGAGTTCACGTAGGGAGGAGGAGCTGCGCAGGGAGAGGGAGAGGGAGAGAGACGAAGCTTCGAAAGCTTATCACGAGCGGGAATCCAGGGTGCCAATGACTGCGCAACAAAGAAAAGGTATTTTTAAAACACGTGTTTTTATTGAAATACGTTGAATATGGAAAGATCTCGTATATTAGGTCAGCCAACAAGTTCGATGTTTGCGTCCAATTTTACTTTATTACATTTGGTAGAAACAAATTATTTATCACAAACAAGTAATCTATGATTATAGAGGACAATGGTGATTGCTTGGGGTTGATGAATAATTTGTTTCTATTGAACGCAATAAAGTCAAATTTGATGCAAAAAAACGACCTTCTTGACTCGTTACATACATATACATATGTATAATCACTCGTTACAGAGATTCAAAGGAAGCCGCTAACAGATATATTTGAACAAGAGTCTCAGTTGATCCATCCAGAGCCGAAACTCCCCACGCTTGACACCGCTGCATTGAATGCAAAGTGGAAGGCTGCACAAGCTGCTAGGTAAGTAATTGTAGATGATGTAACTAGATTACAATTACGTGTGAAAAAGTAAAAAAAAAAACTATAATAGGATAATTAATTATAAATGATAATATTTGACAAGTTTAAGATAATCTTAATCTTTATTGGCGACTGAAAATTTACATTGGCATATGATTTCAGGCAAAAAGACATTCCTCCACAAAAGTGGCAAGAGCCAGTAGAAAGCAAGAAGATACAATCCAACGTGTTCGTGGACAGCGATGAAGACGATGATAACGAGCTGGAGGAAAGATTACAGCGCGCTGCTCTCGAGAAGTCTTTGAACATACGCAAGCAGATGCAACGGGAACTTGCCGAGAAAAGAGTTCTACCACCACAACCTACACCAACACCTCCACCACTACCGAAAGAACCACCAATGCCTAAGCAAGCGCCAGTGAAATATCCCACGCCGCAACCGCAGAACAAGTTTCAATCGTACAAGGATCCGACCATGTCGGTCTCGCAGACCACGCCGACGAAATTCAGTTCTAGCAACAATCTGGGCGGCAAGTTTCAACCGATCGGTCAGAACAGTGGGGCCGGACATCCACCCGAGCCACCTCGTCCACCACCAACAGCAAAGAGCCAGGCTAAAGGTCCGAGAACCGATTCCGACAGTGAAGCAGAGCGGAGCCACCGGCAAACGTCGAAGAAGCGCGACTCTAGCAGTCGTGGCGGGGTGAACAAACGAATGAGCAGAGATCGCCCAGCGAAACGATCGCGCAGCCGATCACGTAGCGCCTCCAGCTCGGGTTCGTCGAGATCACGATCGCCCAGACGAAGTCGCTCACGGTCTTACTCGAATCGACGATCTGGAAGTTACGAGAGAAAATACAGCAGATCACTCTCCGGCACTTACAGCAGATCGCGGTCACGATCACGTTCCAGATCGTACACGAGGAGTCGCAGTCGCAGTAGATCGGGTGATCGTGGCTATTACCGGAAGAGGCAATTCCGACCGTACAACAACCGCGGCACGTACTACAAGCCGCGCTTCCAAGGCTTCAACAATCCAAATCATCGCGGCGGTAACAACAATTTCCAGAACCGAAATCGCTTCTACAACAATCAGCACAACAATCGTTTTGGCAACCGTCGCGGCGGTGGCTTTAATAATCGCGGTGGTCGTGGTGGTCGTGGCAATCGCGGTGGCAGATTCTTCCACGGTAAGCAAGGTTTCCGTGATTTCCGCGACAGGCGGGACTTCAGAGATCGTCGAGCGTCATCGCGCGATCGCTACAGCGATCGCAGCTACTCACCCGATCCAATGAGGAAGGTCGACGAGGCTAAGGAGAAGATCAACAAGATGCTCGAAGGTGGCGACGACGTCGAGCATGAGCAGGAGGGCGGCAGCTCGACTGTGCCACCTAACAAGAGACAAGCCGGACCTTTGAGCGAGGGCGAGGAAAGGGACGAGGACGACTATGAGAGATGGGGAGAGGGAGAGGGGGGCGATGCACCGAGCACCAAGGTTGGTTAGACTGTTGGCGTAGACTGTCGACTTTCGAAACAGTCGATTCATCTTCGTGATGACGATCATAATAACCGAAATGATGATAAAAGTGAAGAGATATCTCACGAGAGAAATGATAATGATGATGATGATGATGATGATCAGCCACACGCGCGGGGAAAAACGCGACTCAGGAGCCAACTAACTCTCGTTTGTTGCCAGAATGAGGGGTTTGTACCTGTCGACGAGAACCTGGAAGGCAAGGAGTACTTCATTGAGCGCATGAAACAGCGAAGCAAGTTCGTTTTAATGCAGAGAGCCATTGCAGCTAAGATTTGGTAAATGTGATCTAACGCCGCCAGTTGCTGCTCCTCTGCTTCTCTGTGATATAATCGCTTTCCTCATGTCAACAGTGTTAGTCAACAGCGGTCAACTGATCAACGTGAGGCACATCGGAACACTTTTATAGCTGTAGTATCGATTATTGATTGCTTTCGTTATTACGAATTAAGTACCATCACTTACGCTGATCAGATAATTTATTTTCACGTGTTAATTTATTTTTTTTCATTTATCAAGTACAAATTGGACTAACTTCTGAAAGCAAACTGATCTTGCACATTTGTTTTTATTTAAAATAATATTGAGAATTAAACGCTAAAGTTTCACGGATCATTCTGTACATTATAGAAATAATTAGATCGTTTAGTGCTTAATTGTTGGCACGTTAATAAGTGCTCCGTATGAAACACACGACAAAGCGTATCAACGTAACGAGTGGCTCTTCATTATCAATCATTATCAATCAACAGGTGATTTTTCCTTTTCGTTACATAGCATGTGTTTATTTCATATATTGAAAAACCAACTTTGGAAGCAGATTGAAGGAAAATCGATCAGGGAGAAGACCATGCAGGTTTATTTTGAGAAATAATGCCATAACAAAGGCAAGTTATCGCGATTCGTATTTGGATACTTATCAGCAAGAGTTCCATTTCGTTCAATCTTGATGGTTCAAGATGAAATCAACGATGCGATGCGATGCGATAGTATCTCCAAGGTACTCCAAGATTCATTTGCTTGTCGGAGCGTTGTTAAAGAGAAAGAGACACGAATACATTATTACTCTCCATCATAATTGTTTTAAGAATCTGTAATACGCCGTAATTTAGTAGCGTAAGATACTTATATATGTTGTACGTAAATTAGTTGCTGTATAATTGGAACTCCCACAAATATATAACAGAAAACTGCAAGAAACTCGTTGCGATTTCTCGCCGAGGGAAATAAAAATGTATCTTTCTCTTCCTGTGCTGCATTGCGCCCGTATCTACGCGGCCCTTTTAGCCGCAATTTATGGCATGCTGCTATCGAAAATCTGCATACGGGAAAACTGGTCACGGAGTTGATAACAGGATTGCACCAATTTGATATCTCGCGGGTACTTAAAGTCCAACGATGCGCACGTCGCTCGCATGTCTTTGCTCCGTTTCCACCACGATGAAGCTCTTCGAGGCGCGGATCGTGCTGCTCGTTTTCGCAGTTCTTTGTGACGTTTATTGTTCCGACGATTTGGACGGCGTGCCAGGTCTGAAGGCCGGAGAGAGTAAGTCCCGCGTTGTCTGAAACAGGTTTCGCGTTGTTTGCAAATTCGATCGGGAGAGATCTCTCTCTCTCTCTCTCTCTCTCTCTCTCTCTCTTTTTTCCTCGAACGAATATGAGACTTGTAATGGTTTCTTTTTTCCGAGTTTACGCACGATACAGAACGCTTTGGTTTTCTAGTCTTGGATTATCAAGATGTCGTCACATCTTTTGCCGTGATATGCGAGGAACGTGAAGAGTACAGCGAATGTTCCGGGGATTCGACGTGCCAGAAAACGTGCGAGAACATGGACCAGTGGGGGACGATGTTATGCACCAGGACGAAAGTCTGTATTGGCGGTTGCATCTGTAAGGACGGATACGTGCGGGACGATTACAATGGCATTTGCGTCCCAGAGAACAGCTGTCCCAAAGTGAGGCATTAAATGTGGTTAACTGGAACGCAAGAGATTCCGGAAACGTTGCAATGGACCGACGCTGGAAAGGAGCGCAGGAAACAAGCGGGATTTATTTTCGTCGACTTTCATCAATATGGAACGTTCTTCTTAAAAGTAAAAAAAAAAGTAAAGTCCCTTTCCTTTATGTACCGTGCAATTAACTGAACGTAATTAATTGAATGATTCAATGCAAATGAATTTTGTGTCAACGTCTCGAGAGAAAAACGATTATCGGGAGAACGCCGCGATATACATAATTTAAATTGGATAAATTATGCATTCCTCAAACGTGTTTGCGCGCACACCAACGACGGCGCACCTGCGTACACGTGCATTCCGTGCGATAAACGCGGTCGTCATTTATTACTCGCTTACTCAGAACGCAGCGACCTGACGTAAGAAAAAGAACGCACGCGAGTGCAACTTCTCTTTTTCGTCGTGCCGTACCATTTGAATTCCATTTCAAATTCACCCAAGCCTGAAACCGCTCGAGAACTTTTTCGCGTAACGCACTTGGTAACCAATCGAGAGGCTTCGATAGACCTCTGATAGACGCGTTGCGTCTTTTTTGCAATTAATTCGAGAGATCGAGCGTGTCCGGCCAAATCGAGGAGGATCGAAGGGAGAGAGGAGATTCAGCAGAGATTCGCGTGCTCGTCGGAAATGTCGATACGAAGGCACCCCAGCAAACACAGTCATATAACAGTGATATTGCCGTAATATAACAGAATGTAACACGCAATATAACATGTTCGTTACATGTAACGTATATGTTAGTTGTAATTTCCCACTCATACGAAATTGCAGTACTATTAGGGGTGTGATTTAGTTTTGAGGGTTTTTTTTGCTCAAAAACGCATGTATTTAAATATGATAATGAATGAATACCTTAATCAAAATAGTTTCCTTCGTTTTCTAGAACTTTTTCCCATCTATCTGGCAAGAGATGGATTCCACCACGATAAAATCACTCTTCTTTTCAGTTGATCCATTCGTCGACGAATTTTCGCACTTCTTCGAAATTATGAAAGTGTGTATCCTCTAAAGCGTGTTGCATCGACCGGAACAAATAATAATCGCATGGAGATTGCTCATTGGTCCGGAGAATACGCGGGGTGCGGTAAGACTTCCCATTCAAGCTCTAATGGTGTTTGTTTCACTGATAACGCAACGTGAGGTCGAGCGTTGTCACGAAGAACAATCACTTTCCGTCGTTTACTCGCAATTGCTGGTCGTTTTTGGTCCAATGCTTGCTTCAACTTGTACAATTGGTGTCGATAACGATCAGCCGTGACAGTCTCATGCGGATTTAACAGCTCATAGTACACTATCCCACCAAATACGGAGCATTACTTTTCAACCGTGAATATTGCGTCTCGGAGTGGATGTTGATGGTTCGCCTGGATCCACTCATGATTTTCTGCGTTTCGGATTATCAAAACAGATCCACTTTTCATCCCCAGTAACAATCCGAGACAAAGGACTCTTCTTTTTTTGCCTGGCGATCAACGAAATGCAAATGTTCAACCGGTTCGCAATGGCACTTTCCGATAATTCATGTCGAACCCATTTCCCTTCTTTCTGAATTTTTCCTATTTCATGTAAATGTTTGGTAACTGTTGTACGATCAACATTTAATGCTCTGGCAAGAGATGGATTCCACCACGATAAAATGACTCTTCTTTTCAGTTGATCCATTCGTCGACGAATTTTCGCACTTCATCGAAATTATGAAAGTGTGTATCCTCTAAAGCGTCTTGCATCGACCGGAACAAATAATAATCGCATGGAGATTGCTCATTGGTCTGGAGAATACGCGGGGTGCGGTAAGACTTCCCATTCGAGCTCTAATAGTGTTTGTTTCACTGATAACGCAACGTGAGGTCGAGCGTTGTCACGAAGAAGAATCACTTTCCGTCGTTTACTCGCGATTGGTGGTCGTTTTTGGTCCAATGCTTGCTTCAACTTGTACAATTGGTGTCGATAACGATCAGCCGTGACAGTCTCGTGCGGATTTAACAGCTCATAGTACACTATCCCACCAAATACGGAGCATTACTTTTGAACCGTGAATATTGCGTCTCGGAGTGGATGTTGATGGTTCGCCTGGATCCACCCATGATTTTCTGCGTTTCGGATTATCAAAACAGATCCACTTTTCATTCCCAGTAACAATCCGAGACAAAGGACTCTTCTTTTTTTGCCTGGCGATCAACGAAATGCAAATGTTCAACCGGTTCGCAATGGCACTTTCCGATAATTCATGTCGAACCCATTTCCCTTCTTTCTGAATTTTTCCCATTTCATGTAAATGTTTGGTAACTGTTGTACGATCAACATTTAAAGCTCTGGCAAGAATGGATTCCACCACGATAAAATGACTCTTCTTTTCAGTTGATCCATTCGTCGACGAATTTTCGCACTTCATCGAAATTATGAAAGTGTGTATCCTCTAAAGCGTCTTGCATCGACCGGAACAAATAATAATCGCATGGAGCAGTGTCCGGAGAATACGCGGGGTGCGGTAAGACTTCCCATTCGAGCTCTAATAGTGTTTGTTTCACTGATAACGCAACGTGAGGTCGAGCGTTGTCACGAAGAAGAATCACTTTCCGTCGTTTACTCGCGATTGGTGGTCGTTTTTGGTCCAATGCTTGCTTCAACTTGTACAATTGGTGTCGATAACGATCAGCCGTGACAGTCTCATGCGGATTTAACAACTCATAGTACACTATCCCACCAAATACGGAGCATTACTTTTCAACCGTGAATATTGCGTCTCGGAGT
The DNA here is from genome assembly GCF_003672135.1 of Ooceraea biroi. Taxonomy (NCBI): domain Eukaryota; kingdom Metazoa; phylum Arthropoda; class Insecta; order Hymenoptera; family Formicidae; genus Ooceraea; species Ooceraea biroi. The sequence goes on from NC_039515.1 coordinate 5,235,073, forward strand.
GGATGTTGATGGTTCGCCTGGATCCACCCATGATTTTCTGCGTTTCGGATTATCAAAACAGATCCACTTTTCATCCCCAGTAACAATCCGAGACAAAGGACTCTTCTTTTTTTGCCTGGCGATCAACGAAATGCAAATGTTCAACCGGTTCGCAATGGCACTTTCCGATAATTCATGTCGAACCCATTTCCCTTCTTTCTGAATTTTTCCCATTTCATGTAAATGTTTGGTAACTGTTGTACGATCAACATTTAAAGCTCTGGCAAGAATGGATTCCACCACGATAAAATGACTCTTCTTTTCAGTTGATCCATTCGTCGACGAATTTTCGCACTTCTTCGAAATTATGAAAGTGTGTATCCTCTAAAGCGTGTTGCATCGACCGTAACAAATAATAATCGCATGGAGATTGCTCATTGGTCCGGAGAATACGCGGGGTGCGGTAAGACTTCCCATTCAAGCTCTAATGGTGTTTGTTTCACTGATAACGCAACGTGAGGTCGAGCGTTGTCACGAAGAAGAATCACTTTCCGTCGTTTACTCGCGATTGCTGGTCGTTTTTGGTCCAATGCTTGCTTCAACTTGTACAATTGGTGTCGATAACGATCAGCCGTGACAGTCTCATGCGGATTTAACAGCTCATAGTACACTATCCCATCAAATACGGAGCATTACTTTTCAACCGTGAATATTGCGTCTCGGAGTGGATGTTGATGGTTCGCCTGGATCCACCCATGATTTTCTGCGTTTCGGATTATCAAAACAGATCCACTTTTCATCCCCAGTAACAATCCGAGACAAAGGACTCTTCTTTTTTTGCCTGGCGATCAACGAAATGCAAATGTTCAACCGGTTCGCAATGGCACTTTCCGATAATTCATGTCGAACCCATTTCCCTTCTTTCTGAATTTTTCCCATTTCATGTAAATGTTTGGCAACTGTTGTACGATCAACATTTAATGCTCTGGCAAGTTCTGAAGTGGATCGTGTTGGATTTTCGTGCAATAATGCTTGCAAATCTGCATTTTCAAGCTTTCTTGGTTGTCCCGAGCGTTGTTTGTCCTTCACATCAGTATGACCACTTTTAAAGCGTCTAAACCAGTATTCACAAGTCTTAATTGATGGGGCAGAATCACCATAAGTTTCCACAAGAATTCTATAATCCTCAGCGGCAGTTTTCTTTTGATTAAAAAACAAAAGCAACGCATGTCGAAAATGCTGTTTCGGAAGTTGTATTTTTACGATGATATAAACAATAAACACGACTGTTATTGCATCTATTGCTATAATGCTACTAAATGTCATGGATAATGTCAAGACTGTAAGAAACAACAGTTATCGGTAACAGCTATTGGAACAAACTGACACTACAGCCATCCGTTGCAAAACCCTCAAAACTAAATCACACTCATAATATAACAGTAATATAACGTGTTACTAAAATGTTACTTAAATGTTACATAAATGAAATATAATTATTCTTTCTTCCTCTTTCTACAACTATAGGTTTGTGTTTAATTTATTTTCTTAAACGTTATGCAGAAGTTAGTACTTTGCTCTTATTTATTATTCGTTCAAAAATGTACCACTTCATTGTAGAAATGGACTTATGATACAAGTTGTATCGTGCCGTGATCACCGTTCTTATACATATTTTGTATCATATTTTGCATACGAGAAACGGAAGCCATCTAGCGGACGACTCGACATCTGTATGTTAAAAATGGTATATAACATAGACATAATATGCAAATATTACAGTTATATAACATCGCATATTTAAGTTACATTACTGTTATATTATTATAACCAATATATAACAGAGCGATATAACAGTTTTATAACACAGTAATATTGCAGTTACAAAGAAAATGATGTAACTTTAACATTAATAACATATAACAGTTGTTATATTGCGTGTTACTTCTGTGTTATATAACAGTTATATTTTGTGTTTGCTGGGACGAAATTCCTGGAGCGCGCTTGAACAAAATCCCACGTTGCTCCTAACTTGCGGCGACTCTCCCCGAGATCCGGCGTCAGTGGCAACGGTGTGCACGCGCACGCACGCACGCACGAATGCGTGCATGCACGTTATACTTGCACCAGGCTCCACGTACGCGTGGGGCGCGCGAGCGCGCGGTCGTTGCGATCGGTCTTCTCTCTTTCTTTCTTTCTTCGGGGCACGACTTCCTCCCGTGCAGGCGAGCCAGCCACGGTCGGCCTCGGCCGTCCTTGCCCCTTCTGCTAGGCAGCACGTCCGTTACCGTCTACTAGCTGGCGCGAAAACATCAACTCGCTTCGACGGATTAGAAAGGCTCGCCAGGCAGCCTGCCGCGCCGTAGCGATGGGCCCGATCCAATTCTCGAGCGTGGCGTCGGAAGTCAGAATCTGCACTTAACCGCACGTTAGATGCCTTCGACGAAGCCTTCCTTTGAAGACAGAAGGACAAAAGGAGAGTGAGAAGTCGCAACCCGCTCCACAAAGCGGAGCTTGAAGTAGAAGGGACAAGAAGGAATTCACGGTGCGCCGTTGGCACGTTTTGAAACATCGACCTCCTCTGTCGAGGAACAGCGCGATTAGGGTCATCGTAGGGTTCCTGATTTACGACCTCGTTTCAGATAGATCGAGATTACGATTAAAGTAAGGGATATCTAGATGGGTACAGCTCGTGGCCGCATCTATTCGTCTCCCGAAAATCCAGTCACTTCAAAAGTGCTTAAAGACGAGCCGGGGATTAGCATTCCTATTTGAGATTCCAAGTACGTTACTATTTATTCACGGTTTGAAACACGGACTGAAGGATTTGAATAATCTGTCATTTTAATATTTTACGCATCAACTTTTATTTGTTAACTTGGATGCACAGACGGACGAGAGACCGTAACGGTCGTGCGAGTTTGTCGTAAGGTGTCTCGGGAGCACGTTTAACATGCCTGTATGCTAATTGCGAGTTTCGCGGAAAGCATGTGGCCTCGGCGTGCCTTTTGTTGTCGCGGTCGAGAAACGCACGGAGGCGCAGCGTGACGCATTTCGAGCGGCGCAAAATCTCCGGTGGATACGCGGCTCGGCCGCCGCTGAAGAACGTTATCGGCGATTAGATCATCGACCGACGAAAAATCACGGTTGATCCCATCGCTAGTGCGCCGCCGTAGCGCATCGCGGCATCGCTCGTGCGTAGGAGGGAAAGTTACCGGAAGTTTCTTCTCCTCGCACGGCACGGCGTCCCTTCTCCGACACCTCCACGACGGAAGCCGCGACCTCGGCGATCGGCGCCCGGTCATGAAAACGAGCGTACGAAGACGCGGATGGGGACGGGCGAAGCAAGCGTGTTTTCTTGTAGAGACGACATAAGCGCACGCCGGAAGGGCCGGCAGGAAACGTGCCTGTAGGTACTGGAACACGATTCCAGCCACGTTCGCGACCGCGCGAGTCTCTCTTTCCCTCCCTCCCTCTCTCTCTTTCTCTTTCTCTGTTTCTCTCTCCTTTTTCTCGTGGGACTTGCGGCGCAGCCGAATCGAAGAAGCACCCAACCATGGTGGAAGTAACAAGGTGTGCTACTGCGCAGACATTTTTACTGACCAATAAGAGAGTGTGACAAGAGTCCGCCATCTTGAATAATTTAAGTGAATTAAAAAAAAGATTCGGATAAGAAAAGGATTAAATAAAAGATCTTTTGTGTGTACTTATGGTAAATATATTTTTTTAAATAAAATACAGGGTGTCCCAGACCTACCGTATCACCGGTTAATGGTAGATTCCTGAGGTGATTCTGAGACGAATGTTCCTCTTACAAAATGTCGAGGGTGGCGTAGTTTCGGCACTACGAAGAGCTGTAGTTATCCTATCCTTGTGTAGAATTTTCCCGCGCTCAGTGACGGTGGGTCGAAGGGGTCTCGCGCATCGCTCATACTTCAATTTGAACAGCCGCGAAAAATTAAGATCAAATTGAAGTGTGCGCGATGCGCGGGACCCCTTCGACCCACCGTCACTGAACGCGGGAAAATTCTACACAAGGATAGGATAACTACAACCCTTCGTAGCGCCGAAACTACGCCACCCTCGACATTTTGCAAGAGGAATATTCGTCTCAGAATCACCTCAGGAATCTACCATTAACCGGTGATACGGTAGGTCTGGGACACCCTGTATAGGTAGTATCTCACGTAAAAATGACCGATCTTTATATTGCGAGGTCTTAAAATGTTGAGAACAAACCCGAGCTAGATAAAGAAATTTTAAATAATGTATTTTATTATATTCTATTATATTGGGTCGCCCGGAAAGTTCGTGCCGATTTTTAATAGATGGCGTTGGAACATGTCTGAATATATCAATGTTATTGAAAACATACGATTTATATACATATGCTTAAAGGTGACATTTCAACACATCTTTAGGAAAAAAGTTGTTTGAGATAAATTGATTCGTGTCAGTTTTGTACTCTTTTGAAGATGGAAGAAAACAAAGAACGTTTTAGACACTTGATGCTTTTCTATTACCGGAAAGGCAAAAATGCCTCACAAGCAACAAATTCGATATGTTCTGTTTACGGAGAAGGCGCTTTAGCTGAAAGAACCGTACGTAAGTGGTTCGCTAAGTTTAGAGCTAGTGATTTTAACCTTAAAGACCATTAACGCTCGGGCAGACCCTTTACTACTGATGATGACCAAATCAAGACACTGATCGAGAATAACCCGCGCTACACGAGACGTGAATTAGCAGAGATACTGAAAATATCTAAAACCACTGTCCACGATCATGTAGTGAAGCTTGGTTACGTAAGTCGCTATGATGTATGGGTTCCGCATAATTTGGCCGAAAAAATTTAATGGATCGCATTTCCATCTGCGACTCGCTGTACAAGCGCAACGAAAACGTACCATTTTTGAAGCAATTAGTGACGGGTGACGAAAAATGGATCATTTACAACAACGTAGAACGAAAAAGATCCTGGGGTAAGCGAAATGAACCAGCATTAACCACTCCGAAAGCCGGCCTTCATCCAAAAAAAGTCATGCTCTGTGTCTGGTGGGATTGGAAAGGAATCCTATATTATGAGCTCCTACCACACAACCAAACGATAAATGCAGATAAGTACTGCTCGCAACTGGACGAATTAAAGACAGCGATTCAGGAAAAACGTCCAGAATTAGCTAATAGGAAGGGCGTCGTGTTCCATCAGGACAATGCCAGACCTCATGTTTCTTTGACTATCCGACAAAAATTGTTGGAGTTTGGCTGGGATGTGCTACCTCACCCACCGTATTCACCAGACATTGCACCTTCAGACTTTCACTTATTTAGGTCTTTGCAAAATTCTCTTAGCGGCAAGAACTTCAACTCTTTGATCGACATAAAAAACCACCTTGAGGAGTTTTTCGCCGAGAAACCTAAGAAGTTCTGGGAGAATGGAATCTTCCAGTTGCGTGAAAGATGGACAAAGGTTGTGAAACAAAACGGTGCATACATAAGTCAATAAATATTTATCGACATAAAAAAATGTTGCCTTTAAATTTTCCTTCAAAATCGGCACGAACTTTCCGGACGACCCAATATTTAATTTGTTAAATTCCATTTACCACCTTTCAATATTGCATATATACATACCGTTCTTCGCATTGACATTTTCTTTGCAAAGTCTTTTCTACTGCGCAATCATTTCTTCAGTTTTTGGAAATGAAAAATACCTAACATGTTTATTATTTCGTGACGTGTTTTTACACTGTTTAAACGAACACGACGGCGTTGTGCGACGTGCGAGACTCTGAAACAGTGCATAACCTGTGTCGTGACACTTTCGTTTACATTTATTATCGCGTTGCTATTGGTTGCTATTTGCAAAATGGCGACAACTTGGTGCTGCGCAGAACGTAACGAAATTCGTCCGAGATAATAGCACACCTTGTTACTTCCACCATGCACCCAACTATCAGCGCGACGGATCCGGGAAACGGAATTCCGAGGAGCGTCGTTCCTTCGTTCAAATTCATTCGGACAATGGAACAAATCAATTCGTCGATTTCCGCGCGTCCGGATATCCTCGTTGACGTTTCTCTTAGAATTACGATGACTTTGCAGGCACCGTCGTTTGGATTCTCTTGCGGTTTTATCGTTCCTGACTATCGCCTGTACATTTTTGTGTTTGTTGTACAGCTCAGCCTCGCCCCAACCGTGTCACGCGAATTCCGCGTATCGGAAGATTGCGCGAGAACGCGGGAAGACCTGAGGAATGCGCGCACACGGCCCCGGAAACGACGACACGGCGTTTTACCTTACCCGTGGCAAAAGACTGCCGATGAATTATGGCCCCAATTAAAACCCCGTCCCTCCGCGTTTCGCCGATAAACGTTACTCGACTAATGTCTACATTTAATACGCCGACGGTGGTATCTGTTGCAACGAAACTTGGCACGTCCCAGTAACGTCATTGGAGATATTACTTCCTCGTCGACGCGCCTCGAGATCAAGACGGTTTCCTGCTCGCACGTGTATAGCAGGATGTACTGTTAAATGGATAGTTGGTACTGATAAACTTACACAGTAACGCGAGTATTATTTTACAAATGAGCCAACTTTAGATAGCGTTAAAAAAACACTGTAATAAATTATTTCAAGTAATCTGTTTATTTTAATAATGTTAACCAATCTGCTTTCAGACATATATGACACTTTATTTCTGCTAGCATAATCCTACTTTTAATTTATTGCTAAGTGAAATACGAAAAGATATATCCGACACTGCATGCTTTCTTTATTTCACCGTAAAATCACTGTTAAAGCGATGAAAATGATCTTTGTTAGTTCATTAGACGAAAAGAGACCATTTAGTGTCAAGGTCCTTCTTCGCGACAATGCTCGGCCACATGTTGCCAACCCAGCAAATTTGAATGGGAAGTTTTGCTTCGTTCTGTATATTCTCCACACATTGCACCTTTCGATAACAGCATTTGTTCCGGATGCAGTACGGCCTCTCTAGAACGGCAGTTTTCGAAATCTGGTCAAGGTCCGAAAATAGCTTGATGACTCGATCGTCTCAAAAGACGATTTGTTCCGTCAGAGAATCTATCCTTACCTGAAAGATAACAAAAGATTGTTGATGCAGAGGGAAAATATTTTAATTAATAACGTTTCTTTATTACATGTTTGTTAAAATAAAGAAAGATTTGATAAAATCTTATCTTATTTTATCTTATCTGTGTATATACAGGGTGTTTCTAAAAGGTCTCGTCAAACTTTAACCACAGACGCTACGTATCAAAACAAAGCAAAATGTCCATACAAACATGGGTCCGGAAATGCTCCCCTTCTGAGATAACACAAGATAAAGTCACTTCATAGACCTCTTTGGTTCGATCACTGTAGTAATGCTTTTTTTGCTTTTTTGTTTTGACGCGGGGAAAACCTGCATCAGGTTCGACCCCCGCCTTGGGGGGAGGGGCCGGGGGATATGGGGATTTTTACCATTCTAAAAATCTCGCCGTCGCGTCGCCTGCCTCGGGCGAGTGGCGGAGGGACACCGGGATCTCTCACGAAATCGCCGTGAAGCCTACGGGCCAGTCTTTCGGGGATGGGCAATTTTGACGACCCACTAACGTATCCTCTAACGTATTCTGTCGCGACAGTGTGGGGTCACAGAACACCACCGCCTGGCCGAGGACCATGTCGCTTGCAGGCCCAAGTCCCCACTCGGGACCCGCCGCGGCTCCGGCAGCTTAGCAGCGCGAGGACACTGGTGTCCCTCCGCCACTCGCCCAAGGCAGGCCACCGCGGGGTTTTTAGGATGGTAAAAATCCCCATATCCCCCGACCCCTCCCCCCAAGGCGGAGGTCGAACCTGATGCAGGTTTTCCCCGCGTCAAAACAAAAACAAAAAAAACATTACTACAGTAATTGAGCCAAAGAGGTCTATGAAGGTACGTGACTTCATCTTGTGTTGTCTCAGAAGGGAGGCATTTCCAGACCCATGTTTACATGGACATTTTGCTTTGTTTTTATACGTAGCATCTGTGGTTGAAGTTTGACGAGACCTTTTAGAAACACCCTGTGCACTTATTATGTACTGTGCAATGATCAACCGGCTCACACCGGGCGAACTTGAGTCGAACACACGCCGAGGCAGTTGCCAAATTGTCATGCGGTAATAAAAAAACGCGCAAGTAGCGCATGAATGCGTCAGTGCAGTTGCCAAATTCTATTGCCGCAATGTTGCTGCAAGCTCTATGCCGCAGCTACGCGTTACAAGTGCCCGGCAGGGGACGACGGTTATTCTTATCATGATTGCCCGACTGATTTGAGCGTCGGAAGCTCTGCCGACTTATTAGGGGGGCACGCAACGCGCGCGCCTAGTTGCAACTATGCGCGGTATGCTTGTCCCCGCTGTCCTGGCCCTCCCACCGTCCGTTCCCGCGGCGTGGTGTGCCGCGAAACCGATAAATTATGCATTCCATTATTCATGCTCGCTCGCCATAATCATGTACAGCGGTTGACAAGATCCTGTCATGCTGTACACAGGCCTCCCGGCTCAGCGCGTTTGTTTGCTACTCCGAGGTAAGGAGGAGGACCGTTTACGGCAGTGACTGCGAGCTATTCAATTTACCGGCTTGTGAATACGGTTGAGCTTTGAGGATAGAAGCTCGATGGGTGCGACAGGAGAGAGGAAGAGAGAGAGAGATATGAATGTCCGTCCAGTTGAGTGCGTGCGAAATTCGAAAGGCCAAAGCTGCCGGAAAATAATAAATTATTTATGAGCTGCGCTTAAGAGCGGCTATCAGGTTCGTGCGCTTGTTTTATTGCGTGCGCGCGCGCATACGCGATGAGCTGAAATGCTAGATTAATGATCTAAAATGGAATGGAAAACATCGCGGGATGCCTGTGGCTAAATTGTTAAGTCGATACCACGCAACGGCCATCTTATTCTCATTTAATTCGAGTGAAACCCGTGAAGTTCGCCGTTTAGCGCGCGATCGCGTCGTCGTCCTCGTCCAGTCGTTGGACACTTGACTGCGTCCTTTCTATGAGAGAAGCGGTATTCTCACTCTCAAGCAAATCGAGTCCTTGACTACAATTCACTCATCGCACTCCGAAGATAACTACGTTCCCATACAGCACGAAAACATTTCAGAAATATTTCAGAAGTATTTCATCTGACAGATGAAAGCATCTCATAAACATTGCAAAATGTTTCCGCAACAGTTATGAGACAACTCCGGAATAGCAAAATGTCCGCGACACTTGCATTCAAAACCTTATAGAAAGGTTGCTGAAAGGTATAGATCAATCTGCAACCTTTCTGAAATATTGCCGAAAGATTATTAAAATAGCTGAAATCTTTTTGATATATTACTAAAGGTTAATTGAAATAATTTTGAAACTTTCCTATGATGTTGCACACAAATTACAAAGCTCTTATTAAAATAAATTGAAAATACTTCAGAAATTATATTTAAATTTATTATACGAGTATTCAGAAGATTGCAAATACTAAAAAGTTATAATAAAAATTATATATAAAATGTATTTATTATTTTTATTGTACGTTTTTATTTAATATTTGCAATCTAATTAATATAATAAATATGATTTCTGAAATATCCTTAATGAAAAGAATACATAATATATATAAGATGTATATAGATATGCATATATATCTATATATATAAGATATATAGATATAATGCACATACATAGCTAAACCAAGTATTCACCAAGTTTCCCTTTAAAAAGCGTGAATTGTTGGCACATTGACAAAGAGCCATTCTTATATTATATATTTTCCTTTTTCTTCCTCCAAATAGTTGATCAAAAGGAAAGAATTATATAGATATATAATTCTCTGTTCAACCAACACTTATATTTGAAAGAAAAAAAGGATACGTGAAGATAATGCATTTTTTTGTCAACTGGTTAGCTTCACTAAAGATCGAATACTTGGTCTAGGTATATATATATAATTTTACTTTTTACGATATTCACATTTTTTCAAATTTATTGCATGTGGTAGGTTTTAGAAACATTTCTGTTGCAACATTTCATATGACATATTGCGGAATCCTTTCAGAAATGTTGCATATGAAATGTGAAATCTTGGAATGATTTTAAAACCTTCCTGAAAGCTTTCTGTATTAATCGGTGCTGTATGGGTTGTTCTAAAATGAAAGATAAACAGGAATGCACGTGAATCAATCCAAGGAAACCATACACCGAGCAGGCATGTATTTTTTACGGTGCGCAGTGTGAAGTTGGCGTGAAGGGAGAAGAACGAAAACGATAATCCAGAAATTTGAGTTTTGACAACGGTCTACTCCGTCGTAAGAGGGTTCCTGCCTGCGTCGCCAGAGACAGGTACATATAATTAACCTAACTCGATCGGAGCATGTACAACTATGGGGGAGAAACCAGGAACCTGAGAACATTAATACGAGTAGCCGCCAGTCGCCCAAAGGCTCAAATCCTAACCTCGCGCTTCGCTCTGAAGTAGGAAGTTAAACGGCCGCGTATTCGAGCATGCCGTTCGGCCGCCTCCGTGAGCGCTCGGGCGCTGTCGTCTTGCGGCCGTTTGCATTCTCACTTCCCACCATTGCGGTCGCCGCGCGACGGTAGTAGGGACGTCGCGGGCTACGGCGGAAGGTTCAATTGTCGGTGAGCCGTCACGACAAACGGACGGATGCGCGATAAGGCTCCAAGGCACAGATTGAAAGCGCGTGTGATCCGTAAGAGGAGCAACGCGTGCACGGGGACGATAACTTCCTCGAATTCGATTACGCGCCGCCGCGTCGGAGTGTGTCGCGCGCGCGCGCGCGGGTACCGGGCGGCTAACTTCACGCGGGAAGCGCGCGTGGTGCTTCCCTTCGGGCGACTCGCGTCTCCGTTCGTCGGTCGATCGGTTGTTCCCGCACGTTTTGAAATGTGTCCCGCGACCGGCGCGGCACCCACCACGCGCGACGGCGACGCGTTATTTCGCGATATTCCCTGGTGTTGACGGAAAAGTGCGAGCGCGCGCGCGCGCTCGCTCGCGCTGCCGCGATCGCGATCGGTGTGAGTGAAGGAGAAGAGAAGGAGACGCTCGTGACGCTCTCTCAGTGTGTGCGCTTGGGATTTCTTGGGTCTCTGCGTCGCGTGGTTTGTGTGCAGCAGTTTGGCCGTTTTCGGAGCATCGCGAGAGCATCCACCCCCCCTTCGTGAACACGTTGACAGAACTTCCTCTGGCAGCAGCGGCCATGACCGCGGACAGCCTGTTCGAGACCACCAGCATCCCGGGGCACCTCGCTCCCACGCCCGAGAGACTCGAGAGACTTCTCTCGAAACGGACCCTCGAGGAGCTCTACGAGGTCGAGGAACAGCCTTTCGCACGGTAAGCCACGACTCCAACTCGAAACGCGCGGCGTTTCTCCGTCTTTCTCCTCTTTCTCTTCCCTGCGTTCTGCCTCTCTTTACTTCTCTCCGTTTCCCCCTTAACGGACCCCCCTTTTACGTCTCCTCCCCCTCGTTCGCCACTCTCTTTCCCTCCGGTTGTCTTTGTCTTCGAGTAACCTAACGAGGCTAGGCCGCTTCCGACCTGCGCGGCTCCGGTGACCTCTCGAGGTCGATCTCGACCTCTTCCGCGCGTTCGATGTCTATCAATATTTACGCTCGAGTCGGTCATTAATCACAGAGCGATCATGTAATGAACGTTGAACTTTTTCTTCATTTTTTATGTCTTTTTTTCATTCCTGCTACCGCGTTTGGTAGGGTACACTCGTATTATGTGGGTAGTGCAGCATCATGAAATTCCACACAAGAAACTCGACACGAGAGTTTAACGGCGTTTCTTTTATTTAATGAGCGCGCTGTATCGGGTTCGTTAGACGGGACGTTTATTGATGAAGGGGTTTCGAAAATAATGTTGGGACATTGTGGCAATCTTGAAATGTGTGTTCATACTCTCCAATCTGATAATTTTAAAATTTACTTTGCAAGTAAAGAATTTGAATAATCCCGCAAAAGTGGAACGTGGTAGATAATGCAAGCGAGAATACTATTGATACGAGTATATTGCATCTCTCTCACGGAATTCAGGAGAACTTAGAATTTATAATTCGCTTGAAAGAGAGCGTTGCATTATTCCATTATTCGTGTCAGATCCGATCTCCGTGTCGTAGATGCCATCGGCATACAATAAAATAATTTATAATTGTATCGATGAAACGTCGAGATGCAGAAAATTGCACGGACGTCACGTAGAAAGTGGATGATAGATATGCGCAAAGCGAGGAGAAAGGCCGTTAAGAAAAATATATCTCATTTCTTTACGGGGGCAAGCTTGACGCGTGATGCCGTGGCGTTTTCGATGTCGCAAGATTATTGATTAGAGATTTATACAGAGTAGAGCTGCGGTGCTCGTGGAAAATGGAGTGCGCGATATTTCGAACGCTGCTCCCGTTCCCGACACGTTCCGACACCTAGAAAGTTGCTTAGCGAAATAAAATGAGGAGCGAAGCCTCGCGCGGAACGCACGGTTTGCAAAGTTCCCGAGTCGAAATTTTAGTTCTGCATTGAACGATCGCGATAACCAATCGTTGTTTTTCCCTCTCAAGGCCACTACCGTCGTGATCATTGCCCGAGGATCGATAACTGCTACCAGATCGCCAAAGTACGACGAAGAAGGATATTCCAAATGGTCGGTTATAGTCAAGTGCATAGGGACTTTGGATTCCCGAGTCGAACTTTTAGTTCTACATTGAACCTCGAATTCTTCATCCGAGGCGTTATTCAGCGTCTATTTAACTACTACTTTAACACTAAAATATGTCCGAAATTTCTTTTTTTGCCGCTAGAGCGTCAAAGCAGGTTACGATCAAGATTATAGCCGAATGTTGCAGAGTCAAAATAGCATCTTAACATCTGTTTGTAGGAGTTTGAGTTTCAATGTAAGAGTTCTAGGTTCTATTTTCCTAAAAGTAGGTTCGTACGACTGCTAAAAGCATTAAAGTAGGCGCAAAATTTTGGACATATTTTAGTGTTAAAGTAGTAGCTAAATAGACACTGAATAACGCCTCGAATTCTTCATTTGAGGCGTTATTCAGCGTCTATTTAGCTACTACTTTAACACTAAAATATGTCCGAAATTTTGCGCCTACTTTAATGCTTTTAGCAGTCGTACGAACCTACTTTTAGGAAAATAGAACCTAGAACTCTTACATTGAAACTCAAACTCCTACAAACAGATGTTAAGATGCTATTTTGACCCTGCAACATTCGGCTATACTCTTGATCGTAACCTGCTGTGACGCTCTAGCGGCAAAAAAGGAAATTTCGGACATATTTTAGTGTTAAAGTAGTAGCTAAATAGACGCTGAATAACGCCTCGAATTCTTCATTTGAGGCGTTATTCAGCGTCTATTTAGCTACTACTTTAACACTAAAATATGTCCGAAATTTCCTTTTTTGCCGCTAGAGCGTCACAGCAGGTTACGATCAAGATTATAGCCGAATGTTGCAGGGTCAAAATAGCATCTTAACATCTGTTTGTAGGAGTTTGAGTTTCAATGTAAGAGTTCTAGGTTCTATTTTCCTAAAAGTAGGTTCGTACGACTGCTAAAAGCATTAAAGTAGGCGCAAAATTTCGGACATATTTTAGTGTTAAAGTAGTAGCTAAATAGACGCTGAATAACGCCTCGAATTCTTCATTTGAGGCGTTATTCAGCGTCTATTTAGCTACTACTTTAACACTAAAATATGTCCGAAATTTCCTTTTTTGCCGCTAGAGCGTCAAAGCAGGTTACGATCAAGATTATAGCCGAATGTCGCAGGGTCAAAATAGCATCTTAACATCTGTTTGTAGGAGTTCGAGTTTCAATGTAAGAGTTCTAGGTTCTATTTTCCTAAAAGTAGGTTCGTACGACTGCTAAAAGCATTAAAGTAGGCGCAAAATTTCGGACATATTTTAGTGTTAAAGTAGTAGCTAAATAGACGCTGAATAACGCCTCGAATTCTTCATTTGAGGCGTTATTCAGCGTCTATTTAGCTACTACTTTAACACTAAAATATGTCCGAAATTTCCTTTTTTGCCGCTAGAGCGTCAAAGCAGGTTACGATCAAGATTATAGCCGAATGTCACAGGGTCAAAATAGCATCTTAACATCTGTTTGTAGGAGTTTGAGTTTCAATGTAAGAGTTCTAGGTTCTATTTTCCTAAAAGTAGGTTCGTACGACTGCTAAAAGCATTAAAGTAGGCGCAAAATTTCGGACATATTTTAGTGTTAAAGTAGTAGCTAAATAGACGCCGAATAACGCCTCGAATTCTTCATTTGAGGCGTTATTCAGCGTCTAGTTAGCTACTACTTTAACACTAAAATATGTCCGAAATTTCCTTTTTTGCCGCTAGAGCGTCACAGCAGGTTACGATCAAGAGTATAGCCGAATGTTGCAGGGTCAAAATAGCATCTTAACATCTGTTTGTAGGAGTTTGAGTTTCAATGTAAGAGTTCTAGGTTCTATTTTCCTAAAAGTAGGTTCGTACAACTGCTAAAAGCATTAAACTACTTTAAGTAGGCGCAAAATTTCGACTCGGGTTCTCTCACTTTTATTGCGGGGGCGATCCAAAATAAATTTTTTTTAAAGAGACCATGGTGCAGCGGGCCGCAGAGACGCGCTTTAATGGCATTGTACGGGAGCATGAACGCGATCCATCACTGAAGGTGATAGATGCGTGCGAAGTAACGCGAGATGCGGGTAATTAGTATCTCGTGCCGCGCGCGTGTCCCAACGCGATTACTCGGGAGTTTAATGGAGGCGCGAAGGGTTTCAAGATGCATTGTGCACGTAACAACAAAGGCGCGTATCGGCAAAGAGCACCCTCCGAACTTGGTATTATCTATTTAATTATCGGTATCGTAAAGTGTCATCGTTGAGTTATTCACGTGTAGGTAATTTGATCCTCTCTCGCGCTGCCGTGACGAGTCAATACACCTGGCGATACACGTCGTTAAACGACGATTTAGCGTTTAACCGAGTAATGTGATTAATTGCGAGGAAAATATACCGAGCGTTAAATCGAACTAGTCTGCGAGAGTTTCTCTCGGAGGCAGACGCGCGCTAACTCTTGCCTCATTTTGCCTGTATGGTTTGCATTTACATTTAACCACCGTATTAAAATTCCCGCATAATTGTATTACGACACGCGCGTTGCATAAAAAAGAAAGAGCACGCTCGTTGTACGTGTGTCTCTCGCTCTCTTGATCGCTCGCTTTTTCTTCTCTCTTTCTCGCTGTGTGCACCTTTTATTAATTTTCCGCGAATCCCTCCTCGTATCGGGCTCCCTTACGTAACCGCCTGTTAAATCACGCGCGTCGACGGAACGCGCTCATTATGGAACCGTTTCACACGTGTCTACAGCTTTTTTTCGAGCGATATACCGCGGAATATTAATGCGGTCTTTTCTCGCAACGGATCGTTACACGCTACACGAGTGTAACGACTCTTAATAGGAAACGCATTTCACACCGTTGCTTTGATACTTTCCTACCGTTTCGTCGCAGTAAATTTCGTTGAACGTAAATGAGAATCATTTGGCTATATATAATGCAGGCGCGCCAAGATATATGAAGCTCTTAACGCGCTTTTAAGAATACGCGCGAGTTTGATGGGATGCCGAGAGAGAAGAGAGAAGAAAAAGTGCCGCTCGATGGATGAGCATAAACCGACGAGGGAGACAGAGAGAAAGAAAGAGACGGAATCGTGATATATACGCTTTAATACGATTGCGTAACGTTTTATAATGGGCTCTCGCGCGTTTGGCGTTCAATGGCTCCATAATCGAGAAACCTCGCAGAAATCTCGCTAAATTATCTCGTCTCGCCGGTGACAATAATACCGCTGTGAATTTCTCTCTAACCCGTGCTGCGCCGCGCTCTCTGTGCATTCCAACGGTAATCGGACCTCGTTCGTCGACCAAGGGCCCACCCGCGCTTATATCTCGAAGGCCCGACTCGTGGAAGAAAGTGCTCCCGCCACGAGATCGAGGTCGAGACTTTGCACTTCGTCCGATATATACACTTCTTTACGACCTCGCCCGGTCTCCCGCAGCTCTCTTCTTCCCTCGAACATGTCCGGTCGGTTGGCCGGCCGTTACGGAGAAAACGGGAGAGGGAGCAGAGAGACCGTTCGAAACGATCCGTCTCCTCCGAAACTATGCAAGGCCGTTCAGGGCCCTTCGCCCGGACCGCATGACGTGTCCTGGATGGCCGTCGCATCCGTCGGAACAGTCCGGGAGAAACTCTCGAAACGCGTCGAATCATGCGATCGACCCTTCGATGATTCTCCATGGGATACACGCGACGTGAAGCTGCACGATGCGACGTCTTTCTCTCTCTTGGTTTACGATCAATCGCGGAAAGAACGGAATGTCTTAATCGCGCAAATGCGAGGGAAAACAAGGCTGATATCATCGCGGGAAATAAACGCGCACCCACAGAAAAGATTTCTGGACTTAATGCTATTACTCTTTAATCTATCATAAAATACGATCGCTATAGCGACAATCATATTTATTATTGAAAAGAAGCATATTTTAATCTTGAATAGAAAATTCGAAAATCTAGATTCAAATAATCTTCGTGCTATCTCATTCATTTTCTCAGAAGGATTTAGATACAAATTTGTAGCAAGTTCAAAATATTCTTGATTTCAGAATATTGTCAGATCTAAAAGACATCTTATTCTATTCTTGTAAGAGAATTTGTAGAATCTGCACAAAACGGCCAATATTTATGTGTTGCAATCGAAAATCGGGAAAGTGTTTCCTGTTATTTACAATGAATAAGTGCAATACTCTACAAGAAATATTAAAAGATATGGAAATGTAAGTAAGTATATACAATATACTTACTTGAGAAATAAGATTCGGGATAAGACATTTCCATATCTTTTAATATTTCTTGTAGAGTATTGCACTTATTCATTGTAAATAACAGAAACACTTTCCCGATTTTCGATTGCAACACATAAATATTGGCCGTTTTGTGCAGATTCTACAAATTCTCTTACAAGAATAGAATAAGATGTCTTTTAGATCTGACAATATTCTGAAATCAAGAATATTGTGAACTTGCTACAAATTTGTATCTAAATCCTTCTGAGAAAATGAGATAGCACCAAGATTATTTAATCTAGATTTTCGAATTTTCTATTCAAGATTAAAATATGCTTCTTTTCAATAATAAATATGATTGTCGCTATAGCGATCTTATTTTATGATAGATTAAAGAGTAATAGCATTAAGTCCAGAAATCTTTTCTGTGGGTGCGCGTTTATTTCCCGCGATGATATCAGCCTTGTTTTCCTCGCATTTGCGCGATTAAGACATTCCGTTCTTTCCGCGATTGATCGTAACCAAGAGAGAGAAAGACGTCGCATCGTGCAGCTTCACGTCGCGTGTATCCCATGGAGAATCATCGAAGGGTCGATCGCATGATTCGACGCGTTTCGAGAGTTTCTCCCGGACTGTTCCGACCGGATGCGACGGCCATCCAGGACACGTCATGCGGTCCGGGCGAAGGGCCCTGAACGGCCTTGCATAGTTTCGGAGGAGACGGATCGTTTCGAACGGTCTCTCTGCTCCCTCTCCGTTTTCTCCGTAACGGCCGGCCAACCGACCGGACATGTTCGAGGGAAGAAGAGAGCTGCGGGAGACCGGGCGAGGTCGTAAAGAAGTGTATATATCGGACGAAGTGCAAAGTCTCGACCTCGATCTCGTGGCGGGAGCACTTTCTTCCACGAGTCGGGCCTTCGAGATATAAGCGCGGGTGGGCCCTTGGTCGACGAACGAGGTCCGATTACCGTTGGAATGCACAGAGAGCGCGGCGCAGCACGGGTTAGAGAGAAATTCACAGCGGTATTATTGTCACCGGCGAGACGAGATAATTTAGCGAGATTTCTGCGAGGTTTCTCGATTATGGAGCCATTGAACGCCAAACGCGCGAGAGCCCATTATAAAACGTTACGCAATCGTATTAAAGCGTATATATCACGATTCCGTCTCTTTCTTTCTCTCTGTCTCCCTCGTCGGTTTATGCTCATCCATCGAGCGGCACTTTTTCTTCTCTCTTCTCTCTCGGCATCCATCAAAACTCGCGCGTATTCTTAAAAGCGCGTTAAGAGCTTCATATATCTTGGCGCGCCTGCATTATATATAGCCAAATGATTCTCATTTACGTTCAACGAAATTTACTGCGACGAAACGGTAGGAAAGTATCAAAGCAACGGTGTGAAATGCGTTTCCTATTAAGAGTCGTTACACTCGTGTAGCGTGTAACGATCCGTTGCGAGAAAAGACCGCATTAATATTCCGCGGTATATCGCTCGAAAAAAAGCTGTAGACACGTGTGAAACGGTTCCATAATGAGCGCGTTCCGTCGACGCGCGTGATTTAACAGGCGGTTACGTAAGGGAGCCCGATACGAGGAGGGATTCGCGGAAAATTAATAAAAGGTGCACACAGCGAGAAAGAGAGAAGAAAAAGCGAGCGATCAAGAGAGCGAGAGACACACGTACAACGAGCGTGCTCTTTTCTTTTTTATGCAACGCGCGTGTCGTAATACAATTATGCGGGAATTTTAATACGGTGGTTAAATGTAAATGCAAACCATACAGGCAAAATGAGGCAAGAGTTAGCGCGCGTCTGCCTCCGAGAGAAACTCTCGCAGACTAGTTCGATTTAACGCTCGGTATATTTTCCTCGCAATTAATCACATTACTCGGTTAAACGCTAAATCGTCGTTTAACGACGTGTATCGCCAGGTGTATTGACTCGTCACGGCAGCGCGAGAGAGGATCAAATTACTACACGTGAATAACTCAACGATGACACTTTACGATACCGATAATTAAATAGATAATACCAAGTTCGGAGGGTGCTCTTTGCCGATACGCGCCTTTGTTGTTACGTGCACAATGCATCTTGAAACCCTTCGCGCCTCCATTAAACTCCCGAGTAATCGCGTTGGGACACGCGCGCGGCACGAGATACTAATTACCCGCATCTCGCGTTACTTCGCACGCATCTATCACCTTCAGTGATGGATCGCGTTCATGCTCCCGTACAATGCCATTAAAGCGCGTCTCTGCGGCCCGCTGCACATGGTCTCTTTAAAAAAATTTATTTTGGATCGCCCCCGCAATAAAAGTGAGAGAACCCGAGTCGAAATTTTGCGCCTACTTAAAGTAGTTTAATGCTTTTAGCAGTTGTACGAACCTACTTTTAGGAAAATAGAACCTAGAACTCTTACATTGAAACTCAAACTCCTACAAACAGATGTTAAGATGCTATTTTGACCCTGCAACATTCGGCTATACTCTTGATCGTAACCTGCTTTGACGCTCTAGCGGCAAAAAAGGAAATTTCGGACATATTTTAGTGTTAAAGTAGTAGCTAAATAGACGCTGAATAACGCCTCAAATGAAGAATTCGAGGCGTTATTCGCGTCTATTTAGCTACTACTTTAACACTAAAATATGTCCGAAATTTTGCGCCTACTTTAATGCTTTTAGCAGTCGTACGAACCTACTTTTAGGAAAATAGAACCTAGAACTCTTACATTGAAACTCAAACTCCTACAAACAGATGTTAAGATGCTATTTTGACCCTGCAACATTCGGCTATAATCTTGATCGTAACCTGCTTTGACGCTCTAGCGGCAAAAAAGGAAATTTCGGACATATTTTAGTGTTAAAGTAGTAGCTAAATAGACGCTGAATAACGCCTCAAATGAAGAATTCGAGGCGTTATTCAGCGTCTATTTAGCTACTTTTAACACTAAAATATGTCCGAAATTTTGCGCCTACTTTAATGCTTTTAGCAGTCGTACGAACCTACTTTTAGGAAAATAGAACCTAGAACTCTTACATTGAAACTCAAACTCCTACAAACAGATGTTAAGATGCTATTTTGACCCTGCAACATTCGGCTATAATCTTGATCGTAACCTGCTTTGACGCTCTAGCGGCAAAAAAGGAAATTTCGGACATATTTTAGTGTTAAAGTAGTAGCTAAATAGACGCTGAATAACGCCTCAAATGAAGAATTCGAGGCGTTATTCAGCGTCTATTTAGCTACTACTTTAACACTAAAATATGTCCGAAATTTTGCGCCTACTTTAATGCTTTTAGCAGTCGTACGAACCTACTTTTAGGAAAATAGAACCTAGAACTCTTACATTGAAACTCAAACTCCTACAAACAGATGTTAAGATGCTATTTTGACCCTGCAACATTCGGCTATAATCTTGATCGTAACCTGCTTTGACGCTCTAGCGGCAAAAAAGGAAATTTCGGACATATTTTAGTGTTAAAGTAGTAGCTAAATAGACGCTGAATAACGCCTCAAATGAAGAATTCGAGGCGTTATTCAGCGTCTATTTAGCTACTACTTTAACACTAAAATATGTCCGAAATTTTGCGCCTACTTTTTGCTAGAGTCGTTACGAAACTACTTTTAGGAAAATAGAACCTAGAACATCTTTTGAATTGATTTCAATGTAAGAGTTAAGGCTATTTTGACCTGCAACGTTTCGTACGACGCTAAGCTTAAGAGCTAGCGGCAAAAATTTCGGACATATTTTAGTGTTAAAGTAGTAGCTAAATAGACGCTGAATAACGCCTCAAATGAAGAATTCGAGGCGTTATTCAGCGTCTATTTAGCTACTACTTTAACACTAAAATATGTCCGAAATTTTGCGCCTACTTTAATGCTTTTAGCAGTCGTACGAACCTACTTTTAGGAAAATAGAACCTAGAACTCTTACATTGAAACTCAAACTCCTACAAACAGATGTTAAGATGCTATTTTGACCCTGCAACATTCGGCTATAATCTTGATCGTAACCTGCTTTGACGCTCTAGCGGCAAAAAAGGAAATTTCGGAACATATTTTAGTGTTAAGCTGTTTAAAAGTAGTAGCTAAAATAGACGCTGTGAATAACGCCTCGAATTCTTCATTTGAGGCGTTATTCAGCGTCTATTTAGCTACTACTTTAACACTAAAATATGTCCGAAAATTTTGCGCTACTTTAATTTGCTTTTTAGCAGTCGTACAACTTACTTTAGGAAAATAGAACTAGAACTCTTACATTTGAAACTCAAATCTACAAAAGATGTTAAGATCTATTTTCCTAAAATAGGTTCGTACGACTGCCTAAAAGCATTAAAGTAGGCGCAAAAATTTTGGACATATTTTAGTGTTAAAGTAGTAGCTAAATAGACGCTGAATAACGCCTCAAATGAAATTCGAGGCGTTATTCAGCGTCTATTTAGCTACTACTTTAACACTAAAATTATGTTCCGAAATTTCCTTTTTGCCGCTAGAGCGTCAAGCAGGTTACGATCAAGATATAGCCGAATGTTGCAGGTCCAAAATAGCATCTTAACATCTGTTTGTAGGAGTTTGAGTTTCAATGTAAGAGTTCTAGGTTCTTTTTCCTAAAAGTAGGTTCGTACGACTGCTAAAAGCATTTAAGTAGGCCGCAAAATTTTCGGACATATTTTAGTGTTTAAAGTAGTAGCTAAATAGACCTGAATAACGCCTCGAATTCTTCATTTGAGGCGTTATTCAGCGTCTATTTAGCTACTACTTTAACACTAAAATATGTTCCGAAAATTTCCTTTTTTCCGCTAGAGCGTCAAAGCAGGTTACGATCAAGATTTAGCCGAAATGTCGCAGGTCAAAATAGCATCTTAACATCTGTTGTAGGAGTTCGATTCAATGTTAAGAGTTTAGGTCTATTTTCCTAAAAGTAGGTTTCGTAGACTTGCTAAAAGCATTAAAGTAGGCGCAAAATTTCGACATATTTAGTGTTAAAAGTAGTAGCTAAATAGACGCGAATAACGCCTCGAATTCTTCATTTGAGGCGTTATTCAGCGTCTATTTAGCTACTACTTTAACACTAAAATATGTCCGAAATTTCCTTTTTTGCCGCTAGAGGCGTCAAAGCAGGTTACGATCAAGATTATAGCCGAATGTGCAGGGTCAAAATAGCATCTTAACATCTGTTTTGAGTTTGAGTTTCAATGTAAGAGTTCTAGTTCTATTTCCTAAAAGTAGGTTCGTACGACTGCTAAAAGCATTAAAGTAGGCGCAAAATTTCGGACATATTTAGTGTTAAAGTAGTAGCTAAATAGACGCGAATAACGCTCGAATTCTTCATTTGAGGGTTATTCAGCGTCTATTTAGCTACTACTTTAACACTAAAATATGTCCGAAAATTCCTTTTTTGCCGCTAGAGCGTCAAAGCAGGTACGATCAAGATTATAGCCGAATGTCGCAGGGTCAAAATAGCATCTTAACATCTGTTTGTAGGAGTTCGAGTTCAATGTAAGAGTTCTAGGTTCATTTTCCTAAAAGTAGTTCGTACGACTGCTAAAAGCATTAAAGTAGGCGCAAAATTTCGGACATATTTTAGTGTTAAAGTAGTAGCTAAATAGACGCTGAATAACCGCTCGAATTTCTTCATTTGAGGCGTTATCAGCGTCTATTTAGCTACTACTTTAACACTAAAATATGTCCGAAATTCCTTTTTTGCCGCTAGAGCGTCAAAGCAGGTTACGATCAAGATTATAGCCGAATGTCGCAGGGTCAAAATAGCATCTTAACATCTGTTTGTAGGAGTTTGAGTTTCAATGTAAGAGTTCTAGGTTCTATTTTCCTAAAAGTAGGTTCGTACGACTGCTAAAAGCATTAAAAGTAGGCGCAAAATCGGACATATTTAGTGTTAAAGTAGTAGCTAAATAGACGCCGAATAACGCCTCGAATTCTCATTTGAGGCGTTATTCAGCGTCTAGTTAGCTACTACTTTAACACCTAAAATATGTCCGAAATTTCCTTTTTTGCCGCTAGAGCGTCACAGCAGTTACGATCAAGAGTATAGCCGATGTTGCAGGGTCAAAATAGCATCTTAACATCTGTTTTAGGAGTTTGAGTTTCAATGTAAGAGTTCTAGGTTCTATTTCCTAAAAGTAGGTTCGTACAACTGCTAAAAGCATTAAACTACTTTTAAGTAGGCGCAAAATTTCGACTCGGGTTTCTCTCACTTTTATTGCGGGGCGATCCAAAATAAATTTTTTTTTAAAGAGACCATGGTGCAGCGGGCGCAGAGACGCGCTTTAATGGCATTGTACGGGAGCATGAACGCGATCCATCACTGAAGGTGATAGATGCGTGCGAAGTAACGCGAGATGCGGGTATATTAGTATCTCGTGCCGGCGCGCGTGTCCCAACGCGATTACTCGGGAGTTTAATGGAGCGCGCAAGGGTTTCAAGATGCATTGTGCCACGTAACAACAAAGGCGCGCGTATCGGCAAAGAGCACCCTCCGAACTTGGTATTATCTATTTAATTATCGGTATCGTAAATGTGTCATCGTTGAGTTATTCACGTGTAGGTAATTTGATCCTCTCTCGCCGCTGCCGTGACGAGTCAATACACCTGGCGATACACGTCGTTAAACGACGATTTAGCGTTTAACCGAGTAATGTGATTAATTGCAGGAAAATATACCGAGCGTTAATCGAACTAGTCTGCAGAGAGTTTCTCTCGGAGGCAGACGCGCGCTAACTCTTGCCTCATTTTGCCTGTATGGTTTGCATTTACATTTAACCACCGTATTAAAATTCCCGCCAAATTGTATTACGACACGCGCGTTTGCCATAAAAAAGAAAAGAGCACGCTCGTTGTACGTGTTGTCTCTCGCTCTCTTGATCGCTCGCTTTTTCTTCTCTCTTTCTCGCTGTGTGCACCTTTTATTAATTTTCCGCGAATCCCTCCTCGCTATCGGGCTCCCTTACTAACCGCCTGTTAAATCACGCGCCGTCGACGGAAACGCGCTCATATGGAACCGTTTCACACGTGTCTACAGCTTTTTTTCGAGCGATATACCGCGGAATATTAATGCGGTCTTTTCTCGCAACGGATCGTTACACGCTACACGAGTGTAACGACTCCTTAATAGGAAAACGCATTTCACACCGTTGCTTTGATACTTTCTACCGTTTCGTCGCAGTAAATTTCGTTGAACGTAAATGAGAATCATTTGGTATTATATAATGCAGGCGCGCCAAGATATATGAAGCTCTTAACGCCGCTTTTAAGAATACGCGCGAGTTTGATGGGATGCCGAGAGAGAAGAGAGAAGAAAAAGTGCCGCCTCGATGGATGAGGCATAAACCGACGAGGGAGACAGAGAGAAAGAAAGAGACGGAATCGTGATATATACGCTTTAATACGATTGCGTAACGTTTATAATGGCTCTCGCGCGTTTGGCGTTCAATGGCTCCATAATCGAGAAACCTCGCAGAAATCTCGCTAAATTATCTCGTCTCGCCGTGACAATAATACCGCTGTGAATTTCTCTCTAACCCGTGCTGCGCCGCGCTCTCTGTGCATTCCAACGGTAATCGGACCTCGTTCGTCGACCAAGGGGCCCACCCGCGCTTATATCTCGAAGGCCCGACTCGTGGAAGAAAGTGCTCCCGCCACGAGATCGAGGTCGAGACTTTGCACTTCGTCCGATATATACACTTCTTTACGACCCGCCCGGTCTCCCGCCAGCTCTCTTCTTCCCTCGAACATGTCCGGTCGGTTGGCCGGCCGTTACGGAGAAAACGCGGAGAGGGGAGCCAGAGAGACCGTTCGAAACGATCCCGTCTCCTCCGAAAACTATGCAAGGCCGTTCAGGGCCCTTCGCCCGGACCGCATGACGTGTCCTGGATGGCCGTCGCATCCGGTCCGGAACAGTCCGGGAGAAACTCTCGAAACGCGTCGAATCATGCGATCGACCCTTCGATGATTCTCCATGGGATACACGCGACGTGAAGCTGCACGATGCGACGTCTTTCTCTCTCTTGGTTTACGATCAATCGCGGAAAGAACGGAATGTCTTAATCGCGCAAATGCGAGGGAAACAAGGCTGATTATCATCGCGGAAATAAACGCGCACCACAGAAAAGATTCTGGACTTAATGCCTATTACTCTTTAATCTATCAAAAATACGATCGCTATAGCGACAATCATATTTATTATTGAAAGAAAGCATATTTTAATCTTGAATAGAAAATTCGAAAATCTAGATTCAAATAATCTTCGTGCTATCTCATTCATTTTCTCAGAAGGATTTAGATACAAATTTGTAGCAAGTTCAAAAATATTCTTGATTTCAGAATATTGTCAGATCTAAAAGACATCTTATTCTATTCTTGCTAAGAGAATTTGTAGAATCTGCACAAAACGGCCAATATTTATGTGTTGCAATCGAAAAATCGGGAAAGTGTTTCTGTTATTTACAATGAATAAGTGCAATACTCTGCAAGAAATATTAAAAGATATGGAAATTGTCTTTATCTCGAATCTTATTCTCAAGTAAGTATATTGTATATACTTACTTACATTTCCATATCTTTTAATATTTCTTGTAAGAGTATTGCACTTATTCATTGTAAATAACAGAAAACACTTTCCCGATTTTCGATTGCAACACATAAATATTGGCCTTTTATCGGAATAAAGGACGCAGAAGCGCCGAGTCGACGAGCGACTGTTGAGAAAATGATGCGTCGACATCGACAAAGCCTACTATAAAGTGGCGCTAATATCAAATTATTCTACATACAAGAATATATAAGCATAAATTTGTACGTGTACTCTTGTCTGAAGACAGTAAGACAATGTTATTTAATTCGAGAGAGAAGAATAGAAATTACTGATTTAAATTAAAAATGTTTTATTTTCATATATTTTTTATACTTGTAATACGATTAAATTAGGTCAAGAATATTTTTCGTCTTGTTATCAGAAATCCTTTCTGAGGGTGCGGATCTTATTCGCGTAGAAGAGCCTTCGGCCGTCGCATTGTCTCTCACATTTGGCCGCTTGGGTGCGCAACAGATGACCGTTGATCACGGGCCGTCACGGTCGTGCGGTCTCCGTCGCGAGATCGCGGGCTGAAAAAGCGGATCGAGCCGAAACGACGAAAGCGAGGGGAAAATCCGCGGTTAAAAGATTAATCGCGATAGCGCTAATTAACGATTAACCGGTCGCGCGTTATAAATCTCTTGCGCGCCGCGCCTAAGCGCTGGAGATTTCAACTACCCGTAAATTTCACGATAAACCTTGAGCGCGTCATATAGATATAATGTCCAGTAATTGCCGCAAGCCGAGCGGTCGCAGGAACGTTTTACCTACGGTTATATATAGGTAAATAAATTTCTGGGCGAATTGGTCGAAACTTCTAGGGATCTTCTAGCTCTGATATATCTCTCTTAAATTATCTTTCTAATCTGCTTATCAAATATACGTACACATACGCGTGCACGTGTATGCAGATGCGAGCATGTTATGCATACACACGCGCGATACTCATCCGCTTTGGTAATCCTAATCGGAGTTAATCTCCGTGGATAGTCGTGTACAGTTAATTTACCGCTGCTTAAATTGTCCGTCCTGGAAGTTTTTTGTAACGCGCGAGCGACGCGGTATATTATAACGCTTGCTTAACGACTGGACGCAGCCGAGACCTTCCTGAATGGCGTTAAGCATCGTCAAGATTTATGCAAACCGTCAATCACCGCGGCGCGACGTCGTGACGGCGACGTCGAGAAGGAGAAAAGTATCGGATAATAATCGCGTGCTCCGGTCAAACGCCTTACGCCGTTCGTAGAATTTCTCACGAGATTTCGCCCGGCGCGATTGCATTCTGCGCGAGCGTAAATAATTTCATTTAAGCGAACGATTATCTCGACGTCCGCGTGCTGCCCGAATAGGATTGCTGTACGGTCGCCTTCCGCGCAACTTTGCGCGCGAGAGCAACGCGGAATTCTCGTAGAGACCTCAAACTTCCCGCGGACGCGCGTTTATATGCAATAGATTCCGACGGCTACGTTAGATTTCTGCACCGGCTTTTTCGTGACAAGCGCAGGGAGAATTAAGAGAGAGGAAGATAGAGAAAAGGAGAGAAATAATTTTGTCCCGTAACAAGTAGAAACGTCAAGTTTCGAAGCGTAACGTGGGATACGTACGACGTCTCTGTGCAAAATATCTGAGACATCAGTCGGTCGTGCTATTCTACTTATCATGTTTGGTATTTTTCTCTTCCCAGCTGTGGAAGACGCGCCGGAATTGATAGGCGATAATTACTTAAGGGGGAGCCTGCTTTAGAACGGCTGAAAATAAGGTATATTTTACGAATTGTTTTTGGAGGAACTATACAGCGGATCATTAAAACTTTGATGCATTTTATTAGTACATGTTTAAAGATAAAAAAATTATTTTTTGATTTGAATATATCGCTTGTAGAGGTCGTCCTGGAGAAATCTTAGTGCAGCCGCGGTCGCCGGCGTTGCAAATTGCGTGAGCATTCTCCTGCCTCCAAATTTCGTCTAAACTGAAAAATTGAAATATGTTCTCTTTATTTATGAATTCCCATCGTCGATGAACCAAAGAGAAGAAAAAAAGTTTTGAAAAAGTTGCCAAACACAAAAGTTTACGATTTTTAGGCAAAGTTGTTGAACTTTTTCATGCAAAAAGGTAATTTATTAACTTAATGTTATGAATATTAAAGGTTCATCGACGAGCGGAATTCATAAATAACGAGAAAATATTTCAATTTTTCAGTTTGGATGAAATTTGGAGGCAGGAGAAATGCTCACCAATTTACAATGCCTCCAGGACGACCTCTATAGGCCGATATATTCAAATAAAAAATAATTTTTTTTATCTTTTTAAACATGACTAATAAATGCATCAAAGTTTTTATACATGATCCGCTGTATTAGT